>NC_064244.1:35969563-38469563 GCF_003254725.2 Canis lupus dingo | reverse complement strand
TTGTTTAAGACACCCAGTTGGTGGTGTTTTGTTATGGCAGGGCTAGCAAAATAATACATAGGTAATGACTGGCACTCTCTATATCACACTGGCCTTTCTTAAACTCTGATTTCCATTGCTTTCCATATGTCAAGCTAAGACTTCCTTTTTACTATGTTCTATCTACTCGGCTCTGTCTTCTTTTCCTCTTCATCTTGACTCAAAGTAATTGATAGACTAGAATATATATGCAAATGCTTTTTATTGTCTTTACTAGTGTTATTTATTACTTCCAGCAGGATGACTGCAGTGATGCAAGCTTGCTTTCCAAGTGCCCACTCTTTAACCTCCCAGTCTGTGCCTATCTCAAATATCTACATAATCTCCTGAAATATTTGGCATGGAAGCTATTCCTGAGCGGATGAGAAAACTTCTCCCAGCTGCCATGGGGTCCATAAATTCAAGTGAGCTCATTATTTTCTTTTCTGATGCATAATGTCGCTCTAGAAAATTATCATTTAATCAGCAGTAATGACTCTCATATTTCTGCTGCACTGCTTGTTAATCTCCCTACCTAGTATAAAGAAATCCTTTAGCAATGCAAATAAAATTTCAGCTTAGAAACAGAGATATAGAGAAGGATGGGGTCTTACCCCATTCTTCTCCTGTCGTATGTATAGCCTTGGATATTCAGGGAAATAATAATTTTACTCCATCTAATATACCAAGATTTTCCATGGAAAGTGGTCAAAAATAGGAAGTGATTCACTTGAATTTAATAATCTTACAAAATACTTGAATGTTTGCATCCCGTGGTCTATATCAAGTGTTACACATTTATCAGAAGGCTGTGACTTCACACTCTGCCAACTCTTACCATCCTCTTGTGTACCACTGTCCCTCTTGCTCACCAGGTTCTAGTCACTCAACCTTTATTAATCCCTTGATCATCAAGCTCACTCCACCCTCAATGCTTTTATACATGTTCTTGCTTCTAACTGAGACCATTTTCCCCATGTTCTTTTCCTGATAACTTCTATTTTGAGAACTTGTTTCACTGCCACTTTCTGGAGGAAATATTCCCTGAATACTCCAGGACATAACAGATTCCATAATAGGTCCCAAAATATGCATGGTAGTTTTCTTCAGAGTACTGGTCACCATGACATTAAATATTTATGTTCAAAATCAATAACCCATTAGCTCTGTCCCTAATATTTGGAAGGACAAAAATAGGGGTGCATTTCTCTCAGACTATCAATCACACACATGTATCTGGAAGATGCTATAAAACATTTCTGTCTCCGCCCCCCGCCCCCCCCCCCCCCCCCCCAATTTGAGTGGCTTATTTCTTAAACTCAATCTTCTTATCTGGGCCCTTCACTCTTCTTTCCATCCTGAAATGCTTTGGTTCCATACTTCCAATACCACCATCCTCAGGGCTCCCTTTCTTCCTCTCAACCTCTAGTTTAGACTGTTGACTGTTGATCAGTTGGTTAGGTCATATTTGTTCAGTATTGGGGATAGGTGGTAGAAATGGGAAGGCTGGAGGATGGGGAGAGCTTCAGACCAGAAGAGAAGAATGCAAAAAGCATTTGTTTCCTTTTGATCCAGGAAGAAACAGCTGAAAGACAAAAAAAAAAAAAAGCCCTTTCTTAGTAATATTGGCAACTTCTTGCAGTATAACTCAAGGAAGAAAAATAATTGAAGATTATCCTTGCTGATGTTTCTTCCTTCCATTCCCCATCAGAGTGATTTTTCTAAAATAAATTATACGGGGCACCTAGTTGGCTCAGTCAGTTAAGCATCTCCCTTCCGCTCAGGTCATGATCCCAGGGTCCTGGGATCGAGTCCCACATCAGGCTCTCTGCTCAGCTTCTCCCTCTCCCTCTGCCTGCAGCTCACCCTAATTGTGCTCCCTCTCTCTCTGTCAAATAAATAAATAAAATCTCTAAAATACATTTATGGGCCCAAACTTTAAAATGCTTCAGAGATTCCCCTTGCCCTTTAGGATAATGTGGGACAATGCCCACATTTTTCAGCATGGGAAACAGTTTCCTTGTGATCTGATAAGCTGATTTTTACCTACTTCTCTAACATCAGCTACTGCTTCTCCCTTTTTCCTCCAGTGCTCTGTGTCCAGGCAATATTGGTGCTCTCGGAACTCTCCAGAAGGTGCTGGGTCCCTTAGCCCTTATCTTCCCTCCCCACTCCTCTCCACTTGGCTGACTCTTATTTCATACTTCAGAACTCTCTTGAGATGCTTTCCCTTTGTGAGGTCTTCACAGATCTTTATCCCACAAAGAGTAAGGGAAAATTTTATAGAAAATTAAAATATTTGTGTTGTTATAAAAATTTAACATTTCCTTGAAAAATTATTACCTACCTATGTAAAAAAGATTATGTTGCACTTGTAGTGTTTCAGTTACTAGTGTAAACATGTTTTATGTATAGATGAAACATAACATATATGATAACATATGTATAAAACATAATTCAGGTCAACAATCCTGTTGACAGATGGGGAAACTAAGGCCCCAAACTTAAGTAACATATCCAAGTTTCCACCATTTCATAGAAGCAGAATGGAAACTTAAACTGAAGTGACATGTTTCCAGAGCTCACGCTATTTTACCACTACCCGATTTACCTCTGCAATGTTCTGTTTTCAACAACTATTATTTGTGTATCATCATGCCTTATATAGTAGTTTATTTTTTATTTTTCTAAAAGATTTTATTTGTTTATTTGAGAAGAAGAAAGCAAGAGACAGAGAATGAGTAAAAGGGGAGGGGCAGACTCCCCACCTAGCCAGGATCCCAAGGCAGGGCTCAATCCTAGGATCCTGGGATCATGACCTGAGCTGAAGGCAGATGCTTAACCAACTGAACCACCCAGACACTCCCTAGGAGTTTATTTTTGTGTGTGTCCATTATAAGACTGAGTGATCCAAGACCAAAAACAATCTTGCTTAATTTTTGTAGCATTGATATAGTCCTTATCACATAGTAACACTTGCTGAATTTATCTTCTGTGCAGATTGTACAAGTTTTGGAAGATGGCTACCTAGCCTGATCAAATCTTTTACCTTTCATCTTATCTTCCAGCTAAGGATTAAAATGTTAATATTCTCAGCATAATCACATTTAATTATTGCCGTTTATGTTCCTGTGCCCTGAGGTAAAGATTGTGTCTTCCCAATAAGTCAAAGTAATAAATGAGCACAGTACAGTTGCAAGGTAGGCCATTTGATGCTTCTGGAAATAGGAAATGCCCTCATCCTAGACTCCTATATTTCAGGATTTCCATACCAAGTGGGTAGGGGATCCACAGGGGAAAGAGCAACCAAAGAAAGTTAATATTATCAGGGAGGTAATCTACAGGGAATTTACTGGGTATGAAATAAATCCTGCTACTTAAATATCAAGAATCTCTTAAATTAACAAATAAAAATACTTCATATATCCTCAAAACTGGTGACATTTGATGGCCTAGTGAGATATTTAGGAAGTACTGTCACAAGTCTTGAAGATGGATAGGATATTGAGGAAGAGAGAAAAGGCAACATTTCTGGCTTTGGCTTGTTGAAAGGAGGCATTAATATTCAAGAAGGGGCAAGTAGGTGGAAGAACATATATATCTGCATTTATCCAAATCAGAAGGGAAGATAACACAATAGAAGAAAAATTAATCATTCCCCTGCTTCTAATACACACCTCTTCATTTGAAAAGGACAGAAATTTAAACTAATTTAAGTTTAAACTAATTGGGGCTAATTTAAACATAAAACAAAACAAAACAAAAACAAAAGAAAAAAAAAAACCCCAACCAAGTAAACACCAAAACTGTGTTGGCTTTGGGAACCAAGCATTAATAAGGGAAGGTGTAGATTTGATCTTAGGGATAATTGAAAGTGGGAACTCACATAGTCATGATTTTAGATATAATTTACATGTAGTAACATGCAAAGATATTAATTGTACAACACACATGCTTATTAAGAAATAGAACATTTTAAAATTGAAAATGCAAATTCTTTATTCGTTATAAGGCAATTCATATTTTCTATTTCTTATTTAGTCAATGTTATTGACTGAATTGTGTCTCCCAGAATTCATATTTTAAGGTTCTTACCCCTCATGTGACTGTATTTGGGGGAGAGGATCTTTAAAGAGGTAATTGAGGTTAAATGAGATCATAACCGTGATTCCTTAATCCATTAGGACTGGTGTCTATAAATGATGAAGAGATACTAATGATGCACATGCACAGAGAAAAGACTATGTATGTAGCAAGAAAGTCACCATCTACAAGCCAAGGAGATGGGTCTTATACCAAACTAAGGTATCCTATATCCTAACACCTTGCTCTTGGATTTCAGCCTCCATATTGTGAGGAAATTAATTTCTATTGATTAAGCCATCTAGTCTGTGGTATTTTGTTATGACAGCCCTGGGAAACTAATATAGTCAGTTTTAGTAAGTATTGTTTTTTAAGGAATTTATTCATTTCATCTAAGCTATGAAATATTTTACCAAAATTTTTTTGTAATATCCTATTGTTATTTTTAAATACTGTTTTATATTGCTGCCTTTTCTTTAATTTCTGATATTGATAATTAATATTTCTCTCTTTCTTGACCTGTTCTAATAAGAATTTATCAATTTTTAAAATCTTTATAAAGAACAAATCTTTGACTTTTTAATATTCTATAATCTGTTTTCTAGCTCATTGATTTTTGTTTTAATTTATACTATTTCACTTTTTTCCATTTATTTTGGGTTTAATTATTAATCTTTCTTGAGATTCTTTTTTTGTTTGTTTGTTTTGTTTTTTTACAAATTTGGGAACTTTTTAAAAAAATTTAATTCCAATATACTTAATATGCAGTGTTATATTAGTTTCAGGGGCAGAGTATAGTGATTCAACAATTCCATACAAAACCTGGTATTCATCACAAGGGCACTCCTTAATCCCCCATTACCTATTTCACCCATTCTTTTTTAATTTTCTTAAGGAGGACACATGGATCACCAATTTTACAAATTTCTTCTTTTTTTTAATACAATCATTTAAAGCTATACATTTTTCTGTAGGCACTACTGTACCTGTAACATACAAACATTGATATGTAGTGTTTTTATTTCATCAGCTGAAAATATTTTCTGGTTTACCTGTGATTTCTTCTTTGATACATGGCAATTTACTTTCAGTCGATTGTTTACTTTCCAAATATTTGGAGATGTTCAAAATAATTTTTTGTTATTGATTTCTAAGTCCTAATTCTAATTCTAGTCTGCTTAATTTCAATACTTGGAAATGTACAAATGGTAAAAAAAAAAAAAGAATCTGTCTTCAGGAATGTTAACTTGAGAAGGTTTATTCTGCTTTCACTAAATATGGTGCTTTTTATTTTTTTATTATTATATTTTAGAAGATTTTATTTATTCATGAGAGACACAGATAGAGAGAGAGGCAATGACACAGGCAGAGGGAGAAGCAGGCTCCACGCAGGGAGCCCGACGTGAGACTCAATCCCCAGTCCCCAGGATCACACTCTGGGTCAAAGGCAGGTGCTAAACCACTGGGCTACTGGGGCCGCCCAATATGGTGCTTTTTAAATGTCAAATTATGTCAGTTGGTTGATAGTGTTTTTCAAGTCTTCTGATATATCTACTTTTTTTTCTGGTCATATATTTGTGACATGTGAATAAAGTCTCCAACTTTAATTGTGGATTTGTCTCATTCTTTGGTTTTCTCTAGTTCTACTTCATATGTTTGGGAGCTCTTGTACTAATTGTACATGCATTTAAGATTGTTTTGTCTTCTAATTGATTCTTTTATAATTATGAAATGTTTTTCTTTGTCTCTGATAATACTTCTCATTTTGAAGTACACTTCTATATTAATTAAGCCACTTTTCTTATTAATGTCTGTATGGTATAGCAGTTACCTTCTTTTATTTTCAAATGTTTTGCATTTTTATTCATTCCCGAAGAAGAGTTTGGTGTTTTGTAATTTTATCTTTTCTGACAGTCTCTGCCTTTTAATTTGATTCTTCACTTCATTTATGACATTATTGACTTATTTATGTATTTTATTCTGTTATCTCATTCTGAGTTCCTCTGCTTTTTCTTTATACCCCATTTTTTGTGTTGGTAGAGTATTTTTAGTAACATTTTGTGTCCTCTGTTGACTCGTGAAATTATACTTCCTCCCATTATTTTTAGCAGTAATTCTAAAGATTATAATATGCATCTTTAATTTATCAACATCTACTTTCACAAAATAGTATTCTTGCCAGTATAAGAATGTTATAAATGTGTGTTCCATTTACTATCCTGATGGCTTATGTATCTTTTTGTCATATATTTTACTTTTCCATTTTCTTTAAACCACACATTACACTATTACATTATTTTTAACTTAAATAATCAGTAGTTTTTTAGACTGGTTTAAAAATCACATAATAAGAATCGATTTTTAAATTATTTTTTTAAAGGATTTTTTTGTTTGAGAAAGAGTAAATGAGAAAGAGAGAGAGAGAGAGAGAGAGAGAGAGAGAGAAAGCACAAGAAGGGGGGAAAGGCAGAGGGAGAAGCAGACTCCTTGCTGAGCAGGGAGCCTGACTCAGGACTCAGATCCCAGGACCTTGGGATCATGACGTGAGCCAAAGGCAGAGGCTTAACCAACTGAGCCACCTAGGTGCCCCTAAATGCTCTTTGTATTTACTAACCTATTTACTCTTTATGGTGATTTCCATTGCTTCCTGCATCACCAAATTTTTATCTGCTATTTCTTTTTCAGCCTAAGAAACTTAAAAATTTTTTTTGTTTTGTGGTGCAAATTCACTAAAGGTGATTTAGTTGTCTTCTCTGAAAGAAATATTTATTTGACCTTTATTTTTGGATGGAATTTTCACTGGATATAGAATTCTAATTTGTTTTTCTTTCAGTGCTTTTCTATTGTCTTCCAACCTCTACTACTTTTCTAGTTAAACTTCTGTTGATGTTTTTCTTGGCTGTTACCATACACATAATGTATCCCCACTCCCTCACCACCACCCCTTGCCTACTTCTAAGACTTAAAAAAATCTTAGTTATCTCAGTAGTTTGATGCCTAGGTGTGATTTTTGTTCCTAGGTATGCTTTTCTTCCTATTTGGTCTGCTGGGAGTTTGCTGAGAGTTATGAATGTATAAATTGACATGTGTGTTAGGGAGAATAAGATCCCCCAAAGACATTTGTGTCCTAATCTGTGAAATTTATACATATGTAAGATTACCTGGTAAAAGGTAACTAAGTTTCCAGATGAAATTAAGGTGCTTAATCAGCTGACTTTACAATAGGGAGCTGAAGGGAGAGGCTGGGTGGTCAAGACAAACTTTGACCATTAAACAAGGTATAATATCCATGAATAAAACTAGGGTCTGGAGATGTAGGAAAAGCAGATTACATTACATAGGCAGAGACCCAGACTCTTGGGAGTTCCCTACCCAGGAGCTAAAGCTTTAGATGGTCAGAGTCCAGTGGAATATTCCAAACAGAGTTTGGGAACTTCCCTCACTTCAGAAGTTTCCTTGGCCAGTAGAGTTAGCTACGTTGCTATTATGTGTTCTATACATGAGAAGTAATTGACTTGCTGGTTTAAGGTCACAATTAGGAATATAATTCCTTTGCATAGAAACACTGTTATCCATATCATCCTAGCCTGGAATACGTCTTCTACTGCTCTCTCCTGCTGTGCTAATGGAGACTTGTCTATACAGTCAAGATCAGAAGTTGTTGGGTAGATTAAGAAAATCTTGATTCCTTCCTTGTAATCCCATCTTCATCTAGAGACCCCCTACTTGGGGTAGGGGGAAGAATTATCTAGCAGCTGTGGATTGCTAAGCTATCCACTCTTTATCCTCTACCACAATCATCTCGTTTCAGAAACAAGTATGTTTTCAAAGAACCTTTTTGTTAGCACAAAGGTACTACTTATTTATTGTAGAAACTGGAAGAAGCTGTATGAAAGATGAAAGTAATTTACTAAGTGCTTGTTTCAGATATATTGGTGAACAAATAATGTAGTATTCCATAATCCTACCTCCCATAAGTAATCCAATATTTTGTTTTATTTTGATTTGGCTTTCTTGAGATCGTGCTCCACATCCTATTTATATCCGAGTTTCAAATTTAACAATGTTGGAGGAAAATACCCCTATCATTACCTATCTATTGTATGGCTGCACAGTATTTGTATTCCATTTCAGAAATCTAAACCACTCTATTCTCATTGTTAACCATTGCGTTTGGACACTTCTTACCTACACCATCTCTCTAAGTCTCTCTGTCCCTTCAGACCAACCCTATAACCCCATAGTCTAAAACTTCAAGTCCTTTTTCATCATCGTTTTCAACTTCCTAGTTCAATTATCCGTGATCTGATTGCAAGTAGGTCAGTCGAGCAGCTTCTTTACAAGACTAACTCTGATTCTCTCTGAAGCGGATGACTTGGTTCAAACATCTGCATTTTGAATAAAGTCAGACATCCTTAATCCTCACAACCATTGACGCAGAATAAACTCCCTATGCATATGCTTAAGGTATTTTAAGCTAAAAAATAGTCTTCAAAGAAGATGTATTTGAGCAAAAAATTGCACACTGCAAACCTGATTCTTGCCCCCCGCCCATAATTCATGTTGATGAAGTTTGTGCGTATTTGAAAATATATTTCAGTTTTGATTACTGTAATCCAACATAGTAGTGGTTTCTCTGGAAAGAACACAAAATCTGATATAGTATTGCCTTTCCAAACTGCATTTTATAAAGGCAACACAATTGAAAAATTCTAGCTATATGAAGAAAATTCAGATTCTGTATTTCCAATTAAATATTTACAGCAAGGTTATATGCACATAATTGGTCATGCATTGAAGACATAGAGGAATACATATATATAGAGAAACAGTATAAGAATACATGGAAATGGTATTCAGAAAGAATGGCATTCCCATGCTTCAATCACCTCACTATTCATTGAGGCCAATGTCCAAGGATTTTAAATTATACTTCTTTTCTGGAAAGAATCATAAGATTCCTTTAGGCATTCCAAAACAGAGAACTGAACTTAATAGTGGGAAGTAGACCCAAGAACTTGTCTTCTAAGCTGGCTGAAATATAGTATTTTTCCTTTAAAATAATGTTGAAGGAAGGTGAACCTTTAAACCTCCAGATTTGCAGCTTAAAACTCTAATTTATTTTTCCTGGCAACAGTTGCAATGTTCCTAGATTTATATGGAAAAGAAAAAATATAATTCCTCTATCTAAAGTGGACAAAGCTTTAGAAAGGAAATAAAATGAGGATTTTGACCTTCACTGTTAAAACAGGAAATCGACTTTGGGAATGTAACATTCCATTGTCCAATCCTCTGAGATATTTGGAAGGTAATTATAGAAGAGCATTTATATATTCAAAGTGCTCAAAATCAAGTATAAGGCTCAGACAGCCCAAATACTACTGAATTAAAAGAATGCTATCAGCTAATAGTAATGGAAGGATAAAAAGGTTTAGAATTTGAAGAAGCATGAGAGAGATGACAGCAAAGCGCTTATTGACTAGTAGGAACTTGTGAGTTGGAAAGAGGGCATGTTAGTTTTAATCAGCTTCATCTCTTTTGGGCTTGGTGCAAAAGCCAAAACAGGAAAATTCTAAATTTTTATATTCTTCAGCAAATTGCTAATTTGTGGTTTTGTAACTTATTTTAAAATGAAGCTTATATTTCATAAGAAATGTGGTGATGCTTCCTAATATGCAGGAAATATGCTGACAGCAATAGGGGAAAAAAAACGGCTCCTGAATCTGAACAGACATCAGCATAATATTTATTGAGCTTATGTAACTGGAACACACTATGGCCTAAAATGATGGGTTGGCAGTGGAAGTTTTCATTGTGGTCCCTGAGACACCTCCTTCTTAAATTTAGTTGTTGGCATCTGATTATTGCTCCACTGTTTTTGGCTCCTTGGAGTTTAAGGTGAGGAGAGAATGCCAGGGAGCAGATAAATCTTTCAATTTCACAAAGAACTGCCAAAGAAAAACTTAAAGCAGTGACGTTCCTGACTCTCAGATTCTTTTTTTCCTATTAATGTAGTTGTCTTCTCATTCTATTCAAATATATTACTCATTTTTTATAATTACAACTCTAAGTTAATTTTTTTTTCATTAAAAAAGAGAATGTGCTTATTGTACAGAACTTGAAAAGTATGTTGAAGCAAAGAGAACAACATTAATGTCGTTGTCTCTTTATTTTACCACGGGCCTGACTCCATCCTTCTTTTTTCTCCACATACAAGAGTTGGGAGAGTAATGAAAATACAGGCATTTCAGGGGTGCCTCCATGGTGCAGCAGTTGGTTAAGCCTTGGACTCAGTTTCAGCTCAGGTCACGATTTTAGGGCCCTAATATCAGGGTTGTGAGATTGAGCCTTGTGTTGGGGTCCTCGCTCAGTGAGAAGTCTGCCTGGGATTCTCTTTCCGTCTCTCTCTGCCCATCCTGCTCACATGTGTGCGCATGCTCTCTCCCTCTAAAACAAATAAATAAATCTTTTTAAAAAAGAAAATGCAGAGATTTTACCCTTTCATTTGCTTTAGTATTCTGAATACTTCCTCATATCGCGAAGGCTTTGTCAAAATGTCTTTGTTAACGGCTATTCCATATTTTACTGTCATTTATCACCCTACTTCTCTGCTGTTGGATACAGTTAAATACTTCACAAAACACACAAGCTATGATTTATTTTTTTTTCATGAACTCCCGTGATTCCAGGTACTTTTCAAATGTTGATGTTCCTCAGAAGTCTATCTTTGGCTTCTCTTCTTTGTTCTTACCTTTCTCCTTCATCAATTTTATCCATTTCCATTTTTTCCAAGCCCCTTCTATATGTTCAATACTGTCTCCTGAATCTGAAGCCCTATATTCCTCTGTCTCTTCAGTATCTTTCCCTAGGCTTCCATGAGTAACACAAACTTTAAAAAGTTCTCAAATTTGATCCTCATGTAATGTGGTCAATATAATACTTGTTACCTGGTTATCCTAATCAGGAGCTTGGAAATCTCAAATTCTTCTCCCTCATTGAATTTGTACTTATAATGGAACAGTCTGCCTTAGGGCAAGTGGGTAGCCCTGGGTTACGTGGTACACAATATGGCTGGCTCTACCAGCAATGTACAGGGCAATTTTGCTCAAAAACAATTGAAGATCTTATAGATTCTGATTGGCCTGTCTAATTCAGCCCTTGAAATTATTATTTTTTTATAAACTAAAAAAAACTATGGTTGTGATGGATGTGTTACTTAAATATTATATGTATCCCGATTTATATAGCATAAGTATCACTGTAGAGATGTAGTTCACAAGGACTTTTGGAATGTGATACGTGGAAGACATACTCTCTATTCTGGGGAAGTGTAGATGCCAGCGAAGATAAGTTTGTGTCATATATGACAGAGTAGTGTAAAAATAATAGGGAAAGCTTGAGTGTTATATTGAAGAGTTTGGCCTTGTTTTGTAGATAATAGAGCGCCACTAGCAGGTTTTCATGACTGGAAGTCCCATGATAAAAACTTGTAAAAGACAAGTCTGGAGTAGAATGTAGGATGGTTGAGAGACAGGAGACATATCAGAATCCTCCTGTGCTCCACATCAGACCTTCTTATTCTTTCCTCTAATTCCATGCCTGCTTCAGGGACCAGCTTTATGCACACACAAGTGACAGAGCCTTGTCTGAGGCACATATCCCCTAGCTCTTGTTATGGCGGTTTCTCTGCTGCAGGCATGGCAGGCCTGGTTGGCAATCAATGCTAGGCACTCATGCTTGCACAGCCCAGAATTCGGGGAAGTTGGACCTCCATGGAGCAACTTTTGACTAATGTAGGACAGAAGCCCATCGACACATTTTTTTTCTCTTCTTCCCTCAGGCGGATAGTGTATATAGGCATTTCACAAGATTTCTCAGCTGCGTCTATGGGACTGCGCAGCCAGTTGTCTCTGGAATGGCAGCACATTTTTTAATGTAGCCCTGTATCGGCTCTCTTGCTCCCTGACTCTCAGGCCTGCTACTAAATAAACTACCTATGCCTGATATTTTATGACTGGCTGGCCTCTGGCAGAACCCATGCTAAGGAAGGAGAGACCATAATCGCTTTTCTCCAGAGAGGACTTCTCCATCTAAATCAGAATACCTTTAAATACATCACACTGCCTCTTTAGAATAATTACTATATTTGAATTTTTTTTATTTGCATAACTATATATGCATGATTCTCTTCCGCCATTTGACTGTAAGATCCCTGAAAAAAAAAGCATATCTTCTTTATCATTATTATATCCCTAGAACCTCATGAGAATTATTAAATTAAAAAAAAAAACAATGAATAGGATTTTAACACTTTCCTTCAAACTCCAAAGTTCTGCAGGCTGTCAGAAGTCACACTCCGCTTTACCTTTGTTTGGTATGCAGGTTAGTGAGAAAGATCTAGTTTTATTTTTCTCAATATCCTGTAATTTTCTTGTTATGGAATGATAGAGAAATATATTTGATGTTAATTAAGATAACACAGAATTTCATGAATCTTCTCATTTGCCTTATTTATGATTTTTTAACTTCTCCATCCTAGTGTTGTGCATTCCAAGTAAACTATTCCCTCCCCAGTCAAAGGTTCCCCAGACCTGCACATGATCTACCATGTGTCTCGGTTTCCTCATTAAAGCCAAGGACTCTGCGACTTCCCTCCCTGGCCTCTTTCCAGAATCTTCTTTGAAGATGAGTTGAGTTTGACTCAACTAATAAAATATAGACTAAAAAAAAAAATGGGAATGTGTTGAGTACCAGTATTCTTTTTACACTGACATACACAGTCCATTCCAGAAAGACTCATTAGCCACATTTTCCAGTTGAAGAAAATGAAGCTCAGAGAGATTAAGCGAACTGCCCAAATTCACACAGCTAATAAGCCATCTCATTCCAGAGCCTGTGCTGGTAACTATTACATTTAAAAGCTGCTTGGATCTGCTAAATTTCCGTTTCTTGCCAGTGAATAGTGGCTTTTTTTCCTGCCCTGAGCAGTCATCGTTAATCCTTCAGGGCAGCTGAGAAGTATCTTAATCAGGACCTCTGACCTTGTCATTCATTCTTTTACTTACTGTTCACTTAGCTGCAGGCACCCCAAGGAATGGAAATGGAGCTGCCTAGGACTTCAGAGGAGCAGACCAAGCCAGAGACACCACCCAAAGATCTCTCGGTGAGTAATGCTTTTGCATATTAATGTTCTTTCTTTCTCTTTCTCTTCTCTCCTCTCTTTCCTCCTCTCCTCTCTAACCTCTCTGTCTGCACTTGCCTGCCTGACTGGTCCCTTTAGTTTGGGTGGAAGAAAAGATCATAAGGACATCTTCATTTAACTTTATTTTTGCTGAAATACAAGTTTATTTAAAGTTGACCTCTGAGGATTTATAGGAGTTTTTACCATTGGGCATTGCAATAATTTCAACTGTAGTTTCTCAGCATCGAATCTAAATCGCTAGAGATAAATCATGGTGGAAAGCTCATTATTTCTTAATTACAGGACATATTAGCATCCAGCTTTAAGAATTTCCAGTGGATTAAAGGAATATTTTGATTTAGAGGAAAGTTTCCACTTAACCTTTCTGCTACAGTGACATCAGTGAGGTATCATTATCATTAGTTTAAAATAAAGATGGAACAAACAGAAAAACACCCAGGAATGAAAAGACATGCTTTGAATGGTTTGGAGATAAGCCAGAGGAGAAATGGCAATTATTTTTTGTTAACAATTTTTTTTCCACTTGTTTGGAGTAAGTCCTAAGGAAGACTCAAGATACAGTGTTGATTTTCTTCCAGGTAGAACTGTGCATAGGAAATTTGTTTTGCATCCAGAGGAAAATTTGGGTAAAGTTCACTCTGATCTGAGTTGGACTTCAATAAGTAACAGCCATCTCAAAAACTTAGGATTAGATATTAAAGTTTACATTTAAATAACATATTTAGCATACTGTCTAAATCCATTTGAGACCTTCCTGGCTATACAAAAATTTACATGCTCAAGTTGAGAATAGGGAATAATTTATCTTTTTTAAAGACTTATTATTTATTTTAGAGAGAGAGAGAGGGACAGAGCGAGAGAGTAAGGGGAGGGGCAGAAGGAGAGGAAGAGGGAGAGAGTTTCAAGCAGACTCCCCGCTGAGTGCGGAGCCTGATGCAGGGCTCAAACCCACGATCCATGAGATCACAACCTAAACTGAAATCATAAGTCAGGTGCTCAACTTACTGAGCCACTCAGGTGGCCCCAAAATAGAGAATAGTTTAAATACAGGCTTCCTTTAGCAGGCACTGAAGTCCCTGTGTGAGAAGGCTGTAGGACTGCATCAAGTCCTTCACCATCACTCCAGTCTGGGGGAACATGTTCTCATAGCAGTCTTCTGTCCTGTTCATTCTCCAAAGCTGTGCTGTATCTACTGTATCTTCTTGCCTCTTCAGTTCAGGTCACCACATTGAGCTTTCATTCACTTTGCAGAGGTTGAAAGAGCTCCTGCCACCTGCCAGGCTCTGTGCTAATGCTGTGAATGGAGTAGCAGATAAGACAAAAGTGGTCCCTGTTCTCACAAAGCTATCAGTGTATGGGGGGAGAAGAGGATTAAATGAGCAAATTAGGAGTAAAATAAATATAACAAAAAGGTTGGAAGTGAAAGGAAGGAGATATAACAGAGGGACCAGCAAATAGGACCTACAGGACTCCAGAAAAAATGCATGATCTCCTTTTGAGCTGTAGGAAAATGAAACGTTTGTGAAATAACAGTGCTAATAATAATGGTAACAACTGGCATTTGTATAGTATTTACTGTCTGCAAACCATTAATCAAACTATATCAACGTTAATGCATATGTCTAAGTGGGAGAGACCAATCGGAATAGGCTGCATGCCATATGACTCCCACTGTATGACCCTGAAAAGACCAAACTATGAAGACAATAGAAAGACCATTGGCCACCATGACTTTGGGGGAGAGGGCAGGGTTAAAGATGTGGAGCATGGGAGATTTTTAGGGCAGTGAAACTGTACTGAGAAATACTGTAATGGATAGATGTTACACATTTGTCTGAACTATGATATAAACCCTTACATGCACTTCACTTAACAAGAATATATCAATAGTGGCTCATCTGTTTTAACAGATATACTATGCTAATACAAGATGTGAGTAAGGGAAGTTGGCAGGTGATATATTGGGCTGTACTTTCTGTTCAGTGTTTTATAAACTTAAAACTCTTGGAAAAAATAAATAAAAAAAAGCTCTTCGAGGAAGGCACTAAGTTAGCCTATTTTTTTAGGTAAGGAAACAAAGACACAGACTTGGCTAATTTCCCACAAGTAGGAGGCTGAAGTAGGACTTGAATCCAAGTGTATCTGACAAGGTTCTTGTTCTTATGCCTGGTGAGATCAGAAATGCTTCATTATTCCCTCAGTCTCATTTCTAACTTCTCTACCCTTTTTTCTTCCCTTACGGTCAGTGGTCTCATTATTCTTATGGGCATTTGGAATTAGAACCTTATAAATGCACATCTTTTTCTGTGTCTTACAACCCTCCAGCTATAGTCATGCATCACATCCATGGATCCTTCTCCTACTGTGTTTTTTGGCCCCACCTTGTCCTTTCACCTTTTCTAGATGGCTGTCCCTCCCTTGGTCCCCAAAGATTCTCCATTTCTTCTTCTCCATTTCTGTTTGCTTCTTAGGGACTTCACCTGACTTTGGGCTCATGGTTTCTTTTTTTTTCTCCTTTCATTTCCCCCATACTAACTCCAGACTGGTCATTCTAGCAATTATTCAATACCATGCCAGGCCCTTAACATTCAATAAATAATCTATATTTTTATGAGGATGATGATTATGATGATGATAGCATTGAGGGAGATTATTTAACTGCTAACATCTTTCTTTAAGCTTATCTCCCAAGATATCAAAGCAAAATTTGGGTGTCAATCTAAACAACTATGGTGAGTTTGACCCTTAAATACTTGTGTTCTTCTTTGTCTTGATTTGGGAAAGAAAGCTTGACCTAGCATCTGCATTCTACCCAGGTGCCCAAGTAGTTGGTTTATTAAAGTCTCTTCATTTGAATCTTCTGGGGTGAGTTCTGTTTCCGGCTGGCATGCCTACTAATAAAGAGGGTATTCAGGGCTCCTGGGTGGCTCAGTGGTTGAGTGTCTGGCTTTGGCTCAGGTCATGATCCTGGGGTCTTGGGATTGAATCCCACATCAGGGTCCCTGTAGGGAGCCTGCTTCTCCTGCCTGTCTCTGCCTCTCTCTCTGTGTCTTTCATGAATAAATAAATAAAATCTTTTTTTAAAAAAGGGTATTCAGTGCATATTTACCAAACCAATTGAGAAGTGAAAGGCATTTCTATCTTTAGTTGTTCTGTTTTGTATTTATTCAGGTTAGCATAAAAATCATACAACAGTAACAAAACAAGTTGAAATGTCTTTCAGTTCTTTTTTTTTTTTTTTTGTCTTTCAGTTCTTACTCTGAATTCCTACTTTGTGTTTTGTTTGGAATATTCTTACTACATTTTTACAAAAGTATACTTTTCTTTTAAATGCATGATCATTTACAAGTATTTTTTTCTTATATCTGTGTGATTTTATAAAAAAGTCTTTTAGCTGCTCTTCTTTTTCTGGAGAATTATATCTAAAATGGAATAATGAAAATAAATGGGAAATAAGATTTAAATGTATAAACCTATGTTTTACAGCTCTTGTTCAGGAAAACAGGTAGAGGTTAAATCATACCATTTAAAGGTAAATAGCACTTGCTGGATCACTTTAGTCATCTAAAAATTAGTTTTATTTACTCTTTCCTATAAATAGTAAGCTATTAGAATGGGGCTTGGTAAACTAGTATTTCAGATATTTTCACTGAAATTATTGGATTAGAGTTTAACCCACTGCCCATTCCTTATTAAATGATTCATTTATTCTTTTCTGTGATTTAAAATGGTCTTAAATCAAATGCATCCTATTGTTCATATTTTTCTCTCATAGGCACATCTCAGGTACATTGATTAACTTGACCATAGCTGTCTCTGACCATTTTCAGAATATCCATACATGACAATTGAAGCCTACACAACACTTAATGAGTAATTGCTAGCATTGCCTTGTAACATTATCTGGGTAAATTTGGACAAGCCCTTTAACCTTTCTAGATTCAAGAGTCCTGGGTGGGGGAGGGGCTGATAATACCTTCCTATATGCAAAACACATTGCACAGCAGGATGCAAATATAAGGGGATAGCCACTTAATTCTGTATTTAGAAAGATACATTTAACAGTGTTATTTAATGTCTTATAGTCCCTTGAGAGTCAAAATACTCTGGAAAATATTTCAGCTAGTCTCAACTAGAATCTCTAACCTAGAAAATAAATCATGTGGTTAATATTTCAATAAATGTTTGCCTCAATGCTCATAAAGTGACATATATATGTGTATATGTATAGTGTACATTATCCTTGCTATCCCTTTTCCTTTCCCTTCCTTTGGTAACAAATAACATTTTTTGCAAAATGAACAGTACCTCAAATTGAGCATTTTTCTTTCATGTTTGTTGTCCTCAAGAGGAAAACTCTGAAATATATTCCTGCTTAGTATGACTTTGCTTTAGACATTTTAGAACCATTATAGGGAATTTTCTCTCATTGGTGTTGCATTTTTCTTTCTTCTTTCTCTTTCTTTCTTTCTTTCTTTCTTTCTTTCTTTCTTTCTTTCTTCTTCTTTCTTTCTTTCTTTCTTTCTTTCTCTTTCTCCTTTCTTTCTTTCTTTCTTTCTTTCTTTCTTTCTTTCTTTCTTTCTCTTTCTTTCTTTTCCTTCTTTTTTTTTTAATGCAATAGCCTTTCTTTTGAATATTTCTCTTTTTTTTCCCCAAAGAATCTTTCCTTCTGGATTTTCTCAGCTACTTCTGTGCTATTTATGGTCCAAATGTTATAGTAAATACAGGAAAACAATGTTCACCAGTGAAGCTAAGAGAGGATATGAGGTATCTGGGTTTTTAAGTTGAGTAAACCCATTTGGCTGTATTAAGATTAACCTCTGTAGCCTAGAGTCAAAATGGGGAATCTAAGAAAGAGATGAGGTAAGATACATTCTACACAGATAAATGACTCTTGAATTCATGTTGTGGACTCTCTGCAGAAAATTTTAAATTTTGAACCCCTTTGATCTGTCCTTTATTCATATATTTTTTTTAATTTTTAAAATTTATTTATTCACGAGAGACAGAGAGAGAGAGAGAGAGAGAGAGGCAGAGACACAGGCAGAGGGAAAAGCAGGCTCCATGCAGGGAGCCTGATGCGGGACTCGATCCTGGGACTCCAGGATCACATGCTGGGCCGAAGGCAAGCGCCAAACTGCTAAGCCACCCAGGGATCCCCATATTCATATTTTGGGATAAAAATTCTCTTTTCTTTAAAAGATAGCACCTGGTAAAAGATACTAGGCAACTCTGTTAGTCCAGAAAGGCTAATTGTTATAACAGGAGCAACAAACATTTCAAATGCAATGCAGTGTACATTCATTTCTCACTGATGTACTGATAGTTCATTGTGGTTGGTAGAGGTAGGGCTCTTGTTCTGCACATTCATTCATAGAGCCAGGT
This sequence comes from Canis lupus dingo, assembly GCF_003254725.2. NCBI lineage: Eukaryota > Metazoa > Chordata > Mammalia > Carnivora > Canidae > Canis > Canis lupus. The sequence continues at coordinate 38,450,875 of NC_064244.1, read as the reverse complement.
TCTTTCCATCCTGTGCTTCTACCTTCTATAAGTCCTTGGAGTTTCCTCTATTCAGCTGATTGGGAAATTGATGAAAGTCATGTCTTAAAGGCATCTGAGGGTCAAGCCAGTAAGTGACACATATCAGTTCATTTCACACACTAGTCTCATGGGCATACCTAATTGCAAGGGAGGCTAAAAAATTAATTTAGTAGTAGTGTCAGGAAGAAGGAGAGAATGTGAAGCATTTTTTTGAATGTGTACAAGTGCCAGGCAGTATTCTGAATCCATTGTATAGATCAATTCATGTAAGCTTCAAAAACAACCCTAAGAGATAGATATTTTAATTATTCTATTTTCTAGATGAGGGAACACTGAAGCATAATGCCGTTATTTAACTTGGTTGAGGCATAGAATTAGTGAAAGGCTGAACCAGCATGTGGGATCAAGTAATCTGATTTGAGAATTCACTTCTTAACTATTAAACATTCTGTTTTTCTATACCTAGATGCAGTTTATAGAATCATGTTCTTGTCCATTAAATATAGAAAATACATAAATATTTTTAAAAAGGTTTCCTCATCACATAGGCTTATACAATAGTTGTAACTATGATTGGCACAGTGTTCAAGGTGATTCTAGAGAGAAATTTGGGCCCAAGCATCAGAAACCTTTAAAATGGTCTTTCCCAGGACACCTGGGTGGCTCAGTCAGCAAAACATCTGCCTTTGGCCCAGGTCATGATCTTGGGGTCCTGGGATCGAGCCTCGTTCCTGTTCAACGAGGAGTCTGCTTCTTACCTCTGCCCTTAACCCTGTCTCGAGCCTTCTCTCTCTCTCAAATAAATAGATAAATTTTTTTTGAAATAGATAAAATCTTAAAAAAAAGGTCTTTCCCTTTGACCCAGAAATTCTCCTACTTTCCTTGCATTCTCAAATGAATGCAAGAAGTTGTAAGAATAAAGATAGTTATCACAATGTTGTTTAAAATAACAAATATTTGGAAACAACCTGTCTGATAATAAGTACAAATTAAATACATTTTGAGATATACACAATAGATTGTTCTGTAGCCACTACAGATGAGAATATACATGAATACTTATGACACAAAATATATTTATTTGCTATTTATAAATAGTACATATACGGGTCACAAAATAACATATACATCAGGAAAATGTATTTTTAAAAGTGTGTATTTGCATATTAAAACTTTAAAAAAGAAAAAAGAAAAAAGAAAATTTTAAAAAATATACAACAAAAATTAATACTGGTTAACTTTAGAGAGTAGAATTTTTGATTTTTAAAGTTTTGCTCATTTTCCCCTAACATTTCAATAAAAACATGTTTTACTTGTATGACAAAAAAGAGAAAGCAATAAAGCAGAAAGTTTAAGTAAAAAAAGAAGATATATTTGCCTAACATGGAGGATGATGAAGAGATATAGAAGCTTATAAATTCCACAAAACTTCAGGCCATTCCAAGGGATAGTTAAATATAATCATTTTCATGCATTCGGCTAGCATATACTCACTTATCCTATTACATGCGAGATGCCTATTCTGTGTCTTCCACTTTGGCAAGACCCAGGGTATGGTAATAAAAAGGACACAGGCTATGCCCTTAAAGAACTAACTCAGCAGGGTAGGAAAGGGGCTGAAAATGCCTCTATTCTGAGAGAATAGAATTTATAGATAGGTTTTGCTGAGGGTCACATTTTTATGACATAATTTTGTACAAATTGTGTATAACACCAATCACATTTAGCTGTCATTATCAACTTTAAATCTTCTATTGGCAGAAAAATTAGATTCTAGTTTTGCCAGATTTTTGAATTCCTTTAAGTGGCTGGGAAAATTCTAAAGAAGCTTCTGGAAGGATACATTCAGCAAACCAAAGGGCTTTAGGGTAGGACAGACTTATAAAATTTCTTAAGGACTCATTGATTAAAATCTTCTGAAATATCTCCATGGGAAACTTATTGGGAAGCCCTGAATTAAAAAAAAAATTCCAATTTTCATGGTTCACATTCGAGTTTCTGGAGAGCAAGGTAGTAATTTGATTTAATTCAGTTCAACACACATTTATTGTAATTTCATTGTAATATTTATTATAATTGCATTATAGCATTTACCATCACTTCAGGAGGAAACTCTGTAATTAGAGACCTCTGTAGTCAATCATTTTTGCCTCCCCTCAAAGTGTAGGATACCCCTGAGCCTCTGCCGACCCGGAATACTGCATTGTAATTGTCTGTTTATCCCATTAGACTATATCCTTGAGGCCTGAGACTGTGTGCTCCTGTCACCCAGTGTGGTTCCTGGAATATGGCAGTCACTCAATAATTACATTCTGGGAAAATATACTCTTCATTCTCTTGCTCCTTTTTAACATTAAATTGCTCATTAATATTTCTTTCAAAGGACTAGCTAGACAAGGGGAGGAATCCTTGGCCAGCTATAAACATTTAATAAGATAGCTGAAGACATTGCAGTGGGAATTAGAGGGTTATAAAATAATTTAAAAATTAGGACTTGTCCTCATAGAGCTCACACTCTCACTGAAATGATGCATAGGGTCCTAGATGCTTTAACATGTTTAACTGCATGCTGCTGAAAAGTGACCATTAATGTGTAGATGGATAGCCATATCTTAGTTAATATAAACTAGTATCAGAAAATCAAACTTATCAAAGCAGATGGAAGTGGTTATTCAGAAAATTAAATGGCTTTTTTATTATAGAAAAGTGGTTTTGCAGAGGGCTTCCTTTACATTGGGAGTGTCCTGATTAATTTTAATTCTGAATTGCTTTACACTTTAAAATCCATGGACTGTGTAGCATGACATTGACTTGGGCTGTGTAGGCGGATGGCAGGGGAGACCTTCCATATGATGAAAATTTAAAGAATGGTCAGATATGAGTGCAACTATTCTGAGAGTGTAATTTTGCAAAGAATTTAAAAGAAGGCAAGAAAAAATCCATTTCATTCATTTCGTCATAGATTCATCCAACAAAATTTATTTAGTACATATCTGGCATAGAGAAGAAAGGCAAGTAGAGATAGGAACAGTCTAAGTAAATGCCTTTAGTTCTACACAGACACATTTACTTCATGGAAGGTGACATATTCTTTTGAGGAGTAACAAAATTTCCTGAAATCTAAGAGCATTGAATCAAATCAAGAATTGAGAGAGTTAACTACAGGAAGAAACATCACTGCTTACATTGAAAGACCCTGGTTGGAATCATAGCTTAGCTTCTTGGTTGAGCAAATAACTCACGTCCCTAGCCCAGTTTTCTCATCTGTAGAATGGAAATAATAATAACCCCTTTTATGGATAAGTAATATAAAGCATTAAATCTCCTCTAATAACACTCTGGTACATAGAAATACATGGGAAAAATTACTCACCTTCTTTTTTCCTCATTCATTTCTAATGTCACTCTCTTCATAGCAAGCCAAGAGAGGGGCTTAGGAAACTCTGTTTGTTACAGGGACCTGTAGATGGCGCTCTAACAATGTAAGAGTGGTTTGTTGGAGGGTGGCTTTTTGTGAGGAATATGCCATATGCTCGGTGCTAATGCCTGATTACTGCATGAAATATGTTTGTGGTCCACAGTTTATATCCCAGCCTAACTCAACGAGCTAGTAGAATTGGCAGAAATAGGGTTTTGTAGAGCTACCTTTTGTTCTGTAAAGAGTTATACGTATTTTATGTCAGACCAGTTAGAGTCCATAAAATGGATCACTTCTTTCAGAAGTATAGGAAGGAGTAATCAGAGAGGAAGAGCACATGGGCCAATCATCCAGGGAAAAAGGATGAGTGTTTACACTGACCCTTTATTTTACTGGTGACGGAAAAAAGCTGGTTTCATTTACCACTACTCTCCCAGCTACCACTACCAGAGTTGTGAGATTCCAGTGACGGGTAAGGAGTATTTGGAAGGATCCAGAGGAAGGCAAAAGATAGTGGGGAAAACACAATATTTCTTTCTTTGAAAGGCTGCAAGGGTGGGAGACATTGAAGCTCTAGACCAGCAAACATGTCATCTGTGTCACTGCCTCTCATTCCATGCTAAAAGCAGACATTACTAATGAATAGATTATGCCAGTGTTCCCTGTTGAGGTTGGAGACAACTACAGAAACATTCTTGTAACCTTCCAGGCAGCCATTACAAAATCATAGGAGTTGCCATATAGAATGAAAGCTCAGTCCCAGGCATATATAGCCACCCTACTCAAAGGTGGGGTTTCTTTTTCCCTTTGTGTGTTTATTTAGCTTGTTGGATTTTAACCTGTATGGCTAGCAACAAAATCTAAAGAGCTCTCTTAGAAGATACATTATTCAGATTTGCTGCAGTAATACACAGTCCCATTCTCTTAGTGATTTATAATGCCAATTTATTTCTCACATACATGTTGGTGACTATGGGTCAGCCCACTGTGGCCTTGCTCCACATTTTTTCATTTCTGCATTGTTAGGAACCAGGGTAAAGGAGCAGACGCAGTTTAGCAACAGGGCTAGAAGAAACAAGTGATGCCCTTAATTCTTTTCCTCTGATGTGGCATACGTCAAAATCACTCACATTTATTTGGTCAAAGCATAGCATGACAAGGCCAAGCTCAATATCAACAAGGAGGTGTGGATAGGTAGGAGACATGGCAGTGGTTGGGGATGTACCATTCTCTCATAGGGAAGAGGGGACACAGTAATCTTCACAGAAAATTCTTTCCTTGTGATTCTACTAGGACCACATAGTGACTTATTACATTTTACATTTCTTCCTCAGTTGTAATGAAGATAGAAGCTATAGAAAGCTGAGGTCAATCATCTTCCAGCAATTCAGTATACTTCTTTGATAGTGGGATAGCCTCTTCTCTTTGGTGAATTTCTGATTACACTCCTAATAGGATGATTTGATCAGACCAGGTAACTCAGTCAAAAATTCTTTATATGATTTAAACCCTGGTCCTTGTTCATCCTGTTGGCCTCCTATTTTAAAACCAAAACCTTTATGATCCAGACAGAAAAACACTATGAGAAGTCAGGATGACACCATTTTTATTTGCATATTGTTAAAAATTCAACTATTTCAAAGATCTAATTGGCTTTATTCAGTGATTCATGAATTAGGCAGCATTCTATCTAGCAGTTAGAAAGCTGCTCTAAGGTGCTGTACAAAATGAAAGACATAAGCAGAAGGGAGAGAGACAAAGTAGTTATTACACTAGCAAAAAGCAGATTGGTTGATTGGTTGTGGCAAGGTCACCTTCCTTTAGGGGACAGACATGGCAGGAATCTGTCAAAGACTACCTCTCTAGCACTAACCAGGTAATTCCGGATTGAGTGGTTTAAGATTCCATTCCTGGGAAAGGCTGAAATGGTAAATTAGATATTAAGTCTTAAAAATTTTTTTTAACAATATGTCCTTCAATTTTCCTGGAATTCACTTCCTCCTATGAAAGACCTCCAAAGTTTACCGCATGAACACTTAAGTGTGCCTTCTATCCTTTACCAACCCCAGGGATGGTAAATCTACTCCATTACTTTTGCCCTATAGAATCATATCTTTTGGGACGCCTGGGTGGCTCAGCAGTTTAGCACCTGCCTTTGGCCCAGGGCCTGATCCTGCAGACCTGGGATCGAGTCCCATGTCGGGGTCCTTGCATGGAGCCTGCTTCTCTCTCTTTCTATGTCTCTGCCTCTCTCTCTCTGTGTCTCTCATGAATAAATAAATAAAATCTTAAAAAGTAAATAAATAAAATAATATCTTTGTAAACCAAAAAAATGACCATGGGTGTCAATCCAAAAATAAAGAAACTAGTGTTTCTTCTAAAGAACAAAGAAGCATGCTCTTTTTAATCCAAATTTCTTATTCTTACCACATCATTTTGCATGTAGTTGATGTTGGAAGGAAAGTATCCAGTTCAGGATTTTCCTTGATGCCTTCAGTCCAAGGCAATAGCTGATTCCAACACCCACTCTGGGCTTGTGTGCACCTGGAGGAGCAAATATACTCTATGCTTGAGTTGACTAATGAGTAGCAGCTGTATAGTTCTGCAGAAACTGTATATTTTACCCAAAGAAAAGAACATATTGGGATTATAGGGCTGAAAGGCTATCCCCCTACCATAAGAGCACCAGCCTGTGAGCACCCTATGTTGATTACATTCTGAAGGCTAAGTCATTGACTCTCAGTTACATTTGTACTTATATATTTTTATATACATACTTATATAGCAATATCAAGGAAGGGGACTGTTTAGTAAGATGTTGATAATCTGCCAAGGTCAGTGGCAGCTGTGACTCTGTCTCTACCTCCTCCATCATAACATTCTTGTCCTATTAGTTTTTCTTTTCATATGAAATACTACATTTCCTCTTACTCAACTGATGGATGGTTGGGATTATTATTTTTGATTTTGGCAAACCCATAAAGAGGAGCATTCCGAATGTGCTGGAGGGGTAGGAACAGAACAGATACTGAGGCCATGTCTCAAAGAAATACACTTTGCCTTGCTAAATCCTCTTCATCCTCAGGTCTTAGCTTCATCGACACTTCCCTTGAGTCATTCTGAGCTGGGTGCCCAGCTGTGTGCTTTTATGTACATCTTATATAAGGAGACTCTGAATTTCCTGAGGCAAGAAAGTCTTCAAGTGCTTGATATTTCTTCAGTGCTTGACACGGGTTTGGGTATAGACTAGGGACTCAGCAAGTACTAATGGAATAGATGGAATGAATGAATTCTTACTTCCTCTGCTTGTCCCCATCTTGGAGGCCATGAAAGGTCTTAGTTTGGTCTAGGCCACCAAAAAATTGTAATATGACTTGGAGCTCCTAGTTAGGAAGTACTCTAACCCAAGCAGATGTGTTTGAAGAGGCAATATTTTCACCACTCTGGGCTTGCCCTTCCTCTTTACAGAGACTTTATAGTATGGTGATTAAGAACAGTCTAATGGCATACACACCTATCAGGAAGTTCTCTCTTTACCTTTGATGAGTAGTAAGAGCTTCTTGGAAAAGTTATGTTAAAAGCTGCTGATCTCAGTTTTCTCAGGTATAAAATGGGGGAAATAATAACGCCTATCTCATATGATTGTTGTGAGATGTGAGATTTTAAGTGGTTGGGTCTTAGTAAACACTTAGCAATTGTTAGCTGTTATAATCAATAGTGCTATTAATTTGTATTTCTTCTGATTTTGACTATGAAAATAAGAAGAGACAAGAGAATGAAGCAGAGTGATACTCAGTATCTGAGCAGATTTTAAAAGGCCATGGGATTAAAGACTGTCGATAACTCATATTCTTTTGCTTATAAACTCCCACTTCCATCAACACATTAAGTATAATCAATATAAATATAATCACCACTCAAATAGGATGGTCTATTTGCTACTCACTTTTCAGAAAAGTAACCTAAGCATAAATGTAAAGACTCTGAAAGCAGTGTCATTAGTGAATGTTATTATCAGCCCTCCCCAGTCCTACTCAAATCCCAAGGTTGGTTGTATTTTAAAAACACTCTTGCTTCATTAATCTGATTTTTAAAAAGCAGGGATTGTTCATTATACATTATGCTTCAAGTTAGGGTAGCTTTTAAGAAACTGGCATTTGGCTTTATTAAATAAAATTTGTTTTCCTTGTGATCACACAGTAGTAGGTGATACTGGATGTCCTTTGCTACAGTAAAGATGTTGAGTGCCCTTTGAGGGAACAGGTAACCAGGGTCTGAGTGGACTTCCTCCCTACCATAAATGGACTAGTGTGTGCTGAGATATGCTGTACCAGTGACTTCTTTTTTGTAAACAAGACTGCTTCTATCTGACAAGCTGGAGAACAGTGGGAATAGATGACTGTGTTCTGGGTTTAATTTCCCATCAACAAGGAATTCCAATGTCCAACAAGATCCTAAATAGCTTACTGTTTCCTCCTAGTCTGTCTTCCTTCGGATGCCAGAGATCTGATAGTGATAGTATCACTGGAAAGGTGGAATTTCTCCTAGGAAATGTTGTTTCCCAAGATAGGAAGTAGGCCTGTGAGACAAGGAGAATTCCTATCAGTAATAACTATGTATACATAGTCAGAATCTGACCTTTACATCTTGTAGAGGAGTAGAGGAGTAAGAGGAGTGAGAACCTGGCTTAGATTCTGTCCTTTGTTTTACCAGAAATTGATTTTGAAATCACACAGACCTAAGTTTATATGCTAATTCTTGAACATTTTAGCTATGTGATCATGGATAAATTAAGTTGGCATTTCTAAGCCTCATTGTAAAATTAGTTTATATATATATATATATATATATATATAAAATTAGTTTATATATATATAAAAGTATATATATAAGTATACATATACATGTATATATATAAAACTAATATATACATAGTACATATACATATATAAAACTAATATATATGACTAGTATATATAACTAATATATAACTATATATATAACTAGTTTATATATATAAATCATCTTCTAAAGCACCTGTAAGATGTGAAATACTTAAGAAAGAGTAATTTTTACTATTTTAATAGCAATCTTAGTAGTATATATAGTAAACTATAAATGTACATATATATATATAGATAGTTCATTTTGAACCACTGGAGACATGTATATTATGATAATAGAAAGAATAAATTACATTGAGTACCTAGTATGTGATGGCTATTGCTAATCTCTTTATAAACATTACCTCATTTAGTTTTACTCTCATAAAACTTTAAGAAGTGGATTCTATTATTTTTAAATATAAGAAATTAAGGAATGAAGAGTAAATTACCGAGTAATATGAAGAGGTGATAAATTGCCTGAGAATTCTGAGAATCCTGTCTTTGTTGTGGTGGTGTGAAGGTTATTTGTCCAGCATTTCATATATACTCACAAGGAAAGAGAGAGTCCATAAGATACAATCTATTCACCAGGATGCCAGTCTAGTTGAGAGAAAAAAAAAGAAAAAAACATGTCCAAATACTGAAGGATCAAGCCATGTAATTGGTAGTCATGATGTTATAAGAGATAAAAATGTAAACAGTAGGGCCTGTCCTCCTCTTCCTTCTTTATCCATTCTCTCCTCTGCTAAGTAATCATTTCAGGTATTCATTCTGTGCTTAAATCAGTGCTAGTTACCAACATGGGGTCTGGTTATAGATGTCCTGAGTTTAAACCTTTGCTTCACCAGTTATTAGCTGGCTAACCTCAAGTGACTCATTGAACTTCTCCGAGGCTCAGTTACTCATCTAGCAAATGGGGATAAGAATAATATTATTCATCTCTATTATTATTAATCATAATATGTATTTCAAGGTTGCTGTGAGGAAAGGATGAGATAATGTACTTCAAGCACTTAGTACAGTTTATGAAACACAATGTAGACTTTATTATTACTCTTGTACTTTTGAAAAAAAATACTTGCACTCTTCTGAGGATGCTAGGCTTCTCGAGGGTGTCACTCCACCTAACTGGGAATGTCTTTTGGATTCCTTACATTTCCATGAAAGACAAAAGTGTTCTGACAGTTTAATGCAGGTTCTAAAAGGGCCTGATCTTTTAGTTAGGGTGGTGTATGTATGAATGTGTGAGTGAGTGAGAGAGAGAGAGAGAGAGAGAGAGAGAGAGAGAGATTGACTAACCTGTATAAAGGTTAAGATCCCAGGCTCTTCATCATGGTCTCCAAAGCAGTACGACCTTCATCCCAGATTTCTCCTCTAAGAAGAATACAGGCTCTTGAAGAACAGGGATTATATGTAGATGCCTTCATGTCCTCAAGCCTTCCACAGCCCCTAATGCACTGACGTCTACCTAACTTAAAAGAGAAGTTAAGCAAAATATAGTCTATGCTTATCTTTCCTTTAAGATCTGAAGATCACTGAGAGAGAGAGAGAGAGAGAGAGAGAGAGAGAGAGAGAGATTATTCATTGCACTTTAGCATCCTAGAAGGTCCAAGCAGCGTATGCAATACAGAGCACAGTCAGGAGTATTTATCTGAGGGTCTGTGTGTGTCCTCCATCACCCCACAGAGAGAATTTATAGCAGAATTTGACCTCAACTGTCCTGACTTGTGGATACAAGAAGTCTCTTCCTCTTTTGAGTTTTCCCTCCAGGGAATAACTTAGCTGTCTCTTGTTCCACTTCTCCCACCAAGATGTCAATACATTGATTTTAGCTTAGCAGAGAGGAGAAGGCTGTAAAATTGAACATACTCAAATAAAGTGTGGGGGATTAGAAGGATGACAGTCCAATGCTATTGTATTCTTTGAAGCTCTCCAGACACAAGTCTAGTGGGTGGCCAAACTATCCATAAGGCATAGAACTGTTTAAGCCTGTTAGTTACTTTCACAAACTGTTCTGAAGTTACCAGTGTCAATTTCAAACCATTATTTAAAGCCTTACAAATAATTATAATGCTTTGCATTATCCCTTGTTATTTGACTATCAGACTCTCTCCTCCACTATAGGCCAGTGATAATGGCATGCATCGGATTAGCATTGTATTCAGTTTAAGGAATGGATCATTTTTAAGAGCTGCCCTGACGTGATACAAAGAATGTGGTAAAGTCCAGAAAAGACCCTGGGTGGTTTTAATTTAAAATACGGCAACAGGTGGTTTGATACTCTTCCCTGCAAAAGGTGAACTCTAATACCCCTCCTCTTAAGTGTTAGTTGTATTTAGGGACTTTCTTCTAACAAATAGAATGTGGAGAAAGTGAAGGTGTGTGATGTTTGACATTAGGATATACAAGGTACTGTGGCTTCCTGCTTGCAGTGAGTTCTGCAATCAGTTGCAGAACTCACTGTTTTCACATAATCTTATATTGTGGGTAATTATACACAGACATTAACTTGATAAAGATAATTAGAAGAATCTATCATTGCTGGGGGGGTTCAATTTATTTGACTGTGAACTTTTAGTGGGGGAAGCCAGTCAGTATGTCACAAAGACATTCAGCTGACTTATGGCATGAGGAACTGAGGCCCCATGACAGTCATGTGAGTGCACCACCTTGGAAGTGAAGCCACCAGCTCCATTCTGGGCTTTCAGATGATTGTGCCTCCGATGGACATCTTGGGTATACCATTTCATGAAAAACTCTGAGCCTGAATCAGTCACTGAAACTGTGCCTGAATTCTTGACCCACAGATACTGTGAGATTAAAAAAAAAATCATTGTATTAATCCACTAAGTTTGGGGAATTTTATCACACAGCAATAGCTAACTAATACTGGCTTATTTCAGCGAAACTTTCAAAATTCTTTCCATTTCAAATAGTTTTTTGGAAAGCATAAAATAGATTCAAAGAAGTTGGTGGAAGCTGCCAAAGTAGGCACTGAATTTTTTTTTTTTTTCTGACACCTTTAACTTCTAATTTATTTTTCCTGGCCTGCCTCTGAGATCACATTCTGGGTATAGAATCAATCTGTAGCAAGGATGGAGGAGGGAATACTTGGGATGCTCAGCTGCTTTTATGAACAACAATTGAGGCTTTCCTTATCTTTAGTTGATGGGCTTAGTATTCTCGACCTAACAAGAATTCTTTAGTTTAAACAGCATATGTCTTTTTTTGCTTATGTGTTTTGTCCATAAGATTATTATGTCTGCTTTCAATAAATTCATAAAAATAAAATCAATGTGAATGATCTTAAGGGAAAGGAATACTGAGATTGGACCTAATTCTTAACTCCTAAGAAAGATTTGGGGGAGGAGGCTTTTTGAATAGATATCTCTCTTTGGACTATAGAAGGGACACAGTGAGTGAGGACCAGGTGGATAAAGATAATTTTTCTTAGACTTATGCAGTAGTGCAGTTCCTGTGTTCTCTGAAATATCCCTTACATTATTCTTACTTGCTGGGTGATATTGTAGACAGAAATTTGGTCTTGAAATGAAGAGATTTGGCTTATAAGTCCTACCCCCTATGAAATAAATTTTTCTCCAGAGACTTTTTTCCTCCACTTTTTAAAAAAAGATTTTATTTATTTATTTATGAGAGACACAGAGAGAGGCAGAGACATAGGCAGAGGGAGAAGCAGGTTCCCCGTGGGTAGCTTGATGAGGTCTCAATCCCAGGACCCTGGGATCATGACCTGAGCCAAAGGCAGACACTCAACCACTGAGCTACACAGGTGTCTCTTTCCTCTAATTCTCTAATACATTGCGGGAACAGGCTTGTAACTGAAAGATGCATTTTCAAGGAAACTGTACAAAAAATGTGTTCTTATCATGGTAATAATTTGAAAGCATTTTTTTTTTAATTTTGAGGAATGTTTTTGTTCCGGGAGTTATGGTACAATCAAATGAATTCATCTTTGCAGTGAAACCAATGGATGAAAAAGTATGTGAAGTGCAAACTATAGTTATAAGTTTACAAGATAAACTACTTTTGTTGGGAATCAGTTGCAGAACTCACTGTTTTCACATAATCTTATATTGTGGGTAATTATACACAGACATTAACTTGATAAAGATAATTAGAAGAATCTATCATTGCTGAGGGGGGTTCAATTTATTTGACTGTGAACTTTTAGGGACTTTGGATTAGATGATTAACTCATACTGGGTATTAATTTGTTGGTAAGTGCCTGAAATAGTTACTGAAATTAATACAGATCACGTTTTTACCTTTTCACAATGAATCTGTTTGATTAACAGTACTGTATTTATTCAGTTGGGGATCTTAAATACCAGATGCAAATTTCAAATAATCACTTGAACAATCAAGTTCAAATATTTAACAGATCAGTGCAGAAAAGATTAAGTGGGAAATTTACTTTAAAGGACAAATGAGTGTGTTAGAGACAGAGTAGAGTGAGGAACAGATATATTTTAACTATTTTGGACCTTGTGATATGGAAGACACATAGGTCACATGAGGGGCATGTTTCCAGTTTCGGGAAATTTTTGATTCATTACAATTTTTATGAAATCTTTTCTGGTATGTTAGAGAATGGCTCCAACCCTAGCCGTGTGTGAGCATCACTGAGAAATCTTATTAAAAATACAGATTCCTGGGCCTCTCAGGATTCTGAATCATAGATCTGGTTTGGTACTTACACATCTTTATTTTTAACAAGCTCCCCAGGTGATTCTGATGCATCACCTGCTTTAGGAAGAACTAAATTAGGACATTCCTGTGGAAGTCTGCTCCTAGCTAGAAACATGAGATTATACTAGTTTGCTCCTAATATCATAAGCAGGAAAATAGAAGAAAAGACACATTCTTTTTTCTTTTTTTTTCCCACTCATTAGGCCCTGGTGCAAACTTTGCATGTCCTCTCTTCTAATTGCCAAAGGCATCTATTTTCTTCATGCTGCTGTCTTTCCCAGTTTCTTACCTGAGGAAAGAGACATTTACCTACTTCTAACCCATTCTTCTGGGGCTGATACTGGCACTGCTCTCGAGGCTAGCCCTGTTGAGCACTGGGCACTTCTCTCGCTCCCTGGACTGTGCTCCCATATTGTATTTCAGTCTCCATTACTTGATTTCTGGATTCTTCCTTAAGATGTAGTCCTGAAGTTTTTTTCCGTAATGTAGTCCCTGTAAAGTTGGAGTTTGGTCTTGATTTTCTTCTATACTCCTCCCCAGAATGTAAATCTTTTTTCAAAACCTTAGTCCAGAGACCAGGACTGTCAGAAGGTGGTAGATTTCCTCCGTGTAGCCCGGCATACTTTACTCCCTATTCCTTCTCTAATACCATATTCGACCTCTCACCCCTGATACAGATATTCTGTGTTGGACTTTCGTGATGACCCTAAACCAGGGACTGTCCACCTGAGAGGATATATATGTAGCTACAAGTTCATATTCTGTATTCTGGTTATTTGGTCTGGTCAGGCAGTGTCATGAGACATGACCCAGCAATTGGAGCATCTATGAATCTTTTCAACTATATAAGAAGATTAATAGAGAAATTGAAAACATACACTCTTTTTTTTTCCTAAGATTTTATTTTTTTAAGTGATCTCTACACTCAACATGGGGCTTGAATTTAGAACCCTGAGATTAAGAGTCACATACTCCACAGACTTAGGTAGCCAGATGCCCTACATGTGCTTTCTATTTTGGTTTCCTTTTCCTTTCCTTTTCACTGTCCCAGTCATGAGACTTGAATTTGTAGCTATTTGCTTTTGTCCTAATCTATAAACTAAGTCTTTTCTCTCCTAAATGTCAAACAAAGTAATTTTCCCAGACTAAGTTGGAATAAGCAGTCTCTAAAGAGCTCCTTTTACTGGAGGGCTCAATAAGAAGCTGAATGACTGAATCATCCTATGGAGGGGATCCAGGAGTACAGTAGATCTCATGCAGCTTTGGGAGTCAGGTGTTAGGATTCGTTGATAGTTAGTAGCCATAAGTTCAGGGAGTATCAGTTACTACTCCATGGAGTGGCAAGTGGGTCCCTACTAAAGAGATTATATTGGTTGGTTCAGAAAAGGGTAATGGGTCAGCCTGGTTGAAATAACACAGTAAATGTTCTGACTATGAGTTGCTTGGTAAATTTAGTCTTTTATCTATCCTGAGATAAAAAGCACTAAGGCTACCTGCTCTGGAATGCTGGTAATAAATCAATTCTGAAAAAGTGTTATATCTTATGGTAGACCCAGGAGATCAGGGCTGCTAGGAAATAGGGCATTGGAACTCTAACTTCTCAAAAGATCTAGAAGTTTAATGATTAAATAAGTTTTACTGAATCTCTATTATATGCTAAACACCAGATAAAGTTGATTTGATTTCAGGGTTATCTATAGCACTTGATGGTTCATTATACAATATGTTTTAACCAGAATATAGTTTTAGCAGCCAGATAATAAGGTTTGATGATCCTGCACTGGGCTTGCCACTCCGGGAACTATGCAGGTTCAAATACTGAATCTGGAATAAGATGGAACTTTTAGGCTCTAATATAGACTGGGCTTCCTCAGGTTGGCCTACATTTCTAAGAAAAAAACATTGTCTAAGAGGAAGGTTGAAAAACAAGTTTCAAGACTTACTCTTGACTATTCACATACAAGATCAACTCTTTAGGCTAGACTGTAGCAGAGCTTTTTTTTTTCAGAGATTTTATTTATTTATTCATGAGAGACACACAGAGAGATGGAGAGACATAGGCAGAGAAGCAGGCTCCCCTTAGGAACTCAATGTGGGACTCAAACCCAGGACCCCGGGATCAGGACCTGAGCCAAAGGCAGATGCTCAACCACTGAGCCACCCAGGTGCCATAGATTATAGCAGAGCTTATGTTTAAATCATGGCTAGTGATAGAATGCTAACCTTGCTCCTCAGATTGGAATTCATATGTGTGACTTTAAGTCTAGGGTCTGCTAGAGCTGAACATACTTTTGCAGTAATATCCTGTTAGGTTGGGGTGGATCCTGTCTGTCCCCTTTATTAGGTATCTGGGAACATGTGCTCACCCTCCTCCATGATTGACACTGCATCTGGTTTTAGATAAAGACTCCAGAGCATTATTGAAGCAGAGTACTGCTCTGAGCCTCCATATTTGACTCAGTCATCTTACATTTAAAAAAAATAATAATAAAAAAATAAAAAACTTTAGAAAGGATTCTCCAAAAATACCCACAAACCCATTTTAGTAAACATTAACAGTTCTAATAACTACAGATCAAATTCCTTTACCTTTACTTTTGGTTCATGAGGGACTGTCATAGCAAGGGCATTGCAAGCTGCTAAGAAGACTCAGGGATAAGTTCTGGCCTCAGAAGCTGAGTCCTTGAAAGAAGTCTTCAAACTAAAGAGAATAATGTTTCTTTTTATCCACTGTTCTTTTTGGGTTTGTGAGGTTGGTGGCAAAGTAAGTATGGAGAGGACACATTCTCTTGGTTTATATAAGTAAAAGACAACAGTTGGTCTTCGTTTTTCTTAAAGTGGGAATATGGAGAATATAGGCATTCAGAAGTGTGTTACTACTTGAGAGACTATAAGGAGAGGCTCTCAGTTCATAGGGCTCATTTTTCTTAGGGAGAATTATGTAAATAACTGGAACTTAAACATATTTATGTCACTATTATTTGAACATGCATATTTCTGTAGGATTTTTCATGATTGAAAAAAGAAATCTGAGGCCTGTGCATTTGCTGCATTCAATAACATAAATGCTCATTTCTGAACTGTGATTGTATATTGTCTCACAGCTCATGCTGACACATGCCCAATTCCTGTCATAGGCAGGAGGGTGTCTTTGGGCTGATTACATTTTGACAAAACTCTCTATGGAGATTCTAGGCATGGCCGATGTATAACAATGAGGCATATGCTGCATGTGTACTTGTGTGTTAGCCAAATGTAGACTTCCATTAGATATTTGAGTGAACTGCAACATTCTTACAAAATTTCAAAGTGATATTTGCCAGTATAGACTTAATCTCAAGATAAAATTTTTCAAGCAAACAGGTGTGCACTTTCCTCTTTTGAATGAAAATGGACTTTTCCAATGAGCATCAGTTTTGTTGCAAGTGGTGATATAATACAGAAAATAATAAAGTGGAGCAGAGGAGAGAGTGATTGGCAGTGAGATAAATACCAAAATCCACGTAGAGACTGAGGTATTCCTTTGGAAAGCAAAATCAAAGAAACAAAACCTAAAACAAAGAGATGGCATTTGAAACTAATGATGTACTATATGTTAGCTAATTGAATTTAAATAAAAAAAGAACACCTTTTAAAATAAAAGAAAACTTAAAGATATGGCAGCATGCAGATGGTAGTAGGTAAGTAGGTAGATAGATGACAGATAGATAAATAGATAACCGCAAGGAATTTGCAGGTCTGCAATTTTTTCTATTCAATTAAGTCTATTAGGTGAAATTAGCATATTTCAGAAGAGCTGAAAGCCAAGAAAGAGCTATGATACCATAGTCAGAGGGATTCCCTAAAATATTTGAAATTATTTACTCAATGCTCCCACCACAGTCTTAGGAAAAAGTCTAAAGTCCCTCAAGTCGCTATAAGTCCTGAGATGATTCAGCCCATACTTAACCTTTTTAGCCTCATTAGTGCCTTTTTACACACACACACACACACACACACACACACACACACACACACACGCACACACTCACACACACACACTGCTTTTGTCATCCCGACCTTCATTCAGTTCCTGGACATGCCATATCTTCTGTAGAATAAGAATCTGCAGGGCAGCCCCAGTGGCTCAGCGGTTTAGCGCCACCTTGGGCCCAGGGCAGGATTCTGGAGACCAGGGATCGAGTCCTACGTTGGGTTCCCTGCATGGAGCCTGCTTCTCCCTCTGCCTGTGTCTCTGCCTCTCTCTCTCTCTCTCTGTCTGTCATGAATAAATATAATCTTAAAAAATATTTATATCTTAAAAAAAAGAATAAGAATCTGCAGACAATCATGGATTGACAATAACTCGGGTATTTCTGACCTGGTTACCTTTCCTCTCCTTCCATCTCAACCCTTTCACATGGCAAAAAGCTCCTTGTCTTCTAGGTTCCAACTCAAGTGTCACCAGGAGGTCTCCAGGAGGCCTTCCCTGATGTCCCCATATCCCTGAAGAATATAGGCCTCTCCGTTACATATTACATATTCCTACAATATATTCAACTCCTCCTTCATGCAATCACCACTGTTGTAATTGCCTGTTTAAAGTTTGTTATACTATGGGCTCCAAGTCTTCATCGTTATATCCAAGAATCTTATCTGACTCCTTTCTCTTGGTTTGCAGCCAAATATTCTTATGTTTCAAGAAGTAAAACTGGCTATAAAGGTTCCAAGGAAGTAAACATGTGACTGTAAAATGTGAGAAATGGTTAATAGTTTTGGGTTGTTATTGAAATAAATGATATAAAATGTCTACTGAAGTTTCTGGTACACAGGATTGATAAATTTGTAGTTTATAAGTAGCTTCCAGTTAGTTTTTGTAATTAAGCAGCATAGAAATAATAAATACTGACATATCTCTACTTGGATGTGTCCAAAATCCTTAAACTCATCGGATTAAAGATCAAACTTAAAATATTTTCTCCTAAGCTTGTACTAATAACCCCAAACCCAGTGGACAGAAGCACTACATCTAGCCTGGATAACTATCTTCAACACCTTGATCTTCATCCTCAATAACCAATCCTCAGCAAATTCTGATGATTTTATATTTCTTAAATCCATCCATTTCTCTCCATCTTCAGTTTTCCATCCTAGCCCCATTATTTCAGTCCTGGGCAGCAGAGTAGCTTCAAGAGTGGTCTTCTTGTTCCACATATGCCTTCCTTCCAATCCATTCTTCTCATTGTAGCTAAAGTGATCTTTTAAAAATGCATATATAGCCATGCCATACATACCCAGCTAATTTTATTCACTTTCCAACAGAATAACAAGTAACAAGTAACGTTGTTATTTGGCACTTTATAGTACTCATTATATGCCAGACACTGTATTAAGTGCTTCCTGTATATCAATTCATTTAATCTGCCATAAATTGTGTTATATGGATTTAGGCCATTGTGGAGGAATCAGTACAGAGAGCTTGAACAATTTCGAGCAGGCCATACACTCTTAGCACTCTAATTTTTCTCTAGTTTGAGAGGCAGTGTAGAATAGTGATGAAGAGTCATGACTCTGGGGACAGCCTGCCTGGCTTCCAGTCTTGGCTCAACCACTTATTAGCTGACCCCTAACCTCTCTGGACTCTGTTTCATCATCAGCTAAATGGGGGACATGAACACTCCTCCTTTATATGGTGGTTGTATTAAATGAGCAAATGCAAGTAAAGTGTTCAGAATGATAGCTAACATAGAAACAGAATTCAATAAAAGTTACTGATACTACCTCAGGAAATAGGCTCTGTCTACCTTTCCAAAGTCATCCTTTGTTACTATTTTCCCCTTTAACTCTTTTTCTGGTTTTCTTGCTGTCTTTCAGGATAATATGCCTCTTGCCATAGTAAACTATGCTCTTCAACAATCCCAATCTTCTTTGTTTAATTCTTACTTATTTTTACTTCTCAGATGGCACTTACACTGGATGTAAACCCTTATCTCCCCACAGTCTAGTTTAGATCTCACTGCTATATATTCTCAGTATACCCTGTAATTTTCCTGGGAAGTGCTTATCATAATTGCAACTTTATCTTTATTTGTATGATTTCTTAATTGTTAAACTTTATTATTATACCATAAGATTCATGAAAAAAGTATTTTTATATTCACTGTTATTCATTGAGCTTGATACGTATTTGTGAATGAATACATATATGTTCCCATTATCCAGAACTTGGTTCTGGTGTAAGGGGTACACTTTTGTTTAATACAAACTTTACTTAAATTTCTGCAATGTGGCTGTTAAAGATGTTAAATCCATAGAGGCAGGTAGAGGCTCTTCCAGTGGACCTCTATGAAACTGGAACAGAGATGCTATTGGTTTTATATTCATAGCTGAAGATAAAAATTAAAGGACTAGTTTTAAAATGAACTTAATGTAGGAGCTGAATATGGATCTTAGGAGTATTTTAAGTCTCTTATCAAGATCTACAAATGATTGCTTAATCTTGGATATTTTCTTCCTATAAATCATTCTTGAAAAATTCTTCAAATCATGAAGCACAACAGTACCAATCAAAGTTATCAATTAAGTAGTACATCTAATAAGGGATAAAGGTTCTAATGAATGGATTAGAGGAGAAATGTTGGCATAAATGGAACAAAGGGGTTTTCATTTGTAGTGGGAGGTCATAAAGGTAGTCTAAATCCTGATGAATCTTAAAAGAAAAAATCCTGATGAATCTTTTGCTTTCTTTGGAAGCAACTGGCCCATTAAGCATTTAGTACTATAGTCCCATGTGATAGTAGGAGCCATGGAAGTTTTCTACATAGCCAACATGTTGGCTATGCAGGTGTGAGCAGATGAAATTGTGCATTGGAGCACAGATGAGATGAAAAAACAAACCACTGAAAACTTGAGCTAAAAATGTCCATATCCATTTGGCACAAGCAAATATAATACCACGGGAAATGCCATAGAAAATTAAGCTCAGCTGTCTTTTTCCAGTCTGGACTCATGTGTTAGCTACTTTGAAGTAGTTATGGTGGTTATTCTTGGGGATATGTATCCATAGAAATATCTTTCTTTTAAGCTTCTTGATTATTTCTTCCACATATAAAATCTTTGGTCTTACACAGAATGTAGATGAAGGATTAGGATGAGAAGCATTTTTACTGAAATCTTTGAATGTTCATGTAAATATACATCCTTAAATTTCTGAAGAAGCTCATGTCCTTTTCACTGGTCCTAGGATTAGTTGAGTCCATTATTATGATTGGACAGTTGTTCACCAATGGGCCTCATCTCTTGCCATTTGAGATTAAGATGTTTGGTTTCTTTTTCACAAAAAACAATGCATTAAATGTATTCTCTGGAAGATAAAACAGTAGTAGATTTCAAACTACTAATTTATAAAAGCTGACACCAATAACATTAAAAATACACAGGAGATAGAAAGAAATAAAGGACCATACCAAGTTAACGATCACTTAAGAACTGATATTAATCAGTTCTTTTAAAAATATTTTTTACTAAAAAAAAATATATATATATATATTTTTTTACTATAGTTGATACACAATATTAGTTTCCAGTGTACAACTTAGTGATTTGACAGTTCTATACATTATGAAATGCTCACCATAGTAAGTGTAGTTACTGTGTGTCATCATAAGAAGTTATTAAAATATTATAGATTCTATTGCTTATGCTGTACTTTTCATCCCCATGACATATATTGTACCTCCTTTAACCTCTCACCTGTTTTGCTTATCCACCATCCCCCCAACCATACACCCAGCCTCTCCCCTCTCCTTTGGAAACTATTAGTTTATACTCTGTATCTGTGCATCAATTTTTGTTTTCTGTTTATTTGTTCATTTGTTTTTTAAGTTCCTCACATAAATATAATTATTTGGAATGTCTTTTTCTGTTTCACTTAACATAATACCCTGTAGCTCTACCCATATTGTTGCAAATGGCAAAGTTTCATTTTTTTATGAGTAATATTTTATTATGTGTATATGAATATAAATATATATAAATATATAATATATGTGTATGTCGACATCACAATTTCTTTTTTTTTGACATCACATTTTCTTTATTCATCTCTTTTTTTTTTCTTTATTCATCTCTTGATAGACACTTAGGTTGCTTCTGTATGATGGCTATTGTAAATGATGCTGCAATAAACATAGGAGTGCATATTTTTTTTAAATTAGTGTTTTTGTTATCTTTGGGCAAATATCAAGAGTGGAATTACTGGGTCATACGGTTTTTCTCTTTTTACGTTTTGAGGACACTCCATACTTAATTCCACAGTGGCTGCACCAATTAACAGTCCCAACCAACGATGTATAAGAATCCCCTTTTTTCCACATCCTTACTACCACTCGTTTTTTTTTCTTATCTTTTTTATACCAGCCATTCTGACTGGTGTGAGGTGATAACTCATAAGTGTTTTGAATTGCATTTTCCTGACAATTAGTAATACTCAGCATGTTTTCATGCATCTCCTAGAAATCTGTATGTGTTTATAGAAATGTCTATTCAAGTCCTCTGTCCATTTTTTAAATTGGATTATTTGTGGCTTATTTTTTGGTTTGATTTTCGTGTTGAGCTGTATAAATTCCTTATATAATTTGGATATTAACCCCTTATTGGATATATTATTTTCAAATATCTTCTCCCATGAACTAGGTGGCCTATTTACTTTGTGGCTGGTTTCCTTCACTGTGTAGGAAGGAAATTTATCATAGTCTCACTAGTTTATTTTTGCTTTTGTTTCCCTTGTCTGAAGAGACCTATCCATAAATATATTGCCAGACCAATGTCTAAGAGATTACTGCCTAAAATTTTCTTCTAGGAATATTATGGGTTCGGGTCTCACCTCTAAGTCTTAATACATTTTGACTTTATCTTTGTGTATGATATAAGAAAGTGGTTCAGGCCTCAAGTAGGCCTGTTTTATAAACTTACAGTTTAAAGTCTCAAAGACTTTGGTTTGTTTTGTTTCCATTTTTATCTGTCTCCATGTATTTTTTTTTTGCATGTAGCTATCCAGTTTTCCTATATCATTAATTGAACAGACTAGCTTTTCCCCATTACCTGCTGTGTCATAGATTAATTGACCATGTAAGTGCGGGTTTATTTCTGGGCTCTGTGTTCTGTTTTGTTGATCTATGTATCTCTTTTTGTGTCAGTACTATACTGTTTGGATTACCATAGCTTTGTCATATGATTTGAAATCTAGACTTGTGATAGCTCCAGCTTTATTCCTTTTTCTCAGGATTCCTTTGGCTATTTGGTGTCTTTGGTGTTTCCATTTAAATTTTTGGATTATTCTTATTCTGTAAAAATTACTGTTGGTATCTTGATAGGGATTGCATTGAATTTGGAGATTGTTTTGGGTAATATGGACATTTTAACAGTAATAGTTTTTCCATTCTATCAGCGTGGTATGTCTTTCCACTTGTTTGTGTTATTTCCAATTTCTTTTATTCAGGTTTTGTAGTTTTCAGAGTAATTTATTTCTAAGCATTTTATTCTTTCTGCTGCAATTGTAAATAGGATTATTTTCTTAATTCCCCTTTCCATTATTTATTATTGTATAGAAATATATTTCTGTACATTCATTTTATATCATGCAATTTTACTGAATTCATTAGTTCTAATTATTTTTTGGTGGAGCCTTAGAGTTTTCTACGTATAGTATCATGTCATTTGCAAACAGTGATAGTTATACTACTTTCCTACAATTTGAATACCTTTGATTTCTTTTTCTTGTTTGATTGCTGCGGCTAGGACTTCCAGTACTATGTCCTTCCTTGCTAGTCTCTTTGTCTGGTTTTGGTATTAGGGTAATTCTGGCCTCATAGAACAAATTTGGAAGAATTCCTTCCTTTTCTCTTTTTTGAAATAGTTTGATAAGGATAGGTATTAACTCTTCTTGAAATGTTTGGTAAAATTTACCTGTGAGGCCTTTTGGTCCTGGACCTCTATTTGTTAGGAGGTTTTTGATTACCAGTTCAATTTTGTTCCTAGTAATTGGTCTGTTTATATTTTTTATTTTGTCCTGATTCTCAGTCTTCAGTCTAGAAATTTCAACATTTCTTTTAGGCTGTCCAATTTGTAGGCATACATTTTTCATAGCAGTCTCTTGAAATCCTTTATAATTATGTGGTATTGGTTGTAACTTCTTTTTCATTTTTTATTTTATTTGAATGCTCTATTTTTCCTGAGTCTTACTAAAGGTTTATCAATTTTCAAAGAACAAAGTCTTAGTTTCATGGATCTTTCTGTTTTTCTTTTTCCAGTCTTTGTGCCATTTATTTCTTCTCTGATCTTTATCATTTCCTACCTTCTACTAACTTTGAGCTTTGTTTTTATTCTAGTTCCTTGAGATGTAAGGTTAAATTATTTACTTGAGATGTTTATTTTTATTGAGGTAGGCCTATCATGCTATAAACTTACCTCTTAGAATTCCTTTTGCTGCAACTCAAAGACTGATTTGATTTGTTTCCATTTTTATGTCTCGATATATTTTTAAATTTCCTCTTGGACTTCTCATTGACTCATTAGTTATTTAGTAGCATGTTGTTTAGTTGCCACATGTCTGTTTTTTCTAGGTTTCTGTTATTGTTATAATTAATACCTAGTTTCATAGTGTTAAATTGGATAAGATGTTTAATATGTTTTTAGTATTCTTAAATTTATTGAGATTTGTTTCATGGCAAAACATGTGATCTATCTCAGAGAAGATTCCATACCTGCGTTTTTTTTGGTGGATTGCAGTGGCTTCCCTCCCCTATTTGCAGTTGGACCTCTTTCAATTCCATTTTCACAGCAGAATCTCCTTAACAGTTGCCACCTGCATTGGAGTCATACCATTCCAGCACTTATGTTCTGAGGCACCTGCCATGCTGGTATGGTTAACTTTATTTCCTAGAAAAGTTAGAGTTACAAGTCCTTCTCATGTAGTCACATTACTTATTCAAATGTTCTTTGGGTTATTTTGTACAATTAAAACACCTATTTTTTTTCCCAATCTTGAGTATAGGTAGTCTTTATTGTAAAACACCCGTTCTGATACTACAAGTACTGAAATTTAGTTATCCTCTGTCTGTATAAATTTCAGTCCTGGGAAACCAATATTATGAGCTCAAAACACCATCCAATTTTTGTGCAGCTTTCTTAGAGTTCTTCTCTGTCATATGGTTTCTCATTGCCTTTAGAATAAATCTAAATTCTTTACCATGACTGACAAGGTCCTAAAGGATCTGGCCTCTTTGTTACTGTCCTGACACAGTCCTGTGTTTCTCCTCCTTTTCTATTAAACTTCACTCACACTGGTCTTCTTTTGTTTTTCAAATAAGGCTTTTTTTTTTTTTTTTTTTTTTTTTTCTGTCTTAGGACCTATGGACTTGCTATTCTCTCTGCCTGGAACAACATTATATCCTCAATCTTCACTTTGAGACTCCCAGATACAACAATATTCTCAGAGATGCTTTTCCTGATCATTCTGCCTGAAGTATATACACTCTTTATAGTGCTTAATACAGTAACACGTAATTAATTAATTTGCTTATTTTGGGGGTTCTGAATTCCATGATAAAATAAATGCAAATCCCCTACAGGCAGGGTATATGCTTGATCATCACAGTCAAGATACCAGCATTTATAGTGTCTTGCACTAATAGGTGTTTGAGAAGTACTTTTGTGAACATGGGAACATTAAGTAACTTCTTAATTAAGATAAAGTGTCCTTCATTTTAAGAAAATTCACTTAAGCAAAATCAAAAGTATAAAACTGATAAAGTGCATTGTGAAACCAACATCTCCATCTAAGAAAGGAATATATGATACACACTGCATACTGACACCTACCTGCAAACTCCAAAATTGCATTTTAATTGTTTTATATTTCATAAACAACCAAAACATAAGAGAAGGCAACTCATCTGGGAAATTAGGGACAAAGTGATACCAAACTTGGCCTTAAGCATGGGATGTAAGTCCTTCAAGCAAAGCATGAACTCCAATCTTGGATAGTATTATAAGGTATGGCATTTTGTTTTAGTCTCAGCTCTATCCTCAGTCTTTGGTGTGATTCTGGGACATTAGAGCCTCTCACATATCTGTCGAATGAATTAATGAATCCATGTAACATCTCACAACCTGGTAATCTTTATTTATTGTGAAGCTATTTTTATTACTCACGTTAGTCATTTTTTTTTCTTGCTAAAACAACATATTGCTGATTTTATATCACAAGTCTGTAGGGAAACACAATTCACTTTATAGCCAATTTTGCTGAAGTGAATGCATTGGCCCTGCAAAGCAAGAGACATTTACTCTTTGAAATATGCATTGTCATTTACTCTTCAAACACATAGTAGTTTTCCGTGGCTGTTTCTTGGCTTAATCAGTCCCCAAAGCTGAATAAATGAAAGAAATGGAAAGTGTGTGAACATTAAACTATATTCTAGCAAGGTGACTTTTACTTTGTTCATGGGAATGTAATTATTAATGAACTACTGTTTTATCTAGATAATTATTTTCTTCATAAATTGTTATTATTTGGATTATGAAATGGCGAGTTCAGGAAAAAGGAAAATGTTGCTGAAGCCTAATCCCAAACTATTAAATTAAAAAAAAAATGCTGTGCAACATTACTTTCCCATGCTCAGTTTCTAAAATTAAAGGCAAATACAAAATACTGATAAGGCTGCCATAGATACAATGTTCTTAAATACTGCTAGTGGGAGTAAAAAATTGGTGTAACAATTTTGAAAGCAGTTTAGTTATATGTACCTTAAAAATGTCACTGTTTGGAACCAGTAATACCATTTCTAGGAATGAATACAGAGATAGAGTTGTATAGATAGATTTATATACAGTAATGTTTATCACAGCATTAATAAGAACAAAACAAAAAAAACAACATAATGCCCAAATATTAAGGATATAGCGTAATAAGCATAATGACATATGCTTATGATTTAATTCTAAATTGCCATTGAAATCAATGTTTATATTTAGGAATACTAATGATATGAGGGAAATACTCAATTGGTAAAATGAAGTAAAAAATGTAGAAATTGAAAGAAAATACAGAGGAGGTAAAAAGGACTCTCTTTGGTGGAATATAGCCTATAGGTTTGTTAGGTTTGGCAGTATGGTGTTAATTTTTTAAATTAATTGCCAAAAATTAAAAGACAGGATATTTGATTGTGTTAATTTATTTTAATATGTCTAAATATTTTACATTTTTCCATATTTATTATATTTAACATACTTCCACATAGTTCGGGCATACAACATTTAATAATTCCATACATTACTCGGTGTTCATTATGATAATTACATGATAATTATAGTCACCATTTGTCAACATACAATGCTATTGACTATATTCCTTTATGCTGTAATTTTCATCTCCCGTGACTTATTTTATGATTAGAAGTTTGCTTTTTTTTTTAAGAAAAATTATTAGTTTTAGAGGGAGAGAAAGAGAGCACAAGAAGGGTGATACAGAGGGAAAGGGAGAGATTAACTCAAGCAGACTCCCCGCTGAGCACAGAGCTGGACATAGGGCTCCACGAAGGGCTCAATGCCAGGACCCCAAGATCATGACCTGAGTTGAAACCGAGAGTTTGATGCTTAACTACTGAGCCACCCAGAAGTCCCTGGAAGTTTTTATTTCTTGATTCCCTTCAACTATTCTGTCCATGCAACCTCTCCACCCCTTGTGGCAACCCCTAGTTTGTTCTCTGTATCGATGAGTCTGTTCTGTTTGTCTGTTCAAGTGTCTTGTTTTTCAGACTCCACATATAAGTGAAATAATGTTATTTCTCTTTCTCTGATTTATTTCACTTAATATAATACCTTTAATCCATGCTGTCACAAATGATGAGATGTCATTTTTCTGAGTAATATTTGATGGTATATATGTACCACATTTTAAAAAATTTATTGATAGACACTTAGGTTGCTTCCATTTCTGGGTTATTGTAAATAATACTGCAATAAGTATAGGGATGCATGTATCATTTCAAATTACTGTTTTTGTTTTGTTTGGGTAAATACCCAGTAGTAAAATTATGGGGTATGATAATTTTTTAATTTTTTGAGAAACCTCAATACTATTTTCCAGAGTGTCTGTACCAGTCTATATTCGTATCAGTCATGCATGAGAATTCCTTTCTCTCTACATTCTTGCCAATAATTATTATTTCTTATCTTTTTGATACTACCCATCCTGACTGATGGTTTTCTTTGCTTTACAAAAGCGTTTTATTTTGGTGAGGTACCAATAGTTTACTTTTGCTTTGTTTTCCTTGCCTGGGTAGACACATCTGTAAATACATTGCTAAAGCCAATGTCTAAAAGATTACTGCCGATGTTTTCTTTATGGAATTTTATGGTTTCAAGTCTCTCATTTCTGTCTTTAGTACATTTTCAGTTTATTTTTGTGTTTGGATTAAGAAAGTGGTCTAGGTCCTTCTTTTACATGTAGCTCTCCAGTTTTCCCAACACCATATATAAACAGATGCTCTTTGTCCTAATGTATAGTCTTCCTTCCTTTGTCATAGGTTAATTGACCATGTAAAAGTTGGATTCACTTCTGGATTCTCTATTCTAGTGATCTATATATCTATTTTTGTGTCTGTACCATGCTGTTTGGATTACTATAGCTTTGAAATATGAAATTATGATACTTTCAGTTTTGTTCTTCTTTCTCAAGACTGCTTTGAAATATGGGGTCATTTGTGTTTTCATATATATTTTAGAATTATTTTTTCTAGTTCTAAAAAAATGTTAATGGTATTTTGATAGAGTTTGCTGTGGATCTGTAGATTCCTTTGGGTAGCCTACGACATGTTCTATCTTTCCATTTATTAGTGTTGTCTTCAGTTTCTTTCAGCAGTGTCAGTTTTCAGAGTATAGGTCTTTCATCTCCTTGGTTAAATTTATTCCTACAAGAGCACCTGGTTGGCTCAGTTGGTCAAGTGGCCAACTCTTGATTTGTCTCGGGTGATGATCTTAGGGTCTTGGAATTGAGCAACATATTGGGCTCTGCACTCAGCAGGGAGCCTGCTTGAGGACTCTCTCTCTCTCTCTCTATCTCCCCCTGCCCCTCCCCTTGCTCACTTGCATGCTCTCTCTCTCTCTAAAATAAATAAATAAATCTTTTAAAAAATTTATTACTAAGTATTTTATTCTTTCTGGTGCAATTGTAAATGGGATTATTTTCTTAATTTCTCTTTTCTTCTAACTTGTTTTTAGTGTCTAGAAATGCAACAGTATTTTTGTGTCCTACAAATTTACTGAATTAGAATAGTTTTTTGGTGGAGTCTGGGTTTTCTTGTATAGCAACATGCCATCTGCAAATAGTGAAAATTTTATCTCTTCCTTACCAGTTTGAATGCTTTTTTCCCCCTTATCTAACTGTTATGGCTAAGACTTCCAGTATTATGTTGAATAAAAGTGGTGAGAGTGGTCTTCCTTGTTTTGTCCTGATCTTAGAGAAAAAACTTTCATTTTCTACTAATGAATATCATGTTAGTTCTAGGTTTTTTTATATATTGCCTTTATTATGTTGAGGTATATTCCCTCTTTATCCACTTTGTTGAGATTTTTATCATAAAGATTATCACATAATTTTTATTCTTATAATGTGATACATGATACAGGTTGATTTGTGGAATAAATCCCACTTGATTGTGGTGAATGATCCTTTTAATGTGTTATTGAGTCCAGCTTGCCTATTTTGTTGAGGATTTTTGCATCTTTGTTCATCAGAGATACTTGATGATACTTTCTCTTTTTAGTAGTATTTTGTCTGTGTGTGGCTTCAGGGTAATGCTGGACTCATAGAATGAATTTGGAAGTTTTCCTTACTAGTAATAGTTCTGCTCCTGTTTCCTATTTCTTTCTAACTAAGGTTTGGAATATTGCATGGTTCTGGGAATTTTACTATTTCTTCTAGGTTGTCTAAGTTGTTGGCATATAATTTTCATAGTGTTCTCTTACAATCCTTTGTATTTCTGTATTATCAGTTGGAATTTCTCCTGTTTTTTTCTTTCTTTCTGATTTTTTTCCTTGAGTCTTTCTCCTTTTTTCCTTGGTGAGTCTAGCTAAAGGTTTATCAATTTTTTTAATCTTTTCAAGGCAGAAACTTTTGGTTTTATTGATAGTTTTCATTTTTTGCCTCTATTTCTAAAGTCTATTTTTATAAAACTTCTGATCTTTATTATTTCCCTCCTTCTACTAACTTTAGGCTTTATTCGTTCTTCTTTTTCTAGTTCCATCAGGTGTAAAGTTATGTTATTTACTGGAGATTTTTCTTGTTTCTTAAGGTGGGCCTGCAGCATCTCTTACAACTGCTTTTGCTGTGTCCTAAAGATTTACTTCATTTTTTTTTAATTTTGATTTGTCTCTGTATATTTTTAAATTTCTCTTGCTTTGTTGATGCCTTGATTATTTAGTACCATGTTGTTTATATGTGTTTGGGTTTTTTTTTTTTTGCAGTTTTTTTTCTTATAATTGATTTCTAGTTTCATAACGTTGTGGTTGGAAAAGATGGTTAATACAAGTTCAGTCTTTTTAGATTTATTCAGATCTGCTCTGTGACCTAACACATGATCTATCCTGGAGATGTTTTCATGTGCTCCTGAAGAGAATGTGTATTTTTTTTAGGGGGGATGGAATGCTCTGTATATCTGTTAAGTCCATATAGATAATGTGTATTCAAAGCCACTTAAGTTTGAACACATTCTAAAACCACTATGTATTTCCTCCCCCTCCACATTTATGTATATGATATTATATTCTACATGTTTGTGTATTCCTTGACTCATTTTTGTACAAAGAATTGATTTTACTACTTTTGTGTTTTATCAGTGTACTATGTTTACATAATGTTTGCTTTTACCAGTGACATTTTTACCTTTTATAATTTTCTTATAGTTATGCTCCTTTCTTTCCACTTAAAAATTTCCTTTAACGTTTCTTGTAAAGTTGGTTCAATAGTGAACTCCTTTCACCTGGTTTGTCTGGGAAACTTTTAACCTCTCTTTCAATTCTGAATGATAACCTTTCTGGATAGGATATTTTTTGTTGTAGGTTTTTTTCCTATCAAGCACTTTGTTTTTTTTTTTTTTTTTTTTTTTTTTTTTTTTTCTATCAAGCACTTTGAATATATCACACCTACCCCCTTCTGGCCAGCAAGTTTCTGCTGTCAACTCAGCCAATGGGTTTGTGGGGCTCCCTTCTAAGTATCTATTTTCTTTTTTCTTGCTGCTTTTTTTTTTAGATTTTATTTATTTGTTCATGAGAGACACAGAGAGAGAGAGACAGAGACATAGGCAGAAGGAGAAGCAGGCTCCTTGTGGGGAAGCTAATGCAGGACTTGATCCCAGGTCTCCAGGATCATGACCTGAGCCAAAGGCAGATGCTCAACTACTGAGCCACCCAGGTGTCCCTTTCTTGCTGCTTTTAAGATTCTTTATTCATCTTTAGTTTTAGGCATTTTAATTATTATATGTCTTGTGGGGATTACCTTCGGTTCGCTTTGTCTGACATTCACTGTGATTCCTAGACCTCACTGTCCTTTTCCTTCTTCAGATCAGGGAAGTTTTCACCTATTCTTCCTTCAGCTAAGTTTTCTGCCTCCCACTGCCTGACCCTCTTCTCCTTTTGGAATCCCTATAATGTGAATGTTGTTATTTGAGATAATGTTGCTGAGGTCTTGGACCTATTCTCATTTTTTATCATTCTTTTTTCTTTTCACTATTAGCTTTTCACTTTTCCATTACCCTGTCTTCCAGATCATTGATACCTTGTTCTGCATCTTCGAATCTATTGTTGATTCCCTCAAGTGTATTTTTCATTCAAATTATTTTATTTTTCAGCTCTGTTTTTTAATACATATATATTTTTTTAGGTTTTCACTGAGCTCATTAACTCTTAAATCCAGTGAGTATCTTTATGAGCATTTGAAATCTTTACCAAGTAGATTACTTATCTCTATATTGTTTAGCTCATTTTCTTTGATTTTATGGTGTTTAGGACATATTCCCCTGTCTCTTCCTTTCTGTGTAACTCTATGTGTTTGATATTCTCTGTATTAGGTAGGTTAGGTGTATCACCTGGTTTTGAAAGTTGTGTGGCTTGTGTAGAAGTACTGTGGTGCCCTGTAGTATAAACTCCCTATGGTCAAAAGAAGCAGGCACTCAAGGGGTATCCCTTGTATGGGCTGCATGTGCACTCCTGTTATGGATGAGTTCCATTTGCTCTGGACCTGCTAGTAGGTGGAGTGTGCCATCAGTCCAGCTTGCTGTAATGACCCCCAATCACCTCCTGCAAGTATACTTGGCAGTGTTTGTTATTGTTGTTGTACTTGAGGGGCTCAGCTGCAGAAATCTTAGGTGTACTGAGCAGGCTGTCATTCAGCCTGGCTATGTGCAGATAACTGCTGTGATAGCTACAGGTGCACTGAAGATCAGGGCTTGCTCCCTGCATAATTAGCTAAGAGGCCAAGCTACAGGAACTGTGGACATACAGATATGTAGGGTTATCTTCCCCCGCTTCACCAGGGCAGGAGTCACTTTGTCATGGTACCAGTCCTGGCCAAGGCTGCCTACCAGGTGTAGTGGGACAGGAGCTGCCTGGAGCTGCATGGAGGTTCCTGCAGGTGGGACCTGTCCTTAGGGGAACACTGGGGTGAGGCACACAGTACTAGCATAATAGACAC
The DNA here is from genome assembly GCF_003254725.2 of Canis lupus dingo. NCBI lineage: Eukaryota > Metazoa > Chordata > Mammalia > Carnivora > Canidae > Canis > Canis lupus. Next base: position 38,419,110 of record NC_064244.1, on the reverse strand, counting down.
TGTTAGCACTGGCTCCTGCAAGCATATGGCTGTCTAGACTAGGGGAGGACAAGAAAATTGGCACCAGAACCAGCACTTCTGTTCCTAGAGAAATGTCCTGGAGATCCCTGACCCTCTAGTACACACCCTAAAATCAATCAATAAATTGCCTTCAGGTATACCTCAGATAATTTAAAAACCTTTGCTTCTGTGCTATGTCTCAGGCTGAGTTACTTAGTGTAGTGGCTTTTTAAGGGCAGAGTGTCAGTTTCTTACCACCCTCTCTGACTCTTCTGTAGTTAAGCCCTGCTGACCTTCAAAACCAAATGGTGTGGGACTCATGTTTCCATTGTGGGTCCCCAGGGCTGGGGATACCTGGTGTGGGGTCTGATCCTCTCAATTCTTTATGCTTGTGCTATACCTCCCATTTGCGGTTAGTCTCTCAGGGAGTTGGCTCTCAGCCATGTTTTTGCCCCTCCTAATGTGGCCTTCTCTCTACAACTAATTGTGTTAAATGTGTTCTTCTAGGCTTCAGGTTGTTTTCAGAATTTGTTAAAGTATATATAGTTGTTGCTTTGGTGAGTCTGTGAGATGAAGTGAACTCAGAATCCTCCTACTCCATCATCTTTCCTGCACCTCCAAATTTCACTTTATAACAACCTGATTTTTAGGTACTTCCTCTTATCCTGGAGTTAAGGCAATACTCAGGGTTCACCCACCTGGAAGCCATAATGACCTGGGGATGGGGAGGCCTGGTCACTTAAGACATGGAATATGCTGTCTGGCTGATGAAAATCCCCAGCACTCCTGACTGTTACCCATGACTTGGTGCCTTCCAGGTATGTGAATTCTTGGGTCCTATGTAGCATGATCCAGTTCTGCAAAATATACGTGCATATGCATGAAATGTTACCATAAGTTTTCTCAGAATAGTGGGATAATGGGTGATTTTCATTTTCTTCTAGTTTTTGTATTTCCTAAATTGTGCTACAAAATGTGTTGGTTTTCTGATTAAAAAAAGAGCAACTTATGTTTTAGATGTAAATCATTAAATACCATAGAGCCCCATGCTAAAATACAGATGACAGATGTTAATATTATATTCTTAAGGGAAAATTACATTCCCGCATTCCCTTAACCAAAATAACGGACCAGATTATTGATGATTTTTTCATTCACTGTGTTTTTTCCCATTATTTAATAAAAACACATTATTGAAATTTAAATGAGATGGAACAATCTTACTAGACTAAATTGCCTTTTTTTTATTGCAGAGTGTTGTACCTTCACCCCAATTCTAAATGAATAATAGCCTCACCTTTCAGAAAACCATTTTGCTCCCTGTGTAAGTAATAAATACTCCTGATAATATGAGGCAAAGAAATGAAATTGTTATCATTCACATCTTTGATTTCATGGATAATATGTTAAATTTAAATTTTTATTAAAATACTAGTGGATTACAAAAACTACCATAAACAATATGCAGTATCCCTGAATTGGTGATCTAAAACTTTTCCCTTAGGTTTTGCTGAACTATGATTGACATATAACACTGTATTAGTTTAAGATGTACATAAGGTATGAATAATGATGTGATACATATATATTTTGCAAACCGATTACCACAGCAACTTCAGTTAACATTCATCACTACACATGGTTATGAAGTTTTTATCTTGTGATAAGAATTTTTAAGTTCTACCTTTTTAGCAACTGTCAAGTATACAATACTATTTTGTTAACTATAGTCACCCTACTGTACTTTATATCCCCAAGACTTACTCATCTAGTACTAGAAGTTTGTATCTTTTGACCACCTCATCCAATCCTACCACCCCTCATCTGGCAACCACCAATCTATTTCTGTGGATTTATTTTTTTTAGATTCCACATATTTGTGAAATCATACAGTATTTGTCTGATGTTTCTTGCTTATTAGCATAATGCCCTTAGACTCCACCCATGTTTTCACAAGTGGCGGGATTTTCCTCTTTCTTGTGGCTAAATAATATCCCTACTATTAATAATATCTATCTATTCAAAAATTTCAAAGCCAAGAGAAAGTTGAGAAACTAGATAAAAAAAGATAATATAACTAAAAGTGATCCTGATTTTGATCAGAAAAATAGTTGTAAAGGTCATTCTTGGAACAACTGAATGACTTGGAATATGGCCTATGAACTAAATAATGGTACTGTATCAATATAAAATTTATTGATTTTTATAACTGCATTGTGGATATAAAAGATGTTCTCATTTTTAGTAAATTCACTGAGAAATAAATGAGTAAAGGAAAAATACTATCTCCTGCTTAGTCTTAAATAGTTCAGAATAAATAATTTGTATATAAATGTGTATAAAAGTATACACATAAATATCTACATTGCTATCTACCCAGCTATCATCCATCCATCCATCTACCTTATCTACCTATTTATATATTTACCTACCTATCTATCTGTGAAAATAGAAGGAAAGAGATAAAACTAAAACATAGAAACAATAGATGGATCTAGTAAAGTGCATATGGAAATAGTTTATACTGTTGTTGCAAATTTCCTATAATTAAAAATTATATCAAAATGAAAATTCTAAAAATCTTCTAGTTATAATCTGTCCTTTCTAGTCTCTTCACCACATATTCCCAACACTGAGCTCCTGCCTCATCAGACAACTACCTAGCTTTTTGGGCTCTGTAATTTTCAGCTTACTATTTTGACTTCCTCAAAGTCCTTATTTTGTCTTCTCTGCCTATCTAAAGGCACATAAACTTCAAAATCTAGGCCAGTAGTAATTACAATTTGGAGACTTCTAGCATACTTCTTGAAACCTTCTAGTCTGACAAAGATTAAATTGACCTACATATTATCTGATCCACATTGCAAATACAGTCTATCCTTTAGAGTAGGCTAGGTTGTACTGTGGTAACAAGGCCAAAATGTCAGAAGGTCAAAAGAGCTAAAATTTCTTTTTCATCATAGCTATGTGTCTTAAGGATAGGTGAGTCAAGCTTTTCTCATTGTGGTGACTTAGGGCCTGAGGATGATGGAAACTCTATATTGATGTATTTCCATGATTCCAGGACAGAAGGAAAGGAACACCGAAAAGAGTGAGCTGGCTCTTAAAATTCATTAGAAAAATGATTAAGTCACTGTGTTCCTTTCTTCTCAGTTAAAAAAAACTGCTTAATTTTACAGGGGGTGGAAAGTGTAATCTGCCTGGAAGTGGAATATGAAAAGCTCTAAGGATCTTCACTCACAGGGTTTATTGCATCACACAAATATTACTGTGCATTCCAGTTTTCTCTAGTGAATTGTAATAGCATCTTATATGCTATTCATACTTCCATTCAACCCTTCAAGTCCAATGTTTAATACAAAGCCACTGCCTAATGCTTACTGTCTTGATGGAGTGTCCATCAAGAGACTTGCCCAGGATTGTGGAATATCTGTGACTTAGCTTCCTGCCTGTATTTCTAGCCCTGTGCACTACAGAAAAAAAAAAAAAAAAGTCCACAAACTTCCCTGATGGGGTCCCACCCTTATTAAATTGTGATCTGCCAATAGGAGCTACTGTTACCATACTATAGTTAATATTTTACATTCCTCAATCTATATGCAATATCCAATTTTAGAATTTTCCTGCAACCAAAGAATACCAAAGGAATATATTGATTAAAATCCCATAAATAAAAACTCTTTATTTTTTCAGTCTGTCGCAAGTTCTCACTTCTGCTTTTGATACTCTTTTTCTATCATTTCTCTTTCATGGCTCTTTTCATTCACACTCGACCACAGGGTCTTTTAGAATTGTATGCTTTTAATAACAAAGTCCAAGAAAATTCTAAAAGTCTTCAAAAGGTTCAAAGCCTATCAAAGTCTAAAACAAGTCTTTCAAAAAAAATTCCACCAGGATGACATATGTTCTTGGTTAACTCATGAAATTAAAAATCTGATTGTAATTAAATCAGATTCCCGTCCACCTTTGTATTTATGTATTTATTTAGTACTGTTATGATTATTAGTATTACCCATTCCTCACGTCCCACTGGAACACTAAATCACTAATGGTGTATTTCTCTCTCTGGGAAAGAGTGGGAATTGGCTACAGCAAATGTGCGGAGGAGTAAGATGCTCTGAGAGTTTGCCTGTTAGGTATATTGAATCATCATCACTTCAGTGAAATGCAACAAAATAGGCAATTTTTGCAGATCAGCATGGTTTTCAATTCAAGTCAGAATTTCAATGTGTGGCATAGAATGAATAGGGATGATGAATGCAGGAGGCAGTATGCAGGAGTAACTCAAATGCAAAGCATCTGTTGTTGCCTGGATTCCAGGAAGCTGGGTTATGTGGAGGATTTCCTATTGCGCTGTAATGTCTGCCACATAGAGGAGCCAGGTCAGAGATTAGATTAGTGCTGTGGCTACTTCCAGCACCAACCATGGAGGTATGACAAAAGTGGAAGTACCTTGCCTACTCCGATTTCCAAACTCAAAATGGAAATGATTTGAGTATCTCTGATTTTGAATAAAGTTTCCGTACCTCCCTGTGAGGGTGAGCAATCTCTCAGTAACAGATCGTTTTATGAGGCTTCTAACTAAGATGAGCAAGCCTGTTTTGATAACATAAAATTGGCAGGAACTTGAGCTCGAAATTTGAATAGAGCTCAAACTGAATATCTGCACAAGTTTGAAGAGGCACAGATGATCTTATGCAAATTGTTTAAGGAATGCTTCCCCTGGGCACATCTGCAGGCTCACGTGGGCTGAAGGTGGAAGAGGAAATAGAAACACTTTAGTTAACATGACTACTGACTTGTTTGTTTCTCCCTAGTAATTAGAAATCAAATTGAAAAATTAATAGTATCTAAGATTCTTAAACACTTTTATTGGGAGAAGACCTAGGGTAGGTGGTTTGAAATTACTTAGAGGTACTACTACTGTTCTCATTTTCCTGATGAGAAATGTGGGGTTCAGGTATATAAGGAGCTTTTTCAGTGCCTGTGGCATTAGGTGGCAGTAAGTGGCAGACAGGGTTTTGAACTCAGGCACTCTGTTTGCAGAATCTACTTGTCTAACTTACACTGTACTAGATTGACCTTCCTAGATAAAATAGAGTAACTCTAAGGGATTGAGTTATTTAAATCTCAAATTGAATAGTCTGATGAAGAGTGACAGGAAACTCAGAATCCTTTGAATTTGTCACTCTTACCTAAACTCTGCAGAACAACTTTCTGAAATAGTAGAGCTCTGTTTATTCCCAGGAAATTGATAGAATGCCTTATAAATGAATAGGCCTTTAGTCTCATGACCATCTAATCAGTCCTCCATCACACCATCAGTGAGAAGGGTGGAGAATTCCTATCTTTCTCAATCTGATACAGACAATTTAACTATTAGGATTATTTAGGGTAGGCATAGGTTGTACTGAAGAATCTGTTAATGGTTTATTTGATTGGACCTACTTTCACCTCTATCTCCCCCTCTCCCATGGTATGAATTTTCTAAGTTCAGGTGTTGTGCCAGGAGGATGAGAAAAATGGAGTAAGGGGACTTGAGAATTTACTGCAATTTAAGGGCTTATAATATCCCAGGGATCCCCTCCTTGTGAAGATTTGTCCAAGCCTCAGATGCTAGAACCATCCCTGATTCAGGGCCAACCTCAACAGAACTTCTGCAACATTGTCTTAACTGGTCTCTTTGCTTGCACCTGATAGAACTGTAGTCTATCTTTTTCACAGGGGCTAGAGTAGATTCTTTTAAATTGCAGGTCATATCTGCTACCTCTTCCACTCAAACCCTCTAAATGGCTCCCCATTTCACTTAATGCCATGTGGATCTCTCCTCTATCACTTCCTGGCACCCTCCCTTTTATTTCGTTCTGCTCCAGACACACCAGCTGCCTGCATGCTCCTGGCTCAGAGCAATACCCTGGATCCTTCCCTTGCCTGAAACCCTCATCTCTTGGGGCCTCTAAAGACTGTCCTCACTTCACTCAGATTTGTAAATACTCATTAAAACCCTTTCCCTCATTCCCATTTTTTTCCAAAACAATGCCTTTGACCACTCTCTATCCCTTTACTGTGATTTATATTTCTTCTTAACACTATCACATGAAATAATTATATATTTTATGTGTTTATTTATTGTCTGTCTTCTTCAAATAGAATGCAAGTTCTATAGAGTTTGGATTTGATTTATATACTGCTTAGTGTTATATAAATGACTGAGTGAGTAGCATGGAACAAAGATGTAGGAACCAGTGACATAGTTTTAATGGGTATATTAGGCTTGGCAAGTTATAACATAAAATTAGAGGCCAGGAAGCAGAGGATAAAATTAACACTAATGTGTAATGTGTAAAAAAAATCATAATCTATAGGCACCCCTGAAATAGCATAGGCCATAGGCAAAACAAATATCATATTCCATATGCATCCAAATTGTCCCTAAATGTTGAGAAGGTTAAATCAAATTTTGATGGATGAGTTTCAAAGGGAGGAAGGAAGAGTTCTGAGAAAAATTCTGTCATCAAAGTCTGTAAGATAAAGTTTAAGTGAGTCTGTTATGATCAACTTGGAGTCTGGGTTTTTTTGTGTCTGTAAGACACAACTTATACTCCACCACTTTTGTTGATCATCTACTGGATGTCAGGAGCTGTGGGAGATAACTTAGGCTCTGATGTCTACATCTCATGGACTTTGTGATGTAGGCCACTATGATCCCCATGTACAGATGAGAAAATGGATGCTCACATAGATTAAATCCTGTGCCTGAGAATGAAGAACTACTCTGATGACTGTCCCTTATCAAGCTTTACCCAGTGACTTTGTTACCAGTGGAGGAGCTCTTCTTTCTCCCAATTGCTGGACCATTTAATGAACTCTGACCATGTACTGACATATTTTCAGATACTGCATAGCTGTCTCATCAGAATATGTTGGATTACTTTTTTTTTAAAACCTGTTTTTGTAGATTCTACATGTAGATTCTACAAATAGGACTGGACATGTCCTATGAATGCCATATTTCCTTGAATAAAAAAAGGAATTTCTGAAAATAATTCCATTTTCTAGGAACAGTTGATTTTAAAAGTATTGACACTGAAATGATCACTGGTTTGCAATAGTTACTCTAATGAAAGCTCAGTCTTCACTACTATTAAAGCATTCTAACTTTGTCTTTCTACAGATAGAAATAGGTAATAAATTTTTGAATTTTAATAAAGTGAGTATTAGAGTATTTTAGCTCTTATAACTGTGCACAGTTTTTATAGTTTAATGTTAAGAGATTGATAATATCAAAAGTACACATTTTAGAAATTAGGAAGAGATTTCTTGCAGCCATTCCAATGATTCCAGTTAATTCCAATTTCAAGTAATACAGGAGGAGTCAGGAGTTAAAACAAGGACATTGGTTTGACCAACAAACTGTGACATCTCTGGCAAATTTCTTAACACCTCTGGGCCTTAGTTTCTTTGTGTCTATAATAAGCTAATGCAGTTAAGACATTTATCACGGTGGCACATAGAAAGCACTCTATAAAGGGTACTGGTTATTGTATAATTACTATTGTTACTAAAAGGAGATGTAGTATAGCAGAAGATCAGAAATCCTACTCCAATTCTACCCCTACTCTCAGTCCTCAAAACATGTACAGTAATGGGAATTTTGCTTAGGTATCACATAAATCAAAATTAATAGAATTTTAAAAATTATATAAAAACAAATCAAGTGTGATGACCGAATGTGAGCAATTATATGGAGTTTTGCTTCATGTGTGCCACACGGCAAACAAAATAAAGCCGAAATGGAACATGTCTCTGTTGACACGAAACATTCCCTTCCGCCCCCTCTGCATTTGCTACCCAGGTTCTCTGTTGTGTTGTTTTTAAGCCATGCTGTGGTGCAGTGCTCCTCCTTCTTGACTCTGTCCCTTTATTCAGAAATTCTGCCAGGAGATCTAAGAGCAGATGGCACCTTATTGTTCAAGAAAGTGGTATTTTTGTTGAGTGTTTGATCACATTGTTCTGTTGGGGACTTGCTTGTCAGCAATTTGTGCCATCAGGATAAGATATATGCCAGGAAAAAATGAAAACAGCATATTTGCTAAGGCTGTCAGAGGATATATTGATGATTGCATCAAAACCTGAAACCATGGTTTCAAAGGTTAAAGCATATGAAAGGAGTATTTTCATTCTTTCAAATGGATCCAGGGTTTGAGGCCACATAATAAAATGAAGGCAGCAGTCTACACAGATTGTGACCCTAACTTCTGAAAACACCCATCCGACATAGAAAGGATGGAGATTCCTTCATTTATTCAATAGCCATTATGGAATACCTACTGTGTCATGCAGTGTGCTTTGCAGTGCAGGTGAGTCAGATACAGTCCCTAAGTTAAGGTGATCTCAGTCTTGTAGGTAAGAAAAACACATAGATAAATTAAGCAATATGGCTCTTTTTTACTTTCCTACACCATAGATTCATTCTTTGCCTCCCATCTGTGCTCTGGGAGGGAGGTTAACACCAATGAATTGCTCCCTTCACAACTGGCTTCAAGATGAGGTCAGCCAATTGAATTTCTGGCAGGAGGGTCAGAGGGGTGACATTTGCTGTCACTCCCTCCTCCCTGCTTGGACATCTAGCTTATGGCAGGGGCTTTGGGCATCTCTGATTGCTGCTCCTTCTATCCTCTGCTCTTCCCAATCTCCAGTTCTTCACGGGGTTCTGGGCAGCACTGCTTGCTTCTCCCTTGAAGGGTGGAAGCCTTCAAACTTAGGAGTATTTTTATATTGTCAAACAAATTCAGTCTTCCCATTTCAGCTCTCCTGGTGGTAGCAACCTTGATTGATGCTATTCTCTGAGTACCTGAATATTTCTTGTTTACTCCATTAACGGTGCACACCTCAGAAGTAGGCTTTTACTCTAATTCTCTTCACTTGAAACAGTGGGGCTGAATTCTATTTCTGGGCAGATGCAAGGACTATAATAGAGGATCTAGTTTATTCAACATCCATTCTATCACAGACTATCTATTGGGTGCCTATATGTGACATGTACTAGGTACAGGGTGTAAACTAGCACTTTCTAGTAGAACTTGATGGAAATATTCTGCACTATGCCAGATGCCAGCTACTAGGCGTATGGGATGACCAGGCAGTTGAAATGTGGCTAATGTGACTGAACAATTGAATTGTAAATTTTATTTAGTATTGATTTAAATTTATGTGGCAGCACATAGGTATTGGTTAGTGACTACCATACTGGACCAACAAGTGTGGACTGATTTTGACAGGAGGCAGAATAACTCTTGAATAGAGATAGATGTGGAGAACGATCAGGATTTGTTCTGAGATCTGGCTAGGAAAGTGACGAGTGGGCTGCTCTGTGCATGAGTAGGTTCTTTACCAGGAAGAGAACTGTGGAGCGTGCATTCTGGCAAAAGGAGCATCTTACATATATGCTGAGAAGTTTGGCATATGGAAGGTAAGCACAGAGTATCACATAGTATTCAAAATGGTTAGATTATAGCAATCAAGACAGATGTCTTAGAAAAGGAGATGGGAATATTGTGTTGGGGCTGCATGTTGATGACTCTTGATTCATGTCCACATTTCACCTTTCTTTTGTACTCCTCAGTAATACCATCATGCAGATTATCCTAAAACATGAATATTCAGCATGATAGTAATGGTATTTACATATTCCTTTAAAAAATATTCCATTGAGCTTTCAATTTCAGTAAATCTTTTAGTGATTATTTATAGTATGTTCAATTTTGTTGCCCCCTATTTGGGGTTTTGCTAGAAAAGTGAATTCACTGCTACTTGCACAATAGATAAAATAGGTACTATGTTAGCGATCTAGCTTGATTTAGAGATGCGCGAGGTGCCAAGGTGCATAAATGAGACACTTGTAGATATGACTCAAGAAAGACCAGAAAAAAATTTCTGGATAAATTGTGAAGTCTGTACTTGGCCTATCAATTGGTCAGAATTTTCTAGATGAATTTGTGTAGATGTGTGGGCTGGGTATTGGAAGGAAGGGGTGATGGGAGTAGAATGAAGTGTGTTTCTGTCAGAACATTAAATATGAGATGACAGGACTGAGAGAAAGTTGGAGTGGTCTGAAGGATCAGATCTACAGATCTACAAAGATCTAAGTTATAAAAGGATCACTCTGGATGAATGTCTTTGGAGAGATGTAAAACCGGAATATCAGTTAGAAACCTGTAGCACCAATGTAGGGAAAACATAATGAGGTCCGAGCACAGGTTCTGAGAAATAATATGTTTCATTTATAATCTTGCATGATTCCAAAGTTTACTTACGTTTCTTTGAAAAATAAAACAACTTCGGTCTTTCTCTGGGTCATAATAATGATAGCTACTATTTACCAAGAAATTACTATGTGCCAATCACTCTTCTCAGCCCTTACATGCTGTGTATTAATTCACTTATCCTTATCACAACCCTATGAGGCAGGTACTGGTGTTGCCCCCTAATTTTACAGATGAATAAATGGAGGTTCAGCAAAGTTGAGTAACTCTCTCAAGATCACCTTTAGTCATTTACCTTGAATAAATGACCTGGAAAAATCATTATCTAATATAGAATGAACTCCAAAAAAATCATACCTGTCTTGTAGATTTTGAAAGAAAAGGATGATCTTTGTAAGAAGGATGGAGAAAGTAAATATGAATGCAGCCAAGATCATCACTATTAACCCATCCAAGATTATTCAGTTTACCATGATTGTCTTCTAAGTATTCTTATTGGGATCAAAATGTTTCTCAGTTTAAATATTTCAATGTGAATAATGTTAAGTGTGGAATATAATTTTAAAGGGATTTTAAGGGGACATGCTTGACAGATTTCGAAAATATCTTTTCTTTTTATAGACCAGATCATTGTCACTGAATACTAAAATATGTAAGTTTCTATATGCTTGATGAATACTTGTAGCTATTAGGATCTGTGTTTATAGGACTTAGCTTATAGGACTTATTCCTCACAGTGCAGTATTATTAACTTTCATCTGTTTATTTTATAAGGACTTTTCCTGCCCAAAGATAGAATTCAGCAGAGAGCCATGCAGTTGCACTATTTTAATAGAAAATGTATTGTTCTTAGAAAAACTACCAAAAGGACTTAATACAGGATCTAAGTTTCTCCTCAGTTCACATATGCTGTAAAAAGAATATAATTTGCTAAGAGGTGGGACATTGTTTGGGTTCCCAAAACCCAACACTCATTTAGTTCCCAGCTTAGATATCTAATAATTACTCCCACTACTGTAGCATTCAGTTACATATCCTGGCTGCCCATCAGTCTTGGAAAATCCCACCATAGTCACATTAGATGGTTGATGGCACTCACTGAAATAGAATATGCCAACCCATTCAACCTTATAAACTTCCCACTCTCCTACTGAACCTGACCTCACATCGATTTCTTCTCACAATAACCTGTCTTTCTCATAAATAGACTTCTGTTGGTTTTCATTAAAATAGCTACAAGCCAACTGGATGAAATCAAGTCAGGGAGAAGAGCTTAAAACATTTGCCATCTTTTAACACGCTCCCTGAATGGATGCTTGGGACCTGATTCTTTAGTTGATGATTGCATAGAACAAAATCATAGCACAGTCTAGTTATTAGAATAATAATGGCAAGTCAATATTTCCAGACCTAACTTCTTTAGGTGAGAAATAGTAGATACCATGATATGTCTGAGGATGCAGGACCATAAGTGTTTTAGTTTTGTTGAAACACAGGAAATGTGGAAAATATTAGTCAAAGATGAGGCTCTAAAAGGATGTCAAGGCCAGGTCATGAAAGATCTGGTTCCATTCTAAGGAAGTTGGATTTTATCCATCTATAGTGCACAACTGCTGAGGGCAATAAGCAGAGAAATTATATACACTAGAAAGCCTCTTGGACTTAGATGGTAAAACTATAATCCAGAGCTTCATTATCAGCAGACTGATAGCAACACAGGATTTGGGAACTCATTACTCCATTCTGGACTAGTGGGCTATTTAACTAAAGGACTACAGGGCTATCACCTGTAAAGCAGCTCCACAGCACTGACACCAGGTTTGGCACATGGAGATGGCTGGTTTGGTTGAAGCTGAGAATGCTTGCTGTACTGGGGTTTTTCATTGGAAGCTCTCATTGGAGGGGAGCCTTGAACCAAGAGAAATCAGTTGAAATCGGGTCAAGTTATCATTAGTGAGTTAAAATCACAAGAGTAGCTAATCAACTGTTGTCAAGGAAAATCCCAAGTCAAACATATGGAAAATGAGACTTATGAATCATAGCACCAGCTTGGCTTCAGCCCTCAGGCAAATGAAACTCAATCAGTAAAAATATATTCAGTAGAAACATGACTTGTTCTAATTCTGTCTAAGGCACCTCCGTTCCAGAAGCAGAGCGCCCTCCACAGATCTAAGGACAACTGTTCCTTTACCTCTAAAGTCAGCTGCAAGTTTGATGTTGGTCTGCACCTCTCCAACTGTGCACATATTGGACAAGTACCTTAAATGCTCTAATTCTTATTTTTATCATCTTAAAAAATAAAATATAAAAATAGCCAAATCTGCCTCAGGGGGCTTTAAGCTCCAGGAGGGCAGGGACTATGTCTGTCATCTGCACAGCTGAATCTCTACTGAATAGCACAAAATCAGGCACATGGCAGGCATCTAACAGATGTCTGTGGAAGAAGTAAATGAGTGTGTGAGGAGAACTAAATGTCATAGTACATGATGAAAATGCTTTTTAGGCCATAGAATGCCATATGTATGGTGATATTCTGATACTTCGAATTCTAAGTTCAATAAAAATCCACTCAGATTCACATCAAAACTACATCACATATTAGAAGATCTCCAGTCACATTCCCCCCCAACACCAAAAGGCAACAGTAAACTAATTATTTTTTAGACCATCACATGCATTTCCTCATACATTCTTTATAATGATCATTAAGAAGTAGGAACTATCACAGGCCCAATTTATAGATGAGGAAATCCAGCCTGCGGTAGGCAAAGTAAACTCCCTAAGATAGCAAAGAGGTAAGAAAGAAGTCACACCAAGACTCAAATACAGGTCTCTTTGCCTTCACAGCCCATGATCCATGCTATTTTTCTCAAATGAAAAATCTTAGATTTTCTTGTTTATTCAAAATATAGTTTAAAAAAAGTCCATGTCAAATTGTCGGGTCCTACTGAATGAGTCTTACTGAATTAAACATGGCATCATATTTATGTCAGTATATGTCTTCTCAACCCCCAAACTCTATAGTTCTTTCTACGGACTCAATTTACTTGGCTTCATCTACATACAGTGTAGGAGAAATGTTGGGTTCTTCATTCAGAGACCTAGGTTTCTGATATTTTTGTGTGTGTGAGCAATTGAATTTTTTATCTATTCCTTTTCTCTCTTTTTAAAGATTTTATTTATTTATTCATGAGAGACACAGTTGGGGGTGCGGTGCAGAGACAGGCAGAGAGAGAAGCAGGCTTCCCGTGGGGAGCCCCATGCAGTTACTTGATCCTAGAATCTGGGAATCATGTCTTGAGCTGAAGGCAGACACTCAACCGCTGAGCTACTCAGGCATCCTTCTTTAAAAAAAAAAAAGTCAACTTGAGAGCATGAGAGAGGCAGAGGGAGAGGAAGAAGCAAACTCCCTGCTGGAGCAAAGAGCTCCACATGGGGCTCGATCACATGACTCTAGGATCATGACTTGAACTGAAGACAGATGCTTAACCAACAGAGCTACCCAGGCACTCCTTGTCTATTATTTTTCATTTGTAAAGCATAAAATGCTCCTTAAACAATACCCTTCTCTAGAAGATGATAGCTGGTTTTTTTATGCAATTACATATTTCTGATGGTTTTAGAAGTTGAAGCCACCATCCTAAAAAGAAAAAAGTGAAAATACTGCCTAAAGCTGTAAGATACTATCTTACTACAATGAAGTCTAAGGTAGTTTTTGTACTCTTATGTATAAGAGTATACTCTTACGTTAGGGAAAGTCACGGATACATTTTTGCTGGAATTGCCTATTGTAACCACTTTCTCTCTTTCTCTCTCTGCATCTGTCCTCAGCGCTTTTTTTTTTTTTTTTTTTTAACTGCTTTCCTGTGCTTTCCCAACTCATTCCTTTACTTCTGGCCAGCTGTAGGTGCTCAAAATGGGGAAGCCTTAGCTTCTGAACCTGCTTTCCCAAACCAGTTCACTCAGTGTTGTAGATCATATTTGAAAACTATGGGAAAGGTAATCTAGTCAAGGGGCCATTCTATTCCAATCACCTGTAGTCAAGGCGGTTGGGCTCATCGACCACATGTGATACTTACCAGCGCAGCACACAGAGGATCTTTAAGAAGGCAGTATCCTCCAGGAGAAAAAGACTGAGAACGCTAACATAAGGTGGCTCTTCTGAAAATGCAATACATTTTCTAATCATTAAAAGAATGATTAGAAACTCTTTGAAAGGGAGGTCTGAGGATGTCATATCTATATATGCTTCAAAGGAGACTGAATCTAAATTTTCAACTTCATAACCAAAGTTAATTTGTCTAAAATATTAGTTTAATGTATAAGCCTGAGGAAGAACCAATACATGTTATCCTTTTAATGCATTTATTTAGTGTAGACTAAAAGTATATTGACCCCAAATGGTTCTATGAATAATGAAAATTACAATTACTAAATTAATTTGGGTTATTTGGCTACTTTACATAAATAGCTGAAAAAAATACTGTCCAAAATACAAGTGCTACAAATATTTTGAATTTGTCATTGTTGTGGACTTGTCTCACATACCTTTACTTGTAGTTCACTTGGTTAGAGTAGCTCAATTATACCTTGTATAAGCTTTATTAAACCTTTTATTGAGGTCTACTTATTTGCTAGCATCCAAAAAAGTTATCAAGAGAAGTGGGAGCTCATCTAACCTTAGTCCCTAAATACTTCTATCTTCTTTTTCCCTTAAAAATTCTGTGCTTCATTTCCTTTACCTGTCAAATGGAGATCCAGCCATTTGGAAAAATTATTTTGAATACCTACTAGATGCAAAGTTTAATACTATCTTTGATGCCTCTTATTGAGACATGTATGTCTTGAACATTTCCATTTTTTTTTTTTTGGCTTGAACATTTCTTAAGGGATCTGAGTGTCAAGGAGCTAAAACATGGAATGAATTTGAAAAGAATAAATCCTAATGCACACAGAAAATATTGTTGTTTTCCTTTTTGGATCCTGTAGAGTATCTGAGGAAATATAAAAGCCTTTTGATCTTCCGGGCACCTGAAAATGGAAAGCTGCCACAGGAAGAATCAACTGCACAAATAGTGATTAATATGAAATAGCTAATTGGACTGAGCCCCTGGAGAAAGTACAAAAAGCTGAGAGATGGAGAGGTGCATATCGCTCTGTTTATTCTGGCAAAATGAAAGTCTTCTCCCATTTACATTTCTTCTTATTAATATGCTACATGGACTATTGGCATATCCCATTTTATTCTGTTTGCAGGGTTTTAAGAAGGTGACTCAGGGGCAGCTAATGAAGAATGACAAGCACCTAATATCAGTCAAATGTTTCATTATTCCTTTTACATTAATCTCCCCTTCTACAAAGATTAGTTGAAGTGCTTAGCTAGAGAAACCAGGAGGAAATATGGACAGCATGGAGATCAGATTAATCCTGGCCTTTTGAACACAAGTATAGAATTCAGCTGAGTGTTGAAAAAAGTAGTAAAACCAGACTCCATTTGAACAAGAGCAATTTAATCACAACACAAAGCAGAATAGTCTGCATTTGAGCATCCATGGCTTTAATTGAACTCATGAAGAACTGAGTGTTTTATAGATTGTGTGATTCTTAGCTCAAGTCTGAACTGAGATATAGAGAGTCCTGCACTTTCAGGCTGAATTGTAAACTCAGTTTTCCCTTTTAATTTTTTTTTTTAAGATTTTATTTGTTTATTCATGAGACACACACACACACACAGAGACAGAGACAGAGAGAGACAGAGAGAGACAGAGACACAGGCAGAGGGAGAAGCAGCCTCCATGCAGGGAGCCTGACGTGGGACTCGATCCCAGGTCTCCAGGATCAGGCCCTGGGCTGAAGGCGGCCCTAAACCGCTGAACCACCCGGGCTGCCCCCCCTTTTAATTTTTTGTAAGAAGTTTTTCTTACTATTTCTAGAAACGTATCTCAAGCACAGGAAGTAAACTGTCAGCAATTAATTATCCATGCTCATTGGACAAAAAATTCTCTGCTCCTTCTCCGAGTTCTGTTATCGGAGAAATCCAGGGAGCTCATCCATGTTTGGACAATGGAGGCAACTTCATGAGAGCTAGGAAGAGCCCTAGAAAGAGAGATTGGAATACAGTGGACTCCGTTTACCCAGATGAACCAGATGGGTACTTCTGTAAACTTGATCCTGTTTCTTTTCCACGGGTCATTAGCCATCTTCTTCTTCTACTTTTTTTTTTTTTTTTTTTTCATTAGCCATCTTCTGACTAAATTGGCAGGGAGTGCTAAGTAGAAGGAATATTGTTACAATAATACATTTATTGAACTCTTATTGTTTGCTAGATGCTGAAGAACTTTACATCAATTCCTTGATCTAGGCCTCAAATGGCATCACTATATTTTTTATTCTACAGATGAAGAAATTCAGTTTTTGTGAAAAAATACTGATGCTAAAGTAAAATGTGATTACTGATACAAAGTTAAGTCCTTCAGGGACAGAAGATAAATACACCAGTCGCAAGACTTCTCTCTAGTTAAAATTTTCTTAGCCTTCCCCAAACCTACCCTGTAAAATGAATCTAGGCAGTCATGGCATTGTTCTGGGAGAGGGGTGTAATAACATGAAAGGGATTGGGGAATTCTAACTTTGAAGCAAATGAAATCTGTATAAAGATTTCTCCTAACACAATGCTTTAACTTGCATTCAAAGCATGGGCAATATTAACAACAAAAAAAAAAGTCTCTGTTTCCACTGATCAAATGACCGTTTAAAAACGTTATTATCCAGAATGAAAGGGCCAACATTAGAGAGGGAGAAGTATATTGATCTTTTAATCCAGTTTTCACATTCAGATAGTCTGACTCTAAGATTCTTTAAACCCTTGCCATACAACCTGGGGTCCAGAGAGCAAGAGCATCAGGATCACCTAGAAGTCGGCTAGAGATACAGAATTTCAAGCTCTACTCCAGGTCACAGATTCATAATTAACATTTTACCGAGATCCCCACAAATTTCGCATGCACCTAACAGTTAAATGGCATTGTTATCGGTCATTATTTCCTTGGTGTTCAATCCTGAAGGGCATCAAAATTACTTTAAAGTTTTGTAAATGTCCAGTCTTGCCAACCTCACTGTACACCTTTGGGGTAGAGATGGGCCATATGTAGACTTGCTAAATTTCCCAAGGGATCTTGATATTTAGCCACAGTTAGTTTTGACTTCAGCATTGGATATTTTTTAGATAAGTAACAGAGATCTGACCAAGGATGGAGAAGTATCTCTCAGTAGCTGCAGACACTCTCTGAGTCACATTTTAGATGGTGGCAGCAGAAAATCTTGTGTTCTCTTCTGGGCCTTTACTTTCTCCTCTGAACTTACCGATGCCATTCTGTGCAGTCTTTCATCACATTCTCCTCCTTCTTCCACACTCTTTTTATCCACCCTCCACTCATGATGAGAAGAGAGAGAAATAAGATAGCATGTAGGTAAAGAACAGGCAGTTCTCTTTCCTTTTTGTCCTTCAGGTTCTGTTTCTGGAAAAGGAATGGAGCCAATAAAAACTGGGAAAACCTCCTGCCTTATCCTCCTTTTTTCTTTTACAAGTCTACTTCATGATTTGTGTTTGTTTTTTTTTTTTTCTCAGTGACCAACAGAAGTCTAAACCCTTTGTCTTTTATGTGCTCTGCTTCATCTTTACTGATAATTTCTCTGACCCAGGGTGTATTTTGAGAAGATGAACATTTCAAAAGTGGGTTGTCCAGCAGTCAAACCTATTTACTCTATCCAAGGCAAGAGAGCTAGCTAAATGCCTGCTGAAATAACCATTGCATACCTTAATTCATAAATCACTTATAAATAAGCTTCTCCACATGCAGTAGTTATGTATTTGTATTTGTGTCTTTAGCCATTTGTAAGCACTTGATCTGGAATCTCCTTTTCCAGAACTACCTTATAAGGATCTCCTAACTTGATCTCCTGAAGAACAGAGAGGAGGCATTTAAAAGAAAGAGTGAGCAGTAGTGATGCCTTGCTTTGGCAACTGTAATTTCAGTATTTTGCTTTTCTTCCACCATTATAGGCGATCTCTTGGTGATGTTTATATCAATAACTATGATTTTAATAATCACTCTTTGGCACCATGGGCTCTAGGGCCTCTGGGTGCTGCCATAAAATTTACTGAAAAAATTCACCAAATAAGACAATAAACCCAAATAAAGAATACATAAGCCTAGAACAAAGACTGAAGTAACACAGGCCAACATAATACTGACTTGCCCCTAACAATGCGGAATGGAAGCAGTCATATTTGGGGATGCACTGTTCATTTGAGCATAGGCACATACTCTTCTTGGGGCAATTTTTCCCTAATGGACAGACTCTTCAATAAACACAAAGCTATTAGTTAGACATATTTAGTATTGTAATGACTTTGATTTATGTCAGTGTTGAGTTCTATTTCCAGCTGTGTCACTCCTCATCTGTCGCCTGAGATTCAATATTCCTCCTTATTTGTACTTATATCATTGTTGTGAAGGATTAATAACATCACTCATGACAAATCTTCACCCAGCAAAATTAGTTGTTAGCAGTATTTTGTTATTTGTGCTACTATCATCGGAAGCAAGATTTGGGGTCTTAAAATCATGAACCATTTGAAAGCCACAGTCAATCTGATGGGAGGGAGGAAATGATATTCATAAATAGGATGAAAGTGAAATAATGTTTTAAGGCCTAAGAATTGGGTGGAATAGCTTAGGTATTTATGGACAGCTGATAGAACCACGCATAAAGTAACAATCTAAACTGTATTTAAGCAAGCAAACTATTTAATATTAATTTTTTAAATATTTCAATTAGGTATAGTTGACAAATAATACTATGTTAGTTTCCGGTATATAAGAACGATTTGAGAATTGTGTGCAAGATGCAGTGCTCACCGCAATAACTCTAGTTAACACTGGTCACCATAAAAAGTTACTACATAATCACTGACTATATTTCCTATGTAGTACTTTTCATCCCAATGACATATTTATTTTATGGAGTTTGTGTCTCCTATTCCTCTTCAACTGTTTCACATGTAGCCCCACCCATTTTCCCTTTTGGCAACAAATAGTTTGTTCTCTGTATTTATGAGTTCGTTTCTTTTGTTTGTTCATTTGTTTGTTTTTTTAGATTCCCCATGTAAGTGAAATTCTATTTGTTTTTCTTTGACATACTCCATTTTGCATAATACTCTAAAGTCCATCTATGCTCTCATGAAGAGAAAGATTGAATTATTTTTGTGGCAGATTAATATCTATCTATCTATCTATCTATAATCTATATCTATCTCATATTATCTTTATCCATCTATCAATGAACACTTGGAGTGCATCCACGTGGCAGATTAATATTCCATTATATATATACATTCCATTATATATATTATATATATATGTATCCATGTGGCAGATTAATACATATATCTCCTATTATATATATATCTCATATTATATATATCTTTTTATGGCAGATTAATATTCCATTATATATATATGTATATCTCATATTATTTTTACCTGTCTATCAATGGACACTTGGGGTGCATCCATATCTTGGCTATTGTGGATAATGCTGCAATAAACATAGAGGTGTATATATCTTTTCCAATTAATGTTTTTGTTTTCTTCTGAATAATACCCAGAAGAGGAATTACTAGATCGTATGGTATTTCTATTTAAGTTTTGGGAGATCTTCCATATTGTTTTCCACAGTGGCTGCACCAATTTGCATTCCCACCAATAGTGCACAAAAATTCTCTTTTCTCTATACCCTTGCCAACCTTTGTAATTATTTTGTCTTTTTGATACTAGTCATTCTGATCGGGGTGAGATGATATCCCATTGTTTTGATTTGCGACTCCCAGATGATTGATGGATGATGATGATGTTGGGCATCTTTTCATGTGCCTATTGGCTAGCTAAATGTCTTCCTTGAAAAAATGTATATTCCCAGTCCTCTGCTCATTTCTTTTTTTTTTTTCCTCTGCTCATTTCTTAATCAAATTTTTATTTTGGGGTTTTACGTTGTATGTATTCTCTATATATTTTGGATATTAACTCATTATTGAATATACTATTTGCAAATATATTTTACAAATCAGTACCTTTGTTACATTGGTGATTTCCTTCACTGTGTAAGAGGTTTTTTAGTTTTATGTACTTCGAATTGTTTGCTTGCTTTTCTTTCCCTTGCCTAGGGAGACATACTCCAAAAATAATTAAATCTGCCGTTCAAGATACTACTGCTTATGTTTTATTTTAGGACTTTTATGGTTTCAGGACTCAAATTTGGTCTTTTTTTTTAATTTATTTTTTATTGGTGTTCAATTTACCAACATACAGAATAACCCCCAGTGCCCGTCACCCATTCACTCCCAGCCCCTGCCCTCCTCCCCTTCTACCACCCCTAGTTCGTTTCCCAGAGTTAGGAGTCTTTATGTTCTGTCTCCCTTTCTGATATTTCCCACACATTTCTTCTCCCTTCCCTTATATTCCCTTTCACTATTATTTATATTCCCCAAATGAATGAGAACATATAATGTTTGTCCTTCTCCGATTGACTTACTTCACTCAGCATCATACCCTCCAGTTTCATCCACATTGAAGCAAATGGTGGGTATTTGTCATTTCTAATGGCTGAGTAATATTCCATTGTATACATAGACCACAGCTTCTTTATCCATTCATCTTTCGATGGACACTGAGGCTCCTTCCACAGTTTGGCTATTGTGGCCATTGCTGCTATAAACATTGGGGTGCAGGTGTCCTGGCGTTTCATTGCATTTGAATCTTTGGGATAAATCCCCAACAGTGCAATTGCTGGGTCGTAGGGCAGGTCTACTTTCAACTCTTTGAGGAACCTCCACACAGTTTTCCAGAGTGGCTGCACCAGTTCACATTCCCACCAACAGTGTAAGAGGGTTCCCTTTTCTCTGCATCCTCTCCAACATTTGTGGTTTCCTGCCTTGTTAATTTTCCCCATTCTCACTGGTGTGAGGTGGTATCTCATTGTGGTTTTGATTTGTATTTCCCTGATGGCAAGTGATGCAGAGCATTTTCTCATGTGCATGTTGGCCATGTCTATGTCTTCCTCTGTGAGATTTCTTTTCATGTCTTTTGCCCATTTCATGATTGGATTGTTTGTTTCTTTGGTGTTGAGTTTAATGAGTTCTTTATAGATCTTGGAAACTAGCCCTTTATCTGATACGTCATTTGCAAATATCTTCTCCCATTCTGTAGGTTGTCTTTTAGTTTTGTTGACTGTATCCTTTGCTGTGCAAAAGCTTCTTATCTTGATGAAGTCCCAATAGTTCATTTTTGCTTTTGTTTCTTTTGCCTTCGTGGATGTATCTTGCAAGAAGTTACTGTGGCCGAGTTCAAAAAGGGTGTTGCCTGTGTTCTCCTCTAGGATTTTGATGGAATCTTGTCTCACATTTAGATCTTTCAGAGTGTAGGGATAGAGGGAACATTCCTCAACATCTTAAAAGCCATCTACGAAAAGCCCACAGCAAATATCATTCTCAATGGGGAAGCACTGGGAGCCTTTCCTCTAAGATCAGGAACAAGACAGGGATGTCCACTCTCACCACTGCTATTCAACATAGTACTGGAAGTCCTAGCCTCAGCAATCAGACAACAAAAATACATTAAAGGCATTCAAATTGGCAAAGAAGAAGTCAAACTCTCCCTCTTTGCCGATGACATGATACTCTACATACAAAACCCAAAAGCCTCCACCCCAAGATTGCTAGAACTCATACAGCAATTCGGTAGCATGGCAGGATACAAAATCAATGCCCAGAAATCAGTGGCATTTCTATACACTAACAATGAGACTGAAGAAAGAGAAATTTTTAATGAGTCAATCCCATTTACAATTGCAGCCAAAAGCATAAGATACCTAGGAATAAACCTAACCAAAGAAGTAAAGGATCTATACCCTAAAAACTATAGAACACTTCTGAAAGAAATTGAGGAAGACACAAAGAGATGGAAAAATATTCCATGCTTATGGATTGGCAGAATTAATATTGTGAAAATGTCAATGTTACCCAGGGCAATTTACACGTTTAATGCAATCCCTATCAAAATACCATGGACTTTCTTCAGAGAGAACAAATTATTTTAAGATTTGTATGGAATCAGAAAAGACCCCGAATAGCCAGGGGAATTTTAAAAAAGAAAACCATATCTGGGGGCATCACAATGCCAGATTTCAGGTCGTACTACAAAGCTGTGGTCATCAAGACAGTGTGGTACTGGCACAAAAACAGACACATAGATCAGTGGAACAGAATAGAGAACCCAGAAGTGGACCCTGAACTTTATGGTCAACTAATATTCGATAAAGGAGGAAAGACTATCCATTGGAAGAAAGACAGTCTCTTCAATAAATGGTGCTGGGAAAATTGGACATCCACATGCAGAAGAATGAAACTAGACCACTCTCTTTCACCATACACAAAGATAAACTCAAATTTGGTCTTTAATCCACTTTGAGGTTATTTTTGTGTATGGTCTAAGAAAGGAGTCTAGCTTTCTCGGCACCAATTATTGAAGAGACTGCATTCTCACCATTGTATATTCTTAACTCCTTTCTTGTAAATTAACTATATAAACATATATTTATTCATAAGCTCCTCATTCTGTTCTTTTGCTCTTTGTGTGCCAGTATTATACTTTTGATTACTATAGCTTTGTAGGTTAGTTTGAAATCTGGGATTGTGATACCTCCAGCTTTGTTCTTTAATCATAGGACTGTTTTCATTTTTTTTTCTGGTATTTTGTAGCTCCAAACAAATTTGAGGACTTTTTGTTCTAGATTCTTGAAAAATACTACTGGTATATTGATGGGGATTGCATTGAATTTATAGGCTGCTTTGGGTGGTATAAATATTTTAACAAAATTAATTCTTCAGGAGTGTATCTTTCCATTTTCCATTGTCATTTTCAATCTCTTTCCCATACATCTTGTAGTTTTCAGAGTACAAGTCTTTCACCTCCTTGTGTTTTTTTTTTTTTTTTTTGTGTGTGTGTATGTGTGTGTAACCGTAAATGGGATTGTTTTCTTAATTTCTATTTCTGTGCCTTTGTTATTAGTGTACATAAAAGCAGTGGATATCTCTGTATTGATTTTGTATCCTGCAGCTTTATTGAGTCCCTTTATTCTAATAGTTTTTTGGTGGAGTCTTTAGGGTTTTCTATATACAGTATTATGTCATCTGAAAATAGTGATAGTTTTACTTTTTCCTTAACAATTTGGATACCTTTTATTTCTTGTATGATTACTATGCCTGGGACTTCAGTACTATGTTGAATAAAATTGATGAGAGTAGACATTATTTTCTTATTCCTGATTTTTAGAGGAAAAGTTTTCAGTTTTTTACCATTAAGTATGACATTAGCTGGATTAGTCATATGTAACTTTGTTATGTTAAGGTATGTTTGCTCTGAATCTATTCTGTTGAGAGATTGTATCATTGACAGGTGTTGCATTTTGTCAAATGCATTTTCTGTATCTTTTGAAATAATCATATGATTTTTATCATCCATTCATTTATTTATTTGTTTATTTATTTGAGGGAGATGGGAGAGGAACAGAGGGAGAGTGGAGAAAGGAATCTTAAGCAGGCTCCATGCCTAGCATAGATCCTGACACGGGGTTCAATCTCACAACTCTGAGATCATGACCTGAGCTGAAATCAAGAGTCAGACTCTTAATTGACTAAGCCATCCAGGTACCCCATCCTTATCTTTGTTAATGTTGTATATATCACATTGATTGATTTGCAGATATGCAATCATCCTTGCATCCCTGAAATAATTTCCATTTGGTCAAGGTCAATGATCCTATATTTTGAAATTCAATATGCTAATATTTTGATGAGGATTTTTGCATCTATGTTCATCAGAGACATACATTTGCCTGTAGTTTGTTTGTTAATTTGTATATTTGTCTTATTTTGGTATCAGGGTACTTCTGGCCTCATACACTGAAATTGGAAGCATTTCTTCCTCTTCTATTTCTTGGAATAGTTTGAGGAGAAAGGGTATTAACTTTTATTTAAATGTTTAGTAGAAATCACCTGTGAAGCCATCTGGTTCTGGACTTTGTTTGTTGACAAGTTCTTTGATTTCTCATCAATTTCATTACTAGAAATGGATCTACTCATATTTTCTATTTTTCATAGTAGTCTTATAATCCTTTATAATTCTGTGGTGTATGTAGACTTTAACTTTTCATTTGTTTCAGATATTATTTTCATCCTGGAAAAAGGTTTATTTATTTTGTTTATCTTTTCAAAGACTCGGCTCTTGATTTTTATGGATCTTTTCTATTGGTTTTTGTCTCTATTTCATTTATTTTACTAACTTCAGGCTTTAGTCTATTTCAGGTTCATTTAGGTGTAAGGTTAGATTGCTTATTTGAGATTTTTCTTGTTTCTTGAGGTAGGTTTATATTGCTATAGACTTTCTTCTTAGAACTACTTTTATTACCTCACAATGATTTTGAACCATTATGTTTCCACTTTATTTACTCTTGAGGTACATTTTTATTTCCTTTTTGATTTATTCATTGACCCATTTTTTTGTTTCATAGCATGTTGTTAGCCTGTACATGTCCCTTCTACCCCCACCCCCCTCGGTTTTTCTCTTCTTTTTTTGTGACTGAATTTTAGTTTCATACCCTGGTGGTTGAAAATGATGCTTGATATAATTTCTGTATTCTTAAATTTATTGATCCTAATATGTGATTTATCTTTAAGAATGTATCATTTGCACCTGAGAAGTATGTGCATTCTGCTTGTTTGGGGTGGAATATTCTGTATACATCTTGTAAGCCCACCTTGGTCAAAGGTGTTATTGAAAACCACTGTTTCCTTATTAATTTTCTTTCTGGATGACTAATCCATTCATACAAGTGGGGTGTTAAAGTCTGCTTCTATTATTTTATTACTCTCAACTTCTGTGTTAATGTCTCTTAATATTTTATATATATTCTCTTATGTGGAGTGCATAGATATTTACAATTGTTATATCCTCTTGTGGGATAGATCCCTTTATCATTATTTGTTTTAAAGTTTATTCTGTCTAAGCAACCAATGAGCAAATGAAGAAATCAAAAAGGAAATAAAAAAATACATGGAAACAAAATGGACCAAAATCTTTGGGACACAGGCAGAGCATTTCTAAGAGGTGATAAAGACTTCTAAGAAACAAGAAAAATCTCAAACACTTTTAGCCATACACCTAAAATTGGAACAGAAATAAACAGAGACTAAAAAACGAGTTAGGTCTTTGCAAAGATAAACTAAATTGATGAACCTTTAGTTAGACTCCTCAAGAAAGAGAGAACCCAAATAAATAAAATCAGAGGTGAAAGAGGAGAACATTAACAGATGCTACAGATGTAGAATTACAAGACTGCTATGACAAATTATATGCCAACAAACTCAACCTAGAAGAAATAAATTTCTACCAATATAAACTTTTAAAATCAAATCAGGAAGTAATAGAAAATCTAAACCAGATTGATTACTAGTAACAAAATTCAATCAGTAATCAAAAAACCTCCAACAAAAAAAATGTCCAGGACCAGATGGATTCATAGGTGAATTCTACCAAGTATAAAAAGTGTTATTGTCTATTCTCCTCAAACTATTCCAAAAAATAGAAGAGATGCGTATTCAATGAGACCACTCTTACCCTGATGCCAAAACCAAACAAAGACCCTTAACAGGCGCTATTTCTGATGAACAAAGATATAAAAATCTTCAAAAAATATTAGCAAATTACATTCAGTAAAACATCAAAAGGATCATTTACCACAATCAGGAGGAATTTCTTCTTCAGACACTAGGACAGTTCAATATTTTTGCAAATCAACCAACACAATACCCCATGTAATCAAAGTGAAGGATAAAAATCATATGATTATCTTAAGAAATGCAAATAAGCATTTACTCATAATTTAACATTAGTTCATGACAAAAACTCTCAGCAAAGTAGAGTTTAGAAGGCATATGCCTCAATGTAATAAAAGCCATATATGATAAATGCATAGCTAATATCATCCTCAATGTGAAGAAATAAAAACTTGTCCTCTAAGATCAGGAAGTAAACAAGGATTTCTACTTTCACTACTTTTATTCAACATAGTATTAGAAGTTCTAGCTGAAGATAATAAAGTAAAACTATCCATTTTTAGATTATAACATATATAGTAAACCCTAAAAACTCCACCAAAGACATATTAAAACTACTATATAAATTTAGTAAAGTTGTAGGACACAAAATTAATATAGAGAAATGTGTTGCATTTCTATACACTAATAACAAAGCAACCATAAGAGAAATTAAGAAAACAATCAACTGCAATGGAAAGAATAGTATCCTTAGGAACAAACTTAACAAAGTGGATGAAAGACCTATAACTCTAAAAACTATAAAACATGATAAAAAATTGAATAACACAAAAAAATGTAAAGACGTTCAGGTTTATGGATTAGAAGAAAGATATTGTTCAGATGTCCGTACTACTCAAAGTAATCTACAGATTCAGTCAATTCTTATGAAAATACCAAAAATATTTTTTTACAGAACTAGAAGAAATAATCTAAATATTCATGGGGAACCACAAAAAACCCTGAATAGCCAAA
Organism: Canis lupus dingo; assembly: GCF_003254725.2. Lineage (NCBI taxonomy): Eukaryota > Metazoa > Chordata > Mammalia > Carnivora > Canidae > Canis > Canis lupus. The sequence goes on along the minus strand of NC_064244.1, from coordinate 38,392,158 downwards.
GTAATCTTGAAAAAGAAAAACAAAGCTGGAAGTATCATAGCCCCAGATTTTAAGTATAGTACTGTTACCCAAACAAATCTAAAACAAAAAATAAACATTCAAAAACAAATAAAAAACATGCATAGATCAGTGGAATACAGTAGAAAATCTAGAATTAAATCTAATTAAATCAGTCTATGACAAAGGGGGCAAGAATATACATGAAAAGACAGTCTCTTTAATAAATGGTGTTGGGAAAACTGGATGGCTGCTTGCAAAAGAATGAAACTACACCACTTTCTCATGCCATACACAAAAAGATAAACTCAAAATGATAAGGATCTAAATGTGAATCATGTAACTATAAAACACCTAAAAGAAAACATAGGCAGTAATTTTTTTTGATAGCCTTAAAGTAATTACTGATAGGTATACCATACTTACTGCCATTTTGCTGATTTTTTTTTTTCTGACTGTAGTGTAGTTCTTGTTTTTGTTTTTCCTCTTGCTATCTTCCCTTGGGATTGATGACTTTCTTTAACATTATACTTGGATTCCTTTCTCTTTATTTTTTTTTATCTATTGTAGGTTTTGGTTTGTGGTTATGATGGTGTCAAATATAATACCCCATGTATATGGCAGTCTATATTAAGTTGATTGCCTCTTAAGTTTGAACACATTTTACTCCTTCTCCAGGTTTTACATTTATGATGTTATATTTTACATCTTTCTATTTTGTGTGCCCCTTGACTAATTTGCATATATATAATTTATTTTACTACTTTTGTCTTTATATACTAGCTTTTCTTTTTTCTTTTTAATTTTTTTAATTTTTTAATTTTTAATTTTTTTATTTTTAAAAATTTTTTTATTTTTATTTTATTTATTTATTTATTTTAGAAAATATGTTTTTTTAATATTTTATCTTCTCTTTGCATTTATAACATAATTCACTTAAACAATCACAGAATCCTTTTCTTCCAACGCCACAAACTGTGTTACAAATGAAAGCTGGTACTGCTGCTTATCAAAATATACAAGACAATTGATGTTTTATATAAAACCACTTTATATGTTAACTTGCTCCCAAAAACCTTTTTTTTTTTTTTCTTTTTTGGCCTGGTTAAAAAAAAAAGGTTGTTACAAATATTTACAGCATCTTCTTCTTTTAGATGAACATTCTTATAAACTGAAAAAGGGAATTTTATGAACAGACCACATAAAACACAAGACAATGTCAGAGGCTCCTAGCTGTGTTATTTTTTTTTCTTAAATACAGTACTGAAAATGCCCATCAAACCCTTGTCATCCTAATCCATTCTGTTCACATTTATACTCCCATTTTCTCTAAGTAGTCTATTCACCAATAGGAAATAGCAAAGGCCGCTTTGCACTGGTCTTCTTTCAGAAAGGAGCTTGGGAAAAAATGCTTAACGAGAGGAGTTAAAACCAGAACAGTAAGTCTTTGGTCAGAGCAATGAGGTGACATTTTGATGAAAAACTTTGCTTGGTCAGCAATCTATAATTAGTACTTTCTGGATGTGGGATGAATTTTTAAAAGATATGGGTAACAATGGTAAGGGGAAAAAAGGCCAGAGCATTTTTTTAAATGACATCAAAAATATCTATTTAAATATTTGTTAGTACAACTACTACATAGATTCAAAAACTGAAAACAACACAACAAAATCTGTTTACAGTGCTGACTTAAGCTTGCTATAAGCAGCTTTCAATCATGACTATTATCACCAAGGTCACTGGACCAGACAAATATCCCTGTTCTCTGGAACATATGCCTCAGGTTACAAAAACTAAAACGACTACCACAAAGATGTAGAGCAGCTCATTCTTGGACCTGCACAATGCTATAGAATGAATATTATGTGATAAAGGCAAAAGTGTAACTGAGACTTCATTTATACAGTTACAGTTCTTTGCTTGTATGAATAGTCTGTGGGATAACATTCTTTTAAAACGATATAGTACATATTTCCTGAAAACCAGAATACTGATACTACCTTAGTCCCAAATAGGAAGAAAAGGTCAATTAAGACTACTGAAGAAGGCACATAAACTTTGGTCCTGTTTTTATATACTAGCTTTTCAAGTGACTGATCTACTACCTTTATTGTACATTTGGTTTTGCCAGTGAAATTTCTCCTTTCAAAAATTTCTACTTCCAAGTATGACCTTACGTTTTCCACATAAAGAAGTCCCTTTAACATTTCTTGGAGGGGTGCCAGTCCTGACTGAGGCTGCCTATAGGCTGTGGTAGGAGTCACTATGGAGGGGTTCCTGTTGGGGCAGGTGAGGTGGGCACGGTGGCTCTGTAGAGAAATGTCTAGATGGACTAGGCAGTGCAAGCAAGTTAGATGGAAGGTGTCAGAACTGATTCCCACAATTATCTGGTTAGGGAGGCTTTAGGAGGGCAAGAAAAATGGAACCTGCCAGCACTTCCATTCCAAGAGAAAGCTCCTGCAGATCCCTTCCCCTCTGGCGTATGTCCTAAAATTAGTCAATAAATCTTCCTGTATACTCAGACACTTTTCACACTGCTGTTCTTGTGCTGGGTCTCAGGCCTAGTGATATAGCATGCTGGCCCTTTAAGAGTAGAGACCCAGTTTCCTATAGACCTCCAGCTCCAAGGGTTAATTAAGCTCCACTAATTTACAAATTTATATTACTATGTGGGTTTGTCTTCTCAATGCAGGTCCCCAGAGCTGGGGGTTTCTAATCTGGGACTGAATCCCTTGGTTCTCAGGGAGTGACTCTCTGCCTATGATATTCGATATTTCTTCCTCTTGTGGGCTGCCACCATGCCAGGGTTTGCCTCCCTACCAGTCACATATTGGCTGTGTGACCTTAGCTGAGCCATCTCTGATCTTCAGTTTTTACATTGTCAAGGGGGAACAATAATACCTGATGGTACACTTTCAAAGCCTATTGCAAAAAAGAAAAAAACAGAAAACAAAAAAATAAATGTGCAAATGTAATTAATGTTCGTGAATTCAGATATGCAAACTTATCAAAAAACATTCATTTAAAATTGGATCTGCACCCTCATCCCAGTGGGCTGGCAGAAAATTCAATCTCAGTCATTTTGAGTTTTCTTCCTATAGGAAGGTATCTTGGCATCACTAAATCACTGAGAAGATTTCCTCAGGCTACTGACCCTTTGTTTACTCTTACTAACAATGAGACATATCCATTGTCTATAATCCATTTTCCTTATTTTCAGGCTTCCCTAAGACATGGAGATGCTTGCCATAGCCTGGGCCCCTCTGCCAGGCAGCATCCTCCCTAGGGGCATATGTTTGCTCCTCCCAATCTTCCCCATGCAAAGGTCACTTCCCAGCCAGGGTGGTGCTCTTTTTTTTTTTTTTTTTTCCCACACAGTCTCTGGAACACCCGTTATTTTAAAAAATGTTCTGACACCTTTTACCAAAACTAGAAAGATCTATTGAACTCAAGCAGAATTTGCTTTTGCTTTCTACACTGCAGAAATTGGCTTGAGGCAGGAGGACCAGAAAATACACAGGACCTGGCTACATACTCAGAAGATGCAGAAGGGAGAAACAGAATAATACAAATTTGTGTATTAATAAGTTGTTTTGTCAAAGGCATTTAAAACACATAAACTCTGATGCATGCATGCATTTATCATTAGAATTCACTCTTGAGTCACAGGTAGCTTTGTGGAGCAGTGGGTAACTAACCAGAAAAGAGGCACGTCTTCCACCATTCACAGATGATGCTCTTTCTCGGTTGTAGTTCATGTCACGGTCATTACATTGTGGATTTCATCTTTGAAGAGGCCTCCAGAGTCAGCATAGATCACTGAGTCTTTGATTAAACTCTGCTAAGGCCTAATAGTCTGGAATGTTTCATTATTTTTTTGGCAGGACTAGTATGTTATTTTTTAGCAGGCTGCAGAAAGCAGAAGTTAGGAAAAGGTGTGTGCCATTGTTTGGGGACCCACAAGCAAGGGGCCCATTACAGTGCTTTTAAAAAGAACAGAGTCACTAGTAATCTTTGGTGTTTTCTATGTTGGAGTCTCAGTTCCATTTTCCTACCTCCCCCACCCATCCAGCCAGTGTCCACTAAAATGGCCATGTAATAATGACTTCTACTAATTTAGTACCTACTCTGTGCCAAGCTTTGTATTAAGAATTTAAAAGGCCTCTACCATTGTAGTGGGTTGAATTGTGCTTCTCCCACAAAACTGTATTCCCTAAAAAGATATACCCAAGTCCTACTTCCTCTTGCCTGTGCAAATAAGGTCTTTGCATATATATAATGGGTTTCAATAATGTCATCCCAAAGTTCATGTATACCTCAAGCCTTAGAATGTGGATTATTTGGAAATAGAGTTCTTGCATATATAATTAGCTAGGGATAAAAAATGAACTTCTATTTCACTAAGATAGGTCCTAAACTCAATGACTGGTATCCTTATAAGAAGAGAAGAGGATAGAGACTCAGACAAACATACAGAGAATGTAAGATATATGAAAATGGAGCTATGCTGCCACAAACCAACAACAGCCAGGAACCTCCAGATGCTGAAAGCAGCAAGGAAGAAACCTCCTCTAGAGGCTTTGGAAGAAGCATGGCCCCAAAAGCACTTTGATTACAGGCTTCTGGCCTCCAAAATTGTTGGGAGAATAAATTTCTGTTATTCAAGCCACTTGATTTGGTGGTACTTTGTTACCTAGCATCCCTAGAAAACCAATGTAAGATACAATTAAGTTAGGATCTTGAGAAGAGATTGTCCTCAATTTAGAGTGGATCTTAAACCCAGAAGGACTCATGAAAGAAAACAAAAGGTATCTGAGACATGAAAACCCAGAGGAGAAAGCCATGTGAAGACAGGGTTAGAGATGGGAGTGATGGGCGTATAATGGAAAGAACAGGCAATTTGCAGACAACCAACAAAAGCTAGGGAAGAGTGTTGGTATGGATTCTACCTCAGAGCCTCCAGAAGAAAGCAATCTTGTCAATACCTTGATTAAAGACTCTGGCTTCCAAAACTGTGAGATAATACATTTCTATAGTTTTAAGCCACCAAGTTTATGGTAATTTGTTACAGCAGCCCTAGGAAACTAATATGACAATTTAATCCTGACAATAGCCCTGTGATAAGTAATCTCATCCCTATTTCACTGAAAAGGAGATTAAACAGAACAGTGGTTAAGTAGCTTGACAGCATTGTACAAATTTCAAGTGGACAGCTAGAATTCAAACTCAGGGTTTAAGTCTAGCTCTTCTTAATTCTTAGCCCCTACACATCACCCTTTCACCAAATCAGTTTTCTATGTCTACTAAGGGAATATTTCTTTACCAAGAAGAACCACTAAAATAAAAATATAAAAAGTCACTTCCTTGAAACACATATAAGAGAAGTGAAAAGAATCAAATCTACTTCCTTTCTTTGCATCCATTTAACCAATGTTGAGTTGGTGTCTACTTTGTCCAGGCACTGTATTGTATTCTGAGGAGAAAAAGGGGGGAAAGGTGCAATTTCTACCTCTAAAACATTAACTATTGACTAAATGAGAAAAACTAGTGATTTCCAGGATGATGTGGGGGGCTTGAGAGGCATGCCCAGTAGCAAGTAATACTTCTAAAAGGTAGTGCTGTCTTAAAATGTGAAAGAGACTTAATTTACCCATAAAGAAGTAGAATACTGGCAGGCATATGGTAGGGGTAGGGAAAAGGAGAACATTTTTGTTGGATGGCACACTATATACAAAGATTAGAGGTGAGAAAGATTATGGACTGTTGATGGTATGTTTCCTTGCGGCCAGAGAACAAGCTAGGAACAGAGTAAGGAGCCACTCTATGATGAGCTCTGGATGCCAAGATGAAATGAATTCTCAAAAGAGGGAGGAACTCCAGGGAAAGACACAGGGAATGCAACATTTCGGTAAGATACCATCTTTCAACAAATAGTATCTGTCCTGCAGATCCTTTGAACTAAAAGAGCAAGGTTGTGATGTTCTATTAAAATATTTCTCTTTAAACCTGAACTTTATTAGTATCTGTCAAAGAAAAAATAGCACTGGACAAGTGAAATAGGCAAGAAAGACTTTATACAAAATTATTGCAATAGGGGAGAGTGAATGAACTCTGCTGAAACAAAAGGCAAGAGATTTTAAAAAACTGATGCAACCTAGAGGAAAAGTACTGGCTGGAGTTTAGGGGAGAGTTTGGTCAATGTGATTAGACCATGAGTGTTTGCTAATTGGTGCTTATCAAAGTTAAATTTCCACACCCCCACAAAGACTGGGATATAGAAGCAAGATCTCCTTATATAATTCCATTTCAAAGGGATAGCTCTTCAGTGTCAAGAAAGATATTCCTGGGATGTAAACACTCCAGCAAGAAGCTGGAGAAGATTTACATCTCAAAGGGGCAGAGAAAGGACTTATAAGTGAAAGTTTCCTAAAATAAATGCCTAAGAAAAGTGGGGGTTGGCCCACTTTGGGTTAGGAAGCAACCTGTCTAAAGTTTAGTCAAGTTGATGTGAACTTTAAGGCTGTCTTGGTCATATAGAACCAGTTTGATGTTTTTTATTTGTTTTTAATTTTTAAAATGATTTTATTTATTTATTTGACAGAGAGAGCATGAGAAAGAGAGAGAGGTTGGGGTGAGCAGAGGGAAAAGCAGATGCTCAGCTAAGCAGGGGGCTTGACACAGGGCTTGATCCCAGAACCCTGGGATCATGACCTGAGTCAATGGCAGCTACCCAGGTGCCCTGATGTTTTTATTTTCAAACAAACAAAACACCAATAAGTTTAAGTCACGGCAATGGGGTGACAGAAAAAGGTTTGGCTTTTGTCAACAGGAAAATCTAGATTTATATCTCTGTGCTTCAGCTAGATGACTATGGATACATTACTGAATTTCATAGATCCTGTTTCCTCATCTATAAAATAAAGGAGATATTTTACACATACTTTGTGGGGTTGCTCTAAGGGTTTACAAATCATGCAAATATATTTAACAAATAATGCCAGATTCTGTTATTTTTCTATTACATGAATATTTGTCCAGTTTAGGTAAGCATCTGGTTGATGGAGATTTCTAATCTACAATCAGTTGTAAAATCTATGGGTTATTATTATATTTGTCAAATGAAAATGTTGCCTCTATTTCCATCCTGTGATATTTTGGATACTAAGTCATTTAAAAGCATAATTCCAAGTGAGAGACAAGGACACAAAAGAGCATTTGTTCACTAGGGATAATATCTTCTGTTTATCAGCTTAGGGTTCTCTTTAGCCATGCCACTTGCAGAAGTTGGTCTACATGGCTAGTGAGAGGAGCTGCACAGAGACATTCATGTATGCAAATGAAAAATCCCTAAGAGGACAAGAGTCAGGGGATTTAAAAACTGTTGGTGAAAATGAATGCAAGCTGGTACCATTGCTGTGGAAAACAGTATGGAGGTGTTTTGTTGTTTGTTTGTTTGTTTGTTTGTTTAACAAAAACCAAAAACCCAGAACTACCCTACGATCTAGTAATCATGCTACTAGGTACTAATGGGAAGAATACAAAAACATTATTTGAAAAGATATATGCATACCTATGTTTATAGCAGCATTATTTACAATAGCCAAGATATGGAAGCAGTTCAAGAGTCCATTGACAGAGGAATGGATAAAGAAGATACAGTATACAGAAGTATACTTACATATACACTTATATGGTATACATAAGTATACTTATAGAAGTATATGTATATATATATATATATATATAAAGAAGATACAGCATACATACATATGTATGTATGTATACAGACACACACTGGAATATTACTCAGCCATAAAAAAGAATGAAATCTTGCCATTTACAATTACTTGGATGGATATAGGGATATGATGCTAAGCAAAAATAAGTCAGAGGAAGAAAAATACCATATGCTTTTACTCATATGTATAACTTAAGAAACAAATAAAAAGACAAACCCAAAAATAGACTCTTAACTACAGAAAACAAACTGATGGTTACCAGAGGGAAGGTGGGGGGATGAGTGAAATAGGTAAAGGGTATTAAGCTCATGATGATAAGCATTGAGTAATATGAAAAATTACAGAATCACTATATTGTATACCTGCAACTAAAGTAACATTGTATGCTAATTATACTAGAATTAACATTTTTATTAATGCCTCATTCCCAAATTTTATCTGCGTTGTTTTGAAACCCAAAACAGTGCCACTGTCACGGCAGTACATCCATTTGAAATAATGTATTCCAATTGCATCACAAGTTTCAATGCGGTCTTTTTTTCCTAAAGAGAATTTGCAAAGCATAAGCAAGAAAAAGAACAATTAAGGATTCAGAAAACAGTCCACATGGTGCCCTCAATAGCATCTGAGTCCCTGAGGGCCACATTTTCCTTTTCAATCTTTAAACTCAAGTCCCTTTTACTCCTATGCCTTTAGCTCTTTTCATTTTAATGGACTATTTTACCACATCTTAAAATATACATCTCTTGAAGATACAACTGTCTGCTCTGCTTCGAATATTTTCATTACATTTTATTATAAGCTTGGTTCAAGAGAAGTTTGAACCAATTTGAAGGACCTGCCCTGTCAGTTTCATTTTCCTTCATGACTTTTATTAGGCTAATTTGATTCAACTAGGAATTGTTCTTTGTAAATCCAAAGCACTCTGTTATTCCTCTTACTTAAAAAAAAAAAAAATCTTTCCAAAGCATATGAGCTCTACTTCAGCCTTCCCATCATTATTTTTGCAAAATTGCACTTACTTTGAGCTATATAATGTCTAGTTAATCTAGTCAATAACTATTTATTGAGCACCTCTAACGTGTCAGCAATACTAAGATGATTCAGAAAACATCCCTGAGCTCAGAAAGATCATACTTTAATGGTGGAGGCTGCTATGAAAACAAATAAATATAAGGCATTGATATGAATGCAATAATGGAGCTATATTCAAAGCCCTTTGGGAGCACCACCATGTAGGAGAGAAATAGTTTTATAAATTGGGTGCTATTAAACTACATTAAGGCAAGAGGCACTTTAAAGGACATTCATAACAAATATTTTAATAAATGAACTAATGAATTAAAAAATTATAAATATAAATCTTAGATTTACTTAAGCTATGATATTAATATACTCCAAAGTATAGTCCTTTAAAGATCCTATCTACTATTAAAAAAAATGGTTCCATAATCAAGTAAGTTCCACAAATAAACCATACTTTATTGTTGGCATGTGACTGTACAGCATACATTAATAAGTCAGCATTTTTTAACTTGACCACTAAAACTTTTTTTTTTGTAACAGCTATTAACATGCCAAGAACTGGTGTTGTAAGGAATACACTTTCAAAGATATTCTTTTATATAACTATTCAACTTGAAAGTCAGTGGAAAATGTCAGGCCATTCCAGCAACCAGACATAGTGGGTTTTAATGCTTTACTAAGGCACCTCCCAATATCAAATAACACCGTAAAATCACTTTATCATTATTATAAAAGGAAAAAAAACCTGACAACTGCCTCACCTTTAGAAATAGCTACTATTAACATTACCTATTTCTTTTCAGTCATTTGTTCTTACATTTTGAAATCTAGATGTAATAAAGCATATTTATATATACTAATTTTCATATCTAGTGTACTGATTATAAAAATAACCTATTCTCACTCAGGAGCAACAGAAGTTTTGAAAATAAAAATCATGTGGAAGAGGGAGGTTCCAAGATGGTGGCATGGGAAGACTCTGAACTTGTCTCCTCCCATATACATAGCAAATGTGCACCTATGTATAGAGCAATTCCTCCTGAAGAAGAACAAAGGGCTGATTGACAAGCTTTTACACAGCAAAGGAGAGAGGGACTACATAGAGAATGGACTGGAGATGTTCCTATACAAGCTCACTCCTTCAAGTCTGAAAAAAATCAGTTGTTCTGTCAATTTCATAGAAGCAAACACACAAAATCAAACACAATGAGGAGACAGAGAACTATGATCCAAACAAAAGAGCAAGAGAAATATTCAGGGAAAAGAACCAAATGAAATGGAGATAAACAACCTACTTGATAAAGTGATCAAAGTAATGGACATAAAGTAGTTCAGTGGACTTGAAAAAAGAGTGAATGAAATCAATGTGAACTTTGACAAAGAGGTAGAAAATGTAAAAAAAGAAAATAGAGTTGAAGAATACAGTAACTAAACTGAAAATACTCAAGAAAAGATTAAGAGCATATTAGAGGATGCAGAAGAATGATCAGTGATCTGGAAGACAGGGCATTGGAGAGGACCAAAGTAAGCATGAAAAAAATAAGGATAGGTTAAGGGATCTCTAGGACAACTTCAGGAACACTAACATTCATATTATGGGGTCCCAGAAGGAGATGAAAGGGAAAGAACATTCATTTGAAGAAATAAAAGCTGAAAATTTGCCTATGCTGGGGAAGGAAACAGACATTCCAGTTAAGGAAGTATAGAAAATCTCTACCAAGATTGAATCCAAGGAGGTCCACACCAAGACATAATATAATTAAAATTTCAAACAGTCAAGATAAACACCCAAGACAAAGACTTTTTGTCTTAAAAGCACCAAGACAAAAAGCAACTAGTTATACACAAAGAAAACTCCATAACTTTATCAGTTGATTTATCAGCAGAAAGTTTGCAGGCCAGAAGAGAGTAACATGATATGCTCAAATTGCTGAAAGGAAAAAAAAAAAAAAATCCTGAAAACCTACAACCAGGAATATTCTACCAACCAAGAATTGAAGGAGATATAAAGACTTTCACAGATAAACAAAGGTATTTATCACCACTAAACCAGCCTTAAATGAAATGTTAAAAGGACTTCTTTAAGTATAAGAGAAAAGGCCATAATGAGACCAAAGAAAGTTAGGAACAAAAATATATAAACTATGATAGCATATACATAAAACATGGAAGAGCAAGAAAAAAAATGTGTTTTGGAATGTGTTTGAATTTAAGTGACTATCAACTTTAATAAAGATTGCTATATACCTAGGATGTTACATATGAAAAAAAAATGGTAACTATAAACCCAAAACCTGTAATAGATATATAAAAAATAAAAACTAATGGAAACTCATCAATCACAAAGAAATGGAGCAAGAAGAGAGGAACTATAAAAACAACAATAAAACAAGAAAATGTTAATAAGTATACAACTTTCAATAATCACTTTAAAGGTAAATGGCCTAAAGGCTCATATCAAAAGACATAGGGTGACAAACTAGATTTTAAAAAAGCTAGTAACATCTGTATTCTGTCTGAAAGAGACTCACCTCAGACCAAAAGACACAACTGAAAGTAAAGAGATGAGAGAATAGTTACTATGCATTTGGAAGCAGAAAGAACAACAGCAAAAAAACAACACAAAAAAGCAGCCAGGATAGCAATACTTTTATCAGACAAAATAGACTTTAAAACAAAGACTGTGGCAAAAGACAAAGAAGGGCATTACATAATGACAAAGGGATCAGTCCTATAAGAGGAGATAACCATTGTAAGTATCTATACACTCTACACTGGAGCACCTAAATAGATGAAGCAAATATTAATGGATATAAAAAGAGGAATTGATGGTAATACAGTAATAGTGGGGGTCTGTGGCACCCAACTTACATCAGTGAATAGATCTTCCAGGAAGAAATCAGTAGGAAACAGTGTTTGTGAAAGACACTGAGATCAGATGGATGTAACAGTTATATACAGAACATTCCCTCTTAAAACAGCAGGATACACATTCTTTTTGAGTACACATGGGACTTTCTTCAGAATAGATAACACATTATATCCCCAAACAAGTCTCAATAAGTTTAGGAAGACCTAAATCATACCATACATCTTTTCTGACCATAATGATAAGCAATGAAAAATCAATCACAAGTGGAGGAAAAAAGCTGGAAAAGACACAAGTACATAGAAATGTCAATGAAAAATCAAAGAAGCTAAAAGAATACCTGTAAGAGAAATTAAAATAGAAATAAAAAGGTTTAAAATCTTTAGGATGCAGCAAGAGCAGTTCTAAGAGGGAAGTTCATAGCAATACTAACCTACAAGAAGAAATAGGAAAAATCTCAAATAACCAATCTAACCTTACACTAATTTGAAAAGATACATGCACCCCTGTGTTTGTTATAGTATTATTCATAATACAGAAGATATGGACAAATTTTAAGTATCCAATGATGGATAAATGGATAGACAAGATGGGGGTTATGTGGATATGGAATATTATGTATGTATGTATATGTTTGTATACATTGTCATTTGCAAAAACATGGATGGATCTAGAAAGTATTGTGCTAAGTGAAATAAGTAAGAGAGAGAAAGAGATACCATATAATTCCACTTATATTTGGAATCTAAAAAATGAAACAAATGAATAAGCAAACTAAAAGGCAGAAGCAGACCCATAAATACAGAATGGTTGCCAGAGTGGTGGTGAGCAGGGAAGATGGCCAAAATGGGTGAAGAGGAGTGAGGGATATAGGCTTCCAGTTATGGAATGAATAAGCCACAGGGATAAAAGATGCAGGATAGGGAATATAATCAATGACAGTGAAATAGCACTATATGGTGACAGATGGTAGCTACACTTGTGGTGAATACAGCATACCTGAAACTAATGTAACATGTGCATCAACTATACTTAAGCAAAAACAAGAGAAAAAAGAGAGAAAACTGAAGTAAAATCAGAAGTGAAAGAGAAGGTGTAATGGACACCACAGAAATATTAAGGATTGTAACAGAATACCATGAGAAATTATATGCCAAAAAATTGGACTATCTGAAAGAAGTGGATAAATTCCTAAAAATAAAGTCTTCTAAGACTGAATCAGAAATAAATAGAAAATATGAGTAGACTAATTACCAGTAATGAAATCAAATTGGTAATTAAACTCCCAACAGACTAATATAACACTATATGTTAATTATGCTTTTATAGGAAAAAAAAAAAAAACTTCCAGCAAACCAAAGTCTAGAACCAGATGGCTTCACAGTGAATACCATCAAACATTAAAAAAGAGTTAATACCCACTCTTTTCCAGCTATTCTAAAACATGAAGGGAAAGTGGGAGGAATGCTTCATACTGAATTCTATGAATTGGTCCAGCATCACCCTGATACCAAAACCATAGAAAGATACCATAAGAAAGGATAGGCCTCTAATACCTCTGATCAACACATTAAAAAATCTTCAACAAAATATTAGCAAACTAAAGTTAATGATGGGAAAATATAGGCAAAATAGGTGAAAGGGATTACTAGAATTTCAGTCATAAAATAAATAAAACGCAGCGATGCAAATTACAGGATAGGGAATATAGTCAATAAGATTGTAGTAACTCTGTATGGTGACAGATGGTGAGAACATTTATTTTGGTAAGCCATTCGTAATGTATAGAATTGTCTAATCATGATGTTGTATACCTGAAACTAATGTAACACTGTATGTCAACTACACTTATATTAGAAAAAAAAAAAAAAAAACTCCTGGAAACAGTCATATGAAAGCCCCTCCCTCATCTATATTTCAGTCATATATACAACTGTTATAATTTTTTTAACTGTTATAATTTTTAAAAATGATTCTAGATACAATTTAGGAAGGGATAAGAGCTTAATTATACTCCAAACTGCTTTGATATATATTTAAGAGAACCAACTAGTGTGAGGACATGGTGAAAATCTTAAATATCTTACGTTTCTCTATGGAGTGAGGGGCATCAGAGATGTCCATTCTAGTTAAGATTTCTGACAATGAACTCTCCCTAAAGGCTGGTCTAAGAAGCTACAGCTGGGCAGTTGGACAACTCTAGTGTCTTAGTTTCTCTGTTTATACGGTTCAGAAGTATTCTATTTAACAGCGAGTCCCTGTGTGGATTTTGTTTTTTTCTCCAAGGTCTGCTAATCTATACTCATCTGCATGTGGCTATCATTTAGCCTGGCAACTTAATTGTATTGCTTCTCTGAAATTAGCATCACTGTACCATGAACAATTCCTGGGCAGCACTTCTGATTGCTACTGTAGCTAAATTTCTCTCCCTGGCCACATTTCACATTCCTGCCTGATCTGTTTTGGTTTTTCGATTTGCTCATTGGGTTGGCAGGCATAATTTACGGGGCCAATGGTTTGAGGCTACTTAGACCCTCTGTTTTCAGGTTTGGTGGCTCTGCTAGTCCCTGCATTCCCTAATGTCCTCTTCATTTCCAAATGTCCCTGTTTGTGTAAACAAAGCCAAAGTTAACTGAGTTTGCCTCTAATCCCTTTGCTCTTCTGTGGGGAGTAGAATGAGAATGTCTTAACAGTTTGGGAAAAAAAACAAAAAACAAAAACAAACAAACAAAAAGACATTGCTTGGAAAGAAATGAAGCCAGAGAGATTTCAACTCAGCAGAGTGATTCTAGTGACCAAGTACTCAGGCTCTTTCATCTGGACTTTAACTTTTGGGGGAATATAAGAGTGTCACACAGAGAACATGTTGAATAAGAACGCAGCTAGGTGATATGACAAGGTTATTGGGGCAGCCCAAATGGGGAAACTCTGGTTGAGTCCGGATGACCCATGATGGATGAGCAGTAAGAAAATCACATTTAGTATTGCACGTTTACTTGTCCTGCTGAGGAGAAAATGCCATTTCCCTTTCTTCTTTTAGGTAAAATAGTTGAGCTGCCGTGTCAGAGAACTGACATGCACTCAGTATCTTATAAATCCAGTAACTGGTCTGGACATTTTCTACAGGTTATTTCTATATTTATAGCAGTTTTTCCAGGTTGACACGATTCCAATTTCATAGATGAGAAAAGAAAGGAAATCTCAGAGACAATAATAAACGAAAGTGTGCAGTTTCAGTAACTGATAGAGCCTAATTTGAACGGATTCTTTGTGCTCTGAATTTCATGTTCTTACCACTGAAGTAGCTTTGTTTTAGTTTTACTTTTGTTTTTATTTTGGTTCATAGACTTTTCAAGGACCTCATGAAAGTTTTGAATCTTGAGCATGGAAAACTGCATTATGTGCCAACATTTTCCTTTGGGTTTTATGGCCTCCAGTGAAGAAGCTCTTCATTTTGCCACTGTTCCTTCTGCCAAAACAAAGTGGAACTGTGGTATTTGGGAATACCTGTCCTTCTTCCCTAACAAAGTAATTCCCAACAGGAATGATTAAAGGAAATAATGGGAGTTGAGGTCAGCTTCTCTTTTGTACCCCTGACACAAACATCTCAAGTCTTACTAGGAATTGGTCTTGTTATTGGCTTTGTTACTGATGGCATCATGTCTTGTTCTTTCAGTGTATTGATGCTAAAAAAAAATGTTGAAAATTTCTGTCCTGATAATAAAATATCTGGCTAAATCAAAATTATCTGTTAGCATAATGTAACATCACATATTGATGCAATTTTTTGGTTACCACCTACTTCAGAAAGTTCAGTGAAAACAGGCTTTATATGGTAGTTTTTATACTTAAAATTTTTACAACCATCTCTTTTTCTTTTCTACTTAAAAGATCATGAAAGGTATAGTATGTCGCCAGTCTTATAGCCACATTCTGTATGGAAAATAAAAAGCAGTTTTCTTTTCCATATGTCATAATTCATATTCTTGCCCTGTCCTCTTGGATTTGTTAGGAGGAGGACATGCTAAGCTAACTAAGAATCAGCAAGTAATACCAACACTCAGTTATCTGCTGAGGGGGTCTTCATCACCCAGATGTACAGGAGAGATACTGGTGATTTCTGGGAACGCTGGTTGTATGACTGCAGACTTGACACCACAGGAAGTAAAGAGAACCCGTCCTCTCGTCCTCTGAATATAAGTTATTCATGAACTTGGGGATGAAAGGCATGTGATGGGCTTCAGAAATATAAAATGCCTAATATTGTCTCTATGTCAAGGAGAAATGCTTTCATCTTCATGAAAGAGAGAACAAAAAGAGGATGCTTTTTCCAAAAAAACCACAAAAAACAACTTTTGTATTTTCCATGACACACACAGTACAAAATTAGTTTTCTTCCTTCTCTCTCCCCAAATCCTCTCCTTACCTCCAAACATCTTAGAATCTTAATATTGTCGACGTAGACTTAAAGAACAAAGAATGCATTAAGTGGGAGACAAAAATGTTTAAAACGTACATCCTGATATTTCATGATGCTGATCCATTCTAATAAAATATTTGTTCACCATATTATTTGGTTTTACTCTGTTGCTGGCATCAATTTTATGGAATTATATCCTGGTAAGTAAAAATAGCAAGCACAGATATTTATCGATGCATATTCTGTACAGGCACTATGCTCTAAGCACATTATTTAATATACTTACTGATTAAGACAGTAATAGGCAGTAGGAACTTATCCCCATTGTCTGTTTTACAGATGGAGAGACTGAGGCCCACAGAGATTAAAATTGAAAATGTCAGGCCAGTTTAGGCAAGCAAATGCCATGAAATACCCTGCCTTACTAAGTAACTTGTATAGGCTGCACAATTTACACCAGCTTACCAGGTGGCAACAGAATTTACTCCTAACCTGGTTGACTCCAGAACCTGTGCTAGAAACTCTTCCTCCTCAAACTGTGGTCTGTGAATCAAAAGCATCACAAAGGAGCTTGTTAGAAATGCAGAATTTCAGACCTTATCCCCCTTGCAGTTCTGGTAAATGTTTTAAATCCGGTTTGGCGGGGACTGTGTGTGGAAGGGACCCTTTGTAGTGTTTGCTGATTTCCATGGTGGAAATACTTCCACTATGCCATCTTACAGACTGCCAACGTGACAGGTGAAGTCACTGCCCACAGAGTAAGGGAGAGATGTTAATGAGCTGTTCTTCCAAGGCAGTAGGAGCCAGCTCTCAGCATCACTGCACCTCAGACCTACTGAATCAGAATCTTCAAGTCGACGATTCTCCAGCCACTCCACATACTTGAGAAGCACTGGTGCGAACCACTGCTTCATACTGCTTTGTTTTGTGGGTTCCAGTGAGACATTTGGTTCTTATTTGGTATTTTGCCGCCCCTTCAGCTCCCATCACGTGGCAACTCAATTGGACACAGCTCTGGTTGGTGATGCTGGGACAGAGCAACAGATGCAGTCTGGCTTCTGATCGCTAGAACTCTGTTAAGAGAGCTGAAAAGCCAGCTCCTTGCACTATTATGCAAGGCTTTTCCTGACAAAGAAGAGCATGTACACTGCAAAACATCTGGGGATCAAAAAGTTAGGATTTTTTGCTTTCCTTTGCAACCGTATGAGCCATTTTGTCATGCCTGAGTGCATTTATCCCACGTGTACAAGGGAGAGAAAACACGGTAATAGGAAGGCTTATATTTTGCAGTATTGTACTTGACTTTTATCCATAACTCAAATAGCCTGAATGCAAATACCTTTTTCTTGCTTTGCATGGAGAAAACAAGAGATCTACTTAAGGAAGTATTTTGTAGGATACACATTGAGAATAAGATGTATTTTGCTCAAGCTCTCGCATTTCTTTTACCTGCAGACTGTAACCTAATAGCTAATGAATGAAAGAAAGTGCCAGAGAGGAGAAGCAGTTTAAAAATTATCAAAAAAAAAAAAAAACAAACTCGCTTATGAGAGATGGAGAAGCTAAGGCCCAAAGGATTGGAGCAATGAGGTAACTGTCACGTTTTTGTGGAGCTGGTTAGTGATGGAGCCAAAAACCTTTCTAGCTGCTGCCTTAGACTCTATGGTAGCTTAGTGAACTTACTTAGTGAAGTCCCCTCTTTCCCAAATAGGACTGTCTCCTATAATTTCTTCCCCTTTCATCCATCCTGACAACTTTAAAGACTGTCTATAAACTGATGAGTCCCAAGTCAATTCTCCAGCCCAAATTTCTTTAGCTTACTAGACTTCTTCACATGAATGCTTTGATGCCTTCAATTCAACTTGTCTTCTCAGTTCTTTTTTAAGGCAGTTTTTCCTGTGTTTCCATAGCACTCACATTTCTCCAGCAGAGTACTTATAATACTATATTTGTCAGTGAGCTCATCCGTATATAGCATAGATTCCAAGCCCATGGTAGCAGTGGCTGTGTTTTGTTCATTGCTTTATCCCTAGCACCTAGTATAATATTTCACACATGGTAGAGTGATCACAGAGTGCTCAGTATAATAGTGGTAAATTATCCTGAGTTCGTCAGAAGGCAGAGACTGAGGCAAAGAATAATTAATTGCTACCACTTTTTATGAGTACAATCCACTGGACTTGTTATGGTAACTGAGAACCAGCAGACAATACAAACACTCAGTTAACTACTGAAGGAGGTCTTCATCACCCAGGGGTACTGAACAAGTACAGATGATTTCTGGGAATGCTGGTTGTGTGACTACAGATTTGACTCTATAGGAAGTAAAGAGAACCTTTCCCTCTCATTCTAAGATATTGGATGAGTGAGGGTCAGGGGTGGTTAAGCAGAGAAGGAGAGAAAACCAATGCAAGCTGGCCACCCAAGAAATTGTTTAAACTAGTTTCAGAGAGAGAAAAGGAAAATACTTTATCCACTAGTTTCTTTCTCCCATAAAATATTTGCCTCTTAAAGCAGTAATAGTTCTTCATTTCTAGGTTACTTATGGCTGGCTGTCCTGGGTAGGGTTCTATGACTTGTCACACTTCAGAGTCAACAGGGTAGCCCTGGGATAAAAAGCACGATGTATACTGAATGGCATATGCAGTAATGCTCAAACTAGGTCTCAGGGCTGATCCTGGACCCTCTCTCTCTTTTGTGTGGTTCCCTACCTCCAATAAGCCAATATAACTTAATCAAAATATCTCTAAAATATGTCCTTTTCCCTCTTCCTCCACTGCTGTTTTCTTATTAATTTTAAAATATCTCTGTTCCTTACTTTTGTTTGTACCATAATTTTACTTGATCTTTTTGTCTCTAGTCTAGCTCCACTGCGAATCACTTCTCTGATTCTAATCCTTCAGGGATGCTTCATTACTATCAAGATAAAGCTTAATCTCATTAACAAGACTAACAACAATTTTTATGTTCGGATTCATTGCATTTGACCAGCCATATCTGTGCCCATATCCCTCTCGAGCCACATGAGGATTATCCAAGTTTGGCCATATTGAATGGCTTACAAATCTCTGTTGTGATTGTGCTCTGTCATATTTCTGGGGGCTGGTAAGGTTGCTTCTATTCATTGAAACACTGGTCTTTGTCCAGCAAATTTCTCTTCTTCCTTAAAAACTCAATTAAGATATCAGATCTTCTAGAAATCCTGCCCTAACATCTCTGCCCTAGAACAGTGATTCTCAAAAATCTGTGATCGGAATCACCTGGAGGCCTTGTAGTAACACAGATGGTCAGACCCTGTCCCCAGAGTTTCTGATTCAATGTTGCATATTCAATTCAAAACTGGGGTGGGGCTCAAAAATGTGCATTTTTAACAAGTTCCAGGTGATGCTGATGCTGCTAGTTCAGAACCACACTTTGGGAAGCACAGCTCTGAAGGAACACCTGTATTTTTCTCTCATGTAGCATTTTACACAACTCATATAGTAGTTTGTTTACTGGTTTCTTTCCTCAATCAGCATGTATTCATTGGAGGGCAAGAGCAATGTCTTATTCATTTCTGTAACAAGGCACTTGGCACTGTGCCTGGCACATGGCTGTTATGTTAATAGAGGGTACAGGAAAAAGTGAGAAGAAAGACACTTTTTAATAAGGCTGGAAGATAGAGAAAATTAGATACAGAAGTCTTCAGAAAACATCCACAGACCAATATTCTATATTTTTGGCATAAAATACTATTAACTATAAAACTGGTATTTTCTTTTAAGAATCATGGAGTGGGCCAATGTAATGTAGTGGCTACCAGTATGGGCCCTGGCATCATACAGCCTTACTTAACATCTAGTTCCAATATGTGATGTTAGGTCTATTATTTGATACCTCTGTAAAATTAAGTTCTTACACTCATAAAATGGGAATAATAAAAATGCTACCTAATGGGGTTGTTCTAATGTTTAACTGAGGTAATACATGTTTTTTAGTAGTCCTTAGCATATTAGAAGCACTCAATAAATGTTAACTACCATTTTATTATCTGTTCCTTTAAATGCTTAGTTGCAAAATGATGTGAATTTAACAATGTAATAAACATGAGCACCAAAAAAAAATGAATATAAGTAAAGTTGCTTTTTCCTTAGGAATTTCTGTGTTATGAAGCATTGTGTTTAAACTCTAGATAAATAAATATTTTATATATATATATATAAAATATATAACATATATATATGTTTTAGAGAGAGAGTGAGAGCACAGGAGTGGGGTGAGGGGCAGAGTCAGAGGGAGAAGAACGAGAGAATCTTAAGTAGACTTCCTGCTGAGGGCTGAGCCAGCCGAGCCCAGGCTCTATCTCAAGACCCTGAGATCACAACCTAAGCCAAAATCATGAGTTGGGTGCTTAATGGACTGAACCACCCATGTGCCCCTCTAAATATATTTCTAATTCAGATCGTTCTTACTGAAGTGGGAAATGGATTAAGGAAGAAACTGATTTTGGTAAGATAAGTTGTGTATTTTCTACCTGAAATTCATTTTTTTAAATATTCACAGCCACAAAGGGGAAAAAAACAAAAACAAACTTCAAAAGGACCAATCTGGAAAACTAACTTAAAGTTAGAGACATTTTATCCAAGGATCTCAAAGGACTTGTTAGTCATTAACTAAATATCCCTCCAAAGTATTTTTGACATACCCTACACCAATTTTATTGTTAGAAAATGCCTGTCAAATGAAAATATTCAGAAGCAGGATGCTGGTGTTCCTACTGACAGGCTAGGTCAGAAGGTAAATAAAACACTATGAAAGAGAATGAAATAGAAAAGTAAGCGTGCGTTTCTAGACACCTGTATTGAGGTTCAACTATAGAAGACAATTTTTCTCTCAATGACTAAAAGTACAGAGGAAATCATTTTTAATCATGTTCTTCCTTCTCTTGCTGTTCATTCATTTGTTCGATAAATACTTAGAGCCTAGTATGTTCTGTGGTGTGCTAATCATTTCTTACATTACCTCATTTAATTTTCATACCTATTTATGAAGTAAATACTATGATTATCCCCACTTATAAAGCAGAAGCTTGTAGGGACTTAGCAGCATTCTTCAGTTGCATGGTGGGTGAAGAGGTGAGTTTTTCTAACTCCAGATGCCAGGTTCTAATCCCATTGCTAATCCAGAGCTGAAAGTGCCATGGCAGCCAAAACTTGAAAATGATTGTCTAAATGTGAATATATAAACTATTACTGTGCCTATTATCAAAGTTTACTTTTTGTATTAATGTAATTACTTATGCATTTTAAATAGCATATTCTAAAATGATACATTAATTTGGAATATAGCTTTTTTTTTCTCCATTCTCATTTTTCATGGAAGTATCTGGACATTCATCTTCTTTGCCCTCATGAGGACTAAGTTTTGAGCTTTCTAGCAGTTTTCCAGAGCAAACGATTTTCACTTCTATCTAGAGCATTTGGTGCTTGTGACATAGCACTTTTGGGATCTGTGTCTCATGATATCATAAAAATGTTATCCTAAACCATAAGTACTTAATTGTATGGCTTTGATGGCTGTTTTTCTTATGCATTACATATATATATATGTATATATATATCTTAATGCATATATTACAGTAGTATGTATGTACTATATTATACAATGTATTTATTATAGTGGAATGTATATATGAATATTTATATATTATAGCATGCAACTTACTGAATGGATCCTGAAACTGATGCAAAGTCTTTCTTACAATGACATTCAGTGCTTTCAATTTTAGAATCATATCTCCCAGAATACTTAATTCATGTTAAATTTTTCTTTAAAACTGATTCTGTCAAGCAACTTTTTTTAAAATTTTTATTTATTTATGATAGTCACAGAGAGAGAGAGAGAGGCAGAGACATAGGCAGAGGGAGAAGCAGGCTCCATGCACCGGGAGCCTGACGTGGGATTCGATCCTGGGTCTCCAGGATCGCGCCCTGGGCCAAAGGCAGGCGCCAAACCGCTGTGCCACCCAGGGATCCTTTTTTTTTTGATTTTGTCAAGCAACTTTTATGTGCAGCCAAAACTAACATTGATGATTTTTCAGTCTAAGATGACTTATTCAAATAATATTAATTTTTTCCCCAAATGAAGCATTTAAGAGAACTTTTGTCGTATAAAACACTTGTTATGGTGCTAAGAAAAGCCATTATTTTATTTTCTCAGTTTTTTTGTTTTGTTTTGAGGGTGGACTAAAGATCTTATTCCTTATATTAAACATATTCAGTAACCATGGTAATCAAAGGTAGAAGTTTATGAAGATTTTGAAAAGTGACCCAAAAGGGTCATCCCCATTTTCATTCTTTTTATCTTTCTTCCTCATATGTTGCCTGTTTCATCCTAAGATTGGTTCTCCTTCAGCTACAAAGTGACTGCCAAAGGTGCTATAAATAAGTGGGAAGAAAGGAGTGAGGGAGAAATACATTCCCCACCATTTAACAAAAGATTTCCTTTAGTCTGATAAAACTAGGTTAGATTACATGCTAACCCTTGCATCAACCCATATGGCCACAGAAATGTCAAGCATAAATTGATTTGTGCCAGGTGGGTCCCTTCTGCAGCTGGAGATAAATACTCTTCAAACTGCCTAACTATTGAACAGGGAAGGAGGGGTGAAATGGACACTGGGGTGGTCCACTCTTGGTCTCATTGGAGCAATACTGATTCCCTGTTGACAGTGCTTACTAAATCTCAAAACACTGTCATGCCCTTTCTCTCATTTGATTTCTAGAGCAATTCTAAAGTTATAAGGTATAAGTAGGATCATTTCCATTTGATGGATGAGAATACTGAGTTCAGTGTGCTTAAGTTACCCTAAACTCATATTTACTTTTCTCTAGCTCCAGGTCCAAGGCTTAGGCGACATATGATCTTTTTGTCAAAATAACCAGTTGAAAGGTAAATAACTGAAATCACACATTGGTCATCACATTGTCTGAAGAAACTGGCTATTTTATATAATTTAATTTTTAAATTTTTGCTGTCCCATTCTTCAGAAATAGTAGTGAGTGACAGGAGACAATGCTGCTTAGGGGGATAGAGGGAGAGTCAGAAATCACACTTGCTTTGATTTGCATTTTTGTTTTCTAGAAATGCAGTCCTCTAATGGCCTCTCTATTAAAGAGGGTCACAGATTGTAGTCTGCTTTCTGTTTCTGTCTTAGAAAGTTTGCTGTCACTTTTTTACTACTGTAATTGAGAGAAAGCCAAGATGCCAATATGTCAGGGGAGCAAGAATCCATTTAGAAAATTTCCAATGTTCACAGGAGGGTTCTGTATGACAATTTGCCAAGAATAGAATATCCCTGAATAATAACTCAAAGGGAAAAAAAATCTCCAAATTGGGAGGCTTGTTTATATTACATCCTTCCCACTGTTTAATACAGATATTGATGAATATAGCAGAAAATGGCTAGAATGAGAGGAAATTGTGAAAATATCACAACTGGGGCTTATAAAATTTAGAAATAATTAGCTGCTAATGATGGTATTAATGGATTCCATTATTTGCTTTCATAATACCATTGGATGCCATGATATCAACAATTCTCCCTATAATTTTATGACCATGTATATACTTTTATCTCTGTTAGCTTAGTACCCTGCAGAGATTACAACTTTATGTGGCATAGACATTGAAAAGGTGGTTCTAGTGTTAGTAATAGACAAACACTAGGAGTAGAATGTGCATGCAATATACAAACCCATGGACAGATGTTCCTATCACAAAATGGAAAATATTCATTCATACAATAGTGATCAAGCACTGTAACTACTGGGCAAACTCTTTTCTAAATGCTAGGAATACAGGAATAGATCAGACCTACTCATTCCTCTTTAATAAATCAAGCATAGCAGGGAGTCAGATATACAAATAATAAAATACATGGGACTATATTTAGTGATAGGAATTTGCATAAATTTCAAATTCAGTAGGGAAGAAGGATCTATTTGACCAAACTAAAACTATAAAACAACAGTACAGATGAATGTCAAATACAGGGTTCTGTTAATAAATGATAGTAAAAATTAGATTATACAGGCTCTTGAAGGAGTGTTCTTAGAAGAGATGGAATTTGTATGAAATATTTATGAATGGAAAAACTCCTCACGGTAAGTAGGTATGGTGTGAGTGTGCTCATGGTGGGATGGATGAGGTTTGTTTAAGGAGAAGTGTACCTGAGTTCAAAGATAGTTTTAAAAAGTGGGGGGCATCTTGGTGGCTCAGTGGTTGATCATCTGCCTTTGGCTCAGGTCATGATCCCAGGGTACTGGGATGGAGTCCTGCATCAGGCTCCCTATAGGGAGCCTGCTTCTCTGTCTGCCTATGTCTCTGCCTCTGTCTCCTTTGTGTCTCTCATGATTAAATAAATAAAATATTTCAAAAAAAATTTAAAAAAAGAGGATAGTTTGAGGCCCAAGTACAATATGTCTTTGGAAAAGACTGAGCTCCATAAGTCCCTTATCAGACTTGCTGCCTGGTGTTAGCATTTCCAAGTTTCTTCAGCATCACACAGTCACCTTCCCTCAAAATACACACACACATACCCTATTCCCTGGATTATATTTTCTATTTTTCTTTTCTTGGTGAAGATTCATCTTTTCATCTACACAGCCAATTTTTAATTTCTGTGCTCATATTTCTGGGCTTCAGATATATTATTTCCCTTAGCTGGTAACCTCCATGATTTTTTGCTGCAAATAGGACTTTATTTTATTTCTTCCCAGTCTACTTTTTTCCATGTTGCCACACTGTTACTGTAGAATTTAAATCAGCAATGCATTTAGGTAGACAGTTTCTATGAAAAGCACAAATCAACATAGAGTCATAGCATATCCAATTTGCTGTGCACAGTTGGTATTTTATAAAGGGCTGTAACTGAGAAGAATTCAACTCCTGTTTTATGCTCTCTTATCATGGCAATTATCATGGAGATTAAGAGCAGTGAAACAAAACAAAACAAAACTTTCATTTTTGGGAGAGAAGACAAGTAAATACAAATAACTGTCAATAGAAGAGATGATATATATGGGGTGGTACTGATATTATGAAGTAGTTGTATATATTTATATTTTGATAAATATAAGTCAATATTGTGCTCAAAATCTGATCTGTTAATAGTAAGATAATTTAATTTAAAATTTACAAGGTTCTGAAAGTCTTAAAAACACAAAGGTGAAAGAAGAGGGGCCAAGATGGCAGCATAGGAAGACCTTGAACTCACCTCATCCCACGGACACACCAAATCTATACCTATATATAGAGCTATTACTCCTGAAGAAGAACTGAAGTCTAACTAAGCACTTTACACACAACAAAAGATACAGGGGCCACACAGAAAATGGCAGGAGAAATGGAGACATAGTGAAGATGAGAACCCCATTCCTAATGTGGCAACTTGCAGAAGGGAGGGATATCCTGACTGAGGAGCCTGTGAACCACATTTGCCTGATTTGGGGCACAACAAACAAACAAAAACAGTGATTTAGAGGCCAAACAGATTATAAGTGAAGGAAACCTATTTACTAATGCTAAAGCTCTGCCAAACAATGGAAAAACTGCTAGAACTTTCTCTAGGGTTGAAGGTACTAGCAAGCACTACTGTTTAGGTTCCCCTTGATAACATGGAGGGGAGAAAGTCCATGTGCTCCAGCTAGTCCACCCCTCAGTGAGCCCTGTCGCCTATATCAGTTCCTGCTCTTACTCCAAAACAGCTCCTCTATTCCTGCATATTCCAGTTCCAGCTGTCCCACAAGCCTGCCCTGGCATGGGGCACACTGGGAAACCACCAGCTTGTGCCCACTACAGGTCACCTTACCAGGGCAGCCATGGTATGAAAAATGCCAGACACCACCGACCCTAACCCACTTCAGCTTTACCCATCCCATCACGGAGCCACCTAAGAGGAACAGCTCAGGCTGCACCTGCTTCAGCTCCAGCTATATCACTAGGGTTTCCCTTATGCAGAGTTATCCAGCTTGTGCCCACCCCAGCTCCAGCAATTCCCAAGGCAGCACTGGTGTGGAGCCCATTAGGACCCACTAGATCAAGCCTACTTCCACTCTAACCAGCATGCTAGAGCACACACTGCATGGAATACCTCAGCCCGTGCCTTCCCTGCTTCCATTCTCTCACTCAAATGGATCTAGCACAAAGTGCTCTGGGATTCTGCAGTTTCTACCTGCTCCAGCTCTAACCATCCCATGAGGGTGGTCCCAGTTCAGAGTGCCATGCAAACTCTAGCCCATGTCCACTACACCCCCAGCCAGCCAGTTTAAGCTGCCAGATACACAAGTCTACACAGGGGGACATTTCTACACAAAGCCATTCCTTCAAGACTAGAAGAGGTAGCTGAGTCCCTAATTCATAGAAACAAACAAGTCAAACACAATGAGGAGACAGAGGAATATGCTCCAAATGAAAAGGAAAAATAAGATAAAACTTCAGAAAAATAACTATATGAAATGGAGATAAGCAATATACCTGATAAAGAGTTCAGAGTAATGATAATAAAGATGCTCAAAGGCCTTCAGAGAAAAGTACATGAACTTAGTGAGGACATCAGTAAAAACAGAATAGTAAAAAAGAACCAGTCAGAGTTAAAGAATTTAATAAGTGAATTGAAAAATATACTAGAGAGAATAAAAAACAGATTAGAATACGCAGAAAAACAAATCAGCAATCTGGAAAACAAGTTATAGTAAGGAACTCAAGTTGGGCACCAAAAAACCCCTAAAGAATTTTAAAACATGAAGATAGTTTAAGAGGTTTCTGGGACAAAATCAAGGGTACTAACATTCACATTATAGGGGTCCCAGAACGAAAAGAGAAAGAAAGGGGCAGAAAACATATCTGAAGAAATAATAGCTGAAAACTTCCCTAACCTGGAGAAGGAAACAGACTTCCAGGTACCAGAAGCACAGAGAAACCCAAGCAAGATGCACCCAAGGAGGTCTACACCAAGACACATAATAATTAAAATGTCAAAGACAAAAACAATTAGTTACATAGAGAGAAACTCTATAAGCCTCCAAAGGCTATCAGCTAGTTTATCAGCAGAAACTTTGCAGATCAGAAGGAGGTATCATGATGTATTCAAAATACTGAAAAAACAAAACAAAACCCTACACTAAAAATAATCTATCCAGCAAGGTTATCATTCAGAATTGATGGAGGGATAAAGAATTTCCCAGAAAACAAGAAGTTAAAAGTAATTATTATCACTAAGTAAGATTTACAAAAACTGTTAAAGGGACTTCATTAGGTGAAAAAGTCTATACCTTATGTAAGAAATAATGAAAAGAAAAAAATTGCTGGTAAAACAAATATACAGTAAAAGTGGTAAATCAATTACTTAGAAACCTAATAAGATCAGAAGTGAAAGTTAAGGAACTCATAAATGGTAAGATGCAAAAATATGAAAACATGTATATAAAATAGGGGAGCATTAAAAATGTGTTCAAACTTAATTGACCATCAACTTATATAGACTGCTATATACATTGGATATAATATTTTACTCTTGTGATAACCACAAACCAAAAAACCTATAATAAATACACATAAAATAAAGAGAAAGGAAGCCAAGGATTATACTAATTAAAGTAAAATCAAAAGTAAATCAAAAGCGAAGAGGACAAGAGAATAAACAAAACAGCAATAAGTACATACTTATCAATAATTAATTTAAATGTAAGTGATCTAAATGCTCTAAATAAAAAAATGCAGGGTGATAGACCAGATTAAAAAAACCAAACAAACGAAAAACTAGAACTGTCTACAAGATACTTACAAGAGACTCACTTTAAAATAGAGATACATAAAATAAAGACACATAAAAACTTTCAGTGAAAGGATAGGAAAAGGCATTCCATACAAATGGAAGCTGCCCCCCCCCCCCAAAAAAAAAGCCAGACAGGGCAGCAATACCTTTATCAGATAAAATAGACTTGAAAACAAAGACTGTAACAAAAGAAAAAGAAAGGGATAATAATAGTTGGAACAATCCAACAGGAGGATATAATAATTATAAATATCTGTGTATCCAAATACAGGAGCAAATAAATATGTCAAGCAAATATTAACATACATAAAGGGAGAAATTACTAGTAATATATTAAGGGTAGGGTGCTACGCAATCTCATTTATATCAATGGATAGATCACCCAGACAGAAAATAAGGAAATAGCAACTTTGAATGACACATTAAATAGACTTAATAGATATATACAGAACATTCTATCAAAAGCAGATGAACACACATTCTTTTTAGTATATATGGAATATTTTCCAGGATAGATCACATAATAGGACACAAAACAACTGTCAATAAATTTAAGATTTAAATTATATAAAATATCTTTTCCAACCATAATGTTATAAAACTAGAAATCAATAAAAAAACTGGGAAAAACACAAACACATGGAAGCTAAACAACATACCTCTAACCAACCAAAGGGTCAATGATGAAATTAAGCAGGAAATGAAAAAATACATGGAAACATGAAAATGGAAAAAAATCACAACAAAATCTTTGGAGTATGACAGAAACAGTTCTAAGAGGGAATTTTATAGTGATATAGGACTACTTCAAGAAACAAGAAAAATCTCCAATAAGCAATCTAACCTATGCCTAAAGGGATGAGAAAAAGAACAAACTAAGCCCAAAGTTATTAGAAGAAAGTAATAAAGATCAGAGTAAAAATAAATGAAATAATAAAAACCCATAGAACAAATCAATGAAACTACAAGCTGGTTCTTTGCAGAGATAAACAAAATTGATAAAATCTCTATCAGTACTCATCAGAAACAAAAGAGAGGCCTCAAGTAAGTAAAATCTGAGATAAAAGAGGGCAAGTTACAACCAACACCACAGAAATATACAAAGATTATGAGACTACTACAAAACAATCATATGCCAACAAATTTGACAACCTAGAAGAAACGGATAAATTCCCAGAAATACACAGTCTTCCAAGACTCAATTAGGAAGAAATAGAAAATCTGGACAGGTCAATTATCAGTAAGAAAATAGAATCAGTAATCAAAAGCCTCCCAACAAACAAAAGTCTAGGACCAGGAGGCCTCATAGCTGAATTCTACCAAACATTTAAAGAATAAATTATACATATCTTTCCCAAACAGTACCAGAAAAATAAAAGAAGAAGAAATGATTTCAAATTGATTCTATTAGGACATCATTCTACTGATACTCAGACCTGAGAAAGACCCTAAGGAAAAAAAAAAATTAGTGGCCAATATTCCTGATGAACATGGATTCAAAATTTCTCAACAAAATATTAGCAAATCGATTCAACAATGTATTAAAAGATCATTCACCGTGACCCAGAAGGATTTATTCTAGGGATGCAAGGATGGTTCAATACCTGCAGTGCAGCACTGTGATACACCACATTCACAAAATAAATAATAAAAATCTTATGATAATCTCAATATGCAGAAAAAGCACTTGACTAATTCAACATCCATTTACAATTAAAAAATGTTCAGCAAAATGGGTTCAGAGGGAATGTCCTTAACACAATAAATTCCATAGATGAAAAACCCACAGCTAATTTCATACTCAATGTGGAGAAACTGAGAGTTTTTTCAGGAACAAGACAAGAATGTCCACCTTTATTCAATAGAGTACTGGAAGTTCATATTTTAACTCTTATATGCAGCAATAAAAAACTATTTTTGCTTTAAAAAAAAACCCATAATAATTCTGGTTATTTTCTTAGGAAAGATTTCTAAAACAAGATTACCAAGCTAAACCTGGTTCTTAGTACCAGGTGACAACATACTTGAGACAGGAAAATTGAGAATACATTCCCAGGATGCTGTAATTCACACCTCCATCTATGTTTTGTTTTGTTTTTTAAAGATTTTATTTATTTATTCATGAGAGACACAGAGAGAAAGAGAGGCAGAGACACAGGCAGAGGAAGAAGCAGGCTTCATGCAGGGAGCCTGATGTGGGACTCGATCCCAGGTCTCCAGATCAGGCCCTGGGCTGAAGGTGGCACTAATCCACTGAGCCACCTGGGCTGCCTTCCATCTGTGTTTTGAAAGAGGAAAGAAAGGCAGTTGTCTTCTCAGTTTATAAGGATAAAAAGTATGAAAGTTGTGTTTGTTTCTTATGACATTGTTTTATTAGTAAAACCAATTCTCTGCCTGTAGGAGTTCCTTGGGAAGGCTACAGAATAAGAGTAGGAGTCAGCTACTTTGTCTCATTCACATAATGAACGAACAACTTAATTCTGACATTTGAAAGGGTCTTTGATGTCATAATTAAAATGAAAAAAAAAAAAAACTCCAAAAATATCTGCCTGTGTTTAACATTGGAAGGAATAGTTTTGGTATTATTTTACTTGGATTTACAGCTTCCTTGCAGAACACCATTCATACTGCATGTTGCCTTTGTCAGGATGCTCCAACTTAATACCCAGTCCATCTAAAACTTCACCAAGGAAAGCTGCAACATGATTAAAACATTCTGGTTGGGACCAGCAGACACTTGACCAGGTCGGCAACAGGCCATGCTCCGTCTATTGTCATCCAGGTGCTAATAGAGTACAGTGCACGTAGTTTTAGACTGTACTCCTGTAATCATTTTCTGAATTGGGAATATATAAATTTCTGCTACTGGGGATTCATGTGTAGTAGGAAAATACCAAGGTCTTTGTTCTCATCTCCTTGAGATCTTCCTTTCCCTTTGAATTTAGCAAATTCACATTGGGTTATCGAAGTTTTCTTTAACTTTCAACTGTGGTTTTATTAAAAACTCTCAAATGGAATTGGACATTGAGTGAATAAACTGAATATCTGTGTGTAGATTAAAGTAAGATCCTACTACTTTTATGCACCTTGACCAAAATATTCTTATACATAAAAATAACTCCTTCCCAGAGTATTCTTATTACAATTACTTCCTAGCTTTCTTCTTACTGCCTAAGTGTTTTTTACATATGTATTGAATAACTCTTCACTCCCTCCCTCATTTCCTCATTCATTTAGTTTGTCTTAATGATCTTAATACATCTTGGTCTAAGCATTGTATTAGGTCTTGGGAAAGACCCCAAGTCTCTGCTCCCGTAAAGCCAACATTCAGTGGAGGATAAGAAAAATAATGAATGTAATAAGCCAAATAATTACAATTTGTGTAAGTTCTATTAAATAAGCAACAATGTGACTTATGTGATCACTGAAGAAGGGAGGAAAGTGTTCTGCAATTTAAGTGTGGTGATTAGAAACACTTCTTTGAGGAAGTAAAGTATATGCTGAGGCATAACATGTGAGAAGTTAGATAGGAGAAATGTAAGGAAAAAAAGTACCCTCGGCTGAAATCAAAGCCTGTGCAGACCTTGCCCTGAAAAAGCAGCTGGCATTTTTGTACAACCAAAAGAGGGTCAGACCTTGACATTATCTCTACATGAGTTTCTGTCCCAAAAGCTGGTAGTCACCTTGAGGGTAAAGATTGCACCCTGTACACACTATCTTTCCTTTAGCAGTTAGGGCCTCTGTTACTTTTGTTGAATGCTTGAAGAATTAAAGGAATGGTTGTATGATTCTTCTATGTAAATTTACATGTGTGACAGGATTGTTACGGAACACTGATTGACTCTTTCCTCTTAGCACTGGCATCTCCAAGGGACTTCAGTGGGCCATGTGAAATAATTATTTATCTGTATTAAGAAAATTATTTCCTCTACTATCTCTAGAATATTCTAATGTGTTTTAGCCTCCATGACTTGGTGACAAAGTTCCATTCCTTCTAGGAATGCCCAGACACTGACACTCCTCTGTTTCTAAAACTTCAGCTATGCACATCCAATTGTCATAATTTTACCTATCTAAAGTTCACCTACATTGCTGTTATATGCGTGATTATTTGACTCACTTTAAAAAACTTAAATGGTGGGACATCGGGGTGGCTCAGCGATTGGATGTCTTCCTTTGGCTCAAGGCATGATCCTGGAGGCCCCAAGATCGAGTCCCTCCAGGGAGCCTGCTTCTCCCTCTGCCTGTGTCTCTGCCTCTCTGTCTGTGTCTCTCATGTTAAATAAAATAAAATCTTAAAAAAAACTTAAATGGTAAATACCACAGCCATATACTAAACACTAATATCTGTAAGATTACATTATTTTGTATACCATCCACTGTATTTTTCCAATTACATTAAAATAAATGCATACATATTAATTTTTAAATAAAGTAATATATGATTTACTTAAAATTATATCTTCTACCACCTCAGTTTACCTGTGGCACACAGTATCCTCTTCCAATCCACAATGATTTAAATTCAGGGCTTTCCTTCTAATTCCAGCCCCATTTTATGTGGGAAGGCCTCCTTCAACACTCCTCATCCTAGTGACATGATGCTTTTCAGAGTGTTGCATATTGTGTTCTTGCAATTTGTGTTAGGCTGGGCCAGGGAGAAGAAAAGAAAGGGATCGGGCAGAGCAGCAGGCAGGAGTCTTGCTGCATAGGAATCAGTAATAAGTTCACTGATTGTGGCTGCATTGTGTTGCCCTCAATGCTCAAACAGATCAGAAGAAATCCTTAAAACTGATACCTTGTAAAAGTTAACTCTTTACCATATTTGAGTCATACACCTCTTTTAAGAAACTAAGAAACTCTTGAAAGCTGAGATTTCTCTCCCAGAATGAATGCATATGGGGCATAAATGTAGGCAAAAATTTTCAGAGAGGGTGGGTAAGGGATCTTTTGAATCCCATCCATGACACTCTATATTGAGGTGTCATGAACCACCATGTTAAAGAATAAACAAACAAAAACCAAAACAAAACAAACATGCAAAAACCATCCCCGTTTAATAATCAGCATTTATTGAGAGCATACTATGTTCCAGGCCCTATACTCAACAATTTGCCTGCATTATGATGTTAGGTCTTTTAATTATTCTTACAATCCCCTACAGTACATGCTATTGGTAACCCTGTTTTATAAAGGAAAGAAGAGAGAGAGAGAGAGAGAGAGAGAGAGAGAGAGATTCAGGAGGTCAGGCTGTTAGGAAGTTGTCAAGGCTGATTTTGGACTCTGGCAGCCTGAATCACTCTCTTATCCATACTCTTACTGTTTTGTTTTTTGTCCCTGAATCATTTCTCCTTAATCATGGTGAAAGGAGAATAGTTCATTCATTTGGTGGAGTGTGCTACCAGAAACTTGGATGATTGACAACAGTACCAGATGTTAATGCTATGGATTCTTCCTCCAACAATGGAAACCATCCATTCAGAGATACACAAGGAATAAAGACGGATTTGAAAAAGTCCAGGTGGTAATTAACAGTCTCCCTACTACCTTTTACCCAGAGACTTGTTCAGTTTGTCTTGTAAGATGAAATTTAAAAATTTTTGCCTTCATTCTAGTTGCAACATATTCTAATTTTAAGAGATCACAGGTTAATTAAATTCATTTAAGAACAACTTTTGGGTACTACCTTAATTAACCTTCCAAGTTTCCTTGTTATTCTGCTCCTATTCAGGGCTGTCAGTCTGCCAGGGTGAGGGTTAGAACCCCTCACCTTCTCAGGTAGGAGAGGAGGTTGGGAAATAGCATTTGCTCCTTGGTTTGATTAGTGGAGCTCATTAGCTGTCAGATATAAGGCATGAGCAGTCCATCAGAAGAGAAAAGCAACACCAGTGACATTTATTACATGGCCAGCATTCAGTCTGCTTAGAAACCAATTTCCATTCTTATAGATCCTGTCCCTAAAATGAGACTTCTCTAGATTCATAAGCAAGCTTGATCAAAATGGCAAAGAAAGAAAAGAAAAAGAAAAGAAGAAAGGTCTTAAGATGACCAAAGCACAAGACTAGCCCCAAACATTCAGGGCAGAAACAAAAGAGCAAAGTTGTCATCTGCTTCTCTTTTTACTAAATGAGCCTGGGTGTTATTTACACAGTTGCAGGAGAGTTGCTGTTCCTGGGTTTTTCTGAAATTTTAAATGTGAATGGGCATTGGAGCTATTTGGCTGATGTTCCCAACACACTGGAAATACTTATCTGTCTGTTTTCCCTGCTTGTCCTGAAATGCTTCCAGACAACCAACTTGAGTGAGGGCTTGGACTGACCACACCACAGGCACATTTTTCACATGAACAACCTCAGTGCAGTGGCCAGCAATCCAGTGAAAGCATTTCTGCTTTTTAATAATGTGGCAAAGCAACAATATGGATGGAGCTAGAGAGTATTATGCTAAGCAAAATAACTCATAGAAAGATAAATACTATTGGATTTCACTCATATGTGAAACTTAAGAAGCAAAACAAACACCCAAAGGCAGAGAGAGAGAGAGAGAGAGAGAGAGAGAGAAACCAAGAGAAAGACTCCACCACAGAGAACAAATTGATGGTTGCCAAAGGGGAGTGGGAGGAGGAGTTAAATTGGTGATGCAGAGTAATGAGTGTGCTTGTAGTGATGGGCACCAGCGATATATGTTAAATCATTATATTTGAATATACCTGAAACTAATATTACACTATATTAACTGACTGGAATTTAAATAAGAACTTTAAAAAGAAAGGAGTTTTATTTTTTAAAAACTTATAAATCAACAAATCATTCTCCTCCTAAATGATCTATGATTTAGACAAATAAATGGACACTGAATGAAATCAAATTACTTATGTAATGATCTATAGTAGTGGAAACTTTTAGAATCCAGGCTTTGGTTCTCATTGGTCACCAAACCAGCTGACTCTCCCACTTTCCTTACCTACAATATTAGTGTATTGGTTGGTATTTATAATCTCTTCTGGCTTTGAAATTATATGCCTTTATGATTAAGAGTAGTTTTGTATTAGTCTTTGTTCTATTATTTTTTAAAGATTTTATTTATGAGAGAGAGAGACAGAGAGACAGAGAGACAGAGAGAGAGAGAGGGGGGCAGAGACACGGGCAGAGGGAGAAGCAGGCTCCATGAAGGGAGCCCAACATGGGACTCGATCCCCAGTCTCCAGGATCAGGCCCTGGGCTGAAGGCGGCGCTAAACTGCTGAGCCACCCAGGCTGCCCTTGTTCTATTATTTTATAATCTTACAAGTTAGGCATTATTATTGCCCCTATTTATAGAGGATGAGGTATATAAATGCGAAGTGACTTGCCCAAGGACACACTGTGAGCAAATGCAAAGGGCAGAAGGTGAACCACAGCAGCAGATGCCAGATCCTGCTGCTTAGCTATTAGGCTGTTTCCAAGATCCTGTCTAGCTCTAAGAGTCTGTGTCTCAAAGCTGAAATACTTTGAGTAAATGGAATGCAATTTTTCTAACTACTTTAACCACTGGCTAGCTTGGGGGGATTTTAATAAAGACTAACAACTCATTCCCCTGTCTTCTCCAACCACTTCTGTTCACAGTGGAAAGTGGCAGTGAAATAAAGTCAGAGGACCACATATCTCCCAGGGTCCACTTGATTTCTTCTATTTCCCTAAAGAGTAGAAATGAACCAGGAAATAGAAGAATTGCTTGTAAAACTCAAAGTGAATTTCAAGAAACTATCTTCAACTTGAAGAAAAGATGGGTCAAGGGGTAAAATTTCCTGAAAACGGGCCTCAGAGCAAAAGTTTTTCAAAGTTTGGAAAGCATTAGAATCACCCAAGTTGCTGTTGAAAATGTCTATTCATAGGTGCCTTTGTGGACATTCTGATCCAATATATGGGACTCAGGCATGTGAATTTTTTAAATTTAGATTCAAATTAATTACCATGTACTGTACTATTGGTTTCAGAGGTAGAATTATTGATTCACCAGTTGCATACAATAGCCAGTGCTCATTATGTCAGGTGCCCTCCTTAATGCCTATCATTAAGTTACCCCATTTCCCCTCACACCTTCCCTTCTGCAACTCTCAGTTTGTTTCCTAGAGTTAAGTCTCATGATTTGTAGAATTTAAGAAACAAAACAGATGAACATGGGGAAGGAAGGAAAAATAAAGTAAGACAAAAACAGAAGGGGAGGCAAATCATAAGAGACGTGTGAATTTTTATCAGGTTCTGTAAGTCATTCTGATGCAATTAAATAATGTTAAAGGAAAACTGTTCTAGTGATGCTCTGGAGTTGATTGGAGTTGCTAAAATGAAATACCACCTACCAGGTCACATATAAATGACAGAAATATACTTTTCACAGTTCTGGAGACTAAAGTCTAAGCTCAGGATGCCGGCATGTTCAGAGGGCTCTCCTCTGGGTCCAGATTTTCTGTCTTCAGATGCCAGAGCCAGCAATTTCTCTGCAGTCTCCTTTATGAGGCACTGATTCTACTGATGAGGATTCCAACCTCCTGACTTAAGCACTTCCCAAAGGCCACCTCCTAATACCACCACCTTTTGGAGTTAGGATTTCGACATGTGAATTTTGTGGGAATGCAAATGTTTAAACAACTGTAGGTACTATAGCCTGTTCTCAAAACATTCTCATGCTTTGAGGTCTTCCCATAGATTTGTGCTTCCTTAAGTCCAAATTCAAAGTTGACGTATTTATCTTCTTTTTTGGCATCTCTACCTCCCTGTTTCCTAGATCTCTTGTATTTAGCCCCACATAGAACTTTTAATATTTTACCCACTGAACACTGTTCACCTCCACATCTTCCTCATCAGTAACCACCTGATCATTCAAATAAACATTGGTGACTCATCCTTGACTCCTCTTGTCCTTCCCAAATGTTCACTTTCCTACTCTTCATCCCTTCCTCCAACTTCTAATCAATTAGGAAAACCCTTCATTCTACCTCCAAAATAGATCATTTGTTTACTTTTCTCCATTATCCACATCCCCACTCAGGCCAACACTGTCTCATTTGGATTTCTGAAGTCACCTTCTCATTCATTTTCCAGTTTGATCCCTCTAACTGACCTTCCACATAGCAGCTGGCAATGTTTCAAATATATTAATCAGACCATAACATTTCCCCACTTGAAACACTCTAATGGACTCTCATTGCTAACAGAATAAAACCCACGCTCCTGACAGGCCATGGATGCATGGTGGCTAGTCAGCGCCTAGCTCCAGACATAGCAGTTTCTGTTAGTTTGTGAGTTGAGCTTTTCCCCCTGCTCAGGGCTGCTCATGATGTCATCTGCCTGCTGGTTTCTCCTCTGAATCATTTCTTCTGTTTCTTTAGATCTCATTTGAACTGTCACCATCTCAGGGAGGTGGTCCCTAATTTCTCTGGACACTTCTTACCTCATAATCTCTTCCACAAGGTGTTTATATTTCCCTCCAAGCATTTATTATTATCTAAAATTATTTGTTTATTGCCTGCTTCCTCTAATATAATGTTACTTCCATGAAGTCAGCCACCTCACCTGTCTTGCTCTCCTTTGTACCCTGGTACCTAGCACCATGTCTGGCACTAAGCAAAGAACGTATAATATTTGTTGCATTTAAATCCAATGGTAATAAGTCATTTAAATATTTCCTTGCAAAATATACAAAAGTGGGATAATGTGGATAAAGTTAAAATTATTTTGGAAGGTATAATTCTGGAAAAACGAAAGGATAGATTTCTGTGTGGTGTTTCTCCTTTGTCCCTTAAATTTCATACAAAGCAGAATCTTTTAAACTAAACTAGGAAAACTCATCTACACTGATCCCATCTAGGCTGATTATATCCAATCAGAGGGAATTTCCTGAAATAACTCATGGCGCTCTCTTCTCCACACAAAAGGCAGCTGTTTTCTGGGTTCATGGCCTACCTCACTGTGCTCATGGTGGCCTTCCCAGCACGGATATGGAGGGTCCATTGAATATAATTAAAGGTACTTGGCTCTAGGCAATTACAAAAACAAATGATGATGAACTGCTTCATGTGCTTCTCTGCTGTGAAAGTCCTCATCTGCTGTTAACTCACAAAGCATCCTGTGGTTGTGATGAGGTTGCACTTTGAACGGTCAGAAAATGAAACACGGGTGGATTCCTCCAAAGGCTGCATGAGGATAATTCTCTTTGCTTAAATGTTAGACACAAATTAAGTTAAAATGCTTTCAAACAATAAAATGATACTTCTTTTTTCTAGAGCTCACATTTAAGAATTAGCTCACATATAAATCTCTCTGAAAGCTGCCACTTTGCATTTTCAGACACTTAAGCCAAAAGAATCAAGTTAAAAAAAAAGGCAGTAATTAAGAATATTCTTTATGTCCACAACTATTTTTGGTTGTTGTTTTCTTACCCCCAATGCATTTTTCCTTCATCTGGTACAACATCTTGATTTTGCTTTGGCAAGGAATTCCTCCCTAACTCTTAGTCCAAGTGATTTAGCTGGGATGAATCCACCCTAAATATAAAAATGGAAACAATTCACAAGCCAATGAGATCATCTCTCCCTGGAACTTTA
This sequence comes from Canis lupus dingo, assembly GCF_003254725.2. Classification (NCBI taxonomy): domain Eukaryota; kingdom Metazoa; phylum Chordata; class Mammalia; order Carnivora; family Canidae; genus Canis; species Canis lupus. The sequence goes on along the minus strand of NC_064244.1, from coordinate 38,353,711 downwards.
ATCTTAAGTAGAACAACTCAAAGACTGAAAACAGTAGTATGTGATGATGGGTCCAGAAGAGACTTTTTATTGGTTTCTGTTACTGAAGTTTCTAGAGCTTCTGGTTACTTATGCTTTCAGACTGTAGTTCTTAAGCTTTTCTCTTAATTCTATGAGCTGCTCCATGTTATTAAAATTGTTCTGGTAACTACTGACACATAACATGCCACCCGAGTTTACTGGCATAACAGGACAGGGTTTTGTTAAACACCTAGTTCTCTAAGTCATGAGTTAGGGTAAGGCACAGAGGAGATGGCTGGACTCTGCTCCATCATGACTGGGCCCTTAGCTTGTGTGACCTCAATGACTAAAGATGACTGGATGGTTTGCAGTTTCATATGTCAGTCTGGCTATCAGATGGAGTCCTCATTCATTTTCTATATCACATCTCTTGGAATATATAAAATGGTTTCTTCACTCACATGTCTGGTACCTTAAAAGGACTGGTTAGAATAACTGGAGCTGGCTGAGTATCTTTTTCTCTCCAAGTGATCTCTGGCTGAGATGGCTAGCTGTGCTTTCTCACAGCATGTCAGTTCATGGAATAGTCAAATTACGTACAAGGTGGTTGGCTTTCCTCACAGCAGATGCATTATGAATCTAAGGTGGAAGCTACAAAGTTTCATTTAACCTTACTCCAAAAATAAATTAGCATTGGTTCTGTTGAATTAAGTTAGTTAACTCAAAATGGACTAAAAAGTGTGAGACCTGAAACCATAAAACTCCTAAAAGAAAACATATACAGTAATCTCTTGGAAAATGACCTTAGCAACTCTTTTTTTCTTAATCTGTCTTCCTCATGCAAGAAAACAAGCAACAATAAACTATTGGGACTACATCAAACTAAAAATCTTCTGCACAGAAAATGAAATGATTAATAAACAAAAAGACAACCTACTGAATGGTAAAAGATACTTGCTAATGATGTATCTTATAAGGACTAAAAACCCAAGATATATAAAGAACTCAAAAAACTCAACACCAAGACCCAAATAATCTAGTGAAAATATGGGACAAATACTTGAATAGACATTTTTCCAAAGAAGCTACACAGATAGCTAAGAAACACATAGAAAGAAGCTCAACATCACTAGTCATCAAGGAAACGCAAATCAAAACCACAATGAAGTGTAACACCTGTCAGAATGGCTAGAATCAAAAAAGACAGAAAATAACAAGTTTTGGCAAAGATATGGAGAAAAGGGTACCCTGTGTGCTGTTGATGTAAATGTAAATTGGTTCAGCCACTGTGGAAAACACTATGGATATTACCTCAAAAATTAAAATTAGAAATGTCATATAATCCAGTAATTCCACTACTTTTTACCCAAAGAAAACAGAAACACTAATATGAAAATATATATGCACCCCCTTGTTTATTGCAGTATTATTTATAATAGCCAAAATATAAAAGCAACCCAAGTGTCCATCAAGAGATAAATAAAGACAATATGGTATGTGCACTCAAGGGAATATTATTTAGCCATAAAAAGAATGAGATCTTGCCATATGCAATAACATGGGTGGACCTAGAGGGTGTTATGCTGAGTAAAATAACTCAAAGAAAGACACAGACCATATGATTTTCCTTATATGTAGAATCTAAGAAACCAAACGAACAAACTAACAAATATACTCTTAGAGAACAAACTGGTGCTTGCCACATGGATGTGGTGGAGGATGGATAAAATAGGTAAAGGAAATTGAAAGTACAAACTACTAGCTATAAAATAAATAAGTCTTGGATATGAAAAGTACAGCATAGGAAAAATAGTAAAAATATTGTAGTAATTTTGTACAGTAATAGATGGTAGCTATATTTACCACGGTAAGCTTTATGCGATGTATAGAATTGCTGGATCACTAAGTTGTACACCTGAAACTAATATAACATTGTATGTGAACTACAATTAAAAGAAAGCAGAAAAAAAAGCAACTGATTTCTTTTAAAATAAAAACTCATTTTCCGAAAACCTCATTTTACTCATTTTCTCCCTGAACAGTGAAAACTTTCTCGCAGATCATAACTAGTCCATTCAAAGTCTTATGAGAACTACTGCCCTCCAGAAGTGAAAGGCCAAAATGTGAAATCCACACAGGTTACCATAGATACTCCAACTGAAGTGCCAGAAGGGGAGTGGTCTGACAAGCCATCATGGAGAAGGCAGGGAAGCAGAAAACAGGGAGAAACCCAGTAGAGGAGAGTGGAATAAAGAAGTTTTAAGAAAGAAATTAGGATGAACATTTGTGGATGGTTTGCTAATAGTAGGAGCTTTTGATGTGGCATTTAATTTAATTTTTATGGGAGTACTGTGATATGAGAATATATGCCTCATTTAAAGATGAAGATGGGGGATCCCTGGGTGGCTCAGCAGTTTAGGGCCTGCCTTTGGCCCAGAGCATGATCCTGGAGACCCGGGATCGAGTCCCACGTCGGGCTCCCTGCATGGAGCCTGCTTCTCCCTCTGCCTGTGTCTCTGCCTCTCTCTCTCCCTCTGTGTCTCTTGTGAATAAATAAATAAAATCTTATAAAAAAAATAAAAATAAAGATGAAGATGTTCAGAAAGTTCAAGTAACTGGGTCAAATTCTCCGCGCTGGTAAATAACTGAATCAGGCCTTAGATCATGTCTAATGTGTAGCCAAGTATTATTCTAGTATACTGTAGGGCCTTGGAAGTGTGTTAAGCATTCAAATATTAATTGTCTAATGTACATCAACTGAGCATCACTGTGTTCTAGAAACAGAGGCTATAATGTTGAGAGAGACAGATATGTTTATCTCTAGGCAATTTACAGTCTGGCATGGCAGAGAGAAAGTAGAGCACTTATAGACATTGTGATCAGTTCCAGTGGAGCCCATGAGGTCAGAATACAGGATTTTCTGGAGCTCATGAGGGACTAATTTCATTCCAGGAGCATCAATAAAGTCTTCCCCAAGGAAAAAATATATGTCAAAAGAGGTTAGCCAGGTAACGAAGGAATATGTATGATGGAGATGCGTGGAGGCTTTCTCTGGAGACATGGGGCATTCTGGAAGTAAGAGGCAATGGGGTACCTGTGAGGAACTGTGTACAAATCCAGTATAGATCGTGTTTAGTGTTTATGAGAGCCTGGGCTGGTTGTATAGCAGGAAATGGAGAGTTGTCAGGAGCAGCTCATGAGGAACTCATTAGAGATCCATCGGTTTTCAATTGTAATCAGTGTGAAAAGTGAGGAGTATGCTCGTTTGTACTCTTGCAGGAATGACTTCTTTTCACAGCCCACAAAGAAATAATGGATGCCAAAGATAATATTTCTTAGCTTTTGTGACCTTGCTCTGTATTTCCTACACATGCTTAAAGGAAAACTTGAGTCACCAGAGTCATTAATAAGCTTATAATGTTAAGTATACTTGAAAGATTCTGAGAAGATCTGGTCATCCTTATTTCTCTCTCAGAAAGATTTTTGGAAAAAACATTTTAATGTTTGCATGACCTTTAATCAGATATATTGCACATTTTTAGATTTCAATAAATTACTGCCTTCCTATAAGTATGGGGTGGACTTAGCAGTATCATTAAGAAATGCATAAATATCATCTTTTTTCCCCCTTCATGAAGGTTTTATTCCTGCCAGCAAAGATTTTTTTTTCATTTGTGCCTATGGAAATTAAGCAGGATTTTATTAGCAATAAAAGTTTTCCAAGTTATCTTCCTTCTGGGTCTAATGTATTTCCTAGAGGCCTTCTTAGGCTGTAAAAGGACTGGGTTCTTCAAAATCTCTAGTTCTTAATCATTACTAGCTCATTAATATCACCTCTCTCAACCTCTCCTTGTCTCTTCCTCAGAAGAGCTGTGACAATGATCTAAAAATCAGGACATATTTCTGAATAAGTTTCCACATAAAGAAAACTAAACATCCTTTACAAGATGTCATATCCAACTTTAAAATACAAGAATTGCTTTCCTGTGTTAGCAAGGACTCTTTCTGGTTTGAAGTGACAGAAATCAACTCAACTTGGCTTGAGCAAAAAAGAACATGTATTGGTTCCTACAATAGTAGAGTCCAGGATGCCCCAGATTCAGGTCTGGCTAGGTTAAGGGACTCAACTCATGTCCATTGGAACTTCTCTTCCATCTCTTGGGTCTTTGCTCTGTGTGAGATTCAATTTTAGTAGGTTTGTACCATTTTATGGCCCAAAGATGCCATGTTATGTCTGACCAGGCAAAGAGCTTAGGAACATAGTAGTGGTTTCTTGGAACATTCAGGTTGTGTTACCAAAATAAAAAAAGATGGGTGGCAGGCAAGAAAATGACAGATTGTCCTACACAATTACTTTTCTTAGTACTTTAGGATGTATAATGCCTAAAATACAGCAAAACCATCATCTTATTTTACAGAGATGGTAAGGCCCCAAAATTCAGTCACTGTATTTTTGGGGTCTCAGGATTATAAATTCTGTGATATATAAACTTTGAAACTCATGGGAAGAGTTCTACGGTTTTCACAGGAGAATTTTCTCTAAATATTATGTGAGATTATTACATTAAAAAATTTACTTTGTCTTCTTTTCTTTAGCCACATCGTTAACATTTTCATAAGGATAATATAGTTCCGATTTGAGCAAGACAGAGTCTGCTAAATCCTAACTTTTCAGCTCAAACCTCATTTTCTTAGCAGTATTTTCTGTGCCTAAAAGGAATCCATTATCCTTTGCTTCATTAAATGCGTCCACATGTAATGCCAGAGCATTTTCTGGTAGGTGCATCTAAAACTCTGCAGGACATCCATCAAGATCCGGGCCTTTGCCTGTAGAGGGATCTGTAATAGTTCATTTTACCTCTCAAGAAGCAACAGGAACATTTTTTGCCACCAACACTAATTGAAAGAGACTGAATACTTCTAATGAAATGTTGGTATTTCTGCAGATTAAGCAGTATGAAGGGCAAGTTGTGTTCTTTTTATTAAAAACAATATAACACATTCATTATATCCTTTTACTTTATAGAATTCCTATCTTGACCCTATGAAATGACAAAACTGGTGAGTTGAGTTCTTCACTTACAGGAAGCGAATGGCTTTTCCCTTTCTTTCCCCAAATTTGGGTGATTCTGCACCATTTTCCTTGGCCCATTTTGCACATTAACATTTGCCTCAGTACCTACTTATCTGCAGCAAGCCCTTGAATGCTTGCCTCACTTTTTCCTTAATCAAATTTGCTTTTGAAGATGTGATTTCAGTTTCTGGACTGAATGCCTTTGGTCCTGTTCTTTTTAGGTAAAATGAAAATAGCTAATTAGTAGCTCCCTTCTTCATGATCTTAAGGTTTTCCATATGGGTTATGGAGAGGATTCAGAATTATTATTATTTTTGAGGTAATTATCCAAATTGATTAGAGAACACTTTAAAAATTTTAAAAGAATCTTTTTTTTTTTTTTTTCCAATGAGTGTTTAGATGCCATCTGGAGCTGTTGAGGTGAGTTGCGATTGAGGGCTAAGATGAGGTCATACGAATGGCCGCCAGCACAGACAAGCACATCATTAACAGCACCATGGACAGAGGAAATTACTACAGCAAGAGGGGAGAGTGAGACCATTCTCCACCCTGACCTTTTAGCACACAGCTTCTCAAGCAGAGTGAAGAAATGCCAATGCAAAGAAGAGACCTCTATAAAGTGCCACCAATTCTAAATGGATCTCTAGCTCCAGAGTTGGCTCCTCAGTGGTTAAACACTCATCAAACCTGACCATTAGGCACCATCTGCTGTGAGATTATTAGACCCAGCCATTGTAACTATGTAATATATTCTACAACATACTTTTTGTTTTTTATATCTCAAAACAATCATATGAGGTATTGCTATCTTTTGCATTTTATTTATGACGAATGGAGGAGTTTGAAAGTTATTAAGTACCTTGTTGAAGTTCACACAGCTGGTGAGTGACAGACATGAAGTATGAATCCAGACTCACTTCATGTCAAACCCTGTTCTTATCCTTCAGATCTTCTAATTCTAAGATGCCACTGGTAGACAGAACCATAAGGATGGCAGATTAAAAGCTTGATATTCATGTCTTTTTTTTTTTTGGTCTACCTATTTGCCCTTTATTGGGAACAGTGCTAGCTTTCTGAGGGAGCATCAGATGAGTAAGCACATAATAATAAAAATACAAAGGATAATATTTATAGTACAACTTCCCATATAATGTATCATCATGTGATCCTACCACCTATTCTCTAAGGAAGGAAGAAGTTTTATTAAGAGGTTAAGGAAGGACTGCCCTTGGCCTAATACTAATACTAATACCAACCTATCCAGTGTACACAAGATGGAAATGAGACATGCCATCAAGTATGGATGGGACAGAGTCAGACATCAATGGTGCCATGGTAGTAATTATAGCTGTAGTGAAATAATCACAAGAATAATATTTATCTGATATTTAGAACTCTGGACCAAGCTGGATCTCAGCACTTCACTTACTTTGTTATTTTTAACTCAACCATGTTAAGGTATAATCATTTATGATGAGCTGTATCTATTAACAGTATACAATTTGATGAATTATGACAGATATATACACCTGTGAAACCACTATCTCAATCCAGAGTATTTCCATCATCCCCAGGATCCTTATGCCCCTTTGCAGTCTATTCTATCCTCTATCTTTGTCCCAAGGCAACCACTAGTCTGCTTTTTTTTGTCACTACAGATTAATTTCAATTTTTAAAAAGAATTTTATATAAATGGATGAATATATGGTGTGTTCTTTTGTATTTAGTTCTTCCATTCAGAATAATAGTTTGTGTTCACTCATTTTAATGTGTGTATAAGTATTCCTCTATACAGATTAGAAGTATTCCATTGCAATGGTATACCATATTTGTCTACCCATTATTTATCAACTATTGGACATTTAAGTTATTTCCAGTATTTGGCTATTTTGAAAAAAGCTTCAAACAGTATTCAAATTTATGTCCTGTGTATTTTGATTTTGTTAGGGGTAAATGCCTGCAGTAGAATGACTGAGACCTATAGTTGGTTTATATTTAACTTCTTAAAAATTACCAATTTTTTTCAAAGTAGTTGTATAATTTTATATTTTCATAAGCAGTACATGAGAATTTCAGTTGCACCACATCCTCATCAACACTTTTTATTTTCTTTTCGATTGTAGACATTCTAAGGGTTCAAAATGGCATCTCATTATGGCTTTAATATGCATTTCCTTCATAACTACTGATGCTAAGCATCTTTTCAGATATTGTTCACTATATTTATAATCTTTTGTGAAGCATGTGGTCAAATATTGTGCAAATTTTTATTAACAAGTTGTAAAAATACTTTAAATATTTGAATACAATTCTGTCACCAGATAAATGTATTTCAAATATTTTTATCATTCTATATCTTGCCTTTCCGTTTTCTTAATCATGTTTTTCAAAGAGAAAAATTTTTAATTTTGATTAAACTTAATTTACCCATTTCTCCTTTTACTCTTTATATCATTTAATTCATTTTAGCATATTTAACTCTCTCATCAGCTTTATATGATATTGTAGCCCACATTTCTCAGGCTATCAGATTAGATCTCCCAGAGATTTGAGTTACCCCAAACTGCCCATTTGTAAGAATGCTAATTCAAACCACTGACTGGATGTGCAGCCAGAGGAATGAAGTCAGGGGTTATTAGCAGGCGAAAAGAACCAGGTGTGAGAAAAGTCTGTGTGGGCAAATGTTAAAAGCAGAAACTAGGGCAACATTTTGGATTCTGTCACAGAGACGATGATTCATTTCCTGAGAGGAGTTTGATATGAGGATCCATCCATTCAGCCCCTTGTTTTGAGCAAGAGTTTTCCAGGCTGAGGATTGAGATAGCAATGGGTCTCCTTATTCTAGTCCAGTGCTCTGTCCACCCTGCTGGGACACAATCCCAGTGAAAAACAGATTATCATGGTTTTTCATAGAAAAATCTAGGAGTAGTTTAAGTAGTAAGACCAAGGTGTGTTTTTCTTCTTAGGGTACGAAAAGGACTCAAACATTTTAAAATATATATATGCAAAGTATTTTCCTGACTTCAAAAGAGTCAAGGATTGAACAGTCATAGCCCAGCTTCTAGAACACTCTCCTGAGAGGAAAATCCATGCAAAGTCTTTCCCTCTTCTCTTTCTATTATTCAGGCAGGCGCCATTAATCACAATCAATTACTTCTTCATAAGTGCATCATGCCATTTCTTTTGCCACATTTCTCTGGCCAACTCTACACTCACATCTGTTTTTTGGCAGATTCAAGTTCTATATTTTTCTCTTGCCCCTGGCTACCTTTGAATACCACAGCTCTGCGGCACTGCAGGTCCATCACCCAAAGGTGTGACAAAGAATATTGTACAACTACCACTGATAGCAACTTTAAATGGAAATTAGATTCCTTTCCTCACTATTTTTATGTTCCACTTTAATTTGGGCAAACTACAGTTGCAGACATCATGTTCACTGCAATCATCTATCTTTCAGAGAGCGCAACAGTAGTCCTGCTTGTTTAAGTACTTTTCATTTTTCACTCCAGTCCTCTCTCTCTCTCTTCCTTTTTTTAGTAGCATACCTCTGCCACAGGCAAAAGCATATTGTGTCTTCATGAATCTTGAGCTGCCCATTCAAGCAATAGGAAATGGGAGAGTCACCAGCTGATAAAATGTGTTGCAATGGTCTAGAGGCCTTTAACTCCTGAATTCTATTATCAGAGCAATATGCATCTTCAGGAGAAATGTCCTGGAGCCCAGACAGATCTCTAGAAGTCTGATCTTTAAGCCTTATAATACCTTTGAAAATGTAATAGTGAAAATGTAATGGGCTATATCTAAAGAAATACCAAAAAAGTAACCAGTAAACAACCAGTAAGCCCCCCTGAAATACACTGTTTGAATAAACCAGATGCTCAGATCCACCAAAATGGCAGACCTAATCCAATGTAAATATCTCAGGTTATCTGGATTTGGCAAAATATTTGGTGATTTACTGGGGGAACAAAGATCTTTTGGGTCAACCTAATTCTTAGAGAGCTTGCAGGTAAAAAGAATGGTTTGTAGGTTTACTGCTTATTCTGAGTTTGCCTCCACCAGGTATATCTTGCTTTTTTTCTCTCTTGCTTTGTCCCAGGAAAGCTAACTTCTGTGCACTGTATGGCAGGCTCTTTTGCCCTCTGGTCTGCGTGGTTTTGACCAACGAGAGACACTGACAGGAGATTAAAGAGTGAGAGGAAAGAAAGGGTAGAGTATTAATCTCCTGCCTGTCCTTTTGCTTTGTTCTGGTGCTGGAGGTAACTATGCTCTTCTGCAGCCCTTGCATCTAACAGCCAGCCACTTCTTCATGACTCCAGATCTTCTGGGTCTGATAACACCTTTCTTCACTCCTTGCCCCTGCAAGCTTAGGACTGATAATAGATTCCCACTGTTAGCAACTCTCTGGCCATCTTACATATCTAATTGTTTTCTCAATCCTGTCTATACTCACATAATTATCCAATCATGAAATAATTTCTAATTCAATGGGTTTTGGGGGGGGAGGGGGGCATCTGTTTCCTGAAATGATTCAGCTTTTCTGCTAGAAAAACTTTCTCTTTCTTGACAGATTGGTTTTATTTCAGTGTGATTACTTAGTAAAAGCTACACATGCTTACTGCTAACAATATCTTAAGTGCATTTTGAGCAAGTAAAAGTGCACACAAATTATATAATAGGCATAAATTGAGTAATCACAAATGGTTCCATTTATACCCAACCCCTTATCTCCTTGGCCTCTTCAGAAATCTGAGTTTGTAACCTGCTATGTTGCAACCCTGGCTTTGAAACTTCCCAGTAAAGACTCAGGTGAGGAATTTAACAAGGTGCTTGAAGCAGGTTTCATTTCCCTTTAGGAAGTTTTGTGCTGCAGGTGAGTTGCTAGTCAAAGAACCTCCTTCCTTGTTGCCTGACAGACACGATCCAACTTTTCTTCTCCCCAGGTCTCTCCCCAAGTCCTAGGCAATAAGACCATAAGATTGTTTCTAAAGGTTATTTAGTCTTGAAGGGCTGAATCTATACATTAAAACAAACCTTTTGATTTTTTCCCCTGGATTAGTGACACTTTAGCCCATTAAAATGGCAGGTAAAGAGACCTTAAACTGTAATGGGCTTTTGGAAAACTGACCCAAATTGCTGTTTTTACATTTTACCTTTTTTTTTGGTGAAATAAAGCTAACTGGTTTCTCTCTTCCATTTTCCAATTCTGCTGTTAACACATTTTTCCAATAAAGAAGATGCTTGCTTGCAGTAAATTAAATACTTGGAAACTATGCCAATTCCTTCAGGATGATTATTGCTACCTTGGCTAATTTCCCCCTCCTTCTTTTCAAGAATTTCCTGATTCAGTGGAATTTTTCTTCTGAGTATATTTTTATTTTGTGTGTTCTGGTAGACATACTCCCCCAAAATAAAGTACTATTTAGCTATAAATGGACATTTTGGAAATGTTAATACTTATAAATGCTTATACATAGGGTCTTCATGTTATTCCTCTGAAGCTGGATGGAAGAATGAATCTGCTAGGATCCCTGTCACATTCATAGTAATCAAAGAAATTACAACAAAACAGTAGCTACTTATGTTGAGCATTTAGCACATGCCAATATATATGTCGAAGAATTTACATGCTGTATTAGATTCTAGGCATACAAGAATCCTGAGATGGAGTTACTGTAATCATCCCAATGGTTACATAGGTGGAAGAGGGGGAACCAAGCAGGGCCCAAGCCCAGGTTATTTGGACTCTGCAGTCCTAGTGCCCCATAACCACAGCTCATTGTCTCTACATCTAAGATGTAACCAGGCCTAAACATGTGGCAACTAACTTGTTACAAGAATGCCTTTTCTTCCTCCCTCTACTTAGTTTATTCCCATAGGTTTCTGATGTGTCATGCTAGGATACCAGTTTCCTGAAGGGAATGTTTTAGAGACCATTACTCCTTTTTTTTTTTTTTGCCATGTTTGAAGGGTTTAGGGAAAGAAGGATGTGATCAATGATAATGGGGTTATAGAGATAGTGGATGATAAAAAAGTGATCTTCTAAGTTGAGTTTTTCTAAATCAGTTTCATAATATCTTAGGAATCACCAATCAAGAAACTGTTAATGGTAATTTTCATAAAATCTTTTAAATAGTCATAGTGACCAGATTTGATAGCTGAAAATGTTACAGAAAGGGTAACATTTTTTTTTTTCAATTAGGGTCCATCTCCAGTGTAATTCACTTAGTAAACATGGAGCACTCATCAAGAGCTAGGGCCAGTCTGAAGCTAGGAATTTATATGTAAAACAAGACACAGTCTCTTGCCCTGAATGGGTTCATTTGCCAGCCCATGCCAACAAATTTTTAAGTATAAGTTGACAAGTTCCACCAGACATCTTGGAAAATTCAGTATTTGTGGTTTCAACTGTTCCTAAGCACTGAAGTTCCACAAACCAGGATAATTTATTGTTTTGCTTAAGCATGGATTGAAGTACTCAGGATTTGGTGTCATTATGGGAAGAGAAGCATATCACTGATTAATGGGTGAGCAATGCTGACATCTCATCATCTGTATCTTCTCATGGCCCTAATGTGCACAACCCACATTAAATGATAACAACTTTATATTTGAAAACAAATCCAAATGTAGTGCTTGTGACAAATGTGAGGAGAAAGTGAAGCAGTCTAAGGAAATGCTGGTTCTTTACAGAATGTAGAAATGTTGGATAATTTAAGAAGTAACATGTCACATTCCTTTATGGGTTTGGATATATGACAGAAATGTGCCACAATTTTTATGTAAGTGGCTTTCAAACTTTTTTTTGTCCACAAAATAACTTTTCTTCACAGTCTAATAAATACACACACATGCACACATGCACGCACACACTAAAATGAAACAAAACTTCAATAACACAATACTTGCCTTTACTGTAGGTCATGTACTGTGATATTTTCCCAACCCTTTCTGTTTTTATATTTTTAATGCTGATTATGATCCACTAAATTGGTTTTATAATCCACTAATGGTTTGTAGCCCCCAGTTTGAAAAACACTGCTCTCTATTAACAATATGAATAAATAAACCAGTAAAGAAGTCAGTTGATCAAACTGTCTCAGCTGGGTATCCAGCTAGACTTTATTTTAATAGTATTATAAATTACTTTAATCCCATGTTTACACAATCATTAAAGGTCTTATGGGGTCACTTAAATTTTTCATTTACTCTTCACTGCACTTTATGGGAAGAATTATACAATACAGTAATACTTGTGAATGTAGGGGTTTGCAGAGCTCACAGGATAAAGTATAAGCTCTCTGAATACACTGGCTGAGGAGTAAATAGATGAGGGCAGGATTGTGTTTGAGCACTGTAAGAAAGTGACATTTAACATGACTTGGAAAGATGAGTAGAATTTGATAGGTAGAGAAAGAGGAAGGATGGTTTACACTGGAAAGGCCACAATTATGGCTTGTGGGGGATCCCTGGGTGGCTCAGTGGTTGGGCGCCTGCCTTTGGCTTGGGGTGTGATCCTGGGGCACCGGGATTGAGTCCCACGTTGGGCTCCCAGTGTGGAGCCTGCTTCTCCTTCTGCCTGTGTCTCTGCCTCTCTCTCTCTCTCTCTCTCTCTCTCTCTCTCTCTCTCTCTGTGTGTGTGTGTGTGTCTATCATGAATAAATAAATAAAATCTTTAAAAAACTTATGGCTTGTGGCTTTGCTGACATGACGAAGCCTGATGCTCCCTTCCTTTGAGCAAATGTACAGCTTTCATAGACATAGATTATTTTACTGCAAATGGACAGAATGGGAACCTAGAGTTCCTATGGGATTTTGGGTGGAATTCAGGAAGGGAATTGAAGAACAAACTTTGTAAGATTATTTCTTCTTAGATTATTATAAACTCCTTAAGAGAGTTAGCACCTCAGTTTGACCCATTTGTATTTCCTAGTGACTAAAACAGGGTCTGGTGCACAGTAAGTATTCAAGATACTTTCTACATGAATAAATCACTGAGTGAATGGATAAAGGAGTACATGGTTTGCCTTGGTGACAATCACCTGAACTCTGCTTACCCAAGGTCCCTTGTCTTCTAGTGCAATTATGTAGAGTTTGCACTTATTCCACTCCTAGGAACATTCTAAATTCAGTGCTCTCTTTCTGTCTTCCTGGCTGATCTAGTCTCTGTTTTATAAGCATCTTTTGTAATATCCTACCTGTGTTGATTCTGCTCTGTTTACTCAGAATTTTCCCACAAAGCCTTACTGGGAATATTTCAGCTCCTATGGTAACTTTGATTCTCCTCTCATTTCTAAATTTACTAATTATTAATTTAAAACTAATTTAATAATTATTAAGAATTTAATACATACATATATTTTTAAATTTAAGAATATTTGAGAAATGAACAAAGTATACAATATGAACAAAACAAGTGTCTATAGTAATATTCCCTAGAGAGAACTGTTAAGATTTTGTTGCTGGAAGTTACTGACATTTTAACATGTCTATATGGTTAATTATATATGTGAATATAAATTGGAAACAGGAGATATATAACATTTTTACACTGCTTTTCACTTAATGTGAAATTTTCCTGAGTTGAAGTATTTTTCAAGAATCTTACTTTAATGCCTATAAGGTAGTTCATTATTCCATTACGCATGAGTATATATTTAATAAAACTTTTCATATTTTTTGTTGGACATTTGTTTTGTTCTTAATTTTTCACTTTGAAAACAACTCCATAATAGATGCCTTTATAGCCAAGACTTTAATTGTGTACCTATTATTTCCTACTTGACATTGTGTATGTCTATTAAATATATATGTATATATATATCATAAATAAATAGAAGTGACATTACTTGGGAAAAGGTCATAAGAATTTTAAATAGTATCACTAAAATGTGACAAGTGACATCATATCCATCCCCAGGAGACTATTGCAACTCACACTCTCCTCAGTACAGTATGAATACCTATTTCTCTTTTTATTTTCTTCTTCAACTTTTTATTTAAATTCTAGTTAGTGAACATATAGTGCAATATTGGTTTCAGGAGTAGAATTCGTAGTTCATCACTTACGTACAACACCCATGTTCATTACAAGTGCCCTCCTTAATACCGTCAGCCTGACCCCCACTGCTTCTCATCTCCTTCCCAGAAACCCCCTGCCCTCACAGAAAGTGCCTGCCTGTGCTATCTCCCCCTCCTCCCACCCCATGCCCTTTCCCTTCTGAGCTCTGTGCAGTGCAGTGGGAGGGGAGAGAGCCACAGCTCCCAAATCCTATGCAATAAAGTGCCTCTTAGGACTGCCAAAAAAAAAAAAAAAAATCTATCTATCCACCCTACCTCCATCAACTCTCAATTTATTCTCTATTTGGTAAGAGTCTCTTATGGTTTTTCTCCCTCTCTCATTATCCCCCCTCCCATGTGTTTATCTGTTTTGTTTCTTAAATTCTACATGTGAGTGATATCATATGGTATTTGTCTTTCTCTGACTGACTTATTTTAGCTTAACATAACATACTTTAGCTCCATCCACGTTGATGTAAATGGCAGGTATTCATCTTTTCTGATGGCTGAGTAATATTCCATTGTATATATACACCACAACTTCTTTGTCCATCCATTGTCCATAATTTGGCTGTTGTTGATAATACTGCTATAAACACAGGGTGCATGTACCCCTTCTGTATTTTTGTTCTTTTGGGTAAATACCTAATAATGCAATTACTTCATCACAGGGTAGTTCTATTTTTTAATTTTTGGGGAACCTCCACACTGTTTTCCAGCATGGCTGCACTAGTTTGCATTCTCACCAAGAGTGTAAGAAGTTTCCCTTTTCACTGCATCCTTGCCAAAACCTGTTGTTTCCTGTGTTGCTAATTTTAGCCATTCTGAAAGGTGTGAGATGGTATCTTATTACAGTTTTGATTTTAGTATTTCGCCAATGCCAAATGATGTTGAGCATCTTTTCATGTGTCTGTTGTCCATCTGGATGTCTTCTTTGGAAAAATGTCTATTCATGTCTTCTTCCCATTTCTTAACTGGATTATTTTTGGGGGGTGCTAAGTTTGATAAGTTCTTCACAGATTTTTGGGTATTGAGTTTGATAAGTTCTTTACAGATTTTGGATACTAACCCTTTATCAGATGTCAATTGCAAATATCTTCTATTGTGTAGGCAGCCTTTCAGTTTTGTTGATTGTTTTCTTCTCTATGTAAAAGCTTTTTATCTTGGAAGTCCCAGTAGATCATTTTTGTTTTTGTTTCCCTTGCTTCTGGTGATGTGTCTAGTAAGAAGTTGCTGCCTATGTTCTCCTCTAGGAGTGTGATGGCTTCCTGTCTTGCATTTAGATTGTTCATCCATTTTGAATTTATTTCTGTGTATGGTATAAGAAAGTGATCCAGATTCATTCTTCTGCATGTTACTGTCCAGTTTTCCTAACACCATTTGTTGAAGAGAGTGTCTTTCCTGCCTTGTTGAAGATTAGTTGAGCATATAGTTGTGGGTTCATTTCTGGATTTTGTATTCTGTTACACTGATCTATGTCTATTTTTATGCTAGTACCATACTGTCTTGATGACTATAGCTTGTAATTTAGTTTGACGTCCAGAATCATGGTGCCTCTAACTTTACTGTGCTTTTTCAGGGTTGCTTTGGCTATTTGGGGTCTTTTTTTGGTGGTTCCATAAAAATGTTAGGATTATTTATTCTATCTCTGTGAAAAATTCTGGTGCTATTTTGATTTTGATAGGGACTGCATTAAATGTGTAGATTGCTTTGGGTAGAATAGATATTTTAACAATGTTTGTTCTTCCAATCCATGAGCATGGAATATTTTTCTATTTCTTCATGTCTTCTTTAATTTCTTTTGTAAGTGCTCTCTAGTTTTCAGAGTTTACGTCTTTGGCTAGGTTTATTCCTAGGTATCTTATCACTTTTGTTGCAATTGCAAATGGGATCAATTCTTTGATTTCTTTTTCTGCTGCTTCATTATTGATATATTAAAATGCAACAGATTTTTCTGGATGTTGATTTTATATCCCAAGACTTTGCTAAATTCATGTATTAATTCTAACGATTTTTGGGTGGAATCTTTGGGTTTGATAAATAGAGTATCATGTCATCTGTGAGGAGCCAAATTTTGACTTCCTCCTTGCCAATTTGAACATTTTTTTATTTCTTCTTGTTGTCTGATTGCTGAAGCTAAGACGTTCAGTACTATGTTAAATAGTAATGGTGAGAGTGGACATCCCTGTCTTATTCCTAAACATAGAGGAAAAGCTCTCAGTTTTTCCCCAATGAGAATGATACTAGTTGGGGGTTTTTCCTATATGGCTTTTATGATGTTGATGTATATTCCATCTATGCCTACTTTGTTGAGGGTCTTTATCAAGCAGGGATGCTCTATTTTGTCAAATGCTTTTTCTGCTTCTACTGAGAGGACTGAATGCCTATTTCTCTACCTACTTACCAACTTTATCTTTTTTTTAAGATTTTATTTATTTATTCATGAGAGACACACAGAGAGAGGCACAGACACAGGCAGAGGGAGAAGCAGGCTCCATGCAGGGAGCCCGACATGGGACTTGATCCCGGGTCTCCAGAATCACACCCTGGGCTGAAGGCGGCGCTAAACCACTGAGCCACCCAGGCTTCCCTACTTAACCAGCTTTAGTCCAAACATGTTGAGTTTAGTAATTCTAGAGCTAAAAACAATGACATCAGCAGTGGATGTGAATTTTTGTTTTGTTTTTTAATAGGTTGCTTCTAATATTACTACATATAATTATTATCTATTTTCCTGACTTTTGAAACTGACTGTTCATGGCCTTTGTTCATTTTTCAACTCAGATGTTACTCTTTTTCTTCTTGTTTTAAAAAGCCATTAGCTAGTAAGAGCTCCCTGAACTCTTATATTCCTTGTCCACTCCTATCATATAATGTGGGCCATACTCTTTTATATACACACACATGCCAACTAGATTGCAGACTTCTGAGCAAAATTGGCTTATTCTTGTACAAATCTCATTCCCGGGGATCCCTGGGTGGCTCAGCGGTTTAGTGCCTGCCTTTGGCCCAGGGCGCGATACTGGAGTCCCAGGATCGAGTCCCGCGTCAGGCTCCCGGCATGGAGCCTGCTTCTCCCTCCTCCTGTGTCTCTGCCTCTCTCTCTCTCTCTATCATAAATAAATAAATCTTAAAAAAAAAAAAACACAAATCTCATTCCCTGGAGAGCAGTGTAGACAAATGGGAAGGATATCTGTGGAGTCCACCAGTGTTAAGATTTACCTATCAATTTTCACCTGAACAAGCTCTTCCATGTCCCTACACCTGCTTTTTTCTTCTGAAAAAAAAAAGGGGGGGGGGGGTAAATAGTCTCTCTTCTTCAGAGAGTGGTGAGGATTAAATGAAATAATTTATGTAAACTCTCACACAGTGACTGGTACATGGTGGAAAGTCCTAAGTATTAACTACTTTTATTCTTATTTGTTTTTCTGCATAACATTCACCCCAATGTTTTGAAACATATTAGGACCACAATAAACATAAGAAACTAGTCAATTTTGTTGGATCAATAAAATAGTCAAAACATAATTTGTTTTTAAACAAAATGTTTAGAAAAATTTAGACAAAAGTTTGGTTTCTCCTTTCTCAAATGCTTTCCAGTTCCATGCCATTTAAGATAGAAACAGTCTTAACATAATCAGTTCTCATGACTAGGCTGTAGGTAGGTATTTTACAAGTCACACCTTCCTTCTTAATAAACTAACAATAGCTCAAAAGAAATGCTCTTCAACATCTGGACTCCTTTCCACATGACATCTGCAATGGTAGACTCATGAATGGATTTTCCAAAATAGGGCTGGGGAGTGACCTGGTCCAAAAAGTTCTGTATTTGAATTTGGAATTCTGCTTCATGGACAGAGTTAGTCATAAGTGTTTGTGGCACTTCCCTCTGATGACGTCGGCTATTGTGATCCAACTTTCGTCAAATATGCACACTTAGAGTGATTCTAATTGGTTCTTCTCTCCCCATCTGGTTCTGTAGCATTGCCATTTAAAAATATACAGACCTTTGGGGGCTTCTGGGTAGTTCAGTTGATTAAATGGCTGTCTGTTGGTTTCAGCTCAGGTAGTGATCTCATGAGTTGTGGAACAGAGCCCCATGATGGGCTCTACACTGGATGGCTCCACTACTTGAAGATTCTCTTGCTTTTCCTCTTCTCTTACTTGTGCACAAGCAAATGCTCTCTCACTCTCTTTCTCTCTAAGATAAATAAATTAAAAATTTTTTAAGAGACATAGACCTTTGGAGAATGCTGTCAGGGAAAGCTAAACAATTTCATAAAACTGCAAGAGAAGTTTTCTCCTCTGATTGATATTGGCTTTGGAGAGTTCATGACATCAGACATTTAGCTTTTATTTACTCCTTTATTCATTCTGTTTGCCCCACACAACAAAAGATCTTATTAAATCTGTATCAAATTATTTCCCCATCACACTGCATCAGTGAGGATCAATGCCATTCCGCTGACATTCTTACACTTGATTCTTCTGCCTCCTAGGCCCATTTTACTTCATCTGGGCAACAGGTACTGTGGATCCATAAATAATGGTACTTTAATGGTACTTTCCTTATTGATATAGACATAGCTGAAGTTTTGCTATATGTCCACTGGTCCCCATATCAGTTTCCCTCTTTATCCTCTACTCACTGTCTTCATATGCAAACACAAGGCAGAAGGTAATTTTCTGTCTCTTCAATTTTCAGACTCACTTTTTTGAGACTAACAGCTTTCTTTTCTCTTTAACATTTTTCCTTCTTGGGTAGAGAATCAAAGGAAATTCTGTCATGGAGATGTTGCTGCTCATTTTCTTTCCTTCCCTTTTATCTGTTTTACTAAGCTAGCTTTTCCAGGCTTGAGTCAATCTTCCAACATGCACTTCTTTCATAGTATTTTTTTTTTATTATTTATTTGAGAGAGGGAGAGAAAGCATGAGAAGGGGAGGACTCTGAGATCATGACCTGAGTTGAAACCAAGAGTTGGATGCTCAACTGACTGAGCCACCTAGGTGTCCTTATAGTATTTTTTAATAGCAGTTTTTATGGAGGTATAGTTTCCATATCACAAAAAGTACCACCCCCTTTGTAGTATTTTTTGGAGCAAGTGGAATGGAAGAGTGAGAGCAAAAATACCATTTCAGTCATATAATTTTTTATCCTCATCTTTTATTTGTTTCTTAGTCAAACACTAAAGCTACTTTTGATATTGACATGTTTTTTTAGATTATTATCAAATTATTTCTTGCCAAACTATTTTTGTTTTATTTCACATGAGATCAGTAATTTCTCTGGTCCATGGTGTGCCCTTCTCTGGTAAGCATTTATTTATGTTTCATTATTACTGTACTTCAGTAGCTCAGGTTTTTAGAAGCACTCAATCTTATGAATTTCTAAAAATGTGTCATTGATATTTGGTATAATATTAGCCTTACCCTGTACACTGACAGATTATCTAATATAGAGAACATAACACAGTAGGAGTCACAAAACAAAATTAAAGCAATGCAAAATGTACGATATAGTCTAATTATAATATGCACTAGAAATTGTTAGTGTAGGTAGGAAAAGAAGGACAGTTACTAGAAAATACTGATTTATAGGATAATAACAAAAATAACTAGGCTTGGTAAATATTTGATACCATACATATGGCAACCAAAACAAAGGAGGAAAGTGGAATATATACACTGGGGTTAATTAATTCATTAGTTTAGAAACTCCATTTGGGGACCTAATAGTATTTTTTAATATATATTGTTTAATTTTTATTTATTTATGATAGTCACAGAGAGAGAGAGAGAGAGAGAGAGAGAGAGGCAGAGACACAGGCAGAGGGAGAAGCAGACTCCATGCACCGGGAGCCCGATGTGGGATTCGACCCCGGATCTCCAGGATCGCGCCCTGGGCCAAAGGCAGGCGCCAAAACGCTGCGACACCCAGAGATCCCCGGGGACCTAATAGTAGTGAAACTGATTGATACTGAGCACTAGGATATCAGCTTATGAAGACTGACAAGTTCTGCATTCCTAAGGAGTTTATAATCTAGACTTGTGCTAATACAATAGCTATTACTCATATGTGGCTATCTTGGCCACAGTAACTTCTTGCAAGATACATCCATGAAGGCAAAAGAAACAAAAGCAAAAATGAACTATTGGGACTTCATCAAGATAAGAAGCTTTTGCACAGCAAAGGATACAGTCAACAAAACTAAAAGACAACCTACAGAATGGGAGAAGATATTTGCAAATGACATATCAGATAAAGGGCTAGTTTCCAAGATCTATAAAGAACTTATTAAACTCAACACCAAAGAAACAAACAATCCAATCATGAAATGGGCAAAAGACAAGAACAGAAATCTCAGAGGAAGACATAGACATGGCCAACACGCACATGAGAAAATGCTCTGCATCACTGGCCATCAGGGAAATACAAATCAAAACCACAATGAGATACCACCTCACACCAGTGAGAATGGGGAAAATTAACAAGGCAGGAAACAACAAATGTTGGAGAGGATGCGGAGAAAAGGGAACCCTCTTACACTGTTGGGAATGTGAACTGGTGCAGCCACTCTGGAAAACTGTGTGGAGGTTCCTCAAAGAATTAAAAATAGACCTCCCCTACGACCCAGCAATTGCACTGTTAGGGATTTACCCCAAAGATTCAGATGCAATGAAATGCCGGGACACCTGCACCCCGATGTTTATAGCAGCAATGTCCACAATAGCCAAACTGTGGACGGAGCCTCGGTGTCCATCGAAAGATGAATGGATAAAGAAGCTGTGGTCTATGTATACAATGGAATATTACTCAGCCATTAGAAACGACAAATACCCACCATTTGCTTTGACATGGATGGAACTGGAGGGTATGATGCTGAGTGAAGTAAGTCAATCAGAGAAGAACAAACATTATATGGTCTCATTCATTTGGGGAATATAAAAAATAGTGAAATGGAATAAAGAGGAAAGGAGAAAAAATGAGTGGGAAATATCAGTGAGGGTGACAGAACATGAGAGACTCCTAAATCTGGGAAATGAACAAGGGGTGGTGGAAAGGCAGGTGGGTGGGGGGTGGGGGTGACTAGGTGACGGGCACGGAGGAGGGCAGGGCGCTTGATGGGATGAGCACTGGGTGTTATGCTATATGTTGGCAAATTGAATTCCAAATAAATAAATAAAAATAGTGTTATTACCTTTGAAAGTTTAATAATAAATTATCTCAAACCTACAGAAAAGCCAAAAAAATTATATGCATCTATTGTAATCATTACCAAGATGAAACATATGCTGCTGTATTTCATATTTGTCTCAGCTGACTTTCTTTTTTTAAATATAAGATATAAAATATTATAAATAAGGAAAAGCCCATATTCCCTTCCCTTCTCCTCCCTTTTTTCCTAAAGGTAACCATTATTCTCAAGATGGTATGAATCACCCACAAATATATTTTTGCAGGAATATATTGATAAACAGTATAACCTATATTTTTTATAATTTGTACATAAATGATAACATTTACTTGCAACTTGCTCTTTTAAGTTGCTTGTTTCCATTTAGCAATTTATTTTGAGATTTAACCACAGTGATATGTTATTCTATATATTCATTTATCAACTCTATAATATTTTCTATACAAAAACCCACTGTGTATTTATCTACATCCAGTATAGGAAACTGTTTGGAGCTTTCCAACTGATGTCTACATTCTAAACATTTTATAGGCTCTGTTGGACAACCCGACCTCTGTCCCAGAGTTCAGTAGCCCACAGATTCTAAGTCTTTCAAGTAAGTGCCCTGCAGAGGGTAAAACGGAAACCTGCTTCCATAGTGCTGTTGGATGCCTCATCATGGGCTTGCTTCCAGTGGGGAACCCTCTGAGAGGTCTTCTGTGTATGCTCTAATAGGCATATAGGGTAGGTAACCAGTGACACTGCAGTGCAGAGTAGCTGACCCCATTGATACTCTTTCTTGGAACCCTACTTATTAATTCTTTCCTAAATAAATGGGTCTCTATGTAAATTAAATCCTAAGAAATAGCTTGTAAAACACATGCACTCATTTCTTGAGGGGAAAAATAAGTCACTAAATTTATGTCAAAATTTCTACTCTACCTGAATATATTTAGCTGATATCTTTTGATGTTCTGATCTCATAAATTTAAAAGTAACACTTGGATCCTAGCTAGGAAGACAGGCAGCAGGCACTATGTCTATTTCTCCTTCCTTTTGCCTCCTCCTCTCAAAGGATTCTGTCCTTTATGGAATGTGAAATTAGCCTGGAGATTTTTAAGAACTTCAGTATAATACTGACTATGTTTTCCATCCTGGGTGTTTAAAGTACACTCTTCTTATTCTTTCCTCAGGTTACAAACCAAACCTGCATTCACCTACAAGGTGAAACTGCTTTTGTACTATTTTAAAGGCAGGGGAACTTCGGAAACGTTAATATAGATCATTTCTACATTTTAGGCATTTTCACACTTTAGGTTACTAGTTTAGCAAAAAACATTAGCAAATTGGACATTTCAAAAAATTGAGGATCCAGAGAGGGCTCAAAGATTGATTGTCAGAACAGGCCTGAGGGTCGTTTTCACAGATTGTATTTTGTAGGAAGCCCATACAAAACATATTGGAAAAGTAATTGCTCAACCCAATTCAGTTCAATAAGGCAGTATATACCCATCTTATGTACCTCTTAATGGTGGGGGAAGTTTTAAATTTGCCCCCCAGCACAGCAATTTTCTAAAGTCTAATGCAAAAGTACAATAGAGATGGAAGGACTCAAGAACCCCCTGCCCTTACTCAGTCACCCCTTGCCCCCACATATTTTCAGGATGCAAAATTTGTGAAAGACACAATGTTAGTAAGTGTTGGGAATGCAAATAGAACCCTGAAATGACTTTGGTTTCTGGTCCTTTGATGAATTGGTAACTAAATAATTTTATAGCTAAGAACAACAAAATATTCTGGATAAAACATATTTTAAACTCATTTTTAAAATATCTAACATTACTGTGGCAAAGTGCAGAGTATATGTAATCTGCCATGACACAAACATATATATGTACAAAAGGAAAAGAAGAGAAGGAAGAACAGGAGGAGGAAGAGGAAAAAGAAGAAGGACCAAAGAAAGGATCCTTAGAAGTAAATAAATTTTATCCTCATATGAACCTTGTTGATTTTAGGATTTTGTTTTAATAACTATGCAGGGCATAAAAGAATGGAAAAAAAAGATGAGGGTTTGTATAAAGTAAAATCATATTAGGAAACCCCAATATCAATCTGAAGAACCAAAGGACTATTCTTTTACAGTAAGGGTGAGTAATAAATTAACTCATTATCTAGAAGTTAACATGAAACCTTGTCACATTTGGCCTCAATACTGACTGGAGGGAAAAGATAATTAATTAACAACCAATTGCCCTACCTCAGGTTTAGGGCTCAAATTCCTGTTTTATAACTTAAATTTTCTCAGCAGATAATGTCAAGTAGCTAATAACATGAGGTAACTAACAAAATCAAATGCAATATTCTTTGGAGAAATCCAACTTTAGACTAGATTTCAAAGATTTCTTGCAGAGGCTTTTCTTGCAGAGGCTTTCCCAAAGTATAAGACCTCTCAGGCAAAAATCATATATCATGTAAGCAAACAAGCTACCATGAGTTAAACCCAAAGAATTAACAGAGTTGAATCCTACCCAGAAGTCTTCTTTAGTGAAATTATCAACAGAATTAAAACTAAGTATGTGTAATGTGTTTCAAGATTTAACAGAAAGGATTGATATCATGAATAAGAAGATTATAAAGCAACCAGCCATATGTGAAGAAGAATGAAATACAGCTTTAGATATGAAAAATATAATAATTGAAGTAAAAAAGTAACTGAAGTGTGAAAGGAACAAATTAGAATCTGCTGAAAATAAAAGTAGTGATCTGGAGAAGGGATCTGAAGAAACATATTTTGGAGAGAGACAGAGAAATGGAAAATATTTTTTAAGAGGTGGGGATCAGGAGGTATGGAGAATAGAATAGGAAGTGATCAGAATTCAAAAGGTGAGAACAGAGAAAATTGGGAAGAGTTAATATTCTAAGTAATAATGATAGAAGTCTTCAAAATTGTTGAAAGGCAACAAATTGTAAGGCTATACAACCCATGATAAAACACAAACAAAATATAAAAAGACATATATATATATATATGTATATATATATAGTCATAAATGTGTCTATCTATCTATCTATCTATCTATCGAACACAAAAACAAAGATTGTATTTTTAAAGAAGCCAGAGAAGGAAGAGAGGCCACCTACAAAGGAATGGCAGCCTGAAAGCTGAATTAACAGCAGCATGCACTGGAAGTCAGAAACCAATGAAATACCTTCAAGGTACTGAGACAAAAATAACTTATAATGACAAGAACAAAATAAAAACATTGCAAGAGTTTACCTCCCTATAAAGATTATCTAAAGGATGTATTTCCATGGGATAAAAGTTATCTCAGAAAGTCTAACATATAAAAAGAATGAGAACTATGATTTTTTATCATGTAAATAAATCTAAACAATTTTATAGAAGTGTTTAAGGATTATAAACAAAACAAGACAAAACTATGGGAAGATACATGCAAATTGAGAGTAGTGGTGGTTTGAACTAAAACATGCTGAAGTTTTTATATTGCTTATATGGAAAGCAAAGTCATTGGGGTTCATTTTTAGCTTCATTCAATTTTTTAAAAATATATTTTATTTATTTATTCATGAGAGACACAGAGAGAGAGGCAGAGACGCAGGCAGAGAGAGAAGCAGGCTCCATGCAGGGAGCCCAATATGGGACTCATTTCCAGAATCCCAGGATCATGCCCTGAGAGGCCTCATTTAATTAAGTGAGCATATTAAAATAGTTTTTAAATAATATCCGAATTGCTGTTCTTCAGTTACACTAGATGAATAAATTGTGAAGATCTATCATACAATAGATTGTCTAAGTTAACAATATGGTATTGTGTACTTCAAAATCTGTTAAGAGGGTAGATTGAATGTTAAATGTTCTTACTGAAAACAAAAACAAAAGTCCCTAAAGGGGCACAAGAAAACTCTGGGAGGTGCTAGATATTCTGATTACTTTGACTGTGGTGATGGTAATACAAGTATTTGCTTATGTCCAAACTCATCAAATTGTACACATTGAACATGTGCAGTTATTTGCATATCAATTATACCACCATAAAAATGTTATAAAAACCCAAATTACTACTCAGTTAAAGAAGAAAGAAAAAAAAAGAAAAGAAATTGAAAAAAGTTAAATAAATCCTGAAGATATATGTCAATTTTAAGATATAAAAAAATGCTTCGATGTGGATGGAACTGGAGGGTATTATGCTGAATGAAATAAGTCAATCGGAGAAGGACAAACAACATTATATGGTCTCATTCACTTGGGGAATATAAATAATAGTGAAAGGGAATAAAAGGGAAAGGAGAAAAAATAAGTGGGAAATATCAGAAAGGGAGACAGAACATGGAAGACTCCTAACTCTGGGAAACGAACTAGGGGTGGTGGAAGGGGAGGATGGCGGGGGGTGGGGGTGACTGGGTGGTGGGCACTGAGGTGGGCACTTGACGGGATGAGCACTGGGTGTTATTCTGTATTTTGGCAAACTAAACACCAATAAAAATAAATTTATCATTAAAAAAAATTAAAATAAAAATAAAAAATAAAGAGGGCAATAAAATAAAAATAAAAAAATAAAATTAAAAAAATGATAAAAATAAATCCAAGTATCAGTGTAACACAGTTAATGTAAAATAATGTCTACAGTTAAAAATACAAAATTGTTAGAATGGATTGAACAAAAACAGCACATTGAGTTATATGCTTTTATGAGACAGACTAAAATTTAAGGACACAGAAAAGCTGAAAGCACAAATATGGAAGAGTGTAACAAACAAATGAGACCAAAATTATATTAGTATAATTATGTGAATATCAGGCAAAATACTTTTAAGGTAAAAAATATTATTAAAGATAATATAATTTATTAAGATAAACGATGATAAATAATTCATCAGGGAGATAAAAATTCTAAATAAAAGTAGAAAGCTAATAGTAACAGAAATTTAAGTAGAAATAATAAACCCAGCTTTGGGGTAGCAGTTTTTAAAGCAATTTTCTAAGATATTGGTAAATCAAACAGACAAGTAATGCTAAATTTTAAAAAACTCTATACTCAGGTCATGATGAGTACAGATTAATACAGTTAGAAAACAATACCAAAAATAATACATTTAGAAAAACAATTCTAAACAATATTTGAGGCAAAGTAGAACTCAAGATGGACAAAAATAAAACAGTAATATAGAGTAGCTTGAAAGAGCACATTTAAGCTTCTAATAGCCATGTAAGAACATCCTTGTCTCCAAAGATGAACCCATAATGAACTACACCCTCCTGGTGCTCACACCATAAGTAGCCTATATACACTAAATATGGGAACACTTATGTAACAAATGAGGTAAAATGCTGTCTGACCTCCACATAGTTAGATGGTAAGAATGCTTGCAGCTTCCACCTTGGTCAATATGAATGTATGTTCCAGGGTAAGCCAGTTCCCATGTAAGAAGTGTAATTATCTTGGGACCACCATGCTGAGGGGAATCCAAAGTTAGCCATGTTTGGTAAACACTAGGGGAGAGAGAGAAAGAGAAGAGAGAAGAGAGAGAGAGATGCCCAATTAGCCCCATATTTAGGATCTTCCCTGAGGTGTCAGAAATATGGCTGAAGATGTTTTTTTGGATGTCTGCCTCTTTCAAGCTAAAAGATATCTATCATCAGTACCAGCCCCCATTTCACTGACATTGCATGTGAGACTCCAATTTCTGATTGAAATCAACCCATACAATTGTGAGAGATTAAAAATAAATTATTTCAGCTACCAAATTTTGGGACAATTGATTATACAGCAGGAGATAACTGAAATAACCCTATAATTGGAGATAAAACTATCTTTATAAACAGACCTAACAGCAAGCATCACTATATTTTACGTGATTAGTATCATTCAGATCATGTTTTGTGAATGTATATCAACATAATTAGAAAAACAATAGCAATAAATGATACATTGAGAAGAAAAAGGCTTGAAACACTGTTCTATATCTAGAAAAAAAAAGCAGAAATCAAGATGGAAATGTTAAAATATTTATAAATTAGTCACTTATAAAGCCAGCATAGCAGTTAAAATACAAAAGTAGGAAAATCAATTATATATACAAAAATTAGTCGAGGGATAAACAAACTAAAAAGATGCAAAATATGACATTATATTTGTAAAACGTGGAGGAGGAGTAAAACTTTAATGCTTTTAGAATGTGTTGGAACTTAAGTAACCAAACCACAAGGGAAGAGAGCAAGAAAAAAATAAAGGAACTGAGAAGAACTACAAAAACAACCAGAAAACAATTAAATAATGTCAATAAGTACATACTTTTCAACAATTTATTTTTTTAATGTCTTACTTATTTATCTGAGAGAGAGAAAGAAAAAGTACAAGCAGAAAGAGAAGCAGGCAGAGGCAAAGGGAAAAATAGACTCCCCTCTGAGCAGGGAGTCTAACGTGGGGCTCAATCCCAGCATCCCAGAATCATGACCTAAGCCAAAGGCAGATACTTATCCAACTAAGCCACCCAGATGCCCCTCAATAATTACTTTAAATGTAAATAACATAAATGTTCCAATCCAAAGACATAAGGTGACTTACTGGATAAAAAAACAAAACCCATCTGTATACTCTCTACAAGAGAGTCACTTCAGACCTAACGACACATGCAGACTTACAGACTGAAAGTGAAGGGGTGGAACAAAATACTCCAAGCAAAATAAAGTGGAAAAAAAGGGAGGGCAGGGTATCAATACTTATATCAGATAAAATAGACTTTAACACAAAGACTGTGGCAAGAGACAAAGAGCATTACATAATGACAATGGGATTAATTCAGAAAAGGACATAACAATTGTAAATATTCATACATCCAATAGAGGAGCACAAAAATATGTAAAGCATACATTAACAGACAAACGGAAATACTGACAGTAATCCAATAGTAGAGGACCTTAACACTGTACTTACGTCAATGGAGAGATCATCCAGACAGAAAATCAATAAGGAAAACAGTGTCTGTGAACAACATATTAGATCAAATAGACTTAAGATATATAGAGCAAGAACATTCCATTCCCAAACAGCAAAATACACATTTTCTTCAAGTGAACATAGAACATTCTTCAGGATAGGTCACATATTAGGCCACAAATAAGTCTCAATAAATTTTAGAAGACTGAAATTATGTCAAGCATCTTTTCTGACCACAACACTATGGGACAGGTAATCAATTAGAAGAAAAAACTGCAAAAACACAAACATGGAGGCTATACAATCAATGGGTCAATGTAGAAATCAAAGAAAGAAAATTAAACAATACATGCAGACAAATGAAAATGAAAACAGAATGGTCCAAAGTCTTCAAGATACAGCAAAAGTGGTTCTAAGAGGAAAGTTTATAGCAATACAGGCCTTCCTCAAGAAGCAAGAAAAATTTCTAACAACCAACCTATCCTTATACCTGAAGGAACTAGAAAGAGAAGAACAAACAAAGCTCAGAATTAGTAGAAGAAAGGAAATAATAAAGATTAGGACAGAAATAAATGAAAAAAGCGAAAAATAAAACAGTGGAAAAGATCAATTAAACCAGGAGTTGGTTCTTAGAAAACAAAAACAAAATTGACAAACCTTTAGCTAGATCATCAGAAAAAAGGAGAGGACTCAAATAAAATCAGAAATGAAGGAGGAGAAATAACAGGTGACATCACAGGAATACGAAAAATTTTAAGAGAGCAGTATGTAAACTTATATGCAAACAAAGTGGACAACCTAGAAGAACTGGTGAAATTCCTAGAAAGAGACAATCTTACAAAAGCAAATCAAGAAGAAATAGAAAATTTGAACACACCAATCACTAGTTACAAAATTGAATCAGTAATCAAAGAATTCCCAAATAGCAAAAGTCCAGGACTTTTGGTGTCAGAGGTAAATTCTATGATGTCAGATGGTGTCAGAGGTAAATTCTGACAAATATTTAAATAAGGGTTAATGTCTCTTCTTCTCAAACTATTTCAAAAAATGGAATAGGAAAGAAAACTTCTAAATTGATTCCATGAGGCCAGCATTATTCTGATACCAAAACCAGAGACACCACACATACACAAAAAAGAGAGAATATCCTAAAAAACAAAGATGCAAGAATTCTCAAAAAAAAATATTAGCAAACTGAATCTGACAATGCATGAAAAGGTTCATTCGCCATGATTAAGTGGGATTTATTCCAGACATGCAAGCTGAGTTCATTATCTCCAAGTCAATCATTGTGATACATCAAAATAATAAGAGTTAAGGATAAAAACCGGGGATCCCTGGGTAGCTCAGTGGTTTAGCACCTGCCTTCAGCCCAGAGCAGGATCCTGGGGTCCTGGGATCGAGTCCCATATTAGGCTCCCTGCATGGAGCCTGCTTCTCTCTCTGCCGTATCTCTGTCTGTCTGTCTGTCTCTCTCTCTCTCTCTGTGTCTCTCATGAATAAATAAATAAAATCTTAAAAAAAGGATAAAAACCCTATGATCATCTCAAAGGTGCAGCAAAAGCATTTGACAAAATGCAAAATCCATTTATGATGAAAAGCTCTCAAAAAGTAGCACAAATATAAATTAAGAAAACAATTTCATTTACAATTGCACTAAAAGAAATAATATATGCAGGAATAAAGTTAACCAAGGAGGTGAAAGACTTACACTCTGAAAACTATAAGGCAGTATGAATGAGACTGAAGATGACAAACAAATGGAAAGACAGTTCATGCTCATGAAGAATTAATGAAGACTGGAAGAATTAATATTGTTAAAAGTGTCCATTAAAATAAACCGTAGATTCAATGTGATCTCTATCAAAATATCAGTAGTGTTTTTTACAAAACTAGAACAAATAATACTAAAATTCATATGGAACTACAAAAGACCTTGGATAGCCAAACCAATCTTGAGAAAGAAGAACAAATCTGGAGGTATTACAATTCCAAATTTCAAGATATACTACAAAGCTATAATAATCAAAACAGTATAGTATTGGCACAAAACTAGATGCATAGATTGATAGAGCAGAATAAAGAGCCCAGAAATAAACCCATGCTTATATGGTCAATTAATCTACAACAAGTGAAGCAAGAATATACAATGGAGAAAAGACAAACTTTTCCATAAATGATGTTGGGAAAACTGGATAATCAAATGCAAAAGAATGAAACTGGACCACTTTCTCACAACATGCAGAAAAATTAACTCAAAATGGATTAAGACTTAAATGTGGGGGCTCCCTGGGTGGCTCAGCAGTTTAGTCCCTACCTTTGGCCCAGGCCAGGATTGAGTCCCACATCGGGCTCCCAACATGGAGCCTGCTTCTCCCTCTGCCTGTGTCTCTGCCTCTCTCTCTCCCTCTCCCTCTCCCCCACCTCTCTCTCTCTCGAATAAATAAATAAATAAAATATTTGAAAAAAAAAGACCTAAATGTGACACTTGAATCCACAAAACTCCTAAACGAAAATTTAGGCAGTAATCTCTTTGACATAGTCCTTAGCAACACATTTATTGATTTGTCTCCTCAGGCAAGGGAACCAAAGGAAATATAAACTATTGAGACTGCACCAAAACAAGAAGCTTTTGCACAGTGAAGGAAACTATCAACAAAATGAAAAGACAACCTACAAAATGGGAGAAGATATTTGCAAATGATATATTTCGTAAGGGGTTAGTTAATATCCAAAATATGTAAGAACTTAACACAACTCAAACCAAACCAAACCAAACCAAATAAAACAAAACAAAATAAACAATCTGATGACAGTGGGCAGAGGCCCTGAAGAGACATTTCTCCAGAGAAGACATATAGATGGCTAACATACACACAAAAAGATGTTCAACATTACTAGTCATCAGGGAAATGCAAATCAAAACCACAATGAGATATCTCATACCAATCAGAATAGTTAGTATTAAAAAGACAGAAAAATTACAAGTGTCGGTGAGGATGTGGAGTAGGGAACTCACGTGCACTGCTGCAAAGAATATAAATCACTCTAACCAGTGTGGAAAACAGTATGGAGAATCCTCAAAAATTAAAAACAGAAATATGATATGGTCAAATAATTCCACTACTACATATTTACCCATGGAAAATGAAAACACTAATTGGAAAAGACATATGAATCCCTATGTTTATTGCAGCATTATTTACAATAGCCAACATATGGAAGCCACCCAAGTGTCCATCGATGGATAAATGGATGAGGAAGATGTGGTACACACACACACACACACACACACACACACACACACTGGAGGATTACTTAGCTATAAAAAAGAATGAAATTCTGCCATTTGTGACAACATGGATGGACCTGGAAGATTGTTCATGGTAAGTGAAATGTCAGACAGAATGAAAGAGAGAAACAAATACCATCTGATTTTACTTATATGTGGCATCTAAAAAACAACAAATGAAAAAACAGACTTTTAAATACAGAGAACAAACTGGTGGTTTCCAGATGGGAGTTGGATGAGGAGATTGGTGAAATATGTGAAAGGTATCAGGAAGTGCCAGCTTCCAGTTATAAAGTAAATCAGAGAGATGTAAAGTACAGCATAGAAGATACAGCCAGAAATATTGTAGTAACACTGTATGGTGACAGATGGTAACTATGCTTATTGTGGTGAACAGTAAGTAATGTATAGGATTATCTAATCACTACATTGTACATGTGAAACTAATATAGCATTATATGTGAACTATCCTTCAATAGTAAAAAATAATTTGGCCATAAATAAAATATCATAGATCAAGTTCATGTAGTATAGCTTATGTGTAGTTACAGGCAGAGGCAATTTTACTGCTTTAAATTTTCACATTTTTATTTTTTTAAAGATTTTATTTATTTATTTACTCATGAGAGACACAGAGAAAAAGGCAGAGACACGGGCAGAGGAGAAGCAGATTCTCTTGCAGGGAGCTGGGTCCAGGACTTGATCCCAGGAGCCAGGATCATGCCCTGAGCCAAAGGCTGACGTTGAACCACTGAGCCACCCAGACATCCCTTCACATTTCTAAAAAAAAAGCAAGAAAGTGTGATAATTAATGAATTAAAAGGATTAGGGTCCTGTTAGGAGACAGAAACCATACCAGAAATTTGAGGAGGGAACATATAGTATAAAAAATTGTTAGCTGAGAAAAAGTAAGCTGTTGGAAGGGTAAAAGAGTACTTTAACACTTAACAGAGAGTGTAACTGCAGACAGCAGCTGCTGCCCTTAGGGCTGGTGGAAAAATGAACAAGGGAGAAACTTAGAAGAGAGACTCTGTAATAATAAAACTTAGACCTCTGAGAGATGGCACAGTTTTTCAAAAACACACACCCTGTCATGGCAGTTGCTGGAGGCCACTCACCAGGATTCGGGGAGCAGCTTGCCCCCATGGTAAAGAACATTTCTAGGAGATTGGCTGCACATGGAACTGACTGCTACTGCTGGAAAGGCTACAGGGATCCACCATGTACCAGTCTACCTGCTACTGTGGAAAACAGAAAGAACCAAGCCTTTTCCTTTCTTCAGCCCTTTAATCTCCTTCTGGTGTCCTCCACTGTCAGAGTCTAACATAAAGGCAGCTGGAAAAAGACACATTTGCTTTGCAGAGTCCATCTCCAACATCACAAAGTAGGGTAACAGAAGGGAGACTCTGAATTGCTAACTAGTAATAAAAAACAGAAACACAGAGGATTCAGTCTAAAAAGAAATTGCAGAATAAGCGTGAAGAAACTAAGATGAAGGAAAGATAAAAAGAAAAGCAAAATAAAATAGAATATCGGTAGATGCAATAATTTTTATGTGACAAAACTAACAAAATTAATAAGCCTCAGGAAATATTAAGAAAATAAGTATGAAAGCATGATATAACTACAGAGAAGGCAGGAAAAAATTAAATGTAATATATATTAACAATGTCATATCAATAAATTTGAAAACTTACATGCAATGGACTAGATTCTAAAGGATACAACTTACTGTGACTAATTCAAGAAAAAGATAATTTAAGTTATTCCATAATCATTAAAGAGGTTGAATCAGTATTTGAAGTTTTTCCCACAAATAATATTAAACCAAATGAGTTAAACCAAAATTTAATGAAGAAACAACTCAAATCTTACACAATTTCTTTCGGATAGTAGAAAAAAAGAGTAATGCATACCAAGTATTTTGAATTAGTTGGAAGGTATTGATAGGAACTGAGAATAATCAGAAAAAGATAGCATGAGAAATGAAAACTAGACTTTCTTCTCCCTCAAAAATGTATGAACAAATATCATAAAAAAACTATTAGAAAATGAAATACATAATAGAAAAAGCTCCAAACCAACCAAAGTATACATTAGAAATAAATATAATAATTAATGTGGTATATTTTTTGGATGAGCTATTTACTATGCAGTAACTGAAATACATGAACTATGGCTACAATTTATGACATCAATAAATTTCCAAAACAATGCTCAGTAAATAGTGTAATTACTATAAAAGCATATATACTGTGGCAGTGCCTGGGTGGCTCAGTGGTTGAGCATCTGCCTTTGGCTCAGGCCATGATCCCGGGGTCCTGGGATCAAGTCCTGAGTCAGGCTCACTGCAGGGAGCTTGCTTCTCCCTCTGCCTGTGTCTCTGCCTCTTTTTCTGTGTCTCTCATGAGTAAATAAATGAAATCTTGAAAAAGTTGCATATACACTATGATAACATTTTTATTTGGGCCTCAGATCTTAACAGTAACATTCATTGCCTCTCTATCCTCTCCTCTCTGACTCATCTTTCCTAACACAGTACCTGGCTGAAAGAATAGATACCCACTCAATATTTGATAAATGAATTACCATAGGATAAAAAGCTACAATTGCAGGACTCTATTAGTTATCTATTGCTATATAACAATATCCCCAAATTTAGTTACTTAAAACATTTGCCTCACAATAGATCAGAAACTAATTCATGGGTAAACGAAGTTCTCTGGTTCTGAGCCTCTTATATGGCTGCAGTGAAGAGGATAGTCAGGGCTGTAGTTATCTCAGTAGTCAAATGACATTTTCCCACTCTCCAGATGACTTACAAGAGAGTTATGAGAGAAGTTTTCTTACTACATGGTTATCTCCATAAAGCAGCCTAGCATAGGGCACCTGGCTTCCATCAGAGCAAGTGATAGAGAATAGTAAAGACAGAGAGAGTGTTAGTAAGATGGAAATTGCAGTCTTTTATGATTTAACCTCAGAAGTGACATCCTATCACTTTTGCCATATTTTATTCACTAGAAATAAGGTACTAGACCCACCCCACAATCAAAGGGAAGTGATTATATAATGTCCACTATGAATGGTAAAAATAATAACAATAGATGTCTGATTTTTAAAAGATCATTTATCATTGAGATGATGTGAGAAGACATCATGGACTTGGTATTCAACCTGGGATTTTAAGAATGGCTGGTAGATAAAGAGGAGAAGGAAGATATCTATGCAGAAGACCCATGATATACAGTACAGAGAGCAAGAGTGAACCACTAGTAATGTTTGAATGGCATGATTCTAATGCCAAATAACTGGCTCCAGATAAATGCTTATGAAGAAGAGTGAATGGAGATTAGATCTCTAGGACCTAATCCAAGTAAATGCATGATAAACCATGATAAGTATTTGTTGAATAAATAAATACATAAAATCCTAGGCCTTTTTTCTATTTGCAGCTTTAAAGGATATACAGATTAAGAAACGAACTTTTTAAAGGTTTATTTCTATAATCACCTAAGTGACAGCTGGAAGCAGTCAGAGGTCTAATGGATTTCTGAGACCTTCTGCCACAGGGGGACTAGGGCCAGCTACAGATGAGAAGTAAAAGGCCAACCACAGAGGAACTGCTGGCCCCAGGTTGGTTCAAGTTTCTGGGAAAGGACAAGTGGGATAGGGAAGAAGGAGGGTGCTCAATGAAAGGCATTAGTGATCACAGAATACAAGAAGTTGTATGTTTTACCATATAACATATATTGCCTTCTATGAACTGGCGGTACTCACTGAACGCCGATTAAATCTCAGGAATTCCTTCCTACAGCACAGAGCCACTGTATATTTTTCATATATTTAAATTACAAGTCCCAGTTAAAGCATCTCTGGCTTTGTGGATGAGCTTCAAGACATGCCAATTATTTTCTGTTCTGACTATTAATGATGATGAAAATTCTTCATAGTAGATTGAAGATGGGGGGTGGTGATGGTGGTTGAAAGTCATTATTGTTATAACATTAGCTCTCAAGTGTCTTCCTTTGCCCATAATGACAAAGTTGAAAGTTGAATGTGTGTGTGGGCCTTGACAAAAAAAGCTTGGCTATTTTTCTATGGAAATTTAGAAGTTCTGCTTTCTTTTTTTTTTTAACTTATTTTTTATTGGTGTTCAATTTACTGACATACAGAATAACCCCCAGTGCCCGTCACCCATTCACTCCCACCCCCCGCCCTCCTCCCCTTCTACCACCCCTAGTTCATTTCCCAGAGTTAGGAGTCTTTACGTTCTGTCTCCCTTTCTGATATTTCCCACACATTTCTTCTCCCTTCCCTTATATTCCCTTTTACTATTATTTATATTCCCCAAATGAATGAGAATATATAATGTTTGTCCTTCTCCGACTGACTTACTTCACTCAGCATAATACCCTCCAGTTCCATCCACGTTGAAGCAAATGGGGGGTAGTGCTTTCTAAACTAGGTCCAAGTAAAGGTTCAGGTACACACACACACACACACACACACACACACACACCTTTACTTCATTGAGATCTTGAAGCCTATTTAGTGGCTAGAGGAGCAAATCATGGCTCTTACCTTGAAGCAAATGAATTTTGGGTTGTACCTCCTAAGGGGGCCAATAATGATTGGGAAATTAAAGGAAATAGTAGAATTTGAGGAATTGTAGAATCTAGAATTTACATGAGATGCTCTCCTAGAGTCAATTTCACCCTCAGCAGTAGAGACAAAAGTGACTGCTAATGTTAATGTCTCCACAAAGATACAGAAGTGCTTTTACTCAGTGCTATAAACTTTCAGAGTACATCAAAATTAATAGGCAAAGCCTCTCTGTGTGTAAGTAATGACTCCATACGCATGCCATTTTCACTTACCTAGAAGTGTTTTGTTGGTTTGTTGTTTGTTTTTGCTTTTGGTGAGGGTCAGAAAGCAACTCAAAGGACCAAAATGTTACTGGCTTCTATCTAATTTTGAATCTTTTTCCCATTACAAATATCATACTTTCCATATTTTCTGTTGTTTTCTGTTATCTATACCATAATAAAGCACTACATTGTGTTAGTATGGGAAAAGGAAGAACAGTAGTGTGAAGCTACATTCTCAAAATAGTACAGGTCTCTTGGGAAGCAAGAGTCATGGTCCTGGTCTTCTGATATACAATCCAATATTTCAAGTGTGAGATTTTTATTAAGTAGATTTTATAGTACTTCCCTTTGCTTTAGGTTCTTTATCAGTGTGGCCAGTTATTGTGGTAAGGTGGTCAAAGGTTCTAAATAAACAGCTTCATTTTTCCTTCTCTACTTATGCTATTACCCAAATCTAGAGACTTTTTCCCCATGGCTCAAAGAAAACAGTGTTACATCTGATTAAATTCAAGATTCAACACTGACTTTACCTTTTCCTTTTAAATGAACTTAGTATCCAAGCTATCTCCTTTTTCTTTCCTTCCCATTACTTGATAGACCTGTGACTGTAGTAGGTAGGAAAATGCTGTATTCAGAATTTAGGAGGTTTGCCTGCAATAATCTTACTTTGTCTGTGCCAGACAAGAGCACAAGAGTCTAGGGATTTGGTTCTAAAAGCAAAAGCAATTCTAGCCAGGATTATATAAGCAAAGCTTGAAGGATCATAATTAGCAATCTATGGAGGAAAGTCTTTGCTACTTTCATTATTTATTTATTTTTAAAATCTTAATTCCTATTTTCTGGATGTGCTTTTCTAAATTTCCATGACTGGCTTCTTTTATCTTTTAGCCACTGTGGAAGACAGTAGGGAGGTTCCTCAAAAAATCTTAAATGGAACTACCATATCATTCACTAAACAGTACTGGGTATTTACCCCCAAAATATGAAAACACTAATTTGAAAAAAAATATGCATCCCTATGTTTACTGTAGCATTATACACAATAGTGTATTATGGAAGCAACCCAAGTGTTCATCAATAGATGAATGGATAAAGAAGATGTGGTATATATATATATATATATATATATATATATATATATATATGAAACAAAACAAGAGAACAAAAAGAAAAAAATGAGACAAATCAAAACCAGACTCCTAACTATAGAGAACAGAGGGTTACCAGAGGGGAGGTGGGTGAAAGGAATTAAGGGGTTAAGAGTACCTTTGTCATGATGAGCACTGAGTAATATATGGAATTGTTGAATTACTATATGGCACACCTGAAATACAGACACTGTAATGTTACACTGGAGTTAAAATTTAAAAAATTTAAATCTATATGCTTTGAGGAATATGTTGGTAGGAATCTGGAACCCAGGATATTTTTCCACATGTTGGTATCTGATGCAGAGATTATTATTGTTACTGATCATCTATGTGTAAAAGACTTCAATGAGGCATACAAATCTGAAAATTTTAGTGTTTATAGGGATTTTTATATTCACGTGGAAATATTAGACATATATTTTTCTGATATAGATACTGAATAGATATATATATAGATTAGATTAGATAGATATAGATAGATATAGATTCTGAATAGATACTGAATTTGCAGAGACCATAATGTCATTTAAACTGAGACTTACACATAAAAGGGGTCTAGCTAGATAAGTTCCTTTAACACATAGAGATGGGAAAGAATTTTTCAGGACTCTTTCTAATGTCATTTCTTCAAACATAACATCTCTTGGTTCTCTCAATCTAAATTGTGCCTTCATGGTAAAATCTCTCCTTTCCTTTTATGCTACTATCTTATCATTTATCATAATTTAGTTCTTCATATATATCTCTCGTTGTTTAACATCTCTATTGCTAGACTGTAAACTCCACAAGGGCAAATACTGTATGTATTTTGATTAGTATATAGTCATATGATATATTAGTATATAGTACAGTGTCTGGTAAATGATGTCCCATAAATGTCAGTAAGTGAAAAGATACAAGATTCTATATCACTTTTCAAGTATAACTATTATTTATTGAGCACTTACTATCTGCCAAGGACTTCAAAACATTTTATTTAATTCTCTAACAATGCCATAAATATTATATTAATCTTATGGGTGAGGCAACATAAGCTCTGAAATTTTAAGTAAACTGTCTAAGACCTAATAACTAGTTAGTGGCACAATTGTGACCTGAATCTCAAGTTCAGTCTTTCTCTCTCTTTTTTCTCTCTCTCGGTTTTTTTTTTTTTTTTTTTTTTTTTTGGCTATACTATCTGCCTTCCTTTCTTCCTTCTTCCCCCCTCTCTCTCTTGCTCCCTCCCCTCTTTGGTTCCTTTTATCCTATACTTTACAAATACAATAGCATATATAGGGACATATTTTTACAGGTGTTAAGAATATCAATGATGGGTACCAAGATGGTTCAGTCGTTTAAGCATCTGATTCTTGGTTTTGGCTCAGGTAATGATCTCAGGGTCATGAGATTGAGTCCTGTATAGAGCTCCAAGCTCAGCATGGAGTCTGCTTGAGATTCTCCCTCTTTCTCCCCTTCTGTACCCCCTGCCACTCACATGCTCTCTAAACAAACAAACAAACAAACAAACAAATAAAATCTTTAAAAAAAAGAATATCAATTAAACAAAAACTTCTGCTCCTGTCACCCGGGTTAAGACCAGTGGCTTTGAAATAACCATGTGTCTTTTCCTTATCACAGTATCTCTTCCATCCTAAATATGCATGTCAGTCATTTCCTCATTCTGTTATTTTTTAATGTAAGTAAAGTCATTGTATGTTTTCTAATTCCTTCTATGAGGCCACCATTACGATCAAACCAAAACCAGACATAGACAAGAAAAGAAAACTACGGACCAATCTCTCTCATGAACACAGATAAAAAAAAATTCTCAACAAATGATAGCAAATTAAATACAACAGTGTGCAATAATAGTCATATACCACAACTAAGTGAGATTTATCCCAGGCATGCAATGCTAGTTCAACATTTAAAAGTCAATGAATATAATTCATCACATCAAACACCCCCCCCCAAAAATCACATGATCATATGATGACAAAGGAGAGAGCATGGCTTCCTTAGATAATCAGAGAAACCTTGTCCAAGAAGGCGGCCTTTAAAGTGAAGCTTGGGGACACCTGGGTGACTCAGTGGTTGAGTGTCTGCCTTTGGCTCAGGTTGTGATTCTAGGGTTCCCGGATTGAGTCCCACATCTGGCTCCCTGCAGGGAACCTGCTTCTACCTCTATGTCTCTGCCTCTCTCGCTGTGTCTCTCATGAATAAGTAAATAAAGTCTTAAAAAGTAAAATAAAATGAAGCTTGAATGAGCTTCTCAAGCCCATTTCCTCATCTGTAAAATGGGGATAGTCATACCACTTTTCTCAGAGCACTGGGTGTTATACTGTATGTTGGCAAATCGAATTTCAATAAAAAATATATAGATATTATTTAAAAAAGAAAGATTTTTAAAGGATTATATGAGGCACTAACATACTGAACATACCGACTGGCAGATGATGATCTTGAAACTGACATAGTCATTAGTACTTATTTAAAAATTGTATTTTTGATTGGTCTCTGCACCAAGATTCAAGTCAAATAGTGTTCACAACCATTAAAATATAATGCCCCATGGAGCTTCAAGAAATGGGTGAGCTACACTGCAGGAAATACTTCACATGGCCTGACTTTTGGTCTTTCAGTGTCACACTTCTGCTCAGAGTTCTAAGTAGCAGAAAACTACTTAGGTACATGAGCTGAGGTTTTTACTTGTGTCCAGGACTGAGATCATGGTCTCTGAAAGGCTAAGAAGACACTCATTAGAAACTGTACCTGCATGCAACTGGGTTTTCTCTCATTCAACAGTGGTAAGGGAGAGCCTAGCAGCGTTGGTCTTTAGGGAGTAATTTAGAGAAAGATCTGCTTCGTTGAATGGAAAATGTGTTGGCCCAGGACAAAAGATATTCACATCGCAGCCCTAAGCTAGATTTTTTATTATTGTTATAAACTTGAGCAAGTGATTTCAATTTCTCCATGATACTTTGCTTATACGATATAATACTTTCCCTACTCATTTTGCAGAGGCTTTCTGATTTTAAGAATTAAGTCCTCATTATAAACAAATTGGAAAATATAGAGAAGTATAAAGAAGAAATATAACTACCTCAAAATCAATCTCCCAAACATATGCACAATTAAGCTTTTGTTGTAAATTCATTTTTTCAACAATTAATTTATTATGTGCCTACCATGTGCCACTATGATTTCAGCTTTGTTATATGTGTATATATTTACATATGTAATTTAAAAATATAAAATAACTATGGCTGGGTTCTTTTTCATTTAAGCTTGAGCCTCACAGGACTGGGTTTTGAAAACATATTTCTTATGGGGCGCACAGCAATGACTCAATTAAGAGGCTACACAATAAATAATTATTTTATCATTCATCTCCTGATGGTATTTAGGTTGCTTATTACATTTCTCTTCATTCTTACAATTTCAGTCTCCACATATTTTCTCAGAAGAGGGCTCCAGATGTTATCTTATTGGATAAACAGTCTTGGGCATTTTTAGGCTCCTGATGATTTTTCCAGTTAGATATGGCAGTTTATGTGTTTTTCAGTAATGGATAAGCATGTCATTCTTCCAGTTCTTATTTTTAGCATCTGCACGTAGCATATTAGGACAAAGTAAGAAATGACCATGCAGGGAAAAGTAGCAGGTTCCAGGCTTTCACTCCTGCAAGCATTTAGAACCACTGTGTGTGGGGCACTGAGATACTTAAGGGGCATCAGGTTGCAAGGCTCTAGCTCTAAGTAGGCACTCCAAAAATGTTATTGTTGATAACTTCACAGAGCTGATAGTGGTTAGGAAAACACCAAGGAAGAAAGAGAAAAGGAACCCAGAGTAGAGTTTTCTTTTATTTTAGCCAGACCTTCTCTGTAGTAGAATATATATGCTGAATTTCCATTGAAAATGCAACATTTGGGTTGGTGTGAAAATCTATGTCAGGAAATGCCCCCAAGAGAACAAAACATGTATCAGGTGATAATGGATGTTATTACTGGAAGCAACATTTGTCTTTTTTTCTCTCTCTCTCTCACTCAACCATAGTAAATTTTAATATGTGTGTCAGGTTTCCTGCAATTTATATAAAATGAAACTCTTTGGGGAAGAGAACACAGGAGTGTCCATATGATTTCATGCTGCAGCCTCACCTTAGATCTAAAGCTAATGTCAGTTTCTCGTACCTTCTCCTGGGGAGATGTCAACAGAATACTCTTGTTCAAAATAAATGTGTCCCTGCAACTGGTATTTTTGATGGACCTGGCTGTGCTTCTGCTCTCAGAAATCACCCCCTTCTGTGATCACAAGAAATATAGGCCCATCTTTTAAGACAGGCATAATTTTTCCTTCACTGAACAGTTTCTTAAATTTGTTTTTGGGCCTGAGATCTATTGGTTAATCTTTATGGCATATACTGTTATGCAATAAGGTTCAATGTATATTGATTCTAGAAAAAGGCCCTGAAGTCTAATGGAATATGGTTGGTTCTCAAAGCTTTCAAAGTCAGATAGTTATTTCTTTTATTTTTTTAGTCTTTTTGACTCACCTTTCCCAGCAATCATTTATTTCCCACATTTTTACTCCTTGGGAGTGAGATATACACCTGGCAGTTCCATGAGGCACACCATTGATGGACAATGAGAGAGTATATATTTGAAATCAGTAGCTAGAATGGTAGAGGGGTCATGGAAATATTCACGTAGACAAAAGAAAACCTCTTAGTGGGAGTAATGCAGTGGATATTAAGTATCAAGTAGACAACTGGACTATACTCTTTAGTTGTTCTTTCAAGCCCAGTAATTCTATGATTTGTAAATTATTTTAAAGTTTTGTTTTTAGAGGGAAGAGGGAAAATAATTCTGGTAAAAAGCTTATTAAGGAAGAGATTAAATATTTGGTCAAAGATGAATGTTGCAATGTCTGTCTTTCCAGTTTACATGGAAGGGTTTATGCATGTGCGGATGCCACATCCCTGAGAAGTGATGAGATGACATTCATTCATTCATTCATTCAACATATATTTCCTCTGGTGGGAACACAGCAAAGGACAAGAAAACAAGATACTTCCCCTCAACAATCTTCTATACAAATGGACATAAACACAAAATATATGAATAATAGATAAATAAGAAATAAGTAATGAGAAATGATGTACAATGGTAGTAGGGGAGGGAGTGTGGCTTCCTTGGAGTAATCAGAGAAACCTTACCAGTGAGGGCAGCCCTTCAGATGAGAATTGAATGACAAGAAAGGGAAGATGTGCAAAGATCTGAAGGAAGAGAATGAAAGCTGGAGTGCACCCCTAGACAGAAGACCTAGGGCAAAAATGATACTGGCACATTGGAAGGGGAAAATGAATGCCAGCATAACGGTTCAGTTTGAAGAAGCAAAGAGTGGTACGTGGTAAGGCTGCAAAGATGGGTAAAACTAGATCAAGCAGATTGCAGCTGTGGTGGGGAGACTGAATTTCATCCTAATGAAATGGGCAGAGATGGAGGTTTTCAGGAAACAAGTCACCTCCTTAGATTTTGGTTTTGCTCCCATATCCTTATTGTCAAACCTTTCAGACCTGTCTACCCTGGGCTCACTGCAGTTCCTTCTGACTTTCCTCACACACATTTTTCCTCCATTCCTAGCTCTGCTGGTGCTACCATATGAGTATCTTTTTAAAATATTGGCTTAAAGAAAACTATTTTTAGAAGCTGGAAACACTGTGTAAAACTCATGGTTTAAAAGTAACAACAAAAAGCTATTTAACTGATGTGTCAATTTCTACATTAAAAAAACCCACTACCCTCTTTTGTGTACTTGTAAAGAAATCATGCTTTCTCCCTTAAGATCTTTTATACGGAAGGTAAATCTCATACGAAGTAAGATAAGTCAACTCTATCCTACATTACTATAAAATGGAGTTTTACTCAGCTGTAAAAAAGGATGAGATCTTGCCATTTTTGACAATGTATATGGACCTAGAGGATAGTATGTTAAGTGAAATAAACAGAGAAAGACCTAGAAAGATCATATAGTTTCACGTATATATAGAACCTAAAAAAATAAAACAAGTGAATAAACAAACAAAAAACAGAAATAGACTTATAAATACAGAGGAAATAACTGATGGTTGCTAGAGAGGAAGGAGATGGGGGATGGGCAAACTGGATGAAGGGAAGAGGGAGACACAGGCTTCAGTTAGAGGATGAATAAGCTCCTAAGCTCTGGGGTTGAAAGGCACAACAGAGAGAACCTAGTCAGTTACTGTCACATCATTGGTGACAGATGATAGCTACACTTGTGAGCACAGCATAGTGTTAAAACTTGTCAAAACATTATATTGTACACCTGACACTAATATTACATTGTGTGTCAACTATACTGAAAAAAGAAGAAGAAGAAGAAGAAGAAGAAGAAGAAGAAGAAGAAGAAGAAGGAGGAGGAGGAGGAGGAGG
This sequence comes from Canis lupus dingo, assembly GCF_003254725.2. Taxonomy (NCBI): domain Eukaryota; kingdom Metazoa; phylum Chordata; class Mammalia; order Carnivora; family Canidae; genus Canis; species Canis lupus. The sequence continues at coordinate 38,309,695 of NC_064244.1, read as the reverse complement.
AGGAGGAGGAGGAGGAGGAGGAGGAGAAATCCAATCCCTCCGGTATTTCTGAGTATTTCCAGGGAGTGCTTCCATGTCCTGGTTGGTTTTCTGAATTCTTGCCCTGGACTATTGCTTCTAGTGCCTCCCTTCACTTTTGGATATTCTATCTCTACCTTCCTGGGTCCCTTAAACTCTCTTCCTTTAGTCTTGCCTTTAAAACGGTGACATAGGCCCTTCCTTCATTCCCAAGACAGTGCTAACAAGAGGCTAAAAACAAGTAGGAACGAATAATAACCTTTCCTTAAAACGTAAAGATATTATGAAGTCATATCAATTCAGACAAAGACAGTGTGATGAGAACTGGCTGTCACGGCTCGCTGAACTCCCCACCTTTCCTCTGTGACAGGGAGCTCCTTCTTGGCTCTTGTTCTCGATGGGCCCAGACCGTGGTTATACTGATGGAAGCCTTCTTCTATTTCTGCCATTTTGTCTCTTCTCCAAGCATCGACCTGATGTTTGCTTCTTGGCCTGCTAAGGGAATCTGCAATGCTTTTTCAAGCTTCCTTGTTGCCGGCTGAATTATGTGCTTTCAAAATTCACGTGCTGAAGTCCTGACACCCAGGGCCTTAGAATGTAACTGGATTTGGATATATGGCAAGAGGTGGTTAAGTTCAATGAGGTGGTAAGGGTGGGCTCTAATCCAACACGACTGGTGTCCTTCTAAGAAGATGAAACACACACAGAGGGAGAACACCATGTAAATACGAAGAGCGCCCTGTACAAGCAAGCTGTGGGGAGGCATCTCAAAAAAGAACCAACCCTGTATACACCTAGGTGTTGGACTTCGAGCCTCCAGAATGTGAGAAAATAGCTGTTTTTAAGTCACCCAATCTATGGTACTTGTTACAGCAGCCTTAGCAGATGTAGACAACCCTCCAGCCCCCTTCCCATACTTCTGCCAATGGCTTTCAGAGCTGTACTCACCCTCAATAAGGCATTCACTGAAGTTAATAAACCACTCACCACCACAGTCTGCAGGGTTTGTATTACATTATTTCTATTCATGACAAATTAACAAATATCAAATAGATATTTGAATGGCAAGCGGTATGACCAAGAGGACTCTCTAAGTGATCCCTTGCAGGAAAAGGAAGATTCTTCCCTAGAGACTTGTTCACATCTCCCAGAATAATTTTGGCAGTCTAGGAGCGGCCAGATTACCTTGCGTTTTAGTCATCACTGCCTCAGAAGTATTAATGTTTGGCCTCAGAGTATTCCACTGATTTTTGTTACAAACCCAGACTTCAGTTATGCTCTTCTTAAGCTCTAAAAGCACCCATTTACAAATATTGACGCTCTTGGTGTGACCATCAGCCCAGAGCTTTTCACACCTCACTGTCAGTGTCCTCCAAGACTGCCAAAGTCAGCCCAAACAAACTTGTGGACATGCAGGGTCCCAGAGCAAGCACAGAGATGTGTGGCTGTGTTCTCTGCTAATCAGCACACACAGCTAGTGGAGCAGCCCTTCACATCTTAGCCATCCGGCTGGGCTGGTCTAAGTTCCACATCTTTTTTAAAACCTTACATAAATATTTCCGTGCCAAGTTTTATGCTAAGAATGGGGGATATTTCATCCTATTTGGTTCTCGTCACAACCCTAAGATGTAGGAGTTACCACATTTTACAGATGGGGAAATGGATGTTCAAAAGATTTATATGGCTTACTCAAAGGTAGAGCTGGATTCATGTGCCACTGAAGTTCCAACTTTCTTTCTATAAGGCTTACCTATGGCCTTTCCAGAATTTTCAACCTTCACTCATCACATGTCTCTCTAAGCTCCTGTATTAAATGTTGCTATAAACACTCAGCATGTAATTGTGACTCACTTTGAATTGCCCTCAGTTTACTTAATGTGGGCTTGTCCGGTGCCCCCAGTTGTATTATAACTCTTCTGTGATAGAAAGAGCTCTAAGCTGTATCATGTTTACGCCTGTACAGAGTCTTGCCTTTACTGGAAACTTACTGTTTCTGACTTCCTAGGAGCTCAGGGAAATCTTTTTAAATTCTCCCTTGGAATCTTTCACAATAAGAAACACAGTGAAGGGGTCATTTGGTGGAAATCATGCCAGGGACAATAAAATAGAGAGGTAAAGAATTGTGGCTCAATCCTGAGAATTTCCCACTTCCGGTCTTAACTCAGCTCTTGATAGCTTCTTGGTGCTAGATGAATAATTTAAACTTCTCTGAGCCCTGGTTTCCTCATCTATAAAATGAGGGTTGTAAATACCACCTCATTCACCTGCTGTGAGAATTAGAGGTAAGACTAGGCCTGAAGATGTTCATAAACTATAAAGTCTATTCACATGCAAGAGATTATACTGTTCAGCACTGGTAGCTTTATTATGAGTAGTGGCCAGCAAAAATACATCTCACGGTGATCTTATTTTCTCCATGAAAAAAAGAAAGTGGTGGTCTACAAAGTTTTCTCTTGTTTTAACACTCTGTCAATTTCTCTTTATGGTGATGGTGAGAATGTGTGGGATTGGCCGGGGAGGGGAGGCTGTGTGGGCAAGACCTTCCAAAGTGAGAAATGATGCCTTACATTCAAAGGGCTTATCACTCACATCCCACTTGCCAGCAACAGGATCACATCTCACGTGGGGGCTGTCTGTGTCTTCAGGGAAGAGGTGGTGTGGTTCTATGACTCATGTTGTCACCACTGCAGATGGAGAAATGCCACTCTCCAAGAGTTTACGGCTCTAATGACTCTCTCCTGCATCACGTATGTCTATGTCAATTCACAACTGTATGCTGATGCCTTTGGACACTTGTCTCAACCAGGAAAAAAAATAAAATCTGAAGATAAGTGTTTTCGCACTTTCCTTTCTTTCAAAGTGCAATTTTTTTTTTCAAGATACCTTCGCTATATCTTAAAACACAGATTCTTCAGTATTTCTCTCTTTAGACAAAGAAAGAAGGAATAAGGACATGTTTAACAGAGGTGGAAATGGAACAAACATAGTTCCAAACTGAGTGCTAAAATCCAGTTTTATTTAATGTCTCACAGAAGCTCTGAGAGTGCTAAAAGGGTCTGGAGATTTCCCCCAGTGGCATTAGGTATAAACATGAAGGTGTTTATGATTCTGTGTTCCTTGACCTTGTTGCAACTTCAAGACTTGAATAAATTGAAGCAAAGTAGGCCATGTGATCACAGAGGCTTGGCTTCTTGGTGACAGTTTTAAAGAAATAATTTTTACTCCTGAAGTGCTCAGAAAGTGAAAGTCTCTTTTCTTCAGAGAAAATAGTTCTTAAATACTTTAAAATGCCCAATTTCTCCCCAGATTCCCAGAAATGGAAAGGTCACAAGAGTTGGGATGACTGTGGGGACCATGGCACTTATGTGTACCAGTTATTCTTCTTTGAATTAACTTTCAAACGCAGATGATTTCACAGATTATTCAATTTCTTGCCCACCAAATTGCAGTGGCTCCAGCGTAACTATGGAAAATAGTTTAACATTATTTGGTCTCGGGATCCCTGGTGGCGCAGCGGTTTGGCGCCTGCCTTTGGCCCGGGGCGCGATCCTGGAGACCCGGGATCGAATCCCACATCGGGCTCCCTGCATGGAGCCTGCTTCTCCCTCTGCCTGTGTCTCTGCCTCTCTCTCTCTCTCTCTCTCTCTGTGACTATCATAAATAAATAAAAATTTAAAAAAATAGCCTTAAAAAAAAAAAACATTACTTGGTCTGGATTCCAAGATCCTCCATAATTTGTCTCTAAATCTCTCTGATTATATCCATTTCTCTTATCTTCTAGGTATCCTATATTTTGGCCATAAAAGTCACTCATTATTTTCTTGACCTATTCAGGCAATTTCACACCTCTTTACCTTTTATCTCTAATGTTTCCCCAGCTCGGAACAACCTTCTAGGTATTGAAACTTTTTTCATTCTTTAGTTCCCAGTGAAATGCAACTTTTTTCCAAGGCATTGCTCTTGAATTCCCAAATGGAATATTGTCTTCGTATTTAATATGTAGTAGTTCATTTTTTATATCATTATTTCATTCTGACTTGCTTAGAAGTTATGAAGCATCTATCTCCCCACTCCCTTTTTTGAAAACAAGTATTTTAATGAAGCAGGTCGGGTTCATTCCTTGACTCATTCATCCACTGAACAAAAAATGAATTGATCTATATTAATAAATTAGTGTCTCTGCGTCTCACTTAATTCCTACCCAAACATGTATTTGCAGTTTTTGCCTTCTTTTTTTTGATCATAAGCTATGTAAGGACAAAAATCATATGTTATTCAACTTTGAACTCCACAGTTTCTTTTCAATGGTGGGTACTTTGTAAACATGTAGTGAATGGATGGATTGATAGATAGATGGTTAGATGAATTAGGCAATAACAAGCCAATGGAGTAAATTATGAATTCAGAATATTAACTTAAGATAATTACTTTGCTTAGAACCATTGCAGTATGTGTACTGAATATCGTTACTTTTGTTCTTATTTTTGTGTGCTTCGTAATCCTCCATTTGGGGAAACTCTAACCCATTCTACAGTAACCTGGTTGGTCTATGAGGCTCAAATGGGCTTATTCATTCCTAAACTTTGGCACATTATTAGGTCTACAGAACATTTCATGTATTCCAGTGCAGAAACAGAAACAAGAACAATTAGACTTCTTCCAAGGCAATGTGCAAGGTTAGTGGAGGAGATACTCTGTTCCAGGAGACTGTGAGTATTAAGCTGATATGAACTAGAGCTACTACAGCCTTTGTTCCACCATCAGAGGAAGAACTTATATAAGAATAAACCTTTTCTTATATAAGAAAAAAATAGAATTGAAGGGTAGAAAGAGAGAAAAAGATTGCAAATATTGTGTTTGAATCATGAGATCTAGCCTAGCCTGTAGCCCACTCCTCAGGATGTGGGTAAATAATTCTCTCATTTATTTGTGCTTTTTTACATTAGTTAATATTCAATTACTGTTGTTTAGAAGCAAATGAACCCTAATTAACACAGGGAAATCTAGGGAAAATGCGCCAATATTCTCACTTTTAAAAATAAACACTTGCATCTCTTAGGACAATCACCACCATCAATCGGAAATTTAGCCAGATGTTAGGATATGAAAGAAACAATCCCTAAAAAATTAAGGCATATAAAAATCTGTACTTCTGCGTCTTCCTGTTAACTCCTGCCAGTCTTTTTTTCTTTTTCTTATTTTCCCCCTAGTTTTACTGAGATATAATCGACAAACAAGAATGTATTAAAGCATACAACATAATGATTTGATATATGTATATATTACAAAATAATTGCTGGTTTAGTTAGCATCTATTACCTCACATAGTTGTAATTTTTATTTAATTGAAAAGTCCTATAAGTCCTAGTTAATGAAATCTCTTATTCCCAAATACATCCTCTATTTTCCTCTCTATGGCGACTCCTCTGACTTAAGCTACTATCTTCTTGAGAGACTCTTGTCTTCTCATTTCTTCATTTTATTGTCTGCTCAGGACCAGGATGATTTCTTTGGGACATTGTGTGCATCATGTCAATCCTTTCCTTGACACATACATCATCTCTCATTACTCTTAGGAAGAAAGTCCTAATTGTTCTGCTTAATTTACAGACCCTACCTTTCTGTCCATCTTTTCTTTCAACTGCCCATTAGCCCTCTTTCCTTTAGCCACAATGACATTAAAAAAATCCTTCAGCGAGCCATACTTTTTTTTTTTTTCATTTTAGAACTTTACATATTTTGTGCTCTTTGCCTGGAATGCCCTTCTGTTACTTAGTCTCTAAAATAGTTTCTACTCCTTTGTAGAGGGTTGAATAATATCCTTCCAAAATTCATGTCCACCTGGAAGCTCAAAATAAGGCCTTATTTGTAAAGAGAGTCTTTGCAGAGGTAAATCCAGATAAAGATTGAAGTGATATTATATCGGATTAGGATGGACAAGAAATCCAAAGAGAATGTCCCTGTAAGAGACAGACAAGGACACACAGAGACACAGAGAAGAAGGCAATGTGAAGATGGAGGCAGAGACTGGAGTGATGCATTTACAAGTTAAAGAACACCGAGGATTACCTATAACAACCACAAGCCGGGAGAGAGGCATGGGGCAGCTGGTCTAACAGAGACTCCAGAAGAAACATATACTGTGAACACTTTGATTCTGATTTCCAGCCTCCTGAAATGTTAGATTATATTTCTCTTGTTTTATAGTACCCAGTTTGTGGGATTTGTAACAACTCTAGGAGACGAATACAACTATCTTTGAGTATAACTGTGCAAAGTACCTTCTTTGTGAAGCCCTCCCCTAATACCAATAGTCTGAATCAACTATTCTTTCAATGTGTTGCCCTAGAACACTCTATTTTTTCCCTACTTCATTATATTTAAATTTCCTGTTTGCTTCTCTTCCAGTAGTCTATACTACATAGCTTTTCACAGTTGTGACCTATTACCATGACCAGCAGGTAACAGGTCTCAATAAGCATGCTCTGATGGATTTACTGCATCCTATTCAACTCTGTCCTTTTAGTACCTAGTGAAGTAGCTTACATAACAAATGCTCAGTAAATGTTGTTTACCCAGTGATGGCATTCATCTGTGGGTTTGTGCTATTCATCGTGCTGCAGCCTGGTGACTGTGGTGCTCACTGATCCCTGTCCCCACTGAATAGTGTTGGGCTTGCCCAGAGGGGGTTCCATTTGTAGAGTCCTTCATAGCTCCACAATCCTTTTTCATGCATAACTGAAGGTAATTGTCAAAAAACCCTCGGAAACAGGTGTTCCTATCTCCAATTTGAGGAGAGGGGGTGCAAATCTTATGACTAGACAATCACAATAGAATTAAGTAGTTCTGATTCCATATTCATCATTCCCACCATTGAATTTTAAGACTATTAACACTGGGACAAAAACATTCTGATTCTTCAATTATCCTTCCATTTAAAGAAAATGCTTTTAGTTATTTCTGTGATAGGTAAAGAGAAAGCTGTTGGGAGAACTTAAGCAAGATGACTCATAGTGTGGGGCAGTGGGAGTTTAAGCATATAAATCCAGGAGAATCTCAAATGACAGTGGAAGATAGGCATGGTTCTCCTATGAGCATTTAGTAGTCTCTGATCATTTCCAAATGTGTACTACCTCATGAAAAACAGACTATGGAGTCAGAAAATCAGTAGATGATGTGAAAACCAAGTGGAAACAGAGATGAAAGAAAGATTAGGGAGTGTATACTTTGCTCTGAATAAAACAAGGAGAAATGAGCCTGTGTATTACAGTGAATCGGGAGTCTACAAAAGCAATGAAGTTGGCTAATGCTGACAGCAAGGGCAACTGGGAGTGAAAAGCAAGAACCCTAGGAATGGAGAGTCAGTCAAAAATAGCAAAATGTTTTGTCTTTAAAAATCCACACCTGATGGGATCCCTGGGTGGCACAGCGGTGTAGCGCCTGCCTTTGGCTCAGGGCGCGATCCTGGAGACCCGGGATCGAATCCCACATCGGGTTCCTGGTGCATGGAGCATGGAGCCTGCTTCTCCCTGCCTGTGTCTCTGCCTCTCTCTCTCTCTCTCTCTCTCTCTCTCTGTGACTATCGTAAGTAAATAAAAATTAAAAAAAAAAAAACTTTAAAAAAAATCCACACCTGAGGGGTACCTGGAAGGTTATCAGGCTTGGGAGTTCCAGATTTCTCCTGAGATAAATAAATAATAATTGCTGTCTTTGTGTGTTTGGAATATACTTAAAAAATAATATGTATCTCCATAGTGTATCTGCTGAGAGAAGAAAAAAAACTCCTATTTTTTTTAATTAATAAGACTGAAACACAGAATGGGTTGAAATACTATATATTCTCTGGCAATGGAAAAATACGGCAGTGTGTATATTAAGTAGGTTCAAACAGGAGGAACAAAGGAGTCTCCACACATTTCTACTCCAGGTGGTACACTGTGTGGTTAAATGCACAGGCTTTGGGGTTCCACTGCCTTGGTGCTGGTCTTGGGTATATTACTAACTCATCTATATAATTTTGGACAAGTTATTTTATTTCTCCATGTCTCAGTAGCTTCATCTATAAAATGGGAAAATGAATAATTCATTGGGTTGTAGAAGTAAAAGGAATTATGGGGTAAATGATATAGAGTATTGCACAGCACATAATAAACATTCAGTAGAAGCCCTTATTCTTGATGTTTATTTTATGTGGATTCAGCAGTAAAAATATAAAAGGTGAGAGAGGAATATATAGTCAAATACTCAGACTATAGGGACAGACAGGCCTTGCTCCTTCCTGGCTATGTGCTATTAAGTAGTAATTTAATTTCTCTAAGCCTCATTTTCTTTTTTGATAAGATAAGATGATAACAGTACCTTTCTCATAAGGCTGTTGTGCCATATCACTTACTTGATTACCTAGCACACACTACAAGGTCGACACCTGGCAGCTGTGTGCATTACAGACTAGGAATTCTTATGTCCTGGCTGTGAGAACTGATTGCTTCAGCAAAATATAACATGCAAAGCAGTAAACTTTTTCCTTCCACGGGCCACTAAAAGTTGATTTAATTCTGCCCTCTAAAAAAACCCCAAAGAACCAACCAACCTACCAAGAAAAAATAAACATGCTGAGAGATGAAAGAAGATACTGAATTTTTAATTGTAGGGTAAGGCATGTTTCTGGTGCGTAAGTCTGTGTGTGTATGTGTCTATGTGTGTGTGTTTTCCCTAGAGGTACCAAAGTGATAGCAGATGTTCCTTTATTAGACTTTATTTAGGGATGGAACAAAAATTGAGGTTGTATAGACCTCCATTATAAACTTTTAGGGTACTGTCTTTTACCAAGAGACCTCTTGATCTCCTTCAAAGGCAGCTGAATGGCTATAGCCATGTGTTAGGGTAGTCGTTGGAAGCCTATAAATTTTGAAAAACTTTTATAGTAAAGTACAGGGTAGAAAATGACTAGAATGTTTTGCAATTTATCTTTTAGTTGGATCTGAATACACAAATTCTGTATGAGACTGTGTAATGAAGCATCAGGGTCTGAAAGTTGAGGTCCTACTGTGAAGGCCAGAAGAGAAGTTTCTCAATTCTCCATCCACAAGCCACGGTTATGGGGAATATCCTCGAGATCTCACCCGTCTCCTTATGCCAACATACCTAGCATTCTCAGTCCCCCTGATAACCACAGGAATTATGGCCCCTACCATGTGGTAGGGTTTATGTAGAACTCATATATACTGTATTTCTTTCCATTGCCATAAGAACCTATGAGGTAGATATCATTTTTGACATTTACAGGTGAGGTAAGTGAGGCACAGGGAGAGGAAATCATTTACCTCGAATCTCACCAACAAGGATAGTTGCAGAGCAAGGATTTGAACTCGGTTTGTTGAACTTAAAAGCTCTAGTCTTACTGTCAATATTAACTTGTAGCCTTCTGCTATTTCCCCCTGGACCAGAAACAATGAAATAAAATTGAAACAAAGAAATGAACACTGAGTATTCTTTTTAGGTTTCAAAGCCTCAGTAAATACAGATGACAGAAAACAACACACAGGCCACCTTCATTTCCCCGCTCTGGCACTTTTCTACTGAGTCTACATCCCCATCTCCATCTTCATAGCGATATAGCCTCAGAATTCTTTTCCTCAGACTTCTTTTCATGGAGATTCATGAAATTGTGATCAGTTAGAGTTAGTAAACAGGATTATACTGTTAGCAACCTCAGGTCTATTTCAACTGGCTCATTTTATACAGGAGGACATTCATGTCCTGAGGAGACTTACTTTCCCGAGATTACAGCAGGACAGAGGCAAATATAGTATGGGAACTGGATTCTAGACTTCCAGCACATGCGATTCCACAAACCCCCACCACTTATCCTGACTAATTTGGCTCCAGGGAGACCCCGGCTGTGACTGGGCAGCCTGTGGAAGTCATCAGCAAGATGCCACTAATACCAAATACCCTGTCTACATTTCTGTGGACAAACCTCCACCTCTTGCCATGGACAGGATACACACTATTTTCAACTAGTGTTCTTATGTGGTTCTGAGCTTCTCACTCACCTGGCATTGAAATCAGGCTCATGTTTCAGACAAAATACATAGGCTACTTCATGTGCTTTGATCCATCCTAATTATAAATTGCTTGTTAAAAAGAAAGCACATTAGACTGTGGCTACTTGCAACATCTAAGAAGGCATCAAAACGTTTACTCTGGGGAAGCAGCAACTAGAATAGTCACAACAGGCTAACTGCTGTAACAAGCAAGCAAACAAAACAAACAATTCCCAAACCAATGGTTTCATACAACAAAAATTAGGTTTTCATTGTCTGAAGCAGGTTGGTGGAATGCAAAGGACTGATGATGGAGGCAGGTTAAACTTTATGCAATCATTCAGGGCCCCATGTAACTGTACTTAGCAGGTAGACCAGAAAAAAGAAAGAACTTAGTGATTCTTATGGGAGATTTTTATGGGCCAGGCCTCAAAATGATAAGCATTTCCTCTGCTTCCACTGTCCAGAACTCAATCCTAGGACCAAAATTAACTGCAAAGCAAGATGGGAAATGTGGTGTCTAGCTAGGTGCCCAGGAGGTAAAACTGCCGGTGAACAATTTGCCACTGTGTGCAACAGCCATCAGACTCCCTCCTTCACAATTCATATGCATAGGGACACACAAAGACAAATGGCCTGAATGAGGAGACATGGGACACTTAGCCATAATATTAATAAAGAAAGCAAATGACAAATCAGCTTAATCTGTCTTTCTCATTGGAACGTAAGTTACTGAACGCTGGAAGCCAGGGAGGGGAAATATGTATCAATTTCAAATGTGAATTGCCTTTTATCCATCAATCTCCTTTTCAAGTTACTTATCTGAAGTAAGTGGAAAATGCACAAGAATATATGTAAAAGGATATTTATTACAACATGATTGGAATAGGGAAACAGTAGATTGAAATACATATCAATAAAGAATTGATTATGTAAATTATGGTGATAGCACTCTGTTGCCTTTAAATATAATAAAATGTTTCCTCATGCACTAACATTTCTCTAATAACCAGTTGCAAAATCATGGATATAGTGAGTTCTGTACATTCATCAGTGCCGCTGTGGGCCACGAGCACCACGCACAGGCAGTATGGTGGAGCTGAACAGAAGGGCAGCCCCAGCAATACCTCCATTGCAACCTGTGTTTACAGTGCAAGCTCTGTAATTCCTCCCATCTCTATCCAGTAGATGATGGCACTGCACTAACCTGGGCAACAAATACAGTCACATCTCCTTTGTTTTACCCAATTCACAGCTGAAGTTGCCACACACCTTAACTGCAGAAAATTCATAATCTCCTTTAAAAGCGTCTTGAGTCTCTCTAAATTATCCAAGAAAATTGGGAGCACATGTGACCCAGATGTCAGGGTGTATGGGGAAGTGACAGGTGGGCTTGGCTTCCACTCCTCTGCGGAGGTCACCGCAGTCCACCACCTCTTGGTAGAGTGACTAAAAATCAGTGGCATGCAGTCTGAGAGATGGTGCTCGTCTCTCTTGTGGGGTCCTGCACAGAGCAGTCCCGTGAAAACCTGGGACGGTACTCTTTTCTCACAGGGAATCTCCCTTTGGCAACGAACAGCTCTTCTGCAAATTCTCAAAAGAAAATCCTATAGATTTGTATTAATGGTCCTTTATTAGAGACATTACTCACCACTTTTGGGGAAGTGTTCCCTCAATGATTTCCACACATGTTATCCTCCTCAGGAAGGCTCTTCAAGGGATTTCAAATGGTTCTCACATACACCCTTTCTGGAAGTGAGGAAGAAAGAAATTCCATCAATGATGAGTGATTACAGCATCACTCACAGTAGAAAATCAGTGGGCATAATTCTCATAGATCTAAAATGTGTTTATATGCACTTATATAAAATATTTTTCTTTAAATATCATAGCTGTGTATTATGCATATAAATTTTTATGTATGACCTGCAACCTACAAAATATATTTTTTGAGAAATATTTAGCAAGATAGTTCCCAAAGTGTATCAGTTGTCCATAATAGTGATATTGTTTTGCTCATTTTAAATTATTTATTAATATATGTTATTTATAAACAAAATTATGTATTTTACATATATGTATTTTTACTTTAAAATTGCCCCTTCCTTGTATTTCCAATATGCTATATATTGTCTTCATTTAGCAAGGTGCGTGGGTGTAATTTCATGTGTAAGGATTCATAGCTGAGTAAATCCACGTTTAAATATGTTTTAGGTCTCTCAGGTGCAAAATGTTAGGACATAAATTATTAAGAGCTGTATGTCTAGCACTTAAAGTTGAAACAAACAGGCTCTGAGCAGCTCTGGGTGAAATGTAGTTGGTTACTTTATTCTCTAAGCAATCATAATTATGTGGCTCCATCTCTTTCTCAGCAATATGATTACATTTGCTCATCATTCCACAAACAGTGTGCTGATCCTAACAGCTGGAAACCTGTACATGATGTCTCTGTAAGCACATAGTTCCAGAGAAATGGAATGCAGGTGGATGGTTGGGTTCGGAATTTTGGGGGATAAAAATCTATTATTCTATTATTGTTTTCCTGTTTTCCATATAACATAGCAATGGTTATACACTAAAGGCCCTCAGTTGTGTATGTGCCAAACTGAAGTGGCTTGAAATAATTTAATAACTATTAATTAATCTGCTTATTTCAAGGTTGGCACTATCTCATTGTTTTCTCTCTCTCCAAGTAAATTTTCAAAATATCTCAAATAAAGAAAATTAAGTGCTTGTTTCATGTACCTTTAGCAACATACACAAGAAAGCTTCTTGTTGGCTCTAGGTTAAAGGAAACAATAAAAAGTCAACCCTTTCTTAGCAAGCAGTCCACTGTAAGGATAAGAGAAGGAGAACACTATTTGGGGTCAGGCTTCAGTGAGGTAGAAGGATGTGCAGATGACTGTGTAAATAGCTTCTACTTGATGACTTAACCCACAGGGGAGAGTTACCTTCGAAACACATGATTGTGTTATCAGAGCCCACCAGAAGCAGTGTGACTGAGGTAAGACTCAGATTTCAAACTGTTTTTGTTTGAACATGATAGAGGATTCCTGGGTAACCTGGCTTCTGAATGAAGATTTAGGGTAGGCCTCCCCTGGAGTCCAGGCTAAGGGAAGCAGAGCTGATCTTCAGAGTCCCCTCAACTCATTTCCCAGAGTTTCAGTCCAGCTCAATGTGGGCAGTGACAAACTTTCCCCTCTGACCATCCCCTGGCCGTTTGCTGCTGTTGACTCCACTGACTAAGGTTTTTAAAAACAAAAAACAAAAACAAGCTTTATTTACTAATACAAAATTATTTTCATTGTCAAAAATTAGGAAATAGTATAATTGAAAGAATGAAAATAAGAAGCACCCATATTCTCACCAAATACACACACAGGCACACACACATACACACCCAGAGGGAGAAGAGGACAGAGGGAGAGAGAAACACACAAATACTGCTTGAGATCAGGAACCCTGTGTAGATCACTACTTTGGATAAATTCCTTCTCCTCTCATGGGAAAAATTTCCACATTTTTAAATTAAGGGAAGTACTACATGGCCTTTTCTAACCGATAGTTTAAAGTTACATTACTCAAAGGTTTTAAAATCTCTAAAGATTTCAATACGTATTTCTAAAAACAAAAAATAAAAAAATAAAAAAAATAAAACCTTGGAAAAACCACTACAGTAGTGTTTTAAAGCTAAAATTTGCGGTCAAGTCAATTCTTCTTACAGAGCCAGAAGGATATTAATAAATTCAATTTTTAAAAAAGTACATGTAGGATAAGGGACATACAAAACAGATTTTTGACACGGCTTTATCATTTTCTTATTTCTGTGCATGTGGTATGATCAAAAGTATCTCCTTTGCCTTTTTCTGCTTCTGATTGAGGATGTTAGTGTTACCTGATGTGATTTTACCAGTTGTGTTGTCTCTATTCTTACTTTCTGAATTCTATGGAACAAATTCTGCATCTCAATGAGGACAATTCAAGAAAAGCCACATCCCTCTCTCTGATTTCTCTCTAGAGAAACATCTATAGTTTCAAATTCAAACAGAAGAGATAGTACAGATACCTTGACAGCACTGCCTGTGTATGTCCTTTTAACGATGACTAGAAGTAGATGAAAGTCAATGTCAAAATGGTAGGCTCAGATAGAGATAAGAAATGGTTCTGCACAGTGGAGAGGTCACTCCAACATAATGGAAAGACCTGGATTTAACTGTGGGGTCTATGAATTCCTTCCTAAGTGATCTTGGGCTAGTCCTTTAACCCTCTTGTTCTGGATTTCATTCTCTATGAAAAAGGAAATATAGTATTTCCTTCAAAGTGCAGATAAAATAACAAATGAAAATAAAAACATTATCAAAATGTGTGGCTTTAAGTTAAATCAGGAATTATTACTAGAGGAAAAGTGATATGAAATTAATGGTTGATGTGTGCATCTTAAAAATATAATAAAAAGTAGGAAAATTGAAAGAATCAACAGAAGAAAGGAAAACTTAAGGATGATCGCAAAGCTGATAAAATAGAAAACTGACAGAACATAGATGATGAAAAGTTAAAGTTGATTATTTAACTAGACTAATAAGGTTGATAAACCTTTAGCCAGACAGATGAAACAGAAAGAAAATGCAAATTAACCATATCAGTAATAAATGAGGGGATGACATTTAGATCTTCCAGTTATTAAAAGATTAACAAGGGAATATAACAAACAACTTTATGATAATAAATGTGTCAATGTGCATGAATACACAAAGCCATGTAACTCACAAACTGGCAATAATGACATGAGCAGAATTAGAAAATATGGATAATTCTAAAAATGGTTTTAAAAACCACATTAATCATAATGAAAATGCTTACTATTGAATTGTCATGGAATCGTTGTTGAAAATTGATTGGCTGTATGTGTACTGGTTTCTTCTGGACTCTCAGTTATATTCCATTGATTTATATGTCTGTCCTTGTGTCAGTACCATGTTTGATTGCTGTTGCTTTGTGTTAAGTCTTGAAACCTAGAAGTATGAGTCCTGCTTTATTCTTTTTTCAAATTGTTCTGGCTATTTGGAATCTCTTGTAATTTCACATGAATTTTTTCCTTTTTTTAATATAAATTTTTAAATCAGTTTTTATATTTCTGTAAAAATGGCTATTGGAATTTTTATAGGGACTGCCTTAATCTGTAGATCATTTTGGTAGTATTGACATCACTAAAACATCCTACCTACGAATATGGGTATGTTTTTCCATTTATTTAGGTCTTGAGTTTCTTTCATCTGTGTTTATGTGTGCATGCAGAATATTTCATATGTATGAGAAGAAAGAATATTCTGCTATCTAACCTCTCACAGTCTATTCAGAGTTAATATTATATCATTTCATATATAATGTATAACTTTGGCATCCATAGTTTCCTTTATCCCTCTCACCAGTAAAAGTTTTGCTCTACTTGTCCTGTCTAGTATGCTGACATATGTTGAAAATTCCACAAGACAATATGATAGTATTTACTTTAAATTATTATATGTATTTTAAAATATTTAAGAGTAAAAACTATCTTTTCTCCTTTTCACTTCTATATTTACTATTCCTGTTTTTTATATGTTTGTAAAAATCCAAGTTTCCCCTTTTATCTTTTTCCTTGAGCTTGAAGAACTTACTTTACTGCTTCTTACAGAGTAGTCTGTTGACAACACTTCTCTTAATATCTCTTCATCTGAGAGTATCTATCTTTTGCCTTCCTTCCTGGAGTGTTTTTGTTGGACACAGAATTCTGTACTGATAGTTCTTTTATTTAAGGACTTAAAAATGTCTTCCATTATCTTCTGGTTTCCGTATTTCTGTTCATCAAAGACATCATTAAATTCAATGAATAGGCAAGCTACATACTGAGAGAAAATATTCTCTCAGTATGTTTATTTCTGAAAATGGACTTCTATCCAGGTTATACAGAGAACTTTAACAACTTGATAATATAAATACAGTTCAACTAACTCAACAAAATTTGGTGACAAGTCTTGAATATACTCTTTACAAAGAAATATTACAAATAACAAATAAGCTCATGAAAAGGGCTCAAGATCATTAGTCATCAATTAACTGCAAATTAAAATCACAACGAGATACCACTTTACACACAGCAGAATTGCTAAGACAAAATCTTGTATACGTTGACAAATGTATAGAACGTAGAAACTCTTATACTTTGCTGGCAGAAATAGAAAGTAGTATATCTACTTTGGAAAATGGTCAGTCTCTTTTAAAGTTAAATATGCATCTTATCAGTAATCCTTTAATTTCACTGATATGTATTTACCTGAGATAAATAAAAACACTTGACCCCATATAAACTGGAATAAGAGTCTTGATAGTCACTTTCTTTTAAAAGCTACAAATTAGAAATAAGCCAAATGTTCACCAGCAAGAATACAAATTATTGTATGTTGAGCAAATAGAAAATTACTCAGCTGCTGATACACAGAATAACTATATTCTCAAAAATATAATGCTAAGCACTCTTTTGCTCTAATAAAAAGCTGTACATAGTTTATAACTCTCTTTTAAAGAGTTCAAAATTAGGACACCTCTAGGGAGAAACTAAGGAAAGGGGGAAACCTCCATATTGATGTGAATTACATGTTTGTATTTGCCATGATTCACTGTATATTTTGGATTTGCACCTGTTAATTCAGTTAGATGACACTTGATTTTTAAAAAGAGTGAAGGTATGGAAAAAAAGTGATCAGAAACTATACTTAAAATATGACATTTCAAAAGCTGATGAGCTTTAATTGAGCAATATCTGAGGCTAACATCAAAGAAGACATACTCTGTAAATAAGCCTCTTACTCGGAAATCCAAAATATCTACCTGAAGTAGTTACTCCAGATAAGTCATAAGGAGCTTGGTTCTTTGAGTCATGACATGCTCAAGTTCCCCTGACAAACTCTAGTCTAAGGAGACCTCATTCTATTCACAGCAGGACCACAATACCAGCTGGCAGACAGCTTCTAGTTTTGGTCTTGCAGGTTCAGAAAAAAATAGAGAAAACACAAGAGAAAGCACTTAGTTTCCCCCCAGGCTGTAAATATTTTCATTTGGTGCTCAGTAAGTACAAGAATATAGCTACAGAAGAAATGTACCCAATTTCTCTAAGAAGGAAAATCTAAAAGCAATAGAACTGTTTGCCATTTTAAGTTTACTTTTAATTCAGGGTCCAAATTGGTTGATATCTATCTATCTATCTATCCATCTATCTATCTATCTACTTACCTATCTAATACATGTGTACATATTACATATAAGTATTACAATCCTACATGTTCAAAGAGAATGAGGGATGAAGTGGGTTAATACAATAGAAATACATAGGCTCCTATACACATTATCTCAATTAATAGCCCTCCATTTTCTCTCCTGCCCTATTTTCCAGTTAGTTGCATCACACTATTTCTTATCTATTTCAATATGCCATCTTCCCTAGCCACAGCAGGAAAATGGACCTCATGAAGGTTACCAATGACATTTACTTAGCTATATTCAGTGGATACTTTTCCATCTCCAGTGATAACAATCTCTTTATTAAGCTACCTTGGTGTTTCACAATATTCCTCCTCCTTTTTCTAACTCCTTTGTGGGTTCATCTGCCTCTAATCTAACTTTAAATTTTGGCAGTGCTCAAGCCTTGGTTCTACACTACGTGCCCTCCTCATTCTATAATCTCTTCATGAGAAACATCCATCATTTATACCTTGATGCCACTCAAGGTTCTAATTTCCTTCTGGATCTTTTTTTTTTCCCCCCCTAAAGGTCAGACCTCTGTGTCTATCTTCCTTCTCAAATTTCAGTTTGGCTGTCTCACAAATGCCTCATTCTCATCACACTGATGACTGACCTCATAATGTTTGTGCTGGCAATCCCTCAGTTTACACCTCCTTTTCTCAATGTCACATCTTCCTAAGTTATCCAAGACACTTCTCTCTCACTCCACCATCCACAGATTTCATAAATCCCTGGGGTATCATTGCTTCCCAGACTGTTGTGGGTTATCTTCTAATTGTCACCAATCTGTTCACTCTACAAAGCAACAAGAATGATCTTTAAAAGCTAATCAGATCTTGTCATTACCAATGCCTGAACTGTTTCCCCTCTCTTTGTCCCCTAATCTCATTTTCAAGTTAATTTCTTACTAATTTGTACTTTAAAATCCTTCAAGACTTAAATAAAATGTAAAAAAAAAAATCTTTTCCTGACCACCCTTCTTATAATCACCTTTAGAAGACCCCACCCTTTCTTCATACCTCTTACTTTTGACAATTGTCTTGGAATAATTAATTTTGAAACCTCTTGGATTAGAATGCCAGTTTAATGAAGAAAATAAACTCTTCTGTTTACTTTTCTGTTCTATTTTTAGCTTTTAGTCCAGTACTTTACACTTAGCATGTACCAGTAAATGTTTATTAAGTTACTTTGCTGCTCCCTCCAATTAATACCTTCCTTTATTATCTGCTCTAGTTTTCTTCACTTAGCCAACCCTTGTAATCTTTTAAGGCTCATCTCAAACATCACTATTTCAGAAAGCCTTCCCTATTGTCCCTAGCCACCTCATCTCTATACTCCTATGGCTCATTATAATTTCTATTTTATAAATGTTATCATACTACCATGTAATTTTCGTTTTTCATTAGTACTTATGTTCCTAACCTGTGAAATCCTTAAGGAGAAGACCTATGTCTTTCATGTATATACACTCAGGGATTGGCCATGGTAAGACTCAAATACTGTTTATTCAACGAATAAATAAGTTAGTGAGTAAACTGGGTGTCATGCTTCACTTTGGAGACAAAGAAATCTACACTCAAGGAGGTGAGATGATTTTCAGAATATCTCATGTTAGAATTCAACATCTTTTCATTACCTCATTCTTCTTCTTGGCCCTAGGCAGTGAATTCCTAGGTAATTCCCAAGCTTCCTAGCTCACAGGACCTCCACTGTTCAATATCTTAGATGATCGTAAGCAAGAAAATTACCAGATTCAAGTTTTGTCTACTTTCTTTTACCTTTTCCCACTTTGCGTAGAAATTCTAACACTATTTTGGAGACTAAAAGTGGGATGAAAAAGGAGAAGAGCAAAAATAGTCTTGCATAATTTGCTGATGGAATAGCAACCCCGGCATAATTGAGAACAGCCTGGGTTTTTAACATGCTTCAAATCTCCATGAATCAGGAGGCATTTGCACTTGCATGAGTGAAAATGTCAGGGAATGATTTTGAAAGGCCCTGTTTGAGGGTGAAATGTTTCTGCGTCTGAAATCCATTTTACTGAGCAAACTACAGTAGTCATAAAGGCTAAGAGGTTTTCATTTCCATAATTTTACCAATTTTTTTCAGGAAAAAGTAGAAAAACCCAAGCTTATAAATTGGACCTTCACAGCTCAGCAATAAATGTATTTTCAATAAGAGTTCTGACTGCCCTGACAAAGAAAACTGACATCTCTGTGTGAGGCATCTCATGAAGCTTTGTCCAGTATCTTATCTAGATAATTCCAATACCCTTGGAATTATGTCATGTTGCATACCATTTCTAACTTTGTAGTAAGCTCATTTTGCTTCCTAGGTTCTTGAGAACAGCGAGTTCTTTCCCCACTGAGTTTTATCAACAAACCTTTATTGAACATCTTCCATGTGTGAAGGAATTCTTTAGAAACTAGGGAAGAAGCCATGAATATAGAAATCTTTGCCTTCAGGGGGTCAATATTCTAGTAAAGGAAGACTGACTATAAATTAAGAATTGGTTAAGAAGTAAAAAATATTTAATTTTCATCAGCTGAGGAAAATAAACCAGGAAACTGTGGAAGAAAACCTCTGGCATTGGAGGAAACTGAGTTACATTTTTAAATACAAAGATCAGAAAAGACTTCACTGAGATATCATTTGAGCAAAGATCTGAGGGAAGTGACATAGTGAAAAATACTTCCAAAGAAATACAGAGTATGCACACTGGAGGGCACTTTACAAAATAACTGGGCAGTACTCTCCAAATCTCAAGGTCTTTGGGGTGCCTGGGTGGCTCCGTTTGTTAAGCACATCCTACTTTTGGTTACAGCTCTGGTTATGATCTCAGGATTGTGAGATCAAGCCTCCTCGCCAGCCCCCACCCCTCTGGCTCCACAGTGGGCATGGAACCTAAGATTCTCTTTCCCTCTGCCCCTCCCTCTCAACGGGCATGCATACTCTCTCTTTCAAAAAACAAAACAAAAACACTTCAAGGTCTTGAAAGACACAAAATGACAAAGGAATTGTTACAGACTGGGGGAGACTAAGAGACATGGCAACTAAATGCTGGCTGGAACAGAAAATGGGGACTTAGTGGACAAATGTAAAATTTCAATCAAGTCTGCAGTTCAGTTACAGTACAATACAAACATTAATTTCTTATTATTATATTATTCTTAATATTATTATTTCTTAATGATTATTCTGTAAGAATTATCTTGGTCATGTAAGATATTAATATTAAGGGAAACTGGGTAAAGGAAAAATGGGAGCTCTGTACTTTTCTGTAATTCTTCTCTAAGTCTACAATTATCTCACACTAAGAAGTAAAATCAATTGTACATACCATGCAAAGAGATTTCTGAGAAGGATTAGCTAGCACAAACTTTTCTAGCATGTTAGAAGAGAGTCAAGGACACAGTATGGCTGGATCTGAGTGAGCAATGGAGCAGGCAAGCGGGATGTGTAAAGGGGGCAGGAGCATGTACAACTCTTCAGGATTTTAACTTGTATTCTGAGTTACACGACAGCTGTTGGGACTTTTTGAACACAGAGATGTCATGATCTGACTGAGATTTTAAGAGAATCATCCCGGCGCCTGTGCGGATAAGCTAATGCAAAAAGTTGGGGGACTAATCATGGTAGCTTGGATCAGGGTATAGCAATGGAGATAAATTGATGAATTGAAAGACAACTGATTCTGTTTATTGAACTAAAAGTAGAGCTAACAGTTCTACGTAAAGTTTAAAATGTGTGATTTTTTTTTTCCTTCTCTCTGGCTTGCCATGTTTTTCCATCTTAACTGTATATACTTTATTTTCAACTTCTCCTATAAAATGGAGGAAGGACTTGATGTAGATGAGCATCCTCTAGTTTTCTTGTAATTCTAAGGAAATAGGGCTCCAATAGTCCTAATATACCTTTTTCTCTTATAACGGAGACAATTAATATGAATGATTCATTCACCTTAAGGTATTAAAAACCTCATGGGGCAGCCCAGGTGGCTCAGCGGTTTAGCGCCGCCTTCAGCCCAGGGTGTGATCCTGGAGACCCGGGATCAAGTCCCATGTTGAGCCCCCTGCGTGGAGCCTGCTTCTCCTCTGCCTGTGTCTCTGCCTCTCTCTCTGTGTGCCCTGATGAATAAATAAATAAAATCTTAAAAAAAAAAAGAACTTCATGTGTCCCCCCCTTCCTAGGAAATGTTTAAGAGACTACCAGGAGAAGATAAATATATATTCAAAAGAATGAATAACTAATTTTTGACTGACACATCAGAGGGAGAAAAAGATTTGACAATGAGGCTCTCATGGCACCTCTCCCTCTCCTTCCATTTCACAACATCTCCATGAATTCACTCAGTGTGCACCCATGGGAGGTACTGCTAGCCGTTTTTTGTTTTTTCTTTTTTCTTTTTAAGATCAGTAACACCCTTAGGATCCACAACAGATGCTGACTGAGCAAAAAATATGCTCTTCCCCAAGAGCTCCAGCAATGACTACATATGATGGGTAACCAGGGCCTGGTCATTTCTGCTCAAAGTGCAAATCCTCCAAAGGGTCATACTGACCAGGGGGCTCTCCTTTGGGCTGGCTGAGACTCAGTCAGATTGCCTCACAGTCCTAGTTCAATGTTTCTTCTTCTGTTTCCCAAGAATTACATATACATTTTAGTCTGAAAGTTAACACAATGCTCCCCTTTGACCTTTCACAAGCAACACCCCCATAAACCTCTTGCACTCCTACCTTTGTTTCAGTGCCTTCTTCCTGGAAGATCTAATGCAAATACTGGACTTATCCCAAAAGTCAATCTGATCTTCTATCTACCTTATCTGTCTTTTTTTCACTAATCTCATGATCAACATATGCTATAATTTCTGGTGCATACAGATACTCAATAAATGTTTGTTTTATAGCACTCAGAGAACTTGGGTCCCAGTATAGCCTTTCCCCAAGTACTATGTGTGACTCACCATTAGCTGTCTCACCACTATGATAAGGGGGTGGAAGTAGATCTTTTGAGTATCTTTTCAGCTTGAAAATGCCACATCTCTAGGGAAGAACATATCTCTGTACATCCCTATGCTCACCTCTTGAGGAGACCAAGTCTAGCACCTCCAGAAGCATAATCTGGTTTGACAAGAGATTGAATACACTAAGAATCATATTGAGCTGCTCGCCTCCAGGGAAGAAATACAGCAGCAGAGGCACTCCTGGCAGCATCACCATGGTCACTGCTGAGTTGGGTAATGGTAAAACAGAAGTCATAGTGAAGTCATCCAGGGCAGAGGTTGGCAGACTTTCTCTGAAAAGGGTGAATTTGTAAGTATTTTAGGCATTTGGGGCCATATATGGTTTCAGTTACATATTCTTTGTTAATTTTTACAACATTTTCAAAATCTAAAATTCATTCTTTAGCTTGAGAGCCATACAAAAATATATATGGGTTCAATGTGACCACTGGGCCATAGTTTGCCAACTCTTTTTCTAGATGACCATCTTTTATGTCTACAAAACAACAAGGGAAGAAAGAAAGAAAGAAAGAAAGAAAGAAAGAAAGAAAGAAAGAAAGAAAGAAAGAAAGAAAGAAGAAAGAAAAGGAAAAGAAAAGAAAAGAAAAGAAAAGAAAAAAGAAAGAAAAAAGAAAAGAAAGAAAAGAAAAGAAAAGAAAAGAAAAGAAAAGAAAAGAAAAGAAAAAAAAACGAGAAAAGAAAGGAGGAGAGGAGGGAAGTAGGGTATTGTGTCCTCTATACATTTAAGGCAAACCCATGGCTCCAACTGTGCCGCTCCCTGAGCTCACGGGCCTCAGATCTGTTGGTAGCTTTTGTCCCCAAGATGACCCCATCTTACTGGTTTCCAGACTAGTTCCTTGGGAACTTCTTGGAAGTGCCATAGTGGTTCGGTATGGAGGAATCAGGTAAAAACTAAACCAGTCTCCTAACCCATAGCATCCAGAGGGCTGCTCTACATAGTCACTACAGTGGCTTTTCATTCCACAGAATCTATTTTCTTTCTTTCTTTTCTTCGGTTCCTTCCTCATTTTTCTCCCTCCATCCTTCCTTCTATTCTTCCATAAAGTTCTTGGATCAATAATTTTTTTAAAAGTTTTTTTTTTTTTCTTGAATCAAAAGTGTGATCAAGGAGCAATTCCCTGAGGCATTAATGACCAAAGAAAAAGCAAAATGTAGGGCAAGTGGGTGGGCTCTGGAATCAGGCCCTCCTGGCTTCTGATTCAAACCATGTCCCTTTAGCAGCTGTCACAACTGACTTCCTTTCCTCTAGGCTCAGTTTCATCTCCCCTTGGGGATTACCATTTTTCCCTCACAACCTTTACATGAGGATTAAACAACCCATGTGAAAATGCTTCTTCCAGTGTTTGATACATACTGGGTGCCTCTGTATCCCTTTGGTGGCCTGTATGGTGCCCAGACAATATGCCCTCCCCAACGTACAACTACAGCATATGCATGTTATATGTGTAGGCAAAACAATGAACACAAGGGGTGATGCAAAGTGATGTGAAATCCTAAAAAACCTCATCTTCTTTTTTTTAAAATTTATTTATTTATGAGAGAGAGAGAGAGAGACTGAGGCAGAGACACAGGCAGAGGGAGAAGCAGGCTCCATGCTGGGAGCCCGACGTGGGACTCCATCCTGGGACTCCAGGATCGTGCCCTGGGCCGAAGGCAGGTGCTAAACCGCTGAGCTGCTGAGCCGCCCAGGGATCCCCAAAACCTCATCTTCTACACCTGTTTTCACAACTCCCATAGATATCATATTCTCATGATTAGAAAAACTTGCCCTTATCTGAAACTTTTTGGGGGGCAGGAGTACAAGACTCTACACTTTTAACCACTTCTCTCCCATCCTGTGATATATCTACAAAAGATCCCCAGATTAAGGCATCGGACCTTCAAAGTTCCCAGGCAAATGTGAATAACCCAATGTTGGAAACATTCATCTGTGAGAGCCACTGCTATCTGCACAGTATTTTCCCCTTTGCCTGACTCAATGGGCCTCAGGTTTTTCTCTCTTCTGATAAAGATGATAAAGTTCCTCATTTTTTGGCTGACAAAATATTTTTCTGACAAATGTGAAGGATACAAATGTGAAGGATTCTCACCAGTCCTTACTGAACTTGAACATCTGCCCGGATGCTTGGAGAATGCAGCCTGTTTTTATACACTATGTTAATCACACAGAAAAACAAAGAAGACAGACATGAGAGTAACGGACTCTTAAAACATAGATGGCTGGCAGCAGAAAAGAGGGGAGGAGAACTCAGGATCAATGGAAGCTTCAGATTTTTGAATCAGATAATCTTTCAGTAAAAATTATGACTCAGTAAAAATCACTCAGTAAAAATTATGCTAAGTGACAGAGGGATGTTGGCTTACGTGACCTGGGAAGTCTTAAAGGATAAGTCTTCTTTCTCGGGGTATCTGTTAGAACCCAGGGGATGTTCCATCACTAGATTTGGATAATTAAAAGATTATCTGCCTGTTTGTTTCATTTTATCCAGATTGCTTCTGAGAGATGGTAAATGAGCCAGCGTCCCTCACTAAATAAACTGTTCTCTAAATAAATAAATAAATAAATAAATAAATAAATAAATAAATAAATAAACAAACTGTTCTCTGGCAACCAGTGTGGCATCATTTCTTACAGCATCCAGATTACTGACAGAGGATCCACTTGATTGAAGGAAACAATATGGCTTCCCTAGTTACCTACTCCATTCTAGCAGAGAAGAGATAACCTAGGGCAGAAAGCCCCGAAGCAGAGACTGAGTCCATGGAAAAGGGACTTTTGGAGAACACTCAGGGTCAATCCCAAGTTCCACTCTTATTTCCTTTTATCCTACATTTTCAGATGACCCCAATTCACTAATCATTGATGAGAACTAAATCTAAGTTTTTTTCAGCTTCAGCTCAAGGTAACTGGAATTCTATGAATTCCTTGAACACTGTGAATGATTGTCATTTAGCTGCACAGTCAATGGGGAGCATGATTCTTGGTGCCGTTCCCCCAACATGATTCCTTTCCAGCCCTACAACTGGAATTTTATGAGAATAATATGAGATAATTTATGTAAAATGCTTAGCCCATGACTGCTTTCAATGAAGAACTTAAAATTAAACATTATTATTCATTTTTTTCAAATTCTTTCATTGTCACAAGTTTTTGGTTACCCATAATATCTACCAAGCAAAACCATCACCCATATGAAGAGCCAAGAGGACTACCCCCAAAATAATCTAGAATGTCATGAGAAGTGAGTTTCTCAAGACTAAACACAGTTTTATTTAAGACTTTTCTCTTAAATATGTTTAGTATTTTGGTGCCATTTAGTATGAACATAACTGTTACATAAAAAATAAAATAAAGTTGCAGAATGCCAAAGTTTCACAACTTTACAAATATACATTTTATGGGATGAAGACTCTGATAAACTTTAGTGGAAAGGTATGCTTAGCATTTTATGCTTAGAGACACCAGTCCTTTTAGACAAGGAAGAGCCACTAGAACCAGACAAGTCACTAGCAGCCATCAGGTGTTTAGCAACTTCTTTCTGACCACTGCAACATTACTGTGCTTATTATTTGTCATTAAAGAGTTTTCTAAGTATATTTTCCCATCCATGTTTTTGTGTTTAATTTTTAATTTGGACCATTAAACCCCTGGGACAGAGGGTGAATCTTAAATACTGCTTTTTAAACACTCTGTCTCATCTTTCCATGGTTACTTTCTCATTGTTGCCTGGAACTCATTTGGGATTTTATCTAGAATTAGCCCATTAAAATGGCATTGAATTTGGTGGTACTAATAACAAGCATATATTATTCTGCTATAGCTGTCCCTTTATAGAATTCTGATAGACAGCTGAACTTTTTAGTGCTTCTTTAGTGCCTCCTACAAAATGGGCTGTGTTTGCCTTTGTGGCCCACATGTACAGCCTCTTAGCAATATGTCATTTCTGCCTCTCTTGACATTCCTGACCTGTACTGTATCATGATCAATTGATGACCAACACATTTGCTTTGACAATTGGAGTGAAACAGAGTCATGAGACCCAAATCTATGTGCATGGCTGAGCTGATACTAACAAATTTTAATTTCTTATTTATCTGCTTGTCACCTAGAGTTCTAGTTGGAATTCTGAAGGAAGACCTTTGTTATAAGAAGTTTAAAAAATAAGGCCTATAAGCCATTGAAATTTCTTCTACTTGACCAAAATCTAATCCAACTGAAATGAACTCTTTTATTCAATCCAAGTTAAAACAAAACAGAAAACGAAACTTACATTCATATTACGTGTTTAGAACTATAATACTATTTCACATGAATACAAAACCCCTTTCTTGTCTAAATAAATGGCAACCAGTTTCCAAATGACATTTTTTCCCTTCACTTTTTTCACTCCTACAAATAGCTGCAATCCTATTATCAACAAGACATACAGGACCTGGTTACAGAATACACTGCATCATCAGTACACTTCTCTTTATAACTACTGCTACCATTTTAGTGTGAACTCTATTGTCCTCAACATAGAACACTACAATAATCTCTAATATTTCTCCCTGCTTCCTCTCTTGACTCTGTGACTAACTTTCCACAGAGCAGCCAAGGTGATATCCTAAAAATATAACTGATACCATTATCTTTCTCTGCTTAAAATACTCTAGTGGGTCACATTATAATTTGAATAAAATTTAATATTAATATGTGAACTACAAGGGTCTCAATGATTTGGCCTCTCCCTACATCTTTAATGTCTTCTATAACCTTTTTCTCTTGCTTACCATGCTTCAACCATTCTGATCTTCCCATTGTCATTGAGCCCACTTGCTCAACTGTAGACCTCAAGAGTCAAAATGAGAAATAGACAAGACTGCTTAACTGATGCTCTACCTGAGACCCACTGTTCTTGTTTCCTATTGCACTTTTTTGAGACATAGACAAAGATGTTTTGCAATGACCTGAACATTTGAACTGCCAGGCCAGAAAAGCTCTGATAGCCATGGAGTGCCTAGAAGACCACATCCCACATGTCTGCTTCCCTCCCTACAATTGTGGACTGAACACACACTGACCCCCTGCACTCTGCCGCTATGATCACATACTCCCTGCCTGCTCTCTTGTATGTACCTCCCCCAATCTCTTCTTTTAATGCTGTAGGTGTCCATCTTGCCAGTGGAGAGGTCAGTTGTTACCTGTCACCTCCCTCATCTGTCCATACCTGAAAAAAACTTCTCCCTTTCTCTTTTCCAAACCCTCCTCTCTTGAATGATGAGCTGCTCTTGCCACGAATTTATCTGAGTTTGTTGGGCAATGATGTTGGCAAATCCAGCCAGGAGCTGTGATTCTGATTTGGCCAGCACCCTCCGGCTTTGTGACTCAGAGCAGTTGGCCCCGGCACTGCCAGGGCTCACTCACTATTTCCTGAATTAGCAGCTCAATGATCGATTGATTGGTAACACCATCATTTGGCAATTTTGGAACTACTCCGATTTCATAGCCATTTACTACAAAAATGTTCTCCATTTACCTCTTCCCATGGTTGTCTCTTCATTATTCATTTCTCACCTCAGAGATGTCTTCACCTAAATACTCATGTAAACTATCACCCTTCAGTCCAATCCTTCTCCATCATATAAGTCTGTGTGATAAACCGAATTATTGGCCCCGAATACTCAACTTCCCAGCATCTTTTCCTTTCCAAAGCTTCATCTTCAAGCAGTGTTTATCTCTGCTCTTTTGGCTTGTCCATATGATTTTTTTTTGGCCAATAATATACAAGTATAAGAGCTTGCCAGTTCCAAATACAAAACCTAAAAGACCTCTTTTGTTTTTACTTGCTTTCTTAAACCTCCGGCATAGCAAGACAGAACTATGCCAGCCCCTGCAGCCTAAAGCCAAGCCACTATCTGAACCCACTTTGAATTACCTTGACCCCAGACCACTCCCAGATAAAAATAAATTCCCTACAAGCTACTCGGGGTTCGGTTGATATGCTGCAAATTTTTATTATTGCAAAAGGGTACTAAGATGCTATATTTTCATAGCACTTATCATTTTAAAGTTACTTTCATTTATTTTGTTTTATCTATTTATATATCTTCACCATTATTAGAATATAAATTTCATGGAAGCAGGAATCTTTTCCAATTTACTTTCCCTGAACCTATAATAAAATAAATAGTACCTGGCACATCAGTCACATACTAGATGTTCAATAAATCTTTGCAGAAAGGAGCAGTGAATTGTTGTAACAGTTTTACCAAAGGGCCTAATTAACAATGTAGAAATAAGGGGACACTGAAAAAAAATTTAAATAGCCATAGTAAAGAGCATAATTAGAGTATAATACTCTGAAGAAAGGTTAAAATCTATTGATCCGAATTTTCCTATTAACAGGCTTAAAATATCAAACATATGAGGTTATGTAGAAGGAAAAGGTACAACGTTAGTAGAACGTAGAGATGATTTCCAAGTATTGTTATGATAAAAACCCTTAAAGCTGAACTTGAACAAAATTGAATTTTCAGAGAATAACTGTCTACATCTAAATGCTCCGGTATCATCACATCTCCCAAATAATGTATTCACTGAGTGTTTTGCGTAAGAACATACATCAGTTTTCAACTCAAATTGACTTAAACAAGAGAGAAAATGGAATTTTTCATATTTTAAAAATATCTATAAAGAAAGTAAATTTCAGGAAAAGCATGATTTAACATTTTAAGAATAACAACAAGGACCTATTTCATTTTCTTACTGTCTACTCTTCCCCTTCTATAGTCAGCATCATCCTAAGACTGACTTCCCTCATTGTCACCAGATGAACGCCAACAGCTCCGGTGACCACCTGAGTCACGCTTCTTGACCCATGTCAATCTCTAGCACCTGTGCACTGTTAAATTATCAGCTGGCTTTGAGAGAGGGAGATTATCCTGGATTATCCAAGTGGGATCAATGAAATCATAAGCATCCGTATAAATGGAAGAGGAAGGCAGAAGAGCTAGAGAGACCTTTGAAGATGCTATGCTGCTGGCTTTGGGAGTCAAGGAATGGGGTAGCATCCAGATGTTGGGAAAAATAAAGAGGAGGAGACTCCCCTAGAACCTCCAGAAGGAATAAGCCCTGCTGACACCTTGACTTCAGCCCAATGAAATGCATTTTGGACTTCTGGCTTCTGAAATAGTAAGATAATAAATTTGAGTTGTTTTATGCTAATTGTAATAATTTATTACAGAAGCAATAGGAAAACTAATACAGAGTAAATATACTCTAATGTATTTTTCTTTTTGCCCTTATAAGAAAATGGGCTTTAGAGGGAAGGTGACTGCAACTGCAAGTAGAAAGTGATAATCAAAAACAGAGATTCATTGGACTTTTGCTTCTGAAATTCTAAAATCTTGCCAGGAAGTTACCACAAGCACCTTATCTAGTCAGACACCAGATTTCTGAACCTACTCCTCTGATTCTTCTTCTTGCTTCAAGGTTGTACTTATGCCAAAAATGGGCCTTTCCTACTTAATCTGAGCTCTTGTCAGACACATTAGTTGCAAGATATGATCAATCAGAAGACCCTAGCAGAGTGCCTAGCTCACTATAAATATTAGCCTTTACATTATTATCTTTATTTTATGGCAAGACTTTTGTATTTGTTAAGACACACAGTTATCTGTTACAATCTATGAGAGGGAAACACTTCACATGTGAAAGTCAGAACCTCTTAACAGCTCGGTGCTGGGGAAGGGACCAAGCTCAGTGGTCAATAGGATGGTACATAACACCCCTGTTTCTGGGATCCAATTTTACTACCTAAGAGACATATCTGGTGATTTAGCAAGCTTATAAGAAAGATGTGTGTGTTCTGCAAGCCCAGCTCATTTATAGCACAGAAAGAAACACCCCTCAGAAGCATACCTATGCAAAACATAGCTCATGATACATTGTAGATGCAGTACCCAGCTCCAGAAGCCACTCCCAGTTCTGAGAGATTTCCTAGACCTCAAAGTAGCCAAAGTGAAAAATCTAACTATTCAGTTTTTGATAAAGATGGATAAGACAGATGTACACGAATATCTCAGAATTTGATTGCACTTGAGATTTAGGAAATTTAATGGAAAAACTATTAATGATGATAACACCAATAATGCCACACATTCACTTGCAGTAGCCTTAAATCTAGACGCTGTGTGTGGTGACTGTTGTGCATTATTTAATTCATTTATCCAATACATATTTACTGAATGCTAATTATGTGCCAGACTCTTCTGGTTCCTGGAGATACGGCAGTAAATAAGACAAATGAAATCATTCCATTAGGGAGTTTATGTATTAGTGGGAAATGGAACACATAAAATTTAAATATGTGTATAATGTAAATATATATACTTAAATTTAACGTCTTCCATATGTATTCACATAAATGCATTTGAGTTATAAATATATGTCAGTTGATGTGAGGTCAGGCAGAGAAAGTGGGTAGAGGGATGCTGTTATCCTATAAAGGACTGAGGAAAGAGGCTCACCAAGAAGATAACTTGAGGCAAAGTCCCAAAGGAGCTAAGGGCAAGAGCCATGAGGATGCCTTGGAGGAGAACATTCCAGGGAGAAGGGACAACATTTCAAAGAATCTGAGGTGATAATGTGCCTACCAGTGCTCTGTAATTAGCATGTGTATTGTATCTGAAAGGAAATGAGAGAAGTGGAAAGTTATAGTAGGCTACATCAGAGGTAATGGGAACACACCAATTAGGTTGGGTATTCTAAGACCTTGTAAGGACTTTTTATTTTAGGGAGATGGAAAGCCAAAGGATTCTGAATAGGAGACTGATATGACCTGACATAAAAATATCACTCTGGGGCTCTACTGAGATCCTAGAGCGGCAGACAGGGTATTTGAATCCAACCTGCCTAACACCAAAGCTGATATCTTCCACATACTTCCATGTCTATAATTTATATTACTTTTACAATATTTTCTGTGCTATGGAAAACACTGAGGATGAATAAGAAGTATTCTTTGTTCAGGAGCTCAAGATGTGAACCTCCTTACTCAGGTCTGCCTTTTAGTCATCCTACCAAAAAGTTTTGAAGTTCAGTCCATAGGAGTTCAGATTGACCTTCTGCTTTCATGCTGTGACTGAGCCATTTCTTCGTTCATATTTAAGTAACTTCAACAACTGTTTGAGGAGGACAAAGAAGGACAGCCAAGCACCCACCACCAAAATCTGAGGATTTTTCTTGAGAACTACCTAATCTTGTGCTATCTGAACTTGTATGCCTTTTGTCTACATATTTGACAATGGCCCAAAGCAAGGACTAGATGGTAAAATTGCCCCGTGGAATTCTAATGCCAATGACCATTTTCTACAAGTTAACCATGGCAATCTCCTCCTTTTCTTCTTCAATTCTAATCATTATGATGACAGAGGGTTCACTTTCCCATAAATCCTTTTTAGGCAATCTTATTCCATACAAAGGTATTAAATATCACAAAGACCCGGTAACTCCCAAATGTAAGTCTCCAACTCCTATGTCTGGCTCAGATCACTGCTTTGGACTTTGTTTTGTATAATCGTCTAATTACTTGACATTTTATCATGTATGTTTAAGAGGCATCTCGAATACAACATGTCTAAAGAAGACTCTTGATTTCCAAATCTATTCTTCCTCAGTGGATTCCATTTATCTCATTGCCCCAGGTTCCTTTTCTTTCCTCACACTTAATGTCTAATTCCTGGGCAAGTCCTTTTAAATCTATCTTCAACTTATATCCCGAGACTGGTGTTTCTTACTATCTATGTCATGGCTATCTTGAGTCACAGCTCTATCAGCTGTCATCTTGACTACTGCAGTAAACCTCTTCACTGCTTTTTTGTATTCCATCCTTGCTTAATATAGTCATTTTCTGTTCTTCAACTAGAGTGATATGTTAAAAACAATTTCTGAAAGGCAACAATCAGAAAAAGACAAAACCCTGTGTGGGTGAAAATGCAAAACACCTGGAACTCAGGCATTGTTCATGAGAATGCAAAATGGTGAAACTGCTACATTTAAATACATACTTGTACATGCTAGTGATCCTACTTCTTTGTATTGACCCAAGTGAAATGAAAGCATATGTTCACACAAAAACCTGTATGTGGGTTTTTACAATAGACTATTTTGTAAATAGGGAAGGAAACTCAGGAAAAACTGGGAAACAGATAAATTGTGGTGTATGTATTTACCAGCACATAATTCAGTAATAAAACAAAATACTAATATGCTCAACAACATGGATGGCTCTCAAATGCATTATGCTAGGTGAAAAAAGTCAGAATCAAAGGTTACATACTATATAATTCAACTTACAGGATATTCTGAAAAGGTCAAACAGTAGTCACAGTAAAAAGATTTAGTGAGGGTGGAGGTTACTACAAAGCAGAAAGGTCCATTCTTTTGGGTGGTGTAACTATTGTATATCTTGATTATTATGATATGACACAATGACCTGTGTATATCAAAATAAGCAGAACAATACCCTTTTAAAAAGGGTAAATTTGTAGGTAGGCTATACCTAAACAATTAAAATAGGAAAAATGTTATGTTCAATACCCTGTTTATTTATTTTTTTCAATTCCCGGTTTCAAACACACAGTGAAATTCCAGTAGAATCAGACTAAAATCCAAACTCCTTATGTATTTAACCTGCACAAATCTACTCTCAAGACTTTATCTTGTTGTTCTGAGAAAATATGAAGTTATTTCTCATTTCATGACATTTATATTTTTTCCCCTATATTGGGAAAGTCCTTTCCAAGATCTTTCCATGGCTCACAATTTACTGAATGTAGCTTTTCTACTCAAACGTCCACCCTACTTCTCAAGGTACACAACATTCTCTGACTTCTTATTCTATTTTTACTTGTAGACCTAACACAATTTAGTTCCTTACTTGACTAGAAGGTAAGTCCCATTAGAGAAAGGACTTGGTCTTATTGAGCACTGTTATCCCCACCAGCTCTGAGAAGTGAGGAAGTAACACATATTGTTAAATATATTTTGTTGAATGTACACTGAATAAATTGATGACTGTTTGGAGACTCTATAATCACACCAGAATTTTTTCCCAGACACCTGTAAAATAATTGCTAAATTGATATACACTTTTTTGTCTGTTTCCCATGGTGCTGGCACAGAATCGAAGCATACAGGAAATCCTACTTTTTAAACACAAGCTGACTGGTTATTTAAAAATATAGGAAGAGTTACCTGGAAAGTCTGCTGAGTTCTCAGTATTTTAATGTTGGTTCTGTGTCTATCTTCCTGAGTGAATTCTAGGAACACAAGAAAAAAGTAAAACCAGTTTACCTCACAGGAATGTACAGATGCATAATAAATTAGACTTTTTTCTTTGCAAAAATGAAGCACTGTTTCAGCTTTTTTCTGTTCAGTCTGATTTCACTGATTCTATAATTAGCTTTCTCAGATTCAGTGATTGTGGTATAATTAGGCTATGGCTAATAATGATTGTCATGTGCACATAGGCATGCAGTTAAAGAGTTGAAGCACTGCCGAGATGTGTAAGGATGTTATTTAGCTATATATCTACATCTAATACATGCAGAGCAATTCTTACTCAACATTGCATTTATAACCTTGATGAGATCCAGAGGCTCCTCCCAACCTTCTTCTTTTTTAAGCTTTAAATTTTACAAATTCTAAACAAATCAAGAAAGCCAACCTGGGAAACACACATACAATTAAATTAAAATTCATAAAGAAAAGAATAAAACAGTCTTTAATTGGTGATTCATAATGTTGGTGGGTAAATGATGCTACTAAGTGGGCAGGCAAGGATACTAAAGATAAACTCTTCCTTTTTACTCTAGATAATTAAATTACTTAGAGACTGCTTTATTTATCAAAGGAACAAAAACAAACTTTAGCTGATATGAATTATCTGAAGGTCTGAATTAACAGTGTAATGCTATAATTAGATGCTATTGAGGATGAGGTCAATAACTGAACATTAGTACACTGCCCCTTCCATCCAATCTGGGTGGAGGTAAAAGGGGTGGAGGATAATTGGCTGAGCTCAGTTAACTCCTGGGAGAATCCCTAGGACATTAGAGAATAAAAATAATTCTATGAATAGTTGTGTAAGACTATTATTTGAAAACTCAATGCTTAGCTAACATCCAATTAACTGGCAGGACTTTAGATCTCCAGGCATCCCCTATGGATCAAGGGGAAAAAAAGGAGAAAGACTGATTTCATTTCTTTCTAATATTTATTCATTGCTCTAGCCAGAGATGTATTCATTTTTAAATAGGGTTATAGTCTGCTTGATTAGTCTCTACATGATGCCAAACATATGAATAAAACCTGAAAATTACATCCAAAATATCCTTTATTCTCTGTGACCACTTGCAGATGAACATACCATTTACCTGATAAATGAGGGCTATTTGAGCTTTCTGGGTGTATCCTATCTGGCTCTTTTTCCACCATTTGGGGCATTAAGTTTTAACTTGACTCACCACTGGCCTTCATTTGTGCTTCTACCATCTTGGTTAGTGGTACCACAAACAATTGCACTTTAGGTGTAGCTTAAACTCTCTCTTCACTCAAATCATTTCTTCTATTTTTATGCTTGTTTTGAAATCTCCTGTGAGGAAGCTGTTTTGTTGTTTTTTTTTTTTTTTCCTCCCTATTAACTGACCTCTGTTATATGCCAGGCACTACAGCAATATAGAAATCACTTTATAGACAATATCTATCTCATTTAATCTTGACAATGCAGAATGGAAATTATTTAGAAATAGGGAAAATGAGCAACACAGAGTTGTATTTTCAGGGCACTAGAGCCAAAGGGAAACAGGAGGGATAAAAATGCACTTTGGTCCCTAGCCTCCCTTCATATCATGCTTTCATATGCTAAGCCTCAAGTCAATCAACAAACTAATCAACTAATCAACGGCCATTTAAGGAGCTCCAGGCTGGGATTCAAGTAAAAATATTCAGGAACTGGATCTTGGGCTTTATTCAATTCTGCCTAATTCCATTCTTATTCATATGCTCACCCACAGTTAATAAAAACTACTTAAGAAGCTTTCAAACCATTCTGAAGCCTATAGCACAGGTTGCTAATAAAGTTACAAAAATGAAAAGCCGTTGTTTTATTTTTTTTCTTTTTTTTTCTTTTTTTTTAATTTATTTTTTTATTGGTGTTCAATTTACTAACATACAGAATAACACCCAGTGCCCGTCACCCATTCACTCCCACCCCCCGCCCTCCTCCCCTTCTACCACCCCTAGTTCGTTTCCCAGAGTTAGCAGTCTTTACGTTCTGTCTCCCTTTCTGATATTTCCCACACATTTCTTCTCCCTTCGTTATTTTCCCTTTCACTATTATTTATATTCCCCAAATGAATGAGAACATATAATGTTTGTCCTTCTCCGACTGACTTACTTCACTCAGCATAATACCCTCCAGTTCCATCCACGTTGAAGCAAATGGTGGGTATTTGTCATTTCTAATAGCTGAGTAATATTCCATTGTATACATAAACCACATCTTCTTTATCCATTCATCTTTCGTTGGACACCGAGGCTCCTTCCACAGTTTGGCTATCGTGGCCATTGCTGCTAGAAACATCGGGGTGCAGGTGTCCCGGCGTTTCATTGCATTTGTATCTTTGGGGTAAATCCCCAACAGTGCAATTGCTGGGTCGTAGGGCAGGTATATTTTTAACTGTTTGAGGAACCTCCACACAGTTTTCCAGAGTGGCTGCACCAGTTCACATTCCCACCAACAGTGTAAGAGGGTTCCCTTTTCTCCGCATCCTCTCCAACATTTGTGGTTTCCTGCCTTGTTAATTTTCCCCATTCTCACTGGTGTGAGGTGGTATCTCATTGTAGTTTTGATCTGTATTTCCCTGATGGCAAGTGATGCAGTGCATTTTCTCATATGCATGTTGGCCATGTCTATGTCTTCCTCTGTGAGATTTCTGTTCATGTCTTTTGCCCATTTCATGATTGGATTGTTTGTTTCTTTGGTGTTGAGTTTAATAAGTTCTTTATAGATCTTGGAAACTAGCCCTTTATCTGATATGTCATTTGCAAATATATTCTCCCATTCTGTAGGTTGTCTTTGAGTTTTGTTGACTGTATCCTTTGCTGTGCAAAAACTTCTTATCTTGATGAAGTCCCAATAGTTCATTTTTGCTTTTGTTTCTTTTGCCTTCGTGGATGTATCTTGCAAGAAGTTACTATGGCCGAGTTCAAAAAGGGTGTTGCCTGTGTTCTTCTCTAGGATTTTGATGGAATCTTGTCTCACATTTAGATCTTTCATCCATTTTGAGTTTATCTTTGTGTATGGTGAAAGAGAGTGGTCTAGTTTCATTCTTCTGCATGTGGATGTCCAATTTTCCCAGCACCATTTATTGAAGAGACTGTCTTTCTTCCAATGGATAGTCTTTCCTCCTTTATCGAATATTAGTTGCCCATAAAGTTCAGGGTCCACTTCTGGATTCTCTATTCTGTTCCATTGATCTATGTGTCTGTGTTTGTGCCAGTACCACACTGTCTTGATGACCACAGCTTTGTAGTACAACCTGAAATCTGGCATTGTGATGCCCCCAGATATGGTTTTCTTTTTTAAAATTCCCCTGGCTATTCAGGGTCTTTTCTGATTCCACACAAATCTTAAAATAATATGTTCTAACTCTCTGAAGAAAGTCCATGATATTTTGATAGGGATTGCATTAAACGTGTATATTGCCCTGGGTAACATTGACATTTTCACAATATTAATTCTGCCAATCCATGAGCATGGAATATTTTTCCATCTCTTTGTGTCTTCCTCAATTTCTTTCAGAAGTGTTCTATAGTTTTGAGGGTATAGATCCTTTACATCTTTGGTGAGGTTTATTCCTAGGTATCTTATGCTTTTGGGTGCAATTGTAAATGGGATTGACTCCTTAATTTCTCTTTCTTCAGTCTCATTGTTAGTGTATAGAAATGCCACTGACTTCTGGGCATTGATTTTGTATCCTGCCACGCTACCGAATTGCTGTATGAGTTCTAGCAATCTTGGGGTGGAGACTTTTGGGTTTTCTATGTAGAGTATCATGTCATCGGCGAAGAGGGAGAGTTTGACTTCTTCTTTGCCAATTTGAATGCCTTTAATGTCTTTTTGTTGTCTGATTGCTGAGGCTAGGACTTCCAGTACTATGTTGAACAGCAGTGGTGAGAGTGGACATCCCTGTCTTGTTCCTGATCTTAGGGGAAAGGCTCCTAGTGCTTCCCCATTGAGAATGATATTTGCTGTGGGCTTCTCATAGATGGCTTAAAAGCCGTTGTTTTAAATGTTTTACTCAGTTGTTTGAATCTTTACCTTTCTTTGTCAGCCACATTGTTGGATTAGAACACAGGTGTTGAATTTCATTCACTTTGTGTTAGCCTCAAAGGTCAACCATCTAGCTTTATTCCAATTAGTTTCAGGAAGTTGGTTGGTATTCTAGCTCTGAAAATTCTCACTTGGATAAAAGCCGGAAAGTTCCCTCAAGAACTAAGGATAAAAAAATCATACCAGGGGGATTTAATGAGAGGTAAAAGTAAATGCACTCATCGTTACTATACTGGATTTTGTCCTCATACTCTTCAAATATTATAAAACCTTAAAGCTGAAAAAAAAAAAAAGA
The DNA here is from genome assembly GCF_003254725.2 of Canis lupus dingo. Taxonomy (NCBI): domain Eukaryota; kingdom Metazoa; phylum Chordata; class Mammalia; order Carnivora; family Canidae; genus Canis; species Canis lupus. The sequence continues at coordinate 38,271,655 of NC_064244.1, read as the reverse complement.
CATAATCTAATCTAACCATCTCATTTTCCAGACAGGAAAACAGGATCATGGTTCATGGATATTCGTAGTACCATTGTTGCTATAATTTCACACAGTTCACATGGCTAGCAAGTGAAGGACTCAAAAATTAGTATACATGGCAGTATTGTAATATTCATAAGTGTCTGGAAGTATCCTATTTTCTGAAATTTTAAGTCAAAAAACTGAAAAGAATCATTATAATAATAAGGGTTCAGTCAAGAAAACAACTATACATGAAAACTTCCTTTTCTCATTACCCATCTTTATCCACAGGCAGCACCTTAGATGCTCATGATTGGTTTTATGTGGGGCAATCCAAATCTTCATTCCTCAAGGGTCTCACCTTTTGAAATTAAGTCTCTGATAGGCTGCTATGATTTTCTATTAACATTCACTACTCTACATGGAAGTAAACCTTGATAAGCCTCCTGGTTCCAGACATATTCAAACTTATTTGTGTGGCAATATTTTCCCTTGTTAACTAAGATTCTTTGCTGTAGCTTATTCTCTGCCTACTGATTCAGTGGCAGAGGGAACTCAAAACATACAGGTGGCAACTCTCAGCTTCTGGTTCATTAGAATAATTTTGTATTTCCTGGTCAAAGAGTTTTTGTGTATCTAGTTGATTTTTTACCTTGAAAAGTGAAACCTCACACTTTCCTGCATGGAAACATGTGGGAACAAAATGCAAGTTTTGCAAATAGTCTGCTAGGCAAAATAAAATAACTTCTCTTATTTCAGCCTCTAGATTACATGGAAAAGACAAGAGGCACTGGTCATTGGTTCAAAGCATATACTACAACTAATAGGGTCAGCTTTCCTACCCTACTAAGTGTCAGTATCTATCTAGTCAGCTCTACAACTGAGCCCTTAGTAACTTTTCCATGTTTCCTGACAGGGATGTTGCTTCTGGATGACAGGGTACGTAGAGAATTAAATCACAAAGGATTGATCTTATTGGCTGACTTCTTTTTGCTGTAAAGTAAGTTCCCTTCTCAGAAGCAAAGATGTGTATAAGACCATGATGGTGAAGAGAGTGTTAATAAATTCATAGATGAGGTGTTGGGAGAAACACTCTGAACAGTGAAGAAAAATTCATGTACTAGGTGTTTATTTCAGCTGGGAAAAATCATGATGAAAGTGGTCTATGTGTGAGCTACATGCCACTAGATCGATGGTGATCTGTCAGCACTGGGTCTCTGTTGTTACCAGGTGAGGCCCTCAGCACTGTTGGCATCCAGGTCAGTCATGGTGAGGGAAATTCCAGGCAATGTCTCTGTCCATGTAGCACTGGCCACTTTATTCATAAACCTTTTGATTGAGCACTTAATAGGTAGGAAAGGACTATGTATGGTACTCACAGAACGTGTCATCTTCAACATCCGAGTACTGAGACTATTCCATGAAGGGGATAGCCTGTGATAAGCATTCAGGCGAGATATAAATATTCTCACACTCTATGCCCATCTCAAGGGGTGTATCTACAAACTATTCTTCAATCTCGTTTCTCCCACATCTCTGACCATTTTATCAAACTGTTAGCCACTGTTTATGTATCATTATAGACTATTTCAGGCTATCTCTCTTCCCAGAAAAAGTGCTCAACAAAATGCATGTTCCATGTTCTGCTTGCTGAAAATGTTTCCTTTCCATAGTATTGTTTAGGGCCACCACTGAGGGGGGGTTTTAATGCTACATTGGTTTCTAGCCAACATCAGCATATCATGCAATATACTCGGTAATGGAGCTCCATTTTTTTTTTCCCCTTAGTGAATCTGATGGAGGAAAATCTCTATGAGGCCATGGGTGTGTTAATGGAGAAGTGGCAATGTAGTCAATGTAAATGCGAAGAAAGTCAGTTAATAGTTCACCTAATTGCTTGTACCTTAAGGACATACAGATTTTCTTCTTATACATACTACTTCAGGTCCATGAGAAATAGAGCTTTTCAGAAAAAAAAAATAGAGCTTCTCTGCATACTTAAATTTATGAGCAGTAAATGCCTGGTTAATGACTAGAAGGTTTGCTTAGGTTGCAGAATCAGTTATAAGCATTATCCAACAATTAAGCATCCATTTCTACCAGTTCCTATAACTAGCAGGAACTATGTCTCAATAGAAAAATAATTTTGTGATATTTCTCTTCAACCTCTGGTTATACATGTTATGAAAATCTTATTAGAGTCTATCAGAAGCTCAGTAGAGCATCCTGAACAGTAACAGATACTTGGGTACCTTAAGTCAGGTCATTAGCCTAAACAGAAAGACAGCCTAAAATCCAGCCTGATCCAACTGAAGACCCTCTTCTTTCTCTGGACTTCATCTAAACAGCCAATTCTACAGATTGTTTCATAAATGAAAAAACACTTTTGAATATGGTGTCTCTTGATCTAGGATCTAAAGACACCCTCCAGGTATTGTGCCTCTTTCTTATTAAAGGAACTAAAAGGTGTAGCTGATATTTCAGGTTGGAATGTATACATAGCTATGCCCTAGACTCAGTGAACCTCTAAAAATCTCAGCGAGATCAAAGAACCCTGGATATTTTTAGATTTTTATCTCTTACTCTGTGACACACATGTATCTTACCGTATTATTCCCATTAAATAGATCTGATTGGTATTGTATCATTCATTTGTAGACCAATATGATGCCATGTGGGAAGGCATCAAAATAAGTAAAATTCCTGCATGCTAGATTATGACAGAAAGCCAGAAAATTGTTAAGCCTGAACTAAGACAGTGAAATGAACCATTACCCAAATCAAGTGGATGAAAACTGTACCTGACTGACTTTGCTAATTGGTATAAAGCAAAAAGGCATTTGCCAGATCAATAGCTGCAAACCAGAGGCTAGAGCCCCTGTTGATTTACACTAATAGATAGACAATATTTGGAAAAGCAACTGAAGTTGAAGTCACTACCTGATTAAGTATATGAGAATCCAATCTAATTCTCTGAGACATTTCTGCTGCAGAGGCCAAAGAGCTAAGCAAAATGTTGTAGGTAATACTAGTCCATATTTCATATCTTTGATACTATGAATAATTTTTAATTCCTCAAGTAATGCAATTTATTGCTTTTGACTTACTATTTTGTGATCATATGGGTGCATGTTTTGAGGAGTAGTGGTGGCAACTGTAAAGGTTTCTGATTGGTCATTTTTACCACAGTAGGTCTTACCCCATAGATTGGGAAGTGAAAGCAGGGATTCATACAACAATCAAGTATGTATGTACTAACTGTGTTTTAAGAAACTGAGAAATGGCCACAGTGTGGATCCTTAAACCCATTTGGTCCTCTATGAGATGGACTAAAGAAAAATCTTTAATATTCCTTGATAGTATTCTTCTGGATGAACTACAGTGGAGGTTTAATTCCTAAAGAATTAATATAGTCTCAAACCCATTTGTCAACATTCCTCAAATATGTCAGTGTTTCCCTTTCCCTTGGAAATAGCAGTAGGTCCCTTTGAGAAAGGATGGGTGAAATGTTCAGGATACTGAATCTTGGACTACCTTTCATTCAAGAGATTCTGAAATTGTGAAATAGCTTATGTCTGAGAATTGGGTGAGGAAGTATGTGGCAAATTATATTACTTTCAAAACTCTGCTTCCACAAGGGGAATAGAATGTGTGAGTTAGTTTAAACAGCACAGTTTCTGTTGTATGGACAAGTTACATGGGAAGCCAAATGATCAACAGATTGGTTGGAGGATAGAGTCAGAATTGCCTCATGTTTAAAGTTTCTTATAGTGTCTCATGGTCCCCCTCATACAGTACAATTACTTCAAGGACAAAAAAGCCAGACATAGGTGTGAACTGCATGGACCCACTTACACGTGGATTTTTAAAAATAAATCTACTGGAAAAGTTTTTGTAGATTTAGGACAATTTGACAAAAGTCACAAACAAGCTGCTAACAAAGAAATCTTTTTAAAATTAAGAAAAACGTTAGGCATGTCATGAATGAGTAAAATATAGGTAGATATTTGTCTTTTTATCATTTACTATCATAACATATGCATAAATCTAGTATAAAAAGTTGAAATTTATCAAAGCTTACACACATCAACACAGACTGTAATGATACAGTGCCATTCAAAGGCAAGAAAAAGATAAACGAATGTACACATGCAGTATTATTAATGCATAAAATTAACCACATAATTAACTGTAGCACTACTGTTATTACAGTATTATTATACTTATTATACTTCTGAACTTCATAGGTACCTCCTCTTGCTGTTGTGGTGAGCTCAACTACTATAAGTATTTGTTTAAAGTGAATCATCTCTGCCAGAGCAATTTTTCTCCCCAGTAATGGTGTATCACAGTAAAGAGGCATGTCTTGTGATTCTCGTGTATTTTTCATTGTGTTTGATGCAATAATACTATAGACTATGAATAACACTATGGGACCCATATGAAGTGATTCTGGAGGTGATTCTGGAGGTGCTTCCAAGAAGCAGAGAAAACTTACGACATTACAACAAGTCGAATCATTTAATATGTATGTACGCTGAGTGAGGTCTGCAGTTGCAGCTGTCCACCATTTCAAGGTAAATGAATCTAGCCTAAGAACCATTGTAGAAAAATAAAAGGCAATTTGTTAAGATGTCACTGCAGCTACTTTAGCAAGTGCAAAACCCTTACGCTTATTGCAAAATACCTTTTCATCTCATATTGAAAATGTAATTTTTACGTGGGTGCAAGACTGCTATAAGAAAGGCATACCTAGAGTCTAATATGATTAGAGAAAAAGCCAAGTCCTTAGATGACAACTTAAATCAAAAAGAAAGTGCAGGATCTAAAGCTGGAGAATTTAATGCCAGCCAAGGATGGTTTGATAATTTTAGAAGAAGGTTTGGCTTAAAAAATGTCAAGATAGCAGAAACAGCTTCTGTGAACCAAGAAGCAGCAAACAAGTTCCCAGATGCCAGAAAGAATATCATTGAGAAAGGATATCTGCCTGCTACAGGTTTTTTTTAATGCAAATGAAAGTATCCTATTCATGAAAAAAAATATCAGAAGACGTTTATTAGGAAGAGAAGTAAGCACAGCATTCAAGGCAGGAAAGGATAGGCTAACTCTACCATTCTGAGCAAATGCAGTTGGGTTTGTGATCAGAGGTGCCCTTATCTACAAAGCTGATAAGCATTCAGCTTAGATGGGAAAATAAAAACACCAGCTGCCAGTCTTTTGGTTGTATAACAAGGAGGCATAGACAATGAGAACCCTTTCTCTGCAGTGCTTCCATTGACGCTTTGTCCCTGAAGTCAAGAAGTACTTTGCTAGTAAGGAACTGCCTTTTTTAGTTCTTGTTATATTGGACAATGCCCAAACCAATCAGAACCCCATTAATTCAACACAAAAAGTGTTGGTCTATTTGCCTCTAAAACAATAATCTCTAATTCAGCATCTAGATCAGTGGGTCATAAGAATCTTTAAGGTTAATTACACAAGGTACTCTATGGAATTGTCAACATTATGGGAAAGAAGGCTGAAAGTGAGAACATCATGAAAGTCTCGAAGGATGACACCAATAAAGATGTGATCATTGTTATAGAAAAGCCATGAAAGCCATCAAACACAAAAGAGTAAATTCCTTCTGGAGGAAACTGTGTCCAGATGTTGTGCATGACTTTATAGGATTTTTGACAGAGATAATCAAAGAAATTATGCAAGAGATTGAGGATATGGCAAAAAAATGGTGGGGGGCAAAGAGTTTCAAGATATGGATTGTGTAGAAGTTTAAGAGCTAATAGACACCACCACAGAGATGACTCCAGGCATCAGCAAGATAACTTGCTGGAGATGAGTGCTTCTGAACCAGTGCCAGATAAGGAGGAAAAAAATGTAGAAAAAGCAGTGCCAGAAAATAAACTGACAATAACCAATATGGTAGAAAGGTTCTGATTCTTCAATCTTTAGACTTCTTTTAAGACTTGGACCCTTTTATGATATAGGCACTGAAATGAAACTGTTCAGTGGAAGGAGGATTGATACTGTATAAAAACATTTTGAGAGAAATGAAAAAGCAAAAGTCAGACAGAAATTATGAGGTATTTCCATAAAGTTACACTGAATGTGCTGTCTCTCCTGCCTCCCTTTACATTGCCTCTATTTTCTTCACCTTTGCTACCCAAGACAAGACTGACCCATATTCTTTATCCTCCTCCTCAGCTTCCTGAACATAACAAGGACAAAGACCCTTATGATGACCCACTTCCACTTAAAGAATAGTAAATAATCGGGATCCCTGGGTGGCGCAGCGGTTTAGCACCTGCCTTTGGCCCAGGGCACGATCCTGGAGACCCGGGATCGAATCCCACGTCGGGCTCCCGGTGCATGGAGCCTGCTTCTCCTCTGCCTATGTCTCTGCCTCTCTCTCTCTCTCTCTCTCTGTGTGACTATCGTAAATAAATAAAAATTTTAAAAAATACATCTTTAAAAAAATAGTAAATAATCATCATGCTGTATAGTTAAACTTACCTGCTGTGTCTGTGTGTGTGTCTTCGTGTGGAAATCTACTAACTCTACAGTAACAACTGTAGGACATGCTTCTGTGTCATCACCACCACCTAAGTACTCAGTGTCTAGAACATCATGGGCAGGATGTGTATGGAAACGGATAGCCTACCCTCACATAGGCATAAGGTGAGTGATATTCAATATAAAATTAATAATGTGTTAGTTTTGTTACTGTTTTATAGCTTTGCTTTCAAAGAATCACATTACCATACGATATCTCTCTCTGTCGTAATTGGAGAAATTGGGTATCAACCTATCATCACAAATGATTTTTCTAAATGTAACAATGTTTTCAATACTGTATTATAAATATGACTCTAATACTACATGCCATAAAAAATTTATAACAATACATTCATTAATGTATAGGCTAGGCTACCATGAAACAAACATATTGGTTACATCAGTCTACCATAAAGCAATAATATTGCTGCTTCTTTGTTATCAATGCTTGGATCATTATATACACAACGCAAATAAATATAAATTTCCTTTTCATATTTTAATTTTTGTTGTGTAGTGTTATTAATAGGTGTAATCTACAGTGTTCTGTATCATGTAAGACACCATTGATGTAGCTACTAACAGATAATTTATTTTGTAAACAAATGATATAAACTTACGGTACCAATAAATAAAGTATTGTAAATGTATTTTCTCTCCTTTATGATTTTCTTAATATTTTCTCCTCTAGCTTACTTTATTATAAGATTATTGTATATAATACACATAAAATATGTGTTAATCAACTGTTTATGTTATCAGTAGGACTTCCAGTCAACAATAGTACATCAGCAGTTAACTTGTGGGGAGTGAAATGTTACATGAAGATTCTCAACTACACAGATGTCAGTGTTCCTAACCCCTGTATTGCTGAAGCGTCAACTGTATATATAAAGTATCTGCTCTAGACTAACACTTTTGCAGACAGGACTTATTGGGTACTGATGAAAGATTTCTTTATATTCCTTCATGTCTGGCTAATCATCCTTTCGCTCTCATTTATTTTTTCAAACAAGTTATACATGCATTTCATTATTATTATTATTACTAATTATTATTGTTATTTGCTTTTATCTAACATTTTCTAGTCTTGAATTAGGAATATTCAGAAAACTTCTATTCAAACTGTTAGAAATGTTATGTTAATTTACTCCCACAAACATATCACAAGACTAATATTGTAATTTTATGACTTTAAAGAAAGCCTCTTTATTCTTATTTAGGGTGGAGTGTGGAGGAGAACACCTTACTGCAGCTTTCAAAACCACCAACAATCATCATTAGCTAAATCACAACAAATAGGTTTCCAATACTCACTAGAATTTTTGTGAGAATTAGGGATCAAAGATTTTCCTCTTGCACAGTATGTGAAGCCAATCTTAGGACTTCAGAGTCTCAGGATAATTTTTTCTCTTTCTCCAAGTTAATAGAACAAAGTTTGTCAGGCTCAAAAATGGATGAGTGTGGAAAGAAATTCACATCTTCACAGTTGATCTATAATAATGGTGATATGCACTTTGTGCAAACCTATTAAAATGAATAATGGTGCCCTGATACACCATTCAAGTCATTTTGCTATGGGAAATCATTCATCAAAAATGCATATAAATCTGGAATTCAATTAATCATCTCATACAATGGGTTAGTCTCTTGCAATTTTTATTGTAATACCCTTTTTCTTTGAATAAAATGTAGTTGTCACTGGAAAATATCAAACCAGCACTTCTTAACAAGTACATATGGATTTGTAATTAAACACAAGAAAATCTACAATGAAATATAAAAAGTAAAGAGCTAAAATCCGATTAAAATTATTATAGGAAATACTACGAGGTTACTTTTGAGCAGAGCATAACACATCTTGGCTTTTAAAAAAAAACAGCATTATTAGGGATTTTAATAATGAAATGTAACATGAGATTTAATGGTGCATTCAGTGAATAGCTGATGGCAAGAAAAATCTAACAGCTTTTAGAAAATTCCAATGGTGACCTAATACACTTGATTAAAATAGGCATGCTACACATTGACTTTAAAATACCTTGCATATCTAAAAAAGGAGAGTATGGTTGGAAAAAAGTAGCATATGTTGATGATGCTGGAACTGTACAGTTGAACAAGTGGAAGTCAACAGAATTTCAAGGTTTTAAATATTCTTTTTGTTTTACAAATGATCAAGTATTGCTGCCAAGAGAATAAGTGATTAAAATATTACTTAGTTTGAGAAATCTGACAGTGAATAATTTTATTTTTCCTATTCTTTTTCATTTGATATAACCCTAATGCCAGCTGAACTCAATGAACTATGCAATTAACTTCTGAACAAATGATACACTGATGTCAAGTACTATTTCAAGGAAATTCTGATGATACTAGTAACTGCTTCAGTTCTCCTCTTGGTTTCCCTATAATACACCTGATACAAATTTCATACAACCAAAATGGAAGATATGGGTCCATCATCTTCCAATGATATCCTTGCAACAATGTACTCTCTTTGATCCCCTTGTGCACACAGTAGTATTTATCCCATATAAATGATGCTATAAGAAGAATTATGGTATACAAAAGTTTTTATATTAACAATAGTATTTTTCACAACACTAGAATGATCCTAAAATTTGCATGGATCCACCAAAGAGCCAAAGCAATTTGAGAAAACAGAACAGAACTGGAGCTACAATAATACCAGGTTTCAAGATATCCTATATCATATGTGCTATGAAGCAATAATAATCAAGACAGTATACTACTGGCACAGAAAGAGACACAAAGATCAATGGAACAAAATAGAGAGCTCTGAAATCAACCCATGCTCATATGGTCAATTGATTTATAGAAAAGGAGGCAAGAACACAGAGTGAGGAAAAAATAGTCTCTTCAATAAATGGTACCAAAAAACCTGGGCTGCTACATGAAACTAGACCATGTTCTTTTACCATACTTAAACTCAAAATGGATTAATGACCTAAACTAAGACATGAAATCATAAAACTCTGGAAAAAAAAACCTAAGCCAGGAATCTCTTTGACATCAACCTTAGCAATACTTTGCAAGATATGCCACCTCAGGCTAATCAAACAAAAGCAAAAATAAACTATGGGGATTATACCAAAATAAAAAGCTTTAGCAGCGTGAAAGTAGCCATTAACAAAATAAAAAAGCAACCTTCTCAGTAGGAGAAGATATTTGCAAATGATACATCTGATCAGATTACTACAAGTAGTTAAAATGCAAAACATATTAAAAATTATACAACTCAACAACAAAAATCCAGTTAAAAAATCAGCAAAGCACCTGAATAGATATTTCTCCAAAGAAAACATACGATGGTCAACAGACACCTGAAAAGATGCTCAGCATCACTAATCATCATGTAAATACAAATCAAAACCACAATGGTATTATCTCACACCATTTGGAATGGCTAGTATCAAAAAGACCAAAAATAAGAAGTGTTGGTAAGGATGTGGAGAAAAGGGAACACTTGTGTGCTTTTGGTGGGACTGTAAATTGGTGCAGCCACTATGGAACACAGGGTGGAGTTTTTTCAAAGAATTAAAAATAGAAATATGATATGATCCAGTAATTCCACTACTATTTTGCCCAAGAAAATGAAAATACTAATTTGAAAAGATAAATGCACCTCTGTGTTTACTGCAGCATTATTTACAACAGCTGAGATGCAGAAGCAACCCATGTGTCCATTGACTGATGAATGGATAAAGAAGATGTGGTATACAATGGAATATTACTCAGGCATAAAAAGAATGAAATCTTGCCATTTGTGATGATGTGGATGGACCTACAGAATATTATGCTAAGTGAAATAAGTCGGACAAAGACAAATACCATATGAGTTCACTTATATGTAGAGTCTAAAACAAACAAACAAACAAACAAACAAGAAACAGATCCATAAATACAAAGAACTCATGGTTACCAGAGCGGGGGGGGGGATATATGTGAGGTAGTGTGGAAAATGGTAAAGTGGTAGAGTAAAAGTAAAATGAATAAATCACAGGATGGAAGATACAGCATAAGGAATAGAGTCAATGATACCGTAATAACGTTGTATCGTGACAGACGGTAGCTACAACTGTGATGAACATAACATACAGAGCTGCTGAATCACTATGTTCTTCACCTAAAACTAATGTAACATATGTGTCCACTCTATTTCAATAGAAAAGAGAGAGAAAAAATCTGTATATTATAATGGCATATAATTATTCCAGTTTTATGTCCTGCTCCAGAAAAATATACTCTGACGCAGATGTTGTTCAAAATAACTTTTCCAATGAGCTAGGAGGAAAGATATATTTAAAATAAACTCAACACTAAGCATAGAAGATCCCAAATAGGAATTACATGCATCCATATCCACTTTCTGCCCTCATCTTCAGTTTTCTGCAGTACCTATTTATATGAGAAAAGCTGAAGTATATTAGTTCCCTACTGCTACTATAATAAATTATCACAAATTTAGTGGGGTAAAAAGATACAAATTTATTATCTTATAAGTTCCAGAGGTCAGAAGTCCCAAAATCAAGTTGTCAGTAGGGCTATGTTATAAACAGAGGCTCTAGGGGACAATCTGTTACCCTGTCCTCAGCTTCAGGAGGCTGCCTACAATGCTTGGCTCACGTGCCCTCTCTCCATATTCAAACCCAGTAATATAGCATCGCGTGATTGCTCTCTTTCTCCCAGTCTCTGTCTTTTTCTGTCTCTGTCTCTCTGTCTCTCTCTTCTGCTTCCACTGACATGTCTCCAACTCTGATTCTCCTGCCATCCTGTGTCCTTCTTTGGTTTGACCCATTTGCCTCTCTCTTACAAATACTCTTGGGCCCACACAAATAATCCAGGTTTATCTCCCCGCATACGTACCATGAATTTAATTATATGTGTAAAGTCCCTTTTGCTATTGAAGGTAACATATCCACAGGTTCTGGGGATGAGGATGTGGACATCTGGGGGGTAAGGAGCATTATTCAACCTACCAAACAAAGATACCAATTGGTTTTATTTTCACTTGCTATTTTCATTTTTCTATTTCTGGGCAAGACTGATACTACATTGTGATGGCAGTCCATTAATGAAACAGAATTATATCAGCACTTGTATGTGCTAAGCACTGAGGAAAGAACTGGAGTCACTGATGACTGTGGAAGACAGATCCATGCTATCAAAAGCAGTTTAAAGTGTATTGAGAAAAAGAGCCAAGTAAATAGACAACTGTGTTATAGTTCACTAAGTACTTTCTGATCGAAAAGGATAGATGACTAACCACAGACTTAAGAAACCAAGGAAGCCTGCATGGAAGAGATGCCACCAAGGTTGAAACTTAAAAGATAAGCAGAAAAAAAGGATTATGGGGAGCATTCCAGGCAGAGGGAAAAGCATGTAAAGAAGTCTAGAGGCAAGACAGAGGAGAATGCATTCGAGACTATACAGGTAGTTCTGGAATGTAGCTAATAAGGAGAGAAGTGAGAAGAAAGGTGAATATAGAGTAGTTAAGGGCTAGTCATTAACAAAATTAAATGAAGCATTGTGTAATTAGATTTTTATTTTATTTATTTTAATTAAACAAGATTTGGGAAAAAAGACTTATTTGCTTGAGTCACTTACTCCCTGTAAATGTCTAGAAACCATTTTTTTTTTTTTTTTAGATTCTCTTTCCAGTTCGATTTTGAATCACTCTCCCATTCAACATTTAGGTGACTTACTTTCTGTAAAGTGCCAACTTTGTTCCTGCTTCAGGGTCCTGATGCAAGTTCTAGTCTCTGCTTGGAACAGTTTTCTCCTCCCACTCTTAACCTGGGAAACTACTAATGCTCATGACTTACTCTTGGAAGTCATTCTTTCAAATAACTGTCTGGAACTCCCAAATGAAGCAGGTCTTCTGTTGTCTATTCTCATAAGGTCTGACACCTTTTTGGGTGATATTTATTATACATGTGTTTAATTTTTATTGTCTTCCAGGCTGATATATTGTAAAGCTAATGAGGGCAGGATGAACAAAGATATTTCTCCAGGGCCTTGTGCTCCACATGCATTCAACAAGTATTTGCTGAGTGAATGAATCCAACAAAGAACATAAATGTACAATGAATTAAATGGAATGACTTGGGCCATAGGCCAGTATTTCTTTAGTTGAAATTACAAAAGTGAAAATTCATAGTAAAGTAATAGTTGCCTTCTTTTCTTCATTAAAATTATCATAGCTCCATAATTTAAAATAATGTTTATTAAAGTACATTGTGCAAGCATAAAATGTATGTATCCTAAATGTGTCCCCTGATGAACTGTCCTAAGTTGAACAGACTCATAAAATTAGCATACAGATAAAAAGTAAAAATATTGTCAGTCTTCCAGAAGCATTCTTCTTATTCCCATTTAGTTACTACACTATGCCTGTGAGAACCACCACTATCCTGACTTCTAACAACATATCTTAGCTTTGTTATTTCCTGCTTTCTTTTTATCTATAGAAGGAATTATTCTGTATATAGTTTCAGTATGTCGGGCTTTTTTCCCCCTCACCATCATTATTTTCATGTTTAACAAGTGCAATCTACCTTAAAAAAAAAAAAAACATTTACTGAGCATAATTCAAACACAATATAATTCACTGATTTAAAGAATATAATTCAATGACTATCTTTAGAACATATGTGTCCCTTCAAGAAGCAACCCCTAGCAATTGCTCCCATCCCCCTCACCACATCCCAGGTCCTAAACCTATGGAAACATTAATATACTTTCTATTTCTAGAAACAGAAAGAGACCCATTATGTATATTCCACACAAATGTAATCATTTGTGACTGGCTAATTTCGCACTCCTTTTTGGTGCCACATTTTCTACTTTATAGAAATTCCACACTCTGATTAATTCATTATTTGATGAACATTTGCGTTTTTCCACCTTTTGGCTCTTATGAATAATGCTACTGTGAACAATCTTCTACAGGATTTTGTGTGGATGTATGTTTTCAATTTTCTTGGATATGCAACCAGAGATAAAACTGCTGTGTCACATGGTGACTTTATGTTTAATCTTTTGAGGGACTGCCAGAACTTTTACCAAGTGACTATAGCACTTTTTATTATCATCAGCAAAGTAGGAGAGTTCTGACTTTTCTTCATATTTGCCAGCAATAATTTGGGGGTTTTGATTATAGTCATCCTAGTGAGTGTGAAGCAGGATTTCATTGTCATTTTGATTATCTTTCCTTAATGACTAATAACGTGAACATCTCTGAAGGTGCTTATTGGCCAGCTGTACATCTTTTTATTAAATTTTTTGAAGAAATGCTTATTAAATACATTGCCTGCATTTGAATTTGATGGTTTTTTTTGGTCTTTTTTAGTGTGTTCTAAGAGGATAATCAAATGAGATATGTCATTAACAAATATTTTCTCCCATCCTGAGGGGTGTCTTTTCACTTTCTTTAGAGTGTCCATGCTTAGACTATTTTTTACTTGTTTTTTTTTAGTCAGCGTGCCTGGGAGTTACCCCTTGGGTCAGTTTAAGACACTTCTTGGTCAAATAAGTCATGCTTCCTTAAACAGATTTTCACCCTTTGCCATTTGAGGTCTCTGTGGCTGAGGCTGTTTTCATAGTTCATGAAGTGTGCACTGTTTTGCTCCAGGTTCAATCAGGGATTAGTGTTTTGAAGGTTTCTTCTCTGATTTTTCTTGAGAGGGTACAGCCTTGGACATGGACACAGTCTTCCAGAATCACCGGGATGACTGTGATTTTATTTCTAAGCCTGGATTTCTAGAAGGTGACCCTGGGTTAGTGTGGCTTATCGTTCAGTCAGTGTTTGGTCAGAGGTTTAAGCCAAACCTGACAGTAAAGCTTCTATTCTGTTCTGATGAGTCTATGTACAGCTTTCAAACCTGGCCCCATCCTGATCTTAAGGCTCCTGTGTGCATGCAGCCTTGTACATTCTAAGGCATCCTTCCTGACCCCTAAAGTTGGCTGTATTTCATGGAGGTTCTCCTTAGCTTTATCTTTTCCTAGTTTTCTCTGTTACACCTTTGGATACCTTATTGTTTTTGCTTGTGTCATGAAGCCAACATCCTCCTTTTAACTACTTTCTGCCAAAATTATATGTTTTTTGACAACACATTTATTCATGGAGTTCTTAACATTTCATTCAAGTCAAGTGAGTCCTCTCAAATAGAATCATGGAACTCTTATTTCTTGGGGCCTTTTTCCCCAGGCAGAAACCTGTTCCCAAGCACAGAGCTAGGGGCAGGGACTTACTTTCCTGGAGTGACACCCTCTCTATTCTGCATGTAAACACTGTGCATATACCTCCCATTGTAACATTTACTTTGTAAGTAAGCTAGGGCAGGGACAAGGAGGGCCTCATTATTCTTGACCAGCTGTGCTGAGTACTGCTCATGTCCTACTGGTGAGAGTAGGGTTGGGGCAAGTAGACCCTACCACCTCTATCATGCCTTCCCATAATAGAGCTTTTACAACAGAATGCTGGATGGGGATCAGGAAGGCTGGTGGGAGGAGAATAAACTCAGCTCTTCTAGGCTTTGTCTGCCTCAAATTGAGCACTGGGGTAGTTTCCTCAACACTACCTGGGGGCAGTGTAAAGAAAAGGCTTAAATGACATAGGCTCATCGTTTGGAGATTTGGTACATTTTCATGAATGAATTTTGTTTTTCCATTTACTGTGTGCCCTTAGGATATTTCCCCAAGACTTTAAATGATTGCTTGTTTTTAAAATATTTCACTAATTAAATTGTTGTTTTGTTGAGATAGGGTCCATCCCGCTACTTACTTTACCCTTCTAGAATTTTCTGCCCCCTCAACCCCTGCCCTCCACAGCTAGTTGATACTCATTGTTATTTGCTCAATGTTATAGAACAACTTGTTGTTCCATTGCTACATATACCAAAATTTATTTATGCATTTTATGTTGATAGACATTTGGGTAGCTTCCAGTTTGTGGTGTTGTAAACTCTACTGCTATTACAGTTTATTCATTTCTTTTGCTGAAAATTCATGTATTTACACATTTCTGTTAGATATACACATAGGCATGGAACTGCCAGTCATGTTCAGTATATGTTTAGCAGTAGTATATATACTGCTGAGTCATTTTCTAAAGTTGTTGTACCAATTTACACTCCCACCAAAAGTTTATGAAAACTCTGGATGTTCTATATCTTCACTGATGGTTGGTGTTTTTTCTCTATTTTATTTTAGTCATTCTTATGTGTGTACAGGAAAAGTACTGCATTGTGTCTCTCATTTACATTTTTCTGATAACTAACAAAAGCTGATCATATTTTCATTTTCACATTTCTATTGACTACTGGTATTATTCTCTTTGTGAATTATGAAGTACGTGTTTGAGATTTTTTGCCCATTTTTCTATTGGATTGTCTGTCTTATTAATTAATTAGTATAAACTCTGTCCATTTTCTGAGTATGCTATTATTATTAAAGGAAAATAAAATATATAATATATATAAATAAGATAAAATATATAAATAATTTATAAAAATATAAATAATAGATATAGTTTGAGGAGACATTAAGAAAATTTCAAAACTAAGGGGTCATCTTAAAAAGTTAATGAATAGGGACACCTGAGTGGCTCAGTAGTTGAGCATCTGCCTTTGGCTCAGGTCATGATCCCTGAGTCCTGGGATCCAGTCCTGCATCAGGCTCCCTACAGGGAGCCTGCTTCTTCCTCTGCCTATGTCTCTGCCTCTCTCTGTGTCTCTCATGAGTAAATACATAAATCTTTTTTAAAAAATTAATAAATAGTGTTAAAAAATGAGGGAGGCCCTTTAGAAGCATAAAAACATTCTGAAGTTAAGGTGGTTATGGTCACTTAGGGAGTGGATATTACTAAAGATTGGATGTGTATCTACCCTAAAAATTCTCTAACAATAAGCACTGATTTTCAGTGAGTTCCAGGCACTATTTTAAGTGCTTTGCATCCATCATATTTAATTCTTCCAATCTTGCAGGGAAGATTATATTAAGTTTTAAGAGAGGAAATGGAGGCAGCTTTGCCCAAGGTCGTACACTGGGACTGTGTAGACTGTTGACTCTATAACCTGGGTGATTAATATAATACTTTAGAAAAAGATTAGTCAGTCTTTTAAATGCACAGACCACTGATGAATAAAAGAGCTTTAAGAGGGCAGCCCTGGTGGCTCAGCGGTTTAAGCGCTGCCTTCAGTCCAGGCCATGATCCTGCAGACCCGGGATCAAGTCCCACATCAGGCTCCCTGCATGGAGCCTGCCTCTCCCTCTGCCTCTCTCTTCTCTCTCTCTGTGTCTCTCATGAATAAATAAATAAAATCTTGAAAAAAAAAAAAAGCTTTAAGAGATAGAACATAGGTCCTAAAATAAAATGTTAAATATAATTAGTGTTATTTATCCTGAAGAAGAAAAGTTTTGTCTAAATTAATGCTTTTAAGTGCAAAAAAAGATCTTTTAGTGAAGAAAAATCCTTGAAAACTATAAGATATAGAAATGGATGCATATTGAAGCATGGAAGATTTTACTTATTAATACTAACTTCCTTGGTAAAGGTTGATAGCAATTCAAAAATTACTGAGCATGGCATTCAAAGTCTAACTTCATTATTTTATTTCTCAGTATTCCTTTCAGCCTTCTGTAAAAGCTCAGAAAACTGGGTCCCAAATGCACTCCCGTGTCTCACTTTTTGTATAGTGTGTCTTATCTCGCCTTCTTCATTTGATGTCTTACTTCTTCTACAAAATCTTATTTAAATACCACTGACTCTGTGAAGCCCTCTCAATTCTCCCTCTGTGTCCAGGACAAAGTCTCACATATCTTTAAATGAACTTTAACTGAAGCACAGATCGTGTGTTAACAAAATTGAATTAATTATGTATGTATGTATCTGTCCCATAGGATTAAGAGTCTTGACGGGGAACACGGGTCATTATATGTAGCTGGTATGGAGTCAGTACTTTATAATTAAATAAAAGTCAGAGCCACAGATGTATGAAAACTTGGGTATATTGGAAGACAAAGAAAGCATGCTAGCACTGTGATATATGGTAGCTGACACTTGGCCTCAGTGCCAAGGGACAAGAGAGGAGGAGGATTGTGGAAAACAGAGAGAACCTACCCAGGCTAAAGTGGATCCCACTCCTGAGTTCTGAATAATGTTGGTAAGCTGGAAACATACCCCACAATGCCAAAACTTCGAATTTAATCAAAAGAGACAGAAATCCAAACCCATTTATTCATCCATCCATACATGTGTTTTTGTATGTGTGAAACCACCTGATGTTCACATCCTAATTCATTTTTAAAAATCACTTTGCAAGGCAAAAAACAACAAAAATATATCTGTAGGTCAAATCTGGCTAGTATGTCTTTGATTTGTAATTCCTGGCACAAAAAAAATCTAGTAATAAAAAATTCTAACCCTGTTTCCCAGGAACCTAGGGAAACATGTGAAAGAGCTTTAATAAAACCAAGGAAACTATAGCCTGCAATGGCCTGGAGAGGACTACTTGTCAATCTGTCTTGGATAACTTAGTCATTGACTTTAAGTCATCTCAGGAGACATGATCTTCTTATAGGACTCATGCCACTCTGGGGTCTCACAATCTGTGAGATTAGTCATTAAGGAAAAGTATTCAACTGGTTAAAATGTGATTCTACATTTGCATTTTCTGTTCTGTAAAGCCCAGGAGATTCTACAAGGGCCTTATGTAAGCACTCTGTGTATGGAGGAGATGTGGGGGTGCCCGAGGGCTGGGCAATGCGGATGGTGAACTGGGTCACTAAGCACATGGTTAGCTGGTTTTTCCAACCTGACAAAACTCAGAAATAACAACAAAAAAAGACAGTAATAGTGACAACACAATGTCACCTTATGTCACTGATCTCATGAATCCTGATCAGGGAATTAATTCAACTAAATTTTCAGTAACTAAAGAAAAGAGTTTCATCTTTTGCCTAAACATATTTCATCAAACCAAAATAAAAAGATCAACTGTTATCAGGAGTGAACTTCCAACTCATGATGTCATAAGATTCATTCATTAACTGGCCTCATGGAATTTTTTGTGAAAATTAAAGGGGATACAATAAAAGCAAGAACTTCATACTGCACCCTGGAACAGAGCAGTGGAATAACAACTCTTGCTAATTATTTTACTTTTGTTATTAATCAAGCTAGCCAGATATAAAACATATGAATGTTTGAAAGATAAATAAATGGTTTTTATCTGTTTATTTTTAAGGATAACTGTGGGAAGTTACTTGTACCAAAAAAAAATTCAAAGAATGCTCTTCAGGATGACTAATTAGATGCCATCAGCAAAGGGTACAGAGAAGAACAGGTTCAACTGGAGGCGATCTCACTCCCATCTGAACTCTTGAATCTTTTTTTTTTTAATTTATTTATTTTTATTTTTATTTTATTTTATTTTATTTTATTTTATTTTATTTTATTTTATTAATTTTATTTTTTGAACTCTTGAATCCTTGTGCTCTAATCTGATGATGATCCAAAGCATGCTCTCCCCATGATCCCATGGAAGAGGGGATTTACTAAAGTGCTAGAAAAGAATGGGGGTCTATCACCAGTTCTCATTAGAGTTCAAGTTGAAAATTTCAGGTACTAGATCTAGATAAGCACCTGTTACATTATAGGACCACAGACTTCTTAATATGAATTAATGTTGTAAAAATAAATCCTTCATTTTTGAGTGAGGAATAATACAATGATATTGAGTTATAATTTTCAGGGTTACATTGTTAAATGTAAACATTTAATTACAATTTGTGAAACTCTACTTTGGGATTTCTTCAGTTGTTGTTGTTTTTTTTTTTGTTGTTGTTGTTGTTGTTTTTAACATACCAGAGTACTTAAATAAGTGAGGCAACCGGGGCCTCCTTCCACCTGGGAGATGTGCTGTGGTCCTACAGTCCTTTGCAAATAGGAGATTTGTCAGGGCACCAGAGTGGCACAATCCATTAAGTATAAACTCTTGGTTTCAGCTCAGATGGTGATCTCAGGGTCTTGAGATCAAACCTGGGATCAGGCTTCAAGCTCAGAGGGGAGTCCCCTTGAGATTCTCTCTCCCTCACACCCTCTCTCTTTCGCCACTCATGTTCTCTCTCACTCTCAAATAAATAAGTAAATCAAAAAATATATCTTTGTCAGGACAATAAGCTCCTTGAGGTGTCAGATGTCCATTCCTCACATAAGGACCCTTTGCTGCACTCTTATGTTTTTCACGTGGTCATTTCTCCATAAAGATTCTAAGAACAAATGAAATAATTTCATGAAAGGTTGTTGAACGGCTTCGTGGGTTAGTTACACTGCCTTACTTTACAATGAGGCTGAAGGAGGCAATAGAGAAAATTACTTTTCTTTCTAGCAATTTTGGTGAGTTTTTTGATACACAATTGATGTTAGCAGTAGACTTTATGCAATCATTTGGAAAAAATGAAGCCATTTCAATAAAATGAAAAGTGTTCTGATACTCTTATGCAGCATGACTGGTATATAAAACATTGTGAGATGTTATGCTCTATTTCTCTGTTCTTTCAACGTACACACATGCACACACATATCCACACATCTTTATATAAATGGGTGATAAGCTCTTATGGAAAGGATGAATCAATGGGAAGAAAAATGCCTTTACTCCTGTCTGGGAAGTGTAGTGGAAGCTGTACTCAGAGGAGGAGGCCCAATTATATTTGAGCTTGAGATAAATAATAGGCAATTGTCTTAGGGTAAGTGTACAGCATATATTGAGTAAAATATATCCTATATAGTGCTAATCTGGCAACTTTCACTGGAAGGCAAAGAAAGAACAGAACCACAATATTTGAAACAGCCATGTGTGGGGTGGGTAAAAGAATGCCCATTGAAGTGAGCACATGCTGTGACTGATGCAGAGTAGATACTCAGTGAATGCCAGCTTCTAACATTGCCCAAACTAGGAAGGGTAAGTGAGAAGTCCTCCTTTCAGATCCTCTTGAAGGGTAAGAGAAGCTTAGGAAGTCCCCCCAAAAAGGCAGAACCCTGGCATATTTTAAATATTTATATTTAACAAATTAACACCTTCAAAATTATTAAGACCTTGAGGTGATATATTATTCATAGTTATAGGATTTTTTTCCACATTAATGTACAAGGTTCTAGATATTGAGTGGTCCAGTGATGGTTACAAGTTTAAAACTTGCTAACAATTTCCTCTTTCAACACGGCCAGTTTATTATTTTGGCTGTTAAATCCATATGGCCCTTGTTGAGTTCAGGGTCTGGGTCAGTGCTAGGCTCTGTCTCAGGTGACAAATGAGAAAAAGGAGATCTCTCCCAGGCTCAGAAAGCTAGACATGACGGAAGAAGCTCTAGAACATGGGAACAGGGCCCACTTCCTGAGCTGAGACATCACAGAAGGCCCATATTCAGATGTATCCTGCTCTTGGGGTTTAATGCTTTCTGGTTAGTATCTTCAAATTCTTTTTTTTTTAATATCTTATTTATTTATTTATTCATGAGAGACACAGAGACAGAGGCAGAGACATAGGCAGAGGGAGAAGCAGGCTCCATCCAGGAAACCGGATGTGGGACCCGATCCCAGGACTCTGGGATCATGCCCTGAGCCAAACGCAGATGCTCAACTACTGAGCCACCCAGGTGTCCCACTATCTTCACATTCTTAATAATAATTTGGTTTTTGAATTTGTGTTTTGTAAGCTGGATGGGACAATGGACCATAAATGCAGTACACACATATACATAATACACAAAGTATAACCACATATGCATTAATTCTATAAATCACCAAAGATCCAATTCACTTTCAAAATCCCCCTAAAAATGTTCTCAAAATGCCTGATTTTTAGCAATTGGTTTGCTATATTCAGCATCTAAACAACTCCCATATATTTTATTTTGATTATTATGTCTTAGAAGTCTTGTTCCTTTTATAATACAGACTTCTTCCTTTTCTAGTGTTATTACTTAACTGGAGAAGCTGCTTCTTTATCCTGTAAGATGTTTCACATTTGGAAGTAGCCTGGGTTATTGGTTATTGCGGTACCTGCCTCGTACAGGGTACATGCCTGGCATGATATAGCTTGAGCCGACCTAAAAGGGTCAAAACGTGATGAAGGAAAATAATGTATTTCTCATCACCATTATATATGGATGATTCACAAATCTCATACCTGTCCACTGAACTTCAGATCCCTTTATCTTACTGCTTACTTGAAATGTTTGCTTTCTCTACATGTCTAGAAAAAGTCTGATTTTTCACCTTCCCCCCAAAAGCATATTTGCAAAATTCCACATTCATTAAATTATATCCATGTTTCCAATCTTTCAGACCAAACACTTGATGTCATCCTTGCCTCCTCTTCCTCCCAAACCTACATATTTTCCTGCAACAAAACCTATTGTAACTCCAGAGAGATACAGAACTGACCAATTCATACCATCCCCATTGGCATCAGTCTGATTCAAGGCATCACTGTATCTCTCTTGGACTGGTTCCAACTAGTCTCTTTGCTTCTACCTTCCCCTTGGGCATCTATTCTCAACACAGCTATAAGAATGATCTTGTTAACATCTCCAAAGGCAAGAGAAACAAAGGCAAGAATGAACTATTGGGACTGTATCAAGATAAAAAACTTTTGCCCAGCAAAGAAACAATTGACAAAACCAAAAGACAATCAACAGAATGGTGAGAAGGTATTTGCAAATGTCTTATCAGATAATGGGCTAGTATCCAAAATCTATGAAGAACTTATCAAATTCAACACCCAAAGAACAAATAATTCAATCAAGAAATGGGCAGAAGAGATGAATAGACATTTCTCCAAAGACATACAAATGGCCATACACATGAAAAAATGCTCAACCTTACTCTGCATCAGAGAAATCAAAACCACAACTATGTACCACCTCACACCTGTCAGAATGGCTAAAAATAAAAAACTCAGGAAACAACAGATGTTGGTAAGGATTCAGAGAAAGGGGAATCCTCTTACACTGTTGGTGGGAATGCAAACTGGTGCAGTTGCTCTGGAAAACAGTATGGAGGTTCCTCAAAAAGTTGAAAATAGAGCTATCCTATGACCCAGAAATTTTACTATTAGGTATTTACTGCAAAGATATAAATGTAGTGATATGAAACATGCATCCTAATGTTTATAGCAGCAATGTCCATAATGGGTCAAACTACGGAAAGAGATGGAAAGAGGAAAAAGAGCCTAGATGTCTGCTGACAGATGAATGGATAAAGAAGTGGCATATATATTTATTTATACATATATATATATATGTGTGTGTGTATATACACACACACATATATATAGCTGAGTTTTATATATACATATGTATATATATATACTACATACTATATATGTATATATAAAGCATATGTATGTTACATATACTATATACATATGTATGTAGCATATATATGCTATGTAGTATATATACACATATATATATATATGTAGTATATATGTATATATAAAACTCAGCCATAAAAAAGAAAGAAATCTTACCATTTGCAATGATTGGGATAGAACTAGAGGGTATTATACTAAGTGAAAGAAGTCAGTCAGAGAAAGACAATTAATCATAAGAATTTCACTCATGTGGAATCTAAGAAACAAAACAGAGGAGTATAGGGGAAGGGAGGAAAAAATAAAACAAATGAAATCAGAGAGGGGAACAAACTATAAGAGGCTCTTAACTATAGTAAACAAACTGAGGGTTCCTGGAAGGGAAGGGAGTGGGGGGATGAGGTAACTGGATGATGGGCATCATGGAGGGTGTGAGATGTAATGAGCAGTGGGTATTATGTAAGACTGAGGAATCTATAAACTCTACCTCTGAAGCTAATAATATACTACATGTTAATTAATTGAATTTAAACTTTTAAAAAAAGAATTATATTATTAAAATATAAATCTAATCAGGTCACTGCTCTGCTCACCACCTTTGGCTGGCTTCCCATCTCACTCAGCATAAAAGTTAATGTTCTTACTATGAAGTACCAAGAGCTACAAGCTTTACATTATCCAGCCTCTCATTACCTTTCTGACTTTATCTTATGTTCTACTGACTTTTGTCCATTTTTGTCTTGAGCAATGCTGCTTTTCTTGCTATTCCTCCCCTATACCAGACATGCTCACATGGGAACTTGCTATTCCCTCTGCCTAGAATGCTATCTCCTAACTCTTACACTGATTCTCACTAAAATATCAACTCCTTCAATATTTCATATTTCCTTTGCTGACTGATTTTTCTCTTTAGCATTATCACTCTATAACTGTTCTAAATATTTGTGTCACCTCAAAATTAATATGCTGAAACCTAATGCCCAATGTGATGGTATTAGGAGGTGGGGCTTTTTTTTTTTTTTTGGCACAGGATTTCTTTTATTTTGGTTTTAAGATTTTATTTATTTCCCCATGACAGACACACAGAGAGAGGCAGTGACACAGGCAGAGGGAGAAGCAGACTCCTTTCAGGGTGCCCTATGCGGAACTCGATCCCAGGTCCCCAGGATCGATCCCTGATCCAAAGGCAGATGCACAGCGGTTGAGCCACCCAGGCATCCCAGGCACAGGATTTTGGTATCTCAGGGGAAATTATGTTTATTTATTTTTTTTCTTTTTTTTAATTTATTTTTTAATTGGTGTTCAATTTACTAACATACAGAATAACCCCCAGTGCCCGTCACCCATTCACTCCCACCCCCCGCCCTCCTCCCCTTCTACCACCCCTAGTTCGTTTCCCAGAGTTAGGAGTCTTTATGTTCTGTCTCCCTTTCTGATATTTCCCACCCATTTCTTCTCTCTTCCCTTATATTCCCTTTCACTATTATTTATATTCCCCAATGAATGAGAACATATGTTTGTCCTTCTCCGACTGACTTACTTCACTCAGCATAATACCCTCCAGTTCCATCCACGTTGAAGCAAATGGTGGTATTTGTCATTTCTAATAGCTGAGTAATATTCCATTGTATACAGAAACCACATCTTCTTTATCCATTCATCTTTCAATGGACACCGAGGCTCCTTCCACAGTTTGGCTATCGTGGCCATTGCTGCTATAAACATCGGGGTGCAGGTGTCCCGGCGTTTCATTGCATTTGTATCTTTGGGGTAAATCCCCAGCAGTGCAATTGCTGGGTCGTAGGGCAGGTCTATTTTTAACTCTTTGAGGAACCTCCACACAGTTTTCCAGAGTGGCTGCACCAGTTCACATTCCCACCAACAGTGGAAGAGGGTTCCCTTTTCACCGCATCCTCTCCAACATTTGTTGTTTCCTGCCTTGTTAATTTGCCCCATTCTCACTGGTGTGAGGTGGTATCTCATTGTGGTTTTGATTTGTATTTCCCTGATGGCAAGTGTTGCAGAGCATTTTCTCATATGCATGTTGGCCATGTCTAATGTCTTCCTCTGTGAGATTTCTCTTCATGTCTTTTGCCCATTTCATGATTGGATTGTTTGTTTCTTTGGTGTTGAGTTTAATAAGTTCTTTATAGATCTTGGAAACTAACCCTTTATCTGATACGTCATTTGCAAA
This sequence comes from Canis lupus dingo, assembly GCF_003254725.2. Classification (NCBI taxonomy): domain Eukaryota; kingdom Metazoa; phylum Chordata; class Mammalia; order Carnivora; family Canidae; genus Canis; species Canis lupus. The sequence goes on along the minus strand of NC_064244.1, from coordinate 38,246,506 downwards.
TATCTTCTCCCATTCTGTAGGTTGTCTTTTAGTTTTGTTGACTGTATCCTTTGCTGTGCAAAAGCTTCTTATCTTGATGAAGTCCCAATAGTTCATTTTTGCTTTTGTTTCTTTTGCCTTCGTGGATGTATCTTGCAAGAAGTTACTGTGGCTGAGTTCAAAAAGGGTGTTGCCTGTGTTCTCCTCTAGGATTTTGATGGAATCTTGTCTCACATTTAGATCTTTCATCCATTTTGAGTTTATCTTTGTGTATGGTGTAGGAGAGTGGTCTAGTTTCATTCTTCTGCATGTGGATGTCCAATTTTCTCAGCACCATTTATTGAAGAGACTGATTCATCCTATCAGCAAGAGAAAAACCAAGAACCATAGGATCCTCTCATTAGATGCAGAGAAAGCATTTGACAAAATACAGCATCCATTTCTGATCAAAACTCTTCAGAGTGTAGGGATAGAGGGAACATTCCTCGACATCTTAAAAGCCATCTATGAAAAGCCCACAGCAAATATCTTTCTCAATGGGGAAGCACTGGGAGCCTTTCCCCTAAGATCAGGAACAAGACAGGGATGTCCACTCTCACCACTGCTATTCAACATAGTATTGGAAATCCTAGCCTCAGCAATCAGACAACAAAAAGACATTAAAGGCATTCAAATTGGCAAAGAAGAAGTCAAACTCTCCCTCTTTGCCGATGACATGATACTCTACATAGAAAACCCAAAAGTCTCCACCCCAAGATTGCTAGAACTCATACAGCAATTCGGTAGCGTGGCAGGATACAAATCAATGCCCAGAAATCAGTGGCATTTCTATACACTAACAATGAGACTGAAGAAAGAGAAATTAAGGAGTCAATCCCATTTACAATTGCACCCAAAAGCATAAGATACCTAGGGATAAACCTAACCAAAGATGTAAAGGATCTATACCCTCAAAACTATAGAACACTTCTGAAAGAAATTGAGGAAGACACAAAGAGATGGAAAAATATTCCATGCTCATGGATTGGCAGAATTAATATTGTGAAAATGTCAATGTTACCCAGAGCAATTTACACGTTTAATGCAATCCCTATCAAAATACCATGGACTTTCTTCAGAGAGTTAGAACAAATTATTTTAAGATTTGTGTGGAATCAGAAAAGACCCCGAATAGCCAGGGGAATTTTAAAAAAGAAAACCATATCTGGAGGCATCACAATGCCAGATTTCAGGTTGTACTACAAAGCTGTGGTCATCAAGACAGTGTGGTACTGGCACAAAAACAGACACATATATCAGTGGAACAGAATAGAGAACCCAGAAGAAGACCCTGAACTTTATGGTCAACTAATATTCGATAAAGGAGGAAAGACTATCCATTGGAAGGAGGTGGGGCTTTGAGGAGGGACTAAGGTCAAGAGAGTGGAAACCTCTTGAATAGAATTAGTGCCCTCATAAAATAGATCTCATAGGGATCCCTCACCCCTTTTGCCATAGGACACAGTGAGAAGAGGCCCATCTATAAAACAGGCAGCAGACTCTCACCAGATAATGAATCTACCAGTGATTTGATTTTGGACTACATATCCTCCAGAACTGTGAGAAATACATTTCTGTTGCTTATGAGCCATCTAGTTTATGGTATTTTGTTACACCAACCCAAATAGACTAAGGCAATGACTTACCTTATTTGTTGTCTCTTCTACTGGAATGAAAGCATCCTTAAGGCAGGATTTTTTTTTCTATTTTATGTACTACTATACTTTCAAATGCTACGAACAGAGGTATGCTATAAGAACCAGCCCAGGTGGTACTCAGTATGAACTTCTTGAGTAAATGGGCTATAATTATCATCCTCCTCCTCCTCATCGTATTCATTTTATTCTATGCTTGTGAGTACTTTGTTTTGATATCCAGCTATGTGGTACTTCCATTCTTATTTTTATATCTGCTTCTTTTTCCATTTTAGATGTTATCCTTTTCAGAAACAGGTTGACCACAATCTTCAAGAGCTTCTGTGTCCTCAGTTTTTCCTACCTTTGTGGACAATGGTATGTTAGCAGTAGCTCTAATTACCCCACTAGAAAATTTCTTCCTTAGTATGCAGAACTGCTTCTGTTTCTGGTCCTCCAGGCACAGAGACACCAAGAAAACAAAGTTAATTAGGCACTTCGGAGTCTAGACAATTGCATGACAAAATTAAGCCAGAGGATTTTCATTTTACCCTGAAGGTTGGTAGAGTTAGTGACTGTGAGAAGTGCTTCCAAGATGCCCTGGTAGAAAATGGTGCTAATCAAGATATCATTGAAAGGCAATTCAGCCATGAAATGGATGGTCTGCCCTTCTGTCTAGAGTAAAGGCTGCCGGCTTTCTGTTGATGATTTGCGATATTCCTGATAGAGGATCAGCTCCTCCTTAACCCCAAGATCTTCTTCTGCATCGTGCCTGGCTTTCAACTTGGTAAGGGCTAAAAAATGAGAATAATGTAAGTTAGAATGTATAATCTACAACAGTATTCTCAACTGGGACAAATTTGGTCTGGAAAGTAAATTTAAAAAGCAAATAAGCAATGTCTGTGGACATTTCTGGTTGTCACAACTAGGGGCATGCTCCTGGCATCTAGTGCATAGTGACCAGAGATGCTGCTAAACATTCTACAATGCACAGGATAAATCCCCACAGCAAAAAAAAAAAAAAAAAAAAAAAAGTTATTTGATCCAAAATGTCAATAGTGGCTTGGCAGACAAACACTGTTACAAAGGAATCATACTTTGAGTCTACACCTAGTACTCTTATCACCTGACTTATAAGCAGCATCGAAGAAAAAGAATCACCACTGTCTTCAATTGGATTCAGGGATCACACACTTTCTTGCTTATTCTTTTATTTCTTCCAGCAAACTTTCTGAGTCTCCTTGGCTATTTCTCCTTATCTCTGAGACCTTAAAAGTTGTCATGACTCAGGGCTCAATTCTGAAATCTTTTTGCCTACATACTTTTTAGATGATCTGGTCTTAGGGCCTAAAACATTAATGACATGTTATAGACTCTCAAGTTTATACTATTTCAGACTTAGAACACTAGACTAGCATAACCAATTGCCATTTGACTTCTCTATTATGTATTTATTAGATATTTCAAGCTTAATATGTCTAAAATTATATCTCCAGAGGAAAAGCCCAAGATGGAAGTGAATAAAGACTTAAACTCACCTCCTTCTGTGGACATATAAAACCTACACCTATATATGCAAAGCAAAGAATAGAAGAACTAGATAGAGAAAGGCAGGAGAAATGGAGACACAGTAATGATGGAAACTCTATTGTACTTGGGAGGGATATCACTGAGGGTCCCAGACAGATCTGGCCAAACTGGGGTGAGTCAAAAACCAAACACCAAACCAAACCAAACCAAACCAAACCAAACCAAACCAAAAGACCCACAGGTTTAATGAGCAATTAGAGAAGAACAGAGATAGAGATATAACCATTCCAGATTTTAAACTATACTAAAAAACTATAGTCATCTGAACAGTATTGTACTGGCACAAAGAAAGGCACATAGATTAAAAAAAAAAAACAGAATTAAGAGTTCAGAAATAAACCTGTGCTTATATAATCAAGTAATCTACAACAATAGGAGTATATAATAGGGAGAGAACAGTCTCTTCAATAGATAGTGCTGGAAAAACTGGACAGCTACATGCAAAAAGAGTAAAAGCGGACCACTTTTTTATGTCATATACAAAAATAAACTCAACATGGATTAAAGGCCTAAATTTGAGACTAGAAATCATAAAACTCCTAAAGGAAAACACAACACACTATTGGATACTGCCTTTAGCAACATACTTATAGATATGTCTCTCCAGGCAAGGTAAACAAAAGCAAAAATAAACAACTGGTACTACATCAAACTAAGTTTTGCAGAGCAAAGGAAACCATAAATGAATGGAAAGGGAGACTATTGAATTGGAGAAGATATTTGTAAATGATATAGATGATAAGCAGTTAATATCCAAAACATATAAAGAAATCACAAAATGCCAAAAAAATCCCAAATAATCCAATTAAAAATGAACAGAGGACCTGGATAGACATTTTTCCAGAGAAGACACACAAAGGCCAACAGACACATGAAAAGACATTCAATGTCACTAATCATCAGGGAAATGCAAATCAAAATTATAATGAGATGTCACCTCACATCAGTCAGCATGACTACTATCAAAAAGACGAAATAACAAATGTTGGTGAGGATGTGGAGAAAAGGGAACCCTTATGCATCATTGGTGGGAATGTAAATTGGTGCAGCCACTATGGAAAACACGATGGAAGTTCCTCAAAAAATTAACGATAGAAGTGTAATCCCAGTATGGGTATTTACTTAAGGAAAATGAAAGTCTAATTTGAGACCTTTATGTTTACTTCAGCATTATTTACAATAGCCAAATTACAGAAGCAACTCAAGTATCCATTGAAAGATAAATAGATAAAAGATTTGTTATATAGGTACAATGGAATATTAATCAGCCATAAAAAGAGATCTTGCCCTTTGTGACATGAGGGACCTAGAGATATTATGCTAAGTGAAATAATTCAGACAAAGCCAAACACCAGATGATTTCACTTACCTATGAAACCTAAAAATCAAAAGCAAGTAACCAACCAATCAACCAACAAAAAAAGAGAGAGTCATAAATACAGAGAACCAAAGGGGAAGGTGGTTGGGAGATTGGAAAAATAGGTAAAGGGGATTAGGAGGTATAAACCTCCAACTGCGGGGATCCCTGGGTGGCGCAGCGGTTTGGTGCCTGCCTTTGGCCCGGGGCACGATCCTGGAGACCCGGGATCGAATCCCACATCAGGCTCCCGGTGCATGGAGCCTGCTTCTCCCTCTGCCTGTGTCTCTGCCTTTCTCTCTCTCTCTCTCTGTGACTATCATAAATAAATAAATAAAAATAAAAAAAAATAAAAATAAAAAAATAAACTTCCAACTGTAAAATAAGTAAGTCACACTTTTAAAAGCATAGCTTAGGAAACGTATACGTGTAATAACTATAGTAACAGATGGTAACTGCACTTACTGTGGTGAACATTTTATAATGTACATAATTGTTAAATCACTATGTTTGTACACCTGAAACTAGTATAAAATTGTATGTCAACTATACTGCAATAGAATATAATAATAAAACCTTTTTGGCTTCTTACTGGCAAAGAGAAGTAAAATAAAATAAATAAAATGAAATAAAAATTAAAGTAAATTAAATTAACTTCTTCAGTTTCTTTCTACTTTGGAAAACTGCTCTACCCACAGTAACTCAGTTGAAGGTCAGGTCCAAAGTATTGCAGTATCATTTGATCTTCCTTTTTCTCAGGCCCACATTTCATCTGCCAGCAAAAAGTGATAACTTTAACATCAATATATCTAGAATCTGATCCATTCTTCTTACTTCCAGTGTCTTAGCTCATTTAAGCTGCTATAACAAAATGCTATAAACTGGGAAGCTTAGAAACAATAGACATTTATTCCTCATAGTTCTGGAAGTTAGAAGTCTGAGATGAGAATATCAGCACAGTTGAAGGCTGTATACTCCCCACTCTATCCTCACAAGGTGGAAGGGGCTTAGGAGCTCTATGGCGTCTCTTTTGTAATAGCACTAATCCCATTCATGGGATGCGTACCCTAATGACTATGTATCTCCCAAGGGCCCCACCTTCTAACACCATCACACTGAATGTTAAGATGTCAACACAAATTTTAGGGTGACACCAACATTCAGACTATGGAGCCCAGGGGCAAGCTTTAGTACTACAAGAGCCTCCTCACTGCTCTGGACCACTGCTCTATGCAATGAGGTCAATGACTGAAGATATCCCAGTATTCAAAAATATCTGAAAACATGTTTGCATGTAAGTCACACACCACTATGATTTTTATAAAACAGACATTATTATTGTGAATTTTAACAGTTTTCTTTTATTGATATAACAAATTCCCACAAATGTGGTGGCTTACACAACACTAATGTATTTTTCTATAATTCTGTAGGTTCACAAATCTAACAGAGGTCTCACTGGACCTAAATCAAGGTGTCCACAAGGCTGTATTCCTTTCTGGAGGCTCTTGGGGGAAAATCTGTCTCTTGTCCTTTTCCAGATTCTGGAAGAATTTTGCATTCCTTGGTCTGTGACTCCCTTCTTGCATCTTCAAAGCCAGCAGAGGTGAGTCTAGTCTTCCACATAATACATTAATCTCTGCACTCATTTCCTTTCCCTACTTTTTTTCTTTCCCTACTTTTTAAGGACCCTAGTGATTACAATGGACCACCTGAAATAATTCAAAAAAAATTCTTTATCAGTTGATTAGCAATCTTAACTCTCTATGCATTCTTAATTGCTATTTGCCATGGAACTTTGCATATTCCCAGGGTGTGGAGGTTAGGATGGGATACCTTTGGCAGCAGTGGGCGAGGGGCATTTTTCTTCTTAACACACTGGTCAGAGCTCTTTCTACTCCTGTGCTAAAGTTGTGATTGTTATTGCTTAGCCCCTCTAACTTAATTTAATTAGAGCAAACCATGTGCATTATGTATTTACAGCATAAAACAACAAAGGATAATAATTTATCATAAATGAAAATACTGAAGTGTAAGCCGAATAGTCTTTCACGGGAACATCCTTTCATTAAAGAAATCAAGTCAAAGAAAAAAAATCCTATTTTCATGGAATGTGTTCCAATACCGACTTTTCAGGACACCAATCATAAAAATCAAGTGACATTTCAACTCATTTCTTCTTTGGTCAATTCATCTGCTTCTCCATATATGCATCTCTAAGACAATAGTAATAACAACAAACAGCTGAGCGCCTGCTTCATGCTGAGCTCAGTTCTAAGTGTTTTATCACATGATTCATTTAAGCTTGCATAGCATTTTGAGAGAGATGTCATTTCCTTCTTACAGACAATATAATTGAGGCTCAGACTGACTTGTCTGCCCCATTAAGAGACAGAGTGGGCATTTGAACTGAAGCAAGAAAGCCCACAGCGGTCTAAATGACTCTCCGTGGGGAATCTAGAAAGACAGTAGCAGAAACACATCAGGCATTCACAAGTCTCAGATCCAATCCAGCCATTTTTGTCAATGATCAGCAAAAGATAAAAATTATGCTGATTAAGCTTGTTTGTTTGTTTGTTTTTTAAGGGCCTCTTCTGCTCTGGAGAACCCTCCTTCATAAACAAGTAGTTTGGGGAAAAGCCAATTTCCAGTGGGCTTGTTCACTGTGTTCTTACTTTGGAGAGAGCATCCAATTCCAGGAATATTTTTGCCAGCAATAAATTCACTTTAACCGGAAAAGTTACAGAGGATTATCTTAAGTGCCTGCAGAGCAGAAATGACAAGTCAGAGGAACCATCCATTACGTTCACTGGTAATTGGATACAAAGTGCTGACCCTAAAAGATTGTGCTCCAATAATGCAATTATTTGCCAAAAATCTTAATAAAAAGCACATTTCTTCTCCTCATGCTATTCAGAGGCAAGCTACTTTAAAAATCTCAACCAAAGACAAATGCAAAGATTCAGAATACTTGAGGTTCTGGTTACATACCTGCTTTCTGATCTTCTTATGCTAAGAAGATGAATATAAACGGTGCTGTCAGGACCAAAACACTGCTAAATGTGACACCATAAATCATCTCCATTAGTAAATGTAGTGTCAGGTTTTCATATATTTCAGACTATTTTAAACTCACACTTCATTATCTCATGATATGCCTGAATGAATCTGGGTGGTTTGATACTGCAAGTGGGTCAGCAGTCAAATCAACTTGTCTTTACTGGCTGAACTCCCAGAGGGTCCTGGAGGCTGTACTTCCAGTTAGAGCCTGCATCACCTCACCTGACCCCCAGCTGCCAGATGATGGGATCCTTTGTCTTCTGCAGAAAACTGATTTTATCTTCCCTCCCACTGGAAAATGTGAGGATAGACTAAGTTTGCACATTCATACTTCACTGGTTCTACTATCCAGGTAGAGCTGGGATGTCCATCTCCTGTCCCAAACCAGAATGACAGCATGATCTTTCTCTTCAAAGTCCATTCCTTCTTTAAAGACCCTAATTTGCAAAGCCAAGTTTCCTTTCCCTTCATGCTTAAAGGCTGAGATCTATCAGGGCATCTTAAACATAAGCAGCTTCTGGGGTTGGTAAATCCCTAGAAATTGCATGTTGAATTATGTGTGTGAAGAGGGAAATATGCCCCCCTTTTTTTAGAGAGAAGAATTCATCAGATTTAAGACAAAAAGAAAAAACAAACAAAATGTCTCATCGTCCTATAATAGTTTAAAACCACTTGGAAAGACAAAGGATTAAGGTTTTTCCTTCTCTAAAATCAAAATGTAAATACTAAATGTACTAATGTTGCAGTTCCACTTTGACAGGTACTGATGCTTGTTCTATGTCAGAGATCATTTGGAATAAAGTTAGACATAAACAAGTAAACAGAAAAAGCAAATATATAAATTAGGTGCTTGTGATTGGCAGTTCAGGAAAAAAATCCTCCAATATACAAAGTATTGTGAAAGGAATAGGACTGCCCAACAGAAACCAGCCTGCATCTACATTTTCTGCTGTCAGAAACCATAGAAAAGCACCATGTCCAAAAGTTTGCCGTAATTAATCATAGCAGGTTACTTGCCTCTCTACGATTTCCTCTTACGTAAGGATATCAGTGAAAATACAGCAAGATAAGAGCTACCATCAGGCTAAGTACAGAATGCTTCAAGCAATTACAAGAAGCACCTAACCTAGTTTAAGGAGTAGAAAGATGCAGAAAGCCTTTTTAGAGGAGTTGAAATCTTAAGTTTAATGCTCAACTATAAAAGGTAAAAAATTAGCTAGGCAAAGACCAGATATTAGAACCAGGAGGGAAAGAGCATTCTTTCACAAGAACAATAGGATTTTCAAAAGCCCAGGGGCTGAACAGAACGTGGGTATTCTTAACAAGCTGAGGCTTGTTAACAACCAAATGGCTGCAGGTGAAAATAAGAGGTCTCAGGTCTTCTAGGATCATACTAAGTAGCCCACTCTCAGTTGCCATTGATTTTCTGTATCAAATTCCTTTATAGTACACATTGCCAACTGAAATCACCTTTATTCAGTCACTCACTCAACAAATACCAGCTGAGCACTTTCATCGCCATTTCAGGCTCCAATCCTCTTGTTGGGGAGAGAGCACAAAAGAAAACAGACCATATTTCTGCTCTCATGGAGCATAGCCTCTACCTCATTTACTAATTTTTTTTGCTTATTATCTGTCTAACCCACACCCTATAAAATGTCCTTTCCGCATGGGCAGAGACCTTGTCTGCCTTCCATATTATTCTCTGCCTAGTATCTAGAACGGTGCTTCGATTTTAAGAGGTGCTTAATAAGTTTGCTGAATGAATAAAGATGTAGTAAGAGATGAAATTGGAGAAGTAATGAATTGGTTTTTTTTAAGCTCTTTGTAAGCCATATCGAGAAGACTGAACCTTATTTTATAGGCAATGTGGAATTACAAAATATTTTAAGGAAGACTATAATACAATTCAACTTTTGCTTAGAAAGACCCTTCTCATTACATTATGGAGAATGGGTTGTTATGAGAAGACTGGAGACAGAATAACTGTTTTACATCATCAATTCCTCCTAAAACCACTTTCTTCTGTGGATTACAGGCTATCATTCTCACCTGATTTTCCCCCTATCTTCTGCTGCACTGTCCTCCCTGCCCCTTTAACATTGGAAAGCCCCCATGGTTGTCCTTGAACTTCTCTGACTCACTCCTTACTCAACCTCCTTCCATACTTTGGTTTTGAATACCTTTTACATGCTGACGATTTCAAATATTTATCACCAGAGGGATCTCTTCTTTGAAGTCTAAATTCTCATTAGGGATTTCACATTAGCTGTTCCTTCTGTCTAGGATGTTTCTTTCTAATGAATGCATATAGTTTCTTCTCTCATCTCTTTTAAATCTTGAAATGTTGACCTTCTGGTAAGCTCTTCTCTGACTTTAGACTAAAATGGAACCCTGCTCTTCATTACTCCTTATATATCCACACTCTTCTTATTTCACTCATGTAACTTATTACATTCTAACATGCTATATGACCTACTTATTCATTGTGTATATTATCTTTTTCCTCAACTATAATGTAAGCTACTGGAAATCAGAGATTTTTAGCTATTTTGTGCACCCCCCTGAATCATATACATATACATATGTAATGATACTAAATTATCATTATTCATTAGTAATATGCAACAAAATGAATAACAAAACAACTAAAAGTTCTTGAACTAAAAGTTATTGTTAGTTAAAAGCTAAAAGTTATTGAGCACTACAATGTGCCAAGAAAGAAGCCTGACCCTAAGAATGTAAATATGAAAATGTCATCCTTACTGTAGCAGACCTTGTCTCTCTGTGAACACATATACATGTTCCAATAGCTTTTCTAATAGCAAAGAGTAAAATAGCTACTTAAAAAAATGATTTTGCTGACTCATGACTCAAAATACACTTTTACTACTTTTTGAATTGGACTATATATGAAACTCAGAAAGTGAGGTACTTTAAAGGCTTTATGCAGGACAAAACTTAAAAGAACTGCAGTGTCTTATGTGTATATATAGTTTTAATTGTGTAGAATTCCTAAATTAAGTCCAGTAAATAAAAAACTTTAATGTTACCCCTTTACTTTTTGGGTACTTTTGCACAGTGGGTAAACATTTAGAGAGGGTATTTTTTTAAGATTATTCATTTATTTGAGAGAGAGAAACAAGCTTGGGGAGTAGCCGGGGGGCGGGGTGGAGAGGGAGAAACAGATTCCCTGCTGAGAGGGAGTCCAATGCAAGGCTCAATCCCAGGACCCAAGGATCATGACTTGAGACAAAGGCAGATACTTAATCAACTAAACCATGCACGCACCCCAAGAGAGTCTGGGTTTTGATTCCAACTATACAGCTATGTGAACTAGGGCAGGTAACTTAACTTTTATGAACTTCAATTTTCTTATTTGTAAAGCTGAAGTAACATTGCCTAATGCATGCTTTGTTGGGGAGAGTAAAAACTAAATGGAGGGATCCCTGGGTGGCGCAGTGGTTTGGCGCCTGCCTTTGGCCCAGGGCGCGATCCTGGAGACCCGGGATCGAATCCCACGTCGGGCTCCCGGTGCATGGAGCCTGCTTCTCCCTCTGCCTGTGTCTCTGCCTCTCTCTCTCTCTCTCTCTGACTATCATAAATAAATAAAAGTTTGAAAAAAAAAAAAACTAAATGGAATATTATCTGTAAAGATCCTATAGTGACTGTTGCCTAGACAAAATTTAATTTGATGATGTCCAACAAATATTATATATGTATCTACTAACTGGTGTGCTGTCTTTAGTTTTGAATAAACAGTGATATGGAGCTGGCATAGTCTTTGCATTTACTATTGTTTTTGTTTATTGTCATAATTAGCAGTTACTCTCTTTTCATTAAATTTTGACTTATATCTTGTCCTTCCTTTTCTACTTTGACAATTCAACCCAAGTGAAGAAATTCAATGTAGGGACAAACCTGTGTTACTTTAGTATGGAGAGAAAAACTCAGTATGGTTTGGCCACACTCATTCGGCCTAGAATCACATCATACTGGAGATATTGTCAGTGACCTGGAGCCCTCATATACGCTGACATTGCCCAGAACCTCTGAAGGGAAGGTAATGTGGGAGCCATTTTATGAAATGGGTTCAGTGTCCTGAAGATTTCTTCCTTATTCTGCAATTTTGCAAAAATTAAAGAAGAATGATATTCTAGACTCTGAGGAGACACCAGCATCCCTGAGATAACATACTTTCTTTCTTTTTTTTTTTTTTGATAACATACTTTCTAATGAAGAGTAAGGGCAGGAGATTAGGGTGGACTGGCTTGAAGGCATCATCACCAGACTTGCACTGATACAATTATGTATTGCTTTGCTGAGTAGAAGAATCAAAGTAGCCAAAACAAGCAAACAAATGAACAAGGGCTTTCCTCCAGGGAAGTAAAATATTGGTGTTTTTTTTTTAAAGGATGAATGTATGTATGTATGTATGTATGCAAGACACAGAGAGGAGGAGACATAGGCAAAGGGAAAAACAGGCTCACCTCAGGGAGTCTGACACAGGACTCAATCCCAGGACCCTGGGATAACAACCTGAACCAAAGGCAGATGCCCAACCGCTGAGCCACCCAAGTGTGCCAAATACTGGTTTTTAAAACTCAACACTTAAGGAAAGGCTTCAAGATCATATGTCTTTAGTTTAACATAGTTAGCTGATGTTTTCTCAATTCTATCTCAGACTGAGTTACTCTTTCAAACTCTTTTCTAGGAGAAAATAATGACAAATACATCTATCTGATAGAGGGCTTGCATCCAATATTTATAAATAGCTTTTACACCTCAAAGACAAACAAACTGATTTAAAAAAAATGGACAGAAGACCTGGATACCTCACAATAGAAGATATATGCATGCACGCTAAGCATGTGGAAAGATGCTCAGTATCATTAGTTTGAAGGGGAAAGCAAATTAAAACCACAAGGAGATACCATTGCACACAATTAGAGTCACAAAACTCTAGTGGTAATAAATAATAATACCTAGTAAAGGTGAAGATATAGAGTGACTGAAAGTCTTATACATTGCTGATAGAAATGTAAAATGGTCCAATCACTTTTGAAACAATTTGGCGTTTCCTACAAAGGTAAGTATGTACTTACCATATGAACCAGCATTCCAGTACTTGGCATTTACACAAGAGAAATGCAAATGTACCTCTACAGAAAGACTTGTATAAAAATGTTCATAGCAGCTTTATTTATAATAGCTTTGACCTGACAACACTCCAAATGGTGAACAAGTGAATGTGTAAACAAACTATTATAAATTCACACAGTGGAATATTACTCAATATTGAGTAATATGAATAAACTAGTGATGTACAAAACAGCATGCATACTTCCCATAAACATCATAGTGAATGAAAGTTAGTACAAGATACCATATATTGTGTTATTCCATTTACAGTAAATTAGAAAAGATAAAATCAACTCTATCAAACAGATCATACAGTGACTTTGGTGGGAGATGTGAGATAAAATTGTTGGGGAAAAGGCAAAGAGTATTTCTGGGGGAAAACAATGGAAATGTTTAAATCTGAAAGGTATGGTACACATATGAATACATGTATACATCTGTTTCAACTCATTACCATGAACACTAAAATAGTTGGATTTTATTGTATATAAAGTATAACTCAATGAAGCTGATTTAAAACAGTGGATAAGAGAATTAGATTGTACAGCATAAGATGATGAATGGAAAAGAAACAAGTATATAATACTGAGGATGACCAGGAGTCGTGCAGATAGTGAACAGTGCAACAATTAATAGAGTAGGTAACAGTGTTCTTGTTAACAAAGCAATCTTTAAGACATAAACTACATTAGGAAGCTAGTTTTGGGGATATTTGGGACAAAGATGTCCCAGACAGAGGGAACAGCTCATGCAACAATTTTAAGATAGATATGTGTGCAGCATGTTTGGGGGATACCGAGTCCAAAATGCCAGTGGTATGAGATCAGTTCAGAATAGAATGATGTGGAAATGATACCACAGAGAAACTTTTCAGGCCATTTCATTTTACTTTGTAAAATAAGAAGCTATTAGAAAATTTTAAACACAGGAGCTACACAAGTTAACTTATAGATTAGTAGTCTAATTGTGTGTAAATCTAGACTATAAGAGTCAAGGGTGAAAGTAAGAAGACCAGTTAGGAGCCTATAGAAATAGTGTAGATGAGAAAGAATGAGTTGGGAGAAGTAGCCATTTTGTGGATGTATTTTGAAAGTTGAGCCAATAGGACTTTCTGGTGGATTGGATTTTGGATATGGGAGGCAAAAAAAGAGTTAAGATTCACCAAGCATTTTGGCTGGAGCCACTGGAGCCAACTAAGAGGTGGCAGGCTGAGGATGGAGTGGATTTGAAAGAGACAATGAGGAGTTAAGTCTGGGATGCATTCAGTTTGATAGATCTAACTATGCGACCATATGTAGATGATGAGCAATTAGGTACATGCATGAGAAGTTGAGGAGAAAGATCTGGGATGGAGACATAATTTTGACAATGGCAATATATTAGAAAGATTGAAAGTCATGTGATAGGATAAACATAACTAAGAGAAAGCATGTACACAGAACAGGAGGAAAGAGAATGAAAGGAAAGAGAAGGGAAGGTTAGATCCTGGACATCCGATATTAAAATGATTCAAAAAGGAGAGAAATTCTCCACAGAACTGCAAATAAGTCACCAATGGAATAAGAAGTAAATCAAGAATGTGATGTTCTGAATACCAAAAGAAAATATGTCAAGAATTTGGGAGCAATCAAATATATCAATTGTTCTCGATAAATAAGATGAGAATATGACTGTCCATTGTTGCTATTCTCAGGGTGGACCAGTGGTGATCTTGATAAAAGTAGCTTCAGTTGAATCGTGAGGAAAAGCACAGTTAGAGGGAGCTTAGGAAAAAATTGAGGGAAGAAATTGGAGACAGAGGCAGTATAGATGACTTTTCAGGGATGTTGTAAAGCACAAAGAAACAAAAATGAGTTTTTATTTTTCAAGGTAACAGAAATAGCACATTTAGAAGCTGATGAAAACGATGTAGAAAGAAGAGAGGACAATTTCTGAAACTACTCCCTTGAGTAGGTGACGGTGCTGGAGTCTAGCATGTAGTGAAGCGATTAGCTCTAGAAAGAAACATGGAGACATCACCTATGTCAACAAGCAGAAGGTTGAATAAGTGTGTGGATGCTACTAGATACGTATATAAATAATTTCACTGAATCTTTATACATCTTGACTTAGAAATCATTTAAAAAATTGCTTACCCACGAGGGGTCCTGTACATTCACATTGTCTCTTCCCTTCCCCTTGGCATTACCTGATTTGATATCCTTGTTTTACACTAAGAGGAAAACAGGGCCCCACGTAGGAAAACATCTTCTAGATTATTAATTTACACATTAATGCATGACATGGATGTTCTCATCAGTATTCCTGAGAAAGTTGAGAAAGCTCGTGAGAACACCGTCCATAGCAGTCCACTGTCCTGAAAGAAAATCTGTTTCATTGGAGCAGCAACTCTACTGGCCGGGAATCTTTCCCAGATTTGGAAAAACTTTCCCAGCATTTTAACAGTCACTGCTCACTTCATTCTCCCTTCAGGAGTAGCAGAGCCAAACCAGTTAAGGGTAGAACTTTCCAAGTCATGTTTCTAAAAACGTTCTTCTGGGAAATGATGTTTGGCATCTCAGAAATATCAAGTGGGGAATGTCTTCATATACATGATCACATGTGAGGGTCTGAAAGCCCTGAGGTAAAGAGAGATTTTCAGGCAACCGACTTAGTGTTCTAAAACCACTTACACATGGAATCATAAATCCTCTCATTTTTTAAACTTTAATAGAACATATTAGCCATCTCGAAAATCCTTCTTCTGAAGAACAAGGTTGGGACTTAGAGGGGGACAATCCTGGGGGCATCTGCCAGTCCACAGATTCAAGGTCAAGAGACTGCTTCTCAGGATGTGCTCTTGAGAGCTCAGGGACTTGTTAAATATGCAAGTTCCTGGATCCACTGTGTCAAAATCCCTGGGGGATGGTACAATAAATTTGCATTTAATAAGCAGCCCTGGTGATTTTTATGCACACTGGAGTTTGAAAACTGCTTCCTCAAAATGTGATCCATGGACCATCAGTATTGGCATCATCAGAGCTTGTTAGAAATGAAGAATCTCAGTCCGCATTGCAAACAAAATGAATCAGAATCTGCACTTTGACAAGATCATCAGGGAATTTGTATGCACATGCAAGGCTGAGAAATACTGTCCTGAGCAATTCTAAGCACTCTCAGGGAGAATATTTTATTTTTTAAATACTTCAAAAGAGAATTTTCTAATTTTCTTTCTTACCACTCAAATCACCCCAGATAGGTAAAAGTCATCACTTACACTAGTGGGCCATGAATGTCACTTAGAATCACAGTCAGAGAGCTTTATAAATCCACGTGGTTTGGGGCATAGGGTGAGAGTTGATAGCAGGAAATTTATTCCATTGCCAGGTGCCCAAGCTCATCTTTATTAATTCTTAGTAAGGCTACTTTCAAGATATATATGTAGAGCCAGAAAGGTAAACCTAACAGCAGATTATAATAAGGATAAAAATCTTGCTGAGAGTGAGCTTTCACCATATGCCTGGTGTTGTTGTGTGTGTATATGTTTGTGTAAGTGGTGTGTAACAATTTATACCTGGTCACAACCCTAAGAGGTTGGCATTATTCTTGGTAGCTTGAAAGGGTATAATCTTAACAGAATCTATTACTAGGAAAAATGAATGAAGAGTTGAAGAAAAAAAAACTATTTGAATTTCTCTGGGCAAGTAAATTAGAATGCAATAAAGGCATAATTGTAAATAAGATAAAATCCAAACCATAAAACTTTCTTAAAATAAAATGAATATGTTCTACAGTTTAATTGATTTAGAGGTAGAAATTGCTGAGCAAGTTTTGATTACCTTGCTGAAGATGCGAGCAATTGGCAACAATCATACCGATTACGAGCCATTTAAGCAACCTCAATTAAATTAGAGGTAATTCTAAACTACTCCATCTTGCACAGAGATTGGTTTAATTTTATGTAAATTCAAACTCTGGTGCGCAAATCTTACCTGTCTAGCAGCATTCAAGCTAGATTATTCTCATTTATATCTGTGGAAATCTCAAAACTCCATTCAGAGCTCTGGTAGGTGTATACAAAGACTGAAATCATTCCTTCAAGAAAATGGTGCAAAGACGACTCAAAGATCAGACCCATTTTGCTGGCTATCGTGTGACAGGTAGACTGTATAGAAATGAGGAAATGACAGATAGATCACCAGGATTTAAGAGCATGATGAAGTAGAAAATACAGTGGGCCTGCAGTCGGAAGCCCTGACCTAATTCTGACTCTGCCATCCACTTACTGCACATCTTCAACTGTGTAATGACTTACTGAGATGCTCTCTCTGAGTTAGCTATTAGTTACTGTGTGATACAAAACCACACACTTACAATGGATTAAAACAATAAGTATTTATTTCTTCCTTAAGAACATGTGTGTGCAGGTTGGCTGGGGTTTGGGTGATCTTGGCTGACCTCATCTGGGTGTGGCTCTAAAGTCCAGGTCTTTTCCACTGGTCATTCATCCTCCTTGATCAATGGTTACCTAAGGCACACCTTACCCGTTGCCAATGGCTAGAATGCACAAGCTCATTTCAGGTTCCAACAGTGTCCTGTCTGTCTGCCAAATAACTGGCCAAAGCAGAACATGAACCAAGCCTAAACTAAGGGGGAGGAAATTCTACTTTGTCACTACAAGGCCATAACATGGGATTGAAAGACCAATAATTCAAGCTATTATATTCTTCATTTTTTCTTTAATTTCCACAGCCATAATCTGAGGTAGGTAGATTTCATAACTACCAGGATACTTCTAGCTCTTAATATCATTATGCAAATGTAGCAGAAATCCTATAAAATTCTATAGTACTATTTATAAACTACTGTCCTACAGGCTGGTTTCGATCACACTTGTTTTATCTGCACAGTATTTTAAAATACATTTGCCCATGAAAAACACAGGGGCACCAACCCTTTGCACAGGTGAAAATCTGTATGTAATGTTTTACTCCCCTACAACTTAACTACTACTAGCCTACTGGTGACTGGGAGACTTACTGATAACATAAATAGTTGATTAACACATATTTTGTGTAGGTAATGCATATGGTATTCTTACAATAAAGGAAACTGAGAGAACATTATTAAGAAACTCATAAGGAAAGGAAAATACATTCACAATACTATCTGTATATTTACTGGGGAAAAAAACTGCACATAACTGGACTCGCTCAATTCAAATATATGTTGTTCAGGGTCTAATGTGACTTAATTAATTGATAACATTTTTAAAATCAGGGTATTTCACACAAAAGTCCAGAATCCAGCTTCTTCCTGAAGGCTCAGAATATTTGAGAAATGTGATTTTGACTAGCAGGTGCCTCCGTCATGTGGGGCATACCTCTCCAGACCCTTACTGCTTCATCTGCCAACCCCCAACTACCATCATACAACCAACCCACCTCACTTATTTATACCACCTGCCTGAACCCTGTGGCCAATTTTTGTTCCTCTCTCAAGGATTCAGTCTTGATCTCTTGTTCTTCTTTCTTCTTGCAGCATCTACTCACCTGGCTGCCTAAGTCATCTGAAATATCTGGATTGTGTTTTTCTCATTTGCAAATAGAAAAGGGGAGTTCTAAAAGTCTTTCAAGGGCTTTCCAACTCTATGATTCTATGGTTCCAAAGACATTAGATAAGAAAGTACACATTTTAAGACATCTCACAAGGAAAGGACAGTTTCATGGGAGGAAGAGTGAGTCTTCAAATGGAGATACGCAGAGTAGTGCAAAGTGAAAGCAAGCAGGAGCGGCCCTGGCTTGCACTGTGGGGCTCCAAGGAGCCCAAGAGAGAGAAGGAACAATTAGAGAAAAAAGAGAAATTGTTGACTTAGGCTGAATAACAGCAAGGTTATTCCTAATAGGCAAGTCTTTAAGCTGGCATGTTCTCCCAGGAGAAGTGGCAGAAAGTTACTTAAAATAGGGCCGAACAGAGCATTTAAATAACCCACTGTAAGCAAAAATCCCACTTAAACTGGAGCTACCCACTCAGGGATTGGCCGTTTCTTTCCCTTCACTTTGTAGACTGACTTTGCTTCCAAGTGAATCAACAATGGAAAATATCAAATCCTGGGGTGGGGGCTGGGAGACAGATTCACATTACACTCACATGGATTCTTCAGGCCTATTAGTTGAATGCAGACATTAAGGCATCTCAGAAATGATGATCTATTTTGCACCAGCCGTCTGTTAAATAAGCATATATAAAGCTTGGATGTGGATATATTGTTTTGCACGTTGTCATTAATGTGAAGTTTCAGGCTGTCACCTAGTTTGCCCTGTAGAAGGCAGGGAAGAGATTTTTGTTTTCCTCTTTATCTGCTGCACATCTTTTTTTTTGGAGGTATTTTGGGATAATAGTGCTTGTTATTCAATTATTTAAGACAGAGTGTTTGCTGACAACTCGATATTCTATTTTTTTCCTCTCTTCTCTTTGAATTGGAAAGTGCAAAACGGTAAAGGAAAATAACTGGCTTGGCTTGGGGATGGAGGTGGAAAACCAAACAAACTAAGAAACTAAAAGCAAGAAAGCAAAGCCCCTCTCCCTCATCTCATCAGCCAAAGCATTAAGGGTGACCAAGGGAACAGCTTACAAAAAACACTTTGAAGTGCTCCATCAAATACATGTTCTCCTAGAGGATTAACGTAATGAGAGCAAGTAAGGCCCTGGAATCAGCTCATTGTCATAAAGGGCAAATTTGATTAGAGGCATATAAGAATGTGAACTGATTATGTTTGTAATAATCCATTATCCAAAGCTGCCCTGTACTCATTCACTGAACAAACATTACATTTACAGATTTATTCTCCTAAAAATTGAGAGGATAGCAGTGCTTGTTTCCTATATGCCCCCAACCTCTTCTGTTTTATTAATCCAGCCCCTCAAATCCAGTAACTCCTTTCTTTTTGGCATTCTTGTGCTGCCAGGGCATCACCTGACATTCCTGGAAGTCATCTGATAAATGTATTAAGGATTAAACAAATTCCACTATGTGGATCTAGAGAAGAAACTGATTAAAACAATGATGTGAGTCATCAATGAACCTCCCCACAATGGGGAGGAAGTAGGTGGGAGGATAGGGAATATTCCAGAAGAGAAGAGCATTTCAAAAATCATTTCAACCACAGAAAGGTTGAAAAAGAGTAAATTCAGGGAATTCATAGAAAAGGAGACACAAACCACTAAAAAGTATAAGAAGGGAGGTACATCTCACAAGTCCTTAGGAAAATTCAAAACAAAATAACAAAATAAATTTTTATTCTATTAAACTGGGGAAAAAAATGCCATAAAGCATAAGAGGAGTGGTGAGAAAAGAGGAACCACTACATGTGTTGGTGACACTGTAGATCAGTTCAAGTACTTTGGAGGGCAATTTGGTCACATCCATTAAAATGTTAAATGCCTGTTCCTTGTGGTCTAGCAGTTTGACATCATAGACTCTACTCTAGAGACACTCATTGGTCCTGAAGAGAAGGCATGTCCAAGCACTGCTTACAACAGCAAAGATTTGGAGACAATTCTAAACATCCATCATGAAGTAAACAGCTCCATTCAGTCTGTGGAATTCTCCAATTTAAAAATATTGTAAACTAATCTAAATCTATAAAATCAAACATGCATACGTACAATAAACAAATCGCCATACAGATAGAACAAACTGTGTCTGTAGGCAAAATTCAGTCCAAGGACCTCAGTATACAACCTGTTTCAATAATCATGTAGTTCTTTATAGTCTTTAATTCAAAAATGTAACTCTTTACAATAAATAATGAGTATCTACG
Organism: Canis lupus dingo; assembly: GCF_003254725.2. Lineage (NCBI taxonomy): Eukaryota > Metazoa > Chordata > Mammalia > Carnivora > Canidae > Canis > Canis lupus. The sequence goes on along the minus strand of NC_064244.1, from coordinate 38,225,903 downwards.
AGGTGTCAGTTGTATACTCCTGTGAGTGTGTGTGTGTGTGTGTATGTGTATTTTTACTTATTTTTTCTTGTCCTTGCAATGACTATGCAAAATAGTTACTTACTCAGTGCCACAGGTGGGGATTGTATGGAAATTTCTATCCAGGGAGAACAAACTGTCTTTGTCACCAGTCTAATCTTGCAAGAGTCGCATCCAAGATGAGGCTCAATTTATGTTCCCAAGGAAAGGGATCCAGTTCCAATAGCTTTAAAAGTGAGCAAATCCGAAAAGATGCTAGATTCATTTATGCAACTGCTTTAGCTGAGCACACAAAGACAGTGCTTGGGGAAATGTTCAGTGCATCTCATTTTGGTTGACCAAGACTGCCTTCACATTTCCCTCAGCTCAATGAGACAAGCTTTTTCTTGCCAACCTCCTTTTTCCTGAAGCATTTTCTTTAGAAAACTTGTAATTATAATTCTTTCTTTGTTCCTTCAACAAACAAATCTTTGGATCTTGCCACTTGGGACTGTGTTTCACAAGGACCTAGGAGCCTTTGAAATGTAAACATTAATGGGGTTTGCATCCCCATCTCCTAAGTGTCCACAGTAGGGTAGGGAATGAAACTGCGTGCATCCCTTGCTCTGAGTTTAAAAGGTACATGGAGGGACGTTTGAGTGGCTCAGTGGTTAAAGCGTCTGGCTTTGGCTCAGGGCATTATCCCGGGGTCCTGGGATCAAGTCCCACATCAGGCTCCCTGCATGGAGCCTGCTTCTCCCTCTGCCTCTCTATCTCTCTGTGTCTCTCCTGAATAAATAAATAAATAATCTTAAAAAAAAAGGTACACGGAGATACAATCATGTTTCCTTCTCCTCAGGTGAGGCCAATTAGCAAATGTGGATGGCCTATCACAACCCTACCCTCTGCCCTGGCCAGCCCTCAATCCTAGATTTCAAAACTCTTATCATTTGTTTGAGCAGAGTTGATTTCAGACCCAGCTCTGGCCTCTCTCACTTAGTGCAATCAGCTTGACTAAAGCCTACCTTGCCTGTTTCCCTTTGATACAAGTTTTGCATTGAGATTATCTCTTTTGAAGTTTTTAAGTGACTGGGGGAAGCAGAAGAGTGTATTAAGGAAAAGTGCTTAAGGAAAAAGATATGAGTTCAGTTATCATGTAGCGGGCCCACCCATATTTCTTCTGTTAAGAAACAAACAAACAAAAAACTCCCAAAGCCCATATATTTAAAGCCAAGCCCAGCAGGTGATATAAAAAGCAATCTTACATTTGTTTAGCATTTAGGATGATTTAAGTATTTTTCATATTTTCCATAATCTTTGTTTCAATGCCTAAATATTATCCATCTTTTAAAACCTCTCTTCCAATAGACACTTGTTCTTTTGTAAGTGACAGAAGAACTTAAGTATAATTTATTGTATCAATTATGTCAAAGCTTGGGGCATTATTTGGTGTATGTAGGTGCTCAATGATGTCTTCAGCAGTCATTCTGTCTTTAGACCTTGACTTCTTTCCTGTCTCCATTTTAAGCTGAAGCTCCTCCTGAGGCCACAAACTCATTGTCAATTTCGGGATTCTATCATATCCAGTGGAAAAGAGTATTTCCCTTAAATAGTTGCATCCTAAGGTCCAGAATTGGCTTGTGATAAAACAAATTGGTATCCTACCATCTTTGACCTTGTCAATAAGACATGCAAATGTGTGAAATGGCCAGACCTGAGTCAGACATTGGCCCACTAGCATCACAAATACTCAAAGAGGAGAAAGACGGTAACTCCAAAGAAAAGCAGGGTGTGTTACCCAGCAAAGAAGAGATGAAGACTGTAACCATTAGGCTTCACCAACAAATTTCTACTGGAAATGTTTACAGTGGACTCCAAAGGCAAACAATACATTCTGCATCCAGTCAACAAATACATTTTAGTTTTACTTCCTTCAAAGCAGGTGGCTCTTCTGACCTCATGTTACAGTTCACTGCAGCTTCCTAAAAGCAAAATCAGACTCACCTTTCTGTCTGCAAACTCTACCTGTTTGCTGTGGGCAAAGGGCACATGGATTTTATTAAGGTCCTTAATCATCCTGTGCCCCAATTTTTTGATCCTCCCCGAGAGCAATCATATTCATTTCTATTTAAACATTCATTTATTTGTTCAAAAATTATTCATTGTTTCCAATAACTAAAAACCACGACCGTCACAACACTAGCAACTCCCATTTGCTGAGTGCCTGCTATGTGGCAGTCAGGATTTTAAGTACATTCTGTCTCCTCTTTCTCTCCTACTATATTGCCTACAATACAAAATTGACAATAATTTCCCTCTGGCTTATTGTACCCCAGTTACTCCAGCTTTCTTGCTGTCCCCAGATACCCAAAGCTCATTTCTACAGCAGAGGCTTACTGAACCCTCTGACTAGAATGATTTTCCCTCAGTTATTCATACGACTAGTTCTAACCTTTATAATGATACTATCAGGAAGATACTGTTAACCATCTCCATTTTATATATAAGAAAACCAATGCCAGAGAAGCTCAGTGTCTTGCCCAAAGACACACAGCTAGTAAATGGCAAAGCTAGCATTGAAACTGAGGAAATAGGACTCTGCTGTTCAGCTTCAAAGCTAGGGTGCAAATGTGAACTGGTACAGCCACTCTGGAAAACTGTGTGGAGGTTCCACAAAGAGTAAAAATAGAGCTACCCTATGACCCAGCAATTGCACTACTGGGGATTTACCTTAAAGATACAGATGCAGCAAAATGGCAGGCATTTGCACCCCAATGTTTCTAGCAGCTATGTCCACAATAGCCAAACTGTGGAAGGAGCCTCAGTGTCCATCGAAAGATGAATGGATAAAGAAGAAGTGGTCTATACATATAATGGAATATTACTCAGCCATTAGAAACAACAAATACCCACCATTTGCTTTGATGTGGATGGAACTGGAGGAGGGTATTATGCTGAGTGAAGTAAGTCAATTGGAGAAGTACAATCATTATATGGTTTTTCTCATATGGGGAATATAAAAAACAATGAAAAGGATTATAGGGGAAAGGAGAGAAAATGAGTGGGAAATATCAGAGAGGGTGACAAAACATGAGAGACTCCTAACTCTGGGAAACGAACAAGGGGGAGTGGAAGGGGATGTGGGCAGGGGGACAGGTTGACTGGGTGACGGGCACTGAGGGGGGTACTTGATGGGATGAGCACTGGTTATAGTATAACACTGGGTGTTATACTATATGTTGGCAAATCGAAATCCAATAAAAAATATACAAAAGTAAATAAATAAATAAATAAATAAATAAATAAATAAATAAAATAAAATGTGGGGGTGGGGGGGAAGCCAGGGTGTGAAGCTTCTGTGGCTAAATTCTGTGTGGAGCACAGAACAGAAGAGACAATGTTCCATCATTCATGAGCTCACAGTATGGAGGTAGCTAGACTTTAACAAGTAATTAGCAACTGTAGAATTATAATTGTATAACAAGTGATAAGAAAGAAAAGCACAGGATGCTACGGTGATCACTTAAAACCAAGACCTAGTATATGAGGGAGTGAGGGCACTTAAGACTTTAAGGACATGTAGCTTTTATCCAGGGGAAGGAAAGTGGGAAGGGAATTTCAGATGAATGGAATGTCACTGGCCAATCCTGAGGTTTCTAACCAGTGCCACCCAACAGATAAGAACAGGGCATACAGGAAAGTGACTTATATCTACCCTTGAGACACTTAGTTGGTTATGTGAGAAAAGAAAACAGTTGTCAAAAGGTATACGAAGTATGGTATTAGAGGAGATTTTAAAAGACTTCAGTTTTCTAAAGATCGAATAGGTAATAAATAAATGTGGAAGCAGAGAAATAATTAATTAGGCTGATGTATAGCTATCCATTGAATTCCTCTACTCTATAAACTAAGAATAGACCCTCTTTTAAGGAGCCCATAGAATATTTGCAGAACATTGCCTTGCATTATTCCAGAAGCATAATTTCAATCAATAAATCAAGAATCAAGGAAAGTCAGGCTTCAGTCTACTTTCTCCATGATCAATGTCATAAAGCCACAAATTAATAAGAGCAGCACAAACAAATCAATTCAAATAACTTGGCAATTAGAATAATAATAGCTAGTGCTTACTGAATGTTTACTACATACTTTCAGCATGCTGAGATTTTTATCTAATCAACTCACTTAATCCTTACAAAATCTTTATTAAGTAGATACTGTTATTATTACCATTTTACAGGTGAATAAGCTTATGGCAAGAAAGAGATTATATAAGATGTGTCACATTACCCAGCTAGTAATTTATATGTGGGATTTAAACCAAGGAGTCTAATTACCATGTTTGTGAGCTGGAGGTGGGGTGGGTGGCGGGTGTGTGTGTGTGTGTGTGTGTGTGTACACTTAACTACTTTGTTATTCAGTCTGTCCTCAGTAGTTTTTGGGTCAAAGAGGAATCAAAAGCCTAATAGTATTTAGAGAAGAAAATAATGATGATATAAATAAACTAAGAAAACCAATAAGAATTACTTAAGAGCAAAACCTATTGATAATTGTTGAAGGTATAAAAAGGACACATAAAGTTTTATTGTACTGTTTGTCTATTTCTGTGTATGTTTGGAAATTTCCATGATATAAAGTTATAACTAGAAGAATAGAGATATGTGAATTAAAAATTATCTTTCTCTCTCTAAAATGAATAAACAAATAAATCTCTTAAAAAAAAAAACAGTTTCAGTAACTTGCCAAAAAGACCTCAGTTAGGGAAAGTGGAAAAATGGAAATTGCAGTTTGAATATTTTTTTTATTCTGAAGTTCTTACTCTGTACAATACACTGAGTGACCAAAATTATATAATTCTAAATTTTAGTGGCAGGGCACTTACTTGTCTAACTTACCTTTGAAAAATATTTCTATAGCATCTAGCATAGGACCCTCATAAAGTTGGCTCTCAATAAATACTCTGATAGGAACAAAGGAGAGGAAAAATGAAGAGTAGTCAGCATTTTACTTTATATAAAAAGTATTACTGGGAATTCAAGCTTATATCCAAGATAAATTATTAATTAACTTGCCCAAGGCTGAACAGTTTATTTTTAATGTATTTAAAACTATAGCCAGTTATTTCAAATTTTCTGCGATTCTCTGGACAGGAACTGTGCCTTCATTGAAATCAACAGTATGATGGAAGCAAGGGGAAGCTGGCCATAATAGTAAACTGTAAGATTTCATGGTTATGACTTTTGTTTTTAATTCCCAATCATGTTTCACGTCACTCTGAAGAAGTCTTGATTTGAACACCCATTTGTTCTCCCTAGCCTTGAGTCATCCGAAAAAAAATAGAGTTCACCTTTCCTTTTTCCAAGTAACTGATGAAGCTTCATAAAAACAAAAACAAAAACAAAAAAACATTAAGGAATGACCTTAGAGTCATTCTTCTAAAGGACTTAAAAATCTGGTAATTCACACATCATCTTACCCATAGTAGAGCAAGAATGGATTTGTCAAAATCTTTACTGATATCTCTGATAAACTGTATTGATGAAATCCATATCATCTGCAAATTTAGAAAGACAACTTAAAAACTAGACTATTAATAATATGACTTGTTCATTATGGGTGCCCAGTCGATACCACTTTGTTTTCCGTATGCTCAGGAGTCTAGCAGTAAATAAGCCATGTGTGAATTTTTCTTTGTGATCACAATCAGGTTTGCTAGTTTATGATTTTTTAAATCTTTCTTTTAAGATGAAAACTGGCACAGTATTTATCTATAGTCAGTTCCTGATCCTTTGTCTGTTTTGTAAGATTTATCATGCATTCTGACATGTATTTCACTATTTGTGAGAATTAAAAGAAAACAAAACCATTTCTCACAATGGAATTCATTTTTATTTGGACCCTCTCATTCCCCATTCTTCTTTTATCATGAAGACTGGCTAGAGTCACCTTTTCTCCTTAAATTCTCAAAATATATGCCTTGAGTGCCTCCATTTTCCTACATCCACGGTAATGTCTACTTCATTTGATGGTAAATGTCATTGAAATATCTTCGTTTATCTCATTTTGACACATTTCTGTCTTTTAAGATATATCCTGCAAATATGTGCTTAAACTTTTGCTGTGACGTGGGCAAAGAACACTCTGGCCTTTAAAATATGTACTAGCATTCAAATGGCTTTAAAATGTTTAAAATGCTATCTTGTTCATTATTAATATAAAAAGAATTTTAATACCAATACAGCTAAAACTACTTTATTAATTCTGTTAAAAGATCAGAAAAATTGGCAGCCATTCTCTAGTATGTATCTTTTATGTTATAATTTGTGATTGCTATAAATTTGAAATCATCTTAATGTCCAGATTATAATATATGAAATTATAGCTTATTAAAGTAATGTGAGACAATATAGAGTTTACAAATAATGGCTTTTTTCTGTATGATGTCATACAAAAATTTCTAGGTCATATTATAGACCAAATTGGATGAGTTGAAGAAGAGTAAAAAAATCTCTTTACATCCCTTCATGTATGTGTGAATATACATTTAAATAAATCTAGAAGATTAAACCCCAATCTTGGAGCTATAAAATTATGAAAGATGTTTACTTTCTACCATGTTAACTCTTTATCTTTTTAAATTTTACCACAAGCATATATTAACTTTGTAATTAGAAAACAATATGGACTTTTTTTATACTTGGGGAAAGTACAGTTTTTAGTTTAGTTTTTTTTTTTAATTTTTATTTATTTATGATAGTCACAGAGAGAGAAAGAGAGAGAGGCAGAGACATAGGCAGAGGGAGAAGCAGGCTCCATGCACCGGGAGCCCGATGTGGGATTCGATTCCGGGTCTCCAGGATTGTGCCCTGGGCCAAAGGCAGGTGCCAAACCGCTGCGCCACCCAGGGATCCCAGTTTTTGTTTTTTTTTTTTTTTTAAGTAATCTCTCTTACTACTGAAATCTTTGGTGTTGTTGAGACCACAGAAATATTTTCTTCTATTACAAAAATATTATAAGCCCTACAATAGGCTAATGAAAATCAACAATAATAGTAGTTCATTAAACTATTAATATGTGTTGAGCCCTTGTGAATCATCAGATTCAATCCAAAGCATGCTACTTTAGGGAAAACATTATTATTCATATTTTACAAATAGGGCACAGTTGAGATTCAAATCTCATTCTTTTTGATGGCAAAGCTCCCAGCCTCCTCTTTACTATCTAATGAAGTGATGGGCACAGTGAAGTTAAGAAGTGCAAAACCAAGAATAATTCTCCAGAATGTAAGCCCATAAACTTCTGGTACTTCTTTTGGATAAATTTACTCAGACCAAAAAATAGGGGGAAGGAGAAGAGGGCTTGACTAAGATGGGATGAAAATCCTCCTTGTTTGAGTATAGAGCACTGAGATCTGTTTCCTTGATAAAAATGATGAAGCCTCAGAGCACCCTATCTATCTGTCCAAGGCCTCCCATTCTACAACCAGAGGCCTGAGGATGCGATGCTGGACCCCAGTGTCCCACTCATAGGTCAGACTACCCTCTGGCATCCGCTCTCTAACAGATAACTGTTTGGGAGCCTCTGAAGAAGAGGTTTGATTTTCAGTAGCATGGTACTGAATCTTCTCTTTGACTGTTATTTCCAAGATGGAGTATTTCTGTAGCTAATGTCAACTGTAAAAGGAAACTACCTAGCACAAAGTCCTTCAGAATTCACCTTGCAGGGGGCATCTGAGTGGCTCAGTGGTTGAAGGTTTGCCTTTGGGTCAGGTTGTGATCAAGGGGGCCTGGGATCAAGTTCCTGTGGGGCTTCCTCTGCCTATGTTTCTGCCTCTCTCTGTGTGTCTCTCATGAATAAATAAATAAAATCTTAAAAAAAAAAAAAAAAAAAAGAATGCACTTTTCAGCCCAGGTTAGTTTATCCAGCTCTGGAATGCAGGAAATGCATTTGAGGAACACACGACAACCTCAGAACAAAGCTCTCTGACTGGTGGGTTGTAATGTCTACTATTTCTATAGTAGGTCTTCTCAGCTACTCCTCACATCCCTTAGGGTTCAGAATCACCTAACGCCTAAAGTACAAAGAAAGATTACTTCTGAAGCTTGACAACATGAGACATGGAGTACCTAAAACTGGCCAAGAATGTGTTGCAACAGTGATTGCATTGATAGTTAAAAAAATATATATATATATATCTATATCTATCTATATCTATCTATATATCTATCTATCTCTCTATCTACCTAGATCTGATGTACTACCTATAGAAAAGAGAATATATATCCCAAGGTTATGAGTTAAAATAGAAGAATATTGAGCCATAGAAAAATGCAGGTGGAGAGTTTGCAGAATACCTGCTTATGAAACCTTCCCTGCTTGGTCAACTAATCATCATTATTTCTTTTAAATGAGCTTAGTTTTTTCATCACTCACGTGTGGTATGACAGTGTTGGGCCTTCGTGCTCCACTAGTCCAAGACACTTTAAAGGGTTACACATTTATAATGAAGAAACATAAGACAATTCTAAATATTTTCCTAGGTTAGACATTTGCACACTGATGATTTCTAATGTACAGACAATAAAATAGCCTAGTTGATGAGGCTTAGATTATAAAGGACTATTGTTTAACTGTCCAACTTATGCCCATTCTGTTTTTTTAAGATTTTATTTATTTATTCATGAGAGACACAGAGAGAGAGGCAGAGACATAGGCAGAGGGAGAGGCAAGGCCCCTGGGGGAGTCCAATGCTACACTCGATCTCAGGACCCTGGGATCATGGCCTGAGCCAAATGCAGCTGCGCAACCACTGAGCCACCCAGGTGTCCCTGTCTAACAATTTTTAAAAGGCAGAATGTGTATGTGGGAAATTTTAAGCTCTTTCACACTTCTCAAGAGATAATCCTGTAAATATAATTGTGGTATATTCTTTGAAAACTACCTAGTCTGGATATAAACTGTAAATTATGTGGCTCTTGAATACCAACAGGTATACTGGTTTAATCTTTAAACGGCATAAAATAGATAGAAAGTGGATTGTCTGAGTGTTGCTAGAAAAGTTGAAATCTAGCCTCTTAGAAGATATGTGTATGTGTGTAATTGTGTGTGATGTGTGCACACACAGTGTATGAGGAAGGGTATGGATGTACAATAAGATTGTGTTTGTGTGTCTGTACACACCTAAGTATTGAGAATTATATTTTTGAGAGCTCCAACCTAAAGATTTTTCCTATACTTGGACAACTATGCATGTGGGGTTTCTTTTTTTAAAAAAAATCTGAGATTTGCTTATTTCTATAAGCGAGAGTCTGCTTTGATGCACGAAGCTCTCTTAATCCTATGCAAAACTTATCAATAAAGAAATAACTACCTCTCTCTATCACCCACCCTAGCCTTTTAAACCAACAAAAATGAAGGCAACTTGAGGCTAATTAGCCAGCGGTCAGCCTCCAAGTACAGACTGTTCATCACTCAGATTAGTTATATAAAAACATTGCACTTAGTGAAACGATCCAGATGGAGGTTGGGTTTTGGGTAGGGGAGGGGCAGAGAAGAGGGTAACACTTTGATGAGACATTGAATTCAAGTGGCTAAATGCCTTCTCTTCAAATCTTAACACTTTCTAGGAATAAAATTCTCAGTTTCCAGCTGCCAACCAAGCAATTATTTCACACCTCTCATTCTCACTATTCAAGAACTCCCTCCGAAAGCCTCCGCGGTTCCTGAGGTCTGAGCTGGTTGCCTGACCTGACAGTGGAAAGAAACATTTAAGGTCGGCTCTCTTAGCATCTTGAAAGCCTTCCAGTGGAGCAGGCTTTGCAACAAAAAAACATTCTGACAGGAAACTTATAGGAGGAGGTGTTTCACATCTTGCACAAAAGCTTCCTTTCTCTGTTTTCTTTAAGTCCATTCTCTTTGGACCCTGGAGACAAATGTATCTGTTCACCAAAAAGAAGACATTTAGCACCTGCTATATGCAAGGCATTAATATTCATTTGACAGTTCTGCTTACCTCCAGCTGCATAACAAACCACCCTAAAATTATCCTAAAACAATAATTGATTATTCTGTCTCCCAGTCCTGAGGGTTGACTCAGGTCGGCCGAGCAGTTCTGATCAATGGTCTCTCATGAGGATTCAGTTAGACAGCAGCTGGGGTTGGAGTCACGTGAAGGCTCAACCAGGCTGGAATCTATGATGGCCTCATTACTCTCAGATCTGGCACCCCATCGTTCCTGTCCTCCTTCCCTCTCTCCACGTAGCCTCACATCTTCCACGGGCCTTTCCACGAGGCTTGGTCTTCTGACAATAGGATAGTCGCACTTCTAACATGTGCTGCACTTCAGAGAGAAAATAATGAAAATGGCTGGGCCAGGTGAAAGCACAAAGTGGCACAGTGTCCATTTGGCCACACTGGATTGTTTAAGGTCATCACAGGGCCTGCCCATGTTCAAGGGTGTGGAGTGACAGACAGTGTCTGTGTGGGAGTGACAAAACCACAGTGCAGAAGAGCACTGGGATGGAAGATTTGTGGCAGCAATCTTTGGAGAATGCCAAGTCACATTTGAGGTCTCAGGCACGGAGAGCAGTAGGCCTCTCTGTTCATATTCCAGGCTGTGTTTTCAAATCCATAAAGCCACTTGGAATAGAGTTTCCTCCCCATCTCTGCCATCAACCTCATCCACCCTGTTTCTCTTACATAAAAATTTGTTGAGTTCCCATAAACGGGCAGTCTCATCATTGAATTCAGGTAAAAATTTCAGCTACATGATGTTGTATTCAACAATTCTCTTTGAAAGTACCCCGGCACATTCTTTTTTTAGAAAAATAAAACTTTATGGTAAAGATGGAGGAAGAGAAAAAAATATAGGAATTATCCTGCCACGTTAAATCCCTAATGCCTGCTTCTGAAAAGTGTGACTACGTGAATGCTAAGAAGTATAATTTACCTCTTCCCTTATGATTCTGACACTGCTAAGCACTGAGGACATGTTGCTGGACAAAACAGGCATGGCAACTGCTGTGGGTTGAATTTGTCTCCCAAAATGTGGTAAAGTCCTAATTCCCAGAACATCAGAATGTGACTTTATTGAGAAATAGGATCAATGCATATATAATTAGTTAAGATGATGTCATTAGGATAAGCCTCAATCCAATATAACTGGTGTGTTTATAGAAAGGAGAAATTTGGACTCTGGACAGATAGGCACAGAGGGAAGATGATGTGAAGACACAGAAGAAGATGGCCAATTCTAAGCCAAAGACTCAGGAAGCAATCCTGCCATCACAGAGTTCAGAAGGAACCAAACTTACCAATGCCTTGATTTCGGACTTCAGTCTCTGGAACAGTGAGACAATCAGTATCTGCTTAAGTCACTCAATTGGTGGTAACTTGTTACAGCAGCCCTACTAAAACTAATATAGTCCATTCTCACAGAGCTTATTGGACAGACATTAATCAATCCCCCAAAACAGGTGTGTAATTACAAAATTGACCTAATTAATATGAGGGAAGGAAAGGAGATTCTGTGAGAGCAGAGACTAGAGAAATATCTCCTAGGTTGGTGGGTCAGACAAAGTTTTCCCAAGGAAACAATGCCGGAAGTGAGGAATGAAGAATGACGAGGAATAAACAGAATGGAAAGGAAGATAAATTTGTCATGGGTTAGGGGAAGGGGAGGCTACGGGGGGCAGGTGTGCAAAAACTTCTGTCAGGTGACAGCATGATACAATTGAGAAATCAGAAGAAGGATAACATGGCTTTAGCATAAGAAACTGACAGATTATAGTGCAAAATAATGCCTGTGTAGGCCTCATTAAGACATTTCCAGTATCATAAATGAATGAGAATCCCTTAGAACATTTTGAAGTTGGAGGTGATATGATCATGTTTGAGGCCTAAGAAGACTACTTCTACCATTCTTGGGGGGCACCCTGTCAAGGGGAGGGATGGGATAGGGCAGGGAGCCTGAGAGTGGAAGATACTAACTGCAGTGGTTTGTAGGGAGGAGGCCTGTGCAGGTGCAAGAGGAAGTAGCTGACAAGGGCCAGAGGTAAAGAAATGGATGCATTTAATATACCTGGATGGAAAAAAGGAGATTTGCTGATGAGGTGGCTCTGGCTCTTTGCCTTCATTCAGGCAGGCTACAAGAAGATCCATTTTATGGGAGACACTTACGGATTTCAGACTTGCCATGCTCTATGGGCACTGGGGAACTGCAAGCTGACACGTCAAGAAGCAAATGGATATCCAGGGAGCTAAAAATGTGAGCTCTGGGTCAGGGATAGACATTGACAGTCATCACCAAATGGATGGTGTGTGGGATGGAAATGGTGAAGGAAGAGCATTCCAAGTAGCAAGAGACAAAAGGCCTACAATGGAGACCTAATCCATTCAGCATTTATATGATTTTCATCTTATTTTGCTATTATTTCATCACAAAATGATGCTAGAGTTTATATCCAATTACCCCTATCAGAACAGTTCTTTAAGAATTGAAGGAGCCAGAGCAAATCACCTATCTCCAAGTTACAGTACCACCTTGGGCAATCATTAATTATATGTGCTTTCATTTAAAAAAAAAAAAAGGCAATTGCAGTTTGGTTTTTCCACTTCAGATTACAGAAGGGTAAAAATGGTTTCATAAGTATTTCAGATAAAAATAAAGCAAGAATTGATTTTGCTTTTCATAGCCTTAAAAAAAAAAAAGGTATCTATAAAGACAACCTATTGCCCACAGGAGAAAGAGGCCTTATCTGATTATAATGGTGATTGGATTTTTTGTACACACTGACATTTGGTACAGGCCCTATCTTTGAATCATTCCATTTCTAGCAGCATCTCCACATTATTTGTAAGTGTTTATTGCACTCTCAAAATAGAAAGACGTGAACACATGCGGTTTCCTTCTTAAAGGAAACCCACTGGGGTTGCGTCACTGCATTGGCCTTCAGAAATTGTTAAATTATGTCTTTGTTAGCTTGGAGGGAAACAGAATCCTGCTTCCTTCACTGTACTCTTACGGTGCTCTTATCAAGCTTGCAGATGTTCATAGCTGCTGACTCTAGCTGTGAGAGGGGCATTGCTGGCAACAAAACAGAGGACAAAATAGGCTTTCAACAGAGTAGGCAATAATATCCCATCATTACCATCGATTGGCCATATAGTCAGGTAAAAAAACATGCTGTGAGTTTGCATGTCCTCTAGATTGCTTTTAATAATGATACTCAGTGAGAGTAACACTGAGAAAGTGCTCATTCTCTTTAACTTGGATGGTAATCTTCACTTTGATAATATGTCACTGTATCTTAAAAATTTGCGTACCATATGGCCTGGCAATTTTACTTCTAGAACTTTAAGAAGTTTGTCATGAAACTCTGAAAGTATTCCTGTATGAAAATATTAATCTCTAGTTAGCTCTCAGAAGCCAAGTCTTAGGAAAAATTACCTTTCCAGCCATGAAACACAAGTTCAGAATGGTAACATGATATAATAATGATGTAAAAATATAATGAAATGAAAATGGTCAGTATACAAGAGCAGTTTACAAATAAGTATACAGCATACCACCTTTGTGCATGTGTGTGAAAATGGTTATTTTAAAAAGCTTGACACTGTATGCACTAAATTCTTCATCACTTAAGTCTCAGTGTTAAATATGCAGAGATTCATTCCTCTTCAAATCTGCAAAAAAATTGACTTAAGAATATTTACAAAACACCATCGGTCACTTACACCTCAGTTTAAATAAGCTTATTACCTCCTTCCAACCAGCAAAGTTTGATGGGTCCAAGGGAAGATGAACAACAGGACCACAGAGCACCCATGAGGAAGGTCAGGTGCACTCACAAAGGCTCAGTTGACCCCCACGGAACCTTGGAACTCATTCCTAGTCTACCAGTCTGGAGAGAGATTGGTAGTAATTTAGTCATCTAAAAACTCTGCTCAGGGTCTTGGCATTGGAGAGTTTCATCAATGGATAAAAACATTTGAAATTTATTATCTGTTTTTAAGTAGATTCAGATGGAGACCCCTACCTCCTACTGCTCAAAATACGTAATAATAAGCACAGATCTGAGGTATAATCATATATCGCATGGATTCTGGCCTATTAATCCTGTTGGTCTTCATGTGTTTAAAATATCCTAGACTATTTTGAATCTCTTCCTTCTCTTCGACATTTTCATCATTTATTTATTTCCATTGAGAAAACTCATTTTTGAGTCAGCTATAATTCAAAAAACCTGGATATTAAGTTCAGACAGAAGATTAAAGGAGAATTAGGACACTGTTCTGAAAAGTGCCCCATTTCTTCTAATATTTTTATTACCACTAATCCTGCTGTGAAGGAGAAAGCATTTATTGATCATCTCCTATATTCAGGGAGTTTACATAATTAAATTACATGTTAAAAATTTTATATATATATTTCATAAATTTCATAAATGACCCTTTACGGGCAGCAATGGACTCTTATTTTACAGATGAGGAAGCAGAACCTTCAAAATCCCAAGCAACTTCACCCATCTGGGATGTGTGGAACTGTTTTCAAAACTTGGCCTTCCTCAATGCCAAGGTCCCATTTTCACTTGCCATGCTCCCTATCTAAATTTTTAGAAGAAAAAAAGAGAAACCCTTCTATGCAATCCCAATACTGGAATTACTAGTGCTCTCACCACCAACTAGGATGGGATGTGTAGAGTCATTTTCAATAATAAAATACATCACTGTAGCCAAGCTGACTGCCTCTCTCCACATTTTTTAAAAACAATGCAAGGTCAATCACAGAGTATCTGATCCCTAGGTGATCTGTGCTATCTAAAGTGCTCAGATAGCCCCAAAGTTGCTCAAAATTCTCAGACATCCATCTCCTTTTCCCTGGCATAGCTGTCACTTCACACTTGAGTTTATTTCTACTGTCTAGCCTCAGAATCTTTGCAATCAAGTTATTTCAGACAATTGATGATAAAGTAGCACTCGAGTCACTATTTTGGATGATTTGAGGCCCTTATTTACTTTATCTCTCAGTAGACTATTTTTAGTATCCTGTTGGCTTATACATAGAAATGACAACCTGGGTTGAGTCTATTTTCACTGCATTTGACAAGCTCACTGGACCGAAAGACCTCCAGCCTAAGTGGGAATAAACACACTGAAATGTCCAAATTACTTAAACATATTTCCTCGCAATCAGAAATGTAAGTTCTCACCAGGCTTATTGAATGCAATTGGCCATTTTAGTTAAGGCTCACTGGAAGGAAAGAGAATATAACATTTTAAAGATGAGATGAACTATCTCAGTGATATCATCCCTGTTCTCCTACACAGGTATTTTCTGTTAGAGATATGGTGGGGTTGAGGGAGAAGTGATGGAGACTAGGGTAGAGAGAAAGGGAAATATATCTATATTTTTACATATATTATTTACATATGTAAATGAAATTGGGAAATGATTTAGTTGCTGTCTCAAAATATCAAAAATACCACTTGCTACTTAAGGAATATTTAAAAGTATAAGATATATAATCAACAACAACAACTAGTATCTATTAACAATGTATTATGCACAAAGCACCCCAGGCTTTATCCACACACACACACATGTGTGTATAATTCTCCCAAGATCCTAGTGAGTTCTCATTTTACAGGTAAGGTAACTGAGACTCAGAGAGGCTGAAAAATACAATCGTTCAAATACATCTGGTCAGGAAGTAGCAAAACTGAGACTATAAACACAGGTCTTTTGGCTCTGCAGTGGTAGTGCTAATATATGTACCATGCATATTCCCTGACCTTCCGTCAAGTACTAAAATTCCTCAAGTTATAGAGCCTGATGTTATCTACATTAAATTTACCTGGGGTACATGCTAAAGCATAATTCCTCGGCTCTACCTCTGACTTTCCAAATTACAATTTCTGAGAGGGAAGTCCCAATGATCTACATTTTTAATTTGCTTCTTGGGTGACTTCTTAAAAATGTGAATATTTGAGATCCAGTGTGGTTAACAGGCAGGCCCATGACTGTGACAGTCACACAGTGAAAGACCGAGGTAAGAAAAGCCAGGTGATCTGGGTTCTAATCCTACCCTGGAAGTAACTAATTCTGTGGCTTTGGACAAGTCACTTCACTTTTCTGGGCCTGCATTATCCCATCTGTAAAGTGATGATGTTAGATCACATGCCTACTCTAACATTGTGCAAATATTTCAAGTAGATCTTCACAAAATGGCAAAGAGTTCTATGATAGTCTGCACACTGGCCAGTGAGCTTCTAAGTCCCCTTTGTAGGGCTGGCCATTAGATTTCAGAGAGACCTTCCTCATATGGAGTAGGGTCAAGGTTGGCAGCATAACTGCCACAGAACACTGTGACCTGTCAGCAAGGTCACCCTGCTTCTTCTCCCGGGGACCCTGTGGCTCTTGCAGGCACAAGTAAAGACAGGTGAGCGATGGCTGTCATTCCAAATGTGCCAGGGTTGAGGCAAAGAGGGAGTTGTTTGTTTTTTCTCTGACCAGCCGCACATTGTCATGGAAAACAAGCAGTATTTCCTGTTTGAGAAAGCAGGGGCTTTTAGAACTGACAGCAACAGCTCTCTAATTTATTTCAGCAAAGAGGTAATCCTGTCCAGTCTCTAAAACTATTCCTGCAGATCCAACAGCATGCATTTCATTTGTGGCCCACACAACGGTATTGCCTTTACAAGAGAAGCAAATATGTCCTCAGTGGCTGCTTTGTATTGGCAATTAACTGATCTGTGGGATGAAGCCGGTATCTGCATATGCAAATGCACATTTAGCAGCACACGATACAATGCCGGGACACATTTCATTTTGCAGGCATATTTTGGGATCCTGGAGAATATGTGGTCTTTGTTTCAACCGGCAGTGGCCTGTCCAGTGTTTTCCATACCAACATGTTTACTAAATGAGTGTTTGATATTTCGGTCCCAAAATAAACGGCTAATGAATATTCATACATATTGAATGCAGTCAGAGAAAAAGCCAAGAATAGAACATCAGAGTGCATACTCCTACTCCCCATCTGTAACCATTAGGAAAACAGGACTACATTGCCACTAGCTAGGCATGGAGTCATTCATTCAACAAACAGCTATTAATTGCCCATTATGTACAAGCCACTGAAATAAACAATAGAGGCTTTTTTTTTTTAATTTCAAGGAGGAAAAATTACCTGAAAGTAGAGAATAATGATTTAAGAGTATTCACTCAACAAATACTTATTGAGTACATACTTTACATGAGATACTGATATAGGCACTGAAGCATCAAGCTATTAATTTTTTTAAAAGTAACAAAAATAATTTCCCTTACAGAGTGTATGTTCAGTTTGAGGAAGATAAAGAACAAATGAATTTAAAATATACAATATGACTGATAGTGGTAAGTACTATGCAAAAAATAAATAAATAGAAAAGGGAATATGGATGCCTGTGAAAGGAGACTCATTTAAACTGGGACATCAGGAAAGTCTTGCAAAGAAGCTAAAGTATTAATGTAGATTTGATGGGGATAAGGAAGTGAACCATGGGGCTATCAGTGGGAAGAGGATCAAGACACGGGAAATTTTGAGTTTAGCGTCCCTTCTTCAGGGACAGGACTTTAGAAGTACACAAGGATGGCTAGTGCGGTTAATATAGAGGGAACAAGTTCGAAGAAAAAAGTTCGAGATAAGAAGATGTCAGATCATGTAAAGCTATGCAAGCTATAAAAAGTCTTTGACTTTGATTCTGAATAAGCTGGGAGGCCACTGGGTTTCAGCAAAAGGATGACATGCTCTAAATTGTATTTTAAATCCATGTCATTAGCCCATGAGCTCAAAGTAGACTGCATGGGCAAAGGCAGAAGAAGGAAGGCTAATGGGGTGGTGCTATCAGCAACTTAAGGAATGATAAAAGGTTGGATCAAGATAGGAATGGTGGAAATGATGAAAAGTCCTTGGATTTGGGATGTTTTGAATGTGGAGCTAATATGATTTCTTGAATCATCTAACATTTCATTTTGAAATACAATACACATGCAGAGAAGTGCTTCAAAGAGAAATAAAATTTACCGATGTCATATAATGTACTAATGTAATATAAAGCAAACACCAGTATCCACCACCATTAGGTTAAAAAATAAAACACCAACAGCACTCCAGCTGCTCCCCTCAACAAACTGGAAGAAAGACTGAGCTAAGTGAAGGCATGGGAGATATAAAAGACACCCTGATCATACTTATAAAAGGGAAAAGGACAGAAATAAAAAAATACTATAAAAAAAATTAAAAAAAAATACTCTAGGTAGGATGAATAGCAGAAGAAACATTGCAGAATAAAAGATAAGTGAACTTTCCAAGATGGTGTCTTTAATGAAAAGGGATGGAACTACATTCTTAAGAAACGTGACTGACATCTTCCAACAGAAATAAGAGCTGTTCCTAAGGGTTCTGTCACTGTCGGAGGAAATATTCTCTTCACAGTAGAAAACCCAGATTCAGAGTGTTACTGGCTTACAAGTTGGATTGAGGCTGTTCTTGTTCTGGCCTGGTACCCAATCACAGTGGCTACAAATTCTAGAAAGCAGAAGAAAATATTGGCCAAATATTTCTTAGAAATTTGCAATAATCTAGATGGTATACAAGTTAGGTGATTTCGGCTCCAGGGGAGTCTCCTTCCAAGACCTCACTGGCGAGGAGCGCCTGTTCACTTGGTTAACTTCAAAGGAACAGATAACAGTAGCAGGGATTGCTCTAATTAAAAATACAGAACAAAAGATCCTGTTCCAGGTTATTCTGTTCCATTGGCAGAACACAGTAGCACAACAGCTTGAGGGAAAGACCATGACAAAGATGCTTCTTTGCACATAGAGTAACACAGCTTTCATCAGTGGCTGTTTCTATAGTGTGGGATAGCTATAGCATTCATAATGTGAGAAAACAGGGGATGGAGATTCAAGACTTTTAATAGTATCCAACTGTACAGAAGCGCCACTAATAATTAGACTTGATTCTTGAAATCCTCTTAACACTATACTAAAGATTTTAGATTTTTTAGGTAAGGAATTCCCTGTTACTGAGAATTCAAAGGGTGACAAGTTGCTGCCATGTTATCCCAGTTAGTCAAGGAGATGGTACAGATACACCTCACGTGAGATTGTAGAAGGTATAAACCAAAAAAAAACAAAAAAAAACAAAAAAAACTCAAAAACGAAGTATTAAAATACTTCCTTTGGTGCTGGTGGAGCACTGCTCCAGAAATTAACAAGGTAGCCTTTGAATTTTCCTTTCAGGTAGTGCATGGCCTTGGGATTAAGGTCTTCAAGGACCCAGGTGCTGATCCCCACAAAAGGCCCAGAAAGGGCTGATTATCTCTACAAAGGACATGACAGAGAAATTGGTTACACTTGAAAAAAAGATACCTTGAAGAATTTGGTCATAATCTTCTCCATACTGTCTTCCAGAGTGGGAAGGTGACAAGGAGCTGCTCACATATGATGAAGAAAAAATGCAAAACTAAAGAATGAGCCAGAAATTGCATCACATTAGGTCTTGCTTTATAACCATGTGAGCACACGTGTATGTATGGGCATGTGTGCAAGCAGACATCTGTGTGTGTGTACAATACATGTTTCTTTCACAGATGTATTTCTTTATGTTCTGTGATACACTACAGCCATATTATTTGTTGGTTTGTAAACATACTGCCCTTTTCATTTTTTTCCCAATGTTTAGGTAATCTCTGATTAGGAAAGGCATTTAATCATGTAAAAGATTAATAACGAAGTAAGCTTTTTAGGGCCCTATGCCAACAGATAGTAATTCAATCTGGTACTGATCTCACAAATAACAGAACTGAGTAACTTTTATATAGAACTGGAGATCACATAAAACAGATTTGAATAAAATTACCATGATGGCTTTATGTTTATATTTAACTTGTATTTTTGTACAAACAAGATTGTGTAAGGTATATTTAAAGCTTTAGTGATTTAAGAGTCTTTCCAACTCTTCATGATTTTTGAGTGCACACATCTAAAAAATATTTGAAAACAAATTACATTGCCTTTTATTCATTAATCATTAAATAAAGTATGGCCTTAACAAAATTGTTTGTGTTATTAAACAGTTTGAAGATTATGTTAGAACAAACCCTGGAGAAAATCAGGTTGCAAACCTACAACATGTGGGTAATGTTGGATAAGGAAATTATAGGAAAACTCATTAAGTCCTAGGGATGTAGGATTTTGTTATACTCTAGCTGGTGAAAGTGCTCATAAAAATGTCTTCATTCTCCCTGAGGAGGTGCCAGGGATATGCTGGAGCTAGCTCCCACTGGCTTCCCAGGACTGACAATACGCATCTTGTCCCAGCTCCACTTCCAGTGACATCAATGATGCTTGAAATTAGCCATGGTGGGAGTGTTATACCATGCAAACTGGCAAATGTCACAGATTAGGGATTTTTTTTCTTTTGAAAAACTAATTATTAAGCATTTGCCCATACGCCATTTGGAGGACTATGAGCCTACACACCATGTACTGTGGGTACCAAGATGAAAGACACCCTATATATGGTTTCTGGGGAGACAGTCTGAGATGAAGATTTCTGAGTAGGAAGTTGTTTTAGCCTTGTCTTTCCTTTTCTGTATTCTGATGTTTTGCCATTTGGGGCATTCCCAACACTAGAGGGGCTCCCCATTTCTAGAGATAGTAACCAACTTGACAACAAGTGTGCTTTTTAAATGCAAACCTAACAGTCCAGAATCCATACCCTCAACCATCTATCCTCACCACCCATGACCCCAGGGCCAGGTATTGGGCGAATAAGAGCAGCCTCCATGCCCCAGAGTCTACTGACATTTTCACAAAATCTGCCTCATTTCTTCCTTCCCTTGAAAATCCCAGTAATGTTTCTTCTCCCAGGTTGGACCCCCATGCTTCCTATGTTGATGCCCACCATGGTATGGAGGGCCACCTCCTCTTGAAAAGTGAGTAACAAACTCTCTTTTCAGTGGCAATCGTCTCCTTCACATCTAAGTAATAATAAAACCTATATTAAAACAGAAGTTCCTTGGGTGCCTAGATAGCTCAGTTGGTTAAGCACCTGCTTTCAACTCAGGTCATGAACCCAGGGTCCTGGGATGGAGTCCTGCAGAGGGAGTCCGCTTCTCCCTCTGCCCTTCACTCCTCTGCTCATGATCATTCTCTCTCTCTCTCAAATAAATAAATAAAATCTTTAAAAAAAAAAAAAACCCACAGAATTTCCGTGAAGGATTCTCTCAAAGATAAACACATTTGAGGAAGAGAAAGAAATAGAATTGGGAAGAAAAGATTTACCTAAGATTTCTTCCCAAGGAAGGCCTCAGTCAATCCCACAGAAATGGGATGGCTCTTCTAGTTATTCCCTTTGAGGCAAAGGGCCCAGCTTTGATAAGCCTGTACTGATCAGGGTAGGGGGTGTCTGGACCATAGACAGAGGGCCTGACCTCAGCTTTGAAGAAACTCTTTGGCTGAGAAAATCACCCAGAGAGGGAGGGCTTCTGCTAAGTGCAGCAGTTGGGGGAAGCTCTTCCGTTCTCACAGAGTGCTGGGGAGGTGTACCTCTGCATATACTACATAACAGGAGGATAAAACCAACTGCCAAATGTTAGCTTTTAAGATTCATGAGCTTTCTGGTGGAGTCAACATCAGTGAGGAAAATAAATGCTGTCGTCGAAAAGGTGCTAAAAGTTCATACCAAATGTAAAGTCAGATATGTCCTTTCAACCCTGGCAGAAAAATAAACATAAAATAAATTAGCCATTTACAACTTTGCAAAACCCAACATACTGTGAAGACTTATCAGCTGGACCATGAAAAAAATTGACTGTCTTCAACAAAGCAATTAAAAATGAAGATTGGTGCAACTCAAGCCCCTCCCCCTCAAAAAAAGCTTCAAGAATAGATGAAATGTAGAAATAAAAGTTGTTGGAATTCTCTGTCTCTGTCTCTCCCTCTCCTTCCCTGTCTCCATCCCCAATTCTCTCTCTCAATTTGACTTTATAATTTCTTATCATATTGTAAAGTTGGTGACTGGCTGAACAGGATAGGACAACTGACAATGATTAAGGTCCTCATCCCTAACAACACTGAGCACAAGGGCATGAAGCTAGTGTGGATTCTGAGCAGCAGCAGGGTGATTCTAAGGAAATTTCCTATTAGTTCTTAACCTTAACTATTTTCTTTCTAGCAATTAGGGAATAAGAAATGTGCAATCCACACTTACCATTCTTTCATTATTCTAATAAGTCATGATAGAAATAAAGTATTAAAAAATTAAACAGATGCCAAGTTGAGCCACAAAGCCCTATAAATTATTCTGTAAAATAGAAAGGAAACAGACAAAAGAGAATGGGCTTTCTTCAAGGAAATTTAGCACATTTATACAGGAAGAGAAAACACCCAGATATTTCCTAAGAATTCACAGAAACAAGTGCAGATGAAGAAAGAGAGCTAGTCAAGGGAACAGCATGAAGGAAAGGCCACACTTCCTCTTGACTAGTTGAATACATGGTGGTTTCTCTAGGGACATATCTTTAAAACATGTTGACTGAATGCAGTGGTTTACTTTCTTCTTAATGCTTTCCTCACATTCTATTCCAAATATCTAGACAGTTGCAGATCGCTTATTTGGTTCTATATAATCTAACACATATTTACTGTTCTGGGCCTGTGCTTGTTGCCACTGAAGACACAAAGTTAACAACAGTTAGCATATTTTGAGCATATACCATGAACTAGACTCTACATAAATCTCTGTAAACCCTCACAACAGTCCTTTGGTAATGAGCTTATTATGATTTCTGTTTATGGATGAAAAAGCTATCACTGCAAAAAAAAAAAATAAATAAAGAGCTAACACTCAGGAACATTAAGTAACTTGCTTAAGGACATAAGCCTATAAGCTGCTAAGAAGGACCAGAACCATGGTCAATCTGATTGCAGAGTTTGAACTTTAAACCATTCTGAAATACACTGTCTAGTCTCTAGTTTCCTTTTTCAAACAGAGGGGAAACCTTTGACATTGTCTTAGCAATGATTTTTTTTGGATATGACAATAAAAGTATAAGTGACATGAGCAAAAAAAAGTAATAAGTGGAGCTATATCAAACTAAAAAGCGTCTACACAAGAGAAACAATCAATAAAATGCAAATGCAACCTATAGACTAGAATAAACTATTGCAAACCATGTACCTCATACAGGGTTAATATCCACAGTATAGAAGGAACTCATATAACTCAAGAAAAAAACAAATTACCTGATTAAAAAGCAGTCAAAGGATCTGAAGAGATATTTTTCCAAAGAAGATAAACAAATGACCAACAGGTATATGAAAAGATGCTCTACATCACTAATTATCAGGGAAATGCAAATCAAAACCACAATGAGATGCCACCTCATGCCTATTAAAATGGCTATCATAAAAAAGATGTGAGATAATACGTATTAGCAAGGATGTGGAGGAAAGGTATCCCTTGTATGCTGTTGCTGGGAATGTAAATGGTTACAGCCATTATGGAAAATGATATGGAAGTTTCTCAAAAAAAAATGCAGAAATCCCACTTCTAAACAGATCTCCAAAGGAATTGAAATCACCATCTTGAAGAGATACCTGTACTCCCATGCCCAATGCAGCATTATTGACAATTGCAAGACATAGAAATGACATGTGTCCATTGATGGATAAATAGGTAAGAAAGATGTGGGATATATATATATATGTGTACACACACACACACACACAATGGAATATTTACAATTCAGTCATAAAAATGAAGGAATTCCTGTTATTTGAAACAACGTAGATAAACTTGAAGGGCACTGTGCTAAGTGAAATAAGTCAAAGACAAATACTATATGATCTCGCTTAAAGGTGGAATCTTAAAAAAAGCAAGACTTCCAGAAACAGAGAGTAAAATGTTGTTGGCCAGGGGTGGGAAGTGAGGAAGCTCTACTTAGAGGAAATGGGGAAATGTCCTAAAAGGTACAAAATTGACTTATAAGATGAATCAGTTCTGGAATTTAAAGTACAACAGGTAACTGACTAAACTTAACAGTACTGTGTACATTGTATACTTGAAGGTTGTTAAGAGAATAGATCTTAAAAGTTCTCAATACACACACATGCAGCAATTATGTGACATGATGGATGTGCTAATTAACCTTACTGTAATTATTCATATATATATATATATATATATATATATATATAATATCATGGTACATACCTTAAATTTACAAATTTACACCAATGTGTAAATATCAAATATATTTCAATAAGCTGAAAAATAATACAAATTTTAAGAGAAACACTAAATACCCTAGGAAAGCAAAATGTCTTCTTTACCATAATGTAGGGATTAAAAAGGAACATTCCATATTTTCCTCAGGGCTTTGTAGAAGGGTGATAGGAGGTTTGAAACTGCTATAATCTTTTTCCTACCAAGGCTAGGAAATTAGAGGAAACATAATTGAGATGCGTGGTCAAGTTTGAGTTCAGAATCAAGCAATATCTTAAACCAGTTTGTAGGTTTTTCATTTAGGTGAGCCAATAAATACTTTTTGAAAAGCTGGCTGAGTACGTTTTTCTATCTTTTCCCACAAGAAGTGACCATGGCTGGCCCATACCCTTCCCAGGTCTTATGGAGAGCTGCTTACACCTGTCTACAGCCTATTACAACGTAACTGGATTATGTAATGCTCAAAAACTATGTGTGACACTTAGAAATTTTACCGAGACCCCAGGTATGAGATCTAGTTAATATCATGTGTAAGGTGAGTTTTGAAATAGGTAGTGATGCTTGCTTGAATTTGCCAATTGGTTCAAGAGGCTTGTTAAGTCTCTCAGAGCTTCCTTTGACCTGGTAGGACTTCACCCTGGAGAGAGAGATTACCAAAATCATCTCCTGTGAAGAACTGGGAAACTTCAAATACCTTGCTTACTGTTTGTCACTAGGATCTAGTGAGACTTTGTCAATTAAGTAATCACAATAGAGCATACATTCTACTTGATTTGTGTATCAAAAGGGTCCTTCGTGACAAGGCTCTATACTAATGCACTGTGAGATGCATCCAAGTGATTCAGGATAGAGAGACCCAAGATGAAGGCACATACATTATAAATATGACTACTGATTGTTTAACCGTGACACCTTGAGATCAACTCAGGGCGCAGAGAAATGGAATTGCCACACAAGATAAATCCACATGTACAATCACCTCGACCATTCTTTTAAAAGTCTGCGTTCCTTTGGCATCAGGGACATGTGGCCTATGTCCTCCCTGGCCTTCTAACTCCATCAGTGAGTCTGTGCCCCTCCTCTGTTCCCACGTCACAGAAAACGGAGATGTGAGACTTTTCATATTGATTCCTCACACGGCAGTTCCCCTCTGTCCTCTACTCTCTCATTAGTTCCCAGGAGCCACCTTCACACCTTCTCACCTTTCCTTTCAACTTCTTTCTCTTCTATAGTCTCTGTTTCCTCTTGGTTCCAGAGGTCATGAGGCTTTCCCTCTCTGTAGGCTCCTTGGATTGCCTGGACCATTCCCTATATTCCGCACCTTGTTAAATCCTTCTTAGGTTTTGCTCCTTTCTCAGCTAAAACAGGTGTCCCTGCTATTACTGTACCCCATACTTTTTGTTCAGAGGCCCTATCATATTTTGTGCTTATTTACATGTACAGGCCTGAGATCATTGGAGGCCTTGCGGAACACACTAAATTAACCTTATCAAGGGCAAGGACTTTATGTATTCGTTTAGTGTTGTTTTTCAGAAGCCCAGCGTAGTGCCTGGTGCTAAGCAGACATGAAGTAAATGGTCTCTTTTCCAATGAAATCATTACTCATTCCTTATTCTGTCCACTAGGAAAAGGCTGGATAAAGAACTATGTGACTATGGACTAGAGCTTTAAGAGCAAGTGAGCACATTCTTTCCACAGGCACTGAGGACACTCAGCAACATCACGTGCATTTCTCCCACTTGCATTCTGGCCATCTGACTGGCAGAGCTTTCAAAGAGGCCACCAGGGCAGAATGGGAGGATCCACCAACCCAGGAGCCCTGCCCTTGGCCTTTCCACTGTTGCTTTCTGAACCTGACTCATGTGCTCAGGGTAAATTAATTATTCTCTTCCTGTCCGAATGCTTTTGAGAAAGCACAGCTGCACAGCCTGGTGAGTCCTGGAAGATCAAAACAAGCCTGGATACCGTTGTTGACTTGTCATCCCCATTGCAGAGCTCCCTAAATATTGGCAGCTGTGGCATGCAACTACTCTCAGCACAGCCCCCAAGGAGGCATTATCTCAGATGTCCTTTTAAAAAGAAATTCTTTTTTTTTTTTTTAAGATTTTATTTATTTATTCATGAAAGACACAAAGGGAGAGAGGCAGAGGGAAAAGCAGGTTCCATGCAGGACCCCGATGTGGGACTCGATCCCATGACTCCAGAATCAGCCCCAGGCCAAAGGCAGGTGCTAAACCACTGAGCCACCCAGGGATCCCCAAAAAGAAATTCTTTTAAATAAAACTTGCTGGCTTCAGACCCTCCCTTCCTTTCCTCTTGCTTGTGAATAAAACCAGTCAGACTTTGGGCAACCCAACCTTCTCTGTTCAGGTCAAACAAGACCACCATGACAATGAGCCTCAAATACTGTGCCTGACAGACAAGTGAGAACAGAAACTGTCCTTTTGTATCTTTCTTCCCTTTGGAGCAAGAAATCACCACTCATCCCAGGTGCTTCCACAAATAAGAATGTTTCTTCAATAGACTACTTCTAACCATTCTTCCTGCATTCCAGTGACTTTTTAAATTTGTTTTTATTTTTTAAAGATTTTATTTATTCACGAGAGACACACACACAGAGGCAGAGACACAGGCAGAGGGAGAGGCAGGCCCCATACAGGGAGCCCGATGTGGGACTCAACCCCTGGAATCCAGGATCATGACTTGAGCCAATGGCAGATGCTCAACCACTGAGCCACCCAGGAGTCCCAACTTTTTTTATTCTTATTTTCAAATCTCCAAAGGGCCAACTGGATGAAGTTCTTGGGAAACATGGTCTATGACTTCATGTTATGGGTATTTTTCCTAATCTGCCAGTTCTAGGAAGAATATTTCTTTACAAATAAAACTGCTGTTTTGGACTGGAACAAAGACTGTGGGCTGAGTTGCAATCTGCCCAACCAGGCAACCTGTTGTTTTAGAAAGAAACAGTGGCTGCTCTCACTTGTTTGCCTTATAATTTTTACAGTATCTGTTCAGTGAAATTTGACCTTAGATTAAAAGAATGGCTAAAACAGATTTGTCCTGGAATCTCAGCTATTTAAAAAAAATCTTACTGTGTCCATTGACTTTAAGGAAAAGTAATTTCTGCAATTTAGCATGGCAGGGATTTTATTTTTGCTTTTCTAATAAATTATACATAGAGTTTTAAGGATGCTAGGGAGGCTTCACACGAGGAATATACTCAATAGGCATGCAGAGGAAAATATATTTTGCTGTTTGCTTAATCTTCTGGTTTTATGTTAAAACCTTTAATTTAATTTTCCCATTAATATCCAAAGCTTGACTGTGCACAAAATGACACAATATTAAGGGTGGATTTTATGGTATTTAAATTCCATTCTCCCCTCCTTTTTACCCATTCATATTAAGGGGAAAATTTCAAATTAAATAAAATATAATGTTTAGGCATAAATGAGACTGGAGACCAAAACCAAAGCAGTATCATTTGCTACAAAGAGTCCCATGTTCTGTTAGCATACTGCAGCCTCTCCTCACTGTTTCTGGGGATAAAAGGATTGAAATTTGCCAAGTAAATTATCATCATATTGCCAAAGTGGGCTTCCAGTTTATTACATATGTGCTGGAAACCTTTTACACTAAATCTTAAATCGCATTCTCTGAACTCAAAAATCTTTGTGAGTGTGAAAGTCATTAATTTTAATTAATTGGAAATCTTTCTTTTTTCAGTTGTAAGAAAATGAGAATTAGTCTCAATGATTTTCATTAAATAGAACAAATTAAAATATATAATACATTTCTAGATGTATCTAGAATAGTCGCATCAAAAGCCCATTCACTGATGAGGAGGGAAGATTCTCAGTGGGTTATGGCAAAAGATGTACTCAGACTTTAGAAAAGAAGATCTGTTTGCCAAGCTAGTGTCTGCAGTTAATTTTGCTTCACTGTTACATTAGACTTCCATTTTAACATTATAGTAGGGAAGTAAAGATAATATCAACTTTATAGGCTACGGTTAAAATAACTAATTTACTATAATCACAATCTGTATTTGTGTAGCTTTTGGCAGCTTACAAAACAGTTTTATAAATACCAGCTCTTTCTGTATGGTTTATTAGAAATAGTATATGCTTTAGACATAAATGTGCTGAATCACAATTCTATCTGTACCACGTATTAGTTCTTACTTCAGGAAAACAACTTCAACTCTCTGAGCCTCCATTGTCTTATCCTAAAAGTGGGAATAATAATTCCATCCTTGCATGGGTAGCCAACCCCTGTCCCCTCCCTTCCATTTTATTTATCAGGGGAAGCAATTCCACAACAGGACCCAGAGGCACTGCTGGTTCAGCCTCCTCTCCTAGGGCTTTAAAAGCGGACTCTTTAAGGTTTGGCCTTTACTCTTCTTTTCTTACTCTTTTCCTAGGTGTTAGCACTTATGACCTTGTTAAATAGTTGAATGAATTAAAAGTAGGCTTCGGAACTCAAAGGAATAGCCAAAGCCAGATAAAGGAGTGAACTCTTGAAGGTAACTATATAAAGCAGATTCAAACCCTCTCAGACAGGATGTTTAAATTAAAATATTTCTAAGGACAAATATTGAGATACAATAGTATATGCCTCATAAGTTGACTTTAAGAATCACTATTAGGGTGCCTGGATGGATCACTCAGTTTAAGAGTTCGACTCTTGATTTCGGCTCAGGTCATGATCCCAGGGTCGTGAGACAGACTCCCATGTTGGGCTTGAGCCTGCTTGAGATTCGCTCTCTCCCTTTCCTGCTGCCCCTCCCCCCCAGCTCTCTCTCTTAAAAGCAATTAGTCACTTCTGAATTACTTGTTCCTATGCTTCTTCATCTCTAGATGGAAATAGTAATATTTACAAGTTTAAAGAATTGAAATAAATGCTAAAAGACAAAGAGGATTAAAATAAGAAATCTATAGAAAAGGCTATTTTCTTATTTAGGAAACTCTTCATCTATGTTTTAAATAATAAATTAAAACCATTAAATAAATTACAGTTTCTATTTTTTTTTTTTTTACCCGATGATACTATTTCAGCAAAGGACATTATTTTCTGATGGGCTAAGGAGGTCAGTGATTTTGGAATCTGTAGGGGTGAGGCAGAGTTCTTAGGTAAACAACCCATTTAGAGCAGGATATGTCCTGCCTGGCTTAGAAAGTAGCTAGAAAAATCACTAATTTCTCTGCAGCATGACACCACATACACATGCTAAGTAAAATAAACAAAACTATCTCAAATAGATGGACATGATAAATGATGCAAATTTGCAGTTGGAGCTGTTCCCTCATCCTTCTACATAGCTCCATCCTCTTACTGTGTTAAACATTAAAATCACAAAACTGGCTTCTGCTCTGGTCTGAATTCCAGTTTTCATCAAAATTGTCCCTGACTCCTATTATACAGTTAATAAATAATAAAAACAATATTACCATACAATTCAGCTTTCATGATTATGTTTTCATAATGAACTTTCCATATAGTTTTCCAAAGGTATATGTGTCTCTGTGTGGGTTTTAATTATTTTTAAAATAAAGAAGATAGAAAGTAAGAGTTAGCTGGAAATTTGGCCCTTTCTTCTCCTCTTTTACTTCTATAACACTAAATAGGAAAATAAAAGAGAATATAATTTAATTTATTTAAGCAATTACGTGAATAGAAATTGTCTAAACCACTGCTTGGATGTGAAATAAAATCCATTATTTTTCTTTTATCAATAATTACTTTGATGTTTTAAAGACACAGCTCCTATGTCACTAGGAAGGAGCATAGTATATTTCCTTGTGAAACAGAAAATTATACTTTAAATAAATAATGTGTGCATCTTGAGTAGCTCACTTTCATAGCAGAGATTTCCTTAATTACCTCATCTATTTCTAGAAGATGAAAAGGAAACTGTTGTCACCTTTGCTGCATATTCTAAGAACATTTTGATTTTATCCCTTTCCTATAGGAGCAATTCCTAGCTCAATGAATTGGAAAGAAAGAACAGGCACTCCACTGATCAGAAATTTACCTGTGGGCAGAGCCCATAAGGGCGGTGGTCTCATGGTTTGTGAAGTGGCAGAGCCATGATTCAAATCAGGCTGGCTCCAGAGACTGTGCATATTTAATATCATGGTCAGGAAAGATCATATTGAAAAGCTGACACCTGCACAGACTTCAACAATGCAAAGAAGTGAGGCATGCAGATATCTGAGGGAATGACATTTCCAGGAGAGGGAACAGTTAAATACAAAGATCTTGGGGCAGGAAAGTGCATATGTGAGAGAGAAAGGAGTGTGGGATAATGTGAACTAAGTTTGCTTTGTAACCAAAAGAATTGCTATTATCTGAAATGGGGGAGACGTGGGTTATATACATTTGGTGGGACAATCAGGAATTCACTGTTGAACAGGGTAAGTTTGAGAAATCCATTACATGTTCCAGAGGAAATATCAAGGAGTCAGGAATATATCCAAGTCTGAGTTTAGAGAAGGTAGTGAATATGCAAGCGGCCGCCTTAATGGATGCACTTACAGCCATGAGACTAGCAAAGAGCACCAAGGGAGTAAATGAAAACAGGAAAGGTCCAAGAACTAGGCACTCCAACATTTACAACCAGAACATGAGTCACCAGCCAATGAGACTGACATGGAGTGGCCAGGGAGGCAAGAGGAAAACCATGAATTGTGGTCTTGGATGCCAAGTGATAAAAAAGACTTTCCATGAGGAGGAAGTGTTAAGATTTGTCAAACATTGCTGGTTGATCAAGTAGATGAGGGTTGGGAGTTGAGCCTTGAACGCAGCAATGTGGATGGCATCTGTGAGCTTGACAAGAGAATCTTCAATATAAGAATCATAACAGAATTACAATTAGAGTAGATTTATGAATGATTAAAAGTTTTCCCCAAATCACACAACTAGAATTTGTCTAAGAACATTTTCTTTATCCTTATAACCATAGTTATCTATAGAGTTACCGACAGTTCTATACCACTATAACAGTGTATAGTTCTGCAGAAATGGAAATCTTTAAAAATCTTTTAAAATGGCAAGTAATAACCGAATAAAATATATAATTCAGTTAAAAAGTGCATGCGTGTGGGGGGTGAAAAATGTACAAATAGTGAGGAAAGAGATTTAATAGAGAAGTGCCTCTTGGAAGAACAGAGTGGAATACAAGAATTCAATTGCATCATGCTAGTATTTGAAAGTGCCACTCAGTTCAACCTGACTTAACAAAGTGGGGGAGATTTCTTGGCTAACCTAACCACAAAGTTGAAGCACAGCTCCAGCATGGGGATTCCTGCCATTGTCTGGTTTCAGCCAGAAACCAGTTGGTTCAGCCAACTCTCAGTTCTGCTCTCTCCTTATTGGCTTCAATTTCAGTCAAGCTCTTCAGTCATGATGGTCACCCATGACTCCAGACTCACTTCTCACTGTCTAGCAGTGCTAGTGGAAGGGACTTTTCCTTCTCAATAGTTCTTGTAAACTGTATGCATTGGCTCTGATCAGCTTGGCTTGTGCCATGTATAGGTCAATAACCATTTACTGTGGGAGCAGAGTGGCTAGATTTAGGTCTCATCTCTACCCCTTGGTGGTCGCATAGTGAAGTCTACTCTTGTCAAACACAAGTATTACCAATTAGAGAGTTACCCATAAGAGAATTAAGTTTCTAATACTATAAAAGTGGGGAACTAGATATTGTGAGCATTAAATAAGATGTCCATTATAAGGGAGAAGGAAGAAGATTTAAAAGAAACAATAGACACAAGCAGTTACATAGCATTTTGCTGTGACTTTACCCAGGTTGTTCACATTTTCTCATTTAACACTCATGACCACCTCAAGGGATAAGTGCTTACAGTGAGGAAAGCTGCAAAATGGGAGAGAATCTCTAATAGTTACTTCAAAGAAAGTTTGCCCCTGGTTCTCAATTGTAAACTAGCATTTCAAACCTTAAGGTAACTGTTTTTATAACCATATACTGAAAAAATATGTATGGTTCATCTGTGTAGCATTATAGCCAGCAGTCATGAAAACAAATATACACAAAAACCTGTGACAGAAAGTTGCAGTCATGTGGTCTGATACCAATCTGGAGGTGTCTGGTTCAACTCACCCAGCAAATGAAATCATTGTCTTTTGAGGGTGAGCAAAGAGTGGCTGTAAGTGTGTGACAAGGGAGAAGCGATAGTGTGGGGTGGTGTGGGGTGGGGTGGGGTGAGGTAAGGTGGAGTAGGGCAGTAATTCACTCACACAGTTTCTCAAATAATTCTCTAAATTCAGCTTTCTATCTCTTCCTTTCCTTTAGAATTACACAGTAGCTCCAAATCTAGAATGTTTCTGAGGTTCTGGGTCTAACATCAAATTGTTGTGAATTGGCTGCTGCACTCTGGGCAGGTGGATTTCAGCTTCATTCGCTCCGCTAGTCTGTGGCCATTCTTTCATCTGTGTCCTTAGGTATGCTATTGACATGTCTCATCTGGCTCTTCTATGTCACTCTTTTTCTTTGTAGACTTTTATCTTTATTTTTCTTTTAACTTTTACCATTTTTCCACTGGTGTTTAGATAGATAACCAGCATAAACATACACATAGATTCATTTGACCAGAGCTCCTTTAATCCAATTCTACACCATCTATTCACATTTTCAGTAACTAAGAAGATTAAACATGCTATTATAAATCCCTGTTGGCAGTCTAAAGCCCCACTTCTCAATTTCAATAAATCTTCCCATCCCCAGTGTATAATACACACACATACACACACACACACGCACGCACCCTAACCTCTAAATCCACAAACATCGATAAATTTGAAGATATTCTTTGGCCTAAGTCCTAACCCTGTATTTAATTACTCTGTTTTCAGGTTGGTTCCAGCTCTGAAGTATCACTATGTATCAAATAGAATTTTTGTTCTGATCATAATGTAGTTAAGACAGCAGAAAATATATGGCAATGTTTAGATAAGTGTTTTGAGTTGTGGTCACTTATGTTTCCAAGCACTTAGATAATGTGATTGATCCAAGGTAAATTCTCATCCTATACGGACTTTTCTAACCTATACTTACAAAATTACACCCACAATTGCCACGTCTATATAAAACAAACAAAAATAGACATAATGAAAGATCATGAAGGCTGGTACAAAGTAGTACTGAAATGAAAATGCCATGCATCTTCTCCATGAGGCTTTAATATCTCAGAAAAAAATATACATTTGAGAAAGAGGGACACTGAATCACAGAACCAGAGAAAATGCAGCTTGAAGCAGCCCATTTCTTTTAGCTGTCAGTGAGTTTTTGGTTGTTGGTTTGCTATGTTTTATAGCTTTTCTTTTGCTCTATAAAGTATCTTGACATACTGCTTGAGACCTCTGGCTTGCTATCTATTCCTTTTTATTTTTTTAGGAGTAAGTGAGATGTCATTGTGAAAGGCACTGAGGTATCACGTTAAATTATACCCACTGTATGTGCAGACAGCCATGTAGTGAGCTTCCTCCTACTTACTCATTCAGCTTTAATTTATTTCTAGCATAGAAGAGCAGTGGTAATCACCATGCTATGGATACCTGGACACTCTTCCTTATAAAGTCTAATCATTACTCCATATTTCACAGATTAACATTTTTACCGGCAATTCAGGTATTCTATTCAAATGAAGAATATGCTAAGACTTGGAACACAAGTTACTAACTTAGCCTTTTGACTGACATACAGTTGCTCAATACCTGTCAATTACTCTAACTCATTCGATATTCACTGACAGTTCCCACACTAAGGCCTTTGTCCTAAGTGTATCACTGCCCTAAATATCTTCGTTCCAGAGTTAGGATTGATGGCTCTTCCTTATCTTTCTAGCAACAGCCTAAATGTGTGTTTCTCAGAGAAATCTCCTCTGATTGAGTTACCCTCTTCCACAATACTAATTTAAATTCAATTTAAATTAAATCTAAATGTTTTGGTACTTATCAGGTCTTGTTCTTTCCTTATTATTTTGCTTATATAACAGAAAGAGATAATTCAGTTTTGTCCTTTGTTATGTTTCTAGTGCCTAGAACAATATCTGGAGTATGGTAGGCATATCCATGTCTCCATATTATACAGAGAAGGGGACTTTGCCTGATGCTGTCATTGTGGTGGTTTTCACATTGTGCAGGTATGGCCTTCATATGTGTTCAATTAATGAATGAATGACTTTCCTGTGTAGTTTAATGTCTAGTTATATTGGATCCTTAAAAGTAAAATATCCCAATTTTGATGTTTACTCAAGGCAAATGAAAACTTGCATTAACACACAAAAAGAATCACTATTTTTTGAAGATTTACTTATAATTGCTGAACACTGAAAAAAAATTTGGTGAATGGAAAAATAAATTGTGGTACCTCCATTTACTAGCATACTACTGTATAATGAAAAGGAAAAAAATATTGAAATACACAATACCACAGATGAATCATAAACATATAATGCTAAGTAAAGAAGTCAAACTCAAAAGATTACATACTCTGATTCCACTGAGAGGATCTTCTGGAAAAGACATCATTATAGGGAAACAAAATAAATCCATGGTTGCTAGGCCCTGGAGATGGAGGAGTTACCTACAAGGGAATTATGAGGGGGTAATGATTGTAGTGGTGGTTACATGACTGAATGTGCTTATCAAAACTCACAGAACTCTACTCCAAAAACAATGAGTATTTCTCTATGTACATTATACCTCAATATTTTTTAAAAAGTAAAATACGTGAGAGATTACAATGCACTATAGTTCAAAGAACAACTAGGCTGTTCTATAGCTGCCTAACTATTTTCCTCTAAGGACACTTTGAAAATATGTCTTATCATTTTACTCTTCCATTATCTTGCCAGGCCCATTCCCATGATGGTCTACAGAGCCTACCTGAACTGCTAACCCAGGGCTTTGCTGACTTTATCTTCTATCACCCTCTCCCTCTCACACTGCTCTAGCCAGAATAGTCATCTTACCGATCTTTCAACACATCCAGCACCATGAGGCATTTGCAATCCCTGTTCTCTGCCAAAATTCTTACCTTCCTATATCCACATGCATTGTTTCTTTACTTCCTTCAGCTCTGTCTGCAAATATCAGCTGATAAGAAATATTTTCTTTGGCTATTTTATTTATTTTTTAAAAAGATTTTATTTATTTATTCATTAGAGACACAGAGAGAGAGAGAGGCAGTGACAGGTAGAGGGAGAAGCAGGCTCCATGCAGGGAGCCCAATGTGGGAGTTGATTCTCCAGGATCACGCCCTGGGCTGAAGGCAGCTCTAAACTGCTGAGCTACATGGGCTGCCAATTCTTTGGCTATTTTATATATACTTGTATACTGCTTTTCTTTTCTCTACAAAAAATATTTTTGTCTTTTTTTTAATCTGTTCCCCCTCATTAGGATACAAGCCTCATGGAGTTCGAGTTATGTTTTATTCACCAATGTTTCTCTATATTTTAAAA
The DNA here is from genome assembly GCF_003254725.2 of Canis lupus dingo. Lineage (NCBI taxonomy): Eukaryota > Metazoa > Chordata > Mammalia > Carnivora > Canidae > Canis > Canis lupus. The sequence goes on along the minus strand of NC_064244.1, from coordinate 38,190,142 downwards.
CAATCCCCAATTGTAGTAAGTGATACTCACTGCAAAAATATAAATGAATTATCTAATGTATATGTTTTGGCAGTGATTGACTAGATACTCCTAAAACCCATCTTCTCTTCCCAAGTACACCCTCTTCTTTTCTCAATGGTTTAAGCACTACAATCAATTTACTTTTCCTCTGTTCTTCTCTCTTACTTTTTTCTCACCCTGTCAAATGGATGATACTTATGTATTATTGAATTATTGAAGCCATTTCCTGAAAATAGAAGAGGCACAGCATGAAGAGAGTCTAGGTCCCTGAAGAATGTATACTGCAGAACACTCCTGAGCCTCCACCTCCACCTGGCTCTTTAAAATTAATAAGAAAGAAACTTCATTGTGTTAAGCATTATACTTTTGAGTTGTTACAGCAGCTAGTGTTACTTATGCTAACTATAACACATGAATTTAGAATCAAAAGTTTCTAATCTAAGGTTTGCCACATCTTGCCATAGTTTATAAAAAACTATTTCTAGGAGGTGGGGCAAGATGGTGAAGAGTAGGGTCCCCAAGTCACCTGTGCCCACAAACTTACCTAGATAATTTTCAAATCATCCTGAAAACCTATGAATTCAGCCTGAGATTTAAAGAGAGGACAGCTGGAATACTACAGGGAGAAGAATTTGCACTTCTATCAAGTACAACTTGTTTTGGGCCACTCTGCACTGAGGAAAATGACTAGAAGGAAAGACTCCTAACTCTGGGAAATGAACTAGGAGTGGGGAGGAGGGCGGGGGGTGGGGGTGACTGGGCGGCGGGCACTGAGGGGGGCACTTGACTGGATGAGCACTGGGTGATAATCTGTATGTTGGCAAATTGAACACCAATAAAAAAAATTATTATTAAAAAAAAATGAAAAACCCACCACAAAAGAAAGAATCAGGAACAGTACTCTCTGTCACAGAGTTACAGAAATTGGATTACAATTTGATGTCAGAAAGCCAATTCAGAAGCACAATTATAAAGCTAGTGGTGGCTCTGGAAAAAAGCATAAAGGATTCAAGAGACTTCATGACTGCAGAATTTAGATCTAATCAGGCCGAAATTAAAAATCAACTAAATGAGATGCAATCCAAACTGGAGGTCCTAACAACTAGGGTCAATGAGGTAGAAGAAAGAGTGAGTGTCATAGAAGACAAGTTGATGGCAAGGAAGGAAACTGAATAAAAAAGAGAAAAGCAATTAAAAGACCATGAGGAAAAGTTAAGGAAAATAAATGACAGCCTCAGAAAGAAAAATCTACGTATAATTGGGGTTCCAGAGGGCACTGAGAGGGATAGAAGGCCAGAAAGCATATTTGAACAAATCATAGCTGAGAACTTCCCTAATCTGGGGAGGGAAACAGGCATTCAGATCCAGGAGATAGAGAGGTCCCTACCCCCTGGGGGGCAAATCAATAGAAACCATTCAACAACTCGACATTTAATAGTGAAACTTGCAAATTCCAAAGAGAAAGAGAAAAATCCTTAAAGCAGCAAGAGACAAGAGATCCCTAACTTAAATGGGGGAAAATATTAGATTAATAGCAGACCTCTCCACAGAGACCTAGCAGGCCAGGAAAGGCTGGCAGGATATACTCAGGGTCCTAAATGAGAAGAACCTGCAGCCAAGAATACTCTATTCAGCCAGGCTCTCATTCAGAATAGGAGAGATAAAGAGCTTCCAAGAGAGGCAGAAACTGAAAGAACATGTGACCACCAAACCAGCTCGGCAAGAAATATTCAGGGGGACTCTATGAAAGAAAGAGGAAGCCCAAAGAAATAATTCACAAAAACAGGGGCTGAATAAGGTTTTATGATGACACTAAATTCATATCTTTCAATAGTAACTCTGAACGTGAATGGGCTTAATGACCCCATCAAAAGGCCCAGGGTTTCAGACTGGATAAAAAAGCAAGACCCATCTATTTGCTGTCTACAAGAGACTCATTTTAGACATAAGGACACCTACAGCCTGAAAATAAAAGGTTGGAGAACCATTTATCATTCAAATGGTCCTCATAAGAAAGCAGAGGTAGCAATCCTCATATCAGATAAATTAAAGTTTATACAAAGACTGTAGTAAGAGATGAAGAGGGACACTATATCATATTTAAAGGATCTATCCAACAAGAGGAACTAAGAATCATAAACATTTATGCCCCTAATGTGGGAGCTGCCAAGTATATCAATCAATTAATAACCAAAGTACAGACATACTTAGATAATAATACACTTATACTTGGTGACTTGAACACAGTGCTTTCTACAATCGACAGATCTTCTAAGCACATCTACAAAGAAACAAGAGTTTTAAATGATACACTGGACCAGATGGATTTCACAGATATTTACAGAACTTTACATCCAAATGCAACTGAATACACATTTTTCTCAAGTGCATAGGGAACTTTCTCCAGAGTAGACCACATACTGGGTCACAAATAGGTCTTAACTGATACCAGAAGATTCGGATCGTCCCCTGCATATTTTCAGACCATAATGCTTTGAAACTAGAACTAAATCACAAGAAGAAGTTTGGAAGGACCTCAAACACATGGAGGTTAAGGACCATCCTGCTAAAAGATGAAAGGGTCAACCAGGAAATTAGAGAAGAATTAAAAAGATTCGTGGAAATTAATGAGAATGAAGATACAACCGTTCAAAATCTTTGGGATACAGCAAAAGCTGTCCTAAGAGGGAAATACATTGTAATACAAGCATCCATTCAAAAACTGGAAAGAACTCAAATACAAAAGCTAACCTTGCACCTAAATGAGCTAGAGAAAATACAGCAAATAGAACCTACATCCAGCAGAAAAAGAGAATTAACAAAGATTCAAGGAGAACTCAATGAAATAGAGACCAGAAGAACTGTGGAACAGATCAACAAAACCAGGAGTTGGTTCTTTGAAAGAATTAATAAGATAGATAAACCATTAGCCAGCCTTATTAAAAAGAAGAGAGAAAAGACTCAAATTAATAAAATCATGAATGAGAAAGGAGAGATCACCACCAATACCAAGGAAATACAAATGATTTTAAAAACTTATTATGAGCAGCTATATGTCAATAAATTAGGCAATCGAGAAGAAATGGACGCATTTACGGAAAACCACAAACTACCAAACTGGAACAGGAAGAAATAGAAAACCTGAACAGGCCCATAACCAGGGAGGAAATTGAAGCAGTCATCAAAAACCTCCCAAGACACAAAAGTCCAGGGTCAGATGGCTTCCCAGGGGAATGCTATCAAACGTTTAAAGAAGAAACTATACCTATTCTACTAAAGCTGTTCAGAAAGATAGAAAGAGATGGAGTACTTCCAAACTCATTCTATGAGGCCAGCATCACCTTAATTCCAAAACCAGACAAAGACCCCACCAAAAAGGAGAATTATAGACCAATATCCCTGATGAACACAGATGCAAAAATTCTCAGCAAGATACTAGCCAATAGGATCCAACAATACATTAAGAAGATTATTCACCATGACCAAGTGGGATTTATCCCTGGGATGCAAGGCTGGTTCAACACTCGTAAAGCAATCAATGTGATTCATCATATCAGCAAGAGAAAAAACAAGAACCATATGATCCTCTCAATAGATGCAGAGGAAGCATTTGACAAAATACAGCATCCATTCCTGATCAAAACTCTTCAGAGTGTACCAATAGAGGGAATATTCCTCAGCATCTTAAAAGCCATCTACAAAAGCCCACAGCAATATCATTCTCAATGGGGAAACATGGGGAGTCTTTCCCCTAAGATCAGGAACAAGACAGGGATGTCCATTCTCACCACTGCTATTCAACATAGTACTGGAAGTCCTAGCCTCAGCAATCAGACAACAAAAAGAAATAAAAGGCATTCAAATTGGCAAAAAAGAAGTCAAATTCTCCCTCTTCGCTGATGACATGATACTGTACATAGAAAACCCAAAAGACTCCACCCCAAGATTGCTAGAACTCATACAGCAACTCGGCAGTGTGGCAGGATACAAAATCAATGCCCAGAAATCAGCGGCATTTCTATACACTGAGACTGAAGAAAGAGAAATTAAGGAGTCAATCCCATTTACAATTACACCCAAAAGCCTAAGAGACCTAGAAATACACCTAACCAAAGAGGGAAAGGATCTATACCCTAAAAATTACAGAACACTTCTGAAAGAAATTGAGGAAGACACAAAGAGATGGAAAAATATTACATGCTCATGGATTGGAAGAATTAATATTGTGAAAATGTCAATGCTGCCCAGGGAAATGTACACATTTAATGCAATCCCTATCAGAATACCATGGACTCTCTTCAGAGAGTTGTAATAAATCATCTTAAGATTTGTATGGAATCAGAAAAGACCCTGAATACCCAGGGGAATATTGAAAAAGTAAACCAGAGCTGGAGGCATCACAATGCCAGATTTCACGTTGTACTACAAAGCTGTGGTCATCAAGACAGTGTGGTACTGACACAAAAATAGACACATAGATCAGTGGAACAGAATAGAGAATCCAGAAGTTGACCCTCAACTTTATGGTCAACTAATATTCGACAAAGCAGGAAAGACTATCCACTGGAGAAAAGACAGTCTCTTCAATAAATGGTGCTGGGAAAATTGGACAGCCAAGTGCAGAAGAATGAAACTGGACCATTTTCTTACACCATACACAAAGATAAACTCAAAATGGATGAAAGATCTAAATGGGAGACAAGATTCCATCAAAATCCTAGAGGAGAACACAGCCAACACCCTTTTTGAACTTGGCCACAGCAGCTTCTTACAAGATACATCCATGAAGGCAACAGAAACAAAAACAAAAATGAATTATTGGGACTTCATCAAGATAAAAAGCTTCTGTACATCAAAAGAGACATCCCCAAAATAAAAGACAACCTACAGAATGGGAGAAGATATTTGCAAATGACCTATCAGATAAAGGGCTAGTACCCAGGATCTATAAAAACTTATTAAACCCAACAGCAAAGAAACAAACAATCCAATCATGAAATGGGCAAAAGACATGAACAGAAATCTCACAGAGGAAGATATATGCATGACCAACAAGCACATGAGAAAATGCTCTGCATCACTTGCCATCAGGGAAATACAAATCAAAACCACAATGAGATCCCACCTCACACCAGTGAGAATGGTGAAAATTAACAAAACAGGAAACAACAAATGTTGGAGAGGATGTGGAGAAAGGGGAACCCTGTTCTACTATTGGTGGGAATGTGAACTGATACAGACACTCTGAAAACTGTGTGGAGGTTCCTCAAAGACTTAAAAATAGATCTGCTCTACGACCCAGCAGGATTTACCCCAAAGATCCAGATGCAATGAAACGCCGGGACACCTGCACCCCAATGTTTATAGCAGCAATGTCCACAATAGCCAAACTGTGGAAGGAGCCTCGGTGTCCATCGAAAGATGAATGGATAAAGATGTGGTCTATGTATACAATGGAATATTCCTCAGCCATTAGAAACAACAAATACCCACCATTTGCTTCGACGTGGATGGACCTGGAGGGTATTATGCTGAGTGAAATAAGTCAATCGGAAAAGGACAAACATTATATGGTCTCATTCATTTGGGGAATATACAAAATAGTGAAAGGGAATAAAGGGAAAGGAGTGAAAATATCAGTGACGGTGACAAACATTGGAGACACCTAACTCTGGGAAATGAACAAGGGGGTAGTGGAAGTGGAGGTGGGCGGGGGGTTGGGGTGACTGGGTGATGCGCTCTGGGGGGCACTTGCCGGGATGAGCACTGGGTGTTATGCTATATGTTGGCAAACTTAACTCCAATAAAAATTTTTTTAAAAATCATAAATAGGCAACACTGTATCTCAAATATTTTTTCCTAATTCAAAAAGTTTATATACTACACTTTCAGAAACTATTTTCTAGTATATTTGTGTAAGCAAAATAAAATAACATCTTACAAAGTGAAAAAAAAAGAAACTATTTCTAGAATTTGTACATTGGAGATAGTAAACACTAACCACTTCATAGGATGAAAACATTCTGCAACTCAAAAAAGCAGCATGGAGGAGTGCCTGAGTGGGTCAGTTGGCTAAGTGTTTGCTTTCAGCTCAGGTCATGATCCCAGGGTCTTAGGACTGAGCCCCAATTCAGGCTACCCACTCAGCAGGAAGTCTGCTTCTCCCTCTCCCTCTTGCACACTCTCCCATTCTCTTTCAAATCAACCAATCAATCAATCAATCATCAATCAATAAAATCTTTTTTAAAAAGAAAAAAAAGCATGGAAAAACAATTTATATATTTTTAATGAACATCACAAATACAAATTTTCTAAAGGGCCATTTCTTTTACTTTACTGATTTAAGGTCCATTTTCCCAAACACTCCTTCACTAATTTCTCTTCCTGCTCATCTGCTCAACATTTAACATTTAATTAGTATATTCTCTGTGCCAAGTACTGTGCTGAAGAAGAAAGAGAATGACTGTTTTCATAGGAAGTGAGTGCAGAAAATAGCAATGAAACAACAAATCATGGTGTGAAAAATACCTTTGATGAAGAAGGGAAGTCTACAGAATGTTATGAGAACACAGGATAGGAAAGCCCGTCCCATACTTGAGAGATTAGAGATGGTGTCTCTGAGGAAGTGACATTAAGTTGATACCACACTGATCAGGATAAAATTGGAAGGTAAACTGGTTGATGGGATTTGAAGGGAAGCACGCTTTAGAGTGCTGAGCATTATGAAGGAACTAAGAATGAGTAGAGAATAATGTGTTAGCATCAAAGGGGCAAGAGATATGGGATGAGCGTAGGAATAAGATCAAGTTCCAGTGCTCGCTTCAGCAGCACATATACTAAGATCAAGTTCTAAAGAGCTCTAAAAGTTACAGAGGTGTTTGGATTTACTTAAAGAGAAATGGCATCATACTAAAGCCTGTTGTTACAATTATCAAGGCAAAGAAAATGGAAATTCCAAATGGGGAGATTGCAATGGGGATAGAGAAAAGTAATCAAATTAGTTTGTTTAAAAAATTGGTATTGCCAGGACAGTGCTATAATTAGTTATATGTTTGAAACAAGAAGAAGAGGCAAGGGTCACCCTAGTTTTATAGTCTGCTCATATCCTACAACTACAGGGATTCTTTAAAATGCTCTCTCATTTTGTTTCTCTCTGCATTTTTCTCTTCACTTTACTGTCTCTAAGTGCATTAATCATGTATCACTAAGTCTACACTCAGCCAAGATCACAATCCCTCTATCTATCTATCTATCTATCTATCTATCTATCTATCTATCTAATTATATATATTTTAATTAATGTATATTAATACTTATATAGCTATTATAGATTATACATATACATATATAATTTTCTTGCCTTACTGTTTTGTTTGGGACACCCAATAAAGTTTGGATAGAAGTAAAGAGTATTGGCAGCCTTCCGTGCTTTCACCATTAAGTATAGTATTAAATTTTTTTTGAGTTATCCTTTATCAGATTGTAGAAGTCCTTTAAGTTCCTGATTAGCTGAGAACTTTTTTCATAATAAAAGAGCTTTAAATCTTATCAAAAGTTTCTGTTATCCCTCTAATATGGTCAATTACACTGAGTGACTTTTGTATATTAAACCAGCCTTGCATTCTTGGGACAATTTTTCTTGGCCATGATGTAATATTTTTTGCACAGAGTGATGAATTTGATTTGCTAATATTTTAACTATTTCTGCATGTATATTTATGAGGGATATTGAACTTTGTTTTATTTTTAAATCTTTCCACTATCACAACTAGAAAGAGTAGACAACATATATGAAATGACTGTTCTAGAAAAAGTAGACAACATATATGAAATGACTGTTCTAAAATATTGCTTATCAGGAATTCCTTAAAATAAGGTAAATACATAAAATGAGCCCTCTGAGTACCCTAGATAACTTCTTAGAAACATTTTCCTGATCCTTGTGTAGGGAGAGGAATTCTAAGCAGAGCTATGTTACTGAATTAAGGACAAAGAAGTAAAATTTCAGAGAGGCTGAGGCTTCAAAGAAGAGACAGATATGCAAGAACAGAGAAGCATATATTTGCACACTCGTGTATATTTTACTAAATCTAAGACATGCAAGTTTGAAGTCCAGCTGAAAAACTGATTTTTAGTAATAGTGTACATGCTTTTCTATTTAAAAAAGTATTTTCATAACAGTGATTCAATCTTGAGTTATAGTTACATGACCCAAAATGATAACTTGAAAACTATAGAATTTACTCAACTTGCTCCACGTTTTCATATGTTCAACAGGTTTATTTTCCCACTGAATTGGTAGTTTCCTTTATTCTGGAAGAAACAGAAGACTGGCCTCCAGAAACATCTTAACAAGAGAATGGATGAAACGATTAGGCAAGGTATGGTCCTTTTCCATTTTTTTTTTTTATTTCCATTTTTAATTTCAGTGATGACTGCTGGCAGAAGGCAAGCAACATGCAGCCTCCACCTCAGGTGTGCTAGCATATTGCAATTAAAGAAAGCTACTCTTAGTCACCCAGGGGGAAAGTGATTGATCAAAGTGTCTAATGATTTAGTTCCAGTGTAAACTACAATTCCCTGCCCCAAATACCAAGATCTATTTAGTAAAAAGAGGGTATCATTAAAACCAAGACACATATTATTCTCAAATTGTGGTCTAAGGGAATGTAAATGACATAATTATTCTCCAACAGGTAAACAAATTCAGTGGCTTCTCCACAACCACCCTTATTATAAATAATTGTTCCAATTAGTGTTATCCAAACACTGTGCAAAGCTAATTTAAAGCAATACAAGTAAGATTATTTTTTATACTAGTGAAATAAATCCAAGTCAGGCAAGGAACAGGCTCATGGCAGTGCAACAGAGATGCAGATAGCAAACCAACTTGAAAATTACATAACCAAATTAGGTCGACAGGAAAGAATATGATCTAAAAGCAAGTCGCTCTAATTATCATTATTGTCATCAATACTTTATATTGAGCAACAGTGAACAATGACCCAAGATCATGAGTTAATTTGGTTTGGAATCAATCCCAAGATGTGGGACTTCCCTAATTGTAGAGTGTAGAATAATAATAATTATGAAGGAATAACCACAGTGTGCTACTCATATCAGCACTGTGTTTGTTATACTTTGAAGTGGCGTTTAATGTCTAGTATATTATTTTAGCTCTACATTGACATATAACATTGTTTAAGAGCTTATGCTCTGAAGACAGGCTGCTTTGAGGTCCAGCGTGAGCTCTGAAACTTAATCTCAGGGAGTCAATTTTCTCAGCTGTGAAGTATAGACTAATTAGAGAATATACTTATTAGATGTTGAAGATGAAAATCAATGAAGATGTGGACAGATTAAATAACTAGATAAGGTTCTTGGAACTGGCTGTTGATAGAATTGGGATGCAAAGCACACAGTCAGCTTCTAGAGTCTACACTGTAACCACCATGCATACCTCTACCCTTTCAGGGATTTGGAGCAATTTAGCAAACCCACACAAGCAGGGCTCTTAGGCTTCTATTTGGTGCATGGCATTCTATGACTAGTGGCTATTCTATGACTAGAGGAGAGGGAGGAATTAGAGAACAACAAGCTAGAGAAAACATACCACTTTAATTAGATTATGGCAGGGGGTTACATATTTTTAGTGTAAAAGGTCAGATAGTAAATATTTTAGGCTTTGTAGTAAATACATTATCTCTCAACTACTCAATTATACCGTTGTAATTAGAAAGTAACCATCTATAATCCATAGATGAATTAATGTGTTCCAATAAGATTTTATTTACAATTATAGGTGTTGGGTTGCATTTGTCTCTCAGGCCATAGTTTGGCACCTGTATCAGAGAATTAGGATTTATATGTGGTCTTTTTCCCCCGAGTTTTTTAAAGGTATAATTGACAAATATTGAAAAACATTTTTTGATAAAGTCAAGTGATCTTCCATTCTATCCCAGCTGCTTCCCTCTTGCCTACTATACTCTTAGGAACAATGAAACCATATGACCTCTAGGCTGTTTCCAGAAGTGATGGCTTAAGATTATATGTTGTAGTCCCAGTGCATTATCTGAAGATGTTTCAGTGACTGTCAACCAGAAAAAAAAATAGGCAATTAAATATTAATTCTACGCATGGTGGACATGGCTTAGACCATGGTGAAAAATATGCCTGGGAAACCACATTTTCTGTTCAAATCAGAATTATGTATTTGTCTGAAGAGAGAATACAAATTTTTACCTGGAACTCCACATTTTTTAGCCACTGGCTACCAGATAATGTTTGTAGTAGGGTGAACAGATATCCTTCTTTGCCTGTGAAAGCTCCACTACAACACCAACTATTTCTGTCCAATTATTATTAGCATTCTTTTTTGCTCTTCTAAAGGGTCCTAGTTTGGATGAAAAATTACATGGTCAGCCTTTTGATAGGAAATAGATGCCAATTCTATAGATTTCTACTTGCTTTGGAAGCTACACAATCTTTCCCCTTCCTACCAAGGGGTGGAAAACCATTCTTATCTAATACTACTTCTGTTTGAGCAAACATTTATCGAATACCTATATATGCCATGTGTGGTGAAAGCCACTGAAGAGAAAATACTCTCTCAAAAGATATCATTTTATTTGGAGACAGATCATCTGTGAAGGTTTATGTGAACTCATCCTCTGCCTGAAATCTTTAAATTCCACAGGCATGGCCTGTCTTTTTATATAGTCTCTCCACCATTACACATCCTCCATGAACCAAAGCTTCATGAGCAGAGTGCACTTTTACCCCTATTACCAGCATCCCGTCATGCTTGCTGTGTTCTAAGCGAGCCTAACTAAATACTTGTAGGATGCCTAACCAGCACTAGTCAAAGGTTTCCTCATTAACCATCGATATCTTTTTGTTCCCACATTGTACAGGAGGAGAAACGAATTACTATACAGAATTTAAAAGGTTTGTATGAGCAACTGCAAATACACACCTTCATACTTTATGCCTATTACTTCCTGTGAGCTGACTATATGCCAGGCCGTCAATTAAACTTTTATATATTGCATGGCACTTAATCCTCACAATCACTCTGCAAGGTAGGAGCATTTTTCCCCCTCTATTTTGGGGATAATAAAGCTATAGCTCAAAGAACTGAAGAAATTTACAAAAGATAACATAGCCTGTAAACAATGGAAGCAGGAATCCATCCCACATTTGATTCCCACAAACACTGAAGTATTATGAAAGCTGCTAGGCATCATGCAAGTTAGATATATCAAAACTCCGTGACAGTCTTGACTAAACTGCCTGATTTCATATTGCTAGTATCACTGCTATAAATATTGCATGGACCACACTTGTATTAAAAACATTAATTTGTGGTTTATCTGAAATTCAAATGCAACTGGGGGTGCTATATTTGTAAGTGCTATATCTGGCAACATAACCTGTTACTCATGCTTTGTAGGATATTTGTGCTGGGAAAGCAGGAAGATGTCCTATTTCAGTTCTCATCTCAGTTGTTCTATAACCTATCCCTGATTTCTTTGTTCTAGATATAAATATAAATATAAGAAAAATGTTATTTATTTATATATATAAAATAGAAAATATTCCTAGTGCAATTATAACAAAGTACAAGGACACTGCTTATCTTCCATCTTAGCTCTAATGAATTATCCAATCTCAGCCCCAAACTGCCAAGTACTGAAGTCCCTTGAGTAGTCACCATCATATTGGGCCTGTTCCTTCACTGCACAAACTAATCCCTGAGGGCCTTTCTTCCAGCTCTCTTTTGGTGGTGATGAGATGTAGTGTAAAGCCCCGCTGCACAAGTGAACTACCATATAAATTACACCAAAGGCCAGCTGGGTACTAGCCATGTGTGGCTACTGTGAAACCTATGAGAAAAGTCCAAGACTACCCCCATACTTAAGAATCCTGCCATCACCTTGCAGAGGACCTACTATCACCTACACATGATTAAAACAATTATGGAAAAAACTCCAAAAGTTCTTATGCAGAGAATATCAGTCAAGTTTTTTTTGCCCCCAGGCTTCTAACTCCAACTTCCTAACAGTACCCCAAATTCCTTTTTAAAGTCACCTTTCCCCAACTTTAAATACGATCTCTTTAAAACAATGACTGCAAGGCTTCCTATACTTCTGGCTGTAAATGATTTGCTCAAAGAAAGACGTATGTTCCAATTTGAACCAATGAAATAAGGTTGAAATAAGACACATTTATTTCTTAAGTGGAAAGCCTATAGAAACAATCATAAGAAACCTTCCTCCTTCCTATGAATTTAGTGGTTTGTATGCTTGGGATGTATGGTTCCCTGAGGAGAGAGTTTAGAACCTCCAGACGCCATTATGGTGAGGTCTGAGAAGAAAGCCCATGTTACAGGAGGCAGAGAACAATGATTTACAAAGTAGCTAAGCTTTGGGTGATAAAATCTGAGATTCTAGATCAAGTTTCAATGAAAGCCCCCAGATTTTTTTTCTAGATGAACCAACCAATTTTATGTCAGTTAAGCCGGCTTAAGGTGGGTTACATTTTGTCACTTGCAACGCAAAAACTTATGACATCTATCTTGTAGCTGTTCATTTGTATTTCAATTTGCACCCACTTTAGAAAAAAATACCTAAGGAGACCTATTAAATTACAAGAATACAAAAATGAAACATAGATTAGAACAGTGTGATTAAGAAAGGGACATGTGTGTGAGTTTGTGTGTGTGTGTGTGTGTGTGTGTGTGTGAAGGGAAAACATGTAGATGTGAAACAGCCAGAGACGAGGCTCAGACAAAAATGCTTCCTGTGAAGGCTTTACCCTTGCTCTGGGCAGCCCTGAGAGTTGTTCTGAGATTCCTAGCATGTAATTCAAAGGAAACAGCCTGTTTATTCACCCAATGCACAGTGTCTTCCAGCTAAATTCCAAGCAATTTCTCAGGAGAACCACAAGCTATAAAGAAGTGAAAGTGAAAGCTAATAGAAGAATGATCACTTTAGGGTGGAGCAGTTAAGGAAAGCATCCTACAGAAGGTCAGACCTGAGGGGAGCCAGGAAGGAAGGGTTGAGCTATGAGTGCAGGAGGAGGAACAGCATGAGCAAGTTTATAGGTGAAGTGAACTTGTGTAGAGGACTATGAGGAGACCAGCATGGATAAAGGTGAGAAGTTATATTAAGATGGAATCCTTGATTATTTGAGCACACAGAGTCAAGATGGAGAGTGGCAGGCAGACAAAAAAAAAACCCTATTATTAAGAATAGATGCTCTCTCAAGCTTATCAAGTGCTCACATTTCTTATATTTTAAAATATAGTCGTGCCAGTAATTTTGGTTTGATAAAAAATGGAAACAGCCTACAAATAAATCTTGATGAAAAATAAAACTGAGAATAAACAAACTCCCTGGCAAAAAATAAACAACATATTGAGCTTAATTTTCCTTTGTATAAATTAGTCCTGAAGAACAATTTAGGTAACTTTCACTCCCTAACTAGAGAGCTAAGTCTTCAGCAAAATAATTCTCATTGATATCCTGTCAAAATTATGTATCAGAAGTTTCAGTATTGTTTTCTTAGTCTGGCAGGATGGACAGTAATAGTAGCATCATTATGCTAACCACTAACCACTTTATTAATTGGCCCTTTCACATAATTAAATTATAATACATATAATTCACTCAGAAATAATGAATTATCAGTGGATAGTTTATACAAGGCATCCCCTGAACACTTATGAATTTCAATTTTATTTTGACTTAATTATCATAGGAGCTCTGTGATCTTGAACAAGTGAATTAACCTCTCTGAGCCCTGGGTCTCTCATTTGTAAACAGGCTTAGTAATAAATACTTACCAGGATTTATGAGGATTAAGTGAGAAAATACACAGTAAAAGCCTAGTAGGAGTAACTATCAATTGAGCAACTGAGCGATTACTATGGGCCAAAATCCTAAGGATTTTATGTGAATTAATTATTTTACTTCTCAATAAAATCTGGTAGAGATTTTTTCCTCTCTATAGATGAGTCAACTCAGACACAGAGAGGTTTTATCAACTCAATACCATAATCTTAAAAATATGACATGTATTACTTGTATATTTAAGAGATCACCCTATTATCATTAGCATGCCAAATTAATAAAATTCATTTTACCACTATTTCTAAGGAGCCGAAAAAAATTCAACACTAAATGAAATTATTGGTCCTCAAAGAGCTCTTTGAGGTAGCTGAGGTCATATATTATTGTCTCTATTTTACAGACAGGCATAATGAAGTGACAGTGAAATGTAGTATACTAAATCAATGCTTTATTATGGGAGAAATTATCTTCGTTATCTATTTCAATGATTCTCAAACTTTTAGTAATTTTAAAAATTGCAGAGGGAACTCATTAAAAATGCAGACGTCTGGGCATAATTTTCAGGTTCGACTCCATTTTAACAGCACTATGGAAAATTCTTATTTAAGTTGTCCACTAGCCATATTTTATGAAAAACTGACCTGGAGTTCAGTAATCCCTTGAAGCCAGGGACTACACATGCATGCAAACAAAAGAACTGAGTGGAAAGGGGGAAAAAAAAAAGGGAAAAGAAAGAGTTGGATTGTCTATGCATTGCTTGCCTTACTGCAACAGCGCTGACTTCTAGTATGCATTGACCTATCCCTCACTCTGGGACCCTGGTCCCTGGTGGCACCACCTGCCACCTCTGGGGTGATCATGTGATGTAAGAGCAAGTCAATCAGTGCACCAGCTTGCAGCCGTGTGCCATGATTGGACCGGCTCTGGACAGCCTGAACCAATCAGAGGAAAGCATAGGACCACGGGGCCTGCTGCGGTGGGAGTTTTGGAGATGTGGGTGTGCTCCATCATCTTGCCCATTCTTGGGGGTTGGGCTGAACACTATCATGGCAGAACTCAGGTCCTGAAGCTACTGTGTGGGCTTCGAAGGCAGCCAGGCCTGAAGCTACCATCTATCACGGGACTTCGTAGCCTTGTGAATTAGTAAGTCCACATGTTGACTTGGTACAGTTTCACGTGCAGCCCACAGATGTACAGAGGACGTCATCAAAACTGAGGGAGGAAAAAAAAAAACGAGACTTAGAATTATTAAGAAACTCGCCCAAGATCACCCTGCTTGTAAATGGCAAAGTTGAGATTCAATGTTTGGCTGAGTCCAAGAAGGGAGATCTTAGTCACTGCAGTATATCATCTCTAAAATTTGGGAGTGTACTGAGCTACTGTAATTAGACTTGCTCAGAAAATAAAATACCATGGAGAATTCACCTTTTCTGGACTTAAACTTCAACTTGACTCTTTTATTGGGGGCAGGTGGATTGATACCACATTAAACCCACCTTTCAATTACTCGTGGTTGGCAGGTCACCATTCATCTCTTCCCATTCTCTAGTGGCTTAACATCTTTTGTGCAGAACCTGGAGTTTTATTTTGGATCTTGCTGCCTGCAGAGTGCAGGGAGGGGTACAACGGAATGGTAGAGGAGGAGAGGAGAATGCCACATCCACGCATGTCAAATGGCATTTTTCCTTCAGTTTCTATCTGCTGACTGGATTGATGCTCTTCTCCTTTTGTTCATTTATCATCACCAGCCTAATACATGTCTGGATTTACATCCAAGGTTCCATTTTACTATAAAGCAAATTTGCAAGCAAATAGAGCTCATGATTTGAGCAGACTGCTCTGATGCAGACAGACACGGCTTGCTGATGCTGTGGATGCAAATGCTACATCTGTTTATAATAATGCGTACTACATCTTGCAACGGAACAGTTTGTGGCTGCAATCTGACAGTCTGCACTTAGGTTGTTAAAAAGGGAACCTGGGCATTGTTTTAGACTGGTCAGCATCCTTGATGTCATCTTCAAACATGAAAGAATCTTAAAATACCAGTGTTACAATGTTTAAGATCACAAAAGTAGGGGATCCCTGGGTGGCTCAGCGGTTTAGCGCCTGCCTTTAGCCCAGGGTGCAATCCTCGGGTCCCGGGATCAAGTCCTGTGTCAGGCTCCAGGCATGGAGCCTACTTCTCCCTCTGCCCGTCTCTCTCTCTCTCTATCTCTCTCTCTCTGTCTATCATGAATAAATAAATAAATCGTAAAAACAAAAACAAAAGTAATAATATTGAAAATAATCACTTAAACGCCAAACATTTTCTTGTGTATATTACATGTGTTATCTCATTCATAGCAGACCAATAGGAAAGATAGTATTTTTGCTTCCATTTGGTGGTTCAGGAAATAGAGGTTCCCAGTGGTTCAGTGACTTTCCAATACTCAAGGAGCTAGTGAGTGATGGAGCTTAGATCAAATCCATGTTTGTATGACTCTTAACTTTTTAATCATTATATTTGATCTCCAGTCCAGTGGTTCTCAAAGTTCAGTACACTTAAACTCAGAAAAGGAAAGAATCTGCTCTAGATGGCAACATGTAATAATGGCCAAGAGAACTTCTGAATCTAGGTCTTCTGGTCATCAAGCAAATGATCTTACATGTGAGGAAGTCTGTATCCTCTCTCCCTTTTCCATTTATAATAAAGAGGTATGATATTTGTCTTAAGTTACACTTAATAATTCCTCTGATATGTCCTGATTCATCAACATGACAGGTATTAATGAATTAGCGTATGTTAACAGCCTTCTCAAGCTTTAAATTCCTGTAAAATTGGGGTGATCAATTCTTACTTGGCAGCTATTTCACAAAAATTGAATATAATTAGGAATTTTCCAAATAGGAATATAAGCATTATGAAGTCAGGCACTTATATTATTTTTATTCCCTGCTGCATTCCTATACCCAGGAATGAGTGAAGAAAAGTAAATACCTGGTATACCATAGGATTTCACAAATAGTGACTTTATCACCATTTTAATATAATCATCAAATCAGGAATAAATACAATATTTGAACAGATCTATTACTAGTAAGAAAATCTGAATGAGAAATCAAAACACTCAGCAAACAAAAGTCCAGGAACAGGTGGGTTTACTGGTGAATTCTACCAAATGTTTAAAAAAGAGTTAATACTTATTTCTTTCAAACTATCCCAATAAGTGGGAAAGGAAGGAAACTTTCAAATTCACTCTATGACACTAAGATTAACCTGACAGTGAAAATAGGCAAAGATACTACAAAAAAAGAAAACCATAGGCCAATACCCCTGATGAATAAAGATGCAAAATCCTCAACAAAATATTAGCAAACCTAATTCAACAATGCATGAAAAGGATCATTCACCACAATCAAGTGAGATTTATTTCAGGAATTCACAAATCAATCAAGATGTCACATCACATTAACAATAGAAAGAATAGAAACCATATGATCATCTCAACAGAAACAGAAAAATCATTTAGTGAAACGCAATATCCTCTCATGATAAAAACTCTTGATCAAGTGGGTTTAGAGAAAGCAAATCTTAATAATAAAGCCCATATATGAAAAACCCACAACTACCATCCTATACAATGGTGAAAAATTGAAAGTTTCGCTCTCAGATCAGAAACAAGACAAGGATGTCCATTCTCACCATTTTTATTCAACATAGTACTGGAAGTCCTAGTCAGGGCAAGCTGACAAAAAAAGGGAAATAAAAGGCATTCAAATTGATAAGGAAGAAGTTAGACTGTCACTATTTGTAGATGATGTGATATGATATATATGTTTAAAAAAACCCTAAGATTTAAAAAAAAAAAGTGTTAGAACTAACAGGCGAATTTAGCAAAGTTTCAGGATATAAAATGAATATACAGATATATGTCACATTTCTGTATACAAATAATGAAGTGGCAATAAGATAAATTAAGAAAACAATCCCATTTATAATTGCACCACAAAGAATAAAATGCCTAGGGATAAATTTGACAAAGGAGGTGAAATGCCTGTACTCTGAAAACTATAAACCACTGATGAAGGATTGAAGATGACACAAACAAAAGGAAAAAATATATCACTTTCATAGATGGGAAGAATTAACATTGTTAAAATGTTCATACTACCCAAATCAATCATAAGATTCAATGCAAGCCCTATCAAAATACCAATATCATTCATTTTCTTCCCACAGAAACTAGAACAACTAATCCCAATTTTTTTATGGAATCAACAAGACCTCAAAGAGCCAAAACAATCTTGAGAAAGAAGGGACAAAGCTGGAGGTATCATAGTCCCAGATTTCAAGATACATTACAAAACTAGAGGAATCAAAATAATACTGGCACAGAAATAGACATGCAGGTCAATGGAATAGACCCACATCTGTCTGGTTAATTCGTGTATGATAAAGGAGGGAAGAATATATAATAGGACAAAGAGAGTCTCTTCAGTAGATGGTGGTGGGAAAACTGGACAGCTACATGCAAAAGCACAAACCGGGACCACTCTCCTGCACAATATACAAAAATAAACCCAGAATGGATCAAAGACCTAACCGTGAGACTTGTAACCATATAACTCCTAAAAGGAAACATAGGAAGTAATCTCTTGAACATCAGCTTTAGCAGCATTTTTCTAGGTAGTTCTGCTCAAGCAAGAGAAACAAAAGCAAAAATAAACTATTGGGACTATGCAAAAATAATAAGCTGTTGCACAAGAAAGGGAAACAACAAAAGGAAAAGGCAATCTATAGAATGGAAGAAGATATTTGCAAATAATGTACCTCATAAGGGGTTAATATCCAAAGTATATAAAGAACTTATACAACACAAAACAAAATCCCAATCTGATTAGAAAATGGACAAAGGACTTGAATAGATATTTTTCCAGGGGAGACATATAGATGGCCAACAGACACAGGACAAGATATTCAACATCACTTGTCATCAGATAAATGCAAATCTAACTACAGTGAGATATCACCCACACCTGTCAGAGTGGCCAGGATCAAAAACACAAGAAATAACAAGTGTTGGCAGGGATGTGGGAGAAGTGAACTCTTACACACTATTGATAGGAATGCAAACTGGTGCAGCCACTATGGAGAATAGTATAAAGCTTTCTTTAAAATTTAAAACGTGAATACTTAATGAGTCAGTAATTCCACTACTGAGTACTTACTCAAATAAGACAAAATACTATTTTGAAATGATACGTGCACCTGCAATGAACATATGCAGCATTATTTACAATAGCCAAGACATAGAAGCAGCCCAAGTATCCATTCATAAATGAATAAAGAAGATACACCATATATTTCTCTATATATTTATATATGTGTGTGTATGTGTATATATACACAGTCACTTATGAATATATATAGAATATGCATATATATACATATAGAATATATGAATATATATAATAGAATATTACTGCGCCTTATAAAAATGAAACCTTGCCATCCATGACAACATGGATGGACCTAGAGGGTATTATGTTAAGTGAAATAAGTCAGACAGATGTGTATATATATATATATATATATATCCAATGATTTCACTTACAGGTGGAGTCTAAAAAACAAATAACAGCAACAAGAAAAAGACAAAACAAAAGAACAGACTCTTAAATATGGAGAATAAGCTGATGGTTGCCAGAGAGGAGGGGGTGGGGAGAATGAGTAAAATGTGTAAAAGGGATTAAGAGATACAGAATTTCAGTAACAGAATAAGTCATAAACATGGAAAGTACAGCTTAGGGAATGTAGTCAGCAACACTGTAATAATATTGTCTGGTGACAGATGGTGACTATACTTATGGTGGTGAGCACTGAGTACTGTATAGAATTATTAAATCAATATGCTGTACACCTGAAGATAATATAACATTGTGTGTCAATTATACATCAATACTAAATTTAAAAGAATATCACCACCACTACCATCATCATCAACATCATCATCATCATCATCATCACCAATTTACAGAATATACTGACTCATTTCCTATTCTATTTTCTCTGTTTCAGGTTTTTTGTTTGTTTGTTTGTTTGTTTGTTTTTTTACACTCTCTTTACCTGCCAAGCTCCATCATATTTTCTGGTAATGATGTTTCCATTTTATGGCTTCTGAAAAACATGCCAGATGTTAAGGTTTTTTTTCTGTTATTCTTTTAGAAAATTCACACTGCGGCCATTGATGTCCTGTTTTCAAATGGGGAGCTCTAAATTACTGCAAACATTAGGCCTTGGCTGCCTCTTAAATCTTTTCCAGCTGCTGGCTTTGAAGGGAGTATGGCCATTAGTCATTTGGGATATATTTTAACCCTTTGGATAATAATGAGACATCTACTCACATAATGTTGGAAGTGGAGCTCCCACTGCCCCATAGAAAATTCTCTCTTGCCTCAGTAAATAGTCCGGCAAACAAGAAAGACACTGCTGAATTTATTTTGTAGTACATTCTTCAAGCCTAAGATGATCTGGCTCTAAATATCCATGCTACTTGTGCAAGGAAGCATCTATGTGCACTAATTTAAGACACAGCTTTCTGCAGTGGACAGTTTCTAGACAAAAACAATGACAGGGGGAGAGAAATGTTCCAGTAGCTGTAGACCTCAGGTTCTCAACGCTGGTTGCACTGTATATTCATTAGGAGGATGTATTAGAAATCCTGAAGCATAGCTGCCTTTCATGACTATTTCAGTTAGACCCCTTGAAGATTGGGTTCTAGGCATCTGGAGTTCTGAAGAGCTCTCTGGTTTTTCAGTTCCCTCCAAGGACCAGTACAGAGTGTTTCAGAAGTTTTCATTGGTCCTCAACATAATGAGAAAAATGAAGTCAAAGTAGCAGAATTTTCAAAACTCAAATTTGGTGGTTTAATAAAGATTGTCCTTTATTTGGATAGCAGCCATCCTCCCTTGCAATACTTGAGAAAATCTTTAACCACCACTGACTAAATAAAAAGCCACTACAACTCAGCTTGCAGCAGGCTACATACCCGGAGAAAAAGCAAGATTGTAATCAAGGCCTGTAATTTAGAACATCTGCCCTTCTGGCTTCAATCTGGGCTCCCATTTAAATAAGCACTGTTTCCTCTGTTTGTAACAGAGCATGTGACAATCTTGGTATGCATTGCCTGTGTTTCCCTATGCGCTATCAGGAAGTTGTCTCCTGTAGGCTCAGTTTCATCTGCTCTGGAGGTGTCTGGTTTTTTTGTGGGGCACCCCCATAACTCCCAACATAAATTTCGTGTATGACACCCAGCTTATACTTGAAATCAGATTGTTCTAGACGTACACTCTTCATGTTCTGAAAATCTGGAAGCTTGGTTGTGTGCAATGCATTAGAAGACATATAAAGAACAATTTAGTTTTATGTATACAGATTACGTTCTTCCTGTTTTTTTTAATGATACCAATAGTAATTGTAGCTTCAACAAATTATGCATTTCTGTGATAAAATTAAAATCTTGGTAATGCTCTGTTGGGAAGACTCATTAATTTATTTTTAGTTGTACTGGATTGTGAAATGCAAAAGTCTAGGAGACAAAAGTGTGGCAGAAAGTATCCAGAACATGCTAACTTTCATTATTAGTGTTTTGCTAGTAATCAGTGATGGCCGTTTACTATTCTAATCAGCTTCTTAGAGAGGTTTCCTCTCTAGGGCCACCAGAAACAGACAAACAACCTTTACTTGACAAGTTTCCATTTCATACAATTCTGAGAACTCAAACCCATTCTTCTATAATTGAGTTCAGTTATCAAATGCTAAGAGAGAAATATGTGCTTCATGGGAAAGATATTCTTGCTGCAGCCTTGAACAGCTTCTGAAAACACAATCTTTCCCTCCTCTGATTTCCTGCACACCTGATCAGTCCCCTTGACTGGCATTTATCACTTGCTTGCTAGAGTTATATGTAATTATGTACAAACAGATCCTTGGCATCATTGCAAATTTAACATTCTCAGTTTCAACTCTTCATAAGTGACCCTGAAGGGTCTATAATTTGTATAATTTGTCATACTGTTGTGGTATGAATTTAAATTACACTCACTTTGAGCTAGTGTAAAAAAAAAAAAAAGTGAATACAATTGCCTGGACCCAGTATCTCTCCTCAATACAGCTCTGTAGTTCTCGTTTGTCATTTGTATAAGATCACAAGTTTTTATTTTTGTTGAAGCAACTAAGAATATTTTAGGGAAAACTGTAATAGTAATGAACTAGTGTTGTAAGGCTGTTTGTAGAAAAAGTTTGACAGAACTAAGACTCAGAAGAAATAATAACAAAAGATAGCATTAGATGCATGCAGTATGCCTAGAACCACTAAAACAACTTTATATTCCCAATTTTATTGGACCCTCAGAACCCCACAGTTAAATTATATCATTAAATTCACTTAAAAGAGGAGAATAAGGATCAGAGAGTTTGGATTAAAATGACAGCAGCAGAGTCAAGATATGAGAAAAGTCATGTCTAACTCCCAAACGTGTATTTTTTTGTCCTCTTATTCCCCTTGTAAAAATTTAGATATAATTGACATGCAACATTATGTTTCAGGTGTACAACATAGTGATATTTGTATATATTGTGAAAATAACACCATTAGTAAAGTTAACATCTGTCACCACACAGTTACATCCTTTTTCTTGAGTCATCCTGCCATACATTATGTCTCCAGGCCTTATCCATAGCTATGAGTTTGTACCTTTTAACCCTCTTCACCCATGCCATGACTACCATTGCCCATGGCAACCAATCTGTATCCCTAAGTTGCTCTTTTTGTTGATTTTATTTTATTTTTTCAATTTAGGTATATTTGACTTATAGCAGGTATATTAGTTTCAGATATACAATATACTGATTCAATGTTTGTACATATTTGGAAATAATCGTCACAAGAAATCTTGTTAATATCCATCGCCATACATAGTTATAAATTTATGTATGTGATGAGAACTTCTAATGTGTACTTTTAAATTCCTAGTGTTCTCGATTCTACTCACCTTTCCATCACTCCACATGATTTTTTATATTCTTTCTCTGTTGTAAGCTCTCTTTGGCCATGAGTTTAACTTTATTCATATATTCCTTGGAGCACATATACCAAAACTTCTGCTATAACAGGATTTGTTGAATACAGATGGATGGGTGAATACAAGAATGAATAATGCATTCGCTAATTTCATTCACTTGCCTTCTCTTTACTTCATCAGCAAAAATTGAATGAGAACAAACATTCTTACATGTGCATTTATTCCATGTTCTCCAGTAATGCTACAGAATTTCTAAATGTTGAATACAGAGAAATTCCTTTGCATTTAAGGGACTCCCAGGTCAAAGAGTAATGAAACATTTCCTTTACCAATGGTGTTAAACACTATGAGCCAACCTCTGTAGTTCATCTAGTTGTGTTCCAATGTCATTCACAGATTTTTCAAGGGAGAGCTGGCTTGAAATCAGTAAGCACCAGGAGCACCCTACCTTTCTTTACTTAGAGAGTAAGAAAACATTGTATTCTTTTATGAAGAAGTGTCTAAAAGACCCTAAAATAACACATGATTTTTCCATCTGTGTACTAATCAAGTTTCTGTAGAGTAACAGAACCAAGGGGAGCTAGATATAGATAGATAGATAGATAGATAGATAGATAGATAGATAGATAGATAACAAAATTTATTATAAGGAGTTGACTTACATATTTATGGAGGCTGAGAAGTTCCATAATCTGCCATGTGCAGCTGAGGAACCAGAAAAGTCAGTGACATAATTCAGCCTGGGCCTGAACTCCAAGAACCAGGGTAGCTAATGGTATAAGTCCAAGTCCAAAAGCCCAAGAGCCAGGAGCACCAATGTCTAAGGGCACAAAAAGACGGATGTCTCTATTCAAGCAGAAAAAGCATAATCACCCTTCCTCCTACTATTTGTTCTACTGGGGCTTTCAGTGAATTGGATGATGCCCACCCATACTGGGAGGATGGGCTTCTTAACTTAGTTTACCAATTTCAAATGCTAATGTCTTCCAGAGACATCCATGGTTGTCTCACACATGCACCCAAGAATGTTTTAACAGCTACCTGGGCATTCATTACCCAGTCTAGTTGACTTGTGAAATTCACAAACTTCATATATTGCCATGGAACTAATCAAGGAATTATTTGTTTTTAATTATAATAAATGGCAAGAAGAACACCGGGTACAGAGCAGGCAGATACACCCAATTGGGGTGTGGGGGGGCTCTGGGCAAGCTTCCCTTAGGAAATGATATATGAACTGGAACTGAAAGAGGATGCAGATATCTAAATTAGAAAATTAATTCAATATATGTGGGAGTTGAGTTGTTGAAACAGGAACAAGTGCCCAAGGCAGATGGAACAGCATGTGTAAGGGTTTAAAGCAGAAAGGATAAGGAAGCATTTGAAGAATTGGGAAAGAATGTGGGTGAATTTTGGTGATTGAAACCCTAAAGAAATATAAATATGATCCAAAATTCAGTTTGTAGTGCTGTACCCATGTCACTTTTCTGGTTTTGATGAAGTATTATAATTACGATAGGTATCATTAGAGGAACCTAGGGGAAAAGTTCATAGGAACTTTCTGTACTACTTTTTTCCAACTTCTTATTAGTCTGAAATTATTTCAAAATAAAAAGTTTTCTTAAAAAAAGAGAACATATAGAAAATGACCTTTGCAACTCAGTTTGAAATTGGGTACCAATTCATGGGTACCAATAAAACTATGCATATATCATTACATTCTCAAGTGTAATTTTCTGTGTTCTTTTGACATGTGGAGTGTTATATTTCCTTAAATTATTGTTAGTGCTTCACATCTGACCTACCCCCCTGGGGAGGTAGGTCAGATGATAGTCATCTTTTTTTTTTTTTGATAGTCATCTTTAAAGCAAACAATAATCATGATTTTGGACAGACCAAGATGAGAATTAGCTCTCTACTTCTTTATCTTCACATGTCAGCACTGTTCTGTGGAATATATTATTTGTAGGCATCTATACTTCATGAACTGAGGCTCAGGGAGAGTAGCTGAATCACATTGCATGACAGTCTAAGGAGAATGTGCTAACGGAAGGCCAAAAGAACTACCACCTACAATATTGTGTAACAGCTACAGTGACAACCTTGCTTATTTCTAGATAGGATTTTTTTTTTTCAGTCTAGTGCTGGTTACAGAATCTGAGACACAGAACCAGGGAGCCCTGGATATTTAGCCTCATAGATTGCTAGAACTGAGCTAGGATTGACTTACTGTCACCAGCACAATTGTCATTTCTCTGAAATGTGGCATTGAGCACTCACATCTAATTATGTCATTCCTGTGCTCAAGATTCTGCAGCTGTTTCCTGTTGCTCACAGGATTAAACACAAATCCCTTTGGAAGATATCTGGGTTTTCCATGATTCAGCCACTGCCTGGTTTTCTAAACTCATTGTTTTTCCTTACATTTCATTGTTAGCAAATTCTTGCACTGATCTTCAAAGACCCTCAGCTTCTGTATGCCTCTGAGCAAATGAATGAGTTTTCTTAACTTTTGTGTCTTAAAACCTACTGTCTGTGAAGCTTTCTTTTACCTTGTCCAAACTTAGAGACATCTTTCTTATATTCTTATCCATCCTGTAAGTAGCTACATTGCATCAACTGTCATTCTGCATTATAACATGTTGTGTATCCACTAAGCTACAGGCTTCTTGAGGACAAAGTTCTTTCTTTCTGCTGTCTTCAATACCTAGAAGACTACCTGACACAGTGTAGGTTTTAATTAAAAAACTGATGAATGAATGAAAACACAATCTATGGAGTGATACTTGCCTTAATTAAAAGGAAAAAAATGTTATAATGTATTCTGATAGGAGTCATCAATATTAATCCAAAGGAATTTATGTCCATGACTCTAAAATATCAGTAAGAGATCAGATTGTGGTTACTCCAAATGGACTTGCCTACCATTATATCCCATGCATGTTGGTTAGGGAAACCATGTGGTTAAAAAATACTATCTACTTCAAAAGTAGAAAACAGAATCAGAATTATTATGATATCTACAGGACATAAATTTTTAAAAAGTAGTTAATTCCTTTTTTATTTGGCTGCCCTACCAAGGGGCTAGAGATATATATTTTCTATTCTAATGAAGTTATTTTTTATGATAATAGTCTTTTTCATTGCCTTATGAAAACTTTTGGTGAAAGGACAATGATTGGGCGGTGACGGGGGTGGGGGGATATCAATGCCTACAATCCCTCTAGGGAAACCTTTAGGTAAATTTATTTCCTTTCTCAGGTCATAATTGTAATATATTCCAATTCTACAAAGGACTTAGCAAGAGCAAATATATGAAAGTGGCATGTCAAAAGAAGCTACAATCCTGTATGACCTGAGGCTTGCAAAAATATCCCAAATACCCCAAAATATTGACTTATTCCAAAATACCCCCCAATAAATGTGTTTTTGTTTGTTTGTTTGTTTAGGATTTCAAAGTGTTCCAAAATATTCCAGGGAACAAAAAAGTAAGATGGAGATCAAATAGTATGTATCTCAACACTGATAATAGCTGAACACTGATAAGACTGAAGAATCAAATTGAATTCACTGATTTAAACATTTATAAGATAGGATTCAAATTGATATTTTTGAAATTTATAGTTCAACTTAATGAAATAGACATTTGTGCCGATTGCATGGCAGATGCTTTATTAATTATTGGGATATTGTGATCAATAAGCATAGACCTGCCTTTAAGAGGCTCACAGTCTGGAAAGAAGCAGAACTTGCAGCACATAAAGCCCACAGACAATTCCCATGGAATTCTATGCATTTGCCTGTGGGTGACATAACATCAAATTATTTAGCTAAGTGACTTGCTGTAGAAGGCAAATAATACTGACAAACCACAAAGTTGTTGTGAAGACTATATATGAAAATTACTGTAAGTGCTCAGGAATTCCTGGCTGGAGGTAAATACACAAATATATTTCAGCTGACAAAGTGAAATAATCATTTTCCTAAAGTATATTTATGTAGGTGATAGGACTAAAAGGAAAAATAGGAACCCATAGTAGTCTTAACAAATTATAAGACAATATAGCCTTAATTTCAAAGATAATTTTTTAAAATGCAACTTATTTCTGAAGAAGAAAGGGTAAAGATTCTCTATGTTCCCCATGAGAGGTAAATGCAAAGAAACGGCCTTCAGTCCAATTTCTGGAAAACTCCACATTCATCAGAACTGGCTATCCAAAAATGGACTGAATTGCTTCATGAGTTAATGTAGTCTTTGCCATGCAATTTATCAAGCATCATGAAGAACAGCTTGGGATTGCAGAGAGATTAAGGTAAGCAATAATTTAGGAATAATTAGTAATAAGCAATGGATCCAACCAGATGCTATAAAAGCCTCCAAAACTGAATCTGTGGCCTGACTCTTCATTTATTTTGCCACAGAGAGGAGGCCATAATCAAGTTTTGGCTGTCACTTTATCAATCAAACTGACTGTGTTCTGATTGGTTACAAGCTAATTTTAGAGCAACTTACTAACCATGCTGTGAAATGATTGATTTCTCAATGACTAGCCATCATTTTGCTTTCCTGGTTCCCCATAATGGAATCCACAAAATCAAGATAATCACAAATCATTGATGAACAGGCTACGTGCCATTATTCCAAACTGAGCTTTCTCTTCATTAGGATTTGTCTTTGAAGCTCTGAAAACAACGCGCTTTTTCCATCACCAAGTCTACTCATCAACACATACCTTGTACTTTTGCCAGAATAAAATAATTGGTTGCAAGGATCACCATGATTATGCCTAAAGGTAGTCACTGAAAGCTATCATTGGGTCTAATACAATGAAGTCTGGAATCAGAAGGACCAAAACGTGAGTACCAGCTTTATCCAGTACAGCCCTGGGGAAAGGTAACCTGCCTATCACTCAGCTTTCTAACTGGTAATATAGTGCTAATATATTTACTGTACAGGAAATTTATAGAGGAAAAATAGATGTTTTACCATGCTTAAAATGGAATTTAGTATCCTTAATGTTAAATAATAAAAATAATTTTTTGTTAATATATCCCCTTCTTTTCACATCTTGGTGTCTCTCACCATTTATTGACCCGACACACTATAGAGAGGACTGGTGATGTCAGAACTGGGATAATTTATAAAGTCACCTACTTTAAGTCTCTCCTTTATAGAGAAGAAAACTGAGACCTCAGATGCCACAGCTTAATAAGGACTAGCAGGTAAACAAAGGAAGAAAAAACATAGTCTATCTCCTACCTCCCAGCTGATGCTCTTTCTACATGGCATCTCTGATAAGGTCACAGATTTGAAAGAGAGATTTCTCTTGTCTTAGGAAAATGAAGTACAGCATAAGGAATCGCAAAGAACATGAATGGTAAAGTAAAATTATTCTGGGTTTCACTCTGTTTGCCACTTATTGGATGGGAACTCTGAGCAAATGACAACCTTTTGGACTCTTTGCTTTCTCACTTAAATTGGTGAGTGTACCTCATGAGGATTCTGTAAAAATGTGAAATAAAGAATGTAATATCCTTAGCATAGCATTTGCTACATTAAGAATTATTGCTACATATTCACTAAGAATAATACAAATAAGAGTAAGGGGTTTGGGCATCATAATAGGGTCAAGGAGGTCAAGGGAACAGGAAGTCTTCCTGGCTTTTCCCAATTCCCTTCAGCATTGTGGTCACTCTTAGAACAGGAATTAGCTTCTGCCATGGGAAAACACTCATGTGTCACGTCTTCCTCCTGCTCCAGTAGTTATCAGAAAAAAAAAAAAACACAAATATTTTTCTTAACCTCTCCCTTCAGCTTTTCCAAGTTCTAGTTCCTTCTCCACTCCAAATAAATATTCTCCTCAGGGAACACCCACACAGTACTGCCACGTGCTCGGCTTCTGGCCCGATTCTGTTTTTGAAGTGCATGAGCACCCCTGAACACCATGCATCCAGGGCTGAGACATCCATCAAAATCTCTTTTCAGTGACTGTGGCTGCCTCCAAGGTCTGTTCGCTGTTCTGGTGAATTAACTTACACCCACAGCTAAACCTAATCCTGCCAAGTTCTTCAAGGAATTTAGGGCTCCATGAGTTTAGCTCTCTAATCTCTACACACTGCAATGTTACATGCAACCAGATACAGTGTGCACAATTTTACAGTATATTCCATCTGACTGCTTCTACTTCAGCTGCTGTGCTATCCAGAATGCTCTGACCTGTCGTTTCAGTTCAGGTGGGCATCTCCTTGTTGGCTAAATATTTCTGCTGGATAAGCTGGCTGTAGAGTGATTTCTCTGTAGAAAAAAATAAATGTCTTAAGTTTTATGATACATACAGAGATAAAGTTCTATAAGGATTCTTTTTTTAATGTCCCCAAAAGGAAGTTAAAACTTTCAGTTTGGATATTAAAAACAACAAACTCAGGCAAACCTCTCGGGTCCCCTCCTTCCTTGGGAGCTTTGTATTATCACTTTGTTATCACTCAATAAACCTTGCTTTGATGCTCAAGAAAAATAATAAAAATTAAAAGAAAAACTCATTTGTATTATGCCCATGACACTGTGCTTACCAGAAGTACTTACAGTGACTTCACAAAGTCCCTTAACTTTGGTAGCTGCTGTCTGCTACTTTTTCTTTCATCCTTCTCTCATGTCTGAATTCTCTAATTTTATACTTTTTGTTTTTTCTTGATGCAGACTGACATATATAGATACTTTATGTAGAAGGCTATGGTTAAGAGTTCTATTTTGTGGTCAGATAAACTTGGTTTGAGTTCCAGCTTCTCTGTATGTTTTGTGAGTTTGTGAAAAATGCTTAGTCTTGCCTCAGTTTTCTCACTTGTGAAGAGATATTATAGTAGTACCTACTTAAAAGCTAGGAGGAGTAAATTCTGCATGTAAAATACATATACAAAGACTTTGTACCATTCTCTTCGTGGAGTATGACCTATATATATATACTATAACACCTAGCCTACTGGGGTTGACATGATAAAACTCTAGCAATCAGAGGAGTGAAAATTTGGAAGTTACATTTGTTAATCACCACTAGCACTTGACAGATGTTATCTCAGTTTTCACAACTCTAAAAGTTAAGTATTTTTTCAAAATATTTTATTTATTTACTTATTTGGGAGAAAGAGAGAATGAGTGGGAAGAGAGAGTGAGGAAAGGAGGATTCTCTGCTGAGCAGGGAGCCCAACTTGGGGCTCGATCCCAGGACCGTGGAATCATGACCTGAGTGGAAGGCAGACACTTAACCAACTGAGCCACCCAGGTGCCCTTAAAACTTAGGTATTATATTCTTTTCACAGTTGAGGTAATTGAGGTTCAGAGAATTTTAATAACTTCCCAAGATCACTCAGTGAATAGGCATGGAGGGAATATTTGAACTAGGTTATGTTAAAAGTTATCTTTAACTTTTATTACTTTTTTAGTTTGAAAATTTAGATACATAGGTAAACTGGTAGGCCATAGTTGTGTTTTGGTTGGTTGAGTAAGGATTTTTTCAATGATCTCAGATTAAAATATTAGAACAAAAATGAACATCTAGCATCTTTGGGTTCCATTCCTATTTGGAGACAATTGCCTAAAACTCAGAGTCAGTGTCTTTTCCAAGTAGACATGCATCTCTACCAACCCCTACTGCTTCACAAATTTCTATCATCTGCTTGGCTTCCACTGTGTATAACTTCCTGCTTGCTTAGGAAGAGGTAAGGTATACAATGTATATTATTTTTCTTAGTGTGGCAGAGCAATCTAACCTTATGTACACTGAATGAATATCAAACTAGGCACACTATATGCATTATCTGCCTTTCAATCAAAGGAGACATTAATTAATATTTACTGATTATATGTTTATATATTACCCTATACAGTTGATTCACACATAAATATTAAATATTTTAGATGCACTGAATTACAGGAACAGAAGATGGCAGAGTAGGAGGATCCTGAGCTTATCTTTTCACATGAACACACCAAGGTAATGGCTACATCTATACAACAAATTCTGAAAATGACCCGAACTGGTAGAATGGATCTTCCACAGTTAGTCATAGAGAGAAGGCCGCATCAAAGTGGGTAGGAGAGGCAGAGACATGGTTGGTAAAAAAAATTCCTGGGTCAACTAATCACAAAAAGGAGGGACATCACAAGCACAAAGGAACAAGGGGATGAGATCCCACACCAGGCACCTCTAGTCCTGGGTAATCACACGGGGAAAAGTCCCCATAACATTTGCCTTTGAAAACCAGTGGGGCTTAACTCCCAGAGTTTAAAAATCAGTGAGCTTAATTTCAGGAGAACCAGAGGGGGACACAAAACCAAGTCTCTACCCTTACAGAGGAGCAGCAGTTTGAAAAGCACCTGGGTTATCTGTGAAGGAGATTTATTAACCAATCTTGGATTGTATGCTGGAGCAGCAGAAAACTGTAGGAGATTTTTCCAGGAACAAAAGTGCTGGCAGGTGCCATTTCTTTTCCCCTGCTCCAGACTAGACAGCTGGATGCTTAAGAAAGTCAGTATTGAAACTCTCCATGTACCTGGTTCTCATTACTAGGAAGCATTACAGTATGACACCATGCAACCTCTTCTACACAAGGTCAGTACTTTTAAGACCAAAAGATTTAGCTATCTTACCTCATTCACAAAAACAAGCAGACTTTTAGATGAAATTAGGAGAGGAAGGAATATATCCCTAAAGAAAAAAAAAATACAAAACTACAGCAAAAGAGCTAAATGGAATGGAGCTAAGCAATATACCTGAAAGAATTCAAAGTACTGCTCAATAAAAGTACACAATAGACTAGAAAAAAGAATTGATGAGCTCAGTAAGAACTTCAACAAAGAAAGAAAATATAAAAAGGAACCAGTCAGAGCTGAAGTATTCAGTTAATGAAATGAAAATACACTAGAGGGAATTAACAGGAGATCAAACAATGCAGACAGTGGATTAGCAATCTAGAAGACAAGGTACATGAGAGCAAAAAAAACTGAACATCAATCCATCAATCAGTCGAATATGTTAAGGGAACTCTGCAACATCATTAAGTGTAACAACATTTGCATTATAGAGATCTCAAAAGGAGAAGAGAGAAAGGGGGGCAGAAAAGTTATTTGAGGAAATGATAGTCCAGAAAGGACAATTTTTGTTTTAGGTTTTATTTCTTTATTTAGGGAGAGGGAGCATGAGTGGGGGGGAATAGCAGAGAGAAGAGGGAGAGAGTGAATCTCAAGCGCACACTCCCTGCTGAGCACAGAGCCCAGCATGAGCTAAATCTCATGACCCTGATATGATCTGAGTCAAAAATCAAGGGTCAGATACTTAACTGACTGAGCCATCCAAGCTCCCCAGGACAGAGAATTTCTAACAAGATAAACCCAAGGAGGTCCACACCAAGACATGTTAATTAAGTTGCAAAAAATAATGATAAAAAGAGAATTTTAACAGAAGCAAGAGAAAAGAAAATAGTTACATACAAAGGAAACCCCTTAAGGCTATCAGCTCATTTCTCAGCAGAAACGTTGAAGGTCAGAAAAGAGTGGCATGATAATTTAGAATTGAAGGAGAAAGAAGGAGTTTCTCTTCTTCTCTGGACAAAGAAAAATTAAAGGATTTCGTCACCACTGAACCAGCCTTATAGGAAATGGCAAATAGAACTCACTAAGTGGAAAGATAAGGCCATATAAAAAGAAAATTATGAAAGGGAAAAAATTCACTGGTAAAAGTAAACATATACAAAAGATAGAAAAATCAATTAAAAACAGTATGTGGATTAAAACATAAAAGCAATAATAAAATTAATTCTATTTATAAAAATTAGTCATGGATACACAAAATAAAAATATGTTAAATAAGATATCATATACAAAAACATGGGCAGGGGGAGTAATATTTAGTACACATAAATATGTTCAAACTTAAGCAACCATAAAATAATACACACTGCTATGCACATAATATGTTATATATGAACCCCATAGTAACCACAAATATAAAGCCAGCAATAGACACACACACACACACAAATCAAGAGAAAGCAAGCATGACATTAAACAAAGCCATCACACCATAAGGGAAGAAAGCATGAGAAGAAGAAAGAAGCAGAAAGAACTACAAAAACAAACAATACAATTAACAAAATAGCAAGAAGTATATACCTGCCAATAAGTATTTCTTTTAAAAGCATTATTTATTTATTCTAGAGAGTGAGGAAGGGCTGAAGGAGAAAACAGAATCCTAAAGCAGACTCCCTGCTGAGGGTGGAGTCTAGTGCAGAGCTCAATCCCAGGGCCCTGAGATCATGACCTCAGCCAAAATCAAGCATTGGCCCCTTAACCAACTGAGCCACCAGGTGCTCCCCAATAAGTATTTTAAATGTAAATGGACTAAATGCTCAAAAGACATAGGGTGATTGAATGGATAAAAAAACCCCAACATCCTACTGTATACCAACTACAAGAGATTCACTTCAGATGAAAGCACATACTTACTTACTGAAAGTGAAAAGATTGAAAAATATATCCCATGCAAATGAAAGAGAAAAAAGCACCAGGGTAGCAATGCTTATATAAGATAAAACAAACTTTAAAATAAAAACTGCAGCAAAAGACAAAGAAAGGCATTACATGGCGATAAAGGGGTCAATCCAACAAGAGGATGTAACAATTATAAATATCTATACACCCAAGATAGGAACATCTAAATATATAAAGCAAATATTAATAGATATAAAAGATATATTGACAGTAATACAATAGGAGGGGACTTTAAAGCCCCACCTACATCAGTGGATAGATCATCCAGACAGAAAATCAACAAGGAAACATTGGCTTTGAATGATACATCAAACCAGATGGACCTAACAGATATGCATAGAATATTCATCTAAAAATAGCAAAACACACATTCTTTTCAAGTTCGCATGGAACATTTTCCAGGATAGATCATGTTAGACCACAAAACAAGTCTCAATAAATTTAAGAAGATTAATATTATGTAAAGCATCATTTCTGACTTTGATGCTCTGAAAAAAAATGGGAGAAACAGAAACATATGGAGGCTAAAAACCTACTATTAATCAACCAATGGGTTAACAAATCAAAGAGGAAATGAAACAGTACATGTAGGCAAATAAAAACAAAACACTGTAGTCCAAAATCTTTATGGCACAGCAAAAGCAGTTCTAAATGGGAAGTTTATAGTGATGCAGACCTGCCTCAAGAAACTAGAAGAAAAAAAAATCAAACAATCTAATTTTACATCTAAGCAAAAGAAAAACAACTAAAAACAAAGCCTGAAGCTTGCCAGAAGAAGGAAGAATAAAGATTAAATCAGAAATAAATAAAATACAGATTAAAAAAAAAAAGTAGAAAAGATCAATGAAATCCAGAGCTGGGCCTTTTAAAAGATAAATAAAAATAGTAAATATTTATTCAGACTCAGCGGGTGGGGGTGGGGAGAAGGAGAGAGAGGGAGAGGGAGCGAGAGACAGAGACAGAGAGAGGACACCAATAAATAAAATCAAAATGAAGGAATAACAACTATGACACTACATAAATACAAAGAAAATACTATTCAAAATTATATGACAACAAATTGGACAACCTAGAAGAAATGAGTAAATTCCTAGAAATACACAATCTCCCAAAAGTGAATCAGGAAGAAATACAAAATTTGAACAGACCAATTACTAGAAAGAAAATTGAATTGGTAATCAAAAATCTCCATCAAACAAAAGTCCAGGCCAGATGCCTTCACAGGTGAATTCTACCAAACATTTAAATAAGAGTTAATACCTATTATCAAACGATTGGAAAAATTAATACTAATTCTTCAGCTAAAATGTCCATACTATCCAAATCAATCTACAGATTTAATGCAATCTCTATCAAAATACTAATATCATTTTTCACAGAACTAGAACAAAAAAAATCCTAAAATGGGTATGGAAACACAAAAGACCTTGAATAACCAAAGCTCTTGAAAAAGAAGAACAAAGCTGGGGGTATCACTATCCCAAATTTCAAAATAAATTTCAAATCTGCAGTAATCAAGACAGTATAGTACTGGCACAAAAATAGATACAAAAATTAATGAAACAGGATAGAAAGTCCACAAATAAACCTATGCCTATATGGTCAATTATTCTACAATGAACAAGGCAAGAATATACAAAGGAGAAAAAGCAGTCTTTTCAATAAATGATGTTGGGAAAATTGGACAGCCACATGCAAAAGAATGGCAACAAAACAAAATAACTCAATAAACTCAAAATGGATTAAAAACTTAAATGTGAGACCTGAAAACATAAAACTCCTAAAAGGAAAAGCAGGCAATAATCTCTTGGATATTGGCCTGAGAAATGATGCTTATAGACCTGTTTCTTGATACAAGGGAAACAAAAGCAAAAATAAACTATAATGACAATACCAAAATCATAAGCTTTTGCATGATAAAGAGAAGTCATCAACAAATGAAAAGGGCAGCCTACTGAATGAGGAAAGACATTTGCACATGGCATACCTGATAAAGGATTAATATCCAGAATTTATGAAGAACTTTTGCAACTCATAACCAGACCGCAAATAACCTAGTTAAAAATGAGCAGAACAATCTGAATAGACATCTTCCCAGGTAAGACATACAATTGGGCAACAGACACAGAACAAAATGCTCAACATCACTCATCAAGAAAATGCAAATCAAAACCACAATGAGATACCCCACAGTAGTTGCAATAGCTAGTATCAAAAAACAAAAAAATAACAACTGTTCATGAGGACATGGAGAAGATGAAACTCTTGTACGCTGTTGGTTAATGTAAATTGGTGCAACTACTATGGGAAATAGTAAGGAGGATTCTCAGAATTGAAAAATAGAAATGCTGCATGACTTAGGAATTCCACTAATGAATAATTATCCAAAGAAAATGAAAACACTAATTGGAAAATATACATGCACTCCTTTGTTTATTGCAGCATTATTTAGAATAGCCTAGAAAGTAACCTAAGTATCCCTCAAAAAATGAAAGAATATGTGAGATCTATCTATATCATTTATAACTATTTAATGGAACATTACTCAGCCATATTTAAAAAATTGAGATCTTGCCATTTCTGACAGTATGAATGGACCTCGAGAGTATTATGCCAAACAAAATAAGTCAGACAAAGACAGGCATATACATGATTTCACTTATATGCAGAATCAGAAAAACAAAACAAAGGAGGAAACAAAAAATTAACAGACTTAAATACAAAGAACAGACTGGTGGGAGGAGAAAAAGGCAAGGGAATAGGTGAAAGGGATTAAGAGGTACAAACTTCCAGTTACATAATAAATGTTCTGGAGATGAAAAGGACAGCATAGGACATACAACCAATTATATGGTAGGAACATTTTTTTTTATGTGATTACACTTATCGTGGTTAGCACTGAGTAATGTATTGAATTGTTAAATGCCTTGCTAGGACCTATAAAGGCCAACAGAATTGAGTTGCCCTCTGACCTCACCTTAACTCTCATACTTCATCCTCCACTGCTTTTCTATTTGTTCACTCTCTCCAGGTTTCCTGGCTATTCCCATGCACTTGGTCTACAGACACTTCAGAGCCTCTGAATTTGACATCTCCTCTGCTCTAAACACTCTTCCCTACATTATCTACATGGTATCCCTCTCACAAGTTTTTACTCAAAAACACCTTCTTTGAGGGCACCTTTGTGGCTCAGTGGTTGAGCATCTGCCTTCAGCTCAGGTCGTGATTTGGGGTCCTGGGATCAAATCCCACATCAGGCTCCAGGCAAGGAGCCTTCTTTTTTTTTTTTTTTTCATTTGAAAAATGTTTTTATTTTTTATTGGTGTTCAATTTGCCAACATATAAAATAACATCCAGTGCTCATTCCATCAAGTGCCCCCCTCAGTGCGCGTCACCCAGTCACCCCCACCCCCCGCCCACCTCCCTTTCTACCACCCCTTGTTCGTTTCCCTGAGTTAGGAGTCTCTCACATTCTGTCTCCTGGAGGGAGCCTTCTTCTCCTTCTGCCTATGTTTCTGCCTCTCTCTGTGTGTCTCCCATGAATAAGTAAATAAAATCATAAAAAAATTCCTCTCAGAAGATTTTCTTAGGTATTCTTCTAAAATATCCACCCATTTCCCAGCTGTTCGTATTTCACTTCCTTGCTTGGTTTTTCTCCTAAACTCATGACAATTTTAAACAAATGCTATAGTTTTCTTTATTCTGTTATTTTTTATCCATGCCCTTCTGGCTCTTTGAGGCCAGAAATATTATTATTTACTGCTGTTCTCTAGCCTTTAGAATAGCACCTGACACAGGGCAGGCCTTCATGAAATACTTGTTAAATGAATGAGTGAATGCTTAAATAAGATAATGTATGCCAAGCCCTTAGAGCAGTGTGTGACACTGATTGACACATTTTTCTTGATTTAGACAATGGAAAAGAGAGTAAGAACAACCCTTTCTCCTTACTCTCTTGCTCCTAAACTCCAAGGCTCCATATCTTAAGTGTGCTGTCCAAACTAGAATGTAGCCGAAATGTAATCTGCTAAACTTTCTTCCCCAAGTCCATTTTGGAAAGACATGTCATTCATAGTATCATGGGAGATCTTCTGTCCAAAGCCAAGTGCTTAATGGCTCATTTTTCCTTCCACTGTGAAATGAAAACCAAAATAAATCAAAGTAGCAACCTAACAGTCCAGAACAGCCTTAGACTAAAAGTGTAAATAAATGTGCTCAG
The DNA here is from genome assembly GCF_003254725.2 of Canis lupus dingo. Classification (NCBI taxonomy): domain Eukaryota; kingdom Metazoa; phylum Chordata; class Mammalia; order Carnivora; family Canidae; genus Canis; species Canis lupus. The sequence goes on along the minus strand of NC_064244.1, from coordinate 38,152,440 downwards.
TGATAAAAGGAAAAAAAAAAGTTTAGATACAGAAACATATTTCAATTCCTGGTTCCTAGGGATTTTGTGTAAGCAAAACTAAAGCAAGTTTTATACAAAACTTACTTCAAGATGCTCCTTTATTTATTACTCATAACTGCCAAAAAGTAAAATAAGCATTTACTAAACTTTGTAAGCCCAGAAGAATCAACTGCATATTTATTTATTTTCATTCAATAACTTGTCAAAAAAGTCAAGACATCAGCAATGAACAAGTAAAGTTTAGACACAAAGCAATTTAGCCTAGAGTGCTTTCTGGTTTATTTCTGTGTTGACTGGGACCATAGACAAGTGAAGAACAGGGTCACATCTTCGATAGATATATGGGAATTTGAATGTGTTAACAAAAACTCTCTTGCACTACTGTACAAATACCATTTGTTTTTCTTACATGCATCAGAACATATTTGCACAAATTGTTTTTTTTTTTCCCAGGACAAATTTTGTCGTTTAAAAGAAGATACGGGATAGGAAGATCCAAAACCACAAAGCTTTCTGGGCTCTTCTGATGGTGCACACAACTTCCCCAGAAGTTACATGAATCTTCAACCAAGGGTTATTTATCATCATGCTTCAAGATATAGAAGGTTCCTAATTCTACCTTCTCAGTAAGTTCTCATAAGCCTAAAGACTCCAGATGGACTTTCAGTAAACATGCTCCCTGACAGACTTTTGATGGAAGAATTTTTCTTTGCTTTTTGCATTATCATTTGTAAACTTTGATTCCAGAACATTGCCAGATCATTGCAACCAATGCAGTTATCCATCTGAAAGTTGAAAGTATGGTGATGGCTTAGTAAAGAGAATTCTAAATACATACACAGAGGCATACTCTTCATCCTTCCATTATCCACTCGCAGCTTCAGGCTTGTCCCTTCACCCATTCCTCTCCTTTGAGAGTTGGGGTCCAGAAAGGCACACATTTTCAGCTACTCTATTATGCTTCATTTTCCAGAGGGACAGGTCCAGTGCTTTAATTAGAGAGCATATTTTCCTTCTTAATATTTTCCCTCTTCTGCTCTTGACATTAATGTTTTAAAGCCATGTGAGGATCATTTGCTGGCCAAGTGATCACATTCAGAGGATGTCCTAGCAATAATTCACACTATTGCCATCTCTGTGTTTACCATGGGTAATCTATTCCAGCTATATTTCCCTTTCCCCAAGAAACCTAGAGCTAAGCAATCTTTTTATGTTTCTCCTTCCACTCTATCATCTCCACATGACACATTTGCTATGAGGTCCCCTATGAGGGGTGTGTATGTGTATGTGTGTGTGTGTGTGTGTGTGTGCACGCACACACACACCAGACCTTCAATCTGTAACTATGGACTTCAGGACAAATCCTAGCATAGTTAAGACATTTGATTCACGTACTAATCTGAAAATGAATTGCCTTCCTTGTGTCCCAGATTTTTGTGTATGAGCATAGAAAGTATAATAGACCTCATGAATCCAAAACAAAAGAAAAAATAGCTATTTACTTTGCTCTTCTTATGAGTAGCCACTCTGAGAGCTTTGTGTAGCATGCCATTTTGCTTTCACATCAGTCATTAGAGTTATTATTACTTTATACTACAGATGAGAAAATGGAGTCTTAGGGTCACAGAGCTAGTAAGTGGCAGAGGCCATGTCTGTCTGAATTCAGATTCACATTCTAGAAACACAATTTAGTATAGGAGTTGGTAAACTTATTGTATAGATAGCTAGATAAATATTTTAAGCTTTCAGGCCACATATGGTTTTTCTTCCATTCTCTTCTGTCTCTTTTTTAAAACAACTCTTTTAAAATGTAAAAACCATTCTTAGTTTAGAGGCCATACAAAAACTAGCCAAAGGCTGAGTTTGTTCTGCAGTCCATAGTTACAGTTTGAAACTGATTCTTTTTGTAGACGTGAATACCAGGATGACCTTCTCCATATCAGTGTACCCCTGCCAACATGTCACCAAACTTCAGTTCTTGCCTTTGGGAAGTCCAGTATCTACCCTGACATCATGTACATCTGATAAAATAGTGAGGAACTCAGAGGGATTTGTAAATTTCCTGGATTGGTTACTCTAGTGGACATTGCTATGCTTTACCTCCCAGCTTCCATTATCCTTTCTACTCTCATGTACTTTAATAATCTTTTGTGAATTTTTTTCTCCTCTTTCAGGGCACTCTTGATGGTTTCACTATTCAAGACACCATGCTTCATCACGTGGACTTTACCTTCTAGAACTCCAAATCATATAATAATACTACTTAATATTTGTTAGTGTGCACTGGCATCGATCTAAGCCCTATGGGGTCGCCCAACAACTCCATAAACTGGATGCTATTGTCATCTCAATCTTACAAATGAAACAAATATTCCAAGGAGCCAAAGTTAAGTGAGGACACAGAATTCAAATTCTGATGTGTCTTCTGCGAAAGCATACTCTAGCATTAGGCTCTACTGTTTCCTGACATATATAAACTCAGGAGCACAAACACTGATTAAGGGTGATCTACCCCAGCAGCGGTTTCCTGAAGAAATGGTTTATTCCTTCCTGCTACCTAGATCTACAGGGCTACCAGGGTTTTAATTTTTTTTTGGTTGATTTCATTTGCATGACTGCACTGTAGTCTAATAAATTGGCTTTTTGACATCTATCTGGAGTCACTTTTTGTTTTTTATTATCAAAATAAGAACTGTTTCTTCATATTTTTCATATGCATTCAACTTTCAAGAGGATAGTCCTCTTAAGGTCTGAACACATTTGTTTGTTTTAAATCTGTTTTAAAGGTTACTTTAGACTGTGCTAATGTCTTACCATGGGCTCTTTCTATTATGGGGGGAGCCACTACATTCCCGGTGTGCAAAGTCCTGCTATTCAGGGCAGGGTCAGAGCTCTGCTACACAACGCAGAAGGAGTTGATACTTTAGTTCTCTCCGTGAATCCCTTTCTGGGTCAAAGAAATTGTTTGATTTTCCTAACTTGAAAACCATAAGTTTGTTTCAGCCTTGACCTCCTTACAAAGTCCCAGCAGAAGCTCACATCTTGTCATTCATGGGCTGCTATCAGTATACTCAGACATTCCAACTAGAATATTACACTTCAAGTGGCCAACCTAAGGAATGAAAATTAATTGTATCTTCAATGAAGGGATGTTGTTTTCTCTATCTCAATATTTATGACTAAAAAAACATATCTGGGGACACCTGGATGGCTCAGAGGTTGAGTGTCTGCCTTTGGCTCAGGGCATGATCCTGGAGTCCTGGGATTGAGTCCCACATCAGACTCCCTGCAAGGAGCCTGCTTTTCCCTCTGCCTGTGTCCCTCATGAATAAATAAATAAAATCTTAAAACACAACAAAACAAAAAAACATATCCATTATAAATAGGTTAAAGAAACTTTAGTGGACATCAAGTACTCTTATATATTTTTAATAGCCTTTGTGTCCCTTCCTTTTAGGTCTCCTCCTCCATTCCATGTGCTACTGATAAGGGTATCAATTCAGGGTTCTAGTTTTCAGCCACAGGGATGGATTTCCAATCCAGATGGGTCAATTATAGTACTCAGTCCAGAACAGTTACCAAAAAAGAAGAAGTGCTCCAAGTAGGACCAGTCGGTGTTCCTTTTAGAATACTTTATGCATTCACTGAGAAGAGGGATTTGGAAATTATGACATGTAAGAAGATATATCTGAAACAGCTTCCAATGTCTATGCAATGGTGAGAAGAGATCTAAAAAATAGAGTAACTAGAAATGGATCCACAAATCTATGGTTAACTAATCTTTAACAAAGGAAATAAGAATATCCAATAGAAAAAAGACAGTCTCTTCAACAAATGGTGCCAGGAAAACTGGACAGCAACATGCAAAAGAATGAAATGGGACCACTTCCTTACACTATACACAAAAATAAGCCCAAAATGGATGAAAGACCTAAATGTGAAATAGGAAACCATCAAAATCCTAGAGGAGAACATAGGTGGTAACCTCTTTGACATCAGCCATAGCAACTTCTTACTAGATATGTCTCCCGAGGCAAGGGAAATAAAAACAAAAGTAAACTATTGGTACTTCATCAAACTAAGAAGCTTCTTCACAGTGAAGGAAATAATCAACAAAACTAAAAAGCAATCTGCAGAATGGGAGAAGATATTTGTAATTGACATAGCTGATAAAGGGTCAGTACCCAAATTCTGTAAAGGAGTTATCAAATTTAATACCAAAAAAACTCACAAATAATCCAGTTAAAAAATGGGCAAAACACAGGAATAGACATTTTTCCAAAGAAGACATAGATGGTCAAGAGACACATAAAAATTGTCTAACATCACTGATCATCAGAGAAATACAAATCAAAACTACAATGGGCTATCACCACACTCTAGTCAGAATGGTGAAAATCGACAATACAGGAAACAGGTGTTGATGAGGATGTGTAAAGGGGAGCCCTCCTACACTGTTGGTGGGAATGCAAACTGGTGCAGCCACTCTGAAAAACAGCATGGAGGTTCCTCAAAAAGTTAAAAATATTCTATGATCCAGCAATTTCACTACTAGTTATTTACCCAAAGGATACAAAAATACCAATTGAAAGGAATACATGCAGCCCTGTGTTTATAGCAACATTATCAACAATAGCCAAACTATGGAAAGAGCCCAAATGTCCATCAACTGATGAATAGATAAAGAATACACAATGAAATACATTTTTAAAGGTTTTACTTATTTATTCATGAGAGAGAGAGAGAGAGAGAGAGAGAGAGAGAGGCAGAGACACAGGCAGAGGGAGAAGCCGGCTCCATGCAGGGAGCCTGATGTGGGACTTGATCCTGGGTCTCCAGGTCAGGCCCTGGGCTGAAGGCGGTGCTAAACCACTGAGGCACCCAGGCTGCCCTACACAGTGAAATATTATTCAGCCATAAAAAATAATGAAATCTTGCCATTTGCTGCTACATGGTGAAGCTAGAGAGCATTATGCTAAACAAAATAAGTCAGCCGGAGAAAGACAAATACTATATGATTTCACTTATATGTGGAGTTTAAGAAACAAAACATGGAGGGGTGGAGAGATGCAAACTGGGAAACATTCTTTTTTTATTATTGGAGTTCAATTTGCCAACATATAGCATATCACCCAGTGCTCATCCCATCAAGTGCCCCCTCAGTGCCCGTCACCCAGTCACCCCAACCGCCCGCCCACCTCCCTTCCCACTACCCCTTGTTCATGGGAAACAGATTCTTAATGATAGAGAACAAACTGAGGTTGATGGAGAGATGTGGGTGGGGGATGAACTAGATAGGTGATGGGGATGAAGGAGGGCACTTGTGATGATCACAGGGTGTTATATGTAAGTGATGAATCACTAAATCCTACCTGTGAAACTAATATTACACTGAATGGTAAGTAATTGGAATTCAAATATAAATTTGAAGGGGAAAAAAACAAAGAATGGAATAGCCTAAAGGGGGAGCAGAGAGGGAGTGAAGGGGAGCCTGATGGCATCAATTTAACTCCATATCCTGCATTGCCTGAAGCCAGAACTACCTCCTTGATTTCCCTGTCAAAATGTCCATTAGTTCAATCACCTCTGTCTCTTTATATCTTTCTGCATAGAGGTATGAGTTAGGCTTTTGTCACTTGCAACTGAAAAAGTCTTGGCTCATCTTTGTGAGACTATTAATTAGAGTATATATTTAGGATTTCCAAGCATATTATTTTGTTTTTCCTTACAGTATCAACAGTTTATAATCTCTGTGTGTGTGTATACATACACACATACACACACATTATTTTTGATACTCTAAGCATCTGAATGAAAGTTTAAAGTCTCAGCCACATTGACATTTCATATACCTATTAGTTGTCAAATGGTCCAAACATTCTCCTTAATGATTAAAACTGATGTCTTTTTTATTCTTATCATGAAAGCCTTTAGAATCTTCTCTTACCTAGTTGGCCCCATATCTTTATTTCTTATTTGCTTCCCTCCAGACTTTTGAGATTATCTTCTTCCATGATCAAAACCAACTTTTCCAAGAATTAAATGGGGCCATCCAATATTTTAATTAATTTTGGATTAATTAATCCTCTTTTATAAGACTTAATAATTTCCTCTAAGTCTATAGCAGACGTCTTTTGGATGCTGTCAGATGCAGTCCCTAATTTGTTTTTCAATGTACCAACCTTGCAATAGGTAAGTACACTAAGATCACCACTTGTACCACAGAAGAAATGGATGTTGTGAGGGACAGGTGGTCTGTCCTATTTACACAGCTATCGGGAGCCACAGTCTAGATTCAAATCCAAATAGTCTGGCACTAAATACAATGATATCTTCATTCAAAGTGCTTGTTGTTTTATCTAATTTGTATGCAGGGGTTCTGGTTATATTTTATCAGAAAATTACTTTCTGTTGCATTAAAAATTTTGAAAATAACTGCATATATGCCTACCTTTTATCTTTTTCAAACTTGAGGATACAGTGCTATCATGAATTCCTAAAGACCATGACCATGAAAGATGAATTTCTTGTGTGAGCTTGAACTTAGCAAAAGCTAAGTTTAGATATTAATTGTTGGGAGTAAGGAGAAGAGATAAAACTCCTCTCTTTTCTAGCACATGGAGATTGGTACAGATCTTCCTTATTTATCTTCCATCACGACAGTTTAATTCTTCTCTGTATAGCCCTGGTCCTGCCGCTCTTTGTATTAGAAGCCACTTTGATTCACAGTCATGTCTCTACACTACAGCTGTTGTTAAAAAATATATGAATTAGCTCTGAAACTAAAAATACATTCTTTCTCTGCCTGGTTAAATCTGTTGAACTATAGCTCTGTGAGTAGCCTTGATCTAACTTTATCTTTTATTATTTATTAATATCTGTATTCTGTGATCTTGAGTCACCCACACTGCCCATGTGTCCATGCTACACAGGAGAGTTTTGGGCCAGAGATAAACTCCCTGGGTAGTCTGTGGCCTGACAGTAACTTCAAAGTCTCTTGCCTCCTACTAAAAAGGAGAAAAATCTATCACAGGCTACATTCTTTTTAGGTGAACAGAATATAAAAATCTTCCTACCATTTGTCACTTCTAGCCCTCTTCATGTTACACATTAAATAAATCTGTTTTAATGTTTCAAAGCTCATGACCTCCTGTCATCTGTTGTAGAACTACATGGTTTTGGGGGAGTTTAGTTGGCCTTATGTCAGGAAAAGGTCTTATCTCAGTGGAGAATGTCACCAACCTGACCCCTTTCCAAAAGACATAGAATTGATGATCAATTATACATAGTAATTTGGTATGCATTTATTGTCTAAGGGTATTTGTCATTAAGTCATAAAAACGTGACTTTTTCCTTTCAAGTTATTTTACAGTGGCATTTGAATTTGAATTTTTGAACACAAGATTCTTGCTTTCAGTTTCTTTCTAGGTTTTAGGGTAATGGAAATATAAGCATATTATGAAAGCATCTGATTTTGGATCATAGCATAAAATAATTAAGATTTCTAGTCTACCTACCATTATCATATCAAAACACTATTATATTTTTCTTTGTTACGCAGAGGTAGAGAGAAAAATTTAAGAAAGTGTACGACAGCCATTCTATATATTTTGCCAATCCAACACCCAGTTTTTTTTCTTGAAGTAAGAGCACTCAGATTACAAGTTTGAGGACCACCACTTCTCCATTCTGAGTCCATGTGGTTCAGTTCAGGCTAACTCTATCTACTACTCCTGGAAGAGGAAAACAATCTGGGGGTGGCCTATCTGAATGCTTTATCTACCCTAGGCTACCTGACTAACTACAGGGAAGGCATGCAATCAAGGTAGGCCAATGTTATCCTAGGACTCCTAATGGAAATTTAAGTGACACCCACTTCCACTGGGGTTACTTCACAGTTAGAATGGAAACCTGGAGATGATGCTACACATTTTATCATCCTGAAGGGATAGACAGCCTGAGACTAAGACAATATGAAAGAAAAAAAACCTGAGATTAAGAGATGGCAGTGATTGTATCCCTTGATCTAGCTTTTCTAAAAGGCTTGAACTTTGCAATTACATAAACCAATAAATCTCTCTCCTTTTCTCTCTTCTCTCTCTTCCTGCCTCCCTCCTTCCCTTCCCCCTCAAGTCAATTTCAATTAGGTTTCTGTCAAATGTAATTGAAAATCTCCCAACTAACTTAATACTTGAATAGAATTTTGACAAAATTAATAACTATAGTAATTTAGCAACATTTTAAATAATCTTTTTTTTTAAAGATTTATTTATTTATTTATTCAGAGAGAGGGAGAGAGAGGGAGAGAGAGAGAGAGGCAGAGACACAGACAGAGGGAAAATCAGGCTCTGTGCAGGAAGCCCGACGTGGGACTCGATCCAGGGATTCCAGGATCACACCCTGGGCTGAAGGCAAGGCAGCGCTAAACCCCTGCGCCACCCAGGGATCCTGGCTGCCCCATTTTAAATAATCTTATGGTAATACATGATAGAGGAATATTTTTGAGAAGGAAGACATTAATAATAATAATGAAAGCTGATTTACAAAACCAAACAACCTTTCTTGATGTAACTGAGAATTTTAAGAATATACAAAGCTATGAGTTTTAAAATATTGTTGTGCCCAAGATTGCGAATCCGAGAAACCACCAAGGAGCCGACACTGATGCAAACACACGAGGGTTTATTTACAAGCTCGAGCTTGGGTCCAAGTACACCCGACACAGCGGAGCAGGGACTTGGACCCCGAGATGGGTTTTAGCTTAGTTTTAAGGGCTGGTCTAGGGGATCTTGGGGGAGGGGGGGGAGGGAATTTCTCAGGTTCTGTTTACATTTTGATATGGAGCTTTAAAGGGCATTGAGCTCTGTTCTTATTCTAATATGGGGCTTCCTGCCCTTGGCTTGGGCTGCTTTTATTTTTATTTTTTTTTTAATTTTTATTTATTTATGATAGTCACAGAGAGAGAGAGGCAGAGACACAGGCAGAGGGAGAAGCAGGTCCATGCACCGGGAGCCCGACGTGGGATTCGATCCCGGGTCTCCAGGATCGCGCCCTGGGCCAAAGGCAGGCGCCAAACCGCTGCGCCACCCAGGGATCCCGGGCTGCTTTTATTCTAATATGGGCTTTCTAGGACATTAAGCTGTAAGCTGGGTTTTTTTTTTTTTTTTTTTTTCTTTTTTTTTCCTGTAACTGAAGTAATGTAAAGTTCAGCTCTTATTCACAGGGGCCTGGGATGGCAGTACTTGTGCTAACGCTGAACTTAAAGTGGAATGGCCTTAATTTTCTCCGCCTCCACAATATAAAGTTTTTTTTAAAAATATTATTTATTTATTTATTTATTCATTCATTCATTCATTCATTCATTCATTCATGAGAGACATACAGAGAGAGAGGCAGAGACACAGGCAGAGGGAGAAGCAGGCTCCATGCAAGGAGCCCGATATGGGACTCGATCCTGAATTCCGGGATCATGCCCTGAGCTGAAGGCAGACATTCAACCACTGAGCCACCCAGGCATCTCAAATACAAAGTTTTTAATTAAGGAAACTTTTTTTCACAGACTAACTAGCAGATAAGAATTATTCACAAAATAGATTCAGGATTTCACCCTTATCAAATTAGTTTGTGTTATAGATTCAGATCGACTGAATTGTAGACATTTTGTGGACTTTAACATTCAAACACACCGACAGGGGTATGTTGCATGCTTACGTTTCTGCAGGACTAAATCACCAATTTTATTGAAGTTTTTGTGGAATATATAAATATTTTTTGTATCACTATTTCAAGGGCTATGGAACAATTTGCATTAATAATAGTTGTCATTTATTGCATACTTTCTCTGTGTTAGAAAGACCTCTTTACATACATCATCTCAATTTCTATGAAATAATTCTCAAAAGTAGATATTATTATCCTACTTTTATAGAAAAGGGAATTAAGTTTCCAACAAATCAGCCTCTTGACCAAAGACATACTGAAACAAAGGCAGATCTGTGAGTGATGTGCAGGTTTGAAATACATTTTGACCTTTACTCTCATGGGATCAGAAATGTTTTATTTTTCCTAATCATAATGAGGAATGCCCACCATATGGTAGGCAATATATGAAGCATGAATGCAGAGTCAAACAAAGCAAAATTTCCATGTTCAGGATATTCACAGTCAAGGAACTCTCTTTGAGAACAAAAACAAGAAGATAAGCTACTTGATACTGCAATGTTATTGCCTTGTATTTTACTGCAGGAGATAAAAATTCTAAACAAAAACTGAAAAATCCTAAAGCAGGGTAAAATGAGCAGAATAAAGTATAGAGAAAAGGTACTCTGACTTGAACCTTTCTGATGGTGGTGTAACAACCGTTCTGATAATGTTATAACAACAGAATCTTTCTGATATTGTAGATGCCACTACACACCTATTAGAATGGTGAAAATCCAAAATGCTAACAGCACTAAATGCTGACAAAGATGTGGAATAATAGGGATACCCTTCAGTGCTGGCTGCGATGCAAAATGGCACAGCCACTTTGGAAGGCAGTTTGGTAGTTTCTCACAAAACTAAACATACATTTACCATACCATTTGGCAATCATACTCCTTGGTATTCACCCCAAGGAGCTGAACATTTATGTCCACTCCAAAATCTGCATGGGAGGCATACAGCAGCTTTATTCATAATTGCTAAAATTTAGAATTCAGTCAACTTAGTAAGTGAATGTATAAGTAAGCTATGGTATATCCAGACAATGGAGTGTTATTCAGTATTAAAAATGAATGGGCTGTTAAGCCATAAAAAGACATGAAGAAAACTGCAATGCATATTAATCAATAAAAGAAGGCAATCCAAAATGGTGACATACTGTATGATTCCAACTATCTGACAACTGGACAAGAAAAAACTATGGAGATGGTGGAAAATCAGCAGTTGCCAAGGGTTAGAGGAAGAAGGATTAAAGAGATGGAGCAGAGATAATTTTTTAGGACAGTGAAAGTGCTCTATATGATGCTATAATGGTGTATATATTTCATTTATACATTTGTCAAAACTACCAAATAAAAAATGAATCCTAATGTAAACAATGGACTTGGGATGGTATTAATGTGTAATGCGATGATAATAATAATGTGTCAGTGTAGGTTCATCAACTGAACAAATGTATCACTCTACTAGAGGAGGTTGATAATGGAAATAGGGGAGTCTGTGCACATGTAGGGGCAGGGAGTATACATAAAAATCTCTGTACTGGAATATAATAAGGATGTCCACTCTCCCCACTCTTGTTCAATATAGTACTTGAAGTTCTAGCCTCACCAGTAAAACAATAAAAAGAAATCAAAGGCATCCAAATTGGCAAAGAAGTCAAACTTTTATTATTTGTAGATGACATGATACTCTATGTAGAAAATGCAAAAGACGTCAGCAGAAAATTACTACAACCGATATAGGAAATCAGCAAAGTGGCAGGACATAAAATAATGCACAAAAGTCAGCTGCATTTCTACACACTAACAATGAGGCATAAGAAAGAGAAATCAAGGAACCAATTGCATTTACAACTGCACCAAAAACTGTAAGATACTTAGGAATAAACCTAACCAAATAGTTAAAGGATATGTACTCTGAAAACTATAGAACACTATAGTTTTAAGGGAGACACAAAGAAATGGAAAAACATTCCATGCTCATGGAATGGAAGAACAAATATTATAAAAATGTCTATGCTACCCAAAGCGATTTACACATTCATTGTAATCTTTATCAAAATACCATTAACATTTTTCACAGAGCTAGAACAAATAATCATATAATTTTTATGAAACCAGAAGTAACTCCGAATAGCCAAAGGAGTGTTGAAAAAGAAAACCAAAGCTATAGGCATCACAATTCTAGACTTTAAGCTGTATTACAAAGCTGTAATCATTAAGGCAGTATGGTACTGGCACAAAAACAGACACACAGATCAATGAAACAGAATAGAGAATTTACAAATGGACTTTCAACTCTATGGTCAACTAATCTTTGACAAAGCAGGAAAGAATATCCAATGGGAATAGGACAGTCTCTTCAACAAATGATGTTAGGACAGCCACATGCAGAAGAATCAAACTGGACTACTTTCTTATACTATACACAAAATTAAGCTCAAAATGGATGAAAGACCTAAAAGTGAGTCAAAAATCCATCAAAATCCTAAAGGAGAAACCAGGCAGCCACCTCTTTGACCTCAGCCACAGCAACTTCTTGCGAGACACATCTCCAAAGGCAAGAAAAACAAAGCAAAGATGAACTATTGGGGCTTCATTAGTATAAAAAGCTTTTGCACAGCAAAGGAAACAGTCAACAAAACTAAAAGGCAACCTGCAGAATGGGAGAAGATATTTGCAAATGTCTTATCAAATACAGGGCTAGTCTCCAAGATCTATACATGACTAATCAAACTCAACACCCAAAAAACAAAACAAAACAAAAAAACCCAGTCAAGAAATAGGCAGAGGACACAAACAGACATTTCTCCAAAGGAGACATACAAATGGCCAAAAGACATATGAAAAAATGATCCATATCACTTGCCATCAGGGAAATACAAATCAAAACTACAATGAGATATCACTTCACACCAGTCAGAATGGGTAAAATTAACAACTCAGGAAACAACAGGTGTTGGTGAATATTCAGAGAAAGGAGAAGCCTCTCACACTGTTGATGGGAATGCAATAGGTGCAGCCACTCTGGAGAACAGTACGGAGGTTCCTCAAAAAGACCCAGCAATTGCACTACTAGGTATTTACTGAAAGGATACAAAAATACAGATTTGAAGGGGCACATGCATCCTGATATTTATAGCAGCATTACCAATCATGCCAAACTGTGGAAAGAACCCAGATATCCATCAACAGTTGAACGGATAAGGAAGTGGTATGTATGTGTGTGTGTGTGCATGGGTGTATACCACACATATGTATAGTGGAATATTACTCAGCTGTCATAAAGAATGACATCTTGCCATTTGCAAGGACATGGATGGAACTATAGGGATTATGCTAAGTGAAATAAGTCAGAGAAAGATAAATACCATATAATTCTACTCATGTGTGGAATTTAAGAAACAAAATGAACATAGAGGAAGGGAAGGAAAACTAAGATAAGAGAAAAACAGAAAGGGAGGCAAACCATAAGAAACTCTTAACTATAGGGAACAAACTGAGGGATGCATGAGGGGTGAGTAACTGGGTGATGGGAATTAAGGAGGACACTTGAAGTAACACTGAGTGTTATATGCAACTGATGAATCACCAAATTCTACCTCAAACTAATAATACAGTATATTAATTAAATTGAATTTAAATAAAAAATTTAAATAAAATCTCTGTGCTTTCCTACTCAATTTTGCTGTGAACCTAATTCTATGCTAAAAGAAGATCTATTTGAAAAATAAGTAAAAATATAATGGAAGCCGTGTCATGTAACATTTAAGGTATAGGCTTGGAAGTCAGACAGAACTTCAGATTCATACTCACCACTTATGGAATTATGGCTCTAAAGTTGTTTACCACCTTTGGTTTTCAGTTTCTATCTAAATGGAGAAAATAATTGCTAGCTCAGAGCATGTTTTCAAGGATTAAATTAGATAAAATATAGTAGTAGGCTTCTGTATTTCCCTTCTCAATATTCATTTCCCCTTACTTGTGTTAAGGGTCATCTGTTGCATAGGGACTATCCCCTTCCCAACATCCAAAGGGATGGTTCACATGAGAGTGATTAATCCTTTAGTTATCATGACTGACTTCTGATCCAAATCTAGCAAATCAAACATATTAACTGAATCAAGATTAAACAAAGCATCCAAGATGGGACAATAAATGCAATCCCAAGAGTTTTGATGAAACTACTGGGAAAGAGGAGCTATCTTTCTTCTGGAGTTGCTAATTGGTGTTTAGCCCAAATGTGGTGGTATATAAGCTACTGGTAGCCCTTTACCAGTGTGGAAAGAGCTTGCCTGAAGCTGAACTCAAAAATGGGAGAAAAAAGAGTAAAAAAATGGAAAATCACAGGTTCTTGAAGGTCTTTTTTTTTTTTTTTTCCTTGAAGGTCTTAATTGAACTTCAGGGTTCATTCGTACTTGGAGGTGGATATATCTTTCGATTTCCTTGGCCTGTGAGCCAATCTGATCATGATTTATCTCCTTAGTAATTGAAAATCTGTTGGTGTATACTCTATAAACCACTTACTATACCAATTCTGAAATTTTTAGATCAATTATTTTTAAATACTTATTAAATTATATATATAAGTAAAATTATTATATTTGTTATATCTTACCAATTCACTGTAATTTTTCTTGATGGAAGGAACCAGTATCTCTGTGTATCTTCCTAGTCGTGTAGTACTCAGGTAACAAATAAATACCTAAAGATTGTATTTGCTACTACAATTAACACATCGCCATTCCTGAATCAATAAGCTTCTGATTTTGTCTTATCTTATGACAAAAATATTATGTCATCCAGGATTTGAAATGGCACCTAATGAATCTAAAGAGAATATCTGCAAAACATTACTCAATCATTACAATTATTTTGCATGTTTAGGATTATGGGAAAAAAATTAACAAATGCAACAATACTGATTTTGCAGTTAGGAACTAGCACTAAGAAACAGGATTTACCTTTACAGATTATTTTTTCCATTGGTTTTATAATCTAAATTTGTGATACATGGCCATTCCCAGATACAAATCCATTTATATAAAGCATCGGGCTCAGTATAAAATAGTGCAGCTCAAATTCTTACATTTGAAGGCAAATTCCCACTGGCATCCTGCTTATAGAATATGAAGCTATATTTAGTTACGTTCCTGGGATGCAGTACTTATAAAGCATGCAGTATGTGAAAACTTTAATATGCTATTGTACCTTCCCAAGAGTTGGATGACCTGCCAAGGAAGATTTCCTCAGTACCTGTAGCATAATGCAACAGAATTTTACCATCTCCTGATGCAAATACATGATATAAGCTAGGGTGGTCACATATCATATTTAGCAATCTGGAAACTATGTGAAGCATGAGTCTCTGAAAAAAAAAAAAAAAAGACTTCCGTGATAGCAAGAACTTTTCTATGCTTTTTGTTCATTGATATATCCCAGGTGCCTAAAAAAGTGGCTATAACAACAACAAAAAGCACGAAATAATGTTTTGAATGAATGAATGGCTGTAAAAATACATTTTCTTGTTACAAGAAAAGATGTAATTATATTTGGATAAACATGAGAAAGAAATCAAAAATTTAATTCTATTATATTGAGACTGAGCATTTCATCCTTCCATAGTGTTGTCTGTCAGATTTCTATAGTATCGGGGAGGGAGAAAAATGAATTCAGAGAAGGAATGAAAATGTACACTTACTATGTGCCTTGTTTCACTGCAGGATGATTTATGGCAAAAATTTTTTGGAAAATAAGCCCAGGAATGGGATACTAGTTAGATAAATTATGATACATACACATAATAGAATATTCTACAGCAATTAACTAGCTATGCAAGATTCTTAATAAAATTAAGAACTATCATTATATAAAAAGTGAAAAAGTAAATTGAGAAATTTTTCACATATATTATGCCATATGTTTTAAAGCATTATCTATGGAGTTGAAAATCAACATTGATCATTTTGATGGTTTCCAATTTATATAATAAAACTTAATGTATTTATATCTCTGGAAAGTGAAATTTTTATGAATAAAATGTTAATGATTTAGATTGAGGGGGCACTGTTGAAGAATCTGGGGCATAAAATCCCACAAAATACACTTGAGAGAGAACACTGTTGGCCTAAATTCTCTTTTATGCCAATCCAGTGACTTAGAGGAATTTATGCTTAAAGCATGAATGGAAAAAAGAAAGGATTTTTATCATCACTAGAAAACAGAACAGAAAGGATGAGAAATATGCCATTCCAGTTTTCTCTGTTTCCTATTTAAAAAAGGCACAATGTACATCTTTCCTCATACAGATGATTAAACTAACTTTTATTCATTGAGATAAATAACTATGAGTACAGTAATCATTGGGTTGTGGATTTGTGGCCCTAAAGTTGGAATGAAGAGTGTTAATATTCTCTGAGATGCTTTTTGTTGTCATCAAGTAACAATGAACACAATGAATAGAGATTATCCTTTCAAATTTCTACATTGAAACTATTATCTCCCAATGAATAAGCCATTCACACATTGCTTATATTGTGCTAATATAAGGGAAGCATGTTTTGACTTTGTCTTGCATCAGTATTTACTTGAATGTTTCATCAATATTCATCTTCTATCAGAAATATACAAATATTCAAGAAATTAATATCTAATGTAGTCCTGTAATATGTCTCCTTTTAGACAAATCTTAAAATTGTCCCTATTAATATTTTAAAGCTCATGTCAAAGTTTCATGATCCAGGGACTGCTGGACCTTATCTCCAATGTAAATATTTTATCCTGTACCTGCATTTCCATTCATTTTCTCAACATTATTACCTGTTTCATTTTATGTGTTTTTATAGAAGTTTTGGCTACCTTAATAACTCTTCTGATGTATCATATATAAAATAATGACTGGATTGAAAATGACAATTTAAAAGTTAGATTTATAAAGTGTCACTCTCAAATCGTATTACAGTCCAGATTCATAATATATTTAATACTTGATTCCACAGCAGTAAACAAAATTCTCACCACTGAAGTTACAGCCTAGCTAACCATAAAATCCTCAAGTAACATAGGTATCCAATACTACTGCACTTGACCAGTTAAGAAAGTAAACTTACCTATCATGAGATCATTCATCCATCTATATCTCTTTACTACTTATAGAAAAAAATACACTTACACCAAAAATGCTAGCTGAGGAAAATTATTTAGTATGGCCCTTTCCTATCACCAATAGCTATTTTTATTCTTCACTTCAACTACTAAAGTAGCACATACTTGGGTTACAACTAAAAAAATTGAAAAATTAGGGATCCCTGGGTGGCGCAGTGGTTTGGTGCCTGCCTTTGGCCCAGGGCGCGATCCTGGAGACCCAGGATCAAATCCCACGTCGGGCTCCCGGTGCATGGAGCCTGCTTCTCCCTCTGCCTGTGTCTCTGCCTCTTTCTCTCTCCCTCTCTCTCTCTCTGTGTGACTATCATAAATAAATAAATAAAAATATTTTAAAAATTGAAAAATTAATATAGTAATGACGAAGGGAAGTTTTTGTACCTACTGAATCTTTTTTGAGAGCTGTGACTATGCTATATTTGCTCATACATTTTTTGGCATCCATTTAATTACTCTAAAATTTTATTAAATTTAGTTCAGCAGTCAAATAAATAGCCATGTTCCCATCAATTCTGTCACATTAGATGCGTTCAGGACCATGGACAACAAGCAGTCTGGTCCTTCTCAATTAGGACTTTATGAAGCTAACCAGCTATGAAAATGTAAGGCTTATCATCTTTTTTTTTTTTTTGAACACTGAAAGCTAAATCTAGATTCATATCTTTAAAGGAAGTATACTTTCCTGTTCAGAAAGCAATGGGCTCACTGCTTCTTTTATAGGAGCTAAGGAAAAAATGTCATTGTTTGTCAGATGTCCTCTTTCTCCACAAATATTTAAATTCCACAACTGCAAGGGCTATATCTTGTTTTTCACTGTATCTCTTAGCCAATAGGCTGGAAGATAATAGGTTTTCAAATAAATGATTCATATGGTGTCTCTATGTAAAATTCTCATTATTAAGCACAACGAACAACAACAACAACAATGAAGTTGTCAAAATCTGTTCATAAGAAAATCAGTAAGAGCTCTTTGAAAATTGATGAGACTTGTGGAGTCAGCTTCATTCAAGTTAAAGTCCAACAAAGAGCTCATAAATTCTACATAACCAACTATCTATTGGGCTCTTAATTCATAAATTCAGTGATACCATGTTGTATAACTAAAATGCTTCTAAGAAGAACACCATTAAAAATACATATTCTCAAAGATTTATACCTGTGGATAGAATAAAAACATATTATTCAGAGACTATGACAGTATAAATATAAGAAGATAAGTAAGATACGTGGCAATGTATCATGTCATGAAATGTTTAAACTTCCACATGGTGCAGAGATGGGGTGTGGATTTATGTGCTGGCAGAAATGCACTAATACCATTGGCATGCATCATTAGTGAAAGGCTCCAAGTATAAAATTGGTATTGATGACTACAACAATTTCACGTGTTTGAGCCAAAGGTAAAGAAAAAAATCAAGAGAATGCTGTGAAATGACCTATCTTTGAACATCCAAGGGAACACACCCTGGTGAAGCCTACCAGATGAAGAACATTACAAAGACTGGCAATAATGTGGACATGACTAGTCACCTTGCTCTAAGCTCAAAGTTACAATGGACTGTATATTAGTCCTTTGTACACTAAAATGAAAATATTATTAATGTACACAGTCTCTTTCTATTAATATTTATGGCATTATTTAATTCTGATCTAGAGAATTTTAAAGGAGATTTAAGCAACCAAATATAGAATGGTTTTGCTTTTTCTGATATAGAACCTGTGTGATTTGGGGTGATGGGAGATTGATAGTCTGCAGACAGTGGCTTCAAGTGTCTCTATAAACTCTGATGAAATATGACTTTGGAAATGCTGAATGTAGCAATTCTGAATGAACAGAGTCACCATACTCCCTCCCTCAAACACACAACAAACACACACATCTCTCCTGCAAAATTGTGTTCCATTTTCCAAAGTGTGTAAGGTGATCTTTTCATAAGGTAAAAATATTGCCTATATGGAACAAACTTTAGTTTAAAATTTAAAAAAGTAGTAGATCATTTACTGACACAATGCCAAGCAACTGGCTTCACTGATCTTTTTTCCTTCACTGAGTTATCTACACAAACCTCAAACAGTATTTGATATATATGTATTTAAAAATGGTTAAATCCAAACAAATTGCCAGTTGGATCATGTGCAACACATTTAATTCTCCAAATAACCTGCACTTTTTAAATGGAATTCCATCAGACTTTTGTTCCAAAGAGACCTCTGTGTAAAAGCGCTGCTGGAACTGACTGGTTGATTCAAACTCCAGTGGACAACGACTCCATTAGTAATCATCTCTATGTAGCACTAATTTAGAACAAAATGAGCATTCACCCACAGAAAGGGGAAATAAATGAAGGCACCACTTCTTTTACAGAACAATGACTTCATTGATCAGTTAATAGAGCCAACTCTTTATTTTCACACCATTACTATATATCTGTGAGGCAGCAAGATGACATCCAAAAAAAAAAAGCATAAAACTAGCAGACAAGAGAACTTATGACTAATATACTGGGCTTTGAAGTCAAATAGAGGTGGATTTTTATCTGGATTCTTTCACTTTATCTCTAGGTTCATTTAGGGTCTAGGCCTCTATTTCTGCATCTGTAAATTGGACAAGGAACGTATCTAATTTTTGAGCATTAAATGAGATACCATCTAAAAACATAATTTTACAGAGTGCATGATAAAATGAATACTCATAAAAAATAGCTGTTCATATTTGTAGGCTTAACCAGTAATGTGATTTTTGGCCATCTAGTAACAGTAACAGACATATTAATGAACTCTTATTTTAGGCCAGAGTTTATACTAAAAGTTATATGTGTCTTACATTAATGCAAAACTAAATTTGCATTATAAACACAGTTTCTCTCTTTGTTGTTTAAATGGAGAAAATGAAGACTCAAAGAGTTTAAATAAGTGACCCTAGATGACAAATCAATTCTGAATGACATCATAAATTTGGGATGAACACTGGGTGTTATTACACACAACTGATGAATTATTGAAAAATATATCTGAAACTAATGATGTACTACGTATTGGATAATTTAATTTAAATTTAAAAAAAAGAAATTTGAATCCAGGCTCTGTGGTACAGCCCATACATTCTCTGCATGCTCCCTAGTTATCAAAGCAGAGATGAGAATACAGGAGAAAGTGATTCCTACCTTTAGATAAACACGGAAACGAAGAGACCTAAAACTTCCTGAATGTCTACTCTATATGTGTCCAACACTATGCTAACTATATGACATGTACAGTCCATGTTATTCTCACTAAATCTCTTAAGAAGTCATTATATTTATTTTAACTATAAGATCATATTCATATCCACATCAAGAAAAAACATATTGACAAGAAAATAAATATCTGCTGAAAATCCTAGGAATACACTTCCTTGTCTTCATCCCATTGTCTCAAATAACTAATACTGTGAACAAATATTCAGAATTCAATCATTGATATATCCATTTGTTTATACTTTGACTATATGTGTTAATTCTGGACAATATAGAACAATGTTTAGTATATACTAATTTCCATCTATGGCATTTGTACTCTGAGTTAGAATTTTTTTCACTCAAGTATATATTATGATATTTGTAGCTTTAATTTCTTTAATTTCACTATTGTATATTATTTAATTTTGATAAAATACCAAAGTTTATTTAACCATATTTTTCCCTGCTGAGGTTTTTCTTTCCTTACTACTACATATAATGTTTTTCTATATATTATCTATATATTATACAATGCCCGTGTGTAAATGTGGAATGTTCTATAGAACACACACCTAGGAACTGAACTGTTATGTAAGCAACAGACATTCTCAACCGTATTAGTTACCGCCAAATGTTTTACTTCTTCAGCTTTATGAAGTATTCCCAAATTGTTCTCCAAAGTATATACTCTTATATATGTGTTTCTCTTTTTCCACATACTCTTCAACAACTGACATTATCAAAAGTCAACATTTTTGCAAATCTGATGGATATGCATTAAAATTAAATTGTGTTTAAATGCCATTTCACTTGTTACTAGTGAGATGGAGTACATTTTTCCATGTCTCTTTTGTAGTAGAGTTTTTTCTCCTCTACACTTCTGTTCTTTTATCTGTCATTCTTGTAATTAAGCTCTCACTTTTTCTTATTAGCATGTTGGAACTTTTTTTTGGAATTGTTTTTATTCTAGATGTTGATATTTTACTAGTTACTTGTATTATTAACATCTGTTCCCATGAGAATTTTTTTTGTTTTTTAAAAAAATATTTTATTTATTTATTCATGAGAGACAGAGACAGAGACAGAGAAGCAGAGACATAGGCAGAGGGAGAAGCAGGCTTCCTGTGAGGAGATCAATGCAGGACTCGATCCCAGGACCCTGAGATCATGCCCTGAGCCAAAAGCAGACACTCAATCATTGAGCGACTCAGGTGCCCCTTTTTTGCCCTTTTAAATAAATTTTTTAAACACCACCCAAGTTTACAAATATTTACTTTATGCTTTGCACTCATTGTATCTTAATTTCCTGTCTAAAGATCATAAAAATTGTGTTCTATATTTTTTCTAAAAATATTAAAGTTTGGTTTTCATTCGTAAGTCTTTAGTCCATGTAAAATTCACTCATGGATATTTATATGGATTGGTAATCCTATGTTACTTATTTCCACGTGGGTTTTAAATTTTCACACCACCAATTTACATGATGCTATTCTCAAGGCAAAATTAAGAGGTAGATACTAATGTAATTCCAAATTAATCAATTCAGAAATAAACGTAGAGATTCAGTAATCCAACTAATATCCTACAGCTAATAAATGATGGAGCAAGGGCATGAGCTTCTAGAGTCAGTTTCTAAGGCCTATGCCCTATGAAATAACATGTGTCTGGCCCAAGTTTCTCATGATAAACGAAGTAGAGGCTGAATATGGACTAAAAAACATAAAAAAACTCACCTCCATGATTCACAATAGAACTGTAGAGTGATGCTTTCTACTTTGGTACCTGACTTTTTGTCCTATACTTAGGCTGAGTATTTTGTGTTTGGTGCAATTAGAGGGTTAAGGAACAAAATTCAATCAATTAAGTTGATCAAACAGTTATTTCATCTATTACCTATAAGAAAGTGGTTCATTAAAAATTTCAATTAATCAGTTGATTCAATTAAAGACTAATTAATGATATAGGTCTTGATAATGCCTGAATATATCATGCTCATTGACTTGCAGTTTAAGACAGACCTAAAAGGATAAATACTACACAGTGTGTCAGATACAAAGAATAAAATGTACATGGAGTATTATAGATCATAGTAGAGGGACATTTATGTGAGGTGAGTTATGGGGGTTGTGGGAGAAATTTTCAGAAAAGTCTTCCTGAAGTAGATATCTTGTGAGTTATGATAAGATGGTGAAGAAAAATTCATCAGACAGGCTAGCATCCAATTCCAGAGAGAAGAAATAGAAGCAGCAAAAACATACAGGTGATACTCAGCAAAAAGCATTCCTGAAAATCACTAGTACTTTGTGTTGCCGAATAGCTAAATACAGGTAGGGTCCAAGGTAAGACCAGGGCAGTGAGCTAAGGCCAAACGTAGGAGAATATCATATTTATCATGACAAGGAGATACTATTTTATACCGAGTACAGTGAGAAACATCACTGCAAGATGCAAATAGGAGAGTGGTTTTTATTAGACAGGCAGCCAAGAGAGTGATTGGGGGCTGTAGTCATAGTGCAAAGGTCTGACCTCAAGGCAGGGATACAAAAGTCATCATTATCACTGCCATTGCTTACACTGGAGAGTTAGGGCCTCCTAGGGTCTCTGTGCAGCCTCAACTTTGGAGTCTTTCAACATCTTTTGGAAATATTTATTTGTATGTTTGTCTTTTCCCCAAAAGGAAATGTTCAAGGAGAAAAACATATAAGCCAACTGGGTCTGGACTGAGTTCACAACATCAAATTCCCCTCTCCAACAACCTGCATTTATCCTCCCTGTCTAGGCAGCATAATACAAAAACAAAAACAGAAATCCCCTAAATCACAAGTGGGTAATTTGAGGAATCTAAGGCAATACCTATTGGCAGAGTATAAGAAAATTACACACGCTAGTGCAGAATCTTGGTGTTGGCAACATAGGCAAGCACTTCTAGTCCTGAAGGAACAAGAGGAAGTATAATGGAGCCCAAACCAAGAGCAAGAGTTGGGAGAAGTTGCCTCTCAGGAGTTCTTACTTTGGTCAAGAGGTGAACCAAGGAGAGGGGCTCTGCAAGAAGGGAAGGAGGAGAATATCTTAGGTCACTCTTCCCTTTCCCACCAACATACTGCCAGGGTTCACCGCTGTCAGAATGCCATCTACACAGAGCAGCCTCAGCCTTGAAGGCGCAGCAAAGTGGAAGACAGTGGGGAGTATATCCGGAAGTTCTCAGAGGTATGCTTTCCAGAAACTTTACAAGTAAAAACTGTTCATATTGCAAATGCAACTCACAACCATGTCCTGTTCTTCCAGTCAGATGCTACTCTCTGGGCACCTCTGTGTTTGGAGAGTCTTAACCCAGGGCTGTTGGTAATCCCACCATTCAACACTAAAAGATTTCAATGAACATGTGTTTAGTCCATTTTTATCATTCAGTCACATAGAAATATATTTTGCATTCTTACTGCATTCTTCTCTTCACATTCTCCCCTATCTCATTTAGTGTGAACAATTTACCTCTTAGATATGTTTTTCTTTCTATTTTATAGATAAGGAAACTGTAGGGAGAGGCTACTGAGGAGAGTTACAGGAAGCCACAGAGGCAAGTGACTTGGAACACACCCTAGTCCATGGGGCCAGGAACCTACCCCACGTCTTCAGACCTCAAAGGCAAAATTGTGTTTCAAGTGCACCATTACTAGCGATTGGTACTGTTGCCTTAGAAGGGAAGAGTACTTCTCTGGAGTCTGTATGTTTTCATTTAAGCCTAACTTCTAAGCAGACCTCAGGAGACCAAGGATCCACCTCAGATGATGCTGAAATCTGCTGTGGAGCTACTTTTCAAAGTGGAAGGAATGTTTTCACTTTGAAGAACTGGCTGTTCCAGGAGAAGAATGGTAAATAAAGATGAAAAGGTTGGCACTAATTAAATACCAAAAATTTGTTAAATCTGCCTCAACCTGAACGAGTAACAGACATTTTTTATCCTGGTTTCTTATAAAAGGCTTGCCATCTAAATAAATAATAGATGTCTATGATGTAGCACTTTTAAGATTTTCTTCTCATGTTTGAAAGATTAGGGTCATCATAGCTAATAAATATTACAAACAAGCCTGTGAAGAAAAATATAAATATTAAGGCTGCAAATTGAGGAAATTAAAACATTGTATTAAGGGAAATAAAATACATTCTCTTTTTCTCCTCAAATGAAGTAATTGTGTAATATGAAAATCGGAGTAGGATATAACATGCACTTAGGTAATGAGAGGAAAACAACTAATTCTTGGGGTGGGGGGAGCTGGACAAATAGAATTAAGGCTTAAAGACAAAACAATTAATTATAAGTAATTATTTGCAGGTTAAAGTATTCTTTTTAATAATATGTTTTCCATGCAAATTAGTATAATGCAATGATAAGGTATTTTTGCTGCAATTTTAAGGAATAATTCAAAAATACAAACCAGTAAGCTCAGTAACAAGTATGTCAAAGAGGTAAGGTTAATGGAGGTTCCAGTACTCGCTTAAGGCAGAAATGTCTGTTTTGTATTTCTGTATTACTGGTGGCAGTTTCTGTCAGGCCAGGATAAAAGCAGCCACAGAATGCTCATGACTCCTTTCACTGGTTAGGTATTTATTTCAGGGAAGATTTTGTTTTGTGTAACCCTGTTTTCATTATCCTTTGTTAAACACAGCCACTAAATAAATTTTCCCTCTTTTTCCTGCTTGCTTAATCCCTGTGTTTCCACACAGATAAATCTCCTATAATTAGCTTGAGCTTTGGAAAACAGTGTTGGCTGTTGCACGTGAAATGAAGTTTTATGCCATGCCAGAGGAAGTTACAACCTGTTGTGGGAATAGAAATGCTTTATTGGGAGTTTCTTGCCCATGGCTATACATGAAATGAAGAGAGAACAGAGGAAATAATTCAGCTTTGAAAATCCTTCTTCAGGAAAAGAAAAAAAAAAAGGTAAAAATACTTTATTTTCATTCACTTTGATATCTTACACCTAAATTTATTGTTTTGGCTATATAGTAATTATGCCAATAAAACTGACCATCAGAAAAAATTTTTTTAAAAAAATGAACAAAACATGCAATTCAGCTTTGTCTTCTCGGGGCCTTGCACCGGCCTGGCACTCAGGAATCACTGTTTCAAGAAAAATGAAAGATAAAGTATCAGCTGAGAGCATTTAGTGATAACACTTTCATTCTTGCCTCCTGACCCAGGATCCCAGTACTGGTTTTATTTTTTTCATCCTCACTGCACAAGTGGTTATCTGCATGGATATAGCAAAATAAATCCTGAACAGAGTGATTTCTTTCTAACTTTACAGCATTCACCTTGAGCCAAACCACTGTAACTTCTCAGTAGGCCTGAAGTATCTACCTCCTAGCTGCTTTCTCTGCTTCCAGGCTTGACCTTTTATATCCTGTTTCCCACTAGAGAGATATTTTTAAAGATTAAACCTGATACTTTCGGTTTTGCTTAAAATTTTTCATTGACTTCTTACTAAAGCTGAAATAAAAGTTTCCCCCTTCCCATGGACTACTGAGCCTTAGAGAATAGATCCTTGTCTACTCTACATCCGCATACTTTCCCCAGAGGTGTCTGTTCTCCACTCTTATCAGCCTGGTCTCTGCCCCTTGTGTACTCATCCTCTGCATTTTATAGACTTTGTATTTGCTGGACTTCTTCCTGAAGGTTCCTTGCCCCAGAGCTCTGATTCCACTTAGCCCTCCATGTCTCAATTCAAATATTAGTCTTCTTCAGAGAAGACTCCTCTGCCTACCCTGTTAAAAGTAAACCACTCTCTTCCCCCAGGCATAGCCCATACTTTATCCTGAATTGCTTATTTTTATAAAATGTATTACTATTTGAAATTAGATTATGGATTTAATTTAAATTCTACCTGTATCTTTAATAAGAGGCCATTCAAGGTGTAGAGCTCTATATGCCTTAATGAAGAGCTGAACTGACTTGGGTACTACTCTTATGTCCAGAGCTTAACACAGTGTTCACATAAGTAGGTGGCCAATAGGTTTTTACAGGATTAATTACAGAAATCACTGTAAGATGAATCCCAAAAGAATGGGAAGAATCAAGCCTATATACAGAAAGAGTCAAAGAGGAGCTGGATGTTATTCAAGCCCTTGGCTCCATCCTATATAAGACATTTTCTGTTCTTCCCTTTTTAAATAGTTTGGCCTCATGAATCACTAAAAAAAATGAATCAAACAAAATAGAAAGGATGCTTCTGAATTGGGTTACCAACTCTTAGTTTAAATTAGACTCTATCTCTGACAATAGAAAGAGGTAAGCCTGACCTAACTGTTTATCCAAATGAATTTTTACAGATGAAGACACCTAATTTTTTTCCTTCTTACATAGGCAAGTTCTTTGGGATCCTTACACATCTTGAGAAGTCATTAATAGATATTGTTATACCACACAATTAAAAAAGGATTGAGCCAAAGCAGTACAGAACTGTCCAGCCCTGGGTTTTTTCTGTGTGGTAAGGCATGGAAGATTAGGTATGGTCTTTTTTTCAAGGCCAATAACTACAGGCTCATTCAGCTTATTATGCAGCAACCAGTTACTGAGATTACAGTAACTGTTACAGAAGAACATTTCCCAAACCGATGAGACTGAATGCATATTAATTTCAAGTGACCACACATGGTCAGGCTCTTGGTGGCCTTTTCAAAACCAATATATTTTGCTCTGTCATGGAAATATTCAATTTCTTGAATTAGCAGTAAACATTTTGTCTAAATGGAATTACAGAAGCAAAGCAATATCCAAGTCATTTGAGATTAGCTTCTCTCATATTTTTATATTCTCCTATAAAAAGAAAAAAAAAGTCACAGCCCCTTATTCAAAGCTTCCCTCCAAACACATTGACCGAGCTATTCTAAAATAGCAAAGCTTGCTGAAATCTCAGAACCTGTGACCTCTTGCTGACCTCACTATATGGAATGTCCTTCCCTACTTTTATCTTGTATTTTTTTCTGCTCCTCCCTCAGGAATGGCTTAAGTACCACCTCTTTTGAAAGACCTTTCTTATTTATCTTTACTCGATATTCCTGTTACTGTCTGCTCTAGCTGCCTCATTCTTTTCTTTGTAGAACTTGTCACAGTTGATAATTATTCTATTTATTTATCTGCATACTTGTCATGATCTTTTACTTTCTACTGGAAGGAAATCACATCTGTTCGAGCACAGACCACTTCTATTTTATTCATTATACTACCATCAATACTCATCTTATAAAAGGCATACCAGAGATACATGTCTAGGGGCACCTGGGTGGCTCAGTTGGTTGAGGTTCTGCCTTTGGCTCAGGTCATGATCTCCAGGGTCCTGGGATAGAGCCCTGTGTCAGGCTCCCTGCTCAGCGGGGAGCCTGATTTTCCCTCTCCTTCCCATTTGTGTTCTCTCTCTCTCAAATAAAATCTTTTGAAAGAAAGAATTTAATAAGAAAGAAAAGAAATACATGTCTGATGCATGAATTGCATGATCCCATCCAAATCAAAATGGGAAACTGAGATCAGACAATGAGGCTTAAGGAAGATAGGATCTGAGTCCCCTAAATAGGTTCCAAAGCAAAAACTGTAAAGGACTGGCCACCAAGTGGCACCAACACAAAGAAGAGCTCTGTTGAACAGGGAACGTTCAGGGTGTGGAGCTCTAACTCCTCTTATACAGATCTAATCTGACTTGGGTACTACTCTATGCCCATGGTACTACTCCATGGGGGATGGCCCCTGTAATCTTGGCTCTGCTTCACTGAGGGTGACTAATAGTAATGATAAGACCAAGACTGCATATTATAAATTCTTTTTCTAAGGAAGTAAAGAAACTCTTCTATTTTCTGGCCCTGGCAAAGCTTGCTGTCCTTCAAAGCGCAGCTACCAGTCATTTCCAGCTAATGAGCCATTTAAGTCAGCATCTTATCTCTTTTGGGACTTCAATGTCAAGGTTGACCAATAAAATATGGTGGTTAAAAGTAAACCTCTACGATCAGAAGATCTGTGGAGTCTGTCTTGGCTGTGCCACGTAAGTGCTTACTTAAGTCCTCTAAATTTCAGGTTTCCCATCTGTAAAATAGGGGGAAAGAACAGTTCCTCCGTTACAGGGTTATTGAGAAGATTAAATGAGCTAGTAAATACAAAGAATTTAGAACACTGCTTGGTTCACAGCCAATGTTTTTCTCTCCATGTCAACTTTCTCCCTGGCTGTTCTCATCCAGTCCCATTGTCTGTAATGATGTGATGCTCCCTGTTGTGATGCTCAGACTTTTCTCCTCAACTCCAGATTTGTGTGTCCAGCTGCCAGGGCACCTAATAGCTATCTCAGACATAGCACGTTCAAAACTGAGCTAATTATTCCCCCACCCTAGTAATCCTCACAGTCTTGTTCAACTCAAAAAATGGCAATTTCACCTTTTAAATTCTGCAAGGCAAAAATGTGGCATTCATCTTTGATTCGTCTCTGTCTCACTTTCCATGTACATTCCATAGGCAAAACTATTCATTCTTCCTCTAAAATATACTCAGAATCTGATTACTTCTCTCCATCTTTATTGCTGCAACTCTTGTACATGCCTCCAACAACGTTCCCTTGCATTATTACTAAGAGCCTTTTCACTGATCTCCTGTTTTCACCTTTCACCCTTCCAGCTGATCTTCATGAGGAATGCAACATGGTATTCCTAATACATGAGTTAAACAGTACACATTCTTTTCTTAAATCCACCCAGTGGCTTCTCAGATCACTTAGGCATGAAAACCCAACTTGTTACCATGGTTTACAAAACTGGACACAATATGGCCAGTTACTTCTGGCCTCAAATCCTACTGGAGTTCCCTGTGTTCCCATGCTATAGTCACACTGACCTCCCTATTGTTCTGGAAACAAACCCAAGCATGCTCCCCAGTTAGGACTTTTATACTTGCTGTTCCCTCAATCTGGAAGGCTTTGAACACTGCTCCTCACATTCTCCTTTCAGCTGCACTCTAAATGCCCTGTTACTGGAGAGGTCTTCTCTAACCACTGTGTATAAAGCAGTCCCTGTCTCCACCTAATCCCAATTTAGTTTTCTTCAGAACCCTTATTGCCACCTGGTAGGTTTTATGCATGGTAGATTTTCTGATTTTCTCCTACTAAAGAAAAAAACAAAACCATGGAGCAAAGACTTACAGTTTTGTTCACTGTAATTTCCCTAAAAGTTGGAACAGTCTAGCATTTGGTAGAACTTAAGTAAATACTTGTTAAATAGGCAAATAAAAAAAAAACTATTACTAAATTTTTATTGTCATAAGCTTTATTCATTTACTAAAAACATACTGAGTATCAGTATGCTCTCTGAAGAAATTATGTAGGGTCTTCTAGTCATTTTTTTTAAAGATGTTATTTGAGAGAGAAAGAGAGAGCAGGAGCAGGGGGCAGGAGGAGGAGGAGAGTGAGAAGGAGACTCCCCACTGAGCAGGAAGCCTGACACAGGGCTCAATCTTAGGACCCTGAAATCATGACCTGAGATGAAAGCAGACGCTTAACTGACTGAGCCAATCAGGTGTCCCCTTCTAGGCACTTCTAAAATAACACTGAAAAAACAACAAACCAAAAAAACAAAAATTAAAAGAAAAAAACCTGTCATGAGTAAATTAAACCCACACATTTGTCCCAGTACTTACTACCTTATCAGAGCTTTCCAAGTTCAAATTCTGAAAGCATGCAACACAACAGAGAACTAGATGTTTATGTACACATGCACACACAACTGGTGAAATCTGGTAAAATATGTGGATTGTATCAATGCCAATTTTCAGATTTTTTTTTAATTTTCAGATTTTAATATTATACTATAGTCATAAAGTAGGTTAGCACTGGGGAAAACTGAGCGCAGGTCACACAAGATCTCCCTCAAATCTTTTTTTCCCAATTTCCCATGATTCTACAATTATTAAAAAAAAAAAAAAAACTTTTTTTAAAAGTGCAAGGCTTCTTAACTCTCATTACCAGATAGCAGTCATGGTATATAGGGCCCTAAAGAGACCCTCAAGATATTATGGATATGAAAAACTTCATTTCAAGTTCAAATTCACCTCTATTGGGAAGTGATCAAAGAACAATATGGCCATCTGAAATTACAATCAATTAAAGTCCAGGTGAAAAGAATAAGCTCAGTGAGCCACAGAACCATAATTCTCAGAAATGGTTTTAATTGTCAGGAATCTAGGGTTAAATTTACTTGTTTATTCTGAAGAAGAGTAGCCATTCCACAAGAATCTAAGGAGGAAGAAAACAAAACTAAAAACCAAAATGTAGAAACGGTCAGGATTTAAAATAGAGAAATTTGTAAGCTTTAAATTCCATCTTACATATAGAAAATGTGGTCTATGTATACAATGGAATATTCCTCAGCCATTAGAAATGACAAATACCCACCATTTGCTTCGACGTGGGTAGAACTGGAGGGTATTATGCTGAGTGAAGTCTGTCAATCAGAGAAGGACTAACATTATATGGTTTCATTCATTCAGGGAATATAAAAATAGTGAAAGGGATTAAAGGGGAAAGGAGAGAAAATGAGTGTGAAATATCAGAGAGGGAGACAGAACATGAGAGACTCCTAACTCTGGGAAATGAACAAGGGGTAGTGGAAGGGGAGGAGGGCAGGGGGTTGGGGTGACTGGGTGACAGGCACTGAGGGGGGCACTTGATGGGATGAGCACTGGGTGTTATACTATATGTTGGCAAATCGAACTCCAATAAAAAATATACAATCAATCAATCAATCAATTCCATTTTACAGGTTCACACAGCACCATCATGGCAAAGACCCTGAGACACTGTTAGGTTAAACTGTTTATCCCAGCACTTGCCAAATTTACCTGGCTGCTAGAGATGAGGGTATCTTTTATATCACCTGAAAAATATGGTAGGGTTTTTAAGACAAAGGAAATGATAAAATCAACTATGACATATTAAAACTAACTTAGCATAAGAAATCTGAAAGAGTAACATACCAGGAGTCTTCATTTTTTTTAAATCTCTTTCACTTTCTATACATATATAAATGTATATTTAGGCTTACTATAAACTGTGTTGAACTTTAGAAGCAATTTGTTGCTGGGATTTTGACTGGGATTACCTGAAATCTATAGAACCAGTTAGGAGGAACTGACGTCTTAAAAATATTAAGTGTTCCCAGCCATGAATGTGGAATCTCTCTCCGTTTATTTAGATTTTCATTTCATTTTTCCTAGTTTTATAGTTTTCCTCATATTGCTCTTATACAGACCTTATTAGATTTATACCAAAGGATTTCATATTCTAATGTAAATTGTATATTTTTTTATTTTGTTTGTTTTGTTTATTGTTGATATACAGGGGAAGATTTGTTTATTGTTGAT
Source organism: Canis lupus dingo (assembly GCF_003254725.2). Taxonomy (NCBI): domain Eukaryota; kingdom Metazoa; phylum Chordata; class Mammalia; order Carnivora; family Canidae; genus Canis; species Canis lupus. The sequence goes on along the minus strand of NC_064244.1, from coordinate 38,120,947 downwards.
ATACAGGAAAGCAATTTATTTGTCCATTACCATTGTATCTTGTACCTATACTCACTTCTTAATTCCAGGAGATTTTTGTCATTATTGTTGATTCAGATTTTCTATATAGACAATAACATCATCTGCAACAAAAATGGGTTTGGCTCTTCTTTTCTAATCTGTATCCCTCTATTTCCTTTTTTTTTTCTTTATTACATTAGCAAGAGCTTCCAATACAGTGTTGAAAAGGAGTGATGAGATGGTATAATTCTTGCCTTCTACTTGATTTTAGTGGGAACGTTTTGATTTCTTTCCTCATTGAATGTGATGTTGTTTTATAGAGAGTTGTTATGAAGTTGAGAGAATTCTCTATTCCTAACTTACTTATACATTGTATCATTAAGGAATATTGGATTTCAGCCAAATCCTTTTTCTGCATCTAGTGATAAGACCACATGATTTCTTTTTTAGTCTGTCGCTTTAATTACATTAATCCATTTTCAAATGTTGAATCAGCCTTGCATTTCTTGATCATGGTGTATGGTTATTTTCATACATTGTTGGGCTTGAGTTGTCAATATATATTGAGAAATTTTCATCTATGTTCATGAGAGATGCTGGTCACTAGCTTTCTTGTAATATCTCTGTTGAGTATTAGGATAATATTGGTGTCACAGAATTGGTTAAGCTGTGTTTCTTCTGCTTCCATACATTGAAAGAAATTGTACATAATTGGTAAAATTTCTTCCTTTAATGTTTGATAGAATTCACCAGGGAATCCATGTGGGCCTGGTGCTGTTTAGAAAGGTTATTAATTATTCAATTTTTCAATTTTTAATAGACAGGCCCACCCAGATCATTTGTTTTCTTGTGTAAGTTTTGTGCTTTTCAGGGAATTGGTCCATTTAATCTAGATATCAAATTTATGGGCATAGAGTTGATCATAGACTTCTTTTGTTATTCTTATTATGTTCCTGGGATCTCTAAGATGTCTCTTCTTTCATTTCTGATGTCAGAAATTTGTATCCTCCCTCTTTTTTTTCTTAGTCTGGCTAAATGTTTATTGACTTTACTGCTCTTTTCAAAGAATCAGTTTTTGTTTCACTATTTTTTTCTATTGATTTCCTATTTTTAATATAATTGATTTATGCTCTAATTCTTTTTTCTCTTTTTTTTCTGCTTTTTAGGGTTAATTTGCTCTTCTTTTCCTACTGTCCTAATGGAAATTTAGATTATTGATTTTAAGTCACTCTTCTTTTCTAATAAATGCCTTTGATGTCATAAATTTCTCTCTACTGCTTTCACTGATTTTGATAAGTTGTGTTTTAATTTTCTTTTTGTTCAAAATATTGTAAAATTTCTCTTGAGATTTCTCCTTTGACTTTGATGTTGCTTAGAAGTGTGTTGTTTAATCTCCACCTATTTTATGATTTTCCAGTTATCTTTCTGTTATTGGTGCCTAACTTAATTCCATTACAGCACAAGAGCAGACATTTTATGGTTTCTATTCTTCTAAATTTGTAAAGGTTCGTTTTATAGCTCAGACTATGGCCTATTATAGGGAATGCTCTGTGTGCTGTGCTATTGTTGGATGAAGTCTCTTATACATATTCATTTTATCAGCTGATTGATGCAAGCCTGAACAATATGTTCACTCTACTGTTGCTGGATGAAGTAGTTCCTGTGGTGGTTTCTACTCATGAGTTTCCACACTGGTAAGCCATGACTCTCTATATTCACCTATCTCTTCAATCTTGGGGGCAATGGTTTTCTCTGCGTGTTCCCCTTTCTTCTGGATGCAAGAGTTGCTGACTTTAAGGTTCAACTTTTCATTGCTTTGAGGATGGGATGGTGAATTCTAAACTCCTTACATGTGGAACCAGAAACCCTCTATTTCACTCTGTTAGGTTGTTGGTGCTCTTGTTCTTATAGTGGGTGCTAAGTAATCTTGTCCAAATAGTATGAGTATACTGCATACTGAATTTTTTTTAATGAAGTGGGATTTTTTTGGCTTTTAATTTTTCAAAATTGTTTATCTCTCTTTTTATTTTAATTTTAAGAGTACCAACTCACCTTCTGATCTTGATGTGTTCTCTAGAGTATACAGAAGGAGATCTCTCAAGTGAATAAAAATATTAACTTTGGTAGATAAACAACTCTTGGCATTATTTTTTAGTTAATAAATCATTATCCTGTGAGTTTAGTGTATTTCCCCAGAAACTGATCACTTTTTGATGACTCTGTAAAGTCTAATTTCTGAATATGTGAATGTTGACTCTAGAGATAATATAGCCCTGCCTTCCCTCAGTCAAACCACCACTACCAACAACACTTTTATTAAATTCTCCAATAATAAGTGGCTGTGCTTTAGACACTCAGCCTCAGTTTCTTAATAAGTACTGCCCAAGTGAATATGATACATATTTTATTGGTGATTATCTACATTCAAGTATTTTAAATTGCATCCATCTTAATATGAGTCTATCACTTGCCCAGGATGACTATTCTAAATAACTTATTTAAATTCACCTCTACACTTATGATACATCTCAGAAATGTAAATGTTATACCTAGAGATTAAAAAAAAAAACAATGTGTTAGGGCAGCCTGGGTGGCTCAGCGGTTTAGCGCCGCCTTCAGCCCAGGGTGTGATCCTGGAGACGCAGGATCGAGTCCCACATCAGGCCCCTGCATGGAGCCTGCTTCTTCTCTGCCTGTGTCTCTGCTTCTCTCTTTGTCTCTCTCATGAATAAATAAAATCTTAAAAAAAAAAAAACAAACGACAACATGTTAATGGCTTTCTGTGTATATTGTGTAGGATGACCAAATCTGCCTTGCATTTTGGCTTTGGGGATTTTTTTTTTCATAAAGCGGCACTGAAATATATTTGACATACTAATAGCTTCCATTCCCAAATTTTTCAATAGTTCATTCTGTGATTGGAAAATTTATCTCTTGCAGCATAGCCTGATGTCTGTGGCAAAAGTTGGACAATGATCCCTGAGCCTGACTACTTTGATTGGTTCTGACAATCACATTTATTTGATTTGTTGTGATTGCACTGTTTATGGTATTCCACCATTTAACAATTTTAAAATAGACAATGGTAAGCTGATAAAGCATTATTATATTAGTTGATTCATTTTATAGGTACAGCCATCAACGGAAGAGCCTATACATTTGAAGTGGCATTAAGGACTCATACATTAGTAAATAGTAATATCCCAAAAGAAATAACATTTTGCTTGATAAAATGATCAGTTTTGATAAAGTATTTTGAAATGAGTTACATGTTGAGTTCATGGTGGGAAATAAGCCATTTTAACTAAGGACAGTGTAGACAGCCTAAACATTTGTCAATGCTCTGATACCATTGTGTGAATCAGCAAGTACATTTCTTAAATTTTCTAAGTGTTTCTTTTAATAATACAAAACTCTGTTCTTTCCTCTCACATGGGTAAGTTGAACAAAAAAATTTGGCCTTTTGAGCGGTTGAGAGAATTTACTCTTTTGTCTAAAGGCCTTGGCCCTGACTTTACCAATTTTACTTCCATATACAGTTTAGATAATACAATGCATTCATGAAGTAATATTAAGAAAGGAAGCTCAAAAAGTCTAAGTGGGGAGCTCTGTGTAAAAATTTATAGGCAATTAACCCTACCATATGTCACATCTCTGTCAGCCCTGGTCACATTAAACATTATAAGCAGTGTCAGCCATCTTTGCAACTTATGTCCTCGTGTGCATACTTGGCTGTGTCTTCTTTCTCCTGACACAATCTCCCACAGGTTCCTTCTCTGCAACCTCTTATTTAGGACTCTCTGAAATTCTAGGCATATGGTAAAAATAAAAACTCCTCTTCATTCATACCTGTTCAGAAAATGTTCCTTCTACCTCCTGCCCTAACAAAGCCCTGGCTTTCTGCTGAGGATGCAGTGTATGTTCTGTTTCCTAAGAACTTCTGAGGAGGAACTGCCCATGCCTTCACCAACTTCACACCTTGAGGCAGGTGAATGGAGTCTGCCTCTCCACTAACCTTTAACTCTTGAGTAGACATCCTAGATCTTTAGAGATCCAGGGCACTCTAACAACACCATCTGTATCCTGCTCTGTGAGGTGTCTTCTACTGGTTGTCTGGCCAGTCCACAAACATACTCTGAAGTTGCATCACCAGGGAAGGCCTGGCTGGCCAGGTGCTGGAGGGAAGAGGACAATAACCTTGTAGACACTTGTTCTTTATTGTTTGCCTGTTTGTCTCTATGTCTTGACTGTATGGTTTCTGATGCTTTGTCTAATTTATCCTTATTTCCCTGACATTGTCAGCCAACAAAATGGAAGCTGGCATGGTGGTGGCTAGATACCATAGCCCCATGGAAAAAAGCCAATGATCAGGGGACAACTGTAGTCAGAGTAGCCTCCATAAAGGTATTTTAGAATTTAGCTAACTCATCATATCCTGGATAAGAAGGAGGAGAATGAGAAAGAAATGAGAAAAAAGGATGAAAAGCAAAAAATAACAAGACTTTATATGTGGGATGATAAGCTGAGGAGAAAGTCCAAATAAGTGAAGTTGTCAGTGATCATACAAGAAGAATGCAAATGCAGACACCCTAGCAAGAGGGAGAGAGACTGGGCCAGGAGAATACAAGCAGGGGGTAAGCAGGGCAAATGAGAACCATGTAAGGGCAAATATTTGCAGTGACAGGGGGGAATTAAAAGTGGGAAAACTTATATAAAAGTGTTTAGGTTCTAAACTCAGTTCACAGGCATGCATCATTTGGGGTCAACTTTATCTTTGAAAATTCCTAAAAGTTCCCCATAAAGGCATATAGAGGTTTGACTATATTCAACATGTATAGAAGCAATGCGGATAGAATGTATAGAGTAATTCATAAAATATAATAAAGCAAACCTATGAAAGTATCATTTTATAGTAGTTTCATACCATAAGACAGAGGCCTACATGCATATGGTTTAATATATATTAAATGTTTATATGATGAGACGGTACTATATTTACTGCATGTCCTTTGAAAACTTACAATACTCCCATGAGAAAATACTGTGTCCCCTGAAACAAACCCCTTGTGAGGGGAGACAGCCTCCACAATATTTGCTTAACATGTGCTTCATTCTTTTTTTAAAAAAAACATGTGCTTCATTCTTGACTCACTGAGTAGTAGGAGTTTTGCCACCTGTTGCAGAATTAATGTGCTGTTTGGGCTTCCAATTTGGGAAATGGTGCCTGAATGCAAAGGAAGGCTAATGTTCATAATGAGTCCTGGATGCCATAGACTTTGTATCTAGAACTATTAAATTTTAAGATTTGTAAGCTTTCACAATGGTACAGTTCAGCATTCTAAGTGTGTACTCAATTTCAAAAAGTATATACTACTAAAGTATTATTTCTTTTTTTTCTTACAAACCCCTTTCAATATCAGCTTGTTTATTGAAAATTCCTGGAAGCTATGAAGTACCATCTGTTTCCTTATCAAACTTCACCCCCACAATCACAGGCAAATATCGTTGCTTTTTTTTTTTTTTTTAATTCATAAGGTTGCTTAGAAACAATGTGGTTCTATTCACAGGTTAGTTGTGATTGAGTCTCTGATGATGGGCCTTGTGCAAGAAAAACTAAAAACAAAAGAAAACAAAACCACAACCAAAAAACTGCCCAAATTCTGAAAACATCTTGAAAATCAACTTCCAATCCAGAAATACATACATGAACAAACTCCCCAAGTCAGCATCTTGCACACAAACACACATTAGAACGATGACTTCTTTGCAATCTGTCAACAGTCATGTGAACTGACAGGACTGTTTTGTATCTGATAGAAAACTCAGCAGTGGGGTCCCTTTGTAGGTAGCTTTCAGAAATCATTAGAAGTGTACAGCATGCCTGTTCAGCCTCAGAAGATTGAGTGGACTACAAAGAGTCCCCCCACCCCAAAAAAATGGATTTCTTAAGCTGAAAATGGTCAAAGTATCCCCGTGCCAACCCACTAGGGGAGAGTCAATATTCCAATTCTATTAGCTTCAATGAAAATAAAGAGAGACGTGAACAGACAGTGCAGAGAATGGCAGGGCATATTCTAGGAGAAAGGTGGCTTCTCTGGCAGGGGAAGGGGAGAAAAATAGGAAAAGAAAAATAAACAACAATGAAATAAAAGACCGTAACTGCTGTGACTTGGTTTATTCAGAGAAAAATATTAGTTAGAAAATAAGTCGACCCAGTGGTTTTTTTCTGTAGCATCATTTTACTCAACTGTTGATCAGAACAGCCCATTCTTTTTCAAATGGCCAAGAAAATCTCTTGCAGGTCCCAAAATAGAAAATCATTTCATGCATACTTTTACAAGTGTTATGGTAGACTTATGTTGACATAAACTGTTCCAAATATCTAGCATAGAAGTGAAGTATCAGCAATCAGCATGATATTTAATCTATTCTGAACAACTGGCTACATTAGGTTGAATGCTAAAATTCTGATTCACGTACGAACGTCCTGCTAAACAATTATGTCCTTTAAAATATCAACTTACATGTTCAGTCATGCTTCCCCCATACCCTAACCCCTTGGCAATATCTGGCTCTCTATTTTAATCTATTCACTGTTCAAAGCCATGTTGTGTGCCTACTGTACACCAGGCACTGTACAAGATAGTTCACATAAGTTCAATCTTCCTAAAGGCTCCATAGTACTGTTCTTATTATCCTTTCCATTTGAAAATGAGGAGACTGACACTCCAGAGCTCAATAATCTTCTCCATACTTATTGTATTACAAAATACGTAGTCTTTCCGTTCCATTACAGAGCAGTCTACTCATCAGGACCTGGTAGCAAACAAAATAGAGTCCTTTGTCCTATGTCTTTTAAGGTGTGAAGCTCAGCTTGTGGTGAGCATAACATATAGAATCATTGTATCACTATGTTGTACACCTGAAACTAATGTAACATTCTGTCGTCCACTATACTTTGATAAACAAATGAACAAGTATAAAGCTCAGGAATTTCCAGTTGACAAATATAAGCAGAATGAGTACATCAAAGTGGAATATAGCTCAAGGTAAAAATACACACTAAACTGCTATACCCTGGGAATATTCTGAACATGGGGCAGGCTGCCAAATGAGAGTGAAATCAGATTGTAATCTGCCAGGAACTTAGAGTCCAGGGCAACTGTCAAAGAGAAATGGGCAAGGAGACCTTTGAAACAAGCTCAGTCCTAATTGAATGGCTGTATGTGATGTCACTCCCCAGTACACAGCTTCTGCAGGTTATTTAATGGGAGAAGGCAGAGGCATGAAGGTTAGTCTTCACATACTGTAAATAGGAATATACTCAGGCTTGTATTTACAAACTGGGCATTGTTTAACATTCATCTTAAAGTGCCTCTAAGAATAGGGTATCACATGCCCTTAAGAATTCAAGAAAAAAAAAAGAATACCACTTAAATATTACAATGCTATTTAAAATGTCCCAATGATAAAGTAGTTGATCTCAATTGCACATTTCTGATTTATCTGTTCCCGAGGGACATAAGTGGTGGAGAAGAACATAGTTCTTCAGTTATAGGCATCATAGTTTGAGGGTCAGCATTTGAAGCGGATTTTATTTTTAATATTTAAATTCTTCTATTTGGCCAAGAAATAAAATAGGTTTTGCTTGCCCAAACAAGAGGCATGGTCTTGTTTGGGAAACAAAAGTATACTATAAATTTCTTTATACCTACCAAAGCCCATAGGTTGTTGGCAATGGAGCAGTAGGCCACTTCTCAAAGCGTTAAGTGTGTTATTCCAACAACAGACAGAGATCCCCAGAAGATATGGATGTCTGGGCCTTTGTAACCACACTGTTAGAGCCTGAAGTGTCTAAAAATATCTGAAAAGAGAGTCTCTTTCTAGAGAGAGCCCAACTGTACTGATTCTTGACTAAACACATACTCCATGTCTCTTGAATGATACTAAAAGGTGACTTCCCATTGGATCATATGTTAGAGTAAGTGATGTTCAAACAACGTAGACAAATGGTTCAAATAACTTAGACAATATGTGAAGGGTTGCCTGCACTGGGTCTTTCCTTCAACCTCATTTTTTTTTTACCCCTCTACCATTTCTCCCAGAGTCTTATTTTAATATCTCTACTAGTCTTTGTGTCTGAGGCTTCAAAATTCCATACCCATTGAGCACTTCCATTCTTCATAGTGGGATGTCTATAAGACACACAAATTTCTCCCCTGCTGCAAATTATCACCTCTCATTCTTTTTTTAAAGATTTTATTTATTTATTCATGAGAGACATAGAGAGAGAAAGAAAGAAAGAGGCAGAGACACAGGCAGAGGGAGAAGCAGGCTCCATGCAGGGAGCCCAACACAGGACTCGATCCCGGGACTCCAGGATCAAGCCCTGGGCCAAAGGTGGTGCTAAACTGCTAAACTACCTGGGCTGCCCCCTCTCATTCTTTTATAATAAATTAGTCATTCCCTAAAAGGCATCCAAATTGGTAGAGAAGTAAAACTCTTACTATTTGCTGATGACATGATACTATTACTAGAAAACTCTGCAGACTCCACAAAGCAAAAACAAAAAAACAAAAACAAAAACCTGCAAGAACTGACAAATGAATTCAGTTAAATCACAGTATACAAAATCAATGTACAAAGATCTGTTGCATTCCTATACACTAATAATGAAGGAGCAGAAAGTGAAAGTAAGAAAACAATCTCATTTACAATTGCACCAAGAACAGTAAAGTATCTAGGAATAAACTTAACCAAATTGGTGAAAGACCTGTATTCAGAAAACTATAAAACAATGGTGAAAGAAATGGAAAGAAATTCCATGCTCATGGGTTAGAATAATAAATATTGTTTAAATGTCTATACTACCCAAAGCAATCTACAGATTTAATGTAATCTCTATCAAAATAGCAATAGTATTTTCCACAAAATTAAAACAAGCAATCCTAAAATTTGCATGGCACACAAAAGACCTCAAATAACCAAAGCCATCTTGAACAAGGAAAACAAAACTGGAGGTATCACAATTCCAGATTTTCTATTATACTACCAAGTAATAGTAGTTAAAACAGTATGGTACTGGCATAAAAATAGACACATAGATCTATGCAAGAGAAGAGAAAACTCAGAAATAAACCTACAATTATATGGTCAATTAATCTTTGACAAAGCAGTAATGAATATAGAATGCAAAAAAGAAAGTCTCTTCAACAAATGGTGTTGAGAAAACCAGAGAGCCACATGCAAAAGAAATAAACTGGGCTGCTTCTTTCATCATACACACACAAAAAAATTCAAAATAGACTAACGGTCTAAATGTGAGATCTGAAATATAAAAATCTGTAAAGAGAGCAGAGGCAGTTATCTTTCTGACATCAGCCATAGCAACATATTTCCAGATATGTCTTCCAAGGCAAGGAAAATAAAAGCTAAATAAACTATTGGTACTACATCAAAATAGTTTCTGCACAGTGAAGGAAACAATCAGCAAAACTAAAAGGCAACCTACTGAATGGGAGAAGATACTTGCAAATGACATATCTGATAAAGGATTACTATCCAAAATATATAAAGAACTGATGTTGGGAATCTCTGGGTGGTTCAGTGGTTAAGTGCCTGCCTTCGGCCCAGGGCATGATCCTGGAGTCCTGGGATCAAGTCCCACATCAGGCTTCCTGCATGGAGCCTGCTTCTCCCTCTGCCTGTGTCTCTGCCTCTTTCTCTCTCTCTCTCTCTCTCTCTCTCTGTGCATCTTTCATGAATAAATAAATAAAATCTTAAAAAAAAAGAACTGATGTAACTCAATACCAAAAAAACCCCAAATCATCCAATTAAAAATAGGCACAAGATATGAACAGACATTTCTCCAAAGAAGACATACAGATGGCCAATAGACACATGAAAATATTCTCAATATCAATTATCATCAGGGAAATGCAAATCAAAACAAAAGGAGATATCATTTCACACATGTCAAAATGGCTAAAATTAAAAAAACACAGCAAATAACAAGTGTTGGCAATGATGTGGAGGAAGAGGAACCCTCATGCACTGCTGGTGCGAACGCAAACTGGTGCAGCCACTGTGGAAAATAGTATAGAGATTCCAATCAATCAATCAATCAATCAATCAATGAGTACATGAATGAATGAATGAATAAATAAATAAATAAAATCTACCCTACTACCCAACGTACTACAATTATACTATTGAGTATTTACCCAAAGGATATAAAAACATCAAATCAAAGGGATATAGACATCCCTATGTTTATTGCAGCACCATTTACCATAGTCAAAGTACGGAAGCACCCCAAGTGTTAATCAACAGATGACTAGATAAAGAAGATGCAGTGTGTTTATGTGCATGTGTGTGAATGTGTAGGAATATTTTTCAAACATTAAAAAAAGAATGAAACCATGCCATTTCCAATGATATCACAAAGCTAGGAAGTATAATTTTTAAGTGAAATAAGTCAGTCAGAGAAAGACAAATATCATGATCTCACTCATATGTAGAATTTAAGAAACAAAACAAATGAGTAAAGGAGGGGGAAAAAAGAGAAATAAAAAAAACAGACTCTTAGTTATGGAGAACAAATTGATGATTACCAGAGAAGTGGGTGGGAAGATGGGAGAAATAAGGGATAAGGATTAAAGAGTACATTGACCATTATGAACAAAATAAAATAAAGTGAAGTAAAAAAAAAAAAAATCAGGGGCACCTAGGTGGCTCAGTCGGTTAAGTGGCTGCCTTCAGCTCAGGTCATATTCCCAAGGGTCCTAGGATCAAACCCCGCATTGGGCTGCCTGCTCAGTGGGGAATCTGCTTCTCCCTCTTTCTGCTCCTCCCCCTGCTCCTGTTCTTTCTCTCAACTAAATAAATAAATCCTTTTTAAAGAAATCACTCAGTCCTTTCCAGAAGAAGAATGCAGAAGGATCAAGGAGTTCTATGGACAGAGATTTCTGTCCACCCTACATGCCCTAACCTTGGAGCTGTGTCACTATGGAAGGTATGATGTTAAGGGGGTAGTAATCCAGACTAGGAATCTATGATCAAAGCAAGCAATCATTCTGTGCCTTCTGGAAGCTAAAGGGTGTAGTGAATTGCATGGCATCAAAGTAAATCAAGAATAATATATAGTCATTCTCTTATGCATGCATTTATTCACTCTCTCATGTATTCATTCATCAGATACTTACAAAGTACCTATAGTATTCAAGACAATGAGCTAAGAGTAAGATACATCAGAATAGACAAGAGCAAACAAGAAAATAAAAAGCCAAGTGAACTAGACAAAACAACATCACTTCTTAGATCCATCAGAGAAGTGAGATCATAGGGCAAGGTGCTGCCCTAAAAATTAGTGAGACAAACAGATACCAAGAATCAAAAATTATCAGAGCAGGAAATTATGAGCAAAAATCTCTGTGGGAACCAGCACTGGAGTAGGAACACTTGAATTATAACTGATGAACTGCTAATGGCACAGTGTGGACAAATTTGAAAAATGAAAATTTCAGAGAATCCTTTCACATTTTTCTGAGTTTTACCTCAGAGAGTTCAACAAGGTCCTCAAAGTAACTGGGAAAAAATATCCTCCTGCTTCCAGGAAGGAGAGAGAAAATGATCCATTTTGAAATACATTGGAGCATTCTGTTCTTCTAAGTAAGGCCTAACCTCAGGAAAACATATTTTAACAAAGCCTAATCACTAGTTTCATGAGGGAAGGGAAATACCCAACTCTTGTTTCCTCTAGCTATTCTGTTCCATGTAAGATAGAGAGGACATACTGAGAAACAACAGTGAAGTTCACAATCTAGGATCTCAGGCTTACCAAAAGACTAAGACATAAAACAGGACTATGGAATGCTTCCTTTCCCCACCCCCTCCCACATTACCACTACATTTCTACAGGTCCATTTATAATTTCTTTTATCTAATATATGTCCACCTATCAAAAAAATTGCAAGGCAGAAAACATAGTTTGAAGAGGATGAGCAAACATCAGAGGCAGATTCAGTTAAGTCAAGGATGTGGGAATTATCAGGTGAAGAGTTTTTAATGATTAATATGCTAGACAGGTCGATGGAAAAAGCAGACAACATGCAAGAATAGACAGAAAATGTTGGCAGAGGGATAGAGATTCTTAAGAAAGAATCAGAAAGAAATGCTAGAGATCAAAAACACTAAATCAGAATGAAGAATACCTTTGATGGGCCTATCAGTACCCTATAGTCAGTTGAGGAAAGAATCTCTAAACATGAGAATATGACAATAAAAATTTCTCATACTGAGAAGCAAAAACAAAGAGACAAAAACAAATGAAAAATGATATCCGTCTGTTTGAGACCTTGATTAAACAAATCAATTTTTTTGACAGAAATAATCTGCTGAAGTTCTCACATAGGCCTGAGTCTATCTATTAAAGAAACTGAATCAATAATTAGTAATCTTCCAAACCAGAAGCACCAGGTCTAGATGAGCTCACTGGTGAATTCTATCAAGCATTAAAGAAAAAAATATTATACCAATTCTCTACAATACCTATTGTAGGATAAAAACAATGGAAACGCTTTCTAACTTATTCTATGAGGTCAGCATTACCTTAATACTAATATCAGAGAAAGATATTACAAGAAACATAGGTGCAACAATCCTCAAAAAAATATTGGTAAATCAAATCCAACAATTTATAAAAGGAATTATATACCACAACCAAGAGGGATTTATTCCAGGTATGCAAGACTGGTTCAATATTCAAAACTTAATTAACATTATACAACATATCACTCGGCTGAAAAATAAAACTTGCCTGATCAAGTAAAAAAATGCAGAAAACACATCTGACAAACTCTCAACATCCATTCATCATATATGTATTAAGAAAACAACCTCTAAGTAAACTTGAAATAAAGGGGAACTTTTTAAACTTGATAACAACAACAAAACCTTATAGCTTACATCACACTAAATAGTGAAAACCTTGGAACATTCTCATCAAGACAAAACATGACAAAGTTATCATCTCTCACCACTCCTTTTTGATACTGTGCTGTAAGTTCTAGCTAATGCAATAATACAAAAAGGAAATAAAAGGTAGGATGGAAGAAAAAAATGTCTGTTCACAGATGACATGATTATCTTTGTGGAAAATCCAAAGGAAAAGAAAAGAAAAAAAAAGGAGGAGAGGAGAGAGGAAAGAAGAGGAGAGGGGAGAGAAGGGGAGGGGAGAGGAAAAAGAGAATAGAGAAGAGAAGAGGAGAAATCGATAGCTTGGAACTAAAAGGTGACTTACAGGAAGGTCACAGGATACAATGTTAACATACAAAAGCCAATTCCTCTCTTATATTTCATCAATGAGCAAAGAGAATCTGAAATGGAAAACATAATAGCATTTACATGGGCTTTTCCAAAAGAAAATACTTAGGTATAAAGGTAACAAAATATGTAGAAGATCTATGTAAGGAAAACTAAACAACTGTGGTGAAAGATAAAAAAAGAGAATAAAATAAATGGAGAGCTATTTCATTCCTGTGTATAGAAAGATTCAATATTACCAAGATGTCAGTTCTTCCCAACTTGATTTATAGATTTTCATGCCATCTCAACAAAATTCCAGCAAGGATTTTGTGTATATTGACAAACTGATTTTAATGTTTATATGGAAAGGCATAACCCCCAAATAATCAATATTGAAAGATAAGAACAAAGTTGAAGGACTGACATCATCTAATTTCAAGACTCACTATAAAACTATTGAAATTGGGGGCACCTGGGTGGCTCAGTCAGTTACATGTCTGCCTCCATCTCAGGTCATGATCTCTGGGTCCTGGGATCAAGCCCACAAGGGGCTCCCTGCTCAATAGAGAGTTACTTCCTCTTCCCCCACCTCCAATTGTACATATTCTCATGCTCACTCTCTCTCTCCAATAAAGAAATAAAATCTTTAAAAAAAAGGCAAACTACTGAAATTGTGTAATATAAATGAAAGAACAGACATCTAGATCATCAGTATAGAAGAGAGGCCAGAAATATACCCTTATAAATACAGTCAACTGGTCTTTACAAAACTGCAAAGGCAGTAAAATGGAGCAAAGATCATCTACTGGAAAAATGAGTCATCCGTATGAAAAAACAAAAATTAAACAAAACAAAACAAAATTTAGATACAGGTCTTACATCTTTAACAAAGATTAACTGATGAGCATAGATCCACCTATAAAATGCAAAACCATAAAACTCCTAGAGGATAACAGGAAGAAAATCTATATGACCTTGGATATAATGATGACTTTACATACAACACCAAAACATGATTCATAGAAGAAATAACTGATAAACTGGACTTTATTAAAATTAAAAATCTCTACTCTGAGAAGGACAATGTGAAGATAATGAGAGGATAAACTACAGATGGGGAGAAATTATTTTCAAAAGCCAGGTTTGATAAATGACTATCCAACACACCAAAGAACACTTAAAACTCAGTAGTAAGAAAAATGAACAAGTGATAAAAAAATAGGCAAAAGACTTGAACAGACAACCTATCAAAAAAGATATACAGATGGCAAGTAAGTATATCAAAAGATAATTCTTTTACATAATATGGCAATAGTGCATTGCAAATTAAGACAGTCTCATTAGTCTGTCCATAGCTTGTCTTAACTACAGATAAACCAATGACCAGCAACTGACACAAGAAACATAAGAGAAAGGATCAGGAAGTGGTTAAAAATTATTAAAATGAAAAAGATGTGCCTAAAAAAAAAAAAGGACCTTAAAACAACCATGAGCTATCACTACACATCTATTACAGTGGCCAAAATGCAAAAAAATAGCAGGACCAAATGCTGGTGAGAAGGGGGACCAACGATAACTCATTCCTTGCTGGTGGCAATGCAAAATGGTGCAGCCACTTTGGATGACAGTTGGATAGTTTTGCATAAAACTAAACACCATGTGATCCAGGAATTGCATTTCTTGGTATTTACCCAAATAAACTGAAAACTTGAGTGCACACAACAACCTGCATACAGATATTTATAGTAATTGCTTTATTAGTAATTGTCAATTACAGCAACCAAGCTGTCCTTCCAGAGCTGGATGGGTAAATAAGCCATAGCACATCCAGACCATGGGATATTTATTCAGTGCTAAAATTAAAAGAGCTAACACAAAACTTAGAAAGATAGAGGACATTTCAATGCATATTAAGTGAAAGGAGCTAATCTGAAGAAGTATATAGTATATGATTTAAACTATATGATATTCAGAATAAAGAAAACTATGTAGACAGTAAAAAGATCAATGATGATCAGATATTAGTAGGGAGGAAAGGATAAATAAGTCTGGCACAGAGGATTTTCAGAGCAGTGAAACTCTACTATATGATACTACAGTGGTAAAAGCATGCTATTATATATTTTTCAAAACCTATGAAATGTACAACATCAAGAGTAAACCCTAAGGTAAACCATGGATTTGAGGTTATATTAATGCATCAGTGTAGGTTCATCAATCATCACAAAGACAAGACACTGGGATGCAAGATACTGCAGTTCTGTATGTAGGGGGGACAGGGATATGTGACAATTCTCCAAACTTCCTGTTCAATTTTATTGTGAACCTAAAAATTCTCTAAAACAATAAAGTTCATTAATTAAAGAAATTCAACAGTTTATAAAAAATCAAACATTCCAGTTAGAAAGTGGGAAATAGACATGATGAGACATTACATTGGAGAGGATAAAGATGACATATAAACACATGAAAAAGCATTCAACATCATTAGCTATTAGCAAACTTGCCAATTAAAACCATGATGAGTTGTCACTATATACCTATCAGAATGGCTAACACACAAAAAAAGAAGCTAGAGTTAATCGGGATGCTGAGATACTGGTTCGGTCAGACACTGCTGGTAGGAATGTAAAATAGCATGTCATTGTTGAACAATGTTTATGATACTCTTATAAAATGAAACATGCACTTACCATATGATCCAGCAATTGCACTCATGGGCATTTATTGAATTCTAAAGCCTATATACTTCATATAAAAGCCTGTACATTGGTGTTCTGAGTAGTTTTATTTATAACATTAAAAAAAAAAACCCCTGGAAACAATTTAGATGTCCTTCAGAGGGTGAACTGTTCAGTCCAACTATGGTACATCCTTACCATAGAATACTAATCAGCAATAAAAAGGAAAGAATTATTGATACACAACACAATCTGAATAAGTCCCAGGGAAGGGGAGGGGCAAGACGGCAGAAGAGTAGGGTCCCTAAGTCACCTGTCCCCACCAAATTACCTAGATAACCTTCAAATCACCCTGAAAATCTACGAATTCGGCCTGAGATTTAAAGAGAGAACAGGGGATCCCTGGGTGGCGCAGTGGTTTAGCGCCTGCCTTTGGCCCAGGGCCCGATCCTGGAGACCCGGGATCGAATCCCACGTCGGGCTCCCTGTGCATGGAGCCTGCTTCTCCCTCTGCCTGTGTCTCTGCCTCTCTCTCTCTCTCTCTGCCTCTCTCTCTCTCTCTGTATGTGTGACTATCATAAAAAAAAAAAATAAAGAGAGAACAGCTGGAATGCTGCAGTGAGAAGAATTTGTGCTTCTCTCAAGGTAGGAAGATGGGGGAAAAAAGAAATAAAGAAACAAAAGGCCTCCAAGGGGGAGGGGCCCCGCGAGGAGCCGGGCTGAGGCCGGGGCGAGTGTCCCCAGGACAGGAGAGCCCCGTCCCGGAGACGCAGGAGCTGCACCAACCTTCCCGGGCGGAAAGGGGCTCGCAGGGAGTTGGAGCAGGACCCAGGAGGGCGGGGATGCCCTCGGGCTCCCGGGGACAGTAACAGACACCTGCGCCCCGGGAGAGTGCGCCGAGCTCCCTAAGGGCTGCAGCGCGCACGGCGGGACCCGGAGCAGCTCGGAGGGGCTCGGGAGCAGCTCCGGGGAGGGGGCTGCGGGGCGGGAGCAGCTCCGAGGGGGAGGAAGAGGCTCCGTGCGGAGGGAGCTGCGCGGCCGGGAGCGCAAATCCAACAGCCCAGACCCCGGGAGCACAGGGCTCCGGGACACAGCCCAAAATCCGGCCTCCCCCCGGGACAGGCAGACGCCGGGAGGGCCCAGGACAGCGAGGACGCGCCTGCCCCAAGCTGAGCAGATCAGCAGCCCCGCCCCGGAGCCTCCAGGCCCTGCAGACGGAGAGCTTTGGAGTTACTGTGGGAGCTGAACCCAGGGCTCCAGAGCTGGCCCCGCCACTGCGGTTGTTCCTCCTGGGGCCTCACGGGGTAAACAACCCCCACTGAGCCCTGCACCAGAGAGGGCCAGAGCAGCTCCCCCAAGTGCTCACACCTGAAAATCAGCACAACAGGCCCCTCTCGCAGAAGACCAGCTAGACGGACAAGTTCCAGGGGAAGTCAAGGGACTTAGAGTATACAGAAACAGAAGATACATCCCCGTGTGTTTTGTTTTGTTTTGATTTGTTTTTTGCTTATTGATTTCTGTTTGTTACCCCCACCCTTTTTTCTTTCTCTTTTTCTTCTTTTTTTTTTCTTTCTTTTTTCTTTTTTCTTTTTCGCTTTTCTTTCCTTCTTTCTCTCCTCTCTTTTTCTCCTTTTCCCAATACAACTTGTTTTTGACCACTCTGCACTGAGCAAAATGACTAGAAGGAAAACCTAACCTCAAAAGAAAGAATCAGAAACAGTCCTCTCTCCCACAGAGTTACAAAATCTGGATTACAATTCAATGTCAGAAAGCCAATTCAGAAGCACTATTATACAGCTACTGGTGGCTCTAGAAAAAAGCATAAAGGATTCAAGAGACTTCATGACTGCAGAATTTAGAGCTAATCAGGCAGAAATTAAAAATCAATTGAATGAGATGCAATCCAAACTAGAAGTCCTAATGACGAGGGTTAACAAGGTGGAAGAACGAGTGAGTGACATAGAAGACAAGTTGATGGCAAAGAGGGAAACTGAGGAAAAAAGAGACAAACAATTAAAAGACCATGAGGATAGATTAAGGGAAATAAATGACAGCCTGAGGAAGAAAAACCTACGTTTAATTGGGGTTCCCGAGGGCGCCAAAAGGGCCAGAGGGCCAGAATATGTATTTGAACAAATCATAGCTGAAAACTTTCCTAATCTGGGAACGGAAACAGGCATTCAGATCCAGGAAATAGAGAGATCCCCCCCCCCCAAATCAATAAAAAACCGTTCAACACCTCGACATCTAATAGTTAAGCTTGCAAATTCCAAAGATAAAGAGAAAATCATTAAAGCAGCAAGAGACAAGAAATCCTTGACTTTTATGGGGAGGAGTATTAGGGTAACAGCAGACCTCTCCACAGAGACCTGGCAGGCCAGAAAGGGCTGGCAGGATATATTCAGGGTCCTCAATGAGAAGAACATGCAACCAAGAAGACTTTATCCAGCAAGGCTCTCATTCAAAATGGAAGGAGAGATAAAGAGCTTCCAAGACAGGCAGCAACTGAAAGAATATGTGACCTCCAAACCAGCTCTGCAAGAAATTTTAAGGGGGACTCTTAAAATTCCCCTTTAAGAAGAAGTTCAGTGGAACAATCCACAAAAACAAGGACTGAATAGATATCATGATGACACTAAACTCATATCTGTCAATAGTAACTCTGAACATGAACAGGCTTAATGACCCCATCAAAAGGCGCAGGGTTTCAGACTGGATAAAAAAGCAGGACCCATCTATTTGCTGTCTACAAGAGACTCATTTTAGACAGAAGGACACCTACAGCCTGAAAATAAAAGGTTGGAGAACAATTTACCATTCAAATGGTCCTGAAAAGAAAGCAGGGGTAGCCATCCTTATATCAGATAAACTAAAATTTACCCTGAAGACTGTAGTGAGAGATGAAGAGGGACACTATCTCATACTTAAAGGATCTATCCAACAAGAGGACTTAACAATCCTCAATATATATGCCCCGAATGTGGGAGCTCCCAAATATTTAAATCAATTAATAACCAAAGTGAAGAAGTACTTAGATAATAATACACTTACACTTGGTGACTTCAGTCTAGCTCTTTCTACCCTAGATAGGTCTTCTAAGCACAACATCTCCAAAGAAACGAGAGCTTTAAATGATACACTGGACCAGATGGATTTCACAGATATCTACAGAACTTTACATCCAAACTCAACTGAATACACATTCTTCTCAAGTGCACATGGAACTTTCTCCAGAATAGACCACATAATAGGTCACAAATCGGGTCTGAACTGATACCAAAAGATTGGGATCGTCCCCTGCATATTCTCAGACCATAATGCCTTGAAATTAGAACTAAATCACAAGAAGAAGTTTGGAAGGACCTCAAACATGTGAGGTTAAGGACCATCCTGCGAAAAGATGAAAGGGTCAACGAGGAAATTAAGGAAGAATTAAAAAGATTCATGGAAATTAATGAGAATGAAGATACAACCGTTCAAAATCTTTGGGATGCAGCAAAAGCAGTCCTAGGGGAAAATACATCGCAATACAAGCATCCATTCAAAAACTGGAAAGAACTCAAATACAAAAGCTAACCTTACAAATAAAGGAGCTAGAGAAAAAACAGCAAATAGATCCTACACCTAGCAGAAGAAGAGAGTTAATAAAGATTTGAACAGAACTCAACGAAATCGAGACCAGAAGAACTGTGGAACAGATCAACAGAACCAGGAGTTGGTTCTTTGAAAGAATTAATAAGATAGATAAACCATTAGCCAGCCTTATTAAAAAGAAGAGAGAAAAGACTCAATTTAATAAAATCATGAATGAGAAAGGAAAGATCACTACCAACACCAAGGAAATACAAATGTTTTTAAAAACATATTATGAATAAAAAAAAATAAAATAAAATAAAAACATATTATGAACAGCTATACGCCAATAAATTAGGCAATCTAGAAGAAATGGACGCATTCCTGGAAAGCCACACATTACCAAAACTGGAACAGGAAGAAATAGAAAACCTGAACAGGCCAATAACCAGGGAGGAAATTGAAGCAGTCATCAAAAACCTCCAGACACAAAAGTCCAGGGCCAGATGGCTTCCCAGGGGAATTCTATCAAACGTTTAAAGAAGAAACCATACCTATTCTCCTAAAGCTGTTTGGAAAGATAGAAAGAGATGGAGTACTTCCAAATTCATTCTATGAGGCCAGCATCACCTTAATTCCAAAATTAGACAAAGACCCCACCAAAAAGGAGAATTACAGACCAATATCCCTGATGAACATGGATGCAAAAATTCTCAACAAGATACTAGCCAATAGGATCCAACAGTATATTAAGAAAATTATTCACCATGACCAAGTAGGATTTATCCCCAGGACACAAGGCTGGTTCAACACTCATAAAACAATCAATGTGATTCATCATATCAGCAAGAGAAAAACCAAGAACCATATGACCCTCTCATTAGATGCAGAGAAAGCATTTGACAAAATATAGCATCCATTCCTGATCAAAACTCTTCAGAGTGTAGGGATAGAGGGAACATTCCTCGACATCTTAAAAGCCATCTACGAAAAGCCCACAGCAAATATCATTCTCAATGGGGAAGCACTGGGAGCCTTTCCCCTAAGATCAGGAACAAGACAGGGATGTCCACTCTCACCACTGCTATTCAACATAGTACTGGAAGTCCTAGCCTCAGCAATCAGACAACAAAAAGACATTAAAGGCATTCAAATTGGCAAAGAAGAAGTCAAACTCTCCTCCTTCGCTGATGACATGATATTCTACATAGAACCCAAAAGCCTCCACCCCAAGATTGCTAGAACTCATACAGCAATTTGGTAGCATGGCAGGATACAAAATCAATACCCAGAAATCAATGGCATTTCTATACACTAACAATGAGACTGAAGAAAGAGAAATTAAAGAGTCAATCCCATTTACAATTGCACCCAAAAGCATAAGACACCTAGGAATAAACCTAACCAAAGAGGTAAAGGATCTATACCCTAAAAACTATAGAACACTTCTGAAAGAAATTGAGGAAGACACAAAGAGATGGAAAAATATTCCATGCTCATGGATTGGCAGAATTAATATTGTGAAAATGTCAATGTTACCCAGGGCAATTTACACGTTTAATGCAATCCCTATCAAAATACCATGGACTTTCTTCAGAGAGTTAGAACAAATTATTTTAAGATTTGTGTGGAATCAGAAAAGACCCCGAATAGCCAGGGGAATTTTGAAAAAGAAAACCATATCTGGGTGCATCACAATGCCAGATTTCAGGTTGTACTACAAAGCTGTGGTCATCAAGACAGTGTGGTACTGGCACAAAAACAGACACATAGATCAGTGGAACAGAATAGAGAATCCAGAAGTGGACCCTGAACTTTATGGGCAACTAATATTCAGTAAAGGTGGAAAGACTATCCATTGGAAGAAAGACAGTCTCTTCAATAAATGGTGCTGGGGAAATTGGACATCCACATGCAGAAGAATGAAACTAGACCACTCTCCTACACCATACACAAAGATAAACTCAAAATGGATGAAAGATCTAAATGTGAGACAAGATTCCATCAAAATCCTAGAGAAGAACACAGGCAACACCCTTTTTGAACTCAGCCACAGTAACTTCTTGCAAGATACATCCATGAAGGCAAAAGAAACAAAAGCAAAAATGAACTATTGGGACTTCATCAAGATAAGAAGCTTTTGCACAGCAAAGGATACAGTCAACAAAACTAAAAGACAACCTACAGAATGGGAGAAGATATTTGCAAATGACGTTTCAGATAAAGGGCTAGTTTCCAAGATCTATAAAGAACTTATTAAACTCAACACCAAAGAAACAAACAATCCAATCATGAAATAGGCAAAAGACGTGAACAGAAATCTCACAGAGGAAGACATAGACATGGCCAACATGCACATGAGAAAATGTTCTGCATCACTTGCCATCAGGGAAATACAGATCAAAACCACAATGAGATACCACCTCACACCAGTGAGAATGGGGAAAATTAACAAGGCAGGAAACCACAAATGTTGGAGAGGATGCGGAGAAAAGGGAACCCTCTTACACTGTTGGTGGGAATGTGAACTGGTGCAGCCACTCTGGAAAACTGTGTGGAGGTTCCTCAAACAGTTAAAAATATACCTGCCCTACGACCCAGCAATTGCACTGTTGGGGATTTACCCCAAAGATACAAATGCAATGAAACGCCGGGACACCTGCACCCCGATGTTTATAGCAGCAATGGCCACAACAGCCAAACTGTGGACGGAGCCTCGGTGTCCATCGAAAGATGAATGGATAAAGAAGCTGTGGTTTGTGTATACAATGGAATATTCCTCAGGCATTAGAAATGACAAATACCCACCATTTGCTTCAACGTGGATGGAACTGGAGGGTATTATGCTGAGTGAAGTAAGTCAATCGGAGAAGGTCAAACATTATATGTTCTCATTCATTTGGGGAATATATATAATAGTGAAAGGGAATAGAAGAGAAGGGAGAAGAAATGTGTGGGAAATATCAGAAAGGGAGACAGAACGTAAAGACTCCTAACTCTGGGAAACGAACTAGGGGTGATGGAAGGGGAGGAGGGCGGGGTGGGGGTGAATGGGTGGCGGGCACTGAGGGGGGCACTTGACAGGATGAGCACTGGGTGTTATTCTGTATGTTGGTAAATTGAACACCAATAAGAAATTAATTTATTAAAAAAAATACCCAGGGAAATGTGTAACTGTGCTGTGTATTAACCCCCCCCAAAAAAAGTCAATTCCTAAAGGTATTATACTGTATGACTATATATAACATTATAGAAATCAGGAAATTTTTCAACATAAAAATTAGATCTGTGTTTGCTTGCAGTTATGGATGGGAGGAAGGTGGATGAGGTCAACATGAGAGGACAACATAAATACATCTCGTTGGAAGACCTTAAGATTTTGACCACCCAGGATCTTTTGAATTTTCTGAGTCTTCAAAAATGGCTGGAGTGGGGATCCCTGGGTGGCGCAGTGGTTTGGTGCCTGCCTTTGGCCCAGGGCGCGATCCTGGAGACCCGGGATCGAATCCCACGTCAGGCTCCCTGCATGGAGCCTGCTTCTCCCTCTGCCTGTGTCTCTGCCTCTCTCTCTCTCTCTCTCTCTCTCTCTGTGACTATCATAAATTAATAAAAATCAAAAAATTAAATATAAAAATGGCTGGAGCGGGCAGCCCTGGTGGTGCAGTGGTTTAGCGCCGCCTGCAGCCCAGGGTGTGATCCTGGAGACCCGGCATCGAGTCCCACATCAGGCGCCCTGCACGGAGCCTGCTTCTCCCTCTGCCTGTGTCTCTGCCTTCTCTCTCTCTCTCTCTCTCTGTCTCTGTCTCTCATAAATGAATAAAATATTTTAAAAAAAGGCTGGAGTTCTTCCAGTTATTATTTGAAGGTAGTGCAGAAATCTCTTATATACACAAGGCAACATGTATCCTCCTTATAATCTTCTCCTACTTGTCTTCCTGGTCCACAAATCCATAAGCAGAGTTATGACTTACGTGTTAGCATGGCCCAGCTGGGGTTGGTAAGACTGAAAAAGGAGGAAATGAAATATCCACATCAATATCAAAGGAGCTGCAAGACCTAGCCATGGCAAAGTAAGCATGAGGATTCTTGATCAAGAAGACTGGAGATTAAAAAAAAAAAAAGACTGGATCTCAATTAGACAGGATTTAACACCCTAGAAAGAACCCTAGGAGATGATGTATCAATTCACTACTGGGATGCTTCCAGAAGCATGGAAAAAATGATGCCCTGTGCCAAGTAGAGTGGAACAGTCAGAATTATTGTGTAGCAGATAGTGGAGAACTGGATTAAGAAGGTTAGTTCTTCTAGGGGGTATGCTGAAAGAGAAATGCTTTGTATCATCAGAAGTCTCAACAAATGATCATGTTTCAAAGGGAGACCTAGGGGACTTAACAGTCACCAAAGCCATAAGGAATATGCTGGAGAGAATAGAATAAACATCATAAAAATTTTAGTGGTAGATCATTTCTAGAGGATAGGACTGTAGAAGTTATTGCAGAATTTAAGTCATTTATGGCAATAGGGAAAAAAACTATTGGGGTCAGGTGATGGGAGATAAAAAACTAGAATTCAGGGTCAGAATTACTGTCATGAACAGCAAGGCCAGAGTGGCTGCTAAGGGCAACTAACCCAGAGTTTTGGAGATGGTTAATAGGATATGACATTCTAAGGGCAAAATAACACCAATAAAAAGTCATAATCTATTGCCCAGTGTCCAAATTTGAGCCAACTTTCAAACTTTAGTCATATTAGCTAAACAGTTGTCTAGGTTTTGTAAAGGACTTAGCAACACCAGGTTTAAACAATAATCATCTTTCTGATCTTTATTTGAAGAGAAGTCTACTTATTTTGAAAGCTATGCATTTGAGGATATGAGTTGACACTGAGACCCAAAGCCTTGAAGGGTCCTCATGGCCCTAGATTATGTATATGAGGATCAGATAATAAATGGAGTCCTGGCCAAGGCCTGGTTACAATGGATCTATTGATCCACAGATATACCTGATTCAGCTGATACGAAATCTACATTGGGTTCTTGGTTTGAAGGGAAGGCCACATAGAAACCTTGAAACAATCACTTCTAGCAAAGATAATAAATACAAAACTGTATTATATCATGGTAGAGCATAAAAGTGAGGATTAGTGTCAGCTTCAAGGATCTTATAGAGCACAGGGGTGGAGATTTCTATAATATCACCATATATTCACCAGTATGGCCCCTGAAAACACTGGATAATCCTGGAAGATAACTGTATGCTACCATAAATTCTATAGGTTGAAGTGTGTTCCCCCCAAAAGATATGCTGAAGTCCTAGCTTCCAATACCTCAGGATCTGACCTTATCTGGAACTAAGCTCACCAGATATGTAATTGATTGGTTAAGATCAGATGACTGGTATAGAATAGGTCCTTAATCCACTACAACTGGTGTTCTTATGAGAAGAGACAAACATGGAGGAAAATCAGACGTGAAGACAGAGACACACAAGGCAAGAACTCCATGTGATGATATATACAGAGATGCAAGTACTGTTTCAAGTCAAGAAATGTCAAGGACTCTTGGCAAACCACCAGCAGTTAGCAAGAATCAAGGAAGGATCTTCCTTTACATGTTAAAGAAGAAGCATGGCCCTGCTAACACCTTGATTTCTAATTTCTAGTGTTCAGAACTATGGGAGAATTAATTTCTTTTGTTTTAAGCCACCAACTTTGTGGTACTTTGATACAGAAGCCTGAGGAAACTAATACAGTGCCTTATCAGGTAGTAGCCTTGATCTCAGCTGTGATGCCAGATACTGTTCCTTTGCTAGAGCACATTAAATTGCCTTAGATTGATAGGATATAGCCATTAATTTGGTAAATGAGTTCTTTTTCTGTCTCAAAAAATAGAATCGGAAATAGTTTATAAGGGACAACAATATACAATAATAAAGCTCACCTAACTCTCCTATTCTCTGACATGATAAAGTACAAAGAAATTTGGAGAATATGGGCACCAGAGTACATCATATGGATCTATTACCTCAGTAAGATTAAGCTGATAGGGATAGAGGAGCAAGAAACGGCTTGTATGCTGAAGACCCTGGTAAGACACATGCTGTCCAGAGAATGAAAGACAAACCACATCTATAATATTTAGGGTTCAAGTGGTCATGGTGGAGGGCATTGTCTCCTAAGGAAAAGATAGACCATTGCATCTTTTATCTCTCCCCATGAAGAAGAAATCATGTTGCCTGGTTAGCCTCTTCAGCTTCTGCAGGTAGCATATTTCACCCACACCTGAGTATACTTCCTTGGCTTATATACCAGATAATGTAAATGGCCCTCAATGAGGAATTTTACCCAAAACAGGGAAGAGCTGTACACTAATCCAAGCTGGAACCTAATAGTCTCGATACTTGATCTGTGATATCCAGAAGGCTCTATGATGAAAACATCAAAAGTGGGATCTCTGGGTGGCGCAGTGGTTTAGCGCCTGCCTTTGGCCCAGGGCACGATCCTGGAGACCCAGGATCGAATCCCACGTCGGGCTCCCGGTGCATGGAGCCTGCTTCTCCCTCTGCCTGTGTCTCTGCCTCTCTTTCTCTCTCTCTGTGACTAACATAAATAAATAAAAAATTTTTAAAAAATTTGAAAACATCAAAAGTAGAAAATAAATGTATAAATTTTGTGCAAGACCCAGTAAGAAAGTGTTAACTCAGGACAAAAGACAACAGATCATCTTTAGCTTCTAAAATCAGATGAGATCAGATGGGTTCTGAGTGCTGTGGCCATAGACTACTTTATGATCCAGCAATCCCTTTTCTGGTTATTTATCCAAAGAAAATGAAATCAGAATCTTAAGCAGGTATCTTCGTGCCCATGTTAATTTCAGTGTTATTCACAATAGTCAAGACATGGGAAAAACTGAAATGTCCTTCACTAATGAATACATGAAGAAAATTACACACACACACACACACACACACACACACACACACACACACACAAATATACACACATGAATATGATTCAACCAAAAAGAAAAAGGAAATCCTATCATTTGAAGACTATGGATGAACCTTGATAGCATTATACTTACTAAATGAAATAAGCTAAACAAAGAAAGACAAATACTATGTAATCTCACTTATACGTGGAATCCAAAATAATCAAATTCGTGGAAGAGAATGAATGATAGATGCCAAGGGCTGCAGGGAGGAGGAAATGGAGAGATGCTGGCTAAGGTATACAATCTTTCAAGTAAAGGACTTCTGAAGATCTAATATATAACCATATAACTATGGTTATCAATAATGCATAATTAAAGTTTTCTCAGAGGATAGATCTTAATTGTTTTCAACAGACATGAAGGAAGGGAGGGAGAAGAGAAGGAAGGAGAGGAAGGGAAGAAGGGGAAGAAAAGGAAGGAAGAGAAAAAAAGAGGACTATGTGAGATGATGAATATTTAATTATTTCAGTTGTGATATTTCACAATATGTACCTATATTAAGTCATCAAGTTGTATACCTTCATATATAGTTTTAAATTATTAACTACATCTCCATAAAGACATCATTAATTCTACCTCCATAAAGGCAAAATGCAGTGAGTTTATTATTTTTCACTCATCTAAATGCCGGCCTCCCATCTACCCTACTCCACCAAAAATAATCCAAAATCAAATCAAACAGTAGATACCAGTGAGGCTGTAGAAATTACATTTCTCAAATAATGCAAGTGGGGAAGTCATTTGTTAAAACCACTTCGGCAAAAGTTTTGGCATGAAATATTAAGTTTGACTTGGGGGGTGTGGGCAAGAAGGCGGAGGAGCGGGGTCCCCAAGTCACCGGGGCCCCCCAACTCACTTAGGTAACTTTCAAATCATCCAGAAAACCTACGAATCCGACCCGAGATTTAAAGAGAGCACAGCTGGAACGCTACACAGAGAAGGGTTTGCGCTTCTAACAAGGCAGGACGGTGGGAAAATAAAATAAAGAAGAGTCCAGCGGGGGAGGGGCCGCGAGGCGCGGGGCTGGGGGGAGCCTCCGGGCCAGGAGGGAAAGGCGCTCAGCAGGGACGCGGCAGAAGCGCGGGGGGCAGTGGGGCCTCCAGGTCCCCGGGGGCGCCGGACACGGCGGGGATCCTGCACCCCCGGGACAGGCGGAGGCGGGCGGGCCCAGCGCCCCCCACCCCGGGGCATCCAGGCCCCTGCGGACTGGGAGCTGCCTCCAGGGCTGGGGACCTGGCCGCCGCCCGTGGGGTTGTCCCTCCTGGTGTCACCCTGTGCCCGGGGGCCTCGCCGGGTCAACAGCTCCCGCTGAGCCGGGCACCTGGCGGGGGGCGGGGCAGCTCCCCAGGTGCACACACCTGAGAGTCAGCACAGCAGCCCTCCCCCAGACCCGCTGGAAGGGCGGGGGGAGAGCAGGTTCTTGACGAGCGGGCTGGGAAGCTCCAGGGGAAGGCGAGGGATTTACAGTACATAGAACCAGAGGATACGCCTCCTTGGGTTTTGTTTTCATCCTTTTTCCAGTACAACCCGTTTTTATATCAGACTGTAAATTTCCAATATTTTCTTCTCTTTTCCCACCTTAACTACACTATTTTATCAGCTCTTCATTATTAAGATTCTTCCTTTTTGACTTTCATATTTCTACAATTACAGGTCCTAGACATATTTTCCACTTCTAGATTCCCTACAACATACTCAACTTAATTTTGGGAGATATACAAGACGTTTTTTTTTTGTTTGTTTGTGTTTTTTTCTTATCTCTGCCTCATTTTGTTTTACAATGGCAGAAGTTAATACCTTCTAAAACATGATCAGCACGCACCCAGAACCAAGTGGTATACCATGCTGGTTCATTCTGTGATATTCCTCATTCCCATTCTGCCCCCCTATTTTATCTCATTTAAGTGTTGGTGGTCAATGTTGGGTCCTTCTACAAGTATTTCTGGTTTATATAAATTTGGGACTGAGCATCTTCTAACATACAGAACTTAATATACTCAGAAACAAGAGGATCGCCCTCTGGAACCCCTCAGGTAGACTACATTCTCCCTCCACTGCAACTTTGTCACCACCATGATCTCCCAGTACACCCCTCCCCTTTTTTTGTCTCCTTTTTTTTTTCTTTTTTTTTCTATTTTCTTTTTTTTTTTTTTAATTTTCTCTTCTTCTTTAGGATTCCTGGCCTTTTATATTTTACTATTTTGCTTTAAAATTTTTCACTTTAGTGGTCCTTTTGTTTTATTTTGTTCTGATTGTCTTTTTCATTTTCTGGTCTCTCACCTTGTCAGAATCATCTAGGGTGAAATTTACTTAGGTCGTGGGTGATTATCTTGACACACCCCGCTCATCCAGCCACTGTGCACTGAGCAAAATGACTAGAAAGATGAACTCACCACAAAAGAAAGAATCAGAAACAATACTCTCTACCACAGTTACAGAATTTGAATTACAATTTGACGTCAGAAAGCCAATTCAGAAGCACAATTATAAAGCTACTGGTGGCTCTGGAAAAAAAGCATAAAGGATTCAAAGGACTTCATGACTGCAGAATTTAGATCTAATTAAGCCAAAATTAAAAATTAATAAAATGAGATGCAATCCAAACTGGAGGTCCTAACGATGAGGGTCAATGAAGTAGAAGAAAGAGTGAGCGACATAGAAGACAAGTTGATGGCAAGGAAGGAAGCTGAGGAAAAAAGAGAAAAACAAAAGACCATGAGAAGAGGTTAAGGGAAATAAATGACAGCCTCAGAAGGAAAAATATACATATAATTGGGGTTTCAGAAGGCACCGAGAGGGCCAGAGGGCCAGAAAGCATATCTGAACAAATCATAGCTGAGAACTTCCCTAATTTGGGGAGGGAAACAGGCATTCAGATCCAAGAGATAGAGAGGTCCCCACCCCCCGCCAGGCAAATCAATAGAAACCATTCAACATCTTGACATTTAATAGTGAAACTTGCAAATTCCAAAGAGAAAGAGAAATCCTTAAAGCAGCAAGAGACAAGAGATCCCTAACTTATATGGGGAAAAATATTAGATTAACAGCAGACCTCTCCACAGAGACATGGCAGGCCAGAAAGGGTCCTAAATGAGAAGAACATGCAGTCAAGACTATTCTATTCAGCAAGGTTCTCATTCAGAAGAGAAGGAGAGATAAAGAGCTTCCAAGAGAGGCAGAAACTGAAAGAACATGTGACCACCAAACCAGCTCAGCAAGAAATATTAAGGGGACTCTGTAAAAGAAAGAGGAAGCCCAAAGAAATAAGCCTCAAAAACAGGGACTGAATAGGTATTGTAAGATGTCATACTAAGATGAGACTAATTTCATATCTTTCAATAGTAACTCAGAACATGAATGGGTGAAATGATCCCATCAAAAGACGCAGGGTTTCACACTGGATAAAAAAGCAAGACACATCTATTTGCTGTCTACAAGAGGCTCATTTTAGACCTAAGGACACCTCCAGCCTGAAAATGAAAGGGTGGAGAGCAATTTACCATTCAAATGGTCCTCAAAAGAAAGCAGGGGTAGCAACCCTCATATCAGATGAATTAAAGTTTATCCCAAAGACTGTAGTAAGAGATGAAGAGGGACACTATATCATATTTAAAGGATCTATCCAACAAGAGGACCTAAGAATCATAAATACTTATGCCCCTAATGTGGGAGCTGCCAAGTATATCAATCAGTTAATAACCAAAGTTAAGATGTATTTAGATAATACACTAATACTGGGAGACTTCAACATGGCACTTTCTGCAAATGACAGATATTCAAAGTACAGCATCTCCAAGAAACAAGAGCTTTAAATGATACACTGGACCAGATGGATTTCACAGATATTTACAGAACTTTACATCCAAACGCAATTGAATACACATTCTTCTAAGGGCACAAGGAACTTTCTTCAGAATAGGCGACATACTGGGTCACAAATCAGGTCTCAACTAATACCAAAAGACTGAGATTGTCCCCTGCATATTTTCAGACCATATTGCTTTGAAACTTGAATTCAATCACAAGAAGAAATTTGGAAGAAACTCAAACATGTGGAGGTAAAAGAGCATCCTGCTAAAAGGTGAAGGGGTCAACCAGGAAATTAGAGAAGAATTAAAAAGGTTCATGGAAACTAATAACAATGAAGATACAACCATTCAAAATCTTTGGGATACTGCAAAAGCAGTCCTAAGAGGGAAATACATCGCAATACAAGCATCCTTCAAAAAATTGGAAAAAAACTAAAATACACAAGCTAATCTCGAACCTAAAGGAACTGGAGAAAGAACAGCAAATAAAACCTATACCAAGCAGAAGAGAGTTAATAAAGATTTGAGCAGAACTCAATGAAATAGAGACCAGAAGAACAGTAGAACAGATCAACAAAACCAGGAGTTGGTTCTTTGAAAGAATTAATAAGATAAACCATTAGCCAGCCTTATTTTAAAAAAGAGAAAATACTCTAATTAATAAAATTGTAAATGAAAAAGGAGATATCACAACCAATACCAAATAAATACAAACGATTTTAAAAACATATTATGAGCATCTATACGTCGTTAAATTAGTCAATCTAGGAGAAATGGACGCATTTCTGGAAAACCACACATTACCAAAACTGGAACAGGAAGAAATAGAAAACCTGAACAAGTCAATAACCAGGGAGGAAATTGAAGCAGTCATCAAAAACCTCCCAGGACACAAAAGTCCAGGGCCAGATGGCTTCCCAGGGGAATTTGATCAAACGTTTAAAGAAGAAACAATAAATATTCTATTAAAGCTGTTCCAAATGATAGAAGGGATGGAGTACTTCCAAACTGGTTTTATGAGGCCACCATCACCTTAATTCCAAAACCAGACAAAGACCCCACCAAAAAGGAGAATTATAGACCAATATCCCTGATGAACACAGATACAAAAATTCTCAATAAGATACTAGCCAATAGGATCCAACAGTACATTAAGAAGATAATTCACCATGACCAAGTGGGATTTATCCCCAGGACACAAGGCTGGTTCAACACTTGTAAAGCAATCAATGTGATAGATCATATCAACAAGAGAAAAAACAAGAACCGTATAATACTCTCAATAGATGCAGAGGAAGCATTTGACAAAATACAGCATCCATTCCTGATCAAAACTCTTCAGAGTGTAGGGATAGAGGGAACATTCCTCGACATCTTAAAAGCCATCTACGAAAAGCCCACAGCAAATATCATTCTCAATGGGGAAACACTGGGAGACTTTCCCCTAAGATCAGGAATACTGCAGGGATGTCCACTCTCACCACTGCTATTCAACATACTACTAGAAGTCCTAGCCTCAGCAATCAGGCAACAAAAAGAAATAAAAGGCATTCAAATTGGCAAAGAAGAAGTCAAACTCTCCCTCTTTGCAGATGACATGATACCGTACATAGACAACCCAAAAGCCTCCACCCCAAGATTGCTAGAACTCATACAGCAACTCGGCAGTGTGGCAGGATACAAAATCAATGCCCAGAAGTCAGTGGCATTTCTATACACTAACACTGGGATTGAAGAAAGAGAAATTAAGGAGTCAATCCGTTTACAATTGCAGCCAAAAGCATAAGATACCTAGGAATAAGCCTAACCAAAAAGGTAAAGGCTCTATACCCTAAAAACTACAGAACACTTCTGAAAGAAATTGAGGAAGATACAAAGAGATGGAAAAACATTCCATGCTTATGGATTGGAAGAATTAATATTGTGAAAATGTCAATGTTACCCAGGGCCATGTACACATTTAATGCAATCCCTATCAAAATGCCATGTACTTTCTTCAGAGAGTTGGAACAAATCATCTTAAGATTTGTATGGAATTAGAAAAGACCCCGAATAGCCAGGGGAATATTAAAAAAGAAAACCATATCTGGGGGCATCACAATGCCAGATTTCAGGTTGTACTACAAAGCCGTGATCATCAAGACAGTCTGGCACTGGCACAAAAACAGACACATAGATCAATGGAACAGAATAGAGAACCCAGATATGGGCCATCAACTCTATGGTCAACTAATATTTGACAAAGCAGGAAAGACTATCCACTGGAAAAAAGTCTCTCCAATAAATGGTGTTGGAAAAATTGGACAGCACATGCAGAAGAATGAAACTAGACCATTATCTCACACCATACACAAAGATAAACTCAAAATGGATGAAAGATCTAAATGTGAGACAAGAATCCATCAAAATCCTGGAGGAGAACACAGGCAACAATCTTTTTGAACTTGGCCACAGCAACTTCTTGCAAGATACAACTATGAAGGCAAGGGAAACAAAAGCAAAAAAGGAACTATTAGGACTTAAGATAAAAAGCTTCTGCACAGCAAAAGAAACAGTCCACAAAACTAAAAGACAACCTGCAGAATGGGAGAAGATATTTGCAAATGACATATCAGGTAAAGGGCTAAGTAGCCCAGATCTATAAAGAACTTATTAAACTAAACACCCAAGAAACAAACAATCCTGTCATGAAATGGGCAAAAGATATGAACAGAAATTTCATCAAAGAAGACACAGACATGGCCAACAAGCACATGAGAAAATGTTCCACATCACTTGCCATCAGAGAAATACAAATCCAAACCACAATGAGATACCACCTCACACCAGTGAGAATGGGGAAAATTAATAAGACAGGAAACAACAAATGTTGGAGAGGATGTGGAGAAAGGGGAACCCTCTTGCACTGTTGGTGGGAATGTGAACTGGTGCAGCCACTCTGGAAAACTGTGTGGAGGTTCCTCAAAGAGTTAAAAATAGACCTGCCCTATGACCCAGCAATTGCACTGCTGGGGATTTACCCCAAAGATACAGATGCAGTGAAATGGTTGGACACCTGCACCCCAATTTTCATAGCAGCAATGTCCACAATAGCCAAACTGTGGAGCCACATTATCCATCGAAAGATGAATGGATAAAGCAGCTGTGGTCTATGTATACAATGGAATATTCCTCACCCATAAGAAATGACAAATACCCACCATTTTCTTCGACGTGGATGGAACTGGAGGGTATTATGCTGAGTGAAGTAAGTCAATCAGAGAAGGACAAACATTATGTGGTCTCATTCATTTGGAGAATATAAAAAATAGTGAAGGGGAATAAAGGGGAAAGGAGAGAAAATGAGTGGAAAGTATCAGACAGGTTTACAGAACACGAGAGACTCCTAACTCTGGGAAATGAACAAGGGGTGGTGGAAAGGAAGGTGGGCAGGAGTGTGGGGTGACTGAGCGATGGGCACTGAGGGGGGCACTTGATGGGATGAGCACTGGGTGTTATGCTATCTGATGGCAAATCGAACTCCAATAAAAAATATACAAAAACAATTTAAGAAATTAATTTAAAAAAATTAAAAAATAAAAGAAAGTTTGACCTAGTAATTTCACCACTAAGTGAGAAACTCTTCCCCTGTGACTAGAGACATGTGCATGAGTATTCATGGACTTGTTTATAATTCTTTATGGTAGCTCGAACCCACAAAAATGCAATGTCTATCAACAGTAAAATAGATAAAATACTATATGGTTTTATTAACATAAAAAATTATGGAACAGTGAAAATGAATGCAGCATAGCTTCATTCAGTGATCTCCAAGAATGACACTAAAAACCAAGCAATGCCAAGTTCCTAGGAAACTAAGTAACAGTAATACACAATTATGTTATATAAAGTTCAAAAATAGAAAAGACAAATAATATAGTGATTATGTGTACTAATGTACAATCAGTAGATAACATCAAAGGGAAACCTATAAAGGAAAGCAAAGAAATGATCAAAATACAGAATGTTCATTGCCTCTGAGTGGGAAGGAGTGCCCTATGACACAGGAAGAGATTATATACAGGTATGCTCTAATTCTAAACCTGGTGGATCACAAATGCTCATTTTATTAATATTCTTTCATCTATATACACACACGTACATATATATAATGCATTCTGTACATTTTTGTAAGTGTGGTACATTTTATAATAAAAGAATTCAGTGAGAGAACTGATATTCAAATCTAGGGAGATTTATTCTCAAGCCTATGGTCTTCATCACTAAATATATACTAAATTAGCAAGTGGATGGAACTGCTGTCATAGTCACTTTCTTTTAAAAGCTGTCTTTTTACTTTCGTCATGCCTTTTTATAACAACTTTCTTGAGGTATAACTAATAAAAAAAGAATTGCACACATTTATTGTATACAATGTGGTAAGTTTGGAAATACGTAAACACTTGTGATAACATCACTGCAATCAAGGTAATAAATACGTCTATCACAAAGTTTCCTTGGATATCTTGTTTTTTGTTCTTGTTGTGTGGTAAGAATTATTTTGAACCTAATACTTTATATTCACCAGGATTTGCTTTCACTTCTGAGTTCAGTGTTTGACACAAACACAAACACTTTGAATAAATTGTCTCTTTTAATCCTCACTACAAACCTGTGTGGGGAAATACCATTTTTATTTCCAATTTACAGATGGCAAACTTGGAGAAGTCACACAGATGAGAAATACACAAGTCAGGATTCTGTTGGTTTTATAAATATGGATCAGTCAGTAGTTTTACCCATGAAGAGGCAACAACATTAATAGAACTAATCTTTGTTTTTTTTGAAAGGCAATACCTAGCAGTGCGTTAAAAAAAAAAAAAAAAAAAAAAAAAAAAAAAAAAAACATTTTGGAAACCAATGAAGCAGGTTTGTATGTCTTCACTGGATGGAAAATTTTGATGATAATTTAATATAGCTGGGTCTTCAAAAACCCTAAAGTTTTATTTCTGAGATACTAATGAAGATTAATAAGGCTTCAAAAGATTTGTTGGGAAAACTATGGGAAAAAAAAGGTCACTGGAGCATGGTAAAGATACAGTTCAATCTAAAGAAATAGTTATTCCAGTCATACTGAGGTATTAGCTGGACTACAGCTGTATCTCCTATGTTGACTTTTTTCCCAACGTACAAATGAGAGCTTAAAAGAAAACTCACACACTTCCTTTAAGTAGGGTTTTGGCTTTGAAGTTTCCAGAGTAGACACAAGCACCACACACACACACACATCCATGCAACCGGTATAAGTGACTAATGATTTCAGGTGTTAAAACCACTTTGATGTGGTTTATCAAGGACTCAAATGATGTGATGTAGACTCATTTTCTTACTTTAATCTTTTCTTAGCAAGACTTCCTACTTTCTCAGGTTAGCAATCTCAGTCAAGCAATCCATCAATCTGCTACCCATCCAACATCATCCCCACCACTAACAACCACCACTAGCATTTCTCAGCGACACACTCTCAGAATTGGCTTCTTACTCAGTAAGCCTCTTTCTACATGATCTCAAGATGTCCATTAGTGTATTAGCGTTACCACACTTCCTTGTCCATGTTCACTTGGGGAAAAAACAATCTGCTTTACAGTAGTTTAATTAAACACCTTTAATTGAGTCTCTTTGACTCTTATTGACCTATTTTGGGTCTTGTGCCTATGCCTGAATCTATTGCTGTGGCCAGGAAGCTAGCATATGTTGAACAGCTTACGAAAATTGAGAACATACCATGGAAACTGGGAGTGAGATCAACTTTACTTATCTATCAAGCTGGGAAACTCAGAGTACCATTAAGAAGAAGATAGGAGGAAATTAGTATTAGAGAGACAAACATCAAATTCCCATTGGAATACTAATGTGGAAATTCAAGCCAAATTTGAAGAAATAAAAACTATTGCCCTGGGTCAATCAAGGATCTTGTCCTGACTCTATTTCTTTGTTCCATCTTCAGGGACTAGTGGCTACTAATCACAATGTCATCCTCATAGACCAGGGGTAGTCCCCTGCTTTCCCTTTAATCAACTTTTCTTTGATGATTAAACTTTTGATTGAGTTCAACTATATATAACTATATATAACTAATTTCTCACCATGGAGACTATTTGAAATAAAATATAATTTTCTTGTACCTAGAATCTTTGCTATACTCTCTGGCTAGAAGCCTAGTGATCTGATAAAAAATGGACTCACTTTAGATCATATTGAATTGCCTATATCAGGTGACTTTATGAAAAGAAAAAAAAATCCCTGTTATTTAGCACTGGCATTGATTCTGGATGTGTGCCTTAGGCTTAAGTGAAGAGAAAAATCAGAAACTTAGTATTTGTACATGTAGACAGCTATTTAATGAAACTTTGTCTGCCCTAACTAGCCCTTTTATAATCAAATGGAGGAGGTAGATTTCTGTACCTGCAGAATTTGAAGCTAAATGCAAGCATGTTTAGAAAATGATTTCGAAACAAACCAAATCAAATATATTGCCTATATAGCAACATTTCTTGGGACTTGGGCAGATGATGGTACATAAGTAATTTGCTGTGACTGAAAAATAAGCAAACAAGCATATCTCTCTGGATGAGAATGGGTCTCAAAAGTTTCCCAACTTTAACTTCTCATTCACTTAATTAATGTCAATATTATTTTGGGATGCTTCCTTGTGCTAGGTATTGGCAATATAGAGATGAGACAGCTCCATTCTCCACTGGAGCTTGATGATAGTGTTGTAAGATAATTCTAATTTATTAGGCAACTAATATTTCTTCAGGCAGTGGTAATTGTACACTCAGTTCCATTTTCTGCTTATCTATGGCAGAACTGCTCATATTAAG
This sequence comes from Canis lupus dingo, assembly GCF_003254725.2. Classification (NCBI taxonomy): domain Eukaryota; kingdom Metazoa; phylum Chordata; class Mammalia; order Carnivora; family Canidae; genus Canis; species Canis lupus. Next base: position 38,083,725 of record NC_064244.1, on the reverse strand, counting down.
GTCAAGGCCACTGGATTCAGTGTTTGATGTTGCAGTTCTTTACATTCCACTAAATACATGAGACTCAGTATAAATTCCTTAATTTCTCAATCATTCATTTTCTCTTTTGAAAAAAAAACCACCATGGAGATTTTTGGGGGGTAAAAATTAAATAAGACATAATGTAGGTAAAGAGCAAAGTTGAGTTTATAGATAGTGTAAGTGCTCAATAATTGTTAGATATTATTATAATTTTATTACACAGATGTTATTTTCCAAAATTATCTGGCACAAAGAATGTCAAAATTTTAGGCATGTATTCTTTTATGACTAAATATAATATTAAGCTCACAGTATCAAAATATTAAGCATCTTCATCATATTATCTGAAAGATAGAATTTTTATGGAAACCTGCTTTAAGTACACTCAGTTTGTCAATTCTTCCATATATTTTTTGATGCTACCTAGATAGGTAGAGAAGAGCAATCTAGGCTATATCATCACAGTGGTCATAGCAAGGGTTATTTTGATGAACTGTACTAGATATTTAGGACCAGTATAAAAAATAATAGCAACATAAGAAATGATAATTGTCACTGTATTCCCTTTTGGGATATTATCAAATATCATGTTAATTATACCTAAGTCTCCATTTTAGAGTGACTGTCAGGAAAGATTTCATCTCATTCACTACCAAGGAAAATTGTGCTTTCCCCTAAACAACATATATACATATATATATTTTTATATTGTGTGCCTTGCAATTTGTGTAACTGATCACTCTTCCCTCTTTTGCAAAAAGTTTAGATCCACATATTTCATTTTTCTATAAGCAAATACACAGACCATGAATAGCAAGTTATGGATAACCAGATATAATGAACCTCCTGTTCCATCCCCAGCACAGACAACACTACAGCCCACTGAACATGGACTCAGAACCCTTCTCAACACAGCTCTTCAGGCAACCACTTCTAATCAATAAGTATTAGAACGAGGAATTAAATCCAATCTAACATTCTTAGGACAAAGCATCATGGTTTGCATTTTAAGGCTCATTTATGGTAATACTTTATGTTTTACTGTCTCTTTTCCCTTTCTATATATTATCATCACTTTGGACTTTTCTATTATTCTTCATATAGTCACATGTACCTCAAATTCCATTTAGTGTAAATCCATAAAAACACATATTCTACTCCTTCAAGGAGCTCCTAGTATTTGGGGGAGTAAGAGATATAAATAGGCAAATTATTCAAAGTATGAATATTACTATGAAAAAAGAAAACACTGGGTAATTAAATGTGTGTTAGGAAAGGCATAAAGCCTCATTTTTAATAGGTGTGGAGTTAGGAGAAAATGCTTTGTGAAGGAGTAATGTGGGGAAATGCAAAGGATTCATTGGTTCTCTGCTCAGATCTAATTCCTGACTTTCTCCTTACTTCCTCTAAAACCTATAGGCCTGAATTTCTATGTTCAAAGGAAGGAAGGAAGGAAGGAAGGAAGGAAGGAAAGAAGGAAAGAAAAAGGTTTTAGATGGCTTTTACAGTTTAAAGACATAATTCATAATGCATAAAAAATGTCCTAGATTGAGCTTATAATATAGCATGAAGCCTGACCAAAACTGTTACTTCTCTGTAACATTCAAAATAGAATTTCATGAGATAGCTAGATTCTCAATGTCCAGTTGCCAATCATGTTGAAGTCCACGGCCAAGAAATAAATAACAGGCATCTGCCTTTCTATGCAATCTGTGCATCGAAATTTACCAAGTTCTCCTTTGCTTATTTCTAAGGATTTTATATATGATATAAAGAAAAAATACTCAAATGAAGCATAACTGAATGGTACACTACATGTGTGCAGAGCTTAGAATGTGTTCACTTTTTACTACCTAGCATCTCCAAATAAATCTCACTGGAGCACAAGATCCCAGAGGGAGGACTTAGTATGAGTAATAACCTGCTGTATCTCCTTTCTTTAGAGTGGGGGCTGGCAGATGATGACTCAAAAAGCATCTGATAGTAAATATGTATCCATTAGGTAATTGTGACTGCAAGTTAGAGAAAACTCAACAAATAGCTGGTTTAAAACGTGTGTAAACTGTTCAAATGGATAGAAATATAGAAGTAGGATGAGCTTTACGTTTGCCTTAACCTACGGTCTCTAGATCAAATTTTTTGTTAGTCTCTCGGCAAAGCCCTCTTCTGTGTGGAAGGGTCCTATAGTCTGTCCAGTAGCAAGGCAAGGGATGATGCCAGAGGGAAAACATGGTATTCATTAGTATTGGCCAATAAATATCTCTAGTTTCTGTCCTGGAAAGTAGATTTGCACGTCCCTGCTCTCTTGAAGTTAGATGTGGTCTTAGGACTCACTTTTGCTAGTGCAACATGGTTAGAAATAATATAAGTCATTCTGGGGTGTGGGCTCTAAAGGCCATTTTCTATAGTGATGAGATCTGGATGGTGAATGCTTTGCCATCCCATGTCCTATAGAGAGGATAGTGCCAAGGAAAACCTCTATGCCATGTGTGATGGAAATTAATGTAAAAAGTGTATAAACTTTCATTATTTTAACCCACCAATATCCTAACCTATCCAGACCAATATAAGAGAAGACCATTGCTAAATGGTAACCCAGAAAACTAAGGGAGGTCTTAATATGAACTCCCCAAAATCCTCTCCTTATAACTCTTTGGTATATATTCCCTCCCGGGGTCAGTTCTTGTCAAGGCAGATTGCTGCTTTAAGACCAAATAAGCCAACTTCTAGATCTTGGATCCTTCATTCAAATCCCCAAAAGTCTCATGGAATATACAGAGGCATATACAATCCTGAGTAAAACAGGATTTTGTTAAGTAAGGTTTGGGGAATTTCTATCCAAAAGTCAGTGTTATCCTTTTACCCTTCACTGGGTTTAGGTAGATGTTTAGGACCATGTCTTCATAGGCAGAGTCAGTAGAGACCTCTTTCTGCACATTTCCCATAATCTTAGCCAGACCACTCACAACAGAAAATCACCATCATCACAAACCATGCATTTCTTGTTTAATGTAGGAGGGCTCCACTTACCCCTTTTGGAATAACAGATAGGGTAGAGAAGATAGAGGAGTAATTGTAATTTCATTTTTTATCTATATGCTCTATCTCACATTTTTATGTATATGAGGCATAGGTAAGAAATATCTATATAATTAACTCCAAGTATCTGAGAAAGTCCGACTGTGTTTACTGGATACACCAGGTGTTCTACCCTTAGTGCAGGACATCAGCAAATGAAGACAGTGGTGTATATGATAATGATTTATACATTTTTAATTATTATCTGTCTCATATGTACATCCTTCCAGCATTTTCTAACAACCATAACAACACATTCCCTATATATGAAAGAATTTTGTGGTCCCCTAAGCATTGTATATGAGTTAATTTATCCCAAATTTCAAGATTAAATTGAGTTACATGGCAAGCAAGCAACTATGTACTTGATCATAAAACCTGGTCCTAAAATCTTTACCAAGTTGGTTAATAATCTCTGTTTACTGTTCTCAAGCACAAAGGGAAGTACGTCCTATCAAGCTATGCCAAACACATCTTGGAGATGTAAAGACCTTTTCAAGTAAAATTTTGTAGCATGATACAGTTAGAAGGAAAGTTACCCTACCACAGTTAACCTGGAGTTTGATTTATGGTAAGTACCACCTGCACTATGCACAGTGAATTTGATATTACTGCAAAAAAGGCATGGAATTAAAACAAGACTGAAGTCCTAAATCTCACTGACAATTCAGACTGCTGTGCTCTTGTTTCCTTTATCTTCCTTTTAAGCTTATGGAAAATCATCCGAAATGGTCTATTATATCAACCGTGAATCTCCAGTACATTTGTTCATTTATTCACACATCAATGCATTTCAAGGAGTAGGAGCAAATAAGAGGAGCGAGTATTTTGATTGTAAATGTAGTTAATTGGGTAAGTACTACTGTAACCAAATGTATGTAATAAGGTCTTTGGAAGTGTTATGTCTTGGATTACATCTTTGAGTAATATTGCTCATTTTATTTTTCCAAGACATTTTCAAAACGGAGCACCAATTTCAAAAGATATAACCACCTGCAGCCAAGAAAATAATTCTTGTGCCAGGTATCAAAGTCTATAAAAATTCAGGCCAGCATACAAACGATTCATTTCCTAACCCATTCCATTGCATGTCCCATAATAAGGAATAAAGAGAGTCTTAACATCTGATGAAAAAAAACAAAACAAAAAACTTACTCTCTATGCTTAGAAACAAAGAGTAGGAATGATTCAATACTTTAAGACACTGCAGCAATCAAAATTATATTAGAACCCTGGTGAACCATAATTCAAGCAAATGGAACCTTAAAATAAGCTAAGAACCAGAAGAAACTCTAGGGATCATTTAGTCCAACCTCCTAACATGCAGAAATCTCTTCAACATCTTTTTATCAGCAGTCTTGTTACCCCTGCAAATATTTCCAGGAATGGGCATTTACTTCTCAAGATTGTCTATTCCATTTTCTTTTTTTTTTAAGATTTTATTTATTTATTCATTAGAGACACACACAGAGAGAGAAAAAGAGGCAGAGACACAGAGAGAGGGAGAAGCAGGCTCCACGCAGGGAGCTCAACATGGGACTCGATCCCGGGACTCCAGGATCACACCCTGGGCCGAAGGCAGGCACTAAATTACTGAGCCACCCAGGGATCCCCTGTCTATTCCATTTTTAAAGTTACAACCATTAGACCATTATTTATCAAGATTGAAGTGAAATCTTTCTTCCTCTGACTTGGCTATAGTTTTCATTCTAAAATGACAAAAGAACAAGTTTTCTCTTTCTTAAATTAATAGCACTCTAGTTTAAAGTGCTAGTAAAGAAAGGATGAAGAAGCAAATCATTAAAAAAAAGTAGAAATCAATTTTTAAATTCAGTAATCAACATTGTTGGGTACACTCTGTGGTATGTCCATATGTCATTCAAATCCTTGCCCTTGTGTACTCCCAGCAGAAACCACAAAGACCAACATATTCTGGTCACCCTTCTATTTAAAATCCTTCAAAGTGTTTTTAATCTCATTTTAAGATAATGTCTAAACTTCCTTACATGGTTGACAAGGCTCTAAAGTTCTGGCTTCAGAGCCTTCTCCAGTCTTCTCAATCCTCATGCCCACATGGAAATAACAACGCATCCACACTAAATGCATTTCAGTCCTTGGAAACCACAATGCTCATTCTCCTCTCAGTCTCTCTCTCTCACCTCTTGAGATTCACATTGTTATCTCTGTCAACAACATTCTTTTATGTCTCTTATTCTGCGTGACTAATCCTGATTTCATATGAAATATCTCTCAGAAAACCTTCCCTGAAAATCCAAATTTGGATGTGATTCCTCCCACAAGCTCTCACGGCATCTTATAATCTCATTACCACAGCCCTTACTATACTGTATTTTAAAGTTACTCACTAGAACTGGAAGCTATATGATAGCAGCAATCATACCTAACTCATTCAGTATTTCAGCCTCTGTTTCTGTTGTAATGCCTGAAACACATCACTGCTCCATGACTATTTGTTGGATTTATGAATAAATAAATGATCAAAGATGTCTAATAAATGTAAGTCAGTGTAAGGTCACTTATCAGAGAACAATGAAATTGTTTTTAGTATATTCCATCCATTGAAGCTGAGAATAAACTAATAGATTTTGGAAAGTTTCCAATTTCCAAAGATGGTAACAAAACAAAATATCACTAGCTAATTAAGCTCCTCGATTCTTGTGGTTAAGGTTTATATTGTATGGTTAATCTTGACAGTCATTGGTGCAGGGATAATTGTTTGGTTATCTCTCTGCTGGTAGATTTAAATTTCATTTATGATTAAATTATAGGGAAACGTTTAAAGTGTACATTTCCATGACAATTTTTCTTCTTTAATAATAATTTTAAAAGGACCACACAAAACCAAATATCACTCTCAACACTAGAAGAATATGATGACCCCAATTTGATGTTCTTCTCCCTTAAGGAATGAGGGGACTGGGTTGAGACAAAGAAAGTTGTTTTCAATTCCCATACCTAGTGTGGGCCATGCTTATAATAATAGTTATGTTACTTCTTAAAGGACAATATCATAAGAAAGGAATTGACAAAAAATTAAATAAATGACCAAGAAAAGGACGATTTGCCTTGTCAATCTTAAGCATAATATCCTGCTCTTCTTATTACCTACCCAATGTGGACATCCAAAACAGTGAGCCAAGAAAGAAGCCTGGAATTGCATTTTATGTAATCAATGCCATAAGTTATTGCCTGGCCCCATTGCACAAGGGCCGTTTCAACCTTGAACATGGCCTTTTGTCTGAATGTATCACCATATGTTCCCAAATTGCTGTGCAAAGACTGATTGTTCCACAGTCTCCTATTAATATTTTGCCTGGGCATAAGGTTTGCTTTTATTTATCTAAAATGTTTCAAATTGCCAAGTGATTTTTAAAGTAATTGTTAAATTTTGCAAGTAGAACCAGCTATTCTATGATTCAATTGCACAGTCAAAATACATGAAAACATCGTGATCTGAGTTACAATGGCATAGTAAGATAGAGATGACAATTGTCACTTTTCAGTTAAAGGAGTTGAGAGTGAAACCCCGGAAGAAGATTTCAAACGTATTTTTTTTTCCTTCCTTCCATTGCCCTACTGTTCATGCTCAGCTCATTAGTCCTGAAAAAAACACAGTAGAATGATCTTTTAGGGAATTTAAATCACTGAAACAATACTCATTTCAGAGTTTCTGGAAAGGGTAGCATCTGTCCCTAGTAAAACCTTTAATATTAATGGCTTCAGTTCTTCCCTTGTTTTCTTCAAGGACAAAACCAATGTGACTCCAGAACTCAAAAGGGTAGGAAAGAACTGAACTGGACAGGTAGACTCCACCCCCTACCCTGCTCACCAGCCAGCCTGTCACACCTTATGCTACTCTTCTCCAAAAAGTAGCACCCAATTGTCTATGACAAATGTGTTCTAGGAAAATCATACAACAGTTTACTATGAGAAGCAACAACAGAGGAAAGAGAGCTTGCTCACTCTCTCTCACACACAGGACAATTTCACAACATCCTTTGGCAAAATATGAGATCAGGGCACAAAGTAGATACCAAAACATCACCACCTTTAATCCTGCATTTTTCTATCATAATGCTGAAAATACTATTTCCTTATTGGTCTCCTTCCATAGACTGTCCTCAGGGTATAGAAGCTTGATCTGGTTATTACGTTTCTAGTGCCTCCTGGTGACAGAAAGGCACAGTGATTAAAAACACAAACTTTGGAATCAGATACACTTGGATATGAACCCTGGCTATACTGCTTAATAGCCGTGTGATTGCAATTTTCCACGTTTGCAAGAGGGAAAAATAATAGTGCCTAACTCTTAGGGGTGCTATGATGATCAAATGATACTTTACATATAAAATGTGTGGCTCCGCACCTGACTCATAGCTGTTGCTCAATTAGAGGTTAGCCATGATGATGATGAGAATGAGGATAATGATGATGAGCTACTTTGGCACATAAACAGTTTGGTGAATGGTACGAGATATTTTTATATTTCTCTATCCTCAAGAAGATGCGGACTCAGCCTATGTATAAACTGAGACTTCGAGAGTTTTACTCTATTACTCAAGATCAAACATCTAGTAAGTGACAGAGCTTAAATTTAAACTAAGATCTGTCTGACTTTGCAGCCTATGTTCCTGAGTGATATGCCATATTGACACCATGGCCCTATGTATTCTGGGAAAATGAATGAATCTCTTACAGGGAAAAACCCTCACTCTATCTGTGTCTCACATTCTGGCACCTTTGCTTGAGGTAAACCTATTTTACTGCCCAGTGCTAACCATGTGACCATGACTACATTCAACTTGTTTCCTCAGTTATAAAATGGGCATCATGATAACATAATTGTTCTTTAAGGTTAAGAGAAGTAAAACACTAAATAAGCTTCAAATACTTAGAGCCTTGCCTGTCACAGAGTAAGAAAGCACAATATGCATTAATTTATTTTTATTAGTGATATATTATCATTATTGTTGCATATAAGGAATAATAGAGATCTACCTGGAGGTGACAAGTAAATAGTGTTACAGTTTTTCCTCAATATTAGGCCTACATATAGGCAGCTCCTGATCTTGGTTCTGTGGCCTGGTGATACACACAAAGACCAAAGTTTTTTCTTTTCACCCCACTATGCTTAGCATGATGGCTTTTTCATTCTCTCAGCCTCAGAATAGCTATTAGAGATCCAAGATTCACACTTACATTAAATTGAAGGAGAAAGGAGAAGGGGCCAGAGAGGTAGTCCAAGTGATGAGTGTCCCTCTGATCAGAAAAGAGAATTTTTTCTCAAAGCCCATTCTTTCAGTCCCACAGACAACTGACTTCTGCTTCTTTGATCAAATTATATCATATGGCCTCCAAGGTAGGCTGGAAGGGCTTTTAGTTTTTGAGGTACCATATTATAGATGGCCAAGAGAAATGGGCTCAGCAAGAGGTGCACTGGGCAACCAAATCCATATGCCATATACACACAGGAAATTCCTAATTCCTGAAATATGAAGTAAGCTGATGGTGAACGTGTCATCAATATTCATTCAACTTCAAGTTTTTATCTCAAGGTCACTGACTGAAACGCATGGCAATTCTGTATAAATGAAATAAAGACTTTTGATTTGGAGCAGCATGTTCAAAACCATAGTGGATATTTCAGTGCTCCTCTGTCTTGGGGATTATCTACAGAGACAAGCTCTAAAGTGAGCTCTGGAAGACATCAACCATCTGTGAAGCCCTGTGAACTGGTTCTCCTTGATACACCAGACCCTGTCTATGGGAAACTTATCATGAAACCCTCAATGTTTATAGTTACTGAAGGTGATCCAGAAAGAGTATCACCTGACTTGTTCATAAATAATGTAAATGGCTATAACAATAATAACTTAATAAAGGTACACATTAAAATTGCCTTTGGCTGATAAGTTAGATTTGAATTTACTGTTCATATGATCATTTCCACTCAAAGTACTCTTTGGTTTGTAGATTTAAGAATTCTATTGTTTTTGTCAAGGGAAACCCTCTCACACTGTTGGCGGGAATGCAAACTGGTGCATTCTGGAAAACAGTATGGAGGTTCCTCAAAAAGTTAAAAACAGAGCTACCCAGCAATTTCACTATTAGGTATTATCAGAAGGATACAAACAGTGATTTGAATGGGCACCTGCATCCCAATGTTTATAGCAGCAATGTCTACAAAAGCCAAAGTATGGAAAAAACCCAGATGTCCATCAATAAACGAACTGATAGAGAAGATGCAGCATACATATACAGTGGAATATTACTTGACCATCAAAAAGAATGAGATCGTACCATTTGCAATGACATGGAAGGAACTAGAGTATTATGCTAAGTGAAATAAGTAAGTCAGAGAAAGGCAAATACCGTATGATTTCACATATATGTGAAATTTAAGGAACAAAACAGAGGAACATAGGGGAAGAGATGGAAAAATAAAAGAAGACAAAATTAAAGAGGGATACAAACCATAAGAGACTCTTAACTATAAAGAACAAACTGAGGGTTGCTGGAGGGGAGAAGGGTGGGGGATGGGGCACCTGGGTGATGGGGATTAAGGAGGGCACATGATGTAATGAGCACTGGGAGTTACATGCAACTGATGAATCACTAAACTCTACGTCTGAAACTACTAAAATGCTATATGTTAATTGATTGATTTTAAATAAAAACATCCTCTAATTTAAAATAACATACAAAATTGTGTCCTTGGCAAATGGATTCTGAGGAAGACCTAAGTCTAACACCTAGCCACTTTCAAAACAGTTGTTTGATAAGTATATATTTGACACCAAATTTTAACAGCAAAGCAAATCATATTTGTAAATAAACATATCTTGAATGACCACAATTATAGAGTGGAAAGAAGATATTTTGGATTAAGATGCATGAAAAAATTAACAAAAAAAGATGTGTGAGAAAAATTAACTATATCATTATTCAATATATTTATCTGCATTGTGCTTAGTTACTGCCAAGTTATCATCTTTAATCTGCTACACTATATATAAATGAACTATTTATTAAGGAAATGCCACCAATGTCTCTCAGTCCTCAGGGACAGGCCAATCTGGCTCTGAGTTGTGGCTTGGACACTTTCCAACTGTATGATTTTTCACAAATCACATGTAGCTTTTTTTCCCACAATTAAATTCAGAGTAATAATTGCTCTGCTACTAGGTGTTCAAGAGGATTAAAAGATGGATAAATATGTATATAGACAAAAAGACTTTGCAGCACCTCGCATGGGGAAGATCCATAACATCTCTCAGTGCCCTTCACACTTCCTCAGAAAATTCAGCAGAAATTTGGGTCACAAGTCTATATTTAACTATTATTCTAAATTTCTCTGTTGTGTCTAGGACATTTTTTCACTTTTTCTTTGTTCTTCCTGAGGGTATATCCCTTTCAAAAGCCCATGAAGGGTTGCCCCAAGTGAGTATTATATTTCTACCAAAAAGGATTGTTGGTAACACAGATTCTAATGTCATAATACCAGATTCAAAGCCTGGTACCATTTCTTACGCACAGGGTGACCTTGGTCAAATTATCTGTACCTGAGCTCCTCGTTTGTTAAGAAGGATTTAAAAAGTACTTGTCTCATGAGAATTTTTAGAGTGCTGGACACACCTGTAATAGTTAATTTTAGGTGTCAGCTTGGAGGGTGCTTTTAGATAACATCAACATTTAATGATAAACTCTGGGTAAAGTAGACAGCCCTCCATGACATAGGTGGGCCTTATGCAATCAGTTGAAGGCCTGAAAAAACCAAAGAGACTTGCCTCTCCAAGCAAGAGAAATTCTCCAGCAGATTGCTTTCAGACTTCACCTGTACCAGGCAGGTCTCCTGGCTCTCTAGCATGCTAGCCCCCTTATGCTGCAGTTTTTGAATTTATCAATCTCCATAATTTTGCATGAGCCAACCAATCAATCAATCAATCAATGCTATTTGTTCTGTTTTTCTGAATAACCCTGACTAATATAGTGCTGTAAGGGCATTCTCATGACATCTGCCTCTTAATATCCTTGTCTTAGTGTAATCCAGTCTGCTTAAGGGTGAGTACCAACTGTGTGATCTTCTAACCCACATAACTTGGCAAAGCTAACAGGGTATCACCCTGCTAACTGTATTATGCAACAAGTCAAAGGTGAGATTTTTCAAGTGTGATTTGAATCCCTAATTAGTCAAGTTTGAGATATGAAAAGAGAGGTGACCTTGAGTTGGCCTAATATAATCATGTGAGTTCTTAAAAAAAGAAAAAAAATATCTAGGCTTTCCCCAAAGTGAAGATTAGAAGCTAGAGGCAGCAATCTCTTTCTCTCATATGCTGCTAGCTTCAAAGAAGCAAGCTGCTATTGATTCTACGGCCTGAAGGGAATGAAATCATCCAAAAAACCTAAGGGAGCTTAAAAAAAAGATCTCCTTCCCTTTTTGAGCCTTCAAATGAGAATGAAGTCCTGCCAGCACCTCAACCTTGGCCTCTTAAGACCCAGCAGAGGAGCCTGCTCAAGGGTACCTAGCCTGCTGATCCCTACAAAGTGTGAAAGGACAAATGTATGCTGTTTTCAACACTAAGCTTGCTGTAATTTTTAAAGCAGTGATAGAAAATTAATACACTTGTCATGATTAAAGACAATCAACTATTAGCAATTAAAAAAAAAAAACTGTCCCTGCAACTTTGGTCACTACTGGTTTAGTGGCTTTAATTCTGAAAAGTTTGAGACAACATGACATATTGAGGCCCTAAGTGAGGCAAAGGAAGCAAAGAATGGAAAATGGAAGAAAGAAGGTAAAAATACAACCCATGTAACCAGTTTAGGAACAAGGAAGGACTCTAATAGTTCATGTATTTTTGTTTTTGCTTTGATAGTAACATATTTGCATCTGTCTTTTGTTGTTATAACAAAATATCATAGACTAGATAGTTTATGAACAACGGAAACTTACTTCTCAGGGTTCTGGAGTCTGGGAAGTCCAAGATTATGGCTCCAGCAGATTCACTATGGGAGCTGGTAAAAGCTGGCTTTCTCTTCACAGGTGGCATCTTTTTGCCATATCCTCCTCACAAGGTGGAAGAACAAGGGATTTCCCTGGAACCTATTATAAAAGCACTAATCCTACTGATGATGACATCCTCATGATCTAAGCACGCCCCAAAGTTTCCACTTCCTAATACCATCACATTGGGCATTTGGGTTTCAACATGTGAATTTGGGGAGGGGGACACAAATTTCCAAATTTCCATGGTAGCATACAGCTATTTCTTTTTTCTCTCTCTAAATCCCTTACTACCTGATATAAGACCATCAATCATGCTTTACCCCCTATGTCAGAATGTAAATAATAGAATATCAGAGCAGGTTTTGAACTTGGCTCGGGGGTGGGGGGGGATAATTACTACTGGACATGGACTGAGTCCATAAAAATCTACTTCTCATTTAGGGAGATATTTGTTTGCCTTCATTTTGCATAAAATATATCAAGTTGTATATGGGATAATGCCAACATATTAAGCAGAAGCATGATGGTATTTTTATCTGGATGTTAAATATGGGTAAAAGGGGATGGATATACATGCTGACTTGACAAAGGGCACTGAGCCAGAATGCATGCTGTCAACGTGGCATCATCACTAGCAACTCCTTCTAAGAATAGAAAATAGATTTCAGCGAATCCCCTCTGCCATGCAATCCCAGTTTAGAATTTTTCAGTGGAGGAAATTCATATGTTCTTTGAAATGCTAGTTTCTTTGGTGCTCTTCACAGTCATGGTGCAATGCAGATTTCTTCATGATTGGTGATTCTGTTCCCCAAATCCAGCGCTTTGGGCTGTGTAATGAAAATTTCTCTGATCCTCCAGATGTAAAGTCTTCCCTGTCTTTACTCCCCTAGATTTTTCCACATTTATAGGAATCTTAATTCACTTATTAGACCCCTTAGTCCATAAAACTTAGTGTCTTTTTTTGTTGTAGTTGATCAAGTTCGGAGTGATACAATTTTTCAAGTGTAGCCAATGCAGCAGCAGTGTTAACTTAGTATTTCTAAGCCTCATGATGGGCAAATGCAACTTGCATTAAATTTGTCTAAGAACATTCTTATTTTACTCAATAAGACACTAAACCACATACTAACAAGGGGCTTTCTTTTCTATTAGAGGCCAAATAATTAAATAAAGTAATGATTCAATACATCTCCTGACAATATTATTTTTGTACAGGAGTATAATAGAATGTCATCTACAAAGAAAGCAGACACTTTGAGTGATGGCTAAAGATTTGTCAAATTGAAGTTTTTGTTCTGTGATAAATCACTTTGGAACATGAGAAAAGTTTGGGCTCATTTATTTTATTTAAGACAAGTTGACTCAATAGTAGTGGAGCTCACAGCCAGAAAGCATATCTTCAATCAGTCAAGGTATATTAGGGGCCCCTGGAAAGTTTTTTCTCAGAAGGTACAGCCCTCAGTATTTGTCATATGTCAAGTCAATGCTTCCTCCACTTACCTACAGGTGGTCTTGATGAGATGTTATCTGGAGGGTAGAATATTGCTATACAACAATTAAATAAGCCACACCAAGGGTATGGGAAGAAAATATGAGGTATCTTTATGCCTTGCTTTGGGTCTGTCTCATTCATTCATTCATTCGTTCATTCATTCATTCAAGCTCTTGACACTTGCTAATATTTCTACTAGAAAAAGAAGGTATTGTTTCTGAGTACCCCAAACCAGAAAAGTAAATCTAAATTTAAATGCCATTACTGGATTATTGTGGACTTAAAAATACGAAAAGGCATTCTTCACCTTAAAAAAGTCTAATAATCAGATCATGTTCACTGAGCTTAGTGGTAAACATTATTTTTGTGCATGCCTCATAGCATAGATAGAATTTCAATGCTCATACTTTTAAAACAACTTAAGGGAAGAAACCTCACCACTTGAGAAAACAGCATGCTTAATTTCTGAGGACTACTTAATATCAAAACAAACTTGGTCTTAAAAATACATTGTACATGTAAAAGTGCAATAGACTTAAGCTACACACTATTGAATGATTGCAAAGTGAGCTATTCATTCAAGGACCAGCCAAATCGAAATACAATGTCAGAAGGATCCAAAAGCTTCCCTCTCTTTCCTTCCCACCAACTCTAATACCCTTGAACTCCCTTAAAGTAACTATTATCTTGACTTCTGATACTACAGATTAACCATGAATGGAATCAGACTATGTATGTGATCTTCTGTGTCTAACTTCTTTGTCAGAATTATATTAATAGAATTTATCCATCTTTTTTTCATTTAGTTCATTTTGAAACTGCTGTAAATATTCCATTGTATAAACATATTACATATTATTTATCCACTTTAATGCGTATTGCAAAATGGGTTGTTTCTAATTTAGAGATATTATAAATAGTGTCCCTATCCTACACCATTATAATTTAGTGCCAGAATGCTGAGCATAGTTGAATATTTTTAGTCATGTAAAGTTTTGTTCTGAGGGCTTAATTCATGCAAATGAAGAGTTTCTCAGTATCCCTCAGAAAGGCCATACATCTCTCAAAAACTCCACAAAGGAGTTTCCATTTGCTAATTTTTGGCTTCATTTTCCAATTTGTTAGCAAAAACAAGAACAATCCCTATGGTCCATTTTATAGATCTGTAACCAAGCCTCATTAAGAATGTCATGAAAGACAGAACTAGGAATCCAGTCTTTTCAAGTTTGAAGCATCTGGTAGATAACCTGGAGACATCAGGATATTTAGGTTAAATACTTACAACACAGCTAGAGTAAATGAAATATATCATGGTCTTAGTATCTCTTATATACATAGTTAAGGATAAATTAAGTAGATGGTTGGTATAATGAATATTTGTTCTCTTGTTTTCCATTTTGCATTAGCATTATTCTAGTAGGAATACTCCAATGTCATTTTGGATTAATCCAAAATTGTTGAAAATTGTTGTAATTTTAATGGGATTACCAAACAGGATATCCTCCCCATCCCTACGTAAATGACTGGCATCTCACCTAAGTGAGCATAGTTGGATTCTCTATTTCCTAAATCCATTAATCTTAAGTGAACCAATTTAAGTACAAAAACAATCACAGCTAATTCATGCAAACATTGACATCCCAACAAAATAATCCATTAATTCCTATAGCATATGTCCTCAAAAGTAACCTAATTATCTTTTTGTTTGTTTGTTTGTTTGTTTGTTTTTTAATTTCTGAGTCTGGTTCTTTAATTTTTCATTCCTTCTTAAGATACACTAAATCTTTATAGTAAGTTTGTTTCATTAAAAAAAAAAAAAACACTTTTCTTATATAGCACTGACTTCTGTTACTTATAGTCAAAGAACTCTGACCAATTATAAGTGACTGGGAAAGTTTTCAGAGTTCAGTGTCAAGCATCCCAGCATTAAGAGTTGTCTTCAGCACCCACTTTACAGGAGTGAGGGCCCTAGTCTGCCATCTTTCTGAGTTCCAAGTTTATGTGTGAGCTACTTGTATGTGATAGGATTGGGATTTATTCCAGCTGAACACTATAAAGAAGCTGCCACAGGGACCCAAAAGCCTCTTGGCAACAATTTTTTTTTAATTTAGTTTCAGAGGTAGAATTTCATGATTCATCAGGTACATACAATACCCAATGCTCATTCCATCAAGTGCCCTCCTTAATGTCCATCACCCAATTATCCTATCTACCCACTCATCTCCCCTCCAGCAACCTAGAGTCCAGCATTTCTTATGGTTTGCCTCCCTCTCTGTTTTCATCTTATGTTATTTTTCATTTGCTTTACCTATGTTCATCTTTTTCTTTCTTAAATTCCACATATGAGTTAAATCATATGGTATCTGTCTTTCCCTGACTTACTTCACATAATACCCTCTAGTTCCATTCACATCATTGCAAAAAGACAAGATTTCATTCTTTTTGATGGCTAAGTAGTATTCCATTGGGTGGGTATGTGTGTATATATGTGTGTGTGTATATATATATATATATGTATATATGTATCTCACATCTTCTTTATTAATTCATCAGTCAGTGGGCCTCTAAGCTCTTTTCATGTTTTCATTATTGTAGACATTCTTGGCAACTAATTCTATTCTCTTGCTTTAATTCGCCTTTGGATGAGTTTAGTTTGCACTCTTTAGTCTGGTCCTGCCAAGTACATTATGTAACTATGGCAGTGGGTATAGACATTGATTTCAAATATATTCAAAGGTAAATGAGCAGCTTACTGTGTTACTTAGGCAGTTTTCATTCACAGTCTCAAAGTAAAACCCCATTACAATCCTCCTGCCTTCCAGATTAGAAAATATCTTTTTACAAGTCCTAATTTAGACCAAACAATAACAAGATAACATAATCACTCTTCATCATCTGCCTGAAGGAGAGTTTTTCAATAATATGAACAATTTGGAGCTCCAAACATGGGATGAGTGAGGAAGGCCAGTTAAAGGGTATTTAGTATAAGTTCTAGCTAAACTCCTGGTACAAGCTATTAAGAGACTGTTTCAAGAAAATGGGTAAATGTCCTTACCCTTTGTCTTACATTCCCCAGGGCAGAATTTGCTGGTCCTTAGTTATATGTATTTACTGCTTTCTTTCAAAGTTTTACAGTATACAAGAGTCATGTTATGTTTTCCATGTGAAAAAGGAAGAAAGCATACTTCCTCATCAACGAATCTGTCAGCATTTCCATATAGTATATGTTCTCCCCCATTAGGCAGAAAAACAGTCTATCTTTCAGGTGGGGCACAGAGACCTGCCATATTTGCTTAAGAAAAATAGGCACAATCTATTAGTACTATTTCTTTCCCTGAGGAACAAAAATCATCACAGGAAAGTCTTAGATTCTATTTAGGGACTTGTCCTATATATCTCCCAAATGTAATGGCTGCCTATGGTAACTGCAGTTCTTTTAAAAAAATATATTTTCTCATACTTTGTATTTTATTTAGTACATACGAAAGATTGCTCTCTATGGTCTCTGGCTCTTATTATTTTTATTCCAGGTTAGAATACTAACACGTGATCTATTTGAAATATTTGGTGCAGGTCAGAATAGTTGTTCATCCAGATTACTGTCCAATTACTATGGCTGATGGGACCTGGCTTTGTTCCATTTAATGTAATTCATATAGATTGGGTCAATGAAATCTAAAGGATCCAAATGTTAGAGGCAATAGTTTTAATAATTCACAAAGTTTCCAGGTAAAGAGAACCTGATATTATTTGACATCTACTTTTATCAGACTTACTGAAGGTTGCCTAGTCTTGCATTTCAGATTCCTTCTGGGTATTTATGAGTTACAGACAAAACATGTCTTTCCATAGCAGAGCTGGAGTATTTTAACACAAAAACTCTACTGAGGCTTCATTCTTAGAAGTCTACTCTATTTGTTATGCTGAGAGAATACACCTGATTTTTTTCAAGTATGAAGCTGGAAAGTTAACAAAATTTCAAAATCTAGACCAATTACTAAAATTATACCTTTTTCAATAATCAACTTTTTAATAATAATTTACTAAAGTGATGTTTCTGTGGAATAGATGTTCACATATTCATGTTCCAAGGAGGTCAAGTTAATCCACATACACAGGACCATCTATTTAATCAATGCTTTTTTATGGATTCTTTTTCCTTCTGCAAAAGAAACTTTGACTTCTTGTAATTGGAGTTTATATCATTCCACAAGCTTAGAGTAAAGTGACTTACTGAAAATATTATCTTGATTATTTACTGTTATCATTGTAATATTTTATCTTAAAGGTACTATTCATTTATTTTGGTTAAGAGGAATATTTGTCAGATAGACTGTCTAGATGACTACCTTTATTACCTTATTTCTGTTTGTATACTTGAAAATAACCTAAGAATTTTTACATAATTGGAAAAAGGTCTAAAATTACAAACGTTTTTGTAATTTGAGGGTTTTTTTTCTGGCTAATTCTGACCTATCACAAGGTGACTAGAACTAATAAACCAAGTTAGACCAATCCAATTACCAACAAATCTATAAAATAGGGATATTTTAATGACAAAGTCAATGATAGTCTACTCGCTTGCTAGAATACTATGTATAGATGGATATGATACTCATGAAAATAATATCTAATGTTTTAATTACCCACTATGTGTTATTTACTATTCCAAGTGCTTTTAAATTTACTTAATTCTGGGACACCTGGATGGCTCAGTGGTTGAGCGCCTACCTTTGGTCCAGGGCATGATCCTAGAATCCTAGGATCCAGTCTCACAACGGGCTCCCTGTGTGGAGCCTGCTTCTTTCTCTGCCTATGTCTCTGCCTTTCTCTTTGTGTCTCTCATGAATAAATAAATAAATAGAATCTTTTAAAAAATTACTTAATCCTTAATAAATCCTATTATTATCTCAATTTTATAAATGAGGATAGACACTATTGTTATTCTAATTTCACAGACAGGAATACTGAAAGGGAGAAATTAAGGAACTTGCCCAAGATTTGACAAGTAAATGGGTGGACCAGGTGCTGAGCTCAGAGAATCTAACTCCTAAATCTGTACTCTTACATTCTTATCACTATTTGTGTTTTATCAGAGACAGTGTCTGTGATGTAGTGTAAACCAGAGCAGTGCATCTGCTCATCAAATGCATGGACTAATCATCATGGTGGCTAAAAGACTATTTGTAAATAATCTTTAAGATCAAATTTGTAGGATTAAGTATTTTGCTTCACTATCAACACAACTATATATAGAATAAAGAATGCCTTTAATGAAAAAGAAAATCTAAACTAAACTAAAAAAGCCTAAGAGGTAGAACTCAAATATACGTGGTACAAATATTCCAGTATCTCTTCCCTGTGGGTGAGAGCTCAGAGCATAGTAGCTTCTGGAGTGTTATCTACATATAATAAATGAGTAGATTAACCATCTCTACTCCTCACTCCTAGGGCACATGTCTACTTTAAGATAACTGTAACTCTGAAATGCCTGCTATTTTATCACAACAGTATCAGAGACTTCTTTGGTGAATTGGTTCAATCTGAGAGGGAGGGTTTGGGAAGATACCTCTGTCCAACAGGAAGACATGTTTGGTTCCTTTACAAAATATCTCTGGCATCAAATGTTTCCAACTACCTCTCCTTTGCTGAAAAGACACAGTTCAACAGAGAGGATGACCTTTTTTCTTTGTTGGAATTTTTTTATATTACCAGAAAATCACCATGACCTGTCAATATACAGTGAAACTACCAAAAAAATCTAATGGAAAGGTTTGAAACTGTATTTTTCATTTTATTAAAATTAGTGTTTAAGATAAAAATAGAAACAGATTAAGGCAGTAGAATCTCTTAATAAACTGCATCCTAAATGAAAACCTTTTTCTCTTTTTCTCCCAGTCTCTAAGGAATCAATAATTGTCCCTGGACATCAAATTCTCATGGTTCAAAATATGTCAATGGATTTCCAGAACTGTTCTTTGCCTAAATAAAATCTGCAGTCAGATAGCCTGTCCCTCAAGGGCTCCCCCACACTCTCCAAATACCTGCTTTCCCTTTTATTTCTGACTCTTTCTTAAATCAAAAATTTCAATCACATGGGTATAGTCCCCTAATTTCACTGGAAAAACTTGACATTTTAGTGTCATTCTAAAACAAACAAACAATAACATAAATTGTCTTTTTCCTTTTTACACCTGATTTTTCTGTATACTTTTATATTGTTCAATTTAGTTTAATTGCAATATAAATCCAAGTGAACTTTAAAATGACATTAAGCACATACATGAAATATATGTCATTCTGCAAAACATGTTTCCCAGAATGGTTCTTTTCAACCAGAAAGGAATATCTGAAATTTTCTTAAGCATATTTAATGCATATTTATGAAGGTATTTAATTAAGATTCTGTTCATACTTTTCCTGTCTACTGAAAACATTAATAAATTTCTATCTACACATCCGTTTTTAATAAGTATCTATCAGCATTTACATAAACATCTATATAAAAGATGTTAAGTATTTTACCTTAATTTATTAGAGTATTCATAAACTATAGAAAAATGTTTTAAATTTATTTATATTTTTCTCTCTGCACTCAAAGTGACTTTTTAAAAAATAAACACATTCAAATTCTTTCTCTGCATTCTTAACAATTTCACTAAATTATGAGCTCTTGGAATGCAGGGCCAACCACTTCTTACCAAATTTTTGCTCCAGCTTTCCAAATTTCTATATTCAATGACAGCAGTTTTTATTTAATATAATAGAAACTGTTTCATAATTTGTGGAATGATCTCTATAGCTCATAGAATAGAGAAATTATCACTGAGATTGCCAATGAGATGATAATGTTTGTAATAGGATGGCAGGAGGCTATGTACGTGGTAATTAAGTGAAAATATTTTGCATTCAGACAGATGAGACTTAAATCTCACCTTCCATCCCTTAAAGCTATACCCCTGAGTAAGTGGGTAGATCTCTGTGATCTTTGACTTCCTCATCAGTAGGTGCTGTTAGCACCTACTTCATAAGGTCTTAAGAAAAATCAATTGACATGATGTTTGAACAAGAGTTATCACAGTGTTCGACAAACTTAATAGATACTAATTAATGTTATTTTTAGCTGCTATTATTAGATTAGCTATTTGCATTAGTCAACTCTCAGGTAATTTGTGCCACTAAATACCTTAACTTTTAACTTATGTATTTATCCTTAAAATCAACCTTTAATTAACATAATAACTTGAATACTGTAGAAATGTTGAAAATAAAGACAAGCAAAATCAATCACACCAAGATCACTGGTGATAATATCTTCAATTCTTTCTGGATTTTTTCTATTCAAGTTTGCTCATGTACACATACAATTTTTTTTAACTAATATGAGATTGTATCATATATAGTGCTCTACAATCTCCTTTAGGTACATACATGAAATATACGTCATTCTGCAAAACCTGTTTCCCATTTTAGTAAACTAATCTCTTTGATATCTAGATCACATTCTATTTCTCTCTAGTGACCCCAAATATTCTTTATAGCTTGCTATCTACATCAGTATTTAATCCAAGACCATACTTTGTATCTGGTTATATTCCCAACTGTTCTTCAAATCACAATCCTTTTTTCTCCTTTTTAAAGTGACATTAACTCATTACAGCAATCAGATAACAACTTGATTTTTTTCTATTATTTTCTTATTTTTAAAGGCACATGATTTAGTAGCCATGGTCTCAAAAGTTTATGTAATAGAAAGAGAAGATAGTGCTGCCTGCATCTACCTTTCTGAAATAAGACAGGTTACCTATTTTCCAATTCTTTTTAATATAGTATTATAGGTAATATTTGACTGGGTACATATAGATGATTTTGGAAAATGTTTTTAGTTGACACACAATGGTACAGTAGTTTCAGGTGTACAACATAGCAATTCAACAAATTTATACATTATGCTATGCTCGTCACAAGTGTAGCTACCATATGTCCACCATACAACACTATTACAATACTATTGACTATATATACTCTATACTGTACCTTTTATTCCCATGACTTATTCCATAACTAGAATCCTGTATACTCGCTATTCCCCTTCAGTCATTGTCCCCATCCTCCATCCCTTCCCTATATCAACCATCAGTTGGTTCTTTGTATTTATAGGTATGATTCTGCTTTTTGTTGTTAATATATTCTTTACCTTTGTTTTTAGATTATTTTCTTTGGTATGCAAAAGTCTAGAATAATGGATATGATAGGGTTTTTGCCCAGTCTTAACTCCACTAGAAAAATTTATACCACATCTTATAAATGCTAATACTTCAGTATTTTACACAAATTTCTCCTAACCCTGACATTCCAGTCCCTCTGACGTTAATGTGTGTGGGAAAGTTTCAACTTCTTGTTATCCAAGTGTCTTGTCTCATCTTAGATTTCCAAATAAGCCAGAACCAAACATTTGGAAACCTATGGTGTACCTTAAAAATTCTCAATTACTTAGATGGTTAGGTACAAAATACAAACAGGAATTCTCTGTTTCCCAGTCCATATGCATATCTATATAGGCCTGCAGATTAGCCTTCAGCTAAGATTATACCAGCCCTTGAGAAAAGTATTCTAATATCTAACACAACTGAGAAGACTGAAATGTAAAGCTATTAGGAAAACATCCATATGGAGGAAGCGAGAAATTGCCATCACGGCAAAGGGCAAACATATATTTTTTGAGGTCCTTTCCGTTAATGTTTTACTAATACATAGGGAAGACAACTTGGTGACTAATAAGATGCTGAATAATTGTTTGTATAATACCTCAAAAGATCTGAAGTTCTCTAGAACAACAGCCTTTTAACAGTCCAAGTGTAAGAAGTAAGGCTGACCAATGAGTCAAGGACCAGAATAAAATGCAATAAGTGGGCTTCAGGAGGCAGATATACTACTGTACTGGGAGTCCAATAGAGTGCAAGTAGTAAATGGGATATCCCAGAAATTCTGCTAATTATACACTCAACAGAAATGCCTACATATGTTTGCCAAAAAAAATTGTATAATAATCTTTACAGCAAAAGTATTTGAGATCAAACAAATTTCAAATATCAAACTAGAAACTACCCAAATGACATTCAACACCAGAATAGATGTTTTTAAATAATGGCAATATATTCAAATACAAAAAAAAAAAAAAGCTAAAGTCATGAATATAAACAAATAACTACACTACGCACAATACTAATGAACTTCCCAAACAATAATGAGTAAAAGAGTGAAATACAGGGGGTCCCTGGGTGGCGTAGCTGTTTAGCACCTGCCTTTGGCCCAGGGCGCAATCCTGGAGACCTGGGATCGAAACCCACGTCGGGCTCCCAGGGCATGGAGCCTGCTTCTCCCTCTGCCTCTCTCTCTCTCTCTCTCTCTGTGTGACTATCATAAAAAAAAAAAAAGAGTGAGATGCAAAAGAACACACCCTTTTTGTTTCCATTTACATAAAATACAAAACAGGTAAAACTAATCTTTCCTATTAGAAAATAGGATACTTTACCCTCAAGAGAGAGGCTGATGGAGCACAAAAGAGATCCTGTGGTATAATAATATTCTGCTTCTTCTTGATCTGGGTGCTGGTTACATGGGTGAAAATTTACTGAGCTGGACAATTATGGTTTGTACACTTTAGATATGTGTAGAGCAAATATATATAAATAAATATAGGGAGAATATATATATATATACACACACATACATTATAATTCAATAAAAAGTGAAAAAGAATTTTTTTACATTCATCATAGCTCTAAGATTTTGTCATCTATATAACTATTAAGTTCTAACAGAGTGTAAAGGACATAGAGACCCAGATATCTAACTGTGTAACCTTAGGCAAGTAAATCCTCTGAAACAGTGTTTCATCTGTAAAATAGAAAAAAATACCTCACAAGATTGTCATGAAGATTAGATGAGATGATTCATGCTAAACTTGTTGGTTACCTAAAAAATGTAGTATAAATATACTGAGCTAAAAGAATAAAGGGATTTAATATTTTTCAGATAAACGGAATCCCCTCTGACACAATTTTAGACAAAGAAATAATATCTGGATCCATTGTGAGCAATTAATAAGCACTGCCAACATTTTATAACACTGAGGGGGTACTGTAACATGAAGGTTACAGACATTAAATTTCAAATTGTTCATAAAATTTTTCATTCATCATTTATCAAATATTTATTGAATGTCTACTGTATGCCTATCATTTTAAAAACAGGAGAAGATAAAGTATTCTGCAGTCCCGAATCATACATTCTGTGGAAGAGAGATTAGATTTGTGTCCACATCTGAGCTATACCATTTACTGCCCATTTAACTTTGGGCACATTACTCCACCTCCCTCAGCACCAGTGTCCTTACCTGTACAACAGAAGTGGTTATTGTATTAGGGGAACTAATATCTATGAAATTATTGGCTCAAGGTTTAGCATTCAACAAATAAAGGCTAATAGTTATTACTACTGCCACCACGGGGCTGGCATTCACAGAATCATATGTGGATACTTCCATTTCTATTGTAAAGGACCATGTCCTAGTCTAAATTTGTTTTTTTAAGACATAGTAACTGTCTTGATTTGGATTTGCATAGATTTTTTAAAAATGAACTCAAAATCCAGAAAATAAAAGGTATATTGACATTCTAGCCAGCCTGAAAATCCCCAAGTTTTCTAGTCTTGGTAATACTTGACTATCTGACATGTCATTCATACAACCAATATCACTTCCCAGCTGTTCTCCCCACCTCCATTTCATTATCTGCTATTTGTGTATTAACTCTGCCAAGTGATTCAACCAAAAAAAAAAAAAAAAAAATTCCCCATCTCCTACAAGAAAAAGTCCTAAGGGCTCCTTAATATAATATCCAGTAGCACACATGATTTGGCTGCCTCCCTGCTGCCTAATTCTGTCTTCCAATTCCATGCTCCTAACTCCATTCTGGATGCTCTATCAACCAAGAACTACTTATAGTTCCAAAGACACTTCATATTACTTTTTGCTAATACGTGTCTACTGGGGCAGGGCAACCTATCTGATATATCCTTTCTTCTTGCCACATCTACCAACTCAAAGGGACTAGTCCTTCCCCTTTAGGAAAAAAAAGTCTCCAGCCTAGTATGGTCAACTTTACTCCTACTTTCTCTTTTCCTTAATTTTCTATAATAAAATCATATGCAAAACTATAAAATATGACAAAGATAAGGGTAGAAACCAGAGTTTGCTTTTAGGCCCTCCCTTTGCATCCAAAGAGCTTCAGAACCACTATCAGAGCGAACAGACTTTTTCTGTAAATGTGTTTATTACAACTATTCATCTCCACTATATCATAGAGCAAAAACAGGCACAGACGGTATGTTATCAATAGGCTGTGATCTGTCTATTAGTGTTCTAATAGAATTTCATTTACAAAACTAACTCACAGACCAGACTTGGCCTGCTGCTTTTAGTTTGGTGAGCCCTGGTTGAGATGATAGTCATGAGGATGAGGTTGATGATGATGACATTGAAGCAGTTAGTTAAAACTCTTTGAGTGTTACCAGATGCCAAATGTTGTGCTGAATATTATCTAATTTAATATAATAATATTATAGGAACACTTACTGCCATTTTACAGATAGGGAACTGAGGCTCAGAAAAGTTAAATACCTTCCTCAATGTCTTTCAGCTGGATTACATGTAGTTGAAACATCTAGCTCTTCCTTACCCATCCTTACTGACTAGGAAATTTCCTATGGACCTTTTCAGTTCTATGTATACTGCCTTATTCTTTGACTATTATTACAAAAATGCGTTTAGAGCAAATAGTCTCTTCATCTTTACTTTGGCAATACTTACTCTGTCATCTCATTCTATCACTAGTTTTATGAGATATCTTTACAAACATATAGAGCCCTAATGGAGAATGCAGCTCATATTCCAGAATCTTCTGTTTGCTGATGCTGATAGTAGATGCTAGGTTGAACTTCTTTATAGTGATCTCTGAAGTAGGATGGGCCAATTAGTGGGTTTGTTTGCATGGACAAAACCACTGAATCTCTGACGCATCTTTGTCCAAGTCTGGAGGTCAAGTAACTTGAAAAGAGCTTTTGAAAATCATTCATTTCAAATGTACTAGAAGTGGATAAGAGATAAAGTCTCCCTGAGGTTTGGTGGGGTTTTTTTTTTTTTGTTTTTTTGTCTTGTTTTGTTTTGTTTTGTTTGGAGGTAAGACTAGTAATGGAAGAAGCATTTAGTGATTGTAACACTTCTTGACATTGAATGATTAAGAAGCAGTGTCTGACTTAGATTTTTCTTCAGTTAATGTCAAGAGAGAATAAATATAATGATTTCCAGTGCTCAGGGCTCACTCAGAGTGATGAATCCAGCCAACCTAGGCCACATCTGAGGGTGTCTGCATCACTTTAACACCCCAACTCGAGGTTACTTTATTTATCTACCTCTTTTTCTCTCTTGAAGTGGTGGGCTCTGCAGAGAGTCAGCTTGCATATTTACTCAAGTCTATGAAAACAATTCAGAAGAAGCAAAGACAAAAGAAAAGATGGGATGTTAAGTATATAAAATGTCAGCCAATAACTGATAGAACAAAGGTACAGTTGTGTTCCCAAACTGAAAGTTCAGATTCTCCAGAAAAAAAAAAAATTGAGAGATTTTTCTAGGTTCATGAAAAGGGTGATAAAAAGTCTTAATTAATTCCCCTTCATTAATCTCATGATTATTAAAAGTTCCCTAAGCAGGTGCTGTCTTTTCCTCCTATGTTTATGATATGTTCCATATAGCACCTTTGAACTATTGTTATTGGTTACTTCTGTATTTTTCAGTAATATAATGGAGCAAGCAAAACTTGGTGATTAAGTATATGGGCTTTGAGGTCAAGGGTTGGTTTGAGAACTGGTCCAGTTTCTTATTAATTATCTGACTGGGAAAACCACTTGCCTTTCCTGGTCCCCAGTTTCCTTCCTGGAAAGTAGGGAATGACAATAATATCTACATTGTGGGATGCTTAGGAGAATTCAATGAGATCATGCATGTCATGTTTTTACACAGTTCCTGAGATATACAGGGTAGGCAATCCATAAATGTTTCTTATCATTGACATTGCTGTAAAATTAAGGGTTTACATAAAAGCAGTCATCCCAGACATGCTCAAAAAGTTATTTATCTGTATATATTCCTTGCTTCATGGGGCACAAACATCACAAAGCCACATAGAGCAGAAGTTAGAGAAATATTTCCAATATGCTGAGTTTCCCAACTCTTCTTTAAAACTGATGCTCTATCACTGAACCCTGTCTTCTAACTTCTCTGTACTCCTCTTGAAAAATCAAGATCTCTACTCATTACATAATAAACACGTAGCGATAACTGTCAAAGACAAACAAAGCCAGACATTAGTTGAAGCTGTGAAAACAGATTTCATTCAATAACTACTGACAGTAGGGGAAAGAACTGAGCTTCATTCAATTTGACTTGCATAGAGGTGATTGGGCATTTGCAGGAAGAAAGAAGATACAGGCAGAGGGAGCAAGGGAGGACTCAAGTGGAAGATTACAAAGGGTTAGTCAATGTAAATGTGATTAGGCCAGTGATTAGGTCTGCTTGCTGGCAATTATGGATTTTAGTATTCATTCTCCCACAGAGGTTGGAGGACAGAGGCCATATTTTCATCCTGATTATTACATTTCGAAGGAATGGCTTACAGGTCTTTGAGAAGAGACTTGTGAGTGGTAGGTGATACATATATATCTCAAAGAGAGAGAGAAAGAACTTAAAATTATAAGCCCTTTTTTAATAAATATTTTAAAAAGGGAGGTGAGGGGCCTGTCATCCAGAATTGGCCCTAACAAATAGGAAATTCTTTTGCCAGCCCTGAGTTTTTTTCAGACAGAAACTGAAAAGGAGAAAAGATGGTCCCTGGAATGTGGTCTTAGAGTGTCTGAAGCCATGTTAAGTCTCATCAAGGCTCTTAGTACAGGAATTTACATAGAGTGTTTATGTCAAGAGTTTCTGTAGTTCTCACAACCACACTGATGTATAAGGTTTCCCACTCCATTCCCACTGGATGCCATTTAGAAGGAAAATAAATATCCTGTACCTAAGTAAAAACAGACACCAAAGCCACAGATTAAGACTATGACTATAAACTGAATTAGGCCGTCCAATTCAAAATGGGCACTCTATT
The DNA here is from genome assembly GCF_003254725.2 of Canis lupus dingo. Lineage (NCBI taxonomy): Eukaryota > Metazoa > Chordata > Mammalia > Carnivora > Canidae > Canis > Canis lupus. The sequence continues at coordinate 38,055,890 of NC_064244.1, read as the reverse complement.
TTTTTTTTTCAAGTCATAGAATGGTCTTATATTTAGCTAGGCCAAAAGATTTCCATGGTGGTCCAATTAGATGACTTATTGATTTATCTATCAGTTTTTAATGAAGAGCTTACCACCTAATGAATGGTGAAAATAAAGGTACATTCTCTGCCTTCACAGAGCTTGAAATATGATAAGATAGGCAGTATATCACCTAAAATAAAGCATGAAACTTGTTATGGGGCACATTCAGGCTGCTCTGAAATCTAATAGTAGAGGAATACAATTCGGTGGAGGAGAGTATCTTGGATACGGCAGAATTCATATTTCCATGGTGCACTTCCTCACATCAGGCAGCTGGGCAGGTCTATTCTCATTGCCTTAACAACAGGATGGTGTTACAGAAAGCAAAGGAAAAGGCATATTTTCCTGCTTTTTGAGTGTCAAATATCCAGGCCCCAAGGACATACAAAGGACTCCTGGTCTGTAAACATGATTCAGAGGAAAGCATGACAAGAAAGAACAAGATAAGAAAATGATCCTAAGATGTAGGAAAAGAAAAGAGGATGGAGAAATTTATAAACAAGTAGATATCACTGAGTCCCAGAAAAGATACCTTGTGAACTAGTTCATAGGACAAAATAGCAAGTGAGTGTGTTGGATCCAGCAGCAGTTCCCTGTAACCTGAGTAGAACTCAACTAGATCCATGAGGAAAGACAAGACTCTTCATTGGTGATAGATAGGAATAATGGTAGACAGATTCATAGCAATTTCCTCAATCCACTGTCATGCTGAAGCAGATACATTCCTGGGTGCCCAAGGATAGTATGGAAATAGGGAATAGATATCGCTTAAAAAGAACATTTAAAAGATAGAGACATCTCCTTGGTGACTTATTAAAGTGACTGATCCAGGCCCAGATTGTATGCTGGATGACTTGTTGAATATCTGTATAGGCAGATAACATTCAGTACTGCTGTACACCACCGTGCTCCACTGATGTCTTGGCCATACACAGGGTAATAGAGTGATTAAATGCACAGTCTCTAAATTCAGTGTATAGGTTTACAACCTATCTGTGAAAGTAGTTGTTATTTTTATTTTTTTTATTTTTTTTAATTTTTATTTATCTATGATAGGCACACAGTGAGAGAGAGAGAGGCAGAGACACAGGCAGAGGGAGAAGCAGGCTCCATGCACCGGGAGCCAGACGTGGGACTTGATCCCGGGTCTCCAGGATCGCGCCCTTGGCCAAAGGCAGGCGCTAAACCGCTGCGCCACCCAGGGATCCCAGTTGTTATTTTTCATTGTAAAATACAGACAATACTAATATCTGTCTCCAGAGTTGTTATGAGGATTACCAATGTGCGCAATGACGATGATGATGATGGTAATGATGAAGTCTTCAGAGAAGGAGAGAGGGGTCAAACTGACAGAAAACTGTCATTTCCACCTCAGACTGAGGATAAAAATAGAATATAAACTGAGATTTTGAAGAAATGCATATTTCTAGGAGACTGTATTTGTAGATTACAATTTATCATTAGTCCACCAGCGTGAAAGTGCAGCGATGTGTCATCTAGAAGAGAGGACATGTAAATTTAAATCTGGAGATCTAATGAGTAAGTTGTTGGAATTTTTTAGGAAAGTTGGGAACGACAGTATATTTCAGTTAAAAGGGTACTGTATGAAAGTTCAAAGGCCTGAGATAGTATTGCTTAGGGCCAGATTATGAGCAAATTTTGTCATAGCTGGAATGAGGTGGGACAGCCAAGTGGGATATTATAGAAGGGTCATCTCCATGACCCAGCTCATTGGTCACCCAACATTACAGACAGACACAAAGACAGATAAGTAGAGATAAAGACATTTATATATTTATCTATCTTTATGACTGATGAAGATGGACAAAAGTACTAATGTAAACATTTTTCAGATTCACAAAGATACCTAAGTTCATTTGTTTCATTTGTGCTGGTCTTAGTTCTCCGAAGACTTTTTAAGTGTCTGAGATGATGCCTGGTTTTGCTCAGGAATCCCACATAGCACTTAGCAGCCATTGAAATCAATAAAGACTTGTGGGTTAATTGATTTGGGCATTAAATGTATCTATCAATTCTGTCACCCTGGGTTTTCCCAGTACTAAAAGTAGCATGGACTTGGGTAATTAGTCTGCTGGGTTTCTATATGAAATAAAATAATTTAATCTCTGCTAAAAACAGAAGGAAGGAGTTTTGTTTAGTTTTGTTTTTTGAGTTATTAATTAGGCATGACTTTGAACTAAAGAAAGCCAGGGAAAAGGAAGGGCAAGTCTTTCCCAATGCATTCAAAAAATCAGCTGCGGGCAGACCGGGTGGCTCAGTGGTTTAGCGCCGCCTTCAGCCCAGGGTGTGATCCTGGAGACCCGGGATCAAGTCCCACGTCGGGCTCCGGGCATGGAGACTGCTTCTCCCTCTGCCTGTGTCTCTGCCCCTCTCTCTCTCTCATGAATAAATAAATAAAATCTTTTTAAAAAATCAGTTGCATAGTAGTCAAGAAGGGAAGTATCCATTGTACTTGTGAGTACTTGTGAGTAGATAGCTATTCTATAAATCAAAGCTACCTCAAATAAATCTTTATGTCATGCGTTATATGTGGGCAAACAGATAAGGGTGGGTTTGGATGGTTTATCACCTTTTAGTAGCTAAAGACAGAAGACATTGGTACGCTATTACTATGTATTATTTATAGCTCTTCTTTGGGAAACGGACACTATCCTTTAACAGATAGGGCTGCAGCTTTCTCAATATCCAGAATTCAAATGATAAAAACATGACTAAACAAGTAAGAAAATTAAGGTAGATTATAGCTACCTGAGATATTCTATCAAGAATACATGAGATAATGCTATATTCACATACAGGGAAAAGGAGATACTACTTAATAAAAATATTTTTAATGTTAACTAATTTAAAACATTTCAGTGTTAATTATTTTTGAATAATTAAAGAACTGAGTATATCTACTTTTTATGTAGGATTGTATGAACCAAAAATTAATTCTGATTATACAAATGAATTAAACTTTTTCAAAAAACTAATCTATCATTCTGCTAATTTGCATATACCAACAAATCACAAGTGGTTGTAAGCTTTAGGTATAGAAAAAGTAATAAACCAGGGGAGACTATGAGCCTCACACAAAGAATACATGACATGGTAATCAATATAATAATTTATTTGACCATATAGTCAGGTTATGCCTCGTAATCATGAGTAAAATGAAAATTATTTTTGAAAAAGATTTTAAAAATGAGAGAAACTTAAAATGCTTTTGAAGAAAGAAAACAATATATTTGTAGTAGGATTCTATTAATAGTAATTATATATTTGAAGTTGGTATCATAATAAAATATGAAATGCCTGATATAGTTATGTAAATGTCCATAAGAATGAAAGGTACATTGAGGAAAAAAAAATAAGTAAGAGTATTTTCTTTTTTTTTTTCTTTTTAAATTTTTTTTTATTTATTTATGATAGTCACACAGAGAGAGAGAGAGAGAGAGAGGCAGAGACACAGGCAGAGGGAGAAGCAGGCTCCATGCACCGGGAGCCCGACGTGGGATTCGATCCCCGGTCTCCAGGATCGTGCCCTGGGCCAAAGGCAGGCGCTAAACCACTGCGCCACCCAGGGATCCCGAGTATTTTCCTTTCAAAATAAACACTAAAATTTATAGAGCTATAATGTGGTGCCAAATCCCATGCAGTTATCTCACAGATTAAAATGTGGGGAAAGTTTCTTTAGGTTAGTAACTGAATATGTTTTGAAGAATATTTTATAACATCTTATTTCACTGAAAATTACATTTTAAAATATAGGTTATCTTCATGGGTATTTTTAATAAATCCATGTCATTTATTTAAGTAATTTCAAATAATGTTTCTCAAATACATAGGTAAATGAATAAAATCAGAGCAGTTAAGTACATAAACTACACTCATAGTAAATAGCTATCTCCAAACAGTAAAAGTTTCATACAATGACAGTAATTATATTTCACATTTATATGATTCACAGAACAGAAGTGACAAGCCCTATTCTCCCAAGAAAGAGAATGAGATCCAAGAGGTAGGAAGACTTCTCTAAAGTTGCACAGTTAATGTGTAGCAGGAACATATCTTAAACCTGTATTTTCCAACACTTAATTTAACTTTCTCTTTACATTTTGACAGCATTTTATGCCTTACAAAGCATGCCCATGTAAGTCCCTCATTTGAACTTCATAGCAACACTGTGAGGTAAAGAAACAAATGAGAAATAATAAGTCAACGTCAGAAAACGTAGTCTAATTTGCAGTTTGATCTCTGGAGTAGGCACAGCTCATAGGCACCAGAGAGGTTATCTGTGGGAATAGTAGGAATCCAGATCATTTAATGAATAGGGCTACATGCTGATAGACTCTGAAATCCAGGAATAAGGGCTCACATCTCTCTTGTTTTGAAATCATATATATATTCCTTCCTGATTCAGGAATTATGCATTAATTAGATCTAATTGCTTGAAGACTGTTCTAATCTTTTTCAAACATTTGATGGATGTGTTAGAGAAGATGAGCGTAAAGGCTCTCTTACAAGTGTTTTAAAAGGTAAGACCTATCTGAAGCTCAGTGAATTTCTCAAATATTTTGAGAAGAAATGCTCCAAGGAATAGTGTGGTAATGTCTTTTTTTAAGTTACAATTCAATTTGCATTTAATTACAGAACTGCAAAAAGATAACATGGGACATGTGAATAGCATTTTATCATGTATTTTCCAATCTGATTCTCATAAAACACATGAGAGTTACAGAATAAGCATTTATAACTTCCATATGATAGATGAAATACACACAGGTTAACCACCTTTCCTACTGTCAAATAATCCAAGTCTATGAACTACATTTTCTAGTCTTTCCACCATTCTCCAATTTCCCCTAGGAACCCTCAGAGTCAGACAGATACTTGCTTTCACTGTCTCTCCAAATCAGTTTGCTCTGACTACTGGTGGTCACTGGCTACCCTCAAGTCCAGCCTGGAAATAATATCAAATCCTGTTGTATTTGGTGATCTCTAATCAGAGGCAATTTTCCAGATGTCATTCACTGACCCACTTAAAATCTTTGCCTCTAGATCTTTATGGTCTGTCCCGGTCTACTCATATTTTGGCTTGAGGATTCAGATTTTGGCTTGAGGTTTCAGATTCTTTGGCTATCCAGAATTACAGTTTGGTTTCTTTGGCATCTTTTACAGTTGAGAGTATGATTCTTTGGTCTTGACATTTCTCTTCCAATGAGGTAGCTTTATGAATTCACTAACTCCTTTTTTTTTAATTTTTTTTTTTTATTGGTGTTCAATTTACTAACATACAGAATAACCCCCAGTGCCCGTCACCCATTCACTCCCACCCCCCGCCCTCCTCCCCTTCTACCACCCCTAGTTCGTTTCCCAGAGTTAGCAGTCTTTACGTTCTGTCTCCCTTTCTGATATTTCCCACACATTTCTTCTCTCTTCCCTTATATTCCCTTTCACTATTATTTATATTCCCCAAATGAATGAGAACATATAATGTTTGTCCTTCTCCGACTGACTTACTTCACTCAGCATAATACCCTCCAGTTCCATCCACGTTAAAGCAAATGGTGGGTATTTGTCATTTCTAATGCCTGAGGAATATTCCATTGTATACATAAACCACATCTTCTTTATCCATTCATCTTTCGTTGGACACCGAGGCTCCTTCCACAGTTTGGCTATCGTGGCCATTGCTGCTATAAACATCGGGGTGCAGGTGTCCCGGCGTTTCATTGCATTTGTATCTTTGGGGTAAATCCCCAACAGTGCAATTGCTGGGTCGTAGGGCAGGTATATTTTTAACTGTTTGAGGAACCTCCACACAGTTTTCCAGAGTGGCTGCACCAGTTCACATTCCCACCAACAGTGAAAGAGGGTTCCCTTTTCTCCGCATCCTCTCCAACATTTGTTGTTTCCTGCCTTGTTAATTTTCCCCATTCTCACTGGTGTGAGGTGGTATCTCATTGTGGTTTTGATTTGTATTTCCCTGATGGCAAGTGATGCAGAGCATTTTCTCATATGCATGTTGGCCATGTCTATGTCTTCCTCAGTGAATTCACTAACTCCTGTAATCCTTGGACTCTGCCTTTGGACCAGGCCCCTCATTAATAAGAGACACTATTCAATCTCTTAATGGACATGAAATCGCCTATCTAATCTCCATCTACTGACTGTCAGGTACAAGAGGGGCTTTCAGCACAGAACCATCAGCTAGTACAAATAGACTACAAAGCTGTATCTCACCTGTATCTTACCATAAACCTATGCCCTTCCAGAAATCTGGTCTTCCTGGCCTGCTTCTCAGTCTTCTCTAAGTGAAGTTGTCTTTGGCTAGAAAAACCATACTGGGTAGCCTGATTTTGCATCCTCAACCGAGCCTAGAACTAGCCTACCCTGGGCTACACTAGCAGAGACCAGCCATTAGAGAGGTGGCTCTGCGTTAGAGCTACACTAGGCATTTCCTACTGGAAATGCTGCCTTCTTTATTATATTTTATTTTCTTGTCCTTTAGAAAAAGCCATCCGGGTGTCTTTCAGTAATTCAACTTTATTGCTAACCTGAAATAACAATGTAAACATGAGGAAAAGAATTGGGGTGGGGGTAGGGGGTAGAGCAGCGAAAAGGAATTGAATTTTAACCAGCTAAACTACTTTCTACAGCCTGGAGAGAATTATCAAATCTCATTTAACATGTTGTTGAGTAAGACACAATGTAATCAGGTATACAAACATATACATGTAATTATCACAGCGCTGCCGAGCTCGAGTCAACAGGCATATAAGACAGCACATGTGCATGAATGGCACAATCACCTCCCTAGAGCTGAAAAGCACATTAAACTCTAGTCAACATTGATATAATATTTCTGGAGCTTTCCCCAAGCAACGAAACTAGCATTTTAAAATGAGACATACTCTTAAGTCTAAGTGAGTTACCCTCCATGTCAAAATGTACATGGGGAAGAAAGTAAGAGGCCACGAGTGTCTGAGAAAACCTCAGGTGTACTGGGCTCTGAGGCTTTTGTTGTTAGGCTGCAGAGAAGGTAAGTAATACCACCAGTCAGCAAGGCCCCTTCTCCTTTGTTTTGAAGTCTCTGATCCAGTTTGTCCTTAATCTTGGGTCTACTTTGAATCTCTCACCCACAGGAGAAGCTGCCTTACTACAGGGAGCACTGTACCCTTTATCCTTGCCTTCAACTGGCAATTCTCAGACATCCCTTTGTGATTGTTTCAAAAGACAGGTCTCTAACAGGGACATCTGCCTCAGCCAGCCTTCCCCAAATTATCATGCTGTTCAATGATGTTCAACTAGCCATTTAACAGCTTTAACTCCCCCAACTTGTAAATATTTACTGCTTAACAAGCACTCTCAACCATATATTTACTAAGACATAAAGAAATAAGGAACTGCGGCTTTCTCCAAGGAGATGGGAGACTGTAGAATTTGTTGGTTTGCCATCAAGAATTCAACAGAAGATGAATACAAGTATATGGAGCACTGACAATGCCTAGAGTTGTTTTTGTGCCCATGCAATTTGTAACACCTCCACTTGAGAGGTAGAAGGGAGACATTAAATCTTCTCGATCTATTTCCCAAATACAAAAATAAGACAATCTTAGAAAAAGAGAACCTATGTCATGAGAGCACCCACTTTCATCTCTGTTTCTAGGTCAGGTATCATTAAATGATTACTGTACACTTTACATCTGAGCCCAGGTGGAGCCTAGTTCAGCCTGTCAACAGAACGCTCCAGGCAAACATTGCCAATTAAACAGTATTAGTGCATGAGATGAAACCTATTTCCCATCCTCACAATGAGTCTGTAATTTTTCCAAATGCCAAGGTAGTTTAAGCATTCTAAATCCTTCAATAGTCAATCTGATTAAACACTAAATATATATTTGCTTAATGAATACATAAATTCAAAATCCTTCCCCTTCCAAATATTTACACACTATAGTTCCTCCTCAAATGCCATTAGTTACCGAAATTTTAATGAAATACTCTCAATCTTCTTCCACCACTTTCCTCACTGAACATACCACTATTGCTATTGGAGTTATCCCTCCCTCCTACCTTGGGTGTTTCTCTATTTTTTTACTTCTAAACTTTGGCTGCAGATGAATTGTAAGCATGTGACAGGATTACATGCCTTCAAACAAAGTCATCCAAATAATAGCCCATAAAATACTTGCAAAAATAATTTCTTGAGGAGCATTTTTAAAATAGAGATCCTGCTACAAACTTAGCCAATCAAGATCTCAGGAGGGTACTGAAGTGCACGTGTGTATAGAGTGAGGTAAGTAGCATGTAGTTTTTAAAATCTGCCATGTAATTTTGACAGGCAGAAACTTTTGCATATTACTGTCCATGCCATACTATTGAAGATTTCATTCCTTTCTTCCCATTCATCGCTAGTTGAATCTCAGAGAACAAATCACTGCAATGTGAGCTCTGCTAAGTATATTTCCACTTCTGAACTCCAATTTCTTACTTACTGTCATGCCCACATGTGCTAGATAATGTCTTACTACTAACAAGTTTTTATTCTCAACATGATTCCTATCCTTTAAAAACTCATGCTTTCTGCCTGATATGGCATGTCCATGTTATCAAGGAAAATAAAGGGGGGGGGTCGATACTTAAGAGATATTTATTAAATTATCTCCACTATCAAAGCAAAGACTAACCTTCAAAGGACCTAGTTAAGAGGACATGAACATAATCTTCTTTTTTTGCCCTCTACCTCTAAGAAAATAAGTCTGCTTCTTACATAGCCTTACTTGGATCACTTATGGCTTCCCACTGTTCATGATATAATGACATTAGTAATTAAGAAGTTGGATTTAACTGTACATCTATTTAGTACATTGACTGAATGCCTTTAGACAGAGCATGTGCCAGCTCACCACATTTCCAACTCAAACTATGTTCCTACCCTCACAGATTTACACACGTATTGATCTGCTTATTTTCAGGAGACATTTGATTTTGTGCTATCTAATCTAAATTATAAACCTGATTGGTAAGTTTTGCTTGACAGAGCTGAGAACTGGCAGTTTTGTGTTAATTAAAGTCACTAGATATTATTTGGTTTCCTTATTTCACTTTGACTATTTCAAACTTATTCAATATTTCAACTTAGGACAAACCTACTTTTTCACAGTGAAAAATTCAAGGTTTCTGTATGAAAAGTGGACTGGGACACAAACACTTTATAAACACGCTCATGGTTTCAGGTGTGACTTGGATGCATTCTATCCTTTGCACATTTACCTTTTTCAGAGTTCAATCAGTTGAAAAATAAGGGAAACTCTTCCTAACTTATGATTCTGAGAGGAAAAATTGAGGTATTAGTTGTAAAGAGTCTGGGCCATTATTTTATCCGGGGTACTAATTGGGGATGGGTTGTAAAAAAATCTGATCTCAGTAGCCATTATTTTTACTTAATTCTTAACAATTCTTAATGGCAGACTTATTTTTACCAGAGAACTGCTAATTATCATTAATTCACCCAACAGACATTTATTGGGTACTTACTATGTACCAAGTGCTATTTTCAGTGATTGAAAAAACAACTCAACAATGTAAACTCCTTATAGTGTTAATATCCACTCAAAAATAAGAACAAAAATAAGGACCCCAGACCCCAACCTATAGTTTTAGTGTTGACTCCTTCAGTATCATTGGGACCTGATATGTGATGGTAAATATCTGGAGGGGAGAAACATTTTGATCTGCTTGGCCTTGGTTATGTTTGCATTAGACCCCTATATTATGATCACACACACACACACACACACACACACACACACACCACCCCACACACACACATGAAGAGGAAAAGGAATGACAGAGGATATGAGGAAGGGATTTGCCTGGTGAAAATCCCAGGCACCAGAGAAATTTTACATAATCATTTCTAATAAGAGTCTATGTTAATTTTAGAGTGCTTGATTTCCAGCATAATAAGATCTGTCAAATGTAAGTCAGCTCACTGTCCACACAATACGAATAGACATTCATATTATCTGGAATACAGCAGATAGATATTGCTATTATGGGGAAAAGAGAGAAAGGTGACAGGGATGTCCCATTTCTTGGTGCACTCTGGTCACATTTCATTTTAATGTGATTAGGGGCCATTTGACACTTTAATCAGGGTTATATCTCACATGCCTGGAATGCTTACATTGGGACAGGAGCCTGAACATTGACATTTATTTTTTCCCCCATATTCAGTGGATCACTGTCACTCAAAGCTGGTAGGCAGCAACAGGTTTGTGGGTAAAAATTATGGTTAAAACATTTCAGTGAGTTCTCCTTGGTCAGAAGCCATATGAAAAATATACCAAGTCTTTTAAAAATATACCTCTTAGTGATTAAGCTAACCCTACCTTCATTCTCTATTATTGTTAACTATGGGCCACCTTCCTGTACTGAAGTGAATCCCTTGACTAAAATCTAGGGCACAAGTACTATTTAAGCTGCTAACTCTTGTTTGCTCATACTAAAGTCAACCGACACTATTTGATGGTAGAAGTACCAGGCTAGTACTTTTTTTATATATAAAATTACATTTAATCATTACTGCACACTTATTCCAACTTAACTTCACAGATGAGTAAACTGAGACTCAAAGACATTGGGTTGCTTACTTAAGTCACACAGCATGTATGTACTATGGGAACTTGCCTTTCATCTGTGTCCTACCTCAATGGTAAAACTAAAGTAGCAGGAAGAGAATTTCTACAAATGTCCTTCACCACAACTCCCTGCCTTGCAGTGGCTATACTTGCCTTCCTGCCTATGACCATACACAAAATATCCACACTCTTCTCCAAAGCACATTAATCCTTCCACTTGCATACTCATTTCCACTTTCTCTCACTTACTTTAGAGCAATTCTCCTGGAAAATGATCCTCCATACATCATCAGTTGTTTACTCATGATGACATTTTTATCATCAACATGCAAACATGCTCTTACTACTCTATACTTAGTAAGCTTTCTTTCACCCTGCTTCTCCTGCTAGGTTCCAGCCTATTTCTTTGCCATCTTCTGTTTTAAAACTCTTCTAAAAATGTACCTATACTCATTGTCTCTGATTACTCTCCAATTCTCTTTAAACTATTCCAGTGAGGCTTTATTGGAATCGTTTGTAGCAGGTCTCATGTGGTCTCCATGTTGCTACATTTTATAGTCTGCTTTCAATACTCATCTGACTTGACTGAGTAACAACATTTTACACTGATGGTTTTTCTATGTCCTCAATGCCTGTTCTTTCTTTGGATTCCAGAACAACATAGTTCTTTGGTTTTTCTCTTATCCCACTGATATATTCATAGATTCATTTGCTATTTCTCTCTCTTCTCTCACTTCATAGTGAGTTTGTTCATCGCTCCTCTTCACTTCTCTATGGTCAATGTCTTGGTGAGTCCTACGAACCTACAATATTATATATTATATCTCTGATGATGAGTCTAAAATTTAGGTCTCCTGGTCACATCTTTGTGGAAAATCTAGATTGGCAAATCCCACTATTGACTCACTACTTACACTTGGAGTTCTAATAAGCATCTAAATTTAACATAATCAAAACCATACCCCTGGTCACTATCCATTAGGACCTTTCTTTGGCTTACTGATTGTCACAGTTAAGACAGGGCACCCAGTAGGCATTCACTAAATACATGCCATCTGAATGAATGTACAAATAATGGCTTACTGTAAAGCATAGTTATTAGTACCAAATTCGACTTTCGATAAATGTTTCTTGCTAAATGAATGAGTGAATCAAAGAATGAAATAACAGGGCATGATTTGAATTCTAGTTCAGTTTTCCTCCCTCAGACCTAATTTCAATCTATATAAGGGGACAAAAAAATTCCTTATAAAATAAAGATTACTCAGGTGTGTCCTGTTTAAAGAGGACTTCCTGGCTAATACATCTAAATTAGCCAACCACCTCCCCCTCCTAATGTCCACTCCATTACAACTGAGGGAGGGGGGCTTCCTAATGGCAGTTATTACTAACTGTAATCATCTTGTTCACTTACATATTTTTGTCTATTGACCACTGCCTAGACAATGCCTAGTATACAGTACATAATAATACTTGGCAAATGAATGAATGAATGTGCTAAAGGGTGATATCTTTAAAAGCTAAATCACCTAATTTGGATTATAAATGTCATGAGGGATTAAGGAAGAAAAACAGAAATAAGAGCTTGGTTTGATAAAGTCTTCAGAGAATAGGTGTAATCTGACCCAGAGATAAAATTGTTTATGTGTGTACAGAGAACAGTTTATAATACCATGCACAGAATTCAATTTCTCTGTATGTCAAAGCATCCTCATTACATTCTCTTTTCTTATCCACAAATAGGTAACTCTACAGCAATGTTTCTCAACATTTTCTCCATTATTCCTCACTAAGCTAACATTTTAGACATCATTTCTACTTCTTCAAGACATTTTAGTAACACTGGTATACTCTATTTATGTATTGTATGCACATCTGTGCTTTGTATACTTAAAAGAGTAAGATTTTTTCAACCCATTCCCCATTGAAGAAATAATTTTCAGCCCCTTGGGAAAGATACTGCTTCAGGTGAGAGAATATTCTCTACAGCACCAGAGTTTGCTAAATTATTGTCCAGTACTATATTCTCTTATTTCAGCCTATAATTACAACTATAAGCATGTAATGTCCTGTTATTATTTTGCCCATCCCACCCACCCCCACAAGCCCTTCACCATTTAGCTTCTACACAGATTTACTAACAGCTTTGGATTCCATCTTTGAGATCAAAATTCATCATGGCTTCGGAACTCATGTATATAACATAGTTGGAGATTGCCACATAATTAAAAGTAGGGCCCTATCAGTGTAAGAAGCCAGTCACACAGTGAAGTCTTCAGAGTGTGAAGTCTTCAGTGCATGAAGTTTTTTCATCTTCATCATTCCTTTCCCTTCATGCATTTCTTTTCAGACTTTTGGTCACTGATTTGGTTCAGACTGGTATATCTCTTTTACTTTGTTCTTAATGTCTTGCTTTGTGTCAGTGAAAGAGAGGTTTGCATTTTTTGTGTGTTGTTAGATTTAGTGCTTCTCCCTTGCTTTGATAAGCTAGCTCACAACTTGTTGTTGAGTGTTTGTTTTTAATTTTTCCCTGTCCATTTCTGCTTCTATATTTTTTTGAAAGCTACATTCATTCTATCTTCCTGCTCAGCATCTGCTGACAGTTCTTGACTGGGAATTGACTCTCTGATACATCCTGCAGGAATACTCTGCCCATTGGTAGCACTGACATCAAGATGTGTGTGTGTGTGTGTGTGTCTCATGAATAAATAAATAAAATCTTTTAAAAAATGAAGTACACTCATGGGTGGGTAAAAGAAATTTCTATAGTAAAAAAGTGGATCCTTCTATGGATAATTGTTATAGGTTAACACCAGCTACTGTATTAATGTGGTTACAGTGCAGTGAGTAAGAAGAACTTGGTTTCCAAGTCAGAACCCCACCTATTTCGGTTACCAGATATGTGGCCTTGGGAAAGTTATTTGATTTCTCCAGGGCTCAGTTTCTCTTTAGTTCTTTTCTTATACAGTGAGAACCAGCATGCCTATTTGATGGGATGGTTGTATAGATTTAAAGAGCAAAGTAAAACTCCATAAATGAGATCTATTTTCATGTATATTTTGTATTATTTTTTTTAAGATTTTTATTTATTCATTCATGAGAGACACACAGAGAGAGAGAGAGGCAGAGACACAGGCAGAGGGAGAAGCAGGCTCCATCCAAGGAGGCTGACGTAGGACTCGATCACAGTTCTCCAGGATCCCACCTCCGGCTGAAGGCAGCACTAAACCACTGAGCCACCGGGGCTGCCCTATTATGTATTATTTTAAATATGTAAACCTGTGTGTGTGTATTTTTTAAATTGTACTCTTAGAATGCATTTTATCTTTTCAAGTAAATCATGTTTTTCACTTGGGACTTACTTGGGAATTAATATGCTCTTAGGTACCCTGTCACAATTTTATGCTTCAATTGTAAACCAATTATCTAGTTTTATCCAATGGCTACAGTTACCAATTCAGGGCTAGAGGGGCCCAGGATAGATAAATCTTAGAGCTTTTACTAGGATTGTTGGCAAAACAGTCCCAATGTATGTATTCAGTGACTAGGAATAACACCACAGGGATAGTGGAAACCAGGAAACACCTGATGGAGATTATATGCTCTAACTAAGGCCATTCAAATTAAAAAGTCATTAGAACATCCAACTAAACCAAAATTTGAGTTAAATTTTGAGCTACTTTTGCTCCTCCTGGTCCATTTGGGTGGTGCAGCCTGGTTTTTCCCACCTTCAGGCAGCCGACTGCCACTGACAGCTTTGACAACTACCAGCAGGTGTGGCGGATGGCCTTCCTGCTGCAGGAATGAATGAGAGTTTTTTCTTGCTCCATATCCTCTCTGGAATTTGGTGCTGACATGAAATGCTGTCTCTGTCCTGGATTTTAGCCATTTTGATAGAACTAAAAAGGAGCAGAGGAGGCAAGATGGCAGAAGAATAGGAGTCCTTGATTCATCTGGTCCCCCAAACTTACCTAGGAAACTTTCAAAACATCCTGAACACCTATGAATCCAATCTCACATGTAAAGAGAGAACAATTGGAACACCACAGAGAGAAAAGTGCCCACTTCTGACAAGTCATTCTGCACTGAGAAAAATGACTAGAAGGAAGAAGTCAACACAAAAGAAGGAACCAGAAGTAATTCTCTGCCACAAATCTACTTGATATGGATTCAAATAGCATGTTAGAGAAACAGTTCAGAAGTAAAATTATAAAATTACTGGTGGCTCTGGAAAAAGGCATAAAGGACTCTAGAGATTCTCTTACTGCAGAATTGAAACCTAATCAGGCTGAAATTAAAAACACTTTAACTGAGATGCAGTTTAAACTGGATGCTCAAACTACTGGGGTTAATGAGGTAGAAGAGAGAGTGAGTGACATAGAAGACAAATTGATGGAGAGGACAGAAGCTGAGGAAAAGAGAAAAAACAATTAAGACCCCACGAGAAAAGGCTTCGAGAAATAAATGATAGCTTGAGAAGGAATAATATTTGTCTTATTGGGATCCCAGAGAGAAAGAGAGATGGGACCACAAAGTTTACTTGAACAAATAATAGCTGACAACTTCCCTAATATGGGGGACAGAAACAGGCATTTAGATCCAAGAGATAGAGAGGACCATCACCCAAAATCAACAAAAAACAATCAACAACCCAACATATAATAGTTAAGGTCTCAAATTTCAAAAAATAAAGAGAAAATTCTACATGCAGCTTGAGACAAAAGATTCTTGACTTATATGGGGAGAAATGATGGATTAACAGTGGACCTGTCTGCAGAGACCTGGCAAGCCAGAAAGGGCTGCCATGATATATTCAGGACACTATGAGAAAACATGCAGCCAAGAAACCTTATCCAGCAAGGCTATCATTCAGAACAGAAAGAGAGATAAAGAACTTCTAAGATAGGCAGAAATTGAAAGAATATGTGACCACCAAACAAGCTCTGCAAGAAATATTAAGGGGGACCCTGTGAGAGAAGGAGGGAATCCAAGGAAGCAATCCACAGAAATAGGTACTGTATTGTAATAGTATGACACTAAATTCCTATCTTTCAATAGCTACTCTGAATGTGAATTACCGAGTCAAGAGACACAGGGTATCAGACTGGATAAAAAAGTAACACCCATCTATATGCTTTATACAAGAGACTCATTTTAGACCTAAGGACACCTTCACACAGAAAATGAAGGGATGAAGAACCATTTACCATCCAAACGGTCCTCAACAGAAAGCCTGGGATACCAATCCTCATATCAGATAAATTAGATTTTATTCCAAGGACTGTACTAAGAGATGAATAGGACACTGTATCATACTTAAATGGTATATTCAACAAGACCTAACAATTATGAATATTTATGCCCCTAATGTGGAAGCAGCTAATTATATCAACCAATTAATAACTAAAGAGACACATAGAAAATAATACATTACTAGTTGGAGACTTGAACATGGCACTCTCAGCAAAGGACAGATCTTCTAAGCAGAACATCAACTAAGAAACAAGGGTCTTGAATGATACACTGGACCAAATGGATTTCACAGATACATACAGAACATTCCATCCTAATGCAATGGAACACACATTTCTCTCAAGTATACATGGAACTTTCTCCAGAATAGACCACATACTGGGTCACAAATCAGCTCTCAACTGATACCAAAAGATTGGGATTATTCCCTGTATATTTTCAGACCATAATATTTTGAAACTAGAACCAAATCACAAGAATAAATTTGGAAGTAGCTCAAACACTTGGAGGTTAAAGAGCATCCTACTAAAAGATGGATGGATCAACCAGGAAATTAGAGAAGAATTAAAAAGATTCATGGAAACTAATTAAAATACAACCATTCAAAATCTTTGGGATGCCGCAAAAGCAATCCTAAGAGGGAAATATATTGCAATACAAGTTTCTATCAAAAAATGGAAAAATCTCAAATACACAAACTAACCTTGTACCTAAAGGAACTGGAGAAAGAACAGCAAATTAAGCCTAAATCGAGCAGAAGAGAGATAATAGGGATTATATCAGAACTCAAAGAAACAGAAACCAAAAGAATTATAGAACATATCAACAAAACCAGGAGCTGGTTTTTTGAAAGAATTAATAAAATACATAAACCCCTAGACAGTATTATTAAAAACAAAAGAGGAAGGACTCAAATTAATAAACTAATGAATGAAACAGGAGATACCAAGGAAATACAAATAAGAATGTATTATGAGCAGCCATGTGCCAACAAATTAGGCAATCTGGAAGAAATGGATGCATTTCTGGAAACCTACAAATTACCAAAACTGGAACAGTAAGAAATAGAAAACATGAAGAAGTCAATAACCAGTGAGGAAATTGAAGCAGTCATCAAAAACCTCTCAAGAAACAAAAGTCCAGGCCAAATGGCTTCCAAGGGGAATTCTACAAAATGTTTAAAGAAGAAATAATACCTATTGGACTAAAGCTATTTCAAAAAATAGAAATGGAGGGAATACTTCCAAACTCATTCTATAAGGCAAGCATTACCTTGATCCCCAAACCAAAGACCGCACCAAAAAGGAGAATTACAGACCAATATTCCTCATGAACATGGATGCAAAACTTCTCACTAAGATACTAGCCAATAGGATCCAACAGTACACTAAGAGGATTATTCACCATGACCAAGTGGGATTTATCCCTGGGAAGCAAGGCTGGTTCAACATTCATAAAACAATCAACATGATAGATCACATCAATAAAAGAAAAGACAAGAAAATATACTATTCTCTCAATAGATGCAGAGAAAGCATTTCACAAAATACAGCATCCATTCCTGATTAAAATGCTTCACAGGGAAGCCCAAGTGGTTCAGCGGTTTAGCCCCGCCTTTAGCCCAGGGTGTGATTCTGGAGACCTGATATAGAGTCCCACGTCAGGATACCTGTATGAAGCCTGCTTCTCCCCCTGCTTGTGTCTCTGTCTCTGTCTCTCTCTCTCTCTTTATTTCTCTCATAATAAATAAAATCTTGAAAAAAAAAACACTTCACAGTGTAGGGATAGAGGGAACATTTCTCAATATCATAAAAGCCCACAGTGAATACCATTCTCAACAGGGAAAAACTGGGAGCCTTTCCCCTAAGATCAGGAACATGACAAGGATGTCCATTCTCACCACTGCTATTCAACATAGTACTGGAAGTCCTAGCCTCAGCAATCAGACAACAAAAAGAAATAAAAGGCATTTAAATTGGCAAAGAAGAAGTCAAACTCTTCCTCTTTGCAGATGATATGATACTGTATATAGAAAACCCGAAAGACTCCACCCCAAGATTGCTAGAACTCATACAGCAATTTAGCTGTGTGGCAGGATACAAAATCAATGCCCAGAAATTAGTGGCATTTCTATACACTAACAATGAGACTTCAGGAAGAGAAATTAAGGAATCAATGTCATTTATAATAGCAACCAAGACCATAAGAGAACTAGGAATAAACCTAACCATAGAGGTAAAGGAACTTTATGCCAAAAACTACAGAACACTTATGAAAGAAATTGAGGAAGACACAAAGATATGAAAAAACATTCCATGCTCATGGATTAGAAGAATAAATATTGTGAAGATGTCTATGCTACCCAGAACAATTAACACATTCAGTGCAATCCCTATCAAAATACCATGGGTTTTCTTCACAGAGTTGGAACAAATAATCTTAAGATTTGTGTGGAACCTGAAAAGATTCCTAATAGCCAGAGGGATGTTGAAAAAGAAAACCAAAGCTGGGGGCATCATAATGCCAGATTTCAAGCTTTATTACAAAGCTGTGATCATCAAGGCAGTATGGTACTGACATAAAAATAGACACATAGATCAATGGAACAGAGTAGAGAACCCAGAAATGGACCCACAACTCTATGGTTAACTCATCTAAGACAAAACAGGAAAGAATATCCACTGGAAAAAGGACAGTCTCTTCAATAAATGGTGTTGGGAAAATTGGACAGCCTCGTGCAGAAGAATGGAACTGGACAATTTTCGTACACCATACACAAAGATAAACTCAAAATGGATGAATGATCTAAATATGAGACAAGAATTCTTCAGAATCTTAGAGGAGAACATAGGCAACACCTTTTTGAACCTGACCACAGCAACCTCTTGAAGGTACTTCTGTGAAAATAAGGGAAACAAAGGTACAAAAGAACTATTGGGACTTCATCAAGATAAGAAGCTTCTCCACAACAAAGGAAACAGTCAACAAAACCAAAAGACAACCTACAGAATGGGAAAAGATATTTGCAAATGGCTTATCAATTAAAGGGCTAGGATCCAAGATTTATAAAGCAAAAATGAACTATTGGGACTTCATCAAGATAAGAAGCTTTTGCACAGCAAAGGATACAGTCCAAAAAACTAAAAGACAACCTACAGAATGGGAGAAGATATTTGCAAATGACGCATCAGATAAAGGGCTAGTTTCCGAGATCTATAAAGAACTTATTAAACTCAACACCAAAGAAACAAACAATCCAATCATGAAATGGGCAAAAGACATGAACAGAAATCTCACAGAGGAAGACATAGACATGGCCAACACGCACATGAGAAAATGCTCTGCATCACTTGCCATCAGGGAAATACAAATCAAAACCACAATGAGATACCACCTCACACCAGTGAGAATGGGGAAAATTAACAAGGCAGGAAACCACAAATGTTGGAGAGGATGCGGAGAAAAGGGAACCCTCTTTCACTGTTGGTGGGAATGTGAACTGGTGCAGCCACTCTGGAAAACTGTGTGGAGGTTCCTCAAAGAGTTAAAAATAGACCTGCCCTATGACCCAGCAATTGCACTGTTGGGGATTTACCCCAATGATACAGATGCAATGAAACGCCAGGATACCTGCACCCCAATGTTTCTAGCAGCAATGTCCACAATAGCCAAACTGTGGAAGGAGCCTCAGTGTCCATCGAAAGATGAATGGATAAAGATGTGGTTTATGGATACAATGGAATATTACTCAGCCATTAGAAATGACAAATACCCACCATTTGCTTCAACGTGGATGGAACTGGAGGGTATGATGCTGAGTGAAGTAAGTCAATCGGAGAAGGTCAAACATTATATGTTCTCATTCATTTGGGGAATATAAATAATTGTGAAAGGGAATATAAGGGAAAGGAGAAGAAATGTGTGGGAAATATCAGAAAGGGAGATAGAACATAGACTCCTAACTCTGGGAAACGAACTAGGGGTAGTGGAAGGGGAGGAGGGCTGGGGGGTGGGGGTGAATTGGTGACGGGCACTGAGGGGGGCACTTGATGGGATGAGCACTGGGTGTTATTCTGTATGTTGGTAAATTGAACACCAATAAAAAATAAATTTATTAAAAAAAAGAACTTATCAAACTCAACATCCAAGAAACAAACAATCCTGTCATGAAATGGGCAGAAGACATGAAGAGACATTTCTCCAAAGAAGACCAGGCACATGGAAAGATGCTCCACATCACTTGCCATCAGGGAAATACAACTCAAAACCATAATGGGATACCACTTTACACCAGTGAGAATGGTTCAAATTACCAAGACAGGAAACAACACATATTGGAGAGGATGTAGAGAAAGGGAACCCTCTTGTACCTTTGGTGGGAATGCAAACTGGTACAACCACTGTGGAAAACTGTGTGGAAGTTCCTCAAGAAGTTAAAAATAGAGCTACCCTATGACCCAGAAATTGCACAACTGGGTATTTACCCCAAAGATACAGATGTAGTGAAATGACAGGACACCTGCATCCCAATGTTCATAGCAGCAATGTTCACAATAGCCAATCTGTGGGAGGAGCCTAGATGTCCTTCAACAGATGAATGGATAAAAAGATATGGTCTATATAGACATTGCAATATTACTGAGCCATCAGAAATGACGAATACCCACCATTTGCTTTGATGTGGATGAAACTGGAGGGTGAACTGAGTGAAATAAGTCAGTTGGAGAAGGACAATCATCATATGGTTTCACTTACATGTGGAATATAAGACATAGTGAAAGAGACTATAAGGGAAAGGAAGGGGAACTGAGTGGGGAAAATTAGGAAGACAAATCATGAGAGACTCCTAACTCTGAGAAACAAAGGGTTACAGAAAGGGAGGAGAGTGGGGAGATAGGATGACTGGGTGACGGGCACTAAGGACAGCTTTTGATGTGATGAGTACTGGGTATTATACTATATGTTGGTAAATTGAATTTAAATTAAAAAAAAAATTAAAAAACCAAATTTTGGGCTACTTTGCACCTACCATGCTTTTATGTGAAAAGGACTATGAATATGTAGTCTATGTTAATTACAAATATTTTCCCATTTTGGATGTATGCATTACTTAAAGGAACCCTCCTTGGGATTGTACGGGGCTCAATTATGTCCGATTATTATTTGGAAAACCTCAGAGAAGGATGAATGGCTGCCTGCTGTGGACTACTAACCCAAGACTTTAGAAGGTGCAGTATGATGGTTCTTTCATAAATCAGAGAAAAAAATCACCTTAAGAACCACATCATGGTCTTCTATTGCCCTCCACATTTTGCTTTTCCTATGACAAAGGCATTCACTGGCCCCTCAGCTCATACACTTTAGCAATCTGAAAAGTGCTCCTAATAGGCCTCCATAACCTAGGGTGGGACACCTTACATGTAGCTTATGTCTAAGATGGCTCTGAGATATATATGGAGTTTATTAAACATCCTAGCATGCCTATAATTTAATTTTTTTTAAAGTTGGTTTATTTCAATTAATTCCTTCTCTTATCCTTTTACACAGTCACTCTTTCAACAATTCCTTTGGCTCTACATTTAAGACACAATCTTGACTTTCTCACTGCCTTCACTGCAGACCAGCTTCTATCATCTGCATTTTTGCGATCATCTCTTATGACATCCTGTATAGTGGTCACAAGCCACATGTGGCTACTGAGCACTTAAGCAGTAGTTGCAAGAATAAAATAAAAGACTCAATGTCAAAATAATGTAAAATATCTCACCAGGTTAAATGCAACAGGTCACTGACTTTAATTTCACTGAGTGCTTTTGACTTTATGTGGGGATACTAGAAGATTAAAAATTGCATAAAAATTGCTCACTTTTGTGACTTGTAGTAGATTTGTATCCAATAGTACCCTTCCATCTTTTCTCTCTGCTTCTACTCTTGCTTCCTTTTACTTTCTTTTAAAACCAGAAATCTGTTGAAATGTGATTTAAATTGTGGCAGTGCTTTGCTCAATGATGGATTTTCATCTTAGACTAATAGTCTTTATTATGACCTGCAGGTCTATATGCTTTATGTAATCTGACTATACAATCTGACTCCCATTTGATCTCTGACCTTGTCTCCTACTACTCTCTTTCTAGTTCCTTCCAATACAGAAAGACGGGTCTTTTGGCTCACCCCAAAATTTCATTTCTACTGCCTATATGCAGTTTCTGTTTCCTCCAAAGAACTATGTGGCATGCTTACTCACTGCTCTTAGTTTCTCTCCAACTTTTGAAAGTCTCTTTCACTCTTCCCAAACTTGCTATCATTCACTCCTGCTTCATTTTTTTTTCTCTTTACCACTTATAACTAATATGTGTGTATACATATATATGTAAAATTTATCTGACTTATTGTCTCTATCCCAATAATGTAAGATTTCCAAGAGCTAGAAAATGCATCTAATCTATTTATAATTGTACTTTCAATACAATAGTGAATCATCAATAGTGGCAGCTACATAGTCAATATTGATAAATATTTGTTGAGCAAGGATCTGCTCCACCTTCTTACTGTAGCCTCAAGGCTCTCTATAAACTCAGTTCTGCTTACCTTGTCACTATGAATTTTCACCTAAAGTTTTCTTTTTCTTTATTCCATGTACTAGCTTCACAGTCCTCAAACATCCAAGTTCATACTTACCTTGTGCGTTTATTCAGTTTTGCTACTACTTGGAATATTCTTATCCAGAGAGCAGACTTTTTTGTAATTTTTAGATTTCTACAAAGGACTTTCTGAACATGCCATGTAAAGAGAATATCTAACCATAGCTTTCTTTCCTTTTTTTTTTTTTTTTTTTTTTTTTACACCTTGCCACTGTATGAAACTGCATTATACATACATCTTTGCCTGGTGTTATGTTTATTTACTATCTGTCTTTTCACTTGAAAATGAGCTCATGCTGGAAGTAATTTGTCTTATTCATCATGGCATTTCTAATGCCTAAAACATTGCCTGGTACATACTAGTACCCATTAAGTATTTGTTAAATAAATGCAAAGGAATTGTGTCCAGAAGATTTTCGATGTTGCTAACTTAAACAATACACATGAAGCTAGTTCCATGGGGGAAAATTGCAAAGTAAACAATGAATGCATGATAAGATCAAAGACAAAAGTAAGCACAATGAGGTTCTGTGCTTTTTTGAAAGGATAGCTTGAAAATAAAGGTGCAAAATTGGGAATAAGTGTGACCAACGATTTTCTCTCCACATACTCTGCACCTTCTACCCTACTGCATCTCCTTAAGAGCCCTCTCTCACCCTTCCCTGCACATTCAGTCCTTGGATGTTACAGAAGAGAAAGTGGTGCTCTCACCATGCTTCCTAGCAATTGCCAATGTTTCTCTCCAGCAAATGAATTAGAGATTAAACGTTGTGATTAAGATATGGCAACATGGGATTCCAGTGCTCCTCTTGATGAGACACTGGTTTTAGGATTATCAGAAGGGAAACACTTCATGGTGTCATCATCAGGAAGGAGCCATGGTACAAATACGAAATGATCAAAGCCAGAAAAGCCAAAGAAAACTTCCTCAACTCCAGCATAGACACACTCCCAACAAACATGCATCCCTAGTATGCAGGAGGCTCTTGATTTCCTAGGCCTGGAATGAATACCAGACAAGTAGAGTGTGATGAATGAGTGATAGAGTCTTTGATCAACCCTAGTATGCAGGAGGCTCTTGATTTCCTAGGCCTGGAATGAATACCAGACAAGTAGAGTGTGATGAATGAGAATGATAGAGTCAGGGAGAATGCATGTGTATACCTTGCTCAGCCTTCTAAAAGTCCAGTGACAATGGCCATGTGGCTTATTCTTTGTTAGACTCATTCTCATCTTTATAATGGAGTCAATGAGAGCATTCTCAAAGGGTTGTTCTAAATGTAATAAGTATAAAACACCATCATAGTTCAGGCCCTTTGAAAGCACTCAATGATGATTAACTACTATTATTTCCAGTCTCCTCTACATGGATCAAATGGTCAAATGTTTCCCGAGGTCTCTGGATTTAAGGGTCCTCTCTTTCCATTCTAGAAGCTGGTATCATATTCCACCTGTCTCACTGAGTGGGAATGAATCCAGCAGAAGCAGTCCAGTCATTATTTCTTATTAGTCTCCAGGGAGAAAAGGCACTTCCTCTGAAACACATGGGCACAGACCTAAATGAGACATTAAAGATCCCTTAGTCTGGTTCTATCATTTTACAAATGAAGAATGAGTCTCTTGGGTGGAAAAGGGCTTTTGTATGGAAGTACATATTTTTCCAAAGGTCTTAGCAGAGCCCTTTCTAATATAGAAAAGAGAAGGGAATGGCCCAGCAGGAAGGGCTTAATGATTTAACTATCCTTAGTTCAAATTAAGGAACTCATCACTGCATCAGCTCTACTTACCTAATGAAATATTATAGGATGCCTCTATAAGCAGACAATATAACCGGCAGATGCAATCACCTGAAGACATAGAATTCTAGGTGCATTATGTGACCCACTGAGTGATCAACACACACAGAACCAACTTCTTGTTTAGCTCAAGGGACTGAATGGGAAAAATTTTTCATGGGAAAGTATCATAAGTTTTAGGCATTCACAGAAACATGCACATTTATTCTCTGAATGAGAATGGCATTTTCCTTTCCATTTTGCCACTCAGGTAGAGATTTTTACCTAGTAACATGACTGATTTCCTGAAATGCATGACCAATGGTAGTAGTTTAATTATCTTTAAACATGAACTAATGGTTCAGTCGCTGGCTCGTTTGAAACAAAGGAGGTACCCACTTTTGCCTCCACTTGGCTTTTAGAGTTAAAGGCTAAAAAGAAAATTCAACAGTATTGTCTATGACATAAGTTAGTTCCAGAAGACTTGCAAGCTGATAACGGCAATTACAATCTTTTCCCCAAGAGTCTGTAAGCAGGCAGTTTGGATTTTGCACTTAAGGGATGTTAGAGCAGGAAAAAAGTCATAGGTTTTTCTGTATTTCCTTATGTCTTCCAAACTTCTAATATTAAGGTAAAACAATTAAATATTGCTTTGCACTAGTAGGATGGCTGGTAAGTGAAAAATCCAAAGTTGCACACTCAGATCCCACTTCAAGAAAAGTCTTGCTGTCCATCCAATGGAACTCTAGTTAGTGGACAGCCTCTGGCTCTTAGTTCCTTTGGGTCCACCTCAGCTTTATAGCCAAGTGTGGCCCAAGCTAGTGACTGGGCAGGTCACTGGTACAAGAGCCAAGCCATTTCTGTCTGGCACCCACTACACTGCAGTTTGACAGGCCTCCCGACCCAAACCTACCTTGTCCCTCTGGGCTTTCACATGTCTTCCTCCCTAACACATTTAGGCATTCCTAACAGAATTTGTTTCCCAGGAATCTCAGTGAGATACCTAGAAACAGCTTTAATCTGGGAGAAAAACAAAGCTTGAACAGAAAGAACAGGTGTCTAAGCCAAAGATCTCAAAGGACTTATTTAAGAGAAAAATCAAGGACCCGTAAAAATAAAACAAAATAATTTTTAAATACTGTTAAGTCCTGCCAGAAGTTTTTAGAATTTATAAAGGAAATTTACAGCACAAATAAATAGGAAACATACAGAATGAAACAGATTATAATAAATGAAGGGTCTTCTAATGTCCTTTCATGCAGAATAAAGCATCTAGCTGCTTCTGTGCAATCAGAGAGAAAGCCCACACTAAAGACTCCTGCGGAAGAGCCACATTTAACTTGCACGTTGTCTTCTCTGTATGAGGTGTGTCGGCCTCCAATAAAAGAATTAAGTAAGCGGATGGATAGAAAGCTTTATGCATCATGGAAATATAGTTTTCTAGGCATTATGTAAATTGCTGTGTATTTGAAATATGCTAATGCACACAATGTCATGTTGATATAATAACAGATGGCATTTTCATTTTGGGGAGAGATGCAATGTGATACTGTTCTATCCTTGATGGAATCCTCTGGGAACCAATTGGGTTGTCAGAGGACTTGGTATTAAAATAAAAATGTATATAATTTGGAATGTAATGGACCTTGAGAAATCCTTTCAAAAATACTATGACCTAGGAATATTTCAATTATGACTGTTCAATGCTTCTGACTCTGCTCTAAGGAATCCAGTGATGCTCAAAACTTCCTGAGAATTTCCAATTCTGTGACACAAGTTCACAATTAAATATGTTAGTTCTTCTTTTTGAAAATTCATTGAGAATCAGAATTCTTTAAACTCTCAGTATGCTCAAACCAAAAATTATCTTTTTCTATATAGAGCTACATTGGTTCAATTCACTGCTGCTTCTGATAACTAAGTAGGCTAAAGTTTTCCATCTAAATGCAGCCTGTTCTGACTTCAATACAGAAATCAGCCATAATAACAGCTATAAAACTGATCATTTAGTGAGTGCTCACTAGGTTCTAGGTACTTTGGTGAGTGTTTTATGCAAAGTGTGTCAATTCTTAAATCACTACTGAATAGTTTTTATTGCCCGAATTTGATGATGAGAAAACTTGTACAAAGTTAAACAGTTAACAAGTACTGAAGTAAAAATCTGAACCTGAGTGTTAAATTTCAAAGCCCTAACTTTAAAAAAGGCTAGTAATACAACTGCAAATATTGATGCAGCCAATGAGTTCCAAACAGTACAAGCAACATGTGCTATGAGCTGAGAAGTGGGGAAAAAAAAGAAAAGGAAAGGAAAAATGCTCTTATGGTCAGAAATTTTGCCTAACCTCATTTTTTAAATTCCCAAACATCAAATACAATGTTTGGCACTCTTTCTCAGTCAACTATTTGTTCAACATCCACTCTTGAATTGTAACTGGGGCACTAGTATGTTTGCAGAGAAAATTTAAGTGTTGTGTATATGATTCTCACATTATTCTGATATTTCTTTAAAAATTCAAAATAGCTCCCTGACTGTTACATAAGGATTAAAAGAATGAGCAGCAGGATCCTGTGAGTTTGGCCTCAATTCACGTTTTGGCTTTGTCCTTTTTTAGCTGAGGAGGTTACTTCATCTCTGAGAATCTCCGTTTCCAAAAACTAGGTATTATAAGATTCTTATAGGGGCATTGTTAAGATTAAATAAGATAATGCTTGCAAAGTACTTAAAGTATTATCTTATATAGAATAAGCCCTTGGTAATTGTAATCATCTTCCTCCTAGAGTTAACCATGTGTACTTTATAGTGATTTATCAATAATTTTTATATTAAACTTATTGTTTTAGTTATAGTTCAATTGTTTTGTCAAATCCATTGATTCAAATGGAATGTTGGATGTGATCAATAGCTTAGCAATCAAAAGTGACAATGCCCTGAATCACAGGGAATTTTTTTGTTGTTCTTCCTTCATAAGCAAAATTAGACAACCATTTGAGTAAATTTAGAGGCCATTTCTTAAATCTGATTCCTTATATTCATAAAATGTTTTATTTTATCCCTCTTCACCTTGAATTTACAAAAATGCTATCAAGCAGGTGTCATTATGCCCATTTTGACCAATGAGAAGACTACAAATGAACACAGTCAACTGCTCAAAGTCCCAAAGCCAGACAGGAGTAGAGCTGCTTATATGGGTTTGTAAGTACATGTGTGTATGTGTGTGTGTGTGTTTCTTCTTATATGAATTGGCTATTCACTTTCCAAGCCAATTTTTACTGGGGTATCCAACTTTTAATTACTAATTTATAAAAGCTGTTTATATATTATAGGCATTATTTATCCAATACACTGTTCCATGTAATTTTTCCAGTTTGTCATATTTTTAACTTTGTTACTATTTTTCTATATAAAATGTTTAAACTTTTATGAGATGAGATTGATCTTTTTCATTACAGTTTCTAGCTTTGATGAAATACTTGAAAATCCTCCTTTATCTCAAGAGTACAGAAATAATTGCCTAACTTTTTCTCTAATCCATCTGGAAAAATCCAAAACAACCTAACATCCCATCAATATTGGAATGATTAATATATTTGGATGAGTGAATTATGGGTAATTTTTTACTTTCTTCTCCAAACCTTTGTGGATTAACTGTATTAGAATCTTCCTCTTGCTGTAAGTTCATCTAAACTTTCTCCAAGAAAGGGAATTTCCTGGCTCATGAATTTGGCTAGTTCAGAATTAATTCCTCTTCAGAAAAAAAGGATTCAGGGCTCACTGACCAGAACCAAGTCTTATTTTCTTCACCTAATTTTGCATTTATTGGCTCTGGTTCTTCTCCTTCATTCACAGACACAAATTTTATTCTATCATAAAAAGATGCCTGTCTGGCACTGTGCATGGTCAACAATAAAAAGCTACTGTAGATGCTTCTAAGGAAGTATGCTTTCATTTACCTGGAAGCCTCAGCATCTTATTAGCTCATTGGCAGTGATTAGGTCCTGTGAGCTCATCCTTGATCTAATCTCAATGGCCCTGGGACACCTGGATTGCCTAAAGCCAATCAAGACCTATCCCTGAAGCTTAGAGTGGGGTCAATCTCACCAACTACATTGCTAAGAACAGGGTAAATCTCTTGAGAAGCATAGTACTGTTTGTCAGGGAAAAAAATGAATGGATGCCAATAATGTAACAAACTGTCTCTATAAATCTCTGTTGCTTTATATAGAGAGAGTAAGTGCTAAAACACCACAAAATAAAAATGTTAATGAAGTAGTTTTTTTCTCTCAACCAATCAGTGTCTTCCCATAATAAAGACAGGACTTATTTCTGGAAGTGCAAATTCTAAGTCATCATATCTAGCATCCTTGACTTTGCTCTAGACTGAACAAGTTAACTATGTGGTCCTCAGAAATGCCATTCATCTGCTTAATTAGCCCTAAAGGAAGCACTCGTTTCAAATTAGGAGGAACAGCATTTCTAAAAAGGACATAATAGCATTAACAATGGCAACTTGTTTAAGTAATAGTGCTTTTAAAGCTGATTTTTAAATGAGACTGACTGAACCCAGAACTATTTTCACTCATTTGTTTTTCTGTATCTCACTACCATCCAGATCTTCATCACCTCAAACCACAACAAACTTCTTCATCATCCAGGAGGAAATTAGTTATGCAGTAATTTGTTGGCTACTAATAAAACAGCCAAGTTGTAATAATATTGCAATCACAGGTGTGATTCTAATATATAACTATGCTTCCTTATGGTTTAAACAAGAACTTAAACTAGTTTTTTTTTAAGATTTTTTTTTTAGAGAGACAGAGAAAGAGAGTGCACAGAGCTGGGGGTGGGAGTGGTGCAGAGGAAGAGGAAGAAACAGACTCCTCGCTGAGCAGGGAGCCTGAGGCACCAGATCCCAGGACACTCTGACATCATGACCTAAGCAGAAGGCAGACACTTAATAGACTGAGTCACCCAGGCACCTCTCAAACTAGTTTTTTAAGAGGTATTTCCATGCAAGTATTCACATGTTTGAAAAAATAATTCACACACAGTGGAAAGAGAAAGAACTAAAGTGAGTTAGTCGACTCTAAGGAGAGAAAGTATAGCATTCTACTATTCGTTTGATCCAAATTATCTGATAATACTTCTCCTGGAATCTTTACTAGTCTCCATCCAGTTGACTCAACAGGTGAAACTGTGAATAGCTTTGTTTCATCTTACCAGTTTATAATATTACCCTGGTTTTCTGCCAATAAGCCTATTCTCTTAGTTTTGTGCATTAGTTTATGCTCAATTCTTCACCTCAATTTACTTATCCTCATCACTATTCCCAGGTGCTTCCCACATTCTGACAGGATGTGTAAATTATTCATCAATAAGAGCATATATAGTGGGCATATGCTATTTGGTGAACCAAGTTTTGTTAGAACTAAACTTTTCTGTATCATACTCAATAACACTGTGAGTCACAGCTGTTGGATCACTTTCCATCTACATAAAGAAACAAATGACCCCATTGGTTAATCAGTACCCATTACTCCTGGCAAAGAGATGAGCTCAAGGGTAAGTCGACACATGTAAAAGCACTGGAGAGAAATTTGTCTTTGGCTCATGAACTGTAATGGTATAGGCTTCTGGTGGTCTCTTTACCACAATATAGAAGATACATCCAGGGAATGACATTCAATAAAGCTAATACCCACAGAGGGAAGAGGAGCTGAGTGACAAAAACACACCAAGACCACAGTTTTTGGTCTCCAGGATTCTGCAGAGTCTAAAAGCAAATCTTCTTCTGGATCCTCTAATTATTCCCTTTTATTATCTAATCAGTAAGAAACGGGTTTTTCAGTTACCACTAAAATACTTATGAGCAATACCACACCTCTATGAAATGTATTTTTTCCTATTTTTTTAATGTTTCATATTAAGTTGCACTTAATTGGTACTTAATAGCTGTTAGTTGAATTTAAGTTAGTAGCAATTCTAAATCAGAACTGGTATACAAAACAGAATATAGATATGGTAGCTAACTGTGAGGGTGAGGATGGCAGTGGCGATTTAAGTGACCACAGAGTTTTTGAGGATGATCATTCATTAGTAATCTGGGAAGATCCTCAAAATACAAGATCCTCCTATAAGGCTTGCTAATGCAATTTCAAAAAGAAATTGTTGGATTCATATACATATGAATATGTATATGTAATTTTTTCCCATTAGTGAGTCTTTTTATTGTTGCGCGTGTTGTTGTTGTTTTTTTTTTTTAATTGAAGGTCCCTTACTGGTCCTGTTTCCATGAGTGCCAAGAGCAAAGGAAAAGGGGAGGGGAGCCAGGCAGCACCAGGAAGGGTCATCTCCATATTCCCTTTATACACAGAACTAAACAGACAAGCACAGAATCACTATTGTGGTTAGAAGTTGGCAACATGGGAAAGGGGAGGAACAGGTGGGAAACTGGGGTGTCTTTAAAAAATACAGCCCCCCCCAACTGGAGTGCCTAGGAGAAATTTGGTCTGCTTCAACCCAAGAGGAATCAGAAGATCAAAAGCAGTTTGGGAAGGCCAGAATCAACAAGGATAGATGGAGGAGAAAGGTGCAGGGGGTGGGGGAACTGTCGCATGGAAAGACGGTCTCTTAATACAATTATTGAGAGTAGAAGCAATGTATAGAGACAGAGTCGACTGCTTGTGATAGGGCTAAATGACTGGCAACCAATCTTCTCTGATCATTAAAGGCATTCTCTCCCCCAGCTCTATCACCACAGAATAGCAAGACCATCACTTCCTGACTCTTTCCAAATAGATTTACACCAACCATACTGAATATGTATGCATGTCTCACCATAGCTACATAGGCCCAATCTACACCAAATTATATACCTCAGTGGGCCGCATAAACTATTTTAGAGGCTCGGGCCATGTAAAAATACATCTTGATAACAGCATAAACTAGTGTAGGGGGCAGAAAGATGCAGTAGTTCAAAGCACCATTTCTATGCTAGGAGCTTGAGTTTAAGATTCCTCTGTACTCCCTGGTTACAGATGAACTACAAGCAAGGTAACACAGCCTGCCTAAGCTTAATTCTTAACCTAGAGAATGAGAATGATAGTAGCACCTCACCCAAATAACTATTTTAACAATTACATTAGAAAATGCTACAGGGACCTTTTGGCAGGATACAAAGTTATCCCTAATTGTCTGAAAATATAAATATATATGTATGCACATATTTTTGAATTAGAACCTAGAGATAGATCTCTAAGGAGAGTGAAAACTGTAAGCTCTCAGTTTACTAATAATGAAACAGAGGCTCAGAGTGAAATACACCATGGGCTCAAGACAACACAATCTGATGACAGCAAAAGCAAAGCCAAGTCCCATGTTTTTGTTATTTCCAAGACTGAGTTCTCTATGCAGCTGGAGACCTTTCCTCCAAAGCCTATGGATATAAACCAAACATCCTTCTAAATAGCAGTGGTAGAGGGCACATGGGTGGCTCAATTAAGCCTCTGTCTTTGGCTTAGGTTGTGATTCCAGAGTCCTGGGATTGAGCCCTACACTGGGTTCACTACTCAGTGGGGAGTCTGCTTGTCCCTCTTCTTCTGCCTTACACATCTTCACCCCCTGCTCATGCTTTCACTCTCTTTCACTGTCTCTCTCTCTCTCTCAAATAAATAAAATCTTAAAAAAAATAAATAACAGTAAGTTAAAAGCTTATCTGGAAAACCCCATACTCACTTATACATGCACACTCAAATTTGTATACCCACCTAAGCTAGGCTTCTTAAAACTAATTATTCTGCTTTGCCAATGACAGACTTCCTCTGTTTTTCAGATTTCTCTTGAATATAATCATTACTCTTCTATTCCATGTTCTGCCTGTAGAGTCCTTCCTTCCCCCTCCCTCTCAACCTACATGGGTATTTGTGTGTGCATTATTTTAGTCAAATTCGTGCCTCTAGTTATGCACACACCAAACCCAGGACCACAACTACCTCAAGGACTGATTGGGTGGTCAGTGGTCTCGCCATATAAGCTTGATTCACTTGGGATTGCCCAGCCTTATTCAAACTGTTTTTCAATACACTTCTTTCCACCATGCCTATCCCTTACAAATTGTGAATCCAGAGTTTGTGACCACATAAAGAGGCCATGTGGGAATCTGGACAGATAAGCCATAAGCACCTGCTTTTAGGCACCATTGTCCAACTTGACAGGAAGTAGCGCAATAGCTTCAGTAAAGATTTAGTTCCCCCCAAAAATGTGATCTGCATTTAATGAAATTTGTTTTGGGTGGTAAACACTTTTTTTTTTCTTGAACCAAATACCATATCTCAGCCTGAGAAAAAGCCATTTCAATTCTTTCAAAATGTTCTGTAATGATGAGGTAACTTACTCCTTTTTTTTTTTCCTTCCAAAGCAATGGCTTTTGATTCACTTTTGATTTTTTTATACCGGACTTAAAAAGCCAAAGCTCCTGAATCAATAATACAGGGCTGCATTTTCTGTTCTAAGCAATTATTTACAGAGTGAGGGAACACATGAAATTTAACATGCCACTTAGGCAGCACAGGAGTTGAGCTATTTACCTTTTAACTTGATAGAATGGCAATGAAAGAAGTCATTGTGGACATGAAAAAAAAAGAAGTCATTGTGGACATGAAAAAAAAAAATCATCTCCTAAAGTACCTGGATTCTAACATCACTGCTTTAGGAGCCAGAAGGAACTTTTAGGTTGGGAGCATATGGAGAGAGAATACAATATTACTGGTGTCAGATGTGCTGATGGAGAGAATATCAAACCATATAGCACTGAGCCAGGTTAAAACATTAACACAAATAAAGAGAACTACAATTGTGGAGATGTTGGTTATCCTCAAATATCCATGGTACAGATCATTTGATATGGGTACTCATCACATCATGTATGCAGTTACTCACTACCTTTATGCCCAAGGCTCTAATTTTCAAGGAACAAAAATACCTCACTGCCTAAAACTGCTATGGCAAGTGACTGTTGGAGACGATTTTGTAAATAGACCAAGAATAAATAATCCAAGAAACAGACTCTTAACTACTGAGAACTGACTGTTCATGGAGGGATAGGTAAAATAGGTGATGGGGATCAAAGTGGGTACCTCTCCTGATGAGCACTGGGTGATGTATGGAATTGTTGAATCATTGTATTTTACACCTGAAACTAACATAACACTAACACTGTATGTTAACTATAATGGCATTAAATTTTTGTTTTAAAGACTAAGAAAAAGATGGCTTTGGCTTAGGTTGTGGATAATACCAATATGTGGATCAGAATGTCAGAAGACTCTTTTTTTAAAAAAAGATTTTATTTATTCATTCATGAGAGACACAAAGAGAGAGGCAGAGACACAGGCAGGGGGAGAAGCAGGCTCCATGCAGGGAGCCCGATATGGGACCCGATCCCGTGACTCCAGGATCAGGCACTGAGCCGATGGCAGGTGCCAAACCGCTGAGCCACCCAGGGATCCCCAGAATGTCAGAAGACTCTTAATAGCAGATCTGTACTAAATATGAATAAAGCCTGGCAGTATTACAGAACAGACATTGAAAATAAACCTAATCTCAGAAGTCAACTATGATATGCTGATTTAGGTTTCCTGGAGTGATACGCTGAGAAGGATTCTGAGGCTGCTTCTATGTTTGACATAATTTGTTAATAATTTCAGTTATGGAGGTGGAAAAGGCAAAAAGGTAGAGTGGTCCATGAATCACATTATCCACTTTTGTTCTGGATACTTCCTTCTCCTTAAAAACTTTTATATTAACTAGTACTAACCAATAATGCTACAAATAGTTGTTTAATGAATGTTTAAATGAGCCAAAAACTCTACCCTGTTATGGCTTTCTTTATCTGTATTGTCCTTCAAGTGTTTACTATTCCAAAGTCTTCAACATGCAGATTGGATAATCTAACACTTAACAGACCTCAGATTCTAAAGAATGCCTTACTAACTACTTCACTGCAGTCAAGTCTTGGTCAAATCCTATGCTCTCATCAACCTGACCTAACTTTCCTATTTCAAGTTGCACTCATCCAATCTACTCTTTTTAGAATCTAATTCCCTCATACTATATGAATAACTTCCTTTACTAGCCATTACCAATCTCCCAGTCCAGATTTACTGGACTGTAAATCTACCAGAGTAGGAATCTTGGTTTTATCAGAGAGACTTAGTAGATGCTTAATGATTATTTATTAAATTAATAACTTTTCACAGGTAACCTTTTCCACCCAGTTGCTTTGCAAGCCAGCATCATGAAATTCAAGGCTGTATTCTCCTTTTTTTTTTTTTTTTTTTGTATTTTCCTGAGACTCATAGTAAAGCACTAGGAATAGACATTTAAATTAACATCACTGATTTAAATGAACTTAACTTTAATAAGCCATTTATCATGCTATGCATCGCTAACACAATAATAGGAAATATTTTTTTCAACATGTAATTTACCAGGCACTATGCCAAATTATTTACATATATTATCTCATTTAATCATCACAAAACTAAAACTGTTCCATTCATTATACTCATTCCACAAATGAGGGGAGCGATGGTGGAAGGGGTCTCTCCATTTCTCTCAAGTCAGTACGACTAGTAAGTGGGTTGCAGTGAGGTCAATGACTTCAGAGTCCTAGTAGTTAACCACTCTACAGGTAAAGTACGGATTTGGGAACATATTTTAAAACTACCAGATCAGAAGTAAGTCTCTGATTCTGGTTCTGCTTTATGCTAAGTGATTCCGTTTTCTTTCTTCCCTGCCTAGTTTTTCTTACCTGATATTGAAACATTATTTCTACCTAAGCTAAGAGAACTACAAATAAAAAAAAAAAAAAACATCTTTTGCAAGGTGCTTCAGATGGCTCAAAGGAAAGTCTCCTCTAGATTTCCAAGGAATGCAAAGGAATATATTAGTTTGGTTCATTAGCAACCCACTGCTGCAGGAAGACTGGATTGCAATTAGCAGAAAAACAGCTCTTAAAAAGTCAGAAGCAAGTTACTATTGAGAAATACTCAGAAGTCAAAGTGAAGAGAGCTAGAGCATGAGGCTGGTGCAGCCCAGGCTTTCTGAGAGATGGCAACCATGGTACCAAGGTGGAGGAA
This sequence comes from Canis lupus dingo, assembly GCF_003254725.2. NCBI lineage: Eukaryota > Metazoa > Chordata > Mammalia > Carnivora > Canidae > Canis > Canis lupus. The sequence continues at coordinate 38,020,370 of NC_064244.1, read as the reverse complement.
GTGGGATAAATCCCATTCAGCTGGATAGGCTGCAAATTCACAAAGGCTAATAATATTTTTGAAGCCAGTTCCTCTGGTGGTATGAGATCAAAATAGCACAGCTATCCTTAAATGCCCTCTACAAATATTAAAGAGAAGATAAACATGTCAGCTAACAAATATTAACTTCCAAAGCAGGAAATTAGTTAGCACATTCATGAATTCAAGTTCTGTTTATATTTCTATCATCCAGAATCATTTGAGCAAACCAATCTTTCATTCCATCAAGGCCTGATTCACTGCTAACAACAGAGTCTTACTTAGATCCTCCATGAAAAGAAACATGTTCCTTTGTAAGAGGAGTAAGACTTCATGCAAAGACTAGCAGATAGAATCAGTGTCCAATAAATCATCACTGAAAGTAGAAAGCTGACAGGAAGTAACGTAAGTTAGAGCTGCTGACCTCTCTCTACAAACTTGCTACATTGTCCTCTAATAACCAGCATCCTTTCCTTAATCTTGATATTTCCTACTATTTTTATTTTTTCTTCCAAATGGAATATTGTATCTCTTTATTCTAGCATCCATGTGTCTAAATTGAAACCACAATGGGCTGTTACTTCCCACCAGTTAGGACAGCTATTATTCAAAAGCAAAAAATATCATGTATGGGCAAGGTTGTGGAGAAACTATAACCCTTGTATACTGTTGGTGGAAATGCAAGATGGTGCTGCCACTAGGGCAAGTAGTATGGAGTTCCTTAAAAGACTGAAATTGGGGGACACCTGGGTAGCTCAGTCAGTTAAGTGTCTGCCTTTGACTCAGGTCATGATCTCAGGGTCCTAGGACAGAACCCTGCTTAGAAGAAAGTCTGCAGGCAGCCCGGGTGGCTCAGCGGTTAGTGTCGCCTTCAGCCCAGGGCGTGATCCTAGAGGCCCGGGATGGAGGCCTACGTCGGGCTCCCCGCATGGAGCCTGCTTCTCCCTCTGTCTGTGTCTCTACCTTTCTCTCTCTGTTGGTGTCTCTCATGAATAAATAAATAAAATCTTAAAAAAAAAAAAAAAGGAGAAAGTCTATTGGTCTCTCTCCCTCTCCCTCTGCCCTTCCCCATGCTTACGTGCTCTCTCTCTCAAATAAATAAAATCATTAAAAAACAAAACAAAACAAATTGAGAGTGCCTGACTGGCCCAGTCAGTAGAGCATGTGCAACTCTTGATCTTAGGGTTGTGAGTTCAAGCCCCACAGTGGGTGTAGAGATTGCTTAAAAATAAAATATTTTTAAAAATATTAAAAATAACTAAAATTGACCTACCATATGGCCTTGCAATCCATCTTCTGGGTATGTATTCAAAAAACTGAAATCAGTATCTCGAAGAGGCATGTAATGCCCTCCCGTGTTCATTACAGTACTATTTACAATAGCCAAGGTATGGAAACAACCCAAGAGCCCATTAATAGAAGAATAGATAAAGAAAATGTGGTGCATTCATTCAGTAGACTACTACTTAGCCTTAAAAGAGAAGGAAATCCTATCATTTGTGACAACATGGATGAGCCTAGTAGACACATGCAGAAGGACAAATACCACATGATTCCAAAGCAGAGAATGCAGTAGTGATTGTCAGGGGCTGGGAGGTGGGGGAACAGGGAGTTATTCAATGGGTATAAGTAGCAGTTATGCTAGATAAGTTTCAGAGACCTAGTATTTATTATAGTGCCCACAGTGAGCCACACAGTGGTGTGTCACTTGGAAATTTGTTAAGGAGATAGATCTCATGTCAAGTGTCCTTATTAAACAATATCTAAAGCAACAAATATGAAAAAAAAAAAGAACACCAACAACCACCACAAAGGAACACAAAAGAAACTATGGAAAATGCTGAGTGTACCTACTACCTTGACTGTGATGACATCACAGGTGTTTGCATTTATCTAAACTTAACAAATTGTACACATTAAATATGCATAGTTCTTTGTACATGAGTCACATCTCAATAAAGCTATTAAAAATTACAATTGTGGTAAATAGATGTCGAAGGATATATAAATACTGACATTATAACTTAAGAACACACTGCTATTTGTTTTTTATCCAGGCAATTAGGGAATTCTTCCCCTAGGATTTGAGTTGTAAGAAATGAACTTTACTCATTAGTTAACAGATATTGTGTTGGTACCTATTATACGCCTGAAACATCCTAAGAACTCAGGGATGATATTAAATAAGACATATAAAGCTCCTTCAAAAAGCTTACTACTTTTCTCTAACTAAATGGTAAACAAGTGAGAAAGTAATAAAGTAATTTCCAATAGTGATAAATACTATTAAACCATTAGACCCTGACTAGTGGTGGAACAGTCATTTAAATTTGAAATCAGATGAGAATGATGCAGAAAAGCCAATCAAATCAAGATCTTAGATAAGAATATTTCTGCAAAGGTAAGAACTGTCACAACCCTGATGCCAGAATGGGATTAGTACATTTAAGGAATATTCTTTCCTTGCTCTCTACCTTCTGAGCTGTGTTGACCTGTAGTCTCTAAAACATAACAACTGTTTGTTCCTCAAGAACATGCTATTCCTTTTTCCTGAATTTTGTCCCACCCAGCCTCCTACTAGATCCCCATAGGGATAATTCTTTCACCTCATTCATTACATGTGTTGAAATGTCACTTCCTCAAAAAGACTTTCTATGGCCAAGTATATCCACTGACACTACAAAAAACTGTCTGAACCCTGAGCTGCTCAATAGGAGAGCCACCGAGCATGCATATCTATTTAAATTTAAATCAATTAAAGTTAAGGAGAATTAAAAATCTAATTATTCAATAACACTAGCCAACTGCAAATGCTCAATACCTACATGTGACTACCTTATTGGATGGCACAGAGAATATTTTAATCATTACAGAAACTTCTATTAGATAATGCTCTTCTAACTGGGTCTATTCCTTACAGAGCACTTGTCATCACCAAATTGTATTTGTTTACTCATTAATTTTCTTCTCCGCTTAAAATCCATGAAGGCAAGAAATTTTAGTACTAGTTTTTTTTTTATGTATTTCAAGTGCTTAAAAGAGGGACTGATACTAATTAAGCACTAATTAGTTGAATGCATCACAGAAAGGCTGTGTGACTACAAGACAATAAACTAGTAAAATGACCATTCTTGTCTGATGTCTCATCTGTCAAAATTTTTACTTTTGAATTTTTTGAATCAAAGTATTTAAACATTCAAGAATATAATGAACCTATTTTGTTGGTAAGTGAATACTTATGTATTTTTTTGACATTTTAGCATCTCATTTTCACAAGTGTCCTAGTACGCTCAGTATGATATGTAACTATAGCTAAAGACACTTTTTTGTGAGATACTGGGAACAGGTAATGTAGACCCTTAGAGGAGAATGGGTTTTATATAAACCCATTATATAAACAAAAGTAGTATATATTTACTCCACTTGCAAGGGGAAGCCAGTGGAAGGTTTAATATAGGATATGATTTATCTAATTTTAAAGCTAAGTTATAGTAAGCCTAGGGAGAAAAAAGAACTTGTTGGGAAGACTAACTTCCCTAAAAGAATAGCCTTGATATGCACAGTCCAGATAAGACTGAGAGTGGATGGATCTCAGTAGCTAAAAAAAAAAAAAAAAAAAAAAAGACAAAACATAAAGCTTAATCAGTAGGCAGGAACTAGGATCTGGGTGCCCTCAAGGACATGTATAATATTAATGTCATTAGCATAGTAAGAAGGCAGAGAAGGAGCTTCAGCTGAAAAATAAGTAACATAATTGGTTTTACCTTTCAAATGGATTGCTTTGGAGACAGTGAAGAGAGAAGAATGTCAGAGAGCAGTAATGGAGGGCAGCAATAGCAGCTCATGGGCTCCTTTATGCCCTGGTAAGAGAAGATGATGTTGTAGGCTAATGATAGGACATTGAGATGGAGAATTATGGGTGGTTTAATGAGACTTTTGAGAGATATGATCTGTAAGACTCAGTAATTAACTATGGGGCAAGAAGACTGGATATTTGACTTGAATGGCTAAGTAATTGTTGGTAGCATTTACTCAAAAGAGAAGCTCAAAAAGTAGTACATGTGATGGGCAAGATGTAGAGTTCCATTTTAGTCAAGTTGCAATTCAGACACCTGTAATATATCTAAGGTAAAATATCTAGTTAATAATTAGATATGAAGGCTGGATATCAGGAGAGAATTAGAGATATATATTTGGGGCTATAGGCATATAGATGTCAAGAGAAATAGTGGCTATGTCTGGGGTCACTTTCATCCTAAGGAATGCCACCTTCCTAAAGCAATATTTTTATAGATATAAGAGACCTCAGGTATCATTTAGTCTAACTCTCTTATTTCTGGAATAAACTATGTGTCCAGAGAGAAAAAGTGATTTGTTAAGAACCACATGGTAGAGATTAATTGTTAGAAAGAAAATAACTGTGGCAGAGGGCTGGTGGTGTTCAAAATTCTTCTGTCCCAAATGCAGTCTAGCAGTTTTATACTATACTATGTATCTAATTACATTGCAGCATGAAAATCCCATAAAATAAAATGGCATCTTAGCTTACTTTATATGTCAAAGTTTTCTGATTTATAAAAGATCACTTATACCTATGGATTGCTACAGGAATACTATGTGATTATGATTAATTACGATCACTAAAAGTTCAGGTTATTGTTATGCTATTAATTAGTTTAATGAAGCATTAATTTAGATTGAAAATATGATACTAGTATGCTTTTATTTTGAGAAATCAATATCTCATTAACAAGTTATTGCTGTATCTGAGGGCATCACTAGATTAATCTCTTAGTGTAAAAGAAGCAACATTCCAAATAGCAGAAACAAGACTTAAATTCATGAAGTGTTTTTACATTTAATTTATTTGAAAGGAATATGTTTTCATTCTGTATAAAATGCATGATCATTCTAGTTCTATCCTTGTCTTTGGTTCTAACAATTCTGGGAGGTGGTCCCTTTCTTAGTGTTTATGATAATGGAAATAAGCATACCATTTAATAATTATAGTACAATACAAAAAAGTTCTAAAATTGTGCACTCTTTTCCATCTCTGTTCTTCATGGCAAATAAAGGAATCAGAGGTATTTTGTATAGGGGGCACCTGGGTGGAGAAGTTGGTTAAGCATTAGACTCCTGATTTTGGCTCAGGTAATGATCTCAGGGTCATGAGATGGAGCCCCATGTTGGACTCTGCACTGGGCATGGAGCCTACTTGAGATTCTCTCTCTCTCCCTTTGCCTCTCCCTCCCATGCTTCCTCACCATCTAACAAAACAACAACAACAACAACAACAACAACAACAACAACAAAATAGATATAGGATAGATAGATAGATAGATAGATAGATAGATAGATAGATGTACTTTGTGTAAGTATAGAATTCTTATCAATAAATGAATATACCATCTCATTCCCTTCCAAACTATGGGAAAATATCAGATTTACTCTCCATTCTTATGAATTTCAAAATTAAAAGAGGTAAAGAATTCAGTCATTGAAAGATCTTGGTCATGTCTCCAACTTGATCCTCTACCATCTCCCGTGTCCTCACTATGTGCCAGTCACACTGATCTTCTTTATGTTTCTTGAGTGTGGCAAGCTCATTCCTGATTTGGGGACCTTACACTCACTGTTGCCTCTGCCTGGCATGCTCTTTCCTCAAATCCTTCCACAGCTAGACCATTTTCATGATTAAGGCATTGGCTCAAACATCACTTGCCCAAAGTCATTCCCTAACCACTGTACCTAATGTAAATCCCCTTGTCCTTAGTTACTCTATCCCATCTTTTGTAATCTATTTACATTTACAGTAGCTATCACTTTCTATTATAAAATTGTCTTGTTTATGTACTTTTTAAATATAGTTTCCCTGTCTCTCCACTAGAATGGCAGCTTCACGGGGGCAGGGACCTTGTCTTGAATGAATGGATCTAGCTTATCTCCTTCACTTTCTGGTTTGGGAGCCTGTGGTCCACTAATCAATCATAGTGCTGAGGCAATAACTAAATTTTTCGCTTGGAATCAATCACTCTATCTCATACACTATTTTAACCTACTTCATCTGAAGGGGTCCTGCTGGGGACATTTAAGTATTTTTTAAATTTATAAATAATAATTCTAATAAGATAATAGACATTTATTGAACACCATGTCGGTGCCCCTTGTACTAAGTGTTTTATATGCCTTAGCACATTTAATGTTTGCAGTAACTTTAGGCTAGTAAACCTTACTCTTAGATTGAGAGAAAAAGAGAAACAGAAACACATTCAGACAAATATCTAAGTAATGTGCCCATGATCACACAGCTGTTTTTTTTTTATGGTTCCAAACACCAATATCACAATTATTTTGCTATATTGAGTTGTGTAAAGTTTATAAGATATTCTATTGGGAATTAGGGGGAAAGGAATATTCCAAGAAAAGTGAACTGGATGATAAATAAATATTACAATAAATCAGATTGGCTAGATTTGTGTTCTTTGCGAATTATAATGTGATGACATTATCACATTATAGACATAAGGCAGGAGCTTTTACTAGGTTATATCATATTGATCACTAGACCAGTAGGCTGCTAGAAAGGTCCATGTTCTGAGGCTTGCTGATAGATTGTCCATCACTATAACTTCTAAAGTGCCTAATGGAGCAACGTCAGCATTTGGGTCCCAAGGATAAAAGGATTAATAAAACTCACAAGCTCATATTTCACATATATTTCTTACCCCAAAATAAAATGAATCCAATTTAGAATTTCCTTTCAAGGTCCTCAAAAGTTCCCAAATGTCACAATAAATAATAGACTTAAACAGATTATTTAATGTAGAAGAAAGAGATAGAGACTCTCTTTAGATTCTTTTTTGAACAACAGATCTATTATTTTCAGGGTTGTACTAAGTTTAAGGAATATATATTTTTCTCCCCAAAACCGAAGTGAGAAAAGTAGGAATCCACTGAGTCCTGTGTTATTTTTAATTCAACTAGAGAAACTAGATTATAAATATTTATATTGACATAGGTTTCAAACTTCATTTTTTACAATGTCTAAAAACAAATAGGAATACATTACTGTCAAAATAATTTTAGTATCTTAGCTCCTTCTTTCAAAGAGCCTAACAATCTTAGGAAGCATCCCTAAACCCCTTCTATTTCCTTGGTCCTTAAAGAAAACTGAGTATTTTTTCCATGTCTTTTCATTCTCCTTCCAAAATAATTAATTTATGATTTCCTGTTAACAGTTCATTGACCTGGACCCATTTAAATGGGTTCTAATCTATCTATTAGGAACAGAGTTATCCATTTAATGAGATGTCGTAAGGATGGCAGTGTGACAGAGGGAGAAGGGCACTAGTTATGGTCTTCCTCAGAAAAGATGGTAAAGCTTGTGGTGCCTCAGTTTCCTAACGTGTAGGAACACAGAACGTGAAATGAACTTGAGGATGGCTTTCTCCTTCAAGTGGCCTTATCCCTGGAATTACAAGCCCCCTTTCATTCCATGGAAGCTACTTGAATTCTATTCCAAAGCATTCAGTGTCATGGAAACACTGAGCTATATTTCAAATACATGTATATGTGTATCACCATGTTTCTTTTCTAGGTTACAAGACAACAGTTTTATACCATTGGATTCCAAAAAGAGTTCATGACACCCCCCACCCCCTGCAACAGCAGAAGAGCCACTGTCTACTTCCTAGCTGTACTGAGGAGAGGTTATATTTTAGAGCAGTAAAGAGAACACATTCTGGATTTAAACTCTTGGATTTCATTTCTGCTCTTTAAAACACTAATTTTCTGACCTTGCACAAGTTACAAAATGTCTTTGTCAATCAGTTCTCTTATCAATTAAAAAGTATTAATAATAGAAAATTCTGTATAAGTTTCCTCCTAAGGTTTAAGTGAGAATCTATAGGCAAATGCTTGGCACATACTGAACACTCAATATTATTTTTGTTTATGTTTTAAAATAAAATGGCCATATGAATCAGATCACATGCTTACCTTTTGAACATGTAAGTAGAAAATAATGGGCCTTCAATAAATACATGTGAAACACATAAATGAATGAATAGACCAACTAAGACTTTTGATTAGTCAGTAAACATCTCACTTTGATCAAAATCAGAGATGAACCACCTAGTTCCTAGTTGTGCTGACTACCAAAGGAATGTTAGAGAGAAAACTGAAAACGCTCAGTCATTTCATCTTTTTGCCATATCTTTCCCCAGTATCAAAGCTCTCATGCAATCTTACCATGTAAACAAACATCCTGCTAAAAATAATCTGTTTTATTTCTTTGCACTAACAAATGTATTTTCTCACAAATCACTAACCCAAGCACATTGTCTAGGTAACGTTTTTTAAATAGCTTAAACTAAAGCCCCCAGTACATACTCTATTTTGAAGTTTTTTTCTCAATTTTCTAATTTAGAATGTTCATTCAAGGTGCCACACTGATGGATTAATTCCTACAAAAGTGAGGATTTTTAAAAAGTGTATGTGTGTTTTGTTCTTGAAGACTAATTGAGCACTGTTGTTACTATTTCAATTATTAGTAGTAAGTGCTTAGCAGACATCTGTTAATGCTGGGGTTTTCAGCAGCCTTGTTCTATAACAGCTGGAGATCTGAAATAATGATCTCTGAATACTAAATTCACCTTTGAAGTGCATTTTGTACTCAACCAATTTGAGGCATTTTTTTATACATCTTAATTATTCCAGACTTGAGACATGGTTTGGATACGTTAGAAAGAGCCAGATTCAAGGTAGCCATAGCTCTAGTAACTGTTCCCTTTCTAATTAGCAGTGAGATTTCTCAACAACCTTTACAATCCCCAGACCTTAGTTTCTTCATTTGTAAAATTAAGGGTGGGCATAGTTGCCTAGATGATCTCTATGTTCTTGGCCAAATAATCCTGTGATCCTATCTCTGTAAGTTAATGACAAGAAGTTAATAATTTGAATATTTTTTTAAATAAATCCCATAGAGTCCATGTTAAATCAGCTTGAAAACATCAACATGTTTTATTTAATTCATAGATGAACTTAGACGAAATAGTTTAACATTGACAAACGTCACTCCTATATACTTACTCAAATGAAGCTTCATGTTATTCAAGTGAGGAAAGGATGCCTATGGTAAATATGCAACCATTTTATAAGTAGCTTAATACACTTTATATTCCTCCACCAAGCATTTGAGGAGTACTTACTATATAGGAGCCGTAGAAAAGAGAAGTCAGTCTTACATAGTCTCAGCCCTTAACAATCCACAATACCGGGGATTTAGGATAAGACTCTCAGGTTGAAAACAGAAAGATGGTGACCTAGGAAGCCCCAAACCCTCTTTATCCTATAGAGACATCAATTCAGCAACAGTTAGGGACCAATTTCCTTTGTGAGAAATTCAGAAAACAGTTAAGAAGCCCCTACACCCCCAGGTGAATATGAAACCAGACACTCTGAGAGGAGTAGGAAAATTTGTGGTACTCCCCATCGACCACCCTTTCAACTCAGCATAGCATAATTAGGAGGTAACATCCTAGCTTCCGAGTTCTCCCTGTGGAGGTAAGGAAAAAACTGAAACAAATGTGCAATGTTCCAGCTTTTCAGGAGGCTTCCTAAAGGACTGGCTTGTGTTCTATCTGAAACTAAGCTGTAGTGGGAAAGGAGCTGCAGAAAACAAACATGAAGGTTTGGACTAGTAATAGCACCTACCCCTGGCTCAGTATGGAATAAGCTTCAGAAAACCTCCAATTCCCAGCTTCTTCCTGGAGAGACAGTTGTAGTAGACATTCAACAATCAAGTTTTTCAGAGGAGAACTCAAAGGACTGGCTCCTATCCTATTTGGGATATTCAGATTCAAGAAACCCAGTAAGCTCCAAATGGAGTGTACCTAAAGTAGTCTATTCAGAGACACATTAAAATCAAATTGTCAAAAGTCAAAGACTAGAGAGAATTTTGCAAGCAGCAAGAAAAATGGACTTATCATAAAGGAACCCGCATAAGATCATCAATGGATTTCTCAGCAGAAACCTTGCAGGACAAAAGGGAGCAGGATTATATATTAAAAACTCTGAAAAAAAAAAGAAAAAATAAAAACTCTGAAATAAAAGAGCTGCCAACCAGGAATACTGTATCTGGCAAACTGTCTTTCAAGAGTGAAGGAGAATTAAAGTCCATCCCAGATAAACAAAAGGGAGTTCATCAGCACTAGATCTATATTATAAGAGATGCTAAAAAGAGTCTTTTAAGTTGAAACAGAAGGATTCTAGAGAGTGGCATGAACGCATATGAAAGGTTCAAGCTCGCAGGTAAAGGTAAATATGCAAATAAAAATTACTGTATTATGGTAATGGAAGTGAAAAAATCACCTTGAATTCAAGCATAGAAGTTAAAAACCAAGTATAAAGCAACAACTGTAATTATAAAAATATGTTAATGGTACACAATATAAAAAGATATAATTTGTGACATCAATAATATGGATTAAAGAAGAGGAGGAAAAGAGTAGAGTTTTGTATACTACCAAATTTATCAGCTTAAAATAGACGGTCTTAAATATAAGGTGTTTCGGGTGAGCACCAAAGTAACCACACACACACAAAAAAATGACTGTAGAAGATACCCAACAATAGAAAGGAACCAAAGCATGTCACAAAAAAATAAATCAATAAAACACAAAGGAAGACAGCAAGAGGAAAGTTTTAAGACAGAACACTTAACAAAATAGCAATAGTAAGTCCTTCTAAATGTAGTTACTTTACATATAGGTGGTTTAAACTCAATAAGAAGACTCTATAGAGTGAGAGGCTGAATGGATAAAAAGAAAATCCAACTCTATGCTGTTTACGAGAAGCTCACTTTAAATACAGGATACACTTAGGGTGAAAGTGAAAGAATATGAAAATATATTCCATGCAAATGGGAAGCAAAAGAAAGCAGGAGTGGCCACGCTTATTATACCAAACAAAATAACTCAACAGTTGTCAATAAAGATGAAGAAGGATATATTATAATGATAAAAGGGTCAATTCACAGGGAAGATAAAACATATTCACATATGCAGCCATCCTCAGAGCTCATAGATACATGAAGGAAACAAAGACAGAACGAAAGGAAGCAATAGACAGCAATATAATAATAGTGAGAGACTTCAATATCCCTCTTAAAATAATGGACAGGTATTTAAGCAGAAAATCAATAAATAAACAGGGGACTTGCACAACACTATAGACTATATGCATCTCACAGACATATCCAGAACATTCCACCCAATAGCAGAATACACATTATTCTCAAAAGCATATGGAACATTCTATAGAATAAGCTGCATGTTAAATTTAAAAACCCATCTTAAAATAAAGACTAAAAATCTTGCTAAGTATCTTATCTGACCACACCAAAATTAAACTAGACATCACACCAAAGGGAAAAGCTAAAACATTCACAAATATGTGGAAAATAGACTAAGCATTCTTGAATAACCAATGGGTTAAAAAGAAGAAATCAAAAGGGAAAGTAGAAAATATCTTGAGATAAATGAGAATATGAATATAATAGACCAAAATTCATGATACGCAGCAATAGCAATCCTAATGCAAGTCTGTAGTGTTAAATTCTATATTAAAATGGAAGAAATAGGGGTTCCTGGGTGGCTCAGTGGTTGAGCATCTGCCTTCTGTTCAGGTCGTGATCCTGGGGTCCTAGGATAGAGTCCTGCATCGGGCTCCCTGCAGGGAGCCTGCTTCTCCCTCTGCCTCTGTCTCTATCTCTGCCGCTCCTTCTCTATGTCTCTCATGAATGAATAACGAAAGTTTTTTTTTAATTAAATAAATTAATTAAATTAAATAAATATATCAGACTATTGCAACCTTACTTTACAGCTCAAAGAACTAGAAAAAGGATGAGCTAAGCCCAAAGTTAGTAAAAGGAAGGAGGGATCCCTGGGTGGCGCAGCGGTTTGGCGCCTGCCTTTGGCCCAGGGCGTGATCCTGGAGACCTGGGATCGAATCCCACGTCGGGCTCCCGGTGCATGGAGCCTGCTTCTCCCTCTGCCAGTGTCTCTGCCTCTCTCTCTCTCTCTCTCTCTATCATAAATAAATAAAAATTAAAAAAAAAAGGAAGGAAAAAAGATTAGAACAAATAAATGAAATAGTCCAAAAAAGCAGAAAAAATAGTCCAAAAAAGCAGAAAAAAAATCAGCAAAACTGAGTTAATTTTTAAAAAATATAAGTGAAATTTATTTATTTATTTATTTATATTTTTTAACAATAAATTTATTTTTTATTGGTGTTCAATTTGCCAACATACAAAATAACACCCATTGCTCATCCCGTCAAGGACCCCCCCTCAGTGCCCGTCACCCATTCACCCCCACCCCCCAGCCCTCCTCCCCTTCTACCACCCCTAGTTCATTTCCCAGAGTTAGCAGTCTTTACGTTCTGTCTCCCTTTCTGATATTTCCTACCCATTTCTTCTCCCTTCCCTTCTATTCCCTTTCACTATTATTTATATTCCCCAAATGAATGAGACCATATAATGTTTGTCCGTCTCCAATTGACTTATTTCACTCAGCATAATACCCTCCAGTTCCATCCACGTTGAAGCAAATGGTGGGTATTTGTCATTTCTAATGGCTGAGTAATATTCCATTGTATACATAAACCACATCTTCTTTATCCATTCATCTTTCGATGGATACCGAGGCTCCTTCCACAGTTTGGCTGTTGTGGACATTGCTGCTATAAAAATATAAGTGAAATTTTAAAAACTTCATTTAAACTAAGAAAAAAAAAGCAAAGACTTTAACTGATGCCACAGAAATATAAAAGATTACAAAAGACTACTATGAACAACTATATGTCAAAAAATTATATTACTTAGAAGAAGCAGACAAACCACTGAAAATCTACATCCTACCAAGATGGCATCATGAAGAAATGAAAAACACAAATAGGCCAATAATAAATAAGAAAATTTAATCAGTAATCAAAACCTTCCCAACAAAGAAAAACTGAGACCAAATGGCTTTATTAGTGAGTTCTATCAAACATTTAGAGAATTATTGCATCTTTTTGTCAAACTTTTCCATTGAACAGAGGAGAAGCTAACACTTCTAGACTTAATTTATGAGGCCCGTGTTACTTTCATACCAAAACGAAAAATACTTTAGGAAAATAAAACAACAGGGATATTGATCCCTGATAAACATAAATGCCAAAAATCCTCCACAATATACTAGCAAACTGAATTTACCTGCATGTTTAAGGGATAATACATCATGAAGAAGGGAGGTTATTCTTGGTTACAAGGATGTGTCAACATACCCACCATAATAAATGAGCCCACTGTATGAATAGAACAAAAGAGCAAAATCATGTGATACAGGAAATTCCTTTAACAAAATTCAAAATCCTTGCATGACAAAAATGCTTAACAAACTATATACAAAAGAAACATATCTCAATATAGTAAAAGTCATGTATTATAAGTCTAAGCTAACATTGCCTTCAACAGTGGAAAATTGAAACTTTTTCCTTTAAGGCTGAAATACGTCAAAAATGCCCATTCCCACCACTTCTACTCAACATAGTACTAGAACTCCTAATTAGATAAATTAACAACCCCTTCCCCCCAAAAAGCATCCAAATTGGAAAGAAGCAAAATTATCATTGTTCACAGAGGACATGATCCTCTATGTAGAGAGCCCTAAAAATTCTACACATAAATATTATAATTAATAACCAGCTTAGCAACATTGCAGAATACAAAATAAACATATAAACATCATTTCTGTACACTATATGCCATAACAATGACAAAAAAAAATCCAAAATGGAAAATACAAAAACAGCCCCATCAACAAGGCCATCAAAAGAAATAAAATACTCAGAGATCAATTCAACAAAAAATAAAAATAAAAGATATACATGTAAATTGGAAGATATTCCACATCCATGGGTTGAAAAACTTAATATTGTTAAAATGCCCATACTACACCAAGGTAACTACAGATTAAATATGATATTGAAATTCCAAGGGCAATTTTGCAGAAATTAAAAAAAAAATCCTAAAATCTGTATGAAACCACAAAGGGTCCTAAATAGCAAAACAAAAACAAAAAGAAACAAACAAAAAAAACAAACAAACTTGAAAAAGAACAAAGATGAAGGCATTATAATTCTGGACTCCAAGACATATTACAAAACTGCAATGATCAAAAGTATGGTGTTTACATAAAGATAGACATACAGATGAAAGGAACAGACCATAGGGCCCATGGTTCATGGGATATGGTAAGATGAAATATGATGCAGCTACTTTAAATGATGATGTAAATATTTACTGATATGGAAAGATATTCAAAGTATTGAAATGAAAAAATATAGTATAAAAATTTAGTTACAAAGGTATCTATAGATAAGTCCATCTTTGTTTTAAAATTTTTATATAGAGAAATATATTTACATAAGAAATCTAGAATTATAGACATATAATATTAATACTCATTTTCTCTACAGGGTATATAAAATGATTAATTTTTTCTCCTTTATGTTTTTCTGCATTTCTTGATTTGGCAGAGAACATACATTTGAAACTGGGCTTGCATGTGTGTGGAGAGACACAATAATGTAAATTAACAGCTACAGTCTCATGTGAATATGATGATATCAACTCAAAAGTCAATGAAATGGAGGAGACGTATTATGAAAATCTCCTTGAAATCATGTCTTTCGTCATAGTTTCAGCCTTATCTCCCACTCCCCTTTGCCTCCACAGATACCCTCCCAGGATCCCTGAATCTCAGTCCTCAAAGTATCTATAGTATTTAAGGTTTCTATGTTTCATATGTATCTAAGTTTCATGTACTCATTGTCTTATCCATGACCTTGAGTTTTTAGCTTTTTCTCACATGCCTATGTTTTGCTTCTTGAACTACATTTTAAGTTCCCGGGAGTCAAGCATCCAAGTATTACATGGGTTTTACTCAGCTGTTTAGGGATTTTAAACATTCTTTATGTTGCTCACACTATAGTTGTTGTTTTAATTCACTTCTGACTCTTCTGCTTTTTAACCAGTTGTTGACTTGCATACCCCCATGGCTATGTGCATTGGTGTTCCCTCACCCTAGAAACTCACCTCTCCACCTTTGTCTGCCTGAAAAATGTTTAATAAGCCTTCAAGCCCACCTCAAATGTTTCATCTTCTCTGCAGCTCTCCTTCGACTTCACCACCTTGCATCCTTTACCTCTGCTCTGAGGTTCTGTATAACCTTCGTCCCAGTGCATTATAATTATTTATACATACACTGTCAGCACGGTGAGAGCAAGGTGATCTGATCTAGCCCTTCACATTCCATGCCTCATATACAGTAAGTGCTCAATAAATGTGTGTTAAATTGAATGGGGCACAAGGTACAAAGACTCTGAAAAAGGTAAGCTACCCATGTTTTAGACCAGCCCTGTGCCTATCCAGCAATTCTGTGTTTTCTCCACAATGAATTTAAGAGGTAAAATAGTTCTGAGTTGGGGGCCCCTCAGAGAAGATAGTAATCATCTTAGTTTTCACAGCTCATCTTTTTTTTTATGTGGGGAGTCTTGGTCCAAACTGATGGAATACCAGGCATACCCTTGTTAAAATCTGTCAAAGTTTGCACTGGTGCCAAGATTATTCTTGAAAAATCTGTTGTTTTAAATTAACCACTCCCTTCCATTAGTAGAGATAATCGAAAACTGAAGCCAACCAAAACAACACGTAAAGTACACCCAGAAGATCTAAAAGCACAAAAACACGAGAACTGAGTTGACAGTAGGTATCCTAATAACTATCATTTCACCAAGGTCCCTTTATTACACGTCTGTGAATTGCTACGCGCTATCAGTTGTCTTTCAGAAAGGAGCACTATGTGGTCATGTCCCTCGTGGGAGGGACTATGCCAGGAACAATACTGCTCATGCCATTAGTGTGCGGTGAACAGATGCTGTGAAGTGCTCACAGGAAAGTCGCTTTGTAACTGGTCTAGCCTGCGTTCTCATTACGGGAGATGCCAAGCAGGAAGGGCTTGGGTCAGGCCATCCCTCGTGCTCCCAGAGATAACATCATTGGCAGTTTCTGGCCTTTATCATTCAATGACTATTTTAATTTCCCTTATTCTGTGTTGAGCCATATGTTATATGACTGTAAGTGGCACATTTACGGGGTAGAAAGCTTTCTCTACTTCTACTCACATTAATCTGCTGTTAAAAATATAATGACTCTTACTTCCGTCTGCACCTTGGCTCTGTCCTCTAATTGAGTTTTCTGAACAAGAAGCAGAGTAGCAGCCATTTTAGCTACTTTTCCTCTGTCTTTACCCCTAGACAAAATGCAGCAATTTTGAATTTCATTAACGCAGAGAAAACAGACTCTGAAAGACTCATGGACTTTGGGACATGGGTCACTCTTCTTATAATGTTTAATTACTTAAAAAAATAATTTAAAATCCACCCCCCACAACAAACTTCTTCTAAAAATCTTATCTTGGAAGTATTTTATTCAGAGTCTTATTCAAAATTAACTGCTAGTCAAAAAATAGTATGATCCCTTCTCAGGCAGTTACAGCATCTCAGAATTTTAGGGCTAGAAGACAACTTAGAAGTAATCTTAATCAATTCTTTTATTTCATAAATAGGGAGAGACAATGTGACAGGCTCAATGATTTTCCCACTACCATACCATAAGTTAGGGACAGGACTCGGTCTAGAACCCAAGCCTCCTAATTCTGAGCAGGGGATGCATCTTTAATTAGCTTTCTGTACCAGAAGGGAGACAACTGCTTTACTGCATCACTAAATCAGTAGAATCATAATATGCATTTGATTCTAATCTGCAATGCAGACAAAAAACACATACTACCAAAAAAGAATAAACCCTCTAATTTCCAAAGAAAAAGAACTAGTGTCAGAATAACCCCCTTGCCTCATGGCAGGGGTCAACTTCAAAAGTGGTATGGGATACATATTTTGATCAAAAAAGTGTTTCATTAGATTCAATCAGATGCCAAAAGCAAACATTCCGTTCAAACAAACCAGGGAAACAATAATTCCTAATTGGTCTATTCAAATAACTGAATAAAATATGTAACTTGATATTCAGGAATTAAAGGAGCAAAGGGCAAATAAAAACATAGCACCAGAATTTTCCCTGGGAAACCACAGAAGAAGGGAAGATAAGGAAGAAAGGAAAACATAATGATGTGTTTAGACAACTTACAGGGCACATGCCTTTGCTCACACCCCCTTAATTATCGCTATCCAAAAATGTGTGCTCTTGGCATGGATGATTATAAAAGTTGATTCACCACCCCTGCTATAGTTGACTGTACAAGAGCAGGTCACCTGAACCAAGCTGGGACAAAGAGTCTGGAATTAGGACAAAAAGAGTCAGTTTCACTCAGTGACTAGAAGTCTAACAGGTGACAAGAAAAGATATACATTCTGGGTGGGCTGAGGACTAAGTAGATGTACAGAAAATAGAGTTTGCATTGTAATAACTGCTTTAAGAAAAATAAGTAAGAAATAAATCACAGTATCCTGTGATGGAACAAAATGGAGTAAGACTTGTCTTAAGAATGAAGGGTCAGGAACAACACTCTGAGGTGGTAATTGTTTAACTGAGACCTAATGAGTGAGGAGCCAGTCACACAAGAAATTCATTAAAAAGTATTTTAGATAGAGAAGCCTGGATGGCTCAGTGGTTGAGCATCTACCTTCAGCACAGGCCGTGATCCCAGGGTCCTAGGATGGAGTCCTGAATCTGGCTCCCTGCATGGAGCCTGCTTCTCCCTCTGCCTATGTCTCTGCCTCTCTCTGTGTCTCTCATGAATAAATGAATAAAACCTTTTCTTAAAATAGTACTTTAAATAAAAGTATATAGCATGCATAAAGGCCATAAGGTGAACACTTTTAAACAACTGAAAGCAGCCAGTGTGATTGAAACAGAGTGACTGAGGAAGATGGAGAATGAGTTTGAAGGCAGTGCTCTAGGTAGCAGGACCAGCTTATCCCCATTTGCCTGGGGCATTAGGAGTTTGAACCTGTCACCCAACAAAATGATTCACAACATTCCTTTTACTCTCCAACTATCCCAGTTTGGACAATGAATTATATGGTCACCCTATAATTTCTTACACAAAGATAAGAATACCTATGTTCTTCCACATGCAAGGAGAAACCAATGAAGGTTTTGAAGAAGAAGGGCCAAGGGCAAATCTGTATTTTGCAGAGATCACTTTAGTCAAGAATATGAATTATAAATCAGGAAGCATAAACTATGGATAATTGGGCTTCTGGCCTACCTTGGTATTAGTTTCTATCCTATTCTGCTGCCCTCCACGTACTCAGAACAGGAGCTCCTGGACTGGTGTATGAAGAGACACACCGAGGGTTCACAATACTGTTTAAGTACAGCTGCCACAGGGACAGGGGAGGACAAAGAGCATTCAGGCCACACGAATATACAAAACACAAAGGGTTCCAGAGCCTGGATTACCCAAACATTTACTTCCCATTCTCCTCCTGTAGACACATCCTCAGGACAATTACCTAAAAACACTCATTCACTTTTACTTAATGCTTTCATTTAATAATTATTACTCTGAAAAAAAAAATGCAAGCACAATCCCAGAACCAAGTCTGAGATAAAAGAAAATGTTAGAAAGAAAAGAATTCTACATATAGCAGCCAAGTTCTGTGTACCAACAAAGACAATTATGAATCTTCCGAAACAAGGACACCCTTAAACAGGAAGCTTGCCTGGCAACCATCGGTCCCCACAAACAAACATAGTTATAAGGCAAGAAAGATTAACAATTTAAAAATATTGCTGGCTTTCAACAGTACCACAAAGTATAAATTAAGACAAAGTTTAAAATGAGTGACTCCTTTCCATGCAGACAACTTCTCTTGGGCAGTTATTAGGACCCATGAGGAATTGCTTTGGCAAGAAAGAATGAGAGCTCTATAGGGTTATCTTTAAAGAAGTAAGGAGGTCAAATTAGATGTGATGGCTGTTTACACAGAAGAAAGGGTCTAAAGGTGTGTGAAGTTATCTCTGTGTTGCAGTATTGCAAATTATAGTCTACCTCTAGGTTTGAGCTCTTTTAGAAAGCTACTCCCTCCCTAAATTCTCCCCTCTTATATTCCTCACACCCTAGCCCTCAATACAAGAGACAATACATTGCTTTCTCAAACATAGCTACAAGCATATTCCTTGAGGTGAGAGTGAAAGAAACAGAATTTCAATGATATAAGCATTATTAAAAGTGCATTATATATATATACATACATATATGTGTGTATGTATATATACACACCTGAAAGAAGTAGTAACTTAGAATTGTGATAGTATACAAATATTGTTCAACTAGGTAACTGTGTGTACTTTTGGATGTCCTAAATTGGCTCCATGAACAACATGGGAAGAACCCAAAAAAGTATTTTGTAATCTTGAGATCATGGTATGAGTTGGGAAAGTTTCTACAAGAAAGAAAAGTAGAGGATATAAACACATATGTATGAGCCAGAGAACTAATCCCAGAAGAGATACAGAAAGTGAAGTAGTACTTGTTAAAGTGTGATCCAAAGTCTACCTCTATGGCAGTTGCACAAATTACAATTCTTGGATTCCTTCGTGAGACTAATAAATCAGAGTCTCTGGGGATGGGCCCAAGAATGTAAATAAAATCATATTGTTCTCCTATAAATTCTCTAGGCAAAATGAAATAAAATTTAAACTCTTTACCAAGACCTACAACATCCCACTCAATCTGTCACCTGGTTGCTTCTCCCTTCTCATCTCCTATTCGCCTCAACACCACCCTCTACCACCATAAACACACACACCTCACTCTTCCAGTAGGCTCCAGCCTCTGCTTTGGAAAGTTTTCAATCAACATCCAAGCTAGCATAGCCTTCCACAACCACTGCCACCTTCTACATCCCTAACCTATATATATATTTTATAGTATTATATTTGTTTTCTATCGATACAGTAACAAATTACCAGAAACCCAGTTGCTCAGGACAAGACAGATGGATTATCTTGTAATTCTGTAGATTGGAAGACCAACATGTGTTTTATTGGCTAAGATAAAGGTGTAAGCAAGCCTGCATTTCTTTCTGGAAGCTTTAGGGGAAAATTCATTTTCTTCCTTTTCCAGTTTCTAGAGGATATCCAAATCCTTGGCTCATGGCCCCTTTCTTTCATCTTCAAAGCCAGCAACATAATATCTCTCTGATCCTTCTGTAGTCCTATATCCCTCTGACCACAGCCAAGAAAGGTTCTCAGCATTGAAAGACTCATATTGTTATATCAAGACCACCAGGTTAATGCAGGATAATCTCTCCAACTTAAGGTCCTTACCCTTAACATGATCTACAAAGTCCCCTTTGCCACGTCAAACAACATATTTACAGATCCTAGGCATTAAGACATGGATATCTTGGAGAGTCATCATTTTGCCTACAACTAATAGTTAACACTAACTTACTTGTTTCTCCATGCATTTACTGTCTTTATTATCTCGCTAAAACTGAAGCTCACCACTAATTCAGAATGCCTAGAAATGAGGCTAGCATATAGTAAATACACAAAAATAATCTATATATGAATGACTGAAAGCATGACGGACTTTCATTGCAAATCCCTGAATGATTGTTACACATGCTTTTCTATTAATCACTGCACCATTCTTCTATTCTAATGAAGCTATAGTTATCAAATCCACCTAGTAAGTCAAATTTTCAGTAATTCCAATCTCTGACGTAGTCTGATCTATAGTACGAATAGGGAGGATCTAGTCTATTTGTTCTAGAAATGCCTTGCCTTTACTGGAAAGTGCCTATAATGGAGAAATACTTTACGTCTCGCAAAAATTCTTTTTATCGCCACTGAAGCTCGTTTCCTCCACAATGGCTTTGGAGAACAGAAAACATACTATTCATTCCATATACTTCAAGTGATGCAAAATCAAATGATTACAGAAGGATATACAGGGGACAGCAATGAATGAAGCTAGAATGGTGAAAGACAATACAGAGTGGTGGAGACTGTATGTCCTGTAGCATGCCCGCTGAGTTGAAAGAAGTAAAGGATTCTCTTGCTTGCTATTTTTAAGTGCCAAAAAAAATTATAAATTTTCATATGAAATGGTCTGATCTAAAATAATATACAGGTAAGAATTCTGCTTCAAGCTGTGATGGAGTAGCACATCTCACTAAGAGCAACTAAATATCCAAATAAAATACAGAGACACACACAATCTGAAGGCAGAGTAAAAATGCCAATGTAGTCAGGATTTATGAGATCAATGTGTCAAAAAAAAAAAAAAAGCAGCAGCTCACTGAGGTAAGATATACATTCTGACTATCACTTTCTTACTGGGAAAATTTGCCACTTTTTGCAGAAGATGAGAGATTGAGAAGCCAAAAGGCAGAAGGAGGCAACTATAAAGAGGTAGATAAGTCAGCAGAGTATTTTGGCACTTTCCCAGAACTGGGGAGACTAAAATTTAAGTTTAAGGTTGCCAAGGCTTTTAGTATGAAAAGAAACAAGATTCCTGAGAGAAGGGACCTTTGAAGCATTTGCCATGTCTTAAATTGTGTCTTATTTTATCTCTAACACAAATCCATTCTACTGGCACTGAAGCTTCTTTCCTCCATTAAGGAGAATATCCTATCTTCTTATCTGATTTCTGGAGACAGAAATCAAATGGTTACAGACAAGGACCATGCAGCTGATGCAAATGAATGAACTTATAAACACAGGGCTGCATATTTCTTCTCAAATTAGCATTTGCATTTTCTTTGGGTAAATAATAGAAGAATTACTGGATCATATAGTAATTCTATGTTCAGTTTTATGAGGAATCTCCATATTGTTCTCCAAAGTGGTTGCATGAGTTGGCATTCTCACCAATAGTGCATGAGGGTTCCCTTTCCTTATAATCCTCATCAACACTTGTTATTTCTTATCTTTTTGACACTAGTCATTAGCACTGGCATTAGGGGATATCTAATTGTGGTTTTAATTTATATTTCCCTGATGATTAGTGATGTTGAGCATCTTTTCATTTGTCTATTAGAAAAATGTCTACTCATGTTCTCTGGCCATTTTTGATTGGATTATTTGTGCGGTTTTTTTGGTGTTGAGTTGCATAACTTCTTTATATATTTTGGATATTAACTCCTTATTGGATATATCATTTGCAAGTATCTCCTCCCATTCCAAAAGTTGCCTTTTTTGTTTTGTTGATCATTTCCCTGGCTGTCCAGAAGCTTTATTTTAGTGTAGTCACATTAGTTTAATTTTGTTTTTATATCCCTTGCCAGAGGAGAATATCTATAAAAATGTTTCTAGGGCTGATGTCAAAGAAATCATTGCCTATGCTTTCTTTCACAAATTTTATAAAGAAGATACGGTACACACACACACACACAGAGAGAGAGAGAGAGAGAGAGAGAGAGAGAGAAATACTACTCACTCGCAAAAGAACTCTTGCCATTTGCAACAACATGGACGGATCTAGACAGTATAATGCTAGGTGAAATAAGCCAGTCAGAGAAAGGCAAATACCCTATGATTCCACCCATACATGCAAATTAATAAACTAATGAGAGATGCCTGAGTGGCCCAGTGGTTAGCAACTGTCTTCGGCTCAGAGGGTAATTCTGGGATCCTTGGATCGAGTCCTGCATTGGGCTCCCTTCAGCTTCTCCCTCTACCTATGTCTCTGCTTCTCTCTCCATGTCTCTCATGAATAAATAGATAAAATCTTAAAAAAAATAAATAGCTAAGCTCTTTTAAAAAATAAGAACAAATGAGTTATAAAGAAAAACAAATAGACTCAACTATAGAGGACTAGTGGTTGTCAGAGGGGAAGTGGAGGAAGAGGAATGTGTAAAATTAGTGAAAGAGATTAATATAGTACACTTATCATAATGAGCACTAAGTAATGTATACAATCTTTGAATCATTATATTGTAAACCTGAAACTATTATAACATTATAACTATACTTGAATAAATATGTATTTATAAAATTTTTAAAAAACTATGAAGCTAGTTGGGTGTATAACAATAATGAATGGAGGGGTTTGCAGTGGGCGCTGGGAAGTGCATGCTTCATCTAAAGAAGAAAGGTGTCACTGAGTACAGAACAATTCTCTTTCAGTAATAAGAGTTCTGGTATGCTCAAAACAGCAGATTTTTTCATCAGTTTTTAGTAACAAAATAGGATTCAGGATATCAAGGAATAGGGGCCATAACAAGAACTCCAGGCAGGCAGTTAGAACCTTGTAGACCTTCATCCTTAGGAATAATGATTTTCACAATGATTTTGAACCAAACTCTCTCCTCAGGGTATTGAATATGTACACCATACTCTAACTAACAGCCAAAGGAAAAGGTAAATATTTTTTTGAGGAATTTAACCTCATTTAGGACCTCTATAATTCTCCTTCAAACATTTACTCAAAAATCACCAAGAAGGACAAGAAAAGTGGCTAAGACAAAAAATTAGCAATAAAAACCAGCCTACAGGTAATCCAGATATTGACAGTATCAAGCATGAACTTTAAAATAACTGATTATTAAGTGTTAGAAAATAAATAACAAGAAGAAGACTTTTATCAGAGAAACATACCCTTTAAAAACAGTCGAATAGTGTTCCAAAACTGAAGGATATGATAACTGACATTATTAAGGAACCAGAAAGTAAGTCAGGCAAAAAACACCAGATAGAAGCACAGAAAAAAAAGAAACAAAACATACATGTATATATACATATACAAATCCATTCATATATATATAAGACTTTAAGAAATGCTTGGGAATGGTCTAATATATGTGTTACTGGAGTCTCGAGAAAAAGATAATAAGATACAAGAAACACTTGAAGTCAGGGGGATCCCTGGGTGGCGCAGCGGTTTGGCGCCTGCCTTTGGCCCAGGGCGCGATCCTGGAGACCCGGGATCGAATCCCACGTCGGGCTCCCGGTGCATGGAGCCTGCTTCTCCCTCTGCCTGTGTCTCTGCGCCTCTCTCTCTCTCTCTCTCTCTGTGTGTGACTATCATAAATAAATAAAAATTAAAAAAAAAAAGAAACACTTGAAGTCAAAAGGCTGAGAATTTTCTAAAACTGGTAAGATAAAAAAATAATAACAAAAACAAAACAAAACATAAAAACAACCTATCAACCCAAAGCCTCAAGAAGCTCCACAAACCCAGGCAGGATAAAAATGATGAAACCATTCCTGGACACATCATTGAGACAAAAAAAAAAAAAAATATATATATATATATATATATCTTAACTAGAGAGAGAAAAGAGTTACTAACTTTAAAGCATCAACAATAAAACCAACATTTTATTATGTAACAGAAACAATGGAAGCAATAGAATAATGAAATGATGCTTTTAACCTGCTTCAGGAAAATAGATGAACAACAACAAAAATGAATCACTAATTTGGAATTCCACACCTAAGAGAATACCCTTCAAAAACAAGGGAAAAAGACTTTTCTAGAAAACAAAACAAAACAAAAAATTGAAAAGATCTCTGCCAGCAGACTCAGATGCACAATTACAGCAGAACCTGCTCTTATCCCATTTCATAGTTGTCTAGTTCTTTCCTTTGACTTTTTTTGTCAGGTGACTTATTAGGAGTAGTGACCCCAGGAAGATTCAAGTTCTATTTCTTGTATTTTACTTAAGTTCAATTTGCTAACATAGAGTATAACACCCAGTGCTCATCCCATCAAGTGCCCTCCTTAGTGCCTATAACCCAGTTACCCCATCCTCTACCCATCTCCCCTTCTGCAACCCTTTGTTTGTTTCCCAGAGTAGGAATCTCTTATGGTTTGTCTTCCTCCCTAATGTTCCCTCACTCGGTTTCTCTCCTTTCCCTGATGGTCCCTTTCACTATTTCTTATATTCCACATGTGAGTGAAACCAGAAAATGATTGTCTTTCTCTGATTGACTTATTTCACTCAGCATAATACCCTCCAGTTGCATCCATATCAAAGCAAACTGTAGGTATTCAGCTTTTGTGATGGCTGAGGGATATCCCATCGTCTATATAGACCATGTCTTCTTTATCCATTCATCCATCAAAGGACATTGTGGCTCCTTCCACAGTTTGGCTATTGTGCACATTGCTGCTATGAACATCGGGGTGCAGGTGTCGTGTTGTTTCACTACATCTGTACCTTTGGGGTAAATATCCAATAGTGCCATTGCTGGGTCATAGAGTAGCTCTATTTTTAACTTTTTGAGGAACCTCTACACTGTTTTCCAGAGTGGCTGCACCAGCTGGCATTCCCACCAATGGTGCAAGAGGGTTCCCTTTCTCCACATCCTCTCCAATATGTGCTGTTTCCTGTCTTGGTAATTTGAACCATTCTCACTGGTGTAAAGTGGTATCCCATTATGGTTTTGATTTGTATTTCCCTGATGGCAAGTGTTGTGGAGCATTTTTCCATGTGCCTGTTGGCCATGTGTAGATCTTCTTTAGAGAAATGTCTCTTCATGTCTTCTGCCCATTTCATGACAGGATTGTTTGTTTCTTGGGTGTTGAGTTTGATAAGTTCTTTATAGATCTTGGATACTAGCCCTTTAATTGATAAGTCATTTGCAAATATCTTTTCCCATTCTGTAGGTTGTCTTTTGGTTTTGTTGACTGTTTCCTTTGTTGTGGAGAAGCTTCTTATCTTGATGAAGTCCCAATAGTTCTTTTGCACCTTTGTTTTCCTTACTTTCACAGAAGTATCTTGCAAGAAGTTGCTGTGGCCAAGTTCAAAAAGGTGTTGCCTGTGTTCTCCTCTAGAATTTTGAAGAATTCTTGTCTCACATTTAGATCATTCATCCATTTTGAGTTTATCTTTGTGTATGGTGTAAGAGAATGGTCCAGTTCCATTCTTCTGCATGTGGCTGTCCAATTTTCCCAACATCATTTATTGAAGACTCTGCCCTTTTTCCAGTGGATATTCTTTCCTATTTTGTCTTAGATGAGTTAACCACAGAATTCTGGGTCCATTTCTGGGTTCTCTATTCTGTTCCATTGATCTATGTGTTGGTTTTTGTGCAAGTGCCATACTGCCTTGATGATCACAGCTTTGTAATAAAGCTTGAAATCTGGCATTATGATGCCCCCAGCTTTGGTTTTCTTTTTCCACATTCCTCTGGCTATTAGGGATCTTTTCAGGTTCCACACAAATCTTAAGATTATTTGTTCCAACTCTGTGAAGAAAACCCATGGTATTTTGATAGGGATTGCACTGAATGTGTTAATTGTTCTGGGTAGCATAGACATCTTCACAATATTTATTCTTCTAATCCATGAGCATGGAATGTTTTTCCATCTCTTTGTGTCTTCCTCAATTTCTTTCATAAGTGTTCTGTAGTTTTTGGCATAAAGTTCCTTTACCTCTATGGTTAGGTTTATTCCTAGTTCTCTTATGGTTTTGGTTGCAATTGTAAACGACATTGATTCCTTAATTTCTCTTCCTACAGTCTCGTTGTTAGTGTATAGAAATGCCACTGATTTCTGGGCATTGATTTTTGTATCCTGCCACACAGCTGAATTGCTGTATGAGTTCTGGCAATCCTGGGGTGGGGTCTTTTGGTTTTCTATGTACAGTATCATGTCATCTGCAAAGCGGGAGAGTTTGACTTCTTTTCCAATTTGAATGCCTTTTATTTCTTTTTGTTGTCTGATTGCTGAGGCTAGGACTTCTAGTACTATGTTGAATAGCAGTGGTGAGAGTGGACATCCCTGTCATGTTCCTGATCTTAGGGGAAAGGCACTCAGTTTTTCCCTGTTGAGAATGATATTCACTGTGGGTTTCTCATAGATGGCTTTTATCATATTGAAATATGTTCCCTCTATCCCTGCACTTTGAAGAGTTTTGATCAGGAATCAAGGCTGCATTTTGTCAAATGCTTTCTCTGCATCTATTGAGAGGATCATATGGTTTCTTGTCTTTTCTTTTATTGATTTGATCTATCATGTTGATTGTTTTATGAATTTGAACCACCCTTGCATCCCAGGGATACATCCCACTTGGTCATGGTGAATAATCCTTAGTGTACTGTTGGATCCTATTGTCTAGTATCTTGGGGAGAATTTTTGCATCCATATTCATGAAGAATATTGGCCTGTAATTCTCCTATTTGGTGGGGTTCTTGTCAGCTTTTGGGATCAAGATAATTCTGACCTCATAGGATGAATTTGGAAGTATTCCCTCCATTTCTATCCTTTGAAACAGCTTTAGTAGAATAGGTGTTATTTCTTCTTTAAACGTTTGGTAGAATTCCCCTGGGAAGCCATTCCCCTGGCCCTGGACTTCAGCGTCTTCGGAGGTTTTTGATGACTGCTTTATTTCCTTGCCAGTTATTGGCCTGTTCATGTTTTCTATGTCTTCTTGTTTCAGTTTTGGTGATTTGTACGTTTCTGGGAATGCATCCATTACTTTCACATTGCCTAATTTGTTGACATATAATTGTTCATAATATATTTTTAAAGTCATTTGTATTTCCTTGGTATCGTTGTGATCTCTCCTCTTTTATTTATGATTTTATTAACTTGATTCTTTTTTCTTTTTAATAAGTCTGGCTAGGGGGCTATCTATCTTATTCTTTCAGAGAACAAGTTCCTTGTTTCATTGTTCTGTTCTACAATTCTATATTTCACTGAGTTCTGCTGTAATCCTTATTATTTCTCTTCTTCCAATTAGTTTAGGCATTATTTGCTGTTCTTTCTCCAGTTCTGTTAGGTGTAAGGTTGGCTTGTGTGTTTGAGATTTTTCCAGTTTTTTGAGGGAGGCTTGTATTGAGATGTATTTCCCTCTTAGGACCACCTTTGCTCTATCGTAGAGATTTTTTTTAAGATTTTATTTATTTATTTATTCATGAGCGACCCAGAGAGAGAGAGGCAGAGAGTGAAGCAGGCACCCTGCAGGGGACCTGATGCAGGACTTGATTCCAGGACTCCAGGATAACGACCTGAGCCAAAGGGCTCAGGCTTAATCACTGAGCCACCCAGGTGCCCCCATCCCAAAGATTTTGAATAGTTGTACTTTCATTTTCATTAGTTTCCATGAATCTTTTTAATTCTTCTCTAATTTCCTGGTTGACCCATCCATCTTTTAGTAGGATGCTCTTTAACCTCCAAATTCCTTCCAAATTTCTTCTTGTGATTTAGTTCTAGTTTCAAAACATTATGGTCTGAAAATACACAGGAAATAATCCCAATCTTTTGGTATGGGTTGAGACCTGATTTGTGACCCAGTATGTGGTCTATTCTGGAGAAAGTTCCATATATACTTGAGAGGAACGTGTGTTCCATTGCATTAGGATGGAATGTTCTGTATGTATCTGTGAAATCCATTTGGTCCAGTGTATCATTCAAGACCCTTGTTGATGTTCTGCTTAGAAGATCTGTCCTTTGCTGAGAGTGCCATGTTCAAGTCTCCTACTAGTAATGTATTATTATCTATGTGTCTCTTTAGTTATTAATTGGTTGATGTAATTAGCTGCTCTCACATTAGGGGCATAAATATTCATAATTGTTAGGTCTTGTTGAATATACCATTTAAGTATGATACAGTGTCCTATTCATCTCTTAGTACAGTCTTTGGAATAAAATGTAATTTATCTGATATGAGGATTGGTATCCCAGGCTTTCTTTTGAGGACCATTTGCATGGTAAATGGTTCTCCATCCCTTCATTTTCTGTGTGAAGGTGTCCTTAGGTCTCAAATGTGTCTCTTGTAGACAGCAAGTAGATGAGTCTTGCTTTTTTATCCAGTCTGATACACTGTGTCTCTTGACTGGGGAATTCACATTCAGAGTAACTATTAAAAGATATGAATTTAGTGTAAATATAGTCCCTGTTTCTGCAGATTGTGTTCCCTCCTTCCCTTACAGGGTCCCCCTTAATATTTCTTGCAGAGCTTGTTTGGTGGTCACATATTTTTTCAATTTCTGTATATCCTGGAAGTTCTTTATCTCTCTATCCTGAATGAGAGCCTTGCTGGATAAAGCATTCTTACAATTCTTACAATTAGTACAATGCCAGCCCTTTCTGTCCTGCCAGGTCTCTGTGGAGAGGTCCACTGTTATTCTGATATTTATCCCCATATAAGTTAGTAACCCCTTGTCTTGAGTTGCTTTTAGGATTTTCTCTTTATCTCTGAATTTTGCAAGCTTCAGTATTATACGTCAGGGTGTTGGTCTATTTTTGTTGACTTGGAGGGGAGGGGGGCTCCTTTCTATCTCTTGGATCTGAATGCCTGTTTCCTTCCCCAGATTAGGGAAGCTGTCAGTTATGATTTGTTCATACATACCATCTGGTCCTCTCTCTCCTCTGTAATCCCAATAAGACAAATATTATTCTGTCTCAAACTATCACTTAATTCTCAAAGTCTCTTCTCATGGGCTCTTAGTTGTTTTTCTCTCTTTTCCTCAGCTTGCTTCCTTTCCACCAACCAGTCTTTTATGTCACTCACTCACTCTTCTGCCTCATTAACCCTAGCAGTTAGAATACCCAGTTTAGACTGCATCTCAGTTAAAGTTTTTTTTTTTTAATTTGGTCCTGTTACATCTTATTTCTGCAGTAAGAGAATCTCTAGAGTCTTTTATGCCTTTTTCAAGAGCCATCAGTAATTTTATCATTGTAATACTGAATTGTATCTCTGACATCTTACTTAAATCCATATCCATTAGATCTGTGGCAGAGAGTATTACTTTTGGTTCTTTCTTTTGTGGTGAATTCTTCCTTCTAGTCATTTTGTCCAGTGCAAAATGGTGGTATGAATGAGCAGAGTCAAAAATATCAACCACAACCTAAGTAAAATACACCCTAGACAATTCTGAAGAGATCAGGGACCAGAAAATTAAAGGAAAAAAAGACCACAAAATTGAAAAACAAATTTAAAAAGAATAGTAAAAACTTAAAAAGAAGCAGGGAGAGGAAATGGTGGGGGAGAGAGAACATAGTCTCACAGAGTGGACCAAGACTGTGATCCTCTTGGTTCTGAGTGTATTTTGGTCTGTATGTGAGAATGTACTAAATTCCAAAATTATAAAACAAAACAAAAAAAAAAACAAAATTTATATACCTACACAAATTAAATTGAATATGTTGAAAGGAAGCCAAAATGAAGAATATGTCTATGACATGTAATTGTAAAATTATAAAAGTCAAAAAGGAAAAAAAAACTGAAAAAAGAAGAGTTGTTAAAATTTTGTAGTTAAGATAGGAAAAATAAAGAATATTGGAGATTTTTAACCTGAAAGATAAACAACCATAAGGAAAAAACCTCAAGTTCTATACACTATTTTCCCTCAGTCCTGGAGCTTTCTAGTGCTGCTTGGTCACTAAACTTGCTCTTTCTGTTCTTCCAGCCTGCTGCACTGATTCTCAGGTGTCTGTGCCTGGACAGAGATTTCCCACCCCTTACCAAGGGGCTGGGCTCCATTTGAGCTGTTTGCCCTGTGAGGCCTTTGTTCCTGGGAGGAAGCATCTCTCCCAGGGGAAAGGAGAAAACAAACAAACAAACGGCAGTGCCAGACCTTCAACACCAGAGCTAAGAACTCCCAATGTCCACCAAACTGCAGTCTCAGGGCACACTGGCTCAGATCCTCCTGGGGGCAGGCACGCAAGTACTGACTCATACAATTTGAAGGGTGCTGGGTGGCCGGAGACCTTTCGCTGTTTTGTGTACTCACCATCTCAACCTCTCCTGGAGGGAGCAGAAGATAGCCTACTTCTGTGTGCTCTAAGGCCCTGGGGCAGTGTTTACCCACTCAAGTACGCACCCACTCTGCCTCTGCCAGATGCCTGTAAAGGGTTGCTGTGTTCTAGTCCTTTACTGGAACCTAGCACATCAGTGATCCCCCATCTGATGCTGGTTTGTGGTTTATAGAACAAGTTCAGCTTTCCCTCAGGCATCCCTATTCCTTCTGTGTCTCTGAGGATATTGAGACTTCACTTGCCCTCCTATGATTCTGCCCTGTTTCACCATAGAGCACTTTTCAGGCAAGAAAGACTCTCTTGGGAGATTTCTAAAGGTTCAGATTGTGTGCTGTATGGCTTTCCTGCAGTGGCTTAAAAGGCTCCCTCCCCTGCTGTTTATCTTCCAATATATATCCTCCATTTCTCTTCTCCACACTCCTACCTTGCAAGAGGTGATAGTTTTTCTCTATGTAGCGTTCCAGATGTTCTTTCTTTACATCTCAGGTTGATTTATAGGTATTCAGGATGGTTTGAAAGTTATCTAGATGAATTTTGGGGACCAGATGAAAAGAGGACCTTTACTCTTTTGCCATCTTGCCTCCTCTCATTTCAAGTTCTATTTTTGTAATTATGAGTTGAGTAAATAAAAAGATCTCTTCCAATAGTTCTAAGTAAGATTGGATCACCATTTTTAAATTAATCACTAAACCCAAAGAACTCAAGGTTTTGATTACACAGTTCTTGGTCACATGGAATATGTAACTAAGGATCAGGTTGGCTCACTCAAACACGTGGAAGAGATGACTGCCTAAATTAAATATAGTGGAAAGACAAAGAGAGTAGGAGTACGTGCTCTTTACTTATGGAGAATTATTTATAGGTTCCTTTAGAATATTTCCTCTAAAACATTCTCTCTTATGTAAATCAGCAGCTCTGGGAAGGTGTGATGAGTTTGTTAAACTTGGAGCCTCAAATCACCTCTCAGATACAAATTCAGGGAAAACAGCACATCTTACTCTTATTTAGTCCTGTAAAGTCTGCATGTGACCATCTCCTAGTATGGAAACCAACATTTGGCTGAATTTCTTCTTCTTCTCTCCCTCTCTTTTCTTTCCAACTGCCTTCTTCTTTCTTGTTAAATTTTTTTTCCAGGTTTCTTTCATGCATTTATGTATCCAAAGTGGCTCCTTTTGAACTCAATATTTTCTTCTAGAAACTTCTAAGTTCAACTTTTAAGTTTACTATCCTTAGGTATTTTATCCTGAATGCACAACCTTCTTGAATGTTTAGATGTCTACAACTTCTCTGATTTTCCATTATTTCGATTCCTACTCATGTTATATTTTTTAATCTCTCTATTATATGCACATGCCTTCTGCATTCATCAGGATTATCCTAGCAACCTCCCATTTACCTCCAATACCCAATTAAATATCTGTTCTTTAAAGACTTTTCTGAATCTCCCAAGAAGTAATGTTGAAATCTACAATTTTCATTTCACTTATCATATGGCATTGCAATCATATAATATTTCCCTTCCTCAACACTTTTTGATTACCTCAAGAGTATGGACTGCATCTTATTATTATATCCTCAGTGCTTGCCACAGAGCCTAGTGCACATTATATGCTCAATATATGTTGGCTGAGTTTCATAAATGGAGAATAAAGGATTCTAGACTAACTCTGTGAAGCAAAAGTTCTTATATCTCTAAATCATTTTGACATTTCTTTTTCTCCCTTCAACTCCCTCTCTCCCTTTAGAATTGCTTTATGAATTTTCTGAAATGTAAATTTATGAAACAGTGGAATATGATAGTGAAGTCTTTTTTTCTTTTCCTATCAGATCTTTAGACCATTTAAAAAGTAATTATATGAACTCACAGCGTTATTAGTTATGTTCACTGAATTGGCATTTCCATTATGAATCCATTTTTAATTACAATGGACACATTTCATCAATATTTCTTCTGAGAGCAGCAGAATGTATAATGGTGCTTGCAGAGACACGTGCACCAGATTAAATGGAAAATTCTATACCTGTACAGTTATGCCAGCCATGATTGGAGATGTGATAAGGCCTCTGAAGCACCTCATCAGCTCAAATGTGGTCTGCACTAGCAACTGAAACAGAGGAAAGCAAGGGCACAGGACCTTAGTAATACAGGTTGTTTTATAAGTCAAGACCTTTTTGTCTGCAAGTGTTAGAACCCTAGTCAAGTGGCTTTAGCAGAGCAAATAGGATTTGTTGATTCATGTAAATGAAAAGGCAAGGATTACATCTTGCTGGATCTAGGAGCTTAAATAAAATATATCTTTATTAGTAGCCTAGCCCAGGAGTTAGCAAACTATTTTCCATTAAGTACAAGTTAATAAATATTTTAGCTTTTGAGAGCTTGTCAGCACCATAGCTCCATATTGCATATTCTTGGGGTTTTGGTTGTTGTTGTTATTTTGTTTCTAACACTTTAAAATATAAAAACCACTCTCAGCTGGTAAATAACTACAAAAGTGGGACCTGGGATAGATCAGGCTCACACATTACAGTTTGCTAATCCCCCAAAACTCCATAGTCTATGTTCAAAATTTTGTTAATTGTTGCAATAATATTCTTTATAGTTATTTTTCTTTTATGTGTAGAAATCAATCCAGGGTAATACATTGTATTTCGTTGTCATGCCTCTTTTTTTTATTTTAAGATTTTATTTATTCATTCATGAGACACACAGAGGCAGAAACATAGGCAGAGAGAGGGTCAGACTCCCTGCGATAAGCCTGATGCGACACTCAATCCCAGGACCCCAGGATCATCACCTAAGCCAAAGGCAGATGCTCAATCACTGAGCCACCCAGGCGCTCTGCTGACATGCCTCTTTTAAAATAGATAGTACTTCAGTTTTCTTTCTAGCCTTCATATATTTAAAATGCACATGCAAATTATTTTATAGATTATCCCTCTACTTGGATTGACCTGATGTTTCTTCATAATTAGATGAAGTTTACTCATTTTTTTTTCTTTTCTTTTCTTTTTTTTTTTTTTTTACAGAAGTACCACTGAAGAAACATTGCATCCTTCTCAAAGCATCATGACAGGAGGCACTTGATGTTGATTTATCTCACTGTTGGTTATATTGTTAGCTTTTGTCACTTGAGTAAAATGGTATCTACCAGATATTTTCATTGTAAAGCTACTATCTTTTCCCTTTGTAAACATATAGTAATTTGTTTGAGATTTTTAAAAATTATGTAAGTATCTTGGTTCCTTATCAAAATTATACCTATAAATTCCATCAAGTTTCCATTAATGATTTTTAAACTTTCAAATGTATCAGCTGTAATCCCACTATAAGAAAGAACTTTTCCTATTTGAGAATAAAATAATGTATTTATTTAATTAATGGGTTATAATACATTACCATAATTACTTATTTTGACATTTGAAGTATTCAAGATTTGAACACTGTATGCCCACTCAACCTGGCTTTTTGACATGTCTCATTACTTTTTGATAAAACAAGATATTTTGGGGTCATCTTATCCCATTCATGAAATCAGCCATTTTCCAAGAAGCCTTCTTCATTCTCTTTCATACAGAATGGCATGTAATGTGCTTAACAAGGTAACAATTTGCTTTGTTGATGAAGGTCATGTGAAACAGTAGCAAGCCATCTCTAACCTTCCCAGCCATGGTGATATTCCCACAGAATCCTGATGAGGAGTTTAAATTCCTAACCAGATCACTGAGCTATGACTCCATTCAGGATGTTGAGGTGGCAGTGTGGGATACCCAGACTGCCCATGCTAACCAACAACAACCAGGTGGCGGTGTATGTTGCCCATTGGGCAGTGTCAGAAGAGTCTATAAAGCAGATTTAAATTAAATTAAGCATCCCATAACATAATAGAAAAAAAATGTAGGAGGATTCTATAAAAATTCTATAAAATATTACTGATATTTCAAAGAAACAGAAAGATCTCAAAGACAATAAAACAAATGCCAATACTGAGATGATAAAGATGTTAGAATTGAGATGGATTGTAAAGAAGCAAACAAAAATATGCTTCCATAAGCAATTGTAAACATGCTTGAAAGTAATGGTAAAATAGTCTAAGAAAAAAATAAAAGAAGGAAATGAAAAACATAATTTAGAACTTCAAAGTAAAATAATCAAACTAAAAACTTATAGACGAGCTCAATAGCCAAATAGACCAGAGGGAACCATCAGTGAATTCCAAGAAAGAACAGAAATTATCCAATCAATACAACAGAGAGATAATATACTAAAATCAATGAATACAGTGCCAGAGACCTGTAGGACTATTGCAGAACATCTAACATTTGTGTTGCAGGAGTTCCAAAAATAACAGAGAAAGAGACGGGGGCTAAAAAAATATTCAAAGAAATAAAGAAAACAATGACTGAAATTTTTCCAAGCTTGGAAGAAACAACAACAACAACAACAACAACAACAACAAAAAAAAAAAACAGAAACAATGAAGTGAGCAAATCCACAGAAAATACTCAATAAAAGATCATTCAATGAGTAAACATCTACTGATACTCCAAGGCTTAACAAAATCTGAGTAGATCGGTTAATGATTATCTAATGTAAGGAGTCCATAGTAGGTCCACTGGCCACTTTTATGGCAGATTCCAACAACCTCCAGCCGGGAGAGAGGGCTTTCATGGTTTCAAATATGGATTTATGTACGAGGATTCCCTTGGGGTTCTCTTGGTCAGAGACTATAAGCTGTAAAGATTCTCAGAGCACAATGCATATCACATTTAATACTCAATTGTCATACATTACAAGTCCAAGGTTTCTGATAATGATTGTTGTAAAGCTAAACAGAGTTTGACAATTTACTTGTAATATCCCTTCAGAATGAGAAGCCCTGGGTGTCATTGTTTGACCCTTGAATGACTCTCCCTGGAATTTTAATTACCAGATTGATGCCCAATGTGATAGGCCTCACTTTAATTAAAAGATTGATGTCCAAGGAGATAAGGGTGAGGATGTACACAAACTATTCTTTGGGAAAATGGTGACAATGGAAGGAACAAAGGGAAAAATAAGAGCAGATATTGCAAAATAAGTAATGTCTATAATGGTTGTTAAGAATATCAGTCATATCGTAATTTCAAAATTTTTCATTCTGTGTGTATTCTTGTACCATCTCCCAGGTGGTGGTCACCAGTATAGAATGAATAAATGAAAATATTACTAAAGGCTCTCAGTTCCAATACTCCCTTGAGAGTGAGAGGTAGGCAGGGAGCCACTGCATTAAACATGTGGGAGATGGGATGCCTGGGTGGCTCAACAGTTGAGAGTCTGCCTTCGGCTCAGGGCATGATCCCAGGATCTGGGATCCAGTCCCATATCTGGATCCGGGATCCAGTCCCACATCAGGCTCCCTGTAGGGAGCATGCTTCTCCCTCTGCCTGTGTCTCTGCCTCTCTCTGTGTGTCTCTTATGAAATAAAAATAAATAAAATCTAAAAAAAAAAAAAAACTTGGGAGAAAAAATGGTGGGGGGAGGATGAGGTTAGCCTGTGTACATTCTGCCCTTATCTAGGACATTGAGGAAATCCATAGGATACTCCCAATAGCACCATTATTCTCAGGGACTCTATAGACATTAGTATTATGGTGGAAAATTACACTCCTTAGGGGAGTTATTTCTGTCCATTCATTGAGCATGACTAACAGAAAAGTTATATAAAGAATATTATCAGCTAATCTAAAGCTTCTTAATTCCCCTTGGTCATTAGACATCTGCCTTTTTGGCACTAAATAATCTGCTAATAGATGGAAAGCACATTAATTTTTGAAGGAAAAGTATATCTTTCAGGTATGTCTTTCAATTTTCCCATAATAAACACAAAATATAGTACTCTGTATGAAGTACAGAGGATGTGGAATTTGATTTCACTGCCCAAGCTCTTAAACACTATGCAGGGACATAGACTTCATGATCAAGAAAAGGTTTTAAAGTTACTAGATGGGGTCTGGCCAAGATGTCTTTGAATACAAAATAAGGAGTCTGTATTTTATTCTCCGGACATTTAGGAATCATTGAAAATGTTAAGCAAAGATGTGGCATCATTACAATGATGCTGTAGGAGGTGGTGCCTAGTGGCTCAGTCAGTTGAGCATCAGACTTTTAATTTTGGCTCAGGTCATGATCTCATAGATTATAGGATCAAGCTCTACCTCAGGCTCCATGCTCAGTGGAGAGTGTTTAAATATTCTCTTCCTCTGCCCCTCATGCCCACTCACAAGTGTTTTCTCTGGGAGAAAGAAAAGAAAAAAGAAAAGAAAAGAAAAGAAAAGAAAAGAAAAGAAAAGAAAAGAAAAGAAAAGAAAAGAAAAGAAAAGAAAAGAAAAGAAAAGAAAGAAAAGAAAAGAGAAGAGAAGAGAAGAGAAGAGAAAAGAAGAGAAAAGAGAGAAAAGAAGAGAAAAGAAGAGAAAGAAGAGAAAAGAAGAGAAAGAAAAGAAAGAAAAGAAAAGAAAGAAAAGAAAAAAAGAAAAGAAAGAAAGAAAGAAAGAAAGAAAGAAAGAAAGAAAGAAAGAAAGAAAGAAAGAAAGAAAAGAAGCTGTAGGAAGATTAATGTGAAGGTAGTGCATGGAACAGACTGAAGAGGAAGACATATTCAAAACCATATTGTATCTACCATTTATTAGGTACCTATTTCATACCAGTCACATTATCTGGCTTAATTAATGATACAAGGCCTGAAACACACATGATAATAATAATAATAATAACAGGATTTAAGCTAAATGGACAAGCATAGAGAATATACAGTAAATAAAATCAGCAGACATAGCAATTGATTAGCAATGAGAATCAGAATGTGATACCCAGAAAGTTCTCAAAAAGATTTACAATAGCTCATTCTTCGTACCTATAACATGAAGAAAAGGGTGATTATGGCAAGACTGAAAAACACTGGTAAAACAGGACGCCAAGCTGTGAAATAATCAGCCCTATCTCCTGACAAAGTCCATTATGCAATGAAACCAGTGTTGGGTCAGCACAAATAAATCTATTTTATAGTTTCAGTCAGCTTCATTCACAACATAGGAGCATAGCCTACGCTTCCTCTAACAACAAACAGCATCTATTGAGAGCTCACACTGTGTATAGTCCCAAACCTGTTGCTTTATATCTATTCTAATAAAATACCCAGCATCAAGTATCACATCTTCATTGTGGAAAAAAAGTACACATATTTAATAATTTATATAGCACCATGAGAATATCTGTATAAAACTTCAGAGCTCACCTCAAATTCCCTCAAAGAGATCCTTTCTTCTTGGATCTACACATGAATTTCGCAGCACTGAGGCTTTGAACAAAAATGTTCAAAATTCCAAAACTTCATGAATAACTTTGATGTAAAAGATTTTTGAAGCCCACTGAGCTGAACATGTTAAAGATTTCATTTACTATTTCCATTTTAAGATTGTTCTTAATTTACTGAAAATGCTAGCATGATGTTAGTCTCTAGAAATTAAACTAATTCTCCATGGATTGTTTTCTTTGCCCATGCTATCCTCAGTACCAGCTCTTCCCATTATAATGTGGCACCTCCCCTACCCAACTGTTACCAAGGATTGAAAGTGTACACAACAAAATGCATTTCAAGTGAGAAATTCACATCTGAACTAAGGTCAGGAAGAAGAGATGGGGGATCCCTGGGTGGCGCAGCGGTTTGGCGCCTGCCTTTGGCCCAGGGCGCGATCCTGGAGACCCGGGATCGAATCCCACGTCAGGCTCCCGGTGCATGGAGCCTGCTTCTCCCTCTGCCTATGTCTCTGCCTCTCTCTCTCTCTCTGTGTGACTATCATAAATAAATAAAAATTAAAAAAAAAAAAAAGGAAGAAGAGATGTCTCTGATGAAGGGCTATATATTGATTATGGCAGGGGGTGGTTATTTGGCTTGATTAGAAAGAAGAGTGGTGGAAAAAAATGGCATGAAAAGGAAATGTTTCTATTTAACTGTGAAGTATTATTTATTAACTATATTCCACAGCTGAATATTTAGTACTTACATATCACTTTGGGGGCCTGTATGACCTATTTATGATTTGGAAGACATCAAAAAATTGGTTTTACAGTACACTGCCTTTTGTATGGTTATATCAGCTAGTTAATTTTACATAGAGGAATGATCAACTGAGAAAAAGCACTTTTTAAAAATTAATTTATTTTTTAAAAGATTGTATTTATTCCCTTGACAGAGAGAGTGAGCACAAAAACAGGGGGAGTGGCAGGCAGAGGGAGAAGGAGAAGCAGGCTCCCCTCACAGCAGGGAGCACCATGCCAGGTTCCATCCCAGGACCCTGAGATCATGACCTGAGCTGAAGGCAAATGCTTAACTGACTGAGCTACCCGGGTGCCCCGAGTGATGACACTTCACAATATCTAAATGCCTTGTGTTTCAGCTATCACCCACCATGCACTTGTGAGCAAAGCTGTAGCTGTGCCAAGTACTAGATATACCAACCCAAATAAGACAAGTCTTTTCCTTCAAGACACTTATGGATTTATACATGGTTAGTGGGTGGTAGGAGGGACAAGTAAACCTCTTGAATACAGTATTATAAAAGGATATTGCTGGGGAAGCATACAAAAGGGATATAAAATCACATTTGGGGCATCAGGGACATTTCCCAGGAGAGATGTTCGATTCAAGTTTTAAGGAACCAAAGTAATGAAAGAGTTGGCAGCGAGCATGCAAAGCAGAGGGGAAACTTCCTCATTTTGAAGACTACTAACATCTTGAAATAAGATAAACCCAACTACTCAAAGGCTTTCTAAACTCTCACGATGACTCTCATTTTGATAAGTTTTGGATGAACCCCATCCCTGCCACTGCCACCTTCAAAGAGAATTCAAGAACGCTTCCAAGAATAATTAACTGTCACAAGAGCAAAGGGGCTCTGCTTACCAGTCTATCCAAAGGAAACACCCCCTCATCACAACCATTCTCCATTAAACTCTTTCCCTTTAATTTTCTGTGCAGCACATATCACATTCTGTTCCTACTTTAATGACTTATTGTTTAACTATGCCCACCAGAAGTATGTCCAAAAAAGCAAGGACTGAGTCTACCTTGTTCCCTTCTATATCCCCAATGTCTGGAACAGCCCCTGTATATATAAGCAGCTCAAGAGATGCTTGTCAAGTAAATTGATGGTTGCCTTCTGTACCAACTGGAACAAAGGTTAGGAACATCTGGTGTACTTCTGCCCTGGCATTTCTAGTAGCAGATTAATAGACCACATTCCTTGATTTTAGCGAATACTGAACCATAAAACACCACCAAGGCATCTATACCGTCACATTACAAGTTTATTGCAGTGCAAGTATTTAACAAAATCATTGTCACTGTGTTAAATAGTTTTATGATAGCTATCCACAAATCCTGAGCAAATATTGTAAGTCTCAGTTGATGAGCTTTGTTCATAAAGATATATTTTATATGCTTACCTCTCTTCCACTAGAACAAATAATACAAAGGAAAACCAACTCAATTTTTCAAGTATTTGTTGGGTAGTTACTATGCGGCAAAGCTTTTGGGTAAAAGGATTTAGTAATTACTCTGTGATTTAAGGGCTGTGTATGTAATCTGTATCTTTTGAAAAGAGTCAGTATAAATAAAACGCATTTTCATTTGTAGACCTGACTCATGATACAAGAACGGATTACAACTCAAGCTACCTAATAATCAATTTTGAATTGTCTAAGTATTTCCATCTTCCTACATGGTATTTCAGCCATAATCACAGTAGTAAAAATTCTAACCATGGTTAAAATTTATCAAGGTTCACAGCAGGCCAGACCTTGCATATATATAGCATTCCCGTTATCCCAGGGGTGTGTAGGTGCTACCATCATCTCTGTTCACTTTTACAAGACTGGAGCATAGAAATGCTTGTTCTTCAAAGTCAGAACTTTCCAGTATTGGGACCTGTAAATATCTGATCATGGAGTTTAAGTTTCTAGTCTTTACATCATAAAGAACTATCATACTCAACGTTTTTCTTTGCAAACTAAAAAAAATCTACTCATTTAGTTTTGTATCTAGTTGGTTTATAATTTATATTAATCTCTTTCATTAAGAGAAGATTACACTGAGGCACCTGGGCAGTGCAGTGGGTTAAGCCCCCAACTCTTTGTTTCGGCCTAAGTCCTGATCTCAGGATTATGAGATCGAGCCCTGTGTTCAGCTCCATGCTTGCTGTAGAGTCTTCTTGAGATTCTCTCTCTCCCTGCTCCTGTCCCTGTGCTCTCTCTCTCAAATAAATAAATCTTAAAAAGAGAGAGAGAGAGAGAGAGAGAGAAGCTTGTCTACTTTATCATAGACTTAAATGCACAAAGAATCCTTGCAAATTCATTTGCTATTGAGCTGGAATTTTGCTTTCATTTCTGAGGTTCCTGTGGGGACCTCTGAAGACACAGTGAAA
The DNA here is from genome assembly GCF_003254725.2 of Canis lupus dingo. Classification (NCBI taxonomy): domain Eukaryota; kingdom Metazoa; phylum Chordata; class Mammalia; order Carnivora; family Canidae; genus Canis; species Canis lupus. The sequence continues at coordinate 37,979,103 of NC_064244.1, read as the reverse complement.
GTAAAAATGATAGACATCAAAGCAATTAAAGATCAAAGTCCTGCTTATACTCCTCTCTTGACTTTTCATAGCCAGCGCTTGCTAACATACTCATATCACCTTATGACTGAGTTAATGTGAGACGGCGTAATGTGTTGTTTTCTTCTATGTGTTAAGCTATCCTCTCAGACTAGGTGAAAACACTGTTAACACACTTAATACTTTCATTTTCCCTTCCTTTCAGGCTCTAGTGATATATCATAAGAATAATAAAGTGATAGTGAGATCAATAATCCCCAACTGATCTGGCTTTGAACTAAAATCTATTTGTTAAAGAGGCCTTTGTGCAAAGTGAACCGTTCAAAGACACTAGCCCTACACAGACCTTTGTTCAATGGCAGCCCTGCTTATCAACCATCTGTCTGGCCTAGGGCATACTTATTCTTCATGGTCCTCAATTTCTCCTAGTAAAAAAAGTAAATAAATAAAAGAATAAAAAATTATACTTCTATTAAAATAAACAAAAAAGAAGTGCTGACACCTACTCCTCAACTTTTTTTTTTTTTTTTTTAATGAAATAACATGGAAACAAAGTCTTGGCCAGGAAATGTGCACTTACCTAACAGTAATACACTATGATGGCACAGCCAAAACAAACTTAGAATGAATCTTTAGGGTAAACTTTCCTTTACCCTTCACCCTGGAGTTAGCCCAACTGAACTATTATTGAAAAGAGGAAAGGAGGTTGAGAATTCAATGAAATTAGGTCTTTTCCTGTAAGACTCTGATCCCTCCTATATTCACCACTGTAGCTCCAGCTGGAAGATTTAGTCTCCTTAGTCCTATCTTCTTGTCTAGGCACAAATCTGACCAAGGGACAAAACCAGAGAACAAATCGAAAGAAGGCTCTTTTGCTTGGGCTTTGAACCAACCATCAACCATCATCCACCCATCTACCTATCCATCCATTCTTGGCAATCAAGAGCTTTACCCAATGGTGATGAAGGACAGATGCCTAAATCCCTGTACTGCTGCCATAAGCTACTTGACTAGTGATTCAGGGGGAGCAGTGCCAACTTTGGGCACCAAGATTCCCAGAATCTCTGAAGTTTCCCTTGGGTATAGCATATTCAAAAGCCACCCAGGAAATATTTGTTTATTGTTTTCCTTAAAGGATGATAACTTGATTGTATTTTGTGTGTATGTGGCATTAGGAGATAAACTATTCAGTCCTATGAATTTCTTTATTAAAAAATAACTTTGAACAAATCTTATTAAAAGCTTATTTAGAGAAGAAGAAAAAAATCTCCCTGTGGGCACAGCCCATGTGGAAATAAACTAGAAAAAAATATTAAGACATTTTATATCAGCTTCTCTTATACGTTTCAAATATTTCATGTTCATTTCTTTTAATCATACTCTTCTTTCAAAAAAGTTAGCCAACAGTGCTATCTCTACCAGAACAGGGAACATTATCTGGTTTTGCAGCCTGTACTAAAGTTAACAGTGCTGGTGTATCAGAAAGAGTAAGTAGCTGGGCCTTATTTATATATGCAAATATAAGAAGTTGTTTGGGTTCCTCAGCAGTGTGGCCACAAGCTCTCCATCTCTGCTTCCAGATCCAAAATGCTGCAAGGAAATGTGATCCAAATCTAAAAGCACAAGTAACAGAGAAGCCAGATGACTGTGCTACAGTTGGGAGACAAAGATTTTGCTTACAAATCAACACCAGGTTTTAAGTAGTGACTTCTTTACACAGCCACATTAATTTCGCTAGCTGTGTGCTCTCCAGTGGCTGCCTTTTTATGACCCAATAACTTAGTTAAAAATTTATGTTTTATCCATTTTTTACATTTTCAGTCCAAGTAATCATCTAGGAGACAAATGTGCTTCCCCAAAGTACATGAATGCAACTATACTCAAATGCCCTTGAACTAATACTAACTAGGAAAACATGCCATCAGTTGATGCTAATCATTCCAAGTTCACTAACCCATGTGCTATGTACAGTAAGCTGAGCTTACCCCGGAAAGCCTTCAGTGTTTCACTCAAGCTGATCTCACCCGCTCTGTGTTCTGATAGCAACTTTGCTTGGAGTTTCAATGCATGAAAAGTGATGAAAAAGATGAGTATATAAAGGTCTAACCCTACTCATACTAAGCTGATGTCTATCAAAATGCCTCACTCTTTCCCATGCTACAAAGAACTTGCAGTCAGAAATTCCACTAAAACACTAAATTCCACCCCAAAAAAAGAAAACCTCAGAACTCTAATAACTTGATTATAGAGTTTGATTTAATCTATTTTGTATCCCTAATTTTTAAACTTTGCTCTGTGATATATAGAAGTTTATGCTGTGTCCGTTGGGTGAACAAATGGTAGCCTTGCTTGAGACTTTCTCCCTCTTCTTCTGCCTCTCCTTCCACGATCTCTCTCTCAAATAATAAATCTTTTATTTTTTTAAATTTTACTTAAATTCAACTAATTAGCATGTAATATATTATTGGTTTCAGAGGTAGAGGTCAGTGATTCATCAGTCTCATATAACACCCAGTGCTCATTACATCCCATGCCCTCCTTAATGCTCACAACCCAGTCACCCCATCCACCCACCCAACTCCCCTCCAGCGACTGTCAGTTTGTTTCCTAGAAGAGTCTGTTATGGTTTGTCTCCCTTCCTGACTTCATCTTGTTTTATTTTTTTCCTCTCTTCCCCTATGATCCTGTGTTTTGTTTCTCAAATTCCACATTTAAGTGAGATCATATAATTGTCTCTAATTGACTTATTTCCCTTAGTGTAATATTCTCTAGTTCTATTCACGTTGTTGCAAATAGCAAGATTTCTTTTTTTTTTTATGGCTGAGTAGTAGTCTAGTGTGTGTGTGTGTGTGTGTGTGTGTGTGTGTGTATATATATATCACGCCTTCTATATCTATTCATGTGTTGATGGACATCTGGGCTCTTTCCATAGGTTGGTTATTGTGGACACTGCTGCTATAAACACTGGGGTGCAGGTGCCCCTTCAGATCACTACATTTGTATCTTTGGGGTCAACACCCAATAGTCCCATTGCTGGGTCATAGAGTAGCTCTATTTTCAATTTTTTGAGGAAACTCCAGCCTGTTTTCCAGAGTGGTTGCACCAGCTTGCATTCCCACCAACAGTGTACTACTAGGGTTCCCCTTTTTCTACATCCTTGCCTATATCTATTGTTTCCTGAGTTGTTCATTTTAGCCATTCTGACTGGTGAGAGGTGATATCTTATTGTGGTTTGTACTTGTATTTCCCTGATGCTGAGTGATATGAAGCATTTTTTCATGTGTCTGTTGGCCATTTGTATTTCTTTGGAGAAATGTCTATTCACGTCTTCTGCCCATTTGATTGAATCATTTGTTCTTTGGGTATTGTATTTGATAAGTTCTTTATAGATTTTGGATACTAGCTTTATCTGATATGTTATTTACAAATATCATCTTTTGGGTTTGTTAACTGTTTCATTTACAAACGTTTTTTAACTTGATAAAGACCCAATAGTTCATTTTTGCCCTTGTTTCCCTTGCCTTTGGAGACATTTCTAGCAAGAAGTTGTTGCAGCCAAGGTCAGAGAGGTTGCTTCCTGTGTTCTCCTCTAGGATTTGGAGAGAAATAACATTTAGGTCTTTTAACCATTTTGAGTCTGTTTTTGTGTATGGTGTGAGGAAGTGGTCCAGTTTCATTCTTCGGCATGTGGCTGTTCAATTATCCCAAAACCATTTGTTGAGGAGACTTTTTGTCCATTGGATATTCTTTCCTGCTTTGTCGAAGATTAGTTGACCATAGAGTTGAGGGTCCAGATCTGGGTTCCCTATTCTGTTCCACTGATTTATGTGTCTGTTTTTGTGCCAGTACCATACTGTCCTGATGATCCCAGCTTTGTAATACAGCTTGAAGTCAGACATTGTGATGCCCCCAACTATGGTTTTCTTTTTCAACATTCCTTTGACTATTTGGGTTCTTTTTTGGTTCCATAATAAATAAATCTTTTAAACACAAAAGCTAAGATATAGACACTTTAAATCACCAATATATAGATATAGTAACTTATTATGTTAAGAATTAAGTAAAAATGATAAATAAAATTCTACTAGAAAGTCTCCCCACTACCTTCACTTCTGTCCCAGGGCCTTGGCTCACACTCTTCCTCTGTATGAAAGGAATTTCCTCCTCCTTCTGCCCTCTCTGATTCAACTCAAAGCCACTTATTCCACAAATTTTCTCTGCTTATTCTAGATTTTGTTGAGACTTTTTTCCTCAAGAATCTGTTTGCTTTCATGAGGTCCTCATACACTTATTGATCTTTTTAGTTCAATTTAGAATTTGCTCAGGTGCTGTATCTACTTCGTTATTCTCTAACCTAGGAGAAGTTTAAGTAACTACATCAGAAAACCAAAGGACTAAAAGCAAGAATGGATGAGAAGGAGGATAAAGGTAATGTAACCTTTCTTTCATTTTGTTTTTTATACTAGCACCCTGCAGCTATTTAATAAAACCAGCTACTTGAGGTGATAAATTACTTGCAAATTATATCAACCCTAAATTGCTTCTCAAAGATTCTAGCTGATGAAGGAAGCAATGTTTTATGAAGATTTAAAATGGTGACTTGGCAAAGGAACTCAACTCACATTGATGCATCCCAGAAATGACAGTTTTGGTGGCAGAGACTGAGAAATGAGGTAAATGTCCCAAATACATAGCTTGTCACTTTGTGTACCTGTGCTGCCTGAGTTAGCTGCAACATAAAATGTTTGATGGTCAAAGATATTTAACCTTCATTACTGCTTGGAGGATCATTCACCAGTATTGTTTAGGCTAAAGGAAAAAAAAAAAACAGTTCCATGCAGATGGTTTCTGATCACAGTATTTAGTGGGCTTTTGCTATTTTAATGCCATGTCAAAATATTCCAAGGAGAAAGAAGAGGCAAGAAGTGAATATATCAGTCTCACTCAGTCACATAGCCTCTTTTTTCCAGGAGGATAGTCTGGTAAAAATTGCCGATTTGGTTCTATTGAAACCAAAACCACCATCACATGACATCTCTGTTTTAAAATGAAATGTAGTCACTGTGCCAGTAAAATATAAGAATGAATGATTTTTTTTTAATTTTATTTATTTATGATAGTCACACAGAGAGAGAGAGAGAGAGAGAGGCAGAGACACAGGCAGAGGGAGAAGCAGGCTCCATGCACCGGGAGCCTGACGTGGGATTCGATCCCGGGTCTCCAGGATCGTGCCCTGGGCCAAAGGCAGGCGCCAAACCGCTGCGCCACCCAGGGATCCCAAGAATGAATGATTTTGCTCCGGAATCAAATAGCACAAATACTTGTCCCGCTCTTGCTCTGGCTTCTGCCTTTTTGGCACAGTTCCTCCTATTGAACAAAGTATTCAGCTATGTCTCAGGTAAAAGGATTGAGTTGCCAGAGCTTGATTCAGACCAGTGCAAGGATATATGTCTATCTTCTTGAAAGTCTTTATCAACAAAACATTTCGGATTTCCTGGAGGCCCTTCAAGACTAAGTAGCTGGTTTCATCAGAAACTGCCTGGCTCTTACATGGAAGGGTGGTTTTTCACGCTTGGGCATCTGGTATGAAAACAGATAATTCCCTAGGGAAAGCACCTGCCTGATACAGCACAGATCCCCAAGGATCAGCTTTATAAAGTAAAGCAAAAAGCTCTATTTCTGTATAGAGCTGTTTTGCTGCTAGGGCTTCGCAGAAATGCAGCTGAAATCCCAGAGATGTCCAACATTCGCAAGTATTATAATCCTAAATTGCTTAGTTTCACCAATCCATTGCAATTGACTCAATCAATAATTATTTTAGAATGTCTACTACTAGAGCCATTCATTTTGTTAGACACTCCAGCAATGCGGTGGGTATCAAAAAACAAAATATCTGTTCAGGAGGTTATATCCTGGCAGGATGTAAATGTACAAATCAGGTTCTTCTACATTAGTAGAAGTGCTCTAAAGGAAACAGAGTATGAGATACTATAAAACATGGCATGCAGAGAGGCTACATTAAACTGACTGACACAAAATGTTCTCTATGGGGATTACATTTCAACGTGGCTTGAAGAATGAGAATGCATCAGATACAAAGATATGCAAATAAAGCAGAAGAGGGAACTAGGATTGGGCAGAACTAAGGTGGGAGCATTTGCACAGATTTGAGGACCTTCAGGAAGTCATGAGAGAAGAGCATGACAACTTATAGAGATATACAGGGACCACATAGATCTGTTAAGAAGTCTAGATTTTCACCCCTTAGAGCACTGAGAAACAAAGGGTACTTTAGGTCACTAATGACAAATGATTTTCAATGCTTTTTCATATGCTTATTGGTCATTCATACGTACTCTTCTGTTATGTCTACATTTAAGGCTTTTGCCTGTTTTTATTATTGTCATTTTACTGTTAATTTTTAAGAGTTCCTCATACATCCTGAACATAGTATTTTGTTCAATTTTTGTATTTTGATTATTCTTTCCCGTTTTATAGCCAGCCTACCATTTTCATAATGGTGTCTTTTGATGAATATTCATCTTTAATGATATCAAATTTAAAAATTTTACATTTTGTGGTTAATGATTTTTTTCCTATAAAATAAATCTATATTGACCATAATGTCACAAACGTATTTTCCACTGCTTTGTTCTAAGTAGTTTTGTTTCTAGTTGTTACCTTTAAAGCCTATGATCCATCAAAAAAAATATTTTTTTTGTATGGAGTGTGGTAGAGCTCTAATTTTTATTTTCTTTCTACATTCCTATTATTCAGTTATGATGCCACCATTTGTTAAAAACAAAACAAAATAAAACCTCTATAGTTCCCACTGAATTCACTTAGCATGCTTCCACCATATGTATTCCTTTGTTACTTTACTATTCCTCTATTTGATTATCTTTATGCCAATAATGTACTATATTAATCAACATATCTTTATTTTGTCTTGAAATCAGAAATAAGTTCTTTAACTTCTTTCTTCATTTGTAAGATTGTTTTGACTATTCTATGTAAACTTTATATTTCCATGCATATTCTAGAATCAACTTGTCAATTTCTCAATAAAAACCTTGCATGCATTTTGACCGAGATTACATTGATACCACATATCAGTTTGGGGAAAATGAACATCTTAGTAACATTAGATTTTTCAATTCATTAACAGAAAATAACTCTCTAATTCTCTACTTTTGTTTCTCTCAAAAAATATCTTATTGTATTGTATTTATTTCTAGGTATATAATTGTATTATATTTCTATGTGCATAATTTTGATATAATCATAAAATTTCAAATTCATTTCCCAATTGCTTAATTCTGGTATAGTGAATACCATATTTTTATCTATTGATCTAGCTTTCTGTGACTTTTCTTAAATCCACTTATCATTACCAGAAATTTTTGTACATTCCATAGGATTTTCTCTGTATATAATCATGTCATCTGTGAATTATGTGAAATAATAAAAAATTTTTTCTTTTTATCTTTTTTAAGACTTTATTTTTGTTTATTGAGACACACACAGAGAGAAAGAGAGAGAGAGAGAGGCAGAGACACAGGCAGAGGCAGATGCAGGCTCCATGCTGGGAGCCCAATGTGGGACTCGATCCTGGGTCTCCAGAATCACACCCCTGGCTGCAGGTGGCGCTAAACCGCTGTGCCACCAGGGCTGCCCATCCTTTTTCTTATCTTTAAAGCTTTTATTTCTATTGTTTATCTTTTACATTGTCTAGGACTTCCAGACAGTATGGTATATCTGAGATCAGACTTGACATTCTTCTTTTGTTTCAAGTCTCAGAGGAAAATCATTCAGCATTTTACTATTTTAATCATGATGCTAACTGAAGACTTTTCACAGATTTCCTTTGTCAGAGTGACAAAGTCTCCTTGTATATTTTTTATTTTAGTTTACCAGATAATTTTTAACATGAATTGCTGTTAGATTTTGTCAAATGTTTTTCTTGTATCCATTGAGATAATCATAAGACTTTATCCTGTTTTATGGTAAACTGGTAAATTGCATTCAGGGTTGTTTGTTTGTTTTTTCCAATGTTAAAAAAACAAAACAAAACAAAACCTCTGAGGGTGCCTGGGTGGCTCAATCTGTTAACTGTCTGCTTTCAGTTCAGGTCATGATCCCAGGATTCTGGGATGGAGTCCCACATCAGGCCCCCCTGCTCAGCAGAGAGTCTGCTTCTCCCTCTTCCTCTCTCTCTCTGTTCTCGCTCTCTCTCTCTCTCAAATAAGTAAATAAATCTTAAAAAAAAAAAAAATCCAACCCTGCATTCCTGAAATAAATCACACTTAGTTATTATAGTTTTAATATATCACTACATTTAATATGCTCATATTTTGCTAAGGACTTTTGGCCTATTTTTCATAAGTGATACTATTTGCATTGTCTACTTTGTTTCTGTGTCAGAATTACACTGAATTCATAGGTAAAGAAGTGTTCCTTCTCCCCCGATCTGTAAAAATAAGTTAAGTAAGATTTCTCTTAAAAGTTTAAAATAATTCACTAGTAGTGAAGCTGAGTGTCAAGTTTTCTTGGTAGAAATATCTTCTTTTTGCTTTGTTTTTTGCCATTTATGAACTCAGTGGCTTGAACAAGATACAAGTCTACTTATGGTTTTTATATTTTCTTGTGTCAATTTTAAATTGTGATTTTCAAATTGGTCCATTTCATCTAAATTTTTAATTTGCATAAAGCTGTTCATAATGTCCCCAATCCTTCTATGTCTGCATTATATAAGCATATGAAGCAGCAAATTTCTAACAGTATAAAATACACACACACACTATTTTCTTGTGAATTATTTTGTTATTCATGAGTTATTTCAAGGATCTTGCTGAATTTCCAAATAATTGAGAATTTTCTACCTAACTTATTATTGATGATTTCTAATTTATTATTGGGTGCGACCTAAAACACACACTACATGATTTTAGTCATTTACAATTTGTTGGGAGTTGATCTGTAGCCCACTATATAATCTATTTTGGTGAATATTTGAAAGACTTTTATATTCAGTTTGGAGTACAGTGCTCATAAGTATCATTTAGGTCAAATTACTGGTAGTATTAGAATGATTAATATTGCTCCCGGCTTTAAGCACTCTCGTTCATTTTATTCACTTTTTTTTTCTCCAAATGTTTCCATTTAGATAATCTTCAAGCTTCTTGATCCTTTTCTGTTATGTCCAATCTTCTGTCAAGATCTTCAAATTATTTTTTCATTTTTCCTAACACTTTGTTTCTACCATTTCTATTTGGTACTTTTATAGTTTATTCCTCTGCTGAAATTCTCACTCTTTTCACACATTTTCTCCACATTTTCCATTATTCTTTTAAACATATTTATCTTAGTCATTTTGAAGTCCTCATCTGTCTGTAATTCCAATTATCTAAATCATTTTTGTCTCTCCATTTACTGACACTTTCCTTTTTTGACCATGTTTCATATTTTTTTACTCCTTTGGGTGTATTTTTTTTTAATTCAATGCTGGATATTGTGTGCAGAAGAACAACGGAAAGTAAAGTAAGCAATATTATACCTAGAAAAAAGGCATGCTCCTTCTTTTGTCAGGTAGCTTATCTGTGACTGATTGGAATTTGGTGTTTACTGCAGTTTTACCAAGATTCAATTCACATGTTCATTAGGAAAGAATTAGGACTTCTCATTCAGGAATGCTTGAGGTCTAAGTACTGATTCTCCAGAACTCTTCATTTAAAGGCGATCTTCCATCATTTTGGGATGCTTAGGGAGTTTTCTAAACTTTCTTATCCTGCCCCCAGATTTAGGCACCTCAACACATCTCTCTTTACATTCCTGTCCTGCCTGGCCTTTAGCAACCACCAGCTTACATGTGATGAAGGAGGATCATGCCTTAAAGTGTCATCTCAAGGGGACAATGAGATAATTTAGCAAAGAACATTCAGAGAGTCTAGAAAACCAACCAGAGATTTTTTTTTTTTGCAATGTCTCTGCCTTCTCAATAGAAGTGAGGAAGATAATTTACACTTTCCAAAGTAAAGCCTAAAGATTTTAACATCTAAAATACCAAGTGTTTTGTGATCAGTAGAGATTATGCACATATTTGTTTATTCCAGTTGAATGCTAATGTAGATAGAAAACCAACAGTTGTCAGATCTCATCAATTTACACCACAAATGAGAAGTATACAAACAGACAATGCACCCCGCAACTGTAGCACAGGTAAGCCCACACATCCCACATACTCCCCTGTATAAAAGCCTTTCTCCTATTTTAAAATAAATATAAATAAAATATCAAGAGTTCCCTGGGGGTTGAAGCTAGAGAATATTCAGGCACAATGTATTCCACTACAAGCAGTCTTCATTTTGATATTGAGATAGAGGTCAACAGGTTAATTGAAACTTACAATATGCTGATATGAACATCAATGAAGTTAAAAAGGTCTGTAACTTTATTAACTCTTTTGCATCTTTTGTATTTGGCAAGAACATAATTCACTATTCTTCCTATTTTTCTTGAGAGATACATGAAACACCATGAATTTTCTAATAATAATGTCTTAACAAAAGGATATCATTGGGAAGCCTGGGTGGCTCAGTGGTTGAGTGCCTGCCTTTGGCCCAGGACATGATCTTGGAGTCCCGGGATTGAGTCCCACATCGGGCTCCCTGCGTGGAGCCTGCTTCTCCCTCTGCCTGTGTCTCTCCTCTCTCTCTCTCTCTCTCTGTCTCTCATGAATAAATAAAAGTCTTAAAAAAAAAGGTATTGTCATTTATTTTTGAAGAGTAGCTGCTACAGTTTAAAGTGCATAAAAATCATAAAGGGATGACACTAAAATGCAGATTCCTTGGTCTCTATCCCAAAAGATTTTGATTCAGGTTATAGGCAAAGCTCAGGATTTGAATGTGAAGACCGAAGCAAAGCCCTACTGGAAGCACTGCCTTATAATTAAGCCCCAAATTTACAATTTTACAAAGTGTAAATGATTCATTACACTCTGATAAAGGCATGTTCAAGGTCTTTACCTCCCTAGTTTCCTCTTATATTATTCTCCCCTCGATACTTGAACTACACTATCACTCCATGTCTATGTAAATCCACATTTTATCCTGCCTTTATACCACTACATATGCTATTTCTTCTGCTCAGAACCCCCATGTTTTTTCTCTGATCAACTCCTTCTCATTTTTGACTTTCAGCTTAAATGTTTCTATAGTGTGTAAATTAGGCAGGTCTCCTTTCTCTAAACCACCCTCCCACTTTAATTAGACATTTAAAACTTACGCTCCTTCATAGCTGTTTATAGAGTCGTAAATATGTATTCATTTTTTTAAAAAAATTTAAAGCATCTTTAAATTTCTCACTAGTAGTGCAAATGTAGTATGGATATTAAGCTTGTTGGTGATGTTCACTAATGCTGCATATGAACTATCCCAATGCTTAACACAAAATACTCACTAAATAACTACTCATGGACTGCCTGAAACCTAATCGATGCAAAAAGGAGCAATCTCAATCATTAAACTTGTGCATCAACATTGCTTTTTTTTTTTTTTTTTTGTCCAACCATCATTGCTCCTCTTTTGGGAACAGATTCTCCCTAGTTTGACTCCATCCACATGGATATTTTGGATGCCATTCTATTGATTGACTCTAATAATCTCTCCACCTGACCACTATTGGCTGATCCAAGCATAAACAATGATAGCTCTTGTACATAAGTTTAGGATTTCAGTAATGAGGTCAGGTTCATCAGGATAATCCAATATAATCTCATTTCAAGGCCCTTAACCTTAATCACTCTGCAAAGTCCCTTGTGCCAAAAAGAGAACATAAATACATAGCTCTGAGGACCAGCATTCCTCCTACCGCATTCAATATCCCTGAAAAAAAAATCTGTGTACAACAACTATGTCGGGCTGAATTTCTATAATAAAAAGACCTCCCTCTAGAAGCCCTCTTGTGGTCTGTCTAGATTAGTGGCAATAAAATTCCTAGGTAGAAACCCAGAACTTTCTTCAATGTCTTATGTTTCTAACATACACATCCAGTTATTAACTTAGTCCTGCACAATCTACCCCTAAAATAGACAGACTGATTTTTTTCCCCTTTTTCTTTCCCCCCTTTTTTTTTGGCAGTGTCCTACTTTATTTTAAATCCCCTTCTACCTGTAACAATAGCCTTCAGCCTGGATTCCTTGCCTCTAATTTCTTTATGTACCCAGACAATCTTCTCACTACTAAGTGTTATCTTTCAATATTGACCACATAATTATATAATGCTACAAATTTCCTAATAAAAACCACTTAATGGTTCTTAAAGCCTTTAAATTAAGTCCAGACTTTCATGAAATGATCTAATTAATCTATTTACTTTTTGTCTGCAGCCCTTTTCTCCTGCTCCTCCCACATTCTGAATTACTAGAAATACCGCATGACTATTTGTGAAATAAAATGCTTGCTTCATCCATCATTCATTATCCCTACACTTTGTCAGGTACTACGAAGGGTAGAAAGATAAGAAAGTATCCTCTTGGAAAATTTAATAAAAGTTACGGTATGGAAGGAATCCAAAAAATAGGGAGAGATGGTATACCATTGAGGACATAGGCAGGGCATCCTTGGTTGAAAGAGAGCTTGATTATTGGACACATAAAAATTGTTTTTACTAAAATATATTCATTCTTTGATTCAAGTAACTTCAGAATATTTACTACTATCCTAGGTTTTTAGGACACAGTGGTAAAAAGAAAAAAGTTCTTGTCCTCAAAGAGTTTATATTCTAGCAGAAAATGGACAATTAACCAGTAAAAAAAAAAAAAAAAAAAAAATCTTGGATATAGTTACTGTAACGAAGAAAATAAACAAGGTAAGGGGCTAGAGAGTGCAGGTATGGGCTAGAAGCCATTTTAGATGGAGTTATAAGAACAGTCTCCAAAGAAGTGAGGTTTAAGAACACATAGGAATGATAATAAATACCCTACAATGTGAAAGCCTGAAAGAAGAGAACTCAAAGGTAGAAACCAACTGTGTAAAAGCCAGGTTTGGGAAATAAACTTAGTTTATTTGACAAAGAGGGACTAAGTCAGTGTGGCTAGAACATAGAAAGCAGGGAGAAAAATGGAGTAAGAGAAGAAAGAAAATACAAATCTAAAGCAGCCTTTTTCACCATGACAGAGTTTAAATAGTATTCTAAGTGCAATAGGAAGGTATGGGGAGGTTTTCATCAGAAAATGTGCAATGTGATTTGTGTTTTAAAAAGCTCACTTTGCTATGTAGGGAATGGGTTTTAGGGGTGCAAGGAAGGGAGACCACTGTTGAGGCTATAGTAAGAGTGTGAGCAAGAGAGAGAATTGTGACTGGGATAAGGAAGATGACAGGAGACATGGTGAGAAAACACTGGAGTTGAGACATAGGTTGAGGACCGAGTGACCAGTCTTAGGGAATGGAGTATAAAGACAGAATAGGTCTGACGACTGAGCCTCAGGTGACACGTCAGGTGGCTTAAAACTTGAGATATAAGATACAAATCAGCCAAAGAGATTATTAAATATAGCCAGCAAGGTAGCCAAGAAAATAGGAGAGGTTGGCATTCCAGAATCTAAGTGAGGAAATCGTTGAAACAAAAATAAAAGAATTTATCATGTTAAAAAAGGCTGATGGAAGAGGAAGAGAAGATGTTAAAAGTCACTATTATTACCCCAATAAGAGTCATTTTCTTTTTTCTTTCTTTCTTTCTTTCTTTCTTTCTTTCTTTCTTTCTTTCTTTCTTTCTTCTTTCTTTCTTTCTTTCTTTTCTTTCTGATTTTATTTATTTATTCATGAGACACAGAGAGAAAGGCAGAAACATAGGCAGAGGGAGAAGCAGGTTCCCTACGGGATCACAACCTAAGCCGAAGGCAGACGCTTAACCACTGAGCCACCCAGATGCCCAGGAATCATTTTCTTATCGGGACAAAAACTCTACTGGAATAGGCACAGAACAAATGTGATGAAGGTAAGGAGCCATCAGCTATAGCCTAATCTCTTAAAAAGTTTTTCTGTGAAAAGAAATAGTAAAATTAAGTAGTAAGTGAAGCTGGACATAGGTTCATGTCTTTTTAAAATTGATTTTAAGATGTCTGCATGCCTCTGGGATTTCTGAGAGTGAAGTTTGTTATAATGGGTTTGACTCGACTACAAATGTCAGTAACATTCTGGATACATTTTCTTCAAAAGTCTGGTATTATTGTCAGCAGCAAACATTTTAATTAAAAAGTGAAGCCTATATAGGACCGCTGACCCTGCTATTGGTAAATATGAGTTTAGACTAGTTAAGGTCTCTGAGCTATCATTTCCCTACTTATATAATGTATATGATAATTTCTAGGAAGATGAAATGTAATCATGTATATAAAGCATAAATATAGTGCCTGAGACATGGTAAGCACTCAATAATGGAGAGGAATTATCATTACTATTTAGTACTTAACTATTAACACTTTCTACCATCACTAATAAGGTTTATTAGGATTTCAGCAGCACCAAAGATAACAATTTTTGTCTTTATTTCCTCCTCCTTTCTGTATCTCTTATTTCAAAGCACGCTCTAATGCTCTTTTCCATTTCAAAGTACAATAGGGGATATAGCCAAGGGACTGCAACAGCTGTGTGCCAAGCCCCACATGGAAACCTAGTGAGTTAATGTCATTTTAAACATGGTTTTCTTATGAGTAAATTAGCTTACAGATTTGCAAGCTTCCTACCACTAATTACTAGATTAGCCAGAGTTACCCTGCAGGGAAAGCAGCAATGAGGAAGACAAACACAGCATTCTTATGTGAATGCTCATTTGCATAGTTCATACAACTTTAGGCTTGCAGAAGACAGCCCCCTGCCTCTCCCAGTTAAATCTAATATGACATTCACAGTTTTACACAAGACTATTAGGCAACAAATTAGCCCAAAGCTGCAATTAATCACAATCCAGAGTCAACCCAAGGGAAAAGAGAACTAAACAAATGAATTTCTTAACATTTAGCTCTCCTTTTGACCCATGCATGTTGACCAAAATAATGTCCTAACTCAAGAAATGCTGGTTAAAATTGCCACCAGAACCGTTGGTGACAATGTTGTGACATGCAGTTTCACATATGTAATCATTTGAAATCGGTACCTGACTTCAAATGTCAATTCTCATTAACTAGCTCCTTGCATAGAATAAATCTGTTCACCAAGACAATCTTGGATGTAAGAAAGGGAAGGATGCCCAATTCAAACAGCTTAAACAAATATATTGGCACACTTAAAGGTAAGTTGAGAAATTAGCTGGATCCAAAGCCTCAACCACATTATCAGCAAATGGTTTCCTGCTCCCCTGTCCTATAGTCCTGCTTACCTGTCTGTGCATCATCTTTACTGTTAACAGCTCAGAGAACAAAGAGATTCTTTCTTAAGAGCTTGAAAGCATCCCTAGAAATGAGTCACATGCCCACCCTAAAACAATTACAGTGGCCTACAATGCTGTTGGCCAGGCCTGGGTCACATGCCTAATACTGAACACCGGGTGCAAATATCTTCACCTAAACCACACCAGCAGAAAGCACTCACGGTTCTGTTTCTCTAGAGAAAATTAGAATGCTGTTCCCACTCTAAGAAGAGTGAGTTGAAGCTAGGAAGGAAAATGTAACAGATGCTTACTGTTACAAATGATTCAACTGTCCATCATTTCAGTGATCATATTTGTAAAATTATAAATAATAACTATAATTATAATAGTGTCTGCCTCTTGGGATCATGAATGTTTGCATAAATTAAAAGCTACAGAATTGTGTTTCATTGTCATTGCTTTCTTGAAGTTATGCAGTCTTGTTGCTATTGGCCATAACAGTTGATTTCATTTTATCATTCTACTGCTGTAAGCACAAATACTTTATGTGCTATAAGTTCATATTATCCTATTTAGCAAGTGGTTCTTGAAGCCTAAGAAGTGAAGTGATTCCCAAAACTCACACATCATTATAAGCATTGCTAAAGTTGGCCTTCTAGTTACCGAAGTTCAGAGTATCTCCCCTTAGATGAATGAAGAGACTTTCGTTGGACTAAGGGAAGTATCAGGATCCATCACCTATAAAGCCTCTGTTGATCCGTCTCACATGATGGCCAAGTATAAATACAGTTTATTTTTGAGATATCAGCTGCCATCTACACCTAAATCACTTTGGGAAAAGTTTACCAATTCCTTACTATTTGTGTGTGCTTAAAACAATTTTATACTTTATTGTATCCCACAGAGGGAAAAAGCAATATTCCCAAAAACTCTTCCTTCAAAATTATATAGTTTTCCATTCTGTTAGTGTTGAAAAAATATCACAAGAGATTTTCATCCTCACTTTAATAATATAAAGTTTAAACTCCATAAGCTATGAAATCATAGTTTGGGGGATCCCTGGGTGGCTCAGCGGTTTGGCACCTGCCTTCGGCCCAGGGCATGATCCTGGAGACCCGGGATTGAGTCCCACATCGGGCTCCCGGTACGGAGCCTGCTTCTCCCTCTGCCTGTGTCTCTGCCTCTCTCTCTCTCTCTCTCTCTATCATAAATAAATAAACAAAAATATTTTTTTAAAAAAATCATAGTTTAAAAAAACAAAACTATCAGACAGCTCAGGATGCAAAGAAATCTAAATGGGCTAAGTGCCAGAATGTTATAAGCTCTTCATAGAGAAGAAAGAGATGAAAACTATTAAAAATATAAAAAATAAAGGCTAGAAATTGAAAATTTGCTATTTGAAATGAAGATTTCATTTTGTAGGCTTAGTATCAGAATAGACAAAACAGGAAAAAAAAAAGTGAGAACTTGAAAAAAAAAGAAAAAAGTGAGAACTTGAAGTCTGGCCAAACCAAATAGTCCAATGGAAACACCAAAATAATGGAAAGGAGGAGTTAAAAATTAGATATCTATGGAACAGAAGACATAGCAGGAAAGGATCAAGAAGCTTGAAGATCAGGACGCCTGGGTGTCTCAGCAGTTAAGCGTCTGCGTTCAGCCCAGGGCGTGATCCTGGAGTCCCGAGATGGAGTCCCACACCGGGCTCCCTGCATGCAGCCTACTTCTCCCTCTGCTTATGTCTCTTGCCTCTCTCTGTGTGTCTCATGAATATATAAATAATTTTTTAAAAAAAGAAGAAGGTTGAAGATCATCCAAATGGAAGCATTTGAAGAAAAAAAAAAAGAAGAGTGAACAAAATGAATCAGAACACTTAAGTCTTCTGTAAAGACTTATCTTTTCTTCCTCATTTATTTATTCAACCATTTATTTTGTTTTTACTTTGTGTCAGGATAATATCACATTAATTTTGTTAAATTTTTCCAGCTTTGGCCATTATGAGCTGTTTTAAGTGTGCTCTTGTGTCATTTTGGTAAGTCCTCATCCGTTTGATTTTTGACCATTTTCTTACATTTAACCACTACAAGAAGCTCTAGACTCATGTTATATTTTCCCTTCCCTAGCTCTTGAATTAACAAATTATCTAAGAGACCCAGGTACCTTCTATTGGAGCATGGTATGTAGAAACTGAGATCTGAGCCCTGGCTAGCCTCATTTCTCCTGAACCGTCAACTGTTTCCAGGCTGTCTTGGTGGACACAGCTAAGACATTTATGTATGGACACTAACCCAGGTATACATGTATATCTATTTTTATTCCTGGGTCTCTTCCTCTGTATCTATGTTAATATTTTCTACTCTAATGTAGTAATTCTAGTCTTCCCCCTACCCCGACCCTGCTTTATAATTTTGCTAGTCAACAATGAGAAGCCTACATTCTGCCACCATCCATATCCATTTAATTATGTTTGACCTCAGTATACATGGCATCTTTAGAATTGCTAACCTGTATCTCACTGATAAACAACCTTTCCAACTAGAGCACAGCTTACGTTCATTTTGACTTACTTCTGTAATTTCTAATTAAGTAACTCTTGAACATAGATATTTAAATTAATTCCTATTTCCCCAGGTCTCTCAGATTATGTCAGACTTACATAATATAGATACATTCTTTTATCACCGCCAACATTTCATTCCAGGATTTTCCCCCACCTCTCGGCTGATTTTTCATTTATTTTCCATATATTCAAGTTCACTCTCTGTAATGTAAATTTCAGTGGATTTTGATAAATTCATCAAGTCATACATTCACCACTGCAATATCATATAGAATGAATCCATCACTCTAAAAATTCATTGTTGCCCCTCTGTATCAACTACCCTCTCTCCCCCCAACCCTTGGCAACTACTAATCTGTTTTCTATTCTTTCAGTTTCTCTTTTCCAGAGTATTGTGTAAATGGAATCATGCAATATGTAGCCTTTTGAATTTGGGCTTTTTCACTTAACAAAATGCATTTATAATTTATCCAGTTTGTTGTGTGATTCAAAAAGTCATTCCTTTTACTGCTAAATAGTATTCCATTGTATGGATATATATTCATTCACCAGTTGAAGAACACTTTGGTTGCCTCCAGTGTGGGACAATTATGAATAAAACTTCTATGAACATACACATCCACTTTCTGCATAAACTTGACTTTATAGTTCAAATGGCTAAATAACTAGGACTATGCTTTTGGGGTCATATGGTAAAGTCTGGTTAGCTTTATAAGAAACTTGTAAACTGTCTTTCAAAGTAGCTATAGCATTTTGCATTCTGACTAGCAATAAATCAGAGTTCCTACAGTTTTATACCATCACCAACATTTGGTATTAGCAGGTTTTTTAAACTTTCTTAGTCAATATAAGGATCTGCATACAGAAAATATGAATAAATGTAATTCCATGATGCTGATTTAAGTTAAATGGTGTTGACTAGGACAAGATGCAAAAAATGCCAATCTAAATTCGTATTAGGAAATTTGCTTTATAGATGTTTTTAAAAATTAGATTGCATTAAAAGGAATTATAATCATTTTTAAACAGAAGTGTCAAAATGGTTCCTCCCATGTGAGGACTGGGGTCAATTGCTAGGGGTTTATTTGGAGCAGTTACCTTAAGGATTCTGAGGCTACACCTGGCCTCAATGAGAAAGCATGCTGAGAACAATTAGCAGTCTGTTACAAACAGAGGACAAGGCACAAGAACATTTAGTTTCCAAGGTCTGGGCTAATGCACTGTCATCTAATTAAGGTCCTCCAGAATGATCCCCTGGGATAGGTAGAATGATGGCTTCCAAAAACTTCCATGACCCATAACTATGTTACATTACTGATATCAGAAAGTTAAAGTTAAGGATGAGATTAAGGTTGCCAATCAATTGACCTTAAAATAAGGAGTTTATTCTGAATTATCCATAATGACCCCACATAATCACAAGTGTCCTTAAAATGTGGAAGAAGGAAGTAGAAGAGTTAGTCTCAGACTGATGGGATGTTAGAAGGACTTGACTAGACATTGCTGATTTTTAAGATAGAAGAGGCTGTGAGCTAAGGAATGCAGCTAAGTTGCTGGAAAAGCCAAAAAAAAAAAAAAAGATTCTCCTCTAGAGCCACCAGAAAGGAATGCACCACTGTGTCAGTACTTTGGTTTTAGCTCAATGAGACACATATCAGAATTCTGACTCAGAGAACTGTAAGATAATAAATTTGTGTTGTTTTAAGGCACTAACTTTGCAGGATTTGTTACAGCAGCCACAATACAAATATTTTAATAATTAGAAAGCAAAAGTTAAACATGAAAGTGTTGTTAGCATGGAAGCAAAAAGTTTAGTTTACAGTCCTTAAAATTTTCAGGTGGGTTAGACGGTTTCTCAGCCACAAATTCATTTCCTAAAATACTGTGAAAATGTACTTTCTGACCTATTCCTATCCATTTAACACTAATTTGGAGTTGATTTGGTATAGAATAATGAGGTTTTCCTGACACTATCAAAACAGCCATTCAGAGCAACTAAAAACCTCTAGAGGCATTCTGACATAGTCATCTGCAAGAATATGGGGTAAATGTCATTGGAGGAACACTGGGAAGATGGAAAACATCATCACTGTTGCCATGGCATAACTGCTTCTCTGTTGATGTAAGAAAGCCATGGGTCGGACTCCCTCTCTGCCTCTGCATCCAGCTCTCAGGGTAAGAGCAGAATGCAGCAATGAGTCAGCCAACCCTGCCATTCTTTTGATAATCTCTCTGTCTTATTTACAACTCTGGGCTGTACCAACACATAATGAATGCTGCTATTATTTTCCGATGGGCCCCATGTGCTAGTGAGTTCTACATGCCTCATATTCTTGACTAATTCTCCATCTTCTCTCACCTGTCATTCCACACCTCCATAGGTTTTTCCTTCAGATGGCATTGGAGGGGATGGGAGATGTGGGATCATGCTGTGAGCACATCCTTCTTTTTTCATAGCTGGGAGCTGTACCCTTTTTATGAAATTCAAAATTGTACCTAAGGGAACAAATGTGGCATAATGGTAGATGGGGCAAGTGCTGCTTTCTTCACATATAATGGAAAATAAAGTCCACAAACTGTGCACACCAGCCAAAGAGCATCTTTATGGAAACATTAAAAGATGAAGAATAGCCTCAAAGTTACAACTGGAGGCTATGCTCAAGTAAAATAAGTTATTAAATAGATATTTAAAATGTAAAATAACAGAAGTGGGTAGGAAAAAGGAAGGGGATTTTTTTTTATCCCTCCAACATGGCTCAGAGAGTTTTTGGGTAGATTTGGTGGGTGGTTTTTTGTTTTTGGTTTTTTTGGTGTTTTGTTTGTTTGTTTTTGCCTTCCAACAGAGCCTATCAAGAATAGCAGGAGCATTAATGTGGCCCCAAACCAGGGCTGGAATGGCAGGGGAAAGCATCAGGGGAGCTGCACTCTCTTCTAGGAGGCAGGAAGGAGTAAGAGAGCCTCAGGGCCAGAGGAGCATCCCACAGAGATGTTAAGAGCTTACTTTCAGAGGAAAAAAAAAAATGTCCTCTTTTGATCTTATGGTTCATATCCAAAGGGGTACAGTTGTAGCTATTGAATTTTTTTATTTTTTGTTTTTTGTTTGCCAAAGGTATTCATGGAAAAATTTTACCCTAATTACATGCTTGGGTTCCTTGTTACTGTCTTATATCCTTGAAGAAGAAATGACTGACGTTATCTCATACCAATGTCATGAAATTTAAAATGTTGCCTAAATATTGAGATATAGAGCTTAGTATACAGTAAAATGCTAAATATTGAGAGACTCCAGGTATATCTTTGTTACATCTTCCAAAAAACAGAACACCCTAAGTATGCCCTAAATTATCGTTGGGATATTTTAAGGGGCTTAAGCAGTAATAGTCTTGCTAGTGTGTCATAGAAAGATGACATAGGATAGTTCAGAAATGTTTAACTTACAAAAAAGTATTATCTGTTATTTTAAAATATTTAAGTAACGCAGTAGCACTTTCTCATTTTTCTCTGATTGTGTCAGTATAACTAAGCCACATATGACAAGCTATAACTATAAAAGGAAAAAATACTCAGGCAAGAATTACAGCACTAATCATCACTAGCAGAATGAACTTTGACAAATGGCTTAAACTCTCTGTGCCTCTGTTTTCTCATCTGTAATATTCAGTGACAGTTAATGAGAATGCTTGGCTCATACTAGGCACTCAGTAACAAGTTACCAAATGACTAAGTGAAAACTGAATGGATAAATCAATAAATGAACTCATTTGGAGAATTCCATCTTCCTCCCCAAAGTGTTCTACCCAATTAGCCTTCTCCATCTCAGGAGACAACCACTCTATTGCCACACTTCACATCAAATCTGTCAACGAAATGGTCCATCTACCTGGAAGTCAACCTTGTTTCACCAACTCCACTGCCACCCCCATAGCCTGAGCCATGTCTGGGATTTCTAACAATCTAAGATTTTCCCACTTCTAACTTTACCATTCTGTAGTCCAACCTCAGGGGGTCTCCTTTAAGATGAAGGATGGAATAAATTCTTCTTCTGTTTAAAATCTTATTTCATTCAAAATAAAAACTCACACTCTTAAAATATCCAATAAACCCTAAGTGATCTAGCTCCCTGTGCTCTCTAATCTCATCTCCTTCTGGTCTCCCCCTCCATCACTTGGTTTTGCTCCAACAGATTCAGCTGATCTTAGAACTTGCTGGGCATGCTTCTACCTCAGAGCCTTTACAGTGGCTGCCACTCTACCTGGAACTTTCTCCCTGCCAGCTGTTGTGTGTGCAACTGCCTCATCACCACCCTTCTTTGTTTTTATCTCACTTTCTCTTGCACTGAGTATCCCATTTAATACTGCCACCAACTTCTGCTTGTATTTCCCATTTCTTGCTCTGCTTACTTTGCCTCTTTTTTTTTTTTTTTTTAAGATTTATTTACTTGAGACTGAGAGAGACAGAGACAGAGAGACACAGAGAGCACAGGTAGCAGGGAGGGACAGAGGGAGAAGCAGACTCCCTGCTACGCAGGGAGCCCAATTCTGGACTCAATCCCAGGACCCCAAGATCTCATGACTTGAGTTGAAGGCAGATGCTTAACCCACGAGCCATGCAGGCACCCCTGACCCCTGCTTCTTAATGTCTTAATCCTACTAAGCAACACACTATTTTGCCTATTTATGTTTGTTGCTTGTTGTCTTCTTCCCCTGCTAAAATACAAGCTGAGAATTTATTTATTTTTAAAGATTTTATTTATTTATTCATGAGAGACACACAGAAAGAGAGAGGGAGAGAGAGGCAGAGACACAGGCAGAGGGAGAAGCAGGCTCCATGCAGGGAGCCCGACATGGGACTCGATCCCGGAACTCCAGGATCACACCCTGGGTGGAAGGCAGGCGCTACAGGGATCCCCAAGCTGAGAATTTATTGATGTACTTTAAGAGTCTGGAAACATAGAATGTATTCAATAAATATTTTTTGTATACTTATTATTATTGATAATACTATCACAGAGTAGTCATACACAATGGGCCACTGTACTACCTTTCTATCTTCCTAAAGGACAACAGTGGCAAAAAGAGGTTTCTTGGGACATGAGACAATTTTTGACACCGGAAGTTCTGTCCCCAGGGCATATAGACTGATTTTCTTTTTCTTCCTTGGCAGGTGAAAGTCAAGCAACTGTCTTTTGATGCATATCCCCAGGGTTTTAGACACAGCACCAATCAACAAGCCAGGAAGGATCCAGCTAATGAAATCAAATCACACATCAATATCAAAGTCATCTCCAGAAAGAGGAAAAACAAGGCGGAAAACATCAAACTTTGGGTATCAGGGGAAAATTTAATAAAGAAAAACTAGTGAAAACCTCAGGGCAAAATAAGAACCAGAACAACTAATTTTTTCCCCAAGTTAAAAACATTCTACAGTATTTTTCCCACAGACCCCAATAATCTGCATGCTTAATGGGGTGAGACCAGTATACAACGATCTCCTTATGGGCAAAATAAATTAGGGCACCCAAATTTCACTGGAATGGGAGTTATCCAAGAGTTTCATTTCTAATGATCCTGTGATCAACAGAGTGATGACCGGCACAGATTCTCAGATCATATTCTCTGGATCCCTGGTGTGACTTGGGGAAATTAGTTTTCATGGTTTCTTCATCGGTCATATGGGGATAGGGTTCTTATAAGGATAAAATTAGGTAATGCTCAGAAAGCCCTTAGCACAGCACTTACACGTAGTGGTTTTCAGTTCTAGCTTCTGTAATGCTCCCTCATGTTTTGCACCGGCAAGACTAAGAGTCTTAAGCAACATGCTGTCAGTACAGTGCATTCTTTGGTCCCAAGGAGCCATTCCGCAATGAAAGTGGCAAAGGGAATGTGCTTAGTAATCAGACACTACAGCCTTGGGCAAGCAATAGAAACATAATGAGACACAGTCTCTTCACAAATTAAATGGGGATCATAATATCCACCTCAGAGGAGTTTATAGTGGAGATAATACACACAAGGGCAGTGCCTGGAACAGAGGAAAAGCTTAATAAATGGTTATTATGTTTGTTATTATAATCACATCCACTAAAACAATATGTACCTGTGTCTTCCCATGTGTTCTTATATATAGATCCCCTTTTCTCTCTCACCCTTTGTGAGTTATTACCGGGCCTCTATGCCTTCTGAGTCACAGCCAGCACTTCTCCCTGTGTTGACCAGATCTAGGGTTTCAGCCAGAACAATCATCCTTTCTTCTGGACTCTTTCACCAGTAGTGATGCTGCCTGCAAACCCCCAACTCTTGCCCTAACTCCAATCTTTGCTTCTCTGTTCACTTAGAGTGCTTTCATGCTCTTAACTCCAACTCTTCCTAATAAAGGAAATCCCAGGGGTCAAGAATCTGCATGAGAAGATCTATGTTTACCTTACTTTTATGTCCCTGTGAAGATCCATCATTAGTGTTCCCAGCAAAGAACTGCTATGTTTGCCTGTTCTCTTTATTTTGTGAACAGGGTGCTAGCACACCATTTTCTTTCAAGGAGCCATTTTCCCTCCACTCCTAGCCTTGTGTTGTGGGTGGGAATTCCTCTACCACCTATGCCAAAGGGAGATATGTACTTGCTTTAATATCCACACAAGAAAAGCTTGATGAGAGCAAAGCAAATGCAAATAGAGCACAGAAATAGAGAGTGCAAGAGCCAGTCCTACTGACATTGTTGAGCTCCTAGATGAAGCCATGCCTGACATTGAATTACCCTCAGCTTCTCACTATACTGACAATATATTCCTGAAAACTCAGATGTGGATCTTGGTCTTGATAGGCATGAGGGGAAATTTGCATAATGTAGCTATCATAAATAAGATTATTATTTATTAATTACTTGGTATGGATGAGTTAAGATAAGTTGGAGAGTGGCTGATTCCTTTTACAAAATCTGTAAAAGCTATATACTTGAGTCCAAGATAGAAGATAGAGGAAAACTTCTGAAACTGCAGTCATTCTGCAATGTGTCAGTTAAATTATGTAAAAACTCTATTGGATGCAAAATTAAATTACAGTTAATTTTTTTAAAATACTGCTTTCACTTATTTTTCAATGATGTATAATTGAAATACAGTATTATATTAGTTTCAGGTATACATATTAATGCTGTGATATTTTTATATATTACAAAATGATCCTCACACAGTAAGTCTAGTTACCATCCATCATACAAAGTTATTACAATATTATTGACTATACATCTCATGCTGTACATTAAACCCCATGACATATTTATTTTATAACTGGAATTTTGCATATATTAATCCCCTTCACCTACCTCTCTGTTCTACTCTCTCCCCAAGCCCCTCTCCTTTATGCTAATAAAGTTTGTTTTCTGTATCTATGAGTCTGTTTTTTTATATTCACATATAAGTGAAATCACACAGTATTTAGTATTCTCTGTCTGACCTATTTCACTTCACACAAAATACTCTCGAGATCCACCCATGTTGTCACAAATGGCAAGATTTTATTCCTTTTATGACTAAATAATACTTTGCCGTGTGTGTGTACACATGTACACAGATGCATTTTCTTTCATTTAATTTTATGGATAATTTCTACACATACAGAAAAGACAAAGTATTATATGAATCTCAATATGTCCATTATCACATCATGGCCAATATTTTTTCACCTGTATAATCACCTACTTCCTTTCTCCTGCTTTTTATTCTGTATTTTCTAATTGAGGTAAAATTCACATAGTGTAAAATTAACCATTCTAAACTTAATAATTCAGTGGCATTTACTACATACAGCATGTCATGCAGCTACCACCTCTATCCAATTTTAAAACATTTTCAGCATCCATTCTACTCCCTACTGGATCCTAGAACCTTATCACATAAATGATTTTCATATACTCTTTCCCATTCTGTAGGCTATCTTTTCATTTGTCCTGATAATGTTCTTTGTTGAAACAAGTTTTTAATTTTGACAAATCCCATTACAAGTATTTTAAATATATATTTTATGTAATAATTTATTCAATTTTCTCATATTTACAATGCCATGGATCATGGTATCCTGAATTCTTTTGTTCCTTGTGCTTTTCATGACATATATAAAAATCTGTTGCCAAATTGAAATGCATGAAGATTTATCCTCATGTTTTCTTCTTCTAAGTAGACTTACTGTTAGCTCTTACATTTAGGTAGGTCATTGATCCATTTTGCACCCAATAGTTATGAGCACTTATTATATGGTAGGAACTTAACACAAATTATCTCTTTTAATTCTTACAAGATTCCTCCAAATAATTTAGAAAAGAAAAAGAAAAAAAATTCTCCAAGTACCTTTGAATTAAGTACTTATAGTACATCTCACAGATAAAGCAACCATACCTCAGATTTTAAGAATTTGCCCAAGAGTGCAAAACTGTTTAATAGCCAGCAGTTAAACACACAGCCATGTAACTCCAGAGCCTGAGTTCTTTACCACTTACAAAAACAAACAAACAAACAAACAAAATGACAACGGGGAACCAATGAAGAGGAAAATAGGAGTTTTGTCAGTTGTTCCTAACTCTTTAATGTTTTATATTTGTCTCAATTTAAGCATCCTGTGTTCAGAGAAGGATATACAGACATCCTCAAGATCTTCCTTGTCTAGAAGTCAAGATCAGAGAGGCAATCCAAACTAAGAAATATTCTAACAATCATGATGATTTAGATCCTGGTACCCTGAAATTCTCACCCTAGACTATTGGAGTCTCTAACCATAGGGTAATTCTCTCGCTACACCCTTTGATCATGGTGTACCCTTCCGCCTCTTCTCTGTGCATGGGGTATTGGTCCTTATGGATTGAATCACCTGGGATCCTTTGCCCTCTGGAGCCCCCTGGAGTTTGACCAATTAGAATAAACGACAGAGTATCAGAGGATGCAACTGGGATATTTCTTCTCTGGTGGTCTTTTTTTTTTTTTTTTTTTTTTCTTGAGCACTGTGTTATAGCAGTGCCACATCCCCTTATGACCTCTACTCCTTTAGGTGGCCTGCTTTCTACAGTCCACTTCCCAGAGGGCACTGATAATGTTATTTCCTCTCCCTGCTTCTTCAGGCCTAGAGATGGTAATAGGAATGGGTAGTAAAGAACCCGAAGCATAGTGTGATTTATTCTATAATGCAGGTAAATCAAAGCTGGTGAGATCCACAGTGTTTCTATGGGAACTGACACTCTGGATCTCAAACAAAAATTACATGTGGGCTTCTGCTGGAAGGAAATCCTTGTGTTGGATTGGGGTCCCTCTGTTATTTGCTTCTCTGCCTTTCTGTCTCTCTCTCAGCAGCCTGCAGGAAAGAGCACACTGTACCTTCTCCAACAAGAAGTTGTCTTCAGAGAATGAGCTTGAAATATGTCAGCACTATATTGAGTTAGAAGAAACTAATTAGCACAGCTGTCAATTTGGGGATATTAGAGGGTTTAAAGTTAATAGAACTAGAAGGAAACATGATAAATCCTTCCAAACCTTAGTAGTAAGGAAAACCTTTCTAACTATGAATCAAAAAATCTAGGCATCATAAAGGAAAAAATAATTATATAAATATTTTTAAACTTTTGCTTGGAAAATAAAACACTACAAGGGGGAAAATACATGACAAATTGGGGAGGGATGACTGAAATTTATAGTATAGATAAGCAACTAATCTTTTTAATATACAAAAAGCTCTTAGTTGAAAATCAAGAATAACAATCTGACAGGAAAAAATGGTCAAGAGACACAAAGAGACTTTTCACAGAAAAAGGTGTTCCATCATATTCCTTATAAAAGAGAGGCAAATTAAAATCCAGTAGCTACCAAAATTAATATGCATCTACCCTTTGACCAGAATATACTTACAAAAGTAGGAAATGAATTGTCAGGTTATTTTTGTGACATTATTTTAATAACGAATGATTGGAAATAATACACATGTTCATTAAGAGGGAACTAGTTGAGTAAATGATGATAGAAGCACACATGTTATACAGTTGTATGAGGAAGGTGGAAGCTCTCTCTGTGCTGACATGAAGTGAATTCTAAGAGACAAATATGACCTTTTTAACTTGCATTTTTCATTTATTTGTTAACCTGCATTTTGTGTAAGAAAGCAGAGGAAACATTTATGCATATGCTATTAATGGGGAAAAGAATCTGTGGAGATGAATAAAAAACTAATAATGGTTATCTATAGGAGGTAGGAGAATTGGTGTATTGGGAACAGAGAAGAAAATGAGAATTTCCTGAGAGTAGCAGTTCATATAGTTTTTTAACCTCGGACAATGTATTTTATTTATTTAAACAAGGAGTGAACAAAAATATCATAAGAGAGAGAAAAAGAGAAGTCATCATTTTGGGGCTTTTAGAATATAGTCCTTGAACTTAACATACAGAGTGAGATATACACTAAGAACAAACAGAATTGCAAAAAGATAAAATTTGTTCAGTACTTTTAGCTATAACCTAAAAATATTTTACAGACATGGTAGGAAAATGTAAATAAATGTTCATGTAATTAGAAATCATGGATTTTCAAAACAAGAGACAAAGTGACAGAGACACAAGTGTAAAATCCAAGTAGTTGATTAAAAACTTAAAACTGATATAATTATTTTTAAAGACACATAAACATATATGCAAATGTAAATGTATATATATATATACATATATACATATATATATAATATATTTTAGTTTTATCCATTAAAAGAACCTAAAAGCAGTGCTATTCCATCATCAGATTTTGGTCTCTAAGCATCACAGATGAATTATAACTGATTATAACTGATAAGTGTGGAAAGCGTTAAAAAAAATCAATGCCTAAGAAGATAATCAATTCCAGAAAAGAATATTGATGAATGTTTAAACAGTTAAATATGAAGTTATTGGAAAATTACACATTCACAAGATGCAGAGTTATCAATCCATCATCTTTCTGGTCTCAAAGTGGCAAGTGTGAGTTTATAATGGAAGGACCTTGCCTTTACCACCTGAACCCAGGGCTCAATCTTATAACCATATAAGTGGGAAAACCACATATTATATGCCTCCTCAAGTGATGCATTATGAAATTAATAGCATTGCCAAAAACATTTCTAACAAAAAGGTTTTACTTCCTTTAAGACCTCTAGATTTAACTTACATTTACAGGAAAAGTAAAAATAAGATAATAAAAAAAGGAAGTAAACAAGTACAGGAAATGGGACATTTCTAAAAGATACTAGGACTAATCTTTCAAGAAATTCATTTTGGGGGTTAAGCGGTAGAGAAGGTGGGAGGAAATGTGCCAAACTGAAATTTTAAGAGACTTATCAATCAAACACAATGTGTCATAACTGACTGCATACTAAGTGGAATAATCAAGGTGAAGAAGTCATTCTTTGAGATAATTATGAAAATATGATTTTATTAAATATAAATCTATTTAAGTTATACAGGAAAATGTCTTTGTCTTTAGATACGATAGTGATTAATTTAGAAGTGAAATGTTAAGAATTCTTCATCTTAAAATGCTTCAGTAAATATATATATACATACATATAATATATGTACACACGTCCATATACATAAATGGAAAATTATTAAACCTAGGAGGTGAATATATGGGTGATAATTTTGTATCTCCATCCACTTCTTTATATTCAAAAATAATGATTATAAGGGCGATATAGAAGGTGGGAGGATCCTAGACTCATCTGCTCCCATGAATCCAATTAGATAACTATCAAATTATCCCAAATACCCCAGCAATTGACCTGAAGACTGCCAGAACAAACTCCACCACTAACAGTAGAGAAGAGGCCACACCAAAAAAGTAGGAAGTAGAGAGATCCAGTTTGGGAGAGAAATGAATAGTGGCTGCCACAGTGGGGAG
The DNA here is from genome assembly GCF_003254725.2 of Canis lupus dingo. Taxonomy (NCBI): domain Eukaryota; kingdom Metazoa; phylum Chordata; class Mammalia; order Carnivora; family Canidae; genus Canis; species Canis lupus. The sequence continues at coordinate 37,949,265 of NC_064244.1, read as the reverse complement.
AGAACAACAGTTGTAGAAAAGGGTGAGAGACAGATTAGCACAGAGGGAAGTACATGAACCACTGTAGCCATTGGCTTGGAAAGTGAGAGGGGCCAATTTCTTTGAGTTCTTGAAATTAGCATGGCTTAAAGACTGAAGTTTTAAGAGTAAATATTTATCTACCCGACATGCGAGCACCCAAATATACAAAACAGTTAATAACAAACATAAAGGAACTAATAGATAATAATACAATAATTGTAAGGGACTTTAACACCACACTTATATCAATGAACAGATCATCTAAGCAGAAAATCAACAAGGCAATGATGACTTGAGGTGACACACTGGACTATATGGGTTTAACAGATAAATTCAGAACATTCCATCCTAAAAGAACAGAAAACACATTCCTTTTAAGTGCACATGGAATGTTCTCCAGAACAGATCACATCTTACACCACAACATAAACCTCAAAGTTTTCATGCATCTTTTTGGACCACAATGATGCAAAATGAGAGGTCTGCCACAAGAAAAGATATGAAAAGACAACAAATACAGGGAGGTTAAATAATATGCTACTAAATAATAAATTGGTCAGCCAGAAAATAAAAGAAGAACTAAAACAAAATACATGGAAACAAATGAAAATGAAAACAACAGTTCAACATCTCTGGTATGCAGAACAACCAATTCTAAGAGGAAAATTTATAGAAGTACAGGCTTAAGTCAAGAAGCAATCTCAAACAACCTAACCTAATACATAAAGGAGCTAGAAAAAGAACACCAAACAAAACCCAAAACCAGGAGAAGAAAGGAAATAAAAATTAGAGCAGAAATAGATGATATAAAAACTAAATAAATAAAAAACACAAAACAGTAGAATAGATCAACAAAACCAGGAGCTGGTTCTTTGAAATGATGAAAAAAAAATTGAAAAACATCTAGCAAGACTCACTGTAAAAAAAAAAAAAAAGGATATAAATAAACAAAACTACTAATGAAAAAGAAGAGAGAGGCAACTGGGTGGCTCAGTGATTGAGTGTCTGCCTTTGGCTCAGGTCATGATTCCAGGGTCCCGGGATTGAGTCCCACATCAGGATCTCCACAGGGAGCCTACTTCTCCCTCTGCCTGTGTCTCTGCCTCTCTCTCTCTCTCTGTCTCTCTCATGAATAAATAAAATCTTTACAAAAAAAGAAATAAAAAAGATGAGAAATAGCCACCAAAAAAATACAAACTGTAAGAGAATATTATAAAAATCTGGTATATATGGTATAAATTATATACCAACAAATTGGACAGCCTAGAAGAAATGGATAAATTCCTAGAAACATAAGCTACCAAAACAAACAGGAAAAAAGAGAAAATTTGACAAGACTGATAATCAGCAAAGAAATCAAATTAGTAATCAAAAATGTCCCAACAAACAAAAGTCCAGGAGCAGATGGCTTCACAGGCTAATTTTACCAAACATAAAGAAGAGTTAATGTCTATTCTTCCCAAAGTATTCCAAAAAAAATAGAAAAAGGAAGAAAAACTTCCAAATTCATTCTGTGAATGAATATTCTGATATTCTCAATACCAAAACCATATTAAAAACACCATTAAAAAACAGAACTACAATCCAATATTCCTGATGAACACAGATGCAGAAATCATCAAGAAAATACTAGAAGGCCAAATCCAACAGTTCATTAAAAAAAAAAAAAAATCATTTACCACAATCAAGTGGGATTTATTCCGGCCTTGCAAGGGTTGTTCAATATTCACAAATCAATGAAGGAGATATATCACATTAATGAGAAAAAGGCTTCAAAAGACATAGTGAAAGTGTTTGACAAAGTGCAAGACCCAATCATGATAAAAATCCTCAACAAGCAGGTTTAGAGGGAACATACCTTGACAAAATAAAGGCCATCTATGAAAAACTCATAGCTAACATCATCCTGAACGGAGAAAAACTGAGAGCTATTCTTCTAAGGTCAGGAACAAAACAAGGATGTACAATCTTGCCACTTTTATTCACCATAGTACTGGAAGTCCTAACCAAAGCTATGAGACAACAAAAAGAAACAAAAGGCATCAAAACCAGCAGGGAGGAAGTAAAAATTTCACTACTTGGAGATGACATGATACTACATAGAGAAAACCATAAAGATTCCACAAAACACTGCTAGAACTGTAAATGAATTCAGTAAAATTGCAGGACACAAAATCAATGTACAGATATTCATTGCATGTTTATACCCCAATAACGAAGCAGCAGAAAGAGAAATTAAGAAAATTTATTAAGAAATTAAGAGAAATTAAGAAAATTTGGTCCCATTTAAAATTGTACCAAAAATATTAAGATACCTAGGAATCAACCTAACCAGAAAGATGAAAGACATAGCTATACTCTGAAAACTATAAAATACTGATGAAAGAAATTGAAGATGACATAAAGAAATGGAAAGACAGGGACGCCTGGGTGGCTCAGCAGTTGAGCATCTGCCTTTGGCTCAGGGCATGATCCTGGGGCCTGGGATCAAGTCCAGCATCGGGCTCCCTACAGGGAGCCTGCTTCTCCCTCTGTCTATGTCTCTGCCTCTGTGTGTGTGTGTGTCTCTCTCTCATGAATAAATAAATAAAATCTTAAAAAAAGAAAGAAATGGAAAGACATTCCATCCTCATGGATTGAAAGAATAAATATTGTTAAAATGGCTATAGTACCCAAAGCAATCTACAGAGTTAATGCAATTCCTATTGAAATACCAATAGCCTTCTTCACTGAATTGGAACAATCCTAAAATTTGTACAGAACCACAAAAGACCCTCAATAGCCAAAGCAACCCTGAAAAAGAAACATAGGAGGCATCACAATTACAGACTTCAAGTTAGATTACAAAGCTGTAGTAATAAAAACTACAATACTGATACAAAAAACAGACACATAGATCAAGAGAACAGAATAGAAAACCCAGAAATGAATCCACAACTATAAAGTCAACTAATCTTTGACAAAATAGGAAATAATATCCTATGACAAAAGACAGTCTCTTCAACAAGTGGTGTTGGGCAACTGGATAGTAACATATGAAAGAATGAAACTGTACCACTTTCTTACATCATACACAAATATAAACTCAAAATGGACTAAAGGCCTCAGTGTGAGACCTGAAACCATAAAAATCCTTGGAGAGCACAGGCAGTAATTTGTCTGACATCAGCCATAGGTATGTCTTTCTCAGTATGTCTTCGGAGGCAAGTGAAGCAAAAGGAAAAATAAACTAATGGGACTACATCAAAATTAAAAGCTTTTGCAAAATGAAAGAAACAATGTACAAAACTAAAAGGTAGCATACAGAATGGGAGTAGATATTTGCAAATGACATTTGATAAAAGGATACACACACACACACACACACACACACACACACTGCCATTTGCAAAGGTAGATGAATTTTCCAAATGGCTAAACCTAGCTCTAATTCTCAAGGCCAGTGTTTCTTAGGGTTTATGTTCTACATGTATCTAATTTTAAGAGATATTAGTAGATGCATCACAATAACAATTCTACAACAAATAAACATCATGAACAAAAAAATTATATGTTTAAAGAAGTCTGGAAAAAATATCTCCTATGTGAGAAGCCCTAAGAAATTTGCAAAAAAGACAACTGTACACTTGTGTTTATTTCCATTTAACTATGTTTTCAAACTAGAAAGCATGAAAATCTTTCTGCACTGCTTATTAACAACAAGGAGGGAAATGCTCCATACACATCAATTTGGAAAATGGATCAACATGAGGAAGGTAGAATTAGTTGTAACTGAGGGTTTGATTTTCGGGGTGATCATTACCTACAAAGCTCCATTAGCTTTAGTTCCTACTGTCCATGAAACTGTTTTCCAAGAGCAGCTATGAGCTTCAATTCATTCAAGGGTCTATATTGTGCTCTCATTTTTTGTTGTTGTTGTAGTGAAAACACCTGACATGTAATCAACCTTAAATTTTAGAGTGCTCAATTCTATATTGTTAACTATAGGAACCCTGTTGTACAGCATATCTCTAGAACTTATTCACATTGCCTGACTGAAACTTTCTACCCATTAAAAACTAACTTCCCATTTCCTCATTTTTCCAATCCCTAGCAACCACCACTCTACTCTCTAATCCTATGAATCTGACTTGTTTAGACACCTCACAGAAATGGAATCATACACTATTTACCCTTCTGCAACTAGCTTACTTCACTTACACAATGTGTTCCAGGTTGAACAACGTTGTTGCAAATGGCAACATTTCTTTTTTTTTTTTTAATGGCTAAATAATATTTCATTGTATGCAGGTAACATACTTTCTTCATCCATTCAGCGTGAGCTCTTATTTTTAACATGATGACCAAAATAGCTTTGTTTCCCTTATTAATATGTTGCTTTTACATATTCAGGTATTTATTCATTCATTTATAACACACTATCTGAATATTCATCATGAGCAAGACACTATGCTAATGGTTCGGACAGAAATTAAAAGGATGTATTACCAATTCATTGCCCTGAAGAAGTTTGCCACCTAGTTATTTCACCCAATGGATACTCTGTAATGGTAATTTTATTTTGAATGTAATTTATTATTTCCCATAGTTCATGAATGAATTGGCTTAACAATTAGTTCAAAATTCACACAAAGAGAAAAGAGAAAATCTAAACTCTTTCCAAGCCCTAAAATACTTTAATATTTAAGTATAATCAACAGTTGATTATCCTGGCAGAAAAATCCATTTTAGTTTTTGTTTTCTTTCTTTTTTTTTTTCTAATGAGCAAGGTAGTTTGTTTTATGTTTGTGTAAATAGGTCTGGGAATTCTTCCCAAAAATTTATGAGTATCTTCACAACATGTAACACATATTCTAAATGTATTATTGAGCACAACAAAAAGAAAATACAACTTCCAGATGAATTCCAATATTAAAAATAGATTTTTTTTAACACATTTGCTTTCAACAAACAAGCCACACTATCTCACAGTGGGGGAAAAAAAAGAAGAAAGGAAAGTTATTTTTAAGTCTTCCCTAATATTAAATACCATTCTTCCAGTGACATAAAGGATAGGTTCTGTGGAATACTGAAAACATGAAGTCTGGGCTTCAACTAGATGTACCTCAGATGTCACCTCAGAAAAGCCACTTGCGTTTATGTATACAATGGAATATTACTCAGCCATTAGAAATGGCAAACACCCACCATTTGCTTCAACGTGGATGGAACTGGAGGGTATTATGCTGAGTGAAATGAGTCAGTCGGAGAAGGACAAACATTATATGTTCTCATTCATTTGGGGAATATAAATAATAGTGAAAGGGAATATAAGGGAAGGGAGAAGAAATGTGTGGGAAATATCAGAAAGGGAGACAGAACATAAAGACTCCTAACTCTGGGAAACGAACTAAGGGTGGTGGAAGGGGAGGAGGGCGGGGGTGGGGGTGAATGGGTGACGGGCACTGGGGTGGGCACTTGACAGGATGAGCACTGGGTGTTATTCTGTATGTTGGCAAATTGAACACCAATAAAAATAAATTTATTAAAAAGAAATGAAAAATGAAAAAAGAAAAGCCACTTGCTCTATTTCTCATAAACTGAGAAATAGACGTCAGAAATTAATAAATTTTATTAATATCAGAAAATTAATAAAATCTAAAATTATATTGATATAAATTGCAGTTCAGCTGTATTTTCTCTGGAGACATTTGTTACAATAGTCTAAACCTCCCATTGGTCTCACAATGATAACGATGGTAGGGTAATATAGGAACCGTGCATTCAATCTTATTCTACTGATGCAGAGTTCCACTTACAGTGGCTACTCAATGGATTCTCTCCAAGGGAAGCATTTCAGACAGTAAATTCTTGAGTTTTAGTTGAAATTTAAAGGTTTCATCCTTAGAGTTCAAAGATGATAGTAAAAGCTGATTGTAAAGTAGAATCATAATTGGTTTTAATATAGATAACCTCTCATTAGCCAATGTTTCTTGCAACATTGGAATATAGAAACACATCATCAAACAACTTAATTTTCAGCGAAATACAGTGCACATCAGGTAGTCATGCCCTAGATGTTTGAATAATATGCATCCAAACTGCATGAATTTTTATGACTATTCTACCTTTAGAAGATAAGTCTTGAAATAAATTGTAACTTTTCCATTTTCCAATTAAGAGTTCAAGTTGAGAGATTTGGGATGTGGAAATGTGAAAGAGCTCTTCATGAAGAAAATAAATACTTCTGAATTTTCAATGTCAGAATCCTCATTTCCCTGCTACAATTATTGCACAGTGTGAAAACTACAGTGAAACACATGTCCCAATGACTATAGCTTTGCATGCAACCTAAATCATAAATGCTATAGGTCTTCATCAGAAAAAAGAGTGCAGAGAGAAAAGTATACAGATGCCGACATTCTACTACATGCCACACAGGAGGCTGGATTTTACCCCTGTCCCATTAAAGAATACTTTTGTACACATTTTATATGTGAAATTATAAAAAATAAGTAACATGGCATTTTCCTTTCTCCCTTTCAGGGTCCTAGCAATAAAATACACACACTGTAAAATGGTGATACTTACAAATACTTTTGAAGTTGGTAAAATTTCCTGGATAGATTTCAATGGACTAATAAGATACTGTAGGATATATGTTTGAAAAGAGATGAAGTACAATGTAATGCACTTAAAAAAAAAGAATTTAGAGTAGAAATTTTAAATTTTAAAGATCTGCTATGCCTAAATATCTTTAGGATAAATCTTATAATCATCCTATACTATGAAAAATACATGTAAGGAAAGATTATTAACTGCTTTCTAGCTCCCATAAAATGGACACAGATTGAGATGGCTGACACCATCTGCACACCTGTGCTACCACCACATTCCATTTCCCTACTTCTGATAATGCACTCAAATATCTGGTTACAGGTATCCTCAAATAATGGGACCTCAGTACATTCTTTCTTCCTCCATCACACTGCTTCAATTACCTAAACCAAGTCAATCAGACTTTTTGCCCAGATTTTCCAAAGTCAAGATGGAACGGGGGAATTGTCCCTAAACAGATGGAAACATGAAGCCATGGTCCCTGATGTGTAGAGAACACACACTCCTAGAAGAGATTAGAAAGCTAATATGCAGAGATCTGTAGAGAAAAAACAGAGAGAGGGAGTAATGTTGACCGAGTTCTCCTTATATTTGAGGTCAGTTCCCTAATCAAACCTACATCAACCTCATCCATGCTCAATTTCTGTCACTTGCAACCACTAGCATCTTCTCTCATACCCTTAGCATTTTAGAACAGGTTGTTAATACTGGCTAACTCAAATATAAATTTTAAACAGTTACATAGTTTTATATATATATTTTATATATATTATATATATATAATATATATATATATATATATATGCCTGCAATGTGGGCAGCCCGGGTGGCTCAGCGGTTTGGCACCACCCTCGGCTCAGGGCCTGATCTTGGGGACCCGGGATCGAGTCCCGTGTCAGGCTCCCTGCATGGAGCCTGCTTCTCCCTTTGCTGCTCTCTCTTTCTCTCTGTGTTTCTCATGAATAAATAAAACTAAAATCTTAAAAAAAATAAAAAAAATTAAAACCTGCAATGTAATTAAATTCACAGGGATATCACATTAAGTTAGCACTCCATCATCATAGCTAATTTAAAAAATTTAAAACTTAACTCCCATTCTTACATATACTTTTAGTTTACTATGTTTGTTTTTTATATTATCTCAATCTTCGACAGTCTAAGTGTTTTGGTTTTAGAGTCTTTTTTTTCACTGTGATATATATACTTAAGTCACTAGATAATAATGTAAGAAACTATAGTACATCATTAATAGCAACTAATATAATAACTACTAACCATGAGCCAGGTATTTGCCAAGCTCATTTTATGCCTTGTTGTGGTTGTTTCAATACTCTTATGAGTCAATTATTATAATCCCACTTAATGAATTCATTGAGGCACAAAAGTTAAGTAATGTACTCAAAGCTATGCAGCTAGTAAATGTGAAAGAACTGGGATTAAAATCCAGACAATTTCACTCTAGATTTTAAAAGGACATATTCAAACATAAAGAAGTATTTGTAAAATGAGTTCTGAAGTTGCAAAGTAGAAGTACTATATACCATATACATATGGTAGGGATAAGAATTAAAATAGATCACAATCATCATTCTCTAGCTCATTCCCATTCCCAAAGGAATTATCAAAGTGATATCGTGGCTTTAACTCTCATCGCCTCTTAGCTTTAGTTTTATTTTTTTAAGATTTAATTTTGTATTCATGAGAGACAGATGGAGAGAGAGAGAGAGAGAGAGAGAGGAGAGAGAGAGAGAGAGAAGCAGAGACACAGGCAGAGGGAGAAGCAGGCTCCATGCAGGGAGCCTGACGTGGGACTTGATCCCAGGTCTCCAGGATCAGGCCCTGGGCTGAAGGTGCCGCTAAACCACTGAGCCACCTGGCCTGCCCTTAGCTTTAGTTTTTATAGTATTTCTAGTTTGTGGCGTGGTGTTTAGGACATAATACTCACTAAAAACTCAATGAATGAAAGAGTAGAGTCATTCATTTATGAATCAAAGAATCTATAGGAAAATGAGAGCATAAAACAAGGAGTATATGCAGAAAGATTAGAGAAACTGTGAAGGGCACTGAAACAATTAAATCTCTCCCAAAGATGTCAAAATCATATTGCACTCCATCTTTCCACTAATCCCTATTACAAGACCAGAACTGAGTTATTTTCTCTCCTCTTTGGGATGTTAAGGAGCTTCAAGGTTATCATATTCCAAACTCCCTTTCTTTGCCCCCAGCAGCACTTTAGTGAGGACTGACTATGTAGATATAGGGTACCTATTTTAGATAGTGCTCTCTGGCTTCCCAGCTACAAGTTTCTGAAGACCAGCTTGTTTCCTGCACATTTAATGAAGCCCACAGTCAAGTGGAAAAGCAACATAGAAAGGAGGTCAGACCAAGATCTGGGTTCCCCGCCCTTTAGCAGTGTGGTTTAACTGTGAGAACTAAGAGATAAGCAAAATTTAAGGTACAGAGTCTTTCTCTATTTCCCTTTCTTAGCTTCTTTGCTAACAAGACATGGGTGCTACATTAGGAATCTGTTCATTGCTAGATTTATCTTCTTTACTTGTCATTATTGGGATCAGGGGCATAATACTTGGCAATGAAAGGGAGGTGGTCAGGAAAGAGAAACTCCATCTAGTTCATCACTAATTTCTCAAGTTCTGTCTTACTCTGAAACCCATGACAGAAGACAATTCAATTACGTGTAAGGTGAATTAGCCATTGACTCTTCTGCTTTCTGTTGACTAGTGTAATTACAACATATGATTTTAATCTCCTAAGTCAAAACTCCCATTGGTAGCCCATGCTCTCAATCTAGTCTGCAGAAGTATTTTGTTTTCCTAATATTGTCTTTAGAAATATTGAACCATCATTTTTTTTTCAAATTAAGACGTGTTTGCCTCCACTAGGATCAGGTCCAATGTAAAGAGGTACCTTATTTCTCACTACCCATTTTAAACATTGAAACTTTAAGTCCTAACTAATGCAGTAAGATTTTTAGAAGGTGGGAGGGGAGGGGAATATAAAAGCCATACAGATTGTGAAGAGTAGACTAAAATTCTCTTTGTTTGATGATGACAGAATTGTGTATTTAGAAAATCTCAAAGAATTAACAACAACAACAAACTCCTGGAACTAATTAGTGATTATAGCATGGTTGCAGGATACATGATTATATAAAAGTTAATCACTTTTCAATATACCAGCAATGAACTATTGAATTTTAATTAAAAACACAATACCATTTACAGTAGCTTCCAAGAAAATGAAATGCTTATGTATAAAATGTAAATCTGTAGAAGATATGTATGAAAAAACTACAAAACTGACGAACAAAACTAAGGAAGAATTAAATAAATGAAGAGAAATTCTATGTTCATGGATAGCAAGACTCAATGTTGCAAAGATGTCAGTTCCTCACAATTTGATCTATGGCTTCAAGCAAATACCAATCAAAACCCCTCAAACTTATTTTGTTGATACTGAAAAATTGATTCCAAAGTTTAATGAAAGACAAAGGCCCTAAAGAGCCAACAAAACATTCGAAGACTAAAACCTAATTGGATAACGGAAAAGGATGTAGAGCCCAAAACTACATTTACAAAAATATAGTCAATTGATCTTTAATGAAGGAGCAAAGACAAAAAAAATGTAGTAAAGAAATTTTTAATAATTAATAAATTATTAATAAATTAATAACTAAGATTGTACATCCACATGCTAAAAAAAAAATCAATCCAGACACAGACCTTACATCCTTCACAACAATTAAATCAAAATAAATCCCATACCTAAAATTGTAAAACCATAAAAATTCTAGATCATAAGAGAAAATCCATTCACTGACTGAACTTTATAAGACAATGATTTTTTAGATGTAACACCAAAGCCACAGTCCATGGAAGAAATAACTGAGAAGTTGGACTTCATTAAAATTAAAATCTTTTCTTTGTGTAAGACAGTGCAAAAGAATGAGAAGACAAGTCAGACTGGGGAAAAATATTTGCAAAAGACACATATGATAAAGCACCGTTATCCAATATATACAAGGGACTCTTAAAACTCAATGAACAACTTGACTAAAACATAGGTTAAAGATCTGAACAAACATCTTACCAAAGAAAATACACAGATAGTATACGAAACATGCTCCACATCATGTATCATCAGGGAAATGCAAACAATGAGATATTACTACAGGCCTACTAGAATGGCCAAAACAACATGACAAAACCAAATGCTAATTAGGTTCTGGAGCAACAGGAATGCCCTTTCGTCACTGGTAGTAATGAATGCAAAATGGTACAACTAATTTGATGGACAGTTTGAGGTCCTCTTACAAAATTAACAATACTCTTAGCATATGACCCAGAATTATATTCCCTGGTATTTACCCAAAGGATTTGAAAACATACATTTCCATAAAAACTGGCACATGATGTTTATAGAAGTTTTATTCTTAATGGCCAAAATTTGGAAGCAATCAAGATGTCCATCAGGGGGTGAATGGATAAGAAACTAGTACAGGGACACCTGGGTGGCTCAGTGGTTGAGCATCTGCCTCTGGATCAGGGCGTGATCCTAGAGTCCTGGGATCGAGTCCTACATCAGGCTCCCTGCAGAGAGCCTGCTTCTCCCTCTGCCTGTGTCTCTCCCTCTCTCTGTCTCTCCTGAATAAATAAATAAAATCTTCAAAAAAAAAAAAAACCCAACTGTAATACATCCAGACAATGGGATATTTGTTCAGTAATAAAAAGAAATGAGCTATCAAGCTATGAAAAGACATAGGGGGACCTTAAATGTATAATACTAAGTGAAAGAAACCAATCTGAAAAGGCTACATACTGTATGATTCCAATTATGTACTTTCTGAAAAAGGCAAAACTATGCAGTTAGTAAAAGTACTAGTAATTGCCATTAGGGGTGAATGTAGGAATGAATAGAGAGCACAGAGTATACCTAGGTCAGTAAAAATGCTCTGCATAATACTATGATGAGGGATGTCATTATATATTTGTCCAAAACAATAGAATATGCAACATCAAGAATGAATTATATTTCAACTACAGACTTCATGTAATTAGAATTTGTCATTGTAGATCCATCAGCTGTAATAAGTAAACCACTCTGGTAGGTAATGTTGATAAAGGGAGAGCTATTTGGGGGAGCAGGGGTATATGGGAAATATCTATACCCAAAACTGTTCTTACAAATTATCTTAATAAGAAAAATTAAAAAGATTCACAAACAACCCTGAAACTCTAGTTCTCCAAAATCAAGCAGTTTTTCTCTTTAAAAAAGCCTAGCAGTATTTGGCCCATATTCTTATAAGGAAATAAGCAGCAGAAAGTTTATGATGGCTACCGTACCCCCTAAGAAATGAACTCAGAGCTGCTTGGATTTGTCACTAAGCTTACAAGGCTGGTTTTCTCAGAGTAGAGAAATATCTTTCTCTATCAAAAATAGGACTGTTAAATGGAGATTAAGAGGACAAAATGGCTCCTTATGCCCACCCAACTTTACTCATGTTACCTGCTTGCCCCATAGGCTTTGGAGTTTATGAGCCTTAGAAATGGATGGTAAAATGATGCCTATTAATGGAGAAAATATCATAGTAGTCACAATGAAACTCATAATAGATAGCACTTAATTGAGCACTTACTCTACTAAGTTCTTTATTTGCATATTACATATTGTAATGAATATCATTATCACTTTTATTTTGCAAGTGAGGAAAACAGTGGTTAGAAAAGTTAATTTCTCAAGGACACAGAGCTCATTAGTAGTTGATTTAAGAATCAAACCCAGGATATTGTGGTGTCTGAGGCCATACTTTTAGCTAACAGGTAGACTAGTTCCAAAAAATATATAAAATGTTCAACTTAATTATCTAGAGACAAGTGCTCTTTATAATCTCACATGTATGATTCTAAGGACCCTTCTCAGTAAGATTTTTACCTCAACACTGAGAATAATATCATGTAAGCTCAATATATAGGAAAAATAAAAAAATCTAAGAAATACATATTCAATAAGTTTCTAACATTAACTCTTTTGTATGATTATTTACTATTTTTGTTAATTAGTTTTAGTATGATGCATTTCACTGGGTTGTCAACAACTTCTACCTGAATTGAAATGGCTTCTTCCAGGGCTATCAGTTCTGGGATATTATTTGGAATGTGGTTAGATTTCTTGGGCCATAATCCAAGAGTTGAATCTTTGAACACTACAACCTTGGACAATGAGCAACAGAGTGTAAAAATACTTATCTTTGCATCACTTGGGATCCTAGAAACAGATGGTACACACAAATTGGGTAATCTAAGGAGAGTCATACATGTAGGCAGGGTATTGAGAAACCACAAGGTATTATATTAGTATCATTCCTAAAGTGTAAGGGATCAGTTTCCAGAACCTGGAGATAAAAAGCTCTGTAGAAAGCAATATAGCAGTCAAGCCACGGTGATGACACAGGGATATACCCAGAGAAATGAATACCTGCCCCATATCCTTCAGGCCTCCAGTCTCTTACTGGTTCTTGGCATAAGCCAGACAGAAAGAGAACCTATTGATGCCATCTATATAGGTCAGTTTTTCCAAAGTACAGAGTATTGTAGAAAAGAGAAGAGGGAATATCTAGAGTGGAAATGGAAGATATTCAGCTACCTATCCTGGGTAAAATGACCAGGCATATGCTGACAGATATATTTTCAAATATAAATCATGGCAAACTGCTATGCATCCTGTATTTAGCTGAGTAATGAAAAAGGATCTCATAGAATTTTAATGAAAGATGCAAGCTTAGAGGTCTAGTTTTATCCCCTACCTAAAGCATGAGTTATTACTAACAATACTAACAAATAGTGGTCTCAACCATTCTTAGTGTCAGCATCTAAAATGATCAAGAGTTTGTTTATTATTAGGTTAGACAGGATTCCTTACATTGCAAGTGACAGAAATCCAATTCTGACCAGTGACCTAACTGGGACATTCATGCGTGGCATTCGTGCAAAGCTGAATCCCAGGGCTTAAGCCACACCATCAGAAGCAGGGCTTTCTCTGTATTGGATTCAACTCTCCAGCAGGCTCTTTCAGTACGTTGGCAAGATGGTTGTCAATAGTTCCAATCTTGCACTCTCTCCACCTCAGATGCAAAGCTTCAGCAAAATCTATGTCTTGAATTTCCCTGGACTGATCTGTGTCATGTTTCCACTCCTCTCCCACTCACATTGTTGAGAAGGATAAAGTAATTTAATATAGTCAGGTCCTATAATCAACTGCCTACCTTGAAGGTGGGTGAGATTAAAGTATATTTCATCCAAACCACCTGGATTATTTATGAAGAACTAGTCTCAACGACAACTCAGGGTGCTATTATTCTCAGAAGGAGGGGAAACGGGTACTGGGGGAGGGTGGATAACTACCATATTTACATTACTAAAAAATCCTTCAGAATCTTCTTGCTGGTTATATGTATCTGTCCCAGCTCTGATGCAATCATCAAGAGATTATTTATGCTTGCTTCTGCACAATGTTCTTCATGTATCTGACAATATCCCTCATACTTCTGTATTACTCTAAGTTCTTGCTATTCAGACACAGCCAGTAGCTTTTATCTACTCTTCATGGAATGTATATTCTAGATCTCATGTCATCCTGGACACTCTCCTTTGCATTCTGTGCAATTTATCAATGGTCCTCTTAAAGAATAGCTCCCAAGAGTAGCTCCCGAGAGAAGGATGCCAAATGGATAACTCACAAGTTCAACGTTTATTGAATACTTTCCTTTTTCTCAGCACTTAGAAAATGCCCCAAGAATGTTACATATTTTGACATATTTAATCTTCACATCAATCTTCTGGAATAGGTACCATTATTACCACCATTTTATGAAGCATTGAGAAGCAACTTGCCCAAGTTTACTTGGCTAATAAATGAAATATTTTAAATTCAAACCCAAGCAATTTTGCATCCCACATTTGTACTACAATCCATTCCAAGAATCAAAAGGCACAGCACTTGTATGTAAGCCTTTGAGGAAAAATTTTTTCAATCACATTACTAAGTCAAGAAATGGAAATTCTCTCAACTTAAGAGACCACTTTCAACTATCAAATTGTCATGTTTTAATAACAGCCAAAACAAGTCAGTGGAAAATGCAAAGTATCTTATATTGCTGGTGTTAGTGGGAAAATATTTCTGTAAAACCATCAGGGATTATGTTAACTAGAGTGACAGAAACATATTCTTTAGAAATATATAACCTATGGATGTATTCAAATCTGTTAACTACTGTGATGTAAAATGTTATTAATAACAGCAAGCACCAGAAACAACCTAAACATTGAGCAATTAGAGATTGGTTAAATAAATTTTGAGACACCCTCACAATGGAATATCAATATTAAAAATTCTGGTATACAATAGCTAATAATACAATTTTTTTTTCTATTTCACTGAATGATATCCCCAAAAAGTATATTATGAGAAATTGGAATAGGAGGAGCTAATTATCTTTTTTTTTTTTTGCTAATTATCTTTTATACAGATTCTGAACAGAATGAATTGACATGGCTCACTCCCTCAACAATTCAATTCATAGAAATAGGATGCCAACCAATCTTGCTAGAAGCAGATCTATTCCAGAGGATGAATATATCTGAACTGAGAGTTAACTGTGTCTGTACCCCATATTGGCAACAACCACTATTTATCAGATTGTGTTAACCTCTGGCAGATACCAGCATCACAAGTAAAGGAACATTCGTTTTCTACTTTCCTTCAGCAGTTGTATGTGAGCGAAAATCTCTATTAGATCTTTTTATGCTACTTTGGGCAGAATTTCCAGCTTCTTCATCTCTAATCCTTTTAGAAAAGGACATCTGGAGGCATAAAGGAAATTATTTCTGTCTTGTAGGAGATCTTCCCCATTTTCTCTCTGAATTTAGTTGAAAAATAAAGTCTCAACCATATGTAGGAGACTTTTCCCTCTGCTTGTACTACCCAAGCCATACAATTTGAAGCACAATATTTTTGTGTATAAAATACCATGTTCGTTGTGGAAGATGTAAAAAATAGAACCAACTTTTGGAAAATGAAAGAAGGGAAAATAATCTATAATCCTACCACTAGAAGTACCACTTTTATCATCTTGTCTATCTATTTCTGGAATTTTACCATAGAAACACATACGTGTGTTTTAGACACACATGAAATCACACTGCACCCTGTGCTGTAACTCTTCCATAACTACTGAAATAACAGAAATACCTTTACCTATCATTGCATATCCTAAAGCAGGAGGTTTACCATATAGATTCCAATTTATTGTTAAAAAAGAAAAGTTAAGATTCCCAAGTGAAGAAAGCAAGAGTCCTTTGATGCTTCTATTTGTGCTAGTATTATAGCCACCACTAAAAGCAGCTACAGATGAAGAAAGAAATGGGAACAAAAGGGGATCTAATATTTATTATTAATAATATCTTTTACTTTACATTCATGAACTCATCGCAATCATAACCCCTTGAGATATGAATGTTTATTCTCCTTTTCCCATACAAAGAAATTGAGAGTCTGAAGGTTATATGTTACCCAAGGTTGCATTACTATAAAATGGGAAGCCAGAACAGAACTTTCTTCTGTATGATCCTAATCATGTTACTATAAAATGGGAAAACCGGGACACAAACTCGGTCATGTCCAAAATTTTCATGCTATTTACACTTTACCACCACCTCCTGAAAATTCTTTATCCATGTGCTCATTTGATTTTTTTAAACAAATAATCTATTAAATGCTCGCTAGTTTACAGGCACTAGATCAGAAACTGTGAATACAAAATTAAATAAGCCAGAATAGGTTCCTCTTTGATGAAGTTTACATGCCAGAAGGGGAGACAGGAAATAGACAAGAAAACACATACACAATTAACATCAACAGATAGGCCCTCCCTCCCAAATACTCCCATAGGAAATGAGGTCCAAACTTTGGGCATTTCTAAAAGGGGTCTCTGAGTCAAAGGCTGTGTCCCAGAACCATTACACATCAGGTCATTTCAGACTCCAGGGAGTCATCTGGGAAGATCCTTAACTATTTCAGCTTGTGTTCTCTTGGTTCTGGCTGACAGTAAGCACCCTGCTTAGAGTTCATTCATGACGAGTTTTCCTTCCAAATCAATAATCACAAGACTCTGGGATCAGGAAAACACCGTAGCCTGCACTGTCACAGTATGTTGCCTAATGCTTTAGGAGCATGAATTATGGATCCAGATTGCCTGGGTTGAAAGCCTCCACTAGGTGGCAGGGCTTGGGCAAGCTATGTCATTACTCTTGGCCATGATCTTTTCAATTTATAAAACGGACATAATAATGAGAAGAAGAATGAAAAGGGAGAAGAAAAAGAAGAACAACTTACCTGATAGGTAACTCTGAGCAGTAAATGAATTGAAATATGTGAAGAACATTGAACAGAGCCAATGCTCTGTTCAATGGTTTATTTCTTATTTATTTATTTTATTTTTTATTGGTGTTCAATTTACCAACATACAGAATAACCCCCAGTGCCCGTCACCCATTCACTCCCACCCCCCGCCCTCCTCCCCTTCTACCACCCCTAGTTCGTTTCCCAGAGTTAGCAGTCTTTATGTTCTGTCTCCCTTTCTGATATTTCCCACACATTTCTTCTCCCTTCCCTTATATTCCCTTTCACTATTATTTATATTCCCCAAATGAATGAGAACATATAATGTTTGTCCTTCTCCGATTGACTTAATTCACTCAGCATCATACCCTCCAGTTCCATCCACGTTGAAGCAAATGGTGGGTATTTGTCGTTTCTAATGGCTGAGGAATATTCCATTGTATACATAAACCACAGCTTCTTTATCCATTCATCTTTTGATGGACACCGAGGCTCCTTCCACAGTTTGGCTATTGTGGACATTGCTGCTAGAAACATCGGGGTGCAGGTGTCCCGGCGTTTCATTGCATCTGTATCTTTGGGGTAAATCCCCAACAGTGCAATTGCTGGGTCATAGGGCAGGTCTATTTTTAACTCTTTGAGGAACCTCCACACAGTTTTCCAGAGTGGCTGCACCAGTTCACATTCCCACCAACAGTGGAAGAGGGTTCCCTTTTCTCCGCATCCTCTCTAACATTTGTGGTTTCCTGCCTTGTTAATTTTCCCCATTCTCACTGGTGTGAGGTGGTATCTCATTGTGGGTTTGATCTGTATTTCCCTGATGGCAAGTGATGCAGAGCATTTTCTCATGTGCATGTTGGCCATGTCTATGTCTTCCTCTGTGAGATTTCTCTTCATGTCTTTTGCTCATTTCATGATTGGATTGTTTGTTTCTTTGGTGTTGAGTTTAATAAGTTCTTTATAGATCTTGGATACTAGCCCTTTATCTGATATGTCATTTGCAAATATCTTCTCCCATTCTGTAGGTTGTCTTTTAGTTTTTTGGACTGTATCCTTTGCTGTGCTATTTTTTATTTTTTATAATAAATTTATTTTAATTGATGTTCAATTTACCAACATACAGAATAACCCCCAGCGCTCATCCTGTCAAGTGCCCCCCTCAGTGCCCATCACCCATTCACCCCCACCCCCAGCCCTCCTCCCCTTCCACCACCCCTAGTTCGTTTCCCAGAGTTAGGAGTCTTTATGTTCTGTCTCCCTTTCTGATATTTCCCACACATTTCTTCCCCGGTGGCTCAGCGGTTTAGTGCCGCCTTCCTCCCGGCGTGGGATCCTGGAGACCCGGGATCGGGTCCCATGTCGGGCTCCCTGCATGGAGCCTGTTTCTCCCTCTGCCTGTGCCTCTGTCTCTCTATGTCTCTCATGCACAAGTAAATAAGATCTTTAAAAAAATAAATAAAATAAAATAAAATAAAATAAAATAAAATAAAATAAAATACCTGTTCAATGGTTTATAAGTGTTTCTACTATAGTACTGTGATGTAATGCCCTGGGATCTGGGGTCCTGGAGGCACATCTCAACATGAAAAGCACTAAAATCAAACACATGTAGGCATCATTTGGGGCCCTACCACTCACTGGCTGAATAATACTGAACATTTCTCCAAATTTCATTTTAACCTTAAAATGGAGATTTCATTGATACCTACTTTAAAATATTTTGAAAATAAGATAATGTGGAAAAGTATGGAACAATGTGCCTAAAATATGATTAGATTCTGCAAAATGTTAACTATGATTATTAACCTTACAGTCACAGAACATATTAGAAAGTCATGCACTCACCCACCACTCTACAATGCACCAAGCTTGCCCTCTAATGGGGACATCAGGGTCTCTGGTTGCTAATTCATCGAAGCCTCCCATGGTGAGAAGAAAAATATTTCATTCTAACAGATGAGATATTTTCTACAAGTGAGCTAAATCAGGAAGCTGAGCCATGAGAATTTTGAAAGGGAGACAGACAGAGACAAAGCAGAAGCAAGCATATGTTAAGAAACAGATGACCCTTATAGTCTCAGAGTGCACCTCTCTACTTGTAGTTTCCTTATGTATTATTCTCTATTGTCATATCGGTTTTTTTTAAATTTCCCTGGGTATATTATTGTATCAGTATCCCCTTTTGATATTCTAGAACTATTATGTAAAAGAAGAAAAGAAATGAGTTATCCCATGAAATTTCATATAGTACTTTCCAGGTGTCCCCACAAAACTGTGTTATGCTAAACCTGGGGGCCAAGTTCCTACTGATTCCAAGTCAGGACTTTGTTTTCATTCCTATCCTATTATGCCAGGAATGCATTTTCCCTTAGACTTTGCTCAATTATCAGAGGCTGTCTGACACTCTATCTCATTTTGTCTTTTTAATAATTCCCAGCTTCCAGCATCAATTCTCAAATATAGATGTAATTAATATGCTAGAAAACTAAATTTTATATGGAGTTATCAGAAGCACCTGCTCCTATAATGTTTCTCCTCACTCTGATATTCTTTGGCATGTTCAGTAAGTTTACTGAGTGCCTACTATGTGCACTGCATTCAACAAGACAGATGAGTCTCTGCCTCACTAACTGTACATTCCAGTGGGGGAGCAAGACAAATTACAAAAATACAAACAAATGTGGAAAATGTTATTCAGAAAATCCAAAATGAAAGGGAATGAACAGAGATGAAAATTGCGGGAGAGGAGTATCAGGAAAGACCTCTCATTAGAGGTAATACCCAAGTGATCCGAAGACTTAGATGTAAGAAAGACAGAATAAGGTAAAATCCACGAGAAAACGAGCAAGTAAAAAGTACAAAAGCATAACATCCTTGAGGTGGGAATAAATTTGATGTATTAAGGCACAAAAAGAAGGCCTGTGTGGCTGCTGTCTGGAAAGCAATGGGGAATGAGGGAAAAGATAGATCAGAGAGGCTTAGGGCTTAGAAAAAAGATTGGTTCATGATGTCTTGTTTTTCTCATTTGTGAACAATCAAGTGGTTGGAGGTAAAGGGAGGACAAGTACTAGGCTGAAGGCACAGGTGCATTTAAACCATATGACGCCACTTTCTATGGCTCTGTAACATAATCAGAAATCTAAACTGGAGTCCACACTCAGAACCTCCCACTATGATCTTCAAAGGCAGAATACAGAAAACTTACACTTGAATGGGGTTCTTCTAAGCCTTAGTTCTTCTTCTGCAAAATAGTGATAATAATAACCTATCATTGGAAGCAAAGGATATCCTCAGCACCAAGGTGTGACGTGGATAAACACATTAAGACCAAAGAGTTTTCTGTACCACTGTGTTCATTGCAGCGCCATTCACGATAACCAAGATATGGAAACAAGTCGACTGTCCAGCAATACATGAATGAATAAAGAAAGCATGGTATGTTTTACATACATACTACTACTTGGCCTTATACGGAAGAAAAATCCTGCCCTATGTGACAAAATGGATGAATTTCAAGGAAAGGACCTTATGCTAAGTGAAATAAGCCAGTCACAGAAATCATGCAGTATCATGATTTCACTTATATGAGGGATTCCTCATATAAAAAGAGTCAAACTCATAGAAGCAGAGAATATAATGATGAGTTCCAGGGACTGGGAGGTGGGGGATATACAGAGTTGTTATTCAATGGGTAAAAAGTTTCACTTATGCTAGATGAATAAATTCTAAAGATACATAATACAATAGAGCAACAATATTAACAGTATGGTATTTAGCATTTCAAAATTTGTTAAGAAATGTTCTTACCACATACATACACACAAAAAGGAACATAGGAAATTCTGAGAGGTGATGGATATGCCTTGACTGGGGTGATGATACCATTAATGTTTACTCTTGTCTAAAATCATCAAATTGTACACATTAAATGTTTGCATACCTTTGTATATCAATTATACTTAAATAAAGCTGCTTTTTAAAATGACAGTTTAAAAATAAAAAAAAAAAACAACAACCTAGGGTCATGTGCCTGGATCTGTTGATAGAGTGTACAATCCTTGATCCAGGGTTGTGAGTTTGAGCCCAACGTTGGATGTAGAGATTACTTAAAGTCATTTTTTAAAAACCCTGCACAACTGAGATAGTAAGGTGCTAAATCTCTGTCTTGCTTTCCTCACTTACACAGCAGTTGAGGAAACTGCTTCCTGGAAATCCAGTCTTGTGCCTATGGGCATGAATGACTCCACAATACATTTTCAAGACATAAATCATTTTCTCTGTACGTTTTTTATGCTTCATAATGATGCTAATGGCTGAAAGGTCACCAATTTCTTGGCTGTTTATAGTCAGCAGGGTTAATTTTTTCAACTGGTCAGGAAATGTCAAACCCATTCAGTAGCATTATTCACTTCATTAGATAATGCAGTATAATTTAATGTTTTGGGAATCAAAGAAAAGATGCATTTAAAGAATACCTTGGAATAAGATCAAGAATATTATTTAAAAGGGAAATTCTGTACTTAAATTACCATCATCACTACAGCTGATTATCTTTTCTCAGAAAATGACCCCATACATCTATATGTCAAATAACTATATATGTCATTTTCCAAATAGCCCTGGGCGGTGCTTTAAAAAACCTTTAGAACCATTATATAATCATTCCAATAGCAAATATTTATTAAGCTCTTAATATGTGCAAGTCTCTGAGATGAGCATTTGAAATAAATTGCTTCACAGAATACTCATGACATTCTCATGAGAAAAGAACTATTGCTCTCATTTGCAAATAGGAAATGGATGCTTTGAAAAGTCTAACTAGGGGAAGGTCACCTTGCCTCTGAGGCCTCACCTCTTGAGGCATCTGGACGTGAATACAGGCACTGGCCTTGGCCGGCTCCAATTATAGCTTGAAGTCAAGGAAAGAGTTATTTCATGATTGAATGGAGTAAAAGAATATGTTTTGTGCCTAGTTCTGCACCAGCTTTGCAACCAGCCTTTCATGTTTCCCTCAAATTTCTTTTACTGGAATATTCACTATTGATATAAGAAACTGGAAAACATTTTCTGAAACCCTTCCTCTTCATGCACCTTGGTCCAGTCACCCTAGCCTCTGTCTCCAGATTGTGTTAGAGCGCTAGCACATGGCAAATACTCAATAAAAATGTGTTAAATGCATTATGAAATAATATAGTAAGAAAAAAGTAACCTGGTTAGTTATTTGTGACCCCCTAATGAAACACATTTTTCAGAACTTCATTTGTATCCACATTTGAACATAATATCCAGGGCACTGTGAAATTAAAAAAGGCAAAGAAAGATGCACTATTTGCTCAATTACTGAAGGAGAGGTTGTCCTCTGACCCTCTAAATGAAAACACATTCTTTATATAATGTGACAGCAAAGGAAATGATAGTAGTGACTTAACATTAATAAGAAATAAACCCTCAGATAAGATATCCTCAGTTCAACATCATGGAAACTTGTGGCTGTCTCAAAAAAAAAAAAAAGTCAACTAATTTCTTTACTACTTTTTGAAGATCTTGTTTATATATTCATGAGAGACACAGAGAGAGAGAGAGAGAGAGGCAGAGATACAGGCAGAGGGAGAAGCAGGCTCCCTGTGGGGAGCCCGATGTGGGACTCGATCCCAGGACCAAAGGCAGGCGTTCAACCACTGAGCCACCCAGGAGTCCCTTCTTTACTTCTTTTACATAGGATTGCCAGAGTATCTTAACAGGGAAAAATCATTGTCATAGAATCCCCATGAGATAAGTAACCAAAAATAAAATGATAATAATGTTAGAGAATAGTATCACTTTAACGATTCCTTAAATAGGTTAGTTGAATACTCCAGCAACATTTGTCCCATTTTCTTCACTAATTATTTTTTCCCTGCTGATAAAATGCTAAGCTCTAAGCCTTTGAAGAATTTTTGTGTTTTTTAATCAGTGTTATTTATAGCCCAGTAAATCTAATACTCCAGAGCTAGTGCTAAAATGTTTGTCCCAACAAAGCAAAAGGTGAATTCCCTGCTTTGCTATTTCAATGCTGTAAGAAAGGACAGATCACGCCTAAGTGCCTAGAGATGCCAAACTTCACAGGATAGGATGGCACCAAGGTGACCATGAGTGTCAAAGGAATGTGGGAAGAGAAACTACTTATTTTACAGTTTCTCCAAAAGTCAGCCCTTAAAAAACTGACCAAAAAAAAAAAAAAAAAAAGAATGTGTTTATGGTTAGATCAGTACTCTACATTAAAAGTAAAAGAGGGGAAGGGAGAAGGAGTGAGAGAAGGAGTGGGAGAAGGAGGAAGAAAAAGAAGAAGAAGAGGAGAAGAAGAAGAAGCAGAAGAAGAGTAGAAGGAAGATAGAGGATGACAACCCTGGAATGCAGACATGGGGCCTTGTATATGGTATCAAGAGACCAGTGAGCCTGCAGTCTCAATATCCCCTCTGCTACCTACAAGTGTGAAGCTTAGGAACAGATCTGAAGACCCAATTTTACATCTGTAAAATAAAATAATAACAACTCCTATGTTAGAAACATTTTTAGTGATACATTAAATAAACTACGTGGGAAGAAAGTTCTCTGTAGAATAAAATACCAAACAATTGCTTTTTGTGACAGTTTCCAGAGGAGTTAAGAATGACCAGAATTGGTTCATTTTTGCTGAAATCCCAGATAGTGAGCTCAAGGACTTGGGACAGATGACTCTTGTCCTCAGAATTCTAGTTTTCTTATCTGTAAAATGGAATATGACAGTACTTGGGCTAGCCGTTTTCTATTACCCTTCACAGATGCTCTCCAGGTTTGCCCATCCTACTCTTGGCTCTGGAGATGACTCTGCAGAGCAGATCAATCTTGTATCTCACCTCCAGGTGGATGTGGCCAGTGGCAAGCACAGATGAACAGTGGAGGGGTAAGGTGGGGGTGGGTATTTATTCCTCTGGACCCCTCCTTAGTAGAGAGGGCTTGTCTGCTACTCACTGTCCAAGTCAAAGCTCCAGTTCAATGGTCCTTTCCTATAATGACAAACACTCTCTATGGGTTCTGCTAACAGCTCCTTCTCCTTACCCCTGCAGGCCTGGAGGGGGTAACTAATACTACATTAGCAATAGTTAGAGTGCTTCACTATCCCTTGTTGTCTTCTCTCAGTTGTGATCACAACTTCGTAAAAAAATAAATTAATTAAAATTTAAAAATTAAAAAAAAAAAAGCGACTTTATGAAAATTTCTTTAGCCCATAGAAATGTCTCATTCATTTCCTGCTAAGACCAAAACGATAGCTGGTACAATAGGAAGGGCCTGAGGAAATAAGCCCTGTTGATAGAAATTTGAGATTAGGTTGCTCACATATTTAGGAAGAACATAGATCCTTCCATGTGGCACAGTGGCATTATCATTACTTGAGGTTTAACTGAAGATGGTCTGGAATGAAGTGCAAATGGAAAGCAAGAGATTGGGAGATTAAGTGGCTGTGGCACTTGGGTTCTATGGTGACAATATTGTTTAGAATGTTTTGGGGGTTAGTTAGTTGTTTCTGACAGCCCTAGAGAGCTAACAGATGCCCTGAAAAAGGAAAAAAATTGGAATCTTTAACTGTCCAGTTCATAACTCAAGTGGAAAATCATAAAGCCAGGATGATACCTTTGCTGTAGTGCTCTTTCTCCAGTAGTCATAGGGCTGATAAGTCTGGGGCTAATTGCAAGTAACAATGATTTGGAATACCAATTAAATGCTTAACTGCACCAGATCTTGTATGCAATGGCTCTACTGGAGGAGCAGCAAGACTGTGCTACATGAAGTAGCTACATTTAGGCAGAACAAAGATGAGGCTAAGAACCCTGCATCCTGAAGTCTCCTGGACAGAAAACAAATAAACAAAATACAAAAACAAGAAAAGGTAACTCCTACCATAGGCAAGACAGGAATTCAAGGCTTGGTCTGGGAAGAAATACCATATATGTAAAAAAACAAAACAAAACAAAACAAAAAAACAGAACAAAACAAAAACTACACAGGACATTGTCAATTTATATAAAGAGGAATAAGCTGGGGTAGCATGGGTGGGAGTGGACACTAATAGTGTTAGATCAAATATGCCAAAATATGAAACTTCACTTAGGGCAAATTTATTGATAAGGGTATACTCACCTCACTGGAAGTAAAATCAGTACTGTGCTTGGATGGTTAATTCAACTGGGATTCAGGAATTGCCTAAAGCTAGTGAAGTTGAGAGGTCAGAACTTCTCTGGCTTACCTGTACCTGAGTCAGAATGCTCAGGGGCATGGGAACGGCCCTGATTTAACCTCTTCAGCCATGCTCTAGCCACCCCAGGGGACACTCCCTTTACCAAAATACTAAAAATGAATCTAGAGGGGACATTGCTTTCCTTTGAAAACAATAGGTTGGCTGTGCTCCTAGACTAGAAATGACTTCAAGTGTTGCAAAGGAAGTTGCTTTCCTGACCTCAGTGGTAACAATGGGATCCTAGAGGAGTACAGGGAGGTTACAGGAAATAATTACTACTATAAGGTATACAGGAAACCTAGCAATTGAGTATTCTGGTGTATAGGGATAAAATGGCAATGGTTATTGGGCCATCGGATCATTAGGCATTACATAGATAGGCAGCTTTCTAAGGTCTACTTTACATATTTGAGTAAGAAAATTCTAGGTATTGGTGATGTGGTAAGAAATCTAATTCACATCTTTGGGGCTAATCAAGACCTTTAATACAGTATTCCGACCTAAGCTAATTCAAAAATCTAGACTCTCCTGATCATGGAGGAAGATATCTCCCTCTGAGGACAATGTCAAACAAGTGGCCATTGATGTGTGCTATCAATATTCATCCAAATCTCCTTTAAAAGGAATCTTTGGACATTTATGAGACTCTCTGAGAGTTACTTGTTATTGACTCTGTACTGAAATTAATCCCTAAAACCCCACAACACAACTATAATCTATCATTCTTAATGGAAGTCAGGTGATTAATTCCTGATCCAAAACTATCTCACAGTGGGTCCAGTGGGAAACTGATTTATGTTGTTGTTGTTTTCCTTTCATCATAGAACTTCCTATTTTGTTCCTTGACACACTGAGTAAGAGCTACCATAGTAAGGACTTGGTGGTAATCTCTAGAATTGTTCCCCACTCCAACACATGCTGACATGCTTTCTCCATGGCATTACTGCAAAGATTAAGATTAAAGATTAAGATTAAGGAAATAAAAGTCACCAAAGATGTGAAGAATGTGTAAGTAGGTATTACTACCTTATCTGCATTTAACTCATGTTTGGCTATAGCTAAACCTAGGGTGGTGATATTTAATTTCACAAGCATGTGAAATTGTTACACTAAAAATATTACAGCAACAATAATCATGTAAAATTGATGTGGCTTTTTTATCGATCACCTAAAAGCCATAACTTGGGTCAGTGTAGAAAGGTGATCAAATCAGCCAGTTGAATAGAAGCTTGTATTGTGGAAGGTGAAAAGGAGACTTTAAAAATCTATTTCTAATATGTGTTCAAAAATATGGACTAATTTTTGACTAGGGTCAATAAACCAATATTTCCCTTGTAATGCTAACCTCAGTAGCTACCTACAGGAGGACCTTCCATAAATGGATCATTCTTCCCACAATCTGATTTAGTTCTTAATATTAAGTATGAAACAAGCAATGACTTTAGGTAGATTGATACTTAATTCTGAAGAATGTTTTTTCTAATTTCACCCAGTGAGAGACCTCAGAACTCAGGTATTTGAGATCAATATTACATAAAACTGCCCACCCAAATTTGGAGTAGAGTTTCATCAGTAACCTAAAGCCTATCAATGTTTACTCCTTCTTGCCTTCAGATCTTTATTAGCACATTTTCTTTGCTACCAAGTAGCAATTAAATTTTTTTTTTAATTTTTCTTTATTTATGATAGTCACACACAGAGAGAGAGGCAGAGACACAGGCAGAGGGAGAAGCAGGCTCCATGCACCAGGAGCCCGACGTGGGATTCGATTCCGGGTCTCCAGGATCGCGCCCTGGGCCAAAGGCAGGCGCTAAACCGCTGCGCCACCCAGGGATCCCCCAAGTAGCAATTAGATTCACAGTTTTATACTTGCCTTTGTTTCCAAATCTCCAAAGTGGATTAATGACTTTTTCAACCAGTATTTGCTTTCACTCCAGACTTTTCCTTTATGGACCTTCATTTTCCTAGAGAACTCTGCCTCAGGTGCTGCTGCCTCATCTTCCCATGTGAGTCAAAGAGGCTTAGAATAGTTGACCTACTTTCTGGTGATAGCTTGGTTTCTCTGGAAATGAAGCCCTTAATCATGTGGAATGTCTCTGAAAACACATATCCTGTTAGGTAATCTGTGACATCTCAGGTATACGGAAGGGGGTGGGGGGGTTCTTTGCTAGAAGGAAAAACAAACAAACAAACAAACAAACAAACAAACAAACAAAACACTCAGAGGCCCAAAGCTAAATCTTCCAAGGTCATAAATGAATGTACATTTCAGGTATCGGGGAATTCTTCACTGTTGCTAAAAAGCACAGGCTTTTAAAATCACAGGTGACTGTTAA
Source organism: Canis lupus dingo (assembly GCF_003254725.2). Lineage (NCBI taxonomy): Eukaryota > Metazoa > Chordata > Mammalia > Carnivora > Canidae > Canis > Canis lupus. The sequence goes on along the minus strand of NC_064244.1, from coordinate 37,921,644 downwards.
AAAGACATTTGGACCAAATCCTCAAGGTAAACATAATATTAAATGTTTCATTTATATTTTTCTGTAGAATCCAAACAGTTTTTAAAACCTACGACCTGAGTTATATTAGATATTGGGAAAGGAAGGGAGAGGTCATTCATGTAAGGACAAAGGTAGGACCCTATTAAGTCAAGAAAACGATGATCTTCTTAAACACTATATCTATTACCTGTGCCCAGTCTGGCATTTGACATATAGTAGTTTTTCATACATGTTGCCTGAATGAATGCACAAAAAGAAAAAAGACAGGGTGAAAGTTTTCCAAAGATAATCCTCACCTACATGATTCACCATTTCCCCATAAAATGAGCTTCAAGGCATCATGAGGTACTTCCTCTGGAAAAATACAACTTTTTCACACACTTTTTTTTTTTTTATTGTGCTTATAACTCAGAAGTAAATAAAAAACAGGCATGCAGGATGGATTACTATCTTTGATTTTTTTGTCTTAAAACAATTGTGCTCCATAGACTCCTCTCCAGGATTTCATTCACAAAGTCATTTATATGTCTAATATATTAAACTGTCCAGGAAAACAAAAACCTTAAGGAAATATAAATTAATGAGCATTCCAATTATATTCCTTGGTAGGTTTAAATATGTTTTTCCATCCTCTTTCCTATTTCTTTTCCCTTCCTCTTTTTTTTTTCCTTCCTCTTTTCTGTCCTTTCTGTTTTCCCCAGTCCCCATCTTATCAACCCATTTCCTTCCCAACTCTGTTCCTTTGTTTGTGGTAAATCATTTCTCATCTCTTTTACTTCTTTGATTTAAATATCATCCATGTCTCCTTGATAAAACAATTTAATTACTCTTTCTAGAAAAAAAAGCCATATCTAATCTCAATTTTACCCCCTTCCTCATAATTGGACAATTGCATTTAGTAACCTAATCAGTTTATTGTGCATGTGTGAAGAATGCTTTAATATGTTAAAGACACTGCTTTATTTGGTTGTTAGCAAAAGGAATTAATGTTTGGGTTTAGACAATTTGTGAATAGATTACTTTATATATTATACATCCTGTTAATAGCACCTGGGGCCAATATGACTTCTGTTCTTAAGGAATAGCTCCTTACAGACAGAGTTTGAATCCTAAGGAAAATTGAATGAAACATATTTCTCAGGACTAAAAAGTCTGTGCTTTTACTGGCATGGGGTCATTGTGGTGCTATTGAGTGGACTGTCTTAAGTAACATTTCTGACAAAGGTCAAAGAACTAGCTCAAGACCTAATTCATAACGATTCCTTATACAAGTTTTGGGATTGAAAATCCTGGGGTCTAGAAGTTTTTTTTTTTTTTTGAAGTTAATTTATTAGTTTTTTTCTATACACCTCAGGTAAAACATATTATCAGAAATTTTTAAATGGATATTCCCAACACTAATCCTGGAACTAAGGAAAGGTTTCCGTAGGAAATGGACTTGAGGGGAACCAGTGGCTACTTCACCCTCCTTGTGGTCATCCTGTGTAAAAACCAATTAAGATCATGGATCCCAGGTAGCTCTGAGGAAAAGCTGATGTCCTACTGTGGCTATAAAAAATTTGTCCCCACTATATTACATCCCCTACTTCTTGAAGATGCTGAAGAGGATAATGGGTCTGTTGCTCAGACTCTGAAATTCCTCCACACCATAATAAGGGAAACTCTATTTTCTCTAAGGTTTTAATAACTGAACATCCTTGAGGACAGTGCCTGTATCTTATTTGTCTTGGTGTCTCTAGCATTAAGAACATACAATATGACCAAACACCAGTACATGACAAGACTGAAAAAAAGACAGGAAGAAAAAGGGTAACAGGTAAAGCAGACAGGAAGAAAGGAAGAAAGAAAAGGTGAAATAGTGAGAGAATAGAATGAGAAAAAAAAGGGGGGGAACAGGAGGATAAGTAAAAATTATGCAGTGTCAAAGAAGTAATTAGTACTTAGCGATCAGATATACTTTATTGTAATTACTTCTTCGTCTGGAAACTGGGTCTAATATTATCTACTTTGTGGAATTTCTGTGACCATGAGAAATTATTTATTTTAAGAGACTTTTTATATATTGTCTCATTTCTACTCTGGACAGAGAGAAACTTCATTTTTCCACTCTCTTATCTAGGTTATTTACTCCTGAAAAAGTCTCTGATCCCAGCTGGGGTAAAGAAACATTTATGAATCTTCTGGGCTGTTAAAAAGGAGGTTGTCCAAAGGGAATACGTCAGATAAGAGTCAGCAAACTATTTAGGGAGCAAAGACAAGTATCAAGACAACACAGATAACCTACTGGGAAATTAGCTGGTCAGTGGTTACAACTGGAACTAAGTGGAAAGCCTCAAGAAGAAGCATCTGGGGCAAATATACTTTTGTTCCAACTCCCCCTATGGGGTCAGTCCTTGATCCAGGGACACAGAGTTTCAAAATGTCACCTTCTCCTCCTATATGATTTTTCTTCTTCATCATCTTCCTCTCTTTGAATTGAAATCTTTGTCCCTTGCTTCATCCAGTGAGAATTTGTTTGATGTGTTTGATAGCTGTATATTTGCAGTGTTAGCTCCTACCTGGCTAGTGGGGTACACAATCTGATTTAACTCTTCACTGTGAGGGCAGAAGATATACCAAGGTATGAGGGATTCAGTGAGATGGGGAGAGGTGAGAAAAACACAACACATTAATACTTTAAAACTTTTGCTTTGCTCCTGTCATGTAAAACAAACAGACACATGATAGATACTTAGTCAAAGGAAGCTATTATTTGCCAAGACAGAGTAGACCAGGATAACATTGATAGAATACTCAAACACAAAAATAAGTGACTATTAGGATTATCTGTAAAGACATATATACCCTTACTCACAGACATTTTTCTGATATCAAGACATGATGCCACACATGTACACAGAGATGAGAAAATTTTTGTTATTTACCTAATTGAAGTCTTTTGGGAGAGCAGGGAAGCCCTCTCAAGGTAGGTTTGAAATGGCTTAACAGAGCAAGGAAACGAGACATCTCACATTGTGTGTCCCACTACCGAGTCAGAAACTAACACTACAAATACACAACCATTGAGCAGACTCAATACCCAAACAAAATCATGGGTGGAATCGATCTGCCTCTGCTGGTAACTATAATGACAACCACTGCAGGGGATCCCTGAGTGGCTCAGAGGTTTGGTGTCTGCCTTCGGTCCAGGGCGTGATCCTGGAGTCCTGGGATGGAATCCCACATCAGGCTTCCTGCATGGAGCCTGCTTCTCCCTCCGCCTTTGTCTCTGCCTCTCTCTCTCTCTCTCTGTGTCTCTCATGAATAAATAAATAAAATCTTAAAAAAAAAAAATAACAACCACTGTAGAGTAATACAGTGGAGTGCCAAAGAAGAAATAAGAATTTGTGGTACGGTCAATAATCCTTATAAGAATTCAAAGAAGCCAAAATTCCTCCATGAACTAAAATTGTCAGAAAATAATATACATTGGATACAATCATTCCAAACATCTACTGAGTCAAGCCCTATGCCAAACAGCATAGACATAAAATTAATATGTGATACAGATGTCCTTCTGAAGGAATCAAAAGTCCAGAGGTAGACTAAAAATCATATAATTATAGTAGAATAATATGTATATTATTATTCTGTAATATGTTATAATTATATATAATGTATAGTCTATACATAGAGTAATTACCTAGATAATGAGCACCATGACAGTAGTATGAAGTTGGTGCATGAAAGGCTCACTGAGTTACTGATTCAAAAAAGGTAAGCTGGCTGAGTATAAGTACTTGACATGAGCAGGCTCGGGGGGGGCAGAGCACCTCTGCTTATCCTAGTTGAGTCTATTCACTCAGGCCACCCTTCACCAAAACCCCCTTTCAGCTCCTGTGACAGAGCCACATCTAAGAGTAGGCAAAAGGAAAACCATAATCTCCCACTCCCCCCTCAACTCAAAACTATGTAAAGGCACTTTAACCCTGACAAGAGCCAAATCCTCTGCCTATGGAATAAACACTATCTCGTTGGAAATATCCTTGAATTTAACAGGTATTCTAAATGCTATCTCTTGAAACCTCTAAAATTAAATACTGACATGCATCTGTATGTTTGTCCCCATCCTCTTACTGACTCACCCAGGTGTTTTCTCTAGAGATGGTCAAAAGAAAAGCAGCTCTAAAATTCTCTCCAAGTTCCCACTGATCCCAGTATTATCATCTAATCTCTTTTTTTTTTTTAAAGATCTTATTTATTTGTTCATGAGAGACAGAGAGAGAGAGAGAGAGAGGCAGAGACACAGGCAGAGGAAGAAGTGGCCTCTTCATAGGGAGCTCGATGCGGGACCCGATCCCAGACCTTGGAATCACGCCCTGAGCCAAAGGCAGATGCTCAACCGCTGAGCCACCCAGGTGTCTCTCATCTAATCTCTTTTAAACATAGAAATAGTTTCTGATTATGATTTCAGGATTGTACTAGCTAGCCACTTCACAACCTTACAATACTGTCATGCATTACTAAAAAATGCCAAAAAGGAAGTAGAACAAAATTCCCTTTTTCTCCCCCAGCTATACACACATCAAGATCAGAGCCAAAAGGGACATGTGAATAGGCAAACAAAACTTCGGCCACTTGCCTTAACATTCATAAGCATATGAAATAAAATGATGAATAAGGATAGCCACAAAAAAGCAAATATTGTGAATACTCTAGTATTATCAATCTGACAATGTCTGTTATATTTACTATATATATAGTAAATCCAATGAGTGACCAGAGCTAAATTCCTTTGAATATCCCAGAAATTTATAAACAAAAAGACAACAATCAAGGGACATAACTGTTCACTGAGCTGAACACTAATTGGTCTCAGTCAAGTTCCACCCCAGGCAATGAAAGACTCTTTGCCAACTCTTACTGAAGCAAAAGGGGCTGCTGTTTTTTGACAGCTCTGTCCATTGCCTCACGCTACTCTCAGTCAAACAAGAGAGGATTTACAGACAGAATATCATCAACGGGTCCAGGATGTTTGGATGCTTAGCTAATCCCTGAGAGGCCTGCAGTGACAGGTGAAGAACAGCACCAGAAGTAAATCAGCAAATTAGCAGAAGTGATTCAATGGAGGATGGATAGCCTAATAAGCATGCTAGAGCAATTGGATATCCACAGGCGACGAAGAAAGAAATTGACCTAAACAGCACACCTTATATAAAATTTAATGCAAAATAGATCTTGAACTTCAAATTACAACATGAAACTATAATGCTTACACATACACATGTACACACACACACACACAAAGGTATAGGAAACAATCTTCTGTGTCTATGAATAAGTCAAGAGTTTAAAATTCATACGAAATGCGTAATCCATAATGGAATAAAATTTAAATGTTGGGACCTCACCAAGATCTTGCTCTGTGAAAGATCTTATTTAGAAAATACAAAGACAAATTACAGACTAGGAGAAAATACATGTAAATCACATACTTGACAAAGTTTTTTTTTTTTAATCTAGAATATATAAAAAACTCTCAAACCTCAACTCTGAAAAATAACCCAACAGAAAATGGGCAAAATCGAGGAAGAGACACATCACTGAAGAGAATATGCTGATAACAAATAAACACAGGAACATATGTACAATATTAGTCATTAGAGAAATGTAAGTAAAACCACAGTGATACACGAATGCAGCCGTATCAGAAAAACTACAAGTACAAATAGTGATTATACCAAATACTATTAAGAGAATCACTCATAGATTGCCAGTGTGAAATGGCAAAGTCACTCTGGAAAGTAATTCGAGTTACCTTTAAAACAAAAAATGAATTTACCATACAAGCTAGCAATTGCAATCTTGGAAATGTATTCCAGAGAAATTAAAACTTATTTTCATGTAGCAATTTGTAAACAAATATGTGTATCAGCCTTATCATAACAGTCAAAACCTGGAAACTACCCAAGTGTCCTTCAATGGGTGAATGGTTAAACAAACCATATATTCATACCACGCAATACCACAAAACGATTAAAAAAGAAAAAACGATATACTTTTGCTGCACATTGTAACTCAAATGAACCTCAAGGAACTTTTGCTGAGTGGAAAGAAAAAAAATGCCCACCTCAAAAGGATATATACTTCATGATTCCGTTGATAAAACATCTGGGAAATGATACAGCCGTAGAGATGGAGAACACATTAGTGACTGTGAAGAGTTAGTTACGAGGGAGAAAGTAGATATATCTATAAAAGATATAGACACTTGGGATGGCAAAGTTAAGTATCCTGACTACAGTGTGGATTACATGAAGTCCCATGGGAGATGTAACCACACAGAGCTCCACGTGCACACACATACACACACACACTGCACTCACAAAGGAATGAATATGAATGGTAAAATCTGAATAAGGGGAAAGAGTTGTATCAAGGTCAAATTTCTACTTTGATATTGTAGTATAGTCGTACATAATATTATCATCAAAGGAAGCTGTGTAAAGGATCACAGAACCTCCCTGTACATTTTTTTGCAACTTCCGGTGATTATTTACTTTGAAATAAAGAGTTCTCTTTCTTAAAGTAAATTGCAACTTTCAGTCCAGACAAGATAGCATAGAACCATTTGTAACCTGCTACTCCCTAATAATGACAACTATATACCCTAAAAATGGTGTAAGAAAAAGAGAGGGAGCAATCTGAGCACAGCTGAGAAGGTAAGCTGGTTTGAGACCGCGGGGAGGAGCACACTGTGGTAGAGAATCTTGGTGCCCATCTAACAATAGAGACATAGACCTGGGATTCTCCAAGCCCTGACTCAGCAGAAAGCAGCCCGTGCAGGCTCATTCCTCCCACTGATGGAATGGAAGTCCCTTGATGACATCAGGCAAATGTAACACAAGTGGCAAGGGGAATCCATCTGGAGTCTCACTAAAATACCGGCACCCTGGGAAAGTACCCTCCTTTCTCATCCTGGTCTGAGATTCCCCCTTTTTGCCAAGTGATACCCAGGTGGCAAGTACTACTAGCAAGAAAGATGAAGCAGATCAGGCTGCAAAGCCAGTGTGTCCCTTCAGGCCCCCAACTCTCAGCCTCCTCCCTCAGACAGTGGATGGGGCAGGTGAGACAGGAAACAAGGAACTGTCTCAGCAAGCAGCCTGGATGAGGGAGCTGCTTTGTTTTGTCACCAAGATTTTCATCCCCACCAAAGATAAGGAGGTAGTGGCCAGAACTGAAAGGAGCATTCAAGTACATCAAACCTCCTAATTCAGGAAGCCTCAACAGTAAACCAAAAAGCAAACAAACAAACAAAAAACCACACACACACACACACACACACACAAAGATCACACCCAACAACAAAAATAACAGCAATGAAAACAGTGCTGTTAACAAGTGAGGAAAATAAATGACCAGGTATTTTATGGAAGAAGACATACAGGTGATAAATAAAAACCTGAAAAGATGCTTGACATTATTAGCCATCAGGGAAATGTAAATTAAAACCATAATAAAATACCACTGCAGTCCTACCAGATTATCTGAAGTTAAAAAAAAAAAAAAAAAAAGACAACACCAAAAGCCTTCAAGGATGTGGTGAAACTGTATCATTCACATATTGCTGATAGGAATGTAGATGTTACAGTGACTCTTGAAAATAATTGGATTTTTTTTAAATGACTTTTTTTTTTTCCATTCATGAGAGACAGAGAGAGAAAAGCAGAGACATAGGCAGAGGGAGAAACAGTCTGCCCGCATGGTACCTGATGTGGGACTTGATTCCAGAACTCCAGGACCATGCCCTGACCTGAAGGCAGAGGCTCAACTGATGAGCCACGCAGGTCTCTCTGGAAAATAGTTCACTCTCATCAAAGGAAGCATGCAGCTACCATTGGTTCCAGCAATTGTACCTTTCAACATTCATCCCAGGGAAATGAAAACTAATGCTTCCACAAAAAGTAAACACAAAAGCAGATTTATTCCTAATAGCCCCAAAATGGACCCAGCCCATATACCTCCAAAAGGTCAACAATTAGGGGCACCCGGCTGGCTTAGTTGGCAGAGCATGCAATAGTTGATCTCAGGGCTATGAGTTTGAGCCCCACGTTGGGTGTAGAAATTACTTAAAAATAAAGTCTTTATGGGGGATCACTGGGTGGCTCAGTAGTTAAGTGCCTGCCTTTGGCCCAGGGTGTGATTTTGGAGTCCCCGGATCAAGTCCCACATCAGGCTCCCTGCATGGAGCCTGCTTCTCCCTCTGCCTGTGTCTCTGCTTCTCTCTCTCTCTTTCTCTCTCTCTCTCTCTCTGTCTCTGTGTGTGTGTGTCTCATGAATAAATAATTTAAAAGTCTAAAAAAAATAAAGTCTTTACCAAAAAAAAAATAATAATAATGGGAACAATTAAATCAACTATGGAACACCCATAACATAGAATACTACTCAGCAATGAAAGGAGTGGAATACTTATAACAACTAGATGAATTTCCAGGTAATGATGCCAAAGGAAAAAACAAAAAAAAAAGGTCCTAGAAAAATAAACAGAATATTAGTTACACAACAGTTTACTAAACACTAATTTAGTAATCCCAACTCTGTGCCTGGCCCTGTTCCCAGTCTTGGGAATGAGCAGGGAACAAAGTCCCTGATATCTAGGCACGTATGTTCTAGTACGGAGAGACTAACAGCCACATATGTACAGGGTGCCTGACATTATAGATGTTGTGAAGGCAGTAAAAAAACAAAAGGCAGAGTAATGTCACACAGTTCAGAACAAAACCATTAGGTTGTATAGAGAACATGAGATTGGTGGGAAAGCTCTTAGGATTTTATTGTCATCTTGTAAGACTTTTGGGGAAACCTGTCTGAATTATCAAGGGTGGCTTGTGCTGTTGCTTCATTTTTTTGCATGGTATGGAGGACATCAGGCTATGAGTGAAGTTTACAAAAACTCTTGGCTTTTACGTTAAAAACTAAGTTTACAAAGTGGTGTTATTTTAATTTACGGGAACTTTGGCTCGTGGTACAACTGGAGGGCATGTCCTGAGAGGTCTATCAGGGGCTCAATCAGTAACAAAAGGAAGGTTTGGGCCACGAAACCATATACTGTTTGACAGGCAATTTTGATTTTTCTCCTTTGCACTTGATTCCAAAGTAAAAAGTGTTCTGTTTATGATTCCTACAACCTCATTTCTCCTGAACTGAATCTCCATCGTGATGATCCTTTAAACTTTCAAATCATTTCCCACTCCTTTCTCTGTTTCTCTTTAAAACTAAAAAGTTAACTGCTTTCCCTGGCACCACTTGCCTTGGACTCACCACTCAATACCTCTGTCTCCTCCTAATTTTCAACCAACTGAGGAAAGATGCAGCTGCCACTTTGTGTTGTATTTCTCGTCTCTGTTTCCCAGCTTTTTTGAGTCTCCAGTTTCCTCTTCCTGCTAAAGCAACTGCTCTTTAGTCTCTGCTCTTTTCCGCATGAAACATCACTTTATCTTCTGCAGCCTCTTGCTCCAGGAGATTTTTATTAACGTTACTGAGATTATCAGATGCCAATGATGTGAAAGGTGAAGACATTCTATTGATGTTCTCTTAACTAATATACATGCGTCCCCCGGGGAAGATTTTTCTTATCAAATTGCTTCCCTGTGCCTTCAAAGGACAAATGGAATGAGCTGAAACAATTATTCAGGAGCTCCAGAACTTAAGAGCAACAGCTGCTACTGATAATGAAGTAGGATTTTGTTCTGAACTATGTCACCATTAATCACATTTCTTAGATAAGTTCTTGACTCTCTTCTTGGCGTCAATGAAAAGAGACAGTGAACAGGACACCAGAAATGGAACGAGTAAGAGATGTAACTCAGATCAATGGAAGTTGCTTTTGGATTTCAGCCTCTGAATATAGCAATGGTGATTTATATAATAGAACAATTCATTTTTCTAATGATTAAAAAGCTGACAAGAGCCATGTGTCTAGTCTGCCATATTTGGGACACTTTCTTAAGTTCCACATATACAAACATTTTTTGAAAAGTAAAATAATGAGAAAAAAAATGTGAAGCAGTTCTAGCTTTGGTTAATTACTTAGCTATTCCACATAAAGTGTTTGGGGGACCTGGAATGGTTGACTTTCTCCACTTCATGTGACTAGAAATAACCCGTGCTTGGAGCCAGCATTCAGATGATTCTATATACTGCTTTCTCAATAGCTGGACCCAAGTACCCCAGCAAGAAAACTTCAGCTTGGAGTAACTTGCTCACACATCAGCCACTTGCTAATACACTCCATGTGTCTACACTGGGAGAAATTGCCATGGTCACTAACTGCCAAATCAAAATCTAGGTTAGTTTGCTGAAGCTTAGCCATTAATGTACTTTCCTCACTTCCACCAAGACAGAAGCCAAAAGATGGGCCTGGAACAAAAGAATTGCAAAACTACTGGTTCAGGCAGAGTAGACAGTAAAAGAGAAAGCATAAAAGTCGCAATTATTTTTTAAATAAAAATATGAGAAGGGCCCAGAGCCTACAAGTATTAGACGTCAGTGAAATTTTATCAAGCACTCTACTAGGCACCAGGCATGGAGCCAGATAGACAAGTCAGGCAAGATCTCTGTGGCATGGAGCTCATATGCTGGTGTTGAGAAAAAACTATGCAAATAAGTAACATGTAAATAAGAACCTTTTAGATAAAGATGAATATGGAGATAATAAAACAGGCTGATATGACTGAGTGACTTGCATGGAGTGGAAGGGGGATCAAGTGTGTAAGGCCTCTAATGGGGAGATACATGGGCTGATATGTTAATGAATAGAAGGAGATGCCCATGGACAACTGTTAGGAAAAATAATTCCCGATAAAGGGAACAGAATGTGTGAATACCTTGCAGTGGGGACAAGCTGTGTGTGAAAGGTCGGAACAGTCAGACGATAGTGTCACAGCTAAAACTGCATGAGACAAAGTTAAATAGGTAAGACAGACATGATTCAAGGCCATTGCACAAGATGAGAGAAGAGAGAAGAAAAATCACAAGGTGGTCTAAAGTCAACTCTACTCAAAGGGCAGAAGAATTTTTACAAGCTGGGGTAGGTGGGGGAATTGTACATCATCTGTGTTTGCTCTGCCTTACCCACAGTAACAATAAACTTTCTCATATTTTCATGAGAGGAAGTAGTTTTAGAACTTGGACAAAGTGCCTGCTGGTGTTAGGCTCTGCCCTCCCACAGAAACTGGGAGAGGGGAATGGTATCTTCCTGGATTACATTTCAAAGGGATGGCCCCAAGGTCTCTGAGAAAGGCCAACCACTTTTAAAACTAACGAGACATTTTAAAAGACTTACGTCTCAAAGGATCAGAGAAGAATTCACAAGTTCTCTAAAGAAGATGCTCTAGGAAAAGGGAGGTCAGGCCCTAGAGTGAGGAAGAAGGCTATTTAAAGTTTAGTCAAGCTGAGACAAATGTGAAACCATCTTGGTCAGTTGAGAGCTAGGGGAAGAGTAAAATGAGTGGAGGTTATAGATAGTGGGATACTAGGGAGTTCCATGGTGGTGACAGGAAGGTAGACTTCACTCCAAGTGCAGCAGGAAACCAGATATTAAGCAGGAGAAAATAATTATCCCGTCAACTCTCACCTACACAAATACAATACTTTGTGTGAAAGAAATGAACACGTATCAAGTACTTACAATGTATTATCACCTGCATTATTTTATGTAATCTTTATAACCTTGATGTTACATTGAAAAGACAAGCCTAGGTAACTCTAGGAGTTGTGGGTTAATTATCTGGCCATCTAACTATGATCCTCATTTTGGAGTTGAAAGAATCGAAGCTAGGAAATGTTAAGCAACCTGCCTGAAGTTACCAAGCTACTGAGTGGCACCTCATTTCCTCCAATTCTTTTTTTTTTTTTTTTTTAATTTTTTTTTTATTTTTATTTATTTATGATAGTCACACAGAGAGAGAGAGAGAGAGAGGCAGAGACACAGGCAGAGGGAGAAGCAGGCTCCATGCACCGGGAGCCCGATGTGGGATTCGATCCCGGGTCTCCAGGATCGCGCCCTGGGCCAAAGGCAGGCGCCAAACCGCTGCGCCACCCAGGGATCCCCATTTCCTCCAATTCTTAATAAGAATCCTAATGATTCCCATTTTCTGTCAGCATTCAGTTCATTGGTGAGCTCATCCAATCTCATGACTTCAAATGTCATCTTTGTAAGGATTCCACATTTTTACATCCAGCCCACATCCCTCCCTCACAGCTGGGTGATAATGGCATGTGATGTAGGTGAAGCCCTGAAAAGGGAAAACAAAATCTTTCAGGGGAAGTTCTTCAGTGTAATTTCTATTCTGATAAAGAGAGAGATGAAGACAACTTTCTGGACAACATTCTTTTACACTGTTCCACAAGGATGTGATGACCATTATTATGTAATCCTTGCTAGCACACTGAGGATAATGGAATAGAAAGATGGGGACACCCTGGGTCTCTGATGATTACTGAGCCAATAGAGCAATCCAGGATCATTGTTCAACCTTTTTTTTTAATCATATAATGGAATATTAAATAGTATTTACATCTCTTTTACTTGGTTAGTCACTGATACTAAAAGCAACCTAGATTATAGGTTGTCGTATGATCAATCAGAGCCTGTGAGCTAGCCAAACCAGCTTCCTTACTGTTTAGTAGGAGGGGGGGTGTTTTTGTTTTTGTTTTGGTTTGGTTTGGTTTGGTTTTTGTTTTTTTTTGTGGTTTACTTACTTAAGCACACTCCAAGGAAGTCCAACTGCCTGTCATACCAAATGCCCCCTCTAGAGGAAATAACTTCCTGGTGATTTTTTTATTCTACATTAATTCAAAACACTGAGCATCTGTTATATGCCAGAAAACACTCAAGGCTCTGAGAAACAGCAGCTGTGTACTCAACAGGCAAACATGCGTGACCTCATGGAATTTACATGCTAGTAAGGGAGGACAGATCATGCATGGTTCGCACTTCTAGGGCTCACATATACACAATTCTCTTTCTAGCCAAACATTTATTGATACCCATAGCAGAAAGAGCCACATGACTAGTTCTGACGAAGTCTTGCTAACGCTTTGTGAACACTGGTGATATGTGCTCCTTCTGAGCCAAAACATTTATTTTCAGTGCAAAAGACATTCTCTTCCCCTGTTTTCCATGCTTAAGGGAATATATATTGAGATTACTGTACCTCAATAGGTCTGAATTTCAAAGTCATCTCTCAGAGAACACTTATCCTAGAGAATCATCCTGACCCTCAGTTCACTTTGCATGAGAGACAAACTTTATCATGTATAACCACTGAGATTTTGTGGCTGCTTCTAATTATCTACCCTAACTCAATGAGTTAGATGGTGCATTTGGCTTTAAGTCTCTCTTTTTAAGTGTAATTTTCTCACATAAATGCAGCCCATATAAGCATTTATAAATTTTTCTCAGCTACATTTAGAAGTTATATTCTCTAAGCAACATGAATCATTTCAGTTTCAGTGTGCAATACACAGATATACATTGAGTAAAATTATTACAAACAAAGTCAGATTCTGATTGCTATTGGTCATTCATCAACAGCTTCCCTCTAAAATCCTTCTTTCCCACTGTAAAAATCCCCAGGTATCAAATTTAAAAGTCCAAACCTCCTTTTTAAAAAACAATCCAGAGCATTGGATTATATATTTTATATAAATATATATTTATATATAAAAATATATTTTATATTTTAAATTTATTTGTAAAAATTATATATAAAATATATAAATATATTTATATATAAAATATATTTTTATGTATTTATATATATTTCTTATATAAAAATATAAAATATATTTTATATATTATATATATATATAAAGCCATATAAAGCTAGACTAGGGATCCCTGGGTGGCGCAGCGGTTTGGCGCCTGCCTTTGGCCCAGGGCGCGATCCTGGAGACCCGGGATCGAATCCCACGTCAGGCTCCCGGTGCATGGAGCCTGCTTCTCCCTCTGCCTATGTCTCTGCCTCTCTCTCTCTCTCTCTATGTGACTATCATAAATAAATAAAATTAAAAAAAAAATTAAAGCTAGACTAATTAGTTCATATTTAGGATAGAAATTGGAATCAGAGAAATCAGTCTATTTGCAGCAGAATGATGAGTGCATCCCCACCATATTTTTTCAGACAATCTCTAAATGTCCCAGGAAACTAAGTGCCTATCTGTCATCCCAGGAGATTACTGCGTTGTGAACAGTGTTCTTATTCAGCTGCCTTCCAAGGTATTTGCTCTAGAATTTCTCTATTCACTTTACCACTGTAGTCTTTCTACAAAAATTCCAGTACCAAATTCATCAAGTCATAATGTGTTTAAAATGGTTATTGGATTAAGTCTCAATAAGACACATTTGATATTATCATTTTTCTTATGCTGATAATCAGGATTTCCTTCTATCTCCAGGAGATCTCTAGGGTAAGAACTTTTTTATTAAAAAAAAATGGATAAAATTTCTCTCAAATGCTGTTTTAGGGTTTCCTCATTGCAATATCCCTTTAGAAGACTATGGGCTATGGCTTTACAGGCAGAGGAAACATGCTTGCATCATCCACTGCTTTAACCTCAGGGTCCAGCTTACTGTGTATGCACAGTAGGCATTCAATAAAATGGGTTATGTACTAGCCCACCTCAATTTCCCTTAAATGATTAGCTGCATAAATACCACCGTCAAGTTTATATAATAGTTCTCAATTAATGTGTTGAATTAAATAAAAAGATGAATTAATGTATAAATTTGGAGCTGACTTGGAAATCCATTGTCATTAGTTTCATTTTATGCCATTCTAGGTCAACTTTCCAAAATAAATAGTGTTCTAAAAAACACTAAAAATTTCAACAAAATCCTCACTCTACATCTCTGGAAAGATTAGGACATACAGTTGGCCCTTGAACAACACAAGTTTGAATTGCACAAATCCATTTATATGCATTTTTTCTTAACGATACAGCATTGTACTATGAATGTATTTTCTCTTCCGTATACGTTTCTTAATAACCCTTTCTCTAGCTTACATTATCTTAAGAATACAATATACATACATATAACATACCAAATATGGTTATTGAAATGCTAATAGTAAGAGAACAGTAGAATAATAGAAGTTTTTTGGGGGGGAGTCAAAAGTCATACGCAGATTTTCTACTAGGCAAGAGGTCAGTGCCTCCTCAGCCCCATTTTGTTCAAGGGTCAGGAGTATATTCTGAATATTTCTACATGACGCAGTGCCTGGGTGGTTCTGCCTTTGGTTCAGGTCATGATCTCAGGGTTCTGGGATCCAACCCTGGGTCAGGCTCCCTGCTCAGTGGGGGAGTCTGGTTCTCCCTCCCCCTCTGTTCTCACTCATGCTCTGTCAAATAAATTAATAAAATCTTTTTAAAAAACTAAATAAATAAAGATGGCCTCCCACTGTCTTCTGGGCTCTTTTGTGTTTATGAGATTAGTAATTATTTTTACCATAATTCTTGCATCAAGTATAACTTTTTTCTTTGCTGTTCAAATATGTTCTTTATGGGTTTTCAGCTGTTTGTGATGTATTTGTATTCAGTTCTCTTTGGATTTATGATGCTTTTCCTTTTTTGAATTTTTTGGATCTGCCCATTGCAATTTTTATTTCTCATGTTTTTAAAAGTAGCTAGTATATTCTCATTTTTTTCTGTTCCATTCTTCCTTTTGTTTTTCGAGTCCAATTACATGCATATTCAATCACTTAGCATTATTCCAGGATCACTGAAATTATTTTGTGGGTTTTTTTCTTCCAACTTTTTCTTTTGTGCTTTAATAATTTCTACTGCCCTATAATTTCACCGATCCTTTCTTCAGAATTTCATAATCTGCACTTAAACCAATCACTGCATTTTTTTTTTTAATTTCAGACTTTATATCTTAGTTATAGGATTTCTCCTTGGTTCTCTTTTAGAATTTCTCTCTCAACATTCACATACCTTACTTTTGTTTTTGTA
Source organism: Canis lupus dingo (assembly GCF_003254725.2). Classification (NCBI taxonomy): domain Eukaryota; kingdom Metazoa; phylum Chordata; class Mammalia; order Carnivora; family Canidae; genus Canis; species Canis lupus. The sequence continues at coordinate 37,905,627 of NC_064244.1, read as the reverse complement.
TGTAAGGAGGTTCCATGCCCAGTGTGGAGCTTAACATGGGGTTTGAATTCATGACCTCTAGATCAAAACCTGAGATGAGATCAAGAATTGATCACTTAACCAACTAAGCCAAACAGGTGCCCCACATACCTTACTTTGATACGGATTTTGTTGTTTTGAAGTCTTATCCAGGATGTTGAAATTATTAGACAATCTGTGGATTTGCTTCTATTGATAATTTATTGCTCCCATGGTTCATTGTTGACTTATTCTGTCTAGTAATTTTGTGTGTGTGTATTAGACACTATAAATGAAGCACTGTGGGTAGTCAAAATAATCTGTGTTCACATTTGGACCAGGAAATAATTATTTCCAGGTGATAATTAAATTAATGATAGATCACCTTCATCTTCTAACAGCTTTGTATTAGGCTTTATTAGTGAAAGTCTGCTTTTGATTTTTCCTTAGTCCTAAAACATAGACTTTAGTTTTACCATGTAGTTCTTAATTCTAAAACATGGTCTTTCGGGGATTTTACTCAAAAGCCCAAGGTATTTACACTATTATAACTCAAGGAGGATTGCACCCAAACTCTTTCCAAAACCAGCAAACTGTTCAAGTTTCATTTCTTTCACTCCTGTAGTTTAATTTCTTGATGCCTCACTCCATTCAGGTCCAATTTTGAAATACAGCAAAAATCTTGAGAACATATTCACAGGTTTTGAAGCTTCCATCCTCTGTAACTTTTATCTTTCACCGGATTCCTCTTTCAATTTTCAGCCATTCTTACAACTAGGGAAAAACCATTTATATTTGCAGTCCAACTATTACGTCCCTTTTTTCAAACATTTACTCAAATTTTTTCTTGCATATCACTCTGCTGTGCTTTTAAATAACTCTTGTATATTTCTTGTTTGACATTTGTAATTGTTAGTAGCAGAAAAATCAGTCTAAGTCCATACCACCATTATTCAAATTAAGAAACTTTTACTAAAAATACCTGAGATATAAAACTGAAGCAAAGTAAGCAAAAATAAAAGATACACACACCACAAATGAATAAGACATTTAGTCTAATCAAACCTCTCTATCCATCTACAAGCTTATAGGAAAAAAGAAAAATAAGACAAGCCATGAGGGAACAGATAAATACATAATATGCAACAATTTATATGACAAGTGATCTTTTTTCTCCGGGGTATCAGTAGAATAAAAAGGAAATCAGAACCTATCCAATAAAACAGAACAAGAACACCTAAGAAAATGTTACAAATGGAGATGCCTGAGTAGCTCAGCAGCTCAGGGCCTGATCCTGGGGTCTTGGAATTGAGTTCCACATGGGCTTCCTGCTGGGAGCTTGCTTCTCCCTCTGCCTATGTCTCTGCTTCTTTTTGTCTCTTGTTGTCTCTCAAGAATAAATAAATAAAATCTTGAGGAAGAGAGAAAGAGAGAGAGAGAGAAAGAAAGAGAAAAAGAGAAAGAGAGAGAGAGAGAGAGAAAGAAAGAAAGAAAGAAAGAAAGAAAGAAAGAAAGAAAGAAAGAAAGAAAGAGAAAGAAAGAGAGAAAGAGAGAGAAAATGTTACAAATGATCCTGGTTTATAGTTTGATTTCAAAACTTTAAGAGAACATTTATGAGATTAATTAGAGAAATTTTAACATGGACTAGAAATTAGATAATGTTAGGGAATTACTGTTATGTTTATACATAACAATGGCATAATGGTGATGTAAGCATTACTTATCAGTTACAGATGTGTTCTGAAATATTTACTACTAAAATGTCACGACTGTAATATTTTAAAATTTAATAGGAAAAATAGGTAGGAAGTGAAAAATATGAACTAGCATTGGAATCACATTTACATTTTTTAAACATAGTTCAAAATAATAACTATAAGAGAATGGACTCAAGCCAGAAATAGCTAAAATGTGTCACTACTCCTGCATTCTGTGCCTACAGAAGACATTGATAAGCTATGAAGACACTTTTACTACTAATCAAGATTAACTTTCTCAGCTGAGCCATCTCGACAATTACAAAATAATGAATTGACAGTAACATGAAAGATAAAACATTCCTACAAATGTCTTCTTCTTCCATTTTATTTTCTCTTTATAAGCCAGCATTTTGTCTAATTCTTTCATAAAGTGTTTAATATGTATACCTAGGGGCAGACTCTGTGGCACAGCGGTTTAGCGCCGCCTGCAGCCCAGGGCATGATCCTGGGGACCTGGGATCGAGTCCCACATCAGGTTCTCTGTGGAGCCTGCTTCTCCCTTTGCCTGTGTCTCTGCCTCTGTGTGTGTGTGTGGGTGTGTCTGTCATGTAAGTAAATAAAATCTTTTAAAAAATAATTTAATATGTATACCTAGGAGTCTACTAGAAATAAGAAGGTTGTAAAAGACATGACAAGAACTCCCTGATACCCATTTTACACTTGGGGCCCATGGAAAAGTCTTCTTGTGTTGAGTTGGCAGAGATTTTAAAAAGCAATGCAACTTGCAACTGACCATGCAAAGAACAGCAGGCTTGAGGCCTCAATTGGAACCACAGAGACTTTGGGTCAATGAGATATAGTATTTTGTTTGATTAAACCACTGATATCTGAAGTTTATTGTTAGTAACTTGCCTAGAAGCCTAAATCAACTCAATAAGGGGGTAGAAATGTCAATAATCCTAAGTATGGGATGACCGAAATGGGTTGTTTTCAAATTGTACACCATAGGCTTTTATTAGGGGCTTATTATGTATTAATAATTTTGCTTAGTGTTTCCTAAGAATTACCTTATATTTATTACATGAATTTATAAGAACATATAAGGAGGATATTACATTTTATACTCCAAAAAATTGAAGCTCAGAATTCATCATTTCCCCATGTTCATGTAACTATGAGTCAAGGAAGCCAGAATTTTAAAGTAGGTCTGTAAAATGTGAAGCCTGTGCTCTTAACCGCTGTACTGCAGGCTCTTTGAGGGTAACATGGGACCTTATATTTTTATTGTATCCTCCAGTGAACCTGGTAAAAATATTAAGCCCATATTTTATTCAGCATGAGTGGAATACAATGAATGAATATATTTTAATGCCAGAAGTAAAGAAGACAGTTTTAGGTAATAGATTGGGTGAGGGAATTCCACTAATGAAAAGTTCTCTCTCTTCTCTATTTTAAAATACTTCATAATAGGTTGGAAAGTGCTGGTATACTGTCACATTGCTAAGTATGTCTTCTTTTCAGAGTATTTGCAGTTTCAACGAACAATGTGTGTGTAAAGCTAAGAAGAGGATTGGGAATAGTAGGAAGAGACCCTGCTCCATCTTATTACCTATGCTATTTACAAATATTGGTTTGGTATTGTAAGTATTATAGTAATAGAGTACTAGCTAATATTTTTGGAGATCTGATAATGAAGCAGGCAATGTGATAAACACTTTTTATATGTTAATTCATTTAAAACCCGAGAACTAGGATACCAGTTCTGTTACTGACATTTTACAGATAAGGAACACAAGACTTGAGAGTGTTACATGACTTGTCCAAGGTAATAGGTGAATTAAGTGGTCCAAACACTGGTCTAAGTCTAGAGTTTAAGTTCTTAATTACTGCATACTCTGTCTTCACTACTGTCCTCTCTGCTTCTCTCTGCCACCTGGATCAATGGCAAAAATGTTTTGTTAAAAAGAAAAAGGCTTCCAGTAGAAGTTGCATTCTGGTAAAAAGCATTACAGTTCTGGATTTTTTTCTCTTCTTCAAAAGTTATCCTTTTTGAAAAAGTCATTCCTTGGCATTTTCTCTACAGCCAAAGTCATGGCTTCTTCTGAAAACTGTCTGAGTTTCCGGAGCATCTCAGTGGAGATGAGCAAATTTTAGTAATTATGGCTCCCATATGGTTTAGAGACGTTGGGGCTTCCTGTATGATCAGGTCAGCAAAATCAAGATGTAAATTAACATTGACATTACTTTCCCACTTAACTTGAGCTTTGGCCAACCTCTTTTTTTAGCATCTGTTGTCCGATTCTGACTTCTTGAAAGATTAGTTGGAAGCAGGGATAAAAGATTTTAAAATAATACCTCTGAATCATAACATCTTAGACTTAGGAAGCACATTACATTATCATCTAATCCAACTTGTTCATTTTATAAGTGACAAATGTAAGGAAGGTTTTGTGACCAAAATCGCAATGGCAAATTAACTTTTTTTTTTTTTTTTTTTCCCTGATACATAGTTCAGGGCTTTTTCTATTTCATCACAAGGGAGGGATCAAGAGTGGAGTTGTTTAAGGAGAAGCAAACTGAGGGGATGATATAAATACATGAAGCTTCTTATCAGTAGAGGAGAAAAATAAGTCAGCAAGCTTCAGTTTAAGCATTGGAGGATTTCAAAAAAAAAAAAAAATTAAAATCCAGTTGTGAGAGATGACTGAATGCTAAAGAACTGCATGGTGAGAAAGTTAGTAATACTAGATTACAGACTTAAAATTTGCTTAGGACGGTTAATCTCAAGTGTTACCATACCCAGAGAACTGTAACTATGTGAAGCCAATTAACATCAGCTTGATTGTGGTAATCGTATCCCAATGTTTATGTGTAGCAAGACATTATGTTGTTCAGCTTAAATATATACAACTTTTATTTGTCAATTATACCTTAAGCTAGGAGGGGAAGAAAATAGAAGTACACTCTATTAGAGTGAGTAAAATAGAGTACACTCTAAGGTATCCACAAGCACAAAATCCTCCTACTAAAGAGTACTTAAATTAGGAATAAATACAAGTTCAAGAGTTTCTATCTCTGTGAACCTAATCCCCACCACAGCCAAGCAACATTCATGTCTTCCTTCATAAATATTTACGTAGCACTTTTGACCTACCCAATTGTTTTTTTTTTTTTCAGTTTAAAGTTAACACAGAAGAGATAGATGACTTCATGAAGCTTACATTTTAGTACAGTTCTCTCTAAAAAAAAAAAAAAAAAAAGTTATTTAAAAAATTACAAGATAAAATAACCTAAAAGTATACTAATTAACAAAATAAATGCACATTGTGATTATGAAGGACATAATAGGACAATGAAAGAATCAATGGCAATGGGAGGGTCCAGTATATAAGAGGTTATCAAAGAAAATCCCTTCAGCTGGATCTTACATGCATAAATATGGTAAACAGGGAAAGGAGCAGGGGTAAAGCATTCCAAGAAGAACAGCAGTGAATGCAAGCAAAGAGGTGGCTTGTATCCCTGAGGAGTGTGGTTTCATGGTCAGCTAAGCAACAAAATAATTTTCCTCTAGACTCACCAAATCCTCACCCAGGTATTTCTATTTTCCTACTTTTCTTATCTGCTTAAGCTTCTACATTTTCTTTTTGCCCCTGAATTTCTTCAGTGCTTTTAGGTAGACGACCATCTGGCCCAATTTAAAACCTCTAAGGAGACTTTAGTCTTTTAATAATCACCAGAGGTATTCTTGGCACACATTTAATTCCAGCATTTCTATATTGATCAGCCTAATTCCTGACATAGGGCAAGAGTTAACATTTCTATGTGCCTAGACAGATGGAAAACAAATGTCTAATATCTTACCCCATAGAAAGTCTCTTCAGTAATTCCCTGACCATCATACCCCTGGGACAACAAGAAAAAGGACTTCATGATTTCAGTGCTATTTTGAAAGAACATGCTTAATAGCATAGTTAGAATGCATTGTCAATAAGTCAGCTTTGACTTTTTTCCTCTGACAAGTATTTAACTACTATAAATGGGCCTGTTCTAGGTACCAGAGATTATAAGTAAAAACCAAAATTATGATTCCTTTCTTCTTTCAATATTATAGCATTTTTTTGCTCCTGAGTGTAGAAAGTAGATTTTATACTATTCATAGAAGCCTGTATTTTTCCTCCTTAGCACATAGTCTAACTGCAGTTAAATAACTTTGTGCACATTTAATATCCTCTACTTAATTTTAAATACCTTAAGAATAGGAGGCATATTGGTCCTGCTTATCATTATATGAATGTACATCTTTCACAGTGGGTAACAAATAGTAGGAGCCAATCAAATCTTTTTGGATGTATAAATAAAGAAATTATGTCTTTGTGTCATTCACAATCTAGAAGAATGCTAGTCTGTTTGGATTTGGAAGAGGCAAGACAAGCTCATGAAATGTTAGAAGGTGAAGCATTAACCATTCATTCTGCAAATGTTTGAGTAACTATTACGTGCCTTGTACCATGCTGGGGATAGATTATGAGCAAAACTAGAAAGGGCTTTGGTTTTACTGGGCTGTCTGGTTGTGGAACCAGATGCTAGTTGAATAATCCCAGAAACAGAAAAGCACAACTCAGACTAATGCCATGGAGTTGCTGTAAAGTGGCTCATTTAGCTTTTAGGAGCTCTAAACAGGGGATTGCCAATGGAAAGGTGACAACAGCTACCCATGGCCAAGCAATAATAGTTTTGTCTCCATAATATTAATAGCTTCCTCTCTACAGCCACAAATAAGGTAGAACTCATCACTGCATCTTAGCCAGTGAGACACTTTTTCAGGTCCTTTAGCCTACCACCCTTTGGAATCTTTTTATCTAGTTTCCTTACTCCTTCACTTGCTCCCTTTAGATGGATATCACAGTTGGACATTGACTTGGTTTGGTTGGACTCCATATCTTGTTGCCCTCCTTGGACCCTTGTTTGGCCAGTGTTCATCCATCCCACTTATAGCTTAGAATCCCAATGACTGGGGTTTTGTTTGTGCAGGAGGGAAACCATGCCTTGTGGTCATACTTCCCTGCCTGTGTACCTGTATATGCTCCTCTGCCCAGCTTCCATCCATTCTCCCCAGCTTTTCTAAATCCAGTTCAAATGCTCTAATCTTGTTCAAGTCTGATCTCTCCCAGGAGGTTTCTGATCACTTCATTACCCCTATACTATACATAGCTTTCTGTTATTTTACTTAGAAGTAAAAGGGATAGTTTTAAAATGTAAATCACACACACATAAGAACCTGTAAATGACTTCATGTGATGTCCTGCTTAAAACTCCCAAGGGTCTTTCTTTTCTCCTGAAAAGAGGGGAAAAAAAACCAAGATCCTTACCATGCCCTGCAAGGCCCTACTTGATCCGTCTCTAGTTGTTCTCTCTGATGACATCCAGTACGTTTCCACCACTCCACTCACAGAGCTTCTGCACACTGGCTTTCTTTGGTTTCTATAATATGTCAACCTCTTTCCCACCCAGTGGCCATGACATTTGCTGTTCCCTTTTCCTATAGAAACTTCTCAGCATTCAGAACACAGCCCACCTGCCTACTTCCTGCCAATCTATTATTACCTGCTCTGAGAGACCTCCCTTGAGTATCCACTCTCAAGTTACTTCTGCTTTATCCTCATCAATCTCTGTTAAATTGTTCTAACTTCTCATGGCTTTTAGCACATGCTCAAATTATGTTTACATATAAGTATAAATGGAAACTCTTATAAGTGTCTCAACTGCCCAATCTTGGTTACTGCCACATATGAATATACCTCTATTACAGTTGTCTACTTACTCCTTCCTTGGACATAGGTATCCACAGGTACCTCAACTTATTTCTTTTGATGTCTACTCAATTTTCCTGCAGCCCTCTCAGACACTGCCCTCCCCTGTGTTTCCATGCATACTATATGTATGGAGAACATTTAAGTATTATATTCCTCAACAAAGCTGAGTGCTGCAAGCCACTCAATGCTCCATCACTCTACTACCATATCAACTGACCAAACTATTTTTCACTTCCTGGATTTTCCGGAAAGAATCAGACTCAAGTGTACAGTGCTCTTCAAACTAAGGAGAAATCCTGTTCGACTCTGAATGGTCTCCTTGAAACACCTCTTTCGTAATTCAAGAAGAAGGAAGTAGACCCACCCTTCCCCCATGCTTAGCACTCATAGAATCTTCAACACTCTCAGCACAAATTTTGTTCTTTTATCCTCAAGGCTGACTTTTAGTTATGCTTATTGCAAGACAGGGTTTTAATAGATGTAGAAATAGATTTCAGCACTACTTTTTGGTTAATGTATATTATGACCTCTGATTTCTCTTTAGAGTATGGTATGTTTATCATGGTGCTTCACCCAAAAGTTACATTTCAACAGAATTTATCAAGTATCTGTATCCAGAATTGCATTCACTATCTTTAACAAACAATGTAATATAGGAACGTATACATCAGAATGGAAAGTTCACAAAAACAGGAGCTGGTACAGCCATGATATTGCATAACAGATTAACATCAGCCCTCTATCTCCACCCACTAGAGTCTACACCCTGTGAAAGCAAGACACTTGTTTGTCTCATTCACCTCTGTATCTTTTGAGTCAAATATAGTAGTTGAGCAGAGTATGGACTCAGAAAACATCAGGTAAATGAGCTGAACAAATAAACACTATGTGCCAGACAACACTAATAAAAACTTTACATTAAAATACACACTTCAAAGATAGTTATTGTTCTTTGTTAGATGAAAGAACTGGAGTTCAAAGCAGTTAAGTGAGTTGTCTAAGGCTATTCATGTCAGGGTGTCTAAGCTGGGATTCAAATCTAGCCACTCTAACTACAGAACCCATAAATTTCTCTGTCAGACTATCTATTCTGAGCAAAGTTAACAGGTGTACTATGTTGCCCAGATAACTATCATACTATGTACACAGAATGTAAGTATAACAAGAAAGAGGCATGCTGTAGCAACTCAAGAAAAAGCACTGTCAAACTTTACTGAGAAAGATATGCTTTCAGAAGGTTCTTCAAGGGGATAGATAGCTTCTCAGAGGAGTTTGAAGTTTTTAATTTCAATAGTTATAAATGGGAAATAAATGTACTCCATGAAAATCAGAGTGGGGTTGTAGTAGAAACAAAGACGAAAACCTATGAAGCCAAATCTGTCAATCTTAGGAGCTCATCATGTATTATATATAAAGAGAAAGAAGAAAGGACTATTTAAGGATTTAAAGACTTCAAACTGAAATCAGCAAGACAAAGAGAACAACAAACCAATCAACCAAACAGCAAATACAATGAAGAGGTCATTACTATTAAGAGGACAAAAAAACCTGATGGTGATTTGGAACCTAAGCTAGAGGAAATGACCAGAGTCTACAGGATCAGACACTTACGTAGAAGAATTAGCAAGACTCTGGGAAAGTCCACCCCTGCTAGTGGATTTTAAAAATTTGTAATGGAGCCAAATAGCATCTTTCAAGAAATCAAACTCTGCTCTGGAAAATGGAAAAATTGATTTATTAAGCTTTTCTATTATCTATTAATATAATTAATATGTTTCTATGAGTGCCTTTTCAGAGAAAGCGAAACGATGATAACAGGTCCAAAATAGTCACTGTGGTTTCTGATAGGTCATTACCATCTCTAGGCTCTTCATTACAATATTTGGCAAGTACACAAGACCATGTTTAACTTCTTGGTATCTGGTTACCTGAAGGTTATGCACAGCCATGGCCCTTTACATGTGGCTACCAGAGAAAGACCCCAGAGGAGGGGTTGAGAATTGTCCCTCCTACCTGTAGACAATATGGAATAGACAGGGGAAAAGCTATGAGCAATGATAGATAGATGATAGATAGATAGATAGATAGATAGATAGATAGATAGAGATTTAAATTCTCACAATACTAATTTCCAGTATCATTCACAACTGAATATAGTTAAAAGTCACAAGCTAGTTGAGCCTTCACCTATCTTTCTGTATCCATCACTTTGGTCTTTCTTTTATTCTTATTCCAAAATACCCAACAGGGATTTATTCCTTAAACGGCTTGAGTCTTTCGAGTATGTCAAACCATAGAAAGATCTCTGCATCACGAAGGACACAACAAAATGGTAAGTACGGTTTAACTGGATTCACCTAACAGTCTCTGGTTCCAGAAATGAAAATGATGTCTGTGATACTGTGTTGCCAACTCCAAACTCAACTTTTCAAATGGGAACAGCTTCCCATCCTCAAGTTAAGAGATCTCAGCACATTTACAGTTGCTTTCAAGGATGAAAGTAGAAACTTTGGGGATTTTCTGTCATTCTCGGCCTGTTCTTTGGCAGTCAACAAGCTCTGTCTAGTGCCTCAAATTTTGTCTATGAGAACAAGAATGCATGGAGAAATAGCTGAACCCAAGGTTGATGGGTCCCTACCCGGCTTATGACACATCAGAATAATGGATGTGGGGAGAGGAACACCCAGCAGAGAATACAAGTTCCAGTTCCACATGTGTGGTGAGAATGATGGTTTTTATTCTGCCTATGTCCTGAGGCTCTTCTGGGAATTAAGAAGTTGACAGTGGAGACAAAACAACAAATGGAAAAATTTTATCTGCCCACCTATTCTTTACACTTATCCATTCAACAAATATTTACTGAGTATACATTTATGTCAGATACTGTCCTATTCTCTGGGTATATGTGGATAGATAAAACAGAAACTGTCCCTGTTCTTACAGAACTTTCCATTTACTGGTGGATCTATGTAGATAGATGCAGGCCCATGGAGGAACCAGTCTGGAGCTATTCCAGATCCCATGACTAGCTTGAAGGAATGGGCATCAAATAGCCAGGGACTGAGGAAATTGTAGGAAGTTGTAGAAGGTGAGAGACACTGCCTCCATCATGGGAGCATACAGGAGTGTTCTGAGTGGGAAAGAACTACTCAAAACTCAAAAATGGCCATTGAAGAAAAGTGCAAGCAATGAGATCCTGCCATTGTGTTGTGTTTGTGACAACCAAGTGAAACACTGAAAATATCTTCTCTCGATCCAATTCTGAGGGACAGAGGCAGCTGAAATGGGCGTAGGATGGAGAGGAAAGAGAACCGACTATAGGTACTCCTCTCTCCCTCCACAAGCTGTCCAGCAAGCAACCAATAACAAGATGAGGGGGGACAGGAGCACTAGCTTTGAATGTGGCTCAAATTCTATTGAACATTTTAAGAATTGCACTGACACTATTTTGTGACTCGAAGTTCCAAGAAGAATCTTTATGACCTAAAGCCAGAAAAATTAATGGTCTGTTCTAGTAACCAAAACAAAACAAAACAAGAACTAGCTTAGAAAGAAAGTTGAAAGGGCAACTGGGAACAAAACAAAACAAAACAAAACAAACAAAAAACCTCACATTATAATTTTGCCCTTTAGAGATGCACTTCATTCCCTGGTATACTGATTACCCAAGATTAGTGAGATGATGCTGGCAAGGTCCAGAGTGTGGCTGTGGGAGAGGCAGGATGTGGTGGAGTGGAATAGAAGGTCATTCAGGGTGAAGAGATTAAAATATTAGAGACCTGGCGTTAGATGAGTCACCTTTGAGGATGGCAAATATTGGAGTAGAAAGACTACAAGCCACGTGCCCAAGGCCATTGTTTCTCAAAATCCAGAGTATATTCAAATCACCTAGAGAGCCTTTAATAGATATAGACAGGCTTGTTGAAGTAAGATAGGGCTTGTGCTTCTATATATTTTTACCAAGTTCCCCGATGATCTGGAATATACAACAAAGTTTGAGAACCAGTGCCCAGTATTTAGTGGAGAGAATTAACTGGTTACTATAGAATAGTATCTACCAGAAAAAAAGTATCAGTGTTGGTGTTACGTCACACATGGACTTTAAGAATCCAACATGGACATGTATGTGTGTGTGCAGGCTCTGATCCAACATATGTACATGCATGCATGTGTATGTGTGTGTATATATATTTGTGTGTATTTTTTCAAGCTCTGATCAGAGATTATTCACTTGGGAAGTAAGATTAGAAATGGAGTCAAGTGGTCAGGTATTTGTAAGCAGGTTCTATCACTAGTTGTCACCTGGAAAATTTACTCCATTTTTACTCTTCTTAGGAGTCTTTTTATGTACAATAAGGCCAATTGTAGTTGTTCCATCTTATGGTCGCTAGAATTTAAAGAATTAAAGCTTATTAAGCACTTCATGTAGTCCCTGGCATATCTAGACTCATCTCCAAGTTATGGCTGAAAAATTTCACTTGGAGATGCTCGTTTTGCCATGCAGCTTCTAGAGAAGAGACGATCGGTCCTCCCACTCTCTCTGTGAAGCTCATCACTGAGGGTGACTTTGAGCAATTTCTAAATAATTCACATGGCCAGAGGCAGGCCCAGACACAGGTACAGGTATTTATTGCTGCCTGCCTGATTTTATTTCATTCCTCTCCGGGATTCTGAAGCCCTGATGCCCCCATAAGTCACCCAGAGCATGGGAAAGGTACATCCCCTCGAAGTCACCCTGCCAGTTTGGTGGTGGCATATGACCCTAGCAGCAAGCAAAATGAGTCAAACTCCACCTCAGAGAGATTCCTAAGGAAATGTGGCTGTTCCACTTCCAAAGCAGCTCAACATCCGTAGGCTCATCTCTAGGAATCTGAATGGGAAAGAGTAATCTATCAGGTCAGCAGCTCCCTTCCCCACCAGCCTACCTAAGAGGCGATGAAGGGAACCCTCGGGTGGCATGAGAGCTGGCAAACAGCCCTCCAGTTGCCCAGGGCCTTCAGGCTGGTGCACAACATCCCGCCTCAGAGGGCCAATTAGGAAAGGCAACGGGTGTGGCCGAGGAAGGATGGCTGAAGTCAGCCTGCCAGTGTCAAGAGCCGCTTCCTCAGGGCCTCGCTAAGTGTGCCGCAGTCTGTCAGCTCCTGCTAGTTGAAAGTAATTGAAGCAGGTGCCACATTAATATTTATCATTCCTCCTTTAAACAGCATTTGATCTGAGCGTGTGAAATGCCACGCACGGGAGCTTTCCCATGAGCTCATTCTCCAGTGTCCTACTTCTCAGTAACACCGCTACCTAAAAACTAGAGGCTAGAATTTCCAGTTAATTAGAGAGGACTTGCCAATTGTTAACTACCCTGATGCATTGGATCAGATACCCTTTTCTCACAGATCTATTTGGAGTTCTTTTCTGCAGCATCTCAGCGGTGATACTACCTTCAAGTGTTAAAGGGTATGTATTAGCTTCATAGGGCTACTGTAACAAAGTACCACACACAGAGTGGCTTAAAAGAGAAATTTATTGTCTCAAAGTTCTGCAAGTCTGAAGTCCAAAAATCAAGGGGTCTACAAGGTTGGTTCCTTCTGGGGAAGAATGTGTTTCAGGCCCCTGCCCTAGCTTCTGGTGCTTGGCAGCAATCCTTGATGCTCTTTGGCTTGTGGCCTCCCAAGTCCAGTCTCTGCCTCCATCTGCACATGGCATTCTTTCCTGTAGGTTTCTTTTGTTTCTCAGTATCACCAGTTTTTTTCTCCACATAAGGACACCAGTTATTGTAGTTAGGAAGGACCCACCTGAATCCAATATAGCCTCATCTTAATTTTATTACCTCTTCAGAGATCCAAGTACAGGGAGATGGAACTTCAACATACTGCTTTGGGGAATGTAATCCAAATCACCACACGGTAGAAGGAAAGAAGATTGGCCAGAGCTCTGTTCTACCCTTAGAGTTCCTCTGGAAGGTCTCTTGGTCTTGTATACAGTGAGTATGGAGGAGAGCTAGCCCCAGAATTCACAGTCATGTGAATTGACTCTAGTCACCATACTCAGTGACTAGAGAAGGTCCCAGGAAAATGGCACAGTAAATTCTCATTATTCATGGCAGTTAATGTTTTTATCAAATAGTGATAAATATAGAACCAGTAGGGATGCCTGGGTGGCTCAGCGGTTGAACATCTGCCTTCAGCTCAGGGCATGATCCCGGGGTGCTGGGATGGAGTCCCACATCGGGCTCCCTGCATGGAGCCTGCTTCTCCCTCTGCCTGTGTTTCCACCTCTCTGTGTGTCTCTCATAAATAAATAAATAAATCTTTTTAAAAAACGAATATTAAACTACTACTCTCAGAAGAAATACAGAATTAGGTTTTTGTGAGCCCCTGATCATAACATTTTTATGCACTCATCAATATGTAACCTTGCTTTGCGTGTCTTTGTTTAAAGAAACCTTATATCATGTGTACTGCTAATTCACTAAAACTGAACCCAAAGACAACATTAGTGTAACAACTGAATGAGGCTTTTCCTAAAACACGGCATTTCCCTGATAAGGGACATTATAGCCTTCTTGAAATTAGGAACACTGGACAACACTGGGAGTCCATTTTAAATAGCAACATAACCATCAAAAAGCTCAAAAACATGGGGAAAAACAGCACTATGGTCAAAAGGGACTTGTGTATAGTATCTCACTTTGTTATTTTTTAAATAACAAAGACATATTTGAATTACAGTGTGATTGGTTTATTAATGTTACTTTGTAAAGATTTGAGAGAGAGAGAGAGAACAGGGGGAGGGGCAGAGGGAGAGAGAGAATCTCCAGCAGACTTCCTGTTGAGCACAGAGCCTGACCCTGGTCTTGCTCTCAAGACCCTAAGATCATGACCTGAGCCAAAATCAAAAGTCAGACGTTTAACCCCCTGAGGGACCCAGGTGTCCCTATTAATGTTACTTTAGATGAAATGATACTATTTTAAAATTTTCTCAGTTTTAAATTACAAAACAGTTAACACCTATAGATATAAACCCCACGAACGGAAGATCTTTAGGGTTCTCAATAACTGGGGACCTGAGGTAGAAATATTTAAGAGCTACTGATTCAGGAGAAAGAATACAGACTTTTTTAAGATAAACTCTACTTCCTCCTGTATCACTAACTACAACAGTGATCCTAGATAAGCAACTGCATGCCCCAATACACCAGGTTGTTCTTTCATAAAATGTGAGTAATAATCCTCAGTGCTAGCAGGGTCACTAAAAGCATAAAGGGTGTTGAGGTCTGGGGAAGTACTATGTACCCTCCACAACACTAACAAAGGTTATTTCCTTACTATTCATGACAATGACAATTTGGACTAAATTTTCACACATTATGTTTTTTTCATACACCATGTTAATAGTACCTACCTTCCTGTCATAAAACAAAAACATGATTTAAATCATTAGGTAAAACAATTTTATCTCATTCATCCCTGGGACAGGTTCATTTTTCTGGTTTTCATTACTTTTTCAAGTCTTTAAACTTCAGAAATTCTGATCACAGGTAAGACACATTTGTAAAATTGTTTCCTAAACACATTTTTGGAATACACATGGCTATTGCACAAAACCCAGGAAAAGATTTGCAATGATATGAAATCAATGAGTACTGGTGTGGCTGTGTGACCCAACTGCAAGAGGCAAATTAAAACACCAAGGCAAGACACTCTTATCACCCACTTCCTATAGAGAGCTGCAAATAATGTTAGTGTGGCAAACATTAGTGACTTTCTAATCTAATGCCTTACCCTCAAGCAAGAATATCTTCTAAAGCTCTGACAAGTTCTCCAGTCTCTACTTAAAAACTTCCAGAAGTTGAAGACTTACCACTTCATAATGCAGGTCATTTCACGTATTACAATATTTTTCATTATGCCTATCCACGTATTTTAAAAAGCTAAAGGTCTTCTTGAATTTTAACAAGTTCCCAGGTGATGTTGCTGCTGCTGGTCAGATACCACACTTTGAGAACCATTGATCTAGGAATCTAACCATATTCCTCATACAACTCACATGGTGGCATGTGCTGTGTTGCGTCCAGCTGACTTTCAACAGGGCCCATTCACGGTTTTGAGACAGTCTACATGGTAAACTCTCAATAACTGCTGGTTAATAGAAGGGCAGTGGTGTGAATAATCCACCACCATGGATAATCCAAAAGCCATTTCAGCTTGGTTTTGGAAGGTATTCAAGTCGGATTTTAATTTTTCAGGATCACTGGATTTACCTTCTAATAGGTTTTGCTGAGGCCAATGTTAAAATTGAGTGACTGTTTCCTGGGTAAACACATGCCTTCCCCAGAGGGGAGGCAAGCCAGCTAGCCTAGCATGCTGGCCATGGAAACAACTAGCATCCATAACTCACAAAGCAGACAACCTCTATAGAGTATAACTGAGAGCCAAATCCACACGAAACACTTTTTTACTAAGAACATGTAGGAAAGTTGGGAAGTTTGTGGAAAAACTGATGATTTGTTCTTTCTATATATTCCCCCCAAATAATCAAACAATTTATGGCAAACTATTTCCTTTGTATCCTGTGTCTGACCCATCAAGAAAAAAAAAAAAAACTCATGAAAACCTGTATATTTGTGCGCACGCACACGCGCGTGTGTGTGTGCGTTTACCTAAGGGAGGTTATAAAAGGAAAACACTACCCAAAAGCACACAAATCCCATTGTTGTAACTGATAGGAATGTTCACATGTGTTGCTGGAGGTATCTCATCTGTAAAAATAGTTTCTGATGCTAACTTGTGGATAACTTGTACCACAACAAACTAACCCTAACTTCTAAATACCGACTCCTTCTGCTGCAACTCATCCCTGAAATTCTGTACTGCATGTCTCTAGCCGCTCCCCGCTTCTGACAGCCTCATTTTCCTTTTCCATGTCAGTGTCTCAAATTATACACAGAACCAATCAATTGTTCCTAAACCAACTTGTGGATATTTGGGGACAAAAGTGTTTTAAAGGCTCCAAAAATAAAGTCTTGGTCTCACAGAAATGCAAAATAATGCCAGAAACAAGGAAAACAGTAATACTACTTACCAAATTTTTAGCTCTTAACAGAGATCAGATACTTTGTTAAGCATAACACATGAATTATTTTACTTAGGATTTACAAAATCCAGCCCAGTAGGTCCTTTTTTTTTTTTTTTTTTCCCCTCATCCCACAAGTGAAAATACTGTGTGTTCCCAAATCACACAGAGTGGCACATCTACCATTAGGATCCCCTTTGCTGGACAGAAAGCCCATTCTTTCAACTGCTGTGTAATATCATCCCCCAAATAAATACATGCCCATTACAGTATCTCTTTAAGAAAAATGCCCCCCATGCAGTACACCTGGGTGGCTCAGTGGTTGAGCTTCTGCCTTTGGCTCAGGGTGTGATCCTGGGATCGAGTCCCTGCATGGAGCCTACTTCTCCCTCTGCCTATGTCTCTGCCTCTCTCTCTGTGTCTCTCTCATGAATAAATAAAATATTAAAAACAAAGAAAAATGCCTCCTTGCAAATTATTATGTGTACAAAACATCTCTTATGTGTTACTTACAAAGGGAGATCTGGCCACTGGTATCAGCCACAGCTAACTCTGACCAACTGGATCTCACTTCCCACAGACAGAGCTCTAGAGCGTTGTGCTCTATATGCCGTTCCTCTCTTCCCTCAGGTCCTTCTCTTGGAAGCTAAGATAATAGATACTGCTAGGAAGTATGAAGGAATTAATGCTCCATGATGGAAACCCTGGGACAATGGAAACCTGGGGGGAGCAAATTTCTTTCTTTCTTCTTCTCTTGCAGGAACTATCCTGAGAAGCTATCTATAAACTTCTGTGAAAACAGCCTTACAAGATGGAGCAATCAATTCCACTGGATACTAAGCAGTTGCTCACTTGGTAATGTGGATTATATTGGCTCGTTGGTCTTTGTTCCTTCCCCACCTCATACCCCTTTCTCCTTCAGTGAGCCTCTCTGGGACTTTATCTCTTGAAATGGTACCACAAAAGGCTCTGCCTTCTAGAAACACAGGCTACGACAACTTGCAACTTGGCAGCTCCAAGGTACATGCAGGTGACAGCGCTGCTTTCAGGCCCCATAGGGGGTGGAGCTAATGAGGAAGAAGAAAACTGGGAAACCACATAACTATAAGATAGTTTTAAAGGAGACAATACACCATTTCTGGCAAAAGCTTTCCTCTGCCCTAAGCCATACAATATAAACATTGCCACAGCTTTGTAAGCATGGAAAGGCACAATTGCAAGTGAGCAAATAATGAATGGTTTGTCTTTCTTTTCTTACAAGAAGGTTCTTGTTCTTGGTCTACCTCCAGTGCTAAACAGAACTCACTTGCCCTGGGAACCCAGTCTATTGAGGCATACCTTGTTAAAGACCCTCCCCATGAAAGGGGAAAAAATGAATCTCCTGGAACTGACTTCAGAAACCAAAATGTCACTTTCAGGCCTCATTCCAGGTAGGATTGAAAAACCATGGCTATTTCCCCAGAAATGAACCAGTCTGGGGAAGGTGTGTGGCTCCAAGCCAGCACGAGAATTGAGCAGGTGTGCCTCAGGAGACAGGTTCCCAGCACCTTCTCCAGGCAAACAAAATTAACATGTGTTTCCTTTCACTATTCTAGGAAAATCTGTCCAACAGACCAAGAAAAACAGAAAATAAAAAGGAAAAGTTATTTCAGAAATTCTTAGAAAGCTTATAGCTATATATGCTGAATGAAATATAAAGCTAAAACATGTATCTACATGATATCAACTCTAAATATGTTGGCCTTAAATTTTCAGATGTGAAAACACTAGGCACTAGTAGTCTTTGTTATGTGTCCCCACACTTCATGCATTGACACTATATGAAAATTCGCCCGAGTTCTCCATGATCACAATGACCTAAATGCTGACTCAAGATAAGTAAGCAGTTGCTAATAGGATTATGCCAGGGGTAGAATAGTAACAGAAACCCGGGGGCGGGGGGCGGGGGGCGGGGGGGAATGTGTCTTTGCATGTGTGCCCATCCAAACTCAATACTTATTTTCTAAATTGATGAGTAATAGGTTTAAAGATGAATAGTGCACTGCTATGATATGAAGATTCGGGAAACATATGTGATATTTTGGTAACATGGCAAATCCTATGTTGGCATTACCTCAGAGGAATATCTAAACGTGTGTAAAACATAATCCCAATATTTAATGAGATCACAGTGCCAGGAGACTATGGGGATTGGCACTTGTATGCTAATGGCTACTAACGTTTACTATGCTGTTTCTTCGCACCTGTTATCTCATTTGATTCTTATAATGACCCACTGAGGTAGATACAGTTATTTCAGTTTTACTGATGAGTCAACATACTCTGAATATTTCAGGATCTCATGTAAGGAAAAAAAAAAAAAAAGCAAGAGGTAGAAGGAGCACAGAGCCAGGGGTTAAGACTTGGCAGCATTTGAATTCCTGGATCCACTCGTTCTCATCACTTGGTTGCTTACTTGCCTTTTGTGTGGCGTATTTACTCAACCCTTCCTGGAATTCTGTTAATAAATTCCATTCTTGGACTGAACTTCAGTTTCTCTCCTGCATAACCCAAAATAATTCATCGTCTTACAATAGCCAATGAGAACACAGACTAAAAAGCCACTTTCAAAGCACCAAGTCATCTGTGAGAGTACATGTTTCTTTTATTGGGACTTATCTTTGTGCCCAACCTGGACCTTCAGTGTCTGACGCACCGGGTCTCGGCCTCATCCGGCAGGCAGAGCCCACATGCCTCATCTGCGTGAGTGCATACCATCTGGCCACACAGGACAGCACGCCCTGTGCCCACACAAACCAGCTCAAGCTGTATCTTCAGGCCCATTACTTGGGCTGAGCAAAGAGGTCTGCCTTCACTCGAGGTCTGGGTACATGCCATTTGCTGCCATCCTGCCATGTCTTGCCTGGCAATTTTCTGGGAGGCCCAGACATAAATTTTGGAAGAGGAGGTTTCTCCTCTATCCTTCCAAAATGACTAAGGCCTAGACAGGCAAGGTCTGTGGCTAGATAAGGAGTCAACTTATGTCAAGTCTCCTAGAAGCAAGCTTTATTTTTTTTAAAGATTTATTTATTCATTCATTCATTCATTCATGAAAGACACAGAGAAAGGCAGAGACATAGAGGGAGAAGCAGGCCCCAGGCAGCGAGCCTGATGTAGGTGGGACTCGATCCTGAGACCGCAGACCACGCCCTGAGCCAGGGGCAGGCGCTCAACCACTGAGCCACCCAGGCATCCCAGAAGCAAGCTTTAAAAAGGAATTTGGTTTATGGAGAGAGGGCTTCATTGGACATCTCATCGATTCCCACAGGTCAGGCCCCTTCGCTGCCATTCCAACTTTGCTGCTCACTTTACAGCTTAATGAATAAAATTTAAGCTCGCTTTGCTTCTGATGACTAAGTGTTACCCTCTGGCCTCTGATGATCTAAAATCCCATTATCCCCACGCCACCTGGAATCTCAGTTCTGTTCCAGCATGTCCTCCCATCACTCCTGGCCTACACTGACAGCCCCCACTGAGCTTCTCAAGGTCTCTGTAATGCTGGTCCACTCTTCCCCACTATGTTGGTTGTCCCCTTAGTAAATGAAGTGTTCTCGGGGCCCTCACAAGCCACAGCCAGGTGGTGGGTTTTCTGTTCTCTTCCAGTAGACGCAGTCTAGCATGCCACTTCTCTGAGACTTCTGACACTTACTCCACTACCTTCAGTGGGAGCCCTGCCACCTCTATGTCACTTCATGTGGGATCAATTTATTCAAGCTTCTAAGGCTTATCTCAGAAACATCCTCTGCCCAAATTCCAGAATGTCAACCGGGTGACCTGCAAGAGCACTCTCTATCAACAACCTCTCCTTATTCCATTTAATAAGCTCCCCATCTTGATTCTGCACCCTCAGACTCCACTCTGTGCTTCCAGCTAATGTAGGATACTCAAGTCACGTGACCCCTTTGGCATATAATTCCTAGGACACCTTAGAGCAGCTCTTCCTGCCATCTGCCCCTCATTCCTGGTCTGGTAACCAGGAGAAGGAAAGCAGGAAGCATATTCTCAAGACCAAGGTTATGCTATAAATCACCTGCCTGATTTGAGATTTCTCTATAGTGTCCAGCTAAAGGTACGGGGTAGTGGGTGGGATGGGCTCTATTTTCCACAAGGAGAAGGGATACTTCTTCAGCCCAGAGGGGTGAGCACCTGCTCAAGCTGCTCAAGTACGTCTACCCAGTTATCTCCATCCCCACTCCAAAGCCACACTTTAGTGACTGTGATTTGGCCTAGGACACTTACAAGGTTCAGAATCAACTTTCTCCAAACTTCTGCAAGTCTCCCAGTTATGGTATCTGGTTCTGTCCTCCAGCAGCAGGTGATAAAGTTCTCTTAAAAAGCTTCTGAGGGGATCCCTGGGTGGCGCAGCGGTTTAGCGCCTGCCTTTGGCCCAGGGCGCGATCCTGGAGACCCGGGATCGAATCCCACGTCGGGCTCCCGGTGCATGGAGCCTGCTTCTCCCTCTGCCTGTGTCTCTGTCTCTCTCTCTCTCTCTGTATGTGACTATCGTAAATAAATAAAAAAAAAAAATTAAAAAAAAAAAAAAGCTTCTGAGAAGGCCCTGTGAGGCTCATGCTTTCATTGAATTTGGTTATTGACTATCCTGAGCTTGTCATCTCCTTTCTTCAAACTATGAGTGGACAGCATAATATCATTATAATTAGTATCTTCCATTATCTTTCAAATGCTTGATATTAGTGCACAAGTTGGTGCATCCATTCCACGTGTATGCTGTACTGGTCACTGCAGTCCACAGTCTCAGCTTAACACATGGACTACAACTTCATGCTACTATGGCTGCTGCTAAGTCCATCTGCTATCAGAGACAGGGTCTTCATTACCAACTGGTGGGAGGAGGTCCACCTCCAAAACTCCATCCAAGCAGGCTGCTTCCCAGGACCATTCTGGGTACCAAATCTCAAAGGCAGGTACGTTAGCAGCACGAACAGAGAAAGAAACTCAAGGGTTGTATGAAGGTAGGACTCTGTGGGTTTTCTTTTGTCTGGGATCACAGGCATCTCTATTACTGCTTCCCTCTGTATCTGCTGAATGGTCCCCCTCCCTCCACCATTCTCTCTCTCTCTCTCTCTCTCTTGCAACTTCTAGGTAAACTCCCTGTATTCCTGTGTGTATATAGACAAGAATGACAGTCAAAAAATCAGCTTAAGTCTCTTTTCAAATAACCAGCAGTCTATTAAGTATTGTTGATTTAAAATGCCAAATTGTAGGCTAAGAAAAAAAATCTTTATCTAGCCATGATAAGAGTGCATCGGCTTGACCACGGTGGTTAAGAGGGTAATGTGACATAGAAAAGACACATCTCAGGGCACCTGGGTGGCTCAGCAGTTGAGCATCTGCTTTTGGCTCAGGTCATGATCCCAGCGTCCTGGGATCAAGTCCTGCATCAGGCTCTCCGCAGGGAACCTGCTTCTCCCTCTGCCTAGGTCTCTGCCTCTCTTTCATGAATAAATAAAATCTTTAAAAAGAATAGGAATTTTATCTTTTTTGTTCAGTAATGTATTGTCAGCACTTAGAAAATTATCTACATCACGGTAAATTTTTAGTTCATTTCTTAAATGAATGGGCTAAGAAATATCCTGTGTTAGAGAGATCTAGTTTTCAAGTCCCAGGTCCATGCATTGGATTCTGGCTGTTTTGTGTATAAAATGAGGGATAATAACAACATTGACTTTACAGGGTTATTTTGAAGGTCAAGTGAATATTGACACTATCTTGAACCCCAGTTCTGAAAGCACGGTAGGTGTTCAGTAAATGAGAGCGATTATTCAGAGTCATGCCAGGACACAGTAAGGCGACTTCAATGAAAATAAGCCAAAGAATGCAGAGTAAGTAACACTTTCCCGAAAGGAAGATGCATTTTCCTTTTTGGGTAAATTGAGATAAAAATACAGATAAGCAATTAGAGCAGAACCAAAGGCAGTCATCCCTGTAAAAGCAGATCCCTTCAATTGGTCAGAAAAGAAAAATAGCTAGAAACCACTGCAGCTGCAACAATGAGGCTGCTAGCATGCCCTTCGCCCCACCTTCTCCACAAAAACTTTTACTCTTTCCTATACAAGTGATTTTAGCAAAGTGAAATGTACTACAGATGCTGCATCGACACTACACATACAGAGACCTTCAGTATATGGGAAGGAGTCTAATTCTGAACTAATTGCTTCTGGAATGAAGGCTGTGCCTAATTCTTTTCACTGGCTTTTTTTTTTCCCCTCTTCTCCCCGCCCCTTGCAAACAGCACAGATGGGGAAGAGAGAAGCAGACGATTCAAACTGGTACATTACGTGGGCACAAACAAGTTGGGGAAAAACATCTTTGCATGGTGAGAAAAATTCCGCTCCTTTCTTGGACAATTTCTAAAGTATTGGAAACCATGGCAACTAATATAAATGTAGCCAGGGCATTGTACATTCTCAGTCTGAAACAATAAAAAACAATCTGTTAAAAAAATTAAAAATAAACATAATTTGGACAACCGACTCCAACGAGCTTCTTATTCCTTTTGATGAAAACTTTATGACAATTGGACATTGTGAAAAAGAAAAGGCTATTTAGATTTAGTTCATCTAAATACATACACACATATATTTCTACGTGTCTATGTATTAATATACATATATTACATATACATTATATAGTACAATGCATACCTATTATATAGTATATAGTACTATGTATATATTATGTAGTATATAGTAATGCATACATGATACATTTTATTGCATATTTTTATACATTATTACATATCACACATGCATATGTATATATTACCTATGTCTCCCAAGGCTAAGTATGCTCATAGAACGTATTAGTGAATAATTACAATTATAAATTAATATCAGTGTGTTATATAATACATAACTAGTATCATTTAACAATACCATGTTTTAGGAAAAAACTTGGCACTGAGAATATAGTGATTGACAAATATGGTCCTTGCTCTCTTGGGGCATATAGGTTAGTGGGGAAACAAAGACATTAGTCACATAACCAACTCAATGAATATGCAATTAAAACAGCCCTAGAGCTCTTTTGAGGGGTAACACACGGTCACATGAGAAAGTATGACAAAGTGTCTAACTGAAATGGGTAAACAAGAAAGTTGTATAGAAAAATAAGGTAAGCTTTTGGCAGCCTGAGAAACCTTCTGTGGATGGTTCTGCAAACAGAAGTATGTGGTATGTGTAAAATACCACATGGTGCAGAAAAAGATTCCATTAGCAGAAGAGTGAGAAGAGGGACCAATCCCTGGCTGGCTCTCATTAGAGACAGCAAGCAGAGGGATCAATTATTTCCATTAGAGGAGGGAGAAAAGTTAAACCAGGTCCCTGTTACACGATGGAAAACTCTATTTAAAAGCTTGGCAAACTTCAGCAGAATCGTGGTGATGGAACAAGTCACTGATGGAATCACCTTCTCTGGGGAAGCTGGAGGTGGTGAAAGGAAGAAAAGTGATGGGGGGGAGGGAGGATACTTCCTCTTAACAACAACAACAACAACAACCACAACAACAAAAATGCATTTTTTTTCCAGTATCATCGAAGTCATTTCATGAAACACAGCTCCAAAATGTCATGCAGGCTCAAGAGCCAAATAATTAAAACGTTCTGCCATTTTCCTTTATCCTCATCTTGGTTTTAGATCTCAAAACCCAAAACAAATGTTCATCAAAATTCCTCTCACCAGGGGGCACCCTTAGTTGCATTTTTGGAACACAGCATGGAAGGAGTAATTTCTGTGCGCCATTCAATTTAGTTGTTGGTTGGTCCAGAAATGCAGCTCATGTATTTGGACACTGATTTTTGTGTATTAACTAAGACCATGCTCCCTGCCCTACATAGGGAACTAAAAACTTAATGCTGGCTTAAGAAATCAAATAAAAACAGCAACTAAACCATACACTTGAGAAATTATCTTCATATTATGTTGAGTTTTTCACATCCTGAAACAGCCTGTTTCCTACCTTTAATAAGTTTGAGTTTGCTGCGCTCAGCATAATTGGACACAGCTGCCTGCATTTTCTGCCAGGGTGTGAGAAAAAATGGAGTTATTATTAGAGCTTGGTATAGCAACCTGCCTGGCCAATGTAAATCTTAAGATTCAATTGTTTATTGGTTGTGAATTTTCCATTATAAGGGCACCTAGGAAGTTTCTTCACTAATAGGAATCTAGAGAAATAGGCTGAAAGCTCCCAGTATCCAATCAGAAAATTAACTGGTTTTCCCATACATAATGTCAGAGTCAACAACAGAGACATCAGACCACACAAAATTGGGTTGTCCTCAAAATGAGTAACTGCAGCCAGCAATTTTTAGGACTTGCAAGTGAAGCTTGTGATGCTTTAAGTTAGAGGATTTTGTAAAAAGCATTACTTGCATGGAGGAGTATGTTTGAAATCAGTTTTGATTTACGTTTCCCCAGAAGCACACACTGAGAAGGATTTGGGTACAAGTGGTTTATTGGAAAGATGGAAACATCAGCAGGAAAGAGAGTAATAGCATAGAAAAAGGAAAAGAGCTAGTAAATGTGCATTATTTAGCCTGCTACCACAATGAGCAAATGTAGCTTAACTTCATGAGGAAACTTGCAGATTTCATTGAAAATGCCTCAAAATTAATCCTATCCAAATAGCAAGAGAGCTGGGGTAGGTATACTCCAAACTAAAGCAGTCCCCCCAGGGGTGTTAATTCCTCAGGATATCTGGCCTGCTAGGAGTAGGAGCAGGGCCACCTTCAGCAACTTTCAAGAAAGCCCTAGAGCATAAGACTTGCAGATGTTGGCAGAGGAAGTCCACTACAATGAACTTAAAGGTTAGAAAGAGAAAACTAGGGGCACTCACAGAGACTGCCTCAAAATTCTTTCTTCTGAGGATGGATATTCCATTCAATGAAAACTTGAGAGGTAAAATGCCAACTCCACTGGATTAGTATTAACTTCCAGGAGTACTGCGTTGATGGGGAGTCTAAAGCAGATGGAGAAAGATTCTGTAACGCAATGAAGACTGTCTGCCATAGGCACGGTAAAACAGATCATCTGCATGTAAGCCATGTACATGCCATCCTTGGTCTACATTAGGTGTCAGCAAACTTTTTTTGTAAGGAGCCAGAGTAATATTTTAGGTAAGTGTTTTAGGCATTGCAGGTCACAGTATCATCTGTTACACACTCTTTGTCATATGGTTTTTACTTTTTAAAAATGATTGTTAAAACATTTTTAGCTTGTGGGCTATACAAAGACAGGCTGCTGGCTGGTCACCGTTTGCCAACAGATCAGTAGCCCTCAATAGTCTGTATGAAGACCCCCTCTATGTTTCTTAAAAACAAGATTTTAAATATAACTGGGGAAGTCTTAGAAACTGCAACTCCCATAGGACACCTGAGTGCCCTAAGCTTCCACCTTAGGCTCATTGCATGATCCTGGAAAGAGTTGTAAGTCTCAGGATCCAGTCCCACATTGGGCTCCCCACAGGGAACCTGCTCCTCCCTCTGCCTATGTCTCTGCCTCTCTCTCTCTGTTTATCTCATGAATAAATAAGTAAAATCTTAAAAAAAAAAAAAAAAGAAAGAAACTACAACTCCCCCTATGCCACCCCACCCATCCTGTCCCAAAGTTTCTTAACATGCAGGCTGAAATCCACTTACCTAACTAAAATCCCTTAATTTGTAGAAAACAAAGCCCTAGAGAGAAAAAGGACTTGTCGAACATCAAATGCTTCATGCATCATCAACTAAAAATATTTAGGTTGCTAAGGCACTCATTAAAACAAAATACATGAAAATGTAATTAAAAAAAACAAATTCCACTATACAGGAAATACAAATTTGAGACTTTTGGAACTTTGCGGAAAGAAGGATAAATAGAAAATGAAAAAATAAGGAAAGACTTCATGAATAAACACTCTCCAAAGGAAAAATTCACTTTTGTAGAAATTCCACAAATAGGACTTGAACCCCTGAACCGTATCAGAGACACTGTGGATAAGGTCACAGCATTCCAGAGCACAGGTACTAAGAAAAGTAAAAAAAAAAATAATAATCAATGAATGCAGCATGTGTCTGGTTTAGCTGTAGACTCTGGCAGAATGCTTTACATGTAGATCTCAGTCATTTTTCAATGAATGAATAAATGAGTGGTTCAAATAGCAATTTTGGCTCAGAATACATCACAACTGCAGTTACTTATATGCATTAGCAGGAAGGTCCTTTAAGGTCTTTAATGTGTCCAGAGTTCACAGATGTGTTTTTAGTGATGCCTAGAACCTGGAAGAGCAAACTGATATCCTCAGTCTATAATAGGATACACAAAGAACAAAACCAAGAAAATGTACCCTGGCTTTGGGAGAGCTCCTGGGCTTACACTAACCATTTATTTAATAACTAGGAGTCTGGCCTCTCCTCAACAAATCCAGAAGTGGAGAGAGAGAGAGAGTCAAGAAAGCTAGCCAGTGTACCAGTTATATGGAGAATAAAACCTAAGTACAGCAGCAGTAATTCATACCCAGTTGCAAAATAATCAGGGAAGGAGTGACATGATTGCCAAGACTTCTTGGGCAGGAAGCCAAGAACAAACACACAACCCACTGAGCTCAGCAGAATATCAACAAGAGATTCCATATTCCTGTGGCTTTCCTGGAAGCAAAGAGCTTGCAACAGGCCAATCCCTTGAAATACTTTCGTCAGCTTAATGCACGGCACCCTCTGGTGTGGTTTGTATAACATAAGACATATTTGAATGGTTCAACTCAACAGCCCTGGAACAATATTATCAGAAAGCAAGTGGCTTCAGGATATGGGAGTGTTTATTTAACTATGATTAAATCCCATTATTCTGGTTATTGCAGTAGCATAAAACAACTGTTTGTTATGCTCACAGATTCCCTGAATTGAGAATACAGAAGAATGTATAATGTATTGGGCCTTAACCAGCTACACTAGAATGGCTGGGAGTGATGTACACACCTAGGGAAGGAATCTTCTGGAGGCATCTTCATTTATACATCTGCCAGCAGCACTGGCTCAACCTATAGAACTAACATCAGCTCAAACTATTAACCAGAGGCGCTTATTGAGAGCCTTTCTGCAACATTTGTGTTTCCTTAGTTGGGATTTTCTCAGTTTGGCATCCTTGGGTTAGAGGACTTTCAGGGCACTATGAGGCTCTATTAACAGATGTTCCATGTAACAAGTTGGAATATACATGGCCATTTATAGTCCAATCTTGGAACGCACACAATGTTACTTTTAAACTCTCCAGAATTAACAGGAGAGAATATAATGTCAGACTTTTCCATGTAAGAACTATCAAATAATTTGTAACCATGTTTTTAAACCACCACACCATTATTACCTAATCTATATAAAATGGACTCAAATATTGAAAGACTGTAGAGCATAGTGAGTAAATCAGTTTCAATATCCACTCTACCACTTACTGGCTGTGGGTATACTACATCACCTTTGGCTGACCTGTTTCCTCCACTAGAGAAGAGATGTAATAATTAGTATATGTAACTCCTAAGGTGATTTCAAGGACCAAATGAGTTAATAAACTGATTAACATCTGAAACAGATCATTATCAGTATTAGCATTTGAAAGAAGCCAACACTCACCAAATGTTATTTTTGATATGTATTGATTTATCAAATACTAATATTGTGAGCAACTCTGTTCACCATGGCTCTGATGGTGCCTAGGAATACAAAGATAAGTATCAGACCACTGATACTTATGGGTTCATACTCAAATTAGAGAGGGGATTAAAAAAAGAAGAAGAAGAAAAGAAAAAAGACAGGCACGTCTTACATGTGCACATCCAAGATAATACTGTATAAGGGAGAAACACTAATTTTGGAGTCGGAATGTGAAACCAGAATCTGACACTTTCTGGCTGTGTCACCTTCTCCATCCATTCAACCTCTCCAACCCTTATTTTTCCTTGTCTATTAGGTGACAATAGTACAACATTTTCCACCCATCTCAGTTATTATAAAGATTGTGAAATAGACTCACAGAAGCGCTTCATAAACTCCTATGTGTTATGCACAGGTAAGCTGGTATCAAATGACCAGACCATTCATGCTGACCCCTACATGTTACATTTTTTTCTAAATCTTTTTTTATTTTTATTTATTTTTTAATTTTTATTTATTTATGATAGTCACAGAGAGAGAGAGAGAGAGAGAGAGAGAGGCAGAGACACAGGCAGAGGGAGAAGCAGGCTCCACGCACCGGGAGCCCGACGTGGGATTTGATCCCAGGTCGCCAGGATCGCGCCCTGGGTCAAAGGCAGGCGCTAAACCGCTGCGCCACCCAGGGATCCCTACATGTTACATTTTAATCACCAACCAGTCAGTCTGGACCCAGTCCCCCAACCAATTTCACAAAAAGAGGATCTATATCGTTACATTTTAAATCCCATAATGCACTTTGTCTATTGGTTTTACAAGTATGTTTTAGGTAAATATTTCAACTACTTCTCACATACTAGAGATTTAATCAAAATTACTAATTTGGATAATTTGCTGGCTAGAACTATAAAACTCATTTGAAAGATGGCAAGTGTCATTTTTCATCTGTGATCACTCATAAAGGATAGGTATATCTCAGAACATGGTTCCCTGGGAGTGATTAAAAATAAAAATATTAAGGTCACTTCTTTGTACTGCTTACACATTTACAATATTACTGTCCTCGAGTGAAAAAGAATGGAACTTGAAAGGATTATACCATTATCACACTATTAGGCATTGTAATATTTTTATACGATAAGTGAATATTAACAGAGCCTTTGGAATGTTTGCTTAACATAGAAATTGGTCTTGGCTAGGCCTGTGCATATTGGTCCTTACAAGAAGTCAATGGCAATAGGTTAAGTCCATTATGAAAGAGTACTATATGGGGGGGCTTTCAGTATGAAGAGAGGGAACCCAAAGTAGAAAAGATGGTGCCGAGTTAAGGGATGCCCAAAACACAAAAGACATTTCAAAAAAACTGATAAAATTTGGTTACTGGTGGATATGGGAAGAAAGAGAAAAGAGATTCCAAGATCCTGAGCATCCGCAGTTAGTCTAGGAGGTAGTGTTTATCAGGTGGTTGAGGGAAATGTAGGGATCTCAGGAGGGAGTGCTCAAAATGAAAGAGCTAGATTCAAGAGTCATCAGCCTGGTAATGAAGACTATTTCAGAATTCATAAAGGATGAAAATACGGCAAAGTTCATAGAAGCACCAGAGATTTAAGGGAGAAAGAAGAATCAGAAGAGCTACTAAAGCTGGAGAAGAATTCATCACAAGTGAAGAGAAGCAGCAGGGTAAACCTAGATTCCCCAGGCTGGAAAGGATTTCTTGGTTATGGTAAGATGACTAAATTTTATAGGTTACTAAGGAATGGAAGAACATGAAGAAAGGGTTAAAGATTCCTAGTAAGTTACTTTCACAAGAATTTTTTTAGTAAGAAAAATTTGCAAGTTGAACGATATGTTAATGTAATGAAGAAGACGCATCACATATATACTACTTTCTCAAAGGAAGGATTTGAGCAAATATTCCATCTTTAGAAAAGGAGTAAAATTAACTTCTGTTTCAAGGGAAGGAAAAGGTAACTGATGAATCAAAGACCTAGAAAAACAGAATTGTGAGAAGTGATGGAGATCTCTTAGTTGGGAGGACAAATGGAAGATCAAAGTAGAAGTTGGGATGGAGAGCAAGGGAAGCTGGGGAAGTCACATCGAATGGTCTTAGTGTTCTCAGAAGAATGTTCTGGGGTCTTAAAAGGGTTAAGAGACATCTACAACAACACTATGGATATGATCATGGCTACATATTAACAAAGGATTTTGGATTTTCATGAAATATATTATGTGTGTAGCTTATGTTGTGTATATAGCACATAATATAAAATACAATGTAATGCAATACATAACATTATAAAATATTGTATAGCATATAGGCAGATAAGCACTGGTTCCTTGTTCTCCCATTTAAATGAATATTTCATATGGATTTTTTAATAGGGAAAAATTCTGACCAGAAATTAAAATAGGAAAGGTGCCATAAAAACAAAAAAACAATTCAAGGAATTTCTGCTATATGATCTTCAGAAAGCAACAGAAGGCAGGTAGAAAGGATAATTGCTGATGGCTTCTCTCATGAGAGAGATGGCTTCCTGGAGAAGAACTGAAGGACTTGTCCACTCTATCCCACTTACATGCCCTAAACAAAAGAAGATGAAAATTGGTCCTACAGGACTCAGACTTCGAAGGGATAATATGAGGCAAGAATTCATACCAGAGCATAAAACTTCAACAGAAGTATGAAAGTCACCTGAGCTTCTCCCAACTGAGGAAACAGGAAATGCTCTAAATTTGAAATGCAGATCAGAAAAGGAGTATCACCTGGAGAAAACAAATCACAGGAAACCACTCTAACACAGCAAAAAAACAAAAGATGCATTTTAAAGAATTCTAATAGACTATGTCTAAAACATTTAAGAGAATGTTTTATCTGTGAGGCATCTTCTTAAATCAGTAAAGATTTAATGAAGCTTTTTTTTTGAAGCTTTTTTTAATATTGGAATAAACCTCAGGTTAGACACATAAATTAACAACGAACATGACAAATTCAAAAAATTCATAATAATATCAAAAAATATTAACATGATGAAAGACAAAAAAAGACAGATGTATAAGAATCGAAAAAAAGACGGAGAAGAGGGGTGCCTGGGTGGCTCAGTCAGTTAAGCATCTGCCTTTGGCTCAGGTCATGACCCCGAGTCCTGGGATCAAGCCCTGCATCAATCAAGCTCCCTGCTCAGTGGGGAGTCTGCTTGTCCCTCTCCCCCCACTTGTATATGCTCTAATGAATAAAATATTTTTAAAAAAAGAGATGGAGAAAAGTAAGACAAAGATAATAATTAAGAAACAAAAGAGGAAAAGCAAGAAACAGAAGAAAGTAATAGAAGAAAACTTTATTAAGTTGAGGAAGAATACAATTTGCCAAATGAATAGGCTTTTTAAGTACAACAAAGTACTGTAAAGTACCATAAGTATTATATAAAATAGAGAACAAAAAAAAACCTTTTGCAATCATTTCAATAAAAAGACCTCATCTATAAATAGTCAAGACAAAGAAAGATTCTACTTGTATAACACCCAAAATATTCTTCTAGAAAAACAAATTACTTGAAGATAGATAACAGCACTCCAGAGATAAAGCAAAATAATTCTCTCTAGAAGAGAATGATTATTATATGAGGCCTAAGTGTGTGCAATAAAACTAAATTAAACAAGGTAACAATAAAACAATTTTTGACAATACAGCTTTAAAATGTAAAATATATGACTTTAAAATTCCTATGTTACACAGCACATTATTTATTTATTTATTTTATAGGCTCCAAACCCAACATGACCCTGAGATTGAGTCATATGTTCTACCAACTGAGCCAGCCAGACACCCCATCATAGACAATTTTTTTAAATTTTGGTATCAATCTTAGTAAATAAGTATAAATTCAATTTTTTTTGTTAATAAGTATCCATAATTAAAATAAAATATGATATAACCTTTCCACAAACTAGAGGTTTAGATGTAGTCACATTCATTGCTTTTCCAATTGTTCTAACCAACAAATGCCCTATTGGCAGAAAGTTCCTTAGATCCCTTTTGAGACCCTCGTTTCTCTGATAATCTACAAACCTTAGTGCTTTACTCACACCCAAGGTTAGTTGCTGACCTAATAGAGAATACGTTGAACAGAGGTGTGCTAACCATGGCTATCCCTTCCCCACTTCTGCAAGGTGTTGCTACTCAAGAGTGATTATTCACAACCTGCAAAGGATTCTCGCCCATGACTGAGCAGCATCACTGCACCAACTGTCTTAATTCTCCCCAAGGGTAGGCAGGCAAGGGTACACCTGGCTTCAGTCCCTAAGGTTATAGCTCTGAGTACTCTGCTGCCTAGGTTTGTATAACCACCTTCCAGAAAGCCATCCCCACCCTTCTTGGAGTGCCAGTACATAACAGGTTCCAGACTACCTCCTCCTGGACTCAAACACATCCTTCTAAACAAATGAATTTCTCATCTAATCGCTCATGGAAGATCTCCTCAGCAACTCCAGAGTGCCTTACAACTCTTAGGGTGTCATCCATTAGGGATGGTGTACTGCATCCATTAACATTGGTGTACTGCTAAGGGTGACTATTCTAATGACTGGAGATGATTCTTTACCCCCTCCTTAAAAGAAACAAATTATTTTACTAAAAGAAAAGCAAAAATGTGTGTGTGTTTCTGTGTGAGGGCCACATAATAAAGATACAGGAAAGGGAAAAAAAACTAGAACAAAAAAAAATATGAAAATGACTGTAAGGAGACTCAACTTCATCAGTAATCTGAATAAATGTAAATGAATTCAATCTCCTACTGTAAGAAAAAGAATGACAGATATGAGGGTTGGGGGACCAGGATGCAAATACAAGAACTTATAAATACAAATCAGGGTGGGGGAATGGGTTGGCAAAATTATTAAAGTAGGATTTAAATCGAAGGAAAAAGAAAAAAAGGAGTAGTTTATACTGACAAGAGTTAAAAACACCAAGGACATTAGAGATGTAAGTCATGAACCTTTAAATAGAGAATAATATCCAAATGAAATAGAGTAATCAAAAGCTGTCAGAATTACAGAAGGAAATTGTCAGAAACACAAGAGGAAAGAAAATTTAATATACCATTCTCTGCTTTTGACAGAAAAAGCAGAAAAAATAATATATGTAAACAATATACAGAGGTTTCAAATATAATATATGATTATGTATAGAACAGGTTTTTGGGTTTTTTGGGTTTTGTTGTGAGGTGTTTTTTTGTTTGTTTGTTTTGTTTATTTTTGTTTTTTTTTTTTTACTATCCAAGAATCCACCTTATTTTCCAAAGATTATGGAACATTTATGAAAACTGGTTAAATTCTGTGGCAATAATAAGACCTGCATAAATTCTCAAAGGTAGAAATTACATACTGCTCTCCCTAATAATAGTCCAATAAAGGTAGAATTAAGAAATAAAAGTATATTTTTAAGACCTACCAACGAAAACTTTTTGGAAAAATGAAAAATCAAAACAGTAATTACAAACTAATTAGGAAATAATGACAATAATATTACTGTAACAGAGAATGGCTAAAGCTGAAAGAAATTTATACTTTTGAATTAAGCAACTTCTAACTTCAAGATTTTAAAAAGAAACATTAAAACATTTGAGGAAGAGATAATTAATCAAAAATAAATCAAATACATGCAAACAAAAGCTAAGAAATGATATAGGGGTTTAAGAGGTGGTTTTGGGGTGGGTACAGTAAGGTCTTAAGTCTGAGGAAATCAAGATTAGAGCATGAACTGAAGAGAGAAAACTATGGCCACACATATTGAGCATTTATATATTTATGTATTTAGATATATATTATATAGGCAAATAACTTTTATGCATGCTAGTATACACCTTCTAATGTATATAGTATAAAAAACATGGAAACTTTAAATAAAAGAGGACAAGTTTTAGAAAAAATAGAATTATCAAAATCTACCTAAAAAGAAAAAAAAAAAGGATCACCTGGAAAGAAAGACAGCAATGGGGTAAGTCCAGCAAAAGACAGTGAATAATTGTTTTGAACATGAATCACTGGGCTTAAGTGGTTTTGTAAGTGGTAATAACTGGATATTTAAGACATGGAAAACTCCCACTCTCTATTACCTCACACCACAAAAATCAATTTTTGCATTTTATTTTTTTGTTTTCCTTCAAAAAAATAGCCATTACACCAAAATCTTACTGATGTGTTGAAACACATTTAATATATTTAATACGTTTTTAATAAATTTAATCCACTAGTACATTAAAATAATGTGACAGTGGCCTATGAGATCAGACAGCCTGGTTTAATATTGAGTTGACCATGACTGCTAATTTTGTGAACTTATAGGACTTAACCTTAATGAGTCTTCATTTCTTCAACCATAAAATATTAATAGTACTAACACCATAGAATTGTGGCGAGAATTTCAACAGATAATACAGAATATTTAGTAATATTTATTGAAGGTGTATGAGTAGATACTCAATATTGTCTTTTCCTATTGTTACTGTTTTATGTAGATTTATTCAATGAATGTAAGGAAGGCTTAATTTTAAATGTGTACTAATACACTTCATTGCATTAACAGGTCAAAAGATTTAAAGAATTTAAGATCTTAGTATACTCTAAAATAGCATTAATGAAACTTAATATGTGTGCTTCATGATAAACTAAGTCCTCAAGATGAGAGATGCACAAGAAACATTTTCTAAATTGAAATTAAGTGAGCATTCTAATATTTCTCTTCCAAGAGGTCATCAAAAAGCAAAGAAGAATGTGCATATTCTACCTTAAGTTTAAAAGACAGCTGAAGGGATGCCTGGATGGCTCAGCAGTTGAGCACTTGCCTTCAACTCAGGGTGTGATCCCAGGATCCAGGATCGAGTCCCATGTCAGCCTCCCTGCTTGGAGCCTGCAGAGCCCTGCATAGGCCCTCTGCCTATGTCTCTGCCTCTCTCTTTCTGTGTCTCTCATGAATAAATATATAAATCTTAAAAATAAATAAATAAATAAATAAATAAATAAATAAATAAATAAATAAATAATAAAAATAAAAGACAGCTAAAATTTCAGTTCTCAAGATGTGTCAAAGGACTGCCAAAGCCTCAGAGAGAGAAAGCAAGAAACCATGCAGGGAAGAAGCAGAGAAAGGTCAGGTGTCAGACAGTCAATGGCATTTCATACCCTCTTGAAGGTGAAAAGGAGGCACACATGGGACCAATACCTGAATCTGTGGTCTATACTAGTCCAAAAGAGTAGGTAAGGAGAGATTTCCCCAGATAGAATTCCCATCAACCAGCACATACACTCATCAAATAAGGAAAACCACGTGGTGGAAATTAGTTTCTCTCTGTAGAAGCAGAGAAGAAGGATGGTACATTCTGAACCATGTGCCCATCTCTTGGGTTCCAAACAGAACTAAGAGTCACTGCAGGACTCAGTTAAGAGTCACTGCTAGAGAGTTAAGAGTCACTGCTAGAGAGAGCATCATAGAGACAGACAGACAGGAAGTGGACTAAATGGTATTGGCCCAAAAAGCACAAGTTTCAGAGTAAAGTTCTACCAGATATTTGTGGGATGGAAAAACAAAACGACAAAGAGATAAGCACTATGATATTTAAAATTTTCTAGAACATAGAGAAACATTAGCAAGATGATCCTATATATATGAACACTGCTTAAAAAGGTCATTTAAAAATCCTTTAATCTAAACTGACAGAACCCAGCAACACATTTAAATGTTTATGTACCATGACCAAGTGACTTTTTCCAGGAATTCAAGTGTAGTTAAACTTCAAGACACTTATTAAAATATATAACTTATCTAAAATTATGTTTCTTTTCATGCTGAAAGATTAAGAATCCAAAATAATTTTAATAGTGTTTAATAACATAAGAATAAAATGCCTACTTCCTAATATCATAAAATAGGACCATCTCAACTGAGTCAACATTTTACATCAAGTAATTACTTGAAGCATTCTCAGTTAAAATCAGGAATCAGACAAAGGTGTCCATAGCCACATTATTATTTAACATTGTTCTGGAAGATTAATACTGCAATTAGGAAACAAAAACTAGAGATACAAAAAATAATAGGATTTTAAAATACCATTACTTGAAGAGGTTATTATTACAAAACAATGAGATTATAAGCAAATTAACTGGAAACAATTACAGATATGGAGAATTTAATGAAGAGGTAGTATACAAAATTAATACAGGGAATCAATACTCTTCTTATACAAACAAGAAGTTAGAATTTATAATAGAAGAATAAATCCCATTTAAAACTGCAACTCTCCTGTCCCCTCAAAGAAAGTTAATATTCAGGGAGGTACCTAAGGGTTCAATGGGATAAGCTCTTCTCTTGATTATGGCTCAGGTCACAATCTCAAGGTCATGGGATCAAGCTTCATGTAGGGCTCATGCTCAGCATGAAGTCTCCTTGAGTTTCTCTCTCTCTGCCCTTCCCCCTGCTCACGCTCTCTCTCTCTCTCTCTAAAATAAATAGGTAAATGTTTAAAAAAAAGAAACAAAAAAAGAAAAAGTTGATACCCAGGAATAAACTAGTTAAGAAATGTGTAGAATCTAGATGGAGAAAATTGAAAAGGTCTTAAAAGATGTAAAAGAGGTCTTAATTTAAAGGAATGCCATGTTCTCAGGAAAACTCAACCGATAAAAAAATCTGTCTTTTCTAAAGTCATCTAAAAGTTTAAGAAAAATCCTGAAACAAAAACTAAGCATAACTCACTAAATTTGGTGAGGCCTGACTAGAAAAATTTCAAAATTCAATTGCAAAAATAAAGAGGTAAGAATAACCATTAAAAAAAAAAAAAAAGGTAACAGAAATCAGCTCAATAGTGTATAATAGCAGGTTTTAAATGTATGATAATTAAAACTCTGTAGAACTATTAAGTGAATAAAGTTTGATGCCACTCTTATGTACTATGTATTAGTTACTGAAGAAATGCTAACTGAAAGAAAAACTATCTGAACAGTAATTATTCAGATAAAGATACTATTCAAATTGCCAAGACTTTAGAGAAATAAGAAATGTCATACACTGTGCTAAAATGATATAAAGGAATTAGTAATTACCAAACCTTTAAGCAAATTCATCCATCTGTATTTCTGTACTTTTTTTTTTAATAAAATATTTAGGGGCACTTGGGTGGCTCAGTGATTGAGCATCTGCCTTTGGTTCAGGTCATGATCCCAAAGTCCTGGGATCCAGTCCCACATTGGGCTCCCTGTAAGCAACCTGCCTCTCCTTCTGCCTATGTTTCTGTCTCTCTCTGTATCTCTCATTAATAAAATAAAATCTTTAAAAGATATATTAAAAAATTAAATATTTAGAAACTAAAGGTACATACAAATACACCAGAATTCTCATCACACCATTATTTAAAATGGTACCAAGTATATATTATCAAAATATTGAACAATAGCAAATAAATAAAATAAATTTGAATACTTCCATAAAATAAGAGTATTACTGTCATATTTGTATAAGCTACTGAAATAAGATAGAAATCCAGTTCAAAATTTACAAAGGGCATGAACAAGCAATTTCTAAACACCACAGGTAGATAATCAGAATATGAAGATTCTCTCAAATTCACTAGCATTTAGTGGAAATGAGAATAATTTCTATAACATCCACTAGATTTCAACAAGTTTCAAAAGTTGTCTTATATCTGGATTTAATGTAGGGAAAATTAGACTCTTAAGCATTGCTTATGAGAGGCTCAACTCATATAGTTGTCACCCAAAATTACCTGGCCTTATTTGTTAGAATTCTATTTCCATACACTTTTTGATGGAGAAATCACACTCTAGTGAGACAGCCCAGAGAAATTCTCACTTGATTCCATAGAGAACATGTTCAAGGATATTCCTCACAACATAATTTTTAACTATCAAGTGCCTCTCAATGGAGGAATGAAAAAGTTAAATGCAATGGATGATTATGATGAATACTATGAAGCACTTAAAGGTAGCTACAAAAATATTTTTATGGATAAGCTTAAAAATAGTGAATAAAAAATATTCAAAATGAGACTGGTCCTTACTACATTATGATTTAAACAATGGGGAAAATACACAAGTAATTTGTTTTTCTCTTATGACACATGAGTGACCCTGCATATGTAGGTATTCTTTATTAGAAAAAATAGAGTAGGAATGTTTGCGGGGTGAGGAGTCGGGTGGAAATGATTGGTGGTCAGGAATGAGAGGTCCCTATCAATTCTGACAATGAGAACATGTTATGAATTCTGATTCTCTGTGCTAGAGAAAAAAAAAAGCAGGATGCAGAAAATCACTTAATGTCATTAGAACATGTGTATAAAATTTAAATGATTAAAAAAATCAGAAAATGAAGTACCATATATAGTTTATCTCAGTATTGTTTAAAATATATTACAGATGAACAAAAGACTAATAGGGTTTTAAGAACAAGGTTATCTCAGAGCTGCATTTTGTTTATTCTTTTCTTTCTGCTTATGTTTTACTTTCTATTAAAATTTGTATTGATTTTATTATAAAATAAACTGTGTAAGGAAAGAAAAAATGTGAATGAGTACTAAGGGACTAGAAAAGAACACCTAGTTTCTAATCCTACTTCTCTCCATGATTAACTATGTGACCAGGGACTACATTTTAAACCTGTCTTTACATCTTAAAAATGGGTACAGTCATGCTTTCATTACATCTCGAGATTACTCTAAGGATGAATAAAGGCAGTACACATAGATTTATAATCCGTAAAGTTAAGAGGCTATGAGCCCACAATTCTTTAACGAAAACATCGAGGTTTTTATGTGCTTTGGAATTTGTTTTAGAGACTTAATTGTTTAGGAATAATATCTAATATGTGTTAACCCAAACAGGGTCAAGGGAACCACCTTGTGTAATCCTATTTCTTCAGTGAACTATTAATCTTCTGATTAAGAAGCATATGGAAATAAACAGCCTCCGGTCAGTTCAGATTGTTGACAGATTAACCACATCTGGTTTTGCCACCGAGTAAATGGTAAAAAACACAACTCATTTTCAGAGCTTCTTTTGGTGTTAGAGTTGCACATAAGGGATTGTGATTCGTAATGTTATTTATCTTGTGTGAAATTAGAACAAAACAACTCAGCAATTTCACACACATTAATCTAGCTAGAAACTTAGGTATCTCAAGAAAACACAAAATGGAATTTATGCAGAATTAGAGGCTGGCAAAATGGACTAAGCAATTGGAGGTAAAAAAAATAATAATAATAAACAGATAAAAGGAATGAAGACAATGGAGTAGAGAGGCAGAAGAACCCTAATAAGCCAGCCTTGATAGCTTTCAGGTTGAGCGCAGGTTTACGTGGGGTGAGGAGAAACAAGAAGGTTGTGCTGAGGGGAAATTTTCAGAGTTCCAAGCTTTGGATGGGTATAAGTATCAAGGAAGTCGACTCTGGGCTTTCCACTATAACCACTTGTTCACAGCTTTCCAAGCAATGCTTAATTGTGTGTTTATCCTCCCAAAAGTGAACACTGGCTTCTCCGCTGAGCAATGCTGTCAACTGTCACAGCTGCCAAGCCAACAGATGGTGTGGGCCTGTGTCACCAGCAGTTTCCAAATGTAAAAATATAGTCATTTAGATGTTTTCTATGTACACCCATTTCTTCATTAATCTTCTAAGTGCAGCTGCAAATGGGTTATTTCCATGTGAACCACAGTGGCCTACTGGTCACTTTCATTCTCATTCTTTCAAACTACCTGCCATGCATGGGTGCTACATCGCTAAGTGTGCCAAGAACATAGGCCACAGTCCCTCTTGTATTTTTCTTTTATTTAGTGAATTCATTTTTATTCTCACTAGCTATATTTAAAGCTCTTTGAGGACGCATACTTAGTTTGTTATCCCAGGCATCACAAAATAGCACTTAGCATGCAAGAATTAATCTCTATTAATGGGGTGTACAGGGTAGATAAGAAAAGGTTGTTTAGAGGGCACAAATTTTTAGCATTAAAATGAATAAGGTCTGAAAATCTAATGTGTAACGTGGTGACTATAGTTGAGAACACTCTATTGCACAATCAAAATTTCCTAAGAGCAGAACTTTAATGTTCTCATCAAATATATATATTTGTATGAGATGACAAATGTTAACTAGATAAGAGAAATCCTTTTACCATGTGGATGTATCAAGTCATCATGACACAAACAAGGTATCTTAAGATGTTCTTTGTCAATTGTAGCTCAGTAAAGCTGAAAAAAAAATTCATGAATATTTCTTAAATTGCCTTTAAGTCAAAGCTTTTTCATAAGAAGTACCCGAATCCCCTGTAAAAAAGGGTGCACACAAAGAACAAAAGCTCAGAGAATGACTACAAATTTTAAAGCCAAGTACAAATGGTCATTGTTCACTGTTTGTTTTGTAATCACTATTAAAAAGAAGAATTCAGAGTGATAAATCTGTCCATTACCTTCCACCTTGAGTTTGCCAAGAATCTCAAGTTATAGTCCATGCTACTTAAATGCTTCCTTTCCCCAGTTCATCTTAAAAGTTCTGACCAAATTTAAAAAAAAAAAAAGAAAAAAAAGTTCTGACTAAATTAATATCTCTTAAGTACATATAAAATTTCTGCAGCTTAAAACAAAGAATTTTATTACCTTTGCAAAAATGTTTTAAAATCAGAAATTTGGGGCCTAGCCACTTTTTCCT
This sequence comes from Canis lupus dingo, assembly GCF_003254725.2. Taxonomy (NCBI): domain Eukaryota; kingdom Metazoa; phylum Chordata; class Mammalia; order Carnivora; family Canidae; genus Canis; species Canis lupus. Next base: position 37,864,665 of record NC_064244.1, on the reverse strand, counting down.
TTGTTCCCATATTCCTATTCCAATGTGGGAGGGAGTGCCACCTCTCATTACTCTTCTGATTGATCCCTGAACACCACTTTGTGGGCAGGTGTTCACTCTGTTATTTGCAGTTGCCATTCCTTTCTGTGCACATTCCCTATAAGCATGCTATTCCACCTAACTATGCCATTTCCCACCATCTCTGAGGCCTATCCTTTTCCACCAGCTCTGTGAATAAGCTATGACTCAGGCCTGGCCAATCATGGAGCCCCCTCTTTGTAGGAATAAGTACTGGTTCAGTAACTCAGGAAGGACCCTCCCCCAGGGACTCTTGCTCCAACTGTTTCACAGAGATTCCTAAGGTGGCATATCATCCTGAAATTATCAGTGGCCAAAATTGTCCCACAAATACCGCCAAAGTGAATATTTTTGTCTTACATATTCCTTAACTGCCTCAGAATCAAGTTGGTGTGAGGAAGCAGAGATCAAAATTAGAAGGATGATAAAACAATTTTGAAACACAAAGACACTAAATTATTGAATCCTGAAATGGTACTTTGCATATATTCTAAAAGTTCTCCAGAAAAGTCTCCCTACCAGAACACACCCCCACCCCCAACATATCCTGCCTAACAACTTTGCCATCTCTCTGGACTTTAAAGTGATCTCATCCTTGGGCTTGATTTTAGGACGTTGGATCTTATCTTGCTCCTTGAGCAATAGTTTAGGTTCAAGTTTCACATTGTCACATATACTGTTCTAAACAACCCTAACATCTATTTACCTGCCAAAGAGTTTGCTTAATAAAGATCAATACAAAATTGAGAACTATATGCCCTGACAAAATGTTTATGCCCCTTTTCAATATGCTCTCATTTCACTCACATCTGGCATACCAAACCTACATTGTGGAGCCTAATTAAGCCCCTGGTCTTCCTCTTGCTTCACCTCTGGACCTATGTCCCTGAGATTTCCATATCTTGAAATTCAAATCTCAGACTTTATCTGCAATAACTCTTTATGGATTGAGTGTATGTCAAATGTCTGCTTTCCTCTGAACCATCCAATATCTATATGACATGGACACATATGGCTAATTCACCAAGAAAATCAGCCATGTTTTTTCTTTTGTTGGCTTAATGCAGATTATAGACAAAGAGCTGACTCTACTCTCCATTCAGCTGTTTTCTCTCAGTAGGTAGACCCAGCCTTTGATCATTTATTTGCTATGCAATTATTTTGAAAAATGCCTTGCAGTATAATTTTGGCCTGCCATATTCCTCTTGGGTGTTACAAGAGAATAGTTGATCAGGAGCTGGGACTGGAACAGAGGTGCTTTGGCAGGAGAAGAGTAATGAAGGCAGGTGGTTGGCAGAGAGGTAGGTTACCCAACTGGCAGTGTTTGAATGGACAGGTGGGTAGGTCTGGCTGTCATCACCATAGCTTTTTGGCTCCTGGCCAAAAAATTGAAATTTTAATTCCAGAAGATGCCAATCAAAGATGTGAGCTAATGACATAGATTCTTGGATAAGAGCCAGACATGAGCTTTGCCAAAGTCAGTAGGCTGAAAGGGAGGAGGACCAGGTGGTCTGAAGAGAAAGAAAGGTAGATGGAGCTCTGTTCATTAAGAGAAGCTACAGAAGCATTATCTTAATGCATGGGAAATGGGGAAATCACACCATGGCACAGTGGAAAGCATACAGGATTTTAAGTGAACAAATCTTCATTCTTGAAGCTTCACCAGCTTCAACTTGGTCAGGGTATTTTATTTTAGTATCATTTTTTTCCTCCAACTATTAAAAGAAAGGGCAAATAATAGTACTTCTTTTTTTAAGTAATCTCTATGCCCAATGTACTGCTTAAACTTATGACCCTGAAATCAATTGCCACATGCTCTACCCACTGAGCCAGCCAGGTACTCCAACCATATTATTTCTTAAGTTTCCTACTTAACTCAAAGAACACTATTTCTTAAGAAACCTTAAGGTTACCCTTCAGAAGGTAAAGTTCAGGAACAAATTGTGTGCAATGCTTTGTGAATATTTGCAAACACATGCTAGTTGTTGCATTCATCATAGGCAAAACCAAGTACCTTTTAAAATAGAGATTCTGGAAGAAATAGACCATTCAACAATAATAGCTGGAGACCTGAATACTGCCATTTGCAATTATGGAGAGGACCTCTAGACAGGAGATAGGCAAGGAAATCTAAGAGATAAATAACACTATTAACAAGAAATCTATAAAGCACTCCACTCAACAAGACAAAACACACTTTAAGTGCACATAGAACCACCCAAAGGATATACCATATGGTAGGCCATACAATAAGTAAAAAGCCTCAGTAAGTTTGAAATCACACAAAGGATGTTTTCCAACCACAATGGAATGAAATTAGCCATTGCTCACAGAATGAAGTTTGGTAAATTCACAACTATGTGATAAGTAAATAATAAATTTCTAAATAACCAGCGCAAAGAGATCAAGTTAAATAATACATATGAATACATATGAATAATAATGAAAACCTTAAAACTGAAATAATTCAGCAAAAGCAGTGCTCAGAGTGAAGTCTATAACTATAAAAATCCACATTAAAAATGAAGGTTGTTTCTTGGCTATTGTGGATAATATTGCAATGAACATGTGAGCACAGGTATCTTTTTAAGATAGCCAAGACATGGAAGCAAACTGAAGGTATATCAACAGATGAATGTATTTTAAAAATGTGATAAAAGCCATCACTCAAGGACAAATACTGCATGATTCTACTCATAGAAGCATCTAAAATAGTCTAACTCATAGCACCAGAGCAAAGAATGGTGGTTATCAGGGACTGAGGGAAAAGGGAAATGAGAAGATGCTAATGAGTAGACATAAAGTCTCAATTAAAAAGTAATTTCTAGACATCTGCTATACAACCTTGCAGCTATAGTTAATGTATAGTGTACTATATTGTACACTTAAAAATTAGAAGGATTTCATACTATACTATAATCAAATTCTTTCAAAAAGATCTCAAATTAATAAGCTAGCTTTCCACTTTAAGCAACTAGGAAAAGAAGGATAAAGGAAATTCAAAGCAAGCTTAAAGAGGAAGATTAGAATGGAAATCAAATAGAGTTAAAAAACAACAAAAACAAAAGTCACTTTTCTGACAAGAGCAGTGATTGACATACCATAGCTAGACTGACCAAGAAAAAAAAAAGTGAACTCAAATTACAAAAACCAGTAATAAAAAAGAGGACATTACTGACACTACAAAAATAAAAGTTCTGGGCTTTAAGACTACAACTTTTATCATTGCTTTAACACAGTTTAATACAGCTAATCCATTTGACCCTAAAATAACATACTAGATTAGAAGATCCCACCATTAGATTTTCACTCTGCCCAATGGTTTATAAATTCACATCTTCTTTCTCAATGAGGGAACAATTCTAGAAAAAATATTTTAAGAATTATTCTTAAATCTTTATTTTTTTTTAATTTTTATTTATTTATGATAGTCACAGAGAGAGAGAGAGAGGCAGAGACACAGGCAGAGGGAGAAGCAGGCTCCATGCACCGGGAGCCCAACGTGGGATTCGATCCAGGGTCTCCAGGATCGCGCCCTGGGCCAAAGGCAGGCGCCAAACCGCTGCGCCACCCAGGGATCCCAAGAATTATTCTTAATCAAAAATCTAGAACTCAAAAAAGAAATGAGACCAATGAGGCAATTTTAAAATAATCAACTCCTATTTGAGCTAGGAAAATGTTATTTAGATATTTTGATGCCACACTTTAAAGTTGACAAGATGTGCCCTTCATAGTCAAATATTCTTAAAATGTTACTCACTAGGCATTCTTAGATTTGAGTCTATCTATGAAGAACAGGCAAAAGACAAAGGTAGGAGCATAAAATAGGGAAGGATATTTGTTCCAATCATGGTCTATTGAATAGAACGTTCATTTCACAGAACCTAATTACTTTGTTTACTCTATTAACATGGGGCAATACAAGGTCCTAATCCTGTCCTACTTTGTCTGGTGTTTGTGACATGGCTCTTACAAGATTGCAATATACCTATTTCTTTGTAATAGCTTTCTAAATCCACAAAGGCTACTCTTTAATGGACACAGTATTTAAAAATCACAAAACCAAGAAGTCAGATTCTTCAAATAAGACATGATATTCTTCTACTTGTAACTTAAATGTAAGATACCTCTATATAGTATGTGTGACAGACCTTTAAGCATTATCTCAAGTCAACAGGTTTTATGTGATTAAAACTCATGCTCAAAGTTTAATTGAATTAGGCTCAATATCACAAAGATGAACTGTCCAAGGACTATCAATTCCAGCCAAGTAAGTGCTGCCCTGCTTTATTTAAATAAACCATTTCAAATATTAAAAAAATCTTACAATTCATTTCTTACCTATGAATCAAAGAAGAAATCACAAGAGAAATTAGAAAATATTTTAAACTAAATGACAATATAACCAGAACCTATTAAAATTTATGGTAAAATGATACTTACAGGAAATTTATAGCATTAAGTGCTTATGTTACAAAATAAAAAGGGTTGAAAAGATAGATGCAGCCTTATGTTTATTGCAGTATTATTTACAATACCCATGATATAGAAGAAATTGAAGTATCCATCCATAGATAAATGGATAAAGAAGTTGTGGTCTATCAATGCAATGGAATGTTATTAAGACATCAAAAAGAATGAGATCTTGCCATTTGCAAAAGCATGGAGAGGTCTAGAGGATATAATGCTAAAAAAATAATAATAATAAGTTGGGCAGCCCCGGGTGGCTCAGCGGTTTAGCGCCACCTTTCCTCCCGGGCATGATCCTGGAGTCCTGGGATCCAGTCCCATGTCAGGCTCCCTGTATGGAGCCTGCTTCTCCTTCTGCCTGTGTCTCTGCCTCTCTATATGTGTCTCTCTTGAATAAATAAATAAAAATATTTTTTTAAAAAACAAGTCAATCAGAAAACCACAAATTCCACATGATTTCACTCAAATGTGGTATTTAAGAAACAAACAAAGAAAAAAAGATACATACAAACAGAAAACAGATTCATATATAGAGTACTGGTGGTTGCCAGAGCAGAGAGGGGAGGATGGAAGAGTGAATTAGATACAAGGAATTAGGAGTACACTTATCTTGATGAGCACTGAATAATGTGTACAATTGTTCAATTATATTGTACATCTGAAACTAATATAACATTCCATCTTATTATACTTCAATTTTAAAAAAAGACCAAGAAAAAAAGGTCTCAAATCAATGATCTAGGATTCTACTTAGAGGAACTAGAGGAAATAACAGAAGCAAATTAAACCTTAAGGAAACAGCAGGAAGGAAATAATTAAAAGCATAAAACAATGAAGTTGAAGACAGAAAAGCCATGGAGGAAATCAGTAATAACAAAGGTAGCAATAGAGTTGATAAAGTTCTAGGCATACCCATCAGGAAAAAAAATGATGCATATTACCAATATTAAGAATGAAAGAGAGACAACTACAGTTATTCAAAGGACAAGATGGGACTAATTTTTAACTGTACAGTTAACAATATCACATATCAGGAAGCATGTGGAAAGACCAGGAGGCTCATACACTGCTGGTGGAAATGCAAAATGGTATAGCCTCTTCGGAAAAATTCAACAATTCCTCATAAAAATAAGGTACAGTTATGTTATGACCTAGCAATTCCACTCTTAGGCATTATCCCATGATAAAGAAAAAACGGATGTCTACACAAAGGCATAAACACATATTCATAGCAGCTTTACCAATGGTCCAAAATTAGGAACTACCAAGAGATCTATCAACTCATAGAAGAATAAACAAATTGTGGTTTGTAGACAGTTACAGAATATGACTCTTTTTTTTAAATTTTTTTATTTATTTATGATAGTCACACACACAGAGAGAGAGAGGCAGAGAGAGAAACAGGCTCCATGCACCGGGAGCCGACACGGGACTCGATCCCGGGTCTCCAGGATCGCGCCCTGGGCCAAAGGCAGGCGCTAAACCACTGCGCCACCCAGGGATCCCCGGAATATGACTCTAACAACAAGAAAGCCATTACTAACACAACAAGTGAATGGGTGATTCTCAAAACATTATACTGACCAAAATAGGCCACAGATGACTACATATTCTATGATCCTACTGCTATCAAAATCTGGAGAAGACTCTATAGAAAGATCAGCTGTTGCAGGAGGCCCTGGTAGGGATAAAGAATTGATTTTCAAAGGGCCCAGAGAACTTTCTGAAATCATGTAATAGTTCTCTTTTTTTAGTGTAGTCATAATTATATAATTATATTCTCGAAACATTTAATTTTACACGTAAGGTTGGTAAGGTTAGCGTCTGTAAACTATACCTCCATAAAGCTAAATTTTAAAAAACACTGTATTATATTGGGGTGCCTGGGTGTTTCAGTTGGTTAAGTGTCTGCTTTCAGCCCAGGTCATGATCTCAGGGTCCTAGGATCAAGCCCAGTGTTGGGCTCCCTGCTCAGTGGGGAGTATGCTTCTCCCTCTTCCTCTAACCCTGCCCCCTGCTCATATGCGCTTTCTCAAATAAATCTTTAAAAAAAAAACAATATAGTAAATCTATTTCTTCAGATCAATTACACATGTTAAAATATTTTTTATTTATATTTTTAAGTAATCTCTACACCTAACATGGGACTTGAATTCACAACCTCAAGATCAAGAGTCATATACTCTACCCATTGAGTCAATTAGGTACTCTGAATTATATATGAGAAAAATATTCTGATAAAAAAATTGAATAAAATTGCTAGATATATAGTGAAAAAAAGAACTGTTCCTTTAGCCTAATACATCATCAAAAATAGCAGAGACTAAACATATTTATTGTCATATTTAAAAAAAAAAACCTGTTTTCAGCCAAATTGGAGTTGACCAAAATCACCTATTAAGAGAACACTATTAATCTTTTGAAAAATAATGACCTTGTGGATTATACAGGATTAGGTCTTTGCAACATCAACACAGTCAATTCATTAAACAATTGAGTCAGGGAGGGTGTTGGATGCTACACTTAGGCAATGGCTAGGTAAGCAAACACAACTCTGAACAATATTTTGGCATTGTAGAAATGCTGATTATATGCTGTCTTGATAAAATGATAGAGACCTGGGGGCTGATGCCATCATTGTTAATAAACCAGGTGCTAATCAATCTTCACACTGCGATGGCAGTGAGCGGGGTGAGGACTAGAGAGCTGAAAACAGATGCTAAACACATTCAACATCCAGTACAAAGTTGGCCCCTACCAAGTATTAAATGAATGGAACTGAACTAGTCAGTGACTTAAGACAGGTTTTTTTAAAATCACAGCAATGTGAGTTAGTGTGTTAAACCTTATCAAGTCCAAACAGGATTCACATTGGTCTTTGAAGAACTCAGGCCCTTTCATTAGGTAAATATAAATGAAACTATAAGAGAAATGTGACCAAATACCTACCAGGGACTTACCTTGAATGATCAGAATACAAAAGCTTCTTAAACTCTTTTCACTGAGACAAAGGAACCTCACCTTGACCTTGATGGAAGGCAGTGGGAGACTTCAAGATGTCTGTGTCTTGCCTAAGGTACAACCAGAAGCAGGCTGGGGAGCCACTCCCGGCCATTCCACCTTAGCCATCCCCTTCATTATGGTGTCCTGAGTCCTATAGTTGCCCTTAAAATACCCTCAGAGAGGAAGAAGCACCCACAAAAAGAAAAAAAAAAACCAAGAACCCTAAAACCTTATCAAATTGCATCGTACATGTCCTAGTGGTTACCCAGAATAGAGAAACAAAGCTCTTATGGAGAAACTTGGTCCATGTCTTTCTCATAATCAATTCCGAAGTCCTCCAGGGGAAATACCATGTTCTATCTCAAGCTCCTTACACAGGGATGTACATTACCCCAAATATTCCCCTACTCCATACTCTCATGCACAAAAAGAAAAATGGCTCTTTCTCAGAGTTCTGTATTTTTTATGATATAAAAAAAATTTTATGATATTCATAGGAAATAGCTCTATTGTTTTTCTAACAGGCAGATTTCTGGTGAGAGAATACTGAACATCCCACTTCTGAAGGCTCTATATGGTGTCCTTTCCACAGAACATAACACAAGTCCAGATTCCCTTCAGGACCATGAAAGGCTGTAACCAGCACAGATAAGGGGGATTAGCCAGGACGTCCCAAAACAATTAGCAGAGCTAATGAAGTGCATTATAGGAAGGTTTAGAAGCGTATGTCTAGCATTCCACAATATTAGGCCTTAAAGTGATTTTCAAACCCCTCAAGAGGTACAGTGGGAGAGAAGTCTAAGGAAGTTAGCTTACCTGTGGGGTATTAGTTCAGGGCTATTATTAAGGTCTCTATCACCTCAACACACACTTTCTCATGGGCCCTATTAGGACCCCTTAAGCTCCTCCTCAATAGAAGAAGCCTGCTGGGGGTGTTAGATACAATGAGTATCAATAGGATTCAGTGTCTGTCTCCAAGCAGCTCACCAGATAGGAAACAGGTATGTAGGTGCTGGGTAATGGTGTAGAGTGGTAAGGGCCTTTATTCTAGCAGAGAATATGAGCACAGATAAGCCCAGACCAGGGGTGAAGGATAAAGCAATCAAGGCTTGGCGAAGGAAGGACTGTCAGAGGGGAGCCTGACCTAGTACACATAAAGAAGATGAAGGAAGACCAGAGATCACAAGAGGAAGGAGGAACTAATTCAGGCACAAAAACTAGCACACACATGGAATCACATCAATCCTGAATTTGTGGCATTTAGGTAGATGTGGGAGCCCCACAGGACCAAACCAGAACTGCCAAGGACACATAAGAGGCCCATATGGGTAACACAGCCATTCGCAGAAGGGAGGAATAGGTGGGAAAAAGCAGGGTGCCACAGTAAAGATGAAGAATTCAAGGTCAAGTATCCTTGAACAGTAAGATTGGAATATAAAACATGTTGCCTGAGGCAACAACTTCATATTCTGTTTGTACTCCACTCAACAACTTTTTGTTTTCCATCAGAGCTACTGGTTTGGACGCTTTAATATTAAATTCACTGGAAAGTGTAAGTACAGCATGGACTTATTATTACAAATTCCCTGTTCTGCTTATATTGGCAAGCTGTTTTACAACCATGCTGACTTTTAAGAAATAATTATTAACTGTTCCTCATGGGGTTTGTTAATTGGATTATCGAATGGCGCTGTGTACAAAGGTCAAAAGCAGGATCGTGTATGCTTCACACACACTATTTTCCACTGCTTGAGCAGGAGAGAATTATATAGGTGCCCATTACTCCAAAAAGCCACCAAGGAACTCCAACCTTTAAGTGAAAAAGATGATTCAGTCGATAGATCCATAAAGCAAATTGATGTTCATTCTTACATTTCCCCAACAAAGACACAAAACCACAGAGAAGATAATTGTGTTGAAAATGTGGGACACATTGAGAATGTGGGACAAAACCCACATTCGAGAGTTTACAAGTGGTTGGAGTGGTTTGGTATGCTGTATGTGATACAAGATGAGAAAATAATGTCATCCATAGGATAAAGCTCTTCTTGGAGTTCTTTAAACATATGACTGCCTCTTACCTACAGAGACCACATTTTTCTGTCAAGAGCAACTACATGTCATAGATGAAACTAAGGTCAAATGCATATTTCAAGCTAATCATTATCTCCCCCAAGAGATCTTTTTGCAGTTTTTTTTTTTTTGAATGACAGTGGTCTCATTTTGTGGTGTTTTTTGTTTGTTTGTTTGTTTTAAACCAAAATCTTAAGCCACACATGTTTTTTGAGTTTATCTTAAATTTGCCTGAATAAAGCAATCCCTCCAACATATTTGCAACATTTTGCAACGTCAGATGTTGCTTCCAGCTGCAAGAAAATTTATCCTTTATACTCCTTTATGCTCTAAGCAACTTAGAATGTTTACATCTGTAAAAACAGTAGCTCCATGTGGAATCCAGCACCCAAGAGATGGTTGTTTCTATACACTATTGGACTTTATCAAAGACAGCATTGTCAAGTACATAATGATTGGCTTTTCATGTGGGGCCCAACATTTCAACAGAGACTTTATTATTCATTCCAATCTGGTCTAAGCTCATCCTCCGTAGACACTCCAGATTAAATTTTCTTCATTATCATTACAGAACTAGATGAATAAGTGGCACATCTGCTCATGAAGTGGTTTATTATCTGTTAGTAGGAGGTTTGGGATGAATAGAAAAATAACTATGGAGAAGACAAATGTACCCAGGTTTATACCCACTGTGAAATGCAGGGCTAGCTATGCTTTCTCTGAAAATCCACAGGTCTCCCCTACAATGAATATGGAATTATTATTTAATGAGTTGATAAACTTTATTATGGGGAAAATACAAAGCAGACAGCAATCAATGCAAAACAAATTCACAGAAATCTGGTACATGACAAAGACCTAATGAAGACCTTCTATTGTTGAACTCAGTTTCCAGGCTATCTTTCCAAAAGAAAATTTTAAGATTTGTAAATATTTTACCAACCATCCATTATCAGCTATTTCTCCTACAAAATAGGACCACAGAAATAAATCTGTTCATTATGAAGACATCAACACATTACAGCTGTGTCATTCACATGAGGTTTAGAATGCATTTTCTATATGACTATTAGGATCGTAGTATCCATTTTAGGACTAGCATCAGGCCTACACAGTCTGACGAGTCTATGCTGTTCTTGCAGGAGCCCCAACATGGCCCACATTCAGGATTTTTGTCTGCTGCATAATTTGACTATACCTGCACAGCAGCCATATAGCTTAGAACAGAAAGTATGAATGGTTCATTACTGCAATACCAAAATAAGTGACAACAGTTAACATATTAACTACTCAAATTTTAATGAACCAAAAAGAAAAAAATTCACCTGGGGATTTTGTTAAAATGCAGACTCTCATTCAGCAGGTGTAAGGTGGGCCTAAGAATGTACTTTGAGTAAGCTCCCAAATTCCCCTATGCTGCTGGCATTTGCAGTCTATCAGCATGGAGATAAACCCATGATGTTTAATAACGCTAGCCACCTATGGCTATGGAGCACTCACACGTAGCTACCCAAATGGAAATATGCTGTGAGTACAAACTACACATCACACTGCAAAGATATAGTATCAAGAAGAAGAATAGGGGCAGCCTGGGTGGCTCAGCGGTTTAGCACCGCCTTCAGCCCAGGGCCTGATCCTGGAGACCAGGGATCGAGTCACACATCAGGCTCCCTGCATGGAGTCTGCTTCTCCCTCTGCCTGTGTCTCTGCCTCTCTCTCTTTCTGTCTCTCATGAATAAATAAAAACTAAAAAAAAAAAAAAAAAAAGAATAGGTCATTATATAAGTCATTAATAATTTTGTACTGATTCAATGGTGAAAGATTTTAGACATATTGAGTTTAAAAAAATCAAAATTCACTTCTCATATTTTTTTTTTACTTTTTAAAATGTGGCAACCATACACAGTATGATGTGTAGTTTGTACTCACAGCATATTTCCATTTGGGTAGCTACACGTGAGTGCTCCATAGCCATAGGCAACCATACTTTAAAAGACTTTTTATTTAATTTTACAGAGAGAGAGAAAGAGATCATGCATGAGGTAGGGATGGAGAAGGAACAGAAGGAGAGGTACAAGCAGACTCCCCAATAAGCAAGGAACTCAAGGCAGCTAGGTCCCACAACCGAGATCAGAACTTGAGCAGAAACCAAGAGTCAGAAGATTAAGTGGCTGAGCCACCCAGGTGCCCCACAAGAATACTTTTTTAAATGATCTATGTGGCATGTATAATTCTATAGCACTGCAGTAGACAATTTGGGACATTGGTTTTGTTTTTTTAAATATCTATATTAAAATGGCATGTGTGTATTTACTATTTACATTTGATATATAGATGACGTGAGATACATAGATATGTATCACCGTTCTGAATAAAGAGCCTCTTTGACATGCCTGCATGGAGGTGGAGTAACTATTCTTGCCACTAACCAAGTAGATGAATCCACTAAAATGCTTTCAACGACAAGAACATCAGACTGTTCATTGAACTATTGGAAAAGTATTTGCATGAGAAACTGAGTGACATATGATTCTAAAGTGCTTAATTTAGGGACTCTGCCTCCATTTATTTTCAATTCTCTTGATACTGGTTCAATATTCAGGCAGAAAGGTCCACTAACTGAAAAAAAAAAAAAAATCCTGAGAAAGAAGAAACAGTCTCCTAAGTCTAAGTCTCTATTTTAAGACCAAGAAAACTTTTCCACAAACCACCAGTAGACTTAACCCCCAACTTCATGTTCCAAATGGAGACTTCCAAACCTGAACTAATTCTTGTGGCCTGCAAATTGATGTGTTTTTTTTAATTCAATTTAATTTTATTACCTTCAACACACTTTCATGAATCAACCCCTTGTAAAAACCATGGAATTAACAAAACAGGCCTTGAGTGGTAACAGCCCACTCCCAGAGAAAGAGCAGGATATAGGGAGTTAACACCACCAACCCAACAGTAGATGGGCCCCACTCTGGTTTTAAAATATAGAGGATTATCATCTTGGGAAAATTCTACCTACTAATGGCAACCATTTTTTTATACCAAAAAAATGTAATTCAAATAATTCAGTAACATCCAGAACCCTATCACTTAGTAATAAAACTCTGATGAGTCTCCCTCCAGGTATTTCTTTAGATGTACACATATACCCAAGTTGTATAAACTATCCATACTCAAGCCTAACCTTTTGTTCTTCAGTCCCATCAGCTGTCAATATCTTTTCATAGCAATACATTTATGTCTCTATCATTTTTTCTAGTCACAAACATTCTAGTGTGGCACCAAAGGGGTGCAGATAGGTCTCTAGACGTTAACTCACTCAGTTTTCAGGGCAGCCAGTTAGAGCCATGAGCTATTTAGAATACAACTCCCACTGTAGAAACTTGGATTATTTCCAAACTTCCTTCTTTAGGAGCCAGTCATTGCTAATACTGTTAGGCACACCTATTTTCCCACTTGAGGGACCTCATCACGGAATTTTAGACACTTGATTTTCAGCAGGTTTGTAAAGCCTACAAGGAAGTGGAGATGCAAGGGAATGGTGCTTATAACCCTATCAGCTGCATTGTTTCCTTCCCAGGCTTATAAAACTCACAGTGCAGCAAGAATCACAAACAACCAATCCAGTTCATTTGATACCACCTAGGGTAACAATTAGAACTCATGTGTCCTGTTCCACTAGGCTTACTTGGTATTGATACATCGTGAAATAGTACTATCAAGTGATCAAACTATGACGGAGGAGCCTGCTTCCCTCATGCTCAGCTCCAGTAGGGTTGTTTTGAGCTAGTATTTGATCCCTGGAAAGCACAGGTAGTTTCATTCAAATATCCCAGGGTGTGATGTGTGATATGTGTGTATGTGTACACATGCATGATAAAAAAGAAAATAGGTAGGTAGGCAAATGACACAGACAAGCAACATCTTCTAATTAATCTGGCTCAAGTTAAATGTCTTAAAAGTTACAAAGCAACATACTTGAAAAAGTAGGCATCATCAGCCTCATTTTACAAAAGAAGTTCACCAAGACTTAGCTACAAAACCAAAAGGTCTTCAGAGCAAAATTTCACACTTTTTTTTTTTTTTTTTTTGGTGCGGAAAGGTCAAAAAAGAGGTTGGAGAAGAAGTAAGCTATAACAAGGTTACAAACTCTAAAGCAAATTAGAAATTTTGAACTTTATTCTGAGGGCTATGGAATGTAGGGTATCCAGACAAAAACGATCAGCTAAATCTGATTTTGAAATAAACAGTGAATGATTCTTAGTGTACGTTTGTCTCAAATATAACCCAAAACATACTTATACTGAAAAATTCATTATTTGAAATCCAAATTTAACTAGCACCTTTTATTTTTATTTGCTTAATCCAGCAACTTTAAAAAGAAGCAACTAAAAAAGTTCAACCAGAGCACTAACTGGATAGAATTTGAGCTTTTGAAAGATACTACTGATTAGGATGCAAAAACAAATTCATTTATTTATGACAGCATTTTTCCAGCAGCCACCTTATATACTAGACAAAGCTCTAAGTAAGAAACAAAGTGTCATGATTTCAAGTAAAATTTAAGGCAGATCTCTTGGGTAGTGTCCTTGTTTTTGCCATATAATTCTTTCTGTATTGATTCATAATAACTAGACGGTATCGGCTAATGGAGGGGAGTAACATTATATAACAGAAGAGCATTGACTTGGGAGCCCAAGTATCTGGATTCCATCTTTGACTTTCTCTACTTAAGCATTATGGGACATTAAGATATTTTACCTCTGTCTCAGGGTCATCATCTGTCAACTGGGGATAAATTATTTTATGTAGATTCTAACGATCAAATGACGATCAAATATACGTAAAGCCTGACACAGGACAAAAACTCATGAAACCATCAACTCTAACTGTAATTATTGACTTTGTCCAAGCACAACCATTTGAACTTAAATAAGATTACCTAAAGGTAAATAGAAAACCAATTTCACTCACCATGAACAGAATGCAATTTAAAAACTGTAACCATATGTACAACAAAAAACCCATCATACAGTATTTATTCTTTTATGACATAGCAATGAAACCTACTTTTTAAAATCTAACCATTACCTTTTACATAAGAGAAAATTGAGAAAATTGAAGCTTAAAGGGAAGATATTGGTCTCAGATGATGGACTTAAACACACAGCTGACAATCCTGTCTATACTACCTATAATCAATAATTTCTAACACAGTGATTTCCCTTATATATCCAAAGTTTACCTGTTAGATGTTTCTAGTACATGCACTTACAGAGTTGTGCAGGCTTGAACCTCTAATGATACCAAAAATCCTGCAGCCCCTGTCTTACTACCTAGTTTCCAGTCTCTGAACTTTTTTTTTTTAAATACCACAGACCATCTGTCTCTTTAGCCACCTTTCCAAAATCTCTTCTTCCCCAGACTAGAAGGGTGGATAGCTGGGATCAGAAGCAGACTTCTCTAGCTGGGGTCTCAAAGATTTCCCCCAAGGAGGCAGGTTCAGAAGAAGCTTCTATAGACACACTGCTTGTCTATAAATCTTTGTATTTCCCCTAGGGCCCCCAGGGCCGTACCTTTCCATTAGCACTGGATCTTCTCTCTTTTCACTTCTTTAATTCCTCTCTTTTCTAATCTTGCTTTTATTTCTCTCTACTTGTTCCTGAGCCTCTGCAGGCAAGGAGAGAAATAAGAAAACTTCAGCGGCAGACCGGATACAGTGATGGAAAAATAGCTGCCAAAAATCAAAACAGTCCCTCACGTACTACCTAACATCACCCTGCCTGACACCCTTCAGAAACCTCTGCCACAAAAAAATGTTGGTCCTGAAATACAGGCAGAAAGAATCAAATTCAAACAAAAAGTGAGCTGAAACCCAGTTATCCGACGCAGAGAACGCAACACCTCTCCAAGCAGACCACGCTGATGACCAAGGACAAAGCTTTTTTTTTTTTTTTTTTTTTTTAAGGCAAGTCTTTTCCCAGAGTGATGATTTATGAGCTTGTTGAATAAACAATCCTCTAATAATGCTTCTACGCATACCTAGCACCATTTGGCTTCCCATATTTATTTGCTTGGTTTTACAGGGCAAGGCAGCCCTTGGAATGATTTTGATGGAGAAATGTGATTCATACCTGGATGGCAGCAAAGAACATTTAAAATACAAAATCCATTTGGTACCGATTAGCTTTAGAACATTATTTATGTAATCTGTCACAATGGCAGATATTCGAGAGAACATTTTTCTCTTTCCTTTGAAACAGTTTATCAATCACCCCGGCTCCTGACAAGCCCTTAGGAGGAGAACATTTATCAGAATGTATTAGAAGACTAAAAATAAAAGCTGAAGCTCGTGTTTGTAAGGAGAGTAGGAGCTGATTGCAAAGACTTGAGAAAAGACTGCTCAGTGTCCCCATCTCTGCAGCAACGGGAAAAGTCAAGCTCTCACAGAGATGCCCTGGAATACTCTGGAGGAAGGGGGAGAAATCTGCTGGCCATGAGGGACCTCCAGCTTGTAATGGGTGGAGAGGAGGGAATCAGGCAACGCAAGGACTCTTACGTGGCTTCCAAGAGGCTATGTGAAAGGTATCGGTAATTCAGTGCCTTCCAAATTTGCAAGTGTCACAGGATTCAGGTTACCCAGGGGAGCCACATGAGTAATGCAGTTCTTGTATGAGGAATGTTAATATTTTGTACTTACACAGTGTTGTGCCGTGCATCTTGGAAACTAAAGGAAAGCTTATTTCATGGCGAGGGCGGCAATTTCAAAGTCCACCCCCCCAGCTCCAGTCCTTCCCCTCTTGATAAACCACTTAATTCTTTCAAGGCCACTATTCTGCTTTCGGGAAAACATCTCCAGGCGTGGGCTCTCAGAGCCTGAAAGAAAAATTTCTCAGTGTTGGCAACTTAGAATTACTTGGGAAGCTTAAAAAAAAAAAAAAAAAAAAAAAAAAAAAAAAAAAAAAAAACCTAGCCCTCACCCCAAAGTTAATTAATGTGCTCAGAAGGTATTGGTTGAGAAACTAACCCCCTACACAGATGACAGGGAGAAACTGAAGAGGCCACTCAACTTGATAGGTGGCAGGTTTAAGAAGTCTGGGAATGTACCAAGGTTGATGGGAGGACGAGAAGACCAAAAGATCTCCACAACCACCTGCTCCCTCTGAAGAATTTAAGTAGAAGCCTTAACTGGGTTCAGCCCCAGACACCATGCACATGTTCTCAATAACACCTTGCTCTCCCAAGGCTGAGTCCTTGAAAATGGCTCCAGCTGTGGAAAAGGTGGGAGGGAGGGAGAAACCCTGAATTGCCTGGCTGTGAGCCCAGGGGTCAACCAAAGGTCATGTCCTCTCAATGACCTCCTCCACCATTTGATATCTCATGATTGGTTCTGACAATCTTACGTTCCTCGTTTTTCCACAATGTACCATTAGTGGTTAGTGAGGGGTTTTATTAGCATGGACATGGCTCCTTTGGCAGCTCTCTGGCTGCACTGGGGGCAGATACTCTGGCAACAATACTGGCATATGCAAGAGAAAACACAAATTAAGATAATGATTTCCAAAATAAGTAACATTGTTTTCCACCAAGAGCCCCATAAAGAGAACCAGTGATGTACTAAGTTCTCTAGACTGGGGGCAGGAAAGTGGGGGGTACTGGATCACTGAGGGTGTTCACCTGTATCCTCTTGTGAGTTAATAAGGATAAAGTATTAGCAGATTCATCAGGGTATGACCTAACATTCTGTTTTGATACTGGCAGAGGTGCCTCCTTGTGACTCAGAAATAATTTTCAAGGCCATCTTTAATATTGTGATTTATACTAAGATACACACATTTGATCTTCTTCTACACTTCTAGTACTGAGCTCCTAACACTCTTGGAATTTCCTAAATAATGAGATGGGTTTGGAAGGAAGTTGTCTCTTGTTATGTTAGTGAGGTAACTACAGGACCCACCTGCAAGGGGGGCTGGTTGCCAGGGGAACTAACAACTTGACTAGAAGGATGGAATTTTCAGTACCATCCCCACTGGATGGAGAGAGCTTCCTGGTTGGTGAACATATGAAGTGCTGGGAGAGGGGTACAGTCTGAGAGAGCATAAAATCTGGTGTGAGGATCACCATCCCTCCCCTTTCCCTACTCTGGACAATCCTATTTTACAGGACAGCTTTTCTCATTTAAGACATTTCCGTGTCCAATACAGACAGGCTTTGCCAGCTATCATTAAGTCTTGTCAGACATATTTAGTAAGGACTTCTATGTCTGCTATCATGTCTTCCAGGCCAATGGAGGGGACAAATGTGGCAGCCAAATTATTGTAGCAGTGGAAAACAGAACATACCCCACCGGCCTTGGGGAGAGGAAGAATTATCCCCTCCAGGGAGTGGTGATACCCACCATGATGATCCTGACAAGCTAGAGTGGGTCAGCTGCCCCTATACGTGGAACTTGGACTGATTCCTTTGCTAGGCATACATGTGGGCCCATTGTAGGAAGGTATTTCCATCAGGTGCCCAACCCATCGCCGCATACCACATACAGCAGAAGTCTAAAGTCAAGAAGATAGATATTCAGTAGGAACTGTTACGGGGAGTTCTCCTTCTATAAGAATTACACTTGTGGGGGCACCTGGGTGCCTCAATCAGTTAAGCATCTCTTGGTTTCAGCTCAGGTCATGATCTCAGGGTTCTGGGACTGAGCCCTACTTTGGAATCTGTGCTCAGTGGGGAATCTGAAGATTCCCTCTGCCTCTGCCCTGGTTTGTCCACAATCTCAGGCTCTCTCTCAAGTAAATAAATAAACAAACAAACAAATAAACAAATCTTAAAAAAAAAATCACACTGTGGTCTGATCTTCAGATGTTAGTATAGCTGCAGCTTTAGGAATTGCACCATGTTGTATGTGCTGTACACGTTGACCAGAGGATGCAGGACTGTAAGGTATAAGGAGTTGGACTGAGTGACCAGGGTTTCCACTTTCTCCCATTTTCCAGTAGTGCATGTTCTATTGCAGGTATAGTTGATTTCAATAGGATTGGCTTACAATAAGACAATGGGATCCCAGCTGGAGATTAAATAGTTCTCCTTTAGCCAGGAGCACATAGTAACTCATCTATTCTGGTGGATGTTCCATTGTCAATTCCAGTAAATAGTGATTTTCCCAGGCACGATGGGACTTGGTGTTCTCAGCAGTACAGCACATTGATCCACAGCGAGAGCCAGGGCAATGGCTGTTTACCATGATTTCTATATCTTGGTGGTACTAAGTGTCTCAGTAGGGGTCCCCAGTCTGGCATAAGGGACAACAGGCCCTATTGGTTGATTACTTAAATGTATTAAAGCCTGGGTTAGAAATTTACTCCAATGGTCAAGGTGATTTTACTAATAAGTAATTTAATCTACTGTTTTAATATTTCATTCTTCCCATTAAACTTGCTGCTTACAGATGATAGGGGACATGGAACTTACATTCAATGCCATGTTCTTTTGTCCAATCTCCCATATCATGTGGCCCCTGATCACTGTCTACTCAACAAGAATATCTGTAAATAATACTTAACTTCTTTAATCCCCTAATGGTTGCAGCCTGTTTTGCATGGCAAAGAGAAAGCTTGGGTTAGGCCAGGTGCAGGGTCCATACAAATCAAGGCAGACTTAAAACTGTTACTCAGAGGGAGGGACCAATATACAGTTGACCCTTCAACAACTCAGGGGTGCAAGCTCTGATATCTACACAGTCAAAAATTTACATAAATCTTTGGACTCACCCCAAACTTAACTACCAATAGCATAGTATTGACCAGAAACCTAACCCATAATATAAAGGCAATTAACACACCTTTTGCATGGTATATGTTAGATATTATATTATATTCTTGTAGTAAAACAAACTGGAAAGAAGAAAATGTTAGAAAAAAATGTAAGGAACAGAAAACACATGTATCATACTACACTGTATTGAAAAAATAGGTATTTAAATAGACCTTCACAGTTCAAACCCTTATAGTTCAAGAGTCATCTAATCAGTTTGCCAATTCCCCACTGGATGGAAACCCTGGTGGATGGCCTTACATTCTTTTAGTAGTTGCCTTGGGTGTTTTTTAGAACACACAGGGCACGCATTAACAACGTCACTGTGTTTCAATAGTAATATAACATCCTTGACAACATGCCATCCCACCAAGGTGCTATAGTGGCTGCTCTTTCTACATACCCACTTTGCTCTGTCTACTGAAGAATCAGTTCCTAGAGCTCATGCCTGAGGTAAAATGTCAGTTTCCTGATTGCCAGGATGTATCAACATCTTTTGAGCCAGGATGTGGGAAAGGTGAGGACTTCCTCAGGCTTTTGGAGAAGAGCCCAAGTGTCTTTCCACATATCCTGACCCCATGAGGAGTCACATGTCATCCGTCCCGTCTTTCTGTTTTCCAAACTATAGGGTTAATCCTTTTTGAATATCCCAATTGGCAATGCAAAGGGTTAATAGCCAGGGTTTATGAATGACCACCAGCCAAAACCCTCTGAGTTCAGCTTACTGACTGCTGCAGTTCTTTTTCATTACAAGGAGAGCAGATTCTTATTGAACTTATGCAAATAACTATATTGCCAGGAAAATAACAATACTTGCTAAGGGTTCCCAAATTCTGGAGGGATCAGGTATAGAGAAAAAGACAAATGTTTCATCTTTGTTCACAAAAGTATATGTCAGCAAACTGCTGACAGTTTAAGAGAAAAAGGTTTTCTTAAATCTGAAAAAACAAAAAAGAACCAATAATGCAAAAAGTTATAAAAATTATAATTAAAAAAATTATAATTATCCTCATTAGTTTGTCCATTAGAGTTCTGTAAATTCCTATTCAGTTCAGTGGTATGATCTTAGTTATCAGAAACCTGCACTTGTTGGTCTTTTCCATGAATCTCCTTGAAGATGAGGCATTTTTACAGGGACACTTACAAAACCTTAAGAGTAAAACAAAAACTGTGAATGACAAAAGATTTATAAAGTGGTCATGCTTAGAGATTTGATGAGTTTATTATAATGCAATTGACAAGGGGATTAGGTTATTTCTGTGACATCCTTTTTAAAATAATAACTAGAATTATGACCAATAACATTATATCAGGACATATTAGACTTTTAGGAACTTCATAAAATCTCTGTAACACTTATATAAATATAACCTAAAAAAGTTTAGCATCACTTCTTATTTGACAATGCTTCCCATGCAATTTAACATTCCCATAACATATTTAACAAGTTTAATATTATTCTTTTTATTAGCAAAGAAAATAAATCGTTTGAGATGTTCTGGGGACTCTGGAATATCCCAAAGTTAGTTCAATGTTAAAAAGATTTCACTTTCACTTGTAGCTTAATTTGGGAGAATTTTATAAAAAATGTCAAAATATTTTTAAACACTTGATTAAACAGGGTCACAAGTCACTGTGAAACAATAGTTCTCCATTTAACCAAACTGACAATTACTTCAAAGGCAAATATAGAAAATTACCTAATTGTAAAAAAAAAATAAATAAATAGAACACTTCATTCTTTTAATTGTGAGCTCATTTTTCTAAAGTAATGGAAGACCTGATAAATACAACATGAAGCATAGAAAATTATTTCAGTAAGACACAGAATCTTTATTTCCTAGGCAGATCACTTAAAAGGTAAAGAAAAGCCTTCACAATCTTATCAAGAACAAATCACTAGTTCAAGAAAACTCTGTCCTTCTAGCTAATGAAAGAAAATTGTTTTAGTTTTACATACGTACAACATGAATACTAAAGATTATTTTTCTTTAAGTCAATTAAATAGAGCTCTTTTACAAATTAATTTTGACACTACCATCTGGAGCATAGAAAAACATGACATATAGGTAACATATGTCCATACATAGGCATAAACACATAGACAGATGTAGCCAGAGACCCCATAACTTTCATCTCCAAACCTGAGCCATGAATCAGAACAAGATAAACCTGACTAGGGACTCCTGGGTTGCTCATTTTTTTTCACCTTTTTTCTCTTTTTTCAGGCAATCATGGGCAGTGTGTCAATTATCTTGTAAAGTGTTTACATTTCAAAGATATGATAAGACTTACATCTTGAAGGGACAGAGAAAGAATGTAAGCTTTCCTCCTAGGAGTTCTGGAGTGTATTTCTTCATTATCAGAAGTCTAGGGTAATTCGTATTTAAAATTTTCCTTTGTATTAGAGATTGGATGGCATGGCGGACTTTGTTCATTTCATTGTCAACTGGTGTAACATTCTCCCCTTAGTTCTTACTTTCCCCTAGTGTCTCTATTCTGCCTCCTAGTGTCTCTTTTCTGCCTCCTAGTGTCTCAATCAGGCTTTTCACAATCAATTGGACCTTAATCACCTGCACTTGGTGCCCTTGTAGCTTTGCAAAATGGCATGCTAAGGTCTCCAATTTACCTCGTTCTCCCCCCCTTATCTGTTAGCTCAAGGCTAGAGAGTAGCAGACAGCCACACCTCCTTCTCTAAAGTCGTCTCTTAACCATTCTAAATTAAGCTTCAGCTTACACTTGGGCATAGGTATCCAGCTGGAACGCCTGCAGTAAAGGCCAGCCCACTGTGGTGACCAGTTGTTTCCCTTCTTTTACTTCAGGGCCCTGCAAGCAGTTCCTCAAACACGCCTGTTAGATCAGCTGGTGTTTTCAGGGCATCCCTATACTCACACATGGTCCACAAGTATCTAACATCCCATCCACCCCTCCCCACATAGAAGATGAAGACCAATTGGGAATTTCTCCCAAGGTTATTTCTCTTCCGAGACCCATTTCTTTGGTCCACCTGCTGGCTTGCCAATTGTTGGTTTACCAACTGGCCCCCCATACATGGAGGACAAGGAGAGACAAAAGAAAGAGGCAGATCATTATAGATTGGGAGGTGACAAGTTTAATAAGCAAGGAGATTTACATAGGAGGCTATCTTGGGCAACCACAAGACAAGTAGATCTCCATATCCACTACCAGAATCTTAAAAACTTATATAGAGGGCTTAAGTTGTTTCAGTCACATACACTATCCAGATGATCTCAACAATACAGAGCTCTCTTAAAACTGTTTCCTTATGGGATCCCTGGGTGGCGCAGTGGTTTGGCGCCTGCCTTTGGCCCAGGGTGTGATCCTGGAGACCCAGAATCGAATCCCACGTCGGGCTCCCGGTGCATGGAGCCTGCTTCTCCCTCTGCCTCTCTCTCTCTCTCTCTGTGACTATCATAAATAAATAAAAACTTCAAAAAAAAATTAAAAAAAAAAAAAAAACTGTTTCCTTAAAAATGGCTTTCATGATAGAAATAGGACCAGGAAGGCGTGAGAAGGCCCCAGTTGCCCTGGTCCACCTCACATGTCAATATCCTCTCAATGACCTCCTCCAACAAACAATGGGACACATTGCCTAGAGGCAAAAAGCAAAATGCCCTGTATTACTAAAAAGCAGAAGCTGATAACAAGAGTCTGGATACTTGAGCCCCAAGAGCTCCAGACTATAGGAACCATGCTATGAATCTCCTATTATAAATGACCTGAGAGTCTGACTGGGGTTGGAAGCTGTCCCAATTTATATATTCCAGTAAAAGCAGAATTGGATATAGGAAGATCCTTAAAGTATACAACCATGGCAAAAAGTTTAGACAAATGTCTAAGAGACACTGAGATGTTGAGATCATCCAGATCTTCAACAGTTTTAATAAACATTTCTTATATCTGTGTCCCTTCTTTTAGTTTCACAATAATCATCCTTTCCAGACTTCTTTTTTTCCCATAACTCTAGAGCTAGAACATTAATTTTCTAACCAGCCTGTCTATTCCATTCTCTACTCTATTTTATCCCCCAAATTCATATGCAAGTGATGTTTCATTATCATGCCGCATTTAAAAATCATCATTGTGGCCAACGGATACATGAAAAGATGCTCAACATCACTCATCATCAGGGAAATACAAATCAAAACCACAATGAGATACCATCTCACATTGGTCAGGATAGCTAAAACACAAGAAACTATAGGTGTTGGTGAGGATGTAGAGAAAGAAGAAACTTCATGCACTGTTTATGGGAATGCAAACTGGTGTAGCCACGCTAGAAAATAGGATGCAGGTTCCTCGGTAAGTGTTAAAAATAGAACTACCCTATGATCCAGCAATTCACTATCAGTTTTTTACCCAAAGGATACAAAAATACTGATTTGAACAGATACAGACATCACAATGTTTACAGTAGCATTACTACAATAGTCAAATTATGGAAAGAGCCCAAATGTCCACTGACTGATGAATGGATAAAGAGGATGTGGTATATATGTACAATGGAATATTACTCAGCCATCAAAGAGAACTAAATAAAAAAAAAAAGAACTAAATCTTGCCATTTGCAAAGACATCGATGGAGTTAAAGAGTATTATGATATGCAAAATAAGTCAGAGAAAGACAAATGCCACATGATTTCATTCATATGTATAATTTAGGAAACAAATCAGATGAAAATGAGGGGAAAGAGAGGCAAATCAGGAAACTAACTCTTAACTGTAGAGAACAGACTGAGGGTTGCTAGAGGGAGGTGGGTGGGGAATGGAGTTAATGCGTGATGGATATTAAGGAGGGCACTTGTTGTGATGAGCTCTGGGTGTTGTATGGAAGTGATGAGTCACTAAATCCCACCCCTGAAACTAATATTACACTGTACGTTAACTAATGTGTAAATGTAAAGAAATTTAAAGAAAGGAATTTAAAGAAAAACTTGTAAGAAACATAAATAAGTAAAAGTCATCCATGGTCCCCATTGCCAATAACAAAAATCATTATTGGTTGACTCCAGTGGAAGGACCCTCTTACCCACAAGCATATATCAAGAGAAGAGATCATTGTGAAGCTTCCAATACACAGAGAATTCAATCCTGGATTAAAATTATACCAGCCACTGAGGCTCCTAAAATCTGTGACACCCCCAGACCAGTAAAGTACACTGAGCACCCAGATTCTGGGTTCTAATACTATTCTCCAGTAAAAGCAACCAGGACTCCTTGGGCAAATGGTTTATCATCAGGCCAGGGCAGGAAAATACATGGTAATCTTAAAAACATCTCTTAATGTATAAAAGTAAAGAAACACTCAAAAATCAAAAGGATGAGGGCTTGTCGAAGGGACATAAGAGTCATTCTGAAAAAAACTGCCAATGGCCAGAGGTGGAACAATTGAGCAACAAAATCAATATAAAAGGTAGTATCATATTATACCACAAAGTACAAAATAAATAAATATACATGAATTCATACTGATATAAAGAAATGAATGTATATGTGATGGACAGATAGATAGGTAGATAAATAGCTAGGTAAATAAAGGTGGAAAAAGAAAAAATATGTTTTACAGAAAATTTCCAAATAATTTATGCATGCACTAGGAGTTAAAGCTTACCTCCTCCCTCACCCAGTTCCTGGAATGTAGGCTGGACCTAGTGACTTACTTTCAAAGAACTGAGTAAGGAAAAGGGAAGAGCAACGTTACAGTGCAGAACCTGGTGAACCACGATTAACGTCATCAGTAATAAGTCATGTTCATAGCACACACCCTGAGATGATATAATGAGGATACTTCACTTCTCTGTTTTTTTCCAAAACTTATAACCTCAATCTAATAATGAGAAAAATGTCAGATAAACCCAAATTGAAGGGCATTGTACAAAATAAGTGACCAGTACTTTTTAAAAATTTCAAGGAAGGTCATAAGCAGCAAGGAAGTACTGAGAAGCTTTCACAAACCAGAGAAGGTTTACCCACTAGATGTAAGTGGATGTCCTGGATGGGAACCTAGAGCAGAAAAAAAGGGTATTAGTTAAGAAACACGTGGAATTTGAATAAAGTGTGGAGTTTGATTGACAGCAATGTAATGAACTATATGGTAACGTAAGATGTTGACATTAGGGAATACTGGCTGAGGGGAATATGAGAACTCTCTGCACTATCTTTACAACTTTCTTTAAATTGAAAACCATTTTTAAATCAAGAGTTTATTAACAACAACAGCAGCAACATACATACACACACTCTTCCACTTAATCACCTTCCTTCTCACCTTAAGTCTGATCTTGAAATAGCCAACATATGTAGGAGATAAAACCAAAAAAAGAGCAAGTTGTCCAGCTACACAGAAATGACACATAGAAATTACCCAAATGTCTACTACGGAGGGCGGAAAAATTAAAAATCATGCAGAGCTGTGGAAGGAAGGTATCAAAATGGAATAGACATCTAACCTTAAACTGATGTTGCTAGTAGTCTGGCAAAGAAGATAAAGCAGAGGGCTTAAAAAAAATCACTATAAAATAGAGAAAAGGTGAATTGTGCCATCAGTTCTCTGAAAATTTAGTGATATTCATTCTAACTGGAGGGGTCACACCCATTATTTTAATACAATCTCTCCAGGGTATCTGAACAGATGTGACTGTTTCCATTTCATAGTTGAGGAGACTCAGGCACAGAGAGGTTAAATATTTTACGTCTCAAGATCTTGCGTCCTTGAACAGAGATGTTAGCTGACTGCAGAGGTGAGTCTGTCCTAAGCCCGTAACTCACTTATGGAGGGTAAATGTTAAAGAAGAAAGAAAAGAAAGAAAGAAGAAAGAAGGAAGGAAGGAAGGAAGGAAGGAAGGAAGGAAGGAAGGAAGGAAGGAAGGAAGGAAGGAAGGAAGGAAGAAAGAAAGAAGAAAGAAAGAAAGAAGAAAGAAGAAAGAAAGAAAGAAGAAAGAAAGAAAGGAAAGAAAGAAAGAAAGAAAGAAAGAAAGAAAGAAAGAAAGAAAGAAGAAAGAAAGAAAGGAGAAAGAAAGAAAGAAAAGAAAGAAAAAGAAAAGAAAAGAAAAGAAAGAAAAGAAAAGAAAAGAAAAGAAAAGAAAAACCCTCCTATCTCTAACACCTAAGTATTGATTAATTAGCAAGTGAGGAAGCCGCCGGATTGTGCTGCTCTGAATGACAATGGGCAGGATCTACTAGCTCTGCCAGCAGAGGTGTCAAGCCCATCCAGTCTTTTCAAATTTGGAAATTCATAACAACCTGTGTACATGTGAGCATGATTACCTAGAAAGACAGTCTGAATACACAGATTTATATCCATCCTTGAGCCAAAGTGTCTAAACCTTCTCTAGATCACAACTCAAATGCGAGTGTTCATTACACCATCTTCTTTCTCACCCAGCATCTCACTGCCAGGCTGCTGGGCTGTCATGTCTGATTCACCTCCTTTGGCAGGGGAAAAAGAGCAGCGCATGGGTGAAAGAACAGCCCCGTCTTACATGGTAAAAGCCAACTCTGTAGCCCCCCCTGCTCCCTAAAGCAGCACGGGATCTCCACACTGTCCCTGTGCCTCTGCAGAAGTCACTACTTACCTGGCCAAGGACTTGCAGAGATGAGCCAAGAGAAAGGGCTCATGCAGTCTGGTCCCTAGCCTGGAAACTCTTCAGGCTAACTGGTGGTCTGCTGTATCAGATTTCTAAGAATCTTTGTGAGACCAATGACACCTCCTTTATGATAGAGCCCTGGGTTCCAAAATCAAGCATTGCCTGTTTCACTTCAGATATGCCTCTCCTCTCTGAACAAAACTGTCACCCTTTTACTGTTGTAGTAATTGTCCAAAATCTCTCATCCTCATCCCTATCCCAATCAACAATAACAATCTTTCATAGGGGTTTTCCTCTGTGCAAGGCGATATACTAAGCAATCTGTGTACTATCTTCCTCGGTCTTAAAAAACAAAAAATGTCTCGTGGAGAAAATACTCTTATTATGAATGTTGTCTTTTAGAGGGAGAAAACAGATTGCCACTAGAAAATGCACAATTCTGATTTATACCCAGATTCAGAGCCAAGCTTTAACTGCTTGGTTAATGTACCTTCAAAGTGTAGCAGGAGATTTGTATGGGAATTCCCCACCAGAGTTGGATTGGATTAGATTAGATTAGATTAGATTAGATTAGATTAGATTAGATTTCCCCACAGGGCCTTTTGTCACTTTGAGAGAAGAAGGCCAACCATTTGACAACTCTCTGCAGTGCTGGACAAATACCTGGCACAGAATGAACACTCAGTAACTCTTCATTGAATGAACAATTAATAACACTCTATAGATTGGAAAGTCTTGAAATTTGGAGTCATAGAAATTTTTATACCTAGCAAGTAATTTAATTTTAGGCAGATTATGCAATCTGTGCCCCAGGAAAATGCATAAAAATTCCTTCCATACATCAACTCTCAAGGACGAATGAGAAAAACCTACCCAAACACCAAAGAGCTGGAACACTATGAGATTTTGTTGCTGTTGCACATCAATAGAAATTTCATTTCATTCCCTGTTTCTCTGTCTTCTGACTAGTTTCCTTATTAGAAATCATGTATGTAAATTCAAATTAGCCCCTTGATAAAGTCTGGCTTCCTCCCTCATTGGTCGAACTCCATCTGTGAATATTCTAAAGGCACTTTTGGATTCTGGTTTCCTAAACAAAAATAGCTTTGCCAGAATCATCAACGGAATCTGTCTGAATGCAGATGATAAGCCGGTGTGATGACTCTGATCAGTGGAGAGCGAAGATGGGTCGGCTTTCATTTTAGGCAAGAGGGGACAAGTGCATTCATGGGAAACAGAAGTTATTGGTTTGGAGGAAAGAGGTATTGCAACAAAAGAGGCTATTATGGTTGATGACATATTTCTACTGTAAAGTACCTCAGAGGGAAGGCTCCTTTTATTATTCCTCGAAAACAAAGCGGCATGTGCCAGTTAGAGTCCTCGGATGAAATGTGAACCCGTGTGTGCAAGTTCCAATCTCAGCTTTTGGCAAAAGAAGAAAAGCAACCCCAGCCCAGATCACAAGACCAACCTTCTCGAAGAAGAGGAAAGAAAACCAAAGTTTGCGCCAAGATCTCCTGTATTGCCAAGCACATCTAAAGCTATTTTCCTTCTCTTGCTCCAAGAATTTTCCGTGGTCCTCTCGGCACCAGCCCGGCAGGCCTGAAAACCATTTCCCACTGGTCAGGGAGCTGGCACAGCCTGTGATCAGTGCAATCCAGGCTGGGCATCGCCGGGCACTTTGTCGACTCCCAGCAGATGTTGCACAAGGCAGTCCAGATTTGCCATCCCTTCCCTGGCAGCCTTCCTGTTTTTTCTTCTGAGGTCTGACGGTACCTTGCAGTACACAGTGTCTGTCTGAAGAGCAGATGTGTTGGAGAGGGCTATTTTTCTAAGCTAATTCTCCACGACTGTTTGCTGATTAAATCCCAGAACGTTCACTGTACAAGCTTCTCACAAAGAGCAGGGAACGGGGCTTATTCAAAGCTGACTATCATCTGACCGTTTGAAATCATGCATTTGCTTTCCGTGGGAAAAAAAAAATAGAGCATTTTATTTCAGAGTGAAAGTTGTTCTGCTGTGATATGCAAGAGAGGGGGCACAAAATTCAATTCATCTATGGCTGAAAATACTGAAATTGGTTTGAATTACCTTGAAAGGTAACTTTGGGTGCCTAAAAAGCACATTAGATATGCTATGTACAAAAAGAGAGAGAGAAAAGAAAGAAAGAAAGAAAGAAAGAAAGAAAGAAAGAAAGAAAGAAAGAAAGAAAGAAAGAAAGAAAGAAAGAAAGAAAGAAAGAAAAAGCAAGCAGGCAAAATTGGGCAGGTAACACTATTTTGTCTGTTCCCTTTCTGTGCTGCCTTCTGACCTCTTTACCAAAATAATAGCCCCAGAAATGCCAATATATACTTTCTCTGGAAAGCACACACTGGTAAACATTTTCCATAGATGTTCTTCTGCTCTTACCACCCAGAAGCACGTTCATGGATATAGACTTCAGGAGAAATCTAGAAGCAGTGCCTTTGTCATTTAACTGACAAATCTCAATAATTTAATTGTCATGAGCGGAGACCCAATCAAAGTCATCTCCAGGAAGGGGTGTTCACTCTAAGGATGGGGGCGGACTAGAGCTGATGACAGGGCTGTTCCCAATCTAAGCCAGTTTGAGGGACACCCTGCTCTCCTGTGTCTCCCTCTGGGGCTTCACAGCCCTACCTCAGGATAACCTTCCTCCTCTTTGGCAAAACTCCTCCACTTCCTCCCTCTGCTGGATTTCTCCCCTATTCTCTACTGTGGAGCCAAATTATGCATGGATTTAGCTGATGCATATTCATCTCTCAGGGCTGCACACATACACACAGAAATGAGCAAAAGGTGGGTGTCCTGAAACTGCTGTTCCCTCGGCCAGCTTCAGTTTCCAGGTGTCTCACACACCGTGAAGATCTCACTGACCCAAGTGTAATTCTGCCATTTAAAGGTACATATCTTCAGTATAACATGGCCCCAAAATGCAAGCCAACTCCTTCATCTGGCGGTACTCTACTGAAAACACAATAATCTGTTCCAAAGCTGGAGAAAACTCATGCTATATTGAGCTTAAATAAAAGAAATGGCATGCTAGGGGCACCCGGGCACCTGCCTTAAGCTCAGGGCATGATCCTGGGGTCCTGGGATTGAGTCCTACATCGGGCTCCCAGCATGAAGCCTGCTTCTCCCTCTGCCTATGTCTCTGCCTCTCTCTCTCTCTGTTTCTCATGAATAAATAAATAAAATCTTTAAAAAAAGAAAAACAGTATGCTGGTCCCAATGCAACACCATTTTAAGGGATTTTCAAGGGTAGGTTTGACAGCTGTGACACCAACTGCCTTTAGGGACCAGCCTCTAATACATGACTCCACTGTACATCTTTAATGCAGTCTAATAACACTGGGCACTGATGCACTCCCACAGAATTTTTTACCTTCCAAATAACATCACAGACTCACAGTCCTCAATCTTAAATTCTGAAGGAGAATCTGCCTGGCTTATTTAATTTTTTATTCCTGAGAATAGACTCTAGCATATCTACTGGCATCCGGTTGCCCATCCATAGATCACGGTTGCAGTCCAGTCTCCTGAAGCATAGGGAGAGAGGCACGGCTCTGGCTGCCTCAGAATCAGGATTGTAAACTTGGCCATTTTGTATAAAAACCTATGTGAAATGCCCCCGTGATATCATCGGGCAAAAATGCTTTAGTTCTTAGAAGTTTTAGTGAACCACCTATAAAAAAGCAGTAGGCCCACCTTTAAAGTAGGTGAATGTTTATTTCATAGAAAGGTATGCAGCGCAAGTTATCACATTCAAATGGCTCCGTATCATTAGTATGTAGGTAAAGAAAGGGGCTCAACGAAATAGTAAAGTAGCCTTCATACTTAAATGCAAATTAATTGATGAAATAACTACTTAATTAACAAGCCAATACTAGATGCTGTGGGAAATGTAGGATATTAGACACAGAACATGCCCAAAGGATTTTCTTTCCTCTTTTGTTTTTACCCCTTTTTTTCTTTCCAAAATTTTCAGAGAATGATGAATGCTGTATTATAGATCACCGCTGCTACAGAGTAGGATCTGATAGGGGCTTCTGGCTGGCTCAGTCCATAGAGCACACAATGTTTGAGCTCAGGGTCATGAGTTCAAGCTCCATATTGGGCAGAGAGCTTACTTAAAAAAAAAAAAAAAATCAAAGTAGGCCCTGATAGCTGTGCAAACAGAGATATGGACCTAATACTTTGGGAAACTGGAATGTGGAGCTCTAAATTCTAGCTGGGGAGACTTTGCAAAGGAAGGAGTAATTCACAGTAAATAGGAACCACTCTCAAAAATGTGGAGAAGGAGGTCATTCTAGGCGAAGGCAGTACTGGGAACCCTTAATATTGGACCTCCAGGCAGGTGAAAGAGAATTCAGTACAATGAGTTTGCGTTAAAAGAATATGAAATTTTGATAGCTAGAAGAGGCAAGGTGTTTATACAGTATCCAAAAGTCCAGGGAGCCCAGAGCAGCAAAGTAGTGGGAACAGAACCATGTTCCATGTAGTACGCCTGGGTTAGCTCAGGGTGTGGATCTCAGGGTCCTGGGATCGAGTCCCATGTCGGGCTCCCTGCATGGAGTCTGATTCTCTCTCTGCCTGTGTCTCTGCCTCTCTCTGTGTCTCCTATGAGTAAATAAATAAAATCCAAGAGAAGAAGAAGAAGAAGTTGAACACTTAGTCTGGAGAAAAAAGAGGATATGAATCTGAACTCCTATCTCAGGAGGAGAAGGAAAAGATAGGTAGGAAATAGAACTCTAAGTTGACTCAAGAGAAAGCACTTGCCCACTAACTGGAAACTAAAGACAAAGAAGAGGAAGAAATTAAAGATGACATGGATGCTTGGAGCCCCTGAAGCCTGAGAGAACCTCACGGTCTCCTGTCAGCAGAGGAGGAGGCAGACTTTAGAAGCCAAGGCACATCAGTTTTGTACTTCATTAATTGACGGTTCTGTAACACTCACAGAGCTGTTCATCGTCTCTGTGAAGACTTCCCTGGCAGAGTTTTCCCTCCTTAACTGAGGACACATCTGGGCTAGGAAAGAATAAAGTTTCTAAGGTTATTTTTTCTTTTTTGTCCTAGCCAGCAGGGATTGTGGTCGGTGTTCCAGGCCCGGGCCACTCTAACAAGTGCGTGGCAAAATCTCACTGGTTTTATTTTTTTATTTTTAAATTTTTTTTTTAAGATTTTATTTATTTATTCATGAGAGATACACAGAGAGAGGCAGAGACACAGGCAGAGGGAGAAGCAGGCTCCCTGCAAGAAGCCTGATGCGGGACTCGAGCTCAGCACCCTGGGATCATGACCGTAGCCAAAGGCAGACGCTCAACTGCTGAGCCACCCAGGCGCCCCCAGAACTTTTCATTTTAATGAAGTATAGCTTATTAATTATTTCTTTCATGGATCAAGCCTTTGGTGTTATCTCTAAAGTCATTGCCATACCCAAAGGCATCTAGTTTAACACCTGTGTTATCTTAGGCCAGATTTTCAGAAGACAGATCTTCTATTTTCCCAGAAATATAATATTATATAATATGTTATACATAATATATTTTAAAGAACCTAAAATCTGATTTTGACTAAAGGACAAATTCTGTCTTCATTCCAAAACGTCTACATTTTCGTATAGATTATATGCATTCACATAATCATTCTATTAAGTGAGGATTATTTCTAAGCCCCAAATCTTGAGAGCAGCTTCTGTGTTCATCAAGTCAATGTGATATCAAACATCTAGATGCTTAAAAGAAGATTCTGTCAATTAGCCAGATGTTTCCAAATGTTCAGCTTCTTGGCATTGTGTGTACAGCTGGCTTCAGAAACATCTAATTGATTGATAGAGACTTTTTACTTTTCATCTGCATGTTGGGTATCAGGTAAACACACTACCTTCATTTTAACATCTTTACTAGTTCCATGCATTTATTCAAACAAATGAGAACTAAAGTTTCAGATTAAACAATGCAGGGCTGATTGTAAGTAATCACAGACGCTACTTTAAGCCCATTAACTAAAAGATCCAGTGAAAGAACAGATTCTTCAGCATACAGGCAAATAAGGAATCTAATCATCAACTGCATTAGGGTTTTTTTTTTTTTTTTATTAGTGCATTACCTTCCACAAGTCTGCATTCATATTTTGAATCTTTTATTTATGAAGTTTTGACTTGGCATCCCAAGCGATAGTAACCAGTTGATTAACAATTTTAGGCTCCAGGTTCTTGGAGCCTAAATTTGTCCATATAGTAGGCTGTGTGCACTGTAATTGCACTGGAGTAAATGATGATACAGGATATGGAAGGATGATCTATTCCTCTCACTGCAGCAGATTACAGTGCATTTGACCTACAGAGCTATAGTCTTTGCAGCACTGTAGATTATAACAAAGACCAAAAATGTTATGCGGAACAAGATAAGTGGGTCTGTAAAGACACAGTGTGATCCATAGATGAGAACTGAATGAATACAAACTGTATTAGTCAGGATTCTCCAGAGAAACAGAACCAATAAGATAGATGATAGATGATAGATAGATAGATAGATAGATAGATAGATAGATAGATAGATACATAAATATATAGATAATAGATTGATAGATAGATATTAAAAAGATTTATTATAGAGATTGGCTTATACGGTTATGGAAGCTGAGAAGCCTTGCTTCTAAGATCTACTATCTGCAAGTGGGACAACCAGGAAAGCCAGCAGTGTAACTCGATCTGAGTCCAAAGGCCTGAGAATCAGGCAAATAATGGTGTAAGTCTTCATCAGAGTCCAAAAGCCTGAGCACCAATGTCCATGAGCAGGAGAAGATGGATGTCTTGGCTTAAGCAGAGAGAAATAATGTGCCCATCCTCCACTTTTTTGTTTTGTCTGGACCCTCAAAGAATTGGATGAAGCCCATTCATGTTGGGGAAGGTCATCTGCTTTACTCAGTTCACAAATTCAAAAGTGAACCTCTTTCAGAAAGAGCCTCACAGATACACCCAGAAATAGTGTTTTACCAGCTATCTGAGTATTCTTTAGCTCACTCAAGTTGATACATAAAATTAAGCTGTCACATAAAGTAAGTTAGAATTCTATCAACTCAGATTGGGACGGTGGGGGAAGGAATGGAGACTGGAAATGTGGCAAGCTATGATGGTCAAGAAGACTTCTAAGAGAAGATGAACTGTTACATAAATCTTAAGAAAGGCCTTCATCTGTCTCTTCCAGCTGTGGCATGTAATTGAAAACTAGGAGTAGAATTAATGTGAAAAGGGACAATTCTAGCCTGCCCTGGTTCATGGTACACCTGCGCACTGCATCTTTCCTGGCAAGTCAAAGAACACTGGGTTTGATTAATAGCCCCTGACTCCTTCTTACTTTCACTCCATTGCTGCTCTTGGATCCCTAGATTCCAGTTTTTCAATTTTTACAGCTTGAAACTAGTTTTGACCAATAAAGTTTTGCTGCCCATTCAGCTATGCACTGCTATAAGGCTCTAAGACACTCCAGCCTGGATAGGGTAATCACAGAACCACTGCATTGGGAGATCCAGGCCATTGAAGGTCACCGCCTGCCTCAGTGTTCTGGCCTGTGGAAAGGTTAGTGCTAGCAGTATATTTATCTTTTGGGTGGTGGTGGTGGGGCACTACTTGCAGTGATGGTAAAGTCCACCTATCAAAACAGGAGCATTTGAAATAAACGTAAGTTTAGTCCATCCCTGGTGAGCTGGGCCTCTTGGTCTACACAAATCAGTTAAAATTAGGATCAGTTGCAAAGAGCAGTGAACAAACATGCTCCCCAGACTTGGCACAGTAGGGAAGGAAGATCATTAGCAACATGAACATACTCTAGAAGAGCAAGAAATTAGTCATCTCCTGTGGACTGGTCATGACAATGTGATGCCTTGAGCATATTGTATCATTTGAACAATCATGCACTTAGTGAATAGATCTCATCATCTAGGAACCCCTATAGCGGAGAGCATAGAATTACCTTTTTGATGTGAGTAATTCCTTCTGAATCCAGAGCCAACCCTCTCTAGAACAGCTTGGAACATCCTATCCTGAATGTTTGCTTAATCAAAGTTGATACAGTCTTGGAAAAAAAAAAAAGAAAAAACTTCAAGGGCAAAGGCAAACACAGATTGATGGACCAGTCATAGGTGGGCATATGCAGTACCCGACAAGTGAATATAGATGTGAAAAAAAAAAAACTTGTTTTTTGAGCTCTCAGCACATGCCAGGCACTGTAGAAGATGCTTTACATAGAGCACATCATTGAATCCTAAAATAATGCTGCAGAGTAAGTACTATGATTGTGTTTCCTGTACAGGTGAGAAAAAATGCTCAGGAAGTTTAAGAAATTACCTAAACTCACACAGAATGTTGCTTTTGTACTGTATGGGCTTAGCTATGTTGGAACTATAATTTCCACAATTCCCTTCCACATGGGAATTGGTTAGGGTTGGCCACAAGAAACATCTGCCAGAATCATGGCAAGAGTGAATCACCAGGCATTTAAGTTTGGTTTGAAAGAGGTGCAGAGGGTTACTGTTTTTTCTTATTTTTTCCAGTCTGAGTCCATGTCCTCCTCCTGAAGCAATGACACTGGAGCCAACAACCTTTCATAGACTTCTACACAAGCCCATTCACGTTCCTCTCCAGGAGCTGGACATGCCCAGCTTCCTGCAGGCTCCAACTTACCCACCTATCCACCTGCCCCACACTAACCCACCTGTGCCAGTGACTTTTCTCTGATCTCCTTTGGACCCTTTATTCCCCAGATCCATCCACTATGTAAGGTACACATTCTATTTTCCGATACCTACAATGATTCTATGCCCATAATAAGTAAGCAGTCATGTACACAGAACTAACAAGTGGTAAAGGCTGGATTCTAACATAAAGCCTCATGGCTGGGCTCCTGAACCATCCACCATCAGGTGCCATATCTCTAGGTAAGGTAATATTAGGACTTGTTAGGATTCTTTATTTTACTAAGAAGAGGGAAAACAGGAAAGTATTTATAGAGTTTTCTCCCATGGATATCTAGTTATACAAAGCTCCCTAACATTTTCTATTAACCAAAGAGTAAGAGCAATATTTTGGTAAAGATATAAAATGTACAAGTGAGATCCGATTGGTGAATTGCATCTCACAATTAAACCTTACTGAAATGATAGGAATTGGAATGCCATGCTGTAGAGGAGTTAATATAAACGATCCTGTTCATATAAATCGAGTTTCTTTGACTCAAAGCATTCACAAAGGTCTCATGCCTGCAGTTGTAGTGCCTCATGCTCTTATGCATAGAATATTCTACTGTGTATCACAGAAGTTCCTGAGCGTACTGGAGCTTGAGCGGCGCTGGTAGGCAAAGGCAATGCAAGAAGATTTACTCATCATCTGCAAAAGGCCTACATTCTCTCCCACTCACAACCATTTCCATGATTGCTGAGGCCAGTTTTCTGATGCCTCCACATTTCTTAGAGACATTGCCCTCTTATCTTTCCTGGGACCCAAATCATAAAGAGCAATCCTTGAGTCAAGCTCTCCTGCATTCCAGGAGCATGCCTCTCCTGGCAATTGTGTTCTCCAGCACACAATTTTGGTGATTTTTTTTCTCTCT
This sequence comes from Canis lupus dingo, assembly GCF_003254725.2. Taxonomy (NCBI): domain Eukaryota; kingdom Metazoa; phylum Chordata; class Mammalia; order Carnivora; family Canidae; genus Canis; species Canis lupus. Next base: position 37,828,025 of record NC_064244.1, on the reverse strand, counting down.
GAAAACATCAAAGCCATAAACATTATTTTTTTAGAAAGACAAATATAGCAAACTATACTACCTCTTCACTCAGGCATAGTTGTTATCAGAGGAAATATGAAAACTAAGAGGAAGCATTGAAGATAGGGCTCCATAAATATCCACAAGATAGAGTTCAATAAAACACTTGTCTGTATTTGGAAATATTTTGATTTCAGAAGTGCTTATACCCTCATTCATCTTCATAAGGACTGACTCTTTTTGTTTAGTATGTCTGGCCAGATATACACAGAATAATCCAAATGGAAAACGGATGAGGATAGAATTGTTGCATCTGTAACATAAAGCCAGTCTGTACCGAGCAATTTGCATCAGGTGCAGTATCCCAGGCATTAAGGTCCTGCATTGGAACTTTCATGTTTTTAATTATAAGAACAGCTACCATCTGTGGAGACTCCAGTCATTTGCTAGGCACTAAGCTAGCTGCTGGAAATCAGAGTTGGATATAGCTTGAGTAGTTGAAAATTTTGAAAAAATGGAGATGTGCTCAACTTCACAAATTAGTTACAAGAATATTTTCCATAGCCTCCTCCCAACAAGATGTAACCAACCCAGAAGACAGCTATTGCCTTGTTATTCTCTCTACTTTACAAGGGAGAAAACTGAAATGCAAACTCAGAGACATTTACCAGCTAGCTATCTGTCAGGGCACCAAAGCTCAGCAACAGAGACTTGCCTCAGAAAGAGTGTCTGACTACAAATTCTATACCCTTTCCATATTTCTCCCTATGTATTTAGAAATTCTCTTATAAAGTTGAATCATCAGAGACTCAAGCATCAGCCAAGATGTACCATTTGAATTAAAATTTGCAAGCTGCTATCAGCTTCAATTAATATCCTATGCCATGCTGGTGATTCTAGCTTTCAAAGCTACAGAGAAAAAAGATAGCTCTTTAGCTTAAGAAGTCCCTGCAAAAGGATATTTAGACACAAGGTTGAACACATGAGCTCTACAATAATAAGCATATTGAGGAATGATCTGTGCAAACAATATCTTGTTTTCTCTGCTTTTCAGAATGCTCTTCCTTAATTGCCTGGCTCAGTCCACTTCGGTTAACCATTCCGTTTAGATTAGCTGCTCCAGTGAAAATCATGACAACTATTATACTAGATTATATGCTAATAACTATGCAAATATTCCCTCAGACAAATAATAAAATTCTCATGAAGATTTAGGATAGAACTATTACAAAACAAAATGGGGAGAAAATGAAGATCATTTAACTTCATGGTGGTGAAGCAATATTTTCTATCATTTAAATATCTGATCTGGGATTTGTAAAGGTGAAACATAAAAAGGCTATTACTCATATATCAACAATGAAATAAAAAACAGAATAAAGGCTGTAGCATTCTGTTATAAAGACAATGATGAAAATTTTGACCTGTAGAACTTATAACAGGACATAGGTCAGTGAACTATGAGATTTTTTTACTGTAACTACCATGTCTGAATTCTGTATTCTCAGACCTATAGCAAATATTTTATAAATATTTGGTGAATAAAATGAATAGAATTTTATTTATTTATTTATTTTTGTTTTTAAAGATTTATTGATTTATTTATTTATGATAGAGAGAGAGAGAGAGAGAGAGAGAGAGGCAGAGACACAGGAGGAGGGAGAAGCAGGCTCCATGCCGGGAGCCTGATGTGGGACTCGATCCTGGGACTCCAGGATCACGTCCTGGGCCAAAGGCAGGCACCAAACTGCCGAGCCACCCAGGGATCCCCCATGAATAGAATTTTAAATAAAAGCTTGTAGCATCTGGGAGACAGAGAGACATGTAAGGTTCAAAGAAGTTCGTTTATTTTTTTTATTACATTTATCTATTTATTTAAGTAATCTCTATACCCAATGTGGGGTTGGAACTCATGACCTCAAGATCGAGTCACATGCTTCTCCAACTGAGCCAGCCAGGTGCCCCCAAGAAACTGCAATTCAGTGTGTATATTAAAGAGAATGCTAGAAATATCTGAATTCTTTATTTGGGTCATAGGAAGTCAGACTACTATGAGGGGTTAAAAAAAATTAAACTTTAGAGTCTGAAAGATCTTTATTCAAATACTAGCGCTACTGCTTAATACATGTAAGCTTTTTCACAAGTTATTCCGTCTTTTCTTCATCATGTGTAAAATGAGAAAAATATGGCCACCAAACACTGGCCTCCTCAAGGTCTAAGAATTGTCTGGATTGGTCACCCTGGGAAACCCACTGACTTAATTCTAATTTGGAAAAGCTACTTTACTGGACTACTTAATTATTTCAGGAAATCAAGATTTAATTGAAAATAGGCAAAACATACTGTGTCATTTTGTGACTGTCATACCAAAAACTAAGCAGAAGCCAACTGGCTTTAAAGGTATAAATGATGTAACTGGAAACAAACACTTTTCTTAGTTGCCATGAATAATAACTTATAGGTCACTTCAGTTAGTTTATTTTTCAATTCCCATCCCCAATACAACAATGTCCCATTTTAAAGGAGATCCCAGTCTAACCTGGAATTTTGTGTGACTGAGGTCTTAGATCTTATCCAATGCAATTTTGTCAAAATTCTAGAAGGAACTTATTACAAGGTAACATTTTTTTTTCACCTATAAAACAGTCCCACTTCAGAGGCAGCCCCCAAAGATTTTACAGGCTTATCACTGAAAAAGGAATTGATTCCTAAGACATACAGCTACACCACAAACATCATACACAAAATAACCATAAAAAACAATAGGCAACTGAGCTAAGTACATTGAGATAAGCTAGGGAAAAGGATTCCTATAAATTCAGCAAAATATCTTCCTGCTTCTATTAGATCTATTGGAGAGGAAGAATGTTCCCTGCAGTATCCCAGGAAATAGTGGCTATAAACAAAAAGATAGGGCAGATGGAAATTGGACTCATGGAAATTCACTTAATGGCACTTCAGGTTATTTTCAGTAAATTGGCAAACGTACGAACTCAATCAATCCTTAACAGGGGACCCGATCAAATAAGGAAATACCAGTTCTTGGCTTTCATTAATAACTCATGAGAAAGCTTTTTAGTAGAACAGATTACTTCCAAGTCTTTGGCTTACTGACAGGTCTTCCCTCTGCCTTTTTCTTACTCTAACACTATCAGTTAGCGCCTGTTGAGCCAGATTCTCCCCAGGCCTGAGCTGTACCCTGAGGGGTTAGAGCAGCTGGGGACACTGCCAGCCAAGCAGCCAGGTGGTCCAGCTGATCCCAGCCTAGTGATGATCACAGGAACCAGACTGCCTGTGGCTCCTGTAGCTGCCTTCACATCTCAGGACTACAGAATGCTTAGAAAAGCTCCTTTGGGTTTTGCATTGTGTGCACAGCTTAGGGGAGAAATTATGGGCACTAGACTCCTTATCAGCTGCTTGAAGTTGAATTAATTTCTTAACCTAGAGTATGCCTCCATTTTCTCACCTATAAAATGAGACGTTTTAACTTCATCATTTGGAGCTGTTATGAGAATCAGATGAATATATCCCAGGGCTTTACATCATGCCTGGTACATTGTGAGTTCCCAAGAAGGGTAAGATGCTTATGGTGGCCATGGTACTAGAGACAGCCAGGGTGCTTGAGGTGGCCAGGATGCTAGAGGTGGCCAGGGTGCTTGAGGTGGCCGTGGTACTTGAGGTGGCCATGGTGGAGGCCATGACAACAGAGGCGGTGATAGTAGGAGGAATAGTTAGTAGAAATACATCATCAAGTTCTATGGCATAATATTAAAGGTAATGAAAAGAGTCATGATCTAGTCAGTAAGATAAGCATCCAAAGCCCCATTCATTCAAACTTTTGTAAACATTAAGCATTTTAAGTATATCGTGTAGCTTCTGATAGGTTTGGACTTAGGACAATGGTACTTAGGACCTATCTCAGAAGATTCTGAAGACTGATTTTATTGATTACCTATCACGTGCCACATATTTTAAATTTATTTTTTTTTATACAGTCCTTACTACAATCCAGCAAGGTATTATCTGCGCTTTATGTGAACCAAGAAACTGAGATTCAGAAAGTTTGGTTTTCTCGGGGTCACAGTTATAGGATATGGTAGAGAGCAATTTCATAGTCAAGATAATTTGACTTCAAATCTGGAACTCTTCCTTGCACATTGCTGGTCACAATCCTCACTGTACAGGAGAGTGCCTAGCACAGTGCTTGCTCATAGTAGTTACTGAACGAGGGCAAGCTCTCCTCCCTAACATTGTGTCACCCTGGGTCTACTCCCAAGGAGAACTTTGAAAACAACCAGATATGCCCAACACAATTCACTGTTACTGACTAGGAACAGAAGGCTAGCTGAGGACAGAGCATGAGAGGACACCCCACAAGCAACCCTCTCCCCCGACCAGGTGGGATAGGTGTGACATTCCTCAGGCACTCCAGGTTGCCCCAAGCATTTGTATCAATAACCTAGCTTCCAGAAGGAAATGTAGATACAATTAAATGTCCTTATAACTTGCACCCCACTGACAGATACTTGAAGTGGGCAGAGCATAATATTCCTTGAGGAAGTTCCCAACTGTCCTAATGTTAACGCCTTGCTGGAGGGGAAACCACCTTAACTGGACAATGGCAGGGCTTTAGGTCTCTTGTAGGTCCTCTTTAGCATATGAAAATCCTTTTGAAGTTTCCCTTTCCCTGCCTCCCCCAAGTCGGCAGGTACAGAATCAGCCACCCATCACAAGCTCGGGGCAGCAGCTCTTCCAGTCCATGGGTCCTATTCCTGTGCTTTAATAAAACCATCATTTTGCACCAAAGATGTCTTAAGAATTCGTCGGCTCCAGACCTCACCCCGCCAAAGCTCACCAATATTCCACATCATTACCATGCAGGACTTTCCTGAAGTAGCAGAAATCCATTTCAAACCATCTTTATCTCTGACATGTTACTCATTATAACTTGAAGATATTTTTGCATTCACTTAATCACATATTTATCTTTTGTTTCCTTTCCAAACTAGAATAAAAGTTCCATGAAGTCAGGAACTTGGCTCTTGCCCTTTATCCATCTTGGATAAGTGAATCTATTTTTTGAAACAGCCTTTAGAGACCCATGGTGATCTTTTTTTCCAGGTAACTTATATGGAACGCTCTGGCTTGACAGAATGTACACCCCAATTTGAAAATCTTTGCTGACTTCTAGCCCCAACAAGAAAGGAATTCCATAATGTGCTCTGAAAACATAGGTTTAATTAGAAACCCTCCATCTTGATAGTGGCTTTTTGAAAATAGCAGCTCACTTTCATCTCCCTAATAGGTGAGAATCTTTCACCCACCCAGCATCACACACCAGGCCTCTTCTCACACTCTTTTTTTTTTTTTAAGTCAGTAAGCAAAGCAGAATTACATATGGAAGCCCCACTCCGAATTCGTTCACAGTTCATTCCTGTTATTCACCCAACTGGTTTTCGGTCTTTGGCCTTACAGGGAGCAAACTATTCCTTTAACATCACTAACCCCGGACTGTGTATTTAGAAAGGAGATGTAATATCTTGCGGATCCTCTCTCCCTTGCACCCATGTTGACTCCCAGCAGTCAGCTCACTGCATATTTCACTCACCTTGATAGAGTGCAAGTAGGTGAGTATTTTCAGACGATTTGTCAATATCAACTGATGTTTTCTTGTCACAGATAAACAGCCTCTGCCATGAATCAATAGTGTGTCAGCAATACTGTCACAGTCCCCCCCTAATGTGTGTGCAGCCTATTGACAGCGGATATATCACCGTGAACGTCTGCAAATGTTAAACAGTTAAGCTATTTATGAGCCACCGCTCTGCCTCCTTACAAAGCACCGCATTTGTTCCGGTGGCTGCGGGGACGTGACCGAGGCCTCTGGGCCTGCACCACGCAGACTGCCCGCTCCGGCCCTTCCAGCTCTAAGTTTTTGTTGAACCAGTTAGCTGCAGTCCACCTAGGCCGTGTGGCTTTGATTACACAGCTGTGCCCCGACCAGCGCGCTGATGTTTTCATTCACATCAAAGTTACATAACGTCCTGGACCAGAGCCCTCAGAACCAGTACTCTGTGTACCCCACGCGACTGGCACCCTGCGAGTCAAGCCAGAAGGCTCCCAGCTCAGATTTCTGGGTCAGACCCACTCTCCCTAACAGTTCCCATTCCCGGGGCTGGCAGGGCTACATCTCTAATCTGAACAGAGATTCCCAGAACCCGGATGGACATCCCCCACAACCCCCACAGGGGACAGGACAGTGCAATCATTTACAAGTGGGGTTTTGAAATCACACTAATCCTTTTTTTTTTTTTTTTAAGGTTTTATTTATTTATTCATGAGAGACACAGAAATAGAGAGGCAGAGACACAGGCAGAAGGAGAAGCAGGTCTCCTCAGGGAGCCCGATGTGGGACTCGATCCTGGGACTCCGGGATCACACCCTGGGCTGAAGGCAGATGCTCAACCACTGAGCCACCCAGGTGCCCCTGAAATTACACTAATTTATTTCCAGTCTTTTCAGTCACTACCTATGTGATCTTGAGCAAATCATTTAGTCTTAGTTTCCTGATTTTAGAATGGAAATCATAGTAATAGAACTTGATTCTTGGGAGGACTTAATGAAATACTACATGTAAAAGAGTCAACCCAAAGATTGGCACTGTTTTCTCAAACCTGGTATGTATTATTAGAAAAAAAAAATTAGCAGGATAAAAAAAAATGAGAAAGCAAGATTTCAATGAACTGTCTATTCCTCTGCAAGATAGAACTGGTAGTGTTGTTTTCACATGCAAATGAACATATATACCTTGACTTTATGGGATAAATGCCATCTCCCTTCTACTTTGTACAGCTATTAGAATTTTTAATATGCTTTAGAATATTAGTAAGGCAAAGAATAGAGCCCTTCCAGAATCCAATGCATGAAAGCTTGTTTAACAGAAACTACCAGCTGATTGACATTTGATATTGTTGATAACTGTCTTCTTTATTCACTTTGATTCCTTTGTTAACATACAGACACAAGAAAGAAATCCAGGCAAACAATAAACTATTTCTGCAAAGGTCTCTGCTCCCTCGACACCAAGCTTTTTGCCAAATTTAATAATGAATCTATTCCAGAAAAGCATCCGAACACACTACTTTTCTCAAGAACACTATAAGCTAAGTAGAACGAGTCATGTTCCCCTTTCTCAAGTGAAAGGAGCAATGCTCAGAAAAATGACCTACCCAGATGCCTGTACATGATACTACCCTTACAGCCAGGCTAGGGGGGACCTGCTCTGGGTTCCATGCCTCGGGGGGACCTGAGTGATACAAATACACCAACTAAATTTAAGAATTCACAGGCACCGTTGGCACTCAAGAATCTAGCACTCACACCCACAGTGTGACCCTCACCATCCACTCCTGATTGATGCTCTTCAGGCCAAAGAAGCAGCTCTCTCCACCTCCCTTGCCCTAGTCCCTCTAAAAAAGCAATTATGTACAAAAACTGTGAAATGTTTGTGGTTGCCTGTGGCTGGCGTGGGACACAGAGGCTGCTCCAGAGGGAGGGCCCTGTTTTGAGCAGCAGAATGCTCAGGTAAAAGGAAAGGCAAATTAATTAACTTGTCAAATCCTTTCTCTCAATATGAAAGCAGTAGATTCCTGCACTACAGAGTATCCTTTCCCCCACAGTGAGTCCATTTTCTCCCTTCAACTCCTAGGTCCTGAGATCCTTAGGAATTAGCACAGTCTTTCCAATGTGGTGGCCAGGAAATATTGTCATATTAAACAACTCCTATCACTCCTGAATTCCCACAGCATGCTTGCTGGGGCTTTCCTCGTCAATTAGATGTTTGAATGCTAGAATTGTAAACAGTATAATTAACATAAAACTATGTGATAAGGGGTCACATGGAAAATGTAATTAAAATTAAATCACAACTTTTTAACTTTAATAACTGTATTTTAGGCGTTGGTGTGCATCATTAATAATCTGAATTTTCCCTTTTAATTTTCACGATTTTGCCTAATTTAGAAAAAAATTAACCTTGAAGCCATGTGGGAAATATTTTCATAGTTCATGACTTTTTTTCATTTGTTGTAATTTCCTTTTTTTGAGGAGACCACAATCAAATTCTAGACATTCTAGATAAATCTTATTTCTTAATCCTTAAGGAGTGTCTATTACAGAACCAAGTTATTTGGGAAAGTTAGTTGGTTAGAACAGCATTGCTAGTGCTTTGGCTGAAATAAATGAGGAAAAAAGTTGAGGGGATGAGTATATGACTTATTAGTGATGCAGGTCTTTATGACTCTTTGAAATGTTGCTGGCCTATTAACAAAACGCCCAGATGTACGCAATAATTAAATCCTGTTCTCTTTGGTATTTTGAGGACTTCCAGTCACATAAAAGCTGAAGCTTTACACGTTTTGATTTTATCATTATGGAAGTGAAGTTAGGATTTTAGAATGTATAAGCTTGATTTATTATCCTTAAACAGTAGGCATATGGTGTGCGACTTCCCCGTGTACTTTTGCCCAAGGCTTTATAAATGGGAGGGTGGGTCTGAATGTACAGTTAGTGACTGATTGCCTGAGTGAGGCTCAAACCCTTCAGATCTGAATTCAATCCCAACTACACATACCTACTACGTGCCCGGCCCCATCCTGCTAGGTGTCTTTTAGATTATTGTACATACAAAAGTCACAGTCATATAGCATCCGGGCAGGGGCCCAGAACTGGCGGGGTTTCCCTTTAGGCTCGCCTCTGCCCCTCCTCTCCCGCCCAGCCCATGAGACAGAGGACTGAGCCAAAGGCAAGGGGTCCCCCTTCCTATAAAGTCCCATCAGGTTCTAGCAAAAGGAGCTCCCACACCCCGCACACACACCCCACCCCCTCTGAACTACCCATCCTCACCTTTCCACTCTCTTTAAACAAGGCAAATTAACTTGTTCCTTCAGACCCCATATTTACCAAATCCAAATACTCAAACTCAAGTGCCAAACTCCACAGTTTTGTTCAAGCTGGCTGTTGCACCCTGACTTCCTACGTAGGAACCCCTAAACTGCCAGCGTCGTCGAACTTGGATTTGGAACTCTCAGCCCTGAGTGGAGGCCTTTCTCTTGTCTAGTTCTGTGACCTGGAAGCGGTTCCTAAACTCTCGGCTTCTGGCCAATCCTGGAGCAAGCTTGTAAACACCAAAGGATGTGATAACAGGTACCTCTTAAACTCCATCTAAATGCAGACCCACCCCTCTGGGTGGTTCTATAGCAATACAGATGCTAAATAGCTCCTAGTCCCCCCCAGGGATCTGCTTTCTGAGGGCAGACTAATCTGATAAACAAATACAGTGTTAATGCGCTAACACATGCACCCATTTGTTGCTCCCAAGTAACCTTCACATTTTAGCCAGAGCCTTGGTGCCTGACTAGGAGGTGTGACTTTATGGATGGGCCTTGCAGGTCAGGGGATAGGTGTTGGTGGAAGGGGGTGCTGGTGGGTTACAGGAGCCCACAACCACATGTTGCCAGACCCACAACTAATGCCTCACACTCTCCCACACTTAGGTTTCTCCCTAAATTTACTTCTGACACTGAATTATTTATCCTCTCAGACTGGGATCATCTACTCTAACAGTGGAGAATCTCTAGAGAGTATTTCAAAAGCCTGAGAACTGAGGAGAGAGGCAACTTCTGAGGTCTCTGTGGAGGCGCTAAGCTCAGTGGCATTGTCATTGGCATCATTCACCCCCCGAACCCAACCTGTAGGCCAGAGGGCAGGGCGACGTCCTGCTTGGTGAATGGGGCACTGAAGCCCAGGCAAGCCTGATTTCTCTCCAGGTCAGGATTTCAGGTCCTAAGCCAGTTGAGTCAGCTAAAAAAGAGAAATCAGGGGAGTTTTTATTCCAAAAGAACCTTATACATTTGCTTTGTAATTGGTATCTAATAACAATGAGTGAATTCCATTTCTAAGCAGTCGTTTCTCATAAGATGACATTTTTTGAACATGAAAAATGTCTAAATAATCGTAATGATAAAAATAATGATCAGCATTTATTAAGTGTCTACTGTTCTGAAGCTGTGTACATTAAATCAATAAATCTTCACACAAAATCTATGCGTCATCTATTTTACACGTTGAGGAAAGAGGATCTATGGAAAAGTGAAAAATAAAAGCCATCAGGGTACTTAAGCTGAAATCCTGGCCCTCCTACTTTATAGCTGTGTGATATTGGGCAGGTAAATCAACCTCTCTGACCCTTATACGTAATACGGAGATACCAATATGTGCTCCACCAAGCTCTGATGAAGACTAAATGAAAGAAAATTAGAATTGTATCTAGTAAATAATAGATTCATAGTAAATGTTCATTTTCTTCCCCTTTCCTTTGTTTCACAAACAAGGAAAAGAGAGTTCTAGAGCTATTGAATGACTCACCCAGGGTACCCCAGTGAGTCTGCATGTTGCCGAGAGAATCTAGTTCCCCCAACCCTTAGCGCTGTTCCCTGTCCATCACTTCTCACTGTCCGCTCCTGCTCAGCATCATTTCAGCGGAGTGGTTCTTTCCCTGGAGTTCCTCCATGTGGCCTCACAAACAGCTTGGCTGCCGTTTGCCAAACTGCCTCTTTGGGATAATCAACTTATTTTTTTCCCACAAGATCACTGTGGCTGATATTTTTTGACTAATTTTGGCATGTCCTAAATGTTACGTGGGTGCTCCCGGTCTGCAACACGGTGCCAACCGATCTGAATGATGGGAGTTTTGTGTCCCAAATCATTATAGAATGAGCTAAATCATTATCTGCCCTTCATCAAGGAAATTTCCCCAGGGATTAATAAAATTATCAACAGCTATTTATCTGCTATTTATTTACCTGTTTGGAAGCCTGAGCTAAAACTAGCAGCTCTCCCAACACACACACACACACACACACACACACACACACACACACAGCTCACACCAGCAAATCAAGCTCAGCAGTAGTGACATTTCAGACTGGATAACTCTGTTGTGGGGGCTGTCTCATGTACTGCAGGATGTGAAGCAGTGCCGCTGGCCTCTGCCCACCAATTGCCAGGAGCAAGCACCCCCCACCCTAGGGTCTCCACTGTCTCTGCACTTTGTGGACGTTCCCTGGGGTGTCCCCCTGTGATCCACTGGCTTACGTGATCTCACAGGACCTCCTGACAACCAGTTTCTGATAGAATCCTCGTCTCCCCAACAGCCCAGGCCTGAAAGGACCATGGAGGAGGCTTGTGTCACCATTCATTTCCTTCCTTTGAAGCCTTCTGTTACAGGCTGGCCCGAGACCAGAGAAGAGACTCTCAGTAACAAAAGATGACTCTTGGCTATTGTAGGAGAAAAGCAAGTCCCTGAAGGCCAGGGCTGTGAGACTTCCAAACAGAGCATCCTTTGGGGACAACCTGCAGGCGCCAAAGCTAATTTCTCCTTTCCTCCTTCCTTTCCCTCAATCATGGGGCCCGACAGCACGACAGTAGGTACTGTGGATCGTGAGCCTGAATGATGGTAGCTCACTTTCTTTAGCTGAAGAGAGTTTTATATATGGGGAGACATGCAAAGTAAAATCAGTAAAACAAAATAAGCAAGCCAGAAAAAAAAAAAAAAAGGTGAACTCATCAAGCCCCATTTATTTTATTGGAATAAAAGATCCACTTCAAAAACAAACCATTCCTGAGCAAGCACTGCATTCTAACAGAACCTTACCTCTGTGGGATGGGATTGCACTGGTCTTTCCCTACCTAGCTCACACATTTTGATCTCCTAGGGTTTAATTTTAGTAAGTACACATTATATGGATTTAGGAGAAAAGAGAGACATTTTTCAAAGAAATGAAAAAATTAGGGAGATATATCTATCAAAATGATAATAGCAACGAACACTTGCTGTATTTCAAATGTTCTAAAAATAGAAGACATTATTTTATAATGTTTGTTAAACTACCTTATTGAAACCTATTTCTTGACCACCGGTGTCCAAAAACTGAACACAACTGGCCTTCCAGAAGACCCCATTCTGCATCCCCTGCCACCCACCTCCTCTTCTTGACTGGAAACCACTTTCCTGATTTCTAATAGCAAAGCTTATTTTTGTTTGTTTAGAATATTGCACAAATGGAATCATCTAGTAGGTATTCTTATTTGCATCCAGTCTATTAAGGGATGGCATTTAGGTTGTTTTCTAGTGTGAAATTTATACTGATACTTAACAGATAATGCTGAAGGGATTTCTGAAGTGGCTCTACTACTTCTCCTCCCAGCAGTGTATGAGAGTTCCTATTGCTTTTCATTCTTACTAGCATTTAAGATAGTCTTTTCAGCATTAATGTGTTTTTTTTTTTAGATCAACAGTACTAATGAAAAATAACCCTTCACAAAATTCAGGTGCATAAAAACATCCAAATACGTTGTAAACAGGAAATGAACGTCGAAACATAGCATTTATATTCCCATTCCTATATATTCAATGTTACATATAAATGATTGTATTATAATGTATTAACATATTACTGTTTAGCATTTATTTACATATTTTGTAGCTAATTTATTAATAATAAATATTTTTCCTACGTGAATTATTTCTATATATCCTTGTGTATCTGTCTCTACATACATATATATCGGTGTACGCACACAAAGAGAGTGGAAGAAAGGAAAAAATGTTAACTCTGGTTGTGTGTGATAGTTGTAATTACGGTTACCTTTTACTGTCTTCTTTTTGTTTATATTTAGCTGCTAGATTTTTACACTGAACATCTTTTAGGCAAGGTAAGAAACTTTTAAACATTAATAATCAAGATTTCTTTACTCCAACAAGAACTGTAACTCCACCGACTGGGGATGTTTTTATTGAGGCCTTGGCAACCTCCACCGCATCTAATTCCATGGCCCTGCTCATATCCACCTCACATGCATCCCTTGACCTTCGACCTCTCCTCCTGGCCCCCAAGGCTATCTCTATGCATCCTGCCAAAACTTATAGACCAATGCTTCTCAAACTTTAACATCCAAGTGGCAATCTGGCTTCTGTTGAAATTCAGATTTGGATTTAGGAGGAGCGTGTGGGCATGACCTTGAGATCCTACAGCTCTCATGTGGCCCTAGGTGCCACCAATGCTGTGTCTGCTCCAGGCAGACAGGGAAGCAAGCCTCCTGACTTCTTCCCTTCCTCCTCCCGGACTATCTCATTCCAACTCCTTGCTGCCTGTTTTCTGTCTTTTTTTCTAAGTTACTCTGAGAATTTCAGAGCAGAGACAGCAATAGTGTCAGAGGGAGGAAAAGATCTGGGGGAAAGAAAAGTTAACGAGGTTAGGTCAACAAAGTTGGATTTGTGAGAAACATCCCAAGGTCTCATACCTGCGGGAAATATGATTGTTGACCTCTTGTCATTTGTTCTATGTTCCATGGTTTTTAAAGAAATACCCTCAGAGCTCAACACTCACTGTGTTGACTTCCTCCCGTGCAGCCCCGATGGTGTAGGAATACCTCTGGGTCTCCTTGGGTGTGGGTCTTGTGTGTTTCAGAGGCCTCTTTTGTTTGGGACGAAGAAGATGGAACCTACACTGCCTGCGTGTCATAAGCCAGAAAATAATCAATTTTCCCCCAACTCAGTAAGAAGATATCCTTTGGGTGTTTTTGTCTTTGGTTGACATTTATTAGCAAAAGAGTGCTACAAAATATGGGAAACAATGGCACTGAACATGTTCCTATGTTGTCTCAGTGGACTTTGATTCTGTTCAATTTCCAGCATCTCCTCACAGACTCATAAATATCAATGTGAGGAACTCGACAGCTAGCAGACCCATGTGAAGTTAACGCATGGATAGAAGGAGGAAATGGTGCAAACCTTTCCAAATCCTGTTTGCTTCTGGTTTGGGAAAGTTTGGGTGAATCAACACACTCACTGCAAGCCTAAAGGTGAAGACTGAATCCGATTGTGGTCATAGAAACTGGGCTTTGAAAAGGGACCTTCAGGGACGCCTGGATGGCTCAGCAGTTGAGTGTCTGCCTTTGGCTCAGGTCGTGATCACAGGGTCCTGGGATGGAGTCCTACATCGGCCTCCCTGCGAGGAGCCTGCTTCTCCCTCTGCCTGTGTCTCTGCTTCTCTCTGTGTGTCTCTATGAATAAATAAATAAGACCTTAAAAAAAGAAAAGAAAAAAGAAAAGAAAAAAGGGACCTACTGTAGCAGCTCCCTAAAGAGCAGACCGAGATAACTACCATGCTATTCATTTACTCCGGCAGGAAAACTCTCATGCCTCTGGTACATAGACCTGAGTGTTATTTTGTCTCTTTCCCTCCTCCTGCCCTCTCATATGTCTTAATGTAGGTGCCAGAGAGAGGCCAGTGTCCATCTCCTTATTGAAAACAAAGATCTGCCAGTTAATTTCCAGGTACCGAGGTATAATACCCTCTCCCAGGGGCAAGGGGGAGAAAGAACAATTTGCTGCTGTGGCGCTCCCATCTCCAATACCCGTTAGTTGATGATGGGTCTACCATTGCCCATCCTTCCCCATCTCTCCATGTCAAGGGCAAAAATGGAAATTCACACTGGACTTATTGAGACGGAATCCACAGCTCTGGGTCACACAGGAGATGAGTCATTAAATCTGGGCATGCCCGGAAATCGGCAGTAAAAGGGCTTGTGCTGACATCACCTCCGAAAGGCCCACTGTCAGAGGGAAGAGTGAGGACAGCCCACCCACTCACAACAACTTTAGAACAACACGATCTGAAAGGATCCACCTGCATCCACCTAACCTCTTGTCCTTTTTTTCTCTCATAGGGAGACCAGCTGTTTCTTCTCAGACAATCTGAAGTGGTTAACTTATGGGAGTGGCCAAAGCCTCCTGTCCGGTCCCCCCCACTCAGACCCTCAGGTTCAGAGACCAGCCAGGGCCCCAGTTAAAATCAGTAGAGAGGAGGGATGGATGGCAACATGGTGCGTAGACACACCTCGTACAAAGTCCTCCTTCCTTCCTTTCCTTCCTTTTCTTCTTTCCCTTCCTTTCCTTCCTTTCTTTCCCTTCCTTCCCTTCTTTCTGAGAGAGAGCACACACTTGTGCATGCACACACATGAGTGCAGGGGCGTGGCGGTGCGTGCAAAGTTGGGGGGGGGAGCAGAGAGAATCTCAAGCAGACGCCAGCCAAAGGGCCTAGCGGAGCCTGACAGGGCTGATCTGGGACTCTGAGATCTTGACCCGTGCTGAAATCTAGAGTGGATCGCTAACCGACTGAGTCACCCAGGCCCCCCTCCAAAGCCCTCTTTCACAGGTCAGCTGAGGAAATAAACTAAGACCTAGAGAAAAGTGTGGCCGTGGGGGTGGGGCTGTCAGATTTAGTGAACATGTTTACTCTGTACATCAGACATCTGGAAAGCAAACAGAACAAGAAGAAACAGAAATGCAGAGACGCAGAAGCGGAGAAGCCAAGAGGGTGGAGAAACAGAAAAAAAGCTTTTTGTGTGTGTCAGAAGGCACATGAAGCTTGGTCACTTGATGTCTTGGAGACACCAGATTTAGTTGTGGGATTGTGTAGGCCTGTGTAGCACTCAGCCCAGACCCAGTTCTTACCAGAGAAACAGCAAACTCCCCTCAGTGTACCTGCTGTCCTCAGGTTACATGGGATATTTTGTTTCTTGTTACTCTAAAGATAGGGGATGCGGTGAACTAGAAGGGGAGTAAGAAGCCAAAGACTGAGAGCCCAGACTTCCTTTCTGGTGCATTGATGATATGGTTGCTGAGACTCAGCAAGAGCTCCATGGGGGTGAATCTGGAGGTCTCTGGGATTCAGGGGGTTTGGAAAACCTGGCCTCCTAGGCCGTTGCTGCTGACACGTTGCTATTTTTAAGGCCTGCAAGGTGAGTCACTGACGAAAAGCGGATGGCTTACCCACCCCCTCCCGGGATACAAACCCCTTTGGTGACTTGTCTCTGTGACAGCTGCCATTAGGGCTGAGATCGACAGGGCTTCCATGTTGTGCTCCTCCCATGGGAAGGAACATTGCTTTTAGGTTGAAATTGGAGGGGAGGAGACGTATTGTCTGAGAAGGTGGCATTTTTTCCCTATTTCAGTGCCCTCATTCCAAAAGCTGTGATCCTTCTGATCAAGTCCTGTTCAACTCAATTTGTCAGAAGGATGAGTTTTTTGACAGTGGCCGTATGTAACCGCTGGCTCTTTATAACTTCAGGGCTAATACATACGAAGAAATATTTCACCCAAGTCTTTCCAGAGAGCTCGGGGCGGGGGGGGGGGGGGTTCTTGATTCATTCTCAGCACATTCCTGGCTGGGTCTCACATTCCCTCTTTTCTACACAGATTCCCAGAAAAGTAGAGAGAGCAGCCTCACGTCCTCACTAACCACATCACAGTGTTTCCAGGGAGTGTTCTCTGGACCCTTGATTCGTGGAGAACCGAGCTGCTGTACTAGCAGAACGATGGTGACAAATAAATTCCTTGCTGTTTCTCGTTCTTTAAAGCTGTAACCTGTTAGCCTGCAGCCAATTTTTCCTCTTGACATTGATCCTTCACTTGTTGATATTATTCTGGAACAGTGGAAGCAAAGTCTTCCCTGCAGTGTTCATTTAATGAAGTTTTTGGCTCTACTTAAGCGATTTCTGGGGTAGTGATGGGTCTTTGACTTTACAATTTCTCAATACAGGGGCATTCTTAAGTTTTTTGGAGGGAAGTTCACAACATCTTATATAATAATTTGTGTGCGGGGGGGCGGGTGGTGGTGCTGAGCTGTCTCAGTCAGTAGAGTATGTGACTCTTGATGTCGGGGTTTTGAGTTCAAAGCCCATGTTGTGGGTAGAGTTTACTAAAATAATAAAAAAATTTTTTTAAGAGAGAGAGAGAGAGAGAGAGAGAGAGAGAATTCATGGGAAAGTCCCCTCCAAACTCCTGCACTACTTTGGTCTATCTAAGCTCTTAGCCCTCTGCTGGCTTAAGGGACGTCTGTGTTGTAGCAACAATGATCTACAACGGTAGTATGGGCGGTCCAGGCAGACCCTGGGCCTGCCACAAGCCATCTGGCTGGTGACTGAGTCTAAGGAAAGATTCCTGGACACTGAAATCTCATCTTTCTGCTGCTTCACTTTTGGCACCTCATGTGACTCTTTACTTTGGGTCTGTGCAGGATGGATGCTGTGAATTTAGAAGTTTTTCGGAGTAACTCCATTGCTTTTGTAAGTTACCTCATGAGAGTGGTTTAGGAGGAATGTCCCAGCTTGAGGCCATAGATGGGGTTCTAGACCCGTGACCACCCCGCCTCCATCACATCCCTTCCCCTCTCTGGGGTACAGATTTCCCTCCCATACAAAGAGGACATGGGCTAAATTAGCATTTCCCAAACTGTATACCTCAAAAGTCAAAGTGTGGGAGGCAGTTAGATAGTTGTGTGAGGCCTGGGTCCCACAGGAAAGGGGAGGAGGGGGGCAGGTGTTGGGCATACCCTGTCCAGGTGGCCAAGGGAATTCCAATACAGAAGCCACAGAAGCTACAGCAGCATTGTAGTTTGGCCCACCCCCTCTGGGTGGGCTTTCTTAAGGGATGCTAGGTTACAAGACAAAAGAACTTCACATAGACACACCACCACAAGGAGGCCTCCCCCAAGGCTAGCTATCGGGAAGGTCAAACAAAGGCCTGTCCTGGCAGCACTTCATAAGGAGCTGGATCAAACCACACAGACCAAGATGGCCCAAGCCATGACAGGAAACCCCTGATCAAATTAGGAAGAAGGGTGTGAAAAGCTGCTTCCTGCCCCAAGTAATGAATATTCCACTTCCTAGGTAACAACTAAAACCCTCGGATGTATTCTGTTGGGGCATTGACTCTCAAGCTGCCCACTCACCGCTCCCCCATCTTGTGAGTGTACTCTGTAAACCCTGCTTGCTCACTTTCTAGTCTCTTGACTAAATTTCTTTCCTGAGAGAAAGCTAACTAAAGACAGAAGCCATACTGCTCCAGGCAATAATAGAAGCATCCTTGGTGAGAGAAATTTGGAAGATTCTGGGTTAAGTAACATTTGAAAGTTCCTTTACTACATAACTCCCAGGGCTTTAAATATGATGAAGAATATTTTAAAATTACTAAGTGGGGTGTGTAGAAAGTTATATTCCCCAAACTCTACATCATCCAATTCCCTTCCTTTTTTCAGCACATATCATGGGACAAGTGTTCTGGTGAATACCCTTCCTAACAGCAAAAGGCAAAATCATTTCTAAAGCCCCTCCAAGTTGTAGAATTCTCTTTTTTTCCCTCTGTATAATTTTCCCTTTTGATTAAAAAACATACTGAATACTTAGCTCTATAGGCAAAACCATAAAAGGCTGAAGAGGAATAAAGAAGAAATATATACAGATATTCAGAGTGTTGAAGGCAAACTCCTCTTTAAAATATGCATTTTGGATAATAGGAATAAGAATGGGATAGGGATTATTAAGTAGGTATGTAACATACTAGAGACTGTGTTAAAGGCCTTACTTGTATTATCTGATTTAATTCTCACACTAGCCTTAGGAAGTATCTATTACTTTTGTTCCCTATATACTGGTAAGGAAACTGAGGTTAAAGAGGCTTGATAAATAATGGGAAGCCACCCACTAAGAGAAGAGGCAAGGTCTCCACTGGTTGAAATCTCATTCTAAGAATTTTAAATAACTAGTCACTGTCTCCTTTCTTGTACTCCAATCCAGCAAGCTGCCACAACAAACCAGAAATAAACTAATTGCAATGGTGATTACCTTCCATCTAAAATTCTTGAGTTAACATGAAATGATGTTGAATCATCAGTCTCTTATGTCTACTGAAAATAGACATATATATAACAACTAAATGTTACCAAATGATTTATTATGATTGGTGCTAAGTTACAATGTATATGAAATGGAGTCATTTATGGAAACACATAAAAAATAGTTGCTATTTCTGTAATTATATTCACACAAGAATCTGAAATATAGTTTCTGGTCTGCCTTTTAAAATATATCCACAGTATGACTTTTTGTAGTCTTCACCACACAATTTTACAATACTGATACTGCACCTGTATCATTTACCATACTAGATGAACTAAACAGAATATGAAAGCAGATAATAGCAAATTAATTTTTATATCATCAATGATTCCAAAGAAAATAGTAGTTTCCATTGGCAGTGAAAATAGATGGTAGTAATTAGCATTTAGATATTGCATACATAGATATGTATGTATATATTTATATGTTGCCTAGGGCCATTGTTCCATCAATAGGCAGTTGCCTTCTAGGTGGACCAATGGTCGCCGAAATGGTGTGCAATTCCATTGGGACAATTAGTATACTATCTCTTATGTCTGTCTCCTCCAAACAAATAGGTAAGAAAATAATACAGCAGGCTAAAATCTACAGTGTTACATATCAAGGTAAAAACAGTTACTGAGTTATTAGAATCACAGTAGTTTATGTATATTTGCTATTCACAGACCGCAGACTTTTTGCTGGATTAACCGAGCTGCTGGAAATTGACGACATGTAGACATGCATTCGTGTGAGTCCATAATTAATGATGTTTATACTGTAATAAGCACATCCATTTTAACACCATTCAGTAAACAGATTCCTTTAAAGTTTGAGCTAAATCTGCTATCACAATTATACACAAAAAGAACCTGTAAACAATTTGACATTACACTTATGTACAAGCAAACTGTATTGGAAAGGAGAAGAGGTAATTTCAGTGGGTGTCACTTGGTATACATCAGTGTGCAACAAACTGACCCAAGTCATCAAGCACTTGAATGAGGTCAGGAGAAAGGAACATGAACAAGGCCCCAGTAGATCACCATTTGATGTTAGTACCAGCAAAATTCAGACTCCTCTGTGTTGACAGCACATTCAAAGCATCAGCAACAGATAAAAGAGGAGCTTGATAATCCCTGGCAAACTGTGTTTGGAGATCTCCAGGTAACCTCATGAATCGGGTCTTTATTTTTATAAATGTCGAGGGTGGTGCTGAAAATATTTAAACATGTTCATATAATTTTGACAAATTATTTTGTTAGGTTCAACCCA
The DNA here is from genome assembly GCF_003254725.2 of Canis lupus dingo. Classification (NCBI taxonomy): domain Eukaryota; kingdom Metazoa; phylum Chordata; class Mammalia; order Carnivora; family Canidae; genus Canis; species Canis lupus. The sequence goes on along the minus strand of NC_064244.1, from coordinate 37,807,970 downwards.
GTGCTCTGCTGGTTCTGAAAGATGAGAGGAACAGGAATTCAAATGAGATCATGAGTTCAATTCCTTCAGCCAACACAGATTCTTGATTTTACAGAGTAAGGTCTTCTAAGGGAAGCGAGCTAGACTCCATCACTATTCTAAATGGTGACCCATTTACCACAGATCCCATTAACAGCTTTCGACCAGACTCTCTGAAATGCAAGTCCCTAGGTTTGTGCTCCTATGTTTTAAGAAGGATACCACTCCAGGAATTCATGAATCCATTTCCTTGGATCAGAGACAGGGTAATCAGGGGTTTTAGCACCCCCATTTCTCCACCCTTCATGATTTACAAAAACACACTAGTCTGTCCTTTTATACATTAACCAGAATTGTAAGCAAACTTTGGATTCAACATTCTCCTTTGGAATTAAAAATAAATAAATGAGAGAAAGTGACGGGAACTTGGAGCCAGGGATGAGGTAAATAAAACTTCCCCTGTCTGCTCCAAAATTTTTGGGAAAAACAACCAATCCTTCTTCAGCGTTCCTCAACCTAATTAGAGCATCTATTCACTATAAAATTTATTTTCTTTCATATGCTTTTAAGACCACATCTGCAAGGACCCTACGGAAAAAATAAATGACCATACTCAATTATTTTTGCAAACACTTCTGATTGTATGAGCAAACCGGATAGGATTCCTGGGAGAAGGTTCTGGGAGAAGGAATCTGAACCCCAGGGACAGGGCTTGGAGTCAGACTGCTTCTGAGGGTGTGGATTTGTGTGCATACAAACTGATCCCAAGGAGCACCAGGGAAGCTCTGTTTGCATAGGTTGACTAAAAACAAGTTTCACATTCTCCAAAGTATGGAAAGCACATGGTTATGAATGAAAATATAACTTACCATATTCTTCAGAGAACCCCAATTTTAGTCACTTGGCCATTATGTCTATAGGATGCCAAAACATAAGCAACATTGTCTTTCATTTAACTGCATGTTGTTCCTTCTTTGGGCAGCTATTTTGGTGTCTGTATGAACAGGCTTACAGGGTTATTTGCAGGAGCCTAGAAAGTGTTTGGTTATTATTACAATGTACCCTTAAGCTTTAGTATATATTTACAGTGTGCATATTATAAATTCTTTACTATAGCTTTAAAATAATTAAACAGATAATTAGCTCCACCTACAAAGTGCATATGGCCACAGGAGCCCCCCCCCCCCATTAAAGATGAAGTGAGATCAGTAGTTAAGAATAAATCAAACAACAGTAGGTGAACTACCATTAGCGTAATAACCACAGAATATGTGCTTTCACAGACTTATATTTTCTTATTCTTTTCTTCTTAAACATTGTCATATTCACTTGGTGGGTTTTTTGTTTTGTTTTTTTGTTCTTTTGGGTTTTTTCTTTCTTTCATTTTTTTTTAAATGATGATGTTTGAAAACACATACTTTGAAATTCTAACAAATTGTTGAAATAAGAAAGCCAGTTTTTACAAGTTTGGCTTTCTTTAAATGCACTTTTGTTTGATTTTGTATCTATAGATGTTAAAACAAAGTATTCTAATCATATTTTCTGTACCATAAATATATACACTCATAGTGGGAGAGAATTTTGGAAAACAGAACTATATTAAACTATCTATGAAACCCATTATAAATAATAATAATCCCTTAAACTCAAAATCCGAGTTTCAAACTATGAGATCTGTTTATGTGTGTATACATATGTATAGATATAGATATATATATATACATTTAGATACATGTACACACATATATACATATATACATAAAATTTATATATAAACACACATACACAATGTACATGGGCATACATTCTTCATACACACACACACACACACACACACACACATCTCAATGCAGTCTCTTTTCTGTAGTTGCTTCTCCTTTTTCAACTTGGAATACTGATGATAGTATGCTGGGGGGCAGGAAACCATGGCTGGATTTCTGACCTTTCTTGAACAAAAACTGATTTTGTTTAAAAGGCCCAAAGGTGAAAATAGTACATACATGCATGTATCACACATGCGTGCATAGACACCTATTTAATCTCTCATGAACTCTGCCCTGGTAACCTATAAACAGCACAGCAAGCAGGTGTAGGTGCCGTTGTCCTAACATGGAATCTATCTTGCTGCTTTGGATGTGAACACACCCTTTAGGTGTACACAAAGGTACAGTATTCACACGGCATTTGTTCTGTAACTAACCCTTTGATAGGGCTGGTGTCATAAAGTGCAGTCTACGGTAGGCAAAAGTATGCCTCCAAGTGTGCCTTTCCTTTATCTCCTAGGGAAATGCGTGTCTAATGGAATTTATAATTAAAAATAGCTAATGACTTTCTGGAAGTATGTCAGGCTGGATTCTTCCTGGCTATCTTTTGGTTAGAATAGAAGAAACCAGAAACAGGTGAAATCCAGAGAACAGAGACAAGACATTATATAATGAGGTGGTTAAGCCATCAGACTTGGAGTCCAATAAACCAACATGAAAATCTGGCTCTGCCCCTGTCTAGTTACATTGACCTCTGTAAAAAGAGGACAGTAACAAGGCTTACTTCATTGGGTTGTTATAGGATTAAATGAGATGAGGCATGTGAATCATTTATTACAGTTCCTGGCACATATTTCTTAAGTGCACACACTCCTTAATATACATTATTTATAACTTAATATTTAAATTAGAAATCTAGAACGTGGATCAGAATTACATAGAAAAATAATGTTAGTCTAGAATTTGGATAATCTGAATTCAAGTTCTGTATCACAAATTTGATTCCCTAGTAGATTATAATGCTCATGACAGTGGCCTGTACATGGTAGGCACTCAACAAATACCCATCAAATACATGCATGAACAAATGAATGAATGACTTTAAGTCTCTGGGTCCCAGTTTCCCTTGTATGAAATGAGGATAGAATGTTCTGACCTTGATTCCATCACTGGAATATCAGTATGATAAGTTAAAAGAAAAATGTCAAATATATAAGACACCCACATGTTCTGTGTCCTAATGAAGTCAGTATATACAAATGATATAATAAGGCTCAGTAGTCATACTACTTTATGCTTAGACTCATCACATCTTTGAAAACAAGGGCATTGGGACCACCTGTGTGAGTCTGACAATAATATTTTCCAAGATCTAAGTGTCCTCTTTAGTGAGGGGAGTTTCAACCTTAAGAAACAAAGTACACAGTGAGCGGTTCAAGATGACAAAATTCTTGGCCTGTTCTCAGCACTTTTCTTCCTTTCTTCTTGTTTTATTTCTAAGAGCACCTGTTGCTCAGCTTGAAAAGCATCCCTAATTGTGTTACATGAATGGAAAATGCTCCCAAAGCACTTTCCACCAAACACATGTAGTTGTTATACGGTTGATGACTTCATCAAAGGTATTGTTTTTCTGAGGCAGAAAGCGACTGCCATAGAAGACTGAAACTCAGACCACACACCTTCCCCATCACTACTGAAACCATGGAAAACGGGACCTATTTCTCTCTAAATCTCAGCATCCACATCTGTATAAAGGGACAACTGTATATAATCCCAAATAAACTCTGTACTTATCTAAGGTGCTACTAATTACTATTGTGCTATTTCCTTTTAGCTCTGACCCAGATGTCTTTCTCTATATGGTAAAAAAATGGAAAATTAGAGCCAACCCATAACTCAGGGGTTTTCAACCTCAGCGCTATTGACATTTCAGGCTGTATAATTATTTGTTGCGAGGGGTCTTCTGCATTCTGGGATGTTTAGCAACATCTCTGATCTTTACCCATTGGATGCCAGTTAGTACCTCAGAAGTCAGGGCAATCAAACATGTCTCCAAACATTGCCTAAAGTCCCCCTGGGGCACAAAAATCATTCCTGGGTGAGAGCCACTGCCCTAAGTACACATAACCCACACAAGTCAGAGATGAGTGTTTCCTGAAATTGGTTCTGTCTCTCACATACAAGAATAAACCACTGACCACTGGCTGCAACTGAGAAAAACTGTTAGTGATCACTGTGAATTCTATGTATATTTAAGCTTTCATGCATTCTTTTTCTTTTCTCTCCTTTTCAATTTTTTTTGAGTAAATGCCACTGCTACTAGTGACTATATAAATAAAAATGAGTTTGATTTTTTGCTCAGAAATCTGTAATGCTTGAATCTCACACGAGGAGACCAGCTTTATTCAACCTTGTCAAGCGTTGACACCCATAGTAAAGACAAGCTATTGTGCTGAATTTAAAAGCTGTGAAGCTTTGTAACCAAAGACTTTTTCCACACATTGAGATAGGTTTACCATGGACATTGGCGACTGATGCAACATCGATCTAAAAATTGCACAAGTGTGTATGTACACATTCACACACCCTCACACAAGAGGCACAAGTATAAAGCAACTCTTCTCCACTACTTTCTTGTGCATCAATCCTACGTCCATTTGTGATGGATGAAGCCAACCAGCAGCAGCAGGGTCTGAAAGCAATGTTGATTTTTATCGTGCAAATGCAGTTAAATTAACTAAAGGTCAATTCTAAGAATAAAGTGACAAGATGGAAGAGGTTTCTGGAAAAAGGAGAGACTAAATCTTCCAGTTGGCATATAAATGCTTTTAGAAGCCTGATTAACAGGAAAATCACCACCCCTTGGCCCAGAACAAACCCCTTGAGAGTTGCAGGGCCAGGGCACATTTTTCTTTAGCTTTTTCAAAGTAAATTCCTTAAATAAAGCAAGGAAGACAGTCTAGGAACTAAAAATTCTTTACCCAATAAACACAGTTTGTTCACAAACAGGAGGAACATTTTTTAAAGGTTAGGAAGTTGGGACAGTAAAGGGATCTCACTTGGGAAGTAGGGGGGGAAGCAAGCTAAATCAAATTTAACATTAAAAAAAAATCCTGGCCAAATACTCTTAATTAGCAATTCAAGTTTATTAGTTTCATTAGCCATTCTTCACTTTCCTGTGACAGTTGTCTTTACTTAAATATTCACCAAGGATCACCACAAGCATGTATTTAAGCCACTCATTCTCCATTTCTCTTACCATATGGGAATTTGATCAACCTGTCCAGTTATTCTATTATAGGGGTAGAACCAACTGGACCACTGAAACTCTCCAAAATTGTTTCTATCTGAATAATCACAGTATGGCCTTCCTTTCTGGTGAGTGAGTGGAAACATGTAGAACTTCATCTCCTTCTTGTCACTATGTATGAAATATGGCCATTATTTTGAATTCACCCTTTCTTTCTTTGTATTTATTTTCCCTCATGGGTTTTGCTTGCAGTTTTTAGTTAATATTGGAGTTCAGGATCTTCAACTATTTGAGAGTTTCATAATCCTGTATGAGTCAGATTGGACAAATTTAGCAATCCAATGACTCAGGATTTTATAGGTGAAATGCAGTAAATTCACTAATCATTCCATATTCATTTTGGTGGTGTTTGTACATGCAGTTAGTGGAACCACCTTTGGGGCCATACACACCACCATTAAATTATGGATCATTCTCCAGTTCCTCTGACTCACACTGCACAAGGCATGGGAATGAACAACTCCGCCTGGGAAAGTTCATTTGTTTTTCTTCCTTGATGGGTATCATAAGGATACAGCTCACTCAGAGATGTGTTCCCATCTACCCAGAGTATCCAGAGTAAAAACTATATTGATGCAGGCTTTCAGTTTGGGAAAAAAAAAAAAAACAAAATAAAACAAAAATTGAACACACAAATACACACAAAATGGAGAGGTGGTTGACAGGCAGATGAAAGGGCAAAGGAATAATGGAATCTACTCTGCCCTGGTCCTGGAATACTCTTCTTTGGGCTTTTCCTCTTAAAAAAAATAATGCAAGTTTTGACTTCTTTGTAAGGGAAGGAAAGTGAAAGGAAGTGAAAAGATGTAGACCTCTGCACAGTCAACTCCCCAAGAACAGGATTTCTTAAAAGAAGGTCCATAGATCATCTCATCAAAATCATGAAGGATGTTGGACTAAAATGCAGATTCCTTGGCCCTGCTCAATGTTTCTGACTGACTCTCTGGGACCAGGATAAAGGGATCTGCATTTTTACAAGTGCTACAAATGGTTTTTGTGCATGCTGAGTATTGAAAAACACTGCTAAAAAGTTTGCAGTGGGGGTCACTAGGAAAAGAATCTCCATTCTAATGTATGTTGCAAGATGAGAAATATAGACATTTCAAACATATAAGTTCTGTGGTCGCATCACAACATGGTGATTATTAAAGTTTAAGACTCTTTTCTTTCAGCAGGGGTGGAGAGCAATAACCATTTCATCTAAAACCAGAGAGATGAAGGCAATATCAATCAAACCCATTCCAGCAGGTTTCATTTGGTCTAATTTCTCTGCAGATATTAATCATTGTACACTCCTGTACAAATGACATCTAACTCCATTTTAACTCAGAATACAGAATACTCATTCTGATTCCTTCTCTATTGTGTTATTTTGACAATATAAAAGAATGTAAATAAATTGAAACAGTGGGCCATCAAGATTGCAAGTTGCCAACAATACCAAGACATTAAAGAGAGAAATGGTCCATGCTAAACCGATAAGCATGCAAATTGGCAAAAACATGTATCTGCCACAGAGTCACCAGGGGAAAAAAATAACTCTCTTCATTTTTCCTATGAAAATTGCTATATCAAGTGGGGATGACAAAGAACTCTTCCTAAAAGTCCACAGAAAGACTCTTATTAACTCAAAGATCATCTAGGAAGACCAAAGTTAGTCACATTTTACAACATGATATCTAGTGGTAGAAAATACCAGCACTCAAGTGCTCTGGGTTAAATCACTATGGTAAATACAAAGTTGGAAGGTTAAAAGTACAACAAAGGAAAATGTCTGAGAATCAACGTTTGGCTCCCATTATGGGAGCTGGTGTCAAGTAATTTTGCAAGACACCATACATGCCTTTTCTTTTTCTCACTGGAACATGTTTTGCTTGGCAGAGACAAAGGACAATCAGAGGGGAATCTAAAGGCCAGAGAAGCAAAATAATCCAGAAGGACCAAGAGTTGATAAGAAGATCCACCATGAAGAGCACACATCTGTCCCTAGAATAAAGGTGCCTCTGAATCAAACAGGAGCACCTGAATAAAGAAGAGTTCCATTTGTTTTCTTTTAATAAATGTGTCTCCCTAAAGTGAATCAGGTGGGGGTAAATGGAGCTATGGGGGAATAAAGAGTGAAGGGAACAAGTGATTTGTGCATTGTTCCCCTTTTATTTTAATTTACCACACATACATTTCCAGTAAGACAACTGCCTACAATCACAGAGCATAACACCACTGTGTATTGGGGAAGCCACTTCATTTGGCTGTTTATGACCATACCTCAGTGCAGTGTTTTCTTGGTGGGGGAGGGTGAGCACACCACCACAGTGACCTCACGGTTTTATTTTCCTGTCTTCCCCTTTCCTGCTGAACAGGAAAGCTCAATGGGTAGGAGGACTCGAGAAATATATTCCTGACTCCAGGAGATCCACATACCTGTAGACCATGACCTCCCCAAGGTCACTGGAGTTTAGCATTGCAAGATTGAAGGAGGAAACCTAAGTTAGAATTCTATACATATGTCTCCTCATTCATTTGATCCATCTGATGCTTTTAGTTTCTTCACATCAGCAAATTATGACCCTCATCATAACCAATATTCAAGAAGGGAACCACATACGTTGTCCTGTCCAGAAGTGAACTAAGAGTTCTGAAAACTTTTAAATTTGGGGAAGCAGGTGTGAATCGGGGTCACTGGAGCATTTACTCTTATAACTCACTTACCATTAAATCATTCCCAGTGTGGCAAGCCACCTAGACCTCACTTGATAACTTTACTCAAAGTAGGACTGAAGGTTTCCATTGACTTGGTGCCTCCTCAGAGCTTTTCACTGAGTAGGTCTGTATTCATCTTTATACTAACAGCCACACAAATAAACACCTTGCTGTTGTCTTAGCTCTTTGGAATATCTGGAGTGGGTGTTGGTCTAGAGCTGGCCCATATTAAAAATGTTATTATTGTTTTAATCAGATTTCCTACCACTTGCTTTGCTCACAAGGAGGCATAAGGAGTACCAAAGCAGAAAAAAAGTTCACGACAGGTCAAGGGACAGAAAAGTATGCCATGAACATTGTCTTTGCATTGTTTGCTCTCCTGTGTAAAGCAGGCAGTGGAAGCAGTGAGTTGATCGACATCTTCCTCCTTCTCTAGTTCTTACTGGTGTATCTCTATCTTAATGCCATTAGAGTTAGGTCTGAAACTTAAGGAAGTTGGAGATGATGCCAAACTCCAACAGAGCCACAGGCATCATCTGACTTAAGTGAGTTTGAAGATGTTTAATCTCTATTCTACTTCTTCTTGACCATTAAATTTTGTGATTTTTTTTTTTTTGGCAGGATCCTCTATTAATAGAAAGATGCAGTATTAAGACACACTGAAAGAAATGAAGACATATTGGTAGGGCTTTACAAAACTATGCTTAGCTAAGAACAAATGCCTGCTAATGGATTAATTCATAAAAGAATCACTTAAATTCCTAAATGATGATTCTCTTGACAACTCAACTCCACAGATGAACTTTCTTTTCCACTTAAGTAGAACTTTAAATTTCATTTGAGCCTCAGGACAAGAAAACATTGGCTGAGTCTGTTGCCCAGATGTGAGGGCAAGAGTCACAAAAATTCAGGAAGATACCCATGTACTAATGGGCACTGATAATAGGAATCAAGAGAGAACCTCTGACATAATAAATGTGTGTCAACAATATATTTCAAGAGAAAGCAATTGTTCGTTATTTTTCCCTCCTACAGACATCATCCAATTGCCTTTATTACCTGTGATACATATACACATACACACACACACAATAATAATAATAATAATAATAATAATAATAATAATAAAACTAGGCGTGCTTGGCACACAGATAGTGATTGACAAATTATTTTCTAAGTTCCCACTGAAATGCAAGAAGAATGCTGAAAATAAAGACTGGTCTTTTAATCTTCATTTACCACAAGCCTATGAAAGAGCTATTGGTACATTAATAAAATACAGTCATATGGATAGATGGCTAGTAACAGCTTCTTTTTGGCTGTGTCTATACAGGTCAAAGATGTATTCAAGGAAGACACTTTAGAAAGCCAAAATCTTAATTCTGAAGCTTTAGTTATCTAGTTGGGTTGTTCACAGACACTGGGGAAATGACAGCCAAATCCCAGCATAGGCACAGCCAAATCCCAGAACCCCACAGACAAAACTGGCTACAAGAAAGTAACAACGCAGCGCTGTAGTTTTAAAAAGTCATGAGAAATTATTAGGCGGTGTGTGGAATACAATTCCCTCTTAAAGAAACAAACAAAAAGCTGGAGCCTTATTCAAGTACTGTGTGTTGTTCTTACTTCTTCAACTCCACAGGGATGTGGAGAACTGAATATGGATCACATGAAAAGGCCACACCATTAAAACATGGGCAGTAAGGACTCTGAAAACATTGAGGGAAGGAAGGTAACTCAGCTCAGGGTAGAGAAGGCTGAGCGTGGGGTCACTGAGTCATAATTTTTGTGGATACGAATGTTTGTTTCTTTAATACAAAGAATGTTTTACTAGGTCTTCTCACCCTCTCCTAGTGCAGAGGAAGAGCAAAACTGTAAAATGGAGCCTGAGGGTGTTAATTTCAAAATAAGGAAGACAATTTGTTGATGACCAGGGTTACCCGATGTTGGAAAGTGTTGCCAATAGAGGCTGGGAAGTCTTCCCGGAAGGGTTTTAAGAAAGGAGCAGAGGCTCATCTGTCTAAAGTAGTCTAAGAGAATGCTGCTGGGAGCAGGGGTGTTCCCCTTCGGATGCCCAGGCCCTGGGGACATGTGCACTGTGTGTATGTACAGACATCGTTGTGCTTGTGTCGCACAAATACTCATGCATACAGCGTCGATATAAACTGGCACATAATAGATTTCAGTGAAAAGTCATATAAATCTGCCATTTCCCCCCTTACCCCATAAACAAAAGGGAAAAGGAAAATTAAAAAATCCAAGCATATGCCATTGGGCCAGATCTCTTTCTACCATATTCTCATTCAAAGGAGGGAGGTAGAAGATGAGAGAAAAACCCAGTTTGGGATAAAGGACTCCCAAAGCCTCTCAGCTACTCTTCTGTAGCTGGCTCTCATTATACATACGATACTCAGCACACGGTACCCAGTTAACAAGCAAACGAACAAACAAACAAAGGAACCAAAAGAGATTTTCTTATCATTCCACATCTGGAAAGAAATCTACCCTGTGGATTCAAATGTTAAGGTGAACTAGGTAAATAGGCAGTAGTATATCAATGGGCTACTGTGTTCTAACAAACGTATTGTTAGTTGTTACTTTCCTTTTCAAATACGAATTTCGTTAGGAGGTTTATTTCCAAATGGTCACATGATTCATTCCTTCTCCCACCCTGGCCCTCCCCTATAGATGATACTTCCGCAAAAGTTCAGATTGCCAAGGATGTTTTCTCTCAGGGAACCGATCTGGGATTTTGATCTTTAGGAAATCCTGGATGCATTTCTCCAGCTCCTCCTCAATTGAGAGCTTTTCCTTAACGGCTTTTTTTTTGCTGCTCATGTTCGACTCCCTGGAGCCCGAAGTCAGAGTCCGGAGCAGGTCACTTTTCCGCCGCATCTCAGACTGTTGGATCAGCTGCACAGGGCCCTTCTTGATGGGACGGTCCAGAGTCTGGATGTTGGTCTGGCGTGTCACAGGCCCACAGATGACCGTTTCCTGGGGAGAGCTGGCCTCAGACTGGCTGTCACAGCTGGAGGTGGAGAGGTCGTTGCAAGATGTGCCACTCTCCCCTTCCTTGTCCCCTGTGGCATTCTTGCAGCAGCAGTCGCAGTGGGAGGGTGACCACCTCGAAGGCTCACCTGCAAGCAAGCACAGCACCCAAGGGTTAATGCCAGCTCAGCCTGGAGGAGTAGCACAGCACCTGAACACATACACACACACACAAGTTTCCACAACCATGTCTTACAAGAAGTGAGAAGCACACAGGGTGGGCTCTATCATGAGTACCCGAAAGTCAAGTGCACTGAAGGGAGAAAGCTCAGGACAGTATGCTGTGCTTAAGGCCATGGGCACTGCAGTCAGCTACTCAGCTACACCATTTATTAACCCCGTCACCTTGGAAGTCTCCTTCCATTCTCCAAGTTTCCATTCCCTCCCCTTGGAGGTGAGGATAATCACTTGTCTACTCCTTAGAGTTGTAGGAAGGATTTGGATAAATCGAGTGAAATTCTTAATGCAGTACTTAATGCACAGTCAACTCTCAATAAATGCTACTGATTTTACCATGGCTGATGCTAAAGTCAGATCCAAAGCACCACATCACTGCAGTCCGGTACAACAATGGAAGTCTGTGAGAGTCTTACTTTGTGCCAGCCCCCATCTAAGCTCTGCACACCCATCAACTCATGGGAGACTCGTGACAACTCTGAGTAGCTCTACTGCTAGATTCCCTACAAAGAGACTAAGACCCTGAGAATTTAAGAAACTTGCCCTAATTTGCACATTTCATAAGTGGCAGAGTTGAGGTTCAAATGCAGATTTCCCAAATATGACAATCAAAGCAATTAACCATTTGTTTTCTTCGATTTGCCTGACTGTAAAATTCCTGCTTTTCTTTAAAAACAATGTTCAGGGTTTAACTTCTCTCTGAAGTGTCTGTTTACCCCTCTTCAGAGATATTTATCATCCCCTCCCCCTGAATTATGGTTTTGTTTTGTAAGTGCCTCCATTATTGCACAAACCACATTTTGTTATAATTCTTTTTTACTTTATTCATCTCAGCTACTCACCATGAATTCCCAGAAGTGGGCACAGAGAAGTGCCCATTGTTGCAATTCTAGCAGTTAGCTCAGAGTATGGTGTAGAAACTCAATAAAAGGGTGTATCCTAATAGTAACTTTTAAGTACCTGGATCCAGCCATACCTGAAGCTGATACTATCAGTGCACTATTAAGTTACATGATCCACTATTTCATTTTTAAGCTAGTGTGAGTTCTTCTCTCCCTATTTCCCTCAGTCTTGATTCACAGCACTGCATTCAGCTATTTGGAGACAGACTCATTTTTCAGATACACAGTTGATGGCTCCTTGAACTAGAAAATCCACAATTATGGTACAAAGCAAATTCCTAAACATAAGTCACTTCTCCCAGCTTTCTATCCACTGAACATTCAGTCTTCTTAGAGTCATGAGCTTGATAGCATTTACTCATCAAACGTTATATGCTAGGCATTTCATATAGTTCATTGCATGTAAGCCATAAGAAAATAAAGGAAATGAATCCCCTTTATGATGCTAATATTGAGGAAAAGGATAATGTAGTGTCTTTATATGTTTAAAAGGAGACCCAGTTTTGGTTTGTGCTATATCTTACTTTCATAAATGATGAATCACATTATAATAAGCTCCCACTTTATTGCCACCTCTAATTTGGTCAAAGTACAGGAAATTTAGAATGGAAACTATTAGGAAAGCTATGCCTTGTCTTCTTGTAAAAGGCCTGTCATCTACATACCTAAATGATTTAAATATTTATAGAAACTTACACATTTTCCAGAGGGAGTAAAAAAACGTCCCTGTATATCATAACTCCAAAATTATCTCTAAAGTATACCCACTCTTTCAAACCACTTTTTAAAATGTGACTGAGTAATCATTGTATTTATATACCCATTAAATGAAATGCAACAATCCAATTAGCCAAAAGGAATCACCACGGCAATAATGTCCTACTTATCCCAGGCTATTACCAATAAATATCTTCCATGCAGCAGGGAAACTGCTCAACATGTACCAGCTGGTGACTGAAAATATCAGCAAGAGGAGATGTTTTGTCTGCCAGCCCAGATTCTGAGGGTATCATTTTTCTCCTTCTGATGGCAGCATCTGCCTCTACCTCTCCAACCCAGCCATCCCTATGCTAATATGACTCAATGGAGAAATGGCTCTAATGCATTGGGTCAAAAACAAGGTAATCATATCAACCCAGATCTGATCTAGTTTGAGTCTTTATGAGAAACGTTCAGAAAATAACCTAAGCCTTAAATTTTTTTTTAAAAAAGGAGAGGAAAGGGGAGACAGAAAGGAGAAGAAGAAATACATGCTGAGATATGCCTGTCCATTATCTTAAAACAGATGACAAACTATTTTGGCCATAAATCCTGCTGAACCATTAGAAATGCAAGCCTGTGTTTTCCTCCCCAAGAGCTACCTTCCCCATGGTAAAGTCATTTCATTCAGTGAACTTGGAGGAAAACCTGAGGCTTTTCTAAAAGGTAATCTAACAACACAAACTCCATCATGGGAGGGAGCTCTATGTGTTTATGTGGAAAGCTGCACACAATCTTCCACTGCACCCAAGCCAAGAACCCAGAGCGGATGCAGCTATCTTCCCTGAACCGCTAGGATGATCATGGATTTAAATGTCAGCTGGGATCCTCCAGCTTCCAGGCAAATGGAAATATTACTTTCCACTTATTCTAGGCGCTATCACTATTAAAGGGAAATTGAACAGCTTCATTTTAGTGAAGCCTGTTATACTACCACATGTTTCAATATTTAATGAGAGCATTTAAATGTTTTAACATTTTTGGCAAGACAATTCATAAGAAGGCTTCTGAAGTCTATATATTAGGTTGAAATCAAGGAAGAAGATGGTATGAATCCAGCTAGAGGTGCTGTGTGAAGAGTCATCATGAAATGTGAAAAACAGTCAAATGTGGGAAGATAACCACTCTGTTTCTTTTTGGGAAACACTGTCTGTCTCATTACCCTCTTCCCAAGAACTTAACCAGAGCAGGGGTTTTAAACCACAACAGAGAAGTACTGTGTGTGGGGACTGAACCCGTTTGCCCTTGCAGCCCCACTGACGTGAGCTCCCCAGTCCCGGCAGATGTGGAAGGATTTGTGAAAGATCAATTCTGTAACTCAAGCTATTCTAGAATCCCCTCAATTATAGCAAATTATGATCTCATAAATACCTTGGTACTTCAAATGACAATATACTTTTGCTCCCAATTGGCTGAGGTTTCAATACAGGCTGGAATAATTCTCTCCATTTGAAGAGAAAATACATTACAGCCGATTAGCCAGATCCAGGAAGAAAACCATTTCATCTCAAGAAAAGTCTGATTTATTGATATTAAAAAAAAGCAAAAAAAAAAAAAATCTGTCTTTTGGGACACCTGGGTGGCTCAGCAGTTAAGCATCTGCCTTTGGCTTGGGGCTGATCCTGGAGTCCTGGGATCAAGTCCCACGTTGGGTTCTTTGCATGGAGCCTGCTTTTCCCTCTGCCTGTCTCTGCCTCTCTCTCTATGTCTCTCATGAATAAATAAATAAAATCATTTAAAAAATCTATCTTTTGAGGGGTTTATTAATGTTGCTAAAAGTCAAAGAGTACAATAGTTCTACTTTACTTTTAAATAAATCATTGCAGGCAGCCCCAGCGGCTCAGCAGTTTAGCGCCGCATTTGGCCCGGGCGAGATTCTGGAGACCCGGGATTGAGTCCCATGTGGGGCTCCCTGCATGGAGCCTGCTTATCCCTCTGCCTGTCTCTCTCTCTCTCTCTCTCTCTCTCTGTCTCATGAATAAATAAATAAAATTTAAAATAAATAAATCATTGCTTAATTTGTCGGATGTTATATCATTCTTGGTGCCTGGCATATAATAAGGGTTTGATAACTGATGAATGAATGAATGAATGAATGGGCCAGACACATATGTTGAATCATATCAAGGTCATAACATAGAAGCACAGATTGTAGGCTTCAGAATCAGGTCCCACAATTTGTCAGTTTGGATAAATTTGGTCAGTTACTTCATCTGAGCCTTAATTTCCTCATCTAAAAAATAAAGCTAATAATAGTATTTCCCTCATAGAGGTTTTAAAAAAATGAAATGAGACAATTAATGTAAAGGTGCTTCATGGTTTGAAGCACCTAATAAGTGTTCCATTCATTTGTACCTCTTTGCTTTATTGAAAGCCAGGCACTAACTTACATAAACAATACAAACGAGAAGCATGTTAGATAGGACAAGTATGTTTCTCCCAATAAGCTCTACAACCAACTCTTAGGTCTGGCTGGGATATCATGTGAGGAAGGACACTGATGCTGAAACTGGACTCATCATGACATTTAGTAATATCTGGATTCGGTGTGGGAGTGGAGAGGAACCACAAGCACCGGGCAGTGTCTGGCACATGGCATGTGATCAGGGGACAGTTTTAGAAAGAAGTTTCCTTCACCGTGCCGAGCTTAGAATTTTATAAATGGATGAGTCCACTGAAATAAGATTTTACTTGAAGACACATAAAATAAATTTAAACCCAGAGCTGGGAGTATTCTGTATTTTGGATTAAATAGGGAGGAGCAGGGCCCTCCATCACCCTAAATCCTTAAAGCTCAAATCTTCCAACATTTTACAAGTTGGAAAAATTGAGGACCAATCAGGCAAATTGCGTGATTGTACGTGGTCCCTTTTGACTATAGCCCTAACTGCACAAATCCTTACTGATAAAGAAGGAATAAAAGAGGAAAGACTACAGAATACTTCTCCCCTATGAAAAATTCAAACCGAGCTGAGTGAAACATGACTTAGCAAACTCACAAAGTGCTTATGCATTTTTAAAAGAGGCAGCTCTGCAATCTACCCACACTTCAAATTCTCCACCTGCTAATGGTTGTGAACACAATGCACATCATTTACAGCAACAGCTGGGAAAACTGCTTTCCCCTGTCTTCTCTGTCAATGATGTAGGAGCCTGCCAGTCTGGGAGCTAGGTGGCCAGATCTAATTTATTGAGCCTGCTGAAAGACTTTCTTGGTATCCCAGTTGAAAAGTCAATAATGGCCAAATTGATGTTTTTATAATTCTGCTAACCTTGGAAAAGATATTTCATAGTAGAGATTGGGAATAGGCAGGCTGTGCAAACTTCTGAGAAAAATACCTTTTCCAGCTTGGTAATCATCCTTTTTTCCTTGCTTTTCCACTCATGGACATTTGGCCTTGGATGGGGCCAGCTGGGGCTCCTCATTAAGAGGTGGAAAATTTGGGTAAGAGCAGACAGTTAAATCATTCATGCATCAGTCAGTGCCAGTCAAGAAAATAGGCATTGCACCTGTAATCTTCAAGGGAGAATTTAATATAAGGAACTGGTTAAACAGGTATTGGAGGGATGAAAAAGATGCAAAAACATAGCACTGAAGAGACAAAGATAGTGCTATACCACATTTGGGGCTGAGGAGACAAATCAAACGAAGATGGGGTTATTAGAACCTGGAAGCTTGCAAGAGACACTCTGCAGAGGTAGGACCCAGGCATCTGAGGAGGGCACACTGCCTGGCGGTCCTGGCATCTGAAGGGCCTTGCTCTGCAGAATAAAGAACAAAACAAAACTGGGACCTGGGACCAACTGCTTCTGAGGTAAATGAGGCTGAGTTGATGCTGACGAGCAGCAAGCAGACAAGGGGCCCTCGTCGGCTCCATTCCTACAGCCTCCCTCTCACAAGCCCCACAGCAGGACAGAACCCAAAGGAAGCCCACTGGGCCAAGGCCAAGTGTGGCCAGCTGAATTTCAGCCCCAGTATCACGAGGCAGAATCAAGAGGCGTGGGCTTGGGGCTGAGAGACAACAGCTTAATAAGAACACGCTGACCCTGCCAGGGGTTGGAAAGAAAAGAAAAACGTGGTACTTGACCTGCTAGAACAGGGGCTCTAACACACGAGTCAGGAAATGCAAACAACAGAAAACTACCACGGAGTTCAGTTCTCACCCTGCTGCCCTTTCTTATACCTTAGGGTTTGTATTTACTCTCTCTCTGCCCAGACAGTTCTGTTTCCGATGTTCACCTGTTTAGTTCTTTTCTGTCCTCCAATGCTCGGCTGCAATATCGCTTTCTTAGGGCCTCACCTCTATCTCCCAACCCGACCAAAGCCAGTCCCAAACTCCTGCCCACCTCTTTTGCACCACTGTTATGTGTGATTATGGAGGTGTTTCTATGTTTGTTTATTCAGTGTCTGTTCTCCCACACTTGACTGTAAGGCCCCTGTTCCCTTCTGGCACACTCTAGGCCACATACAGACCAGGGTTTCAGGGCATGTCATAGCAGATGCCCAGGAAACATTGGCATGAGAAATGAATGGGAGAGGAAATGGATGATGGTAGAGAAAATAAATTTTGGTTTAGGGTGTGTGAAAGAGGCAGTAAACCTTCCTACACACACACACATACACAAAGGAATGAAAAATCTGACATGCAAAGGTAGTCAAATTGGAAAATATTTAGGCATACCACTGGGTGTGTGACAAATTTGCCGACCAGAAGAGTTAACAGCAAGATCCACTGGCATATCCAGAATTGAATAAATGTATGTATATGCTTGTGTGTATACACACAAAAATAATTTTTGATTGATCATCATTCAATTATTTATTGATATAAAAAATCCTTAAAGACATTACACAACTTCAGGGGAAAATTAACTTTCCTAACCATTCAACCATGCTCTCTATTCATATCATTTTCCAATTTGGTGAGGCTCAGTCATATCCGCCTGGCTCAGGATTTTCTCTCTGAATAAAACAACATGATAGTTTGCATAAGGCAGGAAATCCTGCATTCTGACTTCCTGGCCTGCTGCCTTGCTCTTTCAACGTTCCTGGATGACACACTAATTTCATTTTCCAAGGTCTTTTGCCCTTTTCTTGCTTTCTTCATCTCCATTGTATTTCCTCCTCCTGGTCTCAGCATTTTTCTGTTAAGATCCTACTTAGTTACTCCTGCCCCAAAAGTCCTCATTTCCCTGTTTCATAAGCAAGTCCCTCGGCCCATCCTGATCTCTTTTCATATCCGGGCTTCCAGCTCAGTCACTCCCTTTTACATTTTCTGCACCAATTTTTCACAAGCTTGAACTAGTCCAAACAACAACTCCCCATAAAACTCTTCTCAATCAATATCTCAAGGTCTTTTGTCTCTTAGAATGAAATGTACATGTAATTATTATAGGGTTTGTTTTCCCCTATTTTTATTTTTTATTCATGAGAGACCCAGAGAGAGAGAGAGGCAGAGACATAGAGAGAGGGAGAACAGACAGAGGGAGAAGCAGGCTCCCTGCATGAAGTTTGATGTGGGACTCGATCTCCAGAATCCCAGGATCATGACCTAAGCTGAAGGCAGATGTTTGACCACTGAGCCACCCAAGTGACCCTATTCGTTCCCTTTTCCAATAGAAATATCTCTTTTCTTCCTTTTGTGAACTACCTCTTTTTGATTCCATATGGTCCCAAAGGAACTGTCACTCATGCTGCCATGCCTGGCCACAAGAGGAGGATATCTAACCCGTATCTGAACTTTCCATGTCCCAAGCATGGGGCCCAAGTTGTATGAATCAGTCTTCACTGAAATTCTCCCACTGGAGTTTATAGGTAATGTATGTTCTATGATGTGGGATGTTGTAAAGCCAGGGGAATATCAGTTCACTGGCCATCTTGCCTACAGGTGGAAGAGAACATTCATGCACAAAGAAGCCCATCTAGACAGGCAAAGCTGACCACAGTCAAGAGACAGAGCCCTACAGTATCTCCATGTTGTCTCAAGTTGGCCCCATTCCTAGGCTTATAATTTCATAAGCCAGAAATTCTCTTTGCTTAATCTAGTGCGAGTTAGTTTTGCCTTAAATATGGAAGAGTCTTGAACACAACATCACATTCATATAAACACTTAATGTCTAATTTACCTTTAGCATCCTCTGAGCACTTGGTAACTCTGGCACTAAAGTTGGTTGGCTCTTTAGGGACAGATACTCTTACATGGCTAAACTACTTTAGAGGTAACTAGTTTCTTTTATGGAATGGTACATCGTCTCTAGACTAGTTCCAACAAAGTTGATTAAAATTCTCAGGAGATATATTCAGATTCTCTGTTACTGGTTGTACACAGTCATTCTAGTAGTGGATAACAGCTGTACTTCCAAAGCCAGAAACTTAACATAATAATATAGATATAAACGTTGAGGGTCCCCTTTGTGCTGATTATTGTGCTCAGCACTTCATATAATCTTCATAATATTCTATGAGGTGGATGTTATTCTTTTGTTTTTATGGAAGTGGAGATTATTGCCCAAAGTGGTTATTAATTACCTGATCCAGTTTTAGAATGGACAAGTGACAAATTGAGAATTCCAATCCCAATCTCTTTTAATACAAAGCCTCTGCTTTTTGGGGGGACACGATACTCAATATTGCAAGAGTTTTCTACCAGAGATATTAAAAATTCTAATAGGCCCAAAGGGTTGAACTGTTGACTTTCAGACATGATAGCCCCAGTGATTTTAGCACTTCAGCCACTTTTAGAAGTAATCAACTAACTGAACAACTAACTGAAAATCCATAGGACTTATATAAGAAATCTTAGCTCTGTTGGCCAAGCCAACTGGAAAGAAGTGAAAAGGATAAAATGAAGGATGAAGTGTCATGGGTGCTCTTCCTGATGTGTGCACAAGCCATCTCCCTCCACCATGTTGCAATGCTCCCTCCACCGTGCCATCAATGAGGCCCTGGTAAGACCCAGCAGTATTTGAAGTATGCACTCAATTCGTGCAGGAAAAAGAGCTCTTTGTCAGTTAATTAAGATATAATAGTGACTAATACTGCTTAATGAATTTTGAACAACCAACCAATATGTGATACCTCCTCAAAAGGGGAAAAATCGAAACCTAACAATCTATGGTTTATTGGCAAATGCAAACCCAAACTTCTACTGATCCTGCTGGTAGAATTAAAAAAAAAAAAAAAAAGCCAAATCAACCCGGAGAAGTTGTTTAAGGGTTATAGAATCCTGTGAATTTTAAAAGAATCACAGATGGGATCCCTGGGTGGCAGCGGTTTGGCGCCTGCCTTTGGCCCAGGGCGCGATCCTGGAGACCCGGGATCAAATCCCACGTCGGGCTCCCGGTGCATGGAGCCTGCTTCTCCCTCTGCCTGTGTCTCTGCCTCTCTCTCTCTCTCTCTCTCTGTGACTATCATAAATAAATAAAATAAAAAATAAAAAAAATAAAAGAATCACAGATAACATTAAAAAAGTGTCTTAAAACATTTATAAATTATAAACTACTTTAAAGGGAGTTAGGTTAACCAGAAAACTTTGGACAATGATAAGAGCAGCCAACCATGAGAAGGGCCTGGATGATGGTTCAGAGCTCATTATGAGCAGGCCTGTGCAGAACTTCAGAGTATGAGAACCAGAAAGGACCTCAAATGCCTCTGAGCACCCTTGTTTTATAATGAGGAGAAAGAAAGTGGCCTAAGAATAACATCAGAGCTGAACTCCTAGTCTGGAGACCTGTCTGGGACCTTGCCAGAGACACACCTCAGAAGGTGTGGAGCTCTGTTGGCAATATCACACCCAGCTAGAGAGGGTTTCATGTATGGACAGTCTTTCGTCTGGGGCGGGAAAGCTTACAGGAAGAGATCACTGTTGCGTACAGTCAAGAGAACACAAGACAGAAGAGTCTGGAGGAAGCAGATTCCTGCCATATTACTACATGCCTAATGGGGAGGGACAGAGAGACAGACATGGAGACAAAGAAGGAGGGAGCATGAGTGGTACCTTTAACTGATGATGATGCTCACCTAGGTTTGCACGTATGCTAAGCCACACATAGGGCCTGGCACTTTACCTGCACCATCTCACTGAATCATTACAACCAGTGAAGAGAGGTAAGTCATTACAACACTTAATTCACACCTCCTGAAGATGAGGCTCACTGGGCATACACTTGCCTAGCTTTCAGGAAAACTCACATTCTATCAGAGGGATTTACTCAGAATCTCACAGGCCTTATTTTAAAGTGTATGAACCCACAGTGTAAGAACAAGTCTGACACCTCAGTGTGAATTAGTTCATCACAATGCTTGGACTTGACAGAGGAAGCCTAGGTATTCACAAATGGCATTAATGAAAGATGAGAATGTACCACATGTCATGTGCAAAACTAAGTGCTTTACAAATATTTTATTCTAACAACACTCTAAGGCAGGGTTTCCCTGTTACTGACATTTGGGCTGAATAATTCTTTGCTGTGGGGACTGTCCTGTGCGTTGTAGGATGTTATGGGCAGGCCATCCCTGGCCTCTCTCACTATCCTCTACTGCCTTCTTCAGTCAACACAATTCAAAACATCTCTGGGTATTGCCAGAGATGTCCTCTGAGCAGCAAAATCACCTCTAGTTGAGAACTGTTGTTCTAAGGTAAAGAATATTCAAAAAAAAAAACAAAAAAACAAAAAAACAAAAAACAAAACAAAACAAACAAACAAACAAACAAAAGAATATTCCTATTTTATGATATTTATGGAACTGAATTCTACAAAATTTGACTAATTTGCCCATGAATCACAATGGTGGTAAAAGGTGAAACTACAATTTGATTTTTGGTACATCTGACTCCAAGAGTCTTACCTGTTCCACTGTTATACTGTGATGCTCCTGTAAACACTGCTTTTCTGAAAGGAGCTTATGAGGCAAAACCAACCCTCCCATTCACAGTAAGTTCCAAAAGAAGCCAAATGCAAAGAAGTGAAGAAAACGGAGTTGCCTTTTCACCTTTCATAAAATGGAAAACAAAACAAAACAAAAACAACACTTCATCTTCACCAGGCTATCCTCAGATAACAGAATAAGAAGATTTACAAAATTTAGCAGCTTTGTCTGAACATGTTATCTCTGCTAATTGGCCACTGGTTCAGTCATTCTTTACATTAGGATTTCAAAATGGGACAATGGTGGCTCTGCCCAATGATTTTCCCACATAGCTCTAGGCTATATTAATCACCACGTAATGATAAGTATCGAAGTTAAAGTGAGTATTTACTACATTCCAAGTGTTGTTCTGTACTCTCCTTGCAGGAAATCTTATTTGAGATTTAAAAATACCCCTGTAGAGCAGGCTTTACTGTTACTCACATTTTACAAAAGCGCTAACTGAAGGACAGAACTGGTAAACGACTAACCCCAGAGTCTTAAAGAGACAAGCTGTGATGCAGGCTTGGAATTTCCATAACAAGGCAGGCAATAATTAAAGCCTGTGGTTCAGTACTTGGGCTTTACAATCAAAGAATCCTGAATGGAGCACAACTCTGCTGGTGGCTTGCAGTTTCCTCATCTAAAAATGTTAGAAATAATACTTTTCTGATAGGAGGGTGAGAATTAAATGCTATTTGTCCATAGCATGCCTACAGTGCCTAGAATATACTCAATGCCCATTGAACAATGGGTTTTTATTAACGATAAATGATTACTTTGATACCTAAGTTGGCAATGCTGATAGTAGTTACCGTCGTGAAATATTTAAAAGGTAATTTCAATAATGACAACTTGACAGGTAATTTCTTGTTTCTTCTGCTTTTCTTTGTCTTCCTATTACTTAACCTGGATCTCTACTTTCTAGTCTTAATATCATGGATCCCACTTGCATAGATTGATAAAATTTAGGAAAACATCTCTGAAGGACAAATATATTAGTAGGTAAGCTCTCCCCTTGGCTCTGGGGCAAGAATTGCCATATGTGACTTGCAGTGACTCTAAGGACAGTAAGAATTCCTGAAAGAGGGTAAAACGGTGATGATAGTTCACTATTACACCTTTATATATGATTCCCCTGTTGGTTTTTTTTTTAAGATTTTATTTATTTATTAGAGAGAGAGGGAGTGTGGGGGGAGGGGGGAGGAGGGAAGGAAGGGGCGGAGGGAGAAGGAGAAAGAATCTATAACAGACTCCCTGCTGAACTCAAACTGGGACCTACAACCCTCAGATCATGACCTGAGTGGGAAGAGCCCAACCCTCAACTGAGCCACACAGGCACCACCCCTTCCTGTTTTTCTTAAACCATAGTAATTACATACAAATACACAACCTCATAAAATTGTCCAACTGACCTCCTCTGATGGGGAGACATATCCTTCAGTCAGAGAAAGGAGCCCACCATTACCTACATGGTTAATTCACTTAAAACAGTCTTTGAAGTGGTTTACAGATATTTCCAATATAAATGAAAGCAAAGGAATGCTACCAACCTAAATTGGCACTAATGACTTTTAGGCAGCAAGGGACGGAAAATAATTCTCTCTCTGATAATCAGAGGGAAGTTAGATCGAAAGAGATATGAATTCTACATTTTTTTTGTCTTTGGTTATTAAATATATTCCCTTCTCTTAATTGATGATTAGATCCCTAACAACACATTCTTAATTGTTTACATTCTGAAAATAGTTGGGAAAGAACTTTAAAAAAAAAAAGATTTTATTTATTTATTTTAGAGAGAGAGCTTGCACAAACAAGCAGGGGGAGGGACAGAGGGAAAGGGAAAAGCAGACTCCCTGCTGAGCCCTGAGTCTGATATGGGACTTGAGCCCAGGACCCTGAGATCATGACTTGAACCAAAATTAGATGCTTAACTGACTGAGCATCCCTTAACCCACCTGGGCACCCCTGGGAAAGAGCTTTTTAAAAGAGAACAAAGCCAGGCATCTGGTTTAAGCCCCTTATTCTTGGTTTTGGTTCAGGTAATGATCTCAGGGTTGTGATCTCAAGCCCAGAGATTGAGCCCCACATGAGGATGGGTGCTCAGCGAGGAGTCTACTTAAGTTCCCTATCCCCCTGCCTCTCTGAGAGACAAAACATGAGAGAAGAGAGAGGGGAAGGGGGCAGGGGAGAGGGAGAGGAGAAGAGGACTTCTGGATGAGCAGAGAGCCTGAAGTGGGGCTCAAACCCAGGACCTCATAATCATGATCTGAGCTAAAGGCAGACATTTAACAGACTTAGCCACCCAGGCATCCAAATAAATAAATCTTAGAGAGAGAGAGAGAGAACCAAAAGAATGGTATAAGAGTCCAATTTCATTTTTCTGGATGTGATTATCCAGTTTTCTTAGTACCATTTATTGAAGAAATTATCCTTCCTCATTGAGTATTTGTGGCTCCCTTGTCAAATGTTAGTTGACCATATATATATGGTTTATTTCTGGGGCTCTTGATTCTGTCCTATTGAACTATGGAGTCCATTTTTATGTCAGTACCATACTGTTTTGGTTTCTATTGCTTTGTCACATAGTTGGAGGTCAGAAAGCCGTGTTCCTTCTCAGGATTGCTTTGGCTATTCAGGATCTTCTGTGGCTTTATACAAATTTTAGGATTTTTCTTTCTTTTTTAATTTAAATTTTTATTTATTTATTTTTTTAAGTAAACTCTACACCCAGTATGGAGCTTGAACTTACAACCCCCAAATCAAGAGTCACATGTTTCACTGATGGAATCAGCCTGGCATCCTGATTTTTTTCTTCCTATTTCTGTGCAAAATGCGATTGGAATTTTTTTTTTTTAAGATTTTATTTATTTAGTTGAAAGAGAGCACAAGCAGGGGGAGTGGCCAAGGGAGAAGCAGGCTCTTGTCTGAGCAGATAACCTGATGTGGAGCTTGATCCTGGGACACTGGGATCTTGACCTGAGCTGAAGATAGACACTTAACTGAGCCACAAAGGTACCCCACCACTGGAATTTTGGTAGGGATTACTTTATCTTAAAATAGATTAAAGACTTAAGCATAAACCCATAAAACTCTGAGAAGAAAATATAGGGGAAAATCTCCTTGATAACTGGTCTTGATAATGCTGTTTTGAATATGACACCAAAAGTACAAACAGCAAAAGCAAAAATAAGTGGGACTACATCAAACTAAGAAGCTTCTGTACAGCAAAAGAAACAATCAGAAAAATTAAAAGGCAATGTATAGAAGAGGAGAAAGTATCTGCAAATCAAGTATTTGATAAAGGGTTAATATTCAAAATACATAAAGAATTCCTGTAACTCAATAACACACACAAAAAAAGATTAAAAAATGGGCAGAGGAACTGAATAGACATTTTTCCAAATTAGATACACAAAAGGCCAATAGGTACATGGAAAGGTGCCAGGATGAGGAAAAGGTTGGGAGTTGGGCAGAAGATAAAGGTAATGAGTTAAATCTGAGAATTCTTATGGGCCTCTAGAAGAGCCAAATTGATAAATCCTGACCTCTCTCCTCACAAACACAATTCCAAATTCCATTTTTTCCCCTGCTTCTCCTCTAATTCCATAAAGATGTCTTTGTTTCAGCAATTCTATGTGATATGCTTGCAGCCATACAGTGGTCTAGAGTAGAATGGTATAAAACAGAAAAGTGACCCCAGCAATATGAATATAAGATGTCTTACATTTTTTATCAGACATTCAGTTTTACTCCAGTGTTAATCTTGTCTTTCATTAAAATATAAGCCCTTGGAAAGTAAGTTCCCATTTGAAAGAGAATTTCTGACTGAAAATCATGCTCATTCCACTTTGACAAAGATTTGAGAAGAATCATGACTTAGCAGGAGATTAGAAATTGTGAAACCTAGTATTTGTACAATACTTAATAGATCATAGAACCATTTTCATTCATATACTTCATTTGATCCTTATATTTATTCAATCAGCACTCAACTAATACTTGATGGCTCTCTGATAGACACTGTCTAGGCAATGGGTTCAGACCTAGCCACAGGGGTTTACATTCTGGTAAGAAAGATAAACACTAAACAAGTAAAAGATAATAAGATTTCAGGTAGTGTTGAAGGCTGCAAAGAACATAAGATAGGATAATATGATGTAGTGAGTTGGGGTGAGAGGGTTGTGATCAATAGATGGACTGGTCAGATGGCATCTCCAGAAAAGGTGACATTTTAAGCAGAGACCCAACATCCAAAAGAAGGCAGCCTGTGAAGATCATGTAGAACTCATTACAGGCAAAAGTACATCAAATGCAAAGGTCCTGAGGTAGGAATAAGATGGCATGTGCAGAGAACAGAAAGAAAGCCAGTATGGCTTGAATGTGGTGAGAGAGGAAGACGTGTAGAAAATGAAGTTAGAGAGACAAGGGCAAAATCCAGCAGGACTGCAAAGGTGACAATCAGGAGTTAGTGTTTTATACCAGGGCATTAAGATGGATGGTTTTAACAGGGGAATTACGTGACTTTAATTTATCTTTGTTACAAGCTAACTCTTGCTGCTCTCCAGAGGATGGCTTATTGGTGAGCAAAGATGGAGGCAAGAAAGCCAGGCTATTCCAAAGTCCAGGCAAAAGATAATGGTGACTTCTAGAGTAGAGGTAGAGAGCAGGGACTCTATGAGACACATGTCCTTATTCCCACTTTACAGATGAGGAAGGTGAAGCTCAGGAAAGCAAAGGATTTGTCTGAGCTGGGTATAACAGCAGAGAACTTTTATGTTATAAATTCAGTTCTTCCCCATTATGCCATGGTTTTGTCAATAGGAAGGCATCCCAATATATAGATATTGAAATCTTCCACAAGCAATCTGGTTTTCACAGAAGATGTTCTGTCTCTAGCCCTATCCTGTACATCAGAAGCCTTACTTGGTTAGTCCTGCACCTGCTGGGGTTATTTGATTGACTTCACAAACTGGGAGCCTGGAGTTTAATTCTACAATCAGGAATCATTATATTGTTTGTAAACAATGACAGACTATGATAAATATGCATTCTAGGTAATTACTTCCTTCCCATGTGCCGTCTTTACTTTCTCATTTCCATCATCCTGTCACATCTGAGTACCTGATTGTGTGTTCCCTACCACAGGCAGAGAGAGAATAGCTGCGAACACATTGAAATGCAAGAAGACAGTCCCGTATCCTCTAGGTTGTCAGAAACAGGAGCCAAGCCCGAAGTTCAAACACCAATGAAAATTAACAGATTTCAGCATGTTCAGTTTTATATTATTCCTTTGGTTTGTACATTTCTATTCAAGAAACAGAGTTTCTAATAGATTTCCATTACATCCCAGCCCATGAAGCTGGATTAGTAAAGAAACAGTAAATCAAATTGCATTAGGGTCTAAGACATTTGGTGTCTTTCTTTTTTCTTTTTTGTTTTAACAGCAGGACCAAGGCGTAGTTAGTAAACATTTTAGGACAGGGTTCCTTTATCTACAGAATAACAGCCTCTGCAGCAGAATTCTTGGAACGCAGAAAGAAGTCTCCATATGGTTTATTAAATACCAACAATTCACATATGGTACAGTAAAGGTGGTGTATAAATCAAGCGGCAGTTTCACATGGCGGGAAAGAGCCTGGATGTGACTTCAAACAAATCCCGGTATGAATCGCACTTCTACTAATCACTTGTGTGACTTGTGCGAGTGCCAAACCTCAGTTTGCTCACCTGTAAAATGGGAGCAATAGCAGTACCTGCCTCATGGGGTTGAGAAGTAAATGGAGAGTGCTTTGCTTGGTGCTTGGCCCCTGAACTAAACATATTTGTCACTGTTGTTACCAGTTATTACTATTATTACAAATAATATATTAGTAATATATTATTACTAATTATAAGTAATTAATAATCATCAATCTATTATTACAGATTATTCCTTAATCTCTTTCTCTCATGTAAAGAGAATGAATTGTATGTACAATATGTTTTTTCTTTCCCCATCAACGGGGCTAAACCTTTGGTTAGCTCCAGCCCTACTCTACTGAACAGAAGTCCATCTGAACAGCCCCACAGGTGAGAAGATGGCTGGCTTACATTTCAGGATATAGTGAAGACCTTGAGTAAGGGTTCCTCTGTTACATGGCAGGTGGCACACTACGCCAGTTACGGTATGAGAACTCGTGTCCCAGGCCCTGATCTGATACCAACAAGTTATATAACCTTGGCCAAATTCCTAAAATCCCTATATTTTTCTTATTCCTAATTTTGACAGTATTATTCCCCCACTTCCACCTTGCTAGCTTCTATTAAATGAGAATATTCATGAATGTATTCTACAAAGTTACAATAACTTCACAGCATATAAATTTGAGGTAGAATTTGTATCTTCGGTATTACCATCATTTTCATTGTCCGTCTTCAGATTAGTCTCATTGGCACTGGATTATTCTCCTTAGCAGGACAGAGGAAATTCTTGACCTGGTTTTTTGAATCTCTCCTTAATCTAGTCTCCTTCCACTACCCATATTTACTCCTTAGTGTTTGTACATTAGGTTTCTTGCCCCACTGACTGATCAGACTGTCCCTTTGCCTGGATAACTCATCAGTGAAGAGTCAGCTTAGTTGCACCTCTCTAGAAAGCCTTCTGATTTCTACCATACCCAACCCCAGTGGTCCTGACCCCTCTTCTGTGTCCCCACCTTTCACCTGGGCACATCTTTCTTGCACTTACAGCACTGTGTTGTGCTTTGTAGGTGGACCCTATATCAAATTCAAGGCCCCTCACCAGCAGGAGCCATGCTCATTCATCTTCTATGCCCACAGGAAGAGCAAAATTTTTGGCATATAAGGGCCACCTCACCGTGGTCACTGAGTAAGCAAATAAATGAAACACCTTTTGGTCAATGAGGCTATCTGACCACAGATTCATTACATATTTATTACATTTAAGTATATATAGTCCAGCAATCATCACCTTCTCTCTCTCTTTCTTTCTTCTTTCTTTCTTTCTTTCTTTCTTTCTTTCTTTCTTTCTTCTTTCTTTCTTTTCTTTTCTTTCTTTCTTTCTTTCTTT
This sequence comes from Canis lupus dingo, assembly GCF_003254725.2. NCBI lineage: Eukaryota > Metazoa > Chordata > Mammalia > Carnivora > Canidae > Canis > Canis lupus. The sequence goes on along the minus strand of NC_064244.1, from coordinate 37,779,313 downwards.
CTTTCTTTCTTTCTCTCTCTCTCTCTCTCTCTCTCTCTCTCTCTTTCTTTCTTTCTTTCTTTCTTTTTTTAATATTTTATTTATTTATTCATGAGAGACACAGAGAGAGAGGCAGAGACACAGGCAGAGAGAGAAGCCAGCTCCATGCAGGGAGCCCAATGCAGGACTCGATCCGGGGACTCCAGGATCACGCCCTGAGCCAAAGGCAGGCACTAAATTGCTGAGCCACCCAGGCGTGATGATCACTTTTCATTTCAACTTTATACTTCATGTGAGTATAGGCTCATTTGTTTTCTCAACTAAGTTACTCAAAGCTTAAACTTCATTTTTCATCTATGGTTATATGCATTTTATTCAGAAAATTTCTGTTTTCTCCTCCTCTCAAATCTTTAGAGACCACTTTTGAATAAAAGCAGTTTGTATAGCATAAGGTGTAAGAGGATGTTGAGGGAAAGACAATTTTAAAGAGTTGATCTTTTCAAATATTCATCTTAACAGTCAATGCAAGAGGTTGATTTTCTTGTTAGTTTTTACATCCGCCAGGAAAAGAGATGTGGTATATAGTCTCAAAGAAAGTGTTGCCAACATGAATTCAAAAGCCTAGATCTACCCAGCTAAAAATGTATCACTCAAAAATACATTCCCCAGTTAAATGAAATCATTGAATCATGCATTAAGGAAAATGAATAGTAAACCTGAGACCATGGCAATTTACCTTCTTCAACTGAATGAAACAATAGGCAGAAGTTTGATACCAAAATTGCACTGTAATATGTCCCTAATGAGTCTAGCCTGTGTGTGTGTAGTATGTGTAGGGACTGGGAATTAATGGAGAGGAACAAAGTAACAGAGAAAGTCAGAGAGAAAAAAAATACATATTGAGTTGAGAGGCAGGTTGTATTTTCAGTTATAGTTAATTTTATTTAAAAGCATGTAGATATTTTCTAAGCTAAAATGTTAGTGTTAAAGGTAAGAAAGCAGTACTTTATTCTCATGCTACCCCTCTTGTTCAAAATTCCAGCAAAGATGAGATTGGGAAGGAAATATGCAAAGAATTTAAAATAATGAAAATATACAAGGAATTTAAAATAGTAAAAATATAAAGAAGAATTATATGTGCCTTTTTATTTATTTTTTTATCACTACAAGACCTGTTTATTTAGTTGAGTTTCAAAACTGCAACAGTTGTTCTGTCCTGAAGGCACAGGTACCACCGTCATCAGCATTAATTAAAATATTAATAAACATAGGTAGTACTGGAAGTTATCTCTAATTATGATTGAATAATGAGTAAAGCAGCATGAAATACCATCTAAAAATGCTTTCTTCAATTGGCTTATATCTGATTGAAAGCATAGGTCTTTTATCATGTTTTGCAAAGGTATATGTGCCTTTTAGTTACCTAGAGAAAACAGATTAAGTTCTAAAATCACAGTCATGTTCCTATTACTTGAAGATGACATGGGTACTACATATGTTTTGCTATGGGTAGAAATTGTGCAAGTTTGGTACAATTTGAAAATGGCATACATAATACGAGACATGGCAACAACTTACAGTTTATCTTTGAATCAAGTTGACATTTTTAACACATGTAAACACTTTTTAACACTGGGCATAAGCTTCTCTTTTGTGATGCTGCTGGAGAATCAGGCAAGGACCCAGGTACCAACACAAATGTACTTGGAGAACTGTACCTCTATTCAGGCATTCTCAGATTGAGTCATTCCCAGTTTATGGAAGTCCTTTTTTTTCTTCTTTTTTTTTTTTTTAAGATTTTATTTATTTATTTATTTATGAGAGTCATAGAGAGAGAGGCAGAGACATAGGCAGAGGGAGAAGCAGGATCCCTGCTGGAAGCCTGATGTGGGACTCAATTCTGGATCCTGGGATCACACACTGAGAAAGGCAGACACTCAACCACAGAGCCACCCAGGCATCCCTGGAAGTTTGCTTCTTAAAAATCATAGGCTACGAAAGCCTCCACTTCAGTATTTAACTGCTCTTTTTGAATATTGCTAGTCCTGCCTAGGAACACTCTTCTCCCTTTACCTTGCTACTAACCTTTCAGACTGCTACAATCCCTTGCTTCCCTACTAAACCATCAGGGTCAACCATCTTCCCAATTCAACTCCCTTGCATCATACCACCCGTTCAATTAATCCTGCCTTCATGTCATTGCTCAGCCAGAGGGATCACAGTAGCTGGCTGGGGCTTACCCCAGGGGTCCACACCAAATTCATTTATTCTCCACCCTTCCCTTCTCTTGGTCTCCAAATTATCTGCCACTCTGATCTCTACCACAGTGTCTGGTAAAACTAAGTACTACTGCAGAAATTGAATGTGCCTCTCTCTTGTCAAATGGTGCTGGAGAACCACGCTGAGTACTCCGTTTAGTAGGGAAATGCATTCTGGCTAAACAAGGAGGGGTCATCTCACACTTCCAAAGGGAGGAGGTCATGTAGAAGCAAAAGAAAGTTAGAGACTCCCTACTTGCTTCTCTCTCATCTGCTCCAAACTCAGAAGTGTGCACACCCCTTAATGGTGCCATGATGAAGGAAAGGAGGAAGGATCTGCTACAACTCACAAGGAAAAGCTGGGGGTAGAACCACTCCAGATAGCAGGGAGCCAGTGACCTCTTGGGGCCTTCCACCTTATACCAATCATTGCAAAGCCTAAGACCCCTGCTATGCTTTAGAATGTAAGCTCCATGAGACTGAGGGATTTTTAATCTCTTATTTATTGCTGCATCCTCAGTGCCTAAAAGAATATCTACACAAAGTAGACACTAACCCAAAAATATCAATTAAATGAATCAGTGTAGTGCACTAGCTTTGGCCATTATATATCTCCATCACCATATTCCTATTCTAGGAAACATTAGGTAGAGTAGCCTTTTACAGCTCTAAATATCCCCAAAGCAGTCACCAGATTACTTAATGACACTTTTCTTTCTTTGAGGAAAAATGGCAGTAAGATAGTAGCTTAACGTAGTGTCCTTAGTAAAGATAAACAATTCTGTGTGCACCTTTCTCAGAATGATGTATCCCACACTACTACAACAACAACAAAAAAAATAACCAACACTTTTTAAAGTTTGCTTGAGAAATATGCTTAGAATTTTACCTGCTTGCCATGTAATGGTGCTCGTGAAGATCATTGAGAATAGTACTGGACATTAAATGTGCCTCAAATTAGGTAATGGAACTCCTAGTGGATTCTATTATTACTGGTCATATTTGCCCAGAGCAACTAGGAAGGAGGGTGAGAATAGGCCACCACCAGCTTGGATGCAGGTGCCTGCTTGTGAACAAAATCCCTAAGAGGATAGAGTACACGGTCCACATTATCTCAGATAAGGTGAAAAGAAAAAAGAGGAGATCTGAAGCAGAAAGTTGAAACTGCTGTGATAACTTCAGAATGTGGTGACCTCCTAATGTGGTGTTATAGATTTGGGACCTGTAATAAAAGTGGAACACAATCATCCCCTAGATGGACTCTACATTTTTGGTGACCTGAAACTTCAGGCCTGTTCTTTGTTTGTTTTCTTGTCACTAGTTCCATTAAGACTATGAATGAAGCTCAGGTGTAATGCTTTCTTAAAATGAATCAAAACGTGGCCTAACCCAGAAAAAAAGACATATCCCTGACTCGTGCAAACAAACCCCTGGTGAAGGGGGAAAAGGCAATCCACACACCTAGCATGGCAAATAGAGAAAGACAGAGGAGCTTCCTTCAAAAAATTGAGTTATCAGTGAGGGATCTTTACATATGGAATCCCAGGACTTCGCATAGAAACTTTAATGATTTTTAAAAGCTTCTGATAACAATTAAAGACTCTAGCCACAAGCTTTAACATTGCTTCTATGAGAAAATATTTTCATATTTGATATTTAAATAATCGCAGATACTTGGTTCATTCACAGTGGGCCTTAAAAACTCCTAATCTCCTTAAAAAGCTGGTTGAAAGAATCAACATTTCCCGAACATTATCGGGGGAGATGATAGAGTAGTATGAATAATAATGAGTTTCCTATAAACCACACAGTTGATTGACTCTGTGTCCATGTGACAAAAACAAAAACAAAAAATATATAAAGTTGATATGGATACTTCTGATTCTATGAATGCTTTAATTTTATGAAAGATATGGGTGATTTTTTTAGCTTCAGTTTTATTTATCTATTTGAGAGACAGATAGAGGGGTAGGGAGGGGCAGAGAGAGAGGGAGAGAGAGTCTTAGGCAGAATCTGCACAAGGAGTAGAGCCCGATATGGGGCTTGATCTCACAATCCAGAGATATGATCCAATCTGAAATCAGAGTTGGAACCTTATCTGACTGTGCCCTTATCAGGTGTGCCCTTAACTTCACAGTTTGTTTGTTTTTAAGATTTTTTTTAACTGATATATAAAAGCTGAAAATTTGCATGGGGAACCTCCTGAATTCTAAGTTATGTAGCAAATAATGCACAGCATAAAGATTTAAGATAAGGACAGCATTGACATATATGTGTATGTGGTTTTAAGTCTATTGATTCACTTTTGATTTCTCCAGCATGGCCAGAACACTAGTTGGAACAATGGTATGCCAGTTTTGTCACTGAAAAAAATTTGAGAGGTCAATCCTCTGATCCCAATACATGTCTCATCTCCATCTGCTAAATTTACTGAGTTTGGCTGAGCTCAATGTTACACTGAGAGCTTTTCCAGGAGGTCACACTGGAGTCAAAGGCAGCCACCTCTGAGATCTTAGAGAAATCAATTCTTGTAAAGGGTTGGTATAGTTTAATATCTCAGTCCCGGATTGAGGCCAAGCTAAAACCAGTAGAGTAGGGAGCTACCATGGGATATGATAGCAGAATGTTGATGGCAGCGTCCTTCCTTTTCTGCCAAAAATACTTCTTTCACTGGCTAGTCAAGAATTCTCTCATAATAAAAGTAATAATCCAAACAACAATTACTGAATGCTCAGGAAATTGGTAGATTTTATATAGCTATAATCACATTTTACTTTTCATCCTGTGAAATAAATGATACTTCCTTCCATTTGCCAAATTAATAAATTGTGATTCATATTAACCGAGGACCATTTCCAAGGTTCCACAATTAGTGTAGACTCAGTCTAGGGGCTTCTGACACTAAATCCTATCATCAGTTCTCTAAGGTATTTTGTTTTTAAGAATCTTCTACAAAAATCTACACAGACCATAAAGACATCGCAGAGTGGTCAGGGGAGTCTGACAACTCGGGGTAAAACAGCTTCTTTTCTACATCATGGTGAGAGGAAAACTAGAATGACATGTATTTCACATCCTTTTTGATGGTGGGGGAAAGGGGAGCAGATTAGGAAGTCAAAACACACTGGTTGTTCATGCTGCTGCTGAACTCAACCTTTTTGCTGTTTCTTTCATCACAATGATGAAAGGCTGTGGTGTTTCATTGTGGTCCAGTTTTGGCAGCTGATTTGGCAAATGACCAAGGTTAACTAGTGATTTTCAAATGCTCAAAGTGGATATGCTAAACCCTATATTTTAAAAACTGGATACCATAGTTTCCTATAGCAATGCTCCCTCTCCTCTCTTCCCTCCTCTGCCCCCCTCTTCTTCTCTCCTTCCTTCCTATCCCTCTCTCCTTCCTTCCTATCTCCCTCTGTCCACTCTCACACCTCTGTCTCTCTCCTTCTCTCTCATATTAACAAATAATTAGGCACATCTTCCATATGACTTATTCTCTTCTCTTTCTCTGCCTGGAACAAAGATTCTCATGTATCACTGGATAAACTGCCATCCTGAAGTCTACCATATTTAGATTTCATTCTCTTCCTTGATTCACCTATCCTGTTCCTTGAGATGGGTTTTACATAGCATGTTTACATAGCATGTTCAAGTTCAGATTATCTGAGCATTTGCAGACATGTTAAATCTCAGGATTATGCTAGGTCCAATGCTCCTCAACATCAAAATACCTCTTGAAAGGTAAAAGAAACAATGGAATGTTTCTTCTAAATATGGAAGGGGTGCATCTTTCTAATGGCTCTGGCCAATGAGGAAATAGCCAGAACCAGCTATAGGATTAGCTAAGAAATAGAAGTGTCCATTTGTAATACCAATGAGAACAGACCAAGAGAAATTGGTCTGAGACTAATACAGTTTCATTCCTAAGTATAACATCTTTCCCTCTCCCTCCCTCCTGAATATTCACACTGCTAAGGGAGATGTGTGAGGTCCTTCTCACAGTTAATGAGTAAGGATGCTCAAGAGAAGTTTCTCAGAATACTTGCTTCAGAGCCAGGGCGTTGAAGTGATGAAACCCCAGTTCAAAATTGCCTCGGGAAATGCAATGCATTCATGTTCCAAGTACAAAGCCCCTCAAACTCACTTTGAAAATTTGCTTAGAGTCTAAATAAATCAAACTGAAAGACTTAATTATGAAATCCCAGAGCTGGTCATGAGGATAATAAAGTGCCTGGGTTTCTGTTTCAATAGATGTGTTAATATTTTAGCAGCCCCTAACTGCCTGTGCTCTATTTCACAATTCATGATTAAAGTTTGATTTTAATAGAGATTCAAAAAAAAAAAAAAAGTGAGATCCGTGTTGCAGTCCCTTAGTGCACTGGTTTGTCCTTTCTAACATGTAATTAAGGTCTCCCTCCTAGCCATTATCTCTTGGTGGGGTAAAATGAGCGTAGTCAAAGCTGAGCCTGATGGGGTAACCTGACCCAGACCACACAAAAACAGATACAGAATCACCAGTCGGCCTTTCCTGCATCCCTCTGTGCCATCTACCCCAAGTATAAGTTGGAGACTTAGAACGATTTTGATAAATTGACGACTATGCTGAAAAAAAAATCCTCTCTCTCCTCTAATTGGAAATCATAACTTGAGACCTCTACAGAATTGAGGAGTGAATGGAGGCAGGTTAAGTTGCTCTGAGAGACTCTTTAGCTTTTGCTATTCAGATAAAATATATATGAAGAGTAATAGGATCTATAAATCCTTCAATAGAGCCTTTTAAAAGGCAACCTCTACTATCTTAGTGGAAAACTCTCAAACTACACTTATCTTTTTAATATGTATATGTACATATACATATCCACTGTAAGAAAATTGGGGGAAAAGGTAGATAAGAACACTGAAAAAAGTTAAAATGACCTGAGATTCTATCACAAATGAATAACCATTTTTACTGTTTTGGTGTGAATCCTTCCAGACTTTATATTATCATTTGTCCACAACTATAAAAGATGATTTTGTGACATTATTTTTAATAACTTCATGGTAGATCACTGGTTGTATCAAAAGTTTATCTTATTTCAAACCAAGATAAGTTGTTTCGTGTCTACTGGGACTTAAATGTGATACAATAAAATCCATAAGGAAAAAGTGGTTTCTCATTTTTCCTAAGGGTGGAAGCATTAAGAAAAGGAGATTTGATTAAGAGAATATGGACACAAATAAAAATCTTTAATCCAGGGCTTAGCCTTTTAGAATCATGATTTAATCTAAAACAGGAAGGCCTCTTAGAGCTGTCATTTTAAAAATATGCTTGCTCTTGTCTCTGATGCTGTTTTAATGCAACTGCTGATAAGAATCCACTCCTCACAATATCAGAGCCAGACCAAGCATATTTTAAAGTGGCAGGTCTAATTTCCAACTGCAGCCTTGGTATTATGAATATAAATCATCATACGGAGAAGCAAACATCCAATAGGGGTCCTGGTCAGTAACTCATCCTTCTCGATAAACTTTCCAAAGACCAAAACTTAGTTTCTAGGAATTCATGGAGATAACCAGAGACAGCTGAGGCTTACCTCCAAGCAAGAATTGGTTTATATTTTCACACAGGGTTCAACAATGGACTCAGTATGATACAAGAAAACCTAAAATTACAGCGAATCAGCCATTTTCTTTGCCTTATGTTAAGATCATATACCTGTAATAGCCTTTAGATCTTTTACTTACAGGCTATATGGTGGTGATCAGACAATTAGTCACTTTAGGTAGAAGGGGGTAATTCTAGGCAAAGAGAACAGAAGTAAGAGGACAAGAGAAACAATGAATTTTAACAGTATAACTAGTTTGATATGACTGATACTTGGATTATTTGTGGGCTTACCAGTGAATTTCAACATGGAGAATTAGAAAAATCCAAAAGAGTTAGATTATTATGAAGTGACTTCTTGTCAATGGCTCTCAGGCACTGGAATCACCTGGAGAGCTTTAAAAAATGCAGATGTTTGATCCCACCATTGTGGCTTCTAATTTAATTGGTCGTGAGTACAATTTGGGCCTCAGGATTGTTTTTAAGATTTTATTTATTTATTTAAGAGAGAGAGAGTGAGAGAGCATGAGCAAGGGGAGGGGCAGAAGGACAAGCAGACTCTCTAGTGAGTGGGGAGCCCACTGCCATGCAGGGCTCAATCCCAGGACCCTGAGACCATGACCTGAGCCAAAGTCACACTGCTTAACCAGTTGAGCCAGCCGCATGCCCCTGGGTGATTGTTAAAAGCAGCATAGGTAATTTCAGTACAGAGAAGACCTGGAGATCCTCTCTTTTGGGCTATGAAAAGAAGCATGGATTTAAAGGATAATAATATATGAAATCATTATTTTTAAGTATGTAAGTATCATATTTAGATTTGTGTTTTCAAAATAATTGCTCTGCAGGTTTTGGAAGAAATGGCAGCGTTGACAGTATTATTTTTAAACACTCTAAATATTCACATTAAAGGAAAAAAGTAGAAAAAAGCATTATATATAGTCAATTAATTTATGACAAAGGAGTCAAGAATACACAATAAGGAAAGGACAGTCTCTTCAACAAATAGTGTTGGGAAAACTGGACAGCGACACACAGCAAACTGGACCCTCTAACTTCATGAACAAAAATCAACTCAAAATGGATTAAAGACTTAAATTTAAAACCTCAAACCATAAAACTCCTAGAAAAAAAAAAAAAAAGAATGAGTAAATTGACATTCATCCTGGCAGTGTTTTTTGGATTTGACACCAAAAGGAAAGGCAATGAAAGTAAAAATAAATGAGATTTTACACCAAATAAAATAGCTCCTGCATAGCAAAGTATACCACGAACAACCTCATCTTATTCTAAAAGGTTAGAAAAGATAATTTTCCATAAAGATAAGCAATACAATACTGTTGAGCTCAAATTCTACCCAAATATATAAGGTGAAATTAAGTGAAAGAATAACATTTAGACAATATATATGGAGAAAAAGAGCAGAATAACCACCCTGCAGACAATGAATGCATGCCAGAATGACATGTACATAAAGAAGATTAAAAGTACAATTCACTGTTTCAAAATGAATTCAAATACATTAAGAAACTGACACAAAATATTGAAGAATAACACAAGTTGGAATTAGAAAGACTAGGAATTTCAACAACATTATTAATGAAAGAATTATAAACAAAGGAATAGCACTCAAGTGGCTCATTTAGTTAAGCATCTGATTCTTAATTTCTTTTTTTTTTTTAAGATTTTATTTATTTATTTGAGAGAGAGCTAGCAAGACAGAGAGAGAGAGAGAAAGAGAGAGAAAGAGTCAGGGGAGGAGCAGAGGGAGAAGCAGCAGGCTCTCCGCTGAGCAGGGAGCCTGATATGGGGCTCAATCTCGGGACCCTAGAATCATGACCTGAGCTGAAGGCAGATACTTAACTGATTGAGCCACCCAGTCATCCTCTGACTCTTGATTTCAGCTCAGGTCATGATCTCAGGGTAGTGGGATTAAGCTCCACATGGAGTTCTATGCTTAGCATGGAGTCTGCTTATCCCTCTCCCTCTGTTCTCTGCGCCACCCCCCCCCCGCCCCAGTGACATGCTCTCTCTTAAACAAATAAATAAAATTGTTAAAAAAATAAACAAAAGAATAAATACTTTTAAAAGTGAAGACTAAGCTAGAAAGAATACAGGAGTGCAAAAACACAACAAAAACCATCTTAGAAATAAAAAGGGAAAACAGGATACTTAAAAATAAAAATAAGAGATCAAAAGGATTCTAGAGAAACTGACAACATATATTGAAGACAGGCTAAAAAAAATCAACAAACAAAAAATAGGCATTTCTAAAAAAGAAAATTTAAGCAAGGGGAGAGAGCAATTGTTAAAAATTGTTAATATAAAACAATCAATTATTCCATTATGCATATATAACTTTAGGTAAAGAAAAAGCATGTGGCTTTTCAGGGAAATAATATTAAATTATCATCATACTTTTTGACAGCAATACTTTATGCAAAAAGAAAATGGAATATCATATTTAGGATATTCAGGGAAAGAAAGTGTAAATCAAGGATTTTATATCTAGCAAAACTAACTTATAGGTATAAGTGGCAGAAACTGTTATCAACTGTAAGAACTAAGGGGATATTATTCAGCTCTTGAAAGCTTTCTGGGAAATTTATAATAGAACAAGATTTAGCTAACCAAAATGACTAAAGTAGTATCAAGATAAGGACTTGTGGTTAGCATTAAATATATATTTATTTAAAGTAGTAGTTTTTTACGGTGTCAATTTAGCTAAGCTAGAATTGCATTTTTCAGAATTCCTTTCTTTGTATATTCCTAGGTTACAACTCTCTATAAAACAAAGTTGCATAATATTTAGAAAGCAGAAATGAAACAGAAGCCATTATTCTGTGAATGTCAGTAAAAGATTCTATGTACTTACAGTTTGAGCATATAGTTATTATCTGTTAACTAACCTTATTGGTCTCTGGCATCAGTCAGACCCTAAACCCTTTTAGTTCCTATCAAATATCCTTCTTTAGCTTCTGTAAGTCCTCAGCTAAGTATGTGTGCAACTCTTTGACAAAGGGCACGACTTTCTTCTATGGATCACCTACATTGTTGGGGTTATAGGTGATGGGAAATAAACATGAAATCCAGATTCTCTTTATGGGGTTCCACTTTTTCCTTATTTCCCTCTGCTTCATGTATAGTATTTCTTCCCTACTGATCTATAGCAGCTTTGGACCTAACAGTTGGAATCAGAGGGACAGCCTCCAATTGACTTTTTCAACAGCTGTCACAATTGTGTAAAATCTAATCCATAAGACCCATCACTTACACCATACCATTTGGAGTGGTCTGCTTTACTGATCAAACCCTAACAGATACGCTTTTAGAACTAAGATTAAGTGAAATCTAAGAGGAACCAGGTTTATTATGCTCTGGTTATATGCAATGATTTCTGATGTGGAACAAAGGAGATCAGATATCCTAGAGAAGAATTAAGTAAAAACCCTATAGTTTTAAATCTGATAGAGGTATCAATATAAATTAATGATATACTTTATCTTTACATTTTTTTTTTATTTGTGATAGTCACAGAGAGAGAGAGAGAGGCAGAGACACAGGCAGAGGGAGAAGCAGGCTCCATGCACTGGGATCCCGACGTGGGATTCGATCCCGGGTCTCCAGGATCGCGCCCTGGGCCAAAGGCAGGTGCCAAACCGCTGCGCCATCCAGGGATCCCTACTTTATCTTTATATATGTATCTGTATTTTAGCTCTATGCATTGAAGAGACATAGATATAATGGCTACCCCAAGAACAATGAGTATTCTTATACCTAGATTATGATCTTAAAATGCCATTTCTCACTAAAATAAACCAAACCTTCTTGGAAAAGCCTGATTCCAGGTCTGGAATAGGAAATACACAAGATTAACGTTGAATACCTCATTGTACCTGACAGCAAGTAAATGATCAATGACTATGAAAGTCATGCTAAAAAGACTCAGCAAAAAAAAATAAAATAAAATAAATAAAATAAAATAAAATAAAAATAAAAATAAAAATAAAAATAAAAAGACTCAGCAGTCAAACAGAAGAGGCTCTCACTGGACAAAAATAGAATAATTTGTAGTTATCAATGATAATAACTACAATGTATTCAAACTCATCAAATAACTTTAAGTCTATGAGTTGATGATAATTTAAAAAAATAGTAACTCATCACAAAGGAGGAAGACAGGGAACCACTGCAGTATTTTGACACCAAATATGTATAATGGGAGTACTAGAAAGAAAGAATAGAAAGGGACAGAAAAAAATATTTGAGGAAATAATGGCTGAAAATTTTCCAAATTTAATTAAAAACAATAGTCTCACATCCAAGAACTCCAATAAACTTCAAGTAAGATAAAGATATTTACATCAAGACATGTTATAATGAAAGTGTTGAAAGATAAAGACAAAATGTTGATAGCAGTGTGAGAAAAATTACTCACCACGTGCAAAGAAACTCAAGAAGGTTAACAGCTGACTTATCATCAGAAACAATGGAGGTTAGAATGCAGTGGGATGACATAGTCAAAGGGTGGAAAGCAAAAACTCAACAAAGAATCCTATACCCAGCAAAACTATTTTTTTAATGAAAGAAAAATAAAAAGACATTGCCAATAAACAAAACCTAAGAGAATTTGTTCCTAAAAGATCTTCCATACGAGAAAAGCTAAAGAAAGTTCTTCATGTCAAAAAGCAAGTGATACCAGATGGTCATTGGTATCCATATGATAGAACAAAGAGTGCTGTTAAAGGTAATCATCTAAATAATTACAAAAGACAGAATGATTACGTATTTCATTTCCTTTGTTCTCCTGACTGATTTAAAAATTGCATAAAAAATATGAGTATAATTGTACAATAAGGCTTTTAACATATAATAATGTAATATATTAGACAATAATAGCACAGAGGACATTAGTTAGAACAAAACTAAATTGCAGTAAGAAAATGAAACCAGTTGGTAAATCAAATCCAAAGAAAGTAATGAAGTGAACCAGAAAAGGTAAATAAGAAGGTTAATATAACAAACTCTATAAATATACAATTGCTTTCTTTTCTTCTTTTAGCTCTGTTAAAATATATGACTATGCAAACTGAAAATTAAAACAATTCATTATTGGATTTGCAACATATACAGACATAATAGTATATATTAGCATAGTGCATAATAGTAATTGTACAAAAAGGGTGGGAGGAAATGGAGCTATATAAAAGATAGTATATTTCTCTGGAACTGAGAATAAATCTGAACTAGATTCTGATAAATAAAAATGTACTTTATAAGGCCTATAGCAACCACTGTGAAGATAAATAAAAATTATAAAAAGAATTAGAATGTTACACTAAAATTATACTTAATACAAAAGAAGGCAATAACAGAGAAAACTATTTTTAAAAAATACCTGGAATATATAGAATATAAAAAGCAAAATGGTAGATGTAAATCAAACCCATATCAGTAACATTAAAGGTAAATGATTTAAATAGCCCAGTCAAAAGGCAAGGACTGTGAAACTGGAGATATAAAAGGATCTGAGTATATGCTCTGTACAAGAGACATATTTTAGATGTAAAGATACAAATAGTAAAAGTATAAATGAAGGTCTACCGAGTAAACACCAACTATAAGAGAGCTGAGATAGCCACCCTGATATGAGAAAATATATTTTACATAATATGAAAATAGTATTATTCTCATATATAATATGAGCCTTCTAAAAAATCTCTTTCAAATAAGGAGAATAGACTTTAAAAAAATTATTAGAGATGAAGAGGGACATTTCATAATGATAAAAAATCAGACTCTCATGAAATTTAGTAATTATAAGCACAAATGCAATGAACAGTATAGCCCCCAAAATCCATGGAGATAACTAAAGGGAAAAATAGAAAATATGACAATAATAGTTGGAAACTTCAAAATTCACTTCAATAATGGTTAAAACAACTAGAAAATAGAAGACTTAACACTATACATAAATTAAATATTTAAAAATCTATAGAACACTCTACCCGATAGCAGCAGAATGTACATTCTTCTTAATCACATATTGAACATTCTCCAGGATGCACATATGCTAGGTCATAAAAATAAGTCTTGAAACATGTAAAAGGACTGAAATAACACATATTTTCAACCACAGTGGAATCTAAATATAAATCAATAAGTAGGGACACTTGGGTGTCTCAATGGTTGAGCATCTGTCTTTGGCTCAGGGCATGTTCCTAGGGTGCCTGGATCAAGTCTCATGTTGGGCTACCCACAGGGAGTCTGCTTCTCCTTTTACCTGTGTCTCTGCCTCTCTCTCTCTGTGTCTGTCATGAATAAATAACATCTTTTAAAAAATAAATCAATATGTAAAATTTAAATAAAACATTCTTAAGTAACCAATAAGTCAAAGAAAAAAATCACCAGGGAAATTATAAAATACAATTTTAGATGAGTGAAAATGAAAATACAGCAGTGGGACACCTGGGCGGCTCAGCAGTTGAGCATATGCCTTCAGCTCAGGGCGTGATCCTAGGATCTAGGATCAAGTCACCCATTGGGCTCCTTGCAGGGAGCCTGCTTTTCCCTCTACTTGTGTCTCTCCTCTCTCTCTCTTTCTGTCTCTCATGAATAAATAAATAAAATCTTTAAAAAAATAAATAATAGAGAAAATACAGCATCACAAAGCTTATGGGATTTAGTTATTAAATCAGTGCTCAAAAAGAAATTTATATCTGTAAATGCCTTTATTTAAAAAAGAGAGATCACAAATCAATAACCTAAACTTCTCCTTTAGAAATGAGAAAAAGAGCTAACAAAGCCCAAGAATGTTTAAAAAAGAAAATAATAAAGATTAGAGCAGAGAAAATCAATAATGCCAACACAGTTGTTTCTTTGAAAAAGATCAACAAATTGGCAAATATTTAGCTCTACTAAGCAAACAGTAAAGAAGATTCACATGATTAAAATCAGGAATTAAAGAAGGAATGTCACTACCAGTATCACAGAAATAACAAATGATTATACTGTATTACTATGAACGACTATTTGCCACTAAATCAGATGAAAAACTTAGATGAAATGAAAAATTCCTAAGAAGACACTAATTATGGAAATTTACTCTCAAAGCAACAGAAAATCTGAATAGGTTCACATCAGGTAAAGAGATGGAATTACTAGTTTAAAATTTTCTCTCGAGGGCTCCTGGGTGGTTCAGGTGGTTAAGCATCTGCCTTTGGCTCAGGTCGTAATCCTAGGGTCCTGGGATCTAGCCCTGCATTGGGCTCCCTGCTCAGTGGGGAGACTGCCTCTCTCTCTCCCTCTGCTCTTCCCCCTGCTTGTGCTCTCTCCCTCTTAAATAAATAAATAAATAAATAAATAAATAAATAAATAAATAAATTCTTTTAAAAAAAATTCCCACAAAGAAGAGTCCAGGCTAAGATGATAAATTGTGACAAGAATTCAAAGAAGAATTAATACCAATTCTTTCAAAAACTTTCAAAACTCAAATTCTTTCAAAAACTCTTCCAAGAATAGGAGAGGATACTTCCTAACACAACCTATGAAGTCAATATGACTATAATACCAGACAAAGATATTACAGGAAAGAAAACCACAGAAAATATCTCATAAGTATAGATGCAAAACGCCTCAAGAAATACTAGCAAACTTAATCCAACAACATGTACAAAAGCATTATATACTACAACGAATTAAGATTTATCCCCAAAATGCTAGGTTGGTTTAATATCCAAACATCAAATAATTATAATAAATCATTTCACACAATCAAGGATAAAAACCACAAAATCATCTCAATAAATGCAGAAAATTATTTGACAAAATCCAGTATATTTTCACAGTAGAAATGTTCTACAAATTTGAAAAGAAATAAGCTATCTCAAGATAAAGGGCATTTGCAAAAAAAAAAAAAAAAAGATAGCTATCATTATACTTAATTGTGAAAGAATGAATGCTTTTCCTCTAAGATCAGGCAAAAGACAAGGATTTAAACTTTCAGACTTTATTCAATATGTATTGGAGATTCTAGGAGGAACAAGTTCAGCAATGTATCAAGAACAATACACAAAAATCTATTATATTCTCATATCATAGCAATGAACATCCAAAAATGAAAATAAGAAAGGCCAACATACATATGAGAAAATGCTCTGCATCAGTTGCCATCAGGGAAATACAAATCAAAACCACAATGAGATACAACCTCACACCAGTGAGAATGGGGCAAATTAACAAGGCAGGAAACAACAAATGTTGGAGAGGATGTGGAGAAAAGGGAACCCTCTTACACTGTTGGTGGGAATGTGAACTGGTGCAGCCACTCTGGAAAGCTGTGTGGAGGTTCCTCAAAGAGTTAAAAATAGACCTGCCCTACGACCCAGCAATTGCACTGTTGGGGATTTACCCCAAAGATACAAATGCAATGAAACACCGGGACACCTGCACCCCGATGTTTATAGCAGCAATGGCCATGATAGCCAAACTGTGGAAGGAGCCTCGGTGTCCAACGAAAGATGAATGGATAAAGAAGATGTGGTTTATGTATACAATGGAATATTACTCAGCTATTAGAAATGACAAATACCCACCATTTGCTTCAACGTGGTTGGAACTGGAGGGTATTATGCTGAGTGAAGTAAGTCAATCAGAGAAGGACAAACATTATATGTTCTCATTCATTTGGGGATTATAAATAATAGTGAAAGGGAATATAAGGGAAGGGAGAAGAAATGTGTGGGAAATATCAGAAAGGGAGACAGAACGTAAAGACTGCTAACTCTGGGAAACGAACTAGGGGTGGTAGAAGGGGAGGAGGGCGGGGGGTGGGAGTGAATGGGTGACGGGCACTGGGGGTTATTCTGTATGTTAGTAAATTGAACACCAATTAAAAATAAATTAAAAAAAAAAAGAAAAGAATTCCATTTGCATTAGCACCAGTAAGAATAAAACACTTAGGTATAAATTTAACAAAAGAAGTGTAAGGCTTGCATATTAAAAACTACAAAATTGTGTTGAAAGAAACTGAAGAATATCTAAGTACGATGTTTAAATGTTCATAGATGGAAGCCTTAATATTGATAGCAATATCCCACAAATCAATCTACAGATTCAATGCAATCCCTATCAAAATCCCGGATGGTATTTTTTTTTCCAGAAACTGCCAAGCTGATCTAAAAATTTATATGGAAATGGATGGGACTCAGAATAAGCAAAACAATACTGAAAAAGAACAAAGTTGGAAGATTCACACATCCTTATTTCAAACTTTCTACATAGCTATTACAAGACTGTGAGGTACTACATACCTATAGATATTTAAATAAATTGGATAAAGTTAAGAATACATAAATAAAATATTACCTTTATACCTGTTGATCAATGTGAAAGAAATAGTCTTTTCAAACAAATGGTGCTGGGACAACTAGATATCCATATGCCTAACAATGTAGTTGGACTCCTATCTCACACCATATACAAAAAATAACTCAAATCATAGTCCTAAATGTAAGAGCTATAAATATAAAACCCTTGGAAGAAAACATAGCAGGAAATCTTTTTATCCTCATGTGGGCCAATAGTTTCTTAGATATGACACTAAAAGTACAATTGTACAATCAACAAAAGGAAAAAGTGGGCTACATCAAAATGATTAACTTTGTGCTACAAATGATGCCACTGGAAAAGTGAAAAGAATTCATAGAATTGGATAAAATATTTGCAAAACATATTTGATAAGGTTTTTATATCTAGAATATATAAACACTCCCACAACTCAATAATAAAAAGTTGTTAAAAATTTTAAAAAGGAAATGGGACAAATAATCTGATTAGTGTTCCAAAAATATCTACATATCATCAATAAATGCATAAAAAAGCTCAACATTATTAGTCATTAAAGAAATATAATGAAAACTATTACTTCACACCCAGTAAATGGCTGTAATAAAAAAGTCACATGCTAATAAGTGCTGGCAAGAGTGTGTAGAAATTGGAACCCTCATACATAAGAGATGGAAATGTAAAATGGTGCTGCCATTTGGAAAATAGTCTGACAGTTCTTCAAAAAGTTACATATAAAGTTATAATGTGACACAGCAAATCCATTCCAGGTATATAACCAAGAGAAAATGAAAGATATGTCCAAATAAAAATCTGCACATGAATATTCATAGCAAAATTATTCAGTATAGTCAAGGAATTAAAATAACTCAAATATCCATTAACTGATGAATAAATAAATAAAATTTACTAGATTCATACAAAGGAACATTATTCATAATTAAAAATGACTAAAGTACTCCAACATGAGTGAACCTTAAAAACAATATGCTAAAGTGAAAGAAATCAAGAACAAGAAGCATATATTGCATGATCACATTTTATGAAATGTTCAGAATAGGCAAATCTATAGAGAGAAAGTAGATTGGTGATTACCTACAGCTTGAAGATGAGCTGGGTTGAAATTTGAAGTAATTCCTAATGGATACGGGTTTCTTTTGAGAGGAGACAAAATGTTCTAAAATTAGTATGTGGTGATGAAAAAAAAAAGAATGTGGTGATGATTTCACAGCTGTGTGAATATATTTTTAAACTTTGTATTATATGATAACTTCTATGATATATGAGTTGTATCTCAGTAAAGGGTTAAAATAGATAATATAATACTAAAAATGAAATAACAGAATTAGCATGAAATCATTTTACTAATCACAACCAATGAGTATAGGTATTAAATACCAATGGCTACTAATCATAAAATGTGAGACAACCAGATACGTGTCTCCATAATCTAGCCAAGGAATTTTCTCTGAGTTGGATCCAGCCTCAGGCCCCAGCTGCTATTTTGCAGAGAAGAGAGAAGTGCATTGAATTATATAATGTGTTTGCATTCAGCTACATCCAAAACTTTGAGAAATTCCATAGTTTAAATTGCCAGAATTTTCAACAGATTATTTATAAGTTAAGGGAAATGATGGAAGGATAACTATACAAACATCAAGGAAACATTTAGTATAAAAACTAGGGTGGTTACTTATAAGACCACCAAGGAGTTGGGTTTCGATTGAAGTGCACGGAAGGTGCTTCTTGATTGTCTAACACTGTTCTATTTCTTGACCTGGCTGTGGTTACAAAAAAAATGTTTATCATAGAATAATTCATTGTCATGCATTATGTTTTGTATAAATTTCTAGATCAGTGGATTTTTAAAAATAATTTATAATTAAATAAATACATAATTACTCTGGATGTATTGTGGAAAATAGATTTTGGATTTCAGCAAAATGAAATCAGAACTAAAAAGAACAGATAGGAAGCTAGTTAAGAGGAAGGGAAAATTGGGGTATTTATGTAGCTGTTTAGAGGCAAATTAATATAATATGGTGACCAAACAGTTGAAGTGTATAAGAAAGAGGTGGAAGGAGACAACTTATGGATTTATGGCTCCAGAAAGCATGATATAAAAAGCAGAAAATTCTCCTCGACTCCAACAGCCTTTGAGTATTGATTTTCCCTGTCCAATGGTCATTGGTCTGGTCACAGAAACCGTATTTTCTTGGTGACCTTCATTTTCAGGCCACAGTTTTTGAATGACTATCTCCACTTGTGCTCCAGGGAACTCCTGGGGACAGAGGACTGGATAATCAAAGCATAGCATGCCATGCCACAGTGAATGGTGCAGTATGGGCACATGACCTAAACTAGATTTGTTGGAACTGGGAGAATGAAGCCATCTTTTATTCTCCTAGACTAGGAGTTATAATGCTATCCACATTACTACTGTGGTTAACACAAAGTGAGAACGTGCCAAGGAGTGAAGCCAATGCAGCTGAAAACATAGCAGAGACAGACATGCAGAATCCACATGTTTTCTCATACTGCCAATGACATTGATTTGGATCCAGTCAAGTCTGAAGATGGGCTATTCCCATACTTTTTAGTTATGTGTGAGCCATAATATTCCAATTACTACTTTTTTTTTTTTTTAAAGAGCACATTGAGTTGGATTTCTGTCAGTTGAAAATGAAAATATATTAACTAATGTAGGGCTCAAAGAACATTAAACTGCTCCCAGAGTACTCAACCATGTACCTGCTCTTAGCCCAGCACTGGCCAACAGAAATATAATGTGAGCCATATATATGTGATATTTAATATTTAATATTTTCTAGCCTCCACATAAAAAATAAAGTAAAAACAAATGGGTAGAATTAACTTTAATAATGTATTTTACTTAAAATATATGTATATGTATATACATATGTATATATATGTATTATGTCATTTCAACATGTAATTAATATTTAAAAAATTACTATTAGAATACATTCTTTCTTCCTGAGGACCCTGAAATCTATTGTGTACTTTACTCTTACAGCACATCTCAATTCAGACTAGTTTCATTTCAAGTGCTCAATAGCCCTATGTGGCTGCTGCCTATCTTACTGGGCAATAGGTCATTTTCTACCTTTTCATACCAGAATTTCTCTGCTTTGTCCTGAATCTCATTCAGAGTATTTTGGAATTGTCAGATATCTTAAATGTCAAGTGGTCCACATTCTCATGTTAGAGATGAAGAAAGAGTAATAGCTCAGACTGATGAGAGTGAGTTAGTTCCAGAGTTGAAATTCATAAAAAACAATAAGAAAAAACAACTATCAGCATTAAATGCGTACTATGTATGTTGATATTGGTGGGGTAAGTTTGTTAGTTTTCCTGTTTGTATTTGGCTATACAGTATTAACTCTTTCCTAGTTGGAAAAATTAATAATATTAAAAGATAACGTGTGATGAGCTTATTATATGCCAGATACTCTTCTAAAAACATAACATGTATCAACTCATTCAATTCGCAGAACAACCCTAATTAAGTAAATATCTTAATCAACCTCATTTCACCTATGAACGCAAATGGATTAAGGAGTAAGGCCAGAATATGAATCCAAGGCATATGGCTCCCAAATTCACACTATTAATCACTCCAGTGTTCTTCCTTCATGGTCTTGTCAGAGGTAGCAGCATGTTTCCAACTATAGAGACCAAATGAAACAGGTATTCCTATTCCTTCTTGTCCCTGGTAGCCTGAGTATGTATACTTAACTCAGTCTTAGCCAACGGATTACCCCCACTCAGAAATGCAAACCTTGGAGAAATGATGCAACTACAAAGGATTATGTGAGAATTTATTCACAGTGGAAGCCAATGGCAGCAGCTGGGGTACCTTAGTCAGGCTGTGCCTGTGGCCTAGCCTCCGAAGAACCTGACATTTTGCTTGTTTTCCAGAACTGAATCTATACCCTTCCTTCTGTTTATCTGAGAAGTCACGGTGAAATCCTTACAATAAATGCCCTTTTGCTTAAAACATCGAGTCAATGTGTATTATCTACAATGAAGAATGTTGATTGACATCAATAGGAAATATTACAACTAAAACTTTATGCAGGAGAAAACTAAATGTTACAAAGATAAATATTCTGCCCAATTGCCTGGGAAGTAGTTGGCAGAGTGGAATTTGGACCCAGGTTTCTAGTATCTTTTACCTGTTATCCTGGAGCTAGAATCTAGGTTTCTTGATTCCAAGATCAGCTTTCTTTCCGTGATGCCGATTCCCTAAACTACAGACAATAGACTTTTTAAAATGAAGACAAAAGGATAAGATAAAGCGTAAAGTTTTTCATATGGTTCCTAGAAATCAAATCCTAAGGGGCGAGTGTTGAACACTCTGTCAGAGCAGTGCAAGAGATATTCAGGGAACCAGATAATCATAATAGGTGGCTGGCAGTCAATTTTATTTGTCACTACACCAGGGCTGCCTGTCCCAAAGTGTAAACACTCATTAAAGTCCCACAGGACTTCAGCTTTAGCCCAACAGAGAGGAAGATTAGAGTTATGGCTTGGACAGTTTCCACTTTGGAGTCACATCTGCACAACATCACCTAGTTAAAACCAAAATGGTTTCCATGGAAAGACAGACACAGAGCAACTCTATAAATAATCATCTTCAAACACAGTTGCTCTTTGCCCTTTGGGTGTGTATATGGCTGAAAGCAATGTGTCAAGCAGTGGAGTCAAAACTATACACATGCATACACATACAGCACAGAGCACTCGTGAGCATACAATTACACAAAAACAATAGCCACCACACAACAAAATTGCCTCTATTGATGCTGGCAAAGTTTGGGGAGAAGAGAACTTTCTACTACTATTAACAGAAGTGTAAATCAACGCAACTGTTTTGAAAGACAATCAGCAGTATTTATCAAACTATATCTGTAGATATCTGTAGATCCTTTTCTTAGTAATCCCCTTTCTGGTAATATGGAAGAGTATATGCACAAGGATATTTATTGCAGAATTTTGTTAATAGCCTAATAATGGTAATAATGTAAATGTCCATCAAAAGGGCATTGGGCAGCCCAGGCCCAGCGGTTTAGTGCCACCTTCAGCCCAGGGTGTGATCTTGGAGACCCGGGATCGAGTCCCACTTCAGGCTCCCTCCATGGAGCCTGCTTCTCCTTGTGTCTCTGCCTCTCTCTCTTTCTCTCTCTCTTTCTCTGTGTCTCTCATGAATAAATAAATAAAATCTTTTTTAAAAAGGGGGGATTGATAATTATGGTACATTCACATTTTGGAATATAATGTGGACTTTAAAAGAATGAGACAATTCTGTCTGTGAGAATATGATAACTGGTGTGGGGAAAGCAAGTGAAGGAATGTCACAGTAGATAAATTAGATAAATAGGCAGATCCATTGATCTGGATTGGCAGTGCCAGTTGCTCTTTCTATACATAATTCATTTAAACCTCACAACAAATGTATGATGGTGATACTTTTGTTATCTTTATGGATAAGGGAATGAAGCAAGTCACAGAGAGGTAAAATACATAAGCCAAGGTAATAGCTGTTCAACATAATGGAGAGGGTGAGGAGCCAACTTGCAGCCTTTCCTTCATACAATTCAATAGGTTTTATTTTTCTTCAATAAATGAGCATTTTTTTTTATGAAACTGGAAAAAAAAGTAAGAAAGAAAATGGTACTGACCATGAAAATCTTCTGAAGAAACCAAAAAAAAAAAAAACCAAAAAACCAAAACCTACGGACCCAGATCTTACACTCACCTCTGGCCACCTCCCCACCTGACCCCATAGCACATTTCTCAGCTTCCTTCCTCACATGCTTCCCTGTTCTACTTTAAAATGCAGAAAGAACTCTGTTCTTCTTGTTTTCCTTAGAGATGGTCCCAGCAGCTAATAGCCTTCATCATAGGAAATATGTATTGATATTCAACCAAAGGCTCCTTTGCTCAGTTGTATCCCACAATGTGCACTACATTAAAAATGCAGAACAGAGTGTTTTATGTGACCTACTGAATAGTAACTACCACTGTGATCCAACTGTGTTATGACACGTATTTTAGGTACTGACTAGGCCAATATTCTAATCACTTCAACTAGAAAGAAGGAGTCAGCTTTGGGTGTTTCTTTCAAACCATTATCATGTTTGTCCAGTTGCAATTAACTCCTTATACTATATCCAAACAGGTATAAATGTATAACATTAAATCAAAACTGATTGGAAAATAGAGGTGTAAGTAAATGAGATGAAACATGGGGCTGATGGGACTTAATCTTCCCTCTCTGGCCTTTTAAGATTATCATAATTCACATCAGCAAAAGTATTCCATGAGCTACACATCCCTCTGTCATTTAACATCCACATACTGAATACCATGTTTAGGAATATTTTTACGTTGTCTGCAAAATACAATCAATTTAACTATTTGTTCTTGCATCGACCATAAAAACATGACTACTTTAATATGAAGTAAAGGGAAATCATCATTTCTCAGCTGAGGAGTGGATTTCAAGTTTTGAAATAAAACGCAAAGATCAGCCAAAAAGGTAAGGATGCCTAGATGGTCAGCTCACTCTTTAAGGTTAATTACGTCCAAACAGTAAACCTTCCTTTAACATTTCCTATTTCCCAGAGATAAGCAGACTGCCACAGGTGAGTAATCTCCCAGCTCAACATACTGGCTCAGTCTATAGTTTTGTTTCATTGAAGAAAGCAATTAGCTTTTAGTGTGCTGGAAAGTGGGAAGCAATTTCACAGATTAGTAGAGCTGCGGGCTCTGTCTGCTGGTGATGTCGGTGTACGGCGAGACCCACTTCCCACATTCTTTCTGGGCCAGCATAATCAGCAGATGAGAACATGACACACAGGGGCAGCTGCTTCCACTGACAGGCTCTTAACTGATAGGATGCATTATCTGAAAAACCTGATGACAGCAGCTACATTGACAAGGCAATAATGTACACCACTGCATTGTTTTTCATGAGCAATAGGGTGTGACGCAGCATTGAGAGTATTGACGAAAGACAAAGTTTTAAGGACTTCAACCATCATCATTATTGTAGACATGTGCCTCTACCAGGCACCTGAGAAGGAAGGAGGGTATATAACAACCGAAACAGGAAGAGCTTATCACAATTGGGAAGTCAAGAAAAGCTGGATGCCACTTTATATGCTCTATGCTATTCATTTTTAAATGACAAGAAATAATCACAGCGGTAGGAAACAAGTGGCCTAGAAACTCCATTGGCCTGCATACATGTTTTAATTAGGTGACAGTTTAAAATTTAAAAAGCCTATAAGCCAGTTTTTAAAAATAGGAAACATTAACCTAAAAATCCAGAGTCTCAGCTTTTCTTGAAAACTTAGGAAGTCTGGTCCCTCTGGATCATGAAGTTCTCATGCAGCAGTCAGCTGTTAATGAGGTGCATTACTCCTCACTCCTCCGAAGGGCTCAGTTTGCCACAGTCTGCACTACTCCCTACTGCTTTTCCATACCAGGGATGAATATCAGTTCTACTTTATCACTACACTTGACTATCACTGCACTATTATTTCCTAATAGCAGAGAAATATTTCTCTGTACCCCAAAACTTCTCTATACAAAGTGGGAAAACAGAATAGTGTCCAAGAGAGCCAAGTAATTTCTTTTTTCTTACTCCTGACACGTTATGCTCATATTTATGATTAGTCTGGCATCTATAGGTGTTTGAGTTTGTGACACCTGCTGTAACTGGTAAGAAACTATGAGAACACACTTTTAAAGTCATACAGACTTGGAAACAACCCCTAGTTCTGCTACTTAATATTGTTTGGGCTTGAATAAATCATTTGCTTTCTCTATAGATCTGTTTTTCCATGAGTAAAATGGAAACAATTATGGTAAGAATATCTATCCTCTATGTCAGCTATAAAGATTAACCATATGGATGTAGGTATGTGTATTGGTATATATTGGTAAATACAATGAGAACATAAAAAATGACAGAGAAAGAAAACTGAGGTGATTCAGGAAAAAAATCACGCCTGACTTACAAGATACAATAAAATTAGATTAGCAGAAGAGAGCAATTTATTTGGATAAACTAAAGAGGCTTAGTAATCTAGTTTTTCTTCAAATATCCAGGGGATTTATATGTATTTATATAGTCAAGATTTGATTTAGTCCTTGCCACTATGGTATGAACATGATCGAATATAAAGCATTCTCGCTGGCTCACATGGACCACTGACAAATTATAGTCACTGATGCACTGAGTTCTTTTCCAAGGGAATCATTTCAGTAAGTCCTCCTTACTGAAAAATGTGTGCTGGAAAAAGATCATTAAATGTTAGATAAAACCACTTCCAGTTCTAGTGGCTACTAGCTAGGTGATTGAGTAGTTTACTTCTCTGAATCTGTGTTTTCATCTGTAAAATGGGTATAATAATTGTTTCTTAAGGGATTGTGGTGAGGCTTAGTACAATGTCTGTAAAGCACTTAAAGTTCTTAGCACATAAAATAAGTGGGACACATGGTTATTCCCATTTACCTTTATTCTAGTGATTCGTTTGAAAAGAATCCTACTCAGATTTAAAAAGAAAAAAAGAAGTGAGATTGGTTTTGTTTTTAAATGCAATTTCAAACATTGATGAAATTGCATTACCATGATCTAAATGCACATATTTTCAAAAAGCATCTATTTGCAAGGTGAATTAGAATAACAGAAAAAGAAGGAAGTTACCACATCATCTAACGTTTCATTTTTGTTGAATTACAGAATGAACATGGCTCCTTTCACAGGATTAGAAAATGAGCAGCTTAGAATTATCAACATTGAAAAAAACATAGTATAGGAAATTTAGCTGTGATTCCTGAGACATATGGTTTGGTGTTAGCATTTCCCATTCCTTCGTATATTATGGTGCACAATGCTCTGCAAAACATTTGCAAGCCCAGGCAATTTTCCCATGATTCACTCAAGCAGGAATAATTCAAGTTAATGAGCATGTATTAAGTATCTGCTGTATACAAGGTATTGTGTCAGATTGAAAACAAGAAATGATCTTTGCCTCATGCTACCAAACCATCTAGCACAATGTTTCTCAAGTGTACTCCTGGGACCCTCTGCAGCAGAATCACCAGGAGAATGTTTTACAAATGCACATGTTTTGCCTCTTTTCACAGACTCAGGGACTCAAAATTCTGCAATCTGGACCTGGGAACCTGGATTTTAACATACCCAGTGATGTGTATGACCCCAACTATTATTAATTATTCACTGATACCAATTGAGTGAAAGAGCTAACCTCTCTTCCATTAGCAAATGGGGTGCTGTTGAATTATTTAAGTGTATCCTAGAACATTAAAAGTATTAGAACTGATACCAACCTTAAGAAGTCATTGATCAAGCATCTCCTTGTGCTTGTTTAGAAACCAAGTATCTCTTCACCCTCTCTAACGTGACTACTTACCTGCTATCATACTTCAGTGAAACAGTCATTTAAAAAAGAAAAAAAGTTCTCTGATTTTTCTTTCTACTAAATAGACTAAACATGTAATATGTATAGGTGAGTGGGCTGCTACTTAGTGTTGACACAGGAAAATTCATTTAAATACACAATGAGATTTTTTTCTAATTTCACAATTCATAATTAGAAATGTTTTGACATGATGCTAAAGTAATATTGCATTTAATATCAAGAGTCCTGGAAAGCTTCCGTGGGGCCACATGTTTGGTCTTCAGGAGGACTAAGAAGCCCTTGAAATTTTATGCAGAACATTGAATATTTATGTTTTTTGGTAGGACATCCATGGCTATTAGAATCTCATGAAGGTCTATTTATCAAAAAGCAGGTGGAAACCACTATAAAATGAAAATTGGGAAAGTAATATGCAGAAAACTCATTCCAGAGATGTTGTCAGTATAGATGGAGAGACCCTGTAGAGATAGGAGAGTCTGGGCCAGTTTCCTTATACTCTTCCAGGAAGAAAAAATGCCTCCTGTCACATGGAAAAATCCAAGCAAACCAATATCCACTAAAACATTAATAATAGATGATGACTTCACATGTTACCTGTCTCATTGCTTGAAGTCCCTTTCACTGAATCCAGACAAAACCCTTCTTACTCCTAATTGATCAGAATTGGTCCATATGATGAAACAATTTGCCATCCCTGATTTAATTCAATCTCTCTTATTTTAGAGACAAGAAATTTTAGGTTCAGAGAAATAATGCAAGTTGCCTGAGGCCAAATAGTAAGTTGGTGTCAGAGCCTGGCCTAGAAATAAATTATATCTGCCACAGACAAACTGACAAACAGTGAGACTGCATCCCCTCACCTCGTCTGAACCTGGTCCCATCCCTTCCCTTATCATTCTATCCTGAGTGTTCTCTGTCATGTTTGTTTCTCAACAGTTCCCATTTCAAATTTCTCATCTTTTCTTATTTTAAGGAAACAGTAGGTTATGTCTATGGAATATAAAATAAAATTAATTAGTATCTAGAAGATAAGCATATTTGCAAAATTGGAAGAAAAAATTGAGGCCTCTGGTTTCACCACTTTGCTTTATTAAAACACACACACACACACACACACACACACACACACACAAGAAGCTTGCACAAGGACCACATTCCCTGAGATACTGTGTAGACTACCTGAATTTGTATATTTCATATTGTATTTCCTGTTTTTTCCCCATTGCTATCATTTTAATCATCTTACAACCTCATGCATTTATTGTTTTATAAAAGCCAGGCCTCTGGAATCTCTCGGAAGCCCATTTCCCTCTTTTCTCCTTCCCATTTCTCCTTCTTTCTCTTTTCTCTTTCACTTTTTGGTTTGATCTCTGGATGTTAAAGTTATTTATGAATATGTCTTAGATCCCTGTGTATGTTCCCTGAGAGCAATATATATCCCTGTCTGCCTTATTCATCTTTATAATCTTCATTTCAGTTAGCTTCAGTTGTTGCCCAGAGAAAGCCTGTCTGCACGCTGTCACTGCCACCCTGACTCTAATCTTTCCCTTCTTTCCTTGGGGAATACCTTCTCTTCAACTCAAAAACTATGGCTATCTTGCCAACTGCCAATCATGGTGCCCTGCTACCAGCCAAAGATAGGTGAGGTGTGTGTCTCAGATCTGGCCACACATAAGCCTGTCATCACCACTATGACACATGATTGGTTAAAGGGAGGTATGTGACCCAAGCTGGACCAGAGTCCTTCACAAGATTTTAAGTTCAGCTGTGGGAACTTGGGTCTACATCTTGGGTCACTCAAATAAAATGGTGTTAGTTCACTGCCTGAGGCCTCCTTTGTTCAAGGAGAAACATCTTATAGCTAAAGAGAATGATACAACTTGCAGAGGGACAAAGAAGCCATAGAGAACTCAGCTTTCTTTTCTTTTCTGCATTCTGTAAGTTATACCAGTATCTTTCCAATAAATTTTATCTTTGGCCTAAGTTTGCTCAAGTTGGATATTTTTACTTTTGACCAAAAGTTCCTGACAAATACACTCATAATGCCTTGACCCAAGTAAATGCTAAATAAAGATTTACTGAGGGGTTTTTATTTCAGGTCAGTCTACTTCATTTGTCTTATCTCTGTTTTCTCAGACTGTACCTTTCTTCCTGCCCAACACCTGTCTTTTCTTCGGTTTTCTCCTTTGGAGAAGCTCTTTTACTGCCACCTGCTTATAGATGTTCTCATGGAAGATGTCAGAGCAGAGACTATGCAGCACAATACCCAATCCTGAAAAGATATTTCGGGAAAAAAAGAAATATTATTCTTGTCCATCAACATCAGAAAACAAAAGTTGAGAGATGGGCAGGAGAAGACATTGTGTTCAGTTTAAGAATACCCAAAACAAACATTTAGGAAATAGCATCTGCTCTGCTCACTGACCCCATCTCTTCTTCCAGAATTTAACTGTTGCTCATTCAGCATTCCACCTTGCTCATTCAACATTCCACTGTGCATATCAATGGTGCATTCCTCCCAACTTCACAAAGTTCCTGGAAAATAATCACCTTTTGGCTTCCACTTTCTGGTCATGTAATTTCCCATGCTGTATCCCAACAACGGAGTAATAAGGACCAAAAACAATGTTGCTCATTATTCAAAGTGTACATAAAAAAGAATGGCTTGTTTTGAAATTTAGAGATAAGGTAATCCTTATAAAATGCCAATTTGATTTAAGTCATTCACTCAGGCAAACATGGTTCCTGGAACACCCCACCAAAAGACACAAGAATTAAAGGTCTTATGATAGATGAGGGAGCAAGATCTAATTGGTGCTTTAATAAATGTATTCTGACTTGGTAATCCACCTAGATTTATCAACAGAAAATGTCCCTGTCTAAATAAAATTACCAAGTTATGGAGTAAAAACAATGACAAATGCCTTGTAATAGGCTGTTATACAAGTGCTGGCATCAGGAAGACAAGCACGATATTGGTACATAGAATTGTTTTCAAGATGCTGAGTAACAGACAAGCAACAGGAATGAATGGTTGACCATCATTTTATCTATTTCACATGGTTTTTGAGTCAGAACAGGTAGCAATGCATGAGGAATTTGTACTTGCAGTACAGAGCACTGGAAGATACTGCCACTAACTTGGCATCCTTCCACAAAGTCTAAGAAAGAATAAAGGACCTACTATACCTATAAATGGAGCAAGCACAGCCTTAATGCTGCCACACACGTATCAAAGGGCTGGGGACATTCCATTTGGGAGTATATATTCATTTTTGTAAACTACTTTTCTCACTTAGCATTACACTATTTTCTCATGTGATTAGATATTCTTTTTAAGCATATCTTAATTTTAAATGGTAACATACTCTTCTATAGAATATCATAATCTCCTTAATAAATTCCCTATTATTGGGTATTAGTTTGTTCTCTCATCTCCCCTCATTATTTAAGCTCCTTTATCATTCATTCAGTAGACAAAGATGATGGGTAAATTTTACTTGTGATGTTGTTGAATAGTGCCACTCACTTCCCCAACCAGACATGCAAATCAAACACATAGGGCTGTACTGTTTGGAGACAGAACTGAAATGGACCTAGGCCAAGCAATAAGAATAAATAGCACTTGCTGAAATTTTTCAGTACAGCCTGTTGTATTTTTCACGGAAATAGGGAGAACATAAATACTTCCATTTGTGGATCTGTTTGAAATTTTAAAAATGTGGATGTTCTAACTTTCAAGCTGCCTGAGTAAGTGGGAAGATTAGTACATGGCATACCACTCAGATGCCCAAATCAACACACAATCAAACAGAAACAGTTTAGATGGAAATCAACAGCTCAGAGAGCCTGGTCCTGGCTTCTCTTACACAACCATGAGACCACAGCTCTGATGATTATCTGCTCAGCAAAGTTAATGGCACTTGCAGGTTTTATACAGCCACACAATTTGTTTCTAGTCTCACATTCCCTGCTTTGTCACACAGAAAGCAGAGATTTTAGATGACATTTAAGAGTCAGAGAATGTGATAAGGAGACTAGGGACACTGATTAAAATTCTACTAGGGTGCCCACTCCAGGTTTTTGATTGAAGTTGCACCCTACTTGTAGACAAATGTCTTCCTGCTCAGGGTTTTTATGGCTAATCCAGCATCCTGGGCCCCACATGCCTATAAGGACAAATGAGGTAAAATTATCCAAACCCTATTCAGGTTTTGTCCACTTACTTTAGGAGGCTCCAGGCATCCTCCATCAGAATGTCTCTCAGTTACTTCTTTGGGATCCCCAGAGTTGACTCAGGGATGCCCCAGAACAAGTTAATATTTCTCATCTTTATCACTCTTACAACCAATGTCCATGCTAGGTATGTTAGCTCTGGGTGTTCCCAAAGTGGCCAGGCCTAGAGTTGTGGAAGTAACTGTAATGTCTGTGCAAGGACAGAGACAGGAGGCTGCCTCTCTGTCTCTCTGCCACACTCTCTCATTTAAGCCTTTGAAAGCAACTCCCTTCAGCTTTGTCTCATCCTCTTACTCCACTGACATGCAAACCTAGTCCAAAGAGTCAGGGGGACTACTCCTGACATGTCATTCTACCTTATTCTACACTCTAGTCACATACAAAAGCTTCTTCCTACACACAGCAACCTCTCTTTCGAGTCAACTTATGCAAATAGATGCCTAACAGATTCCCAGGCTAACAGATTCACACACAGCCTAACTATAAATAGAAGTTGAGCTCAGAAGGACACCCTCTTTTTTTTTTTTAAGATTTTATTTATTCATTATAAACAGAGAAAGAGAGAGAGAGAGAGAGAGAGAGAGAGAGCACAAGCAGGTGGAACAGCAGGCAGAGGGAGAGGGAGAAGCAGGCTCCCTGCCTAGCAGAGAGCTGGATATGAGCCCTGATTGCAGGATCCTGGGATCACAACCCGAGCGGAAGGCAGATGCGTAACCAACTGAGCCACTCAGGTACCCCAGAAGTACCCTCTTAATATATATCATCTCCTTGCAGGGAGAAGTGGAGCTTGAGAGAATCATTTGATTTCACTTTAAGATCAAATGATTTATCTGATTTTGAAACTCTAGTCAGGAAACACATTAAATCATTTGGAGTTAAGGATTTAAAAAAACATTCTTTCCATGTATTCTGAACAAGATTTTCCAATTAAAAACAAGTAACCAAGACATACCTACACTTGTCCTTGTGGTCTGCCACATGACAGCTGGGGAAAGGTCTGAGAAACCAGAATAACAAAGTAGAGCTTCAAATCACTAAGGTAGAAAATGGGCAGAGAGAAGCTTGAGATGCTGAATGAAACAGAGGCCAAAGGAGATTACACAAGTCTCATTTCCTCTGCCCAAATCCCTTCCATCGGTTTTGAGATGACTTACACCAAGCATGAATTTCACATTCACAGGGCAATCCAAACCATTGTCATGATGAAATTTCCTTGAGGGTTACCAGTGAGCACAGGACAGCTATTTTTGCCCCAGTCTCTCTCCTTTGATAGAGTCCCTAAGAATACTGCCTTCTAGGATATATTAATATTTCATATTATATTATTAATTAAATGTTAATTATTAATATCACTATCATATTATAATATATCATTATAGGTTATATTTTAGGATGCTATAAGCAAGGCATTTTCTTTTTTTCTTTTTTTTTTTAATTTTTATTTATGATAGTCACAGAGAGAGAGAGAGGCGCAGAGACACAGGCAGAGGGAGAAGCAGGCTCCATGCACCGGGAGCCCGACGTGGGATTCGATCCCGGGTCTACCAGGTTCGCGCCCTGGGCCAAAGTCAGGCGCCAAACCGCTGCGCCACCCAGGGATCCCAAGGCATTTTCTTTTTGGATGTTAAGCAGCCCTCAAGTGGAGTCACTGTCCATATATACACAACTATGTATGATGCATTGGGTTCTTAAAGTGTAGCCTCTTCCCAAAATAGGAAGTAAGAGCATTTCCTTTCCTAAGAACAGCCAAGTGTGGATTCAGCTCTCAGTCCTCACAAGGAAACTAAAGTGGTCCTATTTTAACCATGGTGTCTGGAAGAGGAATACACACACACATTTTAGGAAGTCACTTTGGAGCCATCTTCCATTCTTCCTTTCTCCTCATCTCCCAGATCTGATTAGTCATCAAGGCTTGTCAATGCCACCTCCTAAATATTGTCATAATCCACCTCTTTTCTTTCTGTCTGCATTACCATTGCCTTAGCTCAAGCTATGGTCTTTTTCACGCAATGACTGCAGCAGCCTCTTAACCAATCATGTCCACTCCAGCCCATCCTACACTTTGTAGCCAGATGGCAAAGAACAAATCTGGCTAACATACAATCCTGCTTAAAACCCTTCAAGAGATCCTCGATGTCTGCAGGGTGGAATATGTGCTCCTTAGAATAGCACAGCAGATCACAATCTGGCCTCTGCCTTTTACTAGCTATGGTCAAACCATACCTCTGGTCACCGGCACCTCTCCTTGCTTACTCCAGCCAAATCAAATACTATAATTCCCAGAAATGCCATGTTTTCTGCTATCACCAGGCCTATGCATGTACAGGGCCTGGGATGCCTTTATTACCTATTTCACCTTTCTTAGTCCTATTTATAACTGTACATGGACCCAGTTCACTCCCCAACTATTTTCCTACTTGCCCACTCCAGGATGGCCACATACAAAGATAACATTAAGTTGACTGTGTTGTAGTTGTATGTATGCATGTATATGTATGTCTTCCCCACTAGACTGTGAACCCCTGAGGCAAGAACTGTGTTTTATATTTATTAATGCACCTCTAGAGCCTAGGTCAGGGCCTGGGAGGTTATACTGTGGAGGCTGAGAAAATTAAGGCCACTCCACTTTAAGTTCAGCGTTATCACAAGTACAGCCATCCCAGACCCCTGTGAATAAGAGCTGAACTTTACCTTACTTCAGTTACAGGAAGAAAACAGCTTACAGCTTAACGTCCTAGAAAGCCCCATATTAGAATAAAAACAGGGGATCCCTGGGTGGCGCAGCGGTTTGGCGCCTGCCTCTGGCCCAGGGCGCGATCCTGGAGACCCGGGATCGAATCCCACATCGGGCTCCCGGTGCATGGAGCCTGCTTCTCCCTCTGCCTGTGTCTCTGCCTCTCTCTCTCTCTGTGACTATCATAAATAAATAAAAAATTTAAAAAAAATATTAAAAAAAAAAAAAAAAAATAGAATAAAAACAGAGCCCAAGCCAAGGGGAGGAAGCCCCTATTAGAATAAGAACAGAGCTCAATGCCCTTGAAGGCCCCATATCAAAATGTAAACAGAACTTGAGGAAGTGCTCCACCCCTTCTGGAGGTCCCCTAGACCAGTCCTTAAAACTAAGCTGAAACCCACCTCGGGGTCCAAGTCCCTGCTCCGCTGTGTCGCTGTGTCGGGTATACTTGGACCCAAGCTCGAGCTTGTAAATAAACCCTCGTGTGTTTGCATCGGTGTCAGCTCCTTGATGGTTTCTTGGATTCGCAATCTTGGGCACAACAATACCAGATAGTTGGCCTGCCATAACAGAATACTGTAGACCAGGTGGCTTAAGCATTAGAAATTTACTGCTCACAGTTCTGGAGGTTGGGAAGTCCAAGATCAAGGTCCCCATGAGGTAGGCTTCATTCTGAGGCCTTTTCTCTTGGCCTACAGGCAGCTGCCATCTCCTGTGTGCTCACATGGCCTCTCCTATGTATATACACAGGGAGAGAAAGAGAGCAAGCTGCCTGGTGTCCCCATCTCATGACCTCATCTAACCCTAATTACCTCCCTAAGATCTCATCTCCAAATACCATCCACTTGGGGATCAGGGCTTCAACACAGGAATTTGGGGGTGGATACGGACACATAGTTCATAAGAGTCCATAAGAGTATTGAGTCCATAAGAGTCCACAAGAAGATGCTCCATAAAATGTGATGATTAATTTAACAAATGACGACTTTGACTAAATATGTCCATTTCTTTTAAACAACTAAGGACAATTATCTACCCATCCACTACACTGGTCATTCTTAGGGAGTGTGTATAGAGCATATTTTGGCTCCCCCTTCCTAGGAGACATCAAGAAATGTCTACCGATACTTTTTATTATCACAAATGGGATGGGTGTTTACTGGCATCTAGTAAGTAGAGGCAAGGATCTTGCCAATCATCCTATAATGCAAAGGCCAGCCCCTCACAACAAAAAATTATTTGGGCCCAAATAATGCCAAGGCTGAGAAACTGCACTAGAATATAAGATCCAAGGTGGAAAATTTCTCTTGTTCTCTACTGTATCACCAGCATCTAGAACAGTGACTCACTCATGACAGGTGCTCAAATAGCATGGAATACATCAATGAATGAATAAAAGTACATGGGAAAATTGCATAAAAAGTCATTTGCCTTCTTCCTTGGTAATTCCTCCTCAGTTACTTCTTACCTAATGCTTCTTGCTCAGTTATCCTGGTGGCTTTTACCTATGTTTGTTCTATACATCCATTCTATCTTTACTTAGTTCAGGAGTCATAATTTCTAAAGGCTTCCCTGATGAAAATGGTAGTAACTAGTCACATGAGCTATCTACTTTAAATTTAAATTATTTAAAACTAAATAAATCAAAACTTAAAAAAAATCAAAACTTCAGTCAATTCCCCAGTCATACTAGCTACATTTCAAGAGCTCAACAGCCACATGTAATTAATGACTACCATATTAGACAGCATACGTATATTTCCATTTCTGCAAAAAGTTATCTTGGACAGTGCTGGTCTATAGACCTGAAGTGGGTTATTTCTCCTTCATCTTCATGAATAACAACTGGATATAAAAGGCATTTTACCTTTGCCTTTAGGACATTATCCTGACTGCAGCAGAGAAAGAGGAAGAAACACAATATTTGATAACTGTGGGGGAACCTTCCCCATTCAAATTAGACATAAACAGGAGAGAAATACGATGAATTGGCAAGGATATATATTTTCTTTGCCAGAGGAATATTCTATTGACTGAAGGTGGAAAAATTAGCAAATCACTTTGTGGTAGAACTTCTTACTTATTTTTGCTGTTTTGGTCATAAGAAAAAGTAAAACAGAAAAAGAAAGAAAAGTAGGCTAAAAGGGCATTTTAGCAACTGAATAACTGAATTCAGAAAAAGCTTCATGCAACAGAGTGCCTTACTAACCTTTCAGAGTTTAGTTTGAAAAGTAGTCTGAGATCTAGGCATGTTAGAGAGACAAAATTCAACAGTGCAAGGGTTATTTTCATTCTCTGAAAGAAACCGGAAACTGAGCAAAGAAACAAATATCAAATGCACACAATCACAAAATCTACTCAAGACTACAAAGAGCAATATTTTAAGCATCAAAGTGTCTTGATTTGGTTGCTTCTTAGGAAGATCCCTCCAATTCTACTAATGAGTGGGAAATAAGACAAGCAGCAAAGCAGCAGACACATGACCACTTGTATAACTTAAAGACATTGTGGACACTGTGGTACAATGGAATAATCCTTTATAGTTGAAGGATCTATGTTCCAAAGATGACCATGATATTAATGGACTGTATGAGCAAATGTCTGTGATTTTACCCCATGGTACCTCTTCTCTACATCAGAGTCATAATTCTGTGGGAATGTGAAATTCAGGAATAATAGATGAACGTTTTCACCAGCATGGTTTAGCACATAGAAAGTAGCAAATGGAAGATATTTTTGTTATTAATATATTTAACTTCTCAGCTTCTATTTCCCCCACTGGTTAAAGAGGAACAACAACCACTTGTTTTTTGTTTGGAAAAAAACCTGTGTTTTTCCCCAACATTGTGAAAAATAATAACAGAAATTAAAGTACTTTCATTCATATATCTAAGGCCAATTGACTTCTGACAAGAGTGCCAAGACCACTCAATGTGGAAAGGGTATTCTCTCCAACAAATGGTACTGAAACAACTGGATATCCACATGCAAAGAAGTAGTTTGACCTCTACTTCACACAATACACAAAAATTAATGTAAATGGATCAATGACCTAATATATAAGAGCTAAAACCAAAACTCTTATTAGAAAATAGCAGTAAATCTTTAAGATCTTTGATTTGTCAACAGATTCTTAGCTACAACACCAAAACCTTAAACAACAACAAAAATAAACTGTGTTTCATTGAAATTAAAAACTTGTCCATCAAAGGACATTATCAAAAAAATGAAAAGATAATCCACCAGATGGGAGAAAATATTGTGAATCATTTATCTGATATGGTTTAGTATCTAGAATATAAAAAAGACGCTTATAACTCAATAACCCCCCCAAAACCCAATTTAGAAATGAGATGATGTGAATAGACATTTCTCCAAAGAAAATATACAAATGGCAAAAAAACACATGAAAAGATGCTTAATTTTACTAGCCATTAAATACAAATCAAAACCACCATGAGGTGCCACTTTATACCCATTAGCATGACAATAATATATATATGTATATATTTAAAGAGTTTATTTATTATTTATTGAGAGAGAGAGAAAAAACATGAACTGGGAGAGGGACAGACAGAGAGGGAGAAGCAGGGTCCCCACTGAGCAGGGAGCTCAACTCAGGACTTGATCCCAGGACCCTGGGGTCATGACCAGAGCTGAAGGCAGATGCTTAGCCAACTGAGCCCACCAGCACCCAATGATATTTTTTATAAAGAAAATAACAAGTGTTGACAAGGATGTAGAGAAATTGGAACTTTAGCATATTGCTGGTGGGATATAGAGTGGTTTGGCCAGTGTGAAAAACAGTTTGATGATTCCTCTGAAAGTTAAAAACATAATTACCATATGACTCTGTAATTCTACTCCTAGATATATACCCCCTATAACTGAACATACACATGCATATTCATAGTATCTTTAGTCACAGTAGCCAAAAGGTAGAAATAGCCCAAAGATCAATCAAGGGATGATTATGGATAAACAAGTTGTGGTATACACATACAAAAGAATATTATTCAACTATAAAAAGGAATGAAATACTGATGCATGCTACAATGTGGATGAACCTCTGCCAAGTGAAAGAAATTACAAACCAAAGATCACATATAGTATGATCTCATTTATATGAAATATCCAAAACAAATACATCCATAGAGACAGAGTATAGATTTGTGATTGACAGGGGCTGTTAGAAAGGGAAAATCAGGAAAAGACTGTTTAATTGGTAAGGAGTTTTACTTTGGAGTAATGGAAATTTTTTGGAACTAGATAGAGATAGCTGTTGCACAAAATTATAAATGTACTGTCACTGAATTGTTCACTTCAAAATGGTTAATTTTATGTTATATAAATTTTACCTCAATTAAGAAAGAGTAAAATAACTTTGTCATTTATAAAACAAAGCCAATTCAGTTCCTCAGTGGAGAGGTACTGACTTGAAACAGTAATACCTTGTCTTTTAAAGATTTATTTATTTGAGAGAGAGAGAGAGAGATCACCATTGGGGGAAGTGCAGAGGGAGAGTATCCTCAGGCAAACTCCCCACTAAGCACACAGGCAAATGTGGGGCTCAATCCCACAACCCATGAGATCACGACCTGAGCTGAACCAAGAGTTGGATGCTCAACCAACTAAGCCACCGCAGCACTCCTTGAACCAGTAATACCTTTAATAAAAATATCTCCTGTTTGTACTATCATAGCTGTGCCTCATCCAATCTTCATAGCATCCTCCTTGGGAGACTGAGTCACAGAATGATGCTGTAACTTACCCAGGTTTGGGCAGAGTCCAGAATAGACATGGCTGACTTTGGGGCTACTGCTTTCTTGCCTTTTTATCTTCCAGTGTGAGCATAACACAATTTACCAGAATAGTGCACCTCAATAAGGAACAATGCTTGCCTACACCTGTATTTCTCTTCTCAACATTTGGGTTAAGGAAAAAGTTAACTATTTTGGAGATGGACAGCCTGAATCTGTGTTCTGCTATTGCTTCCTACTGACCATACAACATTGAGGAAGTTACTTGGTGTCCCTTAATCTTAGTTTCCTCATCTATACAACAGGAGAAGTAACAGCACCTCCCTCATAGAGTTGTTGAGAGGATTAAAAGATCAAGTGTGTAAAACATGGCATAAAGTATGTGGCTAATAAATAAGTGATATTTATTATTATTATAAACATCCTACCATCTATTCTTCATTACAAGAACATCTAAATAATCAGAAACTGTCTAAAAATAGCTTCAATTTCTTTTCATTCAACACCTAATTGTTTTGTATCATAAGGTTTCCTTTAGATCTGAGGCATGAAACAACTGGGATATTTATTTGAATATCATGGATTTAGCAGCTTCCAGTCAAAACACTGCTTTTCAGCATCATTTGTAATACCTACTGTCAAAATTTCTATAGCTAACAGCAGTAATTTTACATTTCACAAAACACTTCAAAATATATTTTCAAATTTATTCCTCTTAATAACCATGAGAAATAGGACAGGCTAGGACAATTGGCCCCATTTTAAGAGAAGTACTAGCCCCAAATCAAATAGTAAAGTTTGTCCATAGACCAGGATTCTTTCCACTATTCCTCAAAGCTTCCTGGAGGCATGTTTCTATGGACATGTTTTCTGTTACATGTCACAGAAAATGCAACCCCAACTGTCTTAAACAATAAGGGAATTTATTGGCTCACAAGATTGATAAGTCCAAAAGAACTTTGGTGTGACTCAAACAATGCCACCAGGTTCAATTTCCTCCCCAGCCCTTGGCTCTGCTCTGTTCCACAATAATACTTTCATTCTCAGGATGCATTTATGGTATTACCATTGCCAACAGCTCAGACCAACCAACACTCAGATTTAAGACTAGCCCAAATGGATTGGATACTTTTGTCTCAGCAGTGTTTCAATACAACTGGTTTACATGCCCAGCCAGTTATTGTGGCCACAGGGATACAATGCTCTGATTGGCTAGACTAAGTCACAAACCCATTTTTGTTGCTGGTGGAAAAGTGACTCCAACTCAAAACCCACTGACAAAGCATTGGAAAGGGAGTGATATCCCAGAAGAAAATTGGAGTGTTAGTAGATGTTGGCCAGTAAAACCCACAAATGTTTACTGCCCTCTGATAAATAAAGCTTTCCAGGTTTAAAATGACTGTCTTTTATGCTGAAGCTCATGTACCAGCAAGGTTCTGACATTCATGCACTGAATTATGCAAAACTCATGTATTAAATGTGTACTTTAATGCAAGGCCTAGAGATTCAATGATGAAGAAGACATTTTCTCTGCCCAAGGTAAGCCTATAAAGTGAAGAGATCTGAGTTGGATAATTTCCTATCTTCACACTACTACTAACTCCAGATTTCCCACTGCAAAAATAACATGAAATAGTTTGCAGGGACACACAGGCCATATACTCCTAGTGCACTCTGCAGGGTAGAAATGTCATCAGTTGCCATGACAACCTATTTAGGTTCTGAGGGTATGTAGCATTTTTCATACTATCAATCAGTAGATAGATTTATTTTACAATACTCTATAACACTGACCCCATGGAGAGGAAAATATGGATGAAATAACTAAAAGGACATTGAAGAAATGACCGTTTAAAATACCTATACTAACACCTTGAAAGTTTGGGAGCAGAGAAAAGTTTTTCTAAATATTGACTTCTATAACTTGTAACCATATGGATGGCTTTTAAACCCAGCAAAAGTTCATATAAGTGTGAAATGTTTCTCAACCACATCAGCCCACTGGGGACACTTACTTACACTGAATGTTATAAATAGAATGGACCTACAAGGTCATTGAGGCCAATCCCTTCAGCAGATGAAGGCTATGGAATCCACACAGCAAAAGCAGTATCCTAGTGACAGACTTCTTTATCAATATTCATTCTACAAACCAGTTAAACACTGATGACCTGTCCATTCAAGGGGGAATACTTAGGACACAGGGTGGCTCAGCAGTTGAATGTCTGCCTTTGGCTCAGGTCATGATCCTGGAATCCTGGAATCCTGGGATCGAGTCCCACATCAGGCTCCCTGCAGGGAGCCGGCTTCTCCCTCTGCTGTGTCTCTGCCTCTCTCTCTCTCTCTGTGTGTCTCTCATGAATAAATAAATAATTTTTTTTAAAGGAGAATACTTACAAACCTTGTAAATTATAAACTGTATACTCATTCCAAAGCTTGTGGCGTAATTTCAAATCACAGGAGTTCTCCATCTTGAACATGCCCTGAAAATGTGGTGAATACCTAGCACATTACAGTAAGTACCATTTTCCTGATCACTAGGGGATTCTCTTTGTTTTAATCCTTCTTATATTCTCTGATTCCCTGCCCCTTCAAGGGGTCTTGCAGACTTGTCAGGGGAAGCTGGTAACATTCTTGACAGCAAACATTGATAATTCAGTCCTGAAATTCCTGTAAACATTTTGCCCGAACTTAATAAAATATACTAGACTAGTTCATGAATGAATGAATTACCAGTAATCTTGAAGTTATTCATTTAATAAATGAGGGTAAAGTATGTATTTGTTTTGAGGACTGTAATAACAAAGTACCACAGACCAGGTGGCTTAAAAAACAAATATATTTCCACATGTTTCTAGAGGCTAAAATCTGACAACAAGATGTCAGTAGGATTGTTTCTTCTGAGGCCTCTTGTCTTGCAGATGGCTGTCTTCTACCTCTGTTTTCTCATGGTCTCTCCTCTGTGCATGTCTGTGTCCTAATCTCCTCAGAGGACTTCAGTTAAATTGGATAAGGATCCACTCATATAACCTCATTTAACATTAATTGCCTCTTTAAAGGCTATCTCCAAAAACAGTCACATTCTGACATACTTCAACATAGGAATTTGGTTGGCAGGGAGCACAGGCCCCAAATAACCCATAGCAGAACAATATTTATATATCTTAAGAAAAAATTTCAGGTTATCAGAATTTTACAAATTAGCACAAGAAAACTTTCTTTTCTTTTTTCCTTTCCTTTCTCTTTCTCTCTTTCTTTCTTCTTTCTTTCTTTCTTTCTTTCTTTCTTTCTTTCTTTCTTTCTTTCTTTCTTTCTTTCTGTTCAAGGCATGATCAAGGCTTTGCAGGGAAAAAAGAAATCTCTGAAATGTCATTTTCCCCACTGTGTATGTACTGCCTAGTACCCAATCCCCAGTACCATGACAACATGGGCTGGAACCTGAGGAATGTGACAACAGATCAAGCAGGATGAAAACCAAATGTCACAAAACTAACAAATAAGCACATGTTATTGGGAAGTGGCACAATCTGAATAATCCACTGTGTTATCTAGAGTTGTTTTCTATATTCCATAAGGAGAAAAGGAGAACTTTCCTACAAATAGTGCCCTGTTTAAGCATCTGTTAAATATGAGGTTATGTGGAGGGTATTATGAAAGTCAATGTAAAGACCAAGGTAGTACTAATCTCTCTTCTATTGAAATAGATTTCATATGCTAGTGTCATAGAGAATAAGTAATTTAACAGCCACACAGACTGAACAGTTTATCCCATTCTGGACCTTGTGTCTGAGAATGTGTTAAGGAAGGCCCCCCTTAGGAACCAGAGATCCAAACAACCTAAGATGACCTCCCCTTGTTTTGCCAGACCCTTGTTCACAGTGATGGATGCTGAGTGACATTTCTTAGTCATCTCCTTCTTGTAGCCTCTGCTTCTACCACTCTAACTACAAAGCTTATTGAAATAGGTCACATTCCCTCTCTCCTAGAGTTCTTCACACATGCTAGTGCCTCTACCTGGTACTTCCTTCCCCTGCCCATTCTCACCTGGGCAACACTGTCTCCTGGTCTTGTTTGAACTGTCAGTATCACAGAACTCTCCCTGGGGTCTCATATTTGTTTTAGGTAGTCTGCCTGTGGGCCATTATAGATACTCCTCCATCATGGTACTTATCACTATATTGAAATTGTTATTGTTAATTGTTCACTTCTTGAGAATATAAGAAACTTGAAGCAGAGAAGGTCTTGGTCGTGGTTACAGCCCCAAAACATAACACTCTTCCTGCTTCTCAAAGAATGGCAGTTGAATGAGTGGCAGATGACACAGCTGTCCTAAGAACTATGTCAAAGATTCAGTCATGAAAATTGTTTAAAAATGTTAAGTATTTGTATTTCCACTTTTGTGGAAATAGTCTTTTATACCCATGAAATGAAACAGAATTTAATGAAGCACAACTGATGTAAAAACTTAAAGTCAGATGTTAAATTAAACTTAGAAATCTAGTTAAATTTTTTCATCTTACAAAAGGTGACATGAGGATGAGAGAGTTCTAGAAACCAACACAACTTAATGTTGGGAGAGATGGAACAGAACATAGATCTTTTGACTTCCAGTTCATTCAACTATTTGGTAGTACCAATTAAGCATATTTATGTGCCAGGCATTGGGGATATAAGGGTGGATAAGAGAAGTGAGGATCCTGTCCTCATAAAGCATATGTTCTGGGGAGAGAAGACAGACAACAGACATGTAAAAAAGGAATTACAAAAAAAAAAAAAAGACACACACACACACACACTAGAGAGCTTGACACTATACAAAGAAGTCAGGGAAGGTCTCTCTGAAAAGGATGTGTTTGACCTGAAATTCAAGTGTCAGCCACATGAAGATCTAGGGTGCAATAAAATAGGGAGAAAATTGGAGCACTGAAATCAAAGAAACAAAGCAAGGACAGTGGGAGTGTAAGGAGAACAAAGATAATCATGTACAATGAGGCTAGAGCCACAGGCAGGGGCCACATCACTTAGGGTCTGGGATGCCAGGGTAAGCAGTATGGATTTATTCTAGGTGCAATGGGAAGCTCTGAGAGGGAGTGATGTGACTGGTATATTTCCATCTCATAGGTTTTTTTCACCAAAATATAGTGTTTTGCTTTATCCTGTCATTACTGTTGAGCTAGAAAGTGAACCGGGATAAAAAACATTTAAGAATTAATATAGCAAATGAACCAAGGATTCATTTCTAATGTATTTCCCAGAAATAGGAAGGTTTTGTAGCTATACACAAATAAAGCTTGTGTGAAAATTCATTGTGAGAACAATCTGACTGGAGCCTAAGTGCTTAAACCATAAAGTGCAGCTAGGCCTTGCAAATTCCACCAAGTTATGGTATCCAAAATAGTGTTCCGATGAGGATGCTCTCTGCCAGGGATGTGCAGAGCCAGTGACTGTTTACAAAGATTATTCAAATACCAGCCCTTCTGCTCTTGGCTTTGTGCTTTATCCTAGCTAGTCAATGTGCAGAAGAAAAATGTTGAGAAAAAGCAGCTGAGATCTTAACAATTGCCCTTAAACATAACTGGTCACTCAAGGCTCTGGCTTTCCACTTTATATTAAACATGAATTCAGTGAGTTTAAGTGATGAATTTCTAATGATGCCTGAAGTGAAACTATTTTCTTTCTTATCTATTCTAATACTTCCAATCCAAAATTTGGTTGGTGGAAAAGGGATGGGGGGAAGAACACTAGGAGAAATAGGATGAAAAGTTGGAGACACTGATTACCCTACAACATGCAATTTTCCCAACTGCCTCTCTCTGCCCCACCCTTTCCTATAAAAGCATGAACTTTACAGTGGAATACCTGGGCATTGCGTTCCTAGGCTTTGCCAAAAGCCTTCCTCCTGTTTACTCCTCACCTAACCCCAGGCCCAAG
Source organism: Canis lupus dingo (assembly GCF_003254725.2). NCBI lineage: Eukaryota > Metazoa > Chordata > Mammalia > Carnivora > Canidae > Canis > Canis lupus. The sequence goes on along the minus strand of NC_064244.1, from coordinate 37,735,010 downwards.
GGATCCAATTTCTACCTTTAAAGATCAACTAAAATAGTTGTCGTGACCTGTTTGAGATGGTCAAATAGTGTTTACTGATAAGGAGTGTCTGGTCAGTTGGAAGTAGATCAGGAATATGATTTCAGCCTCCAAATCCCAGGAAGTATCAAGTCTGAGAATGCCCAAGGAGTTACCCTGCCATATAGTTACATAAGGAGGGAAGTGGCAGGTAAAGGAAAGCTCCTAGGAGGAGTCTGTGTCGACTGGCACATCACAGGCTTAGGTGGAATAGCCCCTGCCTCACCCCTCTGCCTTCCTCTGTTTCTCATAGCTTTCACCCTCTTTCATCAAACTTTTCTTGCCTCTCTATTGGTTGCTACTGAATGGGTGGTGTTGGACAGGTTTTGTGAAACAGGTGCCTGCTTGATTATTTGCCCCAATGTGAGGTATGTGTCATCATGAAATGAGATGAACCATAACTAGTGCATCTGGACCACAGGATAATAAGGAGGGGGGAAATTCTTGCCTTTTGACAACTAGGGGAGAAAACTGTCACTTGTAAGTGCAGATATTTAGAACAGATCATTGAGGTAAGGCATTCAAAAGATGCCCTACCATGGAGGTGATTTTTAAATCCTTTCCTCAGTTCAACTCATTAATACCCATCTGACCTTTAAGGACTTTTTTTTTCCTTCTTGGCATATTGTAACAAACTAATGTCCTTCAGTGACAATAAATTTGAGACAAAGTAAGGAACTAACCAACTATGCCTCATGATGGGAAAATATCAATCACTGCCTGTGAGCCACTGCTTAGGGCTAGAACAACCTTTGTCCAAACTGAAATGCTCTGTGCTTGGTGCAAGTTTGTTTTTATTAAGCTGAAATAGCTTTAGGAATTCTCAGGGTGCTTCCTAGTTGTCAAGTAATTCTCATTGTGGTCAGGCACAAGGACTAGGACAGGCATATCATTTGCTAATGCAAATAGCCTTGTTTGCAGGGTACTTACAATGTGCTTCACCAGAATGAAACAGGGGCCAACAATTTTCCTACTTTTTAGCAAATCTGCCCTGTAAATAGAACCAAGATCAGCTTTGTTTTTCATCCAGTCCCTGGAACAGTCAAAATTAACTATGATTGCCAGTGGGGCTTAGTACCACCTATGGCTTCCAAGAAGCTACAGGGGAGAGATGACTCACAGCCTGAGCAGAGAGTCCCATTGTCTTGGGTCTTTCCAGGCATTCTGCTGGAGAACCCCACAGCTGCCTTCTCCCATCCCAATCAATTGTGTAAAAAAACAGAGCTGTTTGCCAACAAAAGCCCAAAGAAGTCGTCATAGTCAGGGAAGCAGCTTCCTGTGGATGAGACACTTGCTAGAATGGGTGGCCCTGGAGTTGCAAGTTCACAGCTACTTGGTGAGCAGTGAAAAGCAGAACCTAAGTTCCCATCTTAGCGGGATGAGGTCTCTCTTGTGTTACACAGAAAGGAAACCAAGACAGGGGTCCAAAGAAGTCTTCAGGCACAATGAAGGCTTATTTTGTGGAGATAGTTACCGGCAGGTCACCATCTCTACTGAGGACAGAACGAAAGGAATGAGGTTCACGCCGTGACAGCAGGGATTAAGGCATCCTGGAAAGTAATTTTCTAAACATCACAGGGTCCTAGGAAACTCTTTTCAGCTCGCAATCTTTTCATTGGCCTGAATTCACCCCAATCTCCGGCAAATCATGGTCTATAGGACACCATACTTAAACTTTCTGTTGATTTTACCATAATTTCCAGACCACATTTTATGGAGAAAAATACTAAAATCAAATGGGCTTTATTTAACATGGAATACTAATATCCAGAGGCAATTACAGTAAAATGGCTTAAAGCTTGGCCTTTGGAGATAGAAAGTTGTAGGTTCAAAGTTATAGGCTTGGTTATTTTATGTCTATGATCTTGGGCAAATTACTTAACCTCAGTCTCCTCATGAGGAAAATAAGATGTGTAAAGGGCTTAAGAGAGCACCTGTTACACTAACGTACTTAATAAATATTAACTAAGTATTATTATTATTACTATTTCTATTCATTTCTGAACTCTACTCAGGATACAAAGAAAAATCTGGCTTAATTCGTCCCTGAAAAAGAATAGGAGCCAAATGCCTGAATTCCCTGATAGCTCTCTGTGTTCTTGCCAGCTCTGCATCTGCTGAAGTGTAGAGCAGTTCAGCCGTGAAACAGTCTTCATCCAGCCGTGTAGATGGGATCCAGGGACCAGGAAGGCACCCCTACCTTTTTCTCTAGTGTCAGTTTCCCCAAGGACATCATGATGATCAAGCAAACCTGCCACCTGTTCGCTTTAGTGAGATTCATAATATAATAACTGCCAACGTGCAATGATGCCAAGTTCACTGTTGTGGTTTCTCAACACAGAATAAGGCCCATTGGTTTTGCCTCCTCAATTTTCATCTATAATTATACATTTCTGCCTTTCTCTTTTCACAGCACGTCTACATCTGCCAATTCAGATGTGTCATGGTCTTAGTATTCTTGTGACACAGATAGGAAAGGGACTACCGTGCACAAATTACACTGGAGGGATAGTCCCCATTATCAGAGTATTTTCAACCAGATCACACACTATTCCAAACTCACAAGGCTGGAGTATTCACTGAATACAAAGGATACCCAGATAGTCATCTAGAGTGTGCAAAAGACAAAATATAGCTATTAACATAACAATATTATTGATATTAATTGATATTTATTGGATGCTAATTACTATTGGTGAGATGAGGGCCTTCTCCTGGTGTTGCTCTATCTTTCCACATCAGTCACTAGGGAATAGCATTTTTCCCCTGCTTTCAATGGATGAGGGGGTTGTTATATAGACAGTTCATAAATACTTTTTCTACCCTCCTACTCTCTTTTTCCAGAAAGAAGTGTTATCAAAAATCCAGTGGATTTTTCAGAGCCTGCTTCTAAGTTGTGGGTCTGACTGCCATATATTGAAGCTTGGGCTCTACATTGCCCTTCCAGGGTATATCCCAGGCAGTAAGGCACCAGGGGGATGCACAAGCCTGCCTCCCAGGCCTCGCTCCCTGCTTCTCATACTATTTGAGCTCACTGCACATGCACATGGTGGAGCAAGCAGACCCTGAGTCTGCTCTACCAGCTTAGTATTGGGATAGGATATTAGAAGTCTCATGTATCTTCATTTCCAGAACTACCACTTATGCTTTGGTACTAATTACCACAGAGTCCTGCATTGAGGAAGTGGGGCAAGAAAGACTAAGCGATATGTGTGGCAGGTGGGCTGAATGATGACCTACCAAAAATGATTATGCCCTAATCCCCAGAATCCGTGAATATGTTGTCTTACATAGTATATTATTTTTCTAGGGGTACCATAACAAATTACCACATATCAGTAGCTTGAAACAAGGGAAATTTATTCTCTCTCAGTTCTGGAGGTCAGAAGTACAAAATCAAGGATGTCAGAGGGCAATTTCTTCACAGAGGAAGAATCTGCCCTATGTCTCTCTCTTAGCTTCTGGTGGCTGTTGACAGTTCAATCCTTGGCTCTCTTTGACTTGTGGACACATCACTCCAATCTCTGCCTCTGTAGTCACATGATATTCTCCCTGCATATCACTTCTGTTTCTGTGTCTTCGCATGGCATTCTCTTCCTAGTGTCTGTGTCCAAATTTCTTTTGTTAAATAAAGATACCAGTCATTGGATTAGGATCCACTCTTACCCGGTATAATCTCATTTTAACTTGATCACAAAGGCTGTATTTCCAAATAAGGTTATATTCACTGATACTAGGGATTAGGACTTCAACATATCTTTTTAAGGGACACAATTTAATCCAGATTATATGCGACAAATACTGCAGATGTGATGAAGGATCTTGAGATGGGGAAATCATCCAATATGTCCAATGTAATTCCAAGAGTCCTTATAAAAGAGACATAGGAGGGTCAAAGGTCAGAGAGGAGAAGGCTATTTGACTACAAAAGGGAGATCGCAGTGATGCAGCCATACTCAAGATTTACCAGCAGCCCCAAAAGCCAGAAGAGAAAAGGAACAAACTCTCAAGAGATTATCTCATGAACTCTTCTAAACAACCCTTTACAGCAGGTACTTATTATTCCTAATAAGAAGCTGAGAAAAACCAGGTCAAGAAACAACAAATAACTTGTAGTTAGCAAGTAATGGAGTCAGATTTCGAACTCCTATCATTTTGACTCTAAGACTTATACCTTTCTTCATCAGTAATCCATACTCTTACTCTGCTCATCTATAGTCAGATAGATGACTTCACTGGACACAGAACATAAAACTTGGTCTAAAAATGCTGCAAAAGTGCCACACTTGTCGTTTGTCTTTATACAAGAGAAGTAGCCACTGTTTACCTGGCCACCTGGGGTGGGGGGGGCAGGCAATGACAGAGAGGCCAAGTAAACATCTTTCTGCCAAAAATGTTATTGTGAGATAATCAACCAGTCCAGTAAAGCATCTTTTGAAGCCAATCAACAGTTACTGGTGCCAGTATCCAAACTGGCAGAGGACAAATAACAGACTTGGGCACTGCATGTGCCAACAGATTCTGGCTTATGGACCAAGCTGACCTTTTATTCCAAAAACTGAATATGAGAAAATCATCCTCTCTTCTCCATTTCTTTGAGCTATCTTTGAGACATTGGAAAGGTGTTCAATGTAGAGTGTAAGCTCCACAAAAGGCACCATGTCTGATACTCACTTCTGCTATCAGGGGCTAACAAAGTCCCCAGGAAATAGGTGCTCAGCAAATATTAGATAAATGAAGAGAACAGGAGTCAACTATGCTTGGATCCAGATTCTACCATATATAAGCTGTGTTAACTTGAGTAATTCACTTCACCTTACCTAGCTAATTTCCATATCTGCGAGGCAAGATTTAAAATGTGGGCAGCAATAACTTTGTCTTATGGAGCGTTACAGAACTAAGCAAAATGTTCTGCACATAAGTAATCTCTAAGTAAATATCCATGACTGAGTCAACAGATGAAGGGATGGATAAATGGATGGTAAAGGTAAGTTGGACACATTTTTGTTGCCCCAAAGCAATGCTAATACTGCAAACATACATCTGTCTGCAGAGTGCCCCAGAAGCTCTACATGCTCCCACTTGTTAATGCTATTGGACTCAAGATAGCCACAGCTTCCCCAAGGCCATATTTACTGGGAAACAAATTATAAAAGTATGACTGGAATGATTTTATCTCCTTTTCACACACATTGGTTTGTGTGTCTGTGTTTGTATCTGTGCATTTTGTGTGTGTTTCAGTTGAATACAGGAAGACGTATAAGCCTACATCATGGAAAATTTAAATGACCATGCAAGTTTAGGGTATTTCTCCTCTGTGAGGGTGCTCATTTCTTTAATTTCTTATCAATATTTCTGTTAAGAATTTAATACAATTTATATTGCAAACCCCCATTATGAAAATCATTGTATAATATAAAAGTTTAAGTGAATCCCACTTTTAGTAGGAGTGTGAGTGTGATATAGAGATCAGAGCAGCAATCAGAGCTTGGGCTGTCACTAACCACCTTGGTAAAGGAATAAGGCATTTTGCATCTTTGAGTTTCAGCTCCTTTATCCTTAAAAGGAGGGATCCATACTTGACCTTCACCTTGGCCTACATGGTTCCGCCTACCTTTCTAAACTTTGGCCAACTACTCTTCCCTTCACTCGCTCTGCCCCAATAACACTAGCCTTTGCTCTGTTCCCAAACACATAAAGCTTTCTCACAGCTCATGGCATTTGCACTTGTTGTTCCATCTGCCTGGAAATGCTCTTCCCTCAAATTTTCTTATCACTATCCTCTCCTCTACCAGGTCTCAGCTCAAATGACTCTAAACAGAGAGGTCTTCTCCAGTTGCCCAATTTAAAGATGATATCCAATTACTATCACATGATTTTGGTTTGCTTTTTCCATAGCATATTGGATATATAATATTCTCTTGGTATTTGTTTTTTTTTATTGTTTTCCTCCTCTCTTTAGATGATAAGGTCTGCACAGGTAGAAACCACTATCTGTCTTGCCCATCACTGAATCCTAGCACCTAATACAGTGCCTGGCATACAGATGGTATAAATGAATGATTTCTAAATTTTCCTCCATAAGTAATGTTTTCTACTATGTTAAAATCCACTGCTAATTCATTCCACATCTCTTTTCCCCTAAAGCTCTGTGACCAATAGTAAAAGTAGATAAACACACCAATGTGTTACAGGAGGGTTCATGTGGTGGGAAGTTCCCTGCAGCTGTGCTCTGGACAAGAGGTTCTGATACAAGCACTATGTTTGGAACTCTAATTGATCAGATGCTAGAGCCTTAGGCAGCCACCTCTTTCTTCCCTCTCGGGCTCTGGATCCCTTCCTTGTTTCAAACCAGTAGGGATATCACACCTGTAAGTCACATGTGGTGAACATCTTTCAGGAAGGCCTTTCTACTACTCTTCCTTCTTTACTGCAAAGCTCTTGTCCCATCCAGCAGGCTCCTATACCCTCAAGAATTCTATCTTGATTTATCCAAACAACCTTTATCTGTTTGAAACAGAACTGACACTCTTGTTATAGGCCAAGGGTGAAGGGTATCAGGCAGAGAAAACAATATATATATTTAGAAAGTAAAAATATTGGAGTGAAGAGACACAGAGATCATAGCTGTGTCTATTTTATGGCTATGGCATTATGAATGGGGGATATGGGAACATAGGCAAGGCAAAATCATAAAATATTTGAACTCAAATTTATAGATTCTCAAGGGAGAAATTCTAGCATCCAAAATTCCTTAGTTCTTTTTCTGCTATCACAGGTACAATTGATCTGAGATCTTTCCTCTGTGCTGATTTAGAAAATACAGGACTGCAGCATGCATTTGGTGCTAGAAGCAGGGCAGAGGATGAGAAAATGAGATGAGTATAAGAATATCATAATAATTGTTGCTATATTCATGAGAAACTCATTTTTATGTATGAAATGCTGTTTGTTCATCTGATTTATCAATCAGACTAGTGAAGATTACAATGAGTGCATTTCATGGCCTGGACTGGCTATTAATGAAATATACTTCAACATTTCAATAAGATTTCTAGAATGAGGAAAATGTTCATAAATTTTCGTTATATATTCAAATGATTGCACCTCAACAAATGTACTTGTAATTGATATGGCAGCCCCCAAAAGGGTAAAACATAACCACTTTGCTCACTGAAAGCTGCTTCTATTTAAAAATGATCGGAGAGAGCAAATTATAAAAGCCAGAGAAGCCTAATGACTGTCGCTGGCTCTCCCTGCCTCTCTCTCAATCTCTGTCTCTCTCTACATATGTAAGGTTCGATTTTGTAGTACTATTAGATTCTAAAAATTCCAGGAGAAAAAATTTCCAGTTAATGGTGAGCTGCTTATAACTCAAGGATGGAGGAAATAGCAATGACTTAGATATAACTTGGGGGCACAACATAATTTCATGTGAATCATCTTCTATGTTAGATAACTGATAAAATTGTACATATAGGTCATGAATGTTCCTAAGGCTCAATATGCACAGTGATGGTATCACTTTAATCTTCAAATTTCTCCAAGCACCAGGCATCTTGTTTCACACATAGTAGGAGTTCAGTCAACATTTGCTTCAAGAAAATATGAATCAGCCCCCTGTTCCTCTGTATTTGCAAACTTGCTGTCATTTCTCTCTGGTAACCTACAGGAGAGATATATACTGGAGACTTTAATTCACAGGCTCCAGTTGAGAATCTCCTATTTTACTCTTACAGCAAAGGTTTCAAAAAGTTATTATATATAAATATAAATGCAAAGTACTGCTGAAATACAACAACAAAAACATGGTTTTTGGTAATGAAGACATTTCCTAAATCTTGAAGAAAGTAAAAATATTCTGATAAAATAGTACAAATAGTTAAAGCAGGTAAATCTATATGAGTCTCTCTCCAGGGTGAATTTACAGTAAATGTGTGTACATGACTATGTGTGTGTAATATACTCAAAAATGTTTATACAAGGAGCTTATTTGTATTAACTACTCCAAACTTTTTATGGAAGGATACATTTTCACATCTAGTCAAGCTTCAGAATTTGTGAGTAAATTTTAAAAACAACTTGGGGATATACGATAACTAATATTTTTAGAGCTCATGCTGAAAGGACTTAATGAGGAATTAGCCATGAAGTAAAGCAAATTCCCACTTTCTGTTAACAACCAGCCTGTACTCTGGCTATGTAAATTAGCATGAGCTCATAATCATGCCAGACTGAAATAAATCAGACTGGACATAAACAAAAGAAGATTAAGGAAAAGCAGAATTTAATAAAAATGTTAAAGTGTGTATACTAATAACAGATGTAAGCAGCTCTCCTCTTTACTACCTAATATGTTATCACCATTCCACTATATATATGAAAAATAGTAGTAAGCATATTACTATATATTTTTTAAAACTATAAATTGGCAAAATACCTACTCACTATTAGAAAATAAAAAGTGAACAAAATACACCAGATAGGAGGTTTTGCTACAGGATTTCCATTGCTAACAATGCACAAAGTTAGTTAGTTAATAAGATAGTCCACTGGATTTGGGTATGAAGAATGAAAAATAATCAAATCCATGGTTTCACAGTTCAGCTATTTTGATTACCTGTTCATCAAACCAGCCTACCTGCATGCTGATGTACTAGTTGCCAATGTGAAGGCTGGGATTTAAGGCCTCATATGACATGTACTATACAACAGGTTCATTTCATTTTTTTTTGGATCATCTCAAAAAGAATCTGAGACATGTTCTCCTTATTAGCATGGGGAATTTTTTTTTTTTTTACACGGACCATTTGCCTATGTCTCCATCATTTCCGAACTAATACAAGTATTTTTATAAAGTGAACCCAATAATGCTAGAAAAAAAACTCAGCAAATAAATAATAAACAAAGTACTGTTTATTTATTTTATTTTATTTATTTTATTTATTTTACTGTTTAACTGACTGGAAGATGTTACAAGTCAGTTTACATCTCAGAGATTGGAAAGCAGGCTAATTTTTCTTTCAAACAGAAGCACTGATCAGCCCGAAACCTATCTTGAGCCTGTTTGAAAGACACAAAGTGATGCTTGGGTTTTTTTTATTTTCAATATTAGGTTTGAGCAGAAGGCCGGATGTGGATTTCAGAAGTGACCAAATGTATTATTTAGGCAAGTCATCTGTAAACAATCTCAGAAAGCTTCTGTACTTATCTCTTTAAATTGAGTCTCTGAATCCTCCATTACCAACTAGAGAAGAAAATACCAGCTAAGGTTTAAGACCACAAATAACTTCCCACGTCTTTCCCAAATCAAGATCCCAATCTGATTTTTCTTCCCAATCTGAGTTTTCTTTAACTATCTAAACACAAATGTCACTGGGATATAAATTATTAGTTTATCAGTTTTGGCCAAGGAACTCAGGTGATAGCTATCAGACCCCAAGATTAAGTACCAAAAATAATGTGTTTTCATAATAGGTGGCCCAGGTGGGCTTTATGACTCTAGGGCTCCTCACTTATATCAAAGGAATAAAGATGTTGAGAGCTAAAAAATAAAGAGAAGATTTTTACAGTAATTTACTGGATAGAGCCACTGCCATGTTGCTATCTTGTTTCCTTAAAGGTATAGGAGGGGTAGAGTCCTTCAAGAAGCCTACCTGGAAAATATGCTAGATCCCTGGAGTTTGAGAGGCAAAGTGGATTGAAGTATGACTTCCCATTTCCTTCTCCTGCTCCCTCTCCCTGTCCTCCCCCTCTCATACCCCCAAGCTCTAGAACAGGGTGGGCAGACTTTCTCTGCAGAGTCCCACTGAAAAAATTCTAAGTTTTACAATTCATGTTGTAGTGTCTTCCATGTTGTAGTGCAAATGAATGGCTGTGGCTGTGTTTGAATAAATCTTTATTTAAAAAATAGGCAGCAGGCCAGAGTTGGCCCATGGGCCACAGTTTACCAGTGCCTGACCTAGAGGGTGATAGGTATCTTGGGAAGCAGAGCCTGGAGAGTGGCTGTGGTAGTGTAGTCAGCTTACTTGACTGCAGCTCTTAAGCAAAGATGTTTGAGGGTTTCCCATGGTCCAGAGTAGGACCATATAGGGAAGACAAAGCCAGCCTGGAACTGCCTGAATGGTGTCCCAAAGAACTACCTGGGAGGGCACTAGAACTCTAACAGGGAAATTACCGTGGAGGAAACTGCCAGAAGGAAGGATATAAGTAGGAGGGTATGAGTGAGGAACAAAGAATTCTACTAGAGCCTACAGCCATCCATGCTGGGGTAGAGAGAGGACCTAGCAATTGCTAGTATCCATAAGATTTTTACTGCCTCACAATGCCTTGAGAGGGTCTCCCCATGAGCTTTCTGCTCAAGGCAGAGAAGAACTTCCTTCAGTCGATAAATTTTAAAGGAAGCTTAGAAAACAAAAATAAACTGGCATTTTGATTACATTTCTTCAATTATTGGGTTCAATATAACAGATACAGAAACATCCCCTCCCCATGGCTATACATGCCTTCCCCACTTTGGGTGAAGTCAGTGCTTCTCACGGATTAGCAAGCACAAGCATCACCTGAAGGGTTTTTTTTAAGACCTAGATAGCTGAGTCCCACTCCCAAAGATTCTGATACAGTAGGATTGGGGTGAGACCTCAGAATGTGCATTTCTAACAGGTTCCCAGATAATACTGATGCTTCTGGCCCAGGACTGCCTCTGAGAAACAGTGGTTTAACCCAAGCCTGGTTTCTAGCTGTGACTTGTCATCTCAGCTATAGGACCTTCCAACTTCAGCTGGGCACACTTTAACACTTTAGTTGTTCACAGGGACCATTAGTCACTCTGGTTCAGTTTTCAGAGAACAGCTATGGCTTCAGAATTACTCATTTGTTTTGCCAACACCATCTATCTCTTCCGGTATCATGGGCAACTTTCTCAAGAAACCTGGATTTTCTGGCCTTGCCTTTCCTTTCTTCACATACAACATGAAGGTAGTTGCCTGCCAATATCAAGCACTTTACACAATGTCAGCAATCCATCCAGTGCAAGAAAGGATATTGAAAGGAGTTTACTGACATATTGTCTGACATTGTCATGATCCGTGAGTGGCAGAAAATAGACACCAGTGAGTAGGCCGATTTCCATCTGGCAAGAAGATGGCTGTAACGAGCACCAATGTGAAATGACAGATAGTAATAGAAACTAGAAAGTCGATGGGAAAATTAGTTTTCCTCATTTCACATCTGCACGACAGGGGGAGCTGCCAATCAAGGTCTCCAGAGAGAGAGGCTTATCTGGGTTCCCAACCACGTGCAAAGCCATGTTCTCCTAAGTTAAAAAAAAAAAAAAAATCATGGGAAAAAAATAGAATCAGTCTGTTAGAGAGCTTTAAACAAATGTGGGGCTGCGAAACAAGCTGTCACAAATTGGCACAGAGAATGCAGAAAATCAATGTGAAATGAAAGCTGCCTCTCGCAACAAAATAAAGCCAGCAATTAACTCTTCCCGTCCTTGCTGCAGCCTACAAGCCATTTAAACACCAGAATGCAGGTTGCTAGGGAATGGGCCAATGCTTTAAATACACAGCCTACTCTCTCCTATAGCAGGGGTGGGTGAGTGGGTAAGAAATAGGCATGCAGGTGGCAAGGGAGAACTAACTTGGCTTTCATATACACATATCTAAATATATCCAAATATATATTTTATATACATTTATATACACCCATATGCATACATAAATATATGTGTACGTATATGTGTATATATGTATATATGTATGTACACATACACACTAACACACTGAATGGACACAGGAGACTATCAGCAGAGGTTTCTTATGCTTGCTGCCTAGACTGAGCAGGAATGACACATGAATATAAAGGTATCTTACAGAGTCTTCATATTCTACAGCAACATATAAATCCACCACTTCAAAACACAAATTAAAGAAATAAGAATTCAGATTCGCCGTATGTTTGGCTGTTCAACTATAGCTCTGTTCTGAAGGATCTATACATGATAATAAATAAAAGGAGATAACTAAAACAATTGCAGAAGTGCTTAATGGCATTCATTAAAAGATCAGGATATTGACAGATTTCACTAAAGTTTGAAGAACAGTGCTCTGAATCAGGATGTAAAAACAAGTGCAAAAAAGATGAGCTATAGTTCTACCAACAGAATTCAAAAGGGTCATTCATTGGGGTATCAACGTATTTGTAAAAATGGAAAATCATCAGTACGTTTATGTGTAAGCACCATATCACTCAGGACACTTTCTGCTGCAGTAACAAACAACCTCCAAATCTCGGTGGTTCAGTACACAACAAAGGTGTACTCTTTGGTTATACTACATCCAGTGTTTGTCAGCAGGGAGTCTGTTAATCATCGTCATTCAGGGGCTCACAGTGATGGAAACTCCGTGTGGATATGTATTTCCAGGCACATCAAAGAAACAAGAAAGGAAACAGAAACTCAAATACTAGTTCTTAAACTTTCTGTCCAGAAATGACACAAGTTCTCAGGTTCATTGATCAAAGTAAGATTTAAGAGCTCATACCTGAAGAAGAATTGAAGAATGAAATCCTACTGTGTCCCCAGAAAAAGAAGAGGTAGAAATATGTAGTGTACAGCACCGATGACAACCCCAATCACTCCCATTTCTTGGGAACACCGGCAATAAAACTTAACCAGTCTAAGTGTTTCCACTGCAGGTCCACCTCTAACCTATTCATATAGCATGGAGAGAGAGTGAAATTTTTTGTCTGTTTGTTTGGTTTGTTGTTTGTTTTTAAAATATTTTACTTATTCGTGAGAGACACAGGGAGAGAGAGGCAGAGACACAGGTAGAGGGAGGAGAAGCAGGCTCTAAGCAAAGAGCCCAACGCAGGACTCAATCCCAGGGCCCCGGGACCACTCCCTAAGCCAAAGGCAGACGCTCAACCACTGAGCCCCCCAGGTGCCCCTGTCTGTCTGTTTTTAAGATAAATCTTCTGGTCCTATTAGTCTCATGTTTCAATACTCTTCAGTCACTTTTCATTGAACTTACAATGAGATTGAATATCCTAAATATGAGTTTAGCAGGCTTTGCATGATCCAACCCCTGGTTACATCTATGACTTTCTCCTTCTACTCATTATTGATCTGATGAAAGCACTTCCCACCTTGCTCATAGTTGCATTGGTCTACTTTAAGTTTCCTGAATTTATGAAGCTTTGTCCATGTGCTATTCTCTCTGCTATTTCCTTGTGACCTAGCTTATTCCTATTCATTCCTTCAACATCGGGCTTTCACTCTCTGTTGTATCTCCCTTACAACCTTACTTTTTCCTTCACAGCAATTAACATGATTTTAATGATAAATTTATAATTATATAGTTATTTACATGTTTAGTATCTTTCCCCTCTGTAAATTCCCCAAGAGAAAGTATGTTTTTTTCTTACCCCTAGATATAGCACTTAGCATACTACTTTCTATACAGTAAACCCTCAACTATCACACGAAAAAGTGAATTAGAGATACTTCTGCTAATATCTAATAAATCAACAAATAAGTTAAAACATGTATAGCACAAGGCCACTAATTTGGAATTTAAAGTGAAAATCCAAATGTTAGAATTAAATGGCCTTTATATCTTTGTCTACACTTCAGAATTTGTACAGAAGATTCACATCCAGTGTGATAAACGATCCTTTGAATTCACAGTAGGTACATCAGTTAATGAAGTTACCATTTTACAGCAAGATAATAGAAATTGAGAGAAATGAAGAGACTCGCCCAGTATCATACTGCTGGTAAGAGGTAGAGCCAGAAGGTGAATTAAGAGAATTCTCACTGTACATCTGCCTCACTTTCCACATGCCATCCTGTCTCTCGATTCAAGAAGGTCAACCTTAGAAGTAGTCATGTGGGACAGTGTTAATGAAAGAAAAATTATTAATATAACACCTGGGCCAGATTCTGTATAGATATGCAGAGAATGACCTTCAGTCTCACTAAGCATTTCAGAATCTCTGCCCAAAGGAATTGTTGGGCAAAAGAAGAACTTCATCAACGGTTCAGCTTTATAAATAGGTCTATTCCTGATATCTCTAAGGACCTTATAAGTTCTACCTTTAGATCATGCCAAGGTATATTTCTAAGAAGTCTTTATGAAATACCTGTGGTATTTTTAGGGGTTATATATTAAGCTATGACCACATTTATTCAAGAAATATATTTTGAGCACCTACTGAATGCCAGAGGCTGTGCATAATGCAATATACCAGGTTGGCTGGAATGGTCAGGAGGAGAGGCATATATTTTAATGGGAGCAAGGATTACAGTAGAAGTGCACAGTTAGAAGTGCACTTCTGGGTGGAATCCCATTGGGGAAGATAGAGGAAAGAAGTGAGTAAGCAGTAATTGTTGGGAGCAGAGTGGGAGTGGGGTGGGAGGAGGCTCCCAAAGGCACCAACCACCTTGGAATAAAAAGAAGAAACACAAAAGAAGTAAAAAAAGGGATAGGAGGATGAGAAATGTCACAGTTCTGTCCCAGATGTGATGAATCAACTTGATCCTGGTTTAAGAATACTGTTGTAGCCAGTTTGAGTTCTTCTCATGAATTTGTTTAACGATGTAATGACGGAATTTTCAGCTATTATAAAATTGAGCTCCACTTGCAATTCCCAAGCACAGGCTCTTCCAACCACCAACTAGAACTAGATCCTCCTTCCTTCTCTCTCTTTCTCCATGGGTTCCAAATCCAAATTTCCCCCCTTTCCTTCGAATATATCACCATTTCTATTGCCTGCCAGAGGGTACCCTCAAGGCATGATTCTCCATATTCTCAAAAAAGAGATATAAAATCACTATAAGGTAGGCCTAAACCAGAAAGAAAAAAATCCACCTGACTGGGCAGATAGCCACGATAACTTCTCACATACAGAAAAGGTGCTAAATAGCTTGGCTGTAATTCTATTCACATTCAAATAAAAGAGCTGTATAAAATATTAAATGTGTATAGCTACTTGCTTCAGAGATAAATGATAAGACTCATTAGTCTGGACAAAAGAATTTTTTAAATATGAGATTAGGTAATGATATCCTCTAGAGGCTCTGTAGAAGATAGTGCACATTCAGAGATAGTCTACAAGCTAGAATCCAATTTTAATTAGGTCATTGCTCCAGCAATAACCAAGACCTTTGGAAGAAAGAGAAACTATTCTTTCTCACAAGCAAGGAAAGGATCAAATCACTTCTGAACCTAAAACCTTCATAACCAACAGAAAGGGCAGTTTGATACAACCAAGAGAATTTTTATCAGCATGCCCATACTTCACACCCTGTATATACTTCTTATAATTTTCCTGGCTGTCCCTAACCTGATGATGTCTGCCTTTGGAAATCATTTATTTTCAATTACTTGCTCCCAGAGCAGAAATGTCCATCTATCCTACAATCTACTTAGTCTGTTGCAGTAGGCAACCCCAGAGGGAATGTGCCTATTGGGAAGGAGGGAAGGAAGCTACCCTCAGTGAGGTCCTTCACAACTACTGTGTATAGAATACTCACCTATGTCCATTATTCCTCATCATTTTTTTAACTTGCTCTATTTTTCTCCATGGCATTTCTATCCCTCATTTACTCTCTCTCTTTCACACACACACACACACACACACACACACACACACTTTTAAAATCTATTTTATTTACAGAATGAAGATTACATAAGAATGAGGTTTTTATTTAATTCATCAATGAGGTTGTCTCTGTCATGGCAAATGCACCCCAAATATGGTAGATGTTCCACAATTATTTGTTGAAAGAATATTTTTCCCTAGGTTGCTGCCTCACAGCATGGCTAGGAAGAAGAGACAGAGTAAAAGGCCAAAAAAAAAAAAGTCTAGAAAAAAAAGTCTAGAAATTATTTCATTCTGCTCTAAATCATGAAGGCTGAAAATGTAAATAGGGGGTTCAACTCTCAGGCCTAAAGTTGAGGTTAAAAATCTCTAGAGCATGTATTAAATCCAAGACAATATCCAGAGAGAATGAATAAAGTAAAAGGTGAAAACTGGTAAGGAAAGGAAAGCAATAGTACAAAAGAAATTAATTTATTTTAAAAGTACATTCTTAAAATTTAGCTTTTTTCTGATTAATAATAAATGTGTTTTTATAATATTTAAACTTAAAAAGCTAAGAAAAAGTAATGGAGTGTGTAGAAATGGTAGCTTTCTAGCATTGTGTCCTTAGGCACGTCACTAAATCTCTAACATCAGAATTGCTGACTGGTTAATTAAGTGGAAGAGGTCACTAATAAATTCCTAATATATAGGGTTGTTGCTAAAATATGTGTCCTTTGCCATTCAGTCCACCCATGGCAAAGCTCTTGGTGGGTCATGTTTCAAGGACCAAAGATCAACTCTGAGAGCGACACTTTTAAAGTCATTTATGTGAATGACAGACATTCTTACACTCCTGAGCTCCTTAATCCCTTCTCGCTGCTGAGAGACTCTGTGCCTAGCTGGGGCTCATGCACAACAACAAACCTATGGGTTCCTTGATTTCCTTTTCAGCAAAGCAAAGGAGTAACCAATTCTTTATACGTTGAATGAGTAAGGAGCATCCTTACTCACTGAAACAGAAGGTTATTACCCTGGGGTATTTGTTTTAGTGTAGAGGAAGGAGTTCGGACTTAGATTTAGAAACAGAGATTGAACCTTGACTTCACTACTCAGTACGCGATCTCAAACCAATTAATTATCTTCTCTCAATGAACCTGTTTCTTCATCTGTTGAATGGAGATAGCAAAATAGCTCCCTCATGAGGTTGCTGAAAACACTGAAAGGAATACTATAAATGAAAGAGCTTTGCAGTTAGTAAAGGGCTTTCCAGATGTAAACTACTTAATCTGGTTAGCCTGGGGTTGTCTTGCAATAACAATAACACCCCTTTACAGTTTACCAAGTACTCTCATGCATTACTTCATTTGGATGCAATATGAGCTCATGTGATTAGTTCTAATTTTATGAGGAATGGCAGCCCCCCGCCCCCGCCACCCCACTAAAGTTTCAAAAGCATTTAGAATGCGTCTTCCCTCATTCACTATGCAATAACTGATCATCTCTTATAAGTACTGCATTAAACTAATAAATTTAGGAGATATTTTAAAATGACGATATGTTCTCTTGTCTTTTGCGAACAGACTTATTCATTCATCTAGTGAATGTGTATTGACTACTTACAATTGAACTACACAATCATATGAGCAAACACAGAGTTCAAAGTAAGATGTATAAATGAAAGAGAATAAATGTAACCATAGTACCATGCATTACCACAGAATGGTCAATAATGATCTAAGAACACTGAGAAACATACCAATTTCAAGTCATCAACTGCCAGTCTTTTTACAATGCCTAGAAATTTCTGGAAATACATGCCCAAGAAACACCTCTTGCCACTAACTTCACGCAGGTATTTGGGGTTTTCTGGGATTGGTGACCAGTGCAGCTGGGATGCTTCAGCGATAGAACTGCCTTTCAGAGTATGTGAAGTACCAACCCTAGACACACACTCAATTCATTACATACGGCTTTTTACAATCAACTGAGAAAGAAAGTCAACAGGTATTCAGGTCTACAGAAGACAAAACATTCAGAGAAGAGAATAATAAACCTTGCTCTTAACTGTGTCTTTCTGCCAATCCAGTAGGCGTATTCAATTTCTCACCTTCTGTTTATACACATTTCTAAAGATACGATCTCTCAGTAGCAGCTACATAATGTGAAAATATTATAAGAACAATCTTTAAAATCCCAAACAATGATTACTAGGAAGTACAGTCTTACTGTTGACCACCAATATTTTTAATGAAGAACAGATGACATATGACTCTTTTGAAAAGTAACTTTAGCTTTTTAAAAATAAAAAACCCTTACATGATTTGAATGTTAGCAACACTTCTGTGCAACACTGAGTACCATTCATAATACAGGTGATTGTTTCAGAGGCAGACATATATACTCTTATAAATTTGGGACTGGAGCCAAGAGTTGATTCTGTCTCTTCTGAGCCACTGGATAAGTAATACATGAACTTGGCAACATAGGGTGGCCATATTTTCCATTGTGAGAACGGGAATCAGAGAAAATCACTCTATATTGTTGGAGTGGCATGAAGCAGATGTTTAGAGGAAATATAGATATTTAAGATGGACAGAGCATGATGCTATTTGGTCCATTCCCACCATTGTCAGTGAATGTGGAGCAATATTCCAAACAAGAAAAGGGAGCTACACCCCCCCGAAAAAATAGAAGTGGATGTGAGGGAAACAAAAAACAAATCCCTATCTATGGTTTGATTCCAAAAATATTTGCTCCTGATTACATTTTTGTTATCAAAGTTTGTGGATATTATGTACTATATTCTCTTCACTGAAGTCCTCAGTACAATGGAAATACTTTTCTGAATTTCTGTGCCTCATATTTTGCCTTATATTTTATTGAAAGTTGTTGATACCCTCAATCAACATTTCCCTTTAGTGACAGCTATAATAAAGGCAAATAATTTTAAGCTCAAACAGTATTATTTTACAAAGAAATGTGAAGGGGATCATGATTCATGAGTTTGCTGATTGTTTATTCCCATCTGCAGACATCATCCCCGTCAGCGATAACAAAAATGATAATGCCTCACTTATCCGACTGTCATACTTCCAGCAACGAGTCCAAAAGGGAATGAGCCTCTAAACAGCCAGGACACCACAAAATATGTACATGTGTTCTAAGGAAGGCTCATCTTATAATTATATTAAATCTCATGTCATCTCATTTTACACACCTGATTATCTACTTACCCATCCTGAAACTTTAAAGAGTAGTCAAGTGACCATCATTAAAAAGCAGAAGCAGGAAAACAAATATAATCCTAAAAATTGGCCACAATTACCATAAAAGCCCATTAACTTAGTAGCATTTAGTCTCTACACTAAATAAATAGTGCTAAAAATATTAGTAATGCTTAAGGAATTATTGGATGTTCCTAAAACTTATCCCGAGTCATCAGAAAAAGTTCTATTATGTTCAACAGATTTTATCTTAAGATGATAGCAAAGTAGGTACTATACATTGGAAGATTCATATTCAAGGTGGAATTTTATTTTAAAGTTACTTGGAAGGGATCCCTGGGTGGCGCAGCAGTTTGGCGCCTGCCTTTGGCCCAGGGCGCGATCCTGGAGACCCGGGATCGAATCCCACGTCGGGCTCCCGGTGCATGGAGCCTGCTTCTCCCTCTGCCTGTGTCTCTGCCTCTCTCTCTCTCTCTGTGACTATCATGAATAAATAAATAAAATCTTTAAAAAATAAAAAATAAAAAAAAAATAAAGTTACTTGGAAAATATATTTCTTATGGACACTTTATTACAAGGCATTAGTATATTCAAAAGTAATGCAGCTAATGCTGCTATTTCCAACAGATGTTCAATAGAGACAACACAGAAAGGATTGCAAGCATGGACTAGCTGACCTTCTTTCCCATCCTTCTTCTCTCCAGTACTGATACCTTCCCTTGGTCTTCTTACCAGCTTTTCACATCTGCAAGGGTGTTGAAAGTGCATAAAATTTGTATAACTATTACAAGGAAATGTTGAGGACCCATTTTGAAAGATTTGAATATATTAAAAAATGAACCACCATGTGCCACTTGATCAGCATGGAGGAGCATGGGAGAAGAGTGTGAAACACATAAACTTTCCATCTTAAGTCCTCTCCCATTTTATTGGCTTCTTCCAGTTTTTCTCTGGAAAAAAAGGGGGGGTGCTATTTTTCCAATGTAGAAGGACTAAATATTCAATCAAGGGAAATCATTGTTTCATAACAGTCAATTCATAGCTGCCACGTTTACTATTATGGTTTTTCTGATCAAAGAGATGTCTACAACTTGCCATTTTTAATGAATAGATTTTTACATACTTATCATAATATTGGTTTTTAGGCCAATTCAAGCCCATCAAGATTGCTGCGAAGCCTCAGCTGCAAATGGTCTTAAAGGCAGATGACATAACTGGTACCAAATACAGGAGATGACAGGTACCATAACAGGTACCAAATACATAAGATAACCCTACGATCTGTCATGATAATGCCTTTGAAAATTTCTAACATACAACTTTCATTCAACTCTCCAATGAAAAACTACCAGTCACCATTTACTTTGCAAACACTGATTCTGGAACCTGATGGGCTATTGTAAAGAAGAAAGAAAGAAGAAATAAAAAAGAAAGAAAGAAAGAAAGAAAGAAAGAAAGAAAGAAAGAAAGAAAGAAAGAAAGAAAGAAAGAAAAGAAAAGCAGAAAACCTCTCCTGAGAAAATATTGCAGTTTTAGGAAAGCAATGTGTTCAGCTGCTGTAATCATTCTAATTACTTTAGAATGTTTCTTTTTTTCCCCTTCACCCTCTAGGGCCTTTTTGCCTTCAAATCAGCTACAGAAACAAAGCAATTTAGCACAGTAAAAAGCTTATTAACACATGATGCAGTTCAGTGGCATGAGAAAATGCTAGGAAGAAAACAAGGAATCCATCCCATGAAAAAAGTTAGATCTGAATATTTCAAATAAAAGAAGCCGAGGAGTGAATAACTCAACAAGATGTGAGAAGAAAAGTCAAGATGGCAGCTCCAATTACAGAGAAATCTCAGCAACGTGGGATGGAAGATGGCCATTTAATTCCTCAACTCATCCAGCAAATGCAGTTTACAGCCTACGTTGGCAATTTTCTAAATTCTCATCTATCATTTAGAAGAGTCCCCAGGTTCTCTTCAACTGTGGTTTCTTTTATTTTCTTTTATTTTTTTTTTAAGATCTTATTTATTTATTCACGAGAGAGAGAGAAAGAGAGAGAGGCAGAGATACAGGCAGGGTGAGAAGCAGGCTCCATGCAGGGAGCCTGACTTGGGACTTGATCCCAGGGTTTCCAGGATCACACCCTGGGCTGAAGGCGGGGCTAAACTACTGAGCCACTGGGGCTGCTCTCAACTGTGGTTTCTTCTGCTTTTTTCAAACTCATCTGTACGACATCAGGAAAGGTGAGACAGCCCCATTTATCTGTGAAAAGTGAACTTGAAGGTTTCTGCTTCTCTGCAGAGGTAATAATAAGGAAGAGTAAGGGTATGTGCCAAAGCTATCTCATCATAGAATACAGTCAGAAGAACAACCTGATGCTCTCTACCAGAGAATTCTGAGGGCCTGGAATGGAAAGAAAATAATGTATGGAATAGTGTGCAAGATGTGCAAAAGTGGGACAAAGCAATGTCAAATTCAGTGGTGACTTGTCAATTTTTTCTTTTTTTTTTAAGATTTATTTATTCATGACACACAGAGAGAGAGAGAGATAGGCAGAGGGAGAAGCAGGCTCCTCACAGGGAACCTGATGTGGGACTCGACCCCAGATTCTGGGATCACGTTCTGAGCCAAAGGCAGACATTCAACCACTGAGCGACCCAGGTGTCCCATCAATTTTATTTTCTTCATCAAAGTAGACTGTATCTGAACAACTCAGTGTACCTTCAAAATATAAAATGAGTAAATTCTCAAATCAAATATATGAACATCAATGGTCTTGCAGTGGATACAGAGAAATCTTTTTTTTTTACAGAGAAATTTTGAATAAAGATTTCATCTCCTTAAGAAAAAATATTCATTTATTCATTCAGCATTTGGCTATTGTGCATCTACTATATGTTGGGCATGGTGCTAGCTCTGGATATGTGAACATGAACAAAATAAATTTTGTTTTCTTGGAGCATGTAGTCTAATATGAGAGAAAGACTGGGATCCCTGGGTGGCGCAGCGGTTTGGCGCCTGCATTTGGCCCAGGGCACCATCCCGGAGACCCGGGATCGAATCCCACATCGGGCTCCCGGTGCATGGAGCCTGCTTCTCCCTCTGCCTGTGTCTCTGCCTCTCTCTCTCTCTCTCTGTGACTATCATAAATAAATAAAAAAAAATTTAAAAAAAAAAGAAAGACTATAAGTCTATTCAGTACTCATTCTTTCAAAGCATGTTTAGGGGGCCGCCCCTGTGGCACAGCAGTTTAGCGCCGCCTGCAGCTTGGGGTGTGATCCTGGAGGCCCGGGATGGAGTCCCACGTCGGGCTCCCTGCGTGGATCCTGCTTCTCCCTCTGCCTGTATCTCTATGAATAAATAAATAAAAATTTAAAAAACAAAAACAAAGCATGTTCAGGGAACAACTAAATACAGTAAGCTCAGTAAGAGGAGCCTAGGTATGATGTCAGTGGTGAGGGGTGTGGGATCTAGGAAGGCTTCCCAGAATTGCTATGTCTGAGCAGGATTCCAAAGGTGAATTCTATATTATGGTGAATGGCATTCTAGGCAGAAGAAACCACACTTGCAAATAAATGCATGCATGAAACTGGCACACTGATGAAACATTAAATTTATATGTGAGGAAAATGAGGAAAATTAAATATGTAGACTTTTATGATATAGGGCTTATTAGTGCTGCAAACACTTAGATGACTGGTTTATTCATTTATCTACATTTTGTTTGGTTTGAATACAACTCCCTTAGCATATTTCTGAAAGGAATGACGAGGATTTGAAGCTACAACCACTCATTCACATAAGCTAAAATTCTCAATATTAGAAACTAACCATAGGGGAAAAAGCAGGGATACTCTTATTTGGCGCACTTTGTACAGGCTATCTTTGGGGAACTTTAAAAGGAAGAGTGAATAGCACCATGTTGATATTTTTCTGTCATACCTGTACAAAGCAGTCTATCTGAAAAACTGTCAACAGTTTTATCTTTGAAAATAAAATAGCTATATTCAGGGATGTGGGATGTCTACAGATTTCTCCTAATGAACTCCTTGTCTCTAATCTATCTGGATGATATCTTTGTAGTTATCCTACAAAGGAATCTTCCAAAGCTTCCTTCAGTAACGCACTAGTAAAGGCCATTTTCTCATGGCCCTATGGTCACAAGGTTTACGACAAAACACTCAGATTTATCTTAGCATAGTTCTACTTCCATCTCAGGTAAGTTCCTCTTCTTCCAGAACACGAAAGATTTCTTTTTTTTCAAATCCCCTAATTCTCATCCAAAATCCAATCCTGTGTAAACACAGCCTAAATAATAAAGAGCTTCCTTCCCATGAATTCCTTGTCATCAGTGGAAATAACTGAGGAGTGTGGCCACCGAGTCATCATAAAAATGGGACACCTAATGGGCATGTACCTATCTGGAGGATTTTATGATAAACTGTATCTACTTTTGAGCACAAAACATACTGAGGGAGAAAACTCTTCTGCAATATCCAAAATACTTATCACTCTCTCCCTGGGTAGCAAATGAACATTTACTTTGAAGCCCCACACCTAAGAAAAAGCCTGCAATTAATATACAAAATCCCATTTCATGGACGCTTGCATTTTCTCCTGCAATGAACGCTAGTTGAAGATCAATGCATGTAAAAAGTCATCTAAGACAAAGCAATCATGTGTCCATATGCATTGAAGTGGAGAGAATAGGCCCAATAATACTTTGGTCCAGCACAATCTGTGTCTGGTACATTAGCTATTTACTTGAATAATTTAAAAACACAAGTCCGTTCTGCTGCCCTGACCAGAGCTAAACCTAATAAACTAAATCTGCCAGCAATGATACATGTGAAATGGTTTTAACGTACTTAAAAACATTTATTTAAATCACACATTAAAGTAACAAAGACACAGAAAGGACACAGTCAATAAAGGTGGATTCTAAAGCTGTTTAAAAAAACAAAAAACAAAGAAAAAAACAATACAGATTGGCTTTAGCATATCTGCGCACATCTGAAACTAAGTAATTATTACTCTAACTTGATTACAAAAATGAAAACCACTCTGTTACAAGCTTTTAGTAGAATAGGAGTTTATAATGGCTCAGACCTGGTACTTGAGAAATTAAAAAAATAACTTGATCTAAATCATATAAACCACTTATTTTTAAAACCTGACAAAGCAAGAAAGTAGGTTTGGTATATTTCTTACTTGACTATATATGGATTCATTTACACACATATCAGTCTTATTTTACTC
The DNA here is from genome assembly GCF_003254725.2 of Canis lupus dingo. NCBI lineage: Eukaryota > Metazoa > Chordata > Mammalia > Carnivora > Canidae > Canis > Canis lupus. Next base: position 37,710,891 of record NC_064244.1, on the reverse strand, counting down.
CTGTGTCTGGAATTCCTTAATTGTAAATTCATCTATTGCTTTTCACTAAAGATTTTTAACACACCTTCTCTCTTTAGCCTCATGGCTGGTAGTGTTCCTTGCCCTGGAGAAGAAGAAGGAAAGAAAAAAGGAGGGAAGGCCACATCCTTTGAAATTCATGAAAACATCCTCAAAATCTCAAAGTATGCATGGAAATCTGGATAGATGCTGAGTGGTTACGCTTGAATTTTTTTTAAGATTAATGCCCCCCCCAACAGATTCTATGTGACAATATGTGTATAGATAGACACACACACACACACACACACACACACACACACACACAATTTCCCCTAGTTGCAATGGCAAGAGGGAATGAAAACAAAGTCTGTAAGAGAAGAGATGGGAAAGTCAATAACTCCGTTAACTGTATAAAATCCTGGCATCGTGGAAAGAGACTTACCAGGTGTGGAGGGAAGGAGGGTTTTGTTAATATTGTTCTCTTATGTCCCTACTGATTTCTGAATCTGAATCCTAGATGACAATCAGCACAGCAGACTGCAGAAGACTTGTCAGCAGGATATTTTCTTCCCACTATGAAAGGGCTGACCGATTTTTAGATAATCTTGCTAGAAGTCTAAACTTAGAGAGGGCTTCTCTCCTCCCTTCTTCAACCTGCAGAATCTTAAATGTGTGCAGCATGTTAGGTAGGTTTAGAGAAGAAACGGTTAAACCAAACTACGGACTGACTCTGGCCCCCAGAAGTACTTTTTTAAAAATTATGCAATGCAGTAGAATTAGTAAATATCACATAAGGTTCCTGATTTTCATATTCTATTGAAAATCAGAGTAGCTGCCACAATAGCCCAATTTCCTGCCTGGTAGCCATCAGCTAGAGTTTAGTACCAACTTTAGCCAGGACATAAATTCAAAAGACTGCCACGGTCTTCACCATTCCTTATAGTCTGACACCCAGCCACTTGACTCATATCTGTTCTATCTCGGATCTCCATAAACACTTAATTTGAGGATGTCTGAGTTAAAGATGACCAAGGAACCCCAGGGGAAAGTAAAAAGTTCAATCAAACATCAAGTGGATATTTCTCATGAATAGAGAAAAGCTCTCTGAAGGATGGCCAAAACCAGAAAGCTAAGATTACAGGCTTGTAGGAGCAGGAGGAGGAAATGAGGTGGGTAAGAAGAGAAACCATTCCCCAAAAGCCACCACCACTTCTGACGTTATCGCAAATCTGAATGGGCAGATGTATGCACCGAGGTCTCCAACAAAGGATATTCTATTGGATTTATTCTGCAAGCTTAAGGGACTAATAGAAGGATGGCTTAATTAGGGATGGCACAAGGAGCCCAGCACTGTGGTCACACGGCACCACTCATCTTTATTTTGTTAGTGACAACAGACAGTGAGATGGTGCTTCCTAGTTTACAAACTTCACCACCTCACCATCCTTATAAGCTTCTACCAGAAAACCAAACAGACCAAGAATATTGCAGGATATTTTTAACAGAAAAAGTAGCCCTCACAGGAAGGATTCATATCCTACTGTATAATGCATTTCATTTGGAAAGGTATCAATTGATACATGACTCTTCTCTTAAGAATCCCTGGCTATATTCTATAAATCAGAGTCCTTAATTCATCCTTCCCTGTTTTCTCTGTGTAGCCCAGAACCCTCTTCTTCTCCTTACTCCTTTACTGCACAGCATAGCATCCTTCTGAATGGCACATGGGTGCTAATTTCACACCTGGAACCCAGAGGCTCATTTCTCCCCAGTGGAACTCTTATCAAAACATTTTCTCAGCAAGGCCCAGCTCCTACTGTAAAGGAATCACTAGACCAACTACCAAGATTATAACATTTTATCTATATCATTACACATGGACCCAGTATATTCCTTTTTGATAAAGATTGTACCTTCTATACACACAGTATAAAATGAATGCTCTTGGAAACATGTGTCAGCAAGAAGCTAAATCAGAATGAAAAGAAGAGTACTGGGATCCAGATGTCCCAAAGAATTTATAACCAAAGGAGTAAAAAAGTAGAAATGAGTCAGAATAAAGAAGGTTTAGCTAAGAAAAAAGGCTTCATGTGGTAGTCCTCCCTAATATTGGCCTTAGAAAGCACGTCTCAGGGCTCCACTTCTCCATTTTCAGATGGGAGCACTAACGCAAAGTTCTTGGTTGGTAACAAAAAGACAAGCACATACGACTAGTGAAATAAGAACTTTCTTTTTCTCACAGGATAGCCAGGGTAGTTCTACTCCATCAGTCTTTCTGGCACCCAGGTTCCACCCATGTGGTAGTTCCTCCATCACCCAGGAAGTTGCCCTCTTCTGCAGACCAGCATGGCATTGCCATATCCATGTCCTTGATCAGGGGAAGAGAGAAAGGAAGTCCAGGATACGCATTTTTCTTGTAAGCAAGTAACTTTCTGTCACGTGTGCTTACATTTCATGGGTGAGAATTAGGTTACGTTACCACACTTCTCTGCAGAGAAATATGCAACTCTAAGCGCCAGTGATTCAGCTAAAAATCTATTGTAATTAAAAGAAAAAGGAAAAAAAAAAGAAAAAGAAAATAGTTTGGGAGAGACTGTGAACAGACTGCCATAGATCTCAAGAAGGTAAGATAACTTGCCAGAGATCGTGTGCTATTCCAAGTATTTTAGGATCCTAACCAAGGGCTTTAGCATTCTTCTCTATGGTATCTCTCTCCCTAAAGAGCTCGGCAAAGAATACCACAAACAGAAGAAATGAGACCTCAGGAAGTGGAAAAAGAGATTCTGAATGAGATTTTTCCCTAAGAAGGTCATAGCTAGCCCAAAGCTCTCACCAGGAACAAAGCTGTAATGCATTGAGGTTTGCTACACAACTGACCTAAGTAAAAGACCTTGCAACAGATGCATAATTGCTGGGGAACAACATACAAATCCATGCGGAGCAGGAGACTAGAGCAGTCCTGAAGTGAAAACCCTGAGAAAGAGGCTTCACTTGTTTTTGTTTTTGTTTTTGTTTATATTTGAGTAGAAGCTAAGAAAGTAGAGTAAAAATAAACCTGTCCCCAGTGGAAAGCACAGCACAGAAAAGAGTCTGTGGTAATGAGGGCTACAGGTGTATCATTCACATTAGCTGAATAGAACTTTATCCAAAAAAAAAAAAAAAAAAAGGCTATTTTGTTTCTTGGGAGAGCATGGAGACCACAAGACTGGCCACAGGCCACTGAAAGAAATAAGAGTCAAAGGAGTTATCATCTAATACCTCTTTGCTTTCCTTTCTACCACACATGGGCAAATTTCAGTTCCATTAGCAAGGAAATGAAAAACTAAAGGTTCTACTGTGGAAACTCACTCTAGTAAAATAATTTGGATCTATAAAGAAATTTGAAATACTTTACCTTCTGTCTTTCACCTAGTCTGCATCACAACATTTACCAGCTGATGCTATTTTATCTTGTGAATTTTTGTATCATTTAAAATATGAACCTTGCTATTCATCTCATCCTTACCTCCCCCCCCCAAAAAAAATACTGGATTTTAATGTCTTCAGAGGTTGAAATTCTTTCATAATCTCTCTCATGTCCCAATGAAACTAGAAAAACCCATTGGGCATCATTCATTGCCATCTCTTTCAAAGCATCAGGTCCTGATTTTACACAATGCTTCCAATCTCAATCATTTCTCACTGGAATCCCAGCATTTCATTTTTTGAGATAATTGTCACTTGGAAGGCCGAATAATGCCCCCTGAAAGGCATCCACATCTGAATCTCTAAAACTTGTGGATATGTTACTTTACATGGCAAAAGGGACTTTGCAGATGGGATTAAGTTAATCTTGAGATGGGGAGAGTCTCCTGGATTATCCTCGTAGTCTCTAAATGTTATAATAAAAATCCACATAAGGAAGCAAGAGGGAGAATGTGATTTAATGACTAAAATGGCTGCTGGAATGAGACAGCCAGGAGCCAGAGGCCCCTGAAAGCCTCTATAAACTATAAGAGGCAAGAAATAGATTCTCCCTTGCAGCCTTCAGAAGGAACCATCCCTGCTGACACCTTGATTTTAGCACCTTAAGACTTATTTTGGACTTACAACTTACTTAGAGAACTGCAAAAGAATAAATTTGTGCTGTATTAAACAACTAAGCACATGGTATTTTGTTACAGCAGCAATATAAAACTCATACATGTGTCCTCCCAATTAGCAATGTAATCACATAGGCTAATTTTACCAATTATCATATATAAATCAAACAAGAAGATATGATTTGCCGTTTATAATTGTCTGAGCCAGCAGTTCCATATCTACAAATACTTCCTAGGGATGCTTACACAATGGGATCTCAAATATCCATTACAAAGAATGAGAAATACCTACAAACGTTGACCTCTACGCTGATATGGAGATGATATACCATCTAAAAGGTAATAGGCAGCAGCATACATACAGGAATCGAATATATGTCTCAAACAGCTTAGAAGGATACACACCAAATTGGCCAGCATGGTTATCTCTAGAGGATAGGAGTAAACGATGAACTTCCTTTTCTTTAGTTCTCTATTGGTTTATGTTTCATTTTTGTTTACAATAAACATTATTTTAACAATCTGAAAATGCATTTTCCTATCTTGGACAAAAGCCAAGTTTTATGCACACAAAGATTTAACTTAGCCCATGATTTTCCAGGATTGCTGTACCTGCCAGCCCTGTCTTGGACTCTTCCAGCACCCCACATGTCAAGGTCCTTCTGTTTCTATCATGTTACTACCAAAAGCAGTCTGTTTTATGGGAGAAATGAAGGTACAATGAAGTCAGTAATGCCAAAGAATTTAATATACGAGCCTCCATTTTTTACCCTAACCCAGTTCTATCCTGGTTTTCTGTATGTTGGTCCATGACACCACCATCACCTACCCAGCTGCCTAAGCCAGAGTGTTTGCATTGTTTTTTTTTTGTTTTTTGTTTTTTTTATTTATGATAGGCACACAGTGAGAGAGAGAGAGAGGCAGAGACACAGGCAGAGGGAGAAGCAGGCCCCATGCACCGGGAGCCCGACGTGGGACTCGATCCTGGGTCTCCAGGATCGCGCCCTGGGCCAAAGGCAGGCACCAAACCACTGCGCCACCCAGGGATCCCTGTTTGCATTGTTTTTAACACTCTTTATCACACATCCCATTGTTCACCAAATTCTCCCTTTCTATCCCCTCAGTTTCTCTTGAATCTACTCCTTGCCCTCCATTCCCATTATTGTTAGTCAGTTTAGTTCAGGTTACTTGATCATGTCTTCCCCAAACAAAAGTAAGACCCTTCTAGCTGTGTTCATCAACTATAAATGGTGTTTACCAGACTCGCCTCAGAGGAGGCAAAAATAAATGAATAAATAAAGTCACTGCCTCCTTCTTACACATCTTCACAGGCTCTGTATTCTGGTCCAAGAGCCCTCAAAGGGCCTGGCATAGATTTTCATGATCCGGTACTTCCAATCTTTCTGTCTTCTTGTTCTTACTATTCCCCAGCCAGACCTCTTGAATTCACTTGTTAGAATAATACAGAACTCCTGCCATTGCCATGCCATTAAACATGTGGTTTCTTTGGTTGCTATTCCCATCTGGTCTATCCAGTAATACCCCTTCACTCTTCAGGTTTTGACACAGATTCTGCCTCCTCTGTCACCTGAGTTAGGCTCCTCAATCCCTAAGCTCATAGTATCTCCTAACATGCCACAGCTGTAGCTGTAGGCTAGAGCATCTGCCATTATGCTGTAATTGACTGCACAGGGAATCTGCAGCTCCACCCCTATCCAATTTATGAACTCCTAAAGAAAACACTGTGTATCTATTTATTTATGTATTCTTTAACACATGGCATGGTGTCTGGAATAAATGGGCAATGAATAAATGGTTACCAAATGAATTCATAAATAAATGAATGAATAGCTAACGTTTATTGGAGGCTTACTCTGTAGAAGGCAAACCTAATGGAATCCTTACAAAAATATTATTATTTGCTTTTCATACATAAGGAAACTAAAGCAGAAATGGGGTTAAATAAATTTCCCAAATTTACCCACTTAAAACTTGCAAAGAAACTAAAACATTCTGACTCTAGGACAATGACCTCTACATTGGAATGAATGAATGAATGAATGAATGAGCGACCTCCTGACATTTCAGATTAGTGTCCAACATGTACAACTCTAGCCTAAATCTTAACTCTGAGACAGCTGTGTTCAATTCACTATGCCTTATTCCTTCTTGCTTTGATAATGGGGTGACAAAGTGAGGAGGATGTTATTAAAAGCATAAGGTGAGAACCCACTGACAGCTAGTGGGAAGAGAGGAAGGGGAGGTTTGGGGTCATTAAGTAGTGTATTAATTATTCATTAATAATAAGCTGTGGCTCTTGCCTAGCAGCTGTCCCATAAATGGCATGACAGAAGAAAAGAATAGCTGTGTTTTTGATCAAGTATTTCTTAAATCTAAGTTAAGACAGCCTCCAAGGTGAACTTTAATTCCTCATCACATTATTAAGTTCCTGGGAGTTTTTCCACAAACAGCAATGCCATGGAACCTAAACTAAAGAGAATGTTTAATTCCAGCAGAGTTTGTTAACTGCTTGGTGACATATAAAGAATCAGCAGTTTTGGTTGCTGTGCTTGGTGCCCAGGAACATGGAACATTTATAAGCCATCCTTGGTAATATGCAGAAGAAGTAGGTAATAGATACTCATCTTATAAGAGAGAAACAGAAGGCCTGAGAGGCTGTCATTTGGGCAAAGCTGCTCAGAAACATAGCGCTTAACTCTGAAGTCCCAAGAGTCTTGAACTACATACCTCTCAATCACAGTAGAAATGAGCAAAGAGGGACAGTTTCCATTATGCCATACCACCAAAATTGCTATTTCAGACTCATGTTTGAAAAAATATTATTTCCAGAAACATATCAAAATCCTAAAACCGCAGTACAACACAGAGAATTTGGGTAAAGGGAAGAGTAAATAGGAGGCTAGTATTACTCATCTTGTCAAAGCAGTGAAGCAGGAATTTGGGGTTGCTGTTTCAAAAAACCACTGCAAACTGTCTCTTACCTCAACAGGAGAACTAGGAAGTTTCCATCACCAACCAAAAAGGAGAGGAATGTTAGGGTTAGCCAGAACCAAAGAAACTCTAGTAGAATCTCTGTGTTTCTCAAATGATAGCACCCATGAGGAAATGGACTGTCTCATTTTTATCATTAGATCTGTGATGGACAGCTGATGGAATAAAGGAATCCTCTCTAGTTTTTCAGTAGCATTTGTATTTTCTTGAAAAGATATTTGTTTCTGAAGTCTAATGGAGGTAATGCCAGTGAGCAAGGGAGTTGTTACAGGTCATTAGCCAGCTCACCTTCGATCTTTATTGCCTTAGAAGTACCATTTGTATTCCCATAAGTAAGAATCTGTGTGATACCTATTCTCCAAATAGATGCCTAAGGATTAGCTGCAGATTCTTTCCTTTATAAACAACCAATCCTATAAGCTACAGAATCCCAAGCCTCTACTCTATGGGAAGGCAACTGTGGGGGGAAGTACAGCAGAAAGACTTTTCTTTCCAGCAGGACTCAGTCAATACTAATTCAGATTCCTTGGCTCATGGAGTTTTTAAAACCTCCTACCAGAGATTATATCAAACCTTTTTATTTTATTTATTTATTTATTTATTTATTTATTTATTTATTTATTTATGATTTTATTTATTTATTCCTGAGAGAGAGAGAGAGAGAGAGAGAGAGAGGCAGAGACATAGGCAGAGGGAGAAGCAGGCTCCACGCAGGGAGCCTGACGTGGGACTCAATCCCGGGTCTCCAGGATCAGGCCCTGGGCTGAAGGCGGCGCTAAACCACTGAGCCACCCGGGCTGCCCATCAAACATTTTTTATACAAAGTTTTACTAGGGCAGAAATGCAGAAATACAACTAAGGGGATTGGTTGCAGGGAGAACAGCTGCCTACTCTGAGCACATCCTCTACTAGTGGCTTTTCAACTATTTAAAAATTTAAAATCTATAGCAGGTTACAATGGTCATTAAGACTAAGTGATGGAACATAAGAGGTAGCAGCATTAAAGCTAAAGCATGAGATTGGTGGGAAAAATAGCCAAGGCTTGGAACCCTTCTCTGAGTTTCTTCTCCACCAAATATTAAATGCAGTGTCTGAGGCTTAATTCTTTTTCTGCCGGTGACAACACCCGCATCAGGAGGAGTACATTTGAGGAGGCGTCACAAGACACAGTGGTCCGAGCTTTGACATCAGCTCTCTGTGAGACCCTGGAGAAATCATTTACTTCTCCATATTCCAGCTTTCTTGTCTGTAAAGCGATGAGGTTGGTCTCTGGCACCGAGATTCTGTGAAGGCTATTGTTCTATCAAGTGGAGCCAAAGGAACCTGTCATGGCTAAATAAATAAGCGCATCTCTCAGTTCACAGCCTGTTTGCAGGTAAGGCAATTCTGGAAGCCACACCTACTCTCTCAGGCCAGCAGGAGCCACTATCATTTTCCCTTTGGTCTGGGTAGAACTATGAGAAAATTTGAAGGCACCCACATCAGACACAAATGACCTCAAACTTCTCTATCAGGGGCTTTTTATACCCTCTACTGTGGCTCTTGGCTGTCTTGACATCTCCACCCCATCCTCATTTTATTCCTCAGGGGACCAAGATCTTTTCTGGGATCTGGTCTTTTCTTAGTGCCCTCTTTGGAACTAACTGGATGTACTAAAAAGTCACACTAAAGCAGAGATTCCCAAATATCCCTCACTGACAAACTGTCTTCATATTCTCTCCCTAACTTGTACTCCTTATATGTAATTTATATAATTACCTATTGAATATTTTCCTTTCAATGGACACACTATTTTTACCTACTGCCAACTTTAGGCTTGTTAGAAATCATGCACCTAACATGCTATGTATATTGTCTTGTAATTCGTATTAAAAATACATAACAATTAAAATCATATGTTCATCAATGAATCATGTAAACTATGTCACATGCCCCCAGGGGTATGAATTTTATCCCTTCAAAATGTTTTATTAGAGTATGAATAACAAATACCTTTTACCAGGGGTATTGGATTTAGACTGAAAATTCCTAACATCTTTTAAGCTACTTGGTATTTTCTTATAACAATGTGCATTTTGGAGGTGTCAGGGGATGGATGGCAAAGGTAAGAAAACATTTTACAGGATATTAATCTTAAACCAAAGGAATGGAAAGATTCCTTAATTGTGACTACAGCCATTTAAGAGGCAGGGAGCTTTTCTCCATGCCCCTGAAATAATCATATCATAATGGCATGGTAATAATAACAGGAATGACTGCATTGACTACTGCTAGGATTCAGAGAGCTGCCCTACCTTCTTTCCCTTGATTTGTATTCCTGCCTGCGCCACTGGCTGCCATATCATACAGAGGACCTGAGAGACCTTTTTCATGCCTGCCCTTATTTCATCTTTAAAAACAAACAGTAGGGGGGAAAATAGCCAAACCAAACTCGATGCACCGTATCTCTCAGGCTTCAGCGCAAAACCCCATTTCATGCTTCGGAGCCTTGACTATGACACGGTGCTCAGGTTGCCAAGCAGGATGGGCACCGGGCCCCAGATGAGCTCCTGCCGTGGACTGACTGAAGCTAAATGGGCCCTGTGGAGCAGCCGGGCCACGTCCTGCAGTTGCACAGCCGTGGTCTGGCTCCTCTTCTCTCCCCGACAAGCAAGCAGAGAAGAGGTGATTTGAGCTACGTACCTGGCATAATAGTCCACGAGACTCACTGTTTCTTCCAGGATGGTGGGCAGCTCTCAATTTCAAATGCCTGGAGTTTAACATCCCATTCAGTGAACAACTTGGGTTTGGGCCTCTTGCAGGTGCATCTGGGTTCAAATGCTGTCTCTGTCATTTACTCTACTGTATTATTTTAACTATTGTAACTATTGTAACTATAGAGACTCAAGAATCTCTCCTTCTTAGGGCCCCTTGATGACTCTGGGGAAATGCCTGGAAAGCCCTCTGCACCATGCCAAGTGCACAGTGTAGTAGTTTGTATTGCTGCTCTAAATAATTACCAGAAACCTAGTAACTTACAGCAGCCACCTATCATCTCCCAGTTTGCATGGATCAGGAGCCCAGGCAGAGCAAGGCTCAACTATGTTTTCATACTCAGGATCTCACTAAACCAAAATCGAAACACCGACTGCACTGAGTTCTTGCACGGAAGAACTGGAGTGCAAGAGATTCACTCCTGGAGCAAATCCACTTGTAGGTCATTCTGCACATTGCAGAATATTCAGTTCCCTCTTGCTATAGCTCTGAGGTCCGATTTCCTGGCTCGCTGTGAGCTGGGGCCATACTCTGCTCCTCACGCTGCCAGCATTCCTTCTCTCCTTCCCTGTTCCAGGAAGCCACAGTGCTCCTGGGAGTGTTTCTCAGAGCCCTGTGCCTGCCTCTCTGTGTCTAAGAGCTCATGTAATTGGGCCCAGCTGGAGAATCCAGAAGAACCTTCCTATTTTAAGATCAACTGATTAATGACTTTTTTTTCAATTTTTTTTACATTATTTTTTTAAATTTTTATTTATTTATGATAGTCTCACAGAGAGAGAGAGAGAGAGGCAGAGACACAGGCAGAGAGAGAGGCAGGCTCCATGCACCGGAAGCCCGACGTGGGATTCGATCCCGGGTCTCCAGGATCGCGCCCTGGGCCAAAGGCAGGCGCCAAACCGCTATGCCACCCAGGGATCCCGATTAATGACTTTAATGTCACTGCAAATTCGCTTTGCCATGTAACATACTGTATTTAGGAGTGTAGCATCAGATGCAAAGGTCACAGGGGCCACGGCTCTACCATCACAATCATTCCATGTTAATCACCAGTCATAGGCTGGCTCTACAGACTTGAACAGTCGATTTATGACTGCCTACAAGACATAGAAATTAAAAAACATAGTATCAGGGGCACCGGTGGCTCAGTAGGTTGAGCGTCTGCCTTCAGCTCAGGTCATGATCCTGGGGTCCTGGGATCGAGCCCCGTGTCAGGCTCCCTGCTCAGTGGGGTGCCTGCTTCTCCTTCTCCTTCTGCCCCTCCCCCTGCTCATGCCTGTGCACTCTCTCTCTCTTTCTCTAATAAATAAATAAATAAACTAAAAATAGTAATAATCTCTCACTTTGATCTTTAAAATAGCTGCTGAGTAGGGGAGGTAACATCATTATTCCTCATGCTACAGATGTTACTGTTTTAGAAGGGTTTAGGACTTGAAAAGATTCCAGGGTGTGGTGGAAAGGACACAAACTACTTTCCTCAGTGGGAATTGGTTTATGGCAAGAACAGTGGGGCTGTAAGTTGTGGCCTCCTTGGGGGCACAAAAGGTGACTCTGGGTCTCAGAACTTCTGAGACTGATGAATAGCAGTGTTTGTCACAGAAAGCCAGATCTCTCCGTCATGGCTTTCCTGGGTGAAAGCAGTGGAAATGACTTTAATAAAACATAAGAAAGAGGAAAATGTTTTAAGACTTAATATTAAGGGTACAAAGGAATATCCCAAAGATTAGAATCAGGAACAAGAAAGCCTCAGAAATCCCTGTAGCCACTCCTGCATAACCACTCACCTTTGCGTTATCTGTTCATTCTTTACTCTTGGCAAATCTGCCTTCTTGAACAGTCCCACACTGCTCCTCCTACCCCCAGATCCAGAGTTTACCTGGTTGTAGTTCAAGTGCCCAACTCAACAAGGGATTCTAAGTTCAGATTCTAAATATGAGAGGGATAGTTTAAGTAGCTGCCCATCTCTGTTCTAAACAGCTACACCAGAGGGGCATAGTCATGGAGAGTGGATAATGTTGCCAGGCCCAAATGTGTGTGTGAGTATATGAAGTGAGGTAGAGACCATGACCTGGTGACAATGCCAACGAGCCTTCCCAGCACTCTTCAGAATATAGCCAGAACTCCAAGAACCCAATCTCTCTCTATATATTCTGAGCAATCAGGTCTTCTTGCAAGTGAGGACCTGACTGGGTCTGACTACCACCATTCATGAGATCAGGCAAGAAACGTATGCTGAGTAATCTCGAGGTGACAGGCCTACTTTGTACCCAGCCCACGTGGGGCCACTGTTAGTTTGTACTCAGTCACTTGTGACTAGGGTGGCAGGACTGGTTTCCTTCTGGATTCACAGTGTAGACACTTGAGGTTATATTGAAAAGATCTCCTTCGGGCACTTTCTTCTGCAAAGGGCCATGGGTACAGCAATATCTTGAAGCCTCATTACTGGCCCACAATTGAAGCTGGGTCTTTACTCCAGGTACTAGAACTCCAAAGTTCTCAAAAACCAGTGGTCTGGCCATTGGATATTCTTGCACTCCTCTTTGGGATCTGCAGCTCAATAAGCCTCTGAAGGTGAGTTTTCTGAGCAATACTAAAATCTGTGACAGGGTACTCAGAATTGGAGATGTTAGCATAGTTTTGGTCTTGGGCCAGGTTTTACATGACTAATCATAAAAGCAATAATCACTAATCTTCACTGAGCTTTTATTAGTTTCAGCTACTTTTCTAATCCATGTAAATGTAAATGCATATGCACTATATATTCCAAGCAGGTAAACCTGTATATATCAAACATATATTAATTTTAAAAGCACACTTCCTTCCATTCCAATCCTATGATCCTCCTTCCCAAAGTCAAACTTTGTCACCAGCATCCTGAGTATCATTCTAGCAATAATGATTGTATTCACAATCATAGATCAATAGCCCATTATTTTTGTATGAGTGGCAGGATAATACTCCTACATTTCCTCACCAGTCTTTTTTACTTAAGTCTGAGAATTATTTCAACTTGGTATATACAGATGTGCTTTTGTCTTCATAACAAATAGCAAATATAAAATTTTAAAAATAAGTTGTATAGTATGCTTTAACTTCTCTACTGACTCTAATCCTTTACTGGGTTGTCTATTGATTGTAACTTGGAGCAGATGAACATACTCAATTTATATCCTGAGAAACTCCACAGTCTGATTGCTATTCACATCTCTCTGCCTTTTTCATTACCTGCAACATAAGGATTTTTCAGGGAAATAACAGGCTTGAGTGTAACTTCAAGCAACTAATAAAGAGTATTGATCTTTATTGGTTTTGTTCCTGAAGATGCATGCAATTTGTATTACTGGAATTTCAAACGGGAATAGGAAACGAATAAGAAAAGAAATGTTCACCTGGCATGGACTTAATTAGTTTGCAACTGTCTTTCTCTCTCTCTCTCTCTCTCTTTTTTTCACCAACTAGAGAACAAGAAAGCTCCCTATTGATCTCATTAGAAGTAGTGATTAAATATATAAGTAAATATTAAATAAATAAAGTGCACATTTGTAAAACATAAGCTAATTTGGATGGACTTGCTTGAGTAAATTAATCATCTTACTCTTTTCCACCTCCTCCAGTACCAAATAAATTAGTAGCTATAGCAAATCAAAATGTCTCCATGGGAAATCTTCTAAACTCTCCCACAATAAGGAAGTTTGGGTATAAAAAGAATTGTCCCAGGAACTGTTAAAAATAGCAAATGGAAAAGCTCCTAGGACTCGTAAAACTGTTGTGTTTATGGTAATGACAAGCTTTCATCAAGTGAGATGCAGGGGGAAAAAATGAGGTTTTGTTCTGTTCTGATTTAACTTGCACTCAGTTTTGAAAGCAGCTGCTAATGAGAGTTACTAACAGAGGCAGAAGTAGGATGTGTTCTATGGAAACTATCTGCTCAGATTGTTTAAAGAAAAATTAAATAAATAATAAATCAGAATAGCACGAAATTCATCTTGATATGACTGCAGGGCTTCTGATAGCTAGCTAGCATTACCTACCAAATGAAAGATTCATCTGTTTATCTCCAGTTGTTTTATTTGGAACAATTCCTGTCCCAAAATAATTATAAAGCAATTACTTGCCAGTTTTCACTTTATTGGTTACTACTTTTACTCAAAGAATAGTAATTACTGCATAATTACAGTACATGGTTATCTGAACAGTCTTAACTGTGCCTACAAACAATAAATTATACAGTCAGTGTAGCTGTAATTATGAATTCTATAGAGCATAAATATGTCATGACTGTGTAGTTACATATTAATAAGTCCTACATTATTTTTCAGAGCCTAGTACAATAAAATGCCATTTGCTCCACTTCCCTCTGGTAATCTCTAGAGTCATGCACATGGCTCTGCCTGGCATTCTGGAAGCTAGTGGACTGCATTCAGTGTTCCCTACCAGTTCTCAATCTCACCCAAGTACATTCACTAGGGCAGAGGGAAATTAAACACTGAGAAGTAAAAATTTGTTTCTAACCCTTCTTTTTAGCATGTCCTTTTTGATGAAAACTCCGTAGCAGTGGCTTAGATTCAAGAATCACAGGTGCATAAGCTCAAAAGTGCCACCACAGCCTTACCTACATATAATTACTGCACCCAAAATGCTTGGATTCAAAAACAGGAGAGGCTTTAGACTTGGTTTTGGGTCATTAATTTGTTGTTTGCATTCTTATGATATTATTTTGGTTCCAAAAGCAAGAGGAAATCAAATATTTGAGAACAAAGGGTTTAGAAATGCAATCTTTCAACTGGTCTTTTTGAATTTTTTAAATATAGGACTAGATTTCATAAAAATCTGAATTGCATAAAGTAAGTATCACCGCCAAACTAAATTAAGCCCATCAAACTGTGTTATACCTGGTTACTACACATAATTCAATTGAAGGGAATGCATGGTGAGAAACAGCTTTAAGGAGGCAGAAGCAGAGGGCAAGTGAACGGCTCTCCCAGCAGTTACTGATGAACTCTGAGAGGTGCCACACAGGGACAGATCCTGACATGCACACAGGAGATAACAATGAAATGTAAGTAGACAGCTTAGCAACATGCCCTCCTACCCTCAGCCACACAGCTTCTCCAGAGATGACTGTTCTCTGAAAATTCACTCCTTTCCAGTTGGCCCCGATGCTCCTGGAGCAGAGATCATGCTGACTTGTCAAGAATTCATGTCGGAGGGAAGAGCCTATCACAAAAGAGCAGGAAAAGGCAAGGGCAGAGAACATGTGTGCAGAGATACAGAACTGAAGCCACTGCCACAGGGGTCACCACAGCAGAAGGAGGGTGATGGGACAAATCAGATAAAATACTGGAGCTATCCAGTATTTGAGGTTTGGATTTAGTTCAGTACACAAGAAACATTCTTTAAAAATTAATAACTGAATGAAAGAGGGTCTCTAAAGAAGTATTCTGTTAAGAAGCAGAGTAAATCAAAGAATGAAAGGAATTAGGAAAAGAACACTTCTAAAAAAACTTGTTAATTGTCAATCACTCTACATATACCGTCTTCTTAATCTTTGCAAGAATTCTGTGTGGTAGGTGTTACTCTCATTTAATTGATAAGGAAGCTGAGACCAGGACTGATGAAGTCCCTTAGCCAATATCACACACTTAGCAAGTCCACCATATGCTAATAGCTCATTCAGCATTCACATCCAACAAAAACTAGCTATTACTTAAACCTGACTTCCTATGAACACACTTCTAGATGCTTTACACACATCATTTTATTCAATGCTATTAAATAAACTTATTAAATAATCAGTGATAATTCTACTATTATTCTCAATCCACAGATGAGGAAAATGTGCTGTTAGGAAGTGAACCCGCTGGCCCAAGATGATATAGTAAGTCAATGCTAGAACTAGAATCAAATCCTGCTTGAATGAGCAAAGCCTGTGCCCTTCGTTGCCACCCTCTTTTGGTCTTACACCAGAGATTCAAAAGGAAGAGGTGATTTCCTGCCCAAAAGAAGTTGATAGTCTACTGGAGGAGCTCTGGCTTTTCCACAGGAATTCATTAATGAATTATATTCAAATGGTAAATGAACACATTTTCCTCTCCTTGTCTGCATCACCTTTCTCTCCACTTAGGTGTGCTAGGTGGCTCACCTCTACACTCCCATAACACCCTGGATATGGACTTGTTCTCTTTCCTTACAGGGCCCTGATATTTTTGAGGTCTAAAATTTCAATTCTTATTTTTGTACCTGCAAAGCCACATACAGGACCTGTATGTACTTGTTCAATTGCTTTGGAGAGATGAATGAAATGAATAAATAAAGAATAAATGAATCAATGAATCCATGAATAAATGAACAAACATAGAACCCTAGACTGGACGAGACTTTAGAGAAAGTTTATTCCAACTACTTCATCTTACAGAATTATTTTCTTGGAAGATACAACCGTTCAAAATCTTTGGGATGCAGCAAAAGCAGTCCTG
This sequence comes from Canis lupus dingo, assembly GCF_003254725.2. Taxonomy (NCBI): domain Eukaryota; kingdom Metazoa; phylum Chordata; class Mammalia; order Carnivora; family Canidae; genus Canis; species Canis lupus. Next base: position 37,694,570 of record NC_064244.1, on the reverse strand, counting down.
AGGGGAAAATACATTGCAATACAAGCATCCATTCAAAAACTGGAAAGAACTCAAATACAAAAGCTAACCTTACACATACAGGAGCTAGAGAAAAAACAGCAAATAGATCCTACACCCAGCAGAAGAAGAGAGTTAATTAAGATTCGAGCAGAACTCAACGAAATCGAGACCAGAAGAACTGTGGAACAGATCAACAGAACCAGGAGTTGGTTCTTTGAAAGAATTAGTAAGATAGATAAACCATTAGCCAGCCTTATTAAAAAGAAGAGAGAGAAGACTCAAATTAATAAAATCATGAATGAGAAAGGAGAGATCACTACCAACACCAAGGAAATACAAACGATTTTAAAAACATATTATGAACAGCTGTACGCCAATAAACTAGGCAATCTAGAAGAAATGGACACATTCCTGGAAAGCCACAAACTACCAAAACTCGAACAGGAAGAAATAGAAAACCTGAACAGGCCAATAACCAGGGAGGAAATTGAAGCAGTCATCAAAAACCTCCCAAGACACAAAAGTCCAGGGCCAGATGGCTTCCCAGGGGAATTCTATCAAACGTTTAAAGAGGAAACCATACCTATTCTACTAAAGCTGTTTGGAAAGATAGAAAGAGATGGAGTACTTCCAAATTTGTTCTATGAGGCCAGCCAGCATCACCTTAATTCCAAAACCAGACAAAGACCCCACCAAAAAGGAGAATTACAGACCAATATCCCTGATGAACATGGATGCAAACATTCTCAACAAGATACTAGCCAATAGGATCCAACAATACATTAAGAAAATTATTCACCATGACCAAGTAGGATTTATCCCCGGGACACAAGGCTGGTTCAACACTCGTAAAACAATCAATGTGATTCATCATATCAGCAAGAGAAAAACCAAGAACCATATGACCCTCTCATTAGATGCAGAGAAAGCATTTGACAAAATACAGCATCCATTCCTGATCAAAACTCTTCAGAGTGTAGGGATAGAGGGAACATTCCTCGACATCTTAAAAGCCATCTACGAAAAGCCCACAGCAAATATCATTCTCAATGGGGAAGCACTGGGAGCCTTTCCCCTAAGATCAGGAACAAGACAGGGATGTCCACTCTCACCACTGCTATTCAACATAGTACTGGAAGTCCTAGCCTCAGCAATCAGACAACAAAGAGACATTAAAGGCATTCAAATTGGCAAAGAAGAAGTCAAACTCTCCCTCTTCGCCGATGACATGATACTCTACATAGAAAACCCAAAAGACCTCACCCCAAGATTGCTAGAACTCATACAGCAATTTGGCAGCGTGGCAGGATACAAAATCAATGCCCAGAAGTCATTGGCATTTCTATACACTAACAATGAGACTGAAGAAAGAGAAATTAAGGAGTCAATCCCATTTACAATTGCACCCAAAAGCATAAGACACCTAGGAATAAACCTAACCAAAGAGATAAAGGATCTATACCCTAAAAACTATAGAACCCTTCTGAAAGAAATCGAGGAAGACACAAAGAGATGGAGAAATATTCCATGCTTATGGATTGGCAGAATTAATATTGTGAAAATGTCAATGTTACCCAGGGCAATTTACACGTTTAATGCAATCCCTATCAAAATACCATGGACTTTCTTCAGAGAGTTAGAACAAATTAAGATTTGTGTGGAATCAGAAAAGACCCCGAATAGCCAGGGGAATTTTGAAAAAGAAAACCATATCTGGGGGCATCACAATGCCAGATTTCAGGTTGTACTACAAAGCTGTGGTCATCAAGACAGTGTGGTCCTTGTACAAAAACAGACACATAGATCAATGGAACAGAATAGAGAACCCAGAAGTGGATCCTGAACTTTATGGTCAACTAACATTCGATAAAGGAGAAAAGACTATCCACTGGAAGAAAGACAGTCTCTTCAATAAATGGTGCTGGGAAAATTGGACATCCACATGCAGAAGAATGAAACTAGACCACTCTCTTGCACCATACACAAAGATAAACTCAAAATGGATGAAAGATCTAAATGTGAGACAAGATTCCATCAAAATCCTAGAGGAGAACATGGGCAACACCCTTTTTGAACTCAGCCACAGTAACTTCTTGCAAGATACATCCATGAAGGCAAAAGAATCAAAAGCAAAAATGAACTATTGGGACTTCATCAAGATAAGAAGCTTTTGCACAGCAAAGGATACAGTCAACAAAACTAAAAGACAACCTACAGAATGGGAGAAGATATTTGCAAATGACGTTTCAGATAAAGGGCTAGTTTCCAAGATCTATAAAGAACTTATTAAACTCAACACCAAAGAAACAATCCAATCATGAAATGGGCAAAAGCCATGAAGAGAAATCTCACAGAGGAAGACATAGACATGGCCAACATGCACATGAGAAAATGCTCTGCATCACTTGCCATCAGGGAAATACAGATCAAAACCACAATGAGATACCACCTCACACCAGTGAGAATGGGGAAAATTAACAAGGCAGGAAACCACAAATGTTAGAGAGGATGCGGAGAAAAGGGAACCCTCTTCCACTGTTGGTGGGAATGTGAACTGGTGCAGCCACTCTGGAAAACTGTGTGGAGGTTCCTCAAAGAGTTAAAAATAGACCTGCCCTATGACCCAGCAATTGCACTGCTGGGGATTGACCCCAAAGATACAGATGCAATGAAACGCCGGGACACCTGCACCCCGATGTTTCTAGCAGCAATGTCCACAATAGCCAAACTGTGGAAGGAGCCTCGGTGTCCATCGAAAGATGAATGGATAAAGAAGCTGTGGTCAATGGATACAATGGAATATTCCTCAGCCATTAGAAACGACAAATACCCACCATTTGCTTCAACGTGGATGGAACTGGAGGGTATTATGCTGAGTGAAGTAAGTCAATCGGAGAAGGACAAACATTGTATGTTCTCATTCATTTGGGGAATATAAATAATAGTGAAAGGGAATAGAAGGGAAGGGAGAAGAAATGTGTGGGAAATATCAGAAAGGGAGACAGAACATAAAGACTCCTAACTCTGGGAAACAAACTATGGGTGATGGAAGGGGAGGAGGGCGGGGGTGGGGGTGAATGGGTGGCGGGCACTGAGGGAGGCACTTGGCGGGATGAGCAGTGGGTGTTATTCTGTATGTTGGTAAATTGAACACCAATAAAAAATAAATTTATTATTAAAAAAATTATTTTCTTGGATTCAGAAAAATGTTAAATGACTTGCCCAGAAGCAATTTCTAGATGAATATGTAACACACACACACACACACACACACACACACAAATAACTAGCCTCATAACAAGAACAAATTATAGAAAATGAGCCTCTCTTGGGACTAAGTTTAGGCAGATTTTGAATTTCTTACAGGTTTTTTAGCTATATAGGCCACAGATTGTGATGAGAACACACCCTAATTTGGCAAGTGTTTTGTATCCATAATGAGATTTCTAAATGTTATCTGTTTTTAGTATATAAAGATATTCTGAGTAAAATATTTAGTGTAATTGTGGCACTTGTCATATACTCCTTCCTCCTTCTATACCCCAAAAGGATTACATAGCCTGAGGTGGTAGTTAGCAATGAAGGGGTTCTATGTTTTTGTGTATTTTTTTCACTCATGAATTTTTTTTTAAACGCACAGTTTATGCTTCAGCAGTGAGGAATTCCTGAAATCATGGAGAGACTTGAAATGGAGACAACACATCTGACTAGGAGCCTTGTAACTTACCGTCCAAAACAGGACCTGAAACATTTGAGAGTCAAAGGGAATGTTATTAATAATTAGCTGTGGCATGCCCCAGGTATCTCAGCACAAATATTTACTCTGGACACATTTACAGAGCAATGCTAAATAAGTTTCCAATGAAGGTAAGAGGCATGGCTGGGGGAAAAAAAGCAGTGGGGAAAACATTCTTGGTATGAAAAATGGCAAGGACAGAAGTTTTGTGATTTGTCATCTTTGAGGGATTTGAAAATCTGATGGGAATTGTAGACTTCCTGCAGACAACGTACATACACAGATTTTCGCACAAAATTTCAGGGGTCCAAAAATTCTTGAAAGGCTACCCATAGACTCCCAGACTATCAAATACTACCTCCAGATTAAGAATCCTGGTTCTAGAATGGAATTTCTCAACCTTGGCACTGTTGACACCCAATGTTGGATTATGCTTTGTCATTGGGGGCTGTCCTATGCAATGTAGGATACTGAGCAGCATCCCCAGCTTCTATTCACAGCTAATAATAGCATCCCACCTCTATTATGACAACCAAAAATGTTTCCAGGCACGGCCAAATGTCTGCTAGGAGGCACACAGCCCCCAGCTGATCACTACTCTAGAGGCAAGAGCAAGAAAATCTCACAGAAAAAGGAATAAGAAGTGGACATAACTTACTAGTAGGCAACACAGACAAAATAAAAAAATAATAATTAAAACTGAAGGACTGTAGCATAAAAATTGCAAAATTCCTGCCTTTGATTCTATCCGTACTGTTAATTCATGGACAGATATGACTATTCTCTTCAAAAAAGAGGGTTAATGACACCTACTTAGAAAAATTTGGCTTCATTGAAGAGTACCTGGGCTCTATCACCTCCCGCCACCATCTGACAGGTGTCAAGCAGAAATGATTCTGTTAAAAATGATTCTGAAGTGTTTGTAACAAGGAGAACTTGTAACCTAAACTGTGAGAAACATTCTGGGAGGCTGTTCCATTTATAATCAGTCCTACAGAGACAGGGCATATTAAGCACCTGCAGAAGTGCAGTTTCCAATTCAGGAAGTATTTATTAGGCACACTGCATCCTCAGCATGCTCCTCTCAATTGGAAAATGAGCAAATAGACATATCTCAAAGATATTTTTAGCCATAAAAATGTTGTGATCCTACTAATGTGTGTGTATGATAGACACAGAGATAGAAATGTACAGATACAGCTATATATCTCACTTTCTAGACCTTCTGAGCCTCAGTTTCCTCCATATACTGAGGTCAGACAACTACACAAGTCCAAATGTGTTTTTGCAGATTAGCACCTGGAGACCTATAAAATGCCCTGAGGAATTTGTTAATGGGGGGTGGGGTTGGTGAGATAATGGAGTAGGAGGCAGGGGCTTGGGAAGTCCTTTGTCCCAGGGTCCCACATTTACAAAGGGCCTCAAATGTTATTAGCTCTTTGCACTATCACCAAGTAAGATTATATATACAGTCATTCCATTTTGAATATGTTATAATAAGCTAAATGTAAGCATACTGAAAGTCAGAGATTTATGGCATTTCTTCAATTTCAAAAGCTAGGAGCTTCAAAAAAGATAATTAGCATAGACCTCTCACCACCTCTGAGTCTCTACTTCTAAGAGAAATAAATACCTGTACCCAAGATCCTAGAGGCTCCATTTCAGTATAGCTGGGGTGGAGCCTGAGACTATGCATTTTAAGTTTTGTTGTTTTTTTAAATTTCAAAGTAGGCTCCATGCCCAGCATGCATGTTATAGTCACAACCTTGAGATCAAGACATAAGTTGAGATGAAGAGTTGAACACTTAACCGACTGAGGTACCTGGGTGTCCCAAGACTCTGAATTTTAACAAGCACCCCAGGTGACTCTGAGTAGATGCCCCAGGAGCATACTCTAATAGGCAGGGATTTAGCTAAAGAGAAAGAAAAAAGATATCTTTCCCAGGATATTAGACAAAGGGGAATACAGAGAATTGTGGGCAATTTGAAATGTTAAAACTACATTTCCCTTTGCTTCCTTCTCCACCTAACAAACTCAGACTTATTCTTCCAGGCCCAACTCAAGTGTCACCACCCTGTGAATTCTTTGGGCAATTCCCTGTTCCATCCATTAATGCAACATCTATTGAGCTTTGAGCTTCTGGAGAGACAGAGCATACCTTGTTACATCCTATTATACAGTGCCTGGCATGAGAAATAATCAATAAATTTGATGCTAGAGTGTTTTATTTTATCCTTTTCTTCCCTATTACAATCTGTCCCAGAAGATTCCAAATTTCAAGAAAAAGCCATAGATTCTGATCCTACATCACATAAGGCAACAACTGAGAGGAGAGGGAATTGCCAGTAGGATCATGTGAGGACCTTCTTCTGGGTTGCCGATTTCTCGGATCCTCACTTCACTGAATGGACTAGGGAGCTCTCCAGAGACTCTTCTCTAAGAGCACTCACTAATCCCATTCATGAGGGTTCCACCCTCACAACCTAATCACCTCCCAAAGGCTCCACCTACTAATACTATCACCTTTGGGGGTTAGGATTTGAATAGACGAATACTGTGGGCACACAAACATTCAGACCATAGCACATACATATTTCACTGAGTCAGACTGTAGTAGAGTTTAACCACATTATGTGGGAATTATAGAAGTATAAGATATAGTCCCTGCCTTAAAATTTTTGCTATCTTCCTAGTAAAAGGACATTCACATATGAAACAAGAGAGCAATAAAATCAGAAGAATTGAGAACTTAATTGTGTTCTACAAGCTCCCTAGAGGGAGGTCAACAAGGGCTAAGATTTTTCCTTTCAATACCTCAGAAGCTACAGAAATATTTCTCTGAAATGAGCTGACCTTACTAGACTTAAGCTGATTTAGAATAATAGATAGAATTTTAATAGAACAGAACAGGAAGGGCATTCTGGGCAAAGGGAATAGCTGGGGTGAGAGGATTGGAGGGGGAGGAGAGGAAGCCAAAAACCAGTGTGGTATATTCCTATTCTTAATACATGCCTGAGACTGGTCTGAACAAATCTAGAGTAAAGAAAAAAGGAAGAAGCAGAATGGAGAATGATTATAAAGAACAAATGGTTAGAAACACATAAAAATGATAGGTTAAAAAAGAAAAGAAAGAAAAAAAGAAATGATAGGTAGGAAGATACATTAATTTGAGAACTGTAAGTAGGTACTGGGTTGTACTGTTGCCTACTAACTGATGGCAGGAAACCAAGGCCCACAGAAGATGAAAGACACACCACGTGATATGGGTCTTCTGACAAGTCCACCGTGTGTCCATTAGTTGTCTCTTCCCAATTGGTGGCACTCTTCCAGAAGCTTCACATTTCCCAACGTAAAAAAAAATTGTTTTGTTTTTAAGATTTTATTTATTTATTCATGAGAGACACAGAAAGAGAGGCAGAGACACCAGCAGAGGGTGAAGCAGGCTCCTCACAGGGAGCCCAATGTGGGACTCGATCCTGGGACTCCAGAATCATGCCTTGAGTTGAAGGCAGATGCTCACCCTGGTGGCCCTAAAAATTTAGTTTGAAAGTTAGTCTGGAGATGTAATATTCCTTAAATGCAAATGGCCATTTTCTGAATATTCCTTTTACAAGCCTCTGAACTAAATAGCAAGAACATAAATTTGGGGATTTATTTTTCTTTTTTGATGTTGTTTATATTTTTGTTTTGATCTGTACAGTTAAGGCCATATGCACAGCAGAGAACCAGAGAACAACATCTCAAAAATATGTTCAATATCATTATCATCTGTGAGTGCCGATCTATAGAATGGGTAGAGGGCAGGCAATGGACATGGCAGTAGTAGGTTTGTTTTCTGACTTCAGAACTTTCCAGATGTGTGACATTGGGCAAGTCAATTAATCTCTATAATTAGGTTCCCTCACCTATAATATTAGGTTGATAAAATCATCCAACTCCCGGGAATGTTGTGGGGACTAAACAGGATAAGGTAGGTAAAGTACTTAATGATGATCCAGGAACATGTTGAGTCCTCAGTAAATGTAAGCTATTATTATTATCTTCATATTTACTACATCTTAAAAGAAAATTTGGAAGATATATTCTAGGGTATCAGAAAATGTAGTGCTTTTTAAGTCTCATATGAAATTCACTTAGCAACTCACTTTGCTTTTTGGTTCACATGGCAAGTTTGTTTTTATATTAACTAACACATACACTGAGTAGACGATTCAGATCCAGCAAAGCATCAGATCCAGCAAAGAATGGCATCATTCTTTTTCAAAGAATATATTCCAAATTTTGCAATCATAAAATCTAGAACTAAGATATTTTAGTTTCAACATGCATTAAAGTTCTGTGTTTTACAGTTTATCATTGTTTGCATGTGTAATTAAATATGGCAGGTAATTTTTGCTGAGTTTGGGGAACTCCAAGGTCTTAACTGGCCATAGGTAGTGGGGTGAAGACGGGTTAGGGATGATCCCCAGGGGTACCATAAAGTCCCTATAAATTAGGAATGCTTAAAAGGGTCCATAGCGGGGCAGCCCAGGTGGCTCAGCAGTTTAGTGCCGCCTTTAGCCCAGGGCATGATCCTGGAGACCCGGAATCGAGTCCCACGTCAGGCTCCCTGCATGGAGCCTGCTTCTCCCTCTGCCTGTGTCTCTGCCTCTCTCTTTGTGTCTCTCATGAATAAATAAATAAAATCTTTTTTTAAAAAAGGGTCCATAGCTATAATTAGATTTTCAAAGGACTCCATCATAAAAAAGTTAAAATCTAATTAACAATACTAAAAAAGGAATAATAAAATCAATAATTATACACATGTACAATAGTCAGTAACAGCTTATAATTAAGTAAGTCAATAGGACTGATGAAAAGCCTGTGATATATCGTGATAAAAACAAGTGACATTTATGATACATATTTTTTACATATACTAAACATAGGTAGTATTTCTAAGCAGACATCATGTATAGCATATGTAACATGTTTTTATAAAATAAAGCTAAATCAGATATGTAAACGTATGTGCACCTACATGTGTATTATGGACATATTTTAAAGAGCTTAGAAAATATATTATAATGGTTAATAATTGTTATCTTTAGGTAGTAAAACTAATCTATGAGGTATTCATTTTTAAATACCATATCTTCTCAAGCAAAAATTGCTTTTTCTCCACATTTTAATATTTATGAAATCAGAATTTACCATATAATCAAAAAATGAATCTAATTAAATTTTCTTTGCTCCCTTCCCCCAGAAAACTCTTAATAATATATGATAAGTTTTCCAAAAGGAAGTGAGTTCAAGTCAAGAAAATGCAGTGGGTATATATATATCTGTTTTATGTTTTTTTGTTTTTTTGTTTTTTTTTCCCCCCTTAAAACAATGTAGGTAAGTTTCAAGCTCCTTACTTTTAATCCATTCTATTCAAATAAACTAGGTCACAGGAATGTGTATCTACCTACAGGAATCCAGTATTTGCATATATTTGCATATTATTTGGTATCATTAAATACAAGTTCCTTACATCTAGGAAAATTCCTCAGTGGTAAAATAGCATTACCATGGAAAGTTTAGAGCTGGAGGATTTTTCCTCCTACCTCTCAAATAACTTCACATGGATACAAATATGTGATAATACCACATGTATCACTACAGAGTTCTTAACAATATGTGAGGCACTGGTCTGAGCACTTTACATGCATTATCTTATTTAATTTCTACACTAATGACATAAGTTCAAGATATTATGTCCAGTTTACAAGTGAAGAAACTGAGGCTTAGAGACTGAAAATGATGCTGAGTCCCATAGCTAGCATGAGGTAGTGGCAGGAATCCTACAGATCTCTGCCTCTTCCTAAAGTTTCATTTTTTAAGTAGTGCACTGCTCCCTCTCCACCTCTTCTATCTCTACTCCCTTGACCAAAGAAATTGTATAAATGTACTGGAAATAATTTACTGTTTGTGTTCAGCTGTGATGAAGCCATAGTGTTCTCCAAACAGGGAAAGAATGAGCAATAACACAGGGCAGATCAGTGTAAGGAGTTTGTGCCCCCTAGGCTCTACTTCCCCCACAATATACCAGGGTCTGACTATGGGCCTTTGGGGCAGACACTATTTTCAAGGGTTCCCACAGGTTTGGCAGGGCAAGTGGCAAACATTAGCTCTGGTCTACATCTAACAAGATTTTTTTGTCAGCCTTGCTCCTGTTTAGATTACCAAGGTTTGTGCAGCTTAAAAGGCATATTACCTCTCTAAAAGCTAAGTGGAATGAACAAAGTCTAATTAAATGTGATTTGCTGGTTGATGCAGTATTTATAAACAGACCGCTCACTGGCTTTAGAAGTGAGTGTTGGTATCAGTAGAGCAGAGGATATTCAGAGAGGTTAAAAATAAATGGCTGGAAGATAAGACTCAAAAACCTGTTAGTGCCAAGTTAGATGATATATTTCCATAAATCATTCCAATGTTCAGATTTCACATGTTAAAATTATTCAGAAATAATTTTGCACCATTTTTTGATCTGAAATTATAGCAAGCGCTGCCATTGAAGCAGATGAAAAATTAAGTGTCTTCATTTCTTCGCAAATAGGGCACAACTCAATTGCTTTATCGTAAATTTTAACATCCACAACTCAGTGCTCTGTAGGGACTGTGCTCAATTTGCTAGGTTTTGCTGCCACGGAAACTGAAGAGCAATTAGCTACATGACTGAAGACCTGCAATGAAAACCTTGGGGATAGAAAGGACAATCAAAAGAATTTTCCAAGTCACACCAATTTCAGGAACTAGAACCAGAGAGGCAGTATGTGTGTCACAGATATCCTTGGTAGGAGGAGGTTATCAGCTGACACCACCAGTTCCCTTATATTTGCTCAGCTATCATCCTCTGCCTGCATTCCTTCTCTGGTACCCTTAAATTTTTCTAAGATCTGTAATTCCTTCACATTTTCACCCTGTTTACCCTCCTCCTATCCCTGATACCAGTCTCCAAGCCAAATAGAATCAACAGCCCAGGGTTACTTGTCATTGATATTATTATATTTTTAAGTAGACACGATCATATTATGCTCCTGCTTTCAAACATCTGTTGGCTCCTTATTAGCTACAGAATAAAGTCCAAATCCATTAGCATGGCACATACAAGGCTTTGCATTTGTCCTTCTTTTCTTTCCAGTCCCTGCTCACCATCCTATGTCAAGCCACTCCTTCCTGTTCAAACCATTCTCCAAACATGACATACACTTTTATGCCTCAGATTATGGTATTCTTGCTGTCTAGAATCTCCTTCTCCGCACCTCTCCTGTGTCTGATGAGGGCCAATGCCCAAGGCCCAAGTTCAATGTCAACTCCTTGGAAAAACTTCTAGAAGAAGAATTAAGTGGGTCCCTTTTTTTATCCAAAGGGCACCTGGACCATATCACAGCTATTGTGTTTGTTGCATTGTATTATATGGTTTGTCAGAGCCAGTCTGAGTAGTGCCTCTGTCACCAGAGAGTGGAAGCCCTCCTCAGAGACCCAAGTTGGATCTACTCCCAGCCAGTACTGTACCCTGCATAGGATGATCAAGATATGCTTATACATTCGTGAAAAAGAGAGATGAAGACAGACAGAGAAGAAAATAAGGATCATAAGTCTTCTCCATAAAACACTTGAATGGAAGTAATATAAGTTGCTGATCATAAGTACGCTCTCCTATTATCCATCAGATACACATACTATATTCCACTTTGTAACCTATTTTTAAAGCATATTTTAGTTCGGTGGCACACAGATCTGAATTTTAAATTGAAATAACAATTGCCTTGATTCCCACCAATTAGTTTTTCTTACAAACCTGGATTTAGGGGCAATTGTATTTAGTATGAAAAATTTATGCATGCTTCATGACACTCAGAATTCTCTAAAAAGCAAAAAAAAAAAAAAAATCTGAAGGTTTCAGCATAGAGTAGCCATATGTAATAGAGGGGACTAATACAACTGCTGTCTGTGGAAATGCCAGGAGAGTTGTAGGAAGAGAGAAAGAAAAGAAATAGAAAAGAAAAGAAAAAAAAAAGAAAGGAAAGGAAAGGAAAGGAAAGGAAAGGAAAGGAAAGGAAAGGAAAGGAAAGGAAAGGAAAGGAAAGGAAAGAAAAGAGAAAAGAGAAGAGAGAAAAAGTAAAGAAAAAAAAAACTTCTATCATTCATGTAGGTTTAACTTAAAAGAGAAATACCATAATCCTATTAAGATATTAACTGCTTAATGCTGCAAGTAGTGTTTTCTTTCCTAGACATGCACACCAAGGGCTCTGAGTACCAAGATCCAACAGTCTCAGCGCAGTGGCTATAATTAAGAAGTATTCATTTACTGGAGGTTTTTTGCAGCAGAGGGGCGACATGGGGTCAAAAATTCTCCTTCCTATCAAGGAATTTGGGGCAAGTAACTAACTCTATAACTCAGACTGCTCTTCTATAGAAAGTTAATGTGTCAGTGTGCTATAAAACTAAGGAAGCTTCACTGTGTTCTCATCCTTCCCACAGGATTTCTATCAGCTCCTGCATCTAAGCTACTCTCCTCTGTAACCTCTGGATACTGCACTTCCAAGGAAAGATAGTGGGGCTGGTAGGTATCCTTCAGGACTAATGAAAGAAGGGTCTGCCTTCTATGAATAGGATTGTGGACCAGAATAAGCACACAAACACAAATCACTATTTTTTCAAGCTCCAGAAATCTACAAAAAAAAAAAAAAAAAAAAAAAAAAGGACTTTGAGATCCAAGACTCTTTAAGAGATGTTTGTATGAAACTTAAACTTCGGGGATCCCTGGGTGGCGCAGCGGTTTGGCGCCTGCCTTTGGCCCAGGGCGCGATCCTGGAGACCCGGGATCGAATCCCACATCAGGCTCCCGGTGCATGGAACCTGCTTCTCCCTCTGCCTGTGTCTCTGCCTCTCTCTCTCTCTCTCTCTGTGACTATCATAAATAAATAAAAATTAAAAAAAAAAAAAAAGAAACTTAAACTTCAAAAAAAAAAAAATTTAAAGCCTGTTCTAAATTATTCTGAATGTCTCCTCTTTGTAAGTGATCAGGGCCATGGAAAAAGCAAACTCTATAGTGTGTCTCAAAGTGGGAAAAAAGACCATTTATTCAGGTTCCTCAAACTCCTGAATCTGTTCACTGAACAACACTGAAGTAACAAAATGAGGAAAAAAAACCAGAATATTTGGTGAAAGCATTGAATTCAAAGTCAGACACCTAGGCTGGTAATTTAAGTCATCTGTAAAAATGGGAGGGGATCATGATAATTGTAACAGTTATAATAATAGTGATAAACCCAGCTACATCTCAAGTACCATACGTGTTACCATACATGCAAGTGCTCTGTGGTGCTAAGAGGAGAGAAGAAGAGGACCAGGACAAACAGGCCTGGGGGAGCTGCTACAGGGAGAGGAGTCAGTGAAGGGGTCTTCTAAGGGTGGGGTAGGAGGGGAACAGATGGAGGAGGTGAAAAGACAAAAAAAAAAAAAAATATATATATATATATATATATATGGGCATTGGAAGGTGGATAAATACATGAAGCAGAGAAAAGAATTAAATTCTCCCCTTCCTGGACACATCAGAAAAGGTCTAGATGCAGAAAGTAGGCTAGACAGTAAATACCTCCTCTGCTGCCTGTGTACACATGGAGTGTGAGAAGCTAAAAGAACACTGAGGGAGCCACTGGGCAGAGAAGACATGGCAGGTCAACAGAAGGACTGCACGGCATCTATCCAGCTGCTCCATGGCCTGGTACGTGCTCCCAGGGAGAAGCGGTCCTCCCAGAGGAGAGTTCTCATCCACAGTAGATGCCTCTGGCCCAGGTGTGGGTCTGGGAGGGACACACATTCAGGCGTCAGCACACTCAGAGGACTCCTGAGAAAATTCAGCATGAGCCTCTACACTTGCCGTTCCTTCTGCCTGGTGTCCTCTTCCTTCAGCTCCTCCCAAGTCTGACTGTTTCTCATCCATCCTTCAGGTCGAACTCAAAGGTCACCTCCTCAGTGGCCTTCCTAATCACTCTGTCTAAAGTCAGCCTCCCCCACCACCCCTGGCACATTCCATATTTCCTTCCTGGCACTTATCAAAATCTGAATATACATTGCTTTTGTATTTTCTTGTTTAAAGTCAGTCTTTCCCACTAGAACTGTGCAGTCTAACACAGTAGCACTATGTGGCTATTTAAATTTCAATATATTAAAAAAAATAAAAATAAAAAAATAAAATAAATTTCAATATATTAAAGGTAAGTAATTCTCAAAGTTCAGTTATTCAGTTGCACTATCCACATTTTGAATGCGCACTAGCCACATGTGGTTAGTGGCTGCTATCCTGGACAATGAACCATCCCTTAATCTGACCTAATCTAATTACATTGCAATATTGCTGTCATCACAGAAAGATCCATTGGGACAGCAATGATCTAGAATGCAAGTTTCCAGGAGCAGCACCCTTACCTACTGTGTTCACTGCCATATTCCTTCCCATTGTCCAAGACAGTGCAGGGCTTAGACAAGTAATCAGGAAATATCTTCCTGAACTAGAGAGTGAAAGAATGAGTGAGGATGGCCCCAAAGTCTTACATTCATACTGGGAAAGAATAAAAATAAATAAATACTGTGGTTGAAGAAAACAGGTCTGAAGCCTGAACTCACCCAAGAATTCTCAATATCTAATCTGCAAGCAATCTATGAAAATTAATGTGTCACATGTGCGCTATATTGCATTTCCTGATCATTAAGCTTCTTAACATAATAGAACTTTGTGGCCAGTCCCATAGTTCAGATATTCCCAGGAGATCTCTGAGAAGAAGGTGAAGGCAATAATATATTACTGGAAAATTTCTATGAAATGACTCACGTAAGAAACTGCATGAAACCATTTCACGGATCCAATTATTACACAAAGGTGTGCTATTAATGGGTGACAAAGAATGAGAGAATAACACATTTCCTATGGGGCTGGGCATTCTCAGCTTGTTCATTTGATAAATATATAAGCATATGCTTCAGGGAAGTGGGAATGTCCTGATCCTTAAAATCCAACTCTATGTCCTACTGTGGCTATGAAATAGAGTTGCAGATCACCTCTCAAAATGCATAGAATCAACCAGTTAGTAGTGGTCACTGCTTTTTGAAATTCAAGATCAACATGTAAATACTCTTTTGAAGATGTTGTTTTGTAATGAAACTAACCCACTCTACCACAGAGTCCTGTTCATTACGTATGGTCAGATCTCTTTTGAGAAAATAGACAGTCTATAGTTGTGCCCCCAATTCACAATACAGAGGGGTCCGTGGGATAGGCTAAGGGCTGGCATGAGGAATGCCTTTTTAGAGTCTATCACCTAATCTCTGTTGTGTGTTTCTGATCTGGAAAACAGTTTCTCCTCAAGTGAGCAAGGTGGTATCCTGTTATTCTCTCCACCCCTGTTCCACTGAGACAAAAAATAAAGGGTGCTACCTGTTTCCGTTAGCCATTCACAAAAGCCATATAGTCATGTTGCTGGAGAAATGTGGACAGATTCAGGTTTGGTGGTTCACTCCCCAGCGCAGCCTCATCCAGCTCCCGGGGTTCTGGTCATGCTCCTCTCTAATTCTCCCCTGCAGATCCTGATTTGTAGCATGAACCTAGGACCCTACCTGCCCAGCTTCAAAGTATCTACTCAGTGGAAGGAACAGAATAGATGAAATTTACCCAAGCCTCCTGCCACCCCTTCATTTAATTTTTGGTGCTACCCTTCTTGTTCAATAGTTTTGTTCTGTTTGGGATTTTTATAAAAGGCATCATCAAAGTATCACCTTATGAAGTGTTGACTGACAGATAAGTGTTGAAACAGAGGCCCAGGTGATGTGCACTGCAGCCTGACACTGGATCAGAAGCATGTTTTCATTGTAGTCATCTTGCTGTGCATTTTTATCCATACCTCTAGTAACTAAGCACAGTATTTGACATGGGACTCTCATCTGACAAATTTTTGTGGAAGGTAGAAAGGGAAGGAGGGAGCAAGCGGTAGAGAGAGAAGAGGGAGAAAGAAAAATTGACAAAAGCACTTCCCATCTTTGGGAGTGTCAGCTAAAATATCCTGCATTTATTCAAGTCCATGGGGGTATTGGACCACACCTAACAACACCATGTATTTATTTATTTATTTATTTATTTTTAAATTTAAATTCAATTTGCCAACATATAGTAATAACACCCAGTGCTCATCCCTTCAAATGCCCTCCTCAGTGCCTGTCACTCAGCTACCCCATCCCCCACACACCTCCCCTTCAGCAAACCCTTTGTTTCCCAGAGTTAGGGGTCTCTCATGGTTTGCCTCCTTCTCTAATTTTTCCCATGTATTTATTGCCATTGTACTTTCTGCCAGCACTGCAACAGGCATTATGGAGGAATAAAAACAGAAAAATAGAATCACTCAGAAGAATGCTTGGCACACTCTACGAGTTGCATAAATGCTGGGAGATTGAGGACATGAGCAAGTGCTTGGGCGAAGCAGAGAACAGGAGGGGAGAGGTGGAGAGAAAGGAAATGCAATACACTGAGGAAACTGGGGGAGGAAAGGAGAAAAGGCAGCAACTGAAGCAACTGTACAAAGAGATGATGTAACGCTAATGTTGGAGGCTGCAAAGAGCAGTGATTTTGGAGACAGGCAGTCCTGGATTCTAATTTGCCCTCAGTACTTACAAGGTATGCAAGCTGTACAAGCCTCAGTTTCCTCTTTGATAAAATGAAAACGAAAGGAGCACCTGATGTGGGAGTTGCTGAGAGGATGTGATAAGGTTATGCACTCTGTAGAGGACCAAGAGTCAGTGTTCACGCAGTGGTAGATGACAACACTGATCAAATGTGATGCTAACCTAGTTGGCTCACACTTGTTTTGTAGATATGTCAAAGCATCCTTTGGACATAATATCTGTCTCAAAACTCTTGGGGGTTAGATAAACAGAGGTGATCTCTCTTCAATGTATCTGCAGAACACAATGCTAGCAACTCTCCTGTTAACTACCAGCATATCAGTCAGTGCTTTTTAAGTGCCTCTTTGCCCTCATTCCAAAGGCAGTAATAAAAGTGAAGGGGATCATGATAATCCCAGTGCATCTCAGGGAGCAACACTTTTGGCCTTCTACCATCAGAATTCAAGCCTGAATTTCCAGCTTATTGCCCATTCACTTCTGTACCTCAGCCATCAATATCACTTGAAGTAGTTTGCTTTCATCCTATGGTTCCCCATATGCTTGGATATTCCTATGAAGAAGACTGGGTTCATGTCATCTTACCATTGACAGCCTCTCTCTAACCTTCAACTCTACCACCTAAGGACCAGTTCAAACTCTCTCATTCTCTGTAGCCCATCGGGTTTTTTTCTTTTCTTGAGCCATAATAGAAATTCCACTCAACCAAAAGAGAATCACTCAAGTCTTTTCAGTATTACTTATTATAACTTCTTGCATATCTACTACATACATGACACACATACACTTTTTAACTTATTTCATTCTCCTGAAAACACAATAAGGTCTGGAAGGGACTCAGAAAACTCAAGCAAGTTACCCAAGGCTGCGTGGCTCTGGTCTAAGACAGAGGCTGGATTTGAACTCAGGTCCCCCAATCGCCAAAATCCATGCTCCATCCACTTTGTCATGCTATTTTTTAACATACATATTTATTTCCTATCTTTTCACTTAAAGCTTCTGTAAGGCTGATTCTTTAAAAGCACTTTTTCCCTGGACATAGCAATTTATCACAGTGATTTGATGTAGAATTTTCTTGATCAATGTTCATTAAAATATAAAGTAGGGCCATAAGCAGCAAAAGTATGACTGGGAAAAAACTGGGGAGAAGGTCACAGTTTACTTCCTCATCTCTTCTCCACCTATTAAAACTCAGGTGTTATTTCCCTCTGATACTCATATTCCTAAAATAATAACTGCATTTACATAGTTCTTGATTTTAGCCAGGCATGGTTCTAAGCACTTTGTTTTTAACAATCCTTTTTATCTTCACAATAATCCTTCTAGTAGATATTATTATTATTCCTATTTCACATTCTACTCAAAGTCACAGAGTGGCAGAGCCAAGATCTGGATATGAATAGTCTGACTCTAGTGCACTTATTCTCACCCACTTTTCTGCCTTAACTTTATACAGGGAGGCCAGGGGTGCTCTCTTTAAGAAGCTCGCATTCGAGCAGACAGCTGGATGATGATAAGGAGCAAGTCTAGCCAAGACTTAGGGGAAGAACATTTCAAGGAAGCAAACTGTTAATGTCTACAAATGTCTAAAATGGCATACAAATTGTTAATGCCCACACCATTTAAAGGACTCATTAAATGTCAAGAGAAATGTGAAGCTATATAAAGACACCAAATATATAACAGATAGAAACAATGTATGTAAGAGAAAATATAAATATAAGTAAGTAGGAAAATGTTCATGTTTCCTACTAATTATAAAATTTCAAATTAAGGCAACTTTGTAGTATCATTTTACACTTAATAGATTAGTAGAACAATCTCAAAGTCAGAGCATACTATTGGGAAAATTCTGGTAAAATTGGTATGTTCATACTCTTAGTGACATAAAAAGTTTGTACTACCTATTTTAAAAAGCGGCATGAAGATAATTACTGGAATCTCAAAAGTTTTTCACAGGCTTTGCTCCAATAATTCCACTGTATGATACTTCTCAAAAAGAAACCATTCTGCAGCAAACAATGCAAAGATGTCCATTATAGCTTCGTTGATAATCACATATATTTGAAACTGAAATATCTAAAACTAGGCCACAGCAAGTGAATTACGATACATCAACCAATATGGTATTATGTCATAGTCACTAAGATAGTAACTATGAAGACAATGAAGAAACTAGGAAAAAATGTTTATGAACATTATCCAAACACAGCAAAATATAAAGTGATATACACAATAATGATTACGATTATGTATTAATATGAATATTGACACTCATCCACACAGACTTCTCTCCTCTCTTGAATTTGATTTAACTTTGAATTCCCCAGACCTCAGTAACCTTCCATATAGTTTTACAAATATGAGGGGAATATATGAATGTGTATTGTTTTGTGTGTTGGTATAATGTGTATATCAGGGTAAGGGGGGCAAGTTTCTCAGGGTAGGAAGGAGCATATGAGTGGAAATGGATTTATAACATGTGAATAAGCACTCTCTTTCTTGTAACTCTGGTAGAACAGTTTGTCTTTTTTATCTAGAAGAAATCATAGAAATTGTCTTACCAAGTGCCTACACTTGAGACCTGGCAACTCCTTTAATTTACAAAGGTGAGAAATTCCCAGGGCTTTAAAATAATGGCCTGGATGTAACCAGAGCATAATAGTGTTGACCTCTGGGTCATCAATCAGGCATGCGGCTAGGGGCAAAGAGGCTTCAGAAGTATTTTCAGGCTGAGAGAAGAAAAGATGACATTAGGGAAATCCACAGTGACAGCTTGCTTACTAATTCACAGCATGAAAATGCAGATGCTCTTACTGGCTTCTGAGTTGCCTGATTCTTTCACAACCTGTTCCAGTCTTGGAGGAGCAGATTTTGTGCACAATCGTGGACTGGGGTTCAGGCTTGCATACACCTTCATGCTTTGCTCATTGCCCATACTGCTGTTACAGCGCCAGAGAATGAGGTCAGCAGCTGTGCCAGGAGCTCACTCATTCAGCACCCCAGTTCCTCCAGCACTGGCAAAGAGGAAGAAAAATTAGAACTTCTCCAAAAACAGATTTTGTAGCAGCTCTGCTTTTGCAAGGGCCAGTGCACAAGACAGCCTGTCTGCCTGGATTCTGTCAGTGTGGAGACGCCATGTGGTCTCATAGGAAGGTCCTTGCAGCTAGATGGATGGCACTGGACAAATGGCATCATCACTCTGCCTCAGCTAGTCCTACTGGAAGACTGGGGCAAATGCTCCCCAACATGGGTACTGAAGCATTTTACCATTTTAACTTTTACCTAATGATGGATTTTCAGGTTCTTGAAATTGATGGCTTGCGTGTTCTAGACAACGTCTCCATTTTCTCCATGTGATCCTTCATGATCTGAGCCCTGCTTGTCTCTTAATATTCTTTTCCCATGTGTCTTCATGCTTCAGCTCTGTCCTGCACCTGCTATGGCCTGCTCATGCCTCAGCACTCTGTAAACACCGGAAAGGGCTTTCCTACTTTTGTGTTGACTTATTGGTTTTCTCTCTGAGGAGTTTCTTCTCATTTTTCATGACTCAGCTCACTGTCATCTTTTCCATGGAGACTTCCTGGACAAAACCCTTGTTCCCCACTCCCATATCAAACCAAAGTCAGTCTTTATTATAGCCATTTGCCATGTTGCATCATTCGTGTGTCTGTCTGTCTGTCTGTCTGTCTGTCACTGGAACATAACCTCCTTTAGAGCAAGGCCTGCCTTACCCATGTCTCTATCCTCTGAATTTTCTTCATAGTAGATTTCCAATAAATGACTGTTAGACAAATAAAAGTCATTTTCACATGTATAGCTCTGTGGTCTCCTCTCATGCCCTCCACCCATGATTGTAAGTTATTTACTTCCTTTAGTATGGATCAGATTTTTTTAAAAAGTTGTCTTTCTCATTTTCTTATCCGCTCACCTTTAGCAATATGCTGTACATAGTAAATGCTTAACAAAGATTAGTAATACCATCATGACCTCTGTTTAATGTAACGTACTTCATCATGGGAATGAGTTCTGGGGTAAACACTTTGGGGAGTGCAGAAAGTTCACAAGTACATAAGATTGCTACAATGTACAGCATGAGAAGAGTAACTAAGAAGGCAGATTCCAAAACACTAATTCAAAAAGATATGTGAACCCCTATATTTATTACAGTATTATTTACAACAGCCAAAATATGAAAGCAACCCAAGTGTCCATCGATAGATGAATGGATAAAGAAGGTGTGGAATACTGATAGATGAATAGATAAAGAAGGTGCAGAATATATATACAATAGAATATTATCCGGCCATAAAAAGAAATGAAATCTTGTCATTTGCAACAACATGGATGGACCTAAGTGAAATCAGTCAGTCAGAAAAAGACAACTACCATATGATTTCACTCATATGTGGAATTTAAGAAGCAAAATAAATGAGCAAACAAAGAAAAAAGAGGCAATAACAAAAAAAACTAGACTCTCAAATACAGAAAACAAATTGGTGATTACCAAAGGGGAGGTGGATGAGGGGATGGGTCAAATAGATAAAAGGGATTAGGACTAGATTTATGGTGATGAGCACAAAGAAATGTTTAGAATTATTGAATCTTATTTTACACTTGAAACTAATACAGTACTATATGTTAATTATACTTCAATAAAGAAAGAAGAAAAAAGAAGATAGTCTGGAATTTGTCAGAATCCTTTCATTATACTCCCTTCAATACCATGTGAAATTGGGTGAATTACCTGACCTAAAACTCAGTTTTCTATAAAACAGGGATAGTATTAACTTCCATAGCATTCCCACTAAGACTGAATAAAATTAAGGTGGTAAAGTGCTTATCATCGCACGTGGCACATAATATACAGTCAGCAAAAGACAGCAGAAGATACCTAACTAATACACCAGGGACTAAGTGAGAAGAACAGAAGAAAAGCCACCTTAGAGTAGCAAATATATATCATTTTTCAAGAGCTTTTGACTGAGGAACTTGTAAGTAGAAACTCCTTTTGCACAACTACCCAGTGATTTTAATGCTTTGTAACAGATTATTGAAATGTCCTAATATTAATAATCTCATCCTGGAAATCCTAAAGTATATAATGCAACTACTTTTAAACACAGTTTCTGACAGGTTTTATAGTAGCATAATCAAACAGAGAGATCTGGCTGTTTCTTGGAGGGAATGATGTGTTAGTAGGGCCAACATCCCTACCATTCAATTTCCCTACAGAAGAATTCTCCAGTTTCTTGCTGAATTATTCAGAGTTCAGGGAAATATGCAGAGGACAGAAATTGAGGGTCTTCTGAATCCACACGTAGATTTTAACCTAACTCCCTATTTTCAGTGTAGTATTTCACCATTGCCCTTCCCAGGTTTGTTGTCTCTGAGTCTAAAGCCTCCCTGGTTGAGTTTTTTGAAGAAAATCCTTGCTGCTCCTGCAGGTGGGATAGGGTGGGCTACTGATTGTACAAGGTGGCTGATTGTTTGAGTAGCCAAACTGCTCCTTATGCAGGCTTTCAGAGGACACCTCTGTTTGCACACCTTCCCTTGAGATACCCTCAGTAGCCTGGGATCTCCAGGCTCCGGGGCCTTGACATGGTCACAGGTCATCCTCTTCTTCTTGTCTCTTCCTTCCATGTAAGTTCAACTTCCTCCTCCCTACTAAGTCAGTTGTCATCATCTGTCCATCTACTTTCTAACTTACAAAATGATGTTGACATTGTTCATCTGGTATCATCTTCTAGAGCATTCTCTTTGTCCCTGTAGTTTTGTGACATTTTATTCCTCTTTCATCATTTCAGGAGTGTTTATTAGGGATCAGGAATGTTTATTAGGAATACCTGTGTATTCAATCTGCTGACTTCTACCAAAATGTCCTCACCTTTATTTTTTAATATAGATGAGCTTCCTTTAAGAATTTCTGGAATCTTCCTGGAGTCTTAGTGGTCAGGACAATTATATATGCTCTGAGTACAGGGATTATTCTTTAACCCTAAAAGGCATAAGACAGCTTTCTTGTTTCTGTATAGCAGTTAAGCATAATGAAAATTTCAGTTTGAAAATAAGTTGAATTCACCTCCACCGAAGCATTTCTACAGATAATCATACTTCATTGCTCTTCTATTTCCAGTTAACTCTGGGACTTCCCTACTGCTCCTTAAAACAGAAAGTCCTCCTAGGATGTTGTTAGGATTACCTCAGACTCTTAACAACACTAATATTGATGAGTAACAGTCACATTGTGCCTTCAATTAAGAGACATCAAAGTCTTCAAGAAAAAAGGACAGGCCATCCCCCACCCCACTTTTAAGGATACATCACATCCAGAATACCCCATTGTTTGACAGCTGACAGCTCTCATTCATTTTGCCCCTCGGTTATTATATACTCCCTGCAATCACATACCTTACTCTTTCCTTTGTGATTAAATGAAGACTTTAAGTCTTTTTGCATATTTAAGTAGCAGTCATCACATTGCAGAGGGCAACTGAAGACCAATTCACTGACATTCATTTGCACTAACGTCCATTTCGCTGTGTATTCCTGAAACTAGTCCAGAGACAGTGCTGTTCTCTGGGGTTTGACTATTTTTTAACAGTTTGAGCAGCTTGATCTAGCTTAAAGCAAGACTAATGACAGGACCATGTCAGCATTAGTCAACAGCATCTCAAGCAATTGAAATAGTACCATAAACTCCATAAGGATTCAATAAACTCTCTAAGCAGCCCAAAGAAGAAACCCTTAGATGTGACTCCATGCTTTTGCACATTTTCCTCTCCTCTTCCAATGTCCTTTTTTTTCTTTGCCTACACTTTCATGGCTATTTTCAGATCCAAGTTAAGGTCCACCTACTAAAGCAAGTCCTCTATGATTTTCCTTCCTTTAGTTTCCTACATTTCACTCATTCTTTTGTTATTAAACTTCCCCCAGTTTACTGCTAAGTTTTCTGTTCCCATGTCTGTGTAACCCAGACCATGAGCCAGGGAGCAGAGCATGGGAAGGCAAAGTTACAGAGAAGCTAAAAGGTACTGGCTTCTGGAACACACCAGCCTTTGAATTAAACTCAGGTCTGCCACTTACTCCTATCTTGGATGTAAGCCTCAACTACCTTCTGTGAAAACCAGAGACAATAAGAAAACCTATAACAAAAAAGGCTGTTACGAATAAATGTTATAATGTATCTTTTTAAAGATTTATTTATTTATTTATTTATTTATTTATTTATTTATTTATGAGAGAGAGAGAGAGAGAGATTGAGAGAGAGTAAGCACACATGCTGCAGGAAGAGCAGAGGCCAAGGGAAAGAATCTCAAGCAGACTCCCTACTGAGCATGG
This sequence comes from Canis lupus dingo, assembly GCF_003254725.2. Taxonomy (NCBI): domain Eukaryota; kingdom Metazoa; phylum Chordata; class Mammalia; order Carnivora; family Canidae; genus Canis; species Canis lupus. Next base: position 37,670,790 of record NC_064244.1, on the reverse strand, counting down.
AGCCTGATGCAGGGTTTGATCTCACAACACTGAGATCATGACCTGAGTGAAACCAGGAGTGGGATGCTTAACTGACTGAGCCACCCCAGTATTATAATGTATCTTAAGTAATCCCCACTGTACCTGACATTATCATAAGCTAACATCAGGAAATACTATATAATATTGTTATGGTTTTTAAGAGTAGAAATTATGTTACTCACTTGTGTATCTACTATAGTACAATGCCTCATACATTCAAAATACTCAGCACATTTTAAATGAATAAATGAAGAAATAAAGGAATAATCCTGTAAGAATCAGATTGTTTTTATAATCCAGGTAAATAAAGCCCTAGAAGGCTTTTTTTTTTTTTAAGAGATTGAACAATCCATATAGATTAGCCACACTATTCCAATAAACTGAATATCTAAATGGTGACTTTATTTTTCACCTCAGGGCTCAACCTCCTTCTTTGGACTTGGTCGATTTAGATTTGAAGCAACTATAGCTTTGCTGGTAATTTTTAAATCTATGGACTCCAACACATACCAGAGACAATAAAAACATTCATGAAAATCTCAACCTCACACCACTCAGTTTCTCTGAACTACAAATGCCCTCATCCTAAAATGGAATAGCTATGAATTACACCTGCCTCTTCCTAGGGTTGTTGGATTGAACATATGATATATGCAAAAATATTTTACAAATTTGTGAGACCTATGCAAATACTCATGTCTGTGTGTTTATTTATTTGACTGATTGTTTATTTGTAGAAGCTTATTTCTTGGCACCACCTGAAAATTTCTATCCAACTTCACTAATATCCACATTCCTTCAAATATATCTAACAGATTGATTTAAGGCCACCAACAAAATCTGTTGCTGTTTTGGTGCATAGCAGAGCTTTGCGATTTTCTGTAGTAAAACCCAAGAGGGCCAATAAAATGTTTTCATTGATTGCAGTGTCAGTTTTAGATGCTGCAATGGCTCCAAACAAGAGTCATCTTTTAGCACTCTGCTGTGGATTTACTTTTTATGGTCCTGGGATCTAGTGGGTAAAGCCGACTTCTGCATTAACACTAACCTGAAGAGACAAACCTCTCAGGAGGACCATCTCATCTTTATGCTTTTCCAATCGTTGGGCCATAAATCCTATCAGCCTGCAGAGAGAAGGTATCCTAAAGATATGGTGTCACAGAGGTGCTCTTTGAGTGAACCAAGCTAATAAAAATTAAAGTTCAAAGTCACTGGGAAATCTAAGACATTCATTAAACCTATACTGAGCCAGTCAGGACTGATAAGCTAAATAGGCATCAGCCTGGTGAAGATGCAGGAGAAGGTAAATACCTCCAAAATTCACCCTGTCTCCCCCAGGGTGTCAACACTGTGGGATATGCACCATATTTCAAGTAAATGTGCCTTAGAAGCACTGGAGGTTTTATAAAAACTGCTCTGAGTCTACAGGTTGGAATATAGATGGGTGGCATATTTACAGTTCATTCACTAAAAAGTTGGGTACAGATTAAATATCACTGTGACAGCCAATATGAACTAAGAACTGGCATCAATGAATCAGACAGCAAGAAATCAGATGCTGGCTTAAAAAGGGTAGAGGGCAGTAGCAAAGGCTCTTACGGCCACAACAATCAGAAAGAGGTAAATTCTTTTCACAATGAACAGGGCAGAATGATCCCCCCCAAAAAGGCCAGGCAAATTTGGTCCACAGTAGGTCTCCAGCTGTCAGGAGTAGCTGGGAATAGCAGGACACACACTTCAGGCCAAATGATGGAGGGTCTTGATAGTCACGCTGAAGTTTAGAGTCTATCTGTTAGGCCCTTAGGATCCATAAACAGTTTTCATGTGCATGATGCAATACACAGGAGAAATGAAGGTAGGAAACTGATGTTTCAGCACTTTGTCTGGCAGGAATACACATTCACTGCTTGGGGCAAAGAAGAGAGTATTCACCCCTCCCTTCCTGTTCCCACCCACACACTCCAATCACCAGGAAGCACATCTGCTGGCCCCAGAGAATGGTCCACACAGAGAGAAAAGACATATAGATTGAATCTGGAACCATCCCTTCTTTCTCTTCCTGGGCCTCTAAATAAGATTAATGAGGAGATGGTGTGTAATTATCCATTGAATTCACAACCGCATTCACATTTTTCCATGAATTATCAAATGTATCTGACCGTTGCATTAATATGTGACTTTAATATTACCCCTGACATAACTCAACTGTGTTAGCACAAGCTAAAATGTGAGCAGAACTTTTCATTTATCATTTCTTCATTCTGCTAATATTTGTTGAGGGCTGTGTTAGGTACTTCAGGGAACAAGAGATAAGATGCACGACACTACACTCAATTTTCACACCTTCTAGGTGGCAAGAGAGAAAAGTAAACTAATTTTTACATATAACATGATGCTGATATACTGTGACACTAATTGATGTCAAACTTTAAAGTCAATCTACCAATATTAAATAGGCTCATGGCCTCTGACCCTGAAATCTCACTGCTTAGGATGTATCCTAAAGACATATTCACAGAAGTTCACAAGGCATGATTCTTCATTGCAATGTTTGTAAAAACAGAAAGATGCAAACAATGAAAATGTTTCTAATTGGGAGCCTAAGCAATTATAAATTATAAAATATCCATAAAATGGAATTAGTAGGCCACTGTAAAAGAATGAGGCAGGCCTATATATGTTAATAGAAATATATCCAGGGATGCCTGGGTTGCTCAGTGGTTAAGCGTCTGCCTTTGGCCCAGGGTGTGATCCTGGAGTCCTGGAATCAAGTTCCACATCAGGCTCCTGGCATGGAGCCTGCTTTTTCCTCTGCCTGTGTCTCTGCCTCTCTCTGTGTCTCTCATAAATAAATAAATAAAATCTTTTTAAAAATAAATATATCCAAAATATAGTAAATAAAAAGTACAGTGAAAAAGATTGCCTGAAATATATTTTTTTGTGATTTTTAAAAATCCATCTTTATATTTAGTTACATATATATCAGCAATATGCAAAATTTGTTTTACGGAAAGAAACAGTGATTATATGTAGAAAGAGGGATTGAGACAAGTATATAAAAACACAAAAAACAATTAATTATTTAAAACTACAGTGTGGCAGGTGTACATAGCCCTACAGTGGATGCCATGGAAACACAAGGAAGCATTCTTGAATTCTAATGGAAAAGAGGGAAGCCCAACAAAGCTATCCTAGAAAGGTAATGGTTGAAAAGAGAACCAGCTTTATATTTGAAAGAACAGGCTAAAAGGCACAAACATATTCTAGAGGATCTATTTTGGGGGAGCTAATGAATTTTCTTAGCAAATAGGTATATGTTACTCATAACAATGACTCCACTGAAAACAAATAACTTCCAAATTCCATAAGTCACTAAAACATGTGCTTTTAGCTGCAGGTCATCAATGTCGTGGAGATTTAGAAATAACTGTATACTTCTGTCTGCAGAAAAACTATCACACTGGACCTAGTGGCAAAATCTCCACCACTGCCAAAACTGTCACTGTAGTTTCCAGTTCTAAAACGTTTGCTTCCTAATTAATTCAAAATGGATAGTTCAATTCCCTCACTTTATTATGTTCAGTTTTCCTCAAACCTTCTCAACTCCCTCAGAACTTCTAAACACTATTGAGTCTAATGATATCTTAAGAACGTCAAAATTATCAAAGGCTGGCCATAACATTATTCTTGCAAACAAGAAAGCTTTTGGTTATAAGCACAACTTTTTTGTTTTGCAGTGTCTACTATTACTGAATTTAAATATTTAAATAAATATTTTATTAAAGCCCAGGATCATTAATCTTCCAAAGACAAAGAGCTGGGCCCTGGAGGCAGGTAAAGAGAACTGGATTATTATATATATTTTTTTGAGTGAATTCAAACAGATTTTCAAGTCAGGTGAAAGTCAGGCAAAGAAGTACCCATAAAAATCTTCTCTGTCATCCACAATCAAGAAGAAAATAGTGGGAGGTATTGAAATTAGGAGGCACGATTAATTATAAGGTCAATATGATCTGTGACACTAGTGTTTCCATTTCAACTTTAATACTTTGAGTTGTATATATTGAGTCGAGTTTGATAAACTGGATGGCAAAATATTTCAACTCATCACAAAGTAGTATACTTGATAGCAAAGCCTATAAACATTTTTAAAAATTATAGTATAGATAGATGTGTTTGTTCCTCTATCAGATAATTATTTTCTATTTTTCTCCTAGCTAGCTCTGATATCCATCATCTCTGATCACATTGATATTCTATATTTACTGTTACTCACTCAAAGTCAATTTACTTCATGGACCTTATTGTCACAGACATGAGCATCTATCTTAGAGAGAGTGTTTTTGAAGGGAGGTATCCCATAGTAACCGATGGAAAAAAAAACAGTCACATATTTGTACCATTTGGTGTTTTCTTTTTAACAACTGCAAAACATTTTATAAAATACAGTTGCCTTTCCGAATGCCCTTAGTTCTATGAAAGAACAGGGCATTTTACCATTCCATTAATATAATCATATTAAAAACAAATTTTATTGAGTATCTTATTATCATTAACTATTAAACCCTTTCTGGTAGGTTTCTTAAAGAAAATTAAATGGAATACACATAAAATCATTCCTATGTTGCAAAGTCTCTACATGAATTATTTTGTTGAACAAATATTTACTGAATGCCTACTGTGTGTCAAGCATTATTCTAGACACTAAATTGGTAATGAATAAGTCATATTTCCTAAGTTAATGGTCTTCACAGTCAAGGGGAGCAGGGAAACAGGCAAATCAAGAGGTAGTTATGACACAGCATGGCAAGGTCTTTAATGGGTAAGGTACTTGGTGCTCTGGAACCTCATGGGCAAAGTGCCTCTTCAAGATGTGCTGCCAGTGAATGCTTCCTGAAGGCAGTCATCAAACTTGAAGAACTGAAACTTGAAGAACAATAAACAGCAAGACTCAAAAGGGAAGAGTGAATGAGGAAGAAAAAGTATTCCAGTTAAATAGAAGAGTTTATTCAAAGGCCCAAAAATGGGAGAACACATCACATAGAATTCTCTCTGGATTTATCTTGGACTTCTAGGAGGGAAGTGGGGAGGCAGCATGAAGAGATGGAAATACAGTGTGTGAAGGCCTCTGAATGCTGTTGAAGGTCTGACAGTATCCTGAGGGCTATGAGCAGACACTGTAGGATCTAAATCTCACAAAGGAAAGACGGAGGTTTTCTTGGAGCCAAAGAGGCCAAGGAAGAGTGGATCACAGAGGTCTTGACAAGAGAGAGTGGCGATTTGGACTACTGTAGTGGGATTGGGTGAAAAAGAACCCTGTGTGCATGTGTGCCTGTGCCTGCCTGTCTAGTGTAAGTATAATCATTTCTCACCCAAGTAATCAAAGAGAAGAGATCTACTCTATAAAATACTGCATCCAAGGATAGCATATAAAGACCATCTTTTTGCTGAGTACTTTAAAAGTCCTGGTCACTGCTGGAAAATGCAATCATTGGACTGCTTCATAGGTGGAAAGTAAATATGCACATTGACTCTCAGCCTGCTCAAAAAAATACCAGTTGGAGGCTGGAATCTCATTTAGTTATGGTGCAGCAAATATAAGAGATGGGAGCGGGTCAAGAGAGACAGACAGTAGTATTGCCTCCTGTGACCATTTCTCCATAAAGCATTTCCAAACTTCAACTCATGGGAAGAGATCAACTTTGGAAGCAGCTGAGGAACAAAAGTCACATAGAACTTGTGTGTCACTAAGGCAGAGAAGTAAATTAAAGTATCAAGGTAGCATTATGAATCCCCTAACAAAGCTACTTTCATTTCAACAGTAGTGAAGACATAATTATACACCATTAGTGAAGCAGCCCTAACTTGAAGTCATGGGTACAACTACTACAAGATCTATCATCATGTATAGAAGAGACTGAATCACTATACTGTAGGTAAAGTAATAAATCGATGGTTACTTAAAGCTTTGCATAGAGTTTAGTGACTAAATAGGACAATTCTTATCCCTCTAAACTCTATTCATGAAGTGCTGAGGAGAAAATTAAGTCTGTTAGTAACAGTAAAGAATTAGGTATAATGCAGACATGCTGAGGTTCTGTCAGCAGTGGTCATGTGGCAACATGAACTATAAAAAAAAAAAAAAAAAAAAAGAGAGAGAGAGAGAATTCCAGTTACTAAAACAACAACAACAACAAAACAATGAATTAGACAAAATGGCAGTTACATAAAGCCCAAAGAAGAAACTAAATGAAAAGAGGCTTAGAAAACAAAGAAGTAATCATAGTGTAAGAATCCAACAAACATGGCTGTTTTGCCCAGAACAGAACCTGAAAATAAAAGACTGATAAAAAGATTCTTGGCCAGCCCAGTGGTAATTAATTTTATGTGTGAGACTTGGTTTACCACTGTCACATAGCCTAGAGCAGTGGTTCTCAAAGTAGAAACCCAGAAATAAGCTCAAAGCATTCCAAAAGATGCCAATCCTTTCTTCAGTTCATGAGCAAATGGCACACTCTTCCAATTACTTTTAGTTTTACATATAACTAAAGATGACCTACTAATAAATTATTTTGGGAAATAATTAGGAATTAATAAAATGTGGCATTTATAAATGAACTTGCTATTAGTATTTTAGAGGCTGAGGTTTACAAATACCTACAGAGAGCTGGAAGTTCCACACTTTTAAATTGAAACACTGAGCTGTCAGGGTGCCAAAATATTTACTAAGTGATTAGTATGTACCACTGATGGTGCTAAGTGTGGAAGATACAACTGTAAACAAGAATGGCATTATTTCTGCCTTTGTAGAGTTTATTATCTTATTGGGAGAGAACACCAGCGTTGACTGAGTTGGTCATGATTTCATCTGACATTATTCCTGTTTTAATTATAATATAGTACTATCTGTTAATTCTTTTTATTATAAATATGTTATTGTTTACTTATGTAGTGCAGTGATGCGAATTTTAATGAAGAGATTGGACCTTTGATTTTTTAAATAACAAACTAATTCATGGTCAAATATAAATCACTCATGCTCCTAATTCTAAAACATATATTATGCTCATAATCTACCCATTCTACTCCACACTCAATGTGCTTAAAGAAAAATACATTGTTTTCACAAAGTACTTTACCCACTGGTGAATGGCAATGATTGGAGCAGAGAACCATGAAGACCTTTACTCCTTAGAGTACTCCAAAATATTTGAGAGTCACCACTGGAAAGGAAAGAGGATATCAGGTTCTAGCCATCCCTCTATCATTCTCAGTGGTCCTGAATCATCAGTGGGATGCAGGACAGTGATTCCTAAACCTGAGTGATCATCAGAATCCATTTTATAAGCATGCAAATTCAAGGGCCCTGCCATAAACCTACTAAGTCTGAATCTCTTTGCAGAGGAGTCTGGGGACATTCATATTTAACAAGCTACCCAGATACTTCTCAAAACATTAAATTTTGAGAAGCACTGGGAGAAAAGTTCACCCTGGATAGAGAAAATATATGAATAAATTGAATCCCTAACTGCCGTCTAACAATAATGTTTCTCTCACCAACTTCTCATCTGCCCTCACAGATTCTCATGCAAGACTGCTCAGAGTCAGGCTAAAATAGGTCATAGAGTCCTATTGGTATATTTTTATTTTTGTTGTTTGTGCTTTTGGTGTCATATCCAAAAAATCATGGCCAAGATTAAAGTCATGAAACTTTTCCCCTATGTTTTTTCTATAAGTTTTATAATTATAGATCTTAAGTACTTAATTTATTTGAGTTGGATTTTGTGGATGGTAGAAGGACCCCATTTCATCCTTTTGCATGTATATCCAATTTTCCCAGCACTATTTGTTAAAGAGATTATAATTTCACCACTGTATATTCTAGACACCCTTATTCAAGATCAATTGATTATATATACATGGGTTTGCTTCTGGGCTCTTTAGGCTGTTCCATTGGTAAGTCTGTTCTTAGGCCAGCACCATACTGAGTAATTAATTATTTTAGCTTTGTAACATTTTGAAATGAGAAAGTATGATGATCACAGCTTTGTTCTTGCTCAAGATTGTTTTGGCTATTTGAGGTCTTTTTTGGTTTCCTATGAATTGAATTCTATTTCTGTAAAAAAAAAAATGCCATTAGGGTTTTGATAAGTATTGCAGTGATTTGTAGATTGTTTTGGGTAGTATAGAACAATACTAACTCTTCTAATCTATAAACATGGGATGTCTTCTCATTTATTTGGTTTGATTTCTTTCACATGTTTTATAATATTCAGTGTACAAATCTTTTACCTCCTTGTTAAATGTATTCCTAAGTATTTTATTCTTTTCGATGCTTTATAAATGAGATTTATTTTTTAAATTTCTTTCTAGGATAGTTTATTGATAAACACAACTGATTTCTGTACAGGATGCTTTTGCATCCTGCAACTTTGCTAGTTCTAATGATTTTTTGTGGAGTCTTTAAGGTTTTCTACAAATAACAGTGTTGGGAAAACTGAATATTCACATGTGAAAGAATGAAACCGTAACTTTATCTTACACCATACACTAAAATCAGCTTAACTGTATTAGACTACAAGACTTGAAACTGTGAAACTTCTAGAAGAAAACATAGGGAAAAAGCTTCATGACTTTTGTCTTGGCAATTATTTCTTGGCTATGACACTGAAAGCACAGGTAATAAAAGCAAAAATGGACAAGTGGAACTACATCAAACTGAAAAGCTTATGCAGAGAAAACAAATCAACACAATGAAAAGTTAACCTACAGAATGTAGGAGAATATTTGAAAACTGTATATCTGATAAAGGATTAATATTCAAAACATATAAGGAACTCAACAGCAAAAAACAAAACAAACCTAAAAACAGGTAATTTGATTTTTAAAATGGGCAAAGGACTCAAATAGACATTTCTCCAAAGAAGACATACAAATACCTGACAGATATATGAAAAGATGCTTAACATCATTAATCATTAAGGAACTCAAAATCACAGTGAAATACCACTTCATACCTGTTAGGATGACTAAGTACCAAAAAAAAAAAAAAAAAAAAAAACCCATAAGATAGCAAGTGTTGGTGAAAAAGTGGAGAAATTAGAATGCTGGTGCACTGTTAGTGATAACATAATATGGTGCTGCCACTATGGAAAACAGTAGGGAGAGTCCTCAGAAAATTTAAAATAGACCTGCCATATGATCCAGAAATCCCATTTCTGAGTGTATCTCCAAAAGAACTGATATCAGAATCTCAAAGAGGTAACTGAACTCTCGTGTTCACTGCAACATTATTCACAATAGCCAAGATATGTCAACAACCTATATTTCCATCAGTGGGTGAATGGATAAAGAAAATGTACATATATACAATGGAATATTATTTAGCCTTAAAAACTAAGGAATTCCTGCCATTTGCAGCATCATGGATGAATGAGCATCATTTATTTCACCTTCTAAGTAAGATAAACCAGTAATAGAAGAACAAAAGCTGCAAAATTCCACTTATATTATGTATTTAAAATAGTCAAATTCATAGAAATAGAGACTAGAATGGTAGTTGCCCTGGCCTGGGAGCCAGGGAAGATGGGGAAGTGCTGTTCAATAGGTATAAAGTTTCAGTTATATAGGATGAATAAATTCTAGAGATCTGCTGTACAACATTATTCCTATAGTTAACAGTACTGTACTATACACTTAAAAATTTAAGAAGGTAGATTAAATATTCTTACCAAAATAAGTAAACCTCTTTGAATAACAAAATTAATTAAATTAAATTAAATTTAATTAATTAATGTAGGACATGGAATGCTTTGCCCAGAGACCTAGTTAGCTACCTCTTCCTTTTTTACAGTAATGTATTGCCAAGCTAGTTTTATGGGTCGGCCTTCTATGAATGAGCTACAAAGTATAAATTGATGAGGACTCACTTATTTCTGAGGAACAGATATACTTTATTCATTTAGTTAACAAATGTTTGAGTGTTTCTAAGCTAGCTTTGTGCTAGGCATTGGATTTAAGTTGTAAGCAAAATCAGACATGATCCTTGCTCTCACATGGGAAAGACAATCATTGATTAAATATTCATATGAATAAATGTATAATTACACACTAACAGAAGCCCTAGCTATAAAAGGAATGCAATTTTATAAGCACAATTCTTGGAAGCTACATTTAAAAAGAAGCTTTACTAGACTGTGGGGTTAGTGAAGTCCTACCTGATTAAGTCATTCTTAAACTGAAACCAGAAGAAAGATGAGTACAAAGCAATGAGATAAAGGAGAGAAGTGGAAAAAGTAATCCAGAGAGCAGGAATGCTGAGTACAGAGAAGGACAGAGAAGGATGTTTTTGATGTAACAAAAGGTTTGAGACAGACCTGAAAGACTGGGCCAAATCCCCTAAGTGATATAAAATTAGTTATTTCAGATCATTTGTTCAGCTGTAGTCTCTAAAAATGGGACCTATGGCTAAAGGCCTCTAAATCGGCCTATTCAGAAAGCCTTCATGTTTCTTACTATCATCATTATCACTATTACTAACAAGTGTTGGGCACTAACTACAGGACATGTACTTTGCTTAGCACTGTGTACAGTTTATCCCATTTGATCTTTACATGAAGCCCATGATATGCTATTCCCATTTCATGTATAAGGCACAATGAACCTAAGTGATTTGCCCACATTCACACAGCTTTAAGTAATAAGCTGAGATTTTAATGGAGCTGCCCTGATCCAAGTCCATGCTTTTATCGCTTTGCTACATTATAGTGATAGTATTTAGAAGAAAGTCTTAGTATGTGCAGTGGCCATAAAAATATGCCAACTACAGGAGAAAAAACTGACCAAGGGTCTTAGCTGTGATGTTCTGAAATCTATCACTGTGTGCTATAGACTGAATGCGTACCCTCCATTATGATAGTATATGGAAGGGACCTTTGGGAGATAATTAGGACATGAAAGCAGAGTCCTCACAAATGGGATTCAGACCCTTATAAAAGAGACCTGAGAGAGCTCTTTTACTCCTTCCACCACGTGAGGACCCAGCAAGAAGACAGCCAGCTATGGACCAGGAAGTAGGCTCTCAGCAGATACCAAATCTGCTGGTGCCTTGATCTTGGATTTATTAGTTCAACAAATTGTGAGGAATAAATTTCTGTTGTTTATGAGCCACTCAGTCTATGGTAATTTGTTATGGCAGCCCAAATAAACTAACACCTTGTGTACCCCGAGCACACTTTCCAGGGGCTGCTCCCAGCCCAAGACTGAGTACGGCAAGGCATACTAGAACTAGACAGTTTGTAGGAGACATGGGATTTCTCTCACACCTCACTTTGGCTTAAGGACACCAGACAGTCTTGCAAAACCTACAATAAGACACTTCTACCCAATGTTCCTTCTTCTTTCCTTCCCCTGGGGTCAGATTTGCATCACAGCCCAATTAAACTCCCAGCCTTTTCTGATTTCCTCCTCATTTTTTCTCATGGAGATGTTACCCTAATGAAATTCTTACACATTTTATCCTTTTCTGGCATCTGTTTCTTGGAGGGCACAGATTAAGAATGATGTTCAATAAAACATACATATAACCAAAAAAAAAGCTGTTGGAAAGGAAAAGGTCTCAAGGCTTCTTAGTATTTAGTACTCCCTTAGGCCCACCATCTCAATTGATTAGAGGTACTAAGGTTACATATTTTAATCCACTTATTTTCAATCTATTCCTTATCAATCTCAATCTTTCTGAGATAGTTATAGTTAACATCTGCTATCATGTCATAATAGTTCCTTCTTTTCCTTGAAATTTCACCCAATGAAATGACGATGTCTAAGACTCACTTTAAAATAATACTGATGTGGAAGGAGTTTCTGGGATATGAATGAAGCAGGATTGGCCAATGGACTGATGGTGTTAGAGCTTAGTAATGGGTTCATAGGAGTTTATTATTTTATTCTGCTTACTTGTTATGTAGATTTGACATTCTCTGTAATAAGAAGAGAAAAAAAATGGGTGCCTGGGTGGCTCAGTTGGTTAAGAGTCCTCCTTCAGCTTGGGTCATGATCCCAGGGTCCTGGGATTGAGTCCCACTTCAGGTTCCCTGCTCTGTGGGAAGACTGCTTCTCCCTCTCCCTGCCACTCCCCTGCTTGTGCGCACGCGCTCTCTCTCTCTCTCTCTCAAATAAATAAATAAAATCTTTTTAAAAAGTGTTCTGATTTGGATAAAAATTATATGGTCACCCTATCTCTAACACAGGCCAACTAATCTATTCCACTGAGCACAATGGAGACTCAAGAGTACCATGCAAATGACCCAGTGCCTAGTACAAACTTATTTCCATTCTTGGAAACTAATGAGTTCAAAACAATTTTTTTAAATGTTTAATGTCTTTTTGTTGTTGCTGCAAGTGTTTGAAACCCAATTAAAGAAAAGTACAGAAGTACAGAAAAAGAAAAAAAAGAATGTTTTGATTGTATATCGGTAAAAAACAATAGTATGATTTAAGACTTGGTTGGAGTCTGTCATCAGAAATTGGTCTCAGGTCTCCCTCTACCCTTTTTTCTATAATGGTAGATTTCCCTTTCATGGTTGCAAGATGAGTGTCAGTTTCTCCAAGTTTATGTCCCAAGTTCTCTGTACATCTTTCTTGATCATTCTAGAAAAGGTTAGGATTAGCTCTGACTGTACCAACTTACATTACAGGCCACCCTTAAGCCAATCACAATTCCTGGGAAGATGGAATATGCTGATTGGTCAGTTCTGGGTTGACTGTCCAAGGGTGACTGTTGAAGGTTATACACACACAAAGGGAAATAGTCATTCTGTATCAGGGTGCTGCTATAAAAAGAGGGAAATGGATGCCAGGCAGGCAGATAGAATAGTTCAGTAGCCTTCTAATCTGCCTACAAATCAACTGCTTAATCATCATGTAAGTCAGAAGTAGGACTATCTATCTATCTATCTATCTATCTATCTATCTATCTATTTATAGGTGAGGAAACCTGACTTTAAGTCTACTCAAAAACTCAAGCTAATAAAAAATCCTACTTGTAGAATTATTCCTCTCCCTTGAGATTCATTATAAGTGATAAAATTGCACAAGATTTACATTGCCTCTACTCTTTCTCCTTTATTAACAAAGGCTTTGTTTTGATTTACTTGTATTTTTAAAAATAAAATGAAATTGGATTTGTACCTCACTAATTAGGTACAATATAGCAAATTGTGTAGCAAGGACAGAGTTAATAGCACAATAAAGGAAAGGTTTTTCAATACATGTATTATTCTTCTTTCCTCCAAGAAGATATGCTTGAAACTGAATTTTAAACACTTCAACACTGGTGAAACAAATTAATAATGGCTCAGACACCGAGGTGTTGCATATTATTCATGATCTTGAAATTATTAATGTAACACTGAGCCATTATTACCACATATTGCCATCAGAGTAATTAACACATCTTATCTAATAGAATAAAGCCGTCAAATCAAACTAAGAAGTAATTAAGTTACATAACTACACAGCTGAGGCAGAAAGATGCATGTCAAATGATTTAAAAATTGCAGCTCACCTAAGTGGTTGTGAATAGCCAAGAAGGATGATTTGTTATTTACTGCCTACTTTACCATTGATAAGTCACTTCACTGCATTATGCCTCAATTTCTATGTACTATGAAGAGATTGGACTAAAGTGACCATCAAACTAGTGTCCATAAGAATTACCAAGGGAGCTTCTGAAAAATCCATGTTCCCTGGTCTCCCTTGGAGATAGTAATTCAGATGGTATACAGTGAAAACCAGATATGTATATTTTTTTACCCCCAGATGATTCTAAATCCATGAAATCCATGACCCACATTTTGAGGAATTCTGGAAAGAAATTTTCAAAGGTCTCTTCAAGTCTTAATGATCAATGATGAGATCACTGGCTTTCCCAGAAACACTAGAGAAGTTTTTGTCAGAAATTGTCATTTCCGTCATATATGAAATGCCCATGATACCCATTATCTACTTATGGTCTGACCCCTGTCTTCCCTAAAACAAGTGTGAAAAAAAGTGAAAAGCAAAAGAAGAGAAAAATAACAATTTTCAGCTTTTAAGAAATGTCAGTCAGGGGGATCCCTGGGTGGCGCAGCGGTTTAGCGCCTGCCTTTGGCCCAGGGCGCGTTCCTGGAGACCCGGGATCGAATCCCACGTCGGGCTCCCGGTGCATGGAGCCTGCTTCTCCCTCTGCCTATGTCTCTGCCTCTCTCTCTGTGACTATCATAAATAAATTTTAAAAAAAAAATTAAAAAAAAAAAAAAAGAAATGTCAGTCAGCTCTGAAATTATTCCAAACTTTACACTCATGTCCTATCATAAGTAGTAAATGAGTCACACAGAAGAAATCATAAATGTAAGGAACAATTTATAATTTTAATGAAACTAAGAAAACTCTGTAATGTATTCTTCCAAATGCCTCTTCCCTTTTAGCTCTCTAATTTCACAGAGTGGGGACTACTTATAGAGAATGCACATAGTCTTAAACTTAAAAAGATTGCAATTGTGGTAAATTAGAAGCTAGTGGTATCCTGAGATTTCCCAAAGATCTGAGAATGGCTTTCAAGAATGTAATCAGGTTTTATTTATCAGATTGTGAGACTTAATCAATATTTAGCCCATTTTTACTGCCCTGGCTAATAGATCATTGTGCGTGGCACAGCACAGATACACTATAAATATTTTTTTTTAAACTTTTTTTTTTAATTTTTATTTATTCATGATAGGCACACAGTGAGAGAGAGAGGCAGAGACACAGGCAGAGGGAGAAGCAGGCTCCATGCACCGGGAGCCTGACGTGGGATTCGATCCCGGATCTCCAGGATCGCGCCCTGGGCCAAAGGCAGGCGCCAAACCGCTGCGCCACCCAGGGATCCCTACACTATAAATATTAAGCAGAGCGGGGAGGGAAGTTTTGGGTCAATTTAAATGTAGAATTACTCATGAGTGACATGGACAAAAGTTATTAATTTGTGTATACGTTCATATGTAAAATCACCAACAAAAAATAGTAATTTCGAAAGTATCTTCTATTTCACTCTGACTCTTTATATGCACCTTTGACATTCATGTTTGGTGACCATCAGAGCCACTTTTGAGTCAAAGCAGCACAGCTGTCCAAAGCAGAGTGTCTTCACTGCCATAAAAGCTGTCTGAGAGGGATCCCTGGGTGGCGCAGCGGTTTGGCTCTTGCCTTTGGCCCAGGGCGCGATCCTGGAGACCCGGGATCGAATCCCACGTCGGGCTCCCGGTGCATGGAGCCTGCTTCTCCCTCTGCCTGTGTCTCTGCCTCTCTCTCTCTCTCTCTGTGACTATCATAAATAAATTAAAAAAAAAAAAAAAAGCTGTCTGAGATACAGTACTGTTTGGGTCAGCATATGAGGAGGTCCCTGGAAATCCCAGATTGAGATGTGACACAATGTTCTCACAACATTGGCAGTGACACTAGGGAGTTCCAGAGGAGAGGGTAGAAGTAGAGACTAAAAGGCTTGTGGGGAGCTCCACAATGTGAGTGCTGTGCAACCAGGCAGGCTCTGATGTAGTTTATCAAAGGCATGAGCTTGGCAGCACACTCATCACCACAGAGCCAATTGAGCTAACCTTTAACGTGTTGGAATATTTTTACCACCTTAGGGAACCCAGGTGGCGCTGGAAATAAAAACCCCATTTTAACTTTAAAAATCTATTATCTGGGGACTCACAGGAATACACTTGGGGTTTGGTCACAAGGGAAAGCAGACCTGTCACCACTAGCTGGGTGACTCTGCCTACGTTACTGTCTACACCTGGGCTCCTTCAGCTATAAAATGAAGACAAAATGGCAACTTACAAATGAGAACCAAAAGGCATATTATACGGAATACTTCCGGCCCAATGACTGGGCACAAAATTAGCATATGACAAATTTTAGCTACTATTATCATTTTTTAAAGATTTTATTTATTTATTCATGAGAGACACACAGAGAGAGAGAGAGAGAGGCAGAGACACAGGCAGAGGGAGAAGTAGGCTCCCTGCAAGGAGCCCGATGTGGGACTTGATCCCTGGTCTCCAGGATCGTGCCCTGGGCTGAAGGCAGACTCTAAACCGCTGAGCCACCCAGGGATCCTCTATTATCATTTTTATTACTCACTCATTCATTCCAATAAATGTCTTTTAAGCACCTACTATATATCAGGAATTCCACTATGTCACAGTATTTCCATAATTTAGTTTTTGGAATATCATCTTAATTATTTCAGCCATTTCCTTAAATAATTTTTAATACTATCTTCTTATATTTTCCTTCATTATTTTTTCTTTTTTTATTGAGGTATAATTGATATAACATTATATCAGTTCAGGAACACAAGCTAATAATTTGATATTTGTATATCCTGCAAAATGATCAGGACAAGAAAACCAGTTGACATCCACCACCACACATTTTCAAATTTCTTTTTCTTCTTGTGATGAGAACTTCCAAGATCCACTTTCTTAGCTACTTTCAAATTTAAGTTTTCCTTTAAATTGACTTTATTTCAATACCTACTTTGGTCTCCTGAACATCAAATCTGTGAAATCACAGGTTTTATGTGCCAGTTTTACTTTTTCTAATACATATTAACATAAAGAGTACAATTTAATATTT
This sequence comes from Canis lupus dingo, assembly GCF_003254725.2. Classification (NCBI taxonomy): domain Eukaryota; kingdom Metazoa; phylum Chordata; class Mammalia; order Carnivora; family Canidae; genus Canis; species Canis lupus. The sequence continues at coordinate 37,654,107 of NC_064244.1, read as the reverse complement.
GTAAATGTTTATCTACAAACCACCTAAATCATCAGTAGTGGGCTCAATTCACTTCAGAAAATTTAAAGACAGTCTCTCTGGCCTCAAAGAGCTTTTCTCTCTTTGCCAAGCAATTCTGCAATCACACAGGGCAGCCCTAGGATCTTAATAAGTATTTAGGGTCCAGTGGTCAGGCAGGGCCAATGAGATGCAATGCCTGATGGAAAGGTGATTGCAGAGAAATGGTTCTGAACGTGAGAAGGACTCACAAAACTTAATGGGAGAGCTCAGGTTTCCCCTTAATGAGTCTGAAAGTGGCAAGGTAATGCAATTACCTTACTCTAACGGAGAGTATCTACTGTGGCACCTCAAGAATCACATTATGCATGCAAACCAGTACCTGCTGAGAATACACTGCTCCTAATGTAATAATCCCATGAATTTCTTCAGCATCACCTGGCTGTCACACAGACATCCCCTTATTGCATTATATGATAGTCTTACTGGTAATGTACTGTGAACAAGGTACCATCCACATCAACCAAGTTAGATCAAAGTCCCTGATAATATATACAGAAAATCTTCCCTATCTGCAAAGGGAAAGTACTAACAAAGGCTTGAGCAGGCAACTCAGGGCTGTGCCTTTGATTCCTCTTTCAAGGCTAGAAAGAGGTTTGCAAGGGTGGTCACTGCAAGAAGCTTTCTTCTTCCATCTCCCCTACCCAGGGCTGAAGGCAAGCACTGCAGTCAGGGGAATGCATCACAGCCACAGCCAGAGAACGTTTATGCCTTCCAGTCTCAGCATGGTGGAAGACAGAGTGGAAAGTATGTTTCCCCCAGATTATTTGTTCACTCATTCAGCAAATATTAGTGGAACATTACTATTTGCCAAGCATGGGATAGACCCTGAGGAAAAAGAGATGAATAAAACCCTATCTCTGCCCTCCTGGATTTCACACTGTTGGAGGAGTGACACACAAGCTAAAGTATAATTGCAAATCTGGATGATGTGTGCTAAAATAGAAATATAATGTACAGTGGGAACAAGGCAGTGAGGTCAGAGTGAAGAACCCCTCAGGTCTGCTTCAGGATACCTCCTGGAAAGGAGTCCAGGAAAGGATCAGTGAGAAAAGAGCACAAGCAGGGATTTGAAGGGATATGCTTAGTGGGGTGAGGCAAGACAGGTGAAGCTGCAGATGCCAAGGAACATGGGCAGAGAAACTGACTACAGAAATAGCATGGCAGGATCAAGCATGATAGCCTATTTGGGCTAAGTGGAGAGGCAAGGGCCAGATCATACAGGACCTTAGAGGCTATGCTATTAAGGTTGGGCTTTCTCTGTGAGGAAGGGGAGAGAGACACTTCTTAACACTAGATTTATGCTATTAATTTATTCAGTTCTGTTTCATTTTTATAGCGTCAGCCCAGTCTCTGGGGAGTGGCTTTAGAATTTGCTCATCCTGGGGAATTCATTGTTCTTTAATGTTCATGTTTTGAAGACATGGTTACTTACCATGACTAAATGATATAAGAAAGGTGTATGGAAAAAAAAAAAAAAAAGAAAGGTATATGAACTTCACATAAAACATGAAAAAAAAAAAACCCAAAAAATTCTCTCATGGTTCTGTGAAGTAAGTACTATTATTTCCCAGTTTAGTATATGAGGAAACTGAGGGATATAAGGTTAAAGTGACTTGTACCACACCAGATAGGTAGTCAATGGCAAAGCCAGACCCTGCTAACTATATTAAACCAGATTAGGACTCATCACTGGGATCCCATTCAAAACGTTAAAGAAAGAAATAAAAGATGAACTGTTCACATCAAAATATTTTATTTTTTAACTTAAAATGCACATCATTTATGCATTAATTTATGCATTAATTCCCTAAGCATTGATGTAACACCAAGGTCATTTCTTAAGTATTTGCCTTTTTAAAATAAACCACACCCATAAAGAATTTTCAATTATAACTTTATAGCAGGTGATAAAATCTTCAGAGATTTTGTTTGTTTGTTTTTTAGCAATTAGTTTAGTGTTCATAGAGGCAACTCTTTTTGTTGTTATATTTTACCAGTTTGTGTAATTTTAAAAGAAACTAAGTTATTATAACAACAAATATAAAACTGGCTTTAATCAGTTTGGGAACAAAAGCCACTGATCCTTGGTAAGCAAACCATAGCTCTGGGGAGGCCAGAGATGCCTGGGGCTTGCTTGCTAGCTCTAAGCACTCAGCACTGCCCTGGGCACCAGTCTGTACTTTAGCAGAGCCTATAGGTACTTTGGTAAAAGTCAAGTTAAGTTAAGAGAACTTGTTTACAATGGAATTATCAAGCATGCTGAGAGGCACCCCTGCAGAAGTTACTCATGGAAGGGAATGTGTTCTTTTTTTCCATGCCCCATACATCTAAGGGTGTGTGGGTATGTATGTTTAGCTATTTCTTTTTTATTAAAATTTTTACAATAAACAGCATATAATTTATGCATGATAAAAACACTCATATTTTAAAAATGAGTAGGGAAAAAGAAAGTTCTCTTTAATCTAGATAAATGAAGATGTTCAGAGTACATTAGGAAATTGTTTCAAAAGCAGACACAGAAGGAGGATATAAAAGATTTGCTGTCTTTGCACAGTTGTCTTTGTTCAGGGATGATGGTCCACAGTAGGATTTACTGAAATAAAAGTTCAGGAGAGAATGGTTAGATGAAACTCTAATTACACCCTAACGTCAAACATAGGATGTCAGAGACAGTCGTCTTGAGGAAAGACAGATTGGACCACTGTGGCATTTTATAGTGTGGAAGTGCTTGTGTCTTTAAAATACCTTCGAATATTAGAAACCCAGAAAGACAACACAACATGCACAGCAATGGGCCTAACAAATGACAATGGCTCGACCTTTCTATGAGCCACAAAGACCACCATGGTCTTTAGAACATACCCATGCTGGAACACCCCTGAAGTTTACCACAGATTTCTAGAGAAGCTTTAGTAGGTCAGAAGTCAGAACAGGAAGGGGACTTTCAGAAATGAAGATAGGCAAAGAGGTGTTGTTCTATCCTTTTTTATTATCCTATCAGTTTTTCAGCATGAAGTTTCCACAATTTCAGTATTCCATCTATTTTTCTGTGTGTACATGTGTGTGCGCACGTGCCCGTGTGTGCGTGCATACTCATGCCTGTGTTAAGAACAGTTCAGCAAACTTAACAATAGCTTCTCTATTTTTAAAAGAAACCCAACTAAGCAAAGAACACATATTTTTTTCATACATAATCCCCAAAGTCCTCCCTGCCTTTACCTCTAGCCCCTGTGACACAAACCTTAAAGCCTAATGTGATTCTAGCTGGATGATGAAAAGAGACCTGGGCACAGGCTGCTCTCAAGGAGTTTAGAGTCCAGTCTTCAGCAACAGTTTTGTGATTGGGTTGCCTGACCGACCTCTCCTAACTCAGAACAGAATGCACACTTTCATAGTTTGTTACCAGGTATGTAGACTCTGAGAACAGCAGATGATATGTCCTAAAAACTTGTGCAAGAAATTTCTTCTGTCCCAAGCTTTCATTATTCTCAAGACAGTTACACTTTATCTCAATTTTCTGTGTTTCAGCACACCCCAATATTCCAAAGAATTCAGGTCTCCCAGTCCAAAAAAAAAAAAAAAAAAAGGAAGGAAGGCAGAGAGAAGAGAAGAGAGAAAGAGAAAAAAAGAACAAGAACAAGAAAGAAAAGAAAAGGAGAGAGAAAAAAGAAAAAAACACAGTATTTCCAGTACCATCCAAATACTCTAGGGTCTGACTATAATATTTATATTAATCACCTGCACTGGTTAATAAACCTGCTAATTGCCAAATCTCTTTTGTTCCCAGCGAATTAAAAGTAAGAGGGAAATTATTCAGACAATCCCAGTCTCTTGTGTAATTATTATAAATGGGTTAGACTAAGTCAAAATCAGCTATTTATCTCTGTATGGTCTTAAATAAATTAACAGATCCCTTTAAAATCTCAGTTTCTAGTCTGTAAAATGCAGAAATAATAACAGCATCCACCTCAATGAGTTACAGTGACAATAAAACAAGATGGTATGTGCCAAACACTAATTCCAGAGCCCTTTCAGTGTGAAGATATCTGACAGTATCTGGCACACTGTGGGCTCAGTAAATATTTACTACCACCACCACTACCACTACTACCACTACTGAAAGACAAAAATAGTTCTAGAGGCTCTGAATATTCCAGATTGACTACCCACATGGATCAATTTTATCACATAAATGTTCAGCTTGCCACAACAAGGATGTTGTAACCATAAAGAAGGAAGTCATCACTCCCTGGTTTCCAAACAGGGAAGTGTAGTACTGTTTATAAAATTTACCTATATCTTGGGTACCATCAAATTAAAGTAAAAACATTCATAAATCTGAAGCAGTTGCTCCTGTCACCATAATTTAAGAACAAACAGTAGCTGCACTTTCTAAATTTTGATCTACCGTCTGATAACAAAACTTAGCCATGCATTTGGTATTTTCATGTGTGATCACAGGTGACAATCTAAGGCTCATTCATGCATCAGGGGACCCAAGGCCATCAAGGTAAAGAATGTTCACCTATAGGTTAAGATGCTATGAACAGGCTGTGTTTGGCAGGAAATCTTAGTTGGCAAAAATTGAGATTTGTATGAATGGTTACATCCAGCAGCAGATGGACACTATAGGAATCTGACCCATCAATGCTAATGTGCTTTTTTGGTTTTAGTATACTCAATATTTCTGCTTTTTGTTTTCTACTGATGTCTCATCTCATCACAGCCACATAAAATAAAATCCCAAACCATCCCACTCAGTTCCACCACCAATTCAAAAACCACATTTCATTAACTTTTCTCAGTACCCTAAAAACACCCTGAATATATCCTGGAACTACATCATCATACATTGCATACCTTTTCTTCTGCAGTCCTCTCCTATCAGTCCAAGCTTCTGCTATCAGTACCACATTCCCCTTTCCCACCCACACTTTTTTACGTAAGGCATGTGGTGAATGTACAGTTATTAAAAACATCCCTTACAGACTGCTTAGAAGACATAAATGTGACAGCTTTTCCTAAGAGTAAAAAAAAAAACAAGTTTCCTTTACTTCGTCGCTTCCTCTTACACAAAGGGAAGTTGTGTTGCCATTGTGTTTCTACAGCAGTTCTGGATCCCATGAGAAGAGCTAGGGAACGAGAGGAACCCTCCACATCCCTTCTAACAGAGGTTCCTCTAGCACTGTGCTCACATGTACTATCTTACACTCTCTCTTTATAGAAGACCCCTTATTTCAAGGAGAATCAACCAAGACTAAGATTTCTCTCTTCTCATCATCTCTGTGCAAATTCTAAAAAATTGGACTTCAAATCGTATTCCATTTTGAGGACTTACCAATTCAATGAACAAAGTGAACCAAGTACCTAATATAGCCTTGGCTCCTTTCCACAGGTAGAGGCAACTTCAGAGTTTCCATATGGTAGGACGTAGCACAGCAACCTGATTGGGAGGGGAGGTTAAGGTGAAGCTGCATTGGAAGTCACTTCTATTTTTGCTTCAACTGTTTATGTTCAATCAGGGTGATGAGTGCTAAGGATGAAGGATGATGGACATTACTGATGGGGCTGAGCACCTGTCCAGGAGGCTTTGGCTCAGCCACTGTGCACATGGCAGAGGGACATGTGCAGCAGAAGCACCAGTTGCCACCTTCATTAACAGAGATAACCAAGTCAAATGCATTTCCTTTTTCTGCACTTTGGGATGATTTGATACAGCCTTCACCATAAGAGAGCAGACAGCATGTGTTTTTGTAAGCCATCTAACACAGGGCCTGGCATCTAGTAGGTTCTTCATAAATATTTGCTGAATGGAGTTGAATCAGAGAGTGTGAGCAGAAATCTATGGCAAATGGTTTTAACAATATGTATGTTTAGTAGCTTTAAAAGGCAAAATGGAAATGCATTTTCATAGAGGAAAGATTTTAAAATGCTTATTAATAGAAACATGAAAACAGAAATCATCTTTTAAAATTTAAAGGTCATTTCTCCCAGATTTTAACATTTTATGAGTAAGATTAGAGGTGACTTCATTTTCTTTTTAATAACTGTATTCTTCTGTCTTTAAAACATACTATTAAATATGAATTACTTGTATAGTTTTTTAAGGCCTCCAATTTTTAAAAAATATCTTTCTGTTACTTTTGGTGGATATCTTGCCTGTCCTCATATATGTATATTTACATTTGTATTGCTAGCTGTATGTATTTCTATCTATCTTTGGAAAACAATCTGTTCTTTATTAAATAACATATCATAAACTGCTTTCCCTTTCACTAAATGAAGTTTTCCTATTTAATTTTTAATAGCTTCAGAGTATTCCTCGGAATGAAGACTTCACTGTTAATTATTCTTGGATGATTCTTGGATACTTCAGTTCCCAGTCGTAAATAATGCTATGATAAGCATCTATCTATAGCTACATCTATATATTTTCACTGCATCCCTATGTTTCAGCATACTTCCTAGAAGTAGAATGTCTGGATCAAAAGTAGGGAAATTTTGCAGGACAATCATAGTTCTTCCACTGAGTGTTTACTATGTGCTAGGTGTTTACTAAATAATAACTCATGTAATCTTTAGATCCATGAGTTAGACACTACTATTGTCTCCACTTTACAGATGGGCAAGTGGAGTCTCATGGAAACTGGCCTCTCAAAAGCCTCAGGTAAATCTCAGAAGACCAACTGACCTGGCTTGCTCACATCTAAACCAATCAATGGGAAGGGAGATAGAATTATTGTGATTGACTTGGGGTGCAAAAGGTCAACCCTCAATGAGAATTACAGTACACCTACAGCACTATTTAACAAGACCACAATTCCACCACTGTGGTCTTGTGAGGCAGAGTGCACCCTGGCACTGTGAGGAATGTTCTTTCCTACTTCTCAGAGATGCCCAATGGGACTGAGCAGTAGGTGGACCCTGGAGCAAGGGCAGGAGAAAGAAACTTTAAGATCTTTTAGGGCATTTGAGTTTTGGTAATTTTCAATTTTCACCAACCATTTCAGCCAAATAAAGTGGGAACCAGGAAAAAATACAGCCAACTCAGGGAGCTCATCTCTAAGCTTATGAAACTCCTCTGTATATTGGAAAGGTCAGTCACATGAATCAGACTTTAATATCCAGTTTTAATCATTAGGGTCTTAAGTAAATTTTCAAAAAAATAAAATTTGTGTTTATGCTAGCTTAAGAAAAAGCACATTTGGGAAGAAAAAAACAATTTCATAAAAGACCAAAAAATATTTCACAAATTATTTCTTAAATATACACAATGATACCATGTAGAACTAAAAATAAATTAAATTGCACTGTATACAAATTTTCCTGTCCTCCTCTCTCCTCCCACCCTTCTTCTGCTTCCATGTTATTTAGTAAGTTCTCCCAAATAAGTGTGTCTCTGTATATCTCACTAACTACACCCCAAAATCATCCATTTCTCTTAGGATTTCCTTGGGAGTCTCTCAAATTTAGGGCCAGCATGTGAGTTATTTAAGAAGCCATGGCTTTATGGATTAGCTAAGCAGATGTATAGCCTCTAGGATATGCCTCTGAGGTCTCTTCTGCCATCTGTATACAGGCCCCCAGTGGATTGAGTACTAATATTTTGGCCTAAAACGGTAACAGAAGTTTGGTCTCATGACTCCGTCATCAGGATTACAAATTGACCTGGCTCATTTCCCAAACTAACAAGGTTTGGAAGACTCAAATGTTACCAATGAAGACTTCATTCAAAATATGCCAAGAATGTGTCAACCCACATCACACCTCCTGGGTTTTACAAGAAATCAGCTTGACTTTGAACCACTATTATCTTTTTCTGCCTGAAAAAAAACGCAGAGGAGATATGAATGCCCTGGGTGTTTAGTCAAGAGGATGCTACTCTGGGTGGGTATCTTCCCTCCTGGAGTTGTAGGATGTATTGGTCAAGAGTTTCAAATTTAGGTATTCGAAGAGTGCATAAAGTGTTCTGTGCAGTTTGGCATAGAACTGTCCATTATATGCTGCAATAAAAGAGACTGTACTGATTTCTTCTAACATTTCACTTCCTCTCACTACTAATTGGTTTGTTTCAGAGAAGAGGCAGTGTGAAATGTGCTAAAAAATGTGGCAGTCCATCATAGCAGAAAGAACTGAGCATCGGGGTGACATAAGTCCATATTAAATTCCCACCCCAGCACTTAGAATCTGTGTGACTTTGGCCATGTTACTCACTCTGGCTCTCAATCTCTGTGAAAAAGGGACATTGAAACCCATCTCAAAGACCCACCTGAAAACTGCCCAAAGCAGTGTAGTGCTCAATACAAGTTAATTCTTTCCTTAATAAAAAAACAAAAGAGGCCAATCGGGGAGTCTGTTACACTTTGTCCTCTTTAGCTTTCACTACATTTTTCTTTATCATGTTTCTTTCTTCTACCCTTCCCCACCACACAATTTGAGAATGGGGGCAGACTTCTCTATCTTTGTGTCTGACTATATTTATCCATTAAGTCGAGTGGGCATGACAGATACAGAATAATATATAGAATGATAAATAATAACAGAAATAGGTAAATAGGTAGGTAGATCATATATACAGATATCAGTATACAGATAGAGATATGTACAGCTCCACAAATGATAAGTCAGGGCATTGTCAGTCATAGTGGTGCAAGATGGGATTCACTGAGACCCCAAACCCCCACCAAGTGGAACCTGAGTTTCCTGCTGAGGTAATGTCAGCCTGGAATATCTGGATGCCCTAGCAATTAATTCAAGGAGCCCAGTCACAAAAATCAACACCTGCCCACCAGCCTCAGGCAGGCTAAATTTTGCTTGGTTCAAATTAGAATCTGCCCACTGAGCCAACAGAAATAAAGCCAAGGGACAGAAAATTCCCTCAGAATATACACTTACCTGACTGGTTGGTGGTAGCCATTTTCAGTGCTAAGTGTGAATCTGTAACTGGGAACCATTTTGGATGTGGGACTAGAATGTGATCATGTATTTTAAATGTGCTGATATATGTGTGTGTGAGTGGGGGCCTGCTATGATAGAAATAAAAGGGTCAGTGTCTTGAGCAAGCAGAATAAAGGCAGTTAAATTTTTGGAGAGCCTGATCTATTTTTCTAGCTATTAAAAAGGCTGCCTGGCTCCCCATCTAAACCTGTATCTCATCTCATATTATTCCCTTCAGGCTAATAGGTATACAGCAGTGAGCTTGTGAGATAGGAAGTCTGTTTAAGAGCCCAAGCCAGGCAGACCATCTGTCAGCATGATTAATGTGCTGGTTAACATTCAGTTGTTCTTTCCTTAGCATGGTGAATGCATCCAACATATCACCTTTGTTCAGCTACCACATAGCTGGGCCAAGATCAGCAATACACCTCGATCCTTAATGACACTCAGGGGCTCTTAATCTCCCTGAACCTCTATTAGGCAACCTTCTTGGCTGGGAATTAGAAAAAGAAGATGGTAGCAAAAGTGGCAGCTGCAGCAACAGCAACTGTGACTGGGGCCATCCTGTGAACTCACCTTAACATATATATGTTTTTAAAATGTAAAGCCTGAGGTACCTGGCTGGCTCAGTCAGTGAAGCATATGACTCTTGATCTCAGGGGTGTGAGTTTAAGCCCCACGTTGCATATGGAGATTATTTAACAAAACAAAACAAACAAAAAAAATAAAATGGAAAGCCTATTTCATCCACATCAATTCATCATGCTTATATTGAGTACTGAAAGGCAGCATTATACACTGGTTGATTGAGAAGTCAGAGAAGAATGGGTTAAAATTCTGCCTCTACCAATTGCATATTGCAATTTCTACCAATTATATACAGTATAATTTTCAACCACTCTAAGTCTAGTGGCTTCATTTAATGAAATTGCCTATTAAATAAAATAATGTGAGTTAAGCTCTTAGCACACAGTGTGGCATACAGTAAATGCTCAATAAATGATGATTATTATTGTAAAAGCACTGAATGGATACTGGGGGGCAGATCTATAGGCAGACAAGACATGTTCTAGTCCCCAAGCAGTTGAGTGGAAGATGCCAAAGTAAACACTTTTACATGCAAAACTGTAGTTGTGAGGCTCTGATGGAGTTATAAAGACCATGATGGTAATGGAAGGAGAAGAGATTCATTCCAATTTGAGAGACTGAGCATGTTTTTATGGAGGAGATCACACTTGATCTAGGATTTCAAAGATGGACAGAATTGAAAGAGATGGAGATAAGAGGAAAAGCACTTTAGACAGAGAAAGTCGTACCACCAAAGGCATGGGAAGTAATGATTAAGCAACAGCAAGTACACTTGTAAGGCTGGTGTGTAGTTGTGGACATGGCCAGAAAGGTGGGCTGGAGTCTGACTAGGAATCTTTGAATATCACAGAAAGAACTGAGGCTTTATTCTGTAAGCAGTGGAAAGCCATCAACCATTTCAGGGTAAAGGAAATATCTGCCTAGATGAGATCAGAGAGGACAGAATTTTTCTTTGGCTCTGGTAGGTGTTAAGAATAACTATGTAATTGAATGGATTTGCCTACAACACAGCAAGGAAGTTCCCAGAGGGGAGAAACTCTGACCTCCATAAATAACAGCTAGAATATCCAATCCTATTTTGGAGACTTTAGAAAGGGTTGTTAGCAAACAGGCAAGATCCTGAGGGCAAGTGGACCTGTAGGTGAGATTCACTAATGCTAACAGTTGGCCCCACACTCCCTGGCAATCCCAAGGCAGGTTCCCACGGCCCAAGTTAAGCAGAGGATTGAGGAAGCGATGTGAGCAATTCAGGCCAAGGTAAAGTCAGTTAGTCCTTATAGTTTTACATCCTCTGAGGGGTTTGTAAAAGCCCACAGCCCAGTGAAGCCAGTCCCAGTAGCAATTACTGGCATGAAGTTGGTTGTGAACTTACTCCAACCTACACAAAGCTCCACAAGTGGTAGTCAAAGGTACGGAAGCATAGAGGGTAGGACAAGACTCACAGTGGCTATGCTGCTGGGCAGGGGCAGTGGGGATGGTTCTGGTAGGTGTTCTGTCACAGTAGACAGGCTGCAAAAGCACCAAATGCTATGACTTCCCTCTTCCTTAAATTTCCTACTCCGATCAAGTATACACCAGAGAATATTGAGAATTATTTAGAGGTAAAGCAATACTGAGCTGCTGAATTCTCTGTTCCAGCCCTAGAAAAGCACAACACTGGATCCAGCTACAAATTCCTAGCAAGAGGGCAGGGCAACATGGTCTCTCTAATCATACTCTGCTGTTGATATAGGTAATGACAATGATTAGACCGATATAGCAGATTTCTTGGGGCATTTATTGAGCTCACAATAAACTCTACTCCAAGCATTACACTGACCATCTATATTAGTTTTCCAGGGCTGTCACAACAAAGTACCACAGCCTGGGGGGCTTAAACAAATGCATTGTCTCACAGTTCTGGAGGCCAGAAGTCCAAGATCAAGGTGTGAGCAGGCTTAGCTTCTCCGAAGGCCTCTGTCCTTGGCTTACAGATGCCCTCCTCGTCTTCACTTGGTCCTTCCTGGTCTCTTTCTATGCATCTACATCTCCTATTCTTATGAGGACAGTAGTTGTATCAGATTAGGGCCCACGTTGTCAACTATATTTTACCTAAATTACCTCTTTATAGGCCCTATCTCCAAATACAGTCATATTCTGAGATACTGAGGGTTTGGGTTTCAACACATGAATTTTGAGAAACACAATTCACCCTATAACATCACACATGCTGGTAGATTCTCCTACCCAGTAGCTCCTACCTTACTCCAAGATATAGTTTATTGGATCAAGACAAACACTTGCCCCAAGTGAGACATAACAGAATCTCTATCTTGGGCAATTAGGCTTGGAGTAAAGAGATGGTCAGTCAGTTTGTTCTCTTGCCCGAAGGACCTCTATATGCAAGGTTTTCCACATGCTGGGTGAACCACACAGAAATAAAAATGAGGTTTGCTAGTCCAGAAAAGGACAGCTCAGGGAAAAAAAAAATTTTTTTTTGAGACTCTCACTGGTTTTGAGGTTTCTGTTTTCAGTACCTCAAGAAGACCTTTGGCCCTCATGTTGTGGGAGATCTATCTGTTATGAATAAGGGAGGCAACCACAAGGTAATGGTGGCTGGGAAAAAAATGGTAATCTCAATCAAGACAGGTCCCAGATTGAACTGCTGAAGGGTCCCTGCTTACCTTCAGAATAACCAGATTAATCACTTACCTTTTTTCAATACATGGCAGCATCTCTCAGTAGAACTTCCAGCATTTAACCACCCTACTACGTAAGATATTCTTCCTCCTAACATAATCACAGTTCCACTGCTTTTATTTAGGTTCATTTATTCTGGCTAATGTCTTTACTCACAAATAGAGAGAAAACTACATTCTCAACATGAAAGTACATCCTGTCCCCAAAGAATAATTAACCCAAATTCTCTCCTCCAGGCTAATCAATTCAAATGTCTTTAGCCTTTCATCTAAAGAAACCCTTTTCCATTCTTTTAAGCTCTGGGTGCCTCTCAACTTCTTCACAACCCTTTTCAGGGTCACTGACCATATCTGGATTCCCCCATAATGAGGGTCAGACTAAAGCTGAGCACGGTGGGACAATGACTTCCTGATGCTGTGTGACAAGCCTTTTCTGTTGCATTTCAGGATTCTGTTGCCTTTTCTTTTCTGCACAACAATAATACTTACACTAGCAATTCCCACTCCACTTATATTTAACTATGACATTTTGGCCTTTTTTGTTCTATCTAAACTAAGTCAGTTTTTACCCTCACATCATTTGCTTTGTTCCTTTTTTGCTATGTTATTTCATTTATGTCTTTCATTTCCTTGTTTATTTATCTTTTATAGAACCAGAAAATTTAGATCAAAAAAGAAAGGGGGTGGTAGATAATATAATCTAGGAGTGGTAAACTGATAGCTGTGGCTGAACATTGCCATAGAAATATTATCTGTGACAGATATTTTTAAGTGTTTAAGGCTTTAATACTTTAAGGCCAGGTTGACACACACTCCAATTGTCCCAGAACTGATTTCTACCCTTTTGTTTCATATTCTGTTGCCAGGTTTCTAATGGCATTTGAGTTTAAACTCCTAAATTCAACCAACTCATGTGAAACAGAGGTTGGGAACTGGAGAGGAGAAATGACTTCCCAGTGTCACAGAGCTACTTGAAGGAGAGCCTGAACACCAACCTGGAGCTCAACGTTTCCCTTTCCAGCCTATTACTCCCATTAGCATGTGTATTGGCTCATTATAATGGCTAGAGGGAAAAAAGAGTTAAGTAATGAAGAATTTTAAGTATTTCAACCAATATTTTTGATGACACTCAAGTATGGATTACTCTGAGATAACGTGTGTAAAAAGCTCAATCACTTGGAACTTTTATTTTTGACAAAAGGCTGAACTTTGGATCCTCTCCATTGCCCTTGGCCCACAAACAGTCAGGGTTCCTTTCCATCTCTGAACAACCCCTCCCTACCTGGAGGTCATAGAGAATCTTAAAAGTGCCAACTGAGTTTTTGACAAATCATAATGGATTTAACATATGTCTCACATAAAACCATGCTTTACTACCACTCTTGAGAAGAATCACTTCCAAGGCTCAGATAACAGTCAGCTGGAGCATAGAAGGTTTGCCTCTGAAATAGGATTCCAATGACATTTGTAGAAAACAATGGGTTAACTAGAGAAAGCCAGCTACCCTGCTGTGGAGAGAAAGTTTGCTGGCAATCTTAGGTCTGTTTTCTTTGACACGTCTATCAAGATTGCTAATGACCAGCAACCACATGCCTTGTGAAAAGAGTCACTAATGCTCTAATGATGCCAATTATATAACTGAATACTAAACAACACAGGAGAGGAAAAACCCATGAATGATTGATAGAGGTAATTAGATTTCCCCTCTACAATACAGAAATGATTTCCATATTTCCCAATATCCTGCTGCTCATTCTATAGATTGCTCTCCTTTTCCTTTGGTTATAGCCAACCCAAAGGGATCCAAATTAAAAGAGACGGAACAATGAAGAAGGAAGAGGTGAAGGGGCTTTTTAATCATTCTGCCTGTATCAAATTATCAAAAACATTCTATCCTTCACATACAACTGTGGCATAATTTCATGTTATTTGAGAACATATTTTAGACACTAGCACAACTGCTTTTCCTGAGTAAAAGAATCTCAGACCCAGAATCAAGGAAATAGGCTGATTTACAGTTAAGTTATTCTTTCTTTGATACTGTATTTGAAATATGGTGACTATTCAGGAAGTTAGAGTCATTTGGTCTGATTCTAACCAGAAAGAAAAATCACTGGGTAAAGACTGATGAATTTCTTAATTCTTAAGGTCCAGAAACAGCTTGGGAGTAAGTGAAGCTGCAATGGACAAAAACTCCTATACTCTGAAGTGTAAGTTTCTTCCACACCAAGGACGGAACTCAGAGCCGTGGTGGAGAGCCGTCTTCCACTCTCTGCCATAAATCTTCCTTTGTTTCTGTCTTTTATAATTCAGTTCATCCAAAAATATTGATTGCACACTTACTGTAAAAACATATATTCCTGTTTTGAAGATTTCTCTCTCTCTCTCTCTTTTCACTTTTCTTCCTTTTCATTTTTTTCTTCTCCATGTCACCACAATGATACTATTAGGGTCCTAGCACTTGACCACTGTGCTATGCTAAATCTGCTTGTCTCTACTTTTTTGTATAGTGAGGAGTGTGCTTTGGATTCAGAAAAACTGGGTTGGAAGCTCTTCTATCTCTAGCTATTTGCATATAGACAAGTTATTTAAACTGTGCTCCAATTTCCTCATTTTTAAAATGAGATAGTAATAAAACCTACCTCAAAATGACTGTCTAAAAAGTTAAGTGAGAAGATGTCCCCCCAGGTATTAAAAGAGTAACTGCACAGAGTAAGTATTCAATAAATGAAACCCATCACTATCATTAGAGATAATAATAGTAAAATAAAATGAAATAAATGATTTTGAAATTTCTTGTTTTCATCTTCATGAATCTTAGAAATACCTACAACTTTAAAAGCTACTATTTTGAAGATCCCAAAAGATGAGGTTTTGATAGGCAAACTTTGGGCCACTTTGCTGCCAAGGGAATCATCAAGACACTTTTTTATTCATGGAGTGATTCACAAAGTGGTAATTTCCATGCTAAAAATGATAGAGCTTTATCAAAGGCATCCTGTCCACTGGGTCCAGACTATATCGTGCAAGTAAATTCATTAAGTAGAGGTGGATGCCTAACCTATTTACAAGGCAAGTATTTTCTAACAGCCGACTATGTATGTAGAAATATATAAGGAACAAAGAAAGATACCAGCAAAACATAACTTCTGCTTGATATGGCCACAAGGAACTTAGGGTTTTGCCAAGGAGTTAAGATACACACTCTTTTCTAGTTCAAGAATTTGCCACCTTTCTTCTTACTTACTTTAATAGCCTACAATTAATCTTACTTCTGGCCTTACTTCGTTTTAGCTCAATATCCATGTAGTTCTGAAGTTCTGATCAAATCATTTCTCTCCCTCAATTCTTCCTTTAGAAAAAAATTCCACCTCCCCTCACATTGCTGCCATAGTTCTTGACAGTCTTACTAAATCTACTTTCCTTGTCTCTTGCCCCACCTTCCTTGCTGCCATTTCCTGAGTATGGTTTAGCCCTTACTCTGTATCTGTTAGATGAATTCCACTTGGCATATCTTTCTCTGTTTAACCTAGCAAACTTCTGCTCCATGTTTAAGATGGAGTATCTAGTAATGTGAAATCCTTTGGAGAATTCTATTTTACCCAGCCACACTGATATTAATTGCGAGCTTTGATGGCAATATGCTTCACCAGAGTAGTGGGATATGTCTCCTTTATCTCATATCCCTTATAATTACCATGAGGTTTGCCATGGGTTGAATGATCAATACATATTTATTGAATGACTGAAAATAGAAAGTCAATTATAACTTATATATTACATACATATAATAAATTACATTACAAAATATGCTGTGGATCGCAAGATGCTTCCTGCTACATTATCTCAGTGAAATAGTACAAAGCAATTTGTGCCTTATTAAATAGTACCAATGGTAAGTTGTAAAAAGTGGTATTCAGAATTAGCTGCGGCATTCAAGGAAAGTTGCACAGATTTGGAAAAAAGAGATATAAAACAACAATTTGAAGAATGACAGTGAAGCAGAGATGTTTAGGACATAAAACACCCAGATCTACTCTGGCAAAGTAGTAACTTGCTATACCAGGAACTCAACAGACTTACTTTCCTATACTGTCTGAATGAATCCATATCTTCTTTGATTCAAGGCTCTCCCATTTGAGAGGCTGAAAATTGTTTTGATAATAATACAAGCATGCATTTAGATCATATCTGAGTGTGGTCAAGTGGTTCCATTAAAGTCAACCACAGCCACTATGCCTGACATGGTTAGAAGCACTGCAGTTCTATTGATCATGAAGGAACTATAATGATTTCTAAGACAGCCAGCCATGAATGATTCCTGACCAGTTTTCCTAGGCTACAATTTCTCTATCTACAATAAAACTTAATTTTGTGTTGACAATATCAGCATTATAGATTTCTTATTTTTCTCATGAGACAGATTAATACATGTCATTATATTTTTTGGTTGTTAAAAATGAAATTCTAATGCTTCTATTATGCTTAACGACAAATACCTTTCCTTCTCATCTAATCTCCTTTCCTTAGACCCTCAGTCTCTGGTATTCTAATCCCAGCATATGCACATTTACCCAAAATACTAGGCCAAGGAACCTGGCTGTAAAAAGGGAAAGTTTATCGCTTCTCAGTATTTGTAAGGTTTGAAAGAACACATGGAACACTTTTTATTTTTCAGTAGATGATTTCAGTGAGTCAGATAACCCTTTGACATATGAATATTTGGTCCTAGAAAATGAATTTGTTGAAATGAAGATATTCATATTTGATCACAGGTTTTTCAAGGTCACTCTCCATATAGATATTGATATATCCTAACATACTAGAGAGGTCATATAATGTAGTGTTTGGGACCAGCTGTGTAACTCTAAACAAGTTACATAACCTCTCTAAACCTCTTACTTACTCAATGAGAATAATCATATAATAGTAATGTCAACATCAGAGGCTTATATAAGGATTGCATGATATGATTGTGTGAAATGCTTAATATACCAAGTTTTTGCTATCATTTTTATCACCTCTCTCCTCTCTCTGAATTCAAAACTATCCTTTTTTTATCCCAAAGTGTAGAGAGAACTGCCTCCATTCCTTTTGTGAAAAAGTACTTTCAAGCAAGCACAGTCTTGGATGGATAAAAGTCCCAAAACTACCCTGTCTACCTGGTACTCCCTCATGCCCATACTTCTATGATTTCTGCCTCTTGTACTCTGGTGTCCTTGGTCCCGTAACTGGTATCAAGAGAAATGGGCCAAGACTTCCCTTTCAGGAAGGCCTCCTTTTAAGCCACAGTC
This sequence comes from Canis lupus dingo, assembly GCF_003254725.2. Lineage (NCBI taxonomy): Eukaryota > Metazoa > Chordata > Mammalia > Carnivora > Canidae > Canis > Canis lupus. Next base: position 37,636,550 of record NC_064244.1, on the reverse strand, counting down.
AGAAATGGGATTCTGTTCTACCTTGTTCTCCAGAAAGCAAATAAAAGTCACTTACCTTCCCCTCACATGCCCTGTTTTCCAATGAACCTAGCTCCAAGAGAAAGAGTCTTGACCTTCAAAGGAAGTAAATGGAAGTCCCAGGGTAAACTCCCTTAGGTACACTTCTCTCTGTTTGAGCTCTTAGTTGTCCTAAAATAGTAAAAGGTCTGAGAGATACCTTCTTCCAGTTATGGAATAGGTAAGTCATGGGAATAAAAGACACAGCATAAGGAATATAGTCAATGATACTATAATAGGAGTATAACAGGACCGATAGTAGCTACACTGCAGTGAACATAGCATAATGTATAAACGTGTCAAATCACCAAGTTGTACACCTAAAACTAATATATATCAACTATTCAGGAAAAGGATCTGAGTGAAGAAGTCCTCACATTAAAAACATTAAAGGTAATATAATGTACCTGATACAAAGGGACCTGGATTTTCCTGCCCAGCCTTGAATTTCATTGATTGGAACAGCCCTTAAAGACATAATCAGCAGTATTATTCCTGAAGTATGGGGGCTAGCTGACTTCTTTCTGCAATTATCTGTCTGAGCACCTTCTTTGAGACAATACACAAAAAATAAAGTGATAAAACTAATGGTGGATGTAACTAATTCTCCTTTCAAACCTAGAGGGCAGCTGGTACAGTTAGGCAAGTGGCAAAAGAAAAACAAAACCCAAATGGAGTGCCCATTTATATGAGCAACATTAAAATAGTGTATAAAATTTTAAAAGTAAAGAGGAATTCAGATTTATATGGGCACCATCACCCATGGGCAGAATGACATGAAAACCACTGTGACAAAGACAGAAAGTGGACAATATGTTTAAGATCACTGGGATGTCTTCCTTCCCTCAAGTTTTGCTAAGCTATCTTTATGTAGAAGGTGTGATTCTAATTCAGCAACGCAGAAGTGGTGGATCTGTATGATGAACCGCAAAGTGGTTTGCATTCTTGGTCCTCTTTTGGGAAGAGAATCAAAAAGCTTGAAGATTTTGCCAAAGTGTTAGTGGTCCATTGTCTAGGATCTCTAGGCAACATCAGATAGCTCAGTGACGGGGGAAAGAAAAATGCATTGTTCCATTTTACTTATCTATAACATTCTATTTCATTCCTTGCCTCTTAAGAGAAGTTTGTATCAGCGTGGTCCCTTACTAAGACTTCACTGTGCTGACCAGGATACTGGGTGAAAATGAAAAATGAAAGAAGACTAGAGAAACTAAATTGATCTGTGTAACAAAGAGCTGCATCTGAAAGGAGGACAGGAAAAAAGGACTCAGAGACACAGGACTTGAGCAAAGATCCAAGTACAGTGGGGAGCAGCTGTGATAGCAAGGACTGTTAGAGAAATGAAGATAAAGGAGTAAAGAAGAATTTTTAGCTATTTTTAAGCTGCATGCAAAACAACTGCCCTGTACCTTCTCTGAGAGATTTCTTAAATAATTAAATTTTGCCATGCTTGTCCAGATATTGGACAGGTGTTACCGCTGGACATTAAAATGGCTAACACAGTAGAAAATATCTCTGAAGGAACGATGTCCCAGAAGGCATCTTGAGCCAGGCTGTACTTACACACTAAGCACCCACCAACGTGTCATTTCACTATCACAACAACCAGGTACCTTCCTCCTTGCTGGAGGCACTACTAAGGCTGGAAAAACTGTTAAAAACGTTTAGTTTCCAAGCCTTGCTTGCTTCTGGGTCATGGAATGTGATATTATCCTGGTCAGTGTGACTGAAAGAGAAGTAAGCTGGGATAGTCTGGAGGCAACGTGAAAAGGTTTTTATTCCATGTTAAAGGGGACTCACTAAAGTAAAACTCTTCTTCACTATATGCAGTATATCTGCATATAATGTCTGAACCTCTACACTCTACTTGGAACCGAAACCAGAGGCATGTCTGACATGGTCATTGGGAATATTAAAAGCACCTGGGTCCTCAAGTGCATTACAGGACGTGTCCTGTCTTGTAAATTCCTCTTAGAGGTCACAAATCCCTTATTATTTGAGCCTGTTTTGGTTACATTTTTCTCTTATTTGCAGCCAAAAGCATTCTTAATATTAGAGTTAAAGCATCTACGGGGATTAAGTGAGCTGAAACCATGTAAAATTTTAGAAATCATGTCCCAAAATTTAGGATATTAGCAAATTCATTTCCATTATATTTAATATTCCAATCAGCTGTCTTTCTCTCATTCTTGAATACATGGATATGGAATCAATTACTCACATATCAAGATTTTATTCTAACTTAACCATAAGAAAGACAATTCATTTGGGATTTCTGCCCAGGCACAAAAGGTAGGAAAGGAGAAAATAGGGAGGGAGGCAAATCATAGAAAAAAGGGAAATATTCCTTTAGCGGATTTTTCCTGACTTTGACTTCTCAAAACATGGGTTTCTAAAGGCTTTTCTTTTTCCATTCCTAGGTAGTTTTGTTTTGTTTTTCTGCCAAGCAAGCCAAATGCTCCAGAGGATGATGAATTCTCCAGCTGGTTAGTTACAGCAGTTTACAAGTCAGGTACTTAGAAGGCAATGAAATTCTCCAAAGGATTGTTGAATTTTCTGGAGGATTTCTACAGCATAGATATAGCTTTAAAGTTTGCTTGTTTTTACTGTGTCTATAGAATACTTTTATTTTTCCAATCCACTGGCCCCTTGGAGAACCTAAAACCAAGAGGAAGGCCTTAAATGTAGAAGAACATTTTGGTTACCAAATACTCTGAATGGGAACTGCCAACATGCCTACCTGTGATAAGTCATTTCTTATAAAACCTCTTTTCCAGTAGTTTACATAAATCTGTCAGTTCATTTATTCACTCATCCATTCAGTTACCGAGTACTTACTGAGCACTTTAGCAAACACTGTTGGTGACTCCCCAGGTTTTCTGTTACCATTTCTGAGTTCATTCTACTTTGGTGTACTCTTGCCTATTTCCGCACCTGCCACTGTTCTTTGGAGAACTTCCCACAGATACCTAGAGTTGCTTTGCACATAAGAGCAGAAAGTAGAGAGCCTAAAATGCCTGGGAGCTTATGTCCCCATATTGGTTTTGTATTGCTGCTATAATAAATTACCACGAACTTAGTCGCTTATTTATTTATACAGATTTATTACCTTATAGTTCTGTAGGTTAGAATTCAGACATGGTTCTCACCAGGTGCTGCCAGGTTGTATTTTCTTCTAGAGGCTCTTGGGGGAAAACCTATGTTCTTGTCTCCTCCCAGCTACTCAAAGCCTCTCACATTCCCTATCTTACAGTCCCACTTTCAAAGTCAACAATATCACTTCTCTCTGACCGTTCTGTCATCATATTTCCCTCTCAGCTCAGCTGGGAAAGATTCTCCACTATAAGGACTCATGTGACAAAACTGGGCCCCTCTGGTTAACCCAGAATAATCTTCCTATCTGAAAGTTGATACTCCTAATTACATCTGCAAAGTTCTCTTTGCCATGGAACGTAATATATTCACAGTTTTAGGGATTAGGGCACGGAAATCTTTGGCAGCCATTATTCTTCCCACCATAGTCCCCCTTAATGCCCTTAGACAATGACTGACAGGTACAATGATTGACAACTCTCTCACCTCAGGTTGGGACTGCTCTGAGGGCTAATTTATCCTCCAGAGTCTCCTGGAGTATCAGTTCACCTCCACTGAGGTTTGCCTGAATCCCGTCCTTCCATGGCTTCTACTTTCTTGATGTCATTCCCAAACTTCTTATAGTTTTTCCTGGGAGAACTTCCTTAATTATTTGCATACAATTCTTATCTTGGAGTTTGCTTCTGAAGGAACTTTCCTGAGACAAGCAAGAGTCACATATGTGCTAAGAAATATGCTAAGCACTGGAATAAGACAACAGTGGTTGGTCAGGAGACTCATAAGCTAACAACAATACTATAAAAAATATCTATTATTTATTGAACCCAAACCTGGCTACTTTGCTTATCACTTCCTTGAATAATATTAATTAATTTCCATAAATTTATATAATAGGTTCTATTATTACCCTCTATTTACATGTTCGCTCCAAAAAAATCAAAGACCATGCCTACCTCTAGCAATCTGCATAGTGCCTTCCATATCGTATATGCTCCATGTGATAGATGAATGAGGGATTGAACAGTACAGATAAAGAAACTGAGGTAGGGAGAGGTTAAATCAGAATGTGTACGTCATAAACAGTGAAGCAGGGATTAGAACCTAGTTCTGCCAACACCAAAGCCCATGCTCTGTGTTATGCTGCCACCTAAATCTACTTGCTCAATTCAAAAAGAATATAAGGTGGGATCCCTGGGTGGCTCTGCAGTTTGGCACCTGCTTTCAGCCCAGGGCCTGATCCCAGAGACTCGGGATCGAGTCCTACATCGGGCTCCCTGCAGGGAGCCTGCTTCTCCCTCTGCCTATGTCTCTGCCTCTCTCTCTGTGTGTCTCTCATGAATACATAAATAAAATCTTAAAAAACAAAAGGAATACAAGGGTGAAGATTCTACATAGAAGAAATGAGGAAAGGTTTCCCTCCCTCTCTCAAAGCCCACCATGAAGTAAAAGCTATTAGCATTCCTCCACAGCTAATAGCCATTAAGACTTTGATCAGGAAAGGCATATTTATGAAAAATTCTGTCAGTTGTGGATAGATTTGCAAAATTTGATAATCTGATAATGTAGCAAATAATGTGAAATTTCCCCATAATTAAAAATAAAGTTCATGTGCAAACATGCCCAAACATCTAATGTGAGTATCATTGAACTTGTCTATGAATCTTAGAAAAGATACATCTTATGGGTACCTGGGTAGCTCAGCTGGTTAAGCCTTCAGCCCTTGGTTTCAGCTCAGGTCATGATCTGAGGGTCCTGAGATCAAGGTTCCCCACTCAGTAGGGAGTCTCTCTCCCTCTGCCCTACCCCAGGCTCATGCACACTCACACTCACTCTCTCTTCTTCTATCTCTCCTTCTCTGGAATAAATAAATCTTTTAAAAAAAGAAAAGAAAAAAAAAGATACATCTTAGACATCAAGTTAAAAAGTAAGCTACATTCATGAAAGAAATAATTGATAAGTTGGAAATCATTAAAATAAAAACCAAAGTGCCCGCTGGCTCAGTCAAAGGAGCATATGACTCCTGACCTCAGAGTCAAGAGTTAAAGTCCCACCTTGGGTGTAGAGATTACTTAAAAAAAAAAAAAAAAATCATAGTAAATAATTAAAAACTAGCTAATGCTCTGCAAAAGAAAATGTCAAGAGAATGAGAAGACAAATCACAGGCTAGGATAAAATATTTGCAAAAGCATGTATAATAAAGGATGGTTATACAAAATATACAAAGAACAAGAACCCTTAAAAGTCAACAGTAGAATAAAATAACCAATTAAAAAATGAGCCAAAGTCTTAAACAAAATCTTCACAAAAGAAGATACACAGATAGCAAATAAGCATATGAAAATGTACTCATTATATGTCATCAGGCATATGCAAATAAAAATCACAAGATACCATACCACTACACACCTATGAGAATGGCCACAGTCCATAACACTCACAACACTGCATGCTGGACAGGATAGGGAGCACCAGGAAATGTCATTCACCGTGGGTGGGAATGCAAAGTGGTACAGCCACTTTGGTGTGGTTTCTTATGAAACTAAACATATTCTTACTGTTAATCCAGCAATGGAGCCCCTTGATATTTACCCAAAGAAGTTAAAAACTTATATCCATAAAAAACCTGCACAAGGATGTTTACAGAAGCTTTATTCATAATTGCCAAAACTTGGAAGCAACCAAGATGTCCTTCAGTAGGTGAATGGATAAATAAACCGTGGTATACCCAGACAGCAGAATATTGCCCAGCACTGAAAAGAAATGAATTATCAACCAAGCCATGAAAAGAATAAAGCCTTATTTCCATGTAATAAGGACCAAGGTTCCTCAAAAGCCATTTAAGGAACCTTAAATGTATATTACTAGGTGAAAGAAGCCTATATGGAAAGGCAACATACTGCATCATTCCAATAATTCAACATTGTAGGATGGTGACAGTAAAAAGATCACCGGTTGCCAGAGGTTATGGGGAGGGAGGGATGAATAGATGGAACACAGAAGACTCTGGGGCAGCAAAAATACCGTGTATGATACCACAATAATGGCTATATGGCGTCATGTATTTGTCCAAATAACAGAAGGTATAACACAAAGAGGGAACTCTGGTATAAACTATGAACTCTTGGTGATTATGATAGAGATTCATCATCATCTGTAATAAATATACCACTCTGGTGAGGGATGTTGATAATAGGGAGGTTATACATGTGTGGAGGCAGGCAATATATGGGAAGTCTCTGTATTTCCTGCTCAATTTTGCTGTGAACCTTAAAGTACTCTAAAAAAATAAAGGCTTCATTTTAAAAAAAGCAAGTAGCACCGAATTATAGTTATCAGCATATCTTTGATGGGTATCAATCGAAAGTAAGTTAATAGCTGTTTAAAAATTCATGATAATCCGTTTTAGGTTATTCTTTTATTATTTCCCTCTTAGTGTCAGCAAAAGCAAAATATGATATGACTTATTGGTCTTCATTCAAAAAAATACTGCAATTCTAATTTAAGAGAATGCAGGGTTTATACTCTAGTTAAATTACTAGATAATCTTCTAAAAAACATTTAATATTATATGCAAAATGTAATTGGCTTCTTGTTTAATCACATAAAAACTGACTAATGAAATGAAATGGATATTTCGTTTTATTAAACTATGCTTCTGTGGTTAGTTCATCATTGAAATTGGCTTGGACTTAAGGGGAATTGATATTCCAGACGCAGTCTGCTAAGCAGGTTACCATCTTTTCTGCTTAATATGAATGTTTTTGAAGGCCTCTATAGATGGATCAAGTTTCAGTCAAATTACAAGGTACTTCTAAATAAAATTTCAGCAATGGTAGAATCAGAGACAGTAATGACATATAAGAATAAAACTTCAATGCATCTATAAGAGCAAACCTTTATAAACAAAAATTAAAATTTCTAGAAAATCTACAATAAAAAAGTATAGAAACAATAAACACAGACCATTAAATAACTGGAAAAAAGTTATGTAGCAGACATCTAAATAGTTATTCAAATGTTCACAAAAGGAACAAATTAGGGGAGCAACTAATTGTGGAGGTTTGAGGTACCACAGTAAACATTTCCAAAAGCTTGAAAGACTTAGTAATAAGACTACAAAGTCACACCAGAAAAGAGTCACAAACTTTCTAAGAGAGAGAGGAAAACTATGGAGAGAACAAATGCAATGGAAGAGAAAAAGAAACCAGAGAGATCAGTCAGAGAATAGCCGTAGTCACATCAAGAGTAGGATTTGGATGTAGGGAGGGCTATAGGAAGTGAGGCTACTGAAGAGGAACAGCAAGTTCCTAATGAATTAAGTAGCAAGGTGCATGGGACTTGGCCTTTGAAGTCACCAAGCTTCTGTACAAAAAGGCAAAGGAATCATAATGCCATGAGCATCACAGTCTGAGGCCAACGTGGGTCCTTGGTCACTGCAGAACACTGGCCTTTCTTGGGGAGCAGAGCTGTCTTCTAAAATATGTACAACCCAGGAGCCCAGCCCATTCTTTGGATCCTAACTCCAGAGGGTAAATGCTGGCAGGGATCAGTGGTTACTCAGAGAGGTGGAAAACTGAGAATTTCTATTCTTTCTGATTATTTCTGCCTGTCTGCCTCTTCTGTTGTTCACTTCTCTGTACTGATGGCTTTCAAACTCCTAGCTTCACACTGAAACTCCACACCAGGATCTAAACCTACAAGAGTTTCATGAGTATCATCAGAGTATCATCAAACTCACTCTTGCTCTTTCCCACCCAAAAGAGCACTTCCAGGGCTGATCTCTCACTCTATCTTCTATTTCACCTCTTGTGTAGTTCAGACCATTTCTTCATCTTAAATCTTAATGGCCATCATCTTTGATTGGGCCTTCTTATCTTATACCTTGACTACAATTAATTTCCAAATGAGTCTGACTCTCTAATCAATCCAAGGTAGGATAATCAGACCTATTTTCCTAAAAGAATGAATCCATCAAGCCAAACTGCTCATTAGTATTCTGGATTGACCAAGCTTCATTGCTAAATTCCTTACCACAACAAGAACATCCTCACCATATCCCCAAACAGGCCCTGACCTGGGCCTGTATGTGCACCACTAACAATCCTCACAGGCCCTGACCTCATTGAGCTTACAGAGCAAGTATTCCTATTTTTGCATCAAATGTCCCTTCAGCAATCTGATGAAAGGCCTTTCTCATATTAAGGTTTTTAAATGTATAAAATAAAATACAAAGGGTTGCAAAGGAAACCAGTAATACTGAAAAACAGACTATTCTTTTAAATCTATACAGAAATATATGGGTGCTTTCATTGATGCATTAAATAGTAAGATCTAGCATTAATCTAATAATTATCTTAACTTTGAAGAAGTGACCTTAAACGGCATTTCAAGCATCTAAAATAACTGATATGACACAAAAATATTTGTAAGTTCTACTAATGTCAAAATTGGAGATACTGCTAATATTACAATGCTTGGTAGCTATGATCCATAACCAAAAAAATTTTCAGTTTAAGATAATGGTTAATAAAATACAGATGATTTTTTTCCCCAGCTAATTTCCCAGACCCCTTGATTTTTATCTCATTTTAATAGTCCCGGGTCTAATGATTTTAGGTACATCTCACAGGATGTTTTTTGCTCCTGAAAAAACAAACAAAAAAACAAAAACAAAAACAAAAACTTTCCTTTCTAAAAAAGTATACTGAAGTACAGAGAGAATGTACCATAAACCTTGTCTGGGAGAGCCAAGGAAGACAAACAATCTGAGCAAAAGTTCAGAAAGTGTGTAGGTGTGGAGATGAGGGATATTGGCATGGGAAGAACTTAGGGTGCTCAAAAGAAATGATGGTATGCAATTAGGAGATTAATAAATTCTGGAGATCTAATTTATAACATAGTGAGTATAGTCAGCAATATTGTGTTATAAACTCCACAAAGATGCTCTAAGACTAGATCTTAATTGTTCTCAACACAAAAAGGAAATGATAACTATGTGATATGATATAGGTGTTAACTAATACTTCCTTAGTAATCATATCGTAAAATATAAATGTATGAAACCAACACGTCACACACCTCACTTACACAATGTTGTATGTCAATTATACCTCAATAAAACATAAAAAATTTTAAGATTCTTAATAATCTAGATTATGAAATGTGACGTAATAATAAAATTTTATTATTTTAACCTAAAAAAAAAAAGAATGATCAGGAGACAAAGATATTGTAAACTTAAGAATGCCAACTGAGAGCTATCAAAGTTATTAGGCCATCCGTCCTTATTCTGTTCCCTTGGCTCTAAGCCCCACTCATCCCATCTTTGCTGTGTATATAATACTTCGGCTGGATTTAGACTTAACACTTCTATTCTTGAGAATAAGTCTTCATTGACTACCCAAGCTCTTGATGTTCTGAATTATTTTAATATCCTCTATTGTTGCATCTTTGTGTCCACATTAAAATATGTTGGAATCAACATCATTGTAAATAAATTGATGAAATTTCTTTATAATCCTTGTAGCTGTATCTGAACAGATTATTGCTTGGCATGAGGTCAGAGTTTAAGGGAAGTTCCATGGAGTGATCCAGACACTTCAGGGATGATTCCTAGGGGCATCAGTTGAAATCATTTAAGGTGAAAACTATCCTTCCTGACAGATATTAAAAGAAAATAAAAATGAGATTTCTTTGGAAGCAATATCTTGGTTATGTTGTGTAAAAGAGCAAATCTGACATTTGTTTATAAGGCACATCACTGATGGATGCTCAGAAGGAAAGATCTTACTGATATAAAAACACAAAAGATGTTTGAAAAAAAGTCACTATGGAAACTGCTTCTCCCTGAACATTCATTATTCTATAAGTAAGAGGCATTCAGGTATACTGACCCAATCATATATCTGTTTAAGATGAGTAAACTGAGCAATACCCATGACTATAAAAGGAAAAATTCCAGTACAAAAGATAATAATAATCTTAATGGATATACTTCAATGTATCTGATCCAATGTTGTAGTCTACATGAAAAATTTCCCATAAGGAATGTTTATGACACAGGTTTTTATTGTTTGGTTTTATATGCTTAATAAATGTTCATTCAAAGTTTCTGTTTTGATTTTCTTCTTTTCCTTTTCCTTTTTACTTTTGTTAGCTCTCTTAATTTTAAGGTATAAAATGCATTTTTAGAAACAAAAGCTTAAAATATTTTCCCTACTGGAAGTAGTGTTTGGTATTAAAGATAGCTTAGTGGATAACCATAATTTGATAACCAATTAGGTCTTAAGAAAGGGACTGACATCTTACCCAACCTATACTGAAACAGAAAGGGCAAGTATTATTACAGATAGACTGAGACTCAGGGTAGCCAAGTGGTTTTTTTCCTTTCTTGAGATCTCTGGCTGAAGAACACAATGGAGAAAAGCACCAGGATAGAATCAGTAGAGGGAAATATGTGTGACAGTGTCCAATCTTGGACAATAGGTATCCCTCTTCTACTAGACACTGCTTTCTATGCAGATAAAGGAAGAGTAATGTGAGACGAGTGATAAGCAATCTCTACAGACAGGTAAAAATATTAATGACAGGCATCTCATGGCCTTAAACCTCGGTCCTCTTAAATTCTTAGCAGACAGGCATTGGGCTGACCCCTGAAGTTTGCTTTCATGGGATGTAGGAACATTAGAAACTTAGAATTAAATGCAGTAGAGTGCCGGTTCTGGCACATTCTGGTTCCCATAGGAAGCTAGAGGAAGAGACATGCATTAAACGAAAGGTTGTTGTTGTTGTTGTTGTTGTAGTTGTTGTTTTCATCTTCCTAAGCACCCTGACTTATGATCACTGTTAATTTTTTAAAGGAACCAATAGTAATGCCATGAACAAAGATGAAAAAAATGGACCAATGAAATGCCTTTTCAAGGGTTTCATTTTCAAGCCCTCCACATAACCAGGACACTCTCTCCAGACATAATGTGACTTAGGCAGAACTAGAGGAGAAATCATTCTTTGATTTACTGCTTTAAAGACCGCCCTTTTCCTTCAACCTGGATTCAAGGGCAGATATCAAATATGCTCACATGGGAAGCACATGATATACCCACAAGCAGCCAGGGTCCCCAACCATCCAACAACATAGTCAGTGACGCTGCTGCTGCTGCTCCTGCTGCTGCTGCGGAGGGCACTGCGGCTGGCAGCATCACAGCAGGCATTTACACAGCGCTCCCCCAGGTTACCAAGCAATGCCTTCACATCTAGTCCAACGAACTCACAACAACCTGCTGAGCCTTATTTAGGTAATTGCCGCTGTTATATCATCTCCATTTTCAAATTGTAAACCAAGTTAGTCAAACTTAAGCAACCTGCCTGAGACTTTATGACAAGAAACTGGCACAATCAGAACAAAAGCCACTCTTTTCTGTTTCCATGCCTGGTATTCTTTCTCTAGAGTAGGGTTTGTGAAAGTCTGATTTGAGGATAATTTATAGAGGATCACTAGGGATGGCCCTTAAAAATGCATGTCCCAAAGCTCCAGCTCAAACTTATTACACCAGAATCTGCAGGGGGAAAAGCAGATGCATAATCTGCACCCTTCGGGGGATTCTATGCATGCTGAAATTAAACAATTGCTGTCGACCTTCATATGGTATTTTGGTTTGTAAATCAGCGTAAAGATTCTTGTTCTAACAGTATCAAAAAGTATGACCTTGACAGCTAGTCTAGGGATTAAAAGGATAGAATCTGATACCAGATGGCATGAGTTGGAATCCTGGCTCTGCCACTTAAGAGTTGCTAACATCGGGCAAATTACTAAGTCTCTCTGTTGCCTTAGTTTTCTCATCTGTAAAATGGAGCTGTTGTAAAGCATGGTGGCTTTGAGAATGTACCCATAGACTCTAGTCATGGCGGGTGTAATCAATTAAGCTACCAGAGACCCAGGCAGCTGTGAAATCCACAGCCACAGGTGCACCAACACTCCGACCCACACAAGCCTCTCACCACCCTCAACAGAACACAGGAAGGATGTTAGGGTAGGCCTGTTTCTAAAAGACATGAGACTCCTTACTGACTAATTTTGACTCAAGGACTCCCTGCCCGCCTTGTCTACCATTCCTCAGACTGTGGCAACCCCAGATACTTCCACCAAACTTTCCCACCCCTTCTTTCCCACTCCTTTCACTTGAGGTGAAACTTACATCATAACCTGGTTGACCTGTCAGCCTCTCTCCTTGCTCCTTCCAAATTTCTCTCACAGACATCTCTCCTAACAAAATGCATGCCTGCTCCATCCTGTCTTGGCATATGGTTCTGGGAGGACTTAAGACTACCACATAAGGATAAAGTGAGGAAAATCATCAAATAGATTTAGAATCAGCTTGGGACACAGTGATTGCCCAAGAGGGATCTGACATAAGATCACCATTACTCTCACTACTGCTGCTACTACTACTACTCCTACTACTACTACTGCCATTATGGTCATGACCATGGGAGGTAGACTGTTCCTCACCAACCATGCTAACTAACTCACAGTGTTCTCATTTAACCCAATTTTAGGTAATTCAATTTATATAAAAAGACTTTGCAGACATTCTTAAAACTAAGAATAGAAATGGTCATAATTCCTCCTTATAAAACTACATTTTGGAGTTAAATTTAAGTGACTAACTCTAAGGTACAATGCAGATGTTACCTGTTATATAAATTCTGTTTCCCTCCACCACCAACCTTAGGGACAATGTCTCCTTCATCTTCAAAGCCCCACATCTCTCACAGTAGCTAGATCAAGGTGGGTGTTCATAACTATTTGTCAAAATGAATTGTTAAATTGTGCAGCTATATCTAAGGCTTCAAGTATAAAGGCAGAAGATTGCATTATTTGTTAAGTGATTTATTTTCCACCACAAATCCTGGAGCCCTTTAAAATTGGACACTTTTATAGATTAAGTACAACCAAGTCAATTCCCAAAAACAAAAGTGGAAATCACAATGACACCTCTGTTAGAGAATCTATGGGTCAACCCAGACCTATGACTGTACTTACAACTCACTCAATTTGCAAACAAATCTAAATATAAAGATATTTTTACTTTTTGGAAGGAAAGAAAATATTTTTACTCACACACCATGATTTATATGATGCATGAGTATGATCCCAAGTAAAGCAGCCAGAAACACAAAGAAATAGAGAGAACTATCTAAAAATAAAACAAAACAAATATCTCCAAACTTTCAAGTTTCATATTATACTAGACCTGGCAGTTAATAATGATTCAAAACAAAATCAAACATGTTCTTGCCAAAAACATCAAGTAATGATGCCAATGATTTAAACCCTTTATCAGGAAATTAGTACTACCATTAGCATAAGCTTAAAGAGGAAAAAATTAGTATGATAGGCATTTCAATCATATGCTTTCCACTCAGGCCTGTGGTTGAAATGCAAAAATTTTGTACATCTAAAATTGTTCTATCTATTCTGAATTTTGAAGAAACAAACAAAAACTTACAAAGAGCTTGGTCCTTTAACAAAAGGTATGCTGTCCTATCAGATCATCAGACAGGGATCCCTGGGTGACTCAGTGGTTTAGCGCCCACCTTCGGCCCAGGGCGTGATCCTGGAGTCCCAGGATGAAGTCCTGCATCAGGCTCCCTGCATGGAGCCTGCTTCTCCCTCTGCTTGTGTCTCTCTCCCTCTCTCTCTCTCTCTGTGTGTCTCTCATGAATAAATAAATAACATCTTTTTTAAAAAAAAAGAATACCAACTACAAAATACTATCATTCGAAACCATAGCCCTATGTTTGCAAAATAGATAGCAATCTGTAGTACAATTTTTGAATTAAAATATAAATGCTTCTCTCATGATCCAGTAGTTTTATACTTAAAGAGTGAAATAGCACATTAGAATATATATATTATTAAAGAGTTTTGGGCAGACTCTAGTGAAAAATCCATGCTATGGTCGTGCAGTGCTCAGAAAAACAAAAAACTTGGTCAGTGAGTTCCAAAGTATATTATTTGGACCAAATACATCATACTGAGGTCCCTTGATTCTACAAAAGCCAGAGATAAGGAAAGGTCAGGAGGATGGATGGATGGAGAAAACATTAAAACTGTGAGTTAACTTTTCATTCTGCAATGCTTTCCAACAGTTAAAGATAGCTATGCCAGCTACTCTACATGTCAGACTTCGAATAAAACATGAAAGCATTTTTTGGGGGGTTATCTTTCCTTTCTTCTTATCCCAGAGATGGTTAAGGACTAATTTTATTTTATTTTTAAATATTTATTTATTTATTCAGAGAGAGAGAGAGAGAGAGAGGCAGAGACACAGGCAGAGTGAGAAGCAGGCTCCATGCAGGGAGCCTAATGTGGGACTCAATCCCAGGTCTCCAGGATCACACCCTGGGCTGCAGGCAGCACTAAACCGCTGTGCCACGGGGGCTGCCCAAGGACTAATTTTAGGCTCTCAGATTTTCTCAAGTGTTGAACAGTCACCCTGCCATTTGCAACAGGCTGAAAGACTTGGCTAAATCTCTGATCTCTTTCTTAGTTCCCAGGAGATTTTCCTTTTGTGATGCAGCTGCTACATGGCAATCACATACCACCCCTTGCTGAGACCTTCTTCCCACCATCCTACAAACTCCCCTCTGATATGGGGAGACTCAGTCTTTTATGAAACAGTTTTGCCTTCAAGCTTCTCACCTCCGTGTCTCTGTTGGCAGATGAATGGTGGTGCTGGTTTCAATGAGGGTTCCTCTGATGGGATATTTCATGATCACTTAGGGATTCAGGCTATGACACTCACCCCTGAGCCCCTACTAAGCCAGTTGATGGTGAGAGATATGGAAGATGGAAAAGGAGAATTTATAACTTTGGAAATGCCTCCTTTCCATTCTTCAACCAATGTTCTGCTTTTAATTCTTAGTAATCTCTTCCCTCAGTTATAAAAATGTTGACATTAAAAAGTGTATCTGACATGCTTCTTAACTTGAAAAGCAATCTTTCTAACTTGAAATCTGTTCCTTATTTTTTTAATAAGTAGCAAAATATAGCAGGTAGCAATTAGCAACAACAACAAAAAGAGGCACTGGTCTGTCTTTTGTATATACCATTCAATATTACTGGAGAATGGCATTTACTATGCATGTCAGTGCTAAAATGAGTGACTACAAAAACTCAGCATATTCACTTACTCCCCTGGATTCAAGAGAATTGTTAGCATTCGAGTTTCAGAAATCAGCCTTTAAGCTTTCATTCTCATACAAAGTAGACTTCTAAGCCACACTGTGAAGTAGGAAAGGTTTCTTTTCATAGCTTTCTACCCTTCTTCAAACATCACCTACTTAGAGGATAGTTCTGTTTTGCCTTTTTAGAATCAATTCCTTCTTAAAATCACAGGTCCTCAAATTGAGGATTTGTTCTTTCCTCACTTATCGCCTGTGTTCTATCAAGGGCTAAGCCTGCTTCCTGGTTCCAGACATAGACTTGGACAATCATTATAATAATCATTGGTTCAGAGATGGGAATAAGCCCTCTCCCAGCCAATCAATGTGACCCTTCAACTTGCAATTGCAATTGTGAGAAAGATATTCTATTTCCTGAAGTTGCTTTGAGGAAACATAAACCTGAAATTACCGGTGACCTTACCACATCACCGGAAGAATCTGTCCAAGAATGAAGCCAAGAGAAAGCTGCATGAGCCATGAAAATGAGAAAGAGGGATTCCTGGCTGCATAATTTAACTAGATTTAGCCACTTCTGAAACCTATTATCCCTAAGATTCTTAAATACATATTTTTTTTTTTAGTTTAAGCCAAATAGTGTTAGATTTCTATGATCACAACCAAAGAGTAGTTACTGATAAAACTTAATACTTATTGATTTATATCCCCCAGGTAGTCAAAGTTCTTATCTGTCCTTCCTGGGTTCAGGGACATATATTTTCATGCCTGACCAAGACATGGTCTTAAGAAAGCGAGTCTCTAGGATTCCTTTTAATTCCTGTCAAAGAATTTTAGTTCTTTATTTTTGTCTCTGCTATCTCTTGGTTATGATGTATGCAAGTGATTATCTATTAAACTGGTTGGAATTAAGGTATAATTGGCTAAAAATAATTGGGTGCTGCACTTGCATTACTTACATATGTCAAAATTAGTATGTAACATGAGAACCTCAGGCAGATCAGAACCAGAGAAAGTATGACCCAAGTGACAGATAGTGAGGGGAAAGTCTTCTGAGTCATCCACAGTGATGGTGATTACTCCATTAAGATGGAGTAAGCTCATTCCATACTTTCTCTCCCTCTGATTACAATTAAAAATAGTGAGCAGAATACATTAAGAATCTATTAAGCAACTCTGATTACACTGAAAGTAAATAATAGAACTGGAAGCATGATCAATGTGGTACAGACATTCCTGTTTTTTTCCCCTCCCCTATTTACCAGCTTGAACTCCATGAAATTCTAATCTCAAGACCATGCAGCAGGTACAATCATGCTAAAATGCTAAAAGATATGATTTTAAATCTTCCCTGTCTTTATGGCCAGAAAACCAGGAAAGTGGCCCTCTGTGAGATGGATACTGTGGGTGGAATGCTAGTTTAATTTAATATTTTTTATTCTCTGTGTTGGCCCCAGGAAAGCCGAAGTCATGAAACTTTTCCTGTGCAGATGTTTAGATAATCTGAAGGGCCATATTTCTCTAAGATCAGAGGAACAGGAAAAGAAGGCCTCTGTGAGTTCAAGAGTCTTTCTTCCTACTGTCTCGCTCCTTTGTCACTAAGTCGATCATAGGAGGAACTACAAAAAGATAAGATAAAGACTTTGGGACAAGAAAAACTATCAGAGATAAAGAGGGATATTACAAAAATTATTTTAAAAGGGTCAATACATCAAGAAAATATAAAAATTCTAAGTGTATCTGCACCTAATAACATATTCAAAGTACATGAAGCAAAAATGAGTGCAACTGAAAGGAGAAACAGGGAAAGCCATCATTAAACTTGGAGACTTCAGCATTTATCTTTCAATAATCCAAAGATCAAGCAGAAAGAAAACCAACAAGGATATCTAAGTCTTGAACAAAACTATCAATCAACTTACCTAATTAACATTCATAAAGCACTTCATTCAATAATGTAAAATACATGCTCTTTCCAAATGCACATAAAACATTCAACAGATTAGACCACAAAAATTTTTTAATCTAAATAATGCGAGGTATTTTTCTCTAATCATAACAAAACTGAATCAAGAATCAGTAACTGAAAGATACCTAGAAAAATCCCTCAAAATTTGAAAGTTAAACAACACACTTCTAAATAATCCAGGAGTCAAAGGAAGATAGAAATATTCTGAATTCAATGAAAATGAACATAAAACACATAAAAAATTATGGGATGCACCTAAAGCAATGCTTAGAAGAAAACATATAGCATTTAATGCTTGTATTAGAAATGAAGAGGAGGGGAGCCTGGCAGGCTCAATCAGAAGAGCTTTCAACTCTTGGTCTTAAGGTTGTGAGCCCCATATTCAGGCCCCATGTTGGACATAAAGACTACTAAAATAAATAAATATATAAGCTTACAAAAATAGAAATAAAGAACATTCTCGTATTAATAATTAAAGTTCTACCCTAAGACACTAAAAAAAGAATAGCATATGGAACTTAAAACAAGCAAAAGGAAGTAAGTAACAAACAAGAAGATGGAAAATAGAGAAATCAATGAAATCATAAAGGGCTCTTTGAAAAGATCAATTTAATAGATAAAAACCTCTATCCAGACTAAGAAAAAAGAGGGAAGACACTAATTACCAATATCAGAATGTATGACTTACGACTTCATAGACATTAAAGGATTATAGGAGAGTGTTAAGAAAAACTCTAAGACCATAAATGTAACAACTTAGATGAAGTGGACCAGTTGAAAGACATGCTACCAAACCTTACATGAGACGAAACAGATGGCTTGAATAGGTCTATTATTTGTTTTGTTTCGTTTTTAAAAAAACCTTTAACTCATAATTTTAAAACTTCCAACAAAGAAAACTGCAGGTACAGGTTTCACAGGTGAATTATACCAATCATAATATTAATAATAATACCAATTCCTCACAATTTCTTCCAGAAAATAGAAAAGAAAGAAATACCTACTCGACTCCTTTTGTAATGCCAGCATTACCTTGATAACAAACCAGAAAAGGGCAATATAAAAGAAAATTAAAGACTAATATCCTTTATGAATATAGACATAATATTTCAAAAGTCAAATCCAGCAATATATAAAAAGAAGCATAGTCCAAGACAAAGTAAAGTCTCTCCCAGAAATGCAAGGCTGGTTCATCATTAGAAAATAAATCAGTGAAAAAAAAAAAAAAAAAAAAAAAAAAAAAAGAAAATAAATCAGTGTAATCCATCATATTAACAGACTAAATCATATTTTATCAATAGATGCAGAAAAAAATTTTAATTCGACATCCAGTTATGATAAATACTCTTAGCAAACTAGAAATAGTAGGCTGTACACTCAACCTGGCACTGAACTCACATCCCCCTGATCAAGAGTCATATGCTCTACCAAGTGAGCCAACCAGGCATCCCTTAGCAAGCTAGAAATAAAAAAGATCTTTCTTAACATGAATAAAGATCTCTTTAAAAACATGAAGCAGGTATCATAATTAAAGAATACAGGATGAATGCTTTTCCCCTAAGATGGAGGCCAAGACAAGGATATCCACTATCACCCTTCCTATTCAATATTGTACTAAACCATAGTTATTGCAATAAGACACAAAAGAAATAAAATACATATAGATATTGAAAAAGAAGAAATAAAACTGTCTCTACTATCATTGCCTGCATGGAAAACTTCAAAGCATCTATCAAAAAAGCTCCTAAACCTAATAAATGAGTTCAATATGGCTTCATGATACAAGGTCTACACACATAAATCAATCATATTTCTCTACAGTAAGCAATGAACACCTGAAAACCAAAAAACAATTTTTAAAGCTCAAAAAATTCAATATGTAGCGATAAATCTAACAAAATATGTGCCAAATCTGTGCTGAAAGCTTTAAAACACTGATGAAGTAAAGAAGAATGTGAGTAAGTAGAGGGATATACTATGTGTGCAGATTGGAAACCTTGATATTTTAGGACTTTTATTTTCCCCAATATTTTAAGATTTTGATTTTCCCCAAATCTCTCCCAAACTGATCTAAAGATATAATATAATCCCAATCAAAATTCTAGCAGATTTTTTTTGAGATATTGAAAAATGGGTTCTAGATTTCAATGAAAAGGCAAAGGAACTAAGGTAGCCTCAACAATTTAAAATATTAAGAACAAAGTTAGAGATCTCACATGAATTTGTAAAACATATTATAAAGCTGCAGTAAATAAGACAGTGTGGTGTTGATGCAGGGATAGTTGTATGAATCAACAGAACAGAATACAGATTTCAGGAACATATACAAAAAATTGGGGTTTGACAACAGTGCAAAAGCAAGTCAATGGAGAAAAAGTATAGTTTTTTCAATGAACGAGGATGGACAACTGTATATATGCAAGCCAAAAAAAACAAAACAAAACAAAAAACCTCTACTTATTCATCACGTATTAAATAAAAATTAACTCAAAATGGATCCTACATTTATGTGGAAAACACAAAACTATTAAACTCTTAGATGCCAACATAGGGGATCTTTGAAACCTTTGGTTAGGCAAAAAGCTCTTAAATAAGACATCAAAATACAACCCATAATATAAAAATGATAAATTTGACTTTATCAAAATCAAAAAATTGGGTCTGCAAAAGACAGCAAATGGAAAGACTAACTACATACTGGGAAAAAAATAGCCACAAATCACATATCCAACAAAGTACTTATATCCTGAATATATTTTTTTAATTTTTAAAATTCAATGTAAAGGCGACAAATAAGCCAAATAAAAACCAGATCAAAGGTTTTAGTAGACATTTCCCCAAAGAAGACATACAAATGACAAGTGCACGAAAACATGCTTACACACATCGTTACTTCTTCTAAGGTAAATGCAAATTCAAACTACAATGCAATAAACTACAAACATATCAAAATTGCTAAAATCTGAACACTAACATTAGAAAGTGCTGGCAAAAGTGTAAATAACTGAATGTCATTCTGGTGGGACAGCAAAGTGGTACAGTCCCTCTGGTTAACAGTTTGGCAGCTTTTTATAACATTAAATATAAACTTACTATATAATTTAGCAATTCCACTTCTAGTTATTCACTCTAAATAATTACGATCTCATGTTCTCACAAAAACTTGTACACAAATATTTATAGCAGCATTATTTGTAATCACTTAGAAACAACCCAATTACCCTTCAGTGGGCGAATGGATAAAGTAACCGCAGTACATCCACACAAGGGAATGCCACTCAGAAATAAAAAGGAATGAACTTCTAATGTACTCAACAATATGAATGAATCTTAAACATATTATGTAAGTAGAAATAGACAAAAAAGTTAAATATTCTATGTTTTATTTATATGAAATTCTGGAAATAGCACTACTACTACACAGATCACTAGTTGTCAGAGGTTACGGATGAAGGTCAGATTTGACTACATGGGAGAAACATAATTTTGGAGGGTGATGAATTGTTCTGTATTCTGATTGTGTTGGTGAATTTGTCAAAATTCATAGAGCTGTATACCAAAAAGTAAATTTTTATAAATCTGGCTTATTATGTTGTCCCTTCGACTATCTTCCTAAGTGATATTGGACAAGATACATCACCTCTTGAGGACCAATTTTCTTAAATGGAATATGAGGGTGTTGGTCTAGGTGCTTTCCAGGTTTGGCCTTCTATGATTAAAATTACATCATACAAAAGCCTGTATTCCCTAACTAAACTTAACAGGTACTCTACAAAAGGAAGTCATCCAGAAGTTTATGTTTTTCTTTCAGCAAGGATTCCTTCCAATCAGCTCACTGGACTGATGATGATGATGATGATGATGCATCATCATCATCATCATCATCATCATCTTAACTTTGAACTATCAACACTGCGTGAATTCACCAGATAATTCACTACTTCCAGACTATGAGGCCCACCAAAGAATACAAAGAACTACACAACTGCAAATTATTATTTCTATGCTACAGCAAACTTTTCAAAGAAAAATGAAACACCTGGGGGAAAATAGTGAGTTTTTGAGCCTTGGGGAAGAATACAGAATCTATGGATATGTAGCAACAACATTGAATAAATGATATTAACTCTATCACTCAGAACTCTGCTTTATGCCCTGTCACTTGCACTTTAGATAAGACACAACATATGACTGTTATTGTGATGTAATTTCTTGCAATGTTGGTATTTCTTTAACTACACAGATTACAGAATATAGTTTCAATAGGGAACAAAATCTCTCTTTTCAGGAAACCAGAAACTACAAGTCAAAAAAGGAATGTTTTTAGATCATTGCTGATATAGAAGGCTAGGAGAAAGGGGCAAATTTCTTGAAAAATAAGGTGCAGAGTAATTGCATTTCTAAGTATCTACCCTAATATGAACCAAATGCAAAAATATTCCTTGCAGCATTGTTTGTAATAGTGAAAACTCATAAGTAATCCAAATGTCTACGATTAAGAGATTGGCTAAGTAAGCTATAATATAATCATATGATAATACTAAAAGCAAATAAATGAATTAAAGCTATAAACATCAAAACTGGCAATCCCCTAAGACATACAGACAGACATAAAATCATATTTTAGAGTGACTTTTACTTATTTATTTATTTTTTAAAGATATTATTTATTTATTCATGAGAGACACAGAGAGAGGCAGAGACACAGGCAGAGGAAGAAGCAGGTTCCTCACAGGGAGCCTGATGCGGGACTCAATCCCAGACCCCCAAATCACGCCCTGAGCCAAAGACAGATGCTCAAGCACTGGGCCACACAGGCATCCCTTTTTTAAAATACTTTATTTATTCATGAGAGACAAAGTGAGAGACAGAGTAGAGTGACTTTTAAAGAACAGTTTAACAATAGTTCTATATATCATCTATAGACATATATAAGCATTTTGAAGGGTATATATTAAGTTCACAATAGGAGTTAACTCTCAGGAGAAGAGGAGGGTACTGGGTTTAAGACAAAAGAAGCTTTAAGGTAAAATGTATTCATGTATTATTTGTATGACTAAAAATTTACTTATTTATTGAGAGAGAGAGAGAGAGAGAGAGAGCCCATACATGAGCATGGGGAAAGGGCAGAGTGAGAGAGAGAGAATCTCAAGGAGTGCGGAGCCCAACTTGGGGCTCCATCCCAGGACCCTGAGATCACAACCTGAGCTGAAATCAAGAATCAGCCACTCAACCGACTGAGCCACCCAGGCTCCCAGACTAAAAATTACTTTTAAACAGAGGGCCCAATAAAGCATACCAAGGAGATCTATGGCATCAGGAAATTTTCCCAGGACTACTTAGAAAGATCTGAAGGACAGGACATGTGGAGAAACTATATCAGAAGATGAATGCTCAGCTTTGCCAAGAAAGGCTTTTCTCCCGGCCCAGCCTATTTTAGAATATTAACCTGGAAGCCACATTTTAGGGATTAGAAGTCCATTCTGCAATATTCTGAAGAAACCACACCATCCTGAAATGATCTCTAACATTAAATTTTCAAGTCTTTTGAACAGATCATTATTTAATCTCACCCCCACTACCTCCTTTACTCACAGCCCACAGTTTTCACCATCCAGTGGCCCTAAACCACAGAATGACATTTATTTTTAAATTTGGAGTGAATTAAAACTAATTCTGTTTTGAGAATCCCGTGACACCCCCCCCCCCCCCCCGGAATAATTAGAAGGACCCTGCAGTGTCACAAAAGCAGAATTGGAAAAGCACTGGCTTGCATCGTTGCCATGGGGATCTGCCTCCTGGTACAATTCAGTTCTAGGAAGAGCAGGATAAAGAGGAAAAATCTCAGAAGAGCTGTAAATAGGGCATGGCAGAGTCGCATAGTAAATAATACTAATATGGGTTAGGAGCTTTGCCTGCCCCTGTCTGTCCAGGCAACATGACACAAGAGCAGGAAAGAATCTGCACTGTATCAGGTTGCCATGAGCCCACTCTGTTCAGATCCATTTTGCAGAATTAAATGCAGGAGGAGAAGCAACTGGGAGGTGGGACTCTTTTCCTCTGGAATTGTCCAGATTCGGTCACTGATTGACTGTGCGATTACAATGCAGGGCGCCTAGAGCAAGGCTGGCTTTCCTCTCTGCTGTTAAGAGCACCAGCCCCTCCATAGAGGTGTATTCTGTTTCCCAATTTTAATTTTAGCATCTACACTTCAGCAATTTGCATTTAAATGTGTTGTCAGAGAACTTCCAGAAATCTTTAATAGGAAGACCGATTTGCATTTTAATACGCTGTTAAAGAATTTCAAAATATCTTTTTTCAGTGTGATACACATTACCAGAGGAATGGCCACCGTTAAAGAAATTATAATTCTGGGTACTATTTAAACAGAGCCAGCTTTCAGAAGCACCATGGCTTTGTTCAACTTCATTAAAGGTTCCCTATAAAACAGAAAGTCCAAAAGAAAAAGGAAACCTTCTGATCCTGATGCTTTCAGTACAGAAATCCAAGCAAAAGTGAGTTGGGGTAGGTTAGTTAGGAGAAAGGAAGATCATCTGAAGGAGGAAATAGGAAGATAGAATCTTTGCTATCGCTTACATGTGCCCCACTCCACCGTTTCTTCTCTGTTGAAGTTGAAAGGCTCAATTCAGAGACAGGTGAAGTCCCAATAACATAAAAAATGTTTCTGCCCACTCTTTCCATTTAATATTTTCACAAGAATAACTATGACCCTAAATGGACACTTCAGTTTTTGTGGATTCTGAAGAAATACTGATGAGGTTATGACCTCATGTCCAGTATAATAAAAAATATTATATACCTCAATCCCTCTGCTTCCTCATCCTCAGTGACTCTGGGTTATTACCCATTATTCAAGCCTTCCTAAATCTATCCTCTACCTACTTTTCGGACAATTATTTGCCCCATACAATGGTAACTTAACTACCTTATTCCCATACACTTTGGCTCACTGAAGACTTCTGATTACAAAGCCACAGATTGCAGTGAAGGAGGAGGAGAAGGAGAGAGAGCAGGAAGGGAAGAAAGAGAAGAAAAGGAAGTGAAAAGAGGAGAAGAGAAAGAGAAGAAAAGGAGGAGAAAAAAACCAGAAATTCTAGTTCTTGGAAATATTAGCCTTTTTTCCTAAAAATGCCCATGTGGTTTAAAACAATGCTGGGTCGCCTGCGTGGCTCAGGGGTTGAGTATCTGCCTTTGGCTCAGGTCATGATCTTGAAGTCCCAGGACCCAGTCCTGCATCAGGCTCCCCACAGGGAGCCTGCTTCTCCCTCTGCCTGTGCCTGTGCCTCTCTCTCTATGTCTCATGGATAAATAAATAAAATCTTTAAAAATAAAATAATTAATGCTTCCTTTTATTGAAGGCAATTCCTTTTTAGAAGCCTCCAGATAAGTTTCTTTTGCAAATGGTGTATTGGAGTATTGTTAAAAATAAAAATAATAAATAAATAAATAAATAATAAATAAATAAAATAAAATAAAATAAAAAAAAGACCAGACGAAGTATCTGCCCAGCCCCTGGCTCGCAGCTTCCCGCGCTTCTGGCCGCAGCCGGAGGTCCTGGTCCCCCCGCGGGAGCCCCGCTCCGCCTCTCGTCGGGCCCCCGGGCTCTCCCGCAGCATCTCCCTTGCCCAGCGGGATCCAGGACCGGGGCCGCCTGGAAGGGGTCTGGGTTCGGGTGGAGCCGGGTCCGCTTGGATCACCGGCTGGTCCCGGCCGAGGGGTTGAGCCGAGGCCCGGTGGACCGCGGGCTCGCGGGCCGCTCGCGCAGGTGCAGGCAGCGGAGACGAGCTCGGGCTTCAGCGGCCACAGGTGAGACCTTGGGCCGCAGGTGGGCTTCCCCGCCTCGAGGCGCCCGGCCTCCCGCGTGGTCGGGGAGGTGGAGGGAAACGGGCTCCCTCCTCTGAAGCATCTGGTGACCAGGGCGAGAACGCTGGGCCGTCGCGCTCACTCCACAACCTTCTGCAGGTCCTCTCTCAATCCCTGTCTGCAGCTCCTGGTGCACAGGGGAAGGTAAAATTTCCCTTTGTCCCTTCCTTTCCGAATCCAGATTGGCAGGCAAACAACAAAATTAAACATTTGTAATAATAAGATCTTAGAATCGTGACTTGTGAATTCATTTCTGAGTACCCATTGGTTGTTGATCCTCCCTCGCAGGGACAGCTAGCTACTGCCTTCTTGAGTACCTCATGTTGTGTCCTAAGAACTTAAGTTGGCTGTCATCAGTTGGCACCATCAGGTCAGCGGCTGGACAAAAATGTGGGTTGCACTCAGTTTGTGGGTAGGGTCTTACCAGCTGTTGCCACTCCTTAGGGGGAATTGTTTAAATCTTTCTTTCCGTTACCTTTGGGACTGGCTCTGGATTGTGTTGTGTTTGGGGATGACTCTTGGGTTGCTCAGTACTGGCGGGAATATTTGCTGTTCCGGCCAGCCGAGCTCTAACAGGATATTCAAAACAATTTTTAAAAAATAGTTCTAGGCTGAAAAGTTGGATAAATTGGAAGCTGATATTCAGAACCTGATAGAACTTTCTTTTAGGTCTTCTCCCCTAGGCCACAATGAAGCTAGGTATCCAGAGGGAAAGCAAAACATTCTGAAGGCATTGTGAAAGACATCACTAAACTTTGCAAAGAAACACAGCTCTAAATCTAGAACGTAGGAATCTTTTGATTTCCATCTTAGTTGAAGATCTTCTCCCTGTTTATAAAGAAGCAAATTGAAGAGAAGTTGCAATTGGAGGAGTGGATCAATCTTTATCATGTGACCTAGGGTAATCTTCGGTAAATAAAAAGCCAATTTAAGTTTGTTAGTTTAATGGCTTAATTTTAAAAGACATGTCTTTGGAGTTATCAGCATTAGATAAAATACTCCTGTTCTACCCAAGTTTACTAAAAGTCAAATAAGCTCATGTTATCTGTTACATAATTTGTCAGCAAGAAAGATAACAAGACGACGGTTAGCTGTTTAATGTCTCATGAAATGTTCATGACTGATCTAAACATAATTGTTAATAATGAGTAAATTAAATAGATGTAAGTAAAATAAAAGTCTATAAAAGAAATTTCCTCAATAATTATGTTTTATGGTATGTTTTCTTAAAAATACTTTCCAAAATCCTTTTGGTAACTTGAAACCTTATTTATATTGAGATAAAATAAATGATGATTGTTCATTAAATATCTAGATCATAAAAAAAATATCTAGATCATTTACAAATAAAATCCTGAAACATTACCAACTAAACACAGTTTATCTACCACTGGCTTCTACTTTCAGAGGAACTAAAGATACTTGGGTCTATTAGTAAACATGTTTTGTGTCACACTGCAAAGTTTACTATAAGGAAGAATATACTTGTAGAAATTATGCAGTATACTTATAAATGTTCCAATTCACAGAATGCTACTGCAACAGTCTGAAACCGCTAACCTCTTGGTTTTCACAAGGAATTAAGGATTCTAAGGGTTAAAACTTCTAATCAATATGTAATTAAATCTGGTTAGAAATAATTACATAGGACTGAAGGAACTGAACTGATGAAGATAATTATAATTTTTCTAACTTTTTGTTTGGAACATTGTTAGTTCCTTAATGCTTTGTTTTTCCAGATTTAAAAAAATCTTTCTGTTAAGCTACCTATGACTAGCAGCAATTTGGTAAAGTATACCTTTGTAAACAAAGATGAAACATTTTTCTTCCTACTTGATTCTTCCAGAATTCAGAAACTCTTAAGTATTCCTTTCATGGGAAAATAGTTAATGATTTGCATAAATTCAATAAGAATCCATTCTCCTTGTAATAGGACACAATTGGAAACACTGGTTATATTGCCAAGGCCTTGGCTGGAATGCCACTTTTGAGAATGTATGTAGACTCAGATATGACCACCAGCTTTAAGGAAATAAGGTTGACTTTAGGGAGACAATAACGCCCCTTGGAAAAACTACCTGATACCTTGCTTACAAGGGTTCCCAGCAGCCTTACCAGGTAAGAAAAGAGTGTCACTTCTGGCAGGCCCAGGAAACTTAAAGACATTTGTAAAACTTCAATAAGGGAAGAATTCACCAAAATCTATGGGTATTGCAGGTGAAGTCTGATGGCAAGTCCTTGGCTTGGTTTCCTAGCCTTGAGAAGCTTTAAAAAATTCAGTCTGAGATTCCTTATGAAAAGTTCCAGCAAAGCAGACTTAAAAGGAGCCTACGTGATCAATTACTATTCTTGCTGCACTTGTGTTAATAATATCAGGCCAAGTTTAATGCAAACCAATTAGCTTTACTGTGATTATCTTTGGTAAAAAGTGGAGTTGATTTTAGAGAGAAAAATTGTGTTTGTATCTTTGTCTGTATTTAAATTCTGATCCTAATTGTCTTTGAGGTTTGTTACATACCTGTAAACTGGATAGGATACTGAATTACTCTAGTTTCCTCAAATATCTGGTTATGACTCTTCAAACTAATGTTGCCAATTGTCTCCCACCTTTCTGGTTTGGAATTACTAAAAAGAAAGACTGTCCTTGAACTTCCTTGGAAGGGATGAAACCAGGTCCTTCTCACTACCCAGATAGCAACCAAACTTCAAGGACTTGAACTTCAGGTTCATATCTCCCAATTAAAAGGTGCTCTTTCAGGGCAGCCCAGGTGGCTCAGCGGTTTAGTGCCTGCCTTCAGCCCAGGGTGTGATCCTGGAGACCTGGGATCGAGTCCCACGTCGGGCTCCCTACATGGAGCCTGCTCCTCTCTCTGCCTGTGTCTCTGCCTCTCTCTCTCTCTCTCTCTGTGTGTCTTTCATGAATAAGTAAAGTCTTAAAAAAAAAAAAAGTAAAAAGTGCTCTTTCAGACTCTTGGGACTGTACACCAGCTGGAAATCTAAAATTAAAATGGACTAGGGGGGTCTCTCCCCAGAAGCAGACGGCATCTTGAGGTGGGCAGCTTTCCCAAGATCATGGATCAAAATGTTCATCCCTAGTATGAAGCCTTCATTCTTTTGCCTTTTTTGTTACTTGCTTTTCTTCTTTGTTAATGCATAGGAGGACAATGCTCCTTAATTCTTGCATGCACCCCTGAATCTGCTGGTCAAACAATTGCTGCCCAACAAAATTCCTATCCTCTCTGACCAAACTTTTTCTTTATAGTAGAATAGCGCTTATCTCCTAGCTGAGTAAAGAGGAGTTTGTGCTATGGCCAACACCAACTGTTGCACTTGCATTAACATTTCTGGGGAAGTTGAGACCCAGCAATATAAGATGACTGAACATGCCAGTTGGCTTATGAAAGTGATTATCTTCAAGGGGCCTTTCTTTTACTTACTTGATTCTCATTGGTTTAGGTCTTAAAGACCAAGGCTTTAAAATGCACTCCAAATATTGGAAGTTACCCTTCTTATGATAATCATAACAGTCTTCCTGGTGCACTGAATTCTCTCAAAATGCATGTTTCTGGCCATCTCCCAGAAAGCAAATGATCTCCCAATGAAAAGAATGTTGGAAAAGGAATGAAGAGAATGACCAGCTTAAAGAATGTGAACCTAAAAATGAGTAAAGAAAAAAAGAGAAAGAAAGAGACAAACCAAGAAAGAGATTCTTAACTATAGAGAACAAACTGAGGGTGACCAGAGGGGAGGTGGGTGGAGGGATGGCTGAACTAGCTGATGGGGAATTAAGAGTCCACTTACCATGTTGAGCCTGAGTAAAGTATAGAGTTATTGAATCTCACTATATTGTATGCTTGAAACTAATATAACACTGTATGTTAACTATTTTGGAATTAAAATTAAAATTAAAATACTACTACTACTACTACTACTAATAATAATAATAATAATAAAGACTATGAACCTGAAGTTGTGACCTGTAAATATCACACAGAGATTCTGCAAAAACTGCAAGGACCCCAGAATTAGCTGAGAGCGGCACTAAGGCCTTAAATTTTGAAGACACCTCTCAGGAAGGCTGAGAGTCTGATAAAGAGGGGAATTGTTGAAAACAAGGCAACAGGCCTGCCCGCAATGGAGTCACTTGTGCTAAGTCCCATACTACAACACTGATACTTAATTACAATTTTGGCTTTCCCAGAAATGGAATCCTTAGCCGGTCAATCAGGAATTGCCTGATTGGTACTGGTTTGGTAATCACCTAATGGGCTGCTACCATCCTCTAAAGGAAGGTCACTTTGTAATTATCAACCTGCTTTTATGCTTAGTGTAACTTCCTTGTTCCTGCTCTCCCTCCTGCCTATAAAAGTCTTTCATTTTGTGTGGCTCCTTGGAGCTTCTCTCTGCTGGATTGCATGCTGCTTGATTTGAATCAATTTTTCCTCAAACTCTTAAAAATCTTAATGGGCCTCAGTTTATCTTTTAACAATTCAAAGTAAAGGGCAGCCCCGGTGGCTCAGCGGTTTAGCGCTGCTTTCACCCGGGGTGTGATCCTGGAGACCAGGGATTGAGTCCCACATCAGGTTCCCTGCATGATGGAGCCTGCTTCTGTCTCTGTCTCTGTCTCTGTCTCTCTCTCTCATGAATAAATAAAATAAAATCTTTAAAAAAAAAAGACAACTAACAATTCAAAGTGATTATCTGTTGAAAAGCAGATAAGTAAATACTCAAAGTCTTATCAGCTCAAATTGATCACTATAGATGTGTCACTGGAGGAAAAGAATGGCATCTAATTTGATAAACTGCCTCTTTGTTTTGCCTTGTCCACTGATCACATGTATCCTCTGTGGGAATCTTGTATGGGAAATCTAGGATACAAAAGGACAGCACCAATCCATTAAATTCAACCTAGTGATGGAAAGCAGAATGAAGAACAGAGAAGCTGATATGTCCACAGCTTCAGGGTGGAAACTTGAAGAAGCATGTGTGCACTTAATCAGTTAATATTTGCTGCATGTCAGGTAAAAGAGCTTCACATAGAAAGTGTGCTAAAACAGAATGACTTTGAGCAGCTAGCTCTATAAAGTGTTTCCTATGCTCCAGCCCTGCCCTGAGTGCCTTCCGTTTATTCACTTGCTCAATCCCCACGGTAACCTTCTTAGGTAGTAACAACTCCTGTCTACAGTTAAGAAGCAAGGAAGCTGAGACACAGAGGGTTAAAGAAGATGCTCAGTGTCACATCGTTCACATGTGGTATAGCTTACATTCAAACTAGGTCATCTGACCCAAAGCCCACACCTTTACCATTAAATCAATCCTGTCCATCTTCTCTAAGGATTCACCATCTTTGGCAAATAATTTAGAATCACTCCCTGAGAGTGATGACAGAGTTTCATGAATCCTTCACATTTTCCCTGCCTATTTTCACTGTGTGACCAGAGAAATAGATTTTACTATTAGTGCATGTAAGGTATGTATGTCAAGAAATGCAAATCAGTGGATTAAAACACTGTGAGGGAAATTGATGCTTAATAAGAAGCAGATGGACTAAAATATCTTTGTCATAGGACAGGGAATATAAGTCAGCAAAGAGGTTAAATAAAGAATTGATTTAATGACTTCTTCCTGAACATGAGCACAGTGTCCAACTGCTGATGTTAAAGAAAAACAACAAATAGAAATCGGGAGGGCTTGTCTGGGTTCACGTACATTGTGCACACTGCCTGTTAAGCAGGACACTGAAGCTGAAATTTTACACACTAGGTGGGCAATTACAACAAACTCATTTGCGTGTTACAGATTTTTTTCCCAAGAAGAAAGAAAAAAAAAAAAAAAACTGACCTGAGATTGGCGAAAGGTATCCAGTCAAAGCCTTGATGTTCTTCTATTAAGAACTTTTTTTTTAAAGCCCATTAGATTCTCAGGTTTTTGAGGCAATTGTGCAGTTCTTGATAAAACATTACCCATGTGAATTATTTATAAAGCTGCAGGAAACTGCAAACTCTGGTGAACAAATCTTTTTGAT
The DNA here is from genome assembly GCF_003254725.2 of Canis lupus dingo. Classification (NCBI taxonomy): domain Eukaryota; kingdom Metazoa; phylum Chordata; class Mammalia; order Carnivora; family Canidae; genus Canis; species Canis lupus. The sequence continues at coordinate 37,605,339 of NC_064244.1, read as the reverse complement.
GTCCTCATCTCCTGGAGGGCTGTTGTGGTGCCACCCTCTGCTCCCTTCTGCAGGGATTCTGCTGCTCTCTTTGGCTCTGGCCACCCAGTCACCTCAAAGGTGGCCCAGCCGCCAAAGAAAGGCAAAGGATGGGAAGGAGGTATGAAGCCAAGATGCCCCTCTGAGCCCTTTAGTGCCCTCCGCTGTCAGATTGCTGAAGATAGGTTAAGTAGCGACAAAAGATTGAAAAATTAACTCACATGCAAACACACGTTCCATTTCTCCATACACATAATGTGTGTTACCAAAGGTTCTTCCCAACCCTCCAGAGGAAAGCTATTGGGAAAATCTGTTTCATAATCCCAGAAACAAACGTGGATTCCAACCGCCCCCCCCCCCGCCCTTTTTCTTTGAGTACTGTTACTGGCTCACACAAAAGAATCAAATCACCATTGGAGTTTTCCTTTTTCATATATGAAGCCCTTTTTGAAGCCATATAACTCTTTCCATTTTTTAGGAGAAAAAAAAAATTAAGCATTGGCATCAGACACATTTAGCTTTGAATCCCAGTCCCTTCACTGTGCGAACTTGGCACATTACTTAATATTTCTGAGCCTATTTCTTTAATGAAACAATTCAGGTAATATTAACTACAGGTTTAGCTGTTGTGAGAACAGAGGTTGGTATAGTAAATCATGGCACATATTACATCTTGGGTATTTAGAAGTAGAAGCTATTATAACAACGATGGCTCATTCATTCAACAATATCGAAGATTCTTTCAGGAAATGAGCCTTGTTTTGAGTACAGAAGATGCAGACAACCTCATGGATTCCTAGTCTTCCTGGGGACTACAGTCTTTAAAATTGTTAGTATTTGAGTGGAAGCAGGTAGAATGAACTGGAGTTTATTTCAAGATGATGGGTTGTCCTCTTAGCTTCATCATGTTTCCTGACAAAGTACGATAACAAGATCCTATAATCCAACCTCTCTCACCTTATAACATCAAAATCGAGTGATGGAGTTGTCATTCTCCTAAATAGAGAAATCCTTAGTAAGGCAGAGGAAAATGAAACTCTCAAAGGAACAGCAGGTTATTATATTGGTTTGGAGTGGTTATTATTGCTGCTGGTTGCTATTGTTATTTAACCACATTGGCTGCTTGTGATTAAGGTAATAATGTTACATCTTGCTAATGTTCTGCTTTGGAGAACAAAATGTAAATAGACATTTCCAACACCTGTACCATTTATAAGTAGATAATTATTTTCCTATACTTGTTGGCGTGGTATGTCAATAGGGCTAAAGCCACTGCCTCTCATTGCAAATTAGAACACTGCTCAATCTGCCATGGTTTTATTCTTTCATAGTAGGAAGGTAAGTTTGCAAAGAGCTGAAAAGTTTATGTCTCTGGCAAATAACAAAAGCAGAGGTTTAAGTACATGATTTACAAAAGGAAGCTTCATTCATCTCATTGTAACTGATTAAAATTGTATGAAATTTTATGTGTTAAAGATACGGGTTAAAGTGCTTGATAAGTATGGTGCTTGATATTACACGTATATAAATTTTGAGTAAATTAAACTTTTAAGTACACAAGGGAAGGTCTGATACTTAAAGTCATTCTATTGTTAATTTTTTAATAAACAAAACCATAAGTCTTTCATTTCTTTTATGTAAATTCAGATTCACATACATATTAACATTTCGAGATTCAAAATCATTAATTCAGTTTCCAAAAGAATCAAAAAAAAAAAAAAAAGGAAACAACCCACATATTAAATAGGTTTTTTTCCCTGAAGTGTTCTGTGTTTTTTATCTTTATGCCATTGTCTTTTTCAGGATCACGTTTCAGTAAGAAACATGCATAACATTTATAATGAGAAAATATTGTAAAACTAAATAAAATAGATGTATACATGACATATTTACTTTCTAAATTAATTTAAATTAATTTCATGTGAATATTTTTCAGTAAATGTGCACCTTCAAGATAGGCTCAGAAATAAGATTGGAAATCATTACTCTGATCTCGTTCCCAAATTTTAGTCATCTGTTACATCAACTCCATGGTTTTTGCCAAAACTTGTGTATAACCTTTATGATACATTTAAATCTTACATTGTTTTGCTTCAAAAAATTCATTGCAAAATGAAATTTTATATTCTAATCCTACCTGGAAAATGATCATTATTTGCCATGAAGGAAAGGAAAGCACAAAATAAACATAATTAAGTGATAATATTAAATTCCAAACAAATACCATTTCCTGGTCAAAAGGTGTGATCCTGCAGTTTGTTCACTTTTCATTAAAAAAGTAAGATTAGTAGGGGCTTGAGGAAGTTAAAGATAATCTACCAGAAAACTGAAAGATTATCTTTGTAATAATTAGAAATGCTAAAGTAGAATTGAATGTAGAATTATGCTATGAAAGTTTAAATCTATATTACTTAATCTTGATGCCCTTGACATCTATAAAATTTCCTATTCTACTATGTCTAATCCTTTGAGAACCATTGGTCCAAACTGGCCAGAGCATGTGGAGTACTACTGCCTTGGAAAACACGTCTAGAATTGTACAGTCCACACTTTTGCCCATAATTCATTATAATGATTACCAAAGTGGCCATAGGTTCCAGTTCAATAGGTCCAGTCCAAGTTTATACTGCTGTACCAGCATAATCAATCCCTTTTACACTCAAATGTGTCCTAATTTGGGATAATCCACTATATTCTTACCAGGTTAATCATTTATCTGCATATCCTTTTTGAGCAAACAGTTCACAAACAGATCAGGGCAAGGGAAACATTTAACAACAATAAAGGTGATAAAGGTCATGCTTAGGTCTGTGCCTTATGCTGTAAGAACCACATAAGGGGAGGGAGGACGGATGAGACAAAGGAACACTGCAGTTTCCTCATTGAAAAGGGTAAGGAGACCAGCTAACCCATGATACAGGAACCATTAAATCAGCTCTGCATAAGCAGGTAGGTCTTTCCCTAATAAAGATAATGTTATGCTTTGTATCCATGAGTGTTTGGGAGACTTGGTACAGTAAGGATGAAGAAGTACCCATGGTTTCCTATACATATTTCTTCATTGGTTATAAGGCATGAGAAAGCCTGGCCCATAATTCACTACAATGATTTTCAAAGTGACTATAGGGGATCCCTGGGTGGTGCAGTGGTTTGGCGTCTGCGTTTGGCCCAGGGCGCGATCCTGGAGACCCGGGATCGAATCCCACGTCGGGCTCCCGGTGCATGGAGTCTGCTTCTCCCTCTGCCTGTGTCTCTGCCTCTCTCTCTCTCTCTCTCTCTCTCTCTCTATCTATCTATCTCTCTGTGTGTGACTATCATAAATAAATAAATTAATTAAAAACAAAAACAAAAAAAAACCAAAGTGACTATAGATCTCAGTTCAACAGGTCCAGTCCAGCTTTGGTTGGTGAATCTTGTAATATGTAGAGATAGATAAAATACTTCCTCTGAATAAAATCTACTCCTTTGCATGGTCCACAAGCTCTGCTCTTCCCCTGAGGCCACACCTCCTGCTCTTCAGGTTAGTGCACTAAGCTTTGGTCACTTTCCGATATGCCAAGTTCTCTCCCTCGAGCTCTTTATTTTTGCTTTCCTTCAACCTGGAGCACTCTTCCTCCAGTATTGTAAGACTGATTGATGTCATGTTCCAGGCCTCAGTTCAAATGTCACCTGCTTAGCAGGGCCTTCCCTAGTCCGTCCACTCCTACTTACCTCACCTGGCTCCTCATGTTCATCTTCATAGCACTGACCATGGTATATCTTTTTCTTGCTTATCGTCTGTCTTTCCCAAGAGGGGAAAAGCATGACTGCAGAGTTCCCTGTGTCCAGGACAGCGAGAGGCAACAAAATAAGTCATTAACAAATATTTGTTGATGGATCAATAAAAGAGTTTGGGAGAGAATAGGAAAATATTGCCAAATATTAATTTAATCAAAATGATTCATAAAAATCTTTTTGAAAATGTTCTGTTCTCACTCAGCTTTGGGGACAGATAAAATGGAAAGAGAAGGGTTAAAGTCTGGGTTTCCAGGTTTGTGGGAGCTTAGTGAGATTGAGAAAAGACCAACCACTAGGACCCTCATTGTAAAAATTAAAAATTATTCATCCGTCCAGTGGTACTTGCCAAGGGATACAATAGTCTGGATCTGCAGTGAGGCTGCAAAGTATTTTTACACTTTGAATATCCATTTCCAGATTACACAAAGGACTCCTCAGGTGACCTTGAGTAAGCCATTTTGGTAAGTTTTTGTGTTACTTAAATGAACCATCTCTATGGAGAGAAGAGATGAGGCTTGTTAATTTACATTTGTAAAGACACTTTGAAATCTCTGGATGAAAGAACTGTAGGGAGATACAGAGAGTGAGGTAATATGCTGGGTCAAACTCTACCCTTTTATAGACACAGACAGAGGTAGGCAGGCTTCAGGACACTTAAGGGGAGCCTCTGGCACATTATTTTTCAAATTAATCTTCTAAGAAAACCACCTACTTCCCGTACATTGAGTGTTTTAATCTCATGTATAAGTTATTCTAGTAATTATTTCCTTAAACATTTCCCTCCTAAAGTCCCAACTTTGTGTAAGGCGAATCTTTAGAGGGATTTGCCTGTGAGATTTTCCCTCTATAATGTATTCTTCAGGTTTTTTTTTTTTTTTTCATTCTTACCCTGCATCCATAGCATTCAGTTCCTAAACATGATAGTCTCTGCTGCTGAGCTGATTGGAACCCAAATGAGGTCATTTCATCAATTCTAGACAGATGTTTACAAGTTACAGTCAGAGATTAGAATAAGCTCAGGAAGGAGAAAAGAGAATTTCAAAGAAAGCTGCCAGTCTATGAGTTAATTATATCCATTTATAAGAATGGTATTAATAGTTACTTAAGAAATAATTCCAATAGAATAGAACATTTTCTTAGGATAATGATCTCTTTTCAGCAAGGCAAATACAGAGTCAAAGATAAGACATTAATTGTAAAACTGTCAAGGCAAAAGCCAAGCTTAAAAAAATAAAAAGAAACAGCTAACCACATTTTCCAGCATGCTACACTGATTACATACTTGTGATTGTGCCCAAATGACCATACAGCTTTATGTTTTTCTTGACCTTATAATTGTTTTTTCTTTGGGGAGGAGGGTGGCATTAAATAATTTTATTATTTGCTTTCAGGAGTAGGAAGGATTTGCCTTACTGCACCTTGCTCTTCCTGGAAGAGAACCAAGTTCCTTGATCATCTTTTCAATGGGTTCAGACAAGATACTTGTCCCTGGAACTGCTCCTTGAGAAGGCTGCAGATCTCGATATTCTTTTTTTTTCCCTCATTGTATCTCTTTGAGATTTTCTTTATCCTCTTTACCTTTGAAATCTCTTCTTTCTCAGAAGACAGCTGGTCCCCTTCTAGCTCCCCAGAGATGACGCATAGTTGAGTTCTTTCTAGATCAAGTGCTGCATGAGTAGAGCTCATCAGTGGGTGCATCCTAGACCATATGCATGATTCTGGTTATGTGAATACTGTGCATGAAGTCAGAGGAGAGGTTACCCACATCCAGCCTTAGCATTTCGAGATTTCTTCTTGTCTCTTCGTATGTGGACTGTGTGCATGGAGTGGGGCCAGTCTCCTGGGTGCTCTAGGTTGTATTTCTCCTTTGTGTTGCCAAAGCTTTCTCAGCTTTCAACTAGTTAACAGATGCCTATTACTTATGCTGGCTGGAAAGATGGAATGCAAAGTCCCTAAGGACTGATTCATAAACACCTCTCCCCCCCACCTCCAATTCATCACCTTGACAACATAGTATTGAAAATTATGACATAATGGAAAACAATTGAACTACTAAGTTCCTGTGGGCAAGGTATCCTAAAAAGAGACCAAAATACTATAAAGAGAATGTTTGGTATTTCAAAATGAGTGACTTTTGATGACTGCAGGGTTTTCTCTAGCTTTTGACAGGACACCTAATTTGTTCTGTTTGATTGGCAAAGAACTTAATTATCTTGACTTAAAAGAAAGCAACTCAGGGTGTCATCGCTGTCACCTACTCAGCCAACATCAAATATTTATTGGGCATCCATAGAGTGCAAAGCGTGTTACAGTATATGTGCTAAGAAAACACATCCTTCTCTGCAAGGGAAGGCATTCTTTAAAGGATGAATCCAAACAAAAGGGGAATACCTGATTTTCAGTCACTTATCTGAGCACCATGCAAACAGATAGGCTTGGGGCATCAAGAGAGCTAGTTACAAGGTCAGCACATGTGCACATCTTTGTGTCCGGCTACTGGTTCTGTAAGTTGTCTCAGAACCTCCCACATTTTTAAAGGGCATCAGAATCCTGCAGTGCATATAGAAAATGAAATAAAATGCACCATTTCTTTAGAAGAGCATCTCAATTTGATACTCATCAGGCACCATCTATACTCATGTCTAACCTGCTAACCCATTAACTATTCTCATAATGATCTGCTTGACAGGTTGGTACCTGTTTTCAGGTAGGAATATGGCATGGGCTTTGAGACAGAGAGACTTGGATTTCAGTCTAGCCGCACTACTTATTGTCATCTCTCTGTAGGTAAATAACTATATCTTATTTCCACTTCCTCATCTCTAAAATGGGTATAATAGCACTGAATTCATATAGTCATGCAGGGGAAATGTATAAAAAGGTTACAGCAGTAGAAATCCTAAAAGTAATAAGTGTTCAAGAAACAGGAGTGATTTTCTAATTTCAATCTTTTTGAATTGAAGTCTCTGTGTCAGTGGGTGAAGGATACAAGGACTTTTACCAACTGTGATCAGTTTCTCCCATGAAATTTATGCACATTGCATTTAAGGTCTATTTTAATTTCATGGCAACTGTATACAGCCATGTGTTATCTCTCGTGTTATTTATTGTTTTAATCATACTACTCATTGGTTATACACTTAACCATACTAGGTAATCCTCAGCTGAATGAAGTCCGTGTGCACAAGGCCTATTAGCATCTTCTATACATGTATTTTTAGGGTATATTTAGAGTGTTCACTATGCATTTTTCTAATGACTGAAACTTCAATAACATGATAAGTACTTATGATCAAACCATGCTACAAGTTGGTTTTTTTAGGCCAAGAACTACAGTGTACATGTACTTACTCTTACTGAAGGTTACATGTATGTAGAACACTATCTTCATAGAGCAGTTCTTCCCATATCATCGGCTGCTATGTTTTGATCTTGCTAATTTTAGCATTCCTAGAATGTAGCATTGTGTCTTCTTGCACAAAGAAAATATTCTGTATCTGTCTGATGCATAAGTGAATAGTCTTAGTATAAATGTTGATGAGTTTGGGGGCACCTGGGTGGCTCGGTAGTTGAGCATCTGCCTATGGCTCAAGTCGTGATCCCAGAGTCCCTCTGCCTGTGTTTCTGTCTGTCTCCCTCTCTGTCTCTCATGAATAAATAAATAAAATCTTTTTTCAAAAAAGTTGGTGAAATTGAAACATGGAAGTATAACTCTATGAATTAAGAGGGATGTACATATAGTCAAGGGGATTATCTAAACAGCTTCAGGCAATCTAGGTCTTACAGAACTCTTCCATCTTAGTGGGGTTGATATATGATGCTATTTCATCCGGGTGAAGTTGGTCCCAAACAGAGTACCACTCATGGTGATAAGCTAACTCCCAAGAGTCTAATAAAAAACTATGCTTAAACCTCTGATGGTTGCTCCACGGGGTAAAAATGAAAGAAATGGTTACTTGAAATTATTTTCGGATTTGCAAACTTGAAATAAACATGTTGGTGCTAGTTGTTCACTGGCTATTTGAGCCTTCAAGTTAATAGGTCCTACCTTGCACCTAAAAAGCAGTCTGACTATTCATGAACATTTACCTTATAGCTCTATGAAATTGTGGCTCTATTGTAGATGGTGACAGGAGCATTTTAGAATAAAAACAAATCCCCCCCCCCCCAAAAAAAAAGAATAAAAACAATTCCTTGAATAATTCAGTTGTTCAATATTGTGCTTTAGGGAGTATCAGGGTAAATTATACACACATCCTGCCCTCTAAAAACTTAGAATTTGGTAGGGAAGCAGATGTATGCACAAATAACTCAAATATAAAGTAGACTGATAAATGAGACAAAAAAAAATCTTAGTGATTATAACTTACATATTACTTTACAAAAGGCAAAATTTTTGCCCCACTATTTACCTTGCGTACTCTGATTTCTCACTACTCCCCACTCAAAAAGATTATTAATAGCTTGAACATTTTAAGAAAAATAAGCACCTTTCCAGGTTATGTATGGAAGATTTTGATCACACCATCTGAGCCACTACTTTACTAAATATTTAATCTCACTGATGGCTCATATTAGTCACATGCAATAGTATTAAAGGCATAAAAATTCTAGTAAACAAGGAATTTCCTCTAGCAACATGATGAATGGCCCCAAAACTGCCACTTATGATCAGTAGACCTTAGGACTTCTTGTTGCTTTGGTAGTGTTGTTAAAAGGCACTCCTCTCCACCCGGCCTCAAGGGAAGTCAGGCACACACAGACTCTCACTATTTAAAGACTCCTGGGGGACTTTCTGGATGTCTCAGCTGCTCATCTTCCCTGAACTTGTCCTTCCGAATGCAACACAGGAAATAATGAACTTGTGGAAGAAAATTTATTCTCTGTTCCTATAAGCTAACCCAGGGATGGTTCTGTTTATGGAATCCCAAACAGATTTACCCCAAACAGAGGTTCTGACAGTCTTTCTCTCAGGACCAGACTTCGCAATCTCCTCGATTTATTTGTTTTGTTTTCGAATGGAAAAAAAAAAAAAAAGTTGCCCACAAAAGTCAGTTATTTTGGCTAAAGTCACAGTGTTTAGAATAATTGTAGAGTTTCTTTGGTTTTTAGACTCCAAATAATAGGAATAGAATGTAGACTGTAATGTTTGTATCCCTGCAAAGAACCATCTTGTATCTTTTTGCTTTTTTTTGTCCAAATGATGCTGTTACTTATTCCCATGGGTGATTTCTTTTTTTAAAAATATTTTATTTCTTTATTTATGAGAAACACAGGGAGAGGCAGAGACATAGGGCAAGGGAGAAGCAGGCTCTCCGCAGAGAGCCCGATGCGGGACTCGATCCCAGGACCCCAGGATCATGACCTGAGCCAAAGGAAGACACTCAGCCACTGAGCCACCCAGGTGCCCTCCCATAGGTGATATCCAATCAATCAGTGAAGGATACAGTTAGAATTTAAGAAAGGAGGAATCTAGATATGAAATGCCTGGATTCAAACTCAGATAACAACAACATAATGGCCATAATCATATTTTATCCAATGGAGGCTTGAAAGCATCCCAAGTATAATTTGTGGGAACAAAAAATGGATACAATATGGTCCTGGCATTTACAGTATTAATATCTCTCAGCCTGATTGCATATGATCCAGGAACCTGCTTTCAAAGATCTAATTCTGCCAGTAAGTATCTGGATGACCTCACCAAGACACTTAATTTCTCCAAATCTCCATTTTATCATTTGTATGAGAATGAGACATTCTCTAAGGTTTTCATTTGCTCAGAATCCCATGATTGGCTTAGGGTTCCTCTTCACTGAATGTTGGTAGTTTTATATGCCCATCAATTGTCTGAAGCAAAACAAAATGATTTTAGAATTGAAATCATTTTGAGCTCCATTTTTTCCAAAGTCAAAGGCGATTTCGCCTCTTTATTCAATTATCAGAAAGTAGTTGGAGTGAGTAGTTGGAGTTTCTACATTCAAGTAGAAAGAAGAAGGTAGGGGATCCCTGGGTGGCTCAGTTCAGTGCCTGCCTTGGTCCAGGGCATGATCCTGGGGACCCGGGATCGAGCCCCACATTGGGCTCCCGGCGTGGAGCCTGCTTCTCCCTCTGCCTGTGTCTCTGCCTCTCTCTCTGGGTCTCTCTGGAATAAATAAATAAAATATTTAAAAATAAATTAATTAATTAAAAAAAAGAAGAAGGTATTCTGATTGGGCTGCCAGCTTATTCTCCACCTCAATTCAAGTGAATATAGTGCACATGGGAATATGCGTTTGCCAACCAGGTTGATTTTCTCCAGAGACCTTCACAGGTCTCAGATACAGTGGTCAGTAGACAACAGGTTGTTACCCTAGAGATGCTCATAATCAGCGGCCTACTTCTTCCTCAAGTCCCACGTGGAAATCAATGTGACAGTGATTTCGTAAAAACACGGCAGACAATAACATTCCTCTGTAGTGAAACCTCCTTTTTTTAAACCCTTTAAAAAGGCTCAGGAAATTTTGTATGAAAAAAAAAAGTTTTGTAAATTTCCCATTATAAAACAAACTTACATATTTCATTAGCATTGCATTTGGTGTTGGTCTATATATTTTTCCCCCCTTTCTTACAGGCACTTAATCACTCAGGGTCAAGTACTTTCAAATAGCCGCTATCTCAACTTGTAATAAAAGACATTTTTTCCTTTTAGTAGAAGAAAAATTCTGCTATAAATCCCTCACTTGTTGACAGGCAAAACATCTTTAGAAAACTACAGAAAGATGCTCCAAGTGATCCTCTTTAGAAAGAACCAAAAGAAACAAAAAAATCTGATTCTGTTATTTTCTATAGCCACAGATCTGCAACAGGTTCATTTTTGAACAACAAAAATACAAAGAACAAAAGTAATGGGGGGGGGGTGTCCAAGGAATGAAGTTATGCAAAGTTGGTTCTTATTTTTGAAGAAGAAAATAAATTTAATAAATAAGCAACCAGCTTGATGAGCGAACTTGTATAAAATACCTGCTTTGTGCTGGTCACACCTCTGGGCCTCACAAAGACACAAGAGCACATGAAATATCATAGTTCCCGATACGGGGTTCATTACATAACTCTTACTATTTCATAGATGTTTGAAGATGATCACAATTTGAAAAAAAAGCTTTCTGACACCCAGATTCTAATACTATGTGACTACAGGAGGAATGATACATAGGATATCTGTCTGTAATATGTAATTATATACTATATAAATATGTGATACTGGTAGATATGGATCTCCCTGTACATGATGGGACAGGAGGAGAAAACATGTTGGCTTAGGGATAAAGATGACAATGAAAAGGAGCTCCATGTGGCACATGAAGAGGAGCATAGAACATCCTGGATGTAACTAGTGATCCCTTCCCAAAAGGATGCATTTATATTGTCCCATGTAGCATGATCTAGTTGCATGTTTTTTCCAGCAAAATCTTCGTTAAGGTTTTTTGACGTGAGCCTCCTTATCTCCCTGAAATCCAAAGAACTCAACGCACTGATTCTTTGTCATCTGGTTGAACACCACTGAGAGAAAAACTCACCTGTGAGCCTTCAGATGCCACTGTCAGTCTAGCCATACTAATCAAAGGTGAATAGTTTGACTCATTGACTTTTTCTAGGCAAGTGACATTCTTATTTAGTATTCACCTACTTTGAGTTTTCATGAAAAGCATTAAGGCCACCTGTCCAAATTTGTACCTGGAGAAAAGTGACACAATGAAAATTAATCATGACAAGCAGAAATTAGAAAAGGCAGAAAAAGGAAAAATTCAAGGTTTACTCAGATTTGGCTTTTGGTAGCCCTCTCCATAGTGTTATTCAGTAGATATTGTTTATGCAGCATTTTGTTCACCCAAATAAATGAATACTTGGATTTAAAAAGATGATAAATGGGGTGGTAGTCTCTTTTACGTTTTAAAAATAAATTAATGTTGGCATTTTTTGAAAGAAAGACCTCATTTTTTTGGTTAAATTATTCAATGTATGAAAACTCATATACCTTCAACATTTTAGGAATAGATTTACTCATGTGCTACATTGATACATCACAAACCACAAGTGCCAGTGGTATGTCAGTATATGTAAGTTCCGTCTGGACATGCCACTTTGCATAGAAATTCTTAAAGTTACCTCCAGCTAGAAGTTGACTGAATAAATAATGGTCAGGAAATTCTTGGAGAAAAACCAAATGTTTAGGGATTAGAGAAGAGGTCTAAAGTACAACATTTTATGGCTGTCTTACTCAAAAATGTATCACCATGCCCAGGAGAAGAATTTTATTTAGCCATAAGATAACACTGTAAGTATTGTCTTGTTTCTGCTACTTGCAAATCAACTACTCTGTTCTATTAAAATAATAGTAATAATAGCCATTTAGCGTTTTTCCAGGCTCTCAGCTACATAATGAACATGTCCTATCTCATAATGCTCAACATAAACCTATGATTTTGGTAATGTACCACAAATGAAGAAACTAAGGAAGAGAGAAATTATATAATTTGCCTAACATCATGCAGTAGTAAACAGTAGAGCTTGGGTGTGAAGCCATCCAGGTAGTTTGGCTCTAGAACTCCCTTTTATTTTATTTATTTTTTTTAATTTTTCTTTTTTATTTATTTATTATAGTCACACAGAGAGAAAGAGAGAGAGGCAGAGACATAGGCAGAGGGAGAAGCAGGCTCCATGCAGGGAGCCCGACGCGGGATTCGATCCCGGGTCTCCAGGATCGCGCCCTGGGCCAAAGGCAGGCGCTAAACCGCTGCACCACCCAGGGATCCTAGAACTCCCTTTTAAACAGAGCTCTATCCTTCATTACCTGAACACATCTGTTGATTTAAATATAGAATCTTTAGTTTATCACTCAAAACTCTTCAAACAATACTTTAATTGATCCTTCTAGATTTATCTCTTATATTTCAGAACTTCTCCACACAGATCCCAGACTCTGGCTGAACTGGGACTGGCCACTTGCCCAGACTCCTGAACTTCCCATTTCATAACTTTACTGATGGTATTTCCTCAATTTAAAATGCAGTCACTTATTAAAGGCAGAGTGAAAAGTAAAACCACTTTAAAACATATACAGATAGATAATAATTATAAAGGTTAACATCATTTATTGACCAATTACAATTTATCAAGAACTGTATTAATCCATTTACACAAATATATAATGGATTCAATTATGTGTAATAATATATATACGAATTGTTACCTTGATGTTACAGAGGAGCAAACCAGGTCTTAGGGAAGTTAAATATCCTGTCCAAAATAACCCAGCTAAGAAGTAGCAGAGTCACAACCTGAACCCCAAGTCTATGTGACTCTAATGAGCAAGATTTTAACCAAATATTCAAGGTGCATTTATTCCAAATTCTAATTTTCAATGTAGTTGTTTGAGAGTAAGTTTCATATCTCCCAACTAAATTGCATACTTCTTAGAACAAAGGCCAGATTTTGCATAACCAACCCCTCCCCTACCACCAAACACACTATCAGAGTTTTGAGCACAATAAGTGATAAGCAGAGGCAAAGAAGGGAAGTGAAATAAGCAAAGGCAAAGAATTAAAAAAAAAAAGTATCAACTTTGTGACTTCTGGGTACTGAATCCTTGGGAACAATATGTCTCCACTGCCCCTTGAAGCATCACACCAGTTTAATGGGCATTATTTTTGCCCCTGGGTACACTGACATGAAAGCAGATTACTGCAGAAAGAGCCAGTATGCAGTAGGCCTTCTTCTGTACATTTCTGCCAGAACTATCTCCAGGTAGAAATGAGTCACAGCACCTCACCGTGCTATGAATGCTATGGAAAGTATTGTGGTTTGTGAACATAGGGTAACAAACCGTTAATTCAGGCTTCTCAGAGATTACAAAGCCCCCAGAGACCGTAAAATCAGGTAAAAATTTTGAAAAGAGCACATTCTCTGGGAGGTTTTTATATACCCAATTTTATTCCCAGCAGGCTGAGAAATATGTATGTAAATTAAAGAAAGTTATTTAAAAATTCCAGAGCCAGAAGATATTAATAAATCTGATTTTGGTTCTAAAATGGGCAAAGACTCGAGTCAGCAAAATTTGAGACCACTTCTAATTTTATCTGACCCATTTGGTTACACACTGCTTCTTGTGACAATATCAGTGCCCATGGTATTACAGAGAACTAGCAAGGTATATGGAAAGAATGCAGGACTCAAAGTCAGGAGACAAGGCTTCAAGGTCAGGTCAGACTGTCACTTAAAAGCAGAGCAAGCTGGTCCCCTGAGACTCATTTTCATATGTAAATTGTAGATGGTCTGACCTATTGACTTTGTATTGTTAATACAAAAACCCCCGTGAAATACTTTGCAAGTTGTAAGGTCTAACAACATAAAATGCAATAATCAATGTAGGGAAGCAAAACTGTAGCCAACATAAAGACAATATGTGATACATGTTTTCTATTTGATTATAAGATAGTTTCTTTTTTTCTCTCTACTTCCTCCTTTTCTTCCTAACTCTATTTACTTAACAGATATTTACTGAGAGCCTAATATGTGCCAGACAGTGTATTAGGTGCTGGGAATATAGTAGCAAACTAGTCAGATAAGATACCTTGTGGGGAAGGGGCAATCAATTCATGTATAAATAAATAAATGAATAATTTCTGAGGATGAGAAGCACTATGGAGATAATGATTATAAAAGAACTGTTTGAAGAGGAAACACATAGTCTGCAAGCTGAATGAGCACAAAGAATCTCTGGTACAGAAGAAAAAGAAAAAGTGAGAAGAATATCCCAGAAAGGGAGAAGAGCAACTGCAAGTCCCTAAGACTGAAATGATCTTGGCATTTTTGAGAGACAGAATCAAGGCCCCTATATTAGTAGCATAATGAATGAAGAAGAGGGTATTACAGGATAGGTTGGACAGGGAATACATGTAGGAAGGGCCTTGGAGTCTGTGGCAAAGAAGTAGATTTTATTCTAAATGCAGTGAGCAAAATCATTAGTTTTAAGCAGGAGAGTAACTTTATCTGATTTGCATGGTCATGATCTTTGATAAGATCAAAAGTACAGTCTGTTAACATAACAGTGAGCCAAAAAAAAAAAAAAAAAAAAAAACCCATAACAGTGAGTCTTTTTTGTTAAGAGAGGCAGGCAATATTTAGCTTTACAAAGGTTCTTCCACTGTGGAGATTAATAGACATCTCAATCTCAACATTCCAAAATTGAGATTTCTCTCCAGTAGTCTTCCCTCTTTCAGAACTGGTTATTAAATGCTTCTAGCTTTGGAACAAAAACCACGAAGGCATCTTTGACTCATCCAATTCATCAGCAAAGCTGGAGGCTATTTCTCACCTTCTTCATTGCTGGTACCAAGGCCCAAGGTACACTCAGCCCTGCCCAGATCACTGCAATCGCCTCCTAGCTGGCCTCCCTGCTTTCAACCTTGTCTCTCTCTGCAGGCTATTTTCAACACAGCTGTCAGAGGGAATCTGTTAATACAAAAGTCAGAGGAGGGCAGCCCCGGTGGCCCAGTGGTTTAGCGCCACCTTCAGCCGGGGTGTGATCCTGGAGACCTTGGATCGAGTCCCACGTCAGGTTACCTGTGTGGAGCCTGCTTCTCCCTCTGCCTGTGTCAGCCTCTCTCTCTCTCTCTCTCTCTCTCTCTCTCTCTCTGTGTCTGTCATGAATAAATAAATAAATAAATAAAATCTTAAAAAAAAAAAAAGGCAGAGGATATTATTTCTCTGTCCAAAACCTTCCATTGCTCTCTCATCTCAGAATCAAAATCAAGGTCCTCACAATGTCATTTAAGATTTGACCCCATGTAGCCCACTTAACTCTCTGCCTGACTCCCCTGCCAAGTTCCTAGATCGGCCACAGTGGGCTTATTGCTGCTCCTTGAAGATTCATGCCTACTCGACCGCAGGCCTTTGCTCTTCCTGGCCCTTTTTCATAAAATACATTCTGTAGATGTCCATAAGAATTTCTCATTTGCCTGTTTCAGAACTTTACTGAAATTCCATCTTCCCAATGAGGTCATCTTCAGCTACCCTCTCTAAAATGACACCACTGCCCCCAACACTCCCTTTTCTCCATTCTCAGGTTTATGCTTTTCTGTAGTACTTACACACCTCTACCATACCATAGTTTTCAGTTACTTATTTGGCCCCAACTAGATTATAATTCTGCAAACTAGAACTTAAGCTCCATAATAGCAAGATTGTTGATCTGTTTTCTTCACTGCAGTGTTCCCACTACCATGAAATAGGAGCTCAATAAATATTTATGATTCAGATGAAGAATCTGAAATTCACAAGCCTCCTCCCGAGGCCAGTGTGACTGAGCATGGAAATAGCCCAAGCACCATTCTCCAGATCAAAGCTGGAACCCTGGGTGGATTGGGAGAGGGGCAGTGGCAAAAAAAATGGCAGGAATATTAAAGAAGTGTTAGGAAGGCCAGTGAGAGAAGGCACTCTTGGATGCTCATTGACAACAACACTGACTTGGTAAGTGAATAAAGACATGTTTTACATCTTCTAGATGTTATGTATGTTCATGATCAGTAAGACTGGTTTGTTTTTATTGGTTTCCTGGTAATATACTAAATATAAGTTATCCTGTGAAGGAGATAATAATAATACTAACCAGAATCATGGTAATAATGGCTAGAATTTATTGAAAACTGTTGCAGTTATCACTAATAACTATCCCACAATCAGCTTAAAACAACCATTTATCATATTCATAGATTCCACAAGTCAATTCAAATGACACACTGTGAAAAGTTTTTCTGTGCTTCATGATGGCTAGAGCCACAGCTAGGAAGACATGATTGCTGGGAACTGAAATCAAGTGAGGGTGTCTTTATTCGCACAACTGGCAGTCAATGCAGGCTGTTGCCTGGGACCACAACTAGAGCTTTTGACCAGGTACCTACCTATGGCCTATCCATGACCTGGGCTTCCCCAGGGTAACCAGCCTTTTTCTATGGTAACTCAGTGTTCCAAAAGGGAGTATCCCAGGATACAAGGCAGAAGCTGCAGTGCCTTTCATGACCTATCCCCAGAAGTCACAAAGCATCATTTCCACCATATTCTGTGGTCAAAGCAAGCACAAGCCACAGAGAGGACATGAACCCCACCTCTTGATGTCAGAGTAGCTGATCACATTGTAAAAGGACATAGGGGATGGGAGAAATTTTTGCAGGCACCTTTGGAAACTCACAAAGACTATGGTATGTATTTTACATAATTATCTAATTTAATTCTCATAGGATCCCAGTTAGATAGTCAGCATTATTTCAAATTTTAAATAAAAGAAAACCACACAGTAGAAAGTTCAATGATTTGCTCAGCATCACATTGTGGACATCTGGCGTTGCTGAGAGACAGATGAATGTAACTCCAGAGTTCACGCTGTAACTAATATACCTTCCCCATGGCCAGGGGAGTCTCAATAAATAAATGATATGAGGTTGGGGCAATAATGCAGAAATCAAAGGGATTGAAAAAGGGAGATGAGTAGGAAAAGAAAAAGAAAATTAGTTGGGGCTAGGGCACAATGATGTTACCTAACCAATGTTCAATTATCATGTAGTGATTTGATTTATTTTACTTAACAGGATAAGGAAATAGAATAGATAATACCCTACATCTAATTCCTCCTAAGTTAACACAAACCAAATATTTAAAATTTAATTAGAAAATCAAACACCATCAAAGTTCCATACTATCCATTTCATTCCATTATATTGTAAACATTTTGAAGAAAGAATCCAATTGTTTGAATGTTCTCAATATTTTGCTCTTTAAATGTTTAGTGGATGTAACTCAATGCCAAATTTAGCCTGTTTTCACCCTAATGACTTCGACAAAATAGCTACCATTTATTCATTGAGCAAATGGAAGTAGTCTGATGATTTTTTAATGCTACCTGGAATTATAGTCAGTGCCTTTTTGATAATGCACTCCTGGGCATAAACTTACAGATTCTGCTTTGTATTGAAAAGTTCACATTAAATTACTCTTCTCTGTGAACATAATGGTAGAAAATGGAGGACTCAACCAGCTGATAGGAAGCCTGTTAGAGACCATTTCTTTGCCCACATATCACCTGATCTCTGGAATACAGCATCCTCATAATTCCATTCCTGGTACACTTCAATGGCTCCCCCAATGTCCTTGCAATGAATAGCAAAATACTTACCATGGTCACAAAGCTCTGCAGGGTCTAGACCCTGAATGTCTCTCAACCCTACCTGATGTCCCACCTCCTCATTGCATCTGTCTTCCAGACATTCTGAATTTCTTTAATGTCTTTGAACATGTCAGTGTTCCTCTCACCTCAGGGCTTTTGCAAATGGTAGTTCTTTGACCCAGAATATTCTTATTTCCTCCATATATCTTGCCAACTCTATAAGTCTCAGAGCAACATCACTTGCTTGAGGATGTTTTCCCAGATCTCTCTGTCCAGGTCAAACCCTCTATCCCTCAAATATGCTCTTAAAGTAACAGTCCTTTCCTTCAAGGTATCCATTACAGTATGACTTCACATTTATTTTAGTGTGATTCTTTATTTTCTAACCCCCTCAGTAGACTGTGTGCAAATACGGGTGCATATTTGCTCTGTAATCCCCAGCATTCAGCACAGTGCCAGGACTGCGACTCAGTAATCACTTATTAAATAAGTAAATGGATGAATAAACATTAAAATGAATTAAAAAAAACTATAATTCAGATTTTTGAAGGTCTCAGTCTCTTTCTTAAAAGAATCATCATTATAGTCTTCCCATATCCAGAGCTTTCTAATCTTATTATCTCCATAGTCCACAATCTGATGGCAGGCCAAAGCAATATTAATAATGCATAATTCACACATGATTTTCACTTTTAAGGAGTTTCACATCAACTACAACATTTGAGTTACTGATAAAGAATATGAAGCTCAAAATTCCCCAAAGACACAAAGTTAGAATTCTAATCATACCACCAAAACTCCTGGCCAACCTGAAAAAAGCAAGGTGAGGAACTGGAAATTGGGTCCACTGCTGAAGACACATTGGGAAAGATATCTAAAAATAGAGGTATTTCTTCTTAAACCCAACACAGATTTAACTTAGTTAAGGCTTTATTTTGGTAAAGTTGAGATAGATTGGGTCATGTTATCTGTCTGGCCAGAGAGTATACCTGATAGGGAAGTATAAAAGTAGAAAAGGGGGGCAACTAGGTGGCTCAATCAGTTAAGCATCTAAGTCTTGATTTCGGCTCAAGTCACATTCTCAGGGTCATAAAATTGAGCCCCATGTCAAGCACCATGCTCAATGAAGAGTCTGCTTGAGATTTTCTTTATCCCTCTGCCCATCCCCACCACTCCTGCTCTCTCTCTCTTTCTCAAAAAGGAAATCTAAAAAAAAAAAAAAAAAAAAAAAAAAAGGTAGAAAAGAAGTCTATCAGGTTATTCCATGGCTAAGACAGCAACTGCTACCAGTTCTCCTTTATGTATCTGTTCTGTGCTTATTCCTTTTATTGTATAAGCAACCAACTTAACATAGATTCTGCTAGTTTTGATTTGCCTGTACAATGCAATTTAGCATTCCATTACCCAATTGGCTCTCAATGTTTCCTGTGAATACTCTTAGTCTCATAACTAAAATAAAAATTGGTAGGAACTGTATTTAAGTACAACTCAGTACTCCACATTCAAGGGTTTTATGGACCATTGGACCCAAAAACATCTTTTACAGGCATCATTGGACACCAATCAATCCCAAAAGAGATGACTAAGTAACTCAGTACAGATTTTGACACTGCTGAGTTAGAAAGACAAAAATTGGCGTCCTAAGTCCGCTAGGGATTAAGAGCCCTGGAAACTCTTCATACTTTCCTTTGGGCATCTTAAAGACCCATATACCATAAATACATCAATCTTCACAATGGTAGAAGCCCTGATTCAAATCATCTCAATACTTGATTTTGAGTTAAGGTAACCCAGGACTTCTGTTGGCTCTAGCCTTCTGCTAGAAGCAAAAATAAATCCTCTCTGGAGGAATACTATCTTAGAACTCTGATATTTACCCTGATATTTTTTTTCAAATACAATGTCTGAAATTCAATAAAAACCAACAACGACCGAGAAGAAATAAGAGAAAAGGATCACAAACCAAGAGGGGAAAGCAGACAATATTAACAAACTCATATGGGATCCAAATAATAGTGTCATGAGATAGAGACTATGTTTAATACGTCCAAAGGATGATACACATAATTGAGAATTTTGATAGGGAACTGGAAACTACCTAAAAGAATCAGGTAGAAAAACATAACCGAAAAATATGATAATCAAAATTAAGAACCCAAAGAAGGTTTTTAATAGTCAGTGAACCTAGCTGAAGAGTTAGTGAGCATAGGTCAGAAGAAAATATCCAGAATAAAACAATATGATCATACTGCATTAAAAAAAATAAATAACCTCACTGAAAAGGGTGGAAGGAAAAAGTGCCGACCTAAGTAACTCTGGAAATGAATGGGATATTTGTAAGATCAAAAGTTAAGGAAATTGCACATAAGCACTGTTTTCTAGTTGGTAAGATCAAAAGTTAAGGAAATTGCACATAAGCACTGTTTTCTAGTTGGTAAAGTTGTGTCCCATAGGGCACAAGTTAACAACTCTGAACTTACTCCACATACATACCAGAACTGAACAGTTAAGTAAGTGGACAGCAGATAGCAGTTTTTCTCACTGATGGAGAGGGAGTTTACAGATAAGCGAGAGGAGCTAGAATGATCCACGTAGTAATGATCAGAGAATTATAGCCATCAAATTGAACTCATATTTAGCTTAATATAGTTACAGATAGTTACATGATCTCTGTAATATTTACACATATACCGTATAACATTTATAGGTATGTATACATACATAGTTAGTATACACATATAATACGTTCTTGCCCTGTCAGGTGACAGAGACTAGAAGCAATGTCACCCTAGTAGCAATAAACACACTGAGCACCCAGATCTTGATTTCTAATACCATTATCCAATACAAGAAACCAGGCCTCTTCATAGAAATGGTTGGTCCTGGGACTAGAATAGGAAATATTCAAAATAAGCCTGGGAGGAATTTGTAGTACCGAAAAATAATGAAGTGCTCTCTCTCTCACACACACATACACACACAAATATACAAAAAAAAAAAAAAAAAACAAACCCAGAGGATGTGCTATGTCACAGGAACACAAAATAGAAGAGTTCCCAAAGGCCAAAGCTGGGAGAAATTGAGTAACAAACTAAATAATATATAATGTAAAGTTACATTATAACTCCAAGTATAAAATAAATGTCCACAACATAAATAAATAATTGAATAAAGAAATAAATTGGAAAGAAGAGACAAATCTCCCTTGCAGAAGAATTCCAAATAATTTATATAAATATTCTTCCCTTGAGGGGGAGCAAACCTCTTTACTCCTTAAGTGGGAGCTATGCATAGTGACTTCTTTTCAAAGAATACAGTATGGAAAGGGGGGCAAAAGCATAACTTTATAGTGGAGAAACCTGTTAACGACATTAGCCAAATGATCAAGGTCAAGATCAGAGTGATAAGTCATGGTGATAGTGCATACTCTTGATATGGCATGACAAAAATGGCTGCTTACCTCTGTGGACTTCCTCCCAAAAGTCCACAGCCCTAACCTAGTCATGAGAAAAACATCAGCCAGGAGGAGGCTAAGGAAATTAGATAAGCAAATGTAATCTGGAATCCTAGAAGAGGATAAGGACATTAGATAAAAAGTAAGGGAATCTTAATAAATTGTGAACTTTAGTAAATAATAATGTATCAATATTGGTTCATTAATAAATGTGGACTGTATAAATAGTTATAATGTCTGATGAGTTTTAACATACATGTAGAATTAAAATTTGTGACAAGCAGAACATTAGATGGGAAAGTGACAAATGCATTACCTTACGGGAAAAGTAATTATCTATGGTTTATATTACTTGTCTAATAATGATGATGATGCTAATACGGCATTATGGTGAAATGCTTATCATTTTCTATGAAAAGTCACCTGCTAAAACTGTATTATTTTATAAACAAGACTAACATGACTCCTGTCTGTTAAACTAGAATGTTGGTACATGGTCCCTAGATAAGTAAAGAGTTCCTGATCTTAGAAGTCCAAGCAATGCATCTTGCTTTAATATCTTTTAATACTTACAATAGAGGTGACTGGATTGGTTAAGTGTCTGCCTTCAGCTCAGGTCATGATCCCAGGGTCCTGGGCTTGAGCCCTACATCAGGTTCCCGGCTCAGTAGGAAGCCTGCTTCTCCTTTTGCCTGCTGCTCCCCCTGCTTGTGCATTCTCTCTCTCTCTCTCTTTCAAATAAATAAAATCTTAAAAAAAAAAATACTTAAAATAGCAAGCTAATAAAACATAAAACACATTTTAAAAATGTGGTCTCTTTAAAAAAAAAAACCTCTTTAGATTGCCAGCTCTTCTTCTGAATTAATAAATTTCAACTTAACAAACAACCTTTAGAGAAAGTGGGAAAGGTGGGGTCCAGTTGTATACTGTTCCTCCCAAGAGCACAGTGAAAATTTTAAATTCTCAACTGCAACATGGTTGCCATATCATATCATAGAAGAGGCACCAGTTAAATGAAGCAGGACAGTGAAATGAGATTCTTTTCACGTTTCATAGAACACAGGGATTTGTGGGGGGGTTTTGTGGGGGGTAAATACTGAATGTAATATTTCAATCATACCTGAAAGAACACGAGTTAATATTTCATAGCTACTTAATCCACTCATTCAGAAATGGTAATGCAAATGTTCAAATATTTATGCTTCGTAGGCAAAACATGGTGCCCTGAATTATTGTATTGTGCTTTCTTATGCCACTGACTTACAATTCATTTCAGATCAGGTAACCAGAAAATCACTGTATTCACCAAGGGAGCACTAGTGGTAAAGTCTTTATACGCACAATCCTTTCCATTATTATTCACACAGAAGCCTTACTTGCCTCCTTGAATAAAATTAAAACATCCACCAAAGTCAGTGATTAAGGAAAGGATTAGTGTAAAAAGTGGTGTGCCTTTAATTGATCTGATTGCAATTTCCTATCTACTTTGTGTGTAAAATTCAAAGGTTCTTGTGAAAAGAGTGCTTCCACTGTAATATCCTGTTATTCCTGGACATGAGTGCCTTTAATATAATCTTTCCACCTCAACCACAATGAAAGTTGTATGGCCCGGTTTTCAACCCCATCCTTTAATGCTCCTGAAAATGTTTTGAGAACAGGAGTAAGGTCAGGGAGAAACTGCGTTATTTGGAAAGCTTTTTACTCATTTAGTGCCCTTCTCTCCACTATCACTACCCCCAGGCTATCAAGGCAGAAAATCAAGTTCAGACAACTACTTAGACCCTTTAGAGTGAATTTCAGAGTTAAGAGGACCTCAGGCACCATGCATGACTTGCCAGAGAAATCTGTCCTCTTCTACACTGTAGCAACTTCAGAGTGTAGATGGTGAAGGAGAGGAGCAGAGCTCACCACTACCCATGTCCAATACCTGTACCTCAACTCAATTCTGTTCTTTTCAGAGATGCATTTCCTCTTCTATCTCCTCCCTGGCCTAAACAATCTAGCAGCACTGAGGGACATTAAAACCATATATTGTCATCAAGGACCCCTTGACATGAGGCTCTAAGAAGGACCTATCACCTCTCTGGTTTCCTTTCCAATAATGCATAATTCCAATCTAATCATAAGAAAACATCAGACACACAGAGACACATTAGGAAGAAATAACTGAGCAGCACGTGGGTGGCTCTCCATTGGTTAAATGTCTGCCTTGGGTTCGGGTCATGATCCTGGAGTGCTAGGATGGAGCTCTGAGTTGGGCTTCCTGCTCATTGGGGAGCCTGCTTTTCCTTCTCTCTTTGCCCCTTCCCCTGCTCATGCTCTCTCTCAAATGAATAAATAAAATCTTTAAAAAAAGAAAAAAAGAAAGAAAAGAACTGGCTAGCAATCTTCAAAAGTAACAAGGTTCCAGGGGGGTGCTCTTTAATAGCTCAGTGGGTTAAGTTTCTGACTCTTGATTTGGGCTCGGGTCAGGATCTCAGGGTCAGATCAAGCCTGGGTTGGGCTCCGTGGTCAATGTGTTTAAGACTCCCTTCCTCTAATTAAAAAAAAAAAAAGTGTCAAGTTTCCAAAAGACAAGGACATCCGAAGGCACTATCACAGACTGTTGGAGACTATAGAAACAAGGTGACTAAATGCACTGTTGCAACCCAGACTGGGTCTTAGAACAGAAGAAGGACGTCAGAGGAAAATTGGTGAATTCCTACTAAGTCCTGTACAACAGCTAACTATTGTACAGAGATTAATGGCATAGTTTTCATACGTGTTCTCTGATCATGCAAAATATTTGCATAAAGAAAGGCTGAGTGAAGGGTACTGAGACTTTGCATTTTTTAACTATTTTATTAGGTGTAAATTATCTCAGAATGTAAAAATTAACTATTAAAAAGGCAAAGAGAAAATAAAAGCCACCATAGATTGTGATAAAGAAAGAAGGAAGAGAAGGAGGAAGAAGAGGGGGAAAAGAAAGAAGGGAGAAGGAAGAAGGAAGGGAGGAAGGGTAGAGGGAGGAATGGAAGGACAGAAGGAAGGTTCTCATTTAAAGAGATATTTGTGAAGTTTGAAAAATGCTGACAAATTCCTCAGTGGATGTGAGTCATTCATTTGAAACCTTTCCAATCCACACAAGGTCAGAAGGTGACATAATACAGTGGTTAATAACACAAACTTTAGGATAAAATGTAGCTTAATTTAAGACCTGACTTGACCACTTATTAGCACTGTCTCTAATGACAAATTACTTAGTCCTCTGAAACTCAGTTTTCTTATATGTAAAGTAGGGATGCAAATAGTACCAACTTATAGGTTTGTGATGAGGATAAAATGGAGTCATACATATTAAGCTCTTAGCACACGTCTGGCACATGAAAAGCATTTAATAAATGGGAGCCATTAATATTAGCACAGAAACTGACACTAAAAATTGTAATTCCCTCATTCCCTTCAGCTTTATGGGAATCTTGTCCATCCCCCAAGTGCCGGTGGAACCTCAATATCTTCATAAACCTATGATAAGTTCTCTAACCCATTTTACTTATGATATATACACTTTGTAGTTATCATTATCAACTTATGTGTGGTGGCCCTAGTCCATCAATTTGAATATATGATCCTTGATGGTAAAGACTACCTTCTTATATTTTCCTTGGCATCAATGCTGAATACATAGTAAGTATTCAAAAAGGCAAGGTTTATAATCATGCTATTTTTAAATGTTTCTAGGGGAATCTTGTACCACCATAGATTTAATCACTGGGAGTTTAGAGGCCTGTCAAAACAGGAGTTGAAAAGGTAAACATATCCTCAAAAGCCCTTTAAAAAAGAAATAAAAAGTCTTTCAGAATCTTCTTCACTCCAAATGCAAACTAAATTAGATTCTTCACTGCTGTCTCTGGGGTTTATGTCATGTGTTTTTCTCTTGTAAAGAAGGTACTTTCAAATAAAGTCTCTCAGGGATTTCCGTAGACACATTTCTTTGGCTGAAATCCATTCTCCCAGGAAATTTACCCAAAATTCTTAATAACTTCTACATTCAGATACCATGACCACAGACAACAGCAGGAAGAGAAACATCATTTTTAACAATTCCCTTATACAGCATTATAGTTTCTTAAGTGCTTTTAAGATTTTTGTTTTAATTGATTCTCATAAAAACTCTGAGAGACTGTCTAGAAAATATTATTATCCCCAATTTGCAGATGAGACAACTGAGGCCCAGGCTTGCCAAAAATCACACAATTAGGAAGTTGCAATTTTAAGTCACTTGTCTCATTCATTGAGCATTTATTGAGTGTCTCCCATAGGCTCCCACTCCCATACACTGTGTGCTCCCTCAGCTCACATGCCTGCTTCTGTCAGAGTGTTGTACTCATCTTGAAGGACTGCAATCATCTACTTCATCATCTGAGTCCGCCCCTGGACTACAAGCTTTTTGTAGGCAAGTATCTGTCTTGCCCCAGCTGTACCCCTAGTACCCAGCTCTAAGAAGAAACTCAATAAAGCACTTGTGGAATATATGAATGGAGACAACTAAAAAAATGGTGTTAAAGGATGCACCAAAAGAGCTCAAATTAATTGTTTTGGATGAATGCAAATGACATCTTCACTTTTGCAGGTCTTCACATCTTATAACCCAATTCTTCCCAACAGTGAGACTGACTGTTGGGAGATAACACAGTCCACTCTTGGGGAAGGAGAGAAGCCAGTAAGATTAAGTGATCATTGGAAAAGCATGAAATGAAGTCTGGTTACTATCACACTCTCAGCTAAAGCTTGTTTTATCTAAATAAGTTTTAATCCTGACTTTGTCACACTCCCTAGGCAACTCTTACTTTTTCCAAAGAAAAGGATAGAAATGATAACTTTTGCCTTGATGTTACCAAACTAGAGGGAATTAATGCTTCTAAATGAAAGTAAGAGGAGCTCATTGACTCCTAGAATGGTGAAATGTTGAAATAGATTCCTAAGGGATTGGAAAGTCAGCCCCTGAAAATCTTCAAGAAGACAATAGAAATCCATGTGATACATTCACCTTCCTGAGCCTTTTTCAGCTACAGCAGCCTAAGTC
This sequence comes from Canis lupus dingo, assembly GCF_003254725.2. Classification (NCBI taxonomy): domain Eukaryota; kingdom Metazoa; phylum Chordata; class Mammalia; order Carnivora; family Canidae; genus Canis; species Canis lupus. The sequence continues at coordinate 37,578,825 of NC_064244.1, read as the reverse complement.
TTACTTGGCTTCCTATCCTACATTCTGCATCAATATTATTGCTCCAACCTCCTTCCTCGCAACATCTCCTTCTTTCAATTCATAGCCATTTGGTTGTACAAGCTCTACCTTCAGAATCAGAACCATGAAACATTTGCAGAACTTGTGGTTTTTCAGAAAGTTGGCAGAGAGTGTCTTCTCCATAGTGATGGCATCAACTTCCCCATGTGGGAAAAATGCCAGTCACTAGTAACAGTATCTGATGCTAAGCAACCAGAGTGGTTCCAGGAGGCTGTGTGATGTCTGAAAAGAGTACCAAACAGGAATTCGAAGACATAGTTCTGGCCTTGACTTTTACAAACACTTCAGTGTGACCTTGGATAAATCACTCAGTTTCTTTGATGCTCTATTTTATTTTCTCATCTCTAAAGTGAGCATGGCATGGGGCCTTCTAGATCCTGTGTGCTAAGTTCTCTTGTGCTACTGACAACTTTTCCTGGGGGTGGCAAAGGGTGGGGAACTCTTGACAACCAAAGAGCCTTTTCTTCCAGACTAATTAACAGTGTGGACTGTTTTTTCTCTTGTTCCAGAAAAACTGAAAACAGTTGGGTAGATAATGGAAGTTAATATGTATTAGTTAAAACCAAAGACCTTGTCCACAAAAGGATAAAGAATAAATCACCTGTAATTACTAGAAAAACAAAAGTCACAAAAGAAAAAAGATGCATAGTAATTTATATTTAACCTGCTCTAAATAAAAATAACCAACGGATAAGTTCACTGTTTGGACCATCTGTATCTGATAAGCATAAGTTTAAATCCTGGCACCATCTGCTCAACTGGAATTTAATACTGTATCAATCTGCCAAATCACAATTATGATAGCAAGGACAGCAGCTTCATGGCGTGTGATCTAAATAGTGACCATTCTTTAATAGGATGAGAAACCAGAGCCAAACCAACTTGGACGGAAATTATTTTAGTGCTTTATGTTCACCCTGATTAAAACCAAATAGAGGCATGTAATTGGCAGAACTACAAGCAGCCGAACTTTCAAGATGGGAGAAACATTCTGAGTTGGGGCTCAGAATACCCAAGAACCTAGCACCAAACAGAAAGAACCAGGAAGGTAGAGAATCAAAGCAGAGATTTAATAATATACCTGTCCATCTAGGGCAAGTCACTCATACCTAACCACATGACCTAGTGTCATAGATTAGTCATGGGGTGTTTTTCAGTGGGGAGCAGGCAAGCCATTAAAACGTAGTCCAGTACTGAGATAGTTATTGCCAACACAAGAGATCCTTAAATTTTGAGACTTTTAAAATCATCTTATCCAAAGCCTTTACTTTATGAATGAGAAAACTGAATCCCACAGGGTTAAGCAACTTTTCCAGGTCACCTCCCAGCTGGTAGCAGAACAAATCTTTCCCCCCAGACCAATGCTTATCCCATGATGCCTCCCCCAGAGTCCCTGTAGCTAAAGGCATTTACACAGATCTTTCTCTTCTTACTAAATAACATCATATGTTTTTCAAGCTACTCACATTGTTGCCTTTGCTAAATTTCTCCACCTATCTTACTATACTAGAAGCAAGTTTCTCTAAGATAGTGTCTTTCATAATCCTTAGCTCTATTTCACAAAATATGAGTTATTCATATTTTGTATTATCTCTACATCACTATGGAAGAGTTATATCCATAACTTTTAAGTAAGCATAATTAATAGCACAATGTCTATCATACTTGATCCTAGACATATCAGACTAACCACCAGTTCCATAAAACTCACTGGAACCATCCCTTCAAAGATCCATGCACATCCTGTTTGCACCTGCTGTTCCTTCCACCTGAATGGCCCTCCCTCATTCTGTCCTCCCCCACCACCAGCCCAACTCCTGCTCATCTTCAAAGACCCAACTCAAATGCTGCCTCTTCTTCAGAGCTCTCCCTGACTTCATCCAAAAGACAGAATTCATTTCTCCCTCTGCATTTTATTTGTTCCTAGATCCAGTACTTAACTAATTATCTGATGACTTATATTCATGTTTGTGTCTCCACTAGAATATTAGCACCTCAAGGGCAAAGACAGGTTTTACTATCTCCAGCATCTAACAGTGCTTGGCATGCAGGGGGGCCTACGTAACTGTTTTGTTGTTTAATGATGTCAATGCTATAATAGAGTCATTGCCAAGATCTATACTATTTTTCTTGTTCTACACTCCAGACATTGACAATGACCTTTTGGTATAAAAATTATCACAGTCAGTAAGTACTGGGTAAAGTACACAGCACTGATAAGAGTTTGAGATACAGAGAAAGAAGGAAGATGTTCATACTCTGAAGTTACTTCAATTCTTTCGGTGCGTTTTGTGTCTTTTACGATAAGAATCAGACATTAAAATGTTTCGAAAGGGCATGAGGCTCATTCCCACAGACATAAATTTTCAATAGTGAATTTAAAAATACCTGTCTGAAGTTTAATAATAGGTAATATTATAGTATAATTTTCTATCTAAAAAGTTAAAAGAAAATCTTGCATTTTAATAATAATAATAATAGCAATAAAAAACTAATATTTGAGCAGCCCCAGTGGCTCAGCGGTTTAGCACTGCCTTCAGCCCAGGGCGTGATCCTGGAGTCCCAGGATCGAATCCCACATTGGACTCCCTGCATGGAGCCTGCTTCTCTCTCTGTCTGTCTCTGCCTCTCTGTCTTTCTCTCTCTCTGTCTCTCATGAATAAATAAATTAAATATTTTTAAAAACCCTAATATTCATTGATGGCTTACCCATGAGCCAGGCACTTCACTAAGCACTTTATATTCATAATTTCATTTAGCCTTCTCAGCAACTCCATAAAGTAGTTACTGTCATCATTCCCATTTTATAGATGAGGAAAGTGAATCACCAAGAGTTTAGGTTAACTTGTATTTACAAGTTCAGAAAGAAATAAGTGGTTAGTTAGAGTGAGGGTTTGACCAAATCAGATGTATTACACAGCCCTTGTTCTAGTTAAACACAAACTATGGAAATCAAGAGCTCAGTTAATTTGCTGAAGCTCCTGGTGTTAATCAGGAGATTGAGGACATTAGCTTTGCCTTTCTTAGCTATGGACAGGGAAACTATATGCTGGGAGAGGCACTAGAACCTCCAAAGAATGGGGAAACATGAGACTTACAGGAATCCAAAGGAATACATTGTTAAAAGGTTGAAAACACCCAATCAGTAGACTAAGCTCTGTGCATAACATCAGGCTTATTACCAATACAAAATGATTCCCCCTGAAAGCATAAACTGAGAACATTTTAATTCCATCAGCTGGGTGTACTTGTATACTCTCATGTGTTGGAAATTGAGCTCAGCTTTAGTGAGGCTAGTGTATATATTTCCTGGCAATCATTTATTTATTGCTCATTGGACAGCTTTTAGCTTTCATCCAAAGAGACAGTGATATATTTCTGTTTTCATTAGGAGAGAAGAAAAGGCTGAGGTCCCTTTAGGGAGAGCTTGGTTTCTTATTTTTGATCATAATAATTGTTGTCTGTGGAAAGGGAAGAGATCATAATGAGTATGGTTTATATATGTATTAACTTCTCAGTATAGTGCATTATAATTTGCTAAGTGTTCTATACACATCATCTTATTTGAGCCATTCAACAACCTGGTGAGGTACGTGGATTTGTTCTCATTGTCTGCGGGAAGACCAGACTCGGTTTGCCCAGTGGCTTGCCTTGGCTCACAGAGCTGGTAAGCAGCACAAGTGGGGCATGAAACTCTAGCCTGATTCCAAGTCTAGGATCCTCTACTAAAACAGCCACTATATTCATTGGTCTTTGTGGATTGAGTGAAGTTGCTTAGAAACTACCCCACTGGCTCAGCACCTCTTATGTCACCCAAACAACTCGTGATCCCTGAGATGGAGAAGAAATACATGTAAATATAAGTGATTCAACCAACACAGGCTGGAGTAAAAAAGGAAGTCAATAAAATGTGTGAATCTTTTCTATATTACACTTCTCATAAGACAGTTAAAATCTGAACTTTCTCTTGTGGAATGAGGCTGGTGGGCACCAGTTTTAGAGACCAATGGCCAGAGGCTCTACCAAATAGGGAGGTTTGAAGAATTCATCTTGACTTGAATTTGGAACATCCAATGGCCACATCAAAAGGAAAAAATAACTCATTTCCTTCCCATAACTGAAAACTTGGCCACTGATATGATACCTGTTTGGCATCACATGACTGGGTAATGTAAATACTTCTGGACAAAAGCAAAATACAATAATTGAAGGTTAGGTTCTTTACAATACATCATCTCCTCCTACTGGTTTTTTTTTTAATTTTTAAATTTTTTTTACCTACTCAGAAAATATTATAATTGTGTTTTAAACCTTGGAGACTTTTATCTAAAAATACTATGGTGTCCTAGGTCTAAAACAGATAGATACTGTAGAGATTCACTAGGAAGTACACTCATTAGTATGTTGTAATTCTTCCTTTTCCCCTTCCCAGCACTGACTGCCAGAACAGGAGAGGATTTATCACAACCAGATAAAACTGGCCAGCACAATTCAAACACCTGGGTAATTCTGCCTTATCTTCCTGGGTAAGCTGGGTTCTTTAATGTTCATTATCTGTCCTGTTTATGGAAGAGCTAAAAGTATAAAACAAGAAAAAGCTGCCTGTAACAATGGATTTCACTTAACATACAAATAACGTAATAGCACAGTCCTTTGGGGACGGAACTATGATGGACAGCGCCTGAAGTCATTATCACTAAACTCTTTATTTTTTGCAAGAAAACAAAATAAAAAGGGATGGAATGGAAAAAGAAAAAAAGACCTCTGAGTAGGGCTGATATGCGAGCTTCAGACATCTCTTCTTCCTTCCTTGTCTCTTTCCCAAGCTCAGGAAGAAAGCTGTGATGATTAGACTCCCTGCAGGTTTTAAAATTCAGATGGAAACAGTCGACCTTGATGGTATCGGAGCTCTCACAATGTAGATTTCAACATAATAAAGTAATGAATTTAAAATGATAGCATCAGAATTTCATCTGGGATGGATGGAAAATGGCAACGATCACACAGCCTTTGCCTCTGCCTGTGCCTACAAGAACAAATTTTTTTGTTTTGTTTAAACTTTCACAATGATGCCATATTCTTTTATTTAACAGTTTATATATGGTTTCCTTTATGAGACTGGAGGCTCACTAATGCTGGAAATAAGGCAGGTACCTGCAAAGCACTTAACAAAATCTAGAAGACACAGTTCTACAATGAATGAAAAACAAGTGCTCTGCCTGAAACAGCTTCCATGTTTCTAATCTTGAATTTGAAAAGTAACTACTGGGGCACCTGAGTGGCTCAGTTGGTTAAGCATCCAACTCTTGATTTGGGCTCAGGTTCATGATCTCAGGGTTCTGAGAAGGATCTCCGTGTAGGGCTCTGTACTCAGTGGGGAGCCTAGGATTCTCTCCCTCTTCCTCTGCCCCTACCTTCTCCACTCCACCCACCCCTGAGCTCTCCTCACGCACTCTCTCTCTCTCTCTCTCTCTCTCTCAAAAAAATGATAAAAGTAACTATAAAACCTCACAGTCTACTGATGAATCTGTAAATGATGTCCGTGAACAATTTGAAGCTCCTTAAAAGGGGACCCTCTAAAGTTTCACTTTGCAAGACAGTAGCCATTAGCTACCAGTGGCTACTGAGCATTTGAATTATGGCACATGCAACTGAAAAGCTTGATTTTTACATTTTATTTGGTTTTAATTGTTTTAAATTTTAAAAACTCATTTAAATTTAAATTTTAAATTTTCATTTCATAAAATGAAAAATATGTAGAAATATATTGAAAGGATAGTAGTTTTACGTATTGGATTAGATACAATATCTTACTCAAATTAATTTTACTCCTTTTAACTTTTTTTTTCCACTAGAAAATTTTCAGCTATATACATGGCTCACTTTAGGTTTCTACTGCTCTAAAGATGTTAGACTCTCCTTTAGGGATAGAATCTACCTTGGACCTAAGAGAGGAATCTATTTTAGATTCCACCAAAAGATGTTTATTTTCAAGAAGGAAAAAGACTATGTGGTAGCATGATCACATATCTAGAGCCCAAGTTCTAGAAACCTGTATCTCAGGTCTGAACCCCAGCTCTGCTTTTTACTAGTTGTGCAACCTTGGGAAAGTTGCTTAACCACTCTGAGCCCATTACTTTGAGTGTTCAGATAGTGGATAGAATATATTCAGTAAGTGCTCAGAATGTATTAGCTATTTATTACTATTGTTGTCCTTAACAATTCTAAAATACTGTTATTGTTATTTGAATATTATAAGGAGATTACTTGGAATTCCAAACATGAATTTAAGAAAAATTCTGATCTTTTAGACCATATATATGAATTTACAAAGGAATAATAGTCTACCATTTGGCAAACCATCAAGACTAGTTCCCTCTTCTTAATGAAGAATTAATGATATGATTGGAAACCTTTGTCCTTTCTTTGTGTGGTGCTACCATTTCTGGACTACTCTTGACACCAGAGAGCAAAGTATAGCAGAGGATGGGGAGGGACTTTTCGACTTCATAGCTTAGACTAATACACATCCTATATAAGCAGTATTAATGGAGAGTGATTTAAGCCTATACTGCTTTGGCTCCTCCTCCAACCGACATTGTAGGAAGACACATCATTGATACTATAACTAGATTAAAGCATAGAATGAAAAATGAGTCATAGATAGGGAATTATATTAGCATGAAATAGCAATTTAGGAGGACATATAATCTGTATATGAATTTGCCCTACCAATCTATATCCCCACTAAATATAAGTATTATGAAAGCAGAAATTGAATTCATCCTGAATCCTTAGTACTTAGAATATATCTGGTAGTGAGTAGGTACTCAATAAATATTTATCAAATACATGAACGAAGAGACTCAGTAAGCCAAATAGCTTAAAGGAAGAAATGTATGACAATGGTCCAAAAAAGTGTACCCCAAATCATAGTCAGATAATTACAAAGTGTTCTGAAAGCATCAAACAACAAGATATGATTTTTGCTAACACTAAATTAATGATGCAAACAGAAAGAAGACACTGATAAAATGTTTTGTGGTTCTTTGGTACCTACAAGTCTCGCCAGGATCTAGGATAAAGTACAGTAGCTTACCATGTCATGTGAGGCCTTTCACCATCTGTTCTATCTTAGCTTTCTAGACAGAGAGCTGCTGCTGCCCCCTGCCCTTAAGTTCTAACCATGAGGTTCAGGAGACAGGCCGTGTTCAATCTCAATTCTGTGCCTTGACACCTGCTAGTCCTTTTCCCTATAATGCTATTCCTTGTCTTGTCTTCCCAATAAGCTCCTCATTCTTTATGACTGTGCTTTTTAAAAAGGCCACCTCAAGGAAGACATCTCGGATCATTCCACACTGAATCAAATACTTCATCTTCCATTTTCCCCCCAATACTCATATCAATTCTATATTGTAAAAACTTCCCATATTCATATAAAACATATCCCTTTAGTCAAGTATAAAGATCTTGTTGCATAAATCAAATCACAGATTTACATCTTACATGATAGAAATTCTGAAATAAAAACAATGTCTTTGAAATACAGTTCTCACATATATACCTTTTTTTTGGCTTGATTTTTTTCATTCCTAATTGAAAACTCATTCAACTGACTTAAATCCAATGATACTCACTTGCAGAATACCTAAAGATTTTCCCCTTTCAGAGGATTCCTCTTCAGAATACCTAAAGATTTCCACCTTTGTCTCAATTATATTAAATTTATGAGATACATGCTTCTTATCACCAATATCAGCACTTTCATGTTCTAATCTCTACTCATTTTTTATAATCTAATAAAGGCAATAAAATATTCAAATAATGATTAAAATACTTTCTTATTGGCAAAGAGAATTATAAACTGCAACTTCATAAATACCTTTCATTCTTGTAGCCCTGAACATGGCACACTGTAGCACACTGGTGTTCGGTAGGTGCTTAATGAATCTAGATTGGTGAATGACAGGTTTGGTAGGCAAATGACACAAAACATTTGCAAGTTTTCAGCCCCTTTAGCTATGACATAGAGGCAGAGAACATTCCATAAATAAGCCACCATGTACAGTGGGTAAGAGAGATGAGTCTTACACACTAGATTTAAGTCCTAAGGCTGATGCCTCTCAGCATTGGGATCTTGGACTTAATTACCAACACCCAGTCTCAGTTTTTCTTTCTACAATGAGGACAATAGAGTTGATATGAAATTGAAATAACATTAATCTTGTGCTTTCAATACCAGAACAAATGATCTTTGAATACTCTCAACCTCTCTTCCAATGATCACATCTTCACCCTCCCTTGGCCACATACTTTCATGGTCCTGGCCCACACTGTGTCATTATCAACTACTTGACCCTCTGTAAGCCCAATTTCACAAGTCCCACCATCTCCTCCTGACTTTCTAGCTCATTTTCTCCAATACTAGATTCCAACAACTCTTTGACTCCCTAGAGACTTCAACCCACTGATCCTGTACCTCTTCATTGTCCTTCATGCCCCCACTGAATATCTCAGTAACTTAAAATTCAATAATCAGTTATTTTAATAACTCTCTTGCATACAACTCATCTACCCCCACTTTGCAAAACCTTACACCCAGTGGTTAAAATCACATCTGGACCTGCTCTCCACATGCATCCATGCAGCTGGAGAAAAATGTATAACCATGCTAAATGGTTTCACTTTAAATTCATGGCCACTTGCTTGAAGGGAGTCCTTAATGCTCCCAGTCAATAATACAACCCCCTAGTTCATTCACTCTTCACCATCCTAGCTAACTATTTTATACTGTTTTTATTATCTTCAAACCTCAAATACTTCCTTTCCCATCCTCAGTCTTGAAGCTGCTTATTTTCCTGAACAAATAGAAGTGGCCCAAAGGAGCATCAGTAAGTTCCTATGAAAGTATACCAACCATATTTATACCCATATATTCTATTACTATTTCATATACATATATATTACATTTTCATACATATCTATACATATATGTGTATACATTTACTGTATCTATTACATATTTGTACACCCTATTACTCTGGATGAACTGATGAGATTCATAACAGAGGGTAAACTCTATGCACTCAATCCCATTCCTTCTTACTTATCCAAGGCAACTCTCTCTCCTTCCTCTCCTATATTGTCTGTTTTTTCCCTAACAACTAGAACCTTCCTGTCAGCATACAAGTATACTGTTTCTTGTACTATCTTTCTTAAAATCCTCTTTTGATCTTATTTTCTGTATTACTAATTTCAATATTTCACTTTATAGGAAGGCTCTGTACTATCCAAGGTAATTTAGTAATTAAAAAAGCATTCAGTCTTTAGAGTCAGATGGACTTGACCAGGGTCTAAATCTTAATTTTATTATTCACTAGCTATGAACCTGGGTAAGGCTCTTCCTAGGTCTCAGTTTTCTCTTATGTAAGATGGAAAAAATAATCCTCACCCCCTACAGTTGTTCTGAAGAGAGAACATGATAATATCTACAAAGCACTTTGCTATGCGATTTGGACTCAATCAGTGGCACTTAAAATTAATGTTAGAAAAGAGTAAACAGTTACATGGAGTAAATAAAACACCCTAAAGGGGATCCCTGGGTGGCTCAGCGGTTTGGCGCCTGCCTTTGGCCCAGGGCGCAATCCTGGAGTCCTGGGATCGAGTCCCACGTCGGGCTCCTGGCATGGAGCCTGCTTCTCCCTCCTCCTGTGTCTCTGCCTCTCTCTCTCTCTCTATGTCTATCATAAGTAAATAAATAAATAAAATTTAAAAAAAAACACCCTAAGACATGGGGAAAAGCCAAGAGTTTCATACCTCTTTATTTCTAGGGTTCTAGGACTTTCATCAAGATTTAGAAGGGAACAGGGCTAAGAAGGTCAATGGCTTTTAAAACCAAGAATCGATGTTTGGGGTTATAACCTTGCTGCTGTATATGGCCAGGCTACTAAGGTAGTATAAAGCTATCATTAATATAAAATACTTAAAGACAATTATATTAAGTAACTCTTCCCAAAGTAAAAACTAGGTGAGCTAAAAGAGGAGCTCGTTTTCAGTATTTTTTATGATTTAAATAGTGTTTTGAGTTCTCGTCATAAGTTCACGTCTAAATGTGCCTTTTCTCTGGGGACCAACAATGCCCGCCTGGGAATCTGGATTAATCTTGCTTATGACTACCTCACTCATTCCACTTTTGCTACTGATTCTAGAACCAGAAATTGCTAATATGCCTCTGTGTTTTTTCACTTTTCAAGATTTTATACATTTGTATGTATACTTTTTTCTTTTTTTCTTTTTGCTTAGGTATTTAGGAAGACAAGGATAAATTCTTCCTATTCCACTTCAAATGTTTTTGACATCTTTTTGTACTATGAAATCTTGTGCTTCTTCGTATTTGTGGTACCTAGGAAATCGAGTTCTTAAAAATAATGCTGTGTAGGAGTCTCTGAGAGAAGAGATTGTGTCCCAGAAGTTCTGTGTGGGTAACTGAGGACAGATTCGCAGATTTCAGCCCAATCTGGTTTATTTTTTTTAAAGCTGTATCACGGGGGAAATCGTGCTCTGAAAGACTTGAAATTTGAAGGGGAAAAGAATGGGAAATCATCCCTGTCCAGCACCTTCTGCCATCCCACCCCCTCCTGGAGGCTGTATGTGGGCTCCTCACTTAATCTTGGGAGGTGGCTCCCTTGAAGAGCTGCTTTTGGCAGCTCAAAAAAGATAGCACTGCCATCTGGTACTTCTGTGGTATGGCATGACAGTAAAGAGTATGAGAACTGGGGTCGGGGCAACTGGGGTTTTTTAATTCTGCTTGTCCGAGTTATTAGATCCTACAGCAGCAGCTTGGGTCTGAGGGATGGAGAGGTTAAAATACAGCCTCATCACCCACCCTCGGTCTCCATCAGCTTACCTCCCCCTGTTCTTGATATGAACAAATGAACTTCTCTCAAACTTAACACTACTTGGTTTTCCTCTACAGAAATTCTGCAGCAGCCACCAACAGTGACCTTGAGGAAGTTGAACTTCTCTGAGCCCCAGTCTCTTACTGTAGAGTTTTCAAGAGGATTGAATGAGAAACACTTGATGTGAACCTGACACGGAGTTCAGTAAAGGATAACTATGATCATTGTAACATCACAGAGTTCAAATACAGGTCGTTATGTACCTGTATTTTCTTTCTTTCTCTTCAGGAGGACTTCAGCAGCAAATTAAGATAGCAATTATTTGATTACATTACATCTGGTTGTTTGGAAGAAAACTTGTTTTCCCATAAAAGGAAGCAAATTACCAAGGCAAATCACAGACCATAAACAATATGAAAATATAGCTATGATAAAAAGTGTTCCTGCTGTTTTTATATAGAAGAATATGGCTGATATGAGGTATATTTCCAAACATCCTCAAAATAGGTTTTCCGTTTACAATTAATTCTTCATGTCAAGATAGAAAGCGCCATTTCAACCAGAGATTTTACCATAGTCTTTTAAGGTCAATGGAGAAAATATACATTATATTGATCTGATAGAATAATATACTAACTGTAGGCTTTATCACAGTTTAGAAAACAACTGCAAATGTACTAGGTAGAGCACATATGAAGTTGGTTGGAAAAACTATTTTCCAGGCTTTCTTTTAATAACAATGACTCCCATCTCTTGCGTTGTTACACAAAAATTTACAGTAGTTAATTAAAGTAGTTACCTTTCTTTCTCCGTAATATACCAAAGATAAAGGCAAAATTAATTTATTTTTGCTCTTTATTTTTTCTAATAATTGCCTTTCTTCAATTCATCCTCCATTTATACTTGTCCTGAGAATGAAACATAAGTCAAATGAAAATAAAAGAAGTAGAACACACAGCTAAGAACCTGACCAAAAATGTAAAAAGAAAATCTTTCGGCATCCCTGGATGGCTCAGCATTTTAGTGCCTGCCTTTGGCCCGAGGCGTGGTCCTGGAGTCCCGGGATCGAGTCCCCTGTCGGGTTCCCTGCATGGAGCCTGCTTCTCTCTCTGCCTGTGTCTCTGCCTCTCTGCCTCTCTTTCTCTCTCTCTCTCTCTCTCTCTCTCTCTCTCTGTGTGTGTGTCTCTCATGAATAAATAAATAAAATCTTTAAAAAAAATTTTTTTCAAAAGATGAAAATTCACCATTTGTTTCAAATGTCTGGGTTAGGGTTTTCCAGCTATCCTGAGCTCTGGGTTTCCTGGAACTGCCCCAAAGGCCTCCAGAGGAAAAAAAACAGAAAGGAGAAATGGAATGGTGAAGAATGTCTAACAACCAGTTCCCACTTAAATCAGAATGATGCCACTTTAAAAGATTCTGTATATTGTCTTCTACCTAGGACTTCATTTAAAGCCCAAGATTCAAAGAGAGGAAACTGAAGCATGGAATCACGAGATCCTGCATCTCCCAGGGTGCTCTGATTTTATAAATCCAGTCGGTACTCTCCCTGGTGTGAAAGATACACTACAAGCTCCCATCCAGCATTACAGTTTATGGGGCTTCAAAAAGGGATTTGTGTTTATCCATTTGGCCAGTACCTTCACACCATACGTCTGTGATCATGACGCAAGTGGAGGAGATCAGAATAGACCCCACATATGTTGACTGTGTGCTACTCAACCTTATACAATAAGAATGCTAGTGCTGTAGTCCCATTAAAACCCATTTGCGCATTTTGAGCATGCACTTCTAAATGACTTAACAACTTTCCAAATGAGCAGATTTAATCTCTCTCTTCTTAAGACATCCTCCTGATGTTCACTCAAGCTAATATCTGCCTTCATAGCACACATCTATTCAAGCAACATCATTTTCTTTATACATGTCATACTATCCAGCTCCCAGTGTCCTATGAGACAGTGAATTAAGTCCATTATTTCCTTACACAGCTAGGGAACCTGAGTGTTGGAGAGACTAAGTAACTCGTCAAAGCAAGTTTCCACTCTTGTCTATATCTGTTATCCATCTCTCAGGATTTACCTTGGGTGCCTTCTGCTTTTTCACTTTCATCCATTTCTACTCTACTAGCCAGAGATTATATATGTTTTATTTATATGTATGTGTGTGTGTATATGTGTGTGTATATATATGTATAATCAGTTGCCTTCACTATGAGAGGGAATCCTACTATTGTAATTTTACATGGCAGGGTGAAGTGAATAGAGAAAAAATAACTTATTGATGGCCTACACTATACTAGACTCTAGGGATACAAGAGCACTCCTGCCACCATAAAGCTTACAGTCAACTGAGGGAGAGAGAGAAAGTCAAGCAGATAATCACACGTGTGAACAGTGCTATGCTGGAAACACGGTGCTGAATAAAGAATAAGGATGACATCTTCTGCTTCAGCTAGGATGGTAACCAAAGCTTTTCCAAGGAAAACCTGTTCAAGCCTACCTGAAGGACTCAGAAAGGCAAGGAGTGCAAGGAAGAGTGTTTTGGGGGAGGTGATACAAATGCAGAGTCTTGAGGTGGCCGACAGACTGGCCTGAAAAAAGAACTGTCAAAAAGCCAGTGTAATGGCGTACCCTGGGTGGACAAGTGTCTTCAGAAGGGACAGGGGAGGCAAGATTATGGAAGGAACTAGAAGAACAGATGATATATGCTGTGTTTTTCCTTCCTCCGAGGTAATGAAGTGTGTATAGTAATAATCCAGAGTGAAACCAGTGGGCAGCCGCTGGACTTTCGCTGTTTGAGTGGGCAGGATCAGTTCTAATGGCTCCATATTCTCTCAGTTTCTTCTTCTAGGTCCAAAACATGCCGATGTGTAAGTTGAACTAAAAGAGCCTCGAGGTGACATACCTGGCTAATGATGAGACAAGCTAATAAGATGGCTTGACCCTGGCTTAATCCTCACCACACTGCCAAGAGAGGCTTCCTTGTTCCTCTTTTACACATGGGTGTTCTGAGGTGTAAAGAGGGTAAGACACCCAAAGATGCCCTCTGGGGAAGTGACAGAATGAAGGTTTTTACCCAGATAGTTCTGATACCATCAGTTTATCAACCACACCTTCACCGTTCTGTATAGAATGCACCCACGGTTAAAAGTAAACATCAAGCAAAACTGGAAGCAAATCTCATTCCCTTTCCATTTCATATTTTCTTTATTTAAAAATGTGGTGGTATGAATTTATTCATTAATTCAACAAATGCCTATGATCACCTCCTGTGTGTTCACACTGGGGAAGTTACTGACATTGAGTTGTACATGAAACTGACAAGGTAAGTCAGGAATCCTGAGTTAAAGTTAAAAGAATAATAATGACATATACCATTTTGAGAATCAGTATAAAGGAGATTACAGACATAATTGTAAAGTATCTTTAAAATCAATTGCTAGCCGTGTAAGGCTATCATTTAGCTTCTGATTTTGCATATATGCTTTATCAAGACAAAGGTTTCATGGAAAAGAGAACTGAAGAATTTTTTGAGATAGTGGTTCCTAGACTAATTAAAATCATTCAGACAGCTATCACTGGGAAAAAAAAATCTAAGGAGATTTCTCTAATAAGAAATGAAATGATTACTGGTGATCTTAAAGTTCTGCTAAGCCATCCTAGGATATAACTTTTATGACTATCAGTCAGCTAGTATCTTAAAATCAACAAATGCATTAAAGATTTAAGCATTTTCTCCTCTCCAAGCATTAAAATAAATTCCAGTTTAATTTCTGACACCCCAAGTTCAGATTAGGAGCTTCTTCTCTATTTTCATATCAATTTACACTTCCTCATCACACTAGATAGAAACTGCCCATTTACCAGTCTAATTTCTCCCTAAGCCATATGCTCCATGAAAGAATTGACCATATGCTCCTTGTTCACAGGTGAACCCCTGGAACTGCATGAAGTCTCTGGTGCATAGTAGGTGTTCAATAAATATGTCTGGAAGAATTATATGGGCCAACCATTGAAGAGATGTCTAGGAACCTAAGACACACAAAAGCAAAGGGCATACCAAGGTCACAGTGCCTGGCATTTACTCACAGCCAGAAGGCAGGGAACAGAATTATGTGTAAGTAACTTAGGCTAGACCTAAATCTGCCTGTTAATGAAGGCTGTTCTGATGAACGGATGTCAAGATGTGTTAGACAACAAAATTACACTTCACTATATGCCTTGACTGTGTGGAAGGATGCAGATGAAAGAAGGTTTGAAGGGCCAGCAGTTTCTAATCAATGGTGGCTATGCACTCTGTGAATCACTTCCCTGACACATTGTGGAAAAGTACTAGAAAACCATCAGCATGAGGATGTTGTGAGTCAGGATATCAGATCTTTGCATACAGATACGATATTTCCTACCCATCTTAATGGACAGACAATCCTACCAAAACAAAGAGAAGTACTTTTTATAAAACAGGTCCTTAGTAAGTGGGAAACAATCAGATCTTTTCAGACAAATATTTTACATTATTGAGCATCCAAATGACTAAAAAGGCCCTTTATGCCATTGAAGGTATCACACGTTATATCATTAGTCATTACTGCTCCATGCCACAGGAGTGTCTTCTCCAGAAGAGCCAAGCAAACTGCTCATTTTTTAAAAAATGAAATCCAGCCTATATTTTAAATATTTTTTAAAGATGTATTTATTAGAGAGAGAAAGAGCATGCAAGCAAGGGGAGGAGCAGAGGGAGAGGGATGAGCAGACTGTGCCAAGGGCAGAGCCAGATGCAGGGCTTGATCCCAGAACCCTAAGATCGTGCTGAGCTGAAATCAAGAATTGGATACTCAACCGACTGAGCCACCCAGGCTCATTTTTTTTTTAAGATTTTATTTACTTATTTATTTATTCATGAGAGACACACAGAGAGAGGCAGATACACAGGCAGAGGGAGAAGCAGGCTGTCTGTGGGGAGCCTAATGCGGGACTTGATGCCAAGACCCTAGGATCATGACCTGAGCCAAAGGCAGATGCTCGAGTCACTGAGCCAGCCAGGTGCCCCTCCCAGGCTCATTTTTTAATGCACACTTTTCTTACACAAATGGAAACTAACACTTTACTATGACAATGCAGCTCAACAAGTTGTACAGCTCCACACAGGTATCCCTCTATTTAAAGAAAAAAAGATATTTCACCTCACTGGCTAAAAAGCAAATTAAAGAGAACTGAATCCTATTTTCCATTAGAATTCCAGTGCAAATTTGCAGACACATGCCCACAGGAAAGATTTCCACCTGACATAACTGAACGTTTATGCTGTAACACAATGAGCCATGACTCCCAACCAGTGCTTGATGTGCTTTGCATCATGTGCCAGCTCTCCTTCCATGATTAGGGGATTTTCAGAACTGCAACACTTCCCCAGCTCTCAAGCCTCCCAGTGTTTTTAACTGTACCCTTCTGCCCCCACTAACAGCCATATACACCTTGCCCTTTTTCCAGTCCTTAGAATGTCTCTGCTGTTCCAAGGTCCCCTTTACAGGAAAGTCAACGTTACCAGAGTTTACCTACCCTTTTCTCTATTTAGATGCCTTGTACTGTTGATCTGGATAGCCTATTGTTTAAAACACAATATACAACAGCTCTATGGCATCTTAAGTGTTCCATCAAGTTATATATAATGGGTTGCCTTTTATTTTCACCAATGTAATTAATTGACAGTCACATTTCATCAAATATACTCAGAATAAAAGGTCGGTATAAATTGGGATGGAAAAATGGCAAGAGTTTTCCACTTTGGAATGTGACTGATGAATGAAAGTGGAAAGTATCAATTTCTTCCCATGGGCAGCTTTTGAGCAGGTCACATGGCAACAGCCCCACATTAGCGCTCTGACTTCTTTTTAATGCCATACAACGCAGCTACTCGCAGTACGGAGAAAAATGTCTTGTTTTCGTTTTTAGAGCAATTTGAATGATCCTATTGTCAGTGGCATGCTCAATAACCATTTTCTGTCACCATGAAGGAGAATATTCTCTAGGTTGAGATTCATAAAATGTTATTCTAATTGTGCAGTGACTGAATATATAATTTAAGTTGTAGTCTTAAATTTCAGTTCTACCTCACATTATCCCACGTTCTGAAAAGCCACACATTGAAAACAAGGTGGAGGGAAAGGCACTATTAATGACTTCCATGATGGAATAGCCAGGGGGAAGAAAAGACTTACTAGAATTTGAAGATCTTTAGAGTGTTTACTTATATGCAAATTCAGATTCAAGTACAACACATGATTTGAATTTCCTTTTTAAAATGACTTTTGGGGGCACCTGGGTGGCTCAGTTGCTTAAGCGTCTGACTCTTGATGTCATCTCAGGATATGATCTCGAGGTCCTGGGCTCTGTACTCAGCAGAGAGTTTGCTTGAGATTCTCTCTTCCTCTTCTTCTGCCTCCTTCCCTGTTCATGCACTTTCTCTCTCTCTCTTTCTAAAATAAACAAATCTTTAAAAAAAATTTTCTGGATGTTTTTGTTTGTTTATTTGTTTTAAAATGCATAGTATCAACAGACTGAGCAAAGAGTTCAAGGGGAATATCAGAAAGAATCAGGTGGTTTATTTAAAGAAAGCAACCATGTCTCTACCCAGTATTTCCAGCCACCCTGGTAATTACTAACACTTGCACAGCAATGACTGGGTGCCAGGCACCATTGTAAGCACTTTATATATAGCAACTCATCTGATTCTCATAGCAGCCATATGAGGCAAGTACTATTGTCCACCTCCATTTCACAGATGAGGAAAATGAGGCACAGAGGTAAAATATTTTGTCAGTGATCCCAATAGCTAGGGATTCAACCTCAAGCACTCTGGACCTCAAAACCCAGGCCCTTAACCACCATGTTCTGCTGCCTCTGGCATTAAGGAGCAATCCCTAACATATATGGGAAGAAGGGAGGAGGAAATAGAACACTTCAGCAGAAGGAGAATTTATGAAGAAACCTGGTTGGTCTCATAACATTCTTTGTATTCTAGTAGAGTTCTCTTCATCGTGGAGCTACTTTCTCAATTTTGGAACACTTTTCTGACTCCTGAGTCCCTCCTGGATTGTTCCATAAACCCTGACTGCACCCGGCTTTGATTTGCTCCTGCTTGGGTGAACCAACTAAAAGGAGACCACAGGGAACTTTGCTTCTGCTAAGTGTTTTTCTCAGTCCCCTTGAGCTCAAATCTCGGTGCAGTTGCTAAGCGCACATGAGTCTTTCGGTAAGATTTCCAATTTGTATGTAAAGTGCTTATCCCAATGCCTGAAGCACTCAATGGAAATTTGGAAAAACTGTTATTATTATTTAAAGTGCCATCACTCCATCACTGCTCTCTTGTTCTTCTGTTAAGACACAGTGCAATAGTGTATGCAAGACAGTGGCATCTATGACCATAATTGAACTCTGCAGTAGGCGTTTATTTCTCATTTTTCTGGAAGATATTTATGGAGCACCTACATTTATTCCACATACTGTGCCAGGTATTGTGATGACCATGATAGACACAGTTACTATCTTGACAGGGTTTACAGAAAATGTAAAAGACACAGTTAAATAATCAAGTATAATATTATTTGTGCCATGGTAAAGGAAAATAGAACCCTCTGGGTCAAAGATAAGGAGTGCCTAACCAGATGCAGTGGGCTAGGAAAGGCTTCCCAGAAAAGGGAATCTCTAGATTGGAACCTGAAGATTTAGTTCATCAAAGCCGGTGGAAGCAGAGTCTCAGACAAAGAACATCACACACAAAACCGAAGAAGCAAGTACATAAGAGCATTCAGAAACTGAAAGAAATTGAGTATAGCTGAGGTTAAAAATGCAAAGGGCAGGATGACAAGAGAAGGTTCTGGGGAAGGAAAGAGAGGTCATCTCATGAGGGGCTGTGTAAGGATTTCTGGTAAGGAGTTTGCATTTAACTCTAAGAGCAGTTGCAAGGCAATGAAGAACTTAAAGCAGGAGTGACATAGTCAAGCTTGAATTTTAGAAATCTCACCATTTTTTTCAGCAGTGAGGACAGATCCAAAGGGATAACACTGAATTTGGAGTAGAGAGGACAATTTAAGTTTCTTTGCAAGAGTCTAGAAAAGTGTTGGGTGAGGTCATCAAGAAGAAAGAGCCACTGGTTGACCAGTGAGCTGGACCCAGGCAAATCGGAGGCTCCTCAACCCTTCCCTGTCTTTGGAATATGCTTTCTGCTTGCCTTCCCTGCTCCCAGAAGCCGCTCCAAGGACACAGCCTGAGATAGTGATATGGTGTTGCGACCATCTGGATGGTTTATGTCACTGAACCCCATTAAGGCCACTATGTAAACTTTTAAGATTTGGCAGATGGATGCAGAATCTATTTGTATTGTGGCCGCCCCAAACCAGCCTTATAAGTACATTCTTCTGCTTATGAAGCCTGCTAGCTGCCAATCTAGAGAGATCTGCCTTTCTTCAGTCTCTTCCTGCCCTCTGCATACAAAGCTTGGTTTCAGATTTCACTTGGGAAGCTCCCAGGGTTTAGAGGCAACAAAAAGTAGTGCTGGTGGTATGGGCCAGGGTAGCATCAGTGATGGAAAGAAATGGATGGACTTGAGAGAAATGAAGAACTGGTAGGACTCATCATAGGTTGGGAAGAAGGAAGTCAGGGATGCCACCCAGGTTTCATTCTTCCCTGAGGACATGAGTGACTGACGACAGCAATTACTGTGAACACAAGTAAGACAGGAGGTTTGGGGAATACAGATGATGAGTTCAGTGCAGTTGAGCACAGTTGAAAGAATCCAAGAATATAAAATTTGAATAGCCAGGAGGGAAACTTTCCCACCCAAAATGAATCTTCTTCCCAGTGTATAGGACCTGCTGCACATCTCAGCAGGCTCACTATACCCTTGATGTTAGCCCATTTTAATAATAAGAACAGCAAGGGAGGGGCTCCTGGGTGGCACAGTTGGTTAAGCATCCATTCTTGATTTTGGCTCAAGTCCTGATCTTAGGGTTGTGAGGTCAAGCCCTGTGTTGGGCTCTGTGCTCAGCACAGAGACTGCTTAAGGTTCTCTCTCCCTCTTCCTCTGCTCCTCCTGCCCTTCTTCCTCCCTCTCAAATTAATAAACAGATCTTAAAAAAAAAAAAAAGAACAGCAAAGGAATATTAAATAGTTCTTGAGTGCCTGGAAATAAAAATAGGGGTTTCTTGTATTGCCTTCCAAAGCAAATTAAAAATTAAAAATGGATTTGCCTTGGGTGAACTAGATAAAAATAATTAAGAATATACTTATCATGATGAACACTGAGTAATATTAAATTGTTGAATCATTGTAAACTTGAAACTAATATAATACTATATGTTTATTATGCTTCAATATTTTAAAAAATGGACTTGCCATCACTTACAAAGATTTCTTGCCAGAAATACTGAACATGAATCCAATCGAGTCTCTAAAATCTAGAGTCTAGATCATACAAATTCAAAAATATAGGGTTCAGGAAAAAGAATGTCTTAATGAAATCACAAAAATCATAGAGATGCATCAGTAAAACCCAGAAAGCTAGATATTGAACATGGCAAACAATTTGGTTTCTTCAAACAAATAAATTGACTTTAAAAGAAAGGAAGGTCGGAGGGAGGAGGAGAGGGAAGAAGGGAAGAAAGACGGAAAGAAAAAGAAAGAGGAAAGGAGGGTGGGAAGGAGAGATTAAGAGAGATTTAAGATATACATTTTGCTACTTTGTTGCATATGGGATAAATGCAATATCTTTAAAATTTTGAAGAAGCAGCAGTAATCAAAGATGATGGATAGGCCTTACTTGAACCTTGATTTAAGAAGCCAACTTTAGGAAAATACTGTAACAAAATCAAAGAAGTTTTAATATCAATTAGATATTAGATGATAGTCAAGAATTACTAATTTTATGTGTGATAATAGTATTACGTTATATTTTATTTGAATCTGTTTCATTTTAGAAACATACAGCATTGTATTTGTGGATGAATGAAATGATTGATGTCTGAAATTTGCTTCAAAATAATGTAGTGCAGACAGAAGGGGAAGTAGGTAGAAATATATATAAAACAAGATTGCTCTTGTAATGTTAATTGTAATTATTGGAACTGGGTTCTACATTTGGATGCACTTGAAAATTTCTGTATGAAGTTTTTTTTTTCATTGACTTGCCAAGAAATGCACTATTTGAGGAAAGCCATAGCAAAAAAAAAAAAAACAAAGAAAAAGAGCAACAGTTATGATGCAGAAACTGAGCATCCATGTATCCATTTCTGAAGAACTTTCTTTTATACATTGGATGTTCACTCTCTCCTGTGCAGTCACTCCTCTCCATTGTGCATGCTTGCAGGGGTGCCAAATGGAGCTTTGTTCCATATTCTCCGCAATTTCCTTTTCTCATTTGTTTGATAAGACCTAAACCTCATTAGATTGTCAGGGACATTTGGTCTTCTCTTTCCAGTTGTATATATATATATATTTTTTTTGACATATTGAGGCACTTAAGGGCAATCTCAGAGATCTCCCCATCCTGCCCACATACTGACACTTCTCTTGCTGTGAAATTTGTTCAGTGATGTCCAAGACCTAGGAAGAAAGTACCTGAATTGCACAAGGACTGGGCTCAGGTAACATATCTTATTCAGCATGAAAGTGAAAACAGTGTAATAAAATATTTTACTAGCATGATTATGTCACTCTTATATTGAGCCCATTGCTCAGAGCACAGCACTTTAAAGAGCTAAAAGGAAATTACATCCATACGCCTGTCCTTTGTCATGAGTATTACCATTCCATATCTGCCCAAGCATGCGTCCAGTTCAACTTCATGATGAAACCTTATATTTAAATTGTGTTATATTTTTCAAATATAAATTAAGAAACCTTATATCTTAAGAACACTCTTTTTGAGATACTAAGTTACCTGTTCTACAACTATCAGAAGGTTTCTTACGTACCAAAACCCCTGAGAAAAGTACACTATGCCTTAAAAGTATTCTAAATGTATGGCAGAAGAGATTTTTTACTGACAATTGCAAGAAAGAACTCAAAAGCAGAAATGACTAAAACAGGACTAGGAGAGTCTCTAAGATGGAGAAAACAGAAGAACAACACAGAAAGAGGAGAGGTAGATGGTGGTAAAGACCAAACCTTCACAGTTCTGACTATATTGCTCTGTCGCTTCTTTTTTAATGTACCAACATCATATTTCTATGAGCAATAAAAATAGAAATTATCATTGCTATCTTTTGAGTAACCCATAGGAAAAGATCTAGAATCATTTCAGGATGGCTACATTTCTACCTGTTAAGAACACACCGTCCCCCTCCCCCTTTACTGAAGCTTCTAAAGTTAATGTTGGGTAAGTTATTGGCTGGCAGCAGCCACAACCACATACTTCTTCCCAATACAAGGTCATGCAGTTGAATTCTGAGAACTCATTTTCTGATAGATTTTTCTCCAACACCCCATCTCAATCAACAACCCTGAAGTACTGTGTACTATTTTAAAAAGGAAACCTCATTTAAACTGGAATCCAGATTCTAGAAGGGGAAACTCTTACACCCTACCATGTGTCATCAACTGCAGACTCAGAAGGAAGAGAAGACCTTGCAAGTCCATACTGCTTTACCACCCCCCAGGAGGGCAAAAGGTTGGCTACTCCCTTGGCAATAGCCCAGCCAAAAAGAGACTATCACAACTGAGCCAATGAAAAGCCACTATACTGCAAACTCCCAGTTTACTCCGATGGGCTTCTGTTTACAACAGCCCTTCTAGACGCTACCCTCCTCCTCTTCCATAAAAGAGAATTTCTCCCCTTTGTTCTCCAATTTGCCTATGGTTTTGCCTTTGTTTGCTTATCCTGAATTGCAATTTTCTACTATTTCCAAATAAACCTAGTTTTGCTGGTAAAATAACTAGCAGCTTCATTTTTAAGGTTAACAGTATATAAAGCAATTTAGAGAGTTTTGTGGAAACAACCTTTAAATTTAAGGAAATGAAGTAAAGAGAAGATGAAAATGCACCGACAAGCAGCAATTTGTTGAAAAGGCGATGAGTCGGTGTCTCTACTATAATTCACAGAACTCAGAGGGGATGTTTTTGGAGTATGCGTCCTATGAATTAAACTCCCTACTTGTCAAGTTATCACAGTAAAATTAGAGGCAAATTCCTTTGATTTTGAGTATTTCAGGCATTTGTCTGAAGTAACTCACTCATGAGCAGGATTTTAAAAATGTGTATAGTTCTCTCCAACCAAGAATAGTCTTCTTAATCTCAAGCATTGGAAGATGGCTCTAACGAACAGATTCATTTATTTTCTGCACCTGTGATTTTGTTCCTCAGTGGCATGAATAGCCATTGAGTATCTGGTTCAAAATCAGGACTTCTCTTTTCCAAATTACTCAGCTCCCAATACATTTACAGGTGAGTCAAGGAGGCATTATCTGATGTTTATGATATTGCCTTCCTGTAATGCCTGAAGAGAAAAAAGAGGTAATTATTTAGCTAGTGGGGTGGTAGAAAAGGAAAGGTACATTCTCATCGTTTTATTTTTTTTTAAGATTTTATTTATTTATTCATGAGAGAGAGAGAGAGAGAGGCAGAGACACAGGCAGAGGCAGAAGCAGGCTCCATGCAGAGAGCCCGACGTGGGACTAGATGCCGGGTCTCCAGGATCAGACTCTGGGCTACAGATGGCACTAAACAGCTGAGCTACCCGGGCTGCCCCACATTCCCATTGTTTTAAATTAAAACAAAGGACATATCTAAAATGCTTTGTGAGGCAATCCTGGCTAGTTCTCTCTCTCTCTTTCTCTCTCTCTCTCTCTCTTTAAAGATGTATTTATTTGAGAGAGAGAGAGAGAGCAGAAGAAGAGGCAGAGGGAGAGAATATCCAAGCAGACTCCCACTGAGTACAGAGCCCAATGTGGGGCTCACTTGATCCCATGATCTATGAGATCAGGACCTGAGCCGAAACCAAGAGTTGGACACCTAACTAACGGAACCACCCAGGCACCCCTACATATATTTTTTCTTTTCTTTTTATTCCAGATGTTTCTTTATGATACATCAATCACATTTTCCTGGTTGCTGATAAGTGAATCATAATCCATACCATCTCACATATCATATTTTGGTGTGTAAGTAATGTAGACACATTTCTTATCACCTTCTTAAACACATATGAACACCTGTTGACTTTAATTGTTCATAGTTCTACATTAACCATACAGTCTACCTGATTTTCACCATCAATTCTAGGTCTATATTAAGATTAAAAGCAAGAATCTAATCTGTTAATGATTGACAGGGAGATTTTGGTCTCTCAATTTCACCTTGGAAAACTTGGAAGAAAATGAGGCAAACACGGGAAGAAGGGAGTCTCCCCTCATGACTGTCAGCCAACCTATGAATGTATTTATTTCTCATTGTTCATTTTTTACTGTGATATGGATCCAGGCAAAATGACTTTGCAATATCCCCACACTATTAGAAGAGTCTGATTGCTTGGAGTTAATTCCTTGGATCTAAGGAGTTTGTATATACAATATAATTTTTCCAACCAAGGAGGAAGTTGAATTTCTTTTTGAAGAGCATCTTTTTTTTGTTTGCTGGTTGGCTAGTAGTTGTTTTGTTTGTTTGTTTTGTTTTGTTTGTTTTTTTAATATAATGATGTGGAGATGCTCCTGGGGACACATGCGGCCCCTTCCAATCTTGAAGTGGTGGTTCCAAGTACTCTGCTTGCACAGTGCACATCGGGGCTCCATGCTGGGCAGTGCTATGCAGGGCTGGGCAGGGCTGGGCAGGGCCTGGCAGGGCTAGTGCTAGATGAAGAGCATCTTTGCAGAGTCAACTCCCTGCTTTAGAGCACCTCCCATAGTTTCGGCCCATTAACCCGAGCACAACAGCTTGATGAATTAATGCTTATATAGGCACAGTTGGCAGCTTCTAATTAAATAATTATGGTTAAACGTCTGCACAGAAGCTGTTATGCACCCTAGAAAGCCAGCTGTCAGCTTTATTGGTCCTAAGACAGAGGAAGAGTTAATACTTAGCTTGGGATGTTAGGTACAAAGGGAAGTATATCACATAAAATATATATGCTGTGCAATATGAAGTTGCATTGTTTATGCTAGCCTGTCCATGAGTGATGGAGAGCAAACTGCTCCTCAGCAACCTCTCAGCAACTCAACAAAGAAGGAAGCAATTATATGATCAGCAGAGCAGAACCTGTTCAGAGCAATATAAAGAGGACATGGTGTTAGACGGATGAGTCTTTGATGAACACACAAATGTCAGTGAGCTAACAGGCAAATACATTTCAGGTTTGGGGTCTCATTTAGATGAGTAAGTGACAGAAATCTAATGTCTTTTTTGTGGGGATTATGGTTGGTATGTTTTCATTTACTTGTCTAAAGCCTCGCAAAGTGCTATATTCAAATATTAGAAATTGCAGAACCAGGTAAATATCACAAACCTAGATTTGAACTCTTTCTAAGATGCATTTTTCCAAAAACTTAGGAACAGATATTTGTTCTACAGAATTACAGATAATGTCAGATTCCTTCACAGAAGGCTAAAAAGCTACAGTCTTATCTCTACACCCAAAGAAAGAAAAGCAGTATCTGGTGACTAACCTCCAGCATCGAGGAAGATATAGATTATAGATAAAGGCCATTGATAGGGTTGTTGGACCAAATAATGCTTATTATTATACATCAATATGTTCCTGAACTGATAGCTGACTTCATTTTGCTCCACAGGCTGTCCTTTCCACACAATCCATGTGTCCTCACTTCTAAAAATCTAATGTGTGATAAACCCAGCACAGAACAACTCAGCTTGCCACTGAATTCTTTATCATGTTCCCAGCACCATCTCCACATGGAGAAACACAACCGTTGGCAAAAATCAGTCCAAGAAATTCAGTCATACCTTTATGTTTTAAAAAACTTAGACATTTTAATCCTCCAAATTTATGGATTTGCCTTAAAACAAGAATAGAGGAAACTGAATGCTAATAGAAACATTTCTTAGGGAATTCATTTCACCCCATTCCCAGGCCCTGGTGAAAATCTACTGTTAAATCAAGCACTAAACTTTACAGACTGATTCACTATTCTCCCTTTAGAAATGAACAGTTTACAGTTTATTTAGAATGATGCCATTTCATGAAACAAAGCAATCTGTAGCATAAGTCGTCACTTGAGCCGATGCATTGACCTCTAAGAAAGGCTTACTTAGAAAGCTTCAGAACAATTGTTTCCACTCATTTTCCCCCCTCTAGTTCCCTTTTATGTCAGTAATTCTATCACCTCAGGTGTTTGAAGATATTTGCTTGTGATTGACAGTTCTCAAAGAGCTATTTCCTTTTAGATGGGTCTTAAATGAAGTTCAGTTTAATTAAGTCTGCAGTGCAACTCAAGTCTCAGTATAAAATGCTAAAGACTCAAACAGCAAATCTGTAAAGCCCATAAAAGCAAATTTCAGACTTAGTGGGGGAGCCAGGGGGTCTTTTGTCAGTCTATACTGCCATCTATCTAGCCGAGACCACGTCATTCTGTGCAACAGCCATTTGTGTTCTCAGAGCCCCAGTGAAAGCAAGTCTGGAGCAACCAGCTTAACAGATCCCAAAGTTCACACAAAAGATTGGACAGCACCACTTTATCCACTCTGAGTCTGCCAACCTCCCGTGGACCAAGAGCCAAGTTCGAACCATCATCTTCTCTTCACAATTCGATATCTGAGATATCTGCTTCCATTCCCCGTATATCTAAACCAGTATCATTTGCACAGGCCGTTGAATGTTCTCTAATGTCATTGATAAAACAGATAAAAGTTGCCTTAGATATGACATGAGACTTCAATTAGAACCTCTAATACTCTAGCTATGTATACCTCATGAGTTTAAAATAAAAATCCCAGAGTGTATTCCTTAGACACTGACTGGACATGCAGACCATAAACATCTGTAAGGAGAACTGATACAGATGAAAAACAATAAGAACCCTTTGTACTTACGGTAGAAGACATATTCAGTATAGCTTGACCAGATCTTATCATCTGTATATTGGTTGACAAAAGATGCTGTTACAGAGGAGTTACAGGCTACCATGTGGAATCCACACTCTGACAACATATCAAAAGCCCTTTCCAGATGCTTGAATTTGAGATAAAATCTGGAGGTGTATCGTTCTGGGGCTCGGTCAGGGTCTCTGCTCTCATTCAAAGTTTCTCCGAAGACCTCTTTTGCCAAGGAAATCCTTCCACAAACCAAAATCCGGGGAACTCTCCGAAACTTGGCATCTGCCTGCCCCTCTCTGCCCATGGTACAGGACCCCCTGTAGCCCACCGTAATGAAGCCCCATTTGCGGTCCGCAGGGAGCACTGAGGAAGGAGGGCAGATTCTCGTGTCGCTTCCTTGGGAGGCATCTTCAAAGTCACTATGGCAGAATTCGTCCGGGCTTTGCTTGATTTCATCAGGGGTCAGGAGTTTGACCAAGTCCGGGAGCTGGAAGTACTCAGCCTCCCTTTTCAGTCTTCCCCTTTCTGGGAAGTGATCAGGCAAGACCACCTGCCTGTCCCTGAGATAGTCCAGAATGTAACGGAACAAGAATCCATCTCTGTCAATGAAAAACCTTCCTTTGGAGTCCTTGGCTAGATCGTTAGCCGAGTCTCTCTTTGGGGAAAACATTTTCCACAGAAGGGAATGAGGGATGCTTATTAATGTGGAATGGCGGGTGAAATAAACCTGACCCCCAACATTCAGCTCCATGACCTCAGGGAAGGAGTTGGGAACTGCAGCCCCTTGTTCTCGAGAATAATAACGACTACAGTTTCCACTCAAAGCCATTGTCCCTTTCTTCTTGTTCTTCTCCTATTTTGATTTGAAGGTGCAATCCAATGGAGTCACAGCCTTATCCTTTGCATCAACTTGTCAAAGAGGAAAAAGGATGCTAACTTGTTAAAAAACGACCTTCTCTTACCCCAGGTTTTTTTTTTTTTTCCCCCAAGAAAGCAAAATTTAGAAGAGTCCACAGGTGAAGTGATGCTGCAAAAGTAGTTTAAACCCTGGCTGGTGGTGAGCTATTACTTCATAGAATATCATCAACTCATCTCCATCCGATCTGCCCCAAGCTCAGTAGGCAAGGCAGGCCAAGTCCCCAGTTACTCAGAGGTCTGTCTGAAGGAAAAGAGAGAAAATTATTTCCTCAAACCCAGCATGAGTCAGAAAAAGAGACACCACTGGAGAGAGGAGAGGGAGGGAGAGGGAGAGAGGGACGGAGGGAGGGAGGATGGGAGAGAGGGAGGGAGGGAGGGAGAGATTATTTTACATAAGCAGCCCTGGAACTACTGATTTCAGCCATTCTTCAACTAAATTGTAGCTTCTCTCAAGCTATTTTGTGTCTACATGTCTATCCATATGCCTCTGTCTCCGGCAATTAGTATCAAAAAATATTTCTATTTGTATTCCTGCTTTACAAAGGAATAGAAGATTTTCAACTTCTAAAGCTGATTTTTTTTTTCTCTCTCTCTCTCTCTCCAAGCTGGACAGGAAAACAGTAAGTCTCAGAACTTACCTTAGTGAGTGCTGGAAACCCAGTTCCTGTGAAGAAATACCCATTTGCAAAGCAATCAGAATCCACAGCCACAGAGTCTGGAGAGCTTGTCAGATCCCAAAGAGGTAAAGGACAGAGGTATCAATGAAAAGTGCCAGAGAGATGTGCTCTTAGAAAATAATAA
This sequence comes from Canis lupus dingo, assembly GCF_003254725.2. Classification (NCBI taxonomy): domain Eukaryota; kingdom Metazoa; phylum Chordata; class Mammalia; order Carnivora; family Canidae; genus Canis; species Canis lupus. The sequence continues at coordinate 37,550,111 of NC_064244.1, read as the reverse complement.
TTATATATATATAAATATTTATATAAATGTATATTTGTATGTGCGTATATAGGAATGTATTCACTCCCAATCTCAAGTTGAAACAAGTCACAAAAAAGTTAAAGCGTGGGGAGAGGTGTGGGTGGAAGAAGCCAGGCAGAGAAAAATACCTGACCAAAGCGTCTCCAGTAAAAAGGGAGAGAGAGAGGGAAAAAAAAAAAAAAAAAAATCAAACCTTTAGAAAGAATCCTTAAAACAGAAGAGAGTTGGAAGAGGTCCTGGGACTTAGCAGCTTTTCAGAAAGCCCAGAAGCAGAAAGACAGGCAGAGGCGCCCTGCTGGGGTCCCAGGCAGCCGCCCCCCCTGCCGGCCCGGGCCGCGGACTCCCATGTTCCCAGGCAGGTGGGAGCCGCCGGGAGCGCAGCCGCGGGGCGCGGGGCCGGGGCCGGGGCCGGGGCCGGGGCCAGGGCCGGGGCGCGGGGCCGGGGCGCGGGCTTCTCCGGCGGGCGGCGGGGCTGGGCGGCTCCACGGCTCCCCGTGCGGACCGGCGGCTGTTGTGTCGGCGGCGCAGGCGGGACACCGTCCAGGGAAATGCCTATTACATCATCTTAAAGGAATACGGCTTGGGGCGAGCGCCGGAGAGCGGGGGCAGCGCGAGCAGCGAGGTCCGCGGCGGCAGGTCCCGGGGCCGCGCTCGCGCCTCTTGCTCGGTCCTGCTCGGGGCGGCCGCCGCCCTGAGCCCTGCGCCCTGCGCCCTGCGCCCTCCGCCCTGCGCTCTCCGCCCTGCGCCTGCGCTCTCCGCCCTGCGCCCTCCTTGCTCCGCGCTCCGCGTCCTGCCCGAGCCCCGAGGCGGCCGCCCGCTCCCGCCTCCGCTCCTCCGCCGCCGCCGCCACTCCCCAGAAGGGACCCCCAGCCCCGCGGCGACGGAAACGCCAGTGACTTTGCATCGGAGAATCTACAAACCGACCCTTGGCACAGGCTCTGGATTTCCGCTGAAGGGCAAATTTCCCCTCTGTTGCTTTTTTTTTTTTTTTTTTTTTTTAAAAGAAAAGAAAGAGCGCACAGCGAACGACCCCAGTGTTCAAGCCACAAAAGTGGCTTTGCCTTAAAAATCAAAGGGGATTAAACCCTGTTCTCCCTCGGACGCCCTCCGTTTTCCCCCTTCTTCTCCATCCCTCTGCCACCCTACCCCCAGCAAATGAATAAATGAATACAGTCTCTCCGGAATCAGTGATGTGCTCTCCAAAGAATACAGGAGGCCCGGATACCCTCGGAAAGCCCAGAGTTGACATCAGCAGGTCACTATCTTAGCTTACCTGTAAGACATGGTTACCTGCAACCTTTTCCTGGGGCTGTGTCTTGACTGAGCGTCTCTTTGGACATCCCCCAGCCCCCTCCCAACTCGTCCCAAGAGGACTCCGGTGGAAGACACGCCCGGCTAAGAGACATTTTACTCCTGTCCCAGAGGGCTTCCTTAAGTGCATCATTAGAGTTTCAGGAAGGCATTTCCAGGGCAACCTAATCCACTAACAAAGTGCTTCCAGTTGATCCTGCCAGTCAATAATGGTCCTGCCAACAGCTTACAGTAAGTGGACCATTTCTCCTTTAAAATGCCAGTGTCTTAGGACGCACACTCCTCATCAGAATATAGTATTTCATCTATGAATAATACATGTGAGGCACACTCCATCCCAAATAATTGCTATTTTTTAAAAAATGAAGGCCAAAGATGGACATGAAAGTATGAATTAGATACATTCTAAGGGATCGTGTGTTTATTGCCAACTCTTGCCCCCAAGAATTAGCTTAAAGATAGACTCAGCAGCAGGATAAATTAATTTCTAGTTTAACAATCTTTTCTTCCAATAACTATTAGGTTACTGAACGCATTCGGAGTATTAGCTAACATTCCAACACCTGATTATAGTTGACTTTGTTTCTTTAACTAATGTATTAACCTGTTCTGGCCTCAATCCTTGGGGTTTTAATGCTGGACCAATCAAGGGAATGTTTATTATTTGGTGCACTTGTATCGCCATCTAGTGTCTATAAGCTATCAATGCAGATCTGTAACAGCCAAAAGTTAGATTTTTTTTCTTTTTTGGTAATTTTTATATTCGTTTAAATATTACCGGACACACACTGTTCACCATGATGAGAAAATAAAAATTTAGCTGCCACAGGACAAAGGAAAAAATAATTCTGAGTCCGTGCCTAGTAAGTACTGGGTTGAGTTGTAGTTAACAACAAGCAAATGTTTCTTTTTCTTCTCTTCTCTCTCTCTCTCTCTCTCTCTCACTCTCTTTTTAACAGTATAGGACAGAATAGGCCACGACAATAGTTTTGGAGATTGGGCATTAAAATATTCTGGAAGCAGGAGTGCCTGGGTGGCTCTGTCAGTTAAGCATCCTACTCATCCTGATCTCAGTTTGGGTCTTGATCTCAAGGTCATGAGTTCAAACCCCGTGTTGGATTCCACACAGAGCATGAAGCCTACTTTTTTTTTTTTATGATAGTCACAGAGAGAGAGAGAGAGAGAGAGAGAGGCAGAGACACAGGCAGAGGGAGAAACAGGCTCCATGCACTGGGAGCCCGACGTGGGATTCGATCCCGGGTCTCCAGGATCGCGCCCTGGGCCAAAGACAGGCGCCAAACCACTGCGCCACCCAGGGATCCCCGAAGCCTACTTTTTTAAAAAAAGATTCTGGGGCCAGTTTGGCAGGAAGTGTGGAATGGGAATAAGAAAAACTCATAGCCTTTTAAAGCCCAAAGGAACTTGAGAAATGGAAATTACCATCTCATCTTAGAGATAGAGAAGCCGAGGATGGGAGTAGGAAAGCACTTCCGCAAGGTCACACAGCTGTGGAGCAGCAGAGTGGGGTTTAGACCACTGCCTACCCAGTATGATTAATGTTCTTTTTTTAACCTGCATGTATTCTAGAATAGGGATGGAGAGGGGCAAACAAAGAATATAAGAATTTCAAGGCTACACATTTGAAAAAAACCCAGCAAGTCATTTTAAAGAGTTTTCAATATTAAGTAAATTCAAGTCTAAAAGATTTTATAATTTAAGTAAGAGAGGGGGCACCTGAATGGCTCAGTGGTTGGGCGTCTGCCTTTGGCTCAGGTCATTATCCTGGGGTCCTGGGATCCAGTCCCGCCCAGGGGTCCCTGCAAGGAACCTGTTTTTCCCCCTGCCTGTGTCTCTGTCTCTCTATAAAGCTATAAATAATAGCTTTAAAATAATAATTTAAATAAGAGGATTCAGTTTTAAATAGGAGGAATTCTCTCTGTTCATTGGTGTGGGTTTCAAAGGTTAGGCTTTTTTTTTTTTTTTTTCCAATTAAGATTTATTTATTTATTTATTTTAGAGAGAGAGAGCTGAGGGAGAGCGAGAGCTTTCATGTGTGAGAGTTGCGGAAGGGGCACAGGGAGAGAATCTTCAAGCAGACTCCTCTCTGAGCCACTGAGCCCAGAGCCCAGAGCCCAAGGTGGGACTCCATCTCAAGACCCTGAGGTCATGACCTGAGCTGAAATCAAGAGTCAAGTGCTTACCCAACTGAGCTACCCAGTCACCCCAAAGGCATATTTACTTTTTAATCTACCCGTAGCCTCCAGAAATCAAGAGTGCATGAGCCTCTGTCTCACCTTTTGAGAGATCAAGGTTTGTTTCAAGATTGGCCTGAAGCCTATTCAAGCTGGGGTCTACCACCCCCCAGATTCACATCCTCTGATGCACGCATATTCTTGTTCCTTTAGTCTAGGGGATGCAAACAAACGAGAAGTGAGATTTAAGGGGTAACAGGCTTGAAGGAAACAAGGCGATACACCAGAGAGAGAGATTTAAATAGTGCTAGAGTAAGCTCGCGTGTCTCAGGGAGGTTGTCAGTAAGCCCAGCTGCTTGGTGCCTTAACAAGAGGCAAGAAGCCAAGTCTAGGCTGTAAGCGTATTCCTGTCCTCCGTGTCAGCAGATAACACAGCTAGTGTTATTGTTCTGTTCTGGCAGCTGTCGGCTGAAACATTGTGGGATGCCACACTTGGCCCAAAGGCGGATGGTACAGCAACAGATTTCTCTTAGGAGAGAAAAGAAGAATGTTGCATCCTGTTCTTCGTAATATTCAAGACGATAGCACATCTAGCTCCACCATGGGTAGATCGGGACTTGATAACATGTGTCTGAGCCTCTGTTTCCTGTTCCCTACCTTCACACACCCCCATAGCTGAATGCTGTAGAGGATATCCTCAAAAGGACAATTACAATTTTGGAATAATGTGTTCACTTCCCATATCCTTACCTTCTAACACATCCTTAAGTGTCCTCTCCCTTGGAGCAGAGAGAGCTTTTGTGCTGACTGTCTCTCTTATCAGGGAGGGAATGAGCTCATAAACGTAAATTAAAATGCCGTACACTCATCATGTCACATGCCCCAGGGACTCCTGCATTATGATCCTCACGGTAATAGCTACTGTTTATGGGGGGCCAGCCATCAAGAACCCACAACAGTTACCAACCCTCTTCTGGCTCTGCCTGATGGCTGGGTGACGTCAGACAAGAGGCTTGATGTCTCTGAGCCAGGGTGAAATGAGGATAAGAAGACCTGCCTCCCAGGTTTGTTGTGCAGATTAAACACTGTGATGTGTATAAGACCCTGAGCACATCGTCCGGCCCTAGGTGCATGCTAATGAAATACCAGTAGTCTCCATGACAGCAGCAGAAGTAACTGCACTTGTCATTCGAAAGTGGAAGTGGAAGCATAAAGAAGTTACAAAAGATCCCCAAAGATTGGAATTCATTCTACTTCTGAAACCTTCACTCTTCTCACCAGGCAGGTGTAGGTGAAAATCATCACTTGTTATAAATATGCATATTAATAATGTGAGGATTTCAGCATTTGCTGGGGGAGATAGGGTGGTGGAATGGAGGCCTGAAAATAGTACCACAGGGTTTTGTGGGTTTTTTTGGGTTTGTTTGTTTGTTTGTTTGTTTGTTTTTTACCACAGGGGTTAAAAAAGAACATGCCGGTATCTTCTGCGATACAAGGTTCAGTTCCTGGCACCCTTTCATTCATGCCACTTGGGTGTATTCAGTGCTTATGTGTCCAGCACAGTGCCAGGTACCTGAGATACAAAGTTGAATTCAAGACAATCTCTGGACACGAACACATGCAAACACCCATACTCAAAATCATACCAATGGAAGGCAAAGACTAAAAAGTTCTAGATTCTTGAGCGCTGCCTTTTACAGCTGTATTCAGCTTTGGGGCCTACATAGGGCACCTATGTTTTCAACAAACCACTTAACCTCAGGGTGGCCTCTGTTTCCATATCTACAAAATGAACCTGTCTCCCTTTATAGAGATACAATGACTGATGGCAAAATAAAGATAAAACACAGCTGCCAAATCTTTAGAGACATACCAGGCAATAACTTGCTATGTAAGAAACAGAGCAAGAAGGCAGCACACAGCAATCTTGCTAACATAACGCCTTGCAAGAAAAAATTTGGATTAGGTCTGCATAACCTTCAAGTGAGAAGGCGAGGCCCTCTGCACTCACCCGCTGCAGCCTTGGATTCACCTACAAGTTTTACATAACAGCAAATGTTCGGTGTAGTCATTTCTCCTGGTCCCTCCTGAAAATACTCGAACTATACTCTCATAAAATACATATATTAGCTAAAGCTGTTCATATCACCGTGATGCCTCTGAATGAAAGTCTGTAGAATAAAGTTCTTCCAAGGGAACTGTCATTTTAAGATCTGAACTCTAAAAAATTTTTATGCTGATCTGAACAGAAAGTATTGCTATTCAAGTATGGGGTGGCATTATTGACTGTATTAGCAGGAACTAAAGTTTTCTATGTGAACATGTGATGGTGGAAAGAGGGTACACATTTCTGTGGTAGATATGGGTGCATATCCTTTTAGACTCCATTCATTTTTTTAAAGATTTTATTTATTTATTCATGATAGACACACAGAGAGAGAGAGAGAGGCAGAAACACAGGCAGAGGGAGAAGAAGCAGGCTCTATGCAGGGAGCCCGACGTGGGACTCGATCCCTGGTCTCCAGGATTGTGCCCTGGGCCAAAGGCAGGCGCTAAACCGCTGCGCCACCCAGGGATCCCTTTTAGACTCCATTCAAAACAGAATTATTTTTATTTTATTTATTTTGGTGGAGGGAGTCAGCAGAAGAGGGAGAGAGAGAAAATCTTAACACAGACTCCACACCTAGCGCAGAGTCCGAAGCGGGACTCAATCTCGCAGCCCTGAAATCATGACCTGAACCAAAATTAGAAGTGGGATGCTTAACCTACTGAGCAACCCAGACACCCCTGGACTTCCCTTCAAAACTGGGAAGTTTTTCTGGAGCACATGGTCAAAGTTAGGAGTGCACAATTTGGCCACGAAGTTGTGTAAAGACAACCCACACACATATGTGCTTTGAAATTGTGATCTTAGCAACGTGGAACACAGACTGGGTGGGAAGTGAGGGGGAAAATAGAATATAGCTGCCCAACTCTCCAGCAATTGATTCCAGCAAATACACAAGCAGTGTTTTAGAAATAGCTATAAAAAAAAAAAAACTACTACTCTTACCTTACCTCTCCTTACACTCTTACCTCTTACCTACCCTTACCTCTACTCTTACCTCTACTCCTACCTCTCCTTACACAGTCCTTTCCCTAGAAATCTGTTTACTTATGTTGTATTATTTGTTCTATGATGCTTATTACATGTGTTACATTACACATGTTGGCTTAGTCCTTTTTTTAAAAGATTTTTATTTATTTATTTTTAATGAGAGACAGAGAGAGGCAGATACATAGGCAGAGGGAGAAGCAGGCTCCCTGCAGGGAGCCTGATGTGAGAGTCAGTCCCAGGACTCTGGGATCATGACCCGAGCCAAAGGCAGACACCCAACCACTGAGCCACCCAGGTGTCTCTGGCTTAGTCTTTATTGTGTTTGCTATGTATTATGCAATATATCTCTTGGTAAAGAAGTAGTGTTAATTTATAGGCCAGTAATTGTCGGCCTTTTATCTCCTACACAGGAAACCCATTTTTCAAATGACACCTTTGTCATCATTCCAAAATATGCAACAGATTCAAGCAGTATCAAAACAGGACAAAGTGGGATCCCTGGGTGGTGCAGCGGTTTGGCGCCTGCCTTTGGCCCAGGGCGCGATCCTGGAGACCTGGGATCGAATCCCACATCGGGCTCCCGGTGCATGGAGCCTGCTTCTCCCTCTGCCTGTGTCTCTGCACCGCCTCTCTCTCTCTCTCTCTCTCTCTCTCTCTCTCTCTCTGTGACTATCATAAATAAGTAAAAATTAAAAAAAAAAAAAACAGGACAAAGTTAGGTCTTAAGTTCAAAAACACTTGTTTATTTTTTAAAAAGCAATTTTAAAAAACGCCTGCATGGCTTAGTGGTTGAGCATCTGCCTTCGGCTCAGGCTATGATCCCGGGGTCCTGGGATCGAGTCCCACATCAGGCTTCCTGCAAGGAGTCTGCTTCTCCCTCTGCCTGTGTCTCTGCCTCTCTCTATCTCTCATGAGTAAATAAATAAAATCTTTAAAAAAAAAAAAAAAAAAGAATTGTCAGAAATTGCAATACTCTGTCGCTGGTCTCTAGAATGCATTTTTTTCTGAATAGCTTTATACATGCATATGGAATTTATTAATCACCCTGTAGCAACTTGCAGGAATAGAGCTTGAAAATCCCAGAAAAGAGCATATGTTAGAATCAGGCAGCTTCAGGTTTAGAAGAGGTACATACCAGCTCTAGGATCATGAGCTAATCACTGTACCTCTCCTAGGGTGTTCTCCTCATGTGTATATTAGAAATAAAAATATCTACTCTGCAGGATTGATGTAAGGATTAGAGATAATGTTCTGAAAGTGCTCGGAATACAGCAAATGTTCAATAAGTAATGGGCAATGTGATTATATTCATGCTTGGTTCCATCACCTCCTCTGCCCCTCTTCCCGCCCCTTTCTGTGCCTACGCTATGGGTCTGTGTGTATGAGTGGAGGGAAGGGTATCACATTACTCATTCATGCTGGTGAGGTGACTCGTCCCTTTTCTGAAAGTGCTTCTTCCTTCACGCAGGGGAATGGAAGAAAGGAAAAGGATGCTGGAACTCTAAGCACATTTGTCCTTGGAGATGGACAATTAGTTGATTTAAAAACATACTCTCTGGCCTTAGAAAGTAGCTACACCTTTCAGAGGATGATGAATGGAGGAAAGCAAATGAACAGGCTGGCTCGTTCAAAATATCTCACATCATTTTGCAGTGATTCAGCACAGTCACTTTGGTGTAGCAATTGTTTGTAAAAGGCATTTTTCATAATGAAGTCCAAACATGTCATTCTCATAGGTTGAAATGAATCTTACCAGTGGCATCTGCAGATGGGGCACAGCAGGAAGACAGAAGGACAATGACCAAACAACAAATGGAACAATTTAGTTCAAGGATCAAAATTGAATTTTTATTAGAAGACTTGAGGAGTCAAAGCTGAGGATTTCATGTAGGCTCTGAAATACCACTTGGTATACAGAGCACTTTTCCCTGCTTTTTTGAGTGATTTGCAAGAAATCCACAGGGCAGGGATCATTTGTTATTCATCTTTCTATCCAACCAATAGCACAGGAACTCGTATTTTGAAGGTGCTTATTACATATTTGTTGAATTTAATTGCAGGAGCAAGAGTGTTTCTTCAGTTGGCCCAATACAATGATATGTTAAGAAGCTGATGGGATCATATTGGAATGAGCTGTTGGTTGGGAATATAAGGCGGTCGATTTCAGTTTCTTTATCAAAACATTGAGTTTTCCATGCTGGGAGGGACCTGTTCATTCGGTCGAGTCCCACAGAAATCAACTGCCTGCAAAAAACAGACTTTTGGAACTCAGCACTACAGATGGGTCATGTGTGTACCCAATTTGGAGTCAAATTGGAATGAAAAAGAGAAGAGCCATTAAAAGGAACACCCCAGCAAGAGCAAGAGATGACAAAGTTTCTAGTTTCAAAATTTCATTGATGGCAGTTTCTTAAAATATCCATGTCGGTGCCTGTGTCCAAACAAATGAATAAAATTAAGAAATTAAACTGACCCTGACTGCCAGACATTTTCACACATGTTATGTCTTCCACTTCCTATAGCAATTTTCAGCTGTTGGCATCACATGGAGAATAAAAGAGCCATCAAGAGGTTGAGTTATTGGCAACAGGTCACACCAAGCCTGTCTGATCCCAGAGCCCCCTTTTAAGTCCACGAAACTTACTCAGCCATATGGTTCCTTTTATTAAATATCCTCAATCTATGTGCAATATTTGCACTTGGCATCACATGGTGCAAGAATGCATTCCTAGCACAGATCACCACTATATTCTAATTCTGATTCTGTGCCTGGCACCAAGTAAGCACTCCATAAGTATTTGTCCAAGGACTATTAGAATTAAGAAGTGAATGAACGAATGAATGGATACATAAATAATGAACGAAGGAATAACTACCAACTGGGACAAGGGTATCCAGAAATTTTGGCTGGTACAGCAAGAGTCTGATCTGATGTGGCATTTACTTCTGAAATGTTGGTTCTAAACAGGAGAATGATTTCAGAGATGAAAGATAAAAAGTTGGCATCTCAGCATTGGAGAATTAGTCCTTCATGAATCCAAAAGGATGAGTAATACAAATTTATATGTTTATGTTCCAGAATTTAGAAGCTTTTAGAAATAAGAAACTGCTCTTGGGATAAGACTCTCCCCCAGAACAATAAAAAAAATTTAAGTGCCTAGATGCTGCAAAAAAATATGATTTACTTAAAAAAATAACTTGAAAAGATACTAGACAGTTCTAATCTAGCCATTTTATGTGTTAGTCACTCGCACCCACCCCCCAAAATGTGTGTGGAGTGGAGTTAGAAGGCCTGGTAACGGGTGACCTATGCAGACACGCATACCGGGCACAGGTTTTAAGTGTTGACAACACAGAATTCAAATGTGAGTTGAGAAACATCACTGTGCCACATCATGCAAATGTGCACTGCTTCTGCCAAAGAAATTGTATGTTACCTTTATAGACAACGATCTGAGCCTCAAACACATCTCACTATTACCCTAGGGTCTCTTGAAATGACAGGCCGGTTTGCAGTGTGTGGTTCCAATGGCTGCCAGAGGATATCAGGCAATTGTCTGAAATGGAGCCAGGGTCATACATCTTCCTGGGATATCTGATTGCCATTCATCAGGAAAAAGAATGCCTATGAACCAATGGAGTGACACAGAAAAAAAGATTTATGTATCTGTTAGAAACTGGATTCAGGGATCCCTGGGTGGCGCAGAGGTTTGGCGCCTGCCTTTGGCCCAGGGCACGATCCTGGAGATCCGGGATCGAATCCCACATCGGGCTCCCGGTGCATGGAGCCTGCTTCTCCCTCTGCCTGTGTCTCTGCCTCTCTCTCTCTCTCTCTCTCTGTGACTATCATAAATAAATAAAAAAAATTTAAAAAAAAGAATTAAAAAAAAAAGAAACTGGATTCAATGTGGTGTCTGTTGACCAGCTCCTTGAATTTTTCACATGTTTAAAATGAGATTTTGCAAATAGTTATGTTGTTGAAGTGCCATCGTACTGGACACAGAAGCTAAGATAACCCCTAAATGGGATATTGGATAAAAATCATAAATTAAGATGAAAATATAGATAAATGGGTTAGGGATGAAGAAGTGATGGATTTCTTATCTACGCCTAAGTGAGTAAGCAAATGCACTCCTTATGCTGCCATTTTGCCTGTGAGTATTTACGTCTATAAGTGTAAAGAAAGAAATTGCCCAATGAAAGTAACCAATAAAGTCCAGGTTGAGAACATCAATGCCTCAGCATAATAACTCCCTCCTTCCAAAATAGTTCACTTGCAAAGCCACTGGCTAAGCAGAGCCAATGCAGAGTCCTTCCCCGGACACCCAATTAGTAACAACAGCTGATGCTGCGAGAGCCCAACAAAATTCCCTTTCCTGCTTCATGTCTTTGATCTTCATTCATTCACTCATATATTTACATATCTATTTGTACAAAGAACTATGTTAGACACTGTAGGAGATGCAAAGATCAATCAGACATGAGTTTTGCCCTCAGCAAGTTGATAATCTGTAAGCACTCTATGTCTGATGTGGAGGCTGGTTACCACAGCATGAAGGAGGAGGTAGCGATGGCTGTGGAAGGATCCAGAAGAAGTTCCATGAGGGAGGCACGGAGCAAACCAGAACGAAGCCATTTTTTGAAATGCTGAAGAACACAATGCCTAGCACAAAGTGCCCATTAATAAATTATAGATGGACTAAAGAAAGTGCCACCTTGCATCACTACACATTTATGGGGCACTTATTTAGAATGCATTTAGAACTGCCCCAAACTGGGCTGATTCATTAGAGTCCCAATGGTCTCAGAAATATTTTATATGTGGATATTAATGTGAACCCATTACAGCACTAGGCCCTATAGCTAATTTATATTTGGTTCTCAGCCAACAAGGACGAATAGCCATTTGAGAGGTCCTTCCGAATTATTTATTTACTCTACCAGGTCCCTCCGTCTGCCATTACTTTTGTGCCACTGGACAGCGGTTCAAGATTGCTGACAGAGGGTGTATAAGTGACAGTGCTAGGATTCTACAAGGGATCAAGGAAGAACTTGCATGGCAGCAAGCAGGCTTCACTGCAACAGCCCCAAACTCCTCCAAGGAGACAGTCTAAGAAACCCAGAGCAGCAGACAGATGCCGCCTGGCAGTAATCCTTGGACATTCTGCAGGGCAGCATAAGCCTCACCACTGCCTGGAAAGATTGACCAACAACAGTATTGAGGATAAAAAAGAAGAAATGTTAGGCCAGAGGCACATCACAGCTTCAGGAGACTAAAAGAGAAAGGACAATTGCCAAAGTATGACAGCAGCTGCACATCCTCACGGTATCATGAGGCAATAATCACGTAGAGCACCAACTGAACTAACACGACTATTTCCAAGAGCAGGTTCCCACAATCCACGGGATATGCCTGTCGTTAAAACTGGGGAATGGAGGTGGAGGAGGATCCAAAACACTATTTCTATTTCAGATACCCCACAAGCCCTGTAATTAAGGATATCCTTAGGGTTTGGGAAAGTAGACTCTCTGTAAGGAACAGCAGTTCTTTAAGACAATTGTGTAACAGAGGAGATCTAATTAAAGAATAGGAGTTACTTTTGTTTGGCACCAAAGGACAACCTCAGAGTAATTTTGGTTACCTTTCTTACTACAAAAAAAAAAAAAAAAAAAAAGTTCACCTGATTTATTAACCTAATATTCACAACTTTGGGATGGAAAGGGAAAGAAACTTACAAATAAATACTGAAATAAAATTTAAGGGCTAAAAACAACGATTTCCTATGCAGGGAAACATTAGGGCATCATGGTTCCAAGTGTGGGCTTTGGGATCGGGCTGTTCTGGGGCCGAATTCCAGCTCCATCATTTACAATTTGGGAAAATTACATTATTACTCTAGTCAAAGTTTTCTCATCTGTAAAACTGGTAATAATTATTATTCCTTATTAGAGATTTTGTGAGGACTAAATAGGAGAATGCATATAGAGTGCTTAGTTCATCACCAAGCCCATAGTGAGTGCTCAAGAAATGTGGCTTTTCTTAATGATTCCCCACTCCCACCCCAAATTGTTTTAGATTATCCATTGCCTAGGTCAGAGGGTAGAGAGGTACATCATTAAGCTTACCCAGCTCTCTCTCTGGATCCCTCGAGGGTTTGAAGGGAATGAAGCAGAGCAGTCACACAGATTACTTCAGGGTACGCAGCCTCTTACTGAGATATTTTGGGCAGGTCAGAGGGCACCATATGGCAGTGCTGTCATGCTCCTTGTCTGAAGAGCACAGTCTCTCCCTACACGCCAAATTTGTTAGTGTCTCCATCCCTGGTCCCATGAAACCCCAGCTCTTGCTCCTCATTTGTTAGATGTCACCTGTGCCAGCATGGTTTCTTGTACACAAAGATGTTTGGGCAAAAATCTGCACATCTTTAAAGTTCTCTTCCTCCCAGCTACGTGCTTTGCATTGTTGGCAAAATTCAGTCTCAGTGGACTATTATGACAATACAAATGGCTCCACAATCTAAATGTTTGGCTTTGGCCTCTTTTCAATTTCTGTATACCTACTGGCCTTCTTCACAAAGACCTACCACATCTCACACTCAGGGCCAAAGCCAAATCTGTTTACCACTTCCGTCCATTATGTTCCACCAAATTTTTCTCTGAGTTAATGCCATCACTGGCCTTTCTGTACTCTCCAAGTGAAAACCCAATACCTCTCCTCCCCTTTCCATCAGTGCCTGATCTCCAATAATTAAACCTATCCACTTTATCTCTTCTCTAATTCTTTCAGGTATCTCTTCTTTTCCAGTTTCCCTTGTCCTGACCTTCTTTACTGTTTACCCAAATTAGCATATTCAAGAAATAATTACTGAGCATTCTCTGTGAACCAGGTGCAGCAGAGTGTTTGTGTTGGGGACCCCGAGATGAACAAGGTAGACAAGGTTCTTGCCCTCACAAAACTTCCATTTTAGGCAAGGAATACAGATCTTGAACAAGTAAACAAATAAATGAGCAAGATAATCTCAAATAGCAATATGGGTTATAAATAAAATAGAACCAGATGATTTGAAAAGAATGTCTTGTGCTGGGAGTGTAGAGACAGAGAAGAGGGTGAGGGACTAGAGGTTGGGACTGTTTGAGGAAGTAATATTTGAGCAGAGGCAAGAAGACAGCCATGTAAAATTCTGGGAACAGCATGCTTTAAATAGAAGGAATGGCACAAACAAAGGCTCACATGTCTGAGGTCAGACTAAGCTTGTGGCTTGTTCAGGGAATCAAGAAAGCCAGCGAGCTAGAACCAGTGAGCAGAAATGAGAGTATAGGTCTGAGAAGCAAATGGAGGCCAAACTGTCCTGGGTCTCATGCACCACTGTAGGAGCATGAATATCATTCTAAGGATGATGGCAAGTCATTTGTTTTTTTTTTTTTAACAAATAGGATTCACATTTTATTACATATTTTATTAAAAGTGTGCAATCTAGGGACACCTGGGTGGCTCAGTGGTTGAGCGTCTGCCTTCAGCTCAAGGCATTATCCCGGTCCCAAGATGGAGTCCCACATCGGGCTCCCTGGAAGGAGCCTGCTTCTGCCTCTGCTTGTGTCTCTGCCTCTCTCTGTGTATCTCTCATGAATAAATAAGTAAAATCTTTAAATATATATATACTGTATTATTAGCTTCAGAGGTAGAGTTCAGTGATTCATCAGTTTTATATAACAAACACCCAGTTGTTATCATATCATATGTCCTCTTTTAATGCCCATCCCCCTATTATCCCATCCCCCACAGGCTTCCCCTCCAGCGACCCTCAGTGTTTCCTATGGTTAAGAGTCTCTCAATGGTTTGTCTCCCTCTCTGATGACTTCTTGTGATAAGTCACTTGTATTTTAAAAGTTGTCCTCGGTTTTCTGTGGGGGTAATGGATTAGAAGGGAGCAAGACTGGTTGTCTGGCAATGAGCTAGATAAACAGTACAGGGATCTGGGTGACAGATGCTGGTGGCTGGACTGGGTTTGAGAGAGGATAAATGAGGAAGAACAGGGAAGGCTTTGCTTGCGAGGTGCAGATACTGATGGCAGTATGACCGTATGGATCTGCTAGTGTTCTCCTTCCTTCCAAGCTTTTTCACCTCAGTTTATTCAGCACAAAGCTCACAGAGCCATCCTCCCAAAGATGCCATTGTTTGCCCGCATAGCTTAATTGGTTCTCTATTGCTTTTAGAATAAAGTTTGCAGTTCTGGGTGTAGACTCAAAGCCCTATGCTACCTGGACTCAAGTACTTTGGAGATACAAAAAGAGGCTTACAAGGGAAGAGACCAGAGTTACCAAGGAGTTCAGAAGCCCTGAGCTAAGTCATTTCACAAACAGCACTTTGCAGAGGAAGTGGTGTCAGATCTCAGTTTGCACAGAACCAGCCTTTATAACTCCTTAACTGCTCTTAGTCTGACAGGCTCTGTGTTAAATGAAAGAGTCGCCATGCATTGACCAGTGGTGATGCTTTAACTTCCAAGGGAAGAAATAAGGCAGTTTTAGGAACCAGAAAAAGAAAATTAAGGAAGCCCTTAGAATACATGTAAATCGAGGAATGGATTAATTTTGTTATGATTCTTGGTTTCATTCATTCCCCTGACATATAATATCCAATTATAGTGCAACTGAACTATAAAATTAACCTCACAACAAAATTTAGTGGTCAAGTGAACTATCAAAAGAGAAACCGTGACAGAATAGAATAAAATCATGGCTCACATTGAACCTATGAGTTCCTTTCCTTTCCGCCCTAAGCAAGCATTTCTTGGAAATTGAAAATTCACGAGGATGATGAAAGCTGACTGAAGTCACCGGTACTAACAATCCAGAGGAACAGAAGAGGGCAGTGTTACCACAGACTCTTGCATGGCCTTGAGGCACTGAGAAACGGCTCATCGCCCCAGTAACCCTGCTGACTTACCTACCATCTCAGAGTGGGTCTCCGTATCAGTTTCTTGTTTCTTTCCACTGGCTAAGTCTCGAGCCCAGAAACAAAGTTAGCAATGAAGTCCCCCCTCGGTCTGCCACCTTGCTGCGTCCTGCTAAGCCCAGTGAGAAAGTGACTGCTTCCCCCTGTGGTCTCAAAGAAATACAAACCCCGCTCTATATGTACATTAGTTCTTGTTTTGTCTTTTACAGAACACATGGTGAAAAAATTCACCTGACCGGATGAGAAAAACACTTTATATTTAAAATGTTATCATCAGACAGGCCCTAAGGATTTTATTTTATTTTATTTCTTTTTGTACTGCTAGGAAAATGGATAGATTCAGCTATCCACCCAGGGACTTACTCAGAAACATTCACTGAGTAGTTGGTTCAATGCAGAAAAAGGAAAAACAAGAGTCCCCCCCCTCGAGACAACTTAGCAGACAAGTGTAGAGATAGCTCTGTGTGGGGAAGGGCTGGCAAGCACTCCCCAAAGACAGGGAAACATTCTTGAAGGCATCTGAGGAAGAACTCAGCTGCCATCTCCAGAGTTCCCGTGGTGGAACGGGAGAGAAATTAGAGGAAATATCCTAGCTAGAAAGCTTTATAATTGCACCTTAAAGGACTGTAGGATCTAGAAGGAAAGGTACTGTGCAGAAAGAAAAAAAAAGTTAAAAGAATATGTGCATGTGTGTGCAAGTGTGTGTGTAAGCAGGAGAACAGGGCTAGGAAAGAACAGAGGATGATCCAGTTTGGCTAGAACAGAAGGTACCTGTGGAGGGAAGGTGTGAGAGCTGTTTGGACTGACAAATATCACCGATGAGTAGTCGTTGAGAGTTTCTGAGTGGCATGACAGGGACAAGTTTCTCAACAGCAGCCATTCCCACAAAGGAATCAAGGGCTCGTGCACCCTTGTCACCCTGTTTCCCTTCTGACCTCTCCCAGAAGGCTCCCACCATTCGGGTCCATTGAAGGCTGTGGCTTTGGCATCAAAGTTCTAACATTTAACCTTTTGCAACACTTTTGGAAAATATTTTCCCCTCCTCGTTCTGATCATGGAGGAAAGAGGAATAAAGGTAAAAGATTCTCTATGACCATCTGGCAAAGTGAAGGAATGCACACAGTTAGTGCAATGATATTGAGTGACAATCAGCGAGGCTCACCTAAAGCAGAGAATGAGGATGCTTTAAGTGTGCTGTTGAGTCCCTGTGTCCATCCATCCATCCATCCATCCATCCAATCCAACAAATATCTGTTGAGCATATTCCATGTGCCAGGCAGGCATTGCTCTGGCATTAGGGACACAGCAGTGAACCCAAAATAGCCAAAGCTCCTCCTTTGTGGAGTTTACATTCTAGACAATAAGCAAATAAACATATCAGGTGTTAGATGATGATGAGTACAAGGTGAAAAAGTGAGGCAAGTAAGATATCAATTACCAAGTTGCAAGGGAGAGGTGTCAGTAGCAAAGAGGGCAGGGGGGATAAGGAGAGAGGTAGGAGAAATGGGCACTTTGTTGGTAGTTTAAGCCTGAAAGGCTTCTTTCCTGGTAGGTGAACCACGGTTCATAATGATATTCAACAATCAATACTAATGGTAATAGATATAATAGTAATGCCTATTACTATATCTTTAAAGGCTGCCACTGTGCTAAGCATTATTTCATGTATTTTTCACAATTAACCAATAAATATCATTAGTGGGATACTTCTGGTGCGATGGAAATGGAGGGGAAGAAAGGAAGGAGGGGAAGAAGGAGGAAAAAAAGGAAAGGAAAGGAAAGGAAAGAGAAGAGAAGAAAAAAAGAGAAAGAGAGAAATCAAGGCTCAAATAAATAACATAGCTTGCCCAAGTCATCCTTTTCATATATACAGTGCATGGATTTGAATGCAGACAGTCTGACTCCAGAGACTGCACTCTTAACCCAGACACTGGATTGGGGTACAGAGATAAATAAGTCGTGGACTCTGTCTTGGAATTGCTCATAGTCTGGTAAGAGAGACAGACTCATAAACAAATAATCCTAGAACAGTGATAGGAGCTATCATCGAGGTATAATAGAGTTAAGGAGACACAGAGGAAAGAGTGACTAAGTGCCTGACCCGGGGGGCGGGGGGTGGGCAGTCATCAAAATGCAGACATTTGTGTTTATGTAATTCACTGCTCTCTCTGGGCCGACTTAGCCACAACGAATCTGCAGTTCCTTCCAAAGTCTCTTTCCGGTGGATTTCCCCAGTCTGCCTTCACAGGTTGTGGTTTGTCAGCCTCATCCTGCACGCAGTAAGTGGTTCTGACACAGGGGCCACATGAAGTCTTTAGAACCATTCTGGAGAAGGGAGAAAAAGAACCAGATAGCAATTTACCATTATTACCCTCAGAAAAGGGTGAGGAACGTGAAGTAAATGAAATCAGGTGAAGTAAAATGAGATGACCATGCCATGTTATGATGGAGGAGGAAAGGGGAGAGGATGCTGGCTACCCATCTGGAAAGGCCAAAGGCCATGTGCATTTGTGCAAGCAGCTGACAACACAGATACACAGACAGGAAAACTGTATTCCATTACCTAGCAGAGTTTGCCTTAAACATCCCGTTCTTAACCTTGTCCATGTATGAACTTCACAAAATTTGCAAATCCCCTGAAATTGTGTATAAAACTTTACGTACCTGTTGTGCATTTTCTAGAGATTACTAAGTTCATACACATTTCAAGAGTATGTGTCCCCCCCACAAAGAGATTCAGACCTATTATGCATTAAATACTTTCAGACCTGTTTCTCCAATAGATTTAAGTATAATACAGTCTTAAATATAGGCATAATTAAGAAGGCCTGAAAAGCCTAAGTTAATGCATTGATACACTATTGTTAGACATCATATTCATCAAAATTCTTGCAAATTAGTGTTGCCACTAGGTCCCCACACATGAGTATAAGGCCTTAACATGACTTCAAGGCTTGTCCTTGATTCTGTTGTGTATGGTTGACCTTTTATCTTTCTTTTTTTTTTTTTTTTAAGATTTTATTTATTTATTTACAAGAGAGAGAAAGGCAGAGAACACAGGCAGAGGGAGAAGCAGGCTGCATGCAGGGAGCCCAATGTGGGACTCAATCCCGGGACTCCAGGATTACACCCTGGGCCCAAGGCAGGCGCTAAACTGCTGGGTCACCCAGGGAGGGATCCCCTCTTTTGGCACTTCTGTGTAGGAGGATTAGCTCTTGAAGGCTACAGTGTAGTATTGGTTTTCAACCTTTGTGTGTTGCCGGGAAGGAGGGCAGTATTTGGGAAAGTTTCACGTCACTTATCTGGTGTTTTCAAGTCACACACAACATCCCATCCATCCCTTCTCTACCCCCTACCCCTATGCCAGCCCTTTACTGATGCTGCCCAATGACAAATGTGCCACAGACTTAAATGTCCTCTTTACAAACCATCGGCCTGGTTACTTTTGGTTAACTGTCCTTTAGAGGTTAAGAAAAAAATTATATAGGATGAGAAAGCTCACCTCCAGGATGCATAACTCTAAAGTGCACAAAAAATGGACTTTTAAAACTAACTTTATATTCTCATGGGCCAGCTATTGGAAGGCACAAGGAAAAAGAAAATCTAAGACGAGACTTTGGCCTTGATGATTCCCCATTGCTAGATAACAGTGAGTCTGGGAGTGATGCAAGGCAAGTATTACTAGCTTTTCAGAAGTATCAAAGAAGAATTTGTAGAAAAGGATCACATTGACAGAAAATGCCAGATGATAGCTTAAGATTTGGGCAAGTTCATTATCAATCGAAACATTTGCCTAACCTCTTCTACATCAAAGCAGCCTTGCTGTTGTGTTAAGGAGCAAGAAACCTATAAGGATGGTAGATGATTAGAGCCTGATGAAAAGCAAGTGCAGGTGTGTAATGCATGCATAAGACTAGCAGCATGCATAAGCTAGACTCAGAGGGAAGAGTGCTGTGTACTGAGCCAATCACATCCACTTCCGGTGGGGCTGAAAGGGTGGCTAGGGAAGCAATGACTTGTGCAAATTAACTGTTCATGAAATCACAGCCTGAGGTACCATAGCTGCTGACAAAAATATTATAAACAAGCTACTAGTTGGCTCTCCTCCCCTCATCCTTTCAGCCCAATTAGAGGCAGCCCAAACTAACCAGTAGGATAGTTTTTCAAGATAAAACCAAAACTTCTACAGAAGATTTAATTAACAACCTGACTTGTGTTATATGAAGCAATCCAGAGATCAGCTGCCAAAGGAGGAATTTAATAAACAAATAAGCAGTTACAAAGCCTACCTCCTGTTAGCCTTGGGTCATTAATGATTCAGTAAAGACATCTCATTTCACATCTTGGTCTATGTTCTGTTAGCAAAATTTAAATCTGAAGGAAAAGGGGAACCCAAGGGATATTTTATTATAGCTACAAAAATGAGCAACAGCTCTCTCTTTCTCTAAATTTTATATGAAGAAAACCTTGACATCACAACTGTTGTCAGAGACTTTAGAATAAGACTCTACTATTTTTCAATCTCTTCTGGTTTAAAAAAAGTTTTAAGAATGAGATGAAAACAAGGACTGAAATATCATTTGAAGTTATGCATTCAATATGCATAGTAACTATTATTACAATAATAGTAATATTACAATGCATTGAGCTGGGACAATGCATTATGTCATTGACAGGTAGAAAATCATCATGACTGGCTTGCAATATACATAGCTAACAGTCTGTAAAAAAGTGAGTCTAAAAAATAAAATGTCATTCATCAGATCTCTCTAATAAACATACAACGATTTGTGTTATATGAATTATTCTTTTATGTTTCTGTGCATATGGGATTTAAAAACTGAGAAGCTCTAAGGAGTCTTCTCACTATTGGATGAGTGATTATTTGACTCAGGTTCATCTCCCCCAGTGACATGGAATGCTCTGCAAGGTAAGAATCATATTCATTTTTGATCGTCACTGTAACCCATCCTAGACATCAGGCACAGTGCCTGGCACTTAAGAGGTGTTCAATAAACACATCTTGGTTGAGTGGATATATTGACATATCCCCATTCCAGTTTTGTTTCTTTCATTTTTCAGATGAGGCCAAGAAAAGCTAAAAAGCTCATATTACATACGCATCTAGAGTAAAATTGGCTCCAGAATGATCCTCGTCCTCCTTCCAGTTTATTAACTATTAATGAGAACTGCCAATTGGTGCAATTTTTTTATCACTCCGTTAAAGTATGACTATTCTTTTTTTTAAAAAAAATAGTTTATTTATTTATTCATGAGAGACACAGAGAGAGAGGCAGAGACATAGGCAGAGGGAGAAGCAGGCTCCCCGCAGGGATCCTGATGCAGGACTAGATCCCAGGATCCCGGGATCACGCCCTGAGCCAAAGGCAGATGCTCAACAACTGAGCCACCCAGGTGCCCCAAGTATGACTATTCTAAAGGAAAATATAAAATAAATCTTTTATCTTAATCATTGTTTGCAAGATATTAAGATTTAGCATATCTTTGGTATTTTGCCTCTGACACTTTGTTCTTTGGGAGTGACGTGAAGAAAAAAATGTCAACACTTGGAAGAGCACTTGGTATTTGCCTAAGCAAACTGGTTAAAACTCCTTTTGCTTTCTCTTAATAGGTGAAAAGTTTTAAAAGAAACTTTACAGCTATGTTTTTTTTGTTTCATTTTGCTTTTTAAAGATTTATTTTTTGAGAGAGAGAGCACACACCATTGGTAGAAGGGTGGAGGGAGAGAGAATCTCCAGCAGACTCTAAACTGAGCATGGAGCTCAATGCAGGGCTTGATCTCAAGACCTTGAGACCATGATGAAACCAAAAGCCACCCAGGTGCTCCAGCAGCTATGTTTATTTAAAAACTGCAAAACTAAAATGCTACTCAAGCTCTTCTAGTTACTGCTTATGATGGTTACTAATTCAGACTAGTAGTACAGATAATTTAAATTTTTTTTCAATCACATTCCCTTAGACTCTGAATAGGTATAGTCTATTTTTTAAAAAATATTTATTTATTTTAGAGAGAGGACAGAGAACATGAGCAGGCAGTGGGGCAAGAGACAGAGAAGCAGGCTTCCTGCTAGGGAGAGAGCCCAATGCGGAGCTCAATCCCAGGACTCCCGGGATCATGACCTGAGCCTAAGGCAAATGCTTAACCAACTAAGTCACCCAGGTGCCCTAATTTTTTCTTTTTTTTTTAACTAGGCTCCATGCTCAACCCAACTTGGGGCTTGAACTCACAACCCTGAGATCAAGACCTGAGCTGAGGGCAGCCCGGGTGGCTCAGTGGTTTAGCACTGCCTTCAGCCCAGGGCCTGATCCTGGAGTCCCAGGATCAAGTCCCACATCAGTCTCCCTGCATGGAGCCTGCTTCTCCCTCTGCCTGTGTCTCTGCCTCTCTCTCTCTCTCTCTCTCTCTCTCTGTGTGTCTCTCATGAATAAATAAAATCTTAAAAAAAAAAAAAGACCTGAGCTGAGATCAAAAGTAGGATACTTGACTGGGCCACCTTGCTGCCCCTCATTTTTTATAATCAGCATCTATCACAAATTTGGTACAATAGACAAATAGACAATAGCCTTTATGCATATTTATAGTCTATATAAGTTATATACTTATAAACTTTAGATGCTAGTGTAAACCTTAATTTTTAGGTGTAAGCTGTGTTGGCCAAATGAGAGTCCCTGATGTCTTTCCTCAAGTATCAGGAACTGAAATTTGTGAGCTTACAAGTAAATATGGAAAAGGACATAAACCACCACTAGGGGGCAAAATGAGCACAATATAAACATTCTACCGAAGTAAAATTCTAGAAACAAAAACATATGATTTCACTCATAGGTGGAATTTAAAAAACAAAACAAATGAGCAAAGAGGAAAAAAAAAAAAAAACAGAGGGAGAGAGAGAGGCAAGCCAAGAAACAGACTCTTAACTAACTATAGAGAACACACTGATGGTGACCAGAGGAGGGGGGGGGGGGGGGAGGGTTGGGGGAAAGAAGTGATGAGGGTGAAGGAGGGCACTTGTCCTCATGCAATGTATGGAAGTGCTGAATCACTATATTGTACACCTGAAACTAATATTATACTGTGTGTTAGCTGAAATTAAAATTTAAAAATTTTTTTAAAAGTCACCCTTTTATATCATGAAAAAAATAAGCAAACAGTAAATATATATTATTGAAGGTAGGGAAAGATTCTCTATTGTCTACAGAATAGTTATGCAAATAACTCTCCAAATAACTATACTTTACTCTATGAATAAAGTACTTGATTTAGAGATCATGTTTTTCGGAGGAATAACAGCAGGAAAGAAGCAGAATGCTTGATTAGTAATTGAACAGCATAGCGAAATGCGCATAAAAGACGATGTCTACAAAACCACAAGATACTAACCAACATATTCAGTCTTGATGTAGCACTTTACCCTTTACTAGATGTCAGGGTCTGATACACATTTAGAATTCTTTCACTTCTTCATTGCTACTACTGTGTATTGGTCTCTTCGATTGCAAAAGAAAATGTATGCTCTTCTTTTTCCCCCTTATATCCCATTGGGAAGTGGTAGTTTTAAAATGTGAAAAATCTTTTTGACAGCCTTCTTTCAAAAGCTGGAGTTTAACTCCTTTTCCCTGGATACAGGCCAGCTTTAGTGATTTGTTTCTAGCCAATATCATGTGTTAAAAATGATGCTGTGTGATTTCCAAGGAAGGTGTAGAAGTGGTAATACAACTCCTGGTTGACTCTATCTTTCAGGATGCTCTTCCTCTGAATACAGCCACCATGATTTGAAAAAGCCCATGTTACAGGGAGAGGCCACATGCAGGTATTGTGGCTGAGAGTTCCATCAAAGGTCCCAATCTGCAACTAGCATCAGAAGTTGGAACTGTAGGGATGCCTGGGTGGCTCAGTGATTGAGCGTCTGCCTTTGGCTCAGGGTGTGATCCCGGATTCCTGGGTTTAAGTCCCACATCGGGCCCTTTGCATGGAGCCTGCTTCTCCCTCTGCCTCTCTGTGTTTCTCATGAATAAATAAATAAAATCTTTTTTTTTTTTTAAAGAAGTCAGACCTCTAAATGAACAAGCGTTCAGATGATTGCCATCCCCAGCTTTCAAACCCCCCAGCTGAAGCTGTGTGAGACAGAGATGAACCCTCCTTGCCAAGCCTTACCTAAATTACAGATTTGTGAGAAAAATTAATGCCATCATTGTTTTAAGCCATAAAGTTTCAAGGTGTTACTTTTAGAAAGCAATACATAACTGGAACGGGGGATAATGGTCTTTGGGAATACAGCACAATAATTTCAGAAAATAAACTCCCAGAGGATTATATTAGTGCTTCTGTGGAATCCAGTTGGCATGGGCCCACACACACCTACCCTGAAACCAATAAAAATATTCCCAAGATATGCTATCACTCAGTGTCAAATCCCATGTGTACTGATGCTCAGGACCATGGGGTCTTAGAGACAGATCAAACTTGACGTTTACAGGCATCATTATCACTGACGTCCATTGGCAGGTTGCTATAAACATTCTCCCAAGCAGCAGATCTGCAAAAGAGAGGCTTTTCTCCTTTCTAGAAGGTCTGAACCTTCTGGTTCATGAACAAGGAATGGCAAGGCTGGCGGGATAGAAACTCAGTAATGACTTCATCAAGCAGGAAGCCCTGAGGAATAGGAGCATTTCTCCAGGTGGATACATGAAGATGGCTAGCTTGCAGCCAGTCTGCAAGGAAGATGGGAATATCAGGCTTCTTTGAGCTTAAAACACCAAGAGGCAGAGTCTGTCTGTTGTGAATAGTGACTGGCATATGTTAGATTCTCAATAAATCTTGATGAAGTCCCAATAGTTCATTTTGCTTTTGTTTCTCTTGCCTTCATGGATGTATCTTGCAAGAAGTTACTGTGGCCAAGTTCAAAAAGGGTGTTGCCTGTGTTCTCCTCCAGGATTTTGATGGAATCTTGTCTCACATTTAGATCTTTCATCCATTTTGAGTTTATCTTTGTGTATGGTGAAAGAGAGTGGTCTAGTTTCATTCTTCTGCATGTGGATGTCCAATTTTCCCAGCACCATTTATTGAAGGACTGTCTTTTTTCCAGTGGATAGTCTTTCCTCCTTTGTCAAATATTAGTTAACCATAGAGTTGAGGGCCCATTGCTGGATTCTCTATTCTGTTCCATTGATTTATGTGTCTGTTTTTGTGCCAGTACCACACTGTCTTGATGACCACAGCTTTGTAGTACAACCTGAAATCTGGCATTGTGATGCCCCCAGCTATGGTTTTCTTTTTTAATATTCCCCTGGCTATTCAGGGTCTTTTCTGATTCCATACAAATCTTAAGATGATTTGTTCCAACTCTCTTCGTCAAGATAAGAAGCTTTTGCACAGCAAAAGATACAGTCAACAAAACTAAAAGACAACCTGCAGAATGGGAGAAGATATTTGCAAATGACATATCAGATAAAGGGCTAGTATCCAAGATCTATAAAGAACTTATTAAACTCAACAGCAAAGAAACAAACAATTCAATCATAAAATGGGCAAAAGACATGAACAGAAATCTCAGAGGAAGACATAGACATGGCCAACAAGCACATGAGAAAATGCTCTGCATCACTGGCCATCAGGGAAATACAAATCCAAACCACAATGAGATACCACCTCACACCAGTGAGAATGGGGAAAATTAACAAGGCAGGAAACCACAAATGTTGGAGAGGATGTGGAGAAAGGGGAACCGTCCTGCACTGTTGGTGGGAATGTGAACTGGTGCAGCCACTCTGGAAAACTGTGTGGAGGTTCCTCAAAGAGTTAAAAATAGATCTGCCCTACGACCCAGCAATTGCACTGCTGGAGATTTACCCCCAAAGATCAAGATGCAATGAAATGCTAGGACACCTGCACCCCGATGTTTCTAGCAGCAATGTCCACAATAGCCAAACTGTGGAAGGAGCCTCGGTGTCCATCGGAAAATGAATGGATAAAGAAGATGTGGTTTATGTATACAATGGAATATTACTCAGCCATTAGAAACGACAAATACCCACCATTTGCTTCGATGTGGATGGAACTGGAGGGTATTATGCTAAGTGAAATAAGTCAATCGGAGAAGGACAAACATATGGTCTCATTCATTTGGGGAATATAAAAAATAGTGAAAGGGACTAAAGGGGAAAGGAGAAAAAATGTGTGGGAAATATCAGAAAGGGAGACAGAACATGAGAGACTCATAATTCTGGGAAACAAACTGGGGGGCTGGAAGGAGAGGTGGGCAGAGGGTGGGGGTGACAGGCCCTGAGGGGGGCACTTGATGGGACAGGCACTGGGTGTTATTCTATATGTTGGCAAATTGAACACCAATAAAAAATAAATTTATATAAAAAATTAAAATAAATAAAATAAAATTAGACATAAAAGATTCTCAATAAATATTTGTGAAATAAATAAACATCACAAACAGCATCATTTAAGGCCTTAGCATTGGAACACTAAATGTAACCTGACCGCTATCCACCTAGAGCATCTGATGTAGTGAGATGGCTACAATGACTCACTTATTCACCATCTCATCTTCATTTATTTGTCACCTAGCACCTGAAAGTCACAGAGAGGGTACAATGATGCATCTGACACTAATCCTATTAGTAAAATTGATCAAATCCCTTGTTCTGATCACCTATTCACTTTATCAGTGAAGAAGAGAATGGAAGAACATATGACACTCAACACTGGACAGATGACATTGGCAGCAGCTTATTAAATCACATTTATTTCCAGTCCTTGTGAGGTGGACGCTGCAAGCCACACACAGAGCCATGTGGGGTTTGCACCCAGAAACAGAGTAAACTGGCAGGGGCTGTGGAAGACCAACTCTGTAGTATCAAGAGGGTGGGAGTGATCCCAGCTTTCCATGGGGGTATCATTGGCTTGTTTGAATAATTCCACCATCTTGTAAAACCAACTAGGTTGAGGACCATGTTGGGTGGAGCTGGTGTGGCCGATGGAGGAACTAGCCAGGTGTGGAGCCTTTCCCACTGGGCAGAGGACATAGCTGGAAAGAGAAGAGGAAGTCACTGCTAGGCTTTTAGGGCCCTGTGAGGGTGGGAAATGTCAAGGCAGCACTTGAAATTTAGGTCTTATACTACATCTCTTGGCCGCAGATCCTCCTTTGTAAAATCAGGTGATGGGAAACAAATGATCTCAAGGTTCCTGTCAGTTTTAATTTTCTTTAATTCTCATTACGTGAAGCCACTCAAATGAGAGGTCACACTTGGAGGCACTTGCTGTCCTGATTTGTCTGTGAAAGATCAGTCTATTTTTGTTCATGTTAGAGAAATCTCACTGAATTCAGGCTAATCTCCTAGGGCCCTCTGAAAATTTTAATGTGAAGCTGAAGCATTTCATTTCCAGCAAGTGGGAAGGGGAGTACATTACAACATTTAGCACAGAAGTCAATTTTGGAATTAACAGGAAGAGCTTTTAGAGAGTCCAGGAAATAAATGATATTTATAAGCCTAAAATCAACTCTTCTTTTAAATAATATTAACCTTTTTAAAGTAAAGTCTGAGCGAGAGTTAAGAAATGTTTATATTTTCTTCCAGAGGGAAAAATTCATTATCCCAGACAGTAGGGGATTTGTGGCTCTCATTAGATTCCACAAATTTAAGACTGCAGGAGAAGAGTCAAAAACATCTTGCCTGCTTAATTTTGATCAAAAGGAGAAAGGAAAAAAAAAAGTGTTTGTCTTTGACTCTCAAACCCAAATTTGCAGAACTTAATAAAAATTGTAAGTTTGATTTCACATGCCTCTGTTTTAAAACAAAATTATCCTCATCACAGGAAAAGAATTTAAGTTGACATTTTCAAGAGTCTTAGTAATAAAAACTTATATCTAAGTTCATAAAGAACATTTTGGTTAAGATAGAGTAACCTGTTCTCTCTAATAGTCATAATAGTAACCATTCTCTGCTCAGGGAGCATGTGTTCTCCAACATTTAAGAAAGAATTGAAGAAAGTAAGAATAATAATGAAAAAAGTGTACTGCCGCCTGTGGTCTTTAAGCTAGGATGCTCTCCCACTTAGCCACCTGTCTCATGCCCAGTGACCTATTTCTTATTCTGGCAAGACGCTGTTATTATCAATACATTAATATGAAATCAAATAAAAATAAAAAATTAGAATTCTGTAGCTTGGGCATGTGTACTCCAAAGAATGTTTCAAATTTATATTTAAATTTATCTGGATTAAAGCTCCCAGACCAGCAATATCTTGTGCTGAAAATACTGTCCTGTAACAAAATACAGTTTAATAGGACATTCTTTATAATACCAAAGAGTTAAACTGAATGAAGAGAGCAGTGGTAGCTTGCAATGTCTAACTTAGGGCGTCATGAAGAATTCTAATAGAAAAATGTAAAAAATGAATCACCTAAAGGAAGGGTCATGTATTACAGTCATTTCTAGGCTGTTCTCTTATTGAGTATAATAAAAGCTGATCCCTCTATCATTTTAAGGACCATTATATATTAAATTTTTATGGCGACTGGCTTACTTGGCTAGGACACTGCCATTTTCTTTCTTTGCAAAAAGACATATTTTCCACAACATAAGTCACCTTATGCTCTGTGCACTGTGAGAAGAGGACAGAAAGGGAGATGAAGTAGAAAGATGTGCGCATTTTCTTTAATGTTTGAAATAACATGAAACAGACCAGGAAAATCAAATATGAGTAGCACTGTTCAAAATTTTCAAGTATAACTGCTCTAATGTATTAAACCAAGAGTGCCTGATAATCAAAAGGTATTTGTGAGACTAAAATGTACAACACAGACAAGCCCAACTGGAAAAATCTAGTACAGAAGATGACAACAGCATATTTTTAATATGCTCCATAGGATCAAAGATACATTATAAAATAATACAGAATCTGCAGGGAAGCGCCAGAGTGAGTGTATGTAATTGATCTCATAAAGAGATAGTTTTTTCAAGCCCAATCACTGCAGTTTTTAAAAGTCTATTTTGGTTGCTGACAAGATCCTATGGCTTCTACGGCTATACAGATGCAGCAATAACAATAAGTTCAAACATTCATTGAGTACTTAGTATTTAGGCATTGATATTTGCTTGCATTATCTCACACAATCCTTGTAGCATGCACATAAGATGAATACTATTATTATCTTGCTCTTTAAACAGGAGAAAAGTAAGGCACAGAGACTTCACTAACATCATGGCTAATAAGTGGTAGAGGATGTAAATCCAGGCAGTCTGCCTCCAGACATGCATCCTTAACCACCATATATTATTAATTAAATTACATGATGATTATAAGGTAAATTTGAATATTAGGTGATAGGTCATGTGCCCAATGAGAAGATCATAAAAAATATTTTTTTATCAATTTGAATATATACACATTTGGGAATGCAGATACAATTATCGACATATTGTATCGATATGATACAATTATCATATATACATAAATCATATACATATCACACATATATAAAATCATGTTAGGTAAAGTAGCATATTCATTAGAAATAGTGCCTTTTTTTTATATTTATGTTACATAACACAGCAATACAGCCTAGTGGTTTAGCACAGGGATTCTGGAGCCAGAATGGGTTCAAATATGAGGTCTAGTATTTCCTGCCTTATGATGTTTGACAAGTTATTTAACCTCTTTGTTATATTTAATTATATGTCAAATGTATAGTACCTACCTTCTCAGGCTGTTAGGAAACGTAATTGAGTAGAAAGGTGTGAAGCTTTTAGAGCAGTGCCAGACACATAGTAAGTATATACCCATGTTAGCTCTTAGTTTTTTTCCCCCCGAATGCTTCACTTGCAGCTTTGGCATGAGGGGTCCTGTCATACCGTAGCCCAGCCCTCTGACACTGTATTTTACAGTATCTCCCCTTCTAAGTTGTTTGAGATACAGAACTCCCAGTACTGCCACTGAAATTCTTATTCCAAACCACAATATTCATTCACCTCATATTAGAAATGTTTTATTTGCTTCTTAAGAGATTGTCTGATCTCTACAATAAAAATACAGCATTGCTTTTAAAATTAACTTTAAAAGCCTTTTTTTAAAAAAACATGAGGCATTTGCAATATTCAAGTCAAAAATCCCAAGAATAATTGCTAAATTAAATTTCTTTGCCTTTAAAAAACCCATTTTGTCTAAAAGCATCCAGTATTTTTCCAGGCAAATCTGACTTCCCAAGACAATAATTTATTGCTCAAAGTAAAATAATTGAAATAACAAAGGCAGAATTTGATGAGGAAATTCTTTTCAAAGGCATAAAGGAGAATTTGGAGGAAATATAATTGTCATGTTTGGGAAACAGAATGATATCATTAATATTCAGAGTTAGTGAAAACAGATCTTGGGCACTTATGTTGGTTTTTACCATAATTATCAGGTTTCATTGTGGAACTTGACATGATAAGTATAGCTGTCAAATCCCCGCCTCATTTGGTGCTTGTGGATATGGTTGAAGGTAGGGGAAACTATCTATGTTCACACTAGAATTTTCTGGCAAAATTCCCTGTGACATATTACTATAAAACAGACGAGAAACAAGGCAACTCTAAAATCTAAGCACCATTTCACTGCCTCCTAAAAAAACGAAATTTTCCACTTTGTCAAGTACGTAAAAGTGTTAGTTTGTATTCTAGTACGATTGTCAAACTAATTAGAAGATATCACTCAATTAGAATGTTCTTTCTTTTTGGGGGGGAGGGACACAAGTTTAGTACTGAGAGATTAAGTCTCAGGGACAACTAGGACAACAAGCCCACTTCATGATCCATCAACTCTTGACCTGGTTAAGCCTTTCTACTAGTGAAGACAACTCAGTGACCTTAACAGAGGTCAGCGCATTTACAGAGTACTGCAGTTTCCTGTAATATAACTTTCTGGAGACTATCCCCTGGGGGGATGCTACATCAAAAGAAAAAAAAAATTTTTTTCTAAAAAGAGAGGTCTACAAAATAGACTGGTATTCTCTAAGGAGTTTCTACAGGATTCTTTGGTTTATACTTCAAAGTCCAACAGCTTGGAAGATTTAATCATATAGCTTAATTTGTTTGCTTGTCTTATGGAGTAAGGGGCTGGCAAGGCTACATAGGAAGAGACAGGTAGGGCAACATGACTACGCTATTGCAGAGGGGTAGGTGACCAGGCTTACAAAATCCCAGATGCGGAAAATGTTATAGACAAGATATATTAACCAGAGAGAGTGGAAAACTAAGCCCCCAGTGGCAACCCATTCCAGACTGTCTCACTCTAGGGAGCTTTTCCCCCTTCCTTTCCATTCTCACCTTCACTTAATAAACTTTCACTTCACCTTATCCTTTTGTGTCCATGAGATTCATTCCGCAACTCCATGAGACAAGAACCTGTGACCCTGCAACATTATCAATTGGGGCAAGGGTTAGAGAAGAAGGAAAACCAGTAAATACAGTAATTGTTTGCCCAGATAGAGTATTTCAATAACAGCTACATCTAACAATTCATTCCTAAGCAGGTAATATTTTATGTTTATATTCTTATATTTTGTTTAAATTTGAGACTGATATCTCTTTTGGACAGGAAGAAATGGAAACATGAGAAGAAACAAGAGACTAGAATTTTCTTTCAACCATAAGATCACGAAGTAGATGAATTAATAGATTATTACACATTGGCAATAACTAGAAGCCCAGCTTCATAGATAGTATAGCTTAGAGAGTATAACCATATAATTTATCAATGAAACTGGGACATTTTTGATAGAGAAAAAGGGACGATATAAATAATTACGCTGGGAAAAAAAGCATAAAATGGGACAATATGGCTGTCTCCAGCAAATCTGGCTACATTATCATTCTTCCGAGTTGTGCAGATGGTATCTACATCCATAAGTTCTAAAATGGTTTATGAAAGTTGGTAAATTAAATAATTTGATGAGCTATTTCAGAAATTTTCTGGTGAAATTAGCTGCCCATTCATCTCAGGAGTATAGTCCTTGGTTTTTCAGTTTGTAATTTTCTTATTACTATTCTTGTTTGGAGGGGAGTGTGGAGTTGTTTTGTTTGATTGGTTTAATTTGTTTCATTATAGTGTGTATGTTGAAAAAAAAAACAACCTTTTAACCAGTGAAATTTTATTATTCTTTTGGAAACTGCTCCCAGAGCAATGGCCTGGTTTCTTTTGTAAAGACCATAGGATTCGAGGGCAGCATATAATGCAAGGGCTGATGGTATAAATTTTAATACTATAGGCTCTGAAGACAGTTCTGCTCATTGGTTAATACCATGGCATTTGGAATTAGGATTCCTGAACTTTCTGAAAGTGATTTAACACTCTGTGATTTATCACAGAAGCCAGAGCAATCAAAAGGAAAGAATCTACTTATAACACTCTTCAGTTCATAACCTTCAGTAGTTCTCCTTTGTCTTTTAGAACCAACACCAGAATCTCACAAGACACTCTTATTTCCTGGTCCTTGCCTATAGCTCCAGCCTCAACTACATGGCTCTTCTTGAGGCCTCTCTAACTATCCTGGCTTCATTTAAACCAGTGATTTAAAAAAAAAATAAAAAAAAAATAAACCAGTGATTTCCAAACTCTGATTTTATCCAAGAGGCATTTTTAGTTGTCACAAGGTGGCAGCGGGGATGGGAGATGTGCTACTGGCATCTAGGTGGTAGAGGTCAGGAGCATTCTTCAAGGTCAGGGATGTTCTTCAAGCATCCTACAGTGCACAAGGCAGCATCCTCCACGCACCTCCCCGGAGAATCATTTAGATCAAAATGTTAATAGTGCAAAGGTTGAAGTACTCTTATTTACACCTTTTCTGACACCATGTTTTCCCTGTTCCTAGGCTTTACACACTATTCTCACTGCCTGCGATACTCATGCTCTTCCTCTCCCCTCTTTTCCCTTTTCTTTAAGACTTCATTTATTTATCCATGGGAGACACACACACACACACACACACAGAGAGAGAGAGAGAGAGAGAGAGAGAGAGAGAGAGAGAGAGGCAGAGACACAGGCAGAGGGAGAAGCAGGCTCCATGCAGGGAGCCCGACGTGGGACTCGATCCCGGGTCTCCAGGATCACACCCTGGGCTGAAGGCGGCGCTAAACCGCTGAGCCACCCGGGCTGTCCTTCTTCTTCTTCTTCTTCTTCTTATTTTTTAATATTTTATTGTTATTCATGAGAGAGCCAGAGGGAGAGGCAGAGGAAGAAGCAGGGTCCCTGCAAGGAGCCTGATGCGGGACTCGATCCCAGGACCCGGAGTCACAACCTGAGCCAAACGTAGATGCTCAGCCAGGAGCCCCCCAGGCGCCTCTCCTTTTTCTTTAGCAACTCCCATTCACCCTTTTGATCAACACCTTCTCACCGTGGCTTTCCCGATTTTCCGCCGCAGATGAGTACTACACTCCCTCAAAGAATTACTTGCACGTGAGAGCATCAGTAACAGTTTCACACGTATGTCCAGGTGCTTGATACCCCGCCCCCGACCCCCCCAAGGAATCCCAGGTGACCGGCACCGTACAGCTTGTGTGCATCCCAGTATCCCCGACAGCGGGCACAGCCAGGTGAGCTGTCCTGCAACTAAAGGCGACTAAAGGAACATTTAACAGGCCTCACTTACAAAAGGAGAATAATAGAGTACTCGTCTCGTTAGGTTATAAGGACTAAAAAACAGGCATACACTCCGTAACACTGTGTCTGAATCCCGGTAAATCCGGAGGGCCCGACGCTCTGCAGTTTGCGGACAGGGACGGACCCCTGCGGCCCGGCATCGGCGCTCGCACACCCTCCCCCGGGACGACCGGCGACCGCCCGCTTCTCCCTCCTCCAGAGTAACTAGCAATTGCTGCGCCTGCGCCTTTCTGCCTCTCCGGCTGCCCAGACTACCGGAAGTATTTTCCTTCTTCTCATTGGCCCGCCACTGGACGCATTCGTCGATACCGCGCATGCTCTATAGCGGGTTTCCCCCGCCCCCGCCCCCCCGCCGGGTCCCGCGCGGGGTCCAACCCAGAAGGGGCGCAAATCTGCCAACGCGCCTGCGCGAGCGGCGTGCCCCGGAAGCAGTTCTTTGGCCCTGTGACACGTAGCAACGGAGTCAATTCAGAGTCTGAACTGGTGTTGGGGGGTTTCGGGGGGTCGCAGGAGCTGCTGCCGCCGCTGCCGCGTTTGGTGAGTGTGCCGGGCTTGTGGCCCGCTGTTCGGGTTCTCTTCAGTCCTGCGGCGCGGCTTGTTGCGGCCCTGCGGCGCCGCGTTCCGATCCTCTCGCCCAGACCCTCGCTCCCTTTCAGGCCCTTGCTTTGAAGTGGCCCCTGGACCTCGGGCTCGGCCTTCCAGGGGTCGGCCCCTTCCCGGCAGGCCCAGGCCTTAGCCTGCAGGGAGACAGCCGCCCTGTCGGCGGCAGAGCCTGCCCTGAGCTGAGGAGTCGTCTGTGTGGTTGGTATTCGAGATCTCCGCGGAACCGGGGCCCCCACGCCCCTTCCCCTAACCCGGGGCACAGCAGCGCCGTCAGGTGGGCGGGGCTTCCCGGCCCTGTTTTTAGACGTTTCCTGTGCAGCTGCCCACCCGGACCCGTCCTCCAAATGCTCTTCCCCCAAACTCCAGAAGAGATCATTTACTGCCTTCTGAGGCTTTTTGCTTCCTTCGTTCGTGTCGAGACGAATTCGGTAGGACCTTCCTTGGGTTTGAAGAGTATTTGCCATTTTTCTTCTCTCTTTCAGATCCTTTGCGATGGCAGGCTTTGAGAACTTAAACACGGATTTCTACCAGACCAGTTACAGCATCGATGACCAGTCACAACAGTCCTATGATTACGGAGGAAGTGGAGGACCCTATAGCAAGTAACTTGTCAGCTTTGACCGTAGTCCCCGGCTGAAGCGAATGCCTGTATCCTCAGTGTTTGGTTCTTCCTAAAACCGAGCGTGTCACCGTGTCCCTTGTCAGGAATGTGATTTTTCATAATTTTCCTTCCTCTGGAAAGATCTGTGACACCGGTTTGGGTTTGAAAGGATTGCCCTGTTTAATTTGGTGTCTTCTGCAAAACCTTCCAGCGTGCTGTGACCGTGAAAGTGGATTGTTAAAGAACTGTTTCCTAGTGATAGTATTTCTACATCATTTAAGATACAGATAAGGGCTTCGAGGACCTAGGAGATACATAGGCTGTTTAGTCCACAGAGCCAGTTGAAAATTTAAAATCTTGCAACAGTTAGCTCAAGAAGTTAAATCAGTCCAAATTTCAGACCTTATCAGTGTTAATTCAGAGGGCTTAATGACACTATTTAGCAGTGTAAGCTCTCTTATGAATCATCAGGTGATTTTTTTTATATATATATATAACAGGTGATAGTGATAGTCATCTTTATTACTGCTCATAGCAAAACCTATGGTCAGTACACACGAGTCACCAGTTGCAGGTTGAAGAGGGGGCCTCGAAACCTTTCAGCCCTGAACTGTTAAAGAACAAAATTAAACAACAAGAAAAAAACCTACTTTTTTTTTTTTTTTTTTTTTAATGGTCCCTGGTGTTAGTGGCAGAAATACATTAGCGGAGCTTTTCCACCGATTTCCTCTAGAATGTTGTATTCTTAGTTTCTTAGGATCTTAAAGATAACCTCATCAGTCATTTCCTACAGCAGGGTGGCTTAACCTTTCTTAGGTGGTCCAGAATCCCTTCAAGAATCTTACAGAAAAGATGGACCTGTTTCTGAGATGTAACTCCACACACTCAGATGCCCACATAAATATGCATGTTACTGCACACAGTTGGTGTCATATGATATTCATTTATGAACCATGAATTAAAAACCTCCTGAAGGGTATCCCAGGATGAAGACAAGGGAAGGTTGTGTATTGAATCAATCTGAGAGAAACGTGTAGTAGTAGAACATGTTTGATTTAATAAATCTGAATGACAGTGCCAAGAGATTTAAAAAACAAAGCAAAAATCAAATTCAGCCCTCACTCAGTATGGCCTGTCTTAGATAAGCTGTCACCTGTTGACCTCTTGAATCTGCTAAATTTGATATATTGTAAGGCTTTTCCCCCCTAAAAGTCTAACACCTTGAACGGTGGGAGTGAGCATGTGAGAAATACTATCTGTGAATGAGTTTTTTTTTCCTTCTGCTAAATTCTGTTATATGCCATTGGGGATTTATCTTTTTTGATCAATTAATTGGGCAGGATTGGAAAAATCGTGTTGAGAAATTTCCATTTACTTAAAAATGTTTTTGTTTTTGTTTGTTTGTTTGAATCTTTGTATGAGAGGAAAATGAAAGATTGGCTTGAGTGCAGCCAAAGCGCTTTGGAAAACCTGGCTCTGTATGTAGGCCTGTTTATACTAAATGATGTTTGGATTCTGCAAAACTATGACATATAGATCACAACCTCCTAGGTTTATTGATCTCTGCCTTTCTTTCCTGTCCTGTTCATGTGTGCATCATGTGGGCATCACTTAAACTGTGACTTGTATTTTCATCTCAGGTATCATCATCTCATCTCCAGAGGGAGGTTGTTTAGATATTCTTTTGCTAACTATTCTCACATTTCCATTGCAACCAGATCATGTGCCAGTAACCACTGCTTCAGTATAATGAATTTTTTATCCCAGGTGCTTTTATACCCATTATTGCCAATTAACAAATATGAGTTTATAGGTGAAGCCTAGTGTAGGAATGTAGGAAGCCTAATGTATTAGCAGTAATAACTGGGTTTTTTAATTTATTTATTTATTTATTTATTTATTTATTTATATTGTTTTTTATTTTGATAAATTTATTTTTTATTGGTGTTCAATTTGCCAACATGTAGAATAACACCCAGTGCTCATCCCATCAAGTGCCCCCCTCAGTGCCCATCACCCAGTCACCCCCATCCCCCGCCCACCTCCCCTTCCACCACCCTAGTTCGTTTCCCAGAGTTAGGAGTCTCTCACTGGGTTTCATTTATAAGTGTCATTTTCATATTCATGTAATAACAACAACAAAAAGTAAAAGGCCCTTTCACCTTAATCTGTTGAGTTTTATGATTGCCACATTGGTTGGGTCCCACATTGTATGCTAG
Organism: Canis lupus dingo; assembly: GCF_003254725.2. Classification (NCBI taxonomy): domain Eukaryota; kingdom Metazoa; phylum Chordata; class Mammalia; order Carnivora; family Canidae; genus Canis; species Canis lupus. Next base: position 37,513,443 of record NC_064244.1, on the reverse strand, counting down.
ATATAAAATACCAACTACTATTTTTAAAGGTTTTAAAGCTAGTATTTTTTCTTCTTTGACTTAACTGATAAGTATCTATATGGAGTACAATGTTGATTTACTCTCTAAAGATCATGTCTACCATGTTGTGTTCTAGTTTAAAACCAGCAGGCAAGCCAGGAATTTTCCTGACCAGGTCCTTCTGGAAAAGGAAAATAGTAAAATTCCACGGTGTAGTCTTTCTCACCTTGGATCTTAAAGAAGGAATGATGGTACCACTTTTGAAGCTGTCATTTGCTTGTAGTAATTCTCTTCCTTACATGAAATATATGAGTCTCTATTAGCAGTTTTAAAGTATGGACCACAGACCCCAGAGGATCCTTGAGATCCTTTTCAGAGAGCCTTTTAAGGTTAAAACTAATAATAACAATACTAAAACACTATTTACCTTTTTAGGTGTGTTAACATTTTTACTGATACTGTAAAAACAATGATTGGTAAAACCGCTAGTACCTGAATGTGATGACAAGGGCATCAGAGTGTTTTAGTAATCATTGTATTCTTCATCACCACACACTTGCTGGGGTGTGGAGGGAACCAGTTTCATTTAAGGCTGCCCTTGATGAAGCAGTAAAAATCATGATGTTATTAAATCCTGACCCTTCAGTACACATGTATTAAAAATATTCTGTGTGACAAAATGGGAAACAGTCATAAAGCACCTCCGGTTCATACTGAAGCACAGTTATCTTGAGGAAAAGCCGCTGTGCAATTTCAGTTGCAGGTTGTATCAACTGCTTTTTTTATTGGAAATAACATCCCAGCAAACTGTGGTTATGTAGATTTGATAACTGGGCAGATATTTTCTCAAAGATGAAATAATAGAGATAATAATTGAATAATGCTTAACTTCAAGAAAGAAAACTGACAGTATGTGTAATTAATGGTTAAAGTTTTCAGGTAAAAATGAGGATTTGGGAAAATTATCCATTACTGTGAACTTGTCAGCTTTCTAGTAATTAACCATTTTTCTGATGAAATCATTGGTAGATATTAACAAATGTGATTTTCCTCTATTTATACTTCATATATATGTTTTTATATTAAGTATGTCAATATTTGGGAGAGCTATATCACTAATATTTTCTAAATTAGCAGTGAATGTTACAAAATCATACATGAGTAAGGGAAGAATCCATTCAAAGTGCAAGACACATCAGTGTATTTTAATATAACAGTATAAAAAGTTTATTAGTGTTAACAATTTTATTTATTCATTCATTCATTCATTCATTCATGAGACACACAGAGAGAGAGAGGCAGAGACATAGGCAGAGAGAGAAGGAGGCTCCATAAAGGGAGCCCAATGTGGGACTCGATCCCGGGTCTCCAGGATCATGCCCTGGGCTGAAGGCAGCGCTAAACCGCTGAGCCACCCGGGCTGCCCTGTTAACAATTTTCTACGTTGTTGGGTTTTTTTTTTTTTTAAGATTTTATTTACTTATTCATGAGATACACACACAGAGAGAGAAGCAGAGACACAGGCAGAGGGAGAAGCAGGCTCCATGCATGGAGTCCAATGTGGGACTCGATCCTGGGACACCAGGATCACGCCCTGGGCTGAAGGCAGGTGCTAAACCACTGAGCCAGCCAGGGATCCCAATATATACCTACGTGTTCTAGATAACACTTTATTTTATTTTATATTTTAAGATTTTATTTATTTATTCATGAGAGACCCATACAGAAAGAAAGAGAGGCAGAGACACAGGCAGAGGGAGAAGCAGGCTCCATGCAGGGATCCTGATATGGGACTCGATCCCAGGACCCCAGGATAACGTCCAGGGCTGAAGGCAGGCGCTAAACCGCTGAGCCACCCAGGGATCCCCATATATAACACTTTAGAATGAATTATAATAAATAGTAAATGTACAACCCTTTTAAAGGTGCAGAAGTTTTTAATATTGAAGTTTTTAATATGAAAATTAAGTCTTCTACTTACCCCTACTTTCAGGTTCTTTTACTTATATGATTATATTATATTAACTATGTTACATTATATCTAAACTTGTGTAATCGTGCATATTATATGTAATATATGTACCTGTAAATAAAATACACATATGCAAATATATACATACAGATATATTCCAAAAAGTACAATCACAGTGGGTACATATGGTATATACTATTCTGAACATTGGGTGTTTTTTCGTTTCTGCCCATTAAGTATTTTTTTTTATTTTCATTCTTTATTACACATAAAAGTACCTCATTCCTTTTAACAGTTGCCTAGTAACCTTTGCCCCCCCCATTACAATATATTTACTGGTAACTGTTTGTGTTGTTTTTCGTGTTTTGCTATTAAATAGTGTTTCATCGAATTCTGTATTACTGTATAGCCAGAAAAATAAATAGCATTTTTTACAGCTTGGATTGAAATAGAGTGATAACTGAGTCTTGAGAATCTCATTGGGTTCTCCAGAGGGCTGTGTGTAGTTGAACTTTTGCCATTACTTGGATTTGCTTTTAATCAAGGTATCAGTTATTTTAAAAATTAGATTTAAGATCTCCAAATAATATTCATGGCAGTCATTAGATTTTATACTTGTCAAAAGGAACTATAAAAGTTTTAAGGGTAATTAAACTAAAGGATCTTTAAGGCTTTAAAAAATTTCTTTTCAAAATAATTATTTTATTCTTTATTTCTTTCTATGTAATGAGATTAGTTCCGTTGATAAGCCATATTTTTTTTTCCTAGAACATGGTAAAACAAGTTTTTAAAGACACTACTTCAGTAACCTTCAGGTCCCTGTTGTTTTCATCATTAAAATAGCCTTGGTAAAGTCTCTTTTTCTACAGTGCAGGATTTACTATAGCACATATCAAATGAGACAGTAGATGTACATCTGCTTTGAAAACTTAACAGTGCTATTCAAATGCAAGATGTACTAATAATGTTTTGTTGTATTCAGAAAACTTTCACAGGAAGAGGCTTGAATTTTTCTACTCTGTATTTGAAGTTGGTGGTTATTTTTAAAGAGATTTATCCACTTGCAAAATATAACATAGTACAGAAAGTAAAGAAGAATGATTACATTCAATGGAGATCCAAACCACAATGGAAAATTACATAGCATGTAGGACAAAGTATGTCATGTTACATTTTCATTCATAGTTTTAGGCATCAGTTGTATTTCACAGCTGTCTTCATATTACATATACTTATTGAAGGGGAAGAATAGATCAGATTCTTTAGTTTTCATTTGTTGACCGCCTAATGTTTAAAAGTTTCATAGTTGGTAAAATGCTTAAGCTCCATGTGAGTGTTGGCATCATTAGCAAGATTCTCTAAAAAATACAACTTACCATTAGATAATCAAATTGATCTTAGTTATTAGATTTTATTTCAACACTATTTATGAAAACTAGTAAAGTAGCTATTCTAGGAATTGCAGGACTTTGATTCTCTAGCTCTCAGAGATTGCCACTGTTGACGTAATTCTGAGAAATGTAACTTTGGTTTATAGACAGTATGCTGGCTATGACTACTCGCAGCAAGGCCGATTTGTCCCTCCAGAGATGATGCAGCCACAACAGCCATACACCGGGCAGATTTTTCAGCCAACTCAGGCATACACTCCAACAACACCTCAGCCATTCTATGGAAACAATTTTGAAGATGAGCCACCCTTATTAGAAGGTAGGATTGGTTGCAGTAGTTCGTAGTATTCTGTGATGTCTAGCTAGTCAGTGAAAACATATCTCAGTTTGGAGAAGTTGTCCCTTCCTTTAAAAGAATAATTTTATAGAAAAAAAAAGCCACATATGAAACCACATTGAGCTATAGGGGACCAGATTTTTAATAGATCTTCATAAAGTGACAATTATGTGAGCATTGACTTATTTCCCATTACTGATTAAATTCTGTCAGTAGAAGAAATAAAAGGAAATACCGTAGTAGTGATTGTTTTACATGGGAGAAACTGGCAAAACTAGTAACATCACTGAAAAGTATGGTGATTTTCAAATTGTATTCTAAAACCCATAAAGCAGTAGTTCCATACATTTTAGGTCGAGGTTGGATACCTTATGAAAGTCTAATGAGAGCTATGAATACCCTTCTTAGAAAAATGTACACCTGTGCATAGAAACATAGTTTCATATACAATTTCATAGCATCTCCAAGTATTTCTGAAGTTCCAAGTAAAGAACCCCTAACTGATAACATTGTCCATATATTCTTTGTTATGCACGCATAGCTGCGAATGTCTTGTTTTGTCATATCCACACACTTTTGCAGCATCAAACCAAAAATAGGATATTTGCAATCGATGAAAACTGGTATTGAGTAATCACCAAAATGCCTGATATTGCTAGATTCTCTTTTGATGCTGAATGTTTCATTTTGTCTCCTGTTGTAGCATAGATTCTGGTAAACTCAAGGTGTGTCACAAATCCTAATTGACTGTCTTACTTTCTTTCCTTTAGAATTAGGTATCAATTTTGACCACATCTGGCAAAAAACACTAACAGTGTTACATCCGTTAAAAGTAGCAGATGGCAGCATCATGAATGAGACTGATTTGGCAGGACCAATGGTTTTTTGCCTTGCCTTTGGAGCCACGTTGTTACTGGTAAGATTTTAGTTTGAGCTCTCAGTGTGGATTAAAGAAAATCTTTCATTGTTCCATCAGGAGCCATTTTTGAGACTGTTGATATATCAAATCTTTCATGTGTTTTGAATGGTATTGAGTTGCTGGAATATATACCCATTCATCACTTCTCCATTGACAACAAATGTCATATATTTAGAAATAATTTTTTTGTTCCGAGAAAAGTTTCAATTATTAGGGGAAAAAAAACACAAATAACGTGTGGCTTCAGTCCCTCATCAAAATTCCGTCTTACTTTTTAGAAATTGACAACATTCTTTAGCCTATTGCTCTTTTATTTATTTATGTATATTAATAATAGCTTTTTCTTATTTTTTAATCTGTAGACCTTGGATGATGTTTTGTTATGGTGGTGCTTGTTGTTAGTTTCGTATATATTATTTTAACTTTTAATGAATTGGAGTGTTAAAAGACAAGTTTCCCTGCAAATGTTAAAGTATATTGAAAATGAATAGTTGTAAAGATAATTTGTTAATATTTGTTGTATTTTATCTTATGTCTCTGAATTAAGAGAGATAAATGATGTAATGGATAGAAGATGGGATTTTTAGTCAGAAAAGCTGGGCATCAGTTCAGTGCTCCTGCTCTGTTCTGGAGTAAAATGTTTCATCCTTCAGCTCCCTCTGATAATCCTATGTTTCCCACCTCACAAGATTGTTTACAGATTAACCAAGAGGTTATATGAGAACCCAGAAAAATTTTAAAGTGCTGTACATATATGAGGTTTTGTTATTACTACATTAATGAATTCATTAAACTCAGCTGAACCTTTTAAATCTTCTACATTCTCACATATTTGCAAATAAATACTGAGTCTAACAAAAATGAGAAGAATTTTTCCATGTAACATAATCTTTGAAGACATTCTCATGATTGAGTTTTATATGTCCAAAATCTGATAAACAAGGACATTTTTGAAATCTTCTCTGTGGACTGATTTTCATCATAGTATGACCTGAATACATTGTTTGCTCATATATCTTGATTTTAAGAGTACTCTTACAGGGGCACCTGGGTGGCTCAGTGGTTGAGTATCTGCCTTTGGCTCAGGTCGTGGTCCTGGCGTCCTGGGATTGAGTCCCGCATTGGAGGGAGTCTGCTTCTCCCTCGCCTTATGTCTCTGCCTCTCTCTGTGTGTCTCTGATGAATAAATAAAATTTAAAAAAAAAAAGAGTACTCTTAGAGCAGTGTAACTAATTTATACTGTCTTAGTTCTGTTTGGTAAAGAACATAATTCTTTTTGTTTGTCAAAAGACTATAAATCCACCAACAATTTGGAAAAATAATGAAAGAAAATACATCTTCCATTATATTTCTCTTACTTGTTAGTAGTCAGTTTTCTTTTCTTCTCCCCTCCCCATAGAACCATGGTGTCCTGCTTATCCTGGCTTCCTTTCTGTTAGCTCCTTTAACAGCCATATAAAGTGAATGATGAAATTGTTTCTACTGTTACAAAGATTGCAACTACATCTGCCAATGAGAATAAATTGCTTCAGGGCAATTTTGGTGGTATTAGGTGCTTTCAAGTAATATTAGATATCGTCCAAACATTCTGCAGGGTTTTCCATCTTGTCTCTGTAGTTTATTTGCTTAATATCAGCTAGATTTTTTTTTTTTTTTTTTTTTTTTTTAGAAATCTACTACTTAAAGGTAATTGTACCATGATTTTGTATCTTTATTTGCTGAATTGCTCAAATACTAACTGGAAAATGAAAAAACCAAGTATCTGGGTATTGGAAAGTGGATATTTTAGATATCTTGAGGAAGATGTAAATCTGTATTTTACTACTCTGCATAAAGAATAGATGCCTCTATAGATTTTGATGTTTGCAAATTAGATATTTTCTTACATGTACCATTTTAGGTGAACTAAGACCAAAAAGAATTTTTTCCCTTTAACCTGTAATCTTTTCTTTACCCATAGGCTGGCAAAATCCAGTTTGGCTATGTATATGGGATCAGTGCAATTGGATGTCTAGGAATGTTTTGTTTACTAAATTTAATGAGTATGACAGGTGTTTCATTTGGGTGTGTGGCAAGTGTCCTTGGATATTGTCTTCTTCCCATGATCCTACTTTCCAGCTTTGCAGTGATATTTTCTTTGCAGTAAGTACTGATCATTATTTTGGGGATTGATTGACCAGTTCTCTGTAATAGGATTTATCTCACCATCAGTTTAAGATAAATCACTGATTCAGCAAACATGAGATACAGTGCCTGTTATGAATAAGGACTGTACTATATGCTTTTCAGTGGTGAACAGTGGAACTGAGAATAAATTTGAAAACTTTTTATACCATCTCTGCTTTTATCTGTGATAAAGAATTTCACTAGTTCTGTGTTTACTTACCATTGTCAGTAAACAAACAGAACAGTGGTGATTGTTAACTAAAATATTGGGTGAAAAGATCAAATTGTTAAAATTACTCTTACCAACTCTGATATTTTTTACACTGTATCTGATTTCTTAAAGATGTTAGGCATATGCTAAATGAAAGTAATAAACACACAGTCTGTTTGGCAGCTTATTAACTGAAAACAAAACATTCTTGTTATGGGAAGAGGCTGTTACATGTTCTCAGATGTACTTGTAAGCAGCTTTAAGTGTGTAATTGTTAAGTAATACTTTAGGTAAAGTTAAAAAGAAAGATATAAATTCCTGCTGATAAATTCTCTTCTCATGGCCGGTATACAGATCCTCTCAACAGTTTAGGCTCCTCCTTGTGGCTAGTGCCAGGCACAACCAATGATGGGCCTTTGTTACACTTAGATAAAGTTAAAAGAGAGGTTTAGGGGAAGAGCATGTATCAGCTATTCGATGGTAGAGATTTTGATGGCTTCACAATGTTCCTGCTTTGCGTAAAAATGCTTCAGATTTGCAGTGTAAACTCATTCTTTTCATTTGTTGAGATTGGTACATATATATTTGAATTTTACAGAAGACATTTTCTACCAAAACAGTATTTTCTAACCAGGGCAGTTTTGCTCTTAAGGGTACATTAGGCAGTGTCTGGAGATCATTTTGATTGTCGCATCTGTGGGCCATGCACATGTGCTGCTGGTACCTTATGGCTAAAGGCCAGAGATTCTGCTGAACAACCTAGCAATGCACAGAACAGTCCTTCACAACAAAAGTGCATCCATCCCAGATATCAGTAATGTTAAAGTGAGAAACCTAGCTCCTATGCTAACAGGAGCAAAATGTAATTATAAATGAGCTTTTTATCACATCATTGAATGTGGATGTGAATTATTCAGCATCATTGAATTCACTATGAGGTACGTTATTTTAACATTTGAAAAAATCGATCATTTCTATAGATGTGTACAATGTGGATTTAAAATGCTTTTCTTTAGAATTGGTTATTGTTGTATTTTTACATAACTAATCTCATCTACTGCCTTTCCCCCCTTCCCCCTCTTTTTCCTTGTTGGTTACAGAGGAATGGTAGGAATCATTCTCACTGCTGGAATCATTGGATGGTGTAGTTTTTCTGCTTCCAAAATTTTTATTTCTGCATTAGCCATGGAAGGACAGCAACTTCTAGTAGCATATCCTTGTGCTTTGTTATATGGAGTCTTTGCCCTAATTTCTGTTTTTTGAACTGAATTTATCTGGCATGTGGACATCATTGGGCCAAAAAGGACTTTGAACTCTTAAATTGGACCAGCAAACTGCTACAGTGCAACTCTCATGCAGACCTAATATTTGATTATTGGAGCAATGGAAGTAAACATGTATCTTGTTCATTTTTATAGAACTTTTGAATACTATGTTGGATTTATCTGCAGTATGACTAGCTTTAAGTGTTTGTGCTTATACAAATAAGTGCTATTTCTCTCCTGTTCCTGCAGCCTTTAAAAAACAAATTTTTTTCCTTGCAAATTATATTAAGATGTTTTTAATAGATTTTTATCAACTGTGGGAAACTAACCACAGAGCTAATACTCTTTCTTAGAAACAACCCATAGTTAAGAAGACACAAGACTTACTGCAGAAATATTTTTCCAAGGGATTAAGAGAGAAAAATTGCCTATATTCTTGAGTTAGATGCACTTGAAGCAAAAAAAGTGATCCCAAAGTAGAGTTTTATGAGTTTGCGCTTCAAAAATTTAACATTCCTTTAAATTATCTTAGGGAGTTTTTGCTAAGATTCAATGAGAGAAGCCCATAGTCTACTTTATTGTAGATAGGAAATGTGCACACCTGTTGAGATTAGCATTAACTAACTAAACCATAGTGACCCAGACTGGCCACATTAATGTTCATAGTTGGGATTCCATATTTCCTAGGAAAAAGAAAATCACTAACCTTTTTTTGAGAAAAATATTTAAAATGTCACAATTCAGTACTGCAGTTATCAATGTAAAATGCATTTGATGCTTAGTAATTAAAATTTTCCCGATTTTATCTGCTGTTGAGTTGACTTTGCTGTTTTCGGTATTGCATTTTCTTTAACAAGGTTTTGGTTTTAACTTGTATTCCTAATTTATCCTAAGCTTTAGGAACAGAAATCATTTAGTATGAAATCAGAAAAAAGGTCTTAAGTGGAAGGCAATTTACTTTGAGTTACAACATTATTTCCTTGTATTAAACTTATTTGGCTAATATCATGCTATCTTGCCAGAGAATCTCTAGGAAAATGCTGCATCTTGTATTTTGATCATTGGGTTTTTCTGAAAAAACAACTCTGATTTTGGATGAGTCCAGTTATAGTTATGAGAAAGGTGCCCTGGGAGGAGGAAAATGTTGCCTTCTTTAGAAAAGGGGACTTTACACATTTCTTATAAGATCATAATTTCTAATCTCTGGAATCATGTAAATTTGCTTTTCTTCATTAATACTTAATCTTCTGGAGGAATATTCTCACTAGCAGTTCATTTCTGGCTGGGTTTTCAACCTCACCAAAGTGTTTTAGAATATTTTTTATTGTAATCTATGGATAGTATCTTTTTTGCCTTTTTCATTTCATTTTGTAAATACACAGTAACCCTGTTAAGGCAGATGTAATGAGTGCCTTCTGTTAATACCCAGTTTTTCCTAACAAATAGGGTAGATGATTCTTTGCGAAATAAATTTTCCCACTGTTACTTAGTCCTAGACCATTAATCTTAAGCCATATTTATTTTTTGTCTCTCCCACTCCAAACATAAAAATTAATTTAAATCAATGTTGAGAGATTTTTATTGTTACTTGTCTTATTTAACTCCAAAGTCATTAGATACAAAACCATCTCATACATAACAGTTATTCTGTCAAAATAGTTATATAGTGGAGTTGCATTTAATGCAAGAGGTTAGTTTTAGAGTTTGGTACCTGAAGAGTCATGTATAGCCCCAATTTCCCTTCTAAAATTTTTCTTTAAAATACAACAAATATAGCCATATTTATGCATACTTTAAAAGCTGAAAAACCATTTCAAAAAGTTATATGTGGTGACTTTTTTCTCTGACATTGTAGTAGATTATGTTCCCTCATTGAAGTTTCAGGAAGAGCAGGTAGCTTGATTTGAGGGCCCATTTTGTACCAAAAACATACAGGTACCATTAAATGCTAGACACACTCTGTATAGCTATAGATTCACTTAGTGATTATCCCTGAGTAACAAACTCACTGTGAATGGATTTCAGGATCTGTCACTCAAGCTAGTGTTATTTATGCATGTATGTATGCCAAGGACAGATAATTGTTTTTATGTATGGTATAAATGTATATTTTATGAATTTTAATACCATGTTAGATTACCATGTTTACCAACGGGTGCTTTCAAGAGCTATATAAGTAGACCTTGTAGGAATAGGTATTCTTTCTCCAGATATAGTTATAAAGGTAGTGCAAATTTCTGTTAAGTATTAAAATACTAAGTACTGTCACATACTAGGCATCCAATCAAAGAGGATTTTTAAAAATGTAGGTAATGACATGATTTTGGGCAGAATTTAAGTATTTGACATTTTGCAAATTTGTGACCTTAAATGGGTATTGCTCAACTCAAATATACTCCAGATCTAAGTAAGGACAATTATCTCTGAAGCTCAAGTTATGCAGTTATTTTTATAGTATTTGTTACCTACAAAAAAGCCTTTCCTTTCTGAAATTATATACTTTTTCCTTCTAAATGGAAGAATTTAGAACTTTGGGCAAAAGAGAACTATAGAAGTTGAAATCTTATCCTAAAGGGTACTCTGACCTAGTTGTTTAGAATTGTAGGAAGTCAAGACCACATTTGGAGATCTGCCTGTTGTCATATAGAGCAGAGCTAATGTAATGATGCAGACAATTTGCTTAACTTACCCTGTGGGAGAAGTTTTATTAACTTATTTATATATATGTATGTGTAAATGTATGTGTGGTGTGTGTATATATATATATATATATATATCTATGTGTGTATGTATATGTGTGTGTATATGTATGTATGTGACAAGATGTTTAGCTTTTCATAAGCTATTTCCAAGAGCTTTCCAGGAAATATTGAATGGTACAAATCATAGCATGAAGAGTACCAAAGAATAGCCCTGGGTTTTCAAAACTCTAGCTAGAGCAAGCTTCTACCCAAGTAATGCTCCATGTAAAATCTATCCTCACAAACTATCCCCTTTTCATTTGTAATGTCTTGTCAAATTCCAACTACTGGTTACCAATGATCTCAATTTTTACAAATTCCAATTTATTTGGAAACGAAAGCTTAAATGATTTCTTAAGCAGTTTCCTATAATGATACACTTGTTTTAAAATAGAAACTTTAAGAATGAAACATTAGAATTAGCCAAAAGCCAAGTACTTTTTCAAAGAGTTATAGTAATTAATGGGATATTCTTAGACTCTTCCCCCCCGCCCCCCAGGATGTATTTAGTATTTGAGGGAAGGAATGGCAATAATAAGATAATCAAGGATTATGGTGAATTCCGTAAGGAAAAATTGGATCTTTTATAAATAGATAAGAATGATCTATCATTAGCTTGTCAAGAATACAGTTTACTTTCAGACAGCCTGAGTAGAGCCTATCCTCACCACTCTACAATCTCTATTATTATTTTATAGCACCAGTGAAGAAATAATTGATTTTTAACTTGGCTACCATCCAAATTATTGAAGTTTGAATTTTAATATATAACTATTACTTGAATTTCAGTAAGCTGCTTTGTTCATTAATAATTAAGTATCCATAACTGGGCAGTAGGTAATATTAAATATTAAGTTATTGATTTGTAGGGATTGGCAGAGTAGTTTAAAAGTGTTTTATATTAACAAATGTATATCTCAGAATGGTGACTATGAAAACTGAAGAATGAAATCTAGTAGTGTGCAGTTAGGATTTTTGCATCAAGATAGGAATACTTCTACCCTTGTGCACAAAGTTCCTACTTTAGTTAATGAAGAACATTATCTGCTGATGGAGCACAGTGTTCTGTGTTTGTGCAAATAAATTAAAATGATTACATACTCAAATGAGGACTAATTAAATACAGAGTTGTTCTTCTAATTTAAAAGCACAAATACTTTCTTGAGCACATTAGGTTCTGAAAATTGGATATTACATTTTTTGTGAGCCTAACTAATTAGGCTTACCTTGCATATATAAATTTGGTTTATTTCTGAAACTACCACTAAATCTGATAGCATGTGGGGTGATTAATTATGCATTAAGGTGTTTAAAATAGCTTTTCAACACTAGCAGCACAGACAGAATTTTAAAAATGAGAAGTGCTCAGTAGAAACATTTAAGACAGTTATAAATTTGTATGCTGACTTGGCTTACTCTGATTATCTTAAAATTAGAGAAAGCAATATGGTTATTTCATTTTTTCCTTCAGGTAAATATAGTTCAGACAAAAGTCCTGGTAAAATTTTATGAAAAATTTGCTTACAGTTTTCAGTTTTGTGATCTTTGATAATGCTATGGGGCTTGATAGTCTTTTTTTTTTTTTTTTTTAGGCAGCCATTTAGGTCCTAAAAGTCCTACAATGTTATATGTTTTTTTTCAAAGTGGGAATGTCTCTATTTCCTTTGCCTGTTACATGCCATTGTTATGATAAAGAATAATACCTCTATACAGCAATAGAAAGGAGTGGTTTATTGATAAGATGTTTTAACAGGAATGACCCTCAGAAACAGTAGGCTAAGGGAAAAAAAAAGCCATATATGAAAGACCACATATATATTTATATGAATTTCTAGGAAAGAAATCTGTAGGGACAACAGATTAGTAGTTGCATGGGGATAAAAGTGGGAATTGATTCTAAAGGAGGAGAGAGCTTTTTTGAGTGATCGTGGTTGCACAACTGTATGTTTATTAAAATCATTAAAGTGTACCCTTGGAATGTGGTAGATTTTATGATAGGTTAATAGTATGGAGAGTGAGAGTAAGAGGTAGAACAAACTGCTAGAACATCTGTATTTTTAGAGTTCAAGAGAAAAGAAGAGAAACCTAAGATCGATATTAATAGAGGATAAAACAATAGAGTACTTTTGACCAGAGGGAAAAAACATTGTAATACCAAGGAAGTGAGATTGCCACCCCCTCTAAATTTTACTCTCCATCTAACTCCCTTCAGATTGATTGGTTTGTGTTTTATCAGATCACACACATGGGTGTCTTCTTCCCCTAGTGGCTTGTATCCACACAAATACATGCATACACACTCCTCTTTTTTAGAAATGTTTGTTAAAAGTCCTATTAATTTAGAGGCCTAACTGTATTCACAATGTGCAAACATCATCACTATATGATTTCAGAGTATTTCCATCACCTCATAAAGAAACCTCATACTTCTCAGTTTCCCAGCTCCCATACCCTGGCAACCACTAGTTTTCTTTTTGTCTCTAGATTTGCTTGTTGTGGACATTTCATATGAATAGAAGCATAAAAGATGGGCTTTTGTTTCTGGCTTCTTAGTATAATGTTTTCAAGGTCTTTTTTTTTTTTTTTTAAGCAATCTGTTATTCAAATTGATTTGAAATTTTCTTCATTCTTTTTACTAGCTGAATATCATTTTATTAAATGACCAGAATTTAATTCACTTTGGCAGTGCCCCATCGTCAGACTGTTGGGATCTTTGTACCTTTTTGAAAAATTCTAAATAGTGGTGCATTGGTACTGTTATCTTTTATTATTTCAATGCCACATTTATACCACTCCGGTAAATAACTTAAATGCAGAATTTAAATTCTGAAAATTTCAATAATTTTATTTCCTAATAGTTCTGTTTAGTATGAGTCTAGTTTTTGGTTTGTTGAAGCATGCAAGTCACATATAGGCATTGCTCTGTGGTTCTCTGTTACTTCAGTATTTTTATACTACTCTTAAGCAGTGACAGGTGAATACTGGTAAAAGTATCATGTCACACCCATGCTTCAAATTATTTCTACGTTAGAAGGGAAGACTTCATTCAAAGTGAGTTGCCTTTTTTTTCCCCCCATTTAGGAGAGTCAGTCTGACAGTGTCGTTTTAAGGTCACTGTTTTTACATAGCTTTTTTTTTTTTTTTAAGTTCTGAAATGTGCCCATTTTTAATTTCTCCTTCAGTGGCTCTTTGTACTTATCTAATTTACTTATTTCAGAACATCCCTACCATTTAACTCATTTGTGCTTTAGTTGTATCAGTACTCATCTTTAGAGAGAATATCAAATACATGGTATAATCTGATAGTTGACTGTGCTCAAACTAGGTCTTGTTACCCAATTTGTTCCTATTTTAATTCCCAAGAGTTAAATTTATCATGATAGCAGTTACAGAGACTAAAACCAACATCTCTACTTCAGACATCTGCAGAAATCAGTTTGTTATAAATTTGTATTGAGCTTTTAAGAGTTGAATTACTTAATAAAATGATTTAAAATGCTTTCCTTTTGCTTGTTTTTTGTTTCCATGGGGTTTTCTTTAGAGAATGTTTGTTTGCCTCGGTGTTGTATTTCTGTTTTATGGCTTTTTTAATGCACTTTTTAAAAAACACTTTCTGAACTGTTTAAATGTGGTACATTTTTCATCACTGCCTGAGCAATCCTATGGAACAGCATCTTCCAGCCTAAATGCCATTTCAGATACTCCTTGCAGGTCTACGTCTGCCACAAGATCATGCTTAAACCAGGCTCAGTTTTTATCAACCCTTCAGACCATATTTTATTCTGACTGGTCTAGGTCACAGTCTTCCTCCAGGAAGACTGGGGGAAGCATGGTTTGACCTTTTCTATAAAAAATTGAATAACTTCTATGGTTTAATAAAAGATTAAACTGCATCTACTATGAGAGGAATATTTAAATATGGCTGTCCTTGATCATCTACTTTGAACCCAAGTTAGAATTTAATATTTGACATAAGAGTCATACAGATTTTATGTTTTCATTCATATCACAAAAATAAGAAAGAATCATTTATGAACAAACCATGGAACCTCTGTCTTAACCAGGACCCCGCTAGAGGTAGAACAGGAGCTGAGTGGAGAGCATGAAAGTCAAGACTGAGTTGAAGGTGATAGCAGGGGATCTGGGGCTGTAAGAGAATCAGCAGGGAGAAAGTTGGAGAGATTGTGCTAATCTGTATTAGGAAGTTTGTTTTCATACTTACACTTTGTTATATGAACATAAAATTTTTTGGTGTATCAAAATACAGCCTATTTACATTATTGGTGTAAAAGCCATATGTGTTAAAAATAAAGGAAATCAAACAACAGGTATGTTAATTTTGTAAATCTATTTTACCGAGGTCAAATGAAAAGCAGTTTCTCAACATCCAGAATACACAAGGCAGTTCTTGCCGATTGATCATGTTTGCACAACCTTTTGCAAATCCATTTCAGCCCCAGGATTGGGAAGTTTCTCTTCCTCACTAATTTAAATTACTCATGCTGCAATTACAGCTTCAGTCTTCTTGCTCTTTCTTTTTTGGAGATGGGGATCAGGTCACCATTCTTTAAGATGGGTAGGGAACCTGTGGTCCTGGACAAGATCTGGAAGACACTATCCATTCACTACCATCCTAATTTTCATTTCATCTGCCCCCTTCCTCTGCCAGGCTGAGTGTGCTCTGGCTGCTTGGTCTGCTCCAAACATAATTTTTTCCACATTGGCAATTATAAAATTCTGATTCAGAGCTGAGCTGATGGATTGAAATAAGAGCTATAAAAAGTAGGCAGTTTGTCAACATTTTTAAAGAGAAACAAGTATCTACTGCCCAGGTATGCCTCTTGTCCCTGCCTCTCTATCCTGGTAGTATCTGTTTATTCCAACTCTAATTGGCCCAGATACAGAATTAGATGTATTTGTAGCATTTGTTGTACCTATCAAAGCTTTATGTTGCTTATTCTCAGTTCTTTAACAAAGTAATAATGCCTCTTTAAGTGATGGGGAAAATATGCTTGATACCCTTTAGAGAGTGATACAAGGAGGAGTAAGGCTCTTGCTTAAAGTTTTCTTGGTTCACTGACTGGGGAAAGGGTTCCCTGCCTTGCTCAATGAGCTTGTCCCATTGAATGTGGCTCCAAACTATTAAGTTCCTACTGTGAACAAAGTCCCGCTTTTGGTTTCTCCCTTACAAGCTAAATATTCTCTGCTTAAATGTTTTTACTCACAACTTATTTTCTTTTTCTAACTGCCCTTGGATTCTTCTCTGAATCCTTCCCAAATTCTTTGTTTTTTTAATTGTGTAGCCCAGCTCAGGACTTACACGTTTCATGCACCTAGTGACAACTAAATAAGCCGTCACCTGGCATTTACTTCTTTTTGTGTGACTAAGAATGATGTTTCATGTGTGCTTTTCTTAATGGAATGACATATTTCATGTGTGCTTTTCTTTGTTGTTGTTTTGGTTTTTTTAGATTTTATTTATTTATGGCAGAGAGAGGCAGGCTCCCCTGCAGGGAGCCTGATGCAGGACTTGATCCCAGGACCCCAGGATTATGACCTGAGTCAAAGGCAGATGCTCAACCACTGATCTACCCAGGTGCCCCTCTTTATGGAGATTTTTTTTATTGTGTTATGACGTATGTAGAAAATTAGAAGTGTCTAGCTAGTGAATTTGCACAGTGAGCATGGTTACATGACTAAATCAAGAACCAGACACTCAGAGCATCTCAGCAGCCCCTTATAGGCCCCTTTCCATCTTCTTCCTGTCTTCCCCTGCTGGGTCGATTTTATGGCCACTGTGACAGACCATCACAATCCTGGCACTTCTTTGTATATGCTTTTGAACTGAGCTGAGAGTGGAAAATACATAACTTAGCAGTAACCCTGCCAGTAATTGACAAAACCTTGATTAAATCATTTTGTGGTTTAGTTTTATTCTCTATAAAATGAGATTGTTAAAGGCATTTCAGTTCTAATATATATAATATGTATTGTTATATATTTATAGAATACATAAATACACATATAATTTTGAGTTGGTAATAAAATCTTAGTCATATTCAAAAAACATATTGGCATGGGAAAGTATTCCATATATATTAAAATTTTATTAGCTGTATGAAATTACATATAGAAGTATAGATAGAATGATATCTTTGTTTTTAAAAAACACATTTTTTTTCACCTGGCACATGTATTTTATTAAGTGAGGGAATTAATGACTCGATGCTCTTTTTTCATAGCTTTTGAATTGATCGGAAGAAGTTTTAACTACACTTTAGAAAGAAAACATAATTTTGCCTTAATAACTCCAAATGTATTTTTTAGCATTTAAATATTTTTTCCTTTTAATTTAATTTCATTAAAAAATAATAAACAGACACATCACATGTAGGCCACAGTTTGCTACTCTACCATTAGAGTAATCCCCTTTTTTTGGTTCATCAATCCCCCTCTCATTCTTAAAAATCTAATTCCCTCTGAGGTACCAAGGACTTCCATCTGTATAAGCACTGGCCTCTTGTGGTGTAGCATGACTCTTCTCGAAAAATCCGGTAGCCATTTCCTTAGTTCAATAACTAAAATGTCTTGGACAAAATAAAAGCTGTGCTACACTTGAGGGCAGTAATTGCGTCCATTTCAGCAACATGGAAAGTGCAGGAAAAACCAGCGAGGTTCTCAAAAGGCAAAGCCAGTAAAGGAACATGAGGGATTTTTTTTTTTTTTTGGTTCTTTATTAATGAACTTGAATTGTATACTTAGAGTATGTAATATAGAATAAGATAAAAAGTGTAAGTATCCATGTACCCTGTCTGTAGATTGAGATATAAAAACATTATTAAGTACAGTTGAAATACCCTATTCTAATCGCAGCCCATCTCTTCCCAGGAGAGTTACTAATATTCTGAAATTTAGGCTTATCATTTCCAGCTTCCCTTTATATTTTTACTATGTATGTGTTGTGTCTGTCCTTAAACAATGTAGGATTATCTAGCAGTTTTTTACTTCTATATAAATGACATCACCCTGTTTTTCCTGTCTTGCTTTTTTCAGTCCTAAATGTGTGCAGCTGTGTGCATACTTTATGAATCTCTGTTTACTAGTATGTAGTACTCCATTAATATATTGCAGTGCACTGATCCATTTTCCTGCTGTGAACGTTACATTGGTCTCCAGTTGCTTACTTTTACAAACTGGTGTATGAATAGTCTTGTGCCTGTCTTGTGTACGTGTACACAAGGTTTTTTTCTAGGGACCTCTGTAGGGCTCAGGTGTCCATCTTTGCCTTCATGGTTTGCTTCTTTCTTATTTCGAAATAAAAGTGGCCTCACTATTCTAAACATGTTAAAGTTTTGCTTTTTACATTTAATTTTTTTTAATCCACCTGATATATGAAGTAAGGATCCAATTTTGTTTTTTCCCATATGTGATACAGTTGTTTCATAACCATTTCCCCAACAATCTGTCCAGGAAAGGAAGGGACAGTGAAACTAACCATAAGGTACTTTCTAGGTTAGCACTAAAAACGGAAAGGAAAAAGAAGCCCTTCCCCCCGCCGATACCCCCTTTAAAGACAAGAATCTTTGTTTAAAATGTCTGCCTTTTTCCTTCCTCCTCTAGGCACAGTCTCTCTGCTCTTACCTACATGCAGTTGGCTTCATTAGTATAAGATAACATGAGTTAGAGGAAGCAAAGCAGTTCCTTGGGATACAATTACTTCCTGTCTCCCAAACCAAAGCTCTGTAGACTTCTCCTGTAAAAGTCCAGATGATAAATACTTTGGACTCTACAGGCCAAGAGGCAAAATCAAGGATAGTATGTTTATTGTGTGTGTGTGTGTGTGTGTGTGTGTGTGTGTGTGTATGTATATGCATATAAAATATGGGGTGTGTGTGTGTGTATATGTATGTGTATATATATGCATATAAAATATATGGTATATGTACTGCTGTACATCCAAAAGGAAAACAAATTTCCACAAAATTTTTATTGACAAAATCAAAAATATAATAATAATTGAATACAGTTTCTGATAACACAGGTCCACTAATGTGTGGAATGGAAGTTCTTCCTGATTATCTAATTTAGTTTATTCCTCCTAACAACCCTGATGGGGTAGATATTCTTGCCTACATTTCATTCCTATGGAAAATGAAGTTCACACGAGGTTACTCTGATGACAAACGTTGGAGACATTCGAGCCTAACTCCAGACAGAGCTTGTGCTCTTAACCCTGGTAGAGTTTTCATAGGGGAATCAACATTAAGTTTTATTTTAAAGATGAAGAAATGAAAGTGCAGGGGTTCAGTAGGTTGGAGTTCAGTAGGTTGGACAAGGTAATACAGATTGCTGTAGGGCTCTTGGTGTGTAGTTTCAAAGCCATGTTCTTTCTTTTCTGACTACTCTGCTACTTTAAGATTTCCAGTAACCTCAGGATGATGGCTGCAAAGAACAAATCAGGTCCCAAGCTATGGTGCCATTTTAATTGAAATGTTTTAATACAAAAAATCATCAACTCTCTACATTTTTTCTTTTTAATTATATAAATTATAAATGGATATATCAAAAAATCATAAAATACTGAAGGGTATTCTGTGAAAGGTAAACAGTGAAATTTATTAATTCATTTTTTTGGTCCTCTTCCATTTGTTCTCTCCTATTCCTCTCTTCTGTTTCTTTATTTTCCCCTCTTTTTATCTCCTTCCCCTTTGTGTATGTGTGTTATAAGAGCTATTCAGAATAGAATAGAGCAGTACATATCCAAGAGTAGAATTTAGATCCCAGAGAAATAAAGGTGCTGCTGTTGACCAAACGTAGTAGGAATCTCAAAACTTACACATTCTTTTAATGGGTAAATGGATTTTAGTTTCCCGGCATCAAATCAACGTCAACAAGTGTTTACTGAATGGCTGGTATGTGGTAGATTCTGAGAGTTACAAATGAGAAACCTACCTTCAGGGTGTTCACAAGCTAATGAGATTTTAAGCAAACTTGAAAGTAAAGAGAAAGCCTCAGTAAATTCATCCATGACAGAGACTATGTCATCATGGGTCTGGCACCTTAGATCCATTATTAAGAAAGATGTTACTTAATTGATGATATCAATTCCCTTTTCAGTGATGCATTTGATTGGCAATCAATCTGATTAAATTCAACTCTAAGATAAATTGACAAAAGTGTAATCACTTTTTGTGTACTTGCCTTCAAGTATGCACTTAAAAATGTGTTGCTGTGTGAGTCAACTTAAAAGTACTTGTCACATACCATGTGCCAGGCCCCCTGCCAGATGTGTCACTTGCATGTCTCTTTTAAAGATCACAACAATCCAGTGAGGTCAGTATTATTATTATCACTGCTTTAGATTATCTTGAAGATTCAGTGTTTGCCCATTTGTTGCACAGCTAAAAATGAGTATAGCTGCAATTTGACCTAGAGAATAGTTATGTAATCTTGAAAAGTTGGTGACATTTGAAAAGGATTCATTCTGCCTTATAATTTATTTTCGATCCTAAGGGGAAACTAGAAAAAATAAACCATATGTATGACACTAAACTGATAGATGAATTAAAATTTTGCTTCTTCTCCCGAAGGGCTTTTTTTTTTTTTTTTTTTTTTTTTAAGGGCAGCAAATATCTCTCTGAGGCTTGGATTAGGGAATTTAGGTTCAGTTTCAGTTCTGAAATGAACTAGAGATGTGTGCTTCTAGTTCTAAATCCTAGATTATGTGAGAACATGAAGTTTTGACCCTACCAGGTGTTATTTACTCTGAGAAGGTTCCTGGAGAATTCCTATGGGGGGCTGCAGTCATGTTTATATGCAGTTATGTGTATGGTTTGTATGTGTTCCCTCACATGGGAAGGCCAAGCAAAAGTGGATTGTGTTTGGGAAAAGGGCAAACAAAACAAAACAAAACAAAACCCAGATTCTACCTCCGGCTCTGCCCCTAATCCATCATATAGCTTTCAGTGAAGTTAAGTTTTATGCTTCCTGTGAAATGAGGATAAAAATGATGTCTCTGCCCACTTCACTGAACTAGAGAATCAAAAAAGACCATTTATGTGAAACGGCTTTACAAAACCCAAATTGCTACACACAGGGCACTATTTTTAAAATAAAAAGCCTAGCTATAATGCTCATACACTATGTTAACCTGTGGTTGGGGGAAAGCCAGAGCTCAAGCTAGATCCCCTGAAGCAGAGAGCTGGCCTGTTCACATCAAGACAGAGCAAGCCAGTTCAACTGTTTTCAAAAGTCTCACTCAAACTCCCCACGTTTAAAATTTGTGTTTGTTGGGAGAAAATACAGTGGTTAAGAGCCCAGGCTTTCTAATCTGACCAGTTAGAAAGAAGAGAGCTCAGAAGTTAGTTTATCCCGCTGGAATCTTGTAGGAATGTCCTCTCTCAGGCTCAGTTGGCTCATCTGTAGGTCCGGGAATAACTACAGCTGCTACATATGACACTGTGGATTCGTTAAGCAAAAGAACGCTTAGGACTAATATGGTGCCTTGTAAAATGAAAGCTGGCAGTGGTAGTATGTAGTATATGTTATTATGGACGATAGTAGTCTTAGCCATAACCATGCCCCGATATCACAAGGAAACTTGGACAATTTTTTCTTAAAATTGTAAATATAATTTCTTGTGACCTAACTTGCACATATTGTGCCTAAACAGTGGACCAGTGATCTTGCACACAATTTTCATTTGCTCTTGCTGACTGAGGCATCTTGACTATGGCTTTCATTCTGTGGAACTGACTCATAGAGTCACATAATGTTTGCACCTCACTGCAGAGGCTTTTCTTAAAATGCACTCCGTACTTGCATATTAGTTAACATCTCCTTAATGAGATTTATCCAATTTGCCTCAAAACAAGTGCCCGGTTACCCAACTTGGTATGCACCTCTGAAAATAAGTATGATGAAATCCAGTATTAGAATTTTCTTTGTTTCATGGAGTTTAATAGAGTTGAAGAATAACATGAATGGTTAAAAGTCCTAAAGCATAATTTGAAGGAGTGTCAACAAACCTCTATTTATTATAGTAGTGCTTGGGTAGTATCTCATTTCCACTTAGCTTCAGAGCTATAAATAGTTCTAATTTGTTTTCTTTGTACACTTAGTGGATTAATTACAGTAAAACAAGCCAAGTGATATTATTGTAGCAGTTGGCTAAACTTGACATAAACACGATAATTAAAATGATTGCTTTTTAATTTATCCGCCTTTCAGGAATTTAATGAGCTGAATCTACAGTGTTAGAAGACTACAGTGTTAGAAGTCTTTAAGTATCTTTAAGATACTTAAAGAATTTGATTTGAGAATCACAGGGCTCTTCTATCAGTGTGTTCTCATTGTTCACAGTGGATTTCAGTGCCTTTCAATATTGTTGGGAGTTTCCTTCAGAAAGGAAACACCTGGGTCCTGCTTCCATCAGATATCTACTTAGTAAAAAAGTGTATTGTTTCCATACTTACATCACCATGTAATAATTACGTGTTTCCATTTACCTATCCAAATTGATGCTAGTAATATACATATGTGCGGATGCACACACATCCTTGAAAAAGGATGAAAACGAGAAACTGTTTTCTCTACCATTAGTAAAAGTCACATATGTTTATTTCAACATGTCCCTCCAATAAGCTGGGTGCCTCAGCATCACCCAAAGCAACAACTGTGCTCACCTGCTCCCCTCTTCGGTCCCTTGTTCCTAGATGTCTGATTACATCGGGAAAGGTACTGCTTTGTTAATATATAAAAAGGAAGGCCACTGGGAACCAAGGAAGTGAAAAATGGTAACTGCCAAAGGTCTAGTCCTTTCATCCTAAAAAGGTTGCCTGAGCCACTCTTGGCCCTCCCATTATGTTCCTTCATGATTTGCCAATTAACTTTTCCCAGTGCTCAAGGGTCACTGATCTGGGCAGTATCCTTTGGTTTCCCCTCCCACTGATTCCCAGCAAAGCTGTTATAAATGCACTGTACTTCCTTTTTGATTTTCCCTTAGTGGCTGGGTTGCTTTGTGAGAATTCGATGCACAGGCTTAAACAACCTCTTTACAAAGCAGAGACAAAGCAAAAATAGAAGGGAAAAAGTACACTCAAATGGACTAGAATGAAAGCAAACTTCAGCTGCAAACTTTTTAATTGAAGTACCTGGATTTTTGTTGCTTTTAAGAATTTTAAAACAGCACAACTGAAATATGGGGATATTTTATTCCCTCTGTGTATCTCAGAAGGATTTTCCACTTCGTATCTGACTTTGAACAAGTCTCTCTATAGTCTGCATTTAAAATGTCAAGTAATTTCACCTGGCATTTGGTAAAGATGGATTCAGTTGGCAATTGGAGAAGCTTATCCCCTGCAAGTTTCTCCACTGTTCCCAACACTTTTCGAAATAGTGACTTCTCCTCAGAACTCAATTCTGGGTCTTCACCTGTCTATCTTTACATCCTGCTCTCCAGGGCAGTTTATTTGCCCTTACAGATTGAAATCTTGCCCCCATGTTAGAGATATCCAAATCTATATCCCACACACTAACCTCTCACCATGCTCAAATCCCTATCATTGACTGCCTGCTGGACATTTCCTTAAGATGTCCCTTAGTCAATAAACTCAAACCCAGCATAGGCACAATGAACAGAACTCCTCTCTTCTTCCCTCTTTGGCTCTGACAGGCTGCCTCTGCACAATCCACACACCCCCACCCTGTTCATCTCCATCTCAGTCTTTCCCTCACAGCCATTCCAGTGATGAACAAGCTGTAGAGTCCTCTTCATTTGATGTCCTCTGTCCCTGGCTTCTTATATCCATGCACGAGATGCCTTCTGTGTTCTTTCATGTCTCTGCTATACCTCCTTCTTCTGTACTGTGAATAATCATCCAGGTTTACACAAACATTTATTCCACCAAAGCATCTTAGTCTACCAGCACTGTCATGGGCATGTGGAAGATCTGACATTGGCAAAGAAATTGCCATGGCAATTATCAGGACGATTGCCCTGCTTTATTACAATACTTTCCAAATTGGTATTTTGAGAGCCAATATCTTTCCATCTCCCATTCATCAGGCTGCAGAATAACCCCTCTAAATACAACTTTGATAATGTTTTTCTAAATATCATGTATTTAACTGACACTAACTCATATACCGTGATCCAAAACCTTTAGGACTCTTTTTTTTTTTTTAAAGATTTTATTTATTCATGAGAGACACACAGAGAGAAAGGTAGAGACACAGGCAAAGGGAGAAGCAGGCTCCACGTAGGGAGCCCGACGTGGGACTCGATTCCGGGTCCCCAGGATCAGGCCCTGGGCTGAAGGCAGCGCTAAATCGCTGAGCCACCCGGGCTGCCCAAAACCTTTAGGACTCTTTATGTAGAGCATCATAGGCCACCCAGCTGCATTTTGAATCATGGCTGTGTGTCCACTAGCAAAGTGAAATACCGTGTCACCATCTGCCAGCCGCATTTCTTCCAAACACTCGAGTACCAACTTCCTTGGCGTTGTGGGGACAGAGGCTTGCCATCTCAAATGGCCAGAAGCAAGAATCTCTGTGGAATATTGGAGTATCCAAACCCATGAGGTCCATGGATTAGCTAACCTCCCAGTTGAACAAATTCAGCACCATTTAGTGCCAGAGGCAGTGCCTATCATGCCATCTGTTTACCCAGAAAATACAGGTTGACCACACTCTGGTCTCAGGACATCAGGGAAAACCTCCCTGATCAAATGACATCTATTTCTTTATGTTTAAATTATGACCTCTTTTTTTCTTATCACAGAAGCAATACACACGTATTATAAATCAAGCAATATAAAAGTATATGAAGTAGAAATTGAAGGTCTCTCATATGTCCTCCATGCCCACAGAGAACGGGACATAAGGAGAGCATGTTGCACTGACATTCTCACTAGAATTCTCGGTCTCCTTTGCCATTTCAATATCCCTCTTTTGTCAACAATTTCTTGTAACAGAAGTAGAAATGAAAAACCACTCTTAACAGACTCATTTTTATCCTAAATTTCTGCTCCCAGTGGCAGCTCCAAAAGAAGGAGAAAAAGCTGAAGCCCTCCCTTCAGGGACCACAGTACACCACAGTCCCAGGATGACAGTAGTTAAGCTCATTACACACACCAACCTAAGTCTGCGCTGCTAGCGTGGGTGCTCTTTGACCACTAGGTGGTTCTGTAACCTATCTGATGCAATCCCCACTTGCTGACTGAGGTGAAGAACAGAAACATTTAGGGTAGGATTCGTGTCTCCACACCTTCCCTGTTTGTTTCTATCTTAATTTTCACCCACTCCTCTGTGTCTAGATAGAATTTGGTCACGGAGTCAATATGCGCAATCTCACCAAGGCTGTTGTGTGTTCCCTGCTGGGGAAGAGAAGAGGGCGATTTCCTCCAGCAGGCCAGGCTCAGCTTGTGAGGCTGCAAGCTGTTTTCTAACTATGGAGATGAGAGGAACTCACAAGTACTCAGTCCTGTTGCAGCAGGAGTGGAAATCTCATGCTTCCAGGATGACTCCACATCTACTGCATTTATTCATTCCACACACACTCACTGGTATCTATTTTTATATTCAGGGAAGCTTGCTGGGTCCAGAAGATAGAATAAGACTGGGATATCTACTCTTTGAAACCATAACAGTCATGTCAGACCAACAAACAAATTGCTTGCCCAACACCCATCCTCCCTTCTAGATCTCGATTTTCTTCTCCCTCCCTTAGTCCATAGGTATCAAGTGTCTGACTCTACCTCTGACTTCCTGGTTGAGTGTGTGACTCTATGAGGGCCTGAGCATTGCATCCCTGCCTACAGTGATTTGTGCAGAGGTGAGTATGTGGTCTGATCCATGGAGATGCTACCTGAGGGGTTTTGCTGGGACTACTGAAAAACAAGCTTTTTCTTCTGTTATCTGGTCTTGAACCTGGGATTATATAAGCCTGAATCTGTTGGCAGCCATCTTACCATCACATGAAGTCTGAAAATGAAGCTAGTGTGGAGGAAAGCAATGTTAAGAGATAGAAATAGAATGGGTTCTGATGATGTCATTTGAGTCCTTGAATCAAAACATGCCTGAAGCAACATCTACTGAAGCATCAGTAGATTTCCACTTTGCTTGATCTTATATGAATCAGATTTTCTGTCACTTGCATCAGATGTAATTAATACTATATAATTTGCATAGTAATAAATAATTTAAAAATAATGCAGTATGATAGGTAAGTGATATGATAGAGGTTAGTACAAGCTGTTATGCAATAAATAGGAGAGATATCTAACCCAGGGGCAGGGATGACTTTCTTTAAAAGTCCATTTATTTAAGAATAAATATGAAGCACTGTATTAGTTTACCAGAGCTGCCATAATGAAATGCCACAGATTTTGGCTTAAGTAACAGAAATTTATTTTTTGCTTGTCTGTTTATTTTCTGGCAGTCTGGAGGCTAGAAGTCTGAGATCAAGGTATTAGCAGGGTTGATTTCTTCTGAGGCCTCTCCTCTTAGCTTGTGGATGGCTGTCTTCTCCCTATGTCTTCACATGGTCTCTTCCCTCTGTGTCTATCTGTGTCCAATTTTCTTTTCTGTAACCTATCTGATGCCAGTCCCATGTCAGGCTCCCTACATGGAGCCTGCTTCTCCCTCTGCCTGTGTCTCTGCCTCTCTCTCTGTGTCTGTTATGAATAAAAAAATACAATCTTAAAAAAAAGAAAGATCTGGGTTCCCTAAACTCAAGACTCTTCTATGACACACATCATTGTGTGTGCAAGTATCAACTGACCTTCTGCATGATGCAGGAGAAGGCCATGAGTAATAAAGAGCCCTCATTTCTTACCCAGGAGTCTTTTGTCATCTGTCAACATTCATGAACCTATAATGATACCAGTCATATCGGAGTAGGACCAATGTTAATGACCACATAACTAGCTCTTTTCTTTTTACCCCTACAAAGCTACCTCTTTAAAACATTCTACCTCCTCCAAATACAGTCACATTCTGAGGTACTAGTAGAGGCAGCTGTGATAGATGTGGAGGGCTCTGGCAATGTGACACATTTATCCAAACCACCCAAAGAGGCTAAATCATTGTTTACCATCTCTTTCCATTTTCTTTCCTGTATCAGAGCATCAGAACATTTTCAGGCTTTGTTAAATCCTTTTTTTTTTTTTAAAGCAACTTTTCAAATGTTTTCTGGTTCCCTTGATTTAGATTGTACTTCCTCGTCTTAATTCCATTTCTGTCACTTTTAAAAGTTGTAAAATGTTTGGGATTTTTCCCAATGTGCAAGCTAAGAAGTAAACCTGCAAGAGGTTCATGAATGTTGACAGATGACAAAAGACTCCTGGGTAAGAAATGAGGGCTCTTTATTACTCATGGCCTTCTCCTGCATCATGCAGAAGGTCAGTTGATACTTGCACACACAATGATGTGTGTCATAGAAGAGTCTTGAGTTTAGGGAACCCAGATCTTTCTTTTTTTTAAGATTGTATTTTTTTATTCATAACAGACACTGAGAGAGAGGCAGAGACACAGGCAGAGGGAGAAGCAGGCTCCATGTAGGGAGCCTGACATGGGACTCGATCCAGGTCTCCAAGATCACACCCCGGGCTGAGGGCGGCCCTAAACCACTGGGCCACCGGGGCTGCCCCCAGATCTTTTTTAATAGTCAGTAACGTGCCTGTGTTTTGCTCCTGAGAGAGACAAGGCTGTTCACTACACAAATATCCCTCAAAAGATAGTCTGGAACAGATGGGCAGTGAGTGTCTTCCTTGCAAGATGTGCAGAAACCCAAGAGGCCCATGGAAAATTACCCTCTAATAGACATAAGCAGTTGGCCAAACAAATTTCCTTCTGATTTTATGACAAATAAGTCCCAAGTCATCTATGTGTGAAAAGAATGTTTCATTAAGTCTTGGATTTAGACTTTGGGTTTTTCTTGCTTCCATTCTTCTACGGTTTTGACTAGGAGTCTACTGGCCCATTCTGAAATTACCTTTCTCCTTTATCTGCAACTATGTAAGCTACTCATTACAGCCTTCTCCAAATTTCTCTAAAATATGGCAATTGATTTTACCAGGTGTTAGCAAATCTTGGCCAGTGGACCAAAAGATGATCTTTCACATTTTTAAAGAATTGTAAGAAACAAAAGAAGAATAAAAGAACATGAACAGAGCCTGTATGTGGTTCATAAAGCCTAAAATAATTTACTCACTGGCCCTTCCCAGGAAAGGTTTGCCCACCCATGTTCTAACCCTGCGGAAATGCTACAATAATTGACCAATGTCCTCTTCCCTCCACTCCATTCCTTAACTTTTTAGGTAAAATCATGGAAGGGTTAGCTCTAGAGTATCTATTGAATCAATGCAAAATTGCATTGCATTTCCTTCATAATAAATGAGATTTTATTTCTCTTTTCTTTCATATATCTGTCTTACTATCACCTGTCCTGTACATCAGATGCAACAATCCATTATAACAATGACTGGTTTTTATTACAAGTTAGACGTTTCAAGCAGAGTCCCAAGTGCTTTATGTCCATGTTCTTACCTAACCCTCATAGTTACCCTTTGAGGTATTCACAGGTATCTCCAGCAAATAGATTAAAAAAAAAAAAAAAATGAAGGCACAAGTCAGTTAACCTATCCAAGGTTATGCATCTTCTAAATAGCAGATTAAGAAGCATGTTTTACCGCTTCTGTCTGCCAGTAGCATCTTCCTTCTTGGGGGCAGTGATCTGTTGTGATGGAAGCCTCTGGTCATCACCAGGAGGGTGTGTGAGTCGCTAAGAAGGTACAGGAGGGAAGATAAGATGGACTCTTTACTGACCATTCTTTATGTGTCTAGGCTCCTGTAACGCCCTTTAAAAAAAAAAAAAAAAGTCGCCTTGCTTTATCCTTGACGATGTAGATAAAAAGGCCTTTTCCATTTTTTATACATGAAGAAAATGTAACTCAGCTCAAAAAATTTGCCTTACTAGAGCTAGAATCTGAACAGCTATTTGTCTGAGTCAAAATTAGTCTGCGTGATTATTGCCATGTCATTTGGAGGAATAGCTGCCCAAGGGCCAGTATGTATCTGTTTAAGCAGTATGATTAATAGCGTAGGCTGGGTTTAAGCTAATGTTTATAAAGCACCCACTGAGAGGCAAGTAGCATGTTAGATGTCAGTGATACATAGCACAAATAGGACCCAACTGCTTTCTTTTTATAAATTCTTGGTAAAAGGTAAGACATTGTAGCTTTTTTTTTTGGGGGGGGGGGTTTGCGGGGAAGGAATTAATGAGAGTTTTTCAGATGTTAAAGCTGGCTTTCTTACATTTTTGGGTCTTCTGTTTCTTTTCTGACAGTCAATGACCTAGAATTAATTAAAAACTCCCACCTTGCTTTAGAAGATAAGTGGATTATTCAGGACAACTAATTTTCTTTGGAAGCCATCGGCCTTTTACAAGTATTTTCTTTAGAAAAACTTTATATTGCTGTAGCTATGTATATACACATCATCAGGTAGATGCATGTAAATTCCATCTCAAATCATTGGCAAAGTATTTTATTTTCTCTGCTTTATTCTATTTCACCATCTCTGTATTCCAGGTACTGTTCTAGATGCTAATGAAACCAGTGATCAAAATAAAATTTTAAAAATGCATTTATCATGTATTATTTTCCCTAAAATTCATAACCCCAGTCCAATCATGAGAAAATGTCAGACAAACCCAAAGTAAGGGACATTCTACAAAAATGTGACCCTTCAAACTTACTGAGGTCATGGAAAGACAAGGAAAGACAGAGAAACTGTCACAGATCTGGGGAGATTAAGAACCAGGATGACTAAATGCATCGTGGATCCTAAAAGAGAAAAAGCACATTAATGGAAAAGTTGGAGAAATCTAAACAAAGTCTGCAGTTTAGGGACGCCTGGGTGGCTCAGCGGTTGAACGCCTGCCTTCGGCCCAGGGCGTAATCCTAGAGTCCCAAGATCGAGCCCCACCCACATCGGGCTTCTTGGATGGGGCCTGTTTCTCTCTCTGCCTGTGTCTCTGCCTCTCTCTCTCTCTCTCTTTGTGTCTCTCATGAATGGATGAATAAAATATTAAAAAATAATAATAATAAAAACAAAGTCTGCAGTTTAGTTAACAGTCTTGTGCTGATCTTAACTTCTTAGTATTGGTCAGTGTTCTGTGGTTATAAGGTGTTAACATTAGGGGAATCTGGGTGAAGGGTGTACATCAATTCTTCCTACTGTCTCTGCAGCTTTTCTGTAAATCTAGAATTATATCAACATAAAAAGTATTTAGAAAAACCATGTCTTTACAGAGATAAAACTCTAGTGAGAGAAGTAAAACAGACAAAATACCATAAGTAAATAGTATGTCAGTATCAAGACTGGATGAGTTTGAAAATTCTGACTCTCTAAATGGCAAACGATACTAAAAGTCAGAAATGTCTGCCAGAACAGTGCCATGGAGAAAAGGCAGGGTGTGTGACTGTACATCCTTTCGCTGAAACCTCAGAAAGATAATAAGTCCAGAATATTCAGTCATAGAAACAACTCTTGTGCTGTTTCATTCGTTATGCATTTTTAGCATTAAATTTGAGTTTTTAAGGAAATATCACATTAAAATTTTTATCTGTCTTACTGAGTTGTGTGGCCCCTCTTCCATTCATCTCACCCAAGACCTGGCACTGCTCGCACAGCCCTCAGTGGTATTATCTTTATTTTACAGTGAAGGAAGCTCAAGCACGGACAAGGAAATAACATTGTCCAGGGCCATACCGCAATGAAGCAGTCAGGCTGGAATCCAAAATCTATGTTAAACACTGTGCTATACCATTTTTTTTTCTGTATGTAGATATGTCTTGGAGACTGTTGCAGTGTGGTCCCAGACAGCAGAATTTGGTGATTCGGTCACCTCTGCTGTCACTCCATGATCTGAACATGCAGCTTTTCACTACGGCAATCTCCAGCACGCCTTCCTGACTAATTGCTAACTGGCCAACCTCCATGGTGAAACACAGCATCACACACACTGGGCTTGTTGTTCAGCTTATCAGTGAGCCACTTTCCTAACTCCATAGCCCTTCTATGAATTGAGGGCCCTAGACTTTATACTACCCATTTTTCTCACAGTCTCTTTCGTGTGAACTGATTGGTTGGCTATAAATCAAATGGTTAAAGGAACAGCATATTGACAAATAATGTCTCATTGCTATGTTGATTATGAGCCTTGAATCTGTCCTGGAGAATAGGAGAAGTTCAGGTCCAAAAATTGGGTCAGCTTGTTATGTTCAGTCCTCAAGAACGTGAGCAATATATAGCATTATTCAGTGCATTATGAAAAGATTGCATTTTTTAAGTATAGAAAGAACTGACACAATATTTTTATTTAAGATAGAATTTTAAAAAACTACATCCTTGAGTATTTGTTAAGGAATTACTGCTGCAGCCAATTTCCAAATGGCTTCTATATTCTTCATGGTTAGTGTGCCATGTGCCTAAAGTAACAGCACACTTCAAAAGATTCTCAACCCAGCCCTTCCATCTCCCAAACAACCACAATTTCTTCCCCACCTACTGACTGATTTCTGAGAGTCTTTTTGAGTACAAAGTCTTTCAGTCTACAATAGGAGTTAAATCTAGAATGCTAGTGCCCCTGAGAGAGAGGGAAAGAGAGAGCACATGATTTAAATTCACCTCAATTTCTAAATGGAAACTATTAGATCCTTTACAAAGAAAAGAAGAGAAATAGGGGAAATGAGCTTTAGGGAGTCCAAATAGCAAACCGTGTGCTGACTTCCTTTAAAACGTTGTCTACGTCTGCTCTTACACAAGGTGATATTACCTAAGAGCATCTGGGTGGTAACCCCACTGGTGAGAGTTTGCAAAAGTTTCTGGCAGCATATTCTTTGCTAAAATATTGTCATAATGTGCAAAGAAAGCTTGCCCAAGTGTGAGAGGCCCATGAGCTCATGTGGAATTAGTTCAAGAACCCAAGAGAAGCCTCAGATGACAATATTGCTTTTGTAACTATTAATCCAAAAGAATCTGTTAACCTGAAAAATAAAATTGCCTGTTATTTTGCTAGCCATAGTGAGTTTATTTGCAAACAGCGGGGACAAGGAAGCCATGGCAAAACCATAGGCAACTCCAACAAACAAAGGAAAATAACATTGTTTTATGGGGAAGAAGTAGGGAGATGGGAGGACTTGTTTTGGACAAAAGTTCATTGGAAAGAAGCAAGAGTCCAGGGTGATGACAGTTTCTCATTGGCTGGATCCCAGGATGGTCGACTACCTGTGGGGGATGTAGTGTACATCTTTCCCTGGTGGAGCCTGTAATTGATCACTTTTCCTACTGACATTCTTCTATTGGGGCCTGTTATCAACACTGAGTGGTTCAGCTCACCCTTCCAGGCTCACTTTCTAGTATCCCAAGTCCACTTTAGTGAGGGTTCCCCTTTACTAATTTTCACATATTCAACTTAAGATCTTGCAAATGAGGGTCTAACACAACTTGGAGATAAGGATAGAGAAGAGAAACTTCTCTTAATCAGAGTTACTGTGAGTCTTTCACCTCCAGTTGTATCACCTGCATTGATGGCTTCCTGTTGCCACTGAAGGAAGCTAAACTTCCTGTGGCCTACAGTGTCCTGCATGGACTGAATGCAGCTCATGTGACTGTCCAGCCCCTTGCTAGTTACTCTTTTTCCTCAGTCACTTGGCTTCTTTCCTTTGTTTGGGCCAGTCTTTCCCATGTTCCTCCCCTGGGCCACTCTTACTCATCCTGCAGTTAGCAGCCATCAAATATCACTTCTTCGGGGAAGCTTTCCCTGACTTCTGGGACTATCCTAAGGCCTTCCAATCAGGTATGCTCACACTACCCTGCCCTCCTTCATCACTCTCAGTGTAACCACCCTTAAGTCGTTACTTACATGATCATACATAATCATTTGTTTAATACTGACCTCTATCGCCAGACAACAAATTCTAGTAGAACAGGGACGTTGTCTATCTCGCTAATTATTGCCTATAAAGATCCAGAACAGTGTCTAGTGGGTATTCAATAAATACTTATCAATGTTGGTACTTAATAAATAATTATGCTAGAAAGCCCTGAGGAGGGCCTAGTTCAAACTCTTAATATAAAGGAAGAAACGCAAGTTGAAGTAGGTTCATTGCCTTGCCAGAGGCCCTGCCCAAGAGCAAATTTGGAGATAGAATCCACATCTGTTCACCCCAGGCCCAGTATACTTTTCTGTCCTGATGGAAAGTTCATAGTCTAGTGATTCATCACACTGGAGGGAATAGCGATTCCTGGCAAGTTCTTCAGGACCTTAATGAATTTGCAGGTTTGCATTTTATTTAATACCCACTTTAGTTAAAATGAGTCCATAGTCTATTTGTTTCTCCATTCCTCCGCTGCTGGATCAAATGTTAATTGTCAAGAAGAAGACATAATGTGGCAGTTTGGCAAGGTTCTGTCGAACTAACGAATGTTTAACAGGATCACAGATGGAATCATTTGCATATGGGAGGGATTTTTTTTTTTCCTCAGGGTTTTGTCCCAATTAAAAGTTGCAAGTTCAAACCAGGTTACCAGTTCCAAAGAATAGAAGTTTGCACATTCTAGAGCCTGAACACATGTTACTCTTTCTTCAATATATTCACCTCTCGCCTCTTCCACATTTGACAAGCTGAAAAATATTTAGTAGTCACCAGGGTCTTGAGTAAAACAGAATAGTGTGAAGCTCTTTCCTGACTGCCCCTGTGCATTGGACAGGCAGCCAGTTTCAAGGGGTCAACACAAAGAAACATTGTTTTCATTTCTTTTGCAGCCTGTAGTCATAGCTCCTTTCAGACAAACATTGAGTGCCTTCCTTATGCCAAGCACACTGTTTGGTGCTGGGGATGCAAAGATGAATAAGGCATGGTCCTTGCCCTTGAGAAGCTCCAGAAGCGTAGGAGATGGAGATACATGATCCTTATTTCTTGTACAAAAGGCTAAGTGCAGGGATGGAGTTTTAAGGAGGATGCTTGGCAAGAGTGGGGGAAAGGTAACAGAGAGTCCTCCTTCTCTGATGAGACCCATATATTAGACAAAACTTAAAGGACCGGCGGGAGTTATCCAAGTTTACCTGGAGAGTGGGAATGGGTTTATAAGCAAGAGTTAGAAAAAAAGAGAGAGGCACGGATGGTATGTGTAAAAGACAGGCTGACTGAGCTATCTCAGCAGAGAGCATACTGGTAAAATTTTAAAAAGACTATTGCTACTAATGAATAAAACTATTCTGAACCAACAAGCCCAGTCATCTCCAGGGCATGTTAAATCAGTGCCTCCCAAAGTGCATTTGTAACCCATCTTTGCAATTCTTGTAATGGCATGCTGCCACTTCTGGTCTCCACTTAATAATCGTCCTTAAATTGACCTATTTTTGGCTTCATCCTAAGCAACATTATCCATTACATCAGTGGTTTTTATCTTTAGTTGTCTTTTTCTAATATTTATTAAAATGAGTGCATAACTATTAAAATACAAAAACGTGTGCCACCAATCATCTTAAATACAACTGGGAGCATGCACACACTCCTCACTTTGGTTCAGAGATTAGAGTTGGAATAAAAAGAGGCTGACTGGTCCATCGTAAGTTTCGCCATATCATTGGGTTGATTTAATTAGGGTGGGTGATGTGGAGTTCAAGGCATGATCCCTACCATCAAGGTGCTCAGTGACAAGGTGCTCAGTTTAGTTTTCCTATTAATAAATTAATAAAACTGCTAGGGTCTGGATGTTTGTGTCCTCTCAAAATTCCTATGTTGAAATCTTAATGCCCAGTGTGATGTATTAGGAGGTGGCACCTTTGGGAGGTGCTTAGGTCATGAGTGGGATGAGAACTCTTATAGAAGAGACTCCAGGGAGCTCACCAACCCCTTCCACCATGTGAGAATATAGCAAAAAGTCTGCAGCCCAGGAGAGAGACCTTACGTGATCATGCTGGCACCCTCATCTTGGATTTCTAGCCTCCGGAACTGTGAGAAATCAACTACTATTGTTTATAAACCACCAAGTCTGTGTCATTTTCTTGTAGCATTCCAAGTAGCCTGAGACAAATGACAACAGTGGTAGGAATAGCGGAAGCCACCATAGGGTCTCTCCTTGGTATGTCTTAAGCACTGCACGTGGCACTTTACATTCATTGGCTTAGGTAACCCTTACAACACTTGGCGAGATAAATTCTAATGTTGTGCCCATTTTAACGGGCTCCCGGGGGCTAAATACCTTGTCAGAGTTCTGACCTTTCGTTTAGGGGGAAAAAAAATCATGCAAAAGCTGCCCTCTGTTGCCCTAATTGAAAGAAAGTTTCTTCCAGACTCCAGAGGCCAGTGTTTCAGTCTGAACTCAGCTACTGGTTGATTGTGGACTCCAGAAGAGTTTCTTAAACTTCAGACTCTTAAGTCCCTTCTGTTAAATGTTTATATTGGGTGATCTTTAGCAGCATTTGTAATCTGGAGACTCATTCTAAGTCTGTTTCCTTATCGGTAAAGCAGGGCTAATAATACCAACCTCATAGGATTATTGTGCAGATTAAAGGTAAGTAAAGTCCGAGGCCAAGGACTAACACACAGTAAAAATATCATAAATGGGATTATAAATAAAAATGCTGCTAACTGCAATAGATCTGATCATGTTTTTTTTAATTTTTTTTAATTTATTTATGATAGTCACACACACAGAGAGAGAGAGAGAGAGAGAGGCAGAGACACAGGCAGAGGGAGAAGCAGGCTCCATGCACCGGGAGCCTGACGTGGGATTCGATCCTGGGTCTCCAGGATCGTGCCCTGGGCCAAAGGCAGGTGCCAAACCGCTGTGCCACCCAGGGATCCCTAGATCTGATCATCTTGATAATCGCTGTGACGGTCTTCAAAATGGATAGTTCATCCACAAATAACTGAGAGTAAATTGACTCTACCACCACATTGAAATGCCTGTGCTAGCTGATTCTCATTTTAGGCAGGTTAGTTTTCTTTCTCTATGCTTCCATATGTTTAAGTCAGAGACTAAACACATGCCTTTCACTGGTGTGATAGTTGACTCCAAGATGACCTCCCTGAGACTACATACCCTCAGTAGTCCCCGTTTCCACTGAAAAGGGCTAACTTGTGTAACTAAGATACTGTGAAATGATGCTCTATGACTTCTGAGGCTAGATCCTATAAGACTGTGGCTTCTGTCGTGCTTTCTTGGGTGGCTCATGAAGATGCTCAGACAGCCCTGTGGAGAGGTCCACATGATGAAGAACTGAGGTTTCCTGTCAGCCAGTGAGGAACTGATGCTTTTTCCAACAGCCATGTGAGTCAGCCACCTCGGATCTACCAGCCACAGTCAAGCCTTCGGACGACAGCAGCCCCAGCCAACATCTTGGCTGCCACCTCATGAAAGACCCTGAAACAAAACCACCGAGATGAGCTGCTACCAAATGCCTGATATGGGTTCCACAGTAACTCTGAGATTATAAATATCTGTTGTTCTAAGCCACTCCATTTCAGTGTAATTTGCAACAATAGTTAATATTGCAATAATTAATTATATAGTTAATATAAAAGAATCATTGCAAAGGTTAAAGAAAATAATTTGATTGAAAGCATATGGCCACCTTGCTATGATCTAATTCTGGCCATCAGGGAGCTGTGGATGTTCAAAGGGAAGGAAGAAGGAGGGGCAGGGAAGAGAGGCAGACAGGAGACAGGAGACTCCACAGTACAGAGGTCTCTCAAAGAACATCAGCAAAAGGTTTCTGGTGTATTTCTGGAGTATTACTCACCAAGTATAGGGGCTCATTCAGAAGCGGGGGGATGGAAACGAGGACATACGTCTGCAAATACATCAAATCCACCAAAAGCCTTTGATCAGAAAATCCAAGGCGATAGTTTGGAATGCACCTCATTTGGAAAGCCGAAGCTTTGTCTAACCAGCCATTTAGTCCTGATGACTTTGGAACAATGTAAGTTATTAGAATAATTTTCCACTTAGCAATGATCATTCATGAATGGGCAATGTTAATATTCATCCTTCCTTGTCAAAAATAGGCTTATTTTCTTGCTTTTAAAAAGCATATTGTATATTGTGGGCATGAATTTGGAACTCTAAAAAACCTGCTTAATACTGTATCACTTTCTATTGTGCCAGTTTGTATTAATGCCTCTTCAGAAAGCGGCTTTAGGATCTCATGCAAAAGATACTCTGTGCAAGGTGGGGTGGAAGGCATTGCAGTTTCCCTTATCCTTCCATCTGGTCTCTACTGAGAAACTGTACTGTGAACTGCCTGCTTTGCCCTTGTCTGCTTTCTCCATGTAAGTAGTAGCCTTGGTTTCCTGGTCTGGGAATTATTATAACCTGTCACTGTGTTTGTGGATGAGCCCTATAACCACACTCTGTGGGTTCTAATCCCAACCTCGTGGTTTACTGGCTAAGGGGTCTTGGGCAAGTTATTTTAACTTATTTCTTTGCAAAAAAGCTTTGTATCTGCAATGCAAGGAGCTCATAGGATTGTTATGAGGACCTACCACATGTGAGGCATTGACAGCAGTGCTTGGCACATAGTTAAGTACTCTATGAATCCAAGTTATTATTATGAACCTCTCCCCAGAACGTCAAGTTCACAGAAAGAAAGGTCTTGTCTCTCTCTCTTCTCTCTTTTTTTTAAGGTTTTATTTATTTATTCATGACAGACACACAGAGAGAGGCAGAGACAGTGGCAGAGGGGGAAGCAAACTCCCTGCAGGGAGCTGGATGCAGGACTTGATCCCAGGACCCCAAGATCACGCCCTAGGCCAAAGGCAGACGCTCAACCACTGAGCCATCCAGGTGTCCCTTGTCTTTCTTTTTCATATCATCGCCCTAGCCCCAAGCACACGGCCTGGCCCATGTGAGATATTTTGTTACAAGCAGTTCACATGGAAACCTAGATATGGCTATTTTCAACAGTTTCCAAGATCCCCATCATAGGGAGATTTCTCAGTGGTCATTTTTCTTTTTGCGGTCTGCCTCCTGCTGCTTTGCTCAGGCCCTTCTCTCCCCAGATGCAAGCACAGACTTATTTATGTATCTTATTGTTCCCTCATGCACAGCAGTCTTAGCTTCAACTCCACCTGAAACCATGCTCCAGCTCAATCTTTACATATTCAAAATCAGATCTTGGGGGGATATAGCTATAGGTGGAAATACACATAACCATTAGTCATCAAAAGCATATGAATGTGGTTCATGCCCCTAAAGGGGGTGGCAGGGCCATTTTAAGCAGCATTCTTGTCTTCCCTTTATAAATGACTTCTTTTAATTAAAAAACACGTATTATGTTAACGAAAGTTACACGAAAAGTAGAAGTTAGGGAAATATGTATTAAATATCAGAAAGAAAAATGTGGATGCAATTCACCCATTGACCCATCACCCAATATATATAATTACTGCCAACATTTTTTTTTTTTTTTTTTACTGCCAACATTTTGGTGTTTCCTCCTGTCCCGCTTTGCTTTTCTCTATGGCTTGGGCATGTGTGTGTGCTCCTATGTGCAGGGGGGTGGGCACGGTGGGGGGCGTGGGGAGAGAGAGAAACAGCAGAGGTGTAAGTAGCCGAATTGTATCATGGGCTTCTCTCTCAGCATTCTGCTTTCCAGAGAGTCTACTATTCACTTGTCCATCCCACAGATACAATGAGCAACTTCTGAGCATTGGACTGAGGCTGCCACTTTGAAAAGAGAGACTTATCCAATCCCAAAGTTTGAACCCTTACCCACTTACCCAAACCGCCTCCATCTATTCAGACTACTGATTCGGGGAGGGTTTACAGCAGAGCCTCAGGAGCAGGTTAGTGTATGAATCCCACACAGGGGCCTCAGGTTAAGGTCGCAGAGCATTTCCTTCCAAAGGCGCTCTGCTTGCCACAAAGCTGAAAGGAGGTTTACATGGATGAAGTGTTACCCTTCCTCCTCATAATGACTGTGCACAGGAAGAGTGGATTTACAGCTCGGGCTAATTATGTGGCATTAACACAGTGCTACCAGGGGAAT
Organism: Canis lupus dingo; assembly: GCF_003254725.2. Taxonomy (NCBI): domain Eukaryota; kingdom Metazoa; phylum Chordata; class Mammalia; order Carnivora; family Canidae; genus Canis; species Canis lupus. Next base: position 37,474,378 of record NC_064244.1, on the reverse strand, counting down.
AGTCTGCTGCCTGCCAGTGCTAACAACTCTTGGATGCCTCCCAACCTGAGCTCTGGCGGTTCTGGTTTGGTTCCCCACCTTGACACACACACACCCCACACTGAAACTCAGGAACTCTCAAGGAAAGGGACTTTGTCTTCTTGGGTCACCTCATACGGGCTACCTTCAGTTCTTTGAACATTCAATTCTTTCCTATTCAGAGCTTTCCTCGAGGCTTTTCTTCCATTCAGGTGCTGTTCCCGATCAGTTGGCCCAAATACTACCCCTAGGTGACATTGCAATGAAAGTACTAGTCCCTCAGAGGAGTCTTCCCTGACCTATCCACTCAATGCAAAGGAGATCTCTCTCACTCGTCTTTCTCTGGGCACTTGGGTTGGTTGGTTTGCTTGTTTTTTTCCTTCATTGTGTTGCAGAATCACAGGGTACTGGTCTCCTGGAGTCAGAGAATGAATCTCAGGGACACAAAGGGGTGAAGTGAAGTGGAAGTTTATTAAGGAAAAGTGAAAACAGAAAGGAAAGAGAAAGCTCCCTCAAGTGAGAGGGATCCCCAACGGGTTGCCACGGAGGGCTTTTAGGGCCCGTCTTTCATTGAAAACTTGACCAGGGAGCTTGTGGCCTTGAGATCCTTGTGCCGTCTTGGTTTGAGCAACAACTATTGATAATACCCTTAATGACTTACTTCTCTGAGGTTTGGTCATTTTTTTGTGATTACACTAGCTGCCAAAGAAAAATACTCCCTAACATCCGAGTCCAGGTGCTCTGGTCTATTCCCTTACCTCTGGTTCACTCTGGCTTAGCTTCTGCCTGCTGAGAAGAGTTTCAGAGCCTCGTCAGTGGCTCCCTGTCTCTCCTGGCCTACACCTTAGCCCTTCCCTTACTCAGTTGCACTTATCAACATTATCTGATATTTATTTGTTTGCTTTTTTGCTTAAAGTCCATGGGAGCAGGGATGCTCTTTGGGCATTCATTCTAATTCTAATATGTCTAATGTATATATACTTTTATTTGAATATGCTGTTTCAAAAATATATATTGTTTTGTGTGCATGTAATTTTAATTTATGCAAATAGTACTTGGTTATAGATCTTACTCTGTTTGCTCCTTTTTCTTGCTTTCCTCTCCTTTTCTCCTATATGTGTTCTCCTTTTTTTTTTTTTTTTTTCCTGACTGCTCCATAATAATCTATGGTGTGGTTCTATCACATTTCTTCACTCCTCCTCCTAGTGTTTGGCACTTCCACTAAAGACAGTATTTCTTTCTTTCCTTTTTTTTTTTTTTTTAGGATTTTATTTATTGATTCATGAGAGAAGCAGAGACACAGGCAGAGAGAGAAGCAGGCTCCTCATGGGGAGCCCGATACGGGACTCAATACCAGATCTTGGGATCAGGACCTGAGCCAAAGGCAGACGCTCAACCATTGAGCCGCCCAGGTGCCCCTGAAGACAGCATTTCTATGAAAGCCCAAAACATATCTTTTGTGGGCCTGGGAGTGAACCCCACTGGTATGCAGACGCAGACCTTATAAAAGCATTGCTGTGTCACTGGGTTTAGGGTTTGTGTAGAACTAAATTAACCAAGTAGAGTTAAATTGCTCCCAGAGAGTTGCAGTGCTCAACCCGCCCCCCACCCCCACCCCAACATTATATGGATATTCTTATATTCTACATTTCTTGGGAGAAATGACCCAACCTTTAGCAATATCCAGCTTCCTGATTTCTGCCAACTTAGTGGATATAAACTTATCCATGGTTGTTTTAGTTTGAACTTCTCTTATCACCATGATCTTTAGCAGTCATCAGAGCCTAGTTAGTTTTTCAAGCTTCCTTTTCCATAAATGTCCTAGTCACATCCTGTGTCCATTTGCAATCTTTTTGTCCTTGATTTCAGAAGTACCTTGTATATTTTAAATATCCCCCACACACACATACACATTATAAATCACATCCTGCCAGCCTTCTATTAAATGCATCCATGGTGTCATTTACTGACAGAAATTCAATCTTTAATAAAATTCATCCTTGTTTAAAACTTAGTAGTTTGTACTTTTACAGGTTTACTTATAATGTCTATCTTCTATGCGTTGGTCTCATTTTTTCTACCATGCATCCTCCCTGCCATCAGAGAAGAAAGCTACCAACAGCTCTAAGATAACAGTGCCCAGCTTTGGAAGCAAGCCATCAAAAGTGCTGAGACTCAGTCACAAATTCCTCTCCTGAATCCCAGGCCTCCTCTGTTTGTTCAAGCAAGGATAACCCCTGCTGACTCCTGAAGTGTAGAGGAGGGTAGGTTCAATACCACCCAAAACATACAGATGAAGAATTAGAAATGAAGTGGTTTCTAAGAGGAGCATCAAGGTATCATTTTCAGAAGAAGGGAAATTAAACTGGGCAGGCAAAAGCAATAGTTGCCCACTCTAAAGAAAGGGTCACTGCCTTTCTTAAGGCTTATCAGCTCAATTAGTATTCTCATGTCCACTAACTATCTTCCCTTGTGTCCATCCACAAACACCTCTAAAACATTCCATAGCACCCTAAACCCATCTGGTAATACTCATGAATTTAATCACTGAAATGGGTAGTCCACTCAGGAAGGGACCAATGAAATGACCCAGACTGATGTTTCCACAACTAGGCCAAGCATTAGAATCATCACCCAGGGGGCCCCCGGGTGGCTCAATTGGTTAAGAGTCTGCCTTTGGCTCCAGTCATGATCTCAGAGTCCTAAGATCAAGGTCCTACTCAACAGGGAGTCTGCGTCTCCCTCTCCCCCTGCCTATCCCCCTGCTCATTCATTCTCTCCCTCTCTTTCTCTTTCTCTCCCCCACTCTGCTTCTCAAATAAATATATAAAATCTTTTAAAAAATACAGACTCCTGGACTTGGCCTCAGAACTGCTGAAATAAAAATTCTGTTGAGCAGAAACCTGAAAATTGTGTTTGAAAACCTCAGTTGCCAGTCCAGACATGGAGAATCACAACAAGAACCACGAGCCCCTTCTTTTCCAACTGAGGAAACCAGAGCCCGAGGGCTGTCCCCAGGACAATGCAGTGAACTTGGGATGCCTGCTGTACTCGGGTGGTGGTGCTGTTTGGGTGGGTTTTCTTGCAGCTGCATGTTGAGCTCTATGTGGACTCCTTGGAAAAGAGGCCTCTGAATACAAATATAACTATCTCTGGATTTACCTTTTGACAGAAAAGCTCAGGCTCTTACCTCTGGGCTTTATGGTACTCAGAAATCCTGCCAGGCCCTACAACCATGGAAACTCAAATCCTACAGTCCATACTTATTGTGGCTACAGCTGCTCTGAACATTGAGACAACAACCTCCAGAGGCCTGGTGAAGAGAATGCTTTCTCTTCAGCATTGCAGGTGTTTAGAAGTTAGGCCTCATGTGTCAGCCACTCCTGAATCAAGTCTTGCCCCTGCCACATATCAGGTGCATGACTTGACATGATGTGTTTAGTTCTCCCTCACATGCTGTCTATACCTCAGAGGCTCTTCGGGAGGAGGAAATGGGATAGTGCCTTTCAAGCATAAGCCCAAAACCATGCCCAAAAAAGTGCTCAGTCAACCTTAGGGAGTTGATATTACCGAGCATGTTCTATGTGCCTCCCTGTGTGGAGTGCCGGCATGTGGAATTGAGTAAAGCCTGGTTTGTGCCCTCTATGAGCTTAGTCACATGAGGCTGAAAGATTAACAAATAATAAAGTATTAAATTACGGTGTCCTTGGCCTGGCTGTTAAGCCTGTGGAAAATGCAAACTCGACTTAGAAGCCATAATCCCAACTTGATCCATCATGTCTGCAGCAGGGGCAGCTGGACGCTGGTCTTGGGGCAGATGCTTGGCCTCCATGTTGACCAAGACCAGGGTTGACCTAGTGCACAGACCCAGATGTAGCAGCCAATCAGTATCACAGGGGCTTGGCCTGCCCCCCACCCCACAGACACACACTGGTTTGTTGTCTTTTGCTATAGAAGTAACGCCCCTTCCCCCCATTTCCTCTCCCTCAAAGTCTAGGTTCCACATGGCTTGATCTTCCTCACTGCTCGTTCTTTAGTGCCTTCTTCTGCAGGGATTTCCCCGAGTTAAGATAGATGTTTACCCTGGGTGTTGTAGAAACACAGGAGAGGCAAACTCATACGAGCTGGGGCCTTACTCAGAACTTATTACAATTTTATTGTACAATTTTATTTAATAGAGCCACTGTTTTGATTCCCATAACATGAGAACAGAGCGCACAGAAGCAAGTGATTTGGTTACAAACCGAGCTTCTACAAACACCAGCATCCATGTCTTTTAAAACACCATTTTTTGTTTCTACTTATTTATGGGATTTCTCGTCAACAGGGAGAATGGATCCATTTATTTCAACTATAGTTCACACATTTGATATGTGACTTTGTGTGTTTCTGTGGTGGAAAACTATTGGCAATTACCTGATATGCTGTCCCTTGTGCTCCCTGGGAATCCCTTCACGCAGGGTTCCCTAAGTCAGCCACCAAGCCAAGGGATTGCTTCTGGGAGAAGCAGACACAGAGCAAAGGCTTTTGAATTTTTAATACTATGCTTCTGCTTTCAGATTGTAGGATGTGAGGGAGAAAACAAGCATAGGGTAGGAGCAAAGCCTCCTAGCCTCCCAGACTAAGAAGTTACTCAAATTGAGGGTGAGGAGGAGCAAGGCTGTAAGGAAGCTTAAATCCAGGTGGATTCTGTGAAAATGTCTCCCCCTCTCCCTCACTCTCTCCCACTGCTGCCCAAGCGCAGTTACTGGACACACATTTCAGATATATGGTCACCAAACCACAGAATCTTCAGAACTAATAGGAACGGGGGCAATGAAAGGCTGGAAGGTTTGGGGTATCTGAGAGAAGTTAGTCACTCAGCTTCTGGCTGTGCCCTGGGAAAAGGGGAGACCACAGAGCAGAAATGCTATGTGGTCCTTGCAGGAAAACGTATTCTGTATTGACAGAAAAGGCCAGAGCTCTAGGCATGGCTTGGGAAGAGCAGGCTGTTTCTTTCTCACACACCCGGCAGGGCTCAGCAATCAGGGACCACACCTGAGGAGCCCTGGGCCAGGAAGAAGTGCCACCAAGAAGCCTTCTGCAATACAAGAACTGAGATCTCTCAGGGCTGAAGGCATCAAAGAAGAGGGGGATGTGGGTACATAAAACCCATCCCATAGGGACCAGACACTACACTCCACACTGGAAAACAGACACGGCCCTCGAAAGGATACACCCTGAACTGAAAGATCCTAGACTCTGCCCTCCTGATGGAAAGAGGCTCATAATAGGAATTAAGTAATTAAAAAAAAAAACAAAAACAGTTTAACTTCTTGGATACCTGAGTTTGCATACTGGTATTCCTCCCTGCTCCACGTGGTGTCATTTATGAATTTAGGTAATCATGATGGTATTGAGATATCTCTTTGGTAGACACCAACTCTCTGATATTTCTCTATATTGCCTAGCATCCATCATGGGGCTGAGAGCAGAGAATGTGACGTATATACACATGCTTAATGTTTGCATGTTTGTGTGTATGTGTCTGTGTGTGTGTGTGTGTAGCCTATGGATTCCCTTTTAAAATAATGGGGGGTTTTGTTTGTTTTTTTTTTGTTTGTTTTTAATTTTTTTGATAAATTTTTATTTATTTATGATAGTCACACAGAGAGAGAGAGAGAGGCAGAGACACAGGCAGAGGGAGAAGCAGGCTCCATGCACCGGGAGCCCGATGCGGGATTCGATCCCTGGTCTCCAGGCTCACACCCTGGGCCAAAGGCAGGCGCCAAAGCGCTGCGCCACCCAGGGATCCCTTGTTTGTTTTTTAAAAAGATTTTATTTATTTATTCATGAGAGACAGAGAGAGAGGCAGAGACATAAGCAGAGGGAGAAGACTTCCCTGTGGGGAGCCTGATGCAGGACTTGATCTCAGGACCCCGGGATCACCCCTGAGCCAAAGGCAGACGTTCAACCGCTGATTCACTCAGGTGCCCCTAAAATAATGTTTTCAAAAGCATAAAAAAATTCAGGATTACAAAGGAAGCCAATTATGTGGAAAGATAGTCATCAAAATATTTATTTATTCATTCATTTATTCATTTATTTATTTTTAAGGGACAGAGTGAGCTGGGAGGTGAGGGTTGGGACAGAAGGAAAGGAAGAGAGAGAGCATTAAGCCTGATGCAGGACTCAGTCTCACAACCCTGAGATCATGACCTGAGCTGAAATCAAGACTTGGATGCTTAAATGACTCAGCCACCCAGGTGCCCCCAGTTATCAAAATATTTAAAACACAGATTTGTGATATAGCAATGTGTATAGTTCTTTATTCATGCATTAAATACCAAGATCTAGCTGCAAATATAATAAACATAATATGGAAGTGGTGATAAGTATAAATGATATTAAGAGATACCTACAGGGTGCTCAGGTGGCTCAGTCAGTTAAGGGTCTGTCTTTAGCTTAGACCATGATCTCAGAGTCCTGGGATGGAGCCCTGAGTTGGGTTCCCTGCTCAGTGGAAAGTCTGCTTCTCTCTCTCACTCTGCACCAACCCCCACTCATATTCTCTCTCTTTCAAAAAAAAAAAAAAAGAGAGAGAGAGAGAGAGATACCTACAAGAACTAATATCATATGAAAAATATCTGTACTGATGACCAAGTCACTGATTTCACAAATACTGTTGTGGCTTATTACCTATATGCATAATTGAAGGAAAGGGTAATTTCTGTTAGAGGTCAATAAAAATACAGATGCAGTTTTTCTCAGCCATGTTGAGAGGCCTCTTGGATTGTACCCATGAACCCTTGGGATCCTCAGCCCCCTGTACCATGTAACTCCTTCTTTACTCTAAAAGACTTAATCTGAACATTCATTTGACAGAGAAATGTTGGGATTTGCAAAGATTGGTAGAATCTCATTTTGCTCTAACTTGAGGCAGTCAGCTTGACAGATCTCTCTGCAATGATTATCATCCAAGGTCATTAATTTAGGAGATCATAATCCTAGGCAAATGCTGGAGTATAGTTCAAAAGTACTAATGTTGGTCAGGGCCTGATTATTGAATAAAAAGTAATTCCTGGCCTTGTAAGCATGATAATAAGCTTCTTAATGATGAGGTACTGGCGTCCCTAAGGCAGTAACTGGTGTCTCTGGTGTCCCTAATGCAGTAACTAGAACACAGTAGAAGTTTGACAAATGCTGTTTGAATGAGTTAATGAACGGATGGGTCATACAAGAGCACTGGATTTCAGTGTGAGGCTGAGGGATGGGCACCAAGTGTGAATTCCTTAGTAATGACCTTGACAGAGAAAGAGCTTGATTAAGATCAGCTGTTGTTATTTTCACTTTAGAAGGCATTCTTTTTGTATTCTAGTATCTAGCCCAGTAGCCTTAACAAAACTAGTGTCGCTTTGCAAGGGATCTCTTTATCTCTAGGGTTCAGAGAGGGATTAGGTAAGATTAATGGCACAATGTATATGAAGTGCATTTAGCACAGGGGCTGATTAATCAGTAAGGACTCAATAGTTGTTATTACTGTGATCTGATGTGATAAATGTAATGGTTTTAGTATTAATATTATTATTAATATTAACCAAGGCACAGTGAGTCAAATTTAACAATGTATTAGAATCACATGAACGTTAAAAAAAAAAACAAAAAACTTATTCCTCAAGATTTCACTGAATCAGAATCTCTGGGAAGAGTCTCAGAATCTACCTTTGGAAAAAACTGGCAAGGAACTTGAAAAGAAGCCAGGCATGGAAAGTTGGAGCCCCAAGGGAAACTGAGTCCTTATTGTTAACATGTTAAAACATCATTTTTGTACAAACAGTGATCACTTGTCGAGGTTTCATGTATTCATGAGAGAATACCATGGATACAAGTAATGTATTCATGAAAGCACTACAAGAATGACAAAGCAAGTCCCAAAGATGGTAGGAAAAACTGGGATCTTGTAGGGAATGGAAAAACTAAGTAATGCTGAGATAAGACTGTTCAACTGGATACAAAAATGATGAATGTCCTTAAGGACAATAAAACCATAAATTTCTGGATTTTTTTTTTTAATCAGACAGAAGAGAAAATCATTGTACTTGATCATTTTTCTCTAACTTAACAGAGTTATAAAATGTCTGGTTCCTAATCAAAAGTAAATAGAAACAAAAAAAAAAATTGATTCCCTGAGTAGAAGCTCATTGTGGGCTCTTTAATTACATCTGCAAAATGAACCCGTCTACCAGATTGATTTCCTTCATCTTAAGAGTCTTAAGTGCTTGCATTTATTAAGCTACAAAATACAGGCCACAATTTGTATTTGATGTGACATTTTAGTACTGAGAGGTGGAGTAGCAATTAATCTTATTGTACCAGCACCCTGCCTCCCAAAAAAGATTACTCTGAAACATTCCACCAGCTGTCCTGTTCCAGTGCAATCTCCCTTTAGTTTTCCTGTCCCACTGTGATTTGAGGCCTGACTGGAGAGTTCTGTCCTTTACTCGTCACCACCACCTGCCTGCTAATGATGCCTGAAATCCTCCCATTTAATATTTATTTCCCCTGTACTCTTTCTCTAAAGTCCTCCTTTTTTCCTTTTATGGAAAATATCCCAAAAGGGAATGTTTGGGGGAATACAACAACAGTTGTTTAAAATATAGTTCATATCTGCCCATGATTCCAGCAGAGAGTTAGCTTCTTTTATTTCCTTATAATTAGCAGAGATGTAGAGGAAGAGGGGAGAAGAAAAAACCAGCTGGAGCTCTCTGGATGTTATGAATCTAAGACCATGAGCTAGCTTTAATCATATGGGGAAAGAAGCTCAGAAAGAATCTGGGTGCTTCACACAGATGTCTTTGATGTATACCATAGCAGACATGCAGGGTCTGACTCCTCTCATTTCACTTCGTCAATGTCATCTCTAGTGTAGGGAGGGTAGAGGTGATAAGGACCACAGCGGAAACTGGAAAGAAGAGGAGTACATGAATGCATTGGCCAGACACATTGTTTTGTCTGCCCATCATTTCCACACTACATCCCTACCTATTGTTCACAATATTTTAGCTGTCAGAGTTGATTGGCCCCAAGAGAGCCACATGACCTAAGCTGGCCAATCAGAACCCTGCTCTGGGAAATTTGGCCTAGAGCTTTTAGATAAGAAAGCCATTCTATTGGAGGTGGGTAAAGCTGCACGTGATTAAGCTTGGGGAATGTCAACAGGCATGCTTCTGCTACGTGGAAAAGCCTTTTGTTTTTGTAAGAAAAACAAAAGGTATAAGGAAAAAGCAGGAATGGGAATTGGAGAGAAAGCATTCAACTATGTATTTAATCCCAGTTTTAACTGAGCCCCTCATTCACCCATTCCTTGGCTCTATAGCAGCCTAACGAGGTCACACAAGTGCCATGAACTGTTCCAACCCCTGGATCAGTCTGTGGCAAAGGCCTTTAGAACAGGAAGCATGTCAAAGCTTGTCACATGGTTGTGACTCAGTAAAAAACATATTGAAAAGAAGTTTGGAGATTTTATCAAGGAATAAGAAGACAACATTTCTAGTTCTTCCCATGGCCCAGAAGGGGCCAAAAGAAGAAAACAAGCCAATTTCCTGAGGGAGAGCCCAAGTTGTCAATAAGTTCATTGTATTTCTCCATGCCTCTGCCTTGCTTCCTGAAGAAACAAACTGGAGGAATATGTGTGGTAAGAAGATCAACGTTGAGTGACAAATTATTTTAATATTACCCTTCAATTGGGAAAAAGCTGACTGCATGCTTGCAAACTCACCTTTCATCTGATTCCCATTTAGAGGCATTTGAATCCTAGCTGCCACTTACTACACCAAACAACATTATGGTCCTATCTTAGAATTTATCATTTGTATAAACACGGATGGGCTCGTTTCTCCAATCACAGTGAGCTTTCCCATGAGTGTACTGTTTATGCACTCTGTGAGGTCTTTGCTAGAAGACTAAGCACTCTAACTTAATATTAGAAATTTGACAAACATCCAGAATCTGCTGGATTCAAATTGGAGGACATAGTTTAGACTCAAGATGTAGAAAGTGGTATCTCCTTTCTTTGAATCCAAAATGGGGCATTGTCACTCTTTCTGTGGAAAAGTTTCTCTCGGATTTTTTACTCTTCATTTAGTGTTCATATTTATTAAGTGAAAACTGTTTGGCAGGTGCTGTTCTAAGCAATTTGCATGTATGAACAAATTTATTTCTCACAATATACTACGAGAGTAGGTACTTTTATTATACCCATGTTAGAGATGAGGATACTGAGACTCACCTATTATGTGGTACAGGTGAGATTAGAACTTAGGCAGTGCCTCTCCAGAGTCAGAATTTTTAACCAGGGGGGTGGGAGAGAATGGGTGACGGGTACTGGGGGTTATTCTGTATGTTAGTAAATTGAACACCAATAAAAAATAAATTAAAAAAAAAAGAATTTTTAACCATTGTACGTTATTAATTGTGCCATATAATAAATGAATATATTACATCGTGTGGCAGGCAAAATAGCAAAGAGCCTGTCCTCATGGAGCTTGTGTTCTAATGTGGAGATGAATGTTCATCAAATAATCACAGAGATATAAAATCATAAGCTGATATGTACTGTGGAGAAGGCAATGGGAGTTCTGATAACACACAGCTTCTCTGGAATGGGGCCCAGAAAGCCTTCCCTGTCAATGAAACATTTGTATTGAGAGTGAGAATTAGGAGTCATCTAAATGAAGAAATTGGAGAGCAAGGAAGAATGGGCCACATGCAGCAGAGAACATGCCCAAGACTCTCAGATGGGTGAGAGCTGAGCCTCTTGGGATTGGAAGGACAGCAAGCAGGTCTTGAGTACACAGAGCTGAGTGGGCAGAAAAATGGCTGGATTTGCTCCTGGAAGGGAAGGCAGGGGCTAGATCATTCAGGGCGCTGTAGGCCATGCAAGAGTTTAGTCCTCATCCAAAAACTGTACACCAGATGTAGAAAGACTAGTCTTTGGTGTCCAGTGTGCACAAGGCAAAATGCTATAAATGAAGTGTGTGGCAGACCCAGTGTTCATGTCTGTCTATCTATCTATCTATCTATCTATCTATCTATCTATCTATCTATCTATATCTCAGCAGTGAGGCTTGTGCCCACCCAGAGAGGAAGGCCTTTTGGTGTCCAGTCCCAAGAGAAAGCTTGATTCAAGGCTCCAGCTTCATTGCCATATTGTGTCTGGCGACATTCACAAGGATGTCAGGCCATGAATACAGGGCCTATTTTCTGGTCACAACCACAGAGTAGAGTCACAGTCTCATACATCTTTTCTTTTCCCATAAAATCATGTGTGGTTTGTATATAGTGGGTCTCTGCTCCATATGTCTCCCTCTCCAGCCTGGCCCAGCATCTGGTCAAGACCACAGACATATCTGCCCCCACCCCACCCTTGTTCCTGCAGGGCAGAACCCTTCTCAGAGCCTGCTTATGTCTTTTCTCCATTCTTAAAGGAGCAACTACACCTCCATACTGACTGTACCAAGTACCCCAACCTTAATGAATGTTAGGCTAAATCAAAACAAGTCAAGAAACTCCTTCTTATAGGGTCGAAGAGTGCAAAGGCCAGAGACATTGAAGGGAATAGAGTTGGAGATGTTGGGATCCTTTCAAATTCTAACAGGCCAATGATACAACTCAGGCCAACCAGACTCCCTTTTCTGATTGAAGGGATGTGGAATTGGGAAAAGGAGGTAGATTGGGTCTGTTTATGGTGCTGGGTGTAAATATATCAGGTCAGGCATTGGGTGCAGCCACATTCTGCCTGCCATTGGACCCCAGATTCAGGAAGTGATCTGAGAGAAAGAGCCAGGAGTCACAAGAGCACACCACACAGATAAACAGGCAGGGTTCTGAGGGTCCCAACTGCCCCCAGATCAGGCCCAATCATATGATCCATAGAACCCTGCCATATCTTGAAAGTAAATTTCTCAACCAGAAGTTTAGGCAAGTAGTGTTTGTTTCTTTTTTTTTTTTTTTTTTTTTTTTAGTAGTGTTTGTTTCTGCTACTTGCCACCAAAGAACCTTACACCATTGGCAAAGGTGTTTTCAAGATGTTCCTGGGACGCCTGGGTGGTTCAGTGGTTGAGTGTCTGCCTTTGGCTCAGCACATGATCCTGAAATCTCAGGATCGAGTCCCACATCGGGCTCCTAGCAGGAAGCCTGGTTCTCCCTCTGTCTATGTCTCTGCCTCTCTCTGTGTCTTTCATGAATAAATACATAAAATGTTAAAAAAATGTCCAAGAAAAACAATTAAAATCTACTTTAGTTTTTTAAAATGTCTAGTGGCTTTATCTACGTTTCTGTGGAGTGAAGGTGTATGTGTGTATAAGGCCCTCTAACTGATTGTATCATAGCTGCAGATCAGAGGCTAAGAATTGCTCAGGAGAAGTCCCACAGTTTTGGAAAGACACTGCCTGTGCTATGTTATTTAAATTCAAAATAGATGAGAAAACTGGAAGTCAGATTAGGAATGGGCTCTCACACCTGTCTGTTGCTCTGTAGAGCCAAGAGTGAAGATACAGGTCTGATTTTCAATAACAATATCAAGAACAACAATAATATTAATGATCATTTGTTTTCTGGTTTACAAAATCCTTTATCTTGTGGTTCCCTGCCCTCCGTTTTCTTTTGTTACTTTACTCAAGCTCCCAAATGGAGGTAATGTGAGGTGGTCATGTATCAGCTCCATTATACAGAGGAGGAGATTAAAAATTAGAGAGATTAAGTGACTTGCCCAGGTCTACATGGCTGAAAAGTGGTACTGCTGGTGTTGAATTCAAACCTTTGACCTAGAATCTTGTGTTTCCTCCCAAACTCTGTGTTGCCAGGAAAAAGATTCTCACAGAGCTACACAGAACTATCTACCTACAAGACAAAGATATCACAGAGGTGCATCAAACAAAGTAACTCACCTTTCTGTAAAGCAAGGAATCTCTCCCATTGCACATAATTGCACTATGCCATACACCCTTTCTGAGCCTGTGGGTTGCCACAAAGTCTCCTGGGTGAAGCAGAAGTTCACAGGACAATGAAAAACTTAGGAGAGTTTGTGGCATAACATGAGCCACAAGAAAGAAAGGAAGGAAGGAGAAAGGAAGGAAGGAGAAAGAAAGGAAGGAGGAAAAAAGGAAAGAAAGAAAAAAAAAGAAAGAAAGAAAGAAAGAAAGAAAGAAAGAAAGAAAGAAAGAAAGAAAGAAAAGAAAGAGAAAGAAAACAAGAAAGAAAGAAAATAATACGGCAAAACAACAACAACAACAACAACAACAAACAACCCAACAAAATGCCAACAAACTATTAGTCTGTAATCCAGGGATCTTAACCTTAGAGGAATTTGGATGGGCTTCAGAGGACTCATGAAATACCTGAAATTTGAATAAAATTTTATGCATTATGTGCATTTTTCTGAAAGTAGGGTCTGGACTTCATCAGAATCCCAAAGAGATGTCTAAGCCAAAAGGTTAAATATCACTGGTATTCATTATAAAGGAAGAAGCAAATGTCATGGAATAAAATTCTGCTCTTTGTGACCAAAGTGGCACATTGCTGATATGTCCTTGGATTGAAGAATCAAGCCCCGTCATGTTTGATATGGCCGGGGTTAAGAAAGGCTATTTGGGTCCCCCCCCCCCTTTTTTTTGGCATCTGAAGGGGAAATCAAAGACATTTATTTAAGACTGTACCTACCTAACAGAATGCCTACAAGTTAGGCCATCTACATCTTGGCTACAAAATCCTGAATAAGATTTTGAAATGAGATAGTAAGTTTTTGATTCCTCAGGATTTCTTTATTTTATTTTTCTAAAATTAGCTTAGGGCCCATCTATTTGGAAGATTTTGGGCAATCTATCCCAGAGACACAAGACTGGACCTAATGACTTATGGAACTGCCTTTCACATTTGTAACATAAAGATTCCTAATAGAGAATGCCCCTCAGGTTGGGTTTCTATACAATGAATTACATCTTGTTGTTATGGTAACTAATTCTCTAAATATAGCATGAAGGAAAAAAAATTCCACTTACAAGGCAACATGAAATTGTTATGACAACAGTAGTTTTAAAAATAAGTAGATTAATGCTTGTGATTTTCTTCTCTTTTTTTCTATAATGAGTTTTATAAAGTCTTAGGCATGAGTCAGACTTTTATCCTAACTCATAAATACAAAGCCAAGCAGAAACAGAGGAAAAGCATTTGGAAAAAGTTTCCCCTTTAAGGGAAGAATAGTTAAGTCAATTACGTTGTATATATACGATAGAATACTTACTAGCATTAAAAATGCATGTTCTGTATGAAATGCCTAGGGAAGAGTCTGCTTGGTATACACAAAAATATTAACATGATTATCTCCAGATGGTGACGGTAATATTAACATGATTATCTCTAGGTGGTAGTGACATTACCAGCCACACACATAAAAAATAATTTTTTTATTGAGATATACTTTACATACTGTAAAATTTACCTATCTGAAGTATCTGGTTCAGAGGTTTTTAGTATATTCACAGAGTTGTACAATCATTGACACAGTTTAATCATGAAATTTTCACCACCCCTAAATTAAACTTTATATCCACTGGGGATCACTATTCTTTTTGACTTCTTACACTCTGCCTAGCCCCTGGCTACTACTAATTTACTTTATATCTCTGAATTGGCCTCTTCTGAAGATTTCACATCAATGGGATCATACACTATGTGGTCTTTGTACTTGATTCTTCTGGGTATTTTAGGGGAAAGGGTGATATCCGGTCTGGCAGCTAGTGGAGAGGACCAGTGGTCTCCATAGGGATTACCATCCTCCTGGCAAACTGTGATTGGTTAAAGATTGAGTAACTGACCAAACCTGACCAGTCTGTGTCTTTTTTTGGTATTAATATGCACACAAAGGGAGAGAAACATTCACTCTCCCTGGGATGGGTAAGCCTGCAAGATTTGAATTTAGAGTTGCTGAAAATTTCATCTGTGTAGATGAAATCTGCCAGCACAGGAGAGAATGTAGCCACCACTGAGCAGCTCAGCATAGTTTAAGGCTAGGTCTGAACTTCCCAGGATGAGAACCAATAGTTTCCTTTTTCTTTCTTCCTAACTTTCTGTGCTTAAAATACAAAAATAACACTTAGATATAATATGTGTGTGTGTTTTTAATTTTTATTTATTCACGATAGACATAGAGAGAGAGAGAGGGGCAGAGACACAGGCAGAGGGAGAAGCGGGCTACATGCTGGGAGCCCGATGTGGGACTCAATCCCGGGACTCCAGGATCGCGCCCCAGGCCAAAGGCAGGCGCTAAACCGCTGAGCCACCCAGGGATCCCCTGTGTGTGTTTTAATAAAAAATATATAGCAGTTAAGGGGCGCCTGGGTGGCTCAGTCAGTTGAGCATTTGCATTCAGCTCAGGTCATGATCCCAGGGTCCTGGGATCAAGCCTGGCATAGGTCTCACTGCTCAGAAGGAAGCCTGCTTCTCCCTCTCCTTCTGCCTGCTGCTCTCCTGGCTTGTGCTATCTATCTGTGTGTTAAATAAATAAATAAATAAATAAATAAATAAATAAATAAATTAAATCTTAAAAAAACATATAGCAGTTTTGAAAGAGATGAAAGTTCTTTTAGATTTTTCCTACACTGTCTCTCTGTAGTACCCATATAAGTGTACATACAGAACATTTGTCTCATCATATTTGTCTCATCATAGAAAGACATCATAACCTTGAAATAAATAATTTTTATTTTTTTTATTGTTTTGTTTTGGAGTTTATTACCATTCCTTACTCACCTGAGAAATAATTCTCATGTATCAAGTGCCAATTCCAAAATCAGGGCTTCTAGGAGTTGGAAGAATTGTCTTTTTTCCCCTCCTGCTTGTGTAGCAATTTGGTTATATTTCTGATTGACTTTGTAGTTGGCATTATTTATTGTCAACCCACAAACCATCCTACCCTTCTTTCTTCTAACCAGAACTCACTTCTGTTAATGTTGGGTGACTCAGAGAAGCTGATAGTTTCCTTATCTCCAGGGAGAGAGTCTTGATTAGTAGCAATTTAATTGGTCATTCATTCATTCCCTGGTATTAAAGATTGCATTAGAAATAAGCAGATGATCTAACCTTTGCTAATGAGAAATAAGGGGAAGTTTTCTCAAGGGTTTTTGGGAAAACTTTTTACACCTTGATCCAAAAAGATTCCCCTTCTGACTTTCGATAGAGCTGTGTAAAGAAGTTATACTTAGAGCTGCAACAACTCTTTCATAATAAAGAGGGAATGAGCCAGAAGAGATAACATACTAACGATGCCAGAGCAAAAAGGTGGAAACCACATAGTCCTAGCAAAACTCTCATGTTTCAGAATTAATCACTAGAATTTCTTACCAGTGGACTACTCATTCTAAAATATTATTTATGACATAGGAGTTCAAGCACATTGTGCAGATTTTGCCCTGTAGCAGGTACGGTGCTACTCTCTGCTTACTCACACTATGTGTTCTGATATAGATGTCTTTGCCTGGACAATGAGGCATCTTTGTCTAATTTTCACAAAAACCCAGGATTAGCTAATAGAAATTGCTAGAGTGCAGACCCTCCTTGCCATGAAAGTGTCCTACTCTGATAAATCATCCACACATTTTCTTGTCATTTGTTGTGTAACTTACATGCCACTAGATAGTGAACTCCATGAGGGGCAGGAAAAATAGTATGAGTCAATCCATATTATTTGGCCAGCTCATATGTAGATGATAATAAATGCTTAAAGACCAAGGGGATGGGAATTTTTATATTATCTAATTAGTGCCATCATAGGCCATGCTTACAAGATGTCAAACATCTGGATGCTTAAGAATATCTGATTGGCTGACTGAATATTTTTTATCTTAATCTAGATTTTTTTTGGCACCAAGTATTATAACCCCAAGGTTAGCCTGCAAAAACTGGGGGCTCTTATTCTTTTATTCTCAGATGTGGTGAGATGCAGAACTGTCACGCAGATAGATGAATGATGGCTATTTAACATGCTGTCATCCTAACTCCCAGGGAATTCCCTCCAGGGGAGCATAAGGCAGCCAAAAGTTCTTTGGGAAAATTTTCCTCATTCCAGATGTTAAGTATATGACAAGATGTGTTACAGTGTGTTATTGAAGGCACAGACTCTAAAGAACATTCGAAAAAGGAAATTGGTAGCTAAAATCCAAGTTCCTTCATGGGATCATAGGCATCTGAAAGATGTTTAGGTGTCAGAATAACTGCTGACTTTTTTCTCTTCCATTATTCTTCTAGTATTTTCTCTCCAGACATCTACTCTTCAAATTGGGTGATGCATAACTGGAAAATAAAAAGTGGGTTAACCAAAGAAGCTTAAAAGAGAATGGTAAGCATCCTCATCATTCTACATTGGCTTACCACACTTTCTCAGTCCTCAGGGTGTTTTGATTTAAAATTCTAGTTTAGGCATATTTGAAGATATAAACTCATTTTTATCATATTCAAAATCAAATGTATGTATAGTTTTAAATATATTAGATTATCATATCACCTTTCCTCTTTGAGTTTCTATCTTGAGAACTTAGATTCAACCTTTCAACATTGTTAGAATTGAAAACAGGGAGTAGTATAAGATGTTGTCATTATGAATGCATTTTTTTGTTGCAAGTTATGCCCCACAACTCAAAATGACTTAAGCAAAATGACAATTATTAGCTTGTAGATATTAAGTAATGCAGCAGAAAGACTAGATTTCAGTGATGGCATTATCCTCGTCTCAAGCAATGTCACCAGGCTTTCTCCAGCTAGTGACTTAGTTCCCAGGGTTTGCATAATGGCAAAATGGCTACAACTGCTCCAGCTTCTGCTCACTCTCAAGTTCATATCTTGTGAAAAAGAGAAAGTGCCTCTACCCAGCCAAAATTTCACTGCATCTCACTGGTCTGTTAGGTTCATATGCTTATGCCTGAATCAATCACTATGACTGGACATGGGAGGCATTAAGTGGCTTAAGTCATCTATTCCACATTTGAGCCGAAGGAAGAGTGAAGCACATGTCCTGAGATTGCAGCAGGGGAAATTCTCAGATTCAAAGTTGGGCTTTTATCCAAAATACACACATGGACTTGGGAAAAGAGCAAACGTCCATTCAGGATTCACTGTAGTTCCTTGGTTTAAATACATGAGATTGAAGGTTTAACCAAAAAAAAAAAAAAAAAAAAAGAAAAAATGAAGCCCAGAATCTACTCTACCCAGCACAATGCATAGCATATGTTAGTTGGCTCAGTAAATGTTGGTTGAATGAATGAACAAATGAATAAATGAATTACTAAGAAATGTGTTACACCCCAACCCATGCATCCTCCAAACTCCAGGAAAAGGAGCAAGTTCTCTGTAGGTGACCCCCAATGTCCCCTCTTTCACTCGTTGTAGGGTGAACACCAAGCACATGCTATCCCCCTCTACAAATGGTCAAGGGAGGATACCAGAAGCATCATGTTTCCAGGTTGTTTCTCCTCTTACACCTCTTTTATACCCTGGAGGGAGTAGGGGCTAATTTTCAGGGACCTTCTCTGCCAACCCTTTGGAGCAACGAACACCTAGGCTTTTATTCATGGCCTTGGAGGCCACAGCCAGAACCCAGATAGAACATTCTAGCAACATGGTGTTAAAAATACTTCAATCCACCCACACATATATAGGGAGAGCACAAATATAGGAAAGACAAAAAAAAAAAAAAGAGAGAAAAAAGGACAGACAGCACCTGCCAGCTGGCACAAGGCCGAGGGAGAGCATATAGGTGGTGCCTGCAGGAAAAGAGAGGAAACAAAAAGAAAAGGAAAAAGAAAAAAGGCCTTAATAAGAAGAGAGAAAGAGAGAGGCGCCCACCTGTCTGAGGGAGGCGGCGGGAGAGCGAGAAGGTGGCTCGGCGGCAGCAGGTGCCTGGCGCCCGGATGAGATGCTCCCCGAGAGGCCAGCCCTCTGGGGCGCTGCCCAGCCTTGCAGGTGTGGAGGCCCAGCGCCTCTGCCGTGCAAAGCTAGACGTTGTTGGGGGTGGGCCCTCAGGGACAGGACCTGGAAGTTGGGGTGCCTGCAGTGGGGTGCGCACCCTGCGCTCCTGGGGGAAGCTCCAGGTCGTGACTCCCTTCCTGACTGTGGGCCTGGCCTGGCCAGGGATGGGGCGGAGGGCCAGAGCGTGTCCCAGCCTCTCCCGCCAGCTTGGACTAAATGCAGGTTAGGTATGTCTCCCTGGAGGTGATCCCGGGGCCCTGCTCGGGGTCATCTTGGACCCGTTGGAACCCCTCTGTGTCCCCGTCCTCCTCCCTCTTCCTCGTGAGCTGCTGCGTCCATCTCCTCCTGCACCAGGACACGGGAGCAACTGGTCCTCAGGCCTTTGACTCTGGAACCCACACCAGAGGTCCCTCAGGTCACAGGGCTTGGGACCCAGCTTGCATGACACTGGCAGCTTTCCTGAGCTCTAGGCTTGCACACGGCAGACCACAGGTCTTCCCCGGCTCCTTAACAAGGTGAACCCATTCCCCTAATGGGTCTCCTCTGAAATAAACAGTTGACCCTTGAATGCACAGGTTCACTTATGCACAGATGTTTTCCCCACACAATATGTGAATGTATTTTATCTTCGATTTTTTAATGCTTTCTCTACCTTATTGTAAGATATAGTATATATAATACTTATACAAAATATGTATTAATCAACTATATTATCAGCACTGCTCTGGTCAAGAGTTGGCTATTAGAAGTTAGGTTGGTACAGAGTCAGAAGTTTTATGTGGATTTTTTATTGCACTAGGGCTCAGCACCACTCAACCCCTCACCACTGTTGTTCAAGGGTCCATGGTGTGTGCATGTGTGTGTGTGTGTGTGTGTGTGTGTGTGTGTGTATCCCATTGTTCCTGTTTCTCTGGAGAACTGTGGCTAATCTGCTGCCAAAACAAATTAAGACAAATGTAGGGAATTAAAGCAACACTTATTTATTATTATTATTTACTATCCAGCAGATTTGGCTGGTTTCTCTGCTTAGAGTCTCAAAAGGCCAGAATTAAGGTTCCAGCAGGGCACATTCTCTCCCATAGCCTCCGGAGGAGAATCCTTTTCCAGGCTCCCTTGTGTAGTTGACAGAATTTAGTTCCTTACAGCTATGGCACTGGGTTCCTGTTTCCTGGCTGGCTGTCAGCTGGGGCCTGTCTCCCTCAGCAATTAGGGCCCTCTCCTCGGTGCTTACAGGAGCCTGCTATACCTCAGAACCAGCAGGGGCATCAAATCCTTCCCGTGCTGCAGCAGCTCTTGGCCTCCTCTTCTGATCTTCAAGGCTCATGGAATTGCATTAGGCCCGACCAATAGTATAGGATGATCTACCTATTGTAAAGTCAGCTGATTAGCAGCCTTCAACCCATGGCAAAGCCCCCTTGTCATGTTGGAGTGAAAGCCAGGAACACCAAAATCCTGCCTACCAGATGTGGCATTGCTAGACCGTGTGCAGCACTTATGGTGCCTCCAACATTGTATGAGAGTCCCTTTTGCCACTCTCCCCAGGGGTCGGTCTTATTATCAAACTAACAAACATCGAGATAACAGACTTCACCTTCACTAGGTGAAAAGGCATCTCAGGGTTTCCTGAATTGTGTTTCTTAGATTATTAATGAAGTGAGATTTTAAAGGCCATTTTGTGAAATGGTCCATCAGTGAAGTTATGCAGAGATCCATACAGACTGCGGGGCTGTGGTGGCAGCATAATGTGGGTATTTCTCTGCCCACCACCTGGCATGGAGGAGGAGCAGCTGGGAATTGTAGCAGGAAGCCAGAGCACATGTGTAGCCACTGCATCCGTCAGGAAGTGATCCCCATCAATGGTGAGCTCACCAGCACTGCTTTCACCCATTGCTGGTGTGTGTTTCTACACAAACTGCATGAGCCCCTTTTTGTTTTAGTATGTTGTGCCAAATGTGCCATAACATACTTCACAGATTATTTATTTCTCACTTTAAAAAAATGATGCCAGATTCAGGTTGCTTTCAAAACAAAAAAATGTGAGAACCAAAAAATTTAAACTGCTTGATGATGGTTGACGGAAGGAAAAAAAAAACATATTGAGAAGCCAGAGCACAGCGGGGCTTCCTGATGGTCTGTCATAAACTTGGTAAGATAAATAAATGCATTGAAGCAAAGTCCTGTATTTCATACATGCAGTTAATTTCATGAAAAAAAAAAAAAAGTCGTGCTAGAGTCTTGATACTCAGTTCACAGGGACTAGAAAACTACATATGGATTTGGATTTTATCTACATATGTAGTTAGGGAAGCATTTGGCTCAAATGACCCGGATTAGGTAACATAAAGCCAATGAATACAAAGCCTTTCCTTTGGCTTTGTTTGTATGGACAAAGGAAATGGAAAACTTGGCCAAGGCTGTTATATTAAACTATGCTGATAAATTGTCTGAAATATCAGACCAAGGTTCCCCGCATGGCAACAATATATATCCTTTGCCCCTTAGCAACCCCACAGTTTGCATTCTTGTAACTAATTCATGCACAGACCATATTCATTTGGCTCATTAGTTTGACTTTACTTAGAAAAAAAGGTAACAGAAAAGTGTATGCAATGATGGTTAATCTTGTGGGGGATGAGTAGTGATGGTTTTGTTCTTTTTCTAGAACTGAGAACCAGTTATATATGTATATCCAGTTTGTGAACCTGTGTGCTTAAAGCACTTATGATACATGCACTTTCCTGAACTTATAATTAAATAAAATATATTTTAAAAAGAAGGGTGCATGGCACTGGTGGGAGATTGAGAACGTTTTTAAAGTGTGGCAAAATCTCGAAAATTACAGGCTGTCATAGAAAGGAGTTGCATCAATTCCAGAGGTTACAAAATTATGGTCTGTATGCTATATTCAGACCCAAAGATGTTTGGCCCATGGGTTTAAATGAAAACTAAATTAATTGTGAACCATTAAAAATGGAGGTGATTTACATCAAAATCTAGATTACAGTTTTCTTTGTAATGTTAGCAGCTCTTGTAGCCCTGGGTTACATTGCCACATGGCAACAATCTGCTAGAACAAAAGAAAAACTGCCTCCTGGACACAAGGCCAGAGCTTTCCACTTTGCCACAGTCTCCAGCATTCCCTTTGGTCTCTCTGGCAAAATTTGTGACCTCTTTTGCCTGTCAATCAATTTGGTTGAATGTGCAGTTACTGATACTTTGCTGAAAAATTGTAATGGGCCAGACAGATTCAGATATTGTGTAGCTTTTTGTTGCAGAGTAAGATTTTTCTGACAAAGAACACGTTGAGGTATGGGTTTGGTCATTAAATGGTTAACCATAGCAAGGAGGAGAGTGCGAGTGGAGAATCTGAGTCTCTAGATCTGTCTAATTTATGCTTTGTAGATGCAGACAAGGCCTTCATCACAGCTCACCATCCATATGTTCTGAAGACCACTAGGTGCTGCTTTTGAACTAAAATCATAGGGATGAATTCCAAATGAACCCAATGCATATGTTTGGAACAGCCATAAAAATAGATTTTCAGGTTGCAGCTGTGGTCCTCTTATTAATCACATCTCCAGTCATGGGGATGTGAGTCTCACTTAAAAATGAAGTGAGGCCAGGGTTGGAATTGCTGTTTTGTGCCAGAGCAGTCCCGCGCTGCCTGTCCACACAGATGACCTAGAAGGGGCAAACTGAGTGGTCATGACTATGGGAAGAGCGTCTCAGGGAAATCAGCTACAGACCTCTGCCTTGCCCGTGGGAAGCAGGGAACCCAGCCATGCAACCTGAAAATGCTTAGAGATCCTCCCTGTCAACAACACCAGAAAAGCAGTTACAACCCTGGGGGTGTGAGGATGACCACACACATGTTAGCCATCGGTGTTCCACAACTGCCACAACTGTTTCCAAACAGTGTTTCTAACTGATGTGTGAACAGGTCCCAGTCGCTGACTCGTTTATAGCAATGGTGGGTGTTAGAGTTTAGCAGATGCCGGCAGATGTGACTGGAAAGGTCCTGGAGTCCTGCGAGTCTCAGGATTTGTCTTAGTCTGCTTGCTATTTTAGAGCTGGTGACATTTTCCAAAGGCCGTCTGCATGGCATCGGTGTTCCCATCCTGTCTTGGTTTTGAAATTCTGTGGATTTTATAGGTGTTTTAACTTTTGGAGTGTAGCTAGATTTTCAGTTCTAGGTTGAGCCTTCTCTAAATGGTTTTAGGGATGACCAAATGGGAGTGACATATAATACACCAGAACAGAATTCCATCAAGTCAGTTGGGCTGATTGTCTGAGAGCCCTCACTGAGGTGAACAGAGAAGAGGCTTCATCTAAATAAAACCCTTACAACCAGAGAGGTTTCATGGCAAAGCCCTGACACTGGACACTCCTCAGGTCATTTAGAACACTAATACCCAGAGAATCAAGTCACTGTCCTGTAGTCACAGGAGCAGTTACAACGCCGAACCTTGAGTTAAATTGGACTCGCTTTTACCAAGTAAAGTAGAGAACCAGAACAACCATCTAAATACTTTAGTCAAAAGACTGACCGTTCGGAGCATGTCAACAAGATGACAAATATTTCTACAAAAAGTGAAGATTTCTCTGTATAAAAATACAAGTGCTTCCAAATGGCAACATCTTTGGTATCAAGAATAACCACAGCAATTGTTTCTTTTCTTTCTGTTTTCATGTCTAGCTTAAAGGCCCATTCTTTGCATTAACCCAGCACCAAGAACATCCAGCCTCCACCTCCAGTTACCAGTACTTCCTACTTTGTATAAAAAGGGCTCGTTTACTTGTCTGTGTCTCCATGAGGATGTAAGCACTGAGGGCGTGCAGCACAGTGGTGTGCAGAGCTGCGTTACAGCTGCTCACCAAACCCAATGATCAGGTTCTTGAAATTTTGCAAGCCAGTTCACAAGTTGGCAGCTTGAAGTCAACCATGGGGAAGTATTTACACCACAGAAATTGGCAGATGGTATGGATCAGGGCTCCCTCCACCTCTGCAGAACCACTTTTCAACCTTTACCAGCATCCCTCTGGCCAGAGACCTTATTTGTTTGTCTCACCATTATATCCTCAGTTGTGCCTGGTATACAGTAGGTGCTCAGGAAATGTTAGAGAAATGAAAGATACATAAATGAAAGGGCGAATGAAGTTGTTTCTCGGTTGTTTTCCAGTGCTGATCTCCTTTAATTCATTGAAAGCTAGAAAGCTAGGGGTGTTGCTTGAGACTCTTAGCAAGGTTTGAGGGAGAGACTGGAAGTCCTTGGCTTTTGGGGGCAAGTGGACCTGGAGTTAAACCCCCACTCTGTTATTAGCAGTTATGAATTGCAAGGACATTATCTTTATTCTCTGAGCCTCTGAAGTTTTTATCTCATTCTATAGAAAAAAATATAATAAAACACCCTGTGGTGGTGCAATGAGGGTTAAAGATAAGGCTGTATAAGGTCCCAGCACATTAACATATATGTACCTCTGTGCTATGTCACCTCCCTAGACTCATATCTCAAGTGTCACACACATTTTCCTGCAGTCCCAAGATATTTCCCATCATATATTCAACCTTGAAATAGCCAAAAGACCTATGATTATCCAAAATTATGTGTTTAGTTATTTATTATTAGTCTTTTGTATGACAGTAAGTTTCAGAGAGCAGGATCTGTACCTCTCTGGTTTGCTTCTACGTCTCCAGGGCCTTGAGTTGTGCCTGACACACACACACACATTGTAACCCTCAATAAATATCCTTTAAATGAACAAATGAATAAACAAACAAATGAATAAATGATATTCTTATTTATTAGGTGATTGCCTAGAGCAGGGGCCAGAAACTGTAGTCCACAGACCAAATTCAGATTGCCGTCTGTTTTTGAAAAATAAGTTTTATTGGAATTTAACTGTGGTCAACCACTGATGAATTGCTCTGGTGGCTTTTACACTAAATGGCAAAGTTGATTAATTGCAGCAGAGACTATATGGCCTGTAAAGCCAAAAAGATATACTATCTGGCCGTTTACAGTAAAAGAAAAAGGCAAGACTTTCCTGACCTCTGATCTATAAGATTATTTCTGAAAGGTACTGATTTAAAGCTCAGAAAACTGAGGAATTTTATCAGCATTGCTAAATAAATTGGTGGTGACAGAGTGGGGAAATGGGTCTCAGGGCATTGTAGCATAATGTCCTAAGTAAGACCTAAAAAGAGGAAGGCATCAACCATCTCCCTACTCCAAGCAAAACATCTCAGCTCTCCCAAAGAGATGCATATCTGTGCTGTTTCAGCATCTCAGTGGAGACCTCTTTAAGCCTGGATGGTGATTATATTTTTCCATAGGTTTTTTTATGATGGTACCAAAGGAAAATACGGAGAGCTTCCAAAAGAGAGGGTGAAGTTTGAGATGGCAGCAGCATTGCAAAAACATGCCGGCAGAGCTCCAAACTCTCATCATGACAGCAGTATCTAATTATTACACTACACTTTGAGAAACCTGATATTATGCAAACAAACTCCAGCTGCATTTTATGACAGCGCATACAATTTTTATAAAAAAATTTAAAACCCTTTTTATATGGAAAAAATAATCCTTCTCTTACAGTATTTAGAATTAACCAAAGATACAGTATAATAGAGTCTAATAACTTAATTCAGTACAAATGTTGAAGCACACTGAAATGCTCTTTGAGATAAAGAAAGAATTCTGTCCTTTGTGTGCGTGACACAGAGGGTACCATTTTCTGCTGCCTGCTGTTCGGTGGCAGTAGGACAGCTGTAGAATCTGTTGTACTAGGGCAGTGGTGGTGGCACATTTCAGGGCAGCAATTTATGATTTGAAATTTGCGGCATAAGGAGTTAGCCAGATAATGAAAGGCTGAAGTGTGTTCCAGGCAGTGGGCACACCTTTGCTAAGGCTGGAGCCCAGGAGCAATGTGGAGGGAGGCCTGTGAATATGCTGCATATAGGCACCAAGGCAGACAGAGCTGATATTATTGAGCACTTACGTTGTACTGGGCACTATTGAAAGCACCGTGCACATATTAACTCATCTAATCCACACAATAAACCTATGAGGTGGGTGCTATCTATGATTATCCTTATTTTATAGATCAGGAAAATAGAGGCAAAAAATAATAAGGGAAAAATACCCACCAATACCTTGTCCAATGTCACAGAACTAACGAGTGGCAGAGCTTGAATTTAAACCCAGGAATCTGGCTTGAGAAATCATTCTCTCAAGCAACAAGACTTGCTAAAGTTTGATCATTGTGATCCTCGAGAGTGTCCTTGTATGTGACTCTCAGATAAATCTATGGACAAATGAGTAGGATTAGTAAGTAAATTTAACAGTATAACTGGATAAGAGGTTAGTATACTTAATTAATTGTATTTTTCTACAGTAGAAAGAAGCAAATCAAAGATAAAAGTTTAAAAAGTTATTGTCGTCGAGCACATTAAAGTTGCTTTCTGAATTGTCAGGAAAAACAGAGAGAGCTAAGAAACCGATTGAAGTACAACGGGTCTCACTGAATCCATCAGAGCTTTTCCCCACAACGGGGAGCAGGAGGGATGTAGAGAGAATGATTCTGAGATGTGCAGGATGCTGAAGTTGTGCCTGGAGAGTAAAGAGAACTCCTCAGTGACCCGCAAAGCTGGCACCCTGGCTGTAGAGCACAGTGAGCACAGTGAGATCTTTCATAGCTCAGAAAATTGGTGGCTCAGCTCTAAAGCATAAAGAAATCTCTGGCATCTGCTAAGGCCCAGATTCTAGGCCTTGCTGAATGGAAAGTCTCAATCCCTGTCCTAGCACATTTGAACCAGTAGTGAGCTGAATCTAATTAAGGTGACAACAAAGCTAGACCCAAGTTAACTACAGACTGCATTTCTCACTCCTCCTTACTGGGAGCCTCTCAGAGGTGATATGGCCCTTTTTAAGAATTAATATTACTTCTCTTTCTACTATCTTTTAAAACATAAAAATTTGAGACATTTAATAGAGAAATAAAATTCAATCCATGGTCAAAAGGGAAAAAAGGCAATAGAATTAGATCCAGAAATAGATATAATGTTGGCATTATCAAACTGGAACTTTAAAATAACTATGATATATATGTTAAATGATAAATTGATTAAAAAACAAGGATCAGACATATTTAATAAGTCTATATATCCAAAATATACAAAGCTATATATATCCAAATAAATAAGTTATATATCCAAAATATACAAAGAACTGATATAACTCAACACCAGAAAACCCCAAATAACCCAATTTAAAAATTGGCAAAAGACATAAAGATATTTCTCCAAAGAAGGCATACAGATGGCCAACAGACACATGAAAAGATGCTCAACATCACTCATCATCAGGGAAATGCAACTCAAAACCATAATAAGATATCACCTCACACCTGTCAGAATGGTTAAAATCAAAAACACAAGAAACAACAGGTGAGGATGTGGAGAAAAAGGAGCCCTCGTATACTGTTGGTGGAAATGCAAAACGGTGCAGCCACCATGGAAAACAGTATGGAGCTTCCTCAAAAAATTAAAAATAGAGTTAACGTATGAGCTGGTAATTGCACTACTGAGTATTCATCCAAAGAATATCAGAATGCTTATTTGAAAATATATATATGCACACCTATGTTTATTGCAGCATTATTTACAGTACCCAAATTATGGAAGCAGCCCAAGTGTCCATCTATAGATGAATAGATAAAGAAGATATTGTGTATGTGTGTGTGTGTGCCTGCGTTTATATGTATGTAATGCAATATTACTTAGCCATAAAAAAGAATGAAATCTTGCCATTTGCAATGACATGGATGGAGCTAGAGGGTATTATGCTAAGTGAAATAAGTCAGTCAAAGAGAAATACATATGATTTCACTCATATGTGGAATTTAAGAAACAAAGGGACAAAATAAAAAAGAAACAAACAAAAAACCAGACTCTTAACTATAGAGAACAAACACTGATGGTGACCAGAGGGGAGGTGGAGGAGGCATGGGGGAAATAGGTGATGGGGATTAAGAGTATACTTACCGTGATGAGCTTTAAGTGATGTTGAATTGTTGAATCACTATTTTGTATACCTGAAACTAATATAACACTGTATGTTAATTATACTGGAATTAAAATTTAAAAAGTTATCTCTAGGAAGAAGTTTAGAGAAATAAAAATCCATTTTTATAAAAAAATAAAGGACCAGAGTTATATACAGTGTTCATGAAGTAGATGACTAAGTGTTATAAAAATACAAATTCTCCTCATATTGTTCTTTAGATTCAATATGGTATCAAATCAAAATACCAGCAGGCACCACAGCAGACCAATAGTCAGATAGAGTAGAATCAAAAAAAAAAAAAAAAAAAGAACCACATATATGTGGACATGTAGTTTATGATAACAAAACTGTCAGACACTGATAGAGAAGGTGTACTTTAAGTCTACCTTTCAGTAAAATAACTTAGCATTATCTAGTGAAGCTGAAGTTACATTTATTCTATGAAGCAGCAATTTCTACTTACAGGTTTATTCTTAGGATTGCCAGATTTAGCAATATAAAAATACAGGATACAAGTTAAATTTGTATTTCAGATAAAGAATAAATCTGTAGTATATTTATGTTCTATACAATATTTGGGACATACTTAGAGTAAAAAAAAATATTGTTTATGTGAAACTTAAATTTAACTAGATGTCCTATAATGTTACCTGGCAATCCTAAATATAGTCCTCAGAAATGTGTGCACAGATACACCAGGAGATATGAACGAGAATATCCATAGCATTCTTTGTAATCACTCAAACCTGGGAACAGCCCAATGTCAGCAGGAGAGTGGCCAAGTAAGTTGTGGTACATTCACACAGTGGAATATTAGGCGGCAATGAACTAGCTAGACACAACAATGTAAAAGAATCTTACTAACATAATATACAGCAAAAGAAACCAGAGACCATAAGCATCTACTCTGTAATTTCATTTACAGGCAATTAAAGAGGGAGAGAAAGACAAAGTGGTGTTTAGGAAGGTATGCTTAGGTGGTAAATTATAAAGAGATTTTCATGCAAGTCAAGATCGTGGTTACCGTTAAGTGGGAGAAGGAGCTCATCTTTGAGAGGGCCTAATGGGGGTTTCTACAGTGCTGGCAGTTTTCTAGTGTTTGCCCTGGTTGATGTTTCTGTAGGTGGTTCACCTCAGACAGATTAAAACCGAGGAAGAATAATATAAAACCTACCTAGCTGCCTCTTTTTGGAATAATTGCTTTGTAGTTCTGCTCCTACTCTATCCTGAAACAAAACTCATAGGTACTATGACTTCTTACTACACATAATATTACCAAGAACAGGAAACTATAATGTCCTAAGTACAGGATAAAAAAGAAATAAATGTAATTGATTATGAAGCACACTTATTTTAGTGTGCATCATCCCAGGCCTATCCTCACTTGCTGACATAAAGAAAGAGTTGGGTGCTTACCTCTGTATATTGAATCACCCTGCATATGACAGAGAAGTTGCATTAGTGACTCAAATACCAGCAGTGTTTACTGAAAGCTGTTATTTTTCTGAAATGTAAACAGCTCTAGCTAGGTAAAGTTCTGGAGCAAGTAAAAAAGTTAGAAAACATGTTTCTCTTGATTTCCGCAGTAGTTGTATTGCTAGAAAATGGTTTTGTATCAAGAGTGCAAAATTAAAACCTTTAAATTTATGTGGAAATAAAAGCTTCTGTGTTAAGATAATTACAAATAAATTTCCCCGCTATGGGATTAGAAACCACGCAGATCCTGGGAGATTTCTTCCTGATGCTGAATTGTTGCAATTGGCTGGGTGTCTTGCATCCCCAGCCTTCCCCAAATACAAGTGGTGATCCCCTATCAGTGTGCAACCAAAACACCCATGCAAATTTCCAAAAAATCTTCAAAGAGCTCTATCACGTCTATCAGAACTACTGGCCCAAATCTTTGATATTGTGATCATGTTAGAGCCACCAGGATCGCTACAGAATTAGACTAGAAGTTTCTCTAAACAGCTTTGGTTGAGTTCATTTCTTTAAAAAAAAATCATGAAACAACAGCAAACTACGTGCAGATATACTAAGAAGTAAATAACCATCTGGAGCTTAACCCAGTGGCCTTAGAATTAACTTAGCAAACTCAACCATCATTATGCATTTCAACTTTTTAATGCCAAAAAAAGAGGAGAGAGGAAGACATAGATTGTACTCAACAGTAGATAAGATCAAAACCACTTGTTTAGGACACTCAAAGAAATGATACAGCCCACCGAGTGGCATCTTGAACCAGCCAGTGCCTGGTCAGAGTTCTTGTCTGACAGTCTTGTTGGAGGCTCCGTTGTTTCTCACTTTTTTCTGGAGGCAGCAATCTTCAGGGCCAGCCACCATCCAACTACCCACTGGTAGTCTGACCTTCTTACAGATGTCTTGAAGGCTATAAAGTGGAAGAGAGAAGGGAAGCATAATGGGTTCTAGATCTGGCCTATTGCCTCCAAGTGGGACTTTTAATGGATCTCGTAAAGAAATGTTATCAATATTTAATCCTTTGGAAAATTTATTACTTATTTTGCAGACACTCTGAGTTGGGATTTGCTGCCTCTGACTATAATAACCAGTACACGTGGCCCTTGAACAATGGGGGCATTCGGGCTCCAATCCTGAAGCAGTTGAAAATTTACATCTAATGTTTTCTTCCCCCGGAACTTAACTACTGATAGCTTCTAGAGTTGACGAGCCTTGCTGATAACATAAACAGCCAATGAATACATATTTTGTATGTCATATGTATTATATACTGTATTCTTACAATAAAGTTAGCTAGAGAGAAGAAAGTGTTTTTAAGAAAATTATGAGGAAGAGAAAATACATTTACAGTATTGTACCGTATTTATAAAAATAAAAATAACTCGTGTTGTTCAAGGGTCTACCAGTAGTTAGAAGCATGTTTGATTTGAGGCAAGTGGGTCCTAAGAGGCTGCATATTTGGTGGAGGAGGAGGGTGGGAGGAATGGAGATGGAAAAAGAAATGGAGTTATTTCCCAGCACGTGAGCTTCTGGTTTATTTTTGAGATCCAAGGTTTCTCCGTTGGATTATAAGTGCTTGAAAGAAATTTTGCTTTTTCTTCCTTTGGAGAGAATGAGTTTAGGTCTCAGAGGTTCTGTCTCATATTTCTAAGTAAAACAAAATGTTACCTTTACCAAATGCTTTCTGAAATTTCTTGGATTGTATACAGTTTGCAATTATACACCAAATTGTCAGCTTCCTGTGTGCCATGTCTGTTCCATCTTAGCAGCTCAGCTCCTTTGCTAGCTGGATACAATGTGTTGCAAATATAAATTAATGAAGAGAATGACCTTCAGGCTTTGCAAAGACTGGGTGTGCATTAATTTGGCAATTAAATGACTAAGTATAATTTCTGAGATTGCCACATGAGGGACAATTAAAAATAGAAATTTACATTTTATTTTTTATTATTCCTTTTATAGCCAGTAATTTAAAGAATAACATCACTCTCCCATCCCATAGATTTTTAATGGGCATCTATTATGTGTCAGGTATGAGATGGAAAAGACTCAGTCCCTTTTCTCCCCGTGAAGCCTGTAGTCCACTGGATATTTCGTGTAGGATGCAATAACCTGTCTTTATATTTACTTTGTAACATTGATTTTAAAAATGGGTGGTCAGTCCCCAGGACAGGTGGATTTGCACCTCTTTGGTTGATCTACAAGCTGAGTCTTTTATTTTTTTTATTATTACCTTTAAAAGATTTTATTTACTTATTCATGAGATACACAGAGAGAGGCAGAGACACAGGCAGAGGGAGAAGCAGGCTCCATGCAAGGAGCCCAGGATCACTCCCTGAGCCGAAAGCAGACACTCAACCACTGAGCCACCCAGGTGTCCTTACAAGCTGAGTCTTTTAGAGGTAGCCACTATTAAGAACTTGGAGGAAGTAGATCTGCAGCGGTTTACTGCATGCTTCTTTTAATCTGGTTCAACCCCAAATCCAGGTCTTCCTCAGTCTCCCACTCCAGTTCAGTTTTATATTCACCGACATGCCAAGTAATGTATTTTTCCATTATCAGATGCTCGTATCCCAATCTTTCGGCTCATCGTTGCCCACCTTTCACTGGCAAGCATAAACCTACCTAGAAGAAAGGATTTGAAGGGGGCTGCCTTTAAAACACAAACAGTGGCCAGTGCTTATGGTCAATGAGCACTGATATCCTTGTGACCACCTAAGTCCCCAAACCTTGAAATAGTATTTCACTGCTTTGCAAACACCTGGACAATGAATCATGGACCTTTAGAGTTGGAAGGAACTTCAGGGTCATAGGGAGGACCCAGAATGGCCTGAGGGTCACTTCCATCCCAATCACTGGAGGAGGTTGTCAGAGATAAAGCTTGAGGCTTCTGATCCCAAGAGTCTGCATTTTTAGATACTCCTAGGAGCGCTTTAGAGAGTCTTCACTTTCTGGATGGGAGGGCTGAAGTGACTTCTAACACAAGTTAGTTGCCGAGGTTGAACCAGAGTCAGGGTGTCTGGTTCTTTTTTTTAGTGCCAGGGCATGTGGCAGAGAAATGCCAAAGTAAAACATATCACATTCTTCGCTCTTCCCCCTATCCCCTTCCTCCACTTGTGTCTTAAGGTAGAATAAGCAGTGATTATAGAGGATAAGAGGAGCTCTATCCTTTTTCCTAGCATGTGCCAAATATTTTTTCTCTGATGAAGTCCATATGAAATTTAAATTCTATATATTTCCTTCCCAGACAAGAGACCACCCTGTGCTCCACATCTCTACCATTATCCAGTCTGTAGCCCAGAAAGAGATCCTCTGACCCACCCTTGCTATAATCTGAATAGGCAGCTACTGGCCATGGGTGGTTTATAGGCCATGGGTTGGTCATGTTTTTGGGACTGTGAAGACTTCCCAGATAGGCTGTTGCCTCTCCTGTCTTCTTTTGCGTCTGCCCATGAATGTGACTGGAAGTGGAAATGGTTGGCAGCTGGGCTGGTGCATTTCCTTCCACAATCCCATTTCCATGCTTCATAGAAACAGATACTGGCTGGGAACTGAGCTATTAAAAAATAGAACCTTATGCCTAGAAGATCAAAAGCTACCAGAACTTGGGGTAATTATAAGAATCCATAGAGCTCAGACACTTCTACACGGAGACAAGGATTACTATAAAAAGAAAAAAAAATGGCATTGCTTTGAGAATGAGGAGTTCTGAGGTCACCAGCTCCAGCACTCATGGATTCCATGTGTCACTAATGACACAGTGGAAAACTTCACAGCTCTGCCCCCTGTGGGATTCATGGACATGCTGTCTCAAAGAGCCCTTCGGAAGAGAAATGAAGTATCTCCTACAGGGCTGGGGTTGCTCAAGGCATGGAGGAGCTCCACCTACATGCAATCAGCATGTGTCCACAAGGACAGGGATCAGATGGAGGCGGGCGATGAGGTCAACTTGCTCATGGTTAGGGGATTGGGATACCTTCTGTATAAGGGCATTTGTTTTGTTCCAGGATGGAACTAGATTCATATTTTAATACATTTAATAATGAGCCATGCTATGCTGATTGTTCATCTTGTAGAAATGCTGGAAATGGATTCATGTTGCTAGGATACCATACTGATTATTAGAGGGTTTTGGTTTTTTGTTTGTTTGTTTTAGTAAAGGACAGTAGCCTTTTCTGTCTTAATTAGATTAACTGCAGTAATCATCATCATCATTAACATTTAGTTAGCACTTACCAGGTATAAGAAGTACTTTACTTTGATTATCTAATTTGATCCTCATAACCATTCTATGAGGAGAATGGAATAATTATCCTCATTTTACAGAGGAGAAAAATGAGGCACAAAATGGTTAATTCACTGAAGTTACATGTCCAGTAAGTAGAAAAGTTGGGAATCCAACTCAGACAGAGTCCAAAGCCCATGCTTCCCTATGTCTACTATTAATATGTAAGAAATGGTGATGGGTTGAATTTTGTTCAGTTGATCTTTCATTTGTTCATTCACTCATTAAGCATTATATAAGTATCAATTCAATGTGATACCTTGGGCTATGTTATGAAGATGAATAGGACAGTTTCTGCCCTCAGGGATCTCAATTTGTGAGAAGTAAAAGTGCATCTAAATACATCATTATAAATGGAATGCGATACTATAATAAACATGCTTACAGGGTATTTAGTGAGGCCAGAGAGTCAAGGAAGGCATCCTAGAGGAAGCCATTTTTAACCTGGGTTCTGAAGATGAGGAGGAATTTGCTGAGGAGAGATCAGAGGGAAGAAGCAATCCAGGCAAGGGTAAGGTTCATGAAGCACCACTGCACACAAGGTCCATTTGTGCTGGCTTTTGTGGGGACACACAGACCAGTTTCTTACTCTCCAAAAGCTAAAATCAAAGGTTGGAGTTGCATCAACAAATAAAGAATAAAAAGTGTGTTTACCAGAAGGTACAAACAAAACTATCTGGAAATGTAGGGGAAGGGGAGCTTATTTCCAACTCTGAGAGTAGGAGGGAAAAGCTGGTGACTTTTCCATGAGGACCAATCTGAACTAGGTTTTAGAAAGATGAGAGGTCTTTTGAAATACAGTAGTGCAGAGTGAGAGAGGGTGGGCTCTTTAGGGAACAAACAATCTGGTATAAATGGATTGGAGGCGCATGGAATTTGGTAAGGAGAATGGAAGACCATTCCACCTGGCGCCAATGTTTAGAAGACCTGGAATGCCATGTGAAGAGTTTTGGAAAAGCATTGAAGTGTGATCACTTTTTTTTCAAGCAGAGATATTGCTAGGGAAGCCAGAATTTGTCCTAGATCACTCATTTCTAGTCTTTGTTTTTAGCTACAGAACCTTCCTTTCAAGCAATCTTAGAGAAAGTCCTAAGTGTAAAAGAGTTAAGAATGGGGCTATTTTGGTTGGCTTGGGGCTGAAGGGGCTCAAGATCCAGATTGCTTCAGCATCCACCTTGAGTTCTATGCAACACAACTTAAAATCATCCTATAAATGAGAGGTCTGAGCCTGGAGAACAAGGTGTTTTCAGCCCCATTCCTAGGCCAAATTCTTAGACCTCTGGTATAATTTCTGGCAAAAAGGCAACACCACTCATGAGTTTGGCCATTGGTCCTGATCTGATTTGTACAGAAAACAACCCCTCACGGCTGATCAGTGATTAGGTAAGCTGGAAGTCTCTCCACCTAGATATCCACGTTGCTGAAATGAGGTACTTGAACACAGCTGTTTGCTGCTTAGAGCATTCCTGTCTTGAATCTGTCTCCTACTAAATGGAATCCTGGGGGCTTGAAAGTGTTAACACAACTTCAGAATTACCTCTCCCTTTCCCACAGAGCAACTTGCCCACTGGGAGAATCTGGCTGTATGCTGAGGATTCACTGCCAGAAAGTGAAATAAAAGACTTCACTGGATCTATGCACCTGGATACCCTCGGGAGAAAGGAGTGAGGGAAGGATATTTCACTTTCAGAGTTTCCAAAAGCATATCCCAACAGGTCAGGCTGTAAGGAGAAACAATGATCCCTGAAAGAAATAAGCCAGAAGAGGCCCATGACTGTCAAAGAGAAGACCCCCAAGAGAGCAGTTCAGATAAAATACAGGAAACCCAGCTAAACTTGAATTTCTGATAAACAACCAAAATTTTTTTGTATAAGTGTGTCTCAAATGTTGCATGGGACATAATTCTACGAAAAAAATCTTTTATTTGAAAGATTCTACATTTCTTATATTTCTATAATATATTTCTATATTTCTTTTTGCTGAATCTGGCAACCCTACACTCAAGCTGCCTGCCCCATGGAAATGTTCCCCCTCTCCATCAACCCTTGAGGAGAACTGCAGCCCAATTTTTGGTCCAGGGGCTCACTCCAAACCCCATAAACATGAGTTCAGGCTTCTCTACACCACAATGGCAGATGGCTCATCCAGCCAAGGAAATGGGGCAGCACCCTCCAGAGCCTCCATGCTTCTCCCCCCATGTTCCTTTTGAAGTCCTGGCAGACTGGTCTGAAGCCAGAAAGGGGGTTCACAGAGTACAGGATTATAGAGGCCTACTGCCTGATGAATAAATGTTTACAATAACCACATTCCCTCCTTGACTAGCTGGGGAGTTTCCATCAGAGCTGCATTGCCATTAGGCAAGCTGTTTGCTTTTTGTTAGAACTAAGTTATTGGTGCATTGCTGCTGCAAACAGAAAACATCTGTGGAGAGCCCACAAACAGGAAACTTTGAAGGGGGAAAGGGGAAAAAACTCACATTGCCTGCTAACCCCCTTTATGCATGTTTGAAAAGGAAGAATGTAAGTTAAATCAACAACCATTAAGCACAAGTATATGCAAGGATCAGAGCGTGACCAAGACTGAGTGGCACTGAGCAGAGTTTTGTGCCATATATCCTTTTTTATCTAGGCGGGTGCATTGGAGAGAGGGTTAGCTTCTTCTGCTAACCCTGATTCCCCAGGGAAGGTGGGAGCTGCCAAAATCATCTTCCTGATGTACCTGATATGCAGGTGTAGCTACAGGAGAGGGATGCCACTGTAAATTATAGATGGTCTGTTTCAATGGAGCTTCCAAACACATATTCTGAGTCACTGCCAAATAGAGTAAAGCAGAAAAAAAATATATTTATGACAAGTTTCCCACAGAGGAAACATTTGACCTTCACGTGTATAGGTGATGGGGAGGACTTTCAGCGTTCTGCTTTCCTCTGAGCTAGAAGGTTAGAAATTTTGTAAAGAATTAATGTATAGTGGCCTAGGAACAATAAGGTCTAGGAACAGAAGAAATATGACTAGAGAAGGAGAAGCAGGTAAAAATTTATTCTCCATGTTTTCCCTGCGAGAAGGGAGAGGAGGGGGAGGAGGAGATAGAGCAGGAGGGAAGGAGAAAGGGAGAAGCAGAGAGAAACACACACACACACACACACACACGCACACACACGCAGCCCTATTCCTTGGTTCAGAGCCAGCTTGCATACTTCTCAGGCTTTATGTGCCTAGAGAGCTATATAACTCATC
Source organism: Canis lupus dingo (assembly GCF_003254725.2). NCBI lineage: Eukaryota > Metazoa > Chordata > Mammalia > Carnivora > Canidae > Canis > Canis lupus. The sequence continues at coordinate 37,437,302 of NC_064244.1, read as the reverse complement.
CAGAGGACCTAGCCCTCTGTGATTTCTTTAATGACCTAGATTAAGGGAAAAACGTAATTCAACTTGATTAAATTACTAGTGGAATATAAAGGTTAGAAACGAGAGTAACCCTGAGTAATCTTAGGAATGTGTCCCAGATAGGTGGTGAGGATAATTCGAGGTTATGGCTTCTGCCTGCCAGTGGAATAGAAAAAAAGCAAAAACTTAGAAATGAACAGTTAGCACAGAAACAAGAGTAAAACAAACAAAAGGGAAATGAGTACTTACCTATCAATAATTACTTTAAAGGTAAATGGACTAAATGCTCCAATAAAGACATAAAGTGACTGAATGGATAAAAAAGCAAGATTTACTTATATATTGCCTATAAGAGATACACTCTGGACCTATAGACACATGCCACCTGAAAGTGAAGGGATGGGGAGACACCTCAATTGGCTAAGTGTCCAACTCCTGATTTTGGCTCAGGTCATGATCTCAGGGTCATGGGTTTGAGCCCCATGTGCTGGACTCTGTGCTCATCAGTGAGTCTCCTGGAGATCCTCTCTCTCCTTCTGCCCCTACCCCTATTCTCTCTTTCTCTCTCTCTCAATTAAATAAATACTAAAAGTGAAGGGATGGAAAAACATTTACCATACAAATGAAAGTAAAAAAAAAAAAAAAGCTTTTAGTATAGTAGCAATACTTATATGAGACATAATAGACTTTAAAACAAAGACCATAACAAGAGACACAGAAGGACACTTTATACTGATAAAGGGAACAACCCACTAAGAGGATATACCAATCGTAAACATCTATGCACCCAACATGGGCAATTATTGACATAAAGAAATTGACAGTAATACAAAATAGTAGAGGATTTTAATATTCCACTTACATCAGTGATAGATCATTGAAACAGAAAATCGGCAAGGAAAGAGTTGCTGTAAATGACACATTAGACCAATGGACCTAATAAATATATATAGAGTATTCCATCCCCAAACAGCAGAATACAAATTATTTTCAAGTGCATATGGAATGTTCTCCAGGGTAGATCATATGTTAGTTCACAAAACAAGTCTCAATAAATTAAAAAATACTGAAAACATATCCCACACATTTTTTTAAAAAAGATTTTATTTATCTACCCATGAGAGACACAGAGAGAGGGGCACAGACACAGGCAGAGGGAGAAGCAGGCTCCACACAGGGAGCCCGATGTGGGACTCGATCCTGCATACCCAGGATCACACCCTGGGCCCATGACAGCACTAAACCACTGAGCCACCTGGGCTGCCCAACACACACCTTTATTTTTCACCACAGGGATATGAAACTAGAAATCAATCACAAGAAAAAAATCTACAAAGAGCACATATACATGGAGGCTAGATGATATGCTACTAAATAATGAATGGGTTAACCAAGAAATCAAAAAGGAAATAAAAAAATACATGGAGATAAATGAAAATAAAAACACAACAGTCCAACATCTTTGGGATGCAGCACAAGCTATTCTGAGAGGGAAATTTACAGCAATACAGGCCTACCTCAAGGAGCACGAAAATCTCAAATGACCTAACCTAACGCCTAAAGGAGCTTAGAAAAGGAAGAATAAACAAAGCCCAAAGCCAGTGGAAGGAAGGAAATCATAAAGATTAGAGCAGAAATAAATGAAGAAGAAGAAGAAAAGAAAAAAAGAAAAAGACAACAGACCATTAGCAATTTTGATAGAAAGAAAAAAAGGTGAGATTTAGCCGAGGTATATTTTGCATTCCTGCCATATAATTTGATGGATTAATCTGTGATTCTCAAAAGTCAGTTCATTAGAGTTCCCTGGGGAATATGTTAAAAAAGGAAAGAAAAAAGCACTAATTCAGGGCTCCACTCTCAGATTGTAGTTGTGAAGGTTAATCTATCTGGTGCAAGCAGTCTAGCAAGCCTACTTCAAGAAACAATATTCACACTGTGTCTAAGTAATTTTTGTTTCCAGGTTATCAGGTAAGGCACTCTTCCTGGCTCCTGGCTCAAAGGGAAAAGAACCAATCTAGTGTTTAAAAGTAGGACCTTGGAGGCCACCTGGGTGGCTTGATTGGTTAAGCATCTGACTTCTGCTTCATGATCTCAGGGTCCTGGGATTGAGCCCTGCATTGGGCTCCCTGCTCAGCTTGCCCTCTCTCTCAAATCAATAAATAAAATCTTTAAATAAACAAACAAAAAAGAGTAGGAGCTTGGGAGTCAGCCAAATTTCAGCTCCATTTCCAGAGTCTGACTTGTTCGATGGTATCTCTGGTAGTTGCTTACCCTCATCACCCCTCAGTCTGCACATCTGTAGATTTGAGATGGTGTAATATATGCTACAATACAAGCCTCCTAAGGGGATTATAAGGATAAAATGAGATGCTGCATGGAATGATTTAGCAGTATCCTTAGCCAAACAAATGTGAGCCACTGCCCTCACTGTCACCACTATTGTCATCATTGCCATGACTCCACCATCAAAAATCATTTGTCCTCTTATTAGGGACATGCTGTGTGCTGGGCACACAGTGAGCTTGCAATTTTTAATGTAATTTAATTTTTATTTTACTTTATTCTCATCATCAATGTATGGGACAGATTATCCATCTCATTCTATGTATGAATGATATGTAGGCTAAATAACCTGACTCACATCATTCAGGTAGGATTGAGCAGAGCTGTACCTCCCCTATTGGTGGGAGTGAACCAGGGTGCAGCTGCTGTGGAAAAACAGAAGTTCTTCAAAAAATTAAAAATAGGGCCACCAGGAGAGGGGTCACTGGGTCATATGATAGTTGTATTTTCAATTTTTTGAGGACCCTCCATACTGTTTTCCACAGTTCCCACTAATACTACACAAGGCTTCTTCTTTTTCCACAACCACATCCTCACCAACATTTATTTCTTGTCTTGTTGCTGATAACTGTTCTCACAGGCATGAGGTGATATCTCCCTGTGGTTTGGATTTGAATCTCCCTGATGGTTAGTGGTGTTGAGCACCTTTTCATGGACCTGTTAGCCATTTCTATGTCTTCCTTGGAAAAATGTCTATTCACTTCCTTTACCTATTTTTATTTTTTATTTTTTTATTTTTTTATTAATAATTTTATATTTTATTGGTGTTCAATTTACCAACATAGAGAATAACACCCAGTGCTCATCCCATCAAGTGCCCCCCTCAGTGCCTGTCACCCATTCACCCCCACCCCCTGCCCTCCTCTCCTTCCACCACCCCTAGTTCATTTCCCAGAGTTAGGAGTCTTTATGTTCTGTCTCCCTTCTTTTTTTATAATAAATTTATTTTTTATTGGTGTTCAATTTACCAACATACAGAATAACACCCAGTGCTCATCCCGTCAAGTGCCCCCCTCAATGCCCATCACCCATTCACCCCCATCCCCTGCCCTCCTCCCCTTCCACCACCCCTAGTTCTTTTCCCAGAGTTAGGAGTCTTTATGTTCTGTCTCCCTTTCTGATATTTCCCACACACTTCTTCTCCCTTCCCTTATAATCCCTTTCACTATTATTTATATTCCCCAAATGAATGAGAACATACAATGTTTGTCTTTCTCCGATTGACTTATTTCACTCAGCATAATACCCTCCAGTTCCATCCACGTCGAAGCAAATGGTGGGTATTTGTCATTTCTAATGGCTGAGGAATATTCCATTGTATACGTAAACCACATCTTCTTTATCCATTCATCTTTCGATGGACACCGAGGCTCCTTCCACAGTTTGGCTATTGTGGACATTGCTGCTATAAACATTGGGGTGCAGGTGTCCCGGCGTTTCATTGCATCTGAATCTTTGGGGTAAACCCCCAACAGTGCAATTGCTGGGTCGTAGGGCAGGTCTATTTTTAACTCTTTGAGGAACCTCCATACAGTTTTCCAGAGTGGCTGCACCAGTTCACATTCCCACCAACAGTGTAAGAGGGTTCCCTTTTCTCCGCATCCTCTCCAACATTTGTGGTTTCCTGCCTTGTTAATTTTCCCCATTCTCACTGGTGTGAGGTGGGATCTCATTGTGGTTTTGATTTGTATTTCCCTGATGGCAAGTGATGCAGAGCATTTTCTTTTTTAAATCAAATTCTTCTCCTCCTCCTCCTCTCCTCCTCCTCCTCCTCCTCCTCCTCCTCCTCCTCCTCCTCCTCCTCCTCCTCCTCCTCCTCCTCCTCCTCCTCTCTTCTTCTTCTTCTTCTTCTTCTTCTTCTTCTCTTCTTCTTCTTCTTCTCTTCTTCTTCTTCTTTTCTCTCTCTCTTTGCTCTTGAGTTGTATGAGCCCATTTTTTTAGTCTCTTGCCAGAATGATGATGGGTATAACAACATCAGTATTTTAACTGAAAGAAACTTCCATAACTTCTTATGAGATTTGGCATCAATTCACGTTTTTATTGGTCAGTTTTATTTCTTTTGACATGTCTGTTCATAATATCTGTCCATTTTTCTTCTATGTTTTTGCCTTTTACTGATTTATATGTATTTTATTGTTATTTTATGTATTTATTTCTTCATGTCTAACACTGCTTTTTATTTTCTTTTGTTTTTTAAAATTAAGTTCAATTAGCCAACATATAGCACATCATAATTTTCAGATATAGAGGTCAGTGATTCATCAGTCTTCTATAACACCCAGTGCTCATTACATCACGTGCGCTCCTTAATGCTCATCACCCAATTATCCTGTTCCCCTACCCACATCCTCCAGCAACCCTCAGTTTGTTTCCTGGGCTTAAGAGTTTCTTATGGTTTGCCTTCCTCTCTGATTTCTTCCCATTAAGTTTTCCCTCCCTTCCCTTGTGATCCTCTGTGTTTCTTATATTCCACATATGAGATTCACTGCTTTGTAAAGTTCATTTATTACTTACTTCTCATTAAAAGAGTTTATCATCCCATTTAATAGCTACTGAGATTTTATCTTTCCAACCCCTAAATTTAAAGAAATTATCCTTTTCTAATATTTCCCTAGTTTTATACTTTAGCTCTTGAATCCATAAATAATTTATATTTATGTATAATTCTTGATACAATTTAATTTTATTTAAAATTGATGATAAAAATCATCAATTTTAAATAAAATTACCTTACTCATGATTTGAAATATTACATTTATTTTAATCCAAATTGTCTTATATACATGGATTTCTATTCTGTACCATTGATCTTGTCTATTCTTTTTTAAATTTTTTTATTTTTATGTCCTATCACTTCCAGAGAGAGATTTTTTTTAAGATTTTATTTATTTATGAAAGATACAGAGAGAGAGAGAAGCAGAGACACAGGCAGAGGGAGAAGCAGGCTCCCTGCAGGAAGCCCGATGTGGGACTCGATCCCTGGTCTCCAGGATCACGCCCTGGGTGGAAGGCTGGCGCTCAACCGCTGAGCCACCCAGGGATCTCCAATCTTGTCTATTCTTATGCCATTTCTACACTATTTTAATACTTTTAAGTTTAATTTTAAATTAATTCTAATTTTTAAAAATGTCAGAAAAGGTAAGTCTTCCCCTCTAATATTCTTTTTTTTTTTTTTAATATTCTTATTTTTAAAGAAAGTTTTCTTAGGTATTCTAATTCATTTTCTTCTCCAGATAAATTTTAGAATTGGCTCATAAGATTTTTTTTTTATCCTTTAGGACTATTATTGAGACTGAGTTGAATTTATAATTTTATTTTGAGAAAATTGGTCTCTTACATCTTATCCAGGAAAATGATATATTAGTCTACTTAAATTTTCTTTTTTTTTTTTTTTTTTTTTTTTTTATTTTTTTATTTTTTTTTTTATTTTTTTTTTAAATTTTCTTTTTTATATTTAAGTTTGGTTTTATAGTTTCCCCCAATAGATTCTTGTGTATTTCTTACTACGTTTACTGATAGTAGTTTTAAAAAATGTTTTATTTGTTTATTTGACAAAGAGAGAGAGAAAGCACAAGCAGGGGAGTACAGAGGGAGAGGGAGAAGCAGACTCCCCACCAAGGAGGGAGCTCAAATTGGGATTCCATCCCAGGACCCTGGGATCATGACCTGAGTCAAAGGCAGATGTTTCACTGACTGAGCCACCCAGGCACCCCCTGATAGTAATTTAATAAGGTTTTTCTGCCATTATGAATGAGATTTTAAACATCTATTATATAACATCTATTTTCTATTATTTTCAGTTATTAAAAGGAACACTACTAAAATTTAACTATTGCTATAATATCTGGTCACCTTTTTGAACTCATTTATTAGCTCTAATAAGTAGCTAGTTAACATTTTTTGTTTTATTAAAAAAATAATTATTGAGCATCTGTTAAATGTCACATGTTGGAGATACAGCCAGGTCTGTGCCCATAGAGACTCTACATTCTAGTGGAGGAAGATGAGTCACAAACAAGGAACCAAATGCAGAAAACACAGAAATTTTAGCGCTATGCTGGAAATAAAAGAGAATGATGTAATAGTGCCCTATTATAAGAAGTATCAGCAAGGAAGTCTCCCCTGAGATGATGCTCTACCAGAGACTCAATTTACTGAGAGCTCTCCAGGAAGAGTAAACAGCAAACACAAAGACCTCACAGCTGGAAGGAGCTTGGCAGTCTAAGGAATAGAAAGTGAATCTAAGTGCCTACAACACAGTGGGTGAGGTGGGAGTTTGGAGAGGTTGATAAGAGCCAACGTAATATCAGAATTTAACCCAGGGCAAGGAGTTCAAATGTTATTCTAAGTGCAAGTTAGGAGTTATTAAAATTGAAAGCCATGAAAAGGTCAGAATAGTGAAATAATCTGATATATGTTTTAAAACAACTATTCAGATTATGTGGAGGAAAAGCTCCCAATGAATAAGAGTGGAAGTAGGAGGAGGTTGTATTGTATGAGTTGAAAGATGATGATGGCCTGACTAGTTTGGCAGCAGTGGATGGAGAGAAATGGACACAGTCAAGGTACACTACAAAGTAGAATAAATCAGACTCACTTTGCATTTAATGGATGAGATTGCTAGGCTTTTGGCTTGAGTACCTGAGTGAATTGTGGTGCCATTTACTGAGATAACAAACACTGAAGAATAGTAGTTTGTACAGAGGAGAGGGAAGATTAAAGGTTCTGTTTGGGAAATGTTTATTTTGAAATACATAGTTGACGTCCAAATGAGTATGTCAAGTAGATAGTTACATGGATGAGTCTGGAGCTCAGGGGAACAGTCAGTCCTAGGGATGTCAACTTGGAATTTAGCAGTACATAGATAGAATTTAAAGCCATAAGACTAGATGAAATAATATAGGGAGAGAATATAGAGAAGAAAAGAACTCACTATCAGACTCTTGGTCATTGTAGCATTAAGAGGTCAGTTATTGGAAGAGGTGATAGCATAGGAGCCTGAGGAGGTGAGAGGGGCAGAGTAGCAGCAGAGAGATGTGACAGAGGCCAAGAGAAGATGGAATTTTAAGGAGAGATCTCCATCAAGAACTCTCATCGACAGGTGTTACAGAGATTAGATGTGAGGAAGCATAGTTGAAGACCTTAACAAAAAGTTGAAGAGAGGCAGAGACACAGAGTTTTAGTGGAATGTTGGGGTGAAAGCTGGTTGGAGAGGCTTGGATGATAATGGAAGATGAGGAGTGGAGACAGCTAGAGTAGACATTTAACTCCTCAGGGAAGTTTTACTGCAAAAGGCATGAAGAAATGGAATGGTATTGGAAAGGGCATAGGGAATCATGGGATGACTTGCTGTTATTCAGATTTTAGATATCAGCTTCTTTGCCTGTTGAAGTAAATAATCTGGGAGAAATGAAATAATCAAAGATTCAGGAAAGAGAGAAGAAAGAATGCAAATGAGCAAAATTCTTGAGAGAGAGAAAAAAACCCCAGAACTTGATTGGAGGAACTTTGATGGGAGCAGAGACACATCTATTGGAACAGGAGAAAAATAAGAAAATATGGGTACCTCGGTAAATCTTTATAGATTTTGTTGTGATGACATGGAGAAGCTCCTGTCTGAATCTAAAAAGAGGACTCAAATTAATCGAGCATTTCCTGGTAAATGATCTAAATATCTGAAAATAATTATAGGATTGCCTCTTTTAGAAAGAAATGTCTTATTACTTTGCCTACAACCTCCAGTACGGTATAAAATGGCAGTGTGACAGTATGCATCCATATATTTCATTTGCTTTAAAGAAATAATTCTAATACCTGACTACTAAATATGATATTTATACTTACAGGTTTCTGGTAGATGTGATACAGCAGGTAAAGGATATTTACATCTCCAAGATTGAATCATATTTACTTGGGATGCTTCATCTTGGCATAAACTCTATATGATATTACATCATTTTCTCCTGATGTACACCTCCATTTGAGTTGCTAATATCTTATTTATCTTTTTTAAAAATCTATATTCATAAGTGAAATTGGCATAGAGTGGTTTTTTTGTATATATGATAACATAGATTTTAGTTTCCTGGCTATGCCAATTCTATGAAATGATTATAAACTTTTCTGTACTTTTCAAAACTCCAGAACATTGTTTTCAAGAAAGGGAAATTCTTTGTTATGGAAAAAAATGTCTTCTAACTATTTTTGTCTGATGATTTCTTTTTTAATTTTTTTATATTATGATAGTCACAGAGAGAGAGAGAGAGGCAGAGACACAGGCAGAGGGAGAAGCAGGCTCCATGCACCAGGAGCCTGATGTGGGATTCGATCCTGGGTCTCCAGGATCGCGCCCTGGGCCAAAGGCAGGCGCCAAACCGCTGCGCCACCCAGGGATCCCTGATGATTTCTTTTTTAAAAGAAGTTATCAGACTACATCTTTAGTTTCTTCTATTATTATTAGTCTGTTCAGGATTTTTATTTCTTTTGTGGCCAATTTGGATCATTTTCTTTTGCTGGAAAATATGCATTTCATCTCAATTTTTACGTGTATTTATAAAGAGTTATATATACTTTGATATATATTTTTAAATCTCTCTATCTGAGGTTATGTCCCCTGTTTCATCTCCACTGTGGCCTATTGGTGTCTTCTTTCATTTTCCTGCGGTGAGATTTGCCAAAATGTTATTGTCAAGTCATATTTTATTTTATTGAACAATTCTAACTGTAAATTTGAGGCTTAAAAGATTATTTAATTTCGACTTTATAACCAATCTTTTCTCTCTTTGAGTTGGTTGTCTTCTTTAGCTACTTCCTTACACTAAATTCTAGTTGATGTATTTTCATTCTTCCTAGCTTACTAGTACAAGCCTGAAAAGCTATACATTTTCCACTGAATATCAGTTGGACCATAGCCCTCAGATCTTGACATCTTCTCTTAAATCAATCATTAAAGCAAAGAGCTTATAATTTTAACTTATATTACTTCTTTGGGATTTATTTTGAAGGATGATTTTTAATTTTCAAGTGAGTATCTTGTATTTTTGTCCTTCTTTTGTTATTTATTTCTAATTTTATTGTGTTATACACAGGGAAGAGAGATTTCGGTATTTAAAATTTATTTATGTATTTTATTTTATTTTTTAAAAGATTTTATTTATTTATTCATGAAAGACACACACACACACACACAGAGAGAGAGAGAGAGAGAGAGAGAGAGGCAGAGACACAGGCAGAGGGAGAAGCAGGCTCCATGCAGGGAGCCCGATGTGGGTCGGTCCCGGGTCTCCAGGATCACGCCCTGGGCTGAAGGTGGCACTAAATCACTGAGCCACCTGGGCTGCCCTAAAATTTTTTTAGATTGTCATTCTGGTTTAATAGACAACCGGTTTTTGAAATGTTTCATCTGTATTATAAAGCATTATAAATTCATTTTGAATATCCAAGCTTTAAAATATGTATTCTTAATTAGTTTAATTCAAATATATGTTCTGGGATCCCTGGGTGGCGCAGTGGTTTGGCGCCTGCCTTTGGCCCAGGGCGCGATCCTGGAGACCCGGGATCGAATCCCACGTCGGGCTCCCGGTGCATGGAGCCTGCTTCTCCCTCTGCCTGTGTCTCTGCCTCTCTCTCTCTCTCTCTCTCTCCCTCCCTCTCTGTCGATCATAAATAAATAAAATAAAAAAAAAAAAAACAAAAAAAAACAAATATATGTTCTAACTTATATTTCTAAGGATTTTATAGTAACTTTTAAAATTCCAGTATTAGACTCATTGCAGAAAAGTCATTGTGGAAAATTATAAATAAGAAGAAAAAAAACCCTCCAGAGCCCTATGAGCCTAGAGATAAATATTAATATTTTGACATTTATATGTACTTTCAAAATTTTTAGATTTCTTACATAATAAAGATAATGCTGTACATATACAACTACATTCTGAATTTTTCCTTATATAGTCTCAATATTGCTGCATGTCAAATAATTCTTCATAACTATCATTTTAATAGCTAAATATTTTGTGATAAGAATGTGCTATGACTATAAAGATGTTTCACATATTTTTCTATTATAAATAGTTCATATAAAATATCTTTATATATAAATCTTTTCTACATTCAAGATTATTTTTATAGGGTGATTTTGTAAAGGAGAAATTAAGTTAAAAAAGTATGAACATTTTTAAGGCTCTCATACCTAAAAGCCTTTTATATGTACAGAAGAAATCTGTGCTTTCTATATAAAGTGAGACCCCCAAATATGATCTTTGGCTCTCTGCTTTCTCTGTCTTCCACAATCTACCTTCACTGTTTTAATATCTAGAGAAGAATTCATAGTTTGTATATTCTTCAAGACCTTTCTACATGTGTTTATATGTCAGTTGAGCATTTATGTCTGTAACAGAATATATGCATACATAAATGCATAATGCCCCATAAGCCTACAACACTTTACATAATTCGGACATTGTGTGTACATGTGTATAAATAGGAAGTGCATATGTGTGTACGTATATACATGTATATACATACATATACAAACATGTGCTTCTGTTTAAAGCTTAAGAAAAATATATACTAGTTCAAGTAAAATACTTCCACCTTTTCAGATGCCTAGTTATTAAAAATATACCCTCACAGTATGAACTTTGTCATTTTATCACTCGTGTTTTGTAAGAGACTTAACAAAATAGGAAATCTCTCTGACCTCTCCATTATCTGGTAAATAATTGTCAAGATTCTAGTTTTTTTCTTTATCAAGTTTGAGCACTTGTGGAAAGGCTTGTTATTCTTCCTTCAATTGTCCTTTAGTTAAGAGGCAGGAGAACTTGTTACAGAGGAGGAATATCTTCTCCCTGCACAATCAGATCACTTAAGAGCTAGGCAGCTTTAAGAGCCTGTACTTGGAACACAGGCATTCCTTAGATGTCAAGAAAATGAAAATTAAGATACCCACTAGATGACTGATGATGGAATACTAAAAATCACGTCCACTTCCTCCCTTTGGATTGATGTTTTTGTTTTGTTTGAGGATAACCTGCAAAACAGCTAAATAGTAGCTTGACTAGCAAATGTAATTCAGTCTGTATGAGGCTGCGAGTTACAGAAAACCTCAACTAAATTGGCTTGAATATTAAAGAAGATAGATCATTTCCCTCAACAAGAATTTTTGAAGTAATCTAACTGCTGAGATTATTAATCTGGTGACGTCATTGAGAGCCCTTCCTTCTGCACCCATCTTCAGCCTGTCCACTGTGTCCTTGGCTAGTTTCTTGCCTCTGGTATCAGTCTGACTCAATATGAGTGCCACAGTTTCAGCTGTCTCATTATACATTGTAAAGGTCCAGTAGTACACTCACTCATTCTTAACAAAGTTTTCAAGTAACAAAAACCATTTCCCACAAAATCCCTCACTGACTTTTTGCTCTTGGCTTATTGGCCTGCCTCACATGCATATCTTAATCACATGATTAACATCAACCAAATAACAGCCATTCTCTCTTGAAGCAACCTGTGATTAAAAAAGGTGGATATTCAAACAAAATCAAGATTCTATAGGCAGGAAGAAGTTGAGAGAAGGGAGTAAATAACCAGGTAGACATCCATCTGTTCCTACAAAAATGTGTATATTGCCCTATTAATATTTAAAAATTAACTACAGTGATATCCTAATAACCAACTAAATAGACATTAAAATAAAAGATATATTCCTATTAGTTATATAACATATCATCTGTACTAAAATGTATTAAACCTGCTCTTAATTTTAAGTCTAGATGATAAGCAAAGGTATATATTATCTTTAGGAAAATTCATACTTAGCAAATATTTCAATATTTCCATTCAAGCAAAAAAGCATGTTCTTCATTGTTTTTTAAATATTTATTTATTTATTTATTTATTTATTTATTTATTTATTCATTCATTCATTCATTCATTCATTCATTCATTCATGAGAGACACACAGAGAGAGAGAAGCACAGACACAGGCAGAGGGAGAAGCAGGCTCCTTGCAGGGAGCCCGAGGTGGGAGTCGATCCCTGGTCTCCAGGATTACGCCCTGGGCCGAAGACGATGCTAAGCCTCTGAGCCATCCAGGCTGCCCCATGTTCTTCTTTAGATTTAAAAAATCAAGTCACACTTTAAGATGTCAAAATTATCCTCCCTTACCAGAATTAATCACAGTAAAGTGAGAATGTGGCCCAGTTGGAAAACAGTTACAATAAATCATGTTTACTTATCTGTAACATTCTCTGCATCTTTAAAGATTGCAGTATGTTCACCTTAATAGTAAGAGATGTATTTTTAAACCTCTTTTGATAAATTTTTTTCTTCTAGTTTTATGTGCTAGCACCATAGATTTTTGATGATGATACCATTGTAAACTATATCATATATAAGGCCACTACAGAGCCTAAAATGTTAATGAGTAAGACTCATAGGCTTACTTGTGGAGAGGAAACAATCTACCTCTAACACAAGGCAATGGGATGCTACATGGCTTGAAAAAGATTGAAGTGTATAATCCATCAAAATGTTACCTTCTCCCTGAAGGCCTTTTAAAAGGAGAAATGATAAATTAAAACCTGAGGTATCCCAAACATGATAGGACCTGAATATTTGATTTAGTTTTGGATGATAGAAAGGGATGATGAGTGAGTCATAAGTTTGAGAAATTTGACTACAGGGTAAAGGAATTTTGTATGAATTTTTCATATGGGCATGAATCATGATTGTAGTAATGGTTTTTAGAGGATCAACATTGTTTGTGCCATATCTTTATCTACTTGCTAGTCAATGATAGGGTAGCTATTCTACTTTGTTTCATACTTAGGGAAACTTTTGCTCATTTCTAGCTTTTGACTCATTTTTAAAATTTTCCTCCTACTCTAATATGAAAAGAAAACAAAGATCCTGATCTTTGGATTCAACAAAATTATGTGCATTCACTCTGTATATGCTGAATAGTGCTGTATAAATAGCATGAATTACACTTACTAAGATTTGCTAGGTACTTTTGTCAGAGAAAATAATGTAGGGAGTAAAAGGGTGTAAGAAATCTTTTTTCCCCTTAGTAAAGAAATCTATTGGGTATTAGATTGAGCATGAGTAGTGGATCCCGTGGTTCTTTATTTCCCTAGTATTTCAGGCTTCATACATTAAGCACTTGGTGCATGCTAGTATTGAATGAGGATAGTTTAGGTGGCAAAGAAGTTTCTCACATTTTGTGTGAAATTCTAGAAGTGACTACAGATCCGCTAAGTCAGGGGTCTATAAAGGGTCAAATACTAAATATTTTAATCTTTGTGGAGCATGTACTCTATCACAACTATCCAACTCAGCCATAAATAATATGTAAAAAATGGGTGTGGTTATGTTCCTATAATAAAGCTTTATTTACCACAACAAGGCCTGGACAGAATTTGCCCAGGGGCCATAGTTTGCTGATTTCTTTACTAGGCTATAATAAGCCAGAACATTCCTTGGAGATTCTTTCAGATGTTCCTTCATAGCAACACTCTTTACAGGAAGATGTTTGAGCAGGTCTCATGGCAGAAATGAGGCAATTCCAAAATCATACAGAGAAAAACTATAGTGGACAATATTGCCAGTTAGAAAGGAAGCTTTAACTGTATCTCTAGACAGTGAGGGCTTACAGGCCAGCAATGAAATATCTGAACATTCCTATGGCATGGACTTTTCTCAAACTAATGAAATAAGCTGGCATAGAATTGGGAGAAGAGAGAGGAGGAACAAATATGCAAGTGTGCCCACTGGCTAAGAGCAGTTACTATCTAGTTATTGTCAAAACAGAAAAACATTTCTATCATCATCGGACAGATGGATAGACAGAAAGATAAGTAGATAGAACATTTTTTAAAGGACACATTAGCTAAGTAATATTAATATTTTAAGTTTCAGTTTGCTTATTTTTTTGTAGGAAAATTTAGTTGACTGATGACATGAAAATATGATACAGTAGCTGTCAGTATCAGCAGAGCAAATGGTGGGTAATTCCATCCCATGTGTAGTTAGTGTACTTAGTGTCACGAGGAGACATGTCTTCCAGACAAAAACAGCACAGAGCAGATGCAATGAATCATATTGTAAATTGGAAGCATGGAGGTCTGTGGGCTCTGGAGTCAGACAAATCTAGATTTGAATCCTGCTGTTCCATTTCTTACTGGGTGAGTGGCCTTGGGTGAAGTAATTAACCTCTCACGTCCTCCAGTCCCTCATCTGTGAAGTAGACGTGATGATGGGGTCAGCATCACAGAGTTAAGATTCAGTGAAATACCGCATATGAAATTATTAGTACAGGGCCTGGCACAGAGTAAATACTCAGCAACTAGTAGTGATTATGATTACTGATTAGAAAATCCGAATACTGCTGCTAGATCTATTAGTGATTCCCTATGTGACCTTGGGTAAGTCGTTTCTCTCACAGGGATTCTTCTCCTGTATAATGAGGGACTATGTAATCCCTAAAGTGCTTTTGGAAGTCTAAAGCTTCTAAGAATATTTGGGCAAAAGTCCCTGCTACTTCTCAGGTGAAGTGGAACTAGACCATGCATAGAAGCATTGTGATTTAATGGGAGTTTCTACAAAGCACAAAGATTCCCTGCACCGCTCCAGTTGTCCTCTGAGGACATAATATTCCCTAAGGATCTGTTGGCCTTTCCAGTCTCTACCATCTGTTGGTATTTACTCATGCATCTTTGTCCTCTTTTATTTGAGTCTTGCTACAAGTTAGACATATTTGAAAAGATGGAAGCTAAGCCATGAGGGAGGTTCAGAAATAAATGAGGACAGGACTCAAGCAAAATAAGCTCTTTCTTTCTTATGATCCAGAAACCAGAGATGACATGACCACTAAATAATTAATGATTCCAACTTCTGTAACACAAGGATGTCAGAGCCAGGAGGATTTAGGCTGTGATCTAGGCTCTGAATTTATAAACTATGTGATCTTGGGCAAGTCACTTACTTTTTTTTTTTTTAATATTTTTTTTATTTATTTATGACAGTCATACAGAGAGAGAGAGAGAGGCAGAGACACAGGCAGAGGGAGAAGCAGGCTCCATGCACCGGGAGCCCGATGTGGGATTTGATCCCGGGTCTCCAGGATCGCGCCCTGGGCCAAAGGCAGGCTCCAAATCACTGCGCCACCCAGGGATCCCCAAGTCACTTACTTTTGTAGGATAATTTAAAATAGGAATGATAACCCCTATTTCACAGGATTGTTGCAAGGATTCATTGAGATTACTTTTATGCAAATCATTTACCACAATACCAGATCATAGTTCCTGGAATCTAAATCATGTTTTCACATTCTGAAATTGGAATATATCTTAATAATTAATATACCTAATAATGGTTTCTTTTTTGTCTTTTTCTTTTTTTTCCTAAAAGACGTTTGTAAATTGATGGCACTCTAGAATCAAGATGATTATGCCATAAATAGCCAAAAAAGTTAGCTTCTATCATTCTAATCTTTATGATGATTTTTTGTTTCAATTTATATTATTTGTTGTATTTTTGATATGGGGCACTAATATTGAAAGGTCAAATGATGGGAAAAAAGCCAATCACAAATCCAGACTTAATAGTAAGCTCATAAAGGTATAATTTCCTCACACTCATCATCACTGGATTGCTTCTAAAGAATAAATCATTGGTTCTAGTTGTACTTGAGCAAAGGCACATTTACAATAAATTGCATCCTCTCTTCCTTTACTTTATCAATACAATACAGTTCCACTTAAAAAACTTTTACCACCCTTTTGTTTCCATGATGTTAAATACCAAACTCTCAGTTGCATTTGGTATAATTTATGTATTTTTCAATCGGTTACATAAAGTACACTTGGTCTTTCTTTATAGGTAAAATCCTGTTTCAAAAGTAAATTAATGATACTCTTCTAGCTTGGTTTTCTCCTTTGACCTAAGGTCAGAGATATGTCACTTTACAAGTGTTACCATGACATTACTATCCATATCCACTGATTCCTCAGAATCCTAGTGCCTGTAAATCTCATTTAGACTTTCATCTACTTTTACTTTATTTTTATCACCACCATTTATATCTAGAGTCTTGTGCCTTGGTGGTAATGTCAGCCTATTATACTGCTATTTGTTCAAGCTCTATGAAATTACATGTGCAGCATTAAATCAGGGCAAGAAATGAAATTGAAAATCATTTAAGTCAACTTCTGGTATCTTGTTGGCACAAGTTGAGCCTTCTCTGTTCTTTCTGTTCCTTGTCCATAAGTCCTAGGACTGTGGAGGCAATCACTGCTTCCTCACTGAGGAATTAATGAAGTAGGGAACATCAAAGGGTGATTACCATACTCATAGCCTCATCTGTGACGCATCTCCTCCAACACCACCACCATTACTACCTGCATGTATAGCCTGGTCACAGACTACTTTAAAGAATAAATCCCCTTAACTTTATTTATTGAAGAATAATTTGTATACAGTTAACTGTTCAAATCTGAATTATGCTGTCCAATCTGTTTTGATAAATACATACACTTGTATAGATTATGCCCCTGTCAAGACACAGAACATTTCTATCAACCCAGAAAGTTCTCTTTGTCCCTGTCCAGGAAACCCTCTTCCCAGAAACAACTACTAGTCCCAATGTTTAGCACTCTATGAGAGTTTTGTATCATCCAAAGTTCCATATAAATGGAATCACATGGAATGCCATCTTTTGTATCTTGCTTCTTTCATTCAGCATACTATTTTTGAGAATGGCTCATGATGAAGTTATTAGTGTTTATCCCTCCTATGGAGAGTAGTATATTGTAGGGATATACATAGTTTACTGATCCATTCTCCTGTTGATGGACATCAGGGAGATGTTTCCAGCTTGGTGCTATTATGGAAAACGGTGCTATGAACTTTTTCATGTGGCTCTTTGGTATACCTCCCTTTTCATTTATCTTGGATAAGTAGCTAGGAGTGGAATTGCTGGATCATAGAGTATAGGTATGTTCAACTTTTTAGAAAACTGCCAGTTACCTGACATGGTTGTTCCATTTTATACTCCAACCAGAGATGTATGATAATTCTAGTTGTTCCAATATTTGACATTGTCAATATTTTTCAGTTTAGCCATTACATTGCAGTTGGTGAGTAGTTCACTGTGGTTTGAATTTGCTTTTCTTACATGACAGGTGGTGTGAACAATTTTTCATATGCTTGTTAGCCGTTTGCATATTTTCTTTATGCAAAAAATGTAAAAAAATATGTGAATTTGCCTTCAAATTTTTGGTCGACTTTTTATGACATTGTCTTATTATCAAGTTGAGGAGTTCTTCATATACTTTGGGTAGAAGATCTTTATCAGATATACTTGAGAATATTTTTATCTAATATACAACTTGTTTACTTTCTCAATGGTGTTCTAGGAGCACAATTCCCTTCTTTATTTATTTATTTATTTATTTATTTATTTATTTATTTATACAATTTTTAAATATTTTATTTATTTACTCATGAGAGACACAGAAAAAGGCAGAGACATAGGCAGAGGGAAAAGCAGACTCCTTACAGGGAGCCTGATATGGGACTCAGTCCCAAGACCCTGTGATCACACCCTGAGCTGAGAGGAAATTGCTGAACCGCTTAGCCACCCAAGTGTCCCTCTTATGACTTTAAAAAAAGAAAAAACAAAGTCCATAGTTTGTGTAAAGTTCACTCTTTGTGTTGTCCATTCACTTGGTTTTGACAAATGTATAATGACATAATCTATCATTATAGTGTCATACAGAACAGTTTTACTGATTTAAAAAAATCCCTCATGCTTCACCTCCCTCCTCCCAAAACCCTGGCAATCACAAATCTTTTTTAGAAGATTATATGATTTCACAATCTATTTGCAAAACTGTCTCAAGACTTTTGCTTTTTCCATTATGTCTTATGGTGGGAATCATAGTATATATAGACTTTTTCTTTTTCACAACTTCTTTATGAAACATATATTACCTTCTGCATTCTAAGTAGAAATTGATATTTAATTGATTTTTTAAAGATTTTATTTATTTATCTGAGAAAGGGAGAGCAAATGAGAGAGAGAGCAAGAGCTAGAGAGAGAACCAGCAGAGGGAGAAGGGGAGAGGCAGGATCCCTGCTCAATGATGATGCAAGCAGGGCTCCATTCCAGGACTCTGGGATCATGACCTGAGCCTAAGGCAGATGCTTAATGGACTGAGCCACCCAGAAACCCTTTTAATTGATTTTTAATTGTCCTCTTTTATAGAAAGTTTGTTGATGAAAATATGAAAATTATAATTTTTTTTAATTGGCATTTTGAAGGTAGAGGGGGAAAAGTCCAGGAGGAAGAGAAGTAACTGGCCTTAAATTAACAGTCCTGCAAATCATCAAACGAATCCTAGGAAAGACAAAAGAGCCTTGTTACTGAGATTCTAGCTCTAAAATCTAGCACAGATTTGGATCTTGGATCTTCCATTTACTAGACATGTGACTTCAGCCAGTGTTTTAGCCTCTCAAGGTCAGTATCTTCATTTTATCATGAGTATAATAATAGCATGAAAATAAAGCTAAATGAAAAATTACATGGAAATTGCTTAGCAGCCATATAGTTACTTCTTAAGTATCTATACTTAAGAAGGATCATCAGAAATGCACTCAGATTAAACGCTAAGAACAGTATTGGAGACCCAGCCTCTGGAGGTCTGAGTAACATCTTACCTCCAAGGTAAGATTTATCAGTTCTTAAGCTGCATTTTCCTCAACTAGGGACCTGCTTCTGGTCTCCAAAAAGTTCAGGGAAACAGAATGACAGTGATAGGAAGTTGGTGGCATTCAGCATAGTAGAGGAGGGTCTTGAGGCACTTCTCTGTGGGTGGACTGGTATTGGTACACTCAGCTGGCTCTGTCCAGCACTGCTTCCAATAAGACTTGGAGTGGGAGAAGCATATGTGCTGCAGAAGACTCCCAAAGAAAGAGGTCTTTTTTGTTAGAAGTAGTTTTGTTTTGTTTTGTTTTTGTTTTAGAATCCATACAAAAAGAACATTTTTCTTGGGGGCCTGGTTTGAACTTGTTTGGCATTGTCTACAACTGTTCAAGTTTAAGTACATGAGCAAGAAGTATTTTGGAAATTCACTGTGAGTCCCTCTAAGGAACTGTCTTGATCATCCATTTTTGCTTGGACTGCTACTAAGATTTAAAGGTATTTCAAAGGTCAGAAAGATGCTGCATTTTTAAAATGGTTTAAAAGTAAATATGCATGATCATCATAGAGAATGCCATTCCTACAATTGTAGAACTCGGCCTGTAATACAAGGAAGTTTTCACCCTTAAATTGCTGGAAAGAGGCTAAAAGTATGTACCTCACTCTTATCATCTAAAACTTCTATCTCCAAATTCTTTTGATAACATATGACCAATTTTAAAAAAAACTAAGTCATATTCATTATAAACTTTTTACTGATAAATTATTTAATGTGCTACTATATTATATAATAGTACAGTGTATACACTAATCTGTTGGCACTAGTATATTGTATATTATAAAATACACAAAGTACATAATAAAAAGGAGATAAAAGTGAAATAAATACTATTTAATATTAATTAATGTATTAATGTAAACATAGCAATCTTCTTTTCCCTAAACATATAATTAACAACAATTTAAAGAGAGTAATGTCATTGACCATGTTTCATTAATTTCAAGATTTAAAAAAGTTTTGGCTTAGTTCTTTGTGATAAAGTTCATCAGTGGGGTGGTTTTATTTACTCCAACTTTCTACAGTTCCTGTCATAGCTAATGTCAGAGCATTACTTAAATAAGGGTGTATCAACTCGAAAAGGTTTGTAGAACCAAATGGAATAAATATATTATTGTCTGACATTACTGAATTATGATAAACATATGGTTCCACAAATAACATAAAATTTTTTATTGAAATTTGACTGACAAATGTTTAATCATTTGTTATATTAAGTAATAGGAAGGTTTAGTTGAAATAAATTCTTCAGTTAAGTGATTTTTATATTTGAAAAACATGGCAATAATGAAAATAGAATGCTTAGATTAGGGATAAAAAATATGGGAACGTATTGGGTGAATTCAAACACAGAAGATAAATTCTGTATAGAGAGCAGGGAGTGGCCATGTGTTTCCTGTGCAAACATTAAAAGTAAACAATTTTAAGTGTACAGATTCTCCAATTTTAAAGAAACTTTGCTCACATATGTTTTCAGCAAGAAATCACTTAGCAGTGAAAATATTTCCAACCATTCATTTTCATAATGCTCTTTCCATAGCCTGAGTTTCTTTTCAGAAGCAGTCATTTTGCCACCAGTCATTAAAATATCAAATTGTACATTGAAAGGACAAATTGAGTATGTGGCTATTGAAGAGTTTATGCTGGGAGGATCATCTCTGTCAGTGTACTGACTCATCTCTCATGGTCTCTGAGATTAATGATCTATTCTACAAGACTCAACAGTCACTCTTAAGGAATTTTTAGGTGTATTGCTCCCCGTTAGGAGGAGACTCTTGATGTCACTTTTGTAATCTTGAAAGCTGGTTCCTTCCCTGAGGCTCTTAAATTTTTTTTGAAAACTTGATGCCATTCAACTGAAAAGTTGGCAAAATTACTACAAAACAAGTTGAGGGGAGCTGTTTAGAAAATTGAAAAGTAATTTCAAATGATATCAGATAGTTGTGACTTTCAGCTGTTCTGTATCAGTTAAATTTTTGTATTCTTTTCCCTGGGTACATTGTGGTTCTATCTTTCCTCAATAAGACTTTTATTAAAAAAAAGTTTATGTTAGGAGAAGGAGATATATCATTTCCTCCATTATTGTACTTGAATTATTGATGTTATTTTAAAATTGTTTCTGTATACGAAATGGCTATTTATCTATTTCATAAGGGTTAATTTAGTTCAAACACTTTATGTGGTTCAGAAGTCCACCTAGACCAGACCAAAGTCAACACTACATGTGACATGTGAGACACTGGACTGATCAAATGAAGATTCTGGTGTTAATCCATATGAGAAATATTAGTAAGGCTTAGTTTCTTTTTATTTTTATATAAAATAAACATAAACGGGAGTTCTAATGTTTTCTAGAATTTTCTTCTCATACTTCTTGGATCATCTTGCACACTCCCTGGAGCCACTTACTCCCATGTGTGGAGATTGCCAGAGTAGATCACTATTCTACTGAGAAATGAGAAGTGGTCTTCATTTCTGAAACACAGGTTACCTATTGAACTTGGCCATACCCCTACTGCTTGGCCCCTTCCATTAAGAATATTCCTATTGACACTCTATAAAGTTTTAATTCCATATCAAGAGTCTAGTTTCATGAAATCATGTTTATAATGTCAGTCTAATTTCTTTTTGTCCACAATATATGGAAATTTTAGCAAAGGAGAGAATTGAGCTCTAATATGTGCCGGGAGAGATCAGAGGAATGAATTATATCAATGAAGTTTGGCAGGGATGGATATGTTCGTATTCGTGTGTTATTCGATGTATGTATCTAGTACTTGTTTCCCAGTGAAATTCTGTCTTGCTCCTTCAGCAAACAAAAACCATTAAAGGTTTTATTGTTTGCTTGCTTAAAAAACAAACAAACAAAAACAAACAAACGAAACAAACATTCTGAGTAAAGGGTTTAGAAGCAGTAAGTTTCTTCATTACATAAATATGTCACTCTTTTTCTTAAATCAGGAGAAGCATGGAAAACAAATTCCATATAACCAAAGAAACTATCCTTTGCAATGTAAATTAATGGTTAGAGTAACTGTGTAGTTTTATGTTTCAGCTATGGTTTATTTGGTCTTCAGAGATGCAGACTCTTTGTGTACTCATCTGGATCCTTACAAAGAAAATTACTCCAAAGAGTTCATGCCAACAATTGAAGAAAGGAAATACTGGTATAACTAAGACCATTCCTTATCAGTATAGAGTTGGTGTCTTACACATCTTTATGGTTCAAAGGAACTCTTTCTTACAGCTGAAGAAAATGAGTCCCAGAGGGATGAGGTAATTCCCTCTGGCTCACAGAGTTTGCTAAGGGCAGACGGGATAGGGCAAGGTCTCTTGACTCCAGCTCTCAGTGTGTTTTCTTTTTTTTTTTTTAATTTTATTTATTTATTTATTCATGAGAGATGCAGAGAGAGGGAGAGACATAGGCAGAGGGAGAAACAAGCTCCCTGTGGGGAACCCAATGCTGGACTCCTGGGATCAGACCAGAGACCAAGGCAGATGCACAACCACTGAGCCACCCAGGTGTCCCCCTCAGTAGGTTTTCTAAGGGGTGTTCCACTAATTTTGTTTTTTTAGTATTTATTTATTTTTTATTTATTTATTTATTTATTTATTTATTTATTTATTTATTTATGTATGTAATCTCTACACCCAACACAGGGCTCGAAGTCATGATGCCAAGACCAATAGCTGCACTCTCTTCCAAATGAGCCACCAGGCACCCCTAATGCTTATTCAGAGGGGAAAGTCTAGACATCAGCTACATTTTGGGATAACATGGAAGGATGAAGAGGTATTTAATTAGAATGAAGTAATGAGGAGTATCTCTGGCAGGACTAAGCCCAAGGAGCTGGCCAAGGTCAACTAGTTCTACTAGGAAGAGTTTCCAAAGCAGTAATAATGACCAGAGAGAGACTAGTTCATATGCACAGCACAAGATAACATCCCAGAAATAGAGACAGGGAACTGAAGTGCTTTGTTTTCTTGGAATGTCCAGGGTCTGATCTGTTTTGGATTAACAATGTTACTGGAGTAAACTCCAAGGCACAAGGTGATAGAAAACAGATGATTTTGCCCTCACTATGTTCTAGACACATTCTCTAGGGTTTCTCTGTCTCTCTCTCTCTCTCTCTCTCTCTCTCTCTCCGGGGGAGAGAGAGAGAAAAAAAGGGGGGGGGAGCAGAGGGAGAAGAAGAGAGAAAATCTTAAGCAGGCTCCACACTCAGCTACTCAGCTCAGAACCCAATGTGGGACTCGATCTCACAACCCTGAAATCATGACCTGAGCAGAAATCAAGAGTCGGACGCTTAACTGATTGAACCACCCAGGTGCCCCTAGGGTTTCCTTCTAATATAAGGATTAAGGTGTAAAATGTAGAATCTCTCTCTCTATATATATAATTGTAATTTGTGCCCTTAAACTCTTTTAATCTTTAGAAATATAAAATAACCCAGGACTACTAGAGTTCCCATGTTCCCAGCAGTTTTCTTTTACAGTTCATCTAACTTTGTCCACATGGCTCTACCACACTGAGCTAGGTGACAGCACTAGTTGCTCATTTGGAGCTCCACAGACTACACCTCCACTGTGTCACACCCAGAGGGATTGACTTTTAATTATTACAGTGATAATGACTTTTAAAAATGGTTGTTCATTCAAAAGACTTTTAAACAGTAGTTCCATTGTTTCGTTGACTTCTACAATTAGACTCTCAACCAAATAATATTCTCCTTTGGTCACAGAGATTTTCTGAATGTAGGCTCAGGATGACCGGTGAACTTTTAGGAACGTATAGATGGTGTGATCTTTGATGCAGAATGTCTTTTGTTCATTCAAGAATACTGAGCTCATCTAGGCCATTACTTTAAATAAGGGTGTATCAATTCAAATAGGTATGGTAGTTTCTTGCTTTCTTTGAGCTTATAGTCTAGAGGAGCAGGGAGAGAGGCAACAACCTGGTAAAGGCTATTCTGGAGGCTATCTGTATAGATTTTCTTTTTTTTTTTTTTTAATTTCTATTTATTTATGATAGTCACAGAGAGAGAAAGAGAGAGGCAGAGACATAGGCAGAGGGAGAAGCAGGCTCCATGCACCGGAAGCCCGATGTGGGATTCGATCCCGGGTCTCCAGGATCGCGCCCTGGGCCAAAGGCAGGCGCCAAACCGCTGCGCCACCCAGGGATCCCCTCTGTATAGATTCTCTATAAGAGAATAGATAATCTGTCATTGAGACCATCTGAAGGAGCCCTACACCAGGTGCTTTAGAAAACTTTGTTAAGTTCTGAAGATCAACCCTCTGTGGAAAACCATTTGTATTGTGGTAAGCAGATGTGTGTGTGTGTGGTACTCAAGCTAGAGAGCCGAGGTAGGCAAAGACAGGGCCATTGATGTGGGGATGCTACAAGTTACTGGCTTAAAGAATCAGGGAGAAAGCAGGCACGATCACAGAATTTGTTTAGATTATTTCCAACTGTTGGCCTAAAGTTCCTACCTAATCTGAAGATGGATGGGTTTTATTTTTAAAGTAGTTGCAAACTTTTTCTAATTGGATGATTTCATATAAAAATCCAGATTTTTGGCTCTGAAAAGTTGGATGAGGTGTTAGTATTCTTTTTACTTTCCCATGTGGCAGCAATCTGGGTGAGCCCTACAGTGGCAGCTCTCTATGACTGGAACACCATAGGAACTGATTCTCTCTAGTTCCTACCACTCCTTGGTCTTACCCTATTGATTGCCTAGTGCTGAATCTGTGTCATCTTCTACCTTCTAACATTCCTGTCTCCTGGTTATTTTCAGTAAAGCACTAATCTAGGTACCACTGGGAAGGAATTTTGCAGATGTGATTCAATTTCCATGTCACTTGATCTTCAGAAACAGAGGTTGCCTAGTGGGCCTGACTTAATTGCATGAGCATGAGAAGGACCTGTACCTTTGCTGCTTTGAGGGTAAAGAGGGACGAGTGAGAGGCAATGCAGGTGGTATCTAGGAGCATAGATTAGACTCTGGGTGACAGCCAGTAATAAAACAGGGACCTCAGTCCCATAGTCACAAGGGACTGATTTCTGCCAACAATCTGAATGATCTTGGGAGTGAGTAGAATGATCTTGGGAGTGAGTACTTCTCCACAGCTTTCAGATATGAGCCCAGCCAGTCTGTGCCTTGATTTTGGCCTTATGTTCGATACCTTGAGAACCAGGCCAAGCCCTCAGGACTCCTGGCCTGCAGAATTGTGAGAGCTGTAAGAAAAATAGATTTTGTTTATACCACTAAATTTGTGATAATTTGTTAGGCAGCAATAGAAAAGAAATACATGGATTATAAAATCAGATAAATATGGCACTTGCATCCGGGATCTGCCACTTGCTGTCTGTACAAGCTAGGGAAAGTTCCTTAAGTTTATTTTCTCATCAGTTAAGTGAGGACATGACTACAACCCACCACATAAAACTGATGGAAGGATCAACTGAGATAACACATTTTAGAACAATTAGCCTGACACAATAAGTTCTAAATAAATACCAGCTCTCCATAAACATTTTGGTCTCCTGGGTATCTTCAATAAAACAGAATTTTTGAAAATTTTTAAAAAGCAAATGATCATGCGGAGAGAATATCAAAATGGTTGCATGTTGTCATAAAGACCAAACCTGTTGGTATAAATATTTCGTCACTATTTGCCCAATGTGGGATTGATTGTTTGAGCCACAGAAACCCTAAGACCCTTCACTCTCAGCCTGTTGTAGGATGAAAATTCCACACTCAGAAGGGCGGAACATTTGGGTTCCTGTTCCCAGTCCTGTAAATAGCCCAGGGATCTCAGGAATCTCTCTGAGCCTCATTTTGCTCCACTGTGCTGTGAATGTAGGCTTTCTGAGTTTCCCAGGGCCTCCCCACTCTCCTCTTTTGGAGAGTTATAAATGAAAAGATAGGAAAGGTGCTGCCTGCATTAGAGAAACAACCATGTGGTTTGTGCATCTGAAAGCCAATACAGGGGAAGGTCCAGGGCACAGAGTTGGGGACTGTTGGGGACTGGGGACAGAGTCTCTTGCACTTTTACTGGTGGTTGTTGGCTTCCCACTTACTCAAACTTCCTAGTGTTTTGAGAGCTGAAAAAAACTTCGGCGCATGGCAGAGTAATCCATTTATCGAAAAGAGTGCTCTTCCTGGATTTGCCAAACGTTCATTAAGCTAGCTTCTCGTTAATCTGTACACAGTAAAAATTACTTCCAGAATTAGAAGGTAATTAAGGCAAGATTATTATTAACATTGCATCTTTTTACTTGCATACTCCTTCCTACTTTATGAAATCTGTCTTTGCAATTCTCATTCCTTAGTAATCCTCACCAGATTTTTTTCAGCTAAAGCACAGCGATGAAAAATGCCAACTCTAGCACCAGGGAGAAGCTTTGTAGATGAAAACAGTGGCATTTGAGACCATTTATGCTGCTTTCCGATTCTGAATGATCACTGGTATTCATGTTTATTCAACAAAGCTCCCTGGAGACCTATTTGAAAGGGCACATGTTCCCTGGATAGGGAAGAAAAGCCACTCTGCTCTCTAGAACAAAAAGAAGGCAAAGAAGAGGTCATCAGCAACCTCAACTTTCTGCTTCATGTGACCTACTGGTAGCTTATTAATGAAGAACCTACAGAGGAGATGGGCTTTGTTTTCAAAACAACTACTGGCTGTGTGCCCTTAGGCAAGTTACTTGACCTCTCTGGGTCTCATTTATAATAAAGCGGGTATGAAGTAAAAGAGAAGACTGTCTTAGAAATCATTCCTTTTTAAAATTTCCTCTGTACCATTACAGTGTTAAGGAAATTCACCTATATTGTTTTTTTCTAAATCTAAATAAATCCCATTTGTCAGGGTTGATTAAAAAAATCCAGGGATGCCTGGGTGGCTCAGCACTTGAGTGTCCGCCTTTGGCTCAGGGTGTGATCTCCGGGGTCCCGGGACCGAGTCCCACATCAGGCTCCCTGTGAGGAGATGGGCAGCATTCAGCACTTCTGTTGGGTTCATGCAGTCTGGAAAATAAGGGGCAGGGCCTCTCTTCGGTCCATTATGGGGCCACTGGGATTTTTACTGTCCACGTGGACCATTCCAAAGTGAATACTTACTTTACTCATGACATCCATGTTCTCATTGCCCAGCCTGGATCTAGGAACCTTCACCATGGCTCACAGTACCACAGAACGTGAGCTCAGAACCCAGTCAGCCATGCTCTATCCACACCCCACCTCTTCTGCTGTGTGATTGCTGATTCCTGTCACTCTTCATAGAGGAGAGTCTACCCTTTTCACATGGCTGAGAACCCAGCCTCTTTTCCTGTGGTCACACTACTTCACTTTCCTCTAGCCTTGGAGACTTTCCACCTTGGGTCAAGCCCTCTCCGTATTTCAGTAAGCCTGGGCTAGAGACCACAGTGGACTCAAGTATCATGACAAATAGCAGCAATCACTCAGTCTGGGGGAATGCAAATATAGTGAGAAGGACCATGGTAAACTGGTGAACGCATGCCCATCTACAGGAAGAAGTTGCTCTTCAGTTCCAGGTTATTTATATCACTTGGAAATAAAAGTCCAGAACTATAGGTTTTCTAATGTTTCAGGAAAGCAGAAATCCAGGTTTTTTAAAAAGATTTTATTTCTTTATTCATGAGAGACACAGATAGAGAGGCAGAGACATAGGCAGAGGGAGAAAAAGGCTCACTGCAGGAAGCCCGATGTGGGACTTGATCCCAGAACTCCGGGATCACACCCTGAACCGGAGGTAGACACTCAACCGCTGAGACACTCAGGAGTCCCCAAATCCAGATTTTTTTCAGGTAAATTTCCTAACTGTAAATTTTTGGCACAACTGCAAAAATGAAAACATCATGAAGGCCAAGCAGACCACATGAGATGATAGCCAGTTTATAGTTGTATTAATTTGCCAAGGCTGCGATAGCAAAGTACCACAGATTAGATGGATGAAACAACAGAAGTTTATTGTCTTACAGTGGTGGAGGCTACAAGTCTGAAATAAAGATGTTGGTAGGGTTGGTTCTTTCTAAGGATTGCAAGGGGAGGATCTGTTCCAGGCCTCTCCCCTTGGCTTGAAGATGGTCATCTGTATATTCACATGGTGTTTTCCCTGCATCTTCACATCATCTACCTTCTTTGCAAGTTTGTGACCAAACTTTACCTTTTTATAAGAACCTCAATCATTGAATTAGAGCCCCATCCTAATGGCCTCATCTTAACTTTACTAAATACACCTATACATTCTAGATAAGGTTACATCCTGAGGTATTGGGAGTTAGGACTTCGGCATATGAATTTTCAGGAATATAATTCAACCTATAACAGCAGTCTCAATCCAGAGGTTTTAAAACAGATTCCTTCTCTTTATCAACAGAAGACCCAGTCTCTAGTACACAAAAGATTAGTTTTTGGAGGTTGGAGGGTAGAAAATGGATCACAGAAAAGGCAAACATCACTCACTCTTTTGATGTTTGTCTCTGTTCGTTACTTAACCAGGTTATCTGCCCAGCACAACATCTAACACGTAATAGTCTTCATAAATACCTGTTGAATTGGAATGAGTTGAATTGATTAGAATTAAGCAGAAGAAAGGAGAAGAGGGACTAGATTAGAGGTGATTAGGGGCATTTACAGATGTTCCTGACAGGAACTGAAAGACATGTGCCCTTTGCAAGTAGGATGGCTGCTCAGCCAGTTTGCAATGAGCAACAGTTGTATTTGGTATGGATCAGGCATTTTCCTGGCTTAGAGGAAAAAATATTCTGACTTGGATAGAATTTGGGGGGAAGGAGGTGGGGAGACTTTGTTTATCTACACGGGACAAAAATGAATCCTATAATTCATAATGGATTGATAGTGCCATAAAGGTGCATGCTCATTTTATTCTCTCCTTGTCTCACTGTTTGCTTCTTGATGTGCATTGGTAATTTCTCCATATCTGATGAAGATTGGGTAGATTTTGGAGACAACCCTAGATGCACATCCTACCCTCTCCCCTTATTTGCCATGTTCACTTGGCCAAGATAACAAGCTTCTCTGAGTCTCAAATTTCTCATTTTGAAAGAACTCCATTGTGCAAATATTTGGTTACCTTTGACTGGGTTCTGGTACCTATCACAGAACACAATGGCGATACTTCCTTCTTGTTTAGATCAAGTCTTCCTTCATTTTTTGAACCAATTTATCAGTTTTGCTTTCTTTTGTATTATGAAGTATAGTCAGGCACCAACCTAAACCGGCTCGAGTACAAAAGAAGAAAAAGGTCATTTATTTCCTGATGCAACTGGGAAGCCAAGAATGATTGCTTCCAGGGGCTCAAATAATATCACCAGAGTTGTGTCTTTCTCTTTGTAACTCTCAGCTCAGTTAGACTCTGGTTTTACTCTCAGAAGATTCTCTTTGTAGTGGGAAAAGAATTACTGAGAAATAGCTCCAAGCTCACCACAATCTTAAAGCTTTGAATTCAGAACAAGAGATAAAATTTCTCTTGATCACTCTAGTGGGGAAAAAAAAGAGATAGAGATTCCAGGAGACTTTGGTGGAGCTTGAATCAGATATCTTTTCCTGAACTCATCACTGTGTCCCTGATATTTCAGGACTAACTGCCCGAGCCTGAGACACAAGATGCCAGCTGCAGGAAGAAGTGGGCTAGCTGTTGACTCCTAAATACCTGGAAGAGGTAAGGTAAGAATTGATTCCCTCAAAGAAAGGGATGCTGGACAGATGAGAATATAATCACTGTTGTGTATAAAAGCTATCTGGCTCAATTCAAGTTATTTATGAAATGTCCTAAAAAATGTTCAGTCCCTGGTTATTTAAGATTTGTAAATAAAAAAAATAAGATTTGTAAATAAATCTCACCACAAGCATTGATATTTTAGCTGGACATACATAGCAGACTAAAAAAACTACAAGCTCTGAAGGGTAACTGTGTTTCTTAAATGTGAGCATGCATGCGCACATGCCACATACACACACATACACACATGTATACACACCCCAAAGTAAGGGTTTCATTGTCTGTGTAATTACGTTCAAACACTTCAGTGTGGTGTTCATGGCTTTTCCTGAAATACTATAAAATATGATCCCATATAGCTGGGGTTTAGAGATTGTATCCTGCTTTGGAGCTTGTAATACTGGGATTTGGGGACTTTTCTGAGCCTAGGTCAGAAATGAGTAAATCAATGAATAAGGCTAAGAGAATTCTGACCTGTCTGGGTGTTTTAGGCCCAAAGGTGTAGATATAGAGAGGCTCTCTAGAAATCTGTCTGCATGGAAACTAAGATTCCTCCTGAGGAAAAAACAAAACAAAACCAAAAAACTAAAATTGTGTGCTCTACTGGGCAAATATATGTCTGGGCATATTTAGGAGAAGTCTGCACAGGCCTGAGGATGCCCTCAGGAAAGCATTCCTGCCACCAGGAAAAGGAGTTTAGTACTACCACCGGCAGCCAGCAGCAAAACCTTAGTTCTTTGTGGGGAAAGATGTCTTCCTGCAGCATGGGATTGCCCTTCAATCATCCTCCTGTTCGGCCTCCCCTGGGTGAAATATGAGTCTTTTAAAGGGAGAGTAGCTATAACAAGTCTAAGACAGCAGGTGCTCCAGTGACATCACATGCACCTATCTGGCAGAAAGTATATCAAGGCAGAGAGAACTGTTCTCTATACCTCCCAAGAGATGCTGCACTGCATGATCCTTTGTCATGGGGCCCCATGGAGCAGAGGTGGTCTTAGAGAGGTCCTGTTGTACCCAGAGGAGCAGCAGTGGTCACAGGCAAGAGCAGGGAACTGTAGCATCCAAAGAGCCCTGGACGCCTCAAGGGAGTTCTAGGGGATAGCAGTGGTGCCCTCTATGGAATAGTGGTGGCCTCTAGAAGGGAATCATCTTCCCAACCCCCTTACTGCCTGTGCAAAGCAAATTAGCTCTATTCTGGCTCCTCCTACAACCTAATTTCCTCTCCTCCGACTCTTAAAGGTATCTTCAATTATCTGATCGTTATACTGAATGTAATGATGATGTCAATCGAGAGTCTGAAGTAAGAGGATTTTAGCCTCAATCCTGGGGTATAAGTGCCGAAGAGTAAATTTTGAGGCTGTTCATGTGTATAAATAATTGTTTTCTTCATGCACACACAAACACACACAGAAAAGACTGAATGAATATACAACAGAAGTTTAATTCTGGTGTGTATAGTTAGTTGTCTCTAGTTGGTGAGATTATGAATATTTTTTCTTTTCATTTATCTCTTTTATTTCCTTTTCTATTTCTTTTTCTTTTTTTCTCTTTTTTTTTTGCGAGGGGGCTTATCTGTATATTCTCAATTTGCTGTCATTTGTTTTGCTTTTACATTTTTAAAAAAGGAGACATTTTATTTTATTTTATTTTTTTAAAAGGACACATTTTAAAAGCAAATAAAAAACTCAAAAAAATCTCCTGTCCATTGTTAAGCACCAGTTTTGAATATAACCCTTCAATGGAGCGGTTTCTTTCTTTTCCTCCTCCTCCACCTGCCAATCAAATAATGAGGACTTCCAATCCTCAGTGGGGGCAGCACCACCACCTCTGCAGATGCTGAATTCGCCTTCAACAAATGTTGGCTGTCTGTTGAATGTACCCAGCCTGGGGCCTTAAATTAGTCACATAATGCTTCCAACTCTTAATTCCATTAAATTTAACAACTTTTGATTGAATGTCCAAGTGCTATGCTGGACCATGGCCCTTTGTATATACAAAGATGTACTTAATGAACCCAGCAGGAATGCCTGAATTAAAGTGTGAGCCCACCTGCCTCGTTTAATGCACAGCACAGCCCACCTGCCTCGTTTAATGGTGCTCCCACTCCATTCTAGGTCCCTAAGCCTGTTTATTGCCTGTTCTTTTTTTTTTTTTTTTAATTTCAATTCAGTTTGCCAACACGTATTACATCATTAGTTTCAGATGTAGTTTTCAATAATTCATTAGTTGCATATAACACCCAGTGCTCATCCCATCATGTGCCCTCCTTAATGCCCATCACCCAGTACCCTGTCCCCCCACCCACTTCCCCTCCAGCAACCTTCAGTTTGTTTCCTAGACTTAAGAGTCTCTCATGGTTTTTCTCCCTCTCTGATGACTTCCCATGTAGTTTTCCCTCCCTTCCCTTATGGTTCTCTGTACTATTTCTTATATTCAACATATGAATGAAACCATATGATAATTGTCTTTCTCTGATTGATTACACTCCTCTAGTTCCATCCATGTTGATGTAAATGGTAGGTATTCATCCTTTCTGATGGCTGAGTAGTATTCCATTGTATATATATACATCTTTATCCATTCATCAGTCAGTGGACATCTTGACTCCTTGCCTGTCCTTTTGAGCGAGCTCATTGTCTCCTACAGAGAGAGATTGGGAACTGGCATTCCATGCTATGTGCAAAATAATCTATTAGGATGATGGATGGAAACATTAGAAATTTAACTTACATTTACTTTTAACCTAAAACAAAAGGAAAATGAAGCTTTACCAGTATTGTATTTCATATTGGTTGACATACCCTCTTAACTTGTAGTAGATGATTGTCACTTGTGGTGCTAGAGGGATTCTAAGGCAAGAGGAAGATATTTGACCCAGGAGGAAGTTGATTAATGGCCTCCATCTCAATTAACTTGGCTTGCCATAACAAAATACCACAGGCTATGTGGCTTAAGTGACAGGAACTGATTTCTCACTGTTTTGGAGACAAGAAGTCCAATATCAGGGTGCCAGCATGGTTGAGGTCTGGTGAGGCTCCTTTATCTAGCTTGCAAGGAGCTGTCTTCTTATTCTATCTTCATGTAGTAGAAAGGGAGAGAACTCTGGTTTCTCTTCTGGTAAGGGCACTCATTCCATCACAGGGCCCCACCCTCATGACCTCTTAAAGTCTTTACCTCCAAATACTGTTACACGGGAAGCTAGGCCTTCAGCATATGGACTCTAGGGACACCTATACAGCATATCTACCCTAAATGCATTGGCTTTCAGTTTTCACAGTTTCGTTTCATGAATTTGAGATTATATATCTGTCTTTAAATCATTGCTCACAAAATTGAATACTGGCTCAGAAAGATTCCTGCCGTAAGGACTCCCTGGATTAATGATATTATGAAAAATAGAAACAAAAATGAGAAATCTACATCTCTGAATTTCTACTCTTGGTTTGAATCTTTTTATAGACAGAGCATTAGCTGAGTTGCTACTGATAGAGCCACTAAATGGAGATATATATTTAACAGACATTATCAGGAAATGTTTCCTAAGTATATTATCGCACAAGTTTTAGTGTTCCAATATTCTGGTATGTAGTGTTTTATCAAGTATTGAAACACTGGTATTTTTGATGGGGTGGTTTCAGGGGTCCAATATAATTATTTTTATATTAAAAAATCTAAAATCTGTACTATTTCTTTTTAAAAAACTTTCTTTTTGAAAGATTTTATTTATTTATTCATGAGAGACACAGAGAGAGAGACAGAGAGAAAGAGTCAGAGACACAGGCAGGAGAAGCAGGCTCCATGCAAGGAGCCCGTCGTGCTTTCTTTAAAATCAGTGTAGTTTACCATAATTTTTGCAAAAAGTTTACATTTCTTTAAAAAAACACTTAATATGTCCTCAAAATAATGAAACATCAAAGGGAATATTGGAAGAGGAAGGAGCCAAAGGAAAATATTTGGTATTCACTTGTCTCTCTCTCCTCACTGTTTCTCAAAAGTTTTCCAGGAACCAAGGCAAATTGGTGCTAATTCCTCACACTTTGGATTGCATTCTAAAAAATCACATATATTCCACTTTTGATTTTCATTATACTGTATTAGTTTATATTTAATATTTGAGTTATTTTTGCATAATGCTTTATTCTTTCTGTAAATATATTTTTGAATATTTGTTTTTAACTTTTTATAAATTGGCTTTAAATTGTTATTTTTCAATACAGTTATATTTTTGTATGTTTGCAATATGGTGAATATTTAGCTTTACTGACTTTTTATATTATGAATTTTAAACCTATGAATTAATAAAATACCTAAGTGCATAACCATGCTTTTATAATACACAAAATGAGCACCAAAATACTTGATTTTCATTTGACTGTTTTCTACTTTAAGTAGATGGTTAATACGACTATAAAACTAAAAAAAAAAAAAAAAAAAAAAAAAAAAAGACTATAAAACTATCACAAGTAGAAAGATTTTAAAATACTGGATATCTTCTGAATGTTTTAAGTTTTTAATATTTTATAATGAAAGTAATTTATTAATAGTTTATTCAGAAAATTATTTATCTTTATTTTTTATTTTTTACTTATTTTTAAAGTTTCCATTTATTTATTCATGAGAGACACAGAGAGAGGCAGAGACACAGGCAGAAGGAGAAGCAGGCTCCATGCAGGGAGCCTGATGTGAGACTCCATCCCAGGACCCCGGGATCACACCCTGAGCCAAAGGCAGACGCTCAACTGCTGAGCCACCCAGGGGTCCCAGAAAATTTTTATTTAGATCTATATATTGAAGGTGGCTATTCAATAAGATTTACTAATAGGAAGTACAATTAAATAAAAGCTTGGAGACAGTTTACTGTTTCAAACTATAACATTTATGTCATCAGAGGATTTTTTGAAGAAAATTCGGCACATAAACCCAATAAAAACTCTGAATATCTGAAAAAAATATTTTTGGAAGATTTTGAGAGTTCCTAAATTTATCGCACTTGGTTCTAGTCATGCTTTCTCCTACTTAATGCTAATCCTCCCTACCTCCCCCCACCACCACATCCCCTTAATCTCCTTAATAGTAGCTAGACCCAAAGAAAGTCATTTGACTACTTCCATTTTCCATGGCATCTTGTAACATATTCATTCAGGTCATTACTGGAAGGGGAAAATGAGAAAATATTCCTTGGCTTTTGTTCAGATGTTTCAACTGTCTGAATAGCCTTCCCTGAATATCTGGTCTATGAGGTCATTTGGCTGAAGGCTTCCCTCTGTCACAGGGTGCATGTAATAAAACTATCAGAGAGCATATAGAGTCAGTCCAAACACTCATTGCTCTGTGTTGCCTTAAACAAAGAAACAGGGAGAGCTTGTATTCCTAAAGAATAGAGGATTATTAAGATGTTCTCTGCTTTGGGAAATGTTCACTTGCAGATGGAAAAGGGGCTGATTGCTGGCATCAGGTACAGATGATTTATAGCCTCAAGTGCCCAGAATTTATCACATACATGAAGCCCAGCGCCACCCTTACCCACTTTAATGTTTGCAACTTCAAAGAGACAATGAGTCACTACTGGGAAAGAGAGTACTTTAACTACACTGGCAGTCCTGGATTTTGTGCTGAATTCCACCCCACTAGGCTTGAGTCTTCAGGAAAACATGGGAACAGTGATCCTGATTTGTCATTTCTAACTGTATGCCATTATATGTTGATTCACAAACATTGTCTCCATTCTTTCTGAGGAAGCCTTCTTCAAATAGGACTCACACTTAGACCACGTGTAAATTTGGATAATGATTAGCTTGAGTGTTAAGAAAGAATTTGGCACAGTGCCTTGCAAAACCCATGGAGCTATAGGACAGACTGCTTTTATCCTAAGCATGGATCAAATCTGGAGATGAGAAGAAACATGCCTTCCAAGAATGCTTTTCTAAAACGTTGCTGGGCAGAGACGCAATTGAAGAGAAATCTGACACGTAACTGGAATATATTAGGTAACTTACTCCAATTCATAATCAAAAGCAGTCGTCATTTGATTGAAGTAGAAAACCAAGGAGGAAGTTGCTTTGCTCTACTACATGAATCCTTTGAAGTTACAAACATCTATACCTGCAGATAAATTCCCAACAGAGACCACGTGTTATTAGACCTCCTAATTGTGATTTAATTTTTTGTTTTAAATGTAAGAGTCTTTTGAGAATGGAAAACGTGAACATCTAAGAAAGGAATTAACTAAGATAGTATAAAGTATGCAGTGAATCTGATTCATAAATGTCTTACGGTCCCAGGCCTAATGGTTTCTTAAAGTCATGGCTCATGGTTCCATGGTCCGTCCATGGTACTCTGTTAGAGCAGCCCAAATGGACTAAGACAACCACAGAAAGCTCCTAGTAGGGCACCCAGGTTGGTGGTAGACTCTACCTTGAAATAATGTTTGGTAAATTGAATTGACCACAACTGAGTCTCAATTTCTCAGGGATTATGATATATCTATAACTATATACACACAATTTCATATATAGGTCTTGTCATGTAACTTTCCATCCAGAGCCTGAAATGAAAATGAATATAGGCAACTATTGTTTAAAACACACGTGATACCTTTTTTTACCAATATATTTCTGTTAGCCTTATCATGTTTTTTTTTAATTCTGTGTTTTTGATACTTTGTCATCGGGAGCTCTGCTAACCCTGGGGGGACTGCCTCTCCCAGGGCTCTCGAATTCTCAGAGATAGCAAATATCTTGCTGTGAGTGTGCCTTTCATAGGCAAACCATCCATTTGGGCACCCAGACTCCCAACCACCAACTTGGTAGAGCTCTCCTACTCCAGGCCACAATTACCCCGCCTTAGCCATGCCAGGGCCAGAAAACCAGAAACAATCCCTCCGTCCCAGAGCCTGCTGAATCAGGAGGCGGGCAAGAAGGCGGGGGAGCAGGGTCCCCAGGTCACCGGGCCCCCAATCCACCTCGGTAACTTTCAAACCATCCTGAAAACCTATGAATTTGACCCGAGATTTAAAGAGAGCACAGCTGGAACGCTACACAGAGAAGGGTTTGCGCTTCTAACAAGGCAGGACGGTGGGAAAAAAATAAAGAAGAGTCCAGTGGGGGAGGGGCCGCGAGGCGCGGGGCTGGGGGGAGCCTCCCGGCCAGGAGGGAAAGGCGCTCAGCAGGGACGCGGCAGAAGCGCGGGGGGCAGTGGGGCCTCCAGGTCCCCGGGGGCGCCGGACACGGCCGGGATCCTGCGCCCCCGGGACAGGCGGAGCCGTGCGGGTCAGCGCCCCCCACCCCGGGGCATCCAGGCCCCTGCGGACTGGGAGCTGCCTCCAGGGCTGGGGACCTGGCCGCCGCCCGTGGGGTTGTCCCTCCTGGTGTCACCCTGTGCCCGGGGGCCTCGCCGGGTCAACAGCTCCCGCTGAGCCGGGCACCTGGCGGGGGGCGGGGCAGCTCCCCAGGTGCACACACCTGAGAGTCAGCACAGCAGCCCTCCCCCAGACCCGCTGGAAGGGCGGGGGGAGAGCAGGTTCTTGAGGAGCGGGCTGGGAAGCTCCAGGGGAAGGCGAGGGATTTACAGTACATAGAACCAGAGGATACGCCTCCTTGGGTTTTTTTCATCCTTTTTCCAGTACAACCCGTTTTTATATCAGACTGTAAATTTCCAATATTTTCTTCTCTTTACCCACCTTAACTGCACTATTTTACCAGCTCTTCATTTTTAAGATTCTTCCTTTTTGACTTTCATATTTCTACAATTACAG
Source organism: Canis lupus dingo (assembly GCF_003254725.2). Classification (NCBI taxonomy): domain Eukaryota; kingdom Metazoa; phylum Chordata; class Mammalia; order Carnivora; family Canidae; genus Canis; species Canis lupus. Next base: position 37,399,667 of record NC_064244.1, on the reverse strand, counting down.
GTCCTAGACATATTTTCCACTTCTAGATTCCCTTCAACATACTCAACTTAATTTTGAGAGATATACAAGTTTTTTGTTGTTGTTGTTTTGTTTTGTTTTGTGTTTTTTTTCTTACCTCTGCCTCATTTTGTTCTACAATGGCGGAAGTTAATACCTTCTAAAACATGACCAGCACGCACCCAGACCAAGTGGTGTACCATGCTGTTTCATTCTGTGAGGTTCCTCATTCCCATTCTGCCCCCCCTCTTTTATCTCATTTAAGTGTTGGTGGTCAATGTTGGGGCCTTCTACAAGTATTTCTGGTTTATATAAATTTGGGACTGAGCATCTTCTAACATACAGAACTTAATATACTCAGAACCAAGAGAATCACCCTCTAGAACCCTCAGGTAGACTACATTCTCCTTCCACTACTTCTCCATTCTTCACCACCATCATCTCCCAGTCCTCCCCCTGCCCCAACCCACTTTTTAATCTTTTTTTTTCTTTTTTCCCTTTACTTTATTTCTTCTCTTTTTTTTCTTTTTTCCTTCTTTAGGATTTTTGGCCTTTTATGTTTTACTACTTTGTTTTAAAATTTATTTTTCACTTCAGTGGTCTTTTGTTTCATTTTGTTCTGATCGTCTTTTTCATTTTCTGGTTTCTGACCTCATCAGAATCATCTAGGGTGAAATTTGCTTAGATCATGGTTGATATTCTTGACTCAGCGTGCTCGTACAGCCACTCTGCACTGAACAAAATGACTAGATGGAAGAATTCACCACAAAAGAAAGAATCAGAAACAGTACTCTCTGCCACAGAGTTACAGAATATGGATTATAATTTGATGTCAGGAAGCCAATTCAGAACCACAATTACAAAGCTACTGGTGGCTCTGGAAAAAAGTATAAAGGACTCTAGAGATTTGGTTAGCAGACTTTAGATCTAATCAGACCAAAATTAAAAATAAATTAAATGAGACTCATTTCAAACTGGAGGTCCTAATGATGAGGGTTAATGAGGTAGAGAAAACAGTGAGTGACATAGAAGACAAGTTGGTGGTAAGGAGGGAAGCTGAAGGGGGAAAAAAAAAAAGAAAAACAATTAAGAGACCATGAGGAAATGCTAAGGGAAATAAATGATATCCTGAGAAGGAAGAATCTATGTATAATTGGAGTTCCAGAAGACACCAAGAGGGAGAGAGGGCCAGAAAATATATTTGAACAAATTATAGCTGAGAACTTCCCTAATTTGGGGAGGGAAACAGGCATTCAGATCCAGGAGATAGAGAGGTCCCCCCCAAGTCAATAAAAACTGTTCAACGCCATGACATTTAATAATGAAACTTGTAAATTCCAAAGATAAAGAGAAAATCCTTAAAGCAGCAAGAGACAAGAGATCCCTATCATATATAAGGAGAAGTATTAGATTAACAGCAGACCTCCCCACAGAGACTTGGCAGGCCAAAAAGGGCTGGTGGGATATATTCAGGGTCCTAAATGAGAAGAACATGCAGCCAAGAATACTCTATCCAGCAAGGCTCTCGTTCAGAATAGAAGGAGAGATAAAGAGCTTCCAAGATGGGAAGAAACTAAAAGAATGTGACCACCAAACCAGCTCTGCAAGAAATATTAAGAGGAACTCTGTAAAAGAAAAAGGAAGGCCAAAGAAACAATCCACAAATTAGGGACTGAATAGGTATTATGATTCATATCTTTCAATAGTTACTCTGAACTCAAATGGGCTAAATGATCCCATCAAAAGACGCAGGGCTTTGGACTGGATAAAAAAGCAAGACCCATCTATATGCTGTCTCTAAGAGACTTGTTTTAGACCTAAGGACACCTACAGCCTGAAAATGAAGGGGTGGAGAGCCATTTACCATTCAAATGGTCCTCAAAAGAAAGCAGGGGTAGCAATCCTCATATCAGATAAATTAAAGTTTATCCCAAAGACTGTAGTAAGAGATGAAGAGGACACTATATCATACTTAAAGGGTCTATCCAACTAGAAGACCTAACAATCATGAATATTTATGCCCCTAATGTGGGAGTTGCCAAGTATATCAATCAATTAATAACCAAAGTAAAAAGAAACTTAGATAATAATACACTAATAGTAGGAGACTTCAACACAGCACTTTCTGCAAATGATAGAATTTCTAAGCACAACATTATCAGAGAAACAAGGTCCTTAAATGATACACCAGACCAGATGGATTTCACAGATATATACAGAACTTTCCATCTGAATGCAACTGAATACACATTCTTCTCAAGTGCACATGGCACTTTCTCCAGAATAGACCACATACTGGGTCACAAATCAGGTCTTAACCGATACCAAAAGATTGGGATTGTCTCCGGCATATTTTCAAACCACAATGCTTTGAAACTAGAACGCAATCACTAGAAGAAATTGGGGAGAAATTCAAACACATGGAGGCTAAAGAGCATCCTGCTAAAAGATGAATGGGTCAACCAGGAAATTGGAGAAGAATTAAAAAGATTCATGGAAACTAATGAAAATGAAGATACAACCATTCAAAATCTTTGGGATGCAGCAAAAGCTGTCCTAAGAGGGAAATACATCTCAATACAAGCCTCCTTCAAAAAATTGGAAAAAACTCAAATACACAAAGTAACCTCTTACCTAAAGGAACTGGAGAAAGAACACCAAAGTCTGCTGAATTATTCGAAGTAGCCTATCCTATCCCTGCTTCCTTTGTCTTGCCAAATTCTTTCTGAAGAAACCACAAAGACTTTTGCCATAGAACCCCCTCTCCCTCTGTCTCCTGACAACGCCCAGTACTTCCCACCCCCAACAGCTTTGGCATGATGTGTCCCCTCCTCCTGGGATCAGTGAGTGTAACAAACTGTCTTTTCAATGGTGGTAATGAAACCTACATTTTAAAACATAGCCTAATGATATTTTTTTAAGATTTTATTTATTTATTCATGAGAGACACAGAGAGAGAGAGGCAGAGACACAGGCAGAGAGAGAAGCAGGCTCCACGCAGGGAGCCTGACGTGGGACTCAATCCCGGGTCTCCAGAATCACACTGTGGGCTGAAGATGGCACTAAACTGCTGAGCCACCCAGGCTGCCCTAGCCTACTGATATTGTTTCCTTTGTTGTAGCAGACTAGATTTTCTCCAAAAAAACCTCCAGGTATAAATCATAAGAATGTTGAATGAAATGAAATGTAAAAACATATTTTAAAATGCATTGGCTGGCTCACTAGAAAGGAAAGGAAAGCCAAACTGATAAAAAACTCAATTCCAGACAAGTAAGCAAGCTGATGCCAAGGATATCCATACATTAGTGGGATAGGATATCCAGAAATCTCTAGTGCCTATATTTTCAGTTTTAGTTGGCTTTACACAGGAGGCAAAAGGCAAAACTTAGAGCTCACACAAGATGAGAAGTCACTCTCCTAAAAGGGACTCCTCAAGAGTGTTCCCCTTGCTGGATAAAGTAGAAAAGATAAAACCCCACAAACCAAGTTAGTCTTGGTTAGAGAAGACCACAAGGCCTAATTCTTCCTCTTCCTCCTCCCACGTTGGCCATCTCATCAAGGTAGTTATGCTGTGATTGTAAGTTATTGAAATTTGCCATTTAATATCTTTGAAACTATGGACAAGTCATTACACCTTCCTGAGCCTTGGCATCCTCATCAACAAAGTAGGCATAAGCATGGCACCTACCTCCTAGGATCACTGTAAAGACTAAATAAGATAACCTTTATAATTTAAATTTATAACTTAACACAGGGTTCAGCATGTTATGTTCCATAATTGGAACAGTGTCATTACCTTCTCAACTGGGGAAGTTAAAATTAAGAGTTTTATAGATACATCACCTGGGGGCATGAGAATGACCAGATTTTCCATAAGTTTGCTGATACAACTGAGATATCCAGAAACTTCTGCATGTTGTTAGTATGCACAGAGGCTTCAAGCCATATTTGAGAAAGGGAATGCTGAGCTAAATCAAGTTACATATTCATTTGTTTGTTTATTCCATAGCAACTCCTTTCTCCAAAAGATATTTGAAATAGCCAGAAGAGAAATAGAGATAATACAGCAGGAAATAAAATTCAATGTGGAAAATACATTTCAAGAGGAGAATAAAGGTAAGAAAATCAAAATATACAGTATATGACATGAAGAAAAATTTGTAATGTAGTCTTAAATTTTTGATATCTGAATCATTTCTGTTGTCTTTGAATCCAAAGAAACTCAATCTGGAACAGAAAGAGGGCATCAAAGCTTTTGTCTATTCCTCATCTCATGAGATAATTCCTGGCTTCCAGCAAAGCCTTTTATGGAGGAATAATTACGTGCTTCTTTTAAAAATGGCCAGATGACATCTTTAAGCATCTAAGAGCCTTGAAAGGACCTACACAATTCTTTTGTCAGCCTTTATACTTTAGGAACCTACAGTGTAGCTAGAGGGTCACAGTGTTGGGTCCTGGTCTGTAGTGGGCATCTATTGTGTTTTTGTGACTCCTTAGCACCCATGCTATATTTGTGGAATTTCCTGCCTTATTGATCCTGCCTCTCCAAAGGAGAAAACTCTTCTTTCCTCCTTTTTATGGCTTATCTGACAGAGACTCTGCCAGTCAGAGAGACCCGTGTGAGGCTTTGAATCAGAAGCAGCAATGGTAAGGAGGCAGACACCATGCAGAATCCATTTTATTTCTGACAGGATTGTAGCTGAGACTGCAAAGTCCAACACCTGGCCCCATGGGGAGCATTGGTGCTCCTAGAAGATTAGTGCAGGTACACTAATTCATTGCCAGACACAGAAGTGGAATTGTTGGAGACTAGCATCTAGGGCTTAAGAGCTGTAAGTAGTTTTCTTGACAGACGTGCTCTGCTGCATGGCTTGGGAGTTGTTTCTAGAAGCTCATCTCAAACCCAGTACCCCAGACTTCTCAGCGATTTGTTAGGCACTCAAAGAGCACCCTTTCAATGAACATCCATTCTGTCAGGGTCTGCTTCTGTTGCTTGAAACAAAGGACATTGACTGATACTCATTTAGTCCACCTGATCTGTTAGCAGAGATAACTTCTAGGGACCACTATTATGGAAAAGAGTCTCTTCATTTTTTTTTTGTATTGTTTTTACTTACATGTAATTTAAATTTGTTTTAAAAAGTTAAAAATTCAAGCTGTGGCCAGGATGATTTTGTCTTTGGGGCCATCAGTCTACCTACTGAGAGACTGAATATACAAATGGACAATGGCCAGATGATATACAAAAATAGAATTCTGACTCATAATCTACAGCAACCAGTACTTACCTGCAGCAACCAGTCCAGGAAACCAAACAACAACCTCCATAGCAATTAGCCCTAAAAGATCCAGACTTGGCCAGTAACTGACAGTTTCCCTAGTTTTTGTCTGTTTCCAAAGTAGGACCAACCAGAGAGTCAAATATGTTCCCCTAACTGTCACACAAGATGTCCCACTTCTAGGTAGCCTGCCTCCACCTTCTCCATGCCGATTGCTCCAATGAAGGCATATGAAGCTTTCCCTTTTTCCACTATAGGCTTTTCCACTTCTCTGCCTGCCTTTGAGTCTGCCAAACACCATCTATGGTGACTGGCTCTTTTAAACAGCAAGTTCTGAAGAAACAGTGTTTTTTTGGTTCTAATTTGGATGGTCTTCATTTATGTCCACCTTTCCAGGGCTTTATTTCCACCAGTGCTTGTTGCTATAGATGATGGTTTGACCAGCACTGTGAGCTGCCTGCACTTTTCACTGCCTCTACCTCTGTTCCCTCCACTGTTCCAGTAAAGCCCCATTCCTCAACAAGTGCCATTTGCCTTGAGTCATTCAGTAGAAAATAATGGACACTCATGGAAAGGAGTTGGCTCTAACATTTATTCCTCTCCTTGTGCTATTTTCACAGTCCCTAAATCTGATACTAAAGAGAAAAATTATTATGTGTTAAGGTCATAGGGATTAAATATAATGTAAAGCAGCATAGTATAAAAACATACAATGAATTCTATTATTTTAAGACTGTGTTTAATGAAGCATGTAATGGCTGTAAAACAAAGTTTCTGTTTTCAAAATTAATTTTAAAAAAGAGGCTTTTATAACATCTGTTCTCAAAATAACAAATTATTTTGCATCTCAATTGTACGTAAGTTCCCAAGGTATTAAATGAATAATGTATAACTAGTTTCTTAGAGTTGCATTTGAATAGTTTTCTAGTTATTTGAGTATTATTAGATAAATTATGAAGAATTTGGTACAATAATCCTATTGTTTTTATCTTGAATAATTGGAGTTAGCTTTTTTTTAAAAAAAAAAGAGTTAGCATTTTTAAATGGACCATCTACCTATACCAAATTAATATTTCAGGCTTTTTGCAGTCTTGCGTATTCTTCATTTCACTCTTTATTCCTCTTCTAAATCGTTATATTTTAAAAAGGTGTCATTTTAGTGTCAGTGCATGGAGAAGATTGTCAATTAAAAGAGGAAAATTCAAACAATATCCTGTAAGTACCTTGCCTGCTTTGGATTGCATTTTCTTTTACTATTTAAAAAATCATCTCATTGCCAAATCTCATCAATTCTAAAGCACATTTCCCCCCTGAGATTTAACATATATGAAAGACAAATGTGTTTTATAAGCAATGGCATGTCATAGTTTATTTGACTGCATTTTTTACTGGCTGGTGATTCATAAAATAATGACGTTTGTGATAATTGACACATCTTAAATCCAGTGAAATATGATAGAGACTTATTATACAGTTTTTTGTTTTGTTTTGTTTTGTTTTGTTTTTTTGGTATTCTAAAAGGTAATATGTACCAAAGAAATACAACAGCTCCTGAATGAGGACACCAGCTTTCCAAATGTGTCATATGGAGCTCTTGGGTTTCTTGTGAGGAGGGCAGCAGGTGGGTCACCAGGGCCACAATGCTGTCCTTGTGCTCGTTCTTTTTTAATGAATAAGCCCTCTCTATAAGCTTTCTTGAGATGAGAGGCTTTGCTGTTAATTACAACACAATGTGAGTTTGATAATCAGTGGCCAGGTCTGAGATTGATTCCCCTTAGCAGAATAAAAATAAGGATTCCCCTTTGAGTTCCTACTCTGTGATGGGCCCAGAACTAGATATTATACTTACAGGGCAGGGGATTTTTTTGAGGTACTACTTTGAGTTTTGTGGTCTCTGAGTTTACCGCTCTTCTCTCTTCAATTTCTAGCAGGTAGTCAGATTTGTGTTCTCTTTACCCATGGGAGGTTTGTGGCAGGACCAGAAGCCCTTCCTAGTTTATATAAACATCTCAACTCCTTAAAGATGGCACTGGCTATGCTCCACATCCAGTCACCTCCCCAGACCAGGAAGAAGTCTAGGTCTGTGTCCAGCATTATAGTCCCCTCTTTGTAGGTGGCCTCAGAAGATGGATTGACTCCAAATATACAAAGGATGCTGGGATCCAGGCACAAACTCTTATTCTCTGTAGTAATCTTGACAAAGATCTTCTCCTTCATGAAGTTCCTCTGAGCCCTCTGCTTGACTTGGCCAAACTTGGGCTTCTGTCCTTTTAGAGTCTGAATTTAGTGAAAATCCTGCTAAGCCATTTTAGCTAGAATCCCCCACTTTTGAGATCTGATCTGATCTAATTGCTCATCCTTCATCATCCCCTGGTGATAGCTGATCACCCTGGCTGGCCTTCAGTAAGAATCTTGATGGGTCAGTTTAGCAAGAATTACCCTACTGTCTGAGTAATTTTCTGTCCACCAACCCTCAATTCCAACTCTGTTCCTTGGCTATGAATCCCACTTTTCCTTGTCATATTTGGAGTTGAGTCTGCTCTCTCACTCTCCAACTACAGAGCTCCATTGTAGTAGTCTACACCTATTGCAATAGTCCTGAATAAAGTCGGCTTTGCCATTTTAACATGTGTTGGAATATTTTGTTTCTTTGACAGCTTGTGCCCCAAGGTGGCCAAAATGGAGAGCAGAGCCACCAGACCTACAGAGACAGGGAATGTCTCCTTGGCACCCAGGAGAGCAGATGTCTAGAGGAGTCTTCAACAAATGCAGGATGATGACAGGAGAGGAGAGAGATCCCTAGGAATGGCTATGCTTGAACTTCACACCAGTCTGGTAGGTAGAGACTTGGAGAAGATTTAAGTTGATTTAAGGAAAAAAAAAATACACTTTCTGCATAGCAAAATTTGGGCTTGAAAATTCATATCATGATTTTATCCCATTCAACTTCACAGCATCTGAAAGGTTAGTGTTATACCTATTTTACAAATGAGGTCCTGAAGACTCAGAAAAGAGGAGAGATTGGCCCAACTCTTCTGTGTGAGCCATGAGTACTAAAAGGAATAGCAGACTATATGTTCTGGCATAACTATTTAATTCTTCATATGACAATTATTTCCTCGTATAATCATTACTTAAAGGTATGCTTTCTGTTTGTTTTCTTTTTAAGTGTGTTGAGTCATTCAGGAAAGGAAGCCTGTTTGGGGAATAGTTCCAATTATGTCCAAAATATCTGAATACAAAGTAAAAAAAAATAATTAAAATAAAACATTCAACTTCATCTGAAGGATTGAGAGCCTTGTAGGCATTGTCAACATGGAAGAAGGATGAAAGACATTAAACTGTGGTTTAGCGTCCTGCTTTGTATTTGTCTTTTTTTTTTTCAAATGAAATCCAAGATGGAACTTCAATATTTAAAATGGACAAAAGTTAATGGGATCTTTGGGCAATTTAAATTTTGAATGAGGCTGAAAACCTGCTGGTGTTTGTGCAATCTATGAAACATCTTTGGAGCTCCAAGGGTATCAACACAAACCTGCAAACTAGTTTTTGGAGGAGGGTCCTAATGGAAGGGCAGTAGGCTACTGACAAAGAATGGGAACTCTGCAGTGGGATGAACTAGGTCCAAATTCTGTTTCTGGTTTTCAGGGATACATTAGATAATGTGAATGGCAAAATGCTAACAGATGGCAGCCCACAGTTTTGTTTAATCGTTTAGGAAGAAGGAACTTAAGCCCAGGAGCCCCACTTAGACTCCTTACCTTAGCAGTTGGGTAACTTAGGGCAAGTTATTTAACCTTTAAGCATCGACTTTATCTTCTGGAAAATAGAGATCATAACAGACTCTACTTCATGGATTGATGTGAGGATTAGATGAGATGGTGGATATAAAGCTCTTAGCCCAAGATCCCCACACAGTAAGCACCCAGTAAGTGGTTGCCAGTGTAGTATTATATGAAAGTATTGCTCTGCTCTTCCTTATACCCAGAAATCTACAAGTACTTTGACTTACATTCAGATAGGGACCATTCTCTTCTTCCTCTTCTTCCTCTTCTTCATCTTCTTCATCTTTCTCCTTCCTCCCCTCTCTATTCCTCCTCCTCCTTCTTCCTACATGTTTTGAATTGATCTGATGTCATAGTTCTGGAGTGCACATCTTTTCAGCCTGAACAAGAAAAAGGAGGGTTTCCCAATCTTTGTCTAAATTATCTTAGAGAAAAAGCTCAAATCTTGAGGAGAATGACTAATTATTATTCACAGCTGCACAAAAACTGGAAGGTAAATATTGGCTTTCTAGATGCAAAGCATTACATTTTCTCTAAAATTTGTGGAAAGTGGTTTTCCACTAAGAATATAAAATAGATGATTTTGTTTTGAGAGCATTTATTATTATGCAGATTAGAGATTAAACATCCAAATATCTTATTTGCTAATTCACCATTCATGAGAAAATTAGACATGCTAAAGAGTTTTCATTTTCAGAGCAAAGAATCTTAAATTCTCAACTCAAAAGGTCTACCATTGTCAAAAAGATATTTAAATGCCTGCAGTTATTTCTCAAAATCTTAAATCGAGATGAAAAGTGTAATTCGGCCTGCAATGCTGCTGCTTTTGACAAAGCACCATGATTTCTTTCTTTTTTCTTTATATGTGTGTGTGTGTGTGTGTGTGTGTGTGTATGCAGACATGACGGTGAAAACAGTAATTAATTTGTAAAATGGACAATTGGAAGTTCAGATCTAAAGAGGAATTTCAGTGCCAGAGAGCAATCAGAGCATTGTGTTTCCTTATCTTTCTTAATGGGTCTCAACTTCCTGTGGCCTTTGTTGCTAGGAAACTAGTCTCTCCTGAATTGAAAGCCACCTTTCTGTTATTGTTGACTCTGGAGTCTGAAAGGAACCAGGTATATCTTGAATCCTTCAGGATTAACTATCAGTAATGTGCCTGTGGATGATGGGAAAAACTCTGAGCTCAACATTCTGTAGAGAGACTGCCTAAAACCCCAGAAGTAAACCAGTTGCCTTTATAACTTCCCTTTGGAAAATTCCATTAGCCTATCCTGTGTGAAGTTAAGTCTCCTAGAAGTAGACAGATTAAAGGAAAGGAGCTGTGGTCCATTTCCCCTGCATTTCCACATTGCGTTAAGATACAGCCTACCTGGGGATCCCTGGGTGGCTCAGTGGTTTAGCGCATGCCTTTTGCCCAAGGCGCGATCCTGGAGTCCCGGGATCGAGTCCTGTGTCGGGCTCCTGGCATGGAGCCTGCTTCTCCCTCTGCCTCTCTCTCTCTGTGTGTGTCTATCATGAATAAATAAATAAAATCTTTAAAAAAATAAAAAAAAGATACAGCCTACCTTAGGAGCCCCTGGTAGGTGCTCAGGGAGCTAGATCTTCAAAGTAAGGATGCATTCCTAGGCAGATTGCGTTTGTTCTTTATAGTCCTTTTTGTATTCACAGTTTAAACCCAGAATCTGAATGCATGCTCAAGGCTTTTGAGCATCTTCAATGGTATTAAAAGTGGTGTGAGTGACCAAAATGCTTTTGCAAGAAGATGAGTTACTATGTTTTAGGAAGATGTCTTGGCCTGTGGAAGAAGATAGTGATGCAATTTGCAGCCTTGTTTTCTAAACTAAACTCAGAAATAGAGATTCCCTTTATCAGTATTTTGATTCTGATTCAATCCTAAGAGTGTACATTTCGAGGCAGATATCATGTCTATAAGATGCAAATTATCCAGTATCAGAAGTAAAGGTTCAAGTCAGGTCTTTGAGTCAGACCTGACATCCAATCTGACCAAAACTGGACATCAGCCCATAGATGGATGGGATTTAAGGAGGCCCTGAAGAGTTTGAAGAATGGCTGACTCTTTTCTTTGAATCTTTTTTACTTTTTCATTCCCAATCTATTATGCTCCCTTTTATTAGTGTGTGTGTGTGCGTGTGTGTGTGCGCGCACACGCATGTGTATGTGATTCCACTGTAACTCAGGCTTGAATTGAGCTAACATCAAAGTTGTAGAGCTCACACTTTTTCAACATGAACAAGAAAAATGAGGATTTCCCAAGTCTTTGCCTACTAGGGGAAAAAGCTCATTCTACCCCAACCCCATCCTGATATCCTGTTACTTTAAGCAGAGCATCTTGCATATGGCATCTATCATTACTTACTAGATTTACTCCAGTGGCCATTATAAGTGACCCTGGTCATGTCTAAATTATGTCCCAAATTATGTATCTTTGTTGTTGTCAGATGAAATTAAATTAGTAAAGCAAAAACAACTTAACATAGACACAGCCAAATAGCTCATAACACAGCAAACTACTTTAATATGATGCTTCAGAGGTATTTTCAACCCCTGCTATCCTAGTAGAATCCCTTTTGGTAGCTGGAATAAGGGTGTGTCATCTTCAGCTGCAACCATGGAGAGAGGTCCTGGCAGCTATGTGCCAGCTGGTCTAGAGGAAAACAGTTAGTGAAGCTGAGGGGACACCCAGCCAGCTTAGAGGACCATGGTGGCAGTGTGTATCCTCTGTTCTGGCTTCTGCCTTACTGCTGGTACAAGCTCATTCCTCGCATTCGGAATAGCACTCCCTAACCAAGCCACCAGCTAGCTCCTAGGTGCTGGGTTCAGACAGACTAGCTCAGGATTCCTACATCTCATGGATCAAGAGTCTTGATGATTTTCATTCCCCCAATCCCTTCCTTGGGGACTGGGCAGAGTCTCCTCTCATATCCCCCAAACCAAAGATCTCATGCTGCTCCCTTTCTTTGGTGGTGGAGCCATTTGCTCATCCTTCTAACACACCCACTCTTTTAAGGAGTTCTATCCTCAGTGACTCAAGAGGAAAGTTACTCTCCTAAAGGCAATTTGCTAAGTTCTTCCAAGGAATAACTGAGATATTTCTGAGATATATCTTCTGGGTAAGAAAACAGAACTCTGGCAGGGCATCATTCCATACTAAATAAGGATAAAACCATTTTCCCATTTCAGAAGTTATGTCTGCCTTTTAATGATGGGATATTTGCAAGAGCTCAGTGTTTTTTAACCTACCAATGGGCTTTGGAAACAAGCCATTTGGGTTCAAATTGTACCCTGCTGGCGGACATGGGCAATTACTTTACCTCTCTGAGCCTCAATTTCCTTCCTTATACAAATAGCAATGATAGCAGTATTCACTTTATAAAGATTATTGTGATAATCGCATGAGATAATGCATATTCTTAGCAGAGAACCTGGCATAGAATAGCATACACAATAAATTGTTTCTGTTACTGTTATCCTCATTATGCCTCACAGTATTATCCTTGAGCACTTTCTATGCATGCTCCAAGCACTGTTGGATACCAGGGAGGAAAGATGAATAAGATGTCCTACTTTGGAGGAACTCTCAGTCTACTGGAGGAATCTACATGCACAGAGTAAGGTATGGTTGTGCATTAACAGAGTAAAGAATACACTGTCTGGAGAATCTTGAGGAAGGCTGAAGACGGAGATTCAGGAAGGTTCTGCAGAGGAAGGACATGTATTTTGGCTATGGAAGGAGAAATGATGGCAGGATGAAAAAGTTATTGGGCAGTGGAGCACCTATACAGAAATAAAAGACTCTTTCTCGCTGTGTTTGGCAACTTGCAAGAGCTTGATACTAACCTTGTGCCTGGGATGCCAGGGGACGGGGTGTGGTTCCAAAGAATAAAAGCCCAGAAGTAGAAGAGATGGGGCTTGGTGTATTTTCTTTCACCAATGGCCATTTCTCATACTTTCTGGGCTCTTATATGTACCAAGACTGACAGATAAAGGTATAGTCCAGATTTGATAGTTTAGTTCTTTAGCCCTAACTAGAAGTGGAGTTGGTAGGTTTTCATGGAGATTGTCTGTGTTCTCAGATATTGGGAAAGATAATAAAGATTTCAGGTAATTCTTTTAACAAATATATCCAAAACCTACCCTCGCCTCAATTTTTAGCATCTTTCAGATCAAAATCTGACCAATCAAGCTTGAACCATCTGGATTTTTGCTGTTGTATTGGATATTAGGAACTTTAGCTGAGGATTTGTGTTAATCTGCCTAGGAGCTGGGCTGCTTATAACACTTGCTGTCATTCTTGGTGCCAGAGGTTCCAGTTCCTCTATTGTCTTTGTTTTTGTCTCTCCTTGATTTTGGGCTTCCCTAAGTACTTCTTCTCAGAGAGAATGTGTATCTTGCAGCTCTTTGAACTATGATCCACTGTTTTTATACCAGAGCCCTGTTACTGTGGTGACAAGGTTGGGGAGGGATAAAATTCCATAATCTTATAATTAAATTACAATATTTCAATAGATCTCTGTCTCTGAGCTGTGACTTCCACATGTGTTTTGCCAGAGGAGTAATTTTCTTGCCCTGCTTCTCACGCAGGTCCCAGAGTGTGGTATTCCTATTCTATATTCTGAAAGCCCTGACCTATGTTGACTATGGTTCCCTCCTCCCACACACCTTCAATGAGAAAGAAAGGCTAGAGGGGGGCTGTTGTAGAGGAATGCCCTTCCTCCACCAGAGATCATGCTGGCCATATCTTGTCCTTAGAAAGTAGGCTTTTATCATGGAGAAAGCTCTGATGGCATTTCAGCATGATTACTGCCTTCTCCCAGCCCCCCAACACAGTCCATCAAAGCCAGGAGAGGATCTTTCCTAGTTTTTCATTCTGAGAATCTGGTGTGGTTCCTGGAGGTAGAGCTCATGAGGGCCTTTCTGAGACCATAGCTCCTCCATGGGACTGTTTCTTGTGATCGTGCTAAGAGATACTCACTTGGTCTTCTTCGGTTATCAAAATCACCATTAAATGTTCCTATGAATTTATAGTTCTAGTGGCTTCTGCCCCCTATAAGTAGTTCTGGTTGCGAGTCTGTATGTGCCTTTCTATATGGCTGTTTGTCCTTCAACCTTGGTTCTCTGACAGTTTGAACACAAGTTACTAATCTTTTTGCCCAGCATTTGTTGTTCTTATAAAGATGAGAGTGATAACCTACAAGCCCTTTCCACATTGGAGCTGAAACCAGAAGTCCAAGTTGGGAATAAAAATAGTTCTTTGTGTCAGAGTTCTTTGAGGAAAATTCAATGAAATAGTACAAGTGCTTAGCATAGTATCAAGTGCGGAATAAATGTTTAGTAAATTTTTGCTATTATTATTGTATCAAACAAGATTTAAAATTTATTGCTATTCACCTACCACAAATGCTAAATATTTTACTACAGTGCATTTCTTTAAAAAAAATAACCTAAAATAAAAGAAACTATTTTAACTAGAATATGTGAATCCAGCCAAGTAGTACAAGATTAAAATTGAACACCATCCAAATTCTAAATTATACCTCTAGTTCCAAAAATACACAACAATTCAATCTGGTCATGCTTCATTTATCAAAGCATGCTTGCCAGTGGAAATAAACATTTCAATTTCTATGATCCAGTGATTATTTTTAATGTATATTTTATATGCTAAGTATTATGTGACATAATATCTATTTTCTCTTTGTGTTTTCTCTGGAATTGTTCAAAGTACAATGAGAGTGGCAGCCAGGTAAATAGCTAATTGTAATACTGTACACTGAAAATGTAGATAAAGACATAGCAAGGAGTGAGATGGCCTGATGAAGTCAAAGCCTCTGAACTCAGTCTAGCTACATTCAAGTCTCAGGTCTGTGACTTAACTCTGCAATGAGATCTTGGGCAAAGTGCTTGGGCTCTATCTGCCTTGTTTCTCTCATCTATAAAATGGGACTAATGAAACATGTTCTAGTTTTCAATGCAGGTAGAATGCTTAGCACAGATCCTGGAGCAAAATAAGTGCTTGTCAAACTTAGCTCCAACGATTAGCTACAAACAAAATGCTATGAGGAAGAAGAACTTGAGCTTGATGGCAAGAAGTAAGCCTGGTTTCTTAAGCTATCTCGAAAGCCTGGCACATAGTAAATTCTCAGTATTGGTCAAATCAATGAATGATTGAATGAATGAATGAGTCATTAATTCTGCAGGGTATTATGGAAGATGTCCCAAGGGAGCATTTGAGCCTGGTTTTGTAGGATGAAGAGGGTTTCTTCAAGTGGATAAAGGAGAAAAAAATAAGGGCGAAAGATAGCTATAGAAAGATAGGGAGAAACTGGGAATTTTATAGCGTGGTCAGAGCTCTGGGTATAGAGGGCAATGTTACCCATTCAGGAAACAGGAAGTCCCAGAAAAACTGTCTTTGACATTTAGCTTTAGATCTGAGAAGTTAACTTTTGAGTCAGACTAAGACTCTAAAAGTCTTAGTCTCCTTTTCTTAAAATTGCACCCCCACCCACCCACTCTCCACACACACACACACACACACACACACACACAAATAGCAAACAAAACTAAACTGAAGGAACTGAGGAAGGGAATCAGTAATTAAAGACTATGTTGTGTTTTTTATTTCAGTGGCTTTTAGAAAATGGAAAAATGATATATTTCTATAGGCAATTCATTTTACTCCTGTAGTTTTGCCATTTCAAATACAGGTAGAGAGCTGCTAAAATTCAGATCACCAGGCTCTCTACCAGAGTTACCAAGTCAGGATTTCTAGGTATGTGGGCTAAGAATCTACTTTTAAACACTTAGCTGATGTGTTTGCTCACTGAAGTCTGAGTACCATGGGTATACATGCAAAGATCTCAAATTAGTATTTAAGAGGTGAATACATATTTGATTATTTTGATATCTTGGCCTTTGTCTCTGCTGTTTTCTCTCATGGGAATACTTCTCCCCACCTCCTTTATCCTTATACATGCTATTGTTGCCTCATTATTCTTCTGCTAGTAGCTTATTTTTTATGTAAAATTTATTTTACAAATAGGGCCTACTATGGGCCATACAAAAAGATGTCCTTAATCTTCCTTCTCTGAATTAGATATCATTCTTGTGTTCTCCTATGGCACCCTATACTTTCCACTCTCATAACACTTCAGCTACTATGTTGTAACTACCTGCTCCCATATCTCTTGTACTATAAAATATGTTCCATGAGTTCAGGGACTGTATCTTATTTTTGTTGTCTCCCTAGTGGCCCCCTTGCATGTTGCCCCACAATTCACCAATACTCCATAAGTGCTTGTTGAATGAAGGAGGAATGCGTGTATAAATGTTATCAGTCAGTGATTGCTGTGTAACAGTTATAGAAATCCTAATGGCATATGACAGTGAGTGTTTATTTTACTTATGCATGTCCAGGTTATCTGGAGACTGACTGATCAGACACAGCTTAACTGGGCTTGGTTCCAAGCCATAAGTTGAGTGTGCTGCCTGTCTCTCGTCCTGCTTAGACAAGCAGGCTAGCTGGAACATGTTCTTCTAATGGCAGAAGACAGGATCACAGGAGAGCAAGTAGAAACATATGGTGCCTTTTAAAGACTAGGCTTCAAATTGGTACACTGTTCTTTTGAGCCATATTCCATTGGCCAAAACAAGTCATTGACAAAGGATGTAGATAAAGAATGATGAAGGTTTAAGGCCAATAACTCAATCAGTCACATAAAAATTAATAAATAAAGGGAGTATTGAGTGCAGATACTTGAAGGGAAGGATGTATAGCTTTCCCCTAATTCACTTGCTGACATGTGTTAGGATACTCAGGACTCTGGAGAAATGTAGTGATGATAAGGAGCCATTCTAGGAAGACTAGTCCAACTTACATTTTGGGATTCACTAGAAGTCATTGAATACACATATTAAAGAAAAAAAATCTAGATTTTTAGAATTCTGTAATAATGGCACCCAAGTATTTCTGCTACCCCAAACCTTAGAACCTCCGCAGATGTGGTGAAAGTGAAAATGCAATCCTGGACCACATCCTGCTCTGTTTTCTCTTCTATCTGATTGTGCTCAGCTATTCTGGGACACACTGGATAAAGGTGAGAGGTTTAGGGTGAGCCTATAGGGAGGGAGCCTGAAGGTAGGTCACAACAAGGGAGTGAACAGGAGGAGCCATAGGAGGGCCTTGTGGAGACTTTATTTCTTGGACATGTAGGTTTTCATAAATCATTATTGTTTGTTGAAAGCAATCACATCAATATTTCCTTTTGATTTCAGATTTGTTTTTAACTATGTCTGGAGATAAAAGAATCAAGCTTCATGTATTCTCAGGTTGAATTCAGGTTCCCTTCTGTGAAGCTTCTTCCCCTTCTTCCAAAATTCTGGAGATAGGAAGAGCTTTACTTCTTCTTGAGACACTAAATTACTTCCACCCTTGATGTGTCTTAGAGTTCCTATAGATGAAAGCAGCCAGAGATTCCACATATGACAGTTTTCTCTTTAAAAAGATAAACCACAAAGTTCTTTGTTTTTGGTAGAGTGCAAGATAAAGACAATAGTTCTTAATTCCATTTCCTCCAGAGGAATGAGATTATAGCAGACAATTAAACTGCTCACATTTGGGATCTTGTAGGAAACTATCTAATCCATATTTACTATTGCATAGAGAAAGACCTTTAACATATCCTCAGTTTTTTCTCCTTGAACAGCAAAGTGAAAATCCTTGGCTTAGGGCATTGGGAATCCTAAAATGTTGCCCAGTTCCTATTCATGGATAAGTCTCAATTATTAAATACAATAAGGTCCATTCATAGCATGAGATCTTAGGGAGCCTTTAAAATTCAAGTTTATTTAAGATAATAAATGAAAAGGAAAATATTCTTAATTGTCAAAATTAGGATGCAAAACAGTCTGTGGTGACTCCAATTTTGTTAACTATTAATAGTCACATAGATACAGGTACACACACATACACGCACACAAGGAAAAAAGAAAGGTACATCTAAATATTAATGACACTTCTCTCTCAGTAGTGATTATGTGTAAATTTATTCTTTATGCTTTCTATATTCTTCAAATTCTTTTCAATAATTCCATATTACTTTTCTAATCAGGAAAAAAATTATAACAGTTTACGTCTACATGGCACCTTTTAATAGCTTATTTTGATTAAATTAACTTTATTAAGTTGTTTAGTAAATATTTTATTATCTCTTTCAAGAGCCTTCTTAAAGGCAATAGAAAGATGTTAGCATTCCAGATCATTACTATGGGTAGCAAGACAAAAATTAAATCACAAAAGTCAAGAGAAACCTATAGATTGTAGAGATGGATAGGACCTTAAGTACACTTTATATGTAAATATAAAAAATTCATACAACTAATAACTTAAAGGCACTATTTCATTTTTATTTTTTTTAAGATTTATTTATTTATTTTAGAGAGAGAGTGCATGCATGCCAGGGAGGGGAGAGGGGAGATAGAATTTCAAGCAGACTCTGTGCTGAGCATGAAGCCCAACATGAGGCTCGATCTCATGACCCTGAGATGATGAACCTGAGCCCAAACAGAGTCGGAGGCTTAACTGACTGAGCTACCCAGGCAGCCTACAACATTTCATTTTTCAAAAAGATGTACCATGGGTTGAAGAAAATCTAACAGCTAGGAAGTAACAGAGTTAGAACTTGAACTTATATCTCTTTAGAATCCAAAGCCAAAGCCAAAATACAGAGTGCTATCTCCAAACATTTTGATGAGGGAGTCATATTTAAGTTAAAATAGATTCTCATTCTCAATAAGCTGAGAAATGGCATAATTTCACTCAAAAGGAAAAAAGTTCTTAGAAAAGAGTAAATGTGTTTTCTTTGTCAGTTATTCTGATGTGTTTTCTTAGAACTACGCTACCCTGCAGATATAGTCAGTGCATAGATAAAAACAGTGCCCCCCAGTAGCGAGACTCTGAAGTTCATGAGTGTTCTATTGTCTTTAGAGCTCTGCTCTAGGTTTTCTTTCATTATCTTTAGGAAGACTATTGATCAGGACTTAGTGATTGTCCTTAAAATTCTAGTTCTGATTCAGTTTTCAGACAAGGGAGGAAGTATGGCATCTAAGTGGAAATAATCAACCAACTGTGCAACTGGCTGTGAAAAGCCCCTGATTTCACCTGAGACATGTGTCCCTGTCTTAGATACTTCAGTCCAAAGAGTATAGTTTTGGGAATCACTGACATTTCACATTCTGAGATAGCAGTTTTGCTGACTGTGTTTTAGGAGATGGGAATTTAAAAGTGTTTTGAAGTGACAATTGATTTAGTATTTTAGTATAATACTGTGGGGTCAGGTCTTTTCTCTAAAAACAGAAAAACTAGAGTCTTGGACATCGAAACAACTAGCCTGGGCCTTGAAATCCATTCAAATTACCTGAATACACATTTCTCTGAACTCCTATGGTGGCTAGTGGATATTGTAACCCCGCCAAGTCTCTGTGACTGGACTTGCAGAGCTACAGGTTTTCATAGGAAAAACAGAAAGTCAGGTCAATATTCCAGATGTTTGCAATGATTTAGATGTCTGGTGTGATGGCAAGGCTTATCCAGATGGTTACTGAATATTTCATCTTTTGCCTGGATGTTGGCTGCCATCTGGACACCCGGGCTTAGAACCTAACACGGCATCAGTCAATATACCACATTGTCTGTTAATTAGAGATTTGCTTGAGTACATTTTGTCCACTGGGTACCTGCTGTTTCAGTAATCTTCCAGCCAGACACATCTACCTGAATATTCATGGTCACTTAGAAGGCACTCAGCACTCACACTGACTAATCATTTAATTCCTCCTACCTACCCTTCAGCATCTGATCTTGCTGTCTATTTACTCTGCTTTTATTATTTCCCTTTTCAAATTCTGGAGAGAATTCTACAAAAATTGCTTGGTGGTTGCTTGAATTTGTATGTTATCCATGTGAGCAGTTTCTCTTTACTGGTTAATAAAGTCACTTGGCACACCTTTCTTGCATGCAGTGTGTCAATCTCCTGCTAACCACTATTAGCCATCTGTCCTCCACTGGGGTACCCACAAGATCTTTTCCATATCCCCTTAGGAAAACCCTGAAGTCTTTACCATGGCTCAAAAGCCACCCAAGGTCATATCCTTAATCTCCTTTTTATTTTTGCCACACCTGCTTTCTCTCCTTTCTTTAATTCCAAAGTAGCATTTCTTCTCTGGCATCTAAACCACACATTCCTGGATCCTGATTTGCCTCCTGTGTAACTCATCAAATGCCACAGAGCTCTGAGATTAAACCTCCTTTGCTCGGAAGAGATGTCTTGAAAGCCCCAAGCAGGGTGAATGTGCCTTATCTACACTCATAGTATCGTGGCTTCTCTGTTACATAACTTGCTTCATTGTTAGTTATTTCTTGGCAGTCTTTCCTCTATATGATCCCAAAAGTCAGGAACCATGTATGTTTTTAAGTTCATATCCAAGTATCTGGCACATAGTAGACACTCCGTAAATATTTGCAAATTTGCAAATGGAAATGAAAGCAGAAGTTTAACTTGGCAGGTTTGGGATCAACGCAATAATGTAACAGTATTCAATTGATGTTTCAACTATATCAATGACTCTGTATCTACAATTATTTTCTTGAATATTTCTATTTGTCAGGTGCTATGTGAAATACCAAAAAAAGAAAAAAAGTAATAGTTAGGCTCCTTTCCCAAAGAGTATATCTAGTTAATTACTTGCTAGATAACAAGCAAGATAACACTGTATAATTTTGCAAAATTAATCTATTGGCACACAGTAATATTAGTGACTGGAGGAATGATTATTTTTCATTCTTTTCTTCCCCTTTGTTGATTCCACCATGAGTTTGGTTTATTTGGAGATTTAGAATATTTGTTCCTCACACCTCCCTTCTGGGATCTAACTACTCCATTTTAAGGAATAATTGCTTCTTACTTGCCTTTATGGCTTCCAGCCAGAGATGCTGTCTCCAGCCAGCCCAGCTGTTCCATTCTTCTTGGAAGTCTAGCTATGGGACAGAGGAGAAAAAGGAGGAGTTTCTCTCACAGGCACATGGTCCTGAGCCTGTCTGCCACTTCCTTCTTGGATTGAAGACGATTGGGAGATGACTGAAGATAAAGAGGGATGGATTGACAGCAGGTTTGGAATTGCCTCCTGAAGCCAAGAACCTGCTTGGAGAAGAGAGAGAACAGTCTTCCTCTGTGACAAGTAGGGCATACGGTATGGAGATGTGCCAGTGGATGAACTACTTGGTCATGCATATCCTAGTGGTCTGGCACTTGCTTGATTGGTGCCCTATCTTTAAAGTGCTATTTCTTCAGCTTGAATCCTATATTAAATTCTATTTTTCTGGGCACATAACATCTTCTCGTGAATTAATTTTGCAGGTTAATTGGTAACTAAAGATTAGTGTAAGCTTGGAATCAGATCATATTTGTGATATTTTGAACAGAAGAAA
Source organism: Canis lupus dingo (assembly GCF_003254725.2). NCBI lineage: Eukaryota > Metazoa > Chordata > Mammalia > Carnivora > Canidae > Canis > Canis lupus. The sequence continues at coordinate 37,378,101 of NC_064244.1, read as the reverse complement.
AGTAGTACAAAAAGAAATATGTCACAAAGGGCATATCTGGGTATCTATGATAGAGTGGGGAGGGGAAGACAAATGGGATGCTCCCAGTACAGTTATGGCAGCTATGATATGATAGAAAGAACAGTAGACTTATCAGACAGATCTGACTTAGTTTTGATTTTGCTGCTAATCAGCTGAGTGACCTTGGCCACATCACATCCTTGAGCTTCAATTTCATTCTTGATTAAATGAGAAGAATATCTCCTACTTGAAAGGAGGGGTGGGGTGAGGTTTAAAGCAGAAAATGTGAATATTTGTAAGTGATAGCGCACAAATTCATCATAGGGTATTATACTGGCAAAGTGTTGAGTTAATGGGCTCGGGAGCCAGAATGCCTGGATCTAAACTGTGGCTGTAGCACTCACCAGCAGCCTGGCCTTGAGTAAGACATTCCATTTCTTCAAATGTAAAATGCGGATGCTGAGTGCATGTACTTCATAAGACTATGAAAATTAAACAAGTTAATATACATAAAGCTCTTCATCCTGAAAGATTGAGTGTTTGGCTCAACAAAATTAAAGTGTAATGAGGAGGAGGAGGTGGAGGAGGACAATCAGAAGGATGATGAAGGTGATAATGGTCCGTAGCAGCATCTAGAGGCATCAAGTAGTTAAGAGCAGAGTCTCAGGAGCTCTCCAGCCAAGTTCAAATTCAGGTCTACCTCTATTAGAATGAACAAGATGCTGGATGTCACTGTGCTTTTGTTTCCTCACTGCAGAAGAGAGACCAAATAATGCCTACCGAACTACAATGTTTAGAAGGTTAACATAACTCATATTTAGCTCATGTAAGTACTCAGTACATTTTGGCTATTATTATTGAAAGGTCAGTGTTAACAGAGACTCTGCATGAACAGGGCAGAGGAAAGGTGAATGTAAGAGCATGGAAAATCAGAAGGATATGAAGATCACCTCCTGGCTATCCCAGTTTCCTCGCCCCTTTGGTCTTAAGTCGGCACATCTTGTGTCTTCTCTAGCTCTTTCCCTGGCTCTCCCGTCTCCTTGTTGTACATTTAGGTGACATATTTTGAGTGTTTCCTATGTGCCAGCCATGGAGCTTAACACTTTTTGAGGGCTTTCTCATTTAATCTTCCCAATATCTTCATAAATCACCACAATTTATGAGTGAGGGATGTGAAACCCAGAGAGATTTATTTACCTGCCCAAGGCCACAGGGCTAAAAAAAAAAAAAAAAAAGAACAGAGCTCAGAGGAAGCATCCTGGCCTCCACAGCCTCTCACTGTAAGGTGCACTGCCTCTCCTTCCACGCTCCTATGCTGTTAGTGACCCTGTCAGGGGTCTCAAACTGGCCTCTCCTGAATTCAACAGTGGTGTTTCCTGCTCATTCCCCAGTATGGCTTGTGGCCTCTTAGAGATATAAAAGCAAGATGTAGATTTGAACCTTGCTGAGAACCTTGCTGAGTAAATGCTTAAGTTGACTCTAGTGAGTAAGGCACTCTGGGGTTACAGAGTAAGAGTTGCTTTATTAGAAGGCGGCAGTGCACAGTTTTCAAAGGAGTTCCCAAATCAGACAGCTCTGAGATCTCTGTGACATTGTAAAAGTGAAGCATATCGAGCCTGTTTCTCAACTATAAGATGTGGATAATAATACTAACAATATCTATTCTGGGGAGTTGCTATAATCATTGAATAGTATAATATGAGTCAAAAGCTTATTCCTAGTATTACCAGCATTTATGAGACACACATTGCAGGACATGGCAATTCAGGGTTGATTTATCTTGCTACCAAATAGCATATGTGACTGGAAATCCAGAATTTTGCCAGGGTTTGGGAGTTAACACCTCCCCTGAGGGGAGGCATTGCAGGTCTCAAATTTTTGTTTTCTAGCCTCTGAACCTATCTTCCAGAGAAGACTCTTGCACCTCTCTAGGAACACTTACCAAAATGCCAAAAACAGACCATTGGATGGTGATTCAGTGTGGCTTCCTGCAAGATTCAGGCATGCTTCAGAGCTGTGTGCAATGTTACGGGTAAGAGAAGAAATCCAGCCTAGGAGCCAGGAGCCTGGGCTAACCACACCTTGGCCATCACCACTTCTGTGTCTTTGTGTCCCGGTTTGTCAAGTGAACATTGAGAAGAGAAAACAAGAACCATTGCAGGGCAATTGCAGACACTTAAGTCTCAGCAAACATTTATGTGGCACTACTGTGCTCCAGGCATCATGCTAGGCACTAGAGATGAAATCATAAATGAGACATTCTCAGCCTAGTAGGCAGCAAGCTGCCCTTCAGGCTGGAGAAGAACCCCACACAGAACTCTTTCTCTGCCATGGCTAGATAATGACATGTAAAGTTGAAATAGTATGGCACAGTCATTAAGTACATGGCAAAATAAATAAGCTCATGGTCTTTTTTTTAAAAGATTTTATTTATTTATTCATGAGAGACACAGAGAGAGGCAGAAACACAGGCAAAGGGAGAAGCAGGCTCCCTGCAGGGGCCTGATGTGGGACTCGATCTGGGGACTCCAGGGTCACTCCCTGAGCTGAAGGCAGACGCTCAACCACTGAACCACCCAGGCGTCCCAGCTCCATGGTCTTAAACATGGTATTAGACTTTTTTGTATCTTAGCTAACTTATCTGTAGTATTTACAGCCTTTCTTAGAGTTTCTGTGAAAACTCTAAGAAGATGATGTATATTTCACAGGAGCTATATTTTTTAAATGATTAATAATGTTTCCCTTTTAGAGTGCAAGGCCTTCATAGTTGCATAGGACATTTATCTTGGGGAGTGCTAGTAAGAACGTATGTGTGTACGGAAGAAAGTATTAGAATTTGTTTCAGAAAAGATATAAAGAAAGAGAATGGGCGATGTTCAACCTCTGACATTCAAAATGGGATTTTTCAGAAAGCCTTGAATTGCTTCTTGGATATTGCCTGAAATACTACCTAAAGTACTGTTTAAATTATTATTACTGAGCTCTGCATAGAATTGGAACAAAGTTATTTGTTCTTCTTGCCCAAAGCATAGGGCCTTGGAAGGAACACCAGATAAGTTATAGATAAGTTGAAGAAGCTATGTTTGCTCAGCACATCTGATTTGAAAATGCATTAAATTTGTGCCTGGACATAGTAAATAGTTATTGGAGCATAGTAAATAGTCACAATTATTATTAAGTATGCTGTTTAAATTTATAATAATTACAATAAAAGTATGCAAAGCAAAAAAAAAAGTGATGTGCTGTCCAAAAACCATTTATATTTAACATTTTCTGGTGACACATAAGAAAAGGAAATCACATTAGGCTGAGAGCTCATTATGAGCAGGAGGTATGCCTTGTTCATCTCTGTATCTCTAGCACCCAACAGAGTCCTGAGAACAGGCATTCAATAAATGAATGAATTAACAAATTACTCCACATGTGAGCATACCAAGATCTAGTTCTGGAGAAGCAGAACTACTGATGTACACAGCTTACCGGGGGTGGTATCTGACAGTTAACAATAACAAAAAATCACAACCCTCGTGGGTGGTCCTGAGTCCACGAACTAGTTGTGTAACACTGCCCAAGTTATTTAACCATTCTGCACACAGCTTCTTCTGTCTGCAGAATGGAACCGATTATCTTGCGAGCTCACAGGTTTGCTGTGAGAACTCAATGAGAACATTGTATGTGAAAGCAAAAAGAACCCTAGAAATATGAAATGCTATTTATTTCCAAGAAACCTCAAGATGCACAGGCCACCTGTGGAACTCTGAGGCTTGGCTGTTGTTTCACTCCCAGAAGGACAAAGGCATTCTAAGAGATTATTTCATTACTCTTTCCTGCCCACGGTTTAGATAAGATACGGTCTTAATGACACCTGTTTTTACTTTTATTTTTCATAATATTGAGTGATTAACTCCCCCAGAGAATCTATGAAGTCAGCTAGAGAATGTGATTTGAAGTCTTTTCTCTTATTTTTAGTCAAGACTGTGTTCTTATTAAAAGTTCCTAACATTCTGGCCTCAGTTGGCTTCTTTTGACACCAGAAAAAAATGAATTTTATGTCTTCATGACAAAGCCAAACATCTATTCTTGTAACTTCAGTCAAAAGCAGATGAGGCAATTTGAACAAACTCCAATGTAGATATTGGCTCAGACCTTCTCTGACATCCATACAGCATCTGCCTTCTCTGCATCTGTGGCTTAGCCATACCTTTGTGTAAGAACAAGAACAAGCAGTAACAGAATTCAGAAAATTTCACCATAAAGCACAGTAAAAATTATAGAAGATCTCCAAAAAGCGACCCTAAAATCAGTAGCATTAACGAATTACTGCCACATTCCCATCCTTACTGCCCAGCTGTGTTACTGTCTTCCTCGAGTCAACTCTCCCTTCTCATCAACACTCTCTCCTAACTTAGAGATTTTTGTAAGTTTGTAGCTCTCAACTGATCTCTTCCACGTACTGGGATGTTGGGATACCACCAACTGTTGTTGCATGGATTATTAATTTTGGGGGGGTGGCTTCCCAGAATACATTCTTTTTCTACTTTGGAGAACCTCTCATGTATTCCTTCTTAGTTCCCATAGTTTCAGTGGGCCTGATGCATGAGTGGCCCTACATGTCTAAGTGGGCATGATACCTACGTTTAAGCTAACCAGTGTGTCTTTCCCTTTGGCTCAAAATTTGGTTCAAGGATGGATGTGTTACTTGAGCCAATAAAAACTAGGCTCTTTCTTTTAATTGTTGGGAACAGAAGAGAGAAGCATTCCTTTTTTTTTTTTTTTTTCTGCATTTGAATCTGGGAGGATTTAGGCCCAGAGCTGAGACGTTACCATGCAGAATTAAAGATTAAAGTTTGCATAAGATGGGAGGATGGGAACAGAGCCAAGAGATGGAAAGAGGCTGTATCATGGTGATTTTTGAGCCGCTGGATCTAGTCATGTTTGAAGCCATTTGTCTTCGCCATTATATAAGTTAATGATTCTCCTTTTAAACTGAGACAATTTTTTTAAAGATTTTATTTATTTATTCATGATAGACATAGAGAGAGAGAGAGTGGGGCAGAGACACAGGCAGAGGGAGAAGCAGGCTCCATACTGGGAGCCTGTCCTGGGACTCAGTCCCGGGACTCCAGGATCAGGCCCTGGGCCAAAAGCAGGCGCTGAGCCACTCAGGGATCCCTAAATTGAGACAATTTGAGTTGAGTTTCCTATTTTTTGTTGGGGCATTGAAGTCCTGTATCCCAAGACCTCTAAGTCCTGGGCAAACTGAGATGCTTGGTTACTCTATTGCCAACAGAGGAGCTCAAGTTGATGCACATGCATATATTTCCATACAGTTGAATGAATAGGACATTGCAGTGCGGCGCATTGGTAGGATATTGAATTAAGTGCCTTGTGTGACACGGAGCAGAGTGTGGCATAATTCAGTGTAAGAAATAAGATGGCAAAACAAATTCAAGGCATGAAATAAAGACTGCATCTCCCCTGGAACCTCTAAGGATTTTGCCTCTGAGTATCTGAAATGACAGGGTCGAGGCAGTAAAGAGTTGTGGTCAATGGGCAAGAACCGGAGAGTTGACAAAGAATGTCAATATTAGTCCTGTAAATTTGTTTCCATTACCCTGGTAGACCATTTTTCCTGTACTCTGTTATGGTAATTACCACTGACTCGTTTTAGTGTTAGTTTTTAGTATGACTTTGAATCTTTTCAGTAAGCTCTTAAAAATTCTGGTTTTCAAACACGTCTCATGATAACGAAAGGATACAGAATAATTAACTTGTGTAAAGACCTTAAATTCTGTTCTTAATTTAAGGCCCTTAAAGGCAGATATAAGTTTTGCTAATCTTATGTTCTTCTTCCACACCAAATCTAGTTTGAACATGGGTGGCAGTCTATTATTTTTAGAATAAACTAATCTGAACCCTCTTAGGGCATAGTAATTTTACTTATAGAATTTGAAGGAGTTTAAAACACTTTATTGAATGTAGATTCTTTTAAGTTATTAAATTCTTGAGATATTTTGAGAAGGCTGGATTGCATTTGCAGGGGTCGAGTTATCCAACGGGGAGGAACTGGAAACACTGCAGATGATTTTTCAGCATTTGATTCTTAATGTACAGAGAAGGTTTGTGTGTGCAACAAAGAAGCATTTCAGAAGTGGTAGATTTGTTTGATGCCAGTGGGGGTGAGAAGTGTTAGGTAAAGGAATTATAATAAGCTTTCTTTTTTTGGAGAGAGGAAAAATAAAGATGGCTACAGATCCACAGAGGAAAAGAGAAATATGTCACTCTATAAAAAGTCAAAGATCTCTCTTTCTATTCTTATCAGGGTGAATAGATGATTCTGAAGCTAAAAATCAGAGACTATAACCTGTGACTACAGGGTTACTTTATTTTTTATCTTCACTGGAATTTAAATGAGCCAAGAACTTAAAACTTTTAAATTTAACCTTATGTGATATTTAGATTTAAGAATTTCCATGGTATTATGCACACCCACACAACTCACAGCATAAGACATTTATATTGATAAATGCATATGATTATATACATCCATTCATACAAATGAATTTGTATAAGTACATGCATATGTTTAGAAGAATTTTTAACAAATGCCTATAGGTATTTAAGAGCTTTAAAAATGCAAATTACATTAATGTGACTCAGTAGTATTGAATTTCTCTGTGAGTCTACTGACTCATTCAGAGGCCATGGAGACTTAAGGTCAGGTAATTCTGCTTCTTGGGTTTCAAGTCACATCAAGATTTCACATCAGTTCACACAGAGACTGTACCTTCTTCAAAGATGTACACCTTCAAGGTTCTTCTGTACAAGGGAAGCTAATCATTCTTCTCTGTCTACTGTCCCTTCATATTTAACATGTCTTCGTCTCCTTTCCAAGAGTCTGCTTTGTAACTGGGAGCAAAACTATGGTGGCCTACTTGAGTCCTGTGCTCAAATTTTGGTCTTATCACTGTTATTGTTAGCTCTATTCCTTTCATATCTTCGTCCTTATAGACTTACATGTGATAAGCCAGGTTAATCATAGTTACTACATTGGGATTGTTATGAATTAATGAGTGTTAGTGCCTAGAACAGCACTCATCATGCTCCTGCCAATATGTTCCCAACACCAACCCCCTTTACCACAGAAAATTGGACTAGGAATGGCTACCACCCTGGGAATATGAAATTGTCATGCAGTATAGCAGGGTCAATTAGCAGAAAGCTCTAGACCTGATCTATAGAAATCAGAATGGGTATCACCTCACTAGAATTATGAATACAGATAAACAAGCAAAGAAAACTTAGTTTGAGGGGACCTTAACAGTGAAAGTATTGTGCAAAACATTTTACATATATTAATTCAAACAACCTCTGTGAAGTAGATACTATGACCCCATACCATTCTACAGAAGAGAAAAAGGCACAGAATGGTTAGGATTCAAACCTTATGTCCAAAGTCCATACTTTTACTGATGTTGAATAATTGAGAGAGTAAGAGGGACAACTAGACAGAGGAATACAGGAAAAGGCAAGGTGAGAGCTTTTGACTGGTTAAGGTCCAGTCCCTGCTCATGGATTCAGTGAGACTCTCTCATAAGATTTCAAGAATGTTCTCCTTCTGTTCTCACTATTTTGAATAGCTTGCTCTCATTTGCTGATTGGTGACTCAGACTCTTGCTGTATAGTGGTGAATGAGTCTGAAGTGACCAAAGGAACTTCATAGTTACTCACACAGCAGACTGTACCTCATAGTCCTCAAGGCACCTGCAGACTGCTAACCAGCCCTTCAACAGCCAGGACTGGAGGAAGAGCTCAGGTCTTGACATCAGTTTAAACTCTGGATGAGGATCTATCCAGCCCCAAAAGGAACAAGAGACACAGGTCAGGGCTGAAAACAAGCTGAAATAGCTGCCTGCACTTGAGAGCTAAGGTTTACTGACGACCAGATGGTGCCAAGCTGCAGTGGCTACGTATCAATGTCACCTCACATCATTTGCATTCTAGCTTTTTGGCTCTCAAAAATATTCTCTCAGTGCCAGCTTTCACTGTTAAAGTAAATGGGTAGCTTGAATTGGGCAGAAGATATTTTAAATTAGGAAATCAGTCATCTCCATGGTGATCCAAGTCACCAAAATAGGTCAGAACCAGACTCTGTTAAAAAAAAAAAAAAAAAATCACCGAGAAGTCAGGGGGAAAAAAAGTAAGAAGTAGCCTATTTGTTTTTCATATGAGACGTGGTTCCCTGAAAGCCTTAAAGAATTGAAAGCATTACTTCCAGTGACCTGACTGCCTTGCAGTGGTGGCACATGTCATTTGAAGAAATGCCAGGAGGGAAGAGGAGAAAATTACATTTGACCCACCAAACACAGGTGACCATTGAAAGGAAGACACTGACACAGAGGTCTCTGAGTCCATACAGTTTGCTCTCATTGCCTCAAGATTTCACTTCATTTCTGCAGTTTTCTCTAAGCTTTGCTCAAGTCCTGGATGCACTAAAAAGAGCCAAACTCCAGGCCTGCTGGCAATGAGCTGTGCTTCATTCCTCATGTATGAACTCAGTTTCGGAATGAATCTCTCCCAGCGGAAAGAAACAGTGGAAAATTGTACAGCTCAGTTCATGTGCAGATTAAGGAGGATGGACTGAGTGAATTTGGAATAACAAGATGGATTTTCCCTTCCTAGGCTGTTAAAAAAAAAAAAAAAGATCCATGGCCACAATAAATGTCAAGCACCATTTTCCACTATGTGTCTAATCTCTTTTGTGAACAAAACTAATTGGGAGAATTATGAAGACATCAAAACGTACAAATCTAGGGATTTTTAAGCTATGCATGAATGTCACCTGCCACAATGTGAGCCAACATTTTTTAATTTTTTATACCTGCCATACTTTGTGTTTCACTCTGATCCCCTGATTTTTCAAGTTCCCAGGTCCCTCTGCTCATTAGTTTCTTGTTTTCATTTTGCACTTCACACACTGGATTCTATTGCATTTGAGATTAGAATCAGGAGAGAGAAGTCAGGATGAAGGGAAGAATTGAGGTGTGTTGCAGGATGCATAGGAGAGAAAATGAGCCTATAGGCTGGAACAGAAGGACCCAAAGGTCTGACTTCATAGACATATGACCTGTGCAGTCACCTGGAGTCTTGTCATTAGAAGGGACCCACTCTTGGTTTAATGCTCTGCCATCACCATCTTGAACTTTTTAATTCTGAACAAAAATTTGCATATTTTCTTTTTTGCGCTGAGCCCACAAATTAGGTAGCTCGTTCGGGGTTAGGAATTCCTGGTGAGATATCTGAGGAGCAGCAGGGAAATAGCAAGCAGAAAGATGTCCTAGAAGATTATGGGGAACAGAGTTGACATGTGAGTCCAAGTCATCAACTCACCAGGACTGAACTCCCTCAAGCAGAAAAATGAAGGCAAGGAGCAAGCAAGCCAAGATAGTATACATGGTCTGGTCCAGCCAGTCAGCTACTAATCCTCTCTTCCTCTTTCACCCAACATAGCAACACTCTCAATTCTATGTAGAAAATTAAATTCTATGGCTCAAGATTTTTCCTGGTCTCAAAAAAAAAAAAAAAAGCATTATGTAATTAATCATAGGAGTCATGTACATTTATTCAATCAGGAATAAACTCTTTTTTAAAAAAATATCTTATTTATTTATTTGAGAAGGAGAGAAAGAAAGCATTACTAGGGAGAGGGACAGTGGGAGAGGGAGAAGCAGATTCCCCACTAAACAGGGAGCCTGATGCGGGGCTCGATCCCAGAGATCATGACCTAAGCTGAAGGCATTAGGCTCAACTGACTGAGCCACTCAGGCACCCAGGAATGAACTGTTTATCTCCTATTGCAAGTCATTCCTTTAGGGATTATGGATATAATAGGGAGCAAGGCATACAGAAATCTTGGCCTCAGAGAGATCACATTCAGGTGAGGAGACAGAAAATAAAACATGTAAATAAATACATTAAAATGATAATATGGGATACTGATAAGTGCTACATAAAAGATAAAATGGTAAATGAGGACAAAGCAGGTGGCTTTATGGTAGTCTGGGATGGCTTCTCTGAGGAGGTGTCATGTGAATTGTCAGCAAAGTGAATAGAAGGTAAGTCTGCAAAGATTTGGAGAAAGAACACTCCAGGAAGAAGAAGCAACATGTGCAAAGGCTCTGAGAAGAGAACTAGTTGGTGTGTACAGAGAGAAGGCCTATGTGGCTGAAAGCTACTGGATGATGGAGAGAAAAACATGAGACCAAAAAGTCAGTAGAGGTCATATCACCTTTTAGTCCAGAGGGGAAACTTAGATTTTTATTCAGAAATAAAAAAAATCAGGGCACCTGGTGGCTCAATTGGTTGAGCGTCTATTGACTTCTGCTCAGGTCATGTTCTCTCAGAGTCCTGGGATTGAAATCTGTGTTGGGCTTTGTCCTCATTAGGGGGTCTCCTTGGGATTCTCTCTCTTCCTCAGCCCCTCTCCTGCTCTCTCTCTCTCTTTCATAATAAATGAATCTTTAAAAAAAATTAAAGGAAATCCTCAGAGAATTCTATAGTAGGGGAGTGACATGATCCTATTTACATCTTCCAGTGTAGAGGATGGACTATAAGGCGGTATACTGGCAAGAATGGAGTCAGGAAGATGACAAAGGCCTTGGAAGTGACCCAGGGGAAAGATCAGCAGCTGCAACAGAGTGAGGTAGCCTGAAGATGTCAGCAGTGATAGGATTCAGGGTAGATTTTGGAGAAAAGCTTCCTGATGAATTGGATATAAGATGCTAGGGAACAAGAGGAAACTGAGAAGACTCCTAAGGCATTGGCCTGAGTGATAGGTTAGATTATAGCCTCATTACTGAGTAGAGAAGTAATGCAAAGAACAGGGTTTTGCTGTGATGGGGTGTGAGTGTAGAGCAGGAAATTTATTTCAGGTTTTTTGTTTTTGTTTTTTTGTTTTTTGCATTTGAGAAGACTGTTAGGCAAACTAGGTGGAGGTGTTAGGTGTGTAGGTAGATGAAACTGATTGTGAGAGTAGAGATCTGGCCTAGAATTTAGATGAATTATCAATGTAGAGTGGTTTTTGACTTCATAGGGTGGGATGAGGATTAACCTCAAGGAGAGAATGTAAGCAAAGATGGTTAAGTGGGCTAAAGAGAGAGCCATGGACACTTCAAGATTAGAGGTTTAATTTAATAATAGAGGAAGAAAGCAGGAGAGAGGATGTTACAGAACCAAAGATAAAAACATTTTTAAAAGGAGGAATGATTGGGATGCCTGGATGGCTCAGTTGGTTAGGTAGTCGGCTCTTGATTTTGGCCCAGGTCATATCTCAGGGTCCTAGGACTAAGCTCGAATCAAGCCCCACATTGAGCACCATGCTCAGTGGGGATTCTGCTTGAGGATTCTCTCCCTTCCCTTTGCCCCTCCTCCCTGTTCTCTGTCTCTCTGTCTCTGTCTCTGTCTCTCTCTCTCAAATAAATAGATAAATCTTCAAAACAAAGGGTATGGGGAATGATTGACCTTGTAGACATCTGAAGAGAATTCAAGAAAGACATAACAGAAAAATTGACCATTGAATTTAGCAAGATGAAAATAATCAGTGACCTTGAGAGGAACCATTTCCATACAGTGGGGTTAGAGTGGGGAAAAATCAGAATGGATAGCAAAGAATGAGAAGTGTGGATGGTTGTGCTCACAGTGAGTATTGAGAGTTCTTCTGTGGCTCGAGAGAAAGGGAGTAGATAGGAAGGGAAGGAGAGGGAAGAGAGGAAAGAGAAACAGAGTAGTAGATGGAAGGACATGGGGCCAAAGAAGGTCCATTAAAAAAACAGTTTAAAAATATTTATTCTTTCAAGGTGTATTTGCACAGTAGACAGGAAGAAATGGAAAGTGCAAATGAATCAAGTACACTGAAATTCTCTCAATTAACCTCCATTACCCTTGAGACTAGATTAACTGATTAACTGTCCTTTCTTTTTTCCTTTTTTCTTTCTTGGTAAAGCAATGACCTCCATGGCTGGAATTTGACATTCTGAAACTCCATGAATTACTGTGTTCACGAGTTTGATCTACTGTTTACAAAGAGGCAATTTTGTCCATCCCTAGACTTGCCAGCGTCTAATTTATGGACTGAATTGTACTCTCCAACCCACATTCGTATCTTGAAGCCCTCACCTCCAATGTGACTGAATTTGGAGATAAGGTTTCTAAGAAGATGATTAAGCTTAAAGGAGGTCATAAGTTCCAATAGAACTGCTGTCCTTCTAAAAAGAGGAAGAAACACCCAGAGCATGCACACAGAGGAAAAAAATCTATGTGCAAACATTGCCAGAAGGTGGCCATCTACTAGCCAGAGAGAAGCCTCAAGGGAAACTAAACCTGCCAACCCTTTGACCTTGAATTTCCAGTCTCCATAACTGTGAGAAATTAATTTCTGATTTGTTTAAGCCCCCCAGTCTGTCATATTTTGTGGTGGTGGCCCTAGTACGCTAATACAGCCTATTGTACTCATTACTCTGTGTAATTTAATGAAATATTATAAAAGAATAAAAAGAAATAAAAAATAAAGAAATAATGCAAAAAAAGTTTTTATGCAAAATTAGCTGAATGCTTTGGAAAGATGTTTTAGCAAGTTGCTAAAAAAGTTGCTGTTCCATTGTTATGGGCAAGGCAACTATAAAAGATTGGGAGAATTTGTAAAACTAGGACAGTGACCTCACATCATCTTTAAATATCTTTCAGTTCTCACTGTACTTTAAAGAAACCAAAACTAGAATTCACAGAAGATACCTTGCATGCAAAAGGTGAGCCAGAAATGCAATCTTTGTCCTGCAGAAAATTGACAAATGAATGAATATGTATATGTTAGATAGAATTATGTTAATGATACCCAGCTTTAATTAGCATTTTAAATTTATGGATCAAGTTTGGTTCTCAATTGTGTCAGCTAAGAAGACATTTGCCTTCAACTATACTTCACTTAAAACAGAAAAAGATATTGCCTCAAAGTACTTGAGAAGGTGAAATGGGATGGGATCCAGTGCATAAGAGAGGTGTTCTCTTTTATGGAAGCAGGGACATGACTTCCATTTTCACAGGCAGGGATATAGAATATATGATGTAGGCAAGTTGGCACAATTGAGAGTGGGAAAATGAGACTGTTCTGACCTTTTCCCCCTGTAAGGTCTGAGGCAATGTCATTAACAGAGATAGGGAAGAGAAAGTATGAAAAACTATCTTGAGTGGAAAGGTTAATTTTACTAGAAAAGTTTATAATCATCTTGCAGTGTTGAATGCCCATCTGAGATTTGTGATTATAAACTTGAAGTGAGTCCGGTTAGTATGGTTACCTAATATTCTCCAGTAAAATTTATCAGTATAGGAGACAATGTACCTTTACGGTATATTTGAGTGTAATTATGGTTGGTGTTTGCCAGGTACATATAACAGAAAGAGTGAGGTAAGAAATGTTAGGGGTTTTAAAGGAGATTATTTTTGTGGTGCATTGTGGAATTTGGGCTGGATAAAGAGGGCACTTAGGACATCAAGATGTGACAATTCATAAACATAATAGTCGTTACAAAATGAGAGAGAACTCACAGTTTCTGATCATAAAAAATCTAGGAAGTGACCATGTGAATGGGCATCTGAGGTGAGGCAGAGAAACAATCATTTGAGCTAAGGAAGTAAGACACCAAAATGGTGGATGGGCCCTCGCGTGGAGGCTGAAGCCACCAGTCATGATGACAGAAGTAGTGCTGGAGGAAAGGAAAGGCAGGTGCTTGAATCATCAAGGAATAAGGAAGAGGTACAAGAAGTTTAGAAAGTAATAGGACTAGCAGGATCAAGTCTGAATGTTATGGTGTGATGACGTTTCGATCATGAGAGGAAATTTCGATTCAGCAGATGAGAGGGGAGCATGTGAGCCCTATAGCCCTGGGCAGTGTGAGAGTGCCCCTTAGGGCTGAGGACCTAGCCAGAATGCAGAGGCAGGGCGGGGAAGCATTGAGGTTAAGTTTGTCCACATGTGGACCAGCAGACTGGCCCTGTTTAATCATGTGTATGTGTGCATGGGTACATGCATACGTGTGCACACAAAGGCACTCTGTACAGATGGCAGAACACAGGTGATAGAACCAAATGTTCCTTGGGGAGTGACAGTCCACTCTTAAATCCCATCCCCAAAATGTCTGCCTCAAAGGGATGGTGTAAACATCCTCTGAGATGGTGATTCTAATAGATGGGGACGGCCACGTTTGGCTGCTGAAAGCAGAGCATTGAAGGGTTTCTGAGTCCGAGCCCAGTTTGTGGTCTTCATCTCCAAAGCCTTTCTTTGCCCTCAGCCTCTTTCCAGGTGCCAAGTGGCATCTGTGTCAGCCCACATTCATAAAATGAGAAGAAACGTGATGCTCTGAAAGCAAATGTGGTCACTGACTGGGAGCCTTCAACCAGAAAATTAGAGCCCACAGTAAAAGATCTTAGGTAAGCAAAGGGACAGGGCCTCTGTGTTACATTTAGTGCAAAATGCTAGCCAGGGCAAAGGACAATTCAGAGAGAAGTATGTAATTATGAATACACAGAGAAAAATTTAAGTAGAAGCCTAGAGACTCTGGGCGAGTTAGTCAATAATTCACTTTGGAGAAACTGCCTAAGGTCCAACAATTTGGATAATACAATTTGTATTATTACCAAGCTTAGATCTTTTACCAATTCTCTTTGAATTGTTAGATATCATCTTGTCAGAAGATGCCAGCGATTGGCAAAAGTGAAGTACGAGACCAGCTTTTGTCAGGAAAATGACCCATAAGGCTGTTAGGTCTACTATACTCTGGGATGGGTGTTTGGGATAAGCTTATCCAGTGTATGAACTGCTAATCACTTCTGTCCATTTATTACGAGTTCTCAAATTAGGTGACATATAGACAAAACAACTGGTTAATTTCACATTTTGTTCCACATTCATGGCAATATGCAGGGCCAGGAAAAGTTCATCTGTTTGGATGGATTGGAAATATAGTTTCAACACACAAGTTCCCAGTGTTGACTTCTCATCTATCAGATAAGTGGTTGAGCTAGAAATACTTTAAAATCCTACCCAGCTCCCAAATTCTAGGATTCAGATTTACTGCAGTCCCATGGCCCAAATTTGCATGGTCTTTCAAAGCAAAGGGGAGGAGAGATAGTTTAGTGAGTGTGACTTTAAGGAGAGAATGAAGAAGGCACTTATGTTGTCTTAGTGGAGTATGAATGGAGTCTTTGAAGAAGACAGATAGAATCCCATAAATGGAATAGAGTATACAGGAACTGAGGTGTGGAAAGAATATGTGACTTTTGATGATAATTAGCTGAAATGGAACTCGAATGCAGGTTGTTTGCTGGGGCCAAAGCAGAATCCACTCTAGTGAATTTAAATAGAAAAGTAATTTATTTAGGACTTCCAGCTAACACACAGGCATGGAGATGACACAGATGGGAAAAAGTCTTAACCAACTCTCTGATGGTTGCAGTGGACTCCCCCACTGTTTAGCGCCTGGGCCCTACCTAGAGCCCCCTCCTCTGCTGTCCCTGGAAGCTGGCCTCCACTGTCACATCAGAGGAATTCCTCTGTGCCTGCATCTTTGTGTCCCTAGCTTCCACTCCAAGTCATATGTGGTAATATCTGATTTACAAAGCCCGGGTCACTTGCCTGTGGTCCAACTGCAGGAGAGATTTTGAAAGTGAATATCCAGTCTCTGTCATGGAGAGGTATAGACATAAAGGTGGGAAATTGCTCAAACAGGGAAAACATTCAAAGGGTGCTGGAATTCCCAAAATAATAACAGATTCCTCCTGTTTATAGTACTTTGCATTGGTAAAGCTGACAAAGAACTTTCATATTACTTCCATTTGGTTCTTTGGAAAAGGGTAATAGTGAGAAAGAAAGACAATAGCCTCATTGCTCCAAAAGGAGACACCATTTTTTTAAGTGTGGAAAATTTACAAAGGTTGAGAACTAGACATTAAGTCCTCCAGCTAATGAAGACAGAATCAGTACTTAAAAAGAGCCTCTGGGTCAAAAGTCCTTGATTTATCATCACTCGTTCTCTCATTACTTAGAGTGAAATTTGCTATTGATTATTTACAAAGAGGCTCTGAGTCACAGGTCCTTGATTTATTGTCACTGATACTCTCTTTACTTAGGATGATATTTGCCATTGATTATTTACAAAGATTATTTGCACAGAATATTATTTACAAAGATTATTTACTTAGGATGATATTTGCTATTGATTATTTATAAATTGATTATTTATAATTGACAATTACTCAAACACTCTTTAAAACTATGAATTATTATTATATGAAATTTATAAATTGCTGAAAAATTTATAAGTGAAACAAAAATTTACCTGAATTCTCACCACTCAGAGATAACTACTACTAGCACACGTTTTTAATCATAAAAATTAGGATCTAACTATATGTAGTGTTCCATTTCTTGTTCTTCTTAAGACATCAGGGACCCTTCTCCATGTTATTAAGTCTTCCAAAACAACTTAAATGACTGTATAATAATTTCATCACACACATCAAACATAAGTTACTTAAGTATATCTTAGTTGTTGGACACTATTACAAATAATGGTGGTAAATATCATTTTTTACATAAGATACATTATATGTAAATAGATATGTTTTCTATGGCTTGTATTACATATATATATTACATAAATAATATATATGTTTATGTATATACATACATAAACTGGAATCTTAGAAATGCAATTCCTAGGTCACATGCTACAAACTGATTTGCTATGGGTGAATGCAGTACACTTGAAACTTCAGCCTGAAACTAGGTCCTGTTGATTTTGTTCCTTGCAGATGACTTGCTCTTGTTTGCTTGTTTTTGTTTAATTTTGCCCGAGTATTTTTGTTGAGGTTTTTTCTTTACCTAAGTAACTACCAATATTTGCTGAGATTTATCTAGACAAAGACTTCATTTCACTATTACAGGGTGGTAGTTAGAAACATTGGCTCTGGAACGAGACCATCTGCCATCTAGTCCCGGCTTTGCTCTTTGCTTCTTTGACCATGTGCAGAGTTAGTTAACCTCTCTGAGTCATTTGTTTTAACTGTAAAGTGGAGGCCACAGTTTTGCATAGTCAAGAGTTAGTGAAATTTAATGTGAATAAAATATTTAGACAAGTGCCTAACACAGTAGACCCTCAAGAAATCTTTATAAGTGTAATACTCTTATTCATTATTTTCTATGATGCCAGCCCATTTTTCTCCCACCTCTGGAAGTTTTGTTTTACCCTCGATTATTTCTTCCTCTGATGCATATGCTGCAGTTGTTCTAGCTGGCTCCTTAGAATCCCTGCAATTCTCAGGCATCTCTGTGTTTTTATTTCTTCTCCCTATGTACCACCTTCCTTTTTCATCCTTTGATCTTTTTATATTTTCCCCCTGTATCCTCACAGAGCATTTCTTTTTTTTTTTTTAAGATTTTATTTATTTCTTCATGAGAGACACAGGAGACAGAGAGAGAGAGAGAGAGAGAGAGAGGCAGAGACACAGGCAGAGGGAGAAGCAGGCTCTATGCAGGGAGCCTGACGTGGGACTCCATCCTGGGTCTCCAAGATCACACCCTGGGCTGAAGGCGGCGCTAAACCACTGAACCACCCAGGCTGCCCTCACAGAGCATTTCTAAGTGCATCTTTCACATTACTGATTCACCTTTCTGTCTTGGCAGCCTGATTTCACTATCTCCGGTGAAGATTTTGATGATCTTACTACAGTTTTGGTCTTCTTGTAATTCTTAATTATATTATACAGCTGTCTTTTCATTTCCACTCATTCTCTTGGTAACTTTCTGCTCCTGCTCATTTAGATCATATCTTCTAATATCTTATTAATGATGTCACATTATATTTAAATTTTTTCTTTGGAGTTCTGTAGAAATAATTTTTAGAGGTCTGTTCTTTTCAAGCTTCAGGGTGATTTTTGGTTTCCATTGTTTTGCATTATTTTTTAAAGATTATTTATTTATTTATTTATTTATTTATTTATTTATTTAGGAGAGTGAATGAGAGAATGTGGGGGAGGGGCAAAGGGAAAGGGAGAAGAGAGAGAATCTCAAGCAGGCTCCCCCCCTTGGTGTAGAGCCCATGGAGCCTGTGGAACCCAATGTGGGGCTCAGTCCCTCAATCCCACAACCATGGAATCATGACCTAAATTGAAATCAAGAGTAGGATGTTTAACAGACTGAGCCACCCAGGTGCCCCTACAGTATTTTTTCATAGGACCCTTGGTGTATTTAGGCCCTCTTCATTCATCCCCAAGGAAGAGGAGATCTTTTGGAACATGATATTTGTTTGTAGAAAGATTGTATGGATCTCCCTTATCCTTACCATCATCCTTTTGGTTATTGGTGGAATTCTATTCTAAATTCTTCTAACTTGCAACTTAGTTCTGAGAGTCAAATAGCCATTTAGTGTGGCTCTGTTATCTAGGACAAACATTTTCTCCCACATATACTGTCTGGTTCTTTGATAGTCTAACCTAATGCACTACTTAAAGAAAACCACAATTGCTAGCATGCATTATTCTTAGGGTTTTTCTATCTTTACAGGAATGATGTTTCACAATGCAATGTAACAAAACCAGTCCCCAAAACTCCTTTCTCACCAGTTATTTTATGGAAGATGTTTGCAAATGGATATAGAAATATAGGAGAAAAGAGAATCTTCAAAAGTTGTAGCTATGCATTAAAGGCTGACCAGTTTTCCACTTGGTAGAGATTCCAGGTCTTTGAACCAGGAAGCGGACAGTGGTAGAAGAATAGTTCTTTCTTTCATCTTCCTGTAATTGAAAAGGCTGCTTCAAGAGGTAAAGTATAAAGTTTTTCCTGAATTTCCTAAGCCACCTCTCTTAATCTTAGGTATTGTGGAAAATCATCTCAGAGTCTAGTCATGGCCTTCTTTTCAGTACGAGTCTTCAGTGTGGCTAGTTTTTTCTTTTTCTTTTCTTTTTTTCTTACTTTTTTTCTGTCTTCTTAGGTATCATAGTGGGGAATCAGGATACATTGCATCAAGGGTTATGGCTATATATGCCTTTTATAAGTAAGAGTCTCACCTATTTATCTTTGAAATATTCAGTATAAATACTTTCCCTAAATGACAAGCATCTTATGCTGCAGCATCCCCTTGCTCTTCGTTTCATCCCTTTGCCACCGTATTTAGCTCTATCTCCCATTTGTCTCTTTGTATGTCATCTCTTACCCCTCAGGCTGTGAGTTCCTTAAGGGCAACAATCTTGCCTGGGTCACCAGTATATCTGTTGGCCTGCCTTGCAGAGAGCGGTGCTCTGAAAATCTCTGGTGAGCAATGACAGAGGAGCACAGGCAGGCTCTTCATGGATGCAGCTGAAGGAAAGGTTGGGTGTCAGTTCCCCGTAGGGTCATGCTAAAGGTGTTTAAAAGCCATTCAATCTAATAAAATTGCAAAAATGTGTATTGTGCTCCTACTAAATTCAAGGTATTTGGGATTCCAAGATGACTACACCTTGCCTGCTACCCTCTCCAATCTGGGTAGAATACAGCCCATGCATGAGTAGCTCTAATGGAGGGCAGACCATGGTCATGCTTTATTGGAGATTCAAATAAAGCATAGAACTCAAATGAACTGGATTATTCCCTTTTCTCACCCAAAAAATATTAATTGAGGACCAGCTCCAAGGCAGTGTAATAAGCACAAAAATTCTCCTAATTTTGAGAAGCAGACCATGTCAGCAAGAACCAAAACATTGTACTTGGATTGGATTGCTTCAGTAATAGAGTGGAGCACCCACATTTTTTTTTTTTTTGGTAGCTATCTATTATTGAGAAACCTGCACAACTCAAAATCAAGCACACAAGAGCTCACAATTAAGTGATTCTCAACTCACAATTAAGCACACAAAGAACAGTTCTGGAATCAGGTGTTGGCCTTAATATATCTATTGTCTAGGCTATTATCTCTGTTTTTGCACTCAGTTAAGAAAACACCTTTTCATTTCTGGGCAACAGTGTTGTTCACCACAGGAGAAACTAAGATGCCACCCAGAGCATCTATGTTTATTACTGGAAATAGCATGTCCTTTCTTAAGCATTTCTTAGTTTTAACTGACCTCTGTTGCTGAAAACAGCCTTACCTATTATTCTGATGCTGTTAATTTGCTGTATTTAACACTTACTTGATTTTTTCTATTTGTTTCTTTCTAATTACCAGATAAAAGATTAAAAAAAAAAAGATTTTTCAAGAGGCCTAAATCTAGTTAACAATGTAATAGGAAGGAGTGAATGATAATATTAGGGAATGGGGCATGTGAATAATATAGTAGTTTTTAAACATCCTGCATATTTATAAAGAAAGCAGGAAGTGGTATGTTGCCCATTTTAAAGATCAGTAAACCAAAATACAGAGCAGGAAAAGGTATAGGTAATGAGTGAGTTAGTAAATTAGAGAAATGAGGCATTGTGGCTTTTATTTCATGCTCTTTTAACTGTGTTTTCTGTTACAGGTACCACACATTCCTTGAAGGGCAAGGATACACAGTATTCTAATAGTTATAGTAGATACCTACTTGATTGACCTCTTGGGCTGGCCTGGCACTGTGCTTTTCATTCATTATCTCCTTGAATCCATACACTAGTGCTGTAATGTAGGCATTATTTTTATTGTAGTCCTGAGCAAGTGAAGCCTTAAAGATAATTGCCCAAGCTAACATAGTATGTAGTGGGCTTGGGATTTGAATCCAGTTTTATCTGATTTCAGAGCCCATATACAATCTAAACCGCCATGTTGTGCAATCTTGAATCCATCAACTCTACACCCTTCATTTTACATTTGCCCAATCTGAGAATTCACAAAGTATTAGTGAAAATAAAACTGCAAATGTTTTGCTTTCCATACTATTCTATTGGAGGAGAGGAAAGGTGAGCATTTCTTTGTTGTAGGTGAGTGCTCTAATCAGCACTGTTTCACTGTCAGAAATGTGATGTATCTAGCATTTTTACAGAAGGGTTGTGAAATAACTATATTTAGGAAAGTTACTTTCAAACTCTGTCAACTGTTTCGAATGAAAAGATATTGGCAGTCTAAAAACTGTTACCTGCTAATTTTCTGAGGCTGAGTCTGATGTAAGAAATTTCTGAATGTCAGTGGGATTATATCCATCAATCTTCATCTGAGCATACACATCCTTGAGAACTGTCTGTAGTGAAGGGATTTGGGATCTGGGGACAGAAGGCTGGGATTGGAATCCGTTTTCCTTTCCTCTCTGATGAGCTTGGTTATGTGATTGAACCTCACTACTTTTATTTACTCACTGGAAGGTAGATATCGTTATAGCATTTATAGATCACTGACTTATGGAATAGTTAAACTAAGGCAGATGAAGAGCAATTTGCAAATGGGAAAAGATATACAGATGTTAGTTTCTATTCTTAATAAGTACCATTATCATCCTAATTTAAAAAATCATTCTTATTTTTAATTGATCTTTTGTGTTTTTTCTATTTATAGTCATTTATTCATTCATTTGTATAAACATACACAGTTGATTAAAACATCTACCATCCCTCATAGTGGGTGGGTTAAAAAGAATATATCAAAATTAGGAGGCAGACTCTATCCATTCTTTATTTTGATATCTTTTTTTTTTTTATATCTATTGAACATCTCAACATATTCAAAACTGAACCCCCCGATCCCTGCCCAAACCTGCCCCCCACCTCCTGGCTTCACCCTTCTCCATCTCACTTGATAGCAACCTCATTCTTCCAAGTTCTCAGAATAAAACTTTTGGAATCAAATTTGACTTTTTTGCATCTCTCATATCCCACATCTCCAGCCTTTCAGAGAATCTTCTTAACTCTGTCTTCAAAATATGTTGAGAGTCAGAATGCATCTTTCCACATCTACTGCTGCTACCCTGGTCTAAGCCCTTGGAGTGGATTGAGTTGTATCCCCCAGAAAGATAGACTTAAATCCTCACCATTGTACCTATGAATGGGATAGGGCCTTTGCAGACATGATCAAGTTAAGATAAAGTCATACTGGATAGGATGGACCCTAAATCTCATGACTGGTATCTTTATAAGGGAAAGGAGAGGGAGATAAGGTACAGTGACTCAGAGACATGGGGAGAAGACAGCGTGTAATGGCAGAGGCAGTGATTGGAATGATGTGTGCGGACACTAGAGGCTGGAAGAGGCAAGGAAGGATTCTTCCCTGCAGCCTTGAGAGGGAGCATGGCCCTGCCAATACCTTTATTTCAAAATTACAGCTTCCAGAACTGTGAGAATAAATTTCTGCTGTTTTAATCCAGGAAGCTTGTAGTAAATTGTTATGGGAGCTCTTCTGCTGTGTTTGCATGAATGCAGTAGCTTCCCTCACTAGACTCTGTTTCCTCCTATGTTCTTCTGTATATTCCCAACACAGCAGCTAGATGATCCTTTCTGAAGCCTAAGTAAGATCATGTCTCTGTTCAAAACCATCCAATGGCTTCTTATCTCAGAGCAAAACCCACCATTCTTGCAGTGGTCTTGGAAATTCTACAGCATCTGATACTTCGTTCTGGTCCTCCTCCTTCACTCTGTTTCAGACACCTGGCTTCCTGCCTCCTTGTTTCAAATACCCAGCTGCTTTGCCTCAGGTCATTTGCACTTACCTTTCCTTTGGTTCAAAGGTGACATTCTTTTTTTTTTTTTTTAATTTTTTTTTCATTTATTTATGATAGTCACACAGAGAGAGAGAGAGGCAGAGACACAGGCAGAGGGAGAAGCAGGCTCCATGCACCGGGAGCCTGATGTGGGATTCGATCCTGGGTCTCCAGGATCGCGCCCTGGGCCAAAGGCAGGCGCCAAACCGCTGCGCCACCCAGGGATCCCTCAAAGGTGACATTCTAATATTTAACCACATGCCCAGGCATGGAGCAGTTAGGAAGAATGCTGGCCCAAGGGCTAGAGCTGAGTCCAGGAGGGATCGCTGCTGTATGAGGAGTTCATCCCTTAGTTGTCTACTGCCTGGAATGATGGTTATACCAAACAATACAGACATATTTCAGTATTTTAGCAACATGTTTGACCTTAAACACCTTCCTGGATGAACATCAGATTTGACTCTACCCTATTTTCTCCTTTTCTGGACGCCCACAGAGTTTAACCTTTTCAGATCTTTGCTCTAATGACAACTTCTCAATGAGTCCCACTCCAACCACCCTGTTTTAAGTTGTACCCTTATACTCCTTATCTAGCTCCTCTATTTCTATAGCTCCTTCTATTTCTCTATGGAAATTATTACCATCACATACACATATATATTGCTTATTTATCTTATTTATTGTCTATTTTGTGCACTAGAATGTAAACTACATGGAGGCAGAGTTTGTTTTGTTTGCTCTGCTCTGCTTTGCTTTTGTTTTCTTTTATCCCTTGCAGTGTTCCCAGCATCTAGAACAGTACCTGGCAAATTGTAGACACTCAGTGAAAATCTCTTAAGCAAATGAATGAATGGTTTCAAATGGCTAATAGTATGGCTATACGTGCATCTGTGGAAACAGTCAGGGTCCTGAGCAGTCTGCATGTATAGGAACTGCTGTGTTCAGTACTCTCATCTGGAGTGTTGGAACCCAAGCCATAGGAAGATGCTCCCCCAGCTCTCCCCTGCTGTCTTCCCCACTCCAGAGAGCTGATTGAGCACAGTAGACCCAGGATGGGCCTTCTACAGCAACTCTTCATTTTTATAATTGTGATGAAAATGGCTTTGGGACACAGTCCCAGCATCTTTCTTCATGGCAAGACAGTTTTATTTCTATTTTGTCAGGTAAAGTATCATTAACAATTTGCCTTGTTTTGACAGCATGGGGCTATAATTAGTTTCTGCAGGAAAATGCACCAATTAACACAGTTCTTGCTTCTTGGCACGAATCTAAATGGAGCCTGGAGGAAGCTAACTGAGAAAATGTAAAAAGAGTTTCATTGACAGTAACAAGAAATCTACCTGCCGTGGATTAAGAATGCTATGTCATAGCTTAGTTACCTCTTTCTTCAAGGAAGGGTGTCCCCTCCCTGAGTCAGCTCCCCAAGGTATTTTCATTATGTCCATCCCATCTGTGATCTCTCCCTCCTCTGAAATTCCTTCCTATTTATATTACCACTCCTAACACTCAGAAATAAGTGCTAGTCTTGTTATCTTTGGTATGTTGTCCAGAAATGTCAAAAAGAATTTGGAATTCTGTGCAGTAGATAAAAGATAGATAGATAGAGAGATGAGGAGATAAAGATATAAAGAAAAGGATATAGGGAAAGATCGCTAGGATATTTTGAAGAGCAATCTATGTGATACCTTTTGTGCTATACAAATGGAAAAACAAGGATATATATTTATATTTGCTTATCTTGGATAAAGTGGCATTGGAAGGTAACAAGAAACTGCTGACACGTTGTGTTTTGGCGACAGGCAGACAGGAAGGTAACAAGAAACTATTAATGAAATGGTTATTTGTGTCAGTAAGAGAGAACAAGGGGAATGGGGATGGTATAGGAATGGGGTTCCCCGTGTATACTTGTTTATATCATTCTGATATCTGGAGTCGATATGTATGTCACCTATTCAGTGTTTTGGCTTCTGTTTTGCGAAGGACCATGGTGCTATAGATATGCACGACATAATACAATGCTGATGACAGCAAGTGCTCAATAAGTGAGGTTGATGGCATGTGGAAGAGTATGGTACATGTGTCAAACCCAGACTGACTGCCCTATGTTCATGTGAGCATGCTTCCACAAAAAGAAGAATTTTGTTTGTTGAGATGATCTCTTCTCAGCTTTCTCTCATGCTGAAACTTTCTTTCATTTCAGTTCTATAGAATTACAGAAAAGTATAAAACATTATATTACATTCTTCCTCCTCTAATAATAATTAGCAGGTATACAGTGCTTCACAGTTTACATGCCCTTTTGTAAAAGTGGACAGTTGCATGTGAAGCTCATACTTTCATTCCTGTAGTCTAAGCAGTGGAATGTCATAGATGATCTAGGCCAGCCTTAGAGGAAATGTGCAACAAAGCATAACTGATTAAAAGGATGGATTCTGAATCAGAAAGACCCCGATTAGAATCCCAGAGTCACTACATGTTTACTGTGTGAGCTTGGACAGGTTACTTACATTTTATGAACATTTGTATACCCATCTATAAATTAGGCATAATGATTCCTACCTATCCTTTAAATAAATAGCATTGTCTCTCATGTGTGTGAGTCCCCACTAACTTTCAGAACTACATGATGATGATGATGGTGATGATGATGATGATGATGATGACGATAATGATGATGATAATGATATATTCATTTCCATTGCATCTGGAAGGTTTACATCCCCTTGCCACCCCAAATATCTTTTGCCCCTTGGCACAATGGTCATTAGGATATTAAGGATACATTGCTTTGGGTCAAGTATACACTCTTCTTATGTGTTCTCATTAGCAATGTAAATTTACTTAATTTAGCTTAACTTTCATAGTTTTTTCCAAGATGAGTAACTAAGAACAGGTAACAAGTAGAGTGGAAGTGGGGGGCAGTCAGGAAGAATAATTTCAGAGCATGAACTTCTCCTCCCCAGGAGTAGCAGACCAAGGAGACAGAGCTGTGGGAATGAAGGGAATCTATGCAGTCAGGAAATCAGACAAATGGGAAGCATTGAAAGTAGCCAAGAAAGCTAAAAAGAGGGCTAGAGGGAGTGAGAGAGTCACTCTCCAGACCTGCTGGGCTCCTCCACAGGCACGATACTGTGAACTTGTCAGCTCAGACCCTTGGCTTATACATCTACCTATTGGAGTATATTCTCAGCTTGGGTCCTGCCCATGGACCAAGTGGATGTTCCAGTGAGACTGTGTACCACATGGCTCCCTTCCCCCTCATAAATTACATTCAGGCTTGGACATAAGTGTGATGTAGCAGATCAGTCCAGTTGGTTTGGTAAGACAGATTGGGGCAAAATGAGATTAAAGGCAGAAACAAGTATTGGAAAGTGATGTCCTAATCCAAGAGTGAAGTGAGGAGACCAAGTAGAAGAGGATATCTTTGCCTTTTCCTTGAGGATTATGCACATCTGGGGCCATGTTTCTGCATGACCACCAAGTCTGCATCCCAATAGTGATTCACTTTTGTCATCATCTTAAGAATTTCCGCATAAGAGTCAGCTTGGTCTAGAAGTTGTTTCATTTTAGTATTTAGGATTGAAGACTGTATCCACACTTTCCCACAGTTAATTCAGTTATGGTCCCATTAGACAAGCAAGTGTCTCCTTTCCTAAGCCAGCAGGTGTCAGTATTGATCAATTGGAAATAAATATGGTAGACTCCATGGTAGGTGTAGACCAACCTGTGATTAGGAAAAAAGTTGAGTTTGGCATTTCAGGTTAAAGAGCTACTGCTTATGATCTGTTGGCTTCCTGACTGCTGAGTTCTCAAAAGGATGCATGTTGTGTCAACACCGACTCTCTGTAAGTGGAAGGCAAGGTCTTCATGGAAAATGGTCCTGATGGTTCCACTTTCTAGTTCCAAAGCTCTGAGAGTTACTTTATTGTCTTATTTTCTATATTCTTTCTTTCTCTTTCTAGCTAATTGTAGCCAGTTCCTCATAGGCCATTAAATGCATCTTACATGGTAGATTTTAGCTCCAGAATGGCATCTCTTCTTCAGTTTATTCCTCAGATATTAAACTTAATTTGAGAGAAATCTATGCCAGAAATAATCAGGTAAATAAATCATGTAGTATGCTTCAAAATCAAAATGTAAACTTGAGGAGAGATGTTTTTGACTATGCATCATTCAAGGCACTGTTCTCTCCTCTAACATGAAACTCAATTAAGACAGTTTGGTAAATGTTTCCAGGCATATTCCTTTCCTCCATAAATATATACTGAATTATTTATGTGCAAATTTCTAGGCTTCCTCTTGAAGCCTACTCCAACCTCTTTCCTCTGGAGAATCAATTATCTAATACGATTCCTTCATCTTTAACATTTATTTTCTCTCAATATTTCTCGTTTAGTTTGTTATATGTGCATTTTTGTACTGCTGGACTGTGACTTCTAGATTTTTTAAGAAAGACACAGATATTAGATGTTATCTACCCATACCTCCTTCATTTCACGTGTATGTTATGACAATAGCTAGCATTAGTTAATTCACTTTTGTAATTGAAACACATAGAGTAATGCCCTACATACAAGAGGTACTCAATAAATATTTGAATGGCAGGCATTTCAGTTACATTAAAAAAAAATCCCCTTCTGTACCCACTTAGTGGGAAGCTCATAGTCTGCTAGAGGACATAAAATACCTTGTAGTAAGTCCTATAGAAATGGTACACATAATGTACATTGGAAATTCAGAAAGAAAATGGCTCTGAGTGGCTGGTCATAGAAGGTTTGTGTGAAAAGTGGCTTATAATTTAGAGATATACATGTAGAAAAGAAAGAGGAGAAAAGAGGGAGATAAAGATATTTGAGATAAAGCAGACAGCAGATAGATATTTGGCCTAGGGACAGGGGATCCCAAATATGTATGTTGTTCAGTTAAATGGAAACTTGACTCAATTTTCTAAAAAGTATGAAATATGATAAGAAAAATAATTTAGGTCTTGAACACATTACATTTTATGAGGCTAGTAGGGAATTATTGAGTTTTGATCGAGCAAATCACATCAGAGAAGATGATGATATTCCATGTTTTAAGAAGGTGCAATGTTATAATTTAATATTTTAAATTGCACTGTATTATCACTTTTGAAATTCTTCTGGTGCTTCGAGTAACTTAACTTCTTTGGATAATCCTTGATAATTTCCTATGTGACAAACTTTTCTTTTAAATCCATGCATTCCCAAAATTGAGGCAACAAGAATTTCAGATAGAAGGGAGAGCAAGTGCAAAAGCCTTACATGTGCTTGAGAAAGAGGTAAAAAAAGAAGCTATTGATAGGAATTGGAGACTTACACTTGAAAATGGGAAGAAAGTAGGAAGTACGGAAATGGTTTTCTAAGGGGGACTAGCAGTCTGGCCAAGAGGCCAGCCCGGCACCTGGAGTTTGGGGAGGGAGCATCTGATTGTCTGGGCTCTGGTCAACTCTCAGTCTCCTGGGTGAGCCAGAGGAATGAGAGGAAAAAAATCTATGAGAGAGGGCTTCCAGGGCCTCTTGGGAGCTTCTTGTGTTGTTGACATGCCTGCATTTTTTTTTTTATTTTACCAGAACAGTGCCCAGTGAGAAAAGTTAAAACCCTGGTGAAACTAAGGCATTGTGAGGAAGAGGGACGAGCCGCTGAGTAGCCTGACAGGAACAAATACCACTTCAAGGGGAGAAACATTGCTTTCAGCAACAAGAAAATAGCTAGTGGAACGTGGCTAGTAGAGAGGAGTGGAGTTGAATGTATTTGGGCCTTTCTTTCTTTCTTTCTTTCTTTCTTTCTTTCTTTCTTTCTTTCTTCCTTCCTTCCTTCCTTTCTTTCTTTCTTTCTTTCTGATGATGATGATGATGATGATATTACTCAAGAACCACATAAAAAGATTTTTGACTCCCCTGCTTGTCAGGACTCTCTCATCCCAGTGTATTCAAATTTCCATTGAGAGAGATATAAAGTGTGTGTTCTGAACTCATAGACATTTGAAGAGTGAAGATAAAAATTTTTAAGATCAGAGAGGCTTTGAATAACTGGAGCTTAGAAGCAATTCATAAACACTGACAATAGTGTGAGAATATTATAAAATCATAAACCTTGGATGAATTGTGTGGAATGCCTATCCAGAAGACAGCAAGATGATATGCCATAAAAACCTGAGAACCGGACCATGTCAGCTGTTTTCTGTTGCACTGCTCACATGTGGAATGCCCAGGATTTATAGGTGTGGTGAATGAACCCTGATCAGATATATTGTAGAACTTTTCTCACCTCCTTTTCAGGGTTCTGTCACTCAGTCCAAGGCTGCTTATAACATTACCTAAACATTCATGCCTCAATTATTGCCATGCTTTTACTCACATGATTTTTCTCTACCTGTCAAAAACCTCATCTTGCCCAAATGTCAGCTTTCCTGTGAATGATTCTATAATTGATCCCATCAGCTAGAAGCTATTTGTCCCCCTAAAAGCCCATAGAATTACAAATGCCTCTGTCATAAAGTCCTCACTATATTTTTGCTCATTTTCTAGCCAACTTTTTAACCCTCATTTTTCTTAAGAATGAATAGTAATCATTAGGAACAGACTAATTGAAATCTATACTTATGAGAAATTTACACATTTTGTTAACTCTGGAAATGCACATTTCTAAAATAGATCAAATTTACCTCAGTAAACAGATGAGTCATTATCTCAGTCTGAAGCATCTGCATTTCGACCCATGATGACCTTATAATTTTGTATAAGAACCATGAAATTGCATTGAGTTAAGTACCCATTGTGGCTTCCTCAAAGCAAAGTGATATTCATTTTTGTATGTAATGAGTGAAAACTGCTGGCATTTTTTAAATGACATTTTATTTTTTCTACCTTTATAAAAATACACATGGATTCCAGGCTACAGCTTTTTGGGGTTAGGGACTGTGTCTGTATTAGTACCATCCAACACTTACACAGTACCTGCATGTAGCAGTGAACAGTGACTCATCTCAGAAATGATGAATAAATAATCCCTTAAGTCTAGGAGGAGGACTTCGCATTTATTGTAGAATAACCAGTACTTTCAGCTGTGTCTCAGTGTGGAATTAGGTCTAGTAGAAGATCCATTAGCAGATTAAGGGTATTGGAGAATTTGTTGTACTAGAATAATGGCTCAACCTTGTCTAAGGAGACTGAATTTTTTTCTGGCATGTCTTTCTGAGGAAGTCTTTCAGAACTATTGGGTTCATTTTTAAGGAAAGCCTTAGCAGTGAGTAGTAGTAGTTGGCCAATCCAGCATGCCATTCACCTTGTTGAATCTTAGAATCACTCTCACCTATATTATTAGAATGGTAGACAGCATAAGTATAAGAGACTTGTGGAGTTATTAGCTCAGTTGACTTTGTTGAGCTATCAGATTAGAAAGGGGATTTTAGGATGAGAGCCAGAAGAAATTGCTAGTATACAAAACCACTTTATAGGACCTGGTCCTTCAAAAATTTCAATTCTCTCTAGTGTGACTTTTGAGAGGGGCAGCCAGTAACAGAGAGACCACCAGGACAAAGACCCCAGGCTCAGATTTCCCTCTGTTTTTATGAGCAACAACTATAGAAGAATAGCATATTTATAGCTAGTTGGTTAAAGTTTTGGAGTCAGACCTTGGTTTGAATCTTGCCTCTGCCATAACTTACCTTGAAATAGGAATGTCTTTATAATATATGAGTGACAGTAAATTCTTCACTGTGTTGTCATAAAATTTAAATGAAATAAATCATATAAAATGTTTAGTGTTATGCTTGAAAGATGTTTAGTAAGTGTTAGCTGTTGAAGTTGTACTGCTACTAGCACTCTGTTATTATTCCATAGTCATGGAAAACAACCTGTATAGTACATTCAGGTGCTCAACATTTTTTACTTTATGGAAACTTCCATACATGGATCCCCTTCCTTCCTTCCTTCCTTCCTTCCTTCCTTCCTTCCTTCCTTCCTTCCTTCCTTCCATATTTATATTGAATAGCTGGCCAAGACCTACACCAGATGCTAGTGATGCAATGATAAACTTAATATCTGTTTCTGAGGAGGACATCAATGAGTAGAGAAGACAGGTACATCAATTCGTTATTATAATGCATTGTGATGACAACAGTAGTGTGCGCCCAGTGTATAAAGTAGGATGAAAAGAAACAATGAGTAACTCCAATAGAGAGAGAATGGCCATAGGTCAAAATGAATGATCGTTTACCAGGAAGAATGAATGATGAGGAAGACCATTTTAACAGAGGGTGGGAAAAACCCAGGCATAATGGTGTTAGGGGTTTGTTACAAAAATGTAACACAGTGAATTCAAAGGACTATTGGGACAACAGGCTGGGACCCTGGCACAGAGAACTGAGTGTGAAGTTTGTAATTTAGGGAAAAGACATGGATTGCTACATGTCAGAATAATCCCTCTGGTGGAAGTGGGGAGAAGGGACTATTGAATTCCACATACTTCTTTTTAACAGTTGTCTCCTCATTTGGTTGGCTATGGTCATGTCACACACCACTCCTGAACCAGTCACTGCAAGGGGAATGGAAAGGCTGTTATTGGCTTAGACTAATCAAAATTCACCCAGTGTCCCCTGAAGCACGTGGTCACTCACCACATGAAGAAAGATGGAATTTTCTCAGCAAGAAAGGAGGCCAGAAACAGCTGTTGGATGCATTGTGTTGTCTGTCACAGAAGTCAGATAAGTTTAGTGATCAAGTGCATGTTAGGGCCGAGGAGCGAGAGATGTCTCTTAGGCTCTGGTTTAGGCCTCTCAAATAACTCTAATAATTAGCTATTTGATGTTGTTCAGTAGGCTCAGATTCAGAAAAGGGACTGTATTAGAGCACGTTCATCGAGTCCCAAGAGGGTAAAGAAAGGCCTTGAAATGTGAATTTATCTTAACTGCTCTGTGGAGTCAGGTCTGTTTTGAATGAAAGCTGAATATTCACTAAATTGTTGCCTCAAATTGAGCACATTTGGGAACAATATGTGCATATCCAATGGTTTGATCCCATTTGTCAATAAGGTAAACATAATTATGAATGCCAACATTAATACAAAATAAAATATTCTGCTTGGAAAGAAATTCTTTTTAAGGCAGAACAAATTGGAGTTTTCTTCTATATAAAGTCCTTCAATAAATGTTCCACATGTTATTTCCTCCTTGTAGATTCACTAAAAGGTCTTAAACTTGATAGTTTATTTACCATGACCATGGATCCAGAGTTCTATTTCCAAAGCAGTCAATCTTTGCATTCTCATCAGAGCCACTGAAAAAAATGAGCTGCAATAAGGGTGTATTAGGTCTCTCCCTACAGTGGGAGGCCTGTCTATTTCTAGAAATACGTTGCTATGTTACAAATGCACATACTATAGGCAGGAAGATAGTGATGTGAAATTAGTCTATACAAAGCAAATAATGGGAAATGATAAATCAGAGTTCTCAAAGCATCAGTCTTTGTTCACCATTTCCTTCTCTTCCTCTTCAAATAAGTATAATTTTTCTCCCTTTATACTTTTTTCCTTTTCTTTTTTTTTCAGAGAAAACATACTCAGTGTTCCTCAGTAATTTGACACAAAGAGAACCTAGATGATAGATTGAATTTCAGTTCATAAGCCTTCCTATCCTGCAAATTTTCTACCACATTTCACATAAGATAAATAAAAATAAAGATTATCTCCAGCAACATGTTCATTTCTGTGCGGTGCGAGTAGTACAAGGGACATTCTGAATATTGATTCATGTTGGAGACAAACTCCAATTAGTGTGAACAGCATGGAGACATTTGACACTAATTTACAACAAGGGTGTTAAACCTTAGGGGAAACACTGAGCCCCGTAGGGTAAGATTTCACAGTGACAGCACAAGGGATGTGTTCGCCATGGTTCTGAAGCAGAGAAAAAGAGACTGGACTCTGCTGTACGTCTGACATAGTAAAAAGGTTATAATTTTATAATTTTCAAATTACATAGCATTATAATCTACTTTGTAGAGTATCAGGTAATCTTCCCAAAATATATTCAACGGGGCATTTCTATTTATAGGCATAAAGGCTCTTCCATCCCTCCACAGACATTTTCTAGCTACCTGTGGTGCACACTTTTATCCCAGCAGCAGAGAACTCCATATCTACAGCAACAGCCTGTGGTTGGTCTTCCTGGTCACCTTCTGTCTATCAATCCGAATCCACTCTGTTCATTGTTATTTTAGGGCAGTTCTAATAGTATAACTCAGATGCTTTGTTCCTTAGTGACGTCGGTCACCTGCCTGATAAATTTCATGCTTCTCAGCCTTACATTCACAGTCCTGTGATGTAGAGCCATATATGCTGTTATTTTACTTTTATCATATGCATTAATGCTATCACTTGAAGAAGGGGTTCATTAGCCTACCCAAATGCCTGCTTCTTTGGGGATACCCTATAAATAGAGGACCATTTTTCTTCTTTGGCTACATGTATAGTCTTCCTGCCTCTGTGTTTCTTCTTTCTTCTGCAAAGAAGAAACTCCCATTTCACTCTATCTCAAATCTTAAGTCTAAAGACTTATGGAATCTCTGCTCTCAGATATAACCCTTCCTATGTCTTACTTCCCTAACAATAGCTTATAGAGTTTCCTTATTCATGAATTTCTTACTGATGTCCATCTTTATGTGACATTTATGGTTGATATTTTGAGCAGAGAAGAACATAGAACATTGAAAACTCACTGAGTCTTGAAGGTAAAAATGGTTCCATGTCACTCTTTTGTTCATGTGATAACTGACAGAAACTGTAGAATTCCAACAGATCTGCCTGCACATAGGAGCTCACTGACCACACTGCTTTTATTCTTTTTATTTTTAAAGAGATTTTATTTGTTTATTTGAGAGAGAGAGAGAGAGAGATAGCAGAGCAGGGCGGAGGGGGGGTGGATAGAGGGAGAAGCAGACTCCCCGCTGAGCAGGGAGCCTGATGTGGGGCTCAACCCCAGGACCCTGGGATCACAGCCTGATCCGAAGGCAGACGCTTTACTGACTGACCCACCCAGGGGTTCCTCACTGACCGCACTGACTGCCTTTGGAAGAGAAATATGATGGAGAGGTTCAGAGTTTGGTCTCTGGAATCATATAGACATGGGTTAAACCTGGCTCTGTCACTTACTGTTTATAAGATTTGGGGCAAGTTTTTTGTTGTTGTTGTTGTTGTTGTTTTTAATATTGATTGATTGATTGATTTGAGAGAGAGACTGTGTGTGCTCATGAGCTGGCAGAGGAGAGAGAGGGAATTTCAAGAAGACGCCACACTGAGTGCAGAGCCTGTTTGGGCTCAATCCAATGACCTTGAGATCATGACCTGAGCTGAAATCAAGAGTCAATTGCTCAACTGACTGAGCCACCCAGGCGCCCCTCTAGCAAGGTTTGTATGCATTATCAACTTCTATATTTTCATAAAGGACTGGGAATTGAAATTATGTGGTTGTTATAAGATGGCAATGTGATTGGTGAAGACATACCAACTAAAACACTCAAAACATGTAAACTCTTCACAGAAAGAGAAATAGAAAATCATGGACATGTTACATAATGACATGAGACTGTAGGCTTCTGATTGGATATATTGATTTCTCAGGTCTTTAGATCTCCACAGGTCATAACGATTGTCAAAGGTTCTACCCCTCTCCCCTCCCCCAGTGAGAGGATTCTGGAAAATATGAGCTTGCTCTTATCATTTTCATAAGAATTTATATATCTTCTCACTTGACTCTTCTACCCTGGTTGCATCTGCCTGCCTGCTAGTTATATAGCATGAATACTAAACAATATCAAGCCATTCCAAAGTGTTTATTGTGATATGAAGTTGGTCATTTTCCCTTGGATATTCGAGTTCTCTTCCCGTTCTAATATTCCCTATTTCATTTGGTAGGTGAAAGGACTAAGTGAGGTACTTACAAATGTGTCAGATGCAGGCAAAGTGTTCATTAAATCGTAACTGGAATTAGGGGCACCTGGGTGGCTCAGTTGGTTAAGGATCTAACTCTTGATTTCAGCTCAGTTCATAATCTGAGGGTGCTGGGATCTCGCCCTGTGTTGAACTCCATGCTCAGCATAGAGTCTGCTTCAGAGTCTCTCTCTACCTCCTCCTTTGCCAACCCCACCCCGCCTCCACTCACAGGCTGTTTCTCTAAATAAATAAGTAAACAGAATCTAAAAAAGAACCATAGCTGGAATCATTATTTTAGCTTTTGCACATTATTTTTCCTTCAGTGGGGGGAATCCAGCGGAATAATGTAGAATAGGTTATATGAATCTTTTTATCAACTGGTACTACTTTTTCTTTCCCTCATGTCTTACTGTGACCAGTGGAGGCAATAGGAGGTAGAATGAGAGAAATAGTATTTTCCATATTAGAAAGGATATATTAACCAAGAGGAGTGCAGAGTCAGTGTCAGCCTCACTAAACTCTGGAATGAACATTCTTTTTGTTAAGGTAGAGCCAGAAAGCGGTGAAGAAAGACAATAAAAGGAGAAGCAGTTGTGATATTGTGATTTATAGTAAGAAATATGTATTTGTCTTCATCCCCATTTCTGGCACAGAGCTCCTAAAATTTGGAATTTCTTGTGTTGAGTGCCACAAAAGTGTCTTTTGTTATATTAATGAGGTGACTTTTGGACCACGCCTAAGGATGGGGGCTGTTGCAAAGAGAACCTGCCATGTGATTAGCAGGTTAGAACTTTCATTCCCACTCTCCTGACCTCTGGGAAGGGGAGAGGGGCTGGTGGTTGAACCAGTCGTCAATAGCCAGTGATTTAAGCAATCATGTCTATGTAATGAAGACACCCCTTGGGTTTCTATCCAAAAGAAAAGGACTGGGTTCAAAGAGCTTCTGGGTTGGTGAGCATGTAGAGGTTTGGGGAGAGTGGCATGCCAGAAAGCTTGGAAGCTCCATGCCCTTTCCTCATACCATCATGCCTTATAGGTCTCTGCCACCTGGCTGTCTCTGAGTTATACCCTTTGGTAATAAACTAATAACCTAGTGATGTAAAATGTTTCTCTGAGTTCTATGAGCTGTTCTGGAACCCAAGGAGGGAGCTGTGGGAACTCTGATTTATAGCCAGTCAGTTAGAATAGAGGTAATAACATGAATTTGTGACTGGTGTCTAAAGAAGAAGGGGATAGTTTTGTGGGATTTAGCTCTTAACCTGTGGGGTTTGCTACTATTCTCCAGGTAGATAGTGTTAATATTGAGTTCAATCATATGATATCCAGCTAGTTTCTGGGAATTGCTTGGTTACTTGGGAAAACCTTCCCCTACCCCACCCCCCACCCCATACAGACACATACACATTGAAATTGGTATCACAGCCCTTAACCAGTCATTTGAAATCTGTAGCTAATACTAAGAAAGAAAGAAAGAAAGAAAGAAAGAAAGAAAGAAAGAAAGAAAGAAAGAAAAGAAAGAAAAGAAATCTGTAAGTAAACTGGCTGGCTGGCTGTTGGAGAACTTGTGGAATTTAAGAAATAAAACAGATGAACATAGGAGAAGGGAAGGAAAAATAGAACAAGATAAAAACAGAGAGGGAGGTAAACCGTAAGAGATTGAACAATGAGGAATAAACTGAGGGTTGCTGGACGTGGGTGGGAGGAAGGGGTAACTGGGTGATGGGCATTAAGGAGGGCATGGGATGTAATGAGTCCTGGATATTATATAAGGCTGATGAATCACTAAATTCTTCCCCTAAAACTAATACTACACTATATGTTAACTAACTACAATTTAAATAAAATCTTGAAAGGAAAAAAACAAAACAAAAAATAAAATCTCATCAAGCAACATGTAGTTTTAGGCACTTCCTGTGTACTCAGTGTTTTCCTGAAGTTTTTGAAGGAATAAGAAGGAAAGTAGATGGTATGCTGCTACTTCTTTTTCAGTCTGACCTCTCACCACTGGGACACTCAAAGCTCAGCTTTTAGTCTTGTTTTCCTTCTTCTCTACCTCTACTCACAACTTTGGTGAGCTAATACAGTGTCATGGCTTTAAATACCAACCATATGCCAGTGATTCCCTAACATAATTCTCCATCTAGATATCTCCCCTGGACCCAATATTTACATGTCCAGCTGTCTGCTACAGATCTTCATTATGAGATCTAGAAGATCTCTTAAATCTGTCAACGAGTTTAGTCATAATTACATTCATCATCTCGCTGTCCCACCCACTGCCCCCACCCTCACTCCCCCCCACTCCCCCCCCCACCGGCATCCAGCCAGCCTCATCACTCACAACAAAAACCTATTCCACTGGCACCTCTCCCTCTTAGTAAATGGTAACTACATTCTTCTGGTTACTAGGACCAAAAACCTTGGAGTTGTCACTCTTCCTTCCAAACTCCCAAGATACTTTGTTAAAAATCCTATTGGATTTACCTTAAAAATGTGTCCAGAATCTGAGCATTTTTCATTAAGTCCACTAATCCCACCAAAGTCTGGATTCCTGGGTTACTGCCTCCGCCTCTTAACCAGTTTTCCTGTTGTCAGCCTTGTTTTCACCTCTGTGGTCTATTCTCAGTTCATGAGAGTGATGCTCTAAGGACATAAATCAGACCATGTCACCCCTCTCCCCAAAATCATGATGGCTTCCCATTCAGATAAAAAGCCAGAGTCCTTATAATGGCCTCTGGGACCCTACATGATCTGGTCCATTGCTTCTCTAATTCGTCTATAACTTCTCTACTCCTTCTTCATGCTGAGGCACTCCACTGACGTCGTTGCTGTTTTTTAAACATCAGTCCTTGCTCAGGCCTTTACCTCTACCCAGAGTGCTCTTTCCCTAGCTGTCCACCAGATGGCTACTCTTGTTTCCTTCACATTATTGCTCTACAAGTTACCTTCTCATTGAGACCAAGCCTGATCACCTGGTAATCTTAAAACTGGGACTCCACATGGTTAGTCTAATCAAAGAATTTTATTTAAAGAGACAGCTAACCTGCAGAGAAAAAAATAAAACTAATTCAATCTTTACTCAATATCTTCAATTTAAAAAAATCATCATCTTAGACATCAGCATTTTTTAGAGAATTTTCCTTTTTCTGTCCTCTCAGTCTCGATAACTCTCTCAAGCATGATGGCTATTCCAATTTCCCTCTCCACCTCATTTTGCCTTTCTCTCTGGAAAACAATCATATATATAATGTATATTACATATTCTCCCCACTCTCATGTGTACTCTCAACTGTTTCTATTTCCTTGATCTCTGCTCTTTAGTGTACGAAGCAGTTTAACCTCTCTGGAATCCACAGTTTTGTATTTTGTTCTGCCAATTTTTTTTGACATCCAATCTCCAAAGGAAACCCCTAGTCCTAACCTGCTGAGCAGAAATCTTCACTTTTGGAGAAGGAATATTACAAACATTCATAATTTATGAACCTACAGTCTATCCCTGTTGGATGGATGTCAAAGGACACAGACTGAGGAATTTTCATGGGTTATGTGAGAACTGAGCTGGACTTTGAGAGCTGGGTATAATGTCTATAGGCCAAAGGTAAGGGATTCAGATAAAGAAAAAATGCAAGCCTAAATATGAAGGGATGAACTAGAATCCCAACAAGGACAACATGATAAATGGAAAGGACAGGGAATCAGGTTGAGATATAATTGATATGGATGAACTAGAACTAAATGATCTGATTGTTAAAAGCTGGAGAATAGCTTCCAGTAGGGAAGACTGAAGGTGTTTGAGTCATGCTTTATTTGTAGTAGGAATATTATCCATACTGAGGCAGTGGTAAAGGGGTTACACTAATCATTTACAGAAGGTTTTATAAACCTGTTGCTTCCTCAGGCCTCTTGTGTTCAATGAATGGCAACCTCATAATTCTAGCTTCTTCTGTACAAAACCTTGAAGTCTTTCTTAAGTCTTATCTTTCTCTCATAATCTTTATGAAATTCATCAGAAATCCCATCTTCTTTACCTTCAAAATACATTAAGAATCCACTCATTGCTCGTACCTTCTCAACTTCTACCCGATCCAAGCTGTCATTGTCTCTCCCCTGGGATTACTGCTATGGACTTCTAGATGGTCTTCCTGGCCCATCCTTGCTCTTCTTCAGTTCATTCTCATCATTAATAGATAGACTTTATATTTAAATATAAGTCGGATCATTTATTTATCTGCTCACATCATTCCAGTGGCTTCCCACCAAGATCACATAAAAGTCTAAAATGCCCCCCATACTCTGGCTCTCAAACTGCATTTTCTTTCACTTTCTCATCACTCTACTCCAACCATACTAGCCTCCTTATCATTCCTTAAATATACTGAGTATGCTCCCCTCTCAGGGCCTTTGCACTTGGTATTTCCTAGGCCTGAAAAGTCCTTTCTCTTGTTCAAGAGTGCTTGTTCAACACATGGCACAATCTCCCCCTTCCTATATGCCTCCTCCAATCCAACAGAACCTGCTTAAGGAGGTCTTTCCTGACCATTTCATATAAAATAGCGTAGGAATGCTGGGTCTGCTACATGTCTCCCTCCCTCTTACCCTGCTTAATTTTTTTCCATGGTGCCTCCCACCATCTGTGGGAGATTACATATTAACTTGCTATGCTAGATTGTCTTTTATTCTTCCTGATTCACTCTACTCTTCTGCACTCACTCTGTGCCTTGGGAGGATCACCACTATGGACTGTGACACATAGGCATTCTGGCCTCTGGCTTTCTAGATTCCAGTTAGCTTCAGCCAGTGGTGGGCACTGGTGGGAGATGAGAGGAGGGCACAGTTTGAGTGTTAATTCCCTGTCTCCCTTCCTGCCATTCTGCTTTTTGGTAGTGTCTCTGTTTCTTTTCCCTAGGCCACAGCTCTCACTGGACAGTGTTCTCACTGCTCACAGCTATAGGCATCTCTTACTGGGTTCCTCTCTAGGGCTAGAGGAAGGGAACAGAGGCCTACAGAGGCCTAGAGAGGTAGGAACTCTCTGCTATTGCTAGAGCCCCAGGGTACTTCACCAGACCTTATTAGTTTCCCTTCATCTTGTAACACCTTTCTAATCAGCCCCCTCAGTAAGCTCTCTCTAATCAATTATCCTGCTAGACTGAGCCATCTGTTTCCTATGGAGATCTCAATTTACATGTTTATTGGTTATGTCTTCTGTTCATGTGTGTACTCATCGACATACAATAAATGCATAGTGACTTAAGAGTAGGGATTTTGTGACTAGAACAATACCTGATACTTAATAGGCAATTCATAAATTTGTTGATGGATAGATAATGAATAAATAATGTATTTCTTTTCTGCTTACAAGAAATTAATGAGATAGAAATTATTGTCTCTATTTTGTCGATAAGGAAATTGAGGTTCAAAGGGGCATGATCATGCAGCTAGTATAAGACAACTCTGACTGGAATCACTGTGTCATATTTGCATTGCTACCTTGCATTATTTTTTCATTAAATCACATAATACCTTTCCTATTGCTATTATATGAAAGGTTGTCAATTTTATTATCCTTATCCCATGGTATTGGATTATGTCACATAGTTTGTGAATTCTTCAGCTGCCACGGCAGTTAAGAAATAGCCACAAAGAAAGACCTTAGCTTTTAGCACAGTAGAAGGCATAATGACCTATCAACCAGCAAAAAGAAGATATTTTAAATCTAACACATATTAAATCCAAACCACATGTAAATGTTCTCGGCTGATAAGGCTGTTTCTCAAGCATACTATTAGAACTGCTTCAGCAAAGTTGCATTAAGTTTCCAGTCAGATGAGAGAATGAAATCTGGGCCAGAGGAATAGCTGATTCAGAGCCAGCTAACAGGAAGTGCTTTCAACCCCAGATGAGTTTGCTGATTTAAGACAGAGAGGATCCCATGTCCCACAATGGAAAGCAAAGGCTCTAGTCCTAGTTTTGTGCCAGTCTAGCTGACTCCAAATCCACGATCTGTGCTCCTCTGAAAATTGAACATTCCGCCTCTTTTTTCCTCTAAAACCTACCAAAAATACTTCTTTTTAGTCTTTTATCCTCCTTCGTAACAGCTAGCTTTTGAAGGTTTTGAGGAGAGATAATAAAGGTGCTAGTAGGTTAAGGTCTTTTGAGGGCAGCACATGGAGAAAGTCATAACAAACAAAGAAAAACCAAAATCTACTGTGGATATAATTTCCAAATGAAGATAACCAAAATATCCTTGTTATTAAAGGATCTTTTAGGTTCAGACTGCTCTTATAGGGCTTGAACATTCCAAATCCCTTAAAAAGGGACTTGTCCTCTCTCAGTGGTCCCATGGGAAGCAAAGGAATCATCATCCCAGCATCTTTTCCAACATAAAAAAAGCAGAGTAGAGGGAGGCTACTGCCAGTCGCTTGACCAACAAATGCCCATTGGGCATCTGTCATGCGTCAGGTGATTCAAAGGGTGCAGATGATTCAACGGGGAGCTAGACATGGATGGACCTTACCCTCACAGTGCTTAGACCCCACCAGGGAAAACAGAACCTGAAATAAATAAGTTACTTCTGAGTATACAAAGGGCAATGATGGAGAAGTGAAGAGTGTTGCTATACCTTATGAGAAGGGCAGCTCATTTGATAAGCAGAGGAAATATCCCTGAGAATGAGCCTGGGAGGATGACTAGATGTGGGAGGCTGGGGACTGTGCATATTGTACTTATAATTATAAACCCAGAACCAGCACAGGACCTGGAAGATACTCAGTTTGGGTTATCATTGCTGTGTCACAATCCACTCCAAATGTCAGTAGCCTAAAATCACAACTGTTTCGTTATTTTTCACAATTTGATGCGTTGGTGGGACTCCACTGGCCATTATCCTGCTCTACATGCCATTTGGCTTCACTTGTAGTCTACCAGAGGCTCAAATACCCAAGGTGGCTCACTCAGATCTCTGGTACCTTGGCAAGGGTAGCTAGAAGACATGGACTCAGCAGGGATGGCTGGGACAAGTGGGCCTCTCTGTCCCTGCAGTTCCAGGGACTCTTCTACTCCAAAAGTCCTCTCTGTGTGGTTTCCCCAGCAATGTGGCTGGACTTCTTAGGTGACAGCTAAGATATCTCAGAACTACAAAAATAGAAGCTGCCATGCATTTGTAAGGGACTCTGGAATAGAGACACTGTTGCTGCATCCTACTGGTAGAAGTGAGTCCTGTGCCAGTCTTGACTCAGTGAGGGAGAGGACCATATGGGGAGTATGACTGTCAGAGGTGTGGTTCATTGGAAAGGCATCATCTTCACAAACTACCTACTCTTCTAGGTGCTCAATAATTCAATAATTTTATTTTTAGTCATGGAATCAGGGTGAGAAATTAGTAGGAATCAGTCAATGTGGAGGGAGAGGCCTAAGCAGCATCTTTGATGATTAGAAGGCATGTGTACATAAGTCTTGTTGAAGGACCAGGGAGGGGTTCACTTCAGAGGAAGCCCAGAGAGAGGAGAGATAGGGATGAGGCCAGCGAGTGAGCTGGGAACAGGCTGAGCCTGAGCCTGACTCCCCCAAGCTTTTTAGTTATGTAAGCCAATCATTTCCCTTTCTCCCACTGCCAGTTTGAGCTGGTTTTCTATCTTTGAATCAAGAGGCCTGACTAATGGTAGGGAGGCAGCAAATCCTGCTGCCCAGGGAGGAAGGCCCTGAAGGTGACCTCACTGTTGAATGCAAAGCCATTTGGAAACAGCCTGTTCTGTACAAATGCAGAGCATTATGATTATCCCTGATGTGCAGGCTGTACACTCACCTTGAGTAGGATAGAATCTGCCCCTGACATCAAAAAGAAAAAGGTCTGTGGGTGGATGTTCCTAATGGCTTCAGAAAGCCCTTTCCACATGCATAATTAACAATGACAGCCAACCACTGCTCGGTATTCCTGCAGAAGCCAGTCAAGTATTTTAAAGGCTCTTCTCAGATCTCCACAATGTAAATTTGCTTGTGTTGGTTTTCACTAGCCACAATTCCTGCTTTCTGAATCCTCAACCCACACTGCCTTGAGGATTCCTATACTACAAGTTTGCTGAGCGAATTCAATAAGATAATTCATGTAAAATGCTCAGCATAGTACCTAGTCACAATCTAATAAAGCCCCGGGAAGCATAAGTTGCTTTTTTGTTGTTGCGGTTGTCTGATCTTATATATAGAATCCCAAGGGCTTTCATAAGTGTAGTTTTTTAAAAAAGTCCCTGCCTTTAGTCCCCTAAAAGACCAAAGAAAGGGAGAGCTAAATCAAATGGGAAGAAAGCTTGTCTAGGGTCCCCTTCCTTGGCCAAACTGAAACCCAGACATAACCATCATCTTAGGTATGAGGTCCTGGAGGACTTCAGAATGGAGATGTGTACATGTTATCCCTCTCTGACTCCTGTATTAAATCAAGGCTCATGTAAGGCTTGGGAAGCAGTGGTTGAGGTCCTCAGTGAGGGCTATAAGGCCCACTCCAGTGGCCTGACCCCTCATCTCTGAATGCACATATGTGTCTTGCTGCCTCCTGCCATATGGCCTCCACACCTGCCATCCTTCCTACACGCAGTAACTCACTTCCACCACATTCAGATCTCAGCTCAGCCTTTACTTCCACATTGAAGCATTTCCTAATCCCAGTCTAGGCCTGTTTGCATTCCTGCATGGTGTCCTATCACTTTAATTTTTGCCTTCAAACTTTGCATCACAGTTCATTTATGTGTGTCTATCAGTGCAGTTCTTGGATAATTAATGGATTCCTTCATCTTATTAAGTTTCATGAGAGCATGATCCAAAGAATTTGGTTTGTTTCTTTTCCTTTCTCTTAAGCACCCAGTACAGCACATGACACACAGTACATGCTCAGCAAATTCTGGTTGAGGAGTTGGAGAGAGAGAACGATGGATGCTATCCATTGGGATTAGGGACAGAACTCATCAGTTAATTCAATCAAGCCAGGCCATCCCTGAGAAATTATTGAGTTTCCAGAGAGGTAGGTAATAATTTATTCTAGGACACCAAGGGGGAATGGCTATGCTCCTTGTCTAACCCTTAAGTCAGTTGATTGTCCTTTGGGAATTGATTTCTTTTCAAATGTTTCTCTCCTTGAAAGATGGCCTTTCCCAGAGGAGTAGTTCTCACTTGCAAGAGACATACATATAGAGGCTAAGACTTTTTTCCTTTTGCCATAGGTTGCAAAACAAAGTCCAATGTACACTCCATACGACCTATATCTCCTTTCATTCTTTTTTTTTAAAAGATTTTACTTATTTATTCATGAGAGACACAGAGAAAGAGAGAGGGAGAGAGAAGCAGAGACATAGGCAGAGGGAGAAGCAGGCTCTCTGTGGGGACCTCGAAGCAGGACTTGATCCTGGACCCTAGGCTCATGCCCTGAGCCGAAGGCAGACACTCAACCACTGAGCCACCCAGGTGTCCCCCTATATCTCTTTTCTAAAGCTTTTTTCTAAAAGTCTAGAGAAAGAGGCAATATATAAAGATTAATAGACACTAGTTAAATATACCGGCTATCTAAAAGGGTCACTCATTTGTGGTTGTTTGTACTTAGCTGCCTACTTCAAGGTAGAGGCAATAAAGTATAATGATTTAAGGAATGCACTTCAGGGCAGGCGAGGCTGAGTCAAACCTAGGAGCTGGTACTTACTCTTTACAAACTTAGACAAATGAACTTACTCTCAATTTCCTCATTCAAAATGGAGAGATTTACTTCATTGCATTGTTAGTGGCTATGAAGCACTTGGTGCCAGACATACCGTAAAGGCTCAATTAGTGAAAGTTATATCATTGCTTTTATGTGGTTCTCTTTTTTTATACCATTGCCAAAGACTGGGGAAGGGTTTGTGAAGGGAAATAGAGTAGATTAATTTCCTTCTAGGCTAAAAGAGACATTTCCCTTCAATCCAAAGGGACTCTCCATGGACAAGCTGGAGTTGTTACTAGCTAAATTAACCAAAGTCTTTGCAGTCACCATATGTTGAGCCTTCCAATACAATCTTAACTCTACCTCTCTTGTTTTTCATACTTAGTGGAAAACTT
This sequence comes from Canis lupus dingo, assembly GCF_003254725.2. NCBI lineage: Eukaryota > Metazoa > Chordata > Mammalia > Carnivora > Canidae > Canis > Canis lupus. Next base: position 37,333,396 of record NC_064244.1, on the reverse strand, counting down.
CTTCTGTTCTATTAATGTCATGCTCTTTTACAGCCAACACTTTGGTAATTCTTCTTTTTATTGGAAGCAGCGTATTATTACAGAAGCCTCCTGGGTTGGAGTCATAAAAACCTGAGGTCAAATTCTAAGTCTGCCACTGGATATCTTTGTGAGCCAGTACACACTGCTTTCCCTCTCTGATTTTCAGTGTTCTATGGGGGATGGATAGAGTGACGAGAAATGAGGTAGATACGATGCCTGCCATAGAGTACAGAGGTGACTGGGCAGGAGGTGTTTGTGAGGACTTTGTGATTTGCCTTTACAGGTGCATTTTCCCATGACAATGCAACCTAAGGAGGAACGATATGCATGAAGTGCTAGGCCAAAACTTGTCTTATTCTCCTTTTGCCAATGATTTGAGGTGTGTATGTGTGACTAGAAAAGCTCTACAACTTCTTTGAGTTTCTGTTACTCTCATGTATAACAGGAATGATTCTTTTAATAAATATCTTATTGAGACTAATTTTTCTCTCATCTCTCACTTCAAAATGGTCAGGACAAGGAAGAGGTGATGGTTATTATAAAGTCATTCAAGTATCAGAGGAGCTCTCTCTTCTTTAACATCCAGGTATCAGGCTCTGTAAAATTCCTCTGCATGCTTATGGCCTAGCCTCCAAAGGTGCTCACCCACCTTCCATCATCCATTGATCAATCAAAGAATTCACTGCCAAGTTCCCACTTAGAACTATGTGCCATACACCATGGTAGAAATGGGGACAATGAGAGGGAAGATACAGGTTAATAGGGAATAGCTGAGGAAACAGATGATCACAGCATAGGATTGCAATGGAGAATGGTAGAGGTTGTGATAGGAGAGAGTCACAAGGGAGGGGAAGGAAACCATGAAATTAAGTGCATGAAGGTAGAAGACATTAGATCTTGAGCCTAGACTCAAAAGATAAGAAGAGGAAGGAGATGTATAATGCTGAGGCAAGATAGACCACAATAAATAGGTGGCACAGTAGTAATTTTGCAAAGCTTAGATGTAAGGTAGCAAAGGCACAATCACCCTTTCTGAGGAATATTCCTAGTAGTTGCCACTTTTTGAAGCATTCCAGGAGGAACCAGGTCTACAGACCAAGGGTGAGAGTAGGTTTTGTTTTGATCTCACTAGCTTACTCATTCAGAGCAAACCAAGTTAGACTATTTAGAAAAGCCAAGTGGAAAACTTTAGTGATTTGGTGATTTTATTGGTTGAGATACAAATTTAGTTACATATTTGGAACACAAAATGACTGAACACAAAATGACTGATGTCCAAAATGCATGAAACTATCCTCCAGGAAGTGTCCCTCAATGGGACATTTTTCTTCAACTTTAGGCATAAGCCTAGAAATATTGTGAGATCAGTAATTATTTGCTATTTGGTTCCTTTCAGTGGGCAGAAGTACAAACAGTGAAAACTCTGGACTATTATAGTTTTTCCAAAAAATGTAAAAAATAAAGCCCAACTTATTTCCCAATATCCACAACTTAGTTTCAAGATCCAGGGGACAAAATGTTCTGATGACAATTCCTGAGAGAGCTCCGTGTGGGCCACACATTAAAATGCTTCATTAAATCATCAAAAGTAAGTGACCTTTTAGAAGGAAAGAATATCTTGTACAGGAGGCAGAGATTTTGTGATCCCAAAGTCTCAAATTAGTCAAAGACCATAATTCTGATAGTCACTAATACAAGTTAATGTGAATTTTATTCTAATGCCATTGTGATGATGTCATAAATATATCATGCAGGAGATGCTTAATTCTGTTTCTCAAAAAGTGGCCTTGTGGTCCCAACTCAACAAAATTAACAATTATTTATTTAGTCCTTTGCTGATACTATACCAGGAACATGAGATACATTAACAAATCCAAAAGACCAAACTCCTGCCCTCGTGGGGCCTCCATTCTAGTGGAGAGAGTTAAACAATAAAGAGCAGGCATAGCAAATAAGCAAACAATAGAGTTTTTAGAAACGGAGCATGAAAAGGGGATTAATAGTGTTAGAAGTATGGGGCAAGGGCTGTGGGTTTCGGTAGATTAACTGGGATGGGCTTTATTGAGTAGGTTGTGTTTGAACCTGGGAAATGACAGAGGTGCAGGTGTCTACAGGAAGAGCACTCTGGGGAGAAGGGACTGTCCTAAGACAGGAGCAGTATGCCTGAGATAGAGAGCAAGGTGGGAGTAGATGGAGATGATGTCAGGGAAGTAATGGCAGCATGGGGCAGCATTCAGGATTTTTAGACTTGTAGGTAAAATGAGATGCTGATGGTGGATTCTGAGCAAAGAATTGAGAGATCCGATATGTTACTCCATATGGCTCTGGTTTCTGAGTTGAGAATAGAATATGAAGGGCAAGATGGAATCAGGTGACCAGTGAAGATGCTGTTGCAGTGATATAGTAATCCGGTTGATGATTCAGCCAGGGTGATAGATAGTAATTGAAAATGATTGGACTCTAAGGATAGTTTTGAAATCTTATCAATGCTAATTAGTGATTGATTTAAATATGGGATATGAGGGACGCCAGGGTGGCTCAGCATTGAGCGTCTGCCTTCGGCTCAGGGTGTGATCCCAGGATCTGGGATCAAGTCCCACAAAGGGGCTCTCTGCAAGGAGCCTGCTTTTCCCTCTTCCTATGTCTCTGCCTCTCTTTCTCTCCCTGTGTCTCTCATGAATAAATAAATAAGCCTTAAAAGGGGGGGGGGGGGCGGCATATGAGGCATCAAGAATGAGTTCCATGGTTTTGTCCTGAAATGAGGAAACTGAGATGCCTTCAGTTAAGATGAGGAAGTCTGTGAGTAGAGAAGCTTGAAGAGAGGGAAGGGGTATATTAGTAGTTTAGTTTTGGACAGGTCAAGCTTGAGATATCCTTTAGATTTACAGTTGGAGATGTAGACCAGGCAGTTAGATATGTGAGTCTGGACTTCAGGAGAAAAGTTCAGCAAAGAGTTTAAATTTAGGGATCTTTGGCAGAAAGTTGGTACTGGTAGCCTTGAGATTGGAAGACATTACCATGAGAATGAGTATAGAGAAGGAAGAGGACAAAGGACTTTTATCATAATTTTATGTGTATTAGTTTTCTATTGCTACAGTAACAAATTACTACAAATTGAGTGGCTTGAAAAACACATATTTACTATCTTATAGTTTTATATGTCAGAAATCTTAAATGAATCTCATTGGGTGAAAATCAAGGTATTAGCCCTCTTGTGTTACTTTTTGAAGGCTGAAGGGGAAAATCTGTTTTGTTGTCTTTTCCAGCTCCCAGTGGCTGTCTGCAGTCCTTGGATTGTGGGCTCCTTCCAGCTTCAAAGCCAACAATGGCTGGTGGAGTCTTTGTTCTACTAATATCACTTTTACCCTGACTTTTCTGCTTCCTCTTTCACATTTAAGGACCCTGTGATTACATCAGGCCCATCTGGATAAGCCAGAATAATCTCCCCATTTTAAGATCCTTAATTTAGTCACATCTGCTATGTCCTTTTGCCATGGAAGGTCATATATTCACAAATTTTAGAAACAAAAATCTGGACCTCTTTCTTGTTGGTGAGGGAGCATTATTCTACTTACAACATTACAAGAGCCTATTAATAATGCAGAATCCTGGGCAGCCCGGTGACTCAGCAGTTTAGAGCCGTCTTCAGTCCAGGGTGAGATCCTGGAAACCCAGGATCGAGTCCCACGTTGGGCTCCTTGCATGGAGCCTGCTTCTCCCTCTGCCTGTGTCTCTGCCTCTCTCTCTCTCTCTCTCTCTCTCTCTCTCTGTCTCTCATGAATATATAAACAAAAATCTTAAAAAAAAAAAGCAGAATCCTGGGCTATACCCTAGATGTGCTGATTCAGAGTCCCTAGGGAATAGTGTCCAGGAATGTTTTATATCAAATTCCCTGGGAGATTCTTATGTACTCACTGGCTTGATGGTGAAAAAAGATGGTGATGGAAGGGGATAAGTGAGAATCTGGTCTCACTCCTCACTGAGATTATAGTCCCAGTAGATTAAGGTGACCTTCTGTGTCATCAGCCACCTCTCAAGGCCACCATGTCTGGTTATCCATGTTACATGGCAGTATGGGCAGTTCTCAGCCAAGGCCAGGCTACAGTTCAGAACCTTAGTAGTTATAGGACCAAGCTGGAATATGGCAGTACTTGTTGATTCCTCTCCCAATGAACCCAAAGGCACAGGTTGTAGAGAGCTGCTTTGTCAAGGTTAACTCACAAAGGAACAAGTTCTAACTGGCTTGAAGAGATGTGACATTCCATTGCAAACACTTGCTTTAGGAGCAAAGAAATGAGCACTTGAGTGAATATTTCTCTTCACAAACATTAGAGAAATTTCCAAGTCATGTAACATGATTCAAAAACTAAACTAAACCAAACTAAGATAAAAATAAAACAAGATAGGGGATCCCTGGGTGGCTCAGCAGTTTAGCACCTGCCTTTGGCCCAGGGCGTGATCCTAGAGTCCTGAGATTGAGTCTCAGGATTGAGTCCCACATCTGGCTCCTTGCATGGAGCCTGCTTCTCCCTCTGCCTGTGTCTCTGTCTCTCTCTCTGTATCTCTCATGAATAAACAAAAATATTTAAAAATAAAATAAAATAAAACAAGATAAAACTATTCATACCCAGCATAGGTGTGAATGATGAATAACCTTGAGGCAGGGATACTTAGATCTCCAAATTTCTGGATTTTTCTCTCAAACTGACCTCAAGAACTTTTTGCAAGTTTCAAGGCTTTCAAGTGAGAACTTTTCCTTAGAAGAATTCAAACATTAAAATGTGTTTTCTAAATTTTTACTATCCATGAGGTATAAGAATGCATTTTCTTTCTTTTTTTAAAGATTTTTATTTACTCGTTAGAAAGAGAGAGAGAGAAATCATGGAGGTGAGGAGGAGCAGAGGGAGAGGGAAAGGAAGGAGACTCCCAGTTGGTCAGGGAGCTCAATGCAGGGGCTCCATCCTAGGACCCTGGGATCATGATCTGAGCTGAAGGCAGATGCTTAACCAACTGAGCCACCCAGGCACCCCAAGAATGCATTTTCACATGAAAATTTCGATTCAGAAACACAGAGAACAAAGCATGAATATTTTTCTCAAATTCCTCCATCCCTGAAGGTAACTAATTACTGTCAGAAGTGTGGAGGACATCTTTCCTTATTCCTTTACACTCATTTACCTGCATCCGTACATATGTACACACAGCTACCTTTTATATAGATGAGATCATACTGGTTTTTTTCCTGTAATGATGTCTTAGAGATCTATTCATATCAGCACAAATAGTTTTCCTTTATTTTTTTAAACTATGGCATCATAGTTCCCTAGTTCCCATAAACCATAGTGATGAACGTTGAGGATCTTTCTTCCTCGTTAACTGTGTGACCTTAAGCATGCTACTTAACCTCTCTAGGCCTTAGTTCCCTCACTGTGAAATAGGAATAATAATTTTACATACCTCATAGCTTTAAGTATGGTTTAAGTAGGTAAAATCTATAAATCACTTAGAGCAGTGCCTGGCATACAGTAAGCCTTTAAATAATGTTGATTGTTATTAACGTTACAAAAAATGCCTAAGCAAACATCTTTATACGTATTTTTTTACATGTGTAATCTGTTTTGCAGAGTGGTTTCCTAGAAGTGAAGGGCTAATAATCATAGTGAATATACATTTAAAATTATCTTTGCTTTTCAAAAATTCTTCCCTACTTGATACTCCTATCAAGATTATGTGAGAGTACCCAATTCCCAGTGTCTTATCAAAAAAGCCATTAGGTCATTTGTGACTACTCAAGAATTTTGGAGACCTTTTCTATGTTTTGATAATTCTACATATTTGAATCCCTCCATTGTGAAGTAAAATTCAAAAACTACCTTTCCCAATTTCCTCTGTACTAAGAAACTGCCAGTTAGGGGCAATCACATGACACTTTGACCGGAAAAGAATTACAGGAGAGAAGTAGGCATAGGGCATCTTGCGTTGCTGGTGTTGAAAATAGCAGAGACAGTGTGATTCAAGGTCCAGGATGGTAGCAGCTCCCTCATTAGGATGGTTCTGAAGCTTGCTCTGAGAGCTATTCTGCAATACTTAGAGCCTGTTTCTCTTAATATTCCAAGCATTTAATAATTATTAATCATTTTTATTTCTGTTTAAATTAGCTACAGTAGATTCTGATGTCTGCAGTAAGAACTCTGATGGAGTCTCAAAAACCTTAACAGGTGGCATCTTTCAAATTTTTGCCAATCTCATGGGCGAAGTGTATTTCCTTATTACTCATATGTCTGAATCATGACTTCTTACATCCTTTCAGGGAGGTCAGATCTGATTGTGAGATTATAAATGCCATAGTTTTGCCTACAAATAAAGTGTCAAATCTATAATGCCTCCTCCCCTTCTTTTATCCTTCCTTTAATACACTGTTGTTATTAATAAAGTATTCTGAATAAGTAATTTTTTTCTGAATAAGTAATTTAAAGCTAAGGTGCTAATGATTAATTTGAATTTATAAATATTTTAACTTCCATCTTTATCACATTAAATAATTTCTATGCAAATACCTCTTTTTAACTATCGTATTCCGCAGTTAGTTTTCAGGGAGGTAGTTTTCATATAATCATTTATAGAGAACTCTAACACTTCTTTGTTTGTTATTCCTAACACGATGTTCTAATGAATGCTTCGGCATGGCATCATGTTATCCATCATTGAAAAACATGATTTACTAATCCTTTCTCTTTGTTACCTGGCTAAAATCTCTACCAACGTTATGGGTACCTACCAAGCATACAAAAAAATGAAGAACGTCAGTACGAAAATCAGGAAACACTGTCTAATGTTAAATGAGGCAAAAATCTGCCATTTTCAATGGTAAAATCAATCCATAACTTTTCATAAAACAAGAAGTAATCCTCTGAGATAGAATGGCATGCTGTTTTCCCCAGTCATATATGCAAATATTTTCAGAAAACCTAATCGAATCATTATTTACTACTTAGAATTATTATTTTAAATTTAATTTTTAGAAGAAAAGAAGAATAAATAAGTTAGTGTCTTAGCTTGAGTTATAACAAAATGCCACAGCCTGGGTAGCCTAAAATAACAGAAATTTATTTTTTCACATTTCTGGATGCTGGGAAATTCTAGATCTAGTTGCCAACAGATTCGTTTCTGGTAAAGGCCCTCTTCTTGGCTTGCAGATGACGGTCTTCTCACTGTGTCTTTAATTGACCAAAAGAAATTGAGAGAAAAGGGGAGAGAGGGAGAGAATGCTCTCTGGTCTCTTCCTCTTATAAGAAAGCAAATCCTGGGCAGCCCCGATGGCTCAGCGGTTTAGCGCTGCCTTCAGCCCAGGGCGTGATCCTGGAGACCCAGGATCGAGTCCCAAGTCAGGCTCCCTGCATGGAGCCTTCTTCTCCCTCTGCCTATGTTTCTGCCTCTCTCTTTCTCTGTCTCTGTCTCTCATGAATAAATAAAATAAAATAAAATAAAATAAAATAAAATAAAATAAAATAAAGCAAATCCCATGATGAGGGCCCCATGTTCATGAGTTTATCTAAACCTAGTACTTCCTCGAGGCCCCACCTCAAAAAAACAATCACAATGGGAGTTAGAGCTTCAACATATGAATTTGAGGGGGAGCACAAACATTTAGTCCATAGCAGCTAGATTCTAAGCTGCCAATCCTAAAAAATGTTTTGAATTTATCCTCAGCTAACCAAAATAATTTCAGTCCCTTAACTTCACTCTGCATTTATTTCAACAATGTATTAAATTAGAGCGTATTGGTAAATGCACTTCAGTAACAAATGTCTAATTTTTTATTCAACTTTCATATTTCCAAATGAAATAAATGATCTATTTACATGCATCAGTAGACCATCTGGTTCCATGCGAGTCCCCAACACAGAATCAACAATTGTCATCCATGTTTATTCATCATTCTTAACTCATTTTCTTACAAATAATGAAAATCTAGGACCTTTAGCAAACAAACAATCTTCATCATTAGTTTAAAACTTGATCTCTTTAACTATATAATAGAACATGACAAAAGAGCCTGGCAAAATATATACCTAACAAAATTAATTACTGGTTAACTCGATTGTGCCATTCCCATTTTATTGAGACTGATAAAAGCAGGGCAGAGTATGAATTTTAAAAAGCATTATGAAATTAGAAACAGTGGTCAGTATACCAGAGATGTGTGTTTGTCATTTAAGCAATTAAGTACAGTTTGCCAAGGGCATCCCTTTAATTCTTTCTTCTGAGTTATTTCTCTTCCCATCTTAGAATCCAGGGTCACTCTCAGCATTTGCATTCACCAGGATTTTTGAGCTCACATTTAAGCCACCAATATGCTGATGGGAAGGAAAACATACCAAAAACCCAGAACAGTAAGTAATTTAAACAATATAATTTTTACTTGTGCAGGAAAACAAAACCCCAATGCATTAAACAACATCGTAAGTTATCTTTTAGTAAAGACCAAGGTGAAAATTATTTGGTGGTTCTCTTAATGAACATGAGCCATGCAGTATTCAACGTTACGTCCGACTCAATTTTTACATCACACATCACTTTTCCTAACCACCAGGGCTGATTTGATTCTCCCTTCTAGACACCCCGCAACATTTTCCACTTCTTGGTATGATTGTTTGTAATTATGTGCTGTGTGATTATACAGTAAATGCCAAGAGGAACAGCGACTTCTCTTGTATTCTCAGCGGATAAATGGTTCTCAATAAATATTCATTAAATGAAAGAAAGGGGCAGACCCGGCAATTCTGTATAGAGCACTAATTTTACTCAAGGATTTGGGGGTGTTTTTAAATTAAAACATAAATTGTTTTAGTTCATATCATGATATGAAGTACAAAATTCATATCCGTTTTCAAGATAGAATTGAAAACTTCTTCCAATGAATGCTTGCTTTCCTCTGTCATTAATGCTATTTCAGAGGAAAATTTAATGATGTACTGATGTGGTGGGTTTGTGTGTGAGGCTCCAATGATCAGTAATTGAAGCCAACGAAATTCAGACATTTCATTATGAAAGGAGAAGTGACTTCTTCCTTTCCATGGAGAAAACAAGAAGCAGCAGAGTAATGAAGTGCAAAGTGTGCCTTAGCAAGTTATTTTAATGCCTCAGAGTTTCCAACTGTAAAATGAAAGAAAGCATTAGATTGGATGTTCTCCAAAGGCCCATGAATCTCAAAAATTCTGTCGTGCATAAACTCTTGGGTTTTTTTGGCTTACCATTATCCTTACTCCCACAAAGAGGAAAAAAGTAGGGTAAAAAGTCATGATATTTCTTTCTCCTTTCTTAAGCTAAGTGTTGCATTTGTCTTTTGAATGACACCTTTAAATGCTGTATAGTTGGGTTTCTTTCCCTTTTTATGAACTTGTAATCCCATTCATATGTCTAAAGGAGAAAGAACAGTAGATCAATATCAAACCACAGAAGTACATTTTTATGGATCAGCCACTCAGATATTATCAGCTGAGATGTTATATACTTCACCATCACAACCAGATGTAATGGAAAATATTGACTTCAAACACTACATGGAAAGAGGGAGGGAATTTTGTAACATCCCTCCTGCTATCTCATCTGTTCATTCCCTCTTTCTTTCTTTGGGCTTGAGATTTTATCTTCATATCAGAAAGTTTTGCAAGACAATGAATGTAGTAATTACTGCAACATTAATGCAATCTCTCAGGGGTGGTTAGATTAAACAGTTGCTATGCCTCTGTACCAAGCAAAGATTATCTGAATCCAAATAAAAGAGAACAAGTCAAAGTCAGTGTGGCGCCAAGTACTGATAAAAAATAAGTGGTTGATATTGCAAGCAAAGAAAACTAACATAAAACAACAATTATACTTTTTCGAGTCTGTGCATATTGCCTAGTGATTGCATGATTCAGTAAAGCTCTATGAAAAAGACCTGTTTTGTTCTATTATAACCAAATGCATTTGTCTTATAACCAAACACATTTAATATATGTCGGCTACAAATGGCTTTAAGGTATCAGCGCTGCTTATGTTGTGCTTTTTGTTAACACTAATAAAAATGCCTGCCGAAAGTTGCTTTTGTATACCCCATGCACAACCTAAAGGCTGGCGAAAGAAGGAATTAAAATCAGAACTCCTGAATTCAAAAATCAGACAACTTGAAGTGTTAGTAAGTCTATTAGAGACAGGAACTCTGGTGCATGGCTGGTGGGAGTGTAAAGCGGTACAATCACTTGGGAGAGCAATTTGGCAATTATCTAGCAGAGTTGAAAATGCAAACGCCTACAAGTCAGCAATTTCACTTCTAGGTATATACCCCAGAAAAACAGGTATGTGTACACAAGAAGCCATGTTTGTAATAGAAAAAACTGGGAGAGGGGAGCACTAAACATCATTGAAAAGGGATTACATAAACTCTGGTATAGTTAAAAAATGGGATATGATATGGCAGTTAACATAAAAGATTTATATATAGTAAAAAAAAATAAAGCAAAAAACAGAATGCACCATATATAACAGACCACTTTTATAAATTTGAAAATCACAAACAGTAATATAATATTTGGTTTCTGGCTAGTAAACTCTAAAATGATGGATTAGAAGGATAGCCACTAAATTCCAAAGAGAAGCTGTCTCTGGGGAGAGGGAGAAGGAGAGAGGGACATAGGACTGGGGAGGGATGCAAGATACTTCAGCTTTTTCTGCAATGCCTTATTCTGCCTTTATGAAAAACAATTTTAGAACACATATGGCTGACTGTTAATATTAGTAATTCTGAGGTGAAGACACATGGATGTTTTTATACTATGTACTTTTCTGTATTAGTTGCTCTTCCGATAAAAAAAAAAAACAAAACTTTAGTCGCTTTTGGTCTCTCAGGGCAGCTGGAATACTGTATTTCTTGAATTTAAGGAACCACGATTCTATATTTAAATTGTTTAATACACTGTATTTTACTCATTTACAGTGTTTATACTGGATGAGTAAACTAGGGGCTTTGGAAAGCTTTCCATGGAATTTCAGTTTAATTAGGTCCATTTATATGCTTGGTAAACGTAGGCAAAGTAAAGTTTTAAACATCTGTTTATACAAGGTACACAAACCAGAAAGCATTTTCTTTGGTTTGTCCATATTATCCTGTGCCAACATGAATATTAGCATCAGTTTACAGGATTTTTCCCACTGAGAGAGTCAGGGTTAATGTTGCTATGTAAATTTCACGTGAATCCCATTTTGGAACAATTTATGTATCTACATGAAGTGCGGAAATGAGAGACTTTTAGTCCAGAGGGTCTTGTTGAAGTATAAACAATGGGAAAATCACTTTTCATGCCGTGGAGTTTTAACCCTCTCTCTCGTGTTTCCTGCCTGTGCACGTCATCCTGTCTGAGCCCCAGAGCCCGTGTGGACCGTTACCTAAGACTTTGCAAGCAGCTGGAGGAGGCCAGGAGGAAGGGAGGAAGGAGGAAATGAGCTTCAGCCTCACGCAGACTTGGGTTCAAACCCTGACTTTGTCACTTACTCATCGTGGGAGTGAGCAGACGACCGAAGTCCAGCCGTTCAGCAGGGATGAGAAGAGCCACACCTCACAGTCTGGGTGAGGACTGCAGGATCCGGTGTGTGCAGTTCAACATGATGCTGAGACATGGCACACACATGACCGGTTGCCATTATATTTATCCCCACCACTGCAGATGCAAAACCATTTCTATCTTGAATGGAATTGGAGAGGTTTGTGCTCCTTGGATGCACCTGCTGCTGCCCTATCAAAGGATAAAGGTCAAGGAGCAGCTGGAGCCCTAGTGGAGTATATTATGAGCGAGTCTTACCAGAGTTGGGGGGTTTTCTTTGTTTAGCTTATTTGCCTTTTTTCTTTTAATTTTTTGGTTACTCTTGAAAGTTTTTATTTGTTTTGTTTGTTTTGGTGGGTGGGAGAGTGCTCTGCTTTAAGAAGGCAAAAAGCACGTCCTTGTCGTTCCGATCCTTCCTTTGTTTCTCTGTGTCCACTCATAGTTTTATTTCCCTGGCTCTCACTTTTTCTTTCTACTGAATATTTCTCATGTTTCAATACAAAGCACCATTTCTTTCATTCACACTTAAGATTGAAGGGCAATCGGATAGACTTGTGTCACAGATATTTTTAAATAATACTTAAATCCATTATCTTCTCCAAAATAAGGGCAATTGTTAGAGTATTTTGATAGTGAGTTTTCCAAAAATGTTTTCAATAGTGGAAGTCCCCAAAAAGTCTTTATGAATTGCTGATCCTGGAATTTTGGTACTGCAACAGGATGGCAAAACAACAGGGGCACCTGGGTGGCCTGCTTTCAGCTCAGGTCATGATTCCAGGGCCCTGGGATTGAGCCCCACATCGGGCTCCCTGCTCAGTGGGGAGCCTGCTTCTCCCTCTCTCTCTGCTCTTCCCCCTCCTTGTGCTCTCTCACTCTTCTCTCTCTGTGAAATAAATAAATAATCTTTAAAAAATGATGGCAAAACAGCTACTTGTGTGCAAAAAGCCTGAAAAAAGCCTGAGTTACCCACCATTCCAATGCCATGTAGATGCCCAACTCCTCTGTTTACTTTGAGATTGGCTTTGATGCTGGCTTCAACTCAGGATGACCTACAAGTCATCACTTGTCCTTCTCAAGCCTCACTAAGTGGCCACAGCCCCTGGTTGTGACTGCCAATCCTTCCTGACATAGCCCTCCAGGTAGCAACTAGCAATCTTAGCTGATAAGGAAATGGAGACTTATTTGTCCTCACTGGCTTAAAAATGTTTTGTTCTGTTGTTTTTTTCTCAGTTGTAGAAAAGGGAACGGAAAGGTGGATATTTAAAAAAGAATTAGGAAATTATGGGTTATTCTTTAATTTTCTCTAGTAGCCCCAAACATTCAGGACTGCAGAAAGAACTTAAATATGAAATGAAATAATACAGTCACACACAAGTAGTATTGGAAAGGGCATTATAATGACTAGGAGAGTGAGAAGGAAGATTATCTTAAAAGATGACAGAAAATTATAAAGCCATTTGCTCTTCCCAATGGGTTCCTATGATATTTTAGATTTATTTTAAGCTAGAAATAGGAAACTATTTGTAGCATGATGTCATGCTGCATGTATTTCTGGCCTCAGTGGTTGATCATTCAGGAGACACTCTCATGATACCTTCTTGGACAGAATCAAACTGTGCAGTAATTTTAGGGCCCAGCAAGAAAGATTTAGATGTGACTGGAAGATACTCAGCTTTCCGACAGGTTGGGTATGGAAAGTGAGGCCCAAAGAAGTAATCAAAGATGATCTTGAAGTTTTGAGTCTCGGTATCTTTGGAGAAGAGCGGATCCTGGTAGACACAGGAGAGTCTGTAGGAGAAAACAGCTGTTCTGGGGGACAGAAAGAGTTCAAGTTAAGATTTACTGAGTCTGAAGGATGTCAAAATGGAGAACATCTTGCAAGTATCTTGGCATTACTGGCCTAGCTTTTGAAAGCCCAGGGATAAAGATTTGATAATCATTGTCCTTGAGCAGATGGTGGAAAAGAATGTTGACCTATTTCAATGTGTTTATTATCTGAAAGGTATTATGAAGGGTGCCAGAAACTGCAGCAAGGCAGATCTGGTTCTCTGCTGAGTTACAAGGATTATGAAGAAATAAGAGAGAGGTAGCTATGGAAGTTTTGTATAGGGAAGGGGAGGCAATTTCTAAGCGGAAATCTGGTGGTGAGATGGGATAATGAGCTTTGATATGTAGAAGTTTACTATAGATTGAAAAAAATAGGTGCTTATTCTTAGAATGGGAGAGAGAAATGATTATTATAAGAGGCCTCCTAGAGCTGGCACAAATACATTGATGAGGTAGAAAGGGGGTCCATTTAGACAGTTGAAACCACTCGGGCTCTGCGAGAGCTATCCTCCATTTCTGAATATTCACATAAAATCGACAAGGCATGGAAAGAAATGATCAGAGAGAGCATACTTGGTATTAGATAATGTATAAAACATTTAATAAAGACATTTCAGCCAGTTCAAAATTTGCTTGAATTTTTCAGTTATGTGGACTCTACTCCTAGTTGAGAAATGAAAATTGTGTTTATTTTGATGGTAAGGAGACATACCTTGACCAGTGTTCCTTGGCAACTCCAATATTTACCAAGGACACTTAGGAAACTGGCAGTGAAAACACATGGAGACCTATGAGACTCATTCCAAGCCTGGTTAGAATTGCTGTAAATCTAAACCAGGTGATGCTAGCACAAGGCAAGCCTATTAGGCCTGAATGTTGAGGAGGTGCTCATTCAGTGGTGACTCATACTTGGTGCAGATGGTGTTAAATGGACTTTCTGTTTTAACATTTTAGATACCAGCTGCAATTATATCAACGACAATAGTGATTTCAGCTAACTTCACCTGTGGTCAAATATATTTTACCTTGTGCATGTGCATGTGCATGCTCACACATGAACTGTGACCAAAGCTTTATGAAACAATTCTTAATTTTACCATATGTGTTGCACATTCATATTTTCTACTCTAGTTCCCTTTCTTAAATTTGTCATGATTCTCTAAATTGATTTCACAGTCCCCAAATAAATCGTGACTTAAAGTTTGTAAATCATTGAGATGAACAGTGATATTCTCTTATTTTACGATCTGCTTCTATCTCCTTCTTTGTTAATGTCTTATATATTCTCGGAACAATAGCCAATTCTGATCCTTAGTCTTAGCATATGAGAAGCTATATTGTTTCCCCAACTATAATGATTCATTATACTGGGTGAATATTAGCTTGACAATAGTGGTCTTACATGTTTACGCAGTTTTTCTTTGTGTATTTTTTTTTTTTTAAGATTTTATTTATTCCTGAGAGACGAGAGAGAGAGAGAGAGAGAGGCAGAGACACAGGCAGAGGGAGAAGCAGGCTCCATGCAGGGAGCCCGATGTGGGACTTGATCCTGGGTCTCCAGGATCACACCCTGAGCCGAAGGCAGGCACTAAACTGCTGAGCCACCCAAGGATCTCCCTCTCTGTGTTTAAGATGATATCTGTGCTACGATGGAGGTAGGGCAAAAGACGAGAAAACAGGGAGAATTTATTTATAGGTGGCTTAGTGATTATTGTGATTTAATGTTTACAGATGACTTAGTGATCACTAAAACGTAATATAATAGAACTATATTGATAAAAGAACTCCAAGCCCGTAGCCTCATCATCTGCCCTGATTTCATGTCCATGACCCCAACCTGACAAATGAGTACAGTCTAAATATTTGGTAAGTGATTGGTTCAAAAATAGCCTCTTAGCCCAGTCAAGTTAATTAGATCCATTCTGGTGACTGTAGTAGTTCTTTTTCCATCTACAATTGACTAAATGTGAGACAGAACCCTGGATGCTGGCAGCCATATTTGCCACCAAGAGGGAAGATCCTCCCTGAGAATGGAAGCAACACAAAAACAAACAGAGCCAAGGGTTGGAAAGCCCGAGAACAATCCCTAAGCATATCATCTGAGCCTACATTTTTGGTTGTACCTGAAGCACAACAGGTCTCAATGACTGCCACTTATAATCAAGTGTCCTGGTTAAGAACAACAAGAGAAGTGAAGAGAAATTTATACCTGTATTTGAGTGGCAGCGTCCGAGGAGATTTTTGTATTTTGTTATTTTTTTTTAAATAATGTGGATATTTTAAATTTTACAGAGGGTCAACATGAAAAGTTAGCATTCCTCGAGATGCTCTTTGGAAAGTTAGACTCCGAGTCGGTGTTATTTGGAGATACTATTCAATCTACCTCTCAAATTTTGTATTTCTGAAATTCTGGAAGGATCTAATTTTATAGTTTGACCACGCAGATTTTTCCTTTTTGGGTCCAACCTCACTGTTTCCATGAACTTCTGTCAACAAATACTGCAGCTTTTGTTATCTCCCTAGTAGGCGTTTCCCAGAGGGCACTTCCCTGAATATTGTGAAGAAATGTAAATAAAGGCACTAAGTGGAATTACTAATGTCTGAAATACACAGAAGCTGGGGGTAAATGTCTTAACTCAGGCTTGGTCCTGCGAATACAGAGGAGGAGCACTTGGCAATAAGCAGGTCTTCCCCCCAGTAGAGAAGCATGGGGTAGGAAAGCAGTATAGGGGTAGGGCAAGAGGCCGTGGTTGTGTGGTCATTTTTGTGTATTTGAGTCCCATATATTTTTAATTTTTTATTTTGAGTAATTATAGATTCACATGGACTTGCAAGAAATAATATAGAGTGATCACATATACCCTTCTCTAGTCTTCCCCCATAGTAACATCTTGGATAATTACACAGTATCAGTACCCAGGAAATTGACATCTTTCAACTTTATTTTGATTTCTGCAGTACTGCATGCACTTGATTATGTGTGTGTGTGTGTGTGTGTGTTTGCACACATATTTGGTTCCATGCAGATTTATCATGTGTAGATTCTTGTAGATTTAGAATTACCACCACAATCAGACACAGAACAGTTGTATCACAAGGATCCCTTTTATAACCATGCCCATCTATCAATACATCCCCCAACCTATGTCAACCACTACTCTGTTCTGTCTCCGTAATTTTGTCACTTGAGATGTATTTTTAGTTTGTTTCTCTCATCCTAGAAATATCTAGAATACTTGAATGTGAAGTTGAGGAGGACGCGATAGCAAGGCTATGCGTTCTGCTCTCTTTCACCCTCTCTTTACTTAGAGAAATCTTTTAACAGCCATCTGTGCAGCCTTTCTGTTAATAGAGAGATAGTGGAGGTCAATGTGTTGTAAATGATAGGGTGGCTCTGTAGTGCTCTAACTTCCTGACCTCCAAACCTTGGCTGTTTCCTATGGTAAATGGGGTTAATAATTATAATGATCTCACAGAGTTGTTTGAGGTTAAAATGAAATAATGCACGTCAAACACTGCATGCCGTTATTAAAGAGAGAACCGGGTCAGTCCCAGTAGCTCAGCGGTTTAGTGTCACCTTAGACCCAGGGCAGGATCCTGGAGACCTAGGATCGAGTTCCCCATCGGGGTCCCTGCGTGGAGCCTGCTTCTCCCTCTGCCTGTGTTTCTGCCCCCGCCCCCCCCGGTCTCTCATGAATAAATAAATAAAATCTTTTTTAAAAATTCTGGAAGCCGAGTCCAGAAGTCTGTGTATAAATAAATAAATAAATAAATAAATAAATAAATAAATAAATAGAGAGAGAACTCTGTGCCACACCCCCTTGGACAGTTATCACATGACTATACAACGAAAGTTTTAGAGAGGTGTTGCTCCTAGAGAGCTGGAATCTTCCTCTCCCAGATTCTTGTCATCGGCCTTAACTTTACTTTCCTAAGCCTCACAGAATAAATTGGATCCTTGTTCTACCTTGTTCTACAGCATTTAGCTCTTGTAAGTCAAATCCTGTGCTCGCCTCCTCTCCGGGCCCCACTTCCTTTAAAGTGATCCCCATATGATTCCTTAATGACAGAACTGGGTCTGTCTTTTTCACCATGTCTTCATCGCCTAGCAGAGTGCCTTGCCCATGTTTTGTGCTCAAACATGTTTTAATGGACGATATACCTTAGCAATCTTTTATCTTCACAGTTGTCCTGAGCACTCACCATTCAGCCAGTTTCTCTTAAACAGTGGTACAAAAATGGCTTTTATTAATCTCTGTCTATAAAAACAAAGGTTACAAGGTGTATCATTTCTGAGCTCCAACAACAAATGGCAATGTATTGTGTTACTTTGAACATGAGAAAAAAAATAAACTTCTATATAAACCTTTGGAGCTAATGTTATAGAGTAATAGGAAATTCTCTATTTCTGGGTAGGTTTCTAATCCTGTTTATTAAGTCACAGCTAGGTTTTTTTGGCTGACTGATTTGTCAGGAAAACCACTAGATCTTTCCATAGGAGTGGTCACTATAGCACCAATCGTTTCTTCCATGTTGGTTTGAATTAAATCCAAGAAATGACACCCCATCTTGCTTCCTCTTCTTTTTGAGAAAAGGAATTGTCATCAAACCAACTGCAGGACTATATGATGTTTTCCTTGCACATAAGTGAGACTCCAGCATAAGCTCAGAAAATTAAGTCCAGGTAGCCCGGGTGGCTCAGCGGTTTAGCGCTGCCTTTGGCCCAGGGCCTGATCCTGGAGACTCAGGATCAAGTCCCACATTAGGCTCCCTGCATGGATCCTGCTTCTCCCTCTGCCTGTCTCTGCCTCTCTGTGTGTGTGTCTCTCTCATGAATAAATAAATAAAATCTTTTAAAAAGAAAAAGAAAATTAAGTCCATGTCTGTCCCACCCCACCAACATTCAGGTCACCATCATCTCATCTAAAAAGCTGGCAGCAGATTCCTAGCTAGTCTCCAGATCTCCATTTGTCTCACTCTTTTTTTTTTTTTTTTTTAAGATTTTATTTATTTACTCATGAGAGACACACAGAAGCAGAGACATAGGCAGGGGGAGAAGCAGGCTCCCTCCAGGGAGCCCGATGCGGGACTCAATCCCAGGATCCCCAAGACCTGAGCCAAAAGAAGATGCTCAACCACTGAGCCACCCAGGTACCCCCTCTTATCTCACTCCTTAGACTCTCTCCACACTGCTGCTGGCTTGATCTTGCAGAAGCAAAAGCCCCAAACGCCATTTCTTCCTGTGACTACACCCTGAGCTGTCACCTCCTTATCACCCCTCATTTACTGTGCTCTATCCATTTAAAATGGCTTGTTATACCTTAATGCATTTGTGTTCTATTTCATCCCTTGATTTTTTCAGAAAGTATCTCTACCTGAAATAATTTTTATCTAACTGTAACTTGTCCCTCAGCTTAGACATTGGGTCTTTCCTGAGCCCAAACCCAGGCCAGAAACTTCTCCTAAGGGCACCTGAACTCCCCTCCACCACCATTACAACTCTCATCACGCTATGTGATAATTGCTGTTTGCTCACTGTAAGCAAGTGGTGGGTGGAAGTTAAGGAGAGATTCTATTTGCATATATGTTATATAGTATAGCATGGGCTTTTGGAGAAGGCTTCACCTTTGAAAACTGAAGGAATTAATTGTTAAAATATTGTGACTTGTTTTTATATGATGAGTGAGATGGATGTTGGGGGAAAAAGTTTGGTATAATTCTGTAACATTCTAAAAAGAAATATTCCTATTACACGTATTTTTCATACACATGCATTATGCTTCAAATTTTAGTTCCCAAACTAGTTTTAAGGATCCTTTCTGTCATACAAACATTTTGAATATGATGCAAACAATTTCTGCATGCCTTGTGGGCTTTCCTTAAATGGAGTAAAAACTGTGCATTATCTGCACTCTTTCCAGTCCAATTATAGATTTTCTGTGGTTAGCAGCTGGACGTTTGAACACATTCCTCCTATAGCATGGAGATCCAAGGAGTTCTGAATTTGTGATTAGCAAGAGGAATTGTGCCTTAAAACATACATCACTCCCAAATGGAGCTGAAACATTCAACATCTCATTTATTCTGTAGTAAACAATTTTGTTTTCTAACAAGGAACAGTTGCCATCCAACTCCTTCTAAATTTCAGTGTATACTTCCTTGAACAGAAAGCTTTTGGTGTTTTTGACTACTTTTCTTTGATTGTGTGCCCAGTACCACAAGGTGAAACTAGACAGTTTAAAAAAAAAAAAGTCTCATTCAGCTTACATTGTAGCAAAACTTCACATCCTCTCAGAGATGAGTTGAAATGCCTCATCACCTTATTGTGAATCTTATTTGTCCTGAATAAAGAAACTCCTATAAGATGAAAGAAACTCAATGAAAAGAAATTCCTGCAATTTCTTATTTACTTTTATCTCTGGCAGTTTATGGGGGAAATAATAAAAACTTTACAGATACATGCACACACGCACACAAGGGTATTTGCTCCAGTATTGCTTCAAAGGGCAAAGAACCAAAAACTAGAATGTCCATTAGAAAATGGTTGAAAAAATTATGGCACCTCTATACTGTGGGATATCAGTAACCATTAAAAAATCAAGTTAGGCTCATATCCACAAATCATGATTTTTCCAAGTGAGAAAATAAGGCTTCAGAATAATGCATATAATATAATTTCTTCTAAGAACGGTATGACCAGTTGGGGGAAATGCTCTTTCTACTGGGGGGAGAGAGAGAGAGAGAGAGAGAGAGAGAGAGAGAGAGAGAGAGAGAGAGAGAGATTTGTATGTAGTTTTAAGAACACTGATAAAAGACTGGACCATCTTAATCTGTTAACACTGGCAGAAAGATAGGATTGGAAAAGGCCTATTTCTTTACATGTCTTTGCATTATTTCATTTCTTGCAAATAACATAGTTTTTTGAAATGAAAACTAACAGAAAATAAATTCTCAAAAAGGAGAGTTACAAAAGAGAGAGAGAACGAAAGAGAAGCCACAACAAACCACGGGTGTCAGTATGTTTATTCTGGTTCCACCACTAGCGTAGAACTCCTGCAGTCCCTGCCAAGGGCAGAGGACACCTAAGCCAGGCCATGAAACAGTAGCAGGAGCAAAGGGGGAGAAGGGAAGACGTGGATGAGAATCTGAAGAATGACCGCAGATTTTGTCAAGATTTACGGGCTGCTGAGAATGCCAGTCATTCATTTAATTCATATGTGCTGAGCACATGTAGGTGCAGGGGCTGTGGGGGTGCTGAGGATAGGACTGTGCACAAACACACAGTCACTGCTCAAGGTCTATAAATGATTAGCCTAGAGGTAGGGCTCAAATGAGGTGGGGGTGTAGGCAGTGGTCCAAGTCGTCATGGCAGCAAGGAAGCATTCAAGAACAATTTCATTATGGACTCAAGGGATAAAGAAGAAAAAGAAATCACTATATTGAGTTATATCACCAAGTCTCTTCCTGGTTTTTACTAGGATTTTTCATCTGAAGATTTATTGTCAAACTCCTTTCTACAGATAAAATGCTTACCATAAATCACATTGTAGGGATGCCACTTGAAGAAAAAGTTGGCGTAGCCACCTTGCAGTAAGTTTGAGAAACACAGTGATGAAAAGTGCATCCAGACACCACAATAATATATTGTGAAAACATAAGATGAGGCCGTGTGGGATCCTGGGAACATTCTAGTCTAACCTGGGTAGTGAGTACATGGCTGCTCCTTTTATTACTATTTCTTAAACTGCACATACACATTTCATATACTCTCTGTAACGTCGTAATATGAAAACCAAAACAACAAAGAAGTAAATTATTTTTGAGCAAAAGTTAACGCTTCCATAATGTATGAATTAAATTTCTATATCAAACCTTCTCAATGACACACAGCTATAGATGTTCATTTTTCTGTCTTTTCTCCTTAATTATGCTGTTTCTA
Source organism: Canis lupus dingo (assembly GCF_003254725.2). Taxonomy (NCBI): domain Eukaryota; kingdom Metazoa; phylum Chordata; class Mammalia; order Carnivora; family Canidae; genus Canis; species Canis lupus. Next base: position 37,312,027 of record NC_064244.1, on the reverse strand, counting down.
TCACAATAAATCATTTAGGCAAACAAAGCATGATTTTTAATGAAGTTTCATGGAGATTTTAAGCAAAGAGCAAACATTTCACATTAAACTGAAATTGGGGGATCCCTGGGTGGCTCAGCGGTTTGGCGCCTGCCTTTGGCCCAGGGCGCGATCCTGGAGTCCCAGGATCGAGTCCCACATCGGGCTCCCGGCATGGAGCCTGCTTCTCCCTCCTCCTGTGTCTCTGCCTCTCTTTCTCTCTCTCTCTCTTTCTCTCTCTCTCTCTGTGTCTATCATAAATAAAAATAAATAAATAAATCTTTAAAAAATATTTTAAAAAATAAAATAAACTGAAATTGACATCTTGAATCCTTTAATACTTATATACTGATAGTATTTTGCTTTAGCTTCAGCAGTGATGAGAGAAATGATAAATATTCTAACAATATCAAGGAGCTATGAATATTCAGATTGTGAGCAAGTCCTAACTGCCCACAGTTTTCCTTTGGAGTGGGGAAGGGTTGTCAGAGAGACTTCCAGAAGAAGTGACTGACTTACCCTTAAGGTGTTAAATGCTGGCCCCACAAAATATACCAAATACTATGTGGTGATAAAGCCCAGTTCATTGCTTGGTGCAAGTGAGGAGAACACCCCTCTAGAGAACCATAACAGCACCTGAGAGACGTTGAGATACTGATTGAGGTTTGAGGTCTGGTTTAAAGTACGCCTGTCTATGCAGGGGATCTAGCTAAGATTAGGTCAATGTTATGACCAAATAATTTGGGATGTGTAAAAACAGCAAAGGGAGGATTTTGAGGTTAGAGTTTCAGAGTCTTGGACTATAAACTGTTAGTTGATGCTTTCTATTGAATAAATTGATGAGTCTTTCAATTCCTGGAATGAACAACAAAGTTGGTTGCAATGATTTTCTTCCTGGGCAAGAGTCTTCTGGAGTAGTAAAATTATGTTGATGAAGATGATGGAATAAGGAAGTCATGTTAATAATTGCAGATAGTAAGCTGTGTGGAAGATTTCCTCTCTCCGTGAGTAGGAAGTCAGAGACAGCAGGAAGGATCCACCCATCATTCCTTCCACACAGCTAGAGACTTGGCATCCTTTAGCCCACTGCCGTAGTAGGTTGAGTCACTAATGCCAAGAGCAGGTTGAAACTGCTCTGTCATTGCGTGTTTTGTAATGTGACCCTTTCTCTGGGCCTCCATCTGGTCCCTGTTTCAATATTTCTAGGGCTCTGCTAAATCATCCTCTTGGGGCTTTCATTCTCTGACTATAGGCAGGTGGGAGATGATAGTGGATAAAAAGCAATCCCCCTAGAGTCAGATGCCATAGGTTCCCATGCCACCTCTACCACTTAGTGGCTGTGTGAGCTCGTGTCAGATGCTTAACTTTTCACTGTCCCATTGTTCTTATTTCAATAATAAAAATAAGAACAAAACTGATCTCGTTGAGGGAGCTAAAAGCCCAATAATTCATGATAACTGCTCATATTTTTCTGGTTGTTGTCATCACTCTTCTAGTTTTCACTCTACAGTGTCAGAGGTTAGACCATTTAAAATATTTTAGACTAAGAGAGAGTTTTAACCTACATATTAATTAATCTAGCATGTGCTCCTGTACATTTAAATCCAATAGAAGAACAGCCAAGCATATAACTGAGGACTCCTAATGTTTAAGATAAACATAATAGAATAAAATATTGAAGTCACTAGCATATATATATATATATATATTTAAAGATTTTATTTATTCATGACAGACAGAGAGAGAGAGAGAGAGAGAGAGGCAGAGACACAGGTAGAGGGAGAAGCAGGCTCCATGCAGGGAGCCCGATGTGGGACTTGATTCCAGGACTCCAGGATCAGGCCCTGGGCTGAAGGCGGCACTAAACTGCTGAGCCACCTGGGCTGCCCCTCTAGTTTATATTTTTAAATGATGTAAAACCATGAAACAATTTTGAGAAAGATTTTTTTTTTTTTTTTTTTTTTTTTAGTCCTTATAACTTACTCACAGGCATTTAATTGCTGTGGGTTGAAAATGTGCTGAACTGGTCTGGTTTTTCTTTTGGTTCTGTTATAAAAATAAGGTTGTTTCTGCCTGATTTTAACCAGCCAGATTTGAGACAGTAGAATTTGGCCAGTTAGTCAAATTCCCTCCTCATCTGCACCTGCCACTGTGAGGTTCAGCTGGCAGTTGCCCTGTTGTTGACCTGTGGGATCTCTGAATCTGTCTTCCTGCTCTAGAAGGGGCTGAGAGAGCAACATGGGGCCATTCTGCTGTGGGTGCGCCATCACAGTAAGGCACCATGGCCTGGCTTGCTTTCTGAAGTGCACAGTGCGGGGGCAGGCAGTGGAAAATAGGAAAGAGGGTATATGGAAAAAGGAATCACATTTTGGGAAGAGCTGGCTCCTAGAAGTACCTAAATTCTAAGGGATGCTTCTACTGATGTGGCATAGACTTTCTAACTCCGTGTATTTATAGCTAGGTGTAGAGATTTCTGTTGTGAATTTGTCAAAGAACATGGTCATGATTAAAAATGAAAACAGCTGAAATACAAGCCAAGTGTCCAAGTCATGTCCTAGTATGATCAGGCTTTATTCTCATAGATATATTAAAGAAAAATGGAAAGAAATGTACAGGTGTGTTTTCTTATAAATCATTGAGATCATTGATGTAAAACCTGTCAAGTAACTCAATTATACTATTACAGAAAATTGGCAATTATTCAGTTAAATCTTCTATCCCAAGCAGAAATTACATCTATAATGATTCTCCAGCATTTAGCTGAATGTTTATTTCTACTGTTTTTTAAAGCTTTATTTATTTACTTATTTGAGAGAGAGAGAGAGAGAGAGAGAGAGAGAGAGACGGAGAGTTGCATGAGCAGAGGGAGGGGCAAAGGGAGAGGGAAAGAGAATTTCCAGCAGACTCCCCACAGAGCGTGGAGCCAGATATGGAGCTCAATGTCACGACCCATGAGATCACGACCTGAGCCGAAACCAAAAGCCATCCAGGCTTCCCTCTTTCTACTTTTGATAAACTCAACATTTTATAAGCAGCTTTCACCCTTTTGGGCCAGTGTAGGAAAGCTCTTCTTATATTAAGACAGAATTTATGGCTAATCAACTTCTACCGTTACTTCTATCTCTGCTTCCTTGAGCTTCACAAAACATATGTCATCCCTCTCTAACTTGGTTTCCTCTCAAAAACTCAGTCCATAGATACTTACTGAATATGTATTTTATGCCATGATGCAAAGACCTGGGAAAATCAAGCAGAAGTGCTTCCTGACTTCCCAGGGTTTGGAGGACACTACCTTATTTTCATCAAGCCTCTTATTTTTCAGGCTTACTATCACTAATCCCTTTTCATTTCTCCCATAGAACATATTTCTTACCCTCAGATCAAGCACATAAGACAAGAAACAAAACTGTACACATTTCTCCAGATGTGATTGAACTAATGCAGAGCACAGTGGCCACTATTAGCCAATTTATCTTTGCATCACCATTAGCATTGAAAGCAGGCCTCATACACATCTGAGTGCTCAATACATATTGAAAGGCTGTGGATACTCCACTCTTTCTCATGTGGTCTCACTGGTCTGAGTTCTTCTATTAACTTCTCGTGATGGATGCAGCCATAGATTATGCATGATTAAAACAAATGCTTGGGGAATAAATAGTGAACCATATGTGACTTAGAAGTTTCTTAAAGAAGAAATTAAATCCACCTTAGGAAATTCCTATGAAAATAGTTGCATTCAAGTGAGTCTGCTGCCACAATAAAAAGCATTTTTTATCTAAATGATGAATACTGTATTCAAATAAAATCATGAAGAGAACTCTGCATTGGTATGTGATTCAGGATAGATTTGTCTATCTGTTGGCTGCACATGGTTGTACTGAATGAAGGTGATCAGGTCAAAAAAAATTTTTTAAATGCTCACTTTCTCACTTTGGATGTAGGTTTTAGGAACTGCTATGTTAATATACTCTCTCAACCTTCAGAGCCCACTCTCTTTGACTACACACACACACACACACACACACACACACACACACACACGTAGAGTATTGGATATAGTTATGTCCAGGCATTATTTCCCATGCCTAATTATGCCTTGAAGAGTAATCTTCAAAGAGGACAGAGACTCCCAATATAAAAGCAATTGCAAATGCCTCATGTGAGTGTGAACAGCAGTTAAAGGGAGAGACCTATGGAAAGAATCTCTGCTGTAATGTGATTCTCTTTTATTGATCTCGCCAAAAGACTGTTCTCTACCTCTCTGTTTCCCATCCTGGTGCATTGGCCACCTATTTTTAATTCATCCCTTCTTAGATTTCCTAAATAAAACTACTTATACTAGTGAATCTTAGCTTTTCCAAACAATAATCTTTATGCTTAGGATTCTTATTCACTAGCTTAGGAGCTTTTTTTTTCCTATGGTGAATCTTATTTGTGTTATTTTTTTTATTTGGTTTCAATAGTACTCTTAACATTTTTAGAAGCTCCAAATAACTTTTTAAATCATTCTGACTTCAGTAATATTCATGACATCTTGCAATACAATGTCTATAGATTTATATTTATTTTATTTTACTTTTTTTAAGAGAGAGAAAGGAAGAGGGAGAAAGAAAAATCTTAAGCAAGCTCCATGCCCAGCATGCAGCCCCAAGCAGGGCTCGACCTCACGACCCTGAGATCATGACCGGAGCTGAAATCAATAGGCAGTAACTTAACTGACTGAGCCACCCAGGGGCTCTGTCTAAAGACTTTTTAAGCAGCATGTTGATTCTTCTCCACCAATAATTTATAATACTGGCAGGATCAGACACAGCTCACCCACCAGGAGCTGCTTAATGTGTCTCAGTCAGTTGAATTGATGGTCTGTTCTCATCCAGGGAAATTTGAACTACTTTAACATCAAATAACCAATCCATCCATTACTGAATCTATCAAAGCCTGTGATCCCCAATGACCATTAAGATGCTCTCAATTAAATGGGCTGGTCAAATCAAAGTCCACTCATGTAGTGCCTACAGACACGGTCTGTGCTGAAATGACACATTTTCAAAACCCAGAAATGAGTGCTAGGCAAGATGGGAAATAAAATGAGCCTTTGCATTGGGAGTCTCTTCCCACTGCAGAATAGTCTTTGAAACGTAATTAAAGTCTGGGAAATACTGCATAGAAAGAATTCTAGGTATTTCGGCATGGCAAAGAGTCTGACCAGCAGTGCAACTCCACCTGTTAGATATGCATAATCAAAATGATCATTTTAGGAAACAATTTGTCAAAAAGACAAAGTGTTTATAATTCTTTTGAGTTTTGAAAAAGACGTCTCAGTGAGAAGAAACCATTTTTAACGTTTCTTTTAAAATCCTTGAAATGGTTTTTCTTTCGTTCACTCAAAACTTGATTATTACGAACCAAGGTATTTCAAAGAACTTATTCTGCTTTGATTTTCCACACATTCACTCTCCATTCTTTCAGGGTAATATTTTAAATTAGCTTGTGCTGTATCACCTCTAAAATATCAGTTTTATTTGAGAGATAATACAAAATAGCTTCTCTTATTTTACCTTTCTCATCCCTAGTTTGACTCTCTTTTTAAATTCACTTTCTCTTTGCAGTTGCTGCTTGTTGCAATAGAGCAGTAATTTTTTTTTAAGATTTTATTTATTTATTTGACAGAGAGTTAGCAAGAGAGAGAGAGAGAGAGCACAAGCAGGAGGAGGGGTAGAAGGAGGAGCAGACTCCCCACTGAGCAGGGAACCTAAGGCAGGAGTCGATTCCAAGACCCTGAGATCATGACCTGACCCAAGGCAGACACTTAATTGACTGAACCACCTAGGTGCCCCTCAATAGAGCAATAACTCTTATCGTGTAAAAATGAGGATAAACATAATTTCCAATAAATTTGAATTTAGATAAATATACTTTGTTTTTAAAGCAGGTTGTCCATGTGACTGAGAGCTTCAGGCAGAAATGCATTCATTTCGATATTGGTGCTGACAGTAACTGATGGTACCCTTGGGCAGGAGGGAAAAAATAGGAGATTCAGGCTATGTGCACACTTTCCCTTATTAACTCACTGCAAGGCTCTAAGCTCCTATGAGGGGCAAAACAAGCCTCTTCACAGAAGAAAAGAACACATTCAAATTTTTTAATAGTTCTGAGATAAGAAGTCATCTGGGTCATCACTTCATTTTGCCATTGGCAAATCTGAGGCCCAAAGAGAAGTGATTTGTCTCGGGTCCCACAGCTGGTTAGAGACAGATGGGGACCAAGAGCCAAGCCTCTACTCTCCCAGTGCAACCCATTTTTCTGCTTCCTACTTCCTTGGATAGGGACAGTTACCCCTACCTAAAACACAGTGTGAAGTTTTTCTTTCCCATAGCCCTGGAGCCCATAAAGGCCCATACAATTGGCCAGCAGATCAGATCATCTCTATGATATAAAAGTGAAACATCAAAATACCTCTTGCAACTTTCATCCCCTGGCCTTCAGCACACCAATCCAATTAGAAACAGTGTTTTTCTAATACCACTATAGGCAATGGGAAGAGACCTAACCAGATGATAAGTTGCATGCAGACTTCTTCAGACCTTCTCTTTTGGTTTCACCAAGAAGTCCTAGCAGCATATGATATATAAGTGATTGACACTCATTCCAGGCTTTGTGAACACTAGATGTTGACCACATTTTTCAGCATTGTATGCTCTTTTTTTTTTTTTAAGATTTTTAATTAATTTATTTTAAATTTATTTTAATTAATTAATTAATTTATTAGACACAGAGAGAGAGGCAGAGACATAGGCAGAGGGAGAAGCAGACTCCCTATGGAGAACCTGATGCGGTACTCGATCCCAGGACCCGGGGATCATGACCTGAGCCGCAGGCAGACACTCAACCACTGAGCCACCCAGGTGTCCCTGTATGCTCCTTTATATTCAGATATTCTAATCCTATGGTGGAGCTACCTTTAACATTATGAAAGGAAAGTCTTATGGTTTAGAGGCTGAAAGATGTAGACTTTTTCTGGCCCAGAAGAACCAGAAGTTTCCTTACCCTGGCAGTTCTGGAACTACTGCTAAGCCACTTTGTGGAGTTGATGGTTGGTGAGATAACTAAAGAATTTCAATAAAGCTACCAGCACTGGGATTCCACACGGAATTTTGTATTCAGACCTCCTACCAAACTTTGCTCACGGATCCCAGTCCCAGCCCTCAGCTATGATCTGATATGTGTGAGAGGCCTTCTGCCTCACTCTGAGAACCTCATCTCTCCAGACACCACAGACCAAGCAAGATTCAGATTTTCTTCCTCCACAGCACCTAGCTTAGAAATATGAACATAGTAAGAATGCAAAACATTCTTCATACGTGACAACAGATAGTTGTTTTCTCTGTACCCTTGTTTGGATAGAGTAGCAATTCACCCACTTGGCCCTACACTATCCATATTTTAGTTGCTCCCATTACTAACCTGTTAACCTTTCCCCTTTCAAGTCAGACATTAAACAATACCCACTTCTTTACTTCTATCAGTTCAGCTACAATGTTTCTGAAGTCCTTTTAGGGCTTGGGAAGAAAGGAACAAATATATAAAAGTACAATCATTATGAATATTAGAATCTTTCTTTCAAACCTTTTTGAATGTAGATCCTTAGAACAAATCTTGTAAGCATATTGAATATAAATTTCAAAACTTGTTACGATTTCGAGACAATTCCTTATTCATTTCAAAGCATTCCAGCTTGCATTAATATTTATTTTTTAATTCAGTGGGAGGCATTCCTTTCTCAACAAAGCCAACTAATTACCTGAAAGAATCATAAAACCAGAAGTTCAAATATTAAGAAAGGAATTCAGGTTAAAGCACATTTGTGGCCCACCTATTGAAACACCATAATGACTGTGATGATAGACTGCATTTACATGGCATTGTATAAATCAAAAGAAAAATGTGCTGTCTTAACAAATCATTGTGAAAAATCATGACTGAAAAAATAAAAAATAAAAACCCCAACACAGTTTAGACTTCATTTACCATCTTGAATTTGACATAGAAAAGAAAGTAAGTTCTCAAGTGGGCAAAATGCTGTACAGTTATTTTCCAAAGTGAGGAATAAAAAATGAACAAAACTTGGAGGAGAAAAAAATGCAAAAATAAAATGAAAGTGTAGAAGTGATTCAGCATGGGGCATCTGGGTGGCTCAGTGGTTGAGCATCTGCCTTTGGCTCAGGTCATGATCCCAGTGTCCTGGGATCGATAGTCCCGTATCAGGCTCTCTGCATGGAGCCTCCTTCTCCTTCTGCCTATGTCTCTGCCTCTCTCTCTGTGTCTCTCATGAATAAATAAATAAAATCTTAGATAAAAAAAGAGAAATGATTCAGTGTGAATTCACACACACATACACACACACACACCTACTTTGACTGTGGGTAGGATCTGGTCCCCAAGACTGACACAGCAATTTCACCAAGTGGTGTGCTAAATGTATTCTGCTGTTTTTTGCTGGAATCCAGAAGGAATACCACTTCTCCATTTTGCTCACTTAAACTGTGGCTCAAAGGGAGCCCAGGAAACTGTGAGACCCTGAACTTGAACTCAAAGAGTCAAGATGAAAAAAACTTTTTTCCACAAAGATCAAGGAAAGTGAAAGAACTGTTTACATAATCGGGTTCAAACCCTGCTTTATTCTCAAATTCCCCTCTGCTATCTCGGCTTGCATTCAGCGCCCAGGCTTTCATCACTGGCCACATTATCATTAATGTGAGAGGCTGCCAGCAGAGGGTGGAGTCTGGACTTTGGACATCAAGAAGACCACTAAGCTGCCCAAGGTGACTCCTTGATGACGATTCATGGCCTAGCACTTCATAGCAATTCAGAGCTTGCACGGATTTCCATTGCAGCACGCACATTTCACGGATACGTGCAGGGATCACAAAGCTTTTACTGGGAAAAGCAAGGCTCTAATTGTCAGGGAAGCTCTGTTACTGACCCTTGAAATAGAGGAATGACACATCTATCAAAGGAGCCCACAGAACCCAGCACCAGAAACTAACTCTCACCCCTCTGGGTGTCTCTGCTATCGACTTCAGGCCAAGAAATTATTATGATTATGAGATGAAGGGGAAGGGGCGGAGAAACAGGAAAGCTTATAGAGCAGTTAGTAGTCATGAACTTATGAACCACTTTCTCATTTAATTCCAACACTGTTCCATGTAGTAGATTTTTAGGATCCCTATCTTAAAACTGAGGACACTGAGGCTCCTTTAGATAACTTGCCCTAATTCATCCCTAGAACAGTGCCTGGTGTACATAAGCACTTCTAATATTTGTAGAAGGGAGGAAAAGAAGGAAGGAGAGGATGGAGAAATCAGATGAGGGGACCATTATTGTAAACAAAACGAGTGAGGAAAATTCAGCTTAGAGAAATAGTAAGGGGATCTGAGTGGAGCAGAGATTCATAAGATACTTGAAGGACTAATATTATAACATTAATACAAACAGATACTATTGGGCACCTGGTCTGCACTACCTACTGTCTGCTTTACTTATATTAACATATATATTTATTTAGTTAAATTAACTTCTGCTTTACTTATATTAACTTATTTACTTAATTATATTACTTATATTAACATTTAATCCTTACAATAACCCCATTTTACAAATAAGGTCAAGTATCTTAGGTCAGTTTCCCTAAAAGCAGAGCCTGAGGTGGATTGTCTTGTGCAAGTGATTTTTTGAGGCAGTGAGAGAATCAGGGGACCTTGTGAGAATGTGAGAGCATGAATTAAACCACAGGTTAAACTGATTTGAGGCAGGGGACTGAGCATTGATGTTCTTCATCAGCCAGTCATTGGTCACCGGGGGTTCGGGCAAGTTTTTGGAAGAAGGGCAGCAGTGAGCTGTTAGCAGCCAACACTTAGCATCCTTAGCAACGTATTTAGATCACCTGGAGTTAGTTTGCACCTGCCTATAATGGGGATCTGGGTGTGATATCACTAGGGTCTGCTATCTCAAGTGATGAGCCTCCTGTCCTCTGGTTAGTGCCGGTGCCCTTAAGCTTGCCCTTATGCTGTGTTCTCTAACCTCACACTCTGATTAAATCTGAGAATTGTTTCAGAAACTCTGCTCAGATTTTGCACTTTCTGTTTGAGCGGGATGAGGTGCCAGGTATAGAGGACAGAGGCAATGAATTTAAGCAAAGAGGCCAGGAGGCCATCCTCCAGGAAATAGTGACTGCACAGAGAGGGAGCCAGGATTTTCTTCTTAAAATGCATATCTGACCATGTTAATCCTGTTATAAAGAAACACCAGCAGCTCCTCACCACCTGTAGAATAATGGCTTTACTTCTTGGAATGGTTTCCAGTGGTTGCCAAAAGCTGACTCTAGCCAACTGACTACCTGCTCTAAGGATACATCCACCCCCTTGAGGTCCTGCCACAATGAACATGGAGGAACAATTCTCACCAGTCTTGGAACATGTCACGGCTTTCCTGCGGTTGTCCCTTGTGAGCACACTGCCCTTTCTCATTACCAGTACGTTCCATGCTCACTTCCTACCCATCACTGGAATTTCTGCTTACTCTACAATGCTCACCCCCAGTGCCACCTCCTCCTTCATTGCAGTTTTCCTCAGTGTCTTCACTGGGATTGAGTCATCTTTGTTCTCTGTCCCTGAGTGATGTCTGCAGGTACTTCCCGTACACATATCACAGGATGCCTTCCACTACAACTATATATTTCCTCATGAGATGACAAAATTCTTGAAAGCAATAAAAGAACCAGCTAACAAAAACTCAACTCAAACGAATGTAAGCTCAAGAGATAATTTGTTGGTTCCAAGATTGTGGAAGTCTAAGATGAGAGGCTGGTTCCTGGCATGACGGAATCCAAGAATGAAAATGATGGGAGGTTTCCCTCTCTCTCAGCTTTGGCTCTGTCCACATGCCAGTAAATATGGTCACAGCAACTCTGAGTTTGTCATTTTAATAGCTAGAATTTTAAGTGAAATGGATGAGCTGTTTCCCCAGCAACCACATGAATCTTGGTCAGTAGTGATTCCAAATAGAGTGAACCTCTCTCTCTGGGGCCCTGTTGGTCCCACATTTATCAGTGCCCTCTCTCGGACTTGAGGTCGGGTCCACAATGTAGTTATCCTGATTGACTGGTTTGGGTCTTGTGTCCACTTCCATTTGATTAATAGCTTTACAAAAACTACATGGATGGATCACCAAATGGAAAACAGAGGTTCTACTACCATATCACAGAATACTGATGAAAGACAAGACCACTCAACAGATATCCATTCCAGGTGACAATATCATTACCCCTGAGAGAAGAAAGTGTTGAGGAAGTTACCAAGAGCAAGGTAAAGGGGAAGAAAGAGAGAGGAGTAAGTGGAGAATGGGAGGAAGGAGTGGTGTAAAGGAATCCCATGATAATCTTGATCAGCTGGCAACTTGCAGGAAAGTAGAGAATGAAGCCTAAGGTCTGTAGGTCAATGTCTTTGGGAGTTCTTGTTCTGCAGAGGAGCAATAAAAAGCTCAGTTCTGTTTTAAGTAGAATATTAATACTTTACAGGGCTTCAAAATAAAGAATCTCATAAAACGTTGAAGAAATGAGAAGAATAGTCAGAGGGACTTTGGCTTTAATAAACAGTTAAAATATATTCCCCTCGAGATTTTAGGAACCTAATAGAAAGTACAAGAGCTCACAAAAGCAGAAGAGACTGTTATATGTTTCCCCTTATTGTAACTTGTATTTTAGTTTAAAAAAAAAAAGCAATCAGTTCATGAAATAGCAGAGTACTGATTTTTTTGTGTCCAAAGTTCCCTTTTTCCTTGTTGAGATTTACTTTTCTCTTTTTTTTAAATGACTATTTTCCCCCCAGTGTTGAAGCAGCTTTATCTTTGTCTTAATTCAGGGTTTGTGTTTAAACACTGTTCTTACGCACACTGGGACAGTGTAACAGGAAAATGAAAGCTGAGCCTCTGTACACAGAGTGGACACTGATGACTCACCATCCTCATAGTGTGGAGGCTCTGAGCTGTTTTCTGAGTAGCAGAGAAATAGCCAACCCGGCCTCCTCTGGACCAAGGGAATTCTCTCATGACATAGGTCACCTGGAGGAGGGTGTTTTCATTACAGGCATAATTGGTTGTATGGAGAATCACACTTGCAATTTGGACCCTGTTGCCTTTGTTATTCAAATTGATCAACATCAGCCTTTTCGTGGCTGTCATATGATGCTGGAAAGTCACTTTCTGATAATGAGTTGACAACAGTCATGGCACAAAAGGTATCTGAGGGGAGTCCTTTTAATTTCTATCAAGTTCCCCCAAACCAAGCTAAATAATCAAGTGTCTGAGACATCTTCCCTGTCTACCACATTGCTGCCCCCAAAACTCTTCATTTGGATATTCTTGAGCTGGAACCATGTTTTTTCAGAATTATAGAAAATGACGTAGAATTCCTCTTCCGGCAACTGTGTTTTGAAATCATATCCCTTATGACTAGAGCTTTGTAAAGAAGCAGAGTTCAAGTACATTTTAATTATATAATACTTCTTTAGAGTAACCAAGAGTATCTTTCACAACCGATTCTTAATACTGTGAGCCATTAAACTAGCTTCCTTCCAGAAAGTTCACCTTCACTTTGAAGAATTGCTTTCCCATCTCAGCCTCAGTTTCTTAGATTTGTTATCCAAAACCCCTTATCAGTCACCCTCGAACTTAAGAAAGCACAGAAATTCCCCAGAGAATTTGTCAAAACTGCAAATGTAGACTCAGCAAGTCTAGGGCATACCTCCAATCTGTAATTTTAGCAAACAGCCTAAGTGATTCTAATGCAGCTGATGGCAAAGTCAGCACCCCACTTTGAGAAACGCTGGTGCAATCATTTAGAAGTAGGGCTTGGCATTCAGAGAGAGTTAAGTTTTGGCTTAGCCTCTAGATAAGTTCATTGAATTAATTGATTAATCTTTATATGTCTCAGTTTTCATTTCTATAAAATAGGAACATTAACAGTTTCTGTGTTATAAGGTTGTTTGGTGGAATCAATGAGATTATGAAATCACTTAAGCATAGTGCCAGGTGACATATAAATGCTCATTACTGTGTATTGTTAGGACTGCGATTGGTACATAGTAGGCACTCAACAAATGTTTGTAGAAAATTGAATGAAGCAAAATTATATTATATTATTATATCTTTATATAACATAAAATTATATTATGTCTTTCCAGGTGATTAAAATGCTGTCCTAAGCCTTGATTATTACAAAGAGTCAAGGAGAGAGGGAGAGGGAGAGAGGCTTTAGAAATGGGCTGCTCAAGAAAGAAGAGGCTTGAGTGAGGAATGCACTGGCCATTTGAGGAACTAAGAAACATTCATTCCAAATAATTTCAAAACAGACTATTTTGAATATAATGTACAAAGATAATTTACAACTCTCAGTTCTAATCAGCTAAGACTAGACTCAACTAGAGAAGAGGGCAAAAACAGAATTTTTATGTCCTAATTAAAATGACAAGGATGGGGTGCCTCGGTGGCTCAGTCGGTTGAACAGCAGACTCTTGATTTGGCTCACAACCCTGAGATGGTGAGATAGAGCCCCATGTCAGGCTTCACACTCAGTGGGGAGTTGGCTTGGGATTCTCTCTCTCTCTCTCTCTCCCTTTGCCCCTCCCTCAATCCATGTACAAACATGCACACGCTCTCTCTCTCTCAAGTAAATAAATAAATAATTTTTTTTTTAATGGAAAGGAGTCATAATACCATTCATGTGAAGAAGAGACCATGCATTGCAAACCTAGAATACAAATCAAAGAAACAAACCCTTCCCGGAGCATTATCAGAAATGTCATTGGAAGTAATGAAGCATAATGGAAATGGTGATCAGTAAATAATGATAAGTATAATGGGCTCAACAAGTACATGACACTAATTTGAAGTTGTGTGTATCAGATTTTACAACAGTTCACTGACGGGTTTTCTTAAGCTCTTGGGGATTATTAAGATTTTAACTGTTTTCAGTAGATGGCTGATTATAATTTACTCTGATTCTTATTTATAATTACCATGTATTAGCACTTACTCTGTGATGTGCATTTAAATGTTCATTATTTTAATTAACATTCATAGCAACCATGTGAGATGGGTTGTCAGCATCTCTATTTTATAAATTATGAAATGAACCTCAAAACTCAAAGGAGTTGTTTGACCAAAGTGACTTTGAGGTGATGGAGATATGATTTGAACTCAGGTGTCTCACAGCCATTGATGTTCTTCTACTGTTCTGCACTGTCTCTAGGTGGTGATTAGTGCATGCCCTTCCCTAATTAGCTAGATGTGGCTACGGACCTCTTTACCACACCTGGCCTGCCCCATACCATGGCATTTCTCCATGGAACCCTTAGGTTTCATCATCCTTATGATGGTTGATTGAAATAGACAGTTGCCCAGTTTATACACGGCTTTGGGCGAATTACATAATTTAATTAGTCCAAAGTATATCTAGTGACCCAAAAGATCCAGGCAATAGGAAACTTTGATCTGTGGACTTTAGTTTTGTATTTCCTCATTTATATTAAAATAAAAAGTGATAAAAAATGATTTGGACAAGCTCATTCAATGACAAGAATGACCTTAACCATAAGAATGGTTAACATACATTAAATACTTACATGATGGGCACTTGGCTAAGCACTTTACATGGAATATCTTATTTAACGTACCCAACACTGTGGCAAGGTATTATCTCCATTATAAAAATAAATAGATATAGTCTTAAAAACCTTCAGTGATATGACCAAGGACTCAAAAGTGTAAGTGGCCAAGCCAGAACGAGAACCCAGGACAGAGAAGTTTGTGGCTTTGTAGCCAAGGTTGGAACACAAATGAGTAAAAAAAAGCCAGGAGGGGACATTGGCAAATCCAAGAGCACATGCATGTTTGCAGAGATGGTTACTCATCTCCAGCACTGTGAGTGCTGGAATGTGGTCTTCTGATTTTTTTTAAGTCAGTAATCTGAATATTTTTTATGTGAATTCTCTTAACTTTAAAATGTCAGCATCTATTTTGTTTCACTTGTGTTTCTGTAAATATTTTGAGTGCCCAACAAGCACATCTTTGACTCTGGGCCTCCTGGATGAGAGCCTGTGCTCTTAGGCTACAGGAACTCCAGTGTCCCTTATATCATCTCTGCAAGGAGATATTTCCAGGCCTATCATTTCCTAGATCTACAGCTTCCCCTTCCTTCAGTAAATGAAACACCATTCCTAGAACTCTCTCTTACCAGAAGCAAACTTCTACTGCTCTGGCCCCAAGGTTGATAAATGCTCACATCTATGAAAGAACAAGGGCCAATGTATTATTAAAAGAGATATATGGTGCCCTTTGAAGGTTACTTGCCTTTTTGCTTAGGAGAGATTAAGCAGATATACTTTGAGGGGCAGAATTTCTTCAAAGTTTGGAAAATATGACCATATGCATAGTATCCTTGAATTTTTATTTTCCTGGAGGCCATCTGCCTCCTGTTATCCTGAAGCACCGAGTCATGACAGCAGTGCTGCGGCATGGAAATTGGCTCCAACTAGGTTTCCATGTTGGCATCCAAATACTTGTTTTTATTGACAGATTCTCCCCTTGGGGATTTTTCCTCAGACAGCTGGGCTCCCAGTGTGCCTAATCTTCACCTCATCTTCAACCAAAGCAGGACAGGGGAGCTCCACGGGCTTAAAAAGCCTGAGCAGCAGTACTTCATGCATTTATTCCCCTTCCCACTCATGTTTATTAATATCTGGGCAGAAATGTGACAGTGAGAAGTTTTGATGTGTGCAAGGAGGACAGCTACAGCAAATGAGCATTCTCCGTTTAATATAGTATCAACCAAGTAGGCTGTGCTGAAAAAAGGAAGGAAAATAGATCCTAAATCTATGTGTAGGCAAGGATTGTGATCCTAAATCTATTTTGCACAGAATAACCAAATGTTGGCTTGAGTTAACAAATAAGCTACAAAATAATGTAGAAAGCTACGGTAGGACAGAACCTTTCTCTAAGTCTGCCCTTTAGATTTATAAATGCCATTTTTCTATGGAAACTAAGGGGTTTTGGGTGACTGATGAATGCTATCTGAGAAACAGGATTTCAGAGGATCCTTAAAACTTCTGCAGAATTGGGAAAAATACCTTAATTTTGCAGAACAGTCATTTGATGACTAATGGGACAAAAGGTAACAGTCTGGGTATCTAGAGACTTTCTCCTACTCTCTACCTGCAAAAGAATTTGGATTTCGCCTACTCTTTCTCTTTCCCATCTTCTGCAGAAGGTTCTTCCAATTGTTGTGCTGAATTGGGAGACACGATGAAGGAAAAAAACAGAAAGCAGAGAGGAACTCTCCCTCTTTAGAGAACCCTAAATGGTAGGATAATAATCTACTAAGAGTCCTTTGTGTGGGAAGACAGAGCACCGAGATGAGGAGTAGGTCATCCGAGTGATAGCAGACGTTGAATGGAGTAGATAATGAGGGAGATGATTCTAGAATGGAGGATGAAACATTCTAGAGACATCTGAGTCCAAAAAAGAGAATGGATGGTTTTAATAATATTCCCATTTAAGGTGCTTACAAGATGCCACAACACTTTAGAATTCTTATTTGGATGATAGCACTTCAAATTTCAAGTTACTAATGGGCTGAACCACGTGGCTCATGGCTTTAACAGGGTTGCAAGTGTATATGACATTGCCTGCATTCCTCCTTTCTTTTGTCAAACCTTCTAATTATTCCCAAAGTCATGGATGCTTAACTCAGAAGCACACACACAGGTGGCTTTGTTTCCTCAAACAGAGGTAAGGAGCCCTTTCAATAGTGCTATTCCCAGATTTCAGAATAATCTGCCTCTGGGAAGTTAGGGGTCAGCAGTTAGTGGTGACTTTGAGGAGTTCACTGTGATCTTGTCAAGGGGTACAGGCACCTAGGTGACTCCCTAAATCTTTCATTCGTCCATTTAACCAACGGTTACTGACCACTTAGCTTGTATCGGGCACATATTCTTGATTCTCAGAATGCAATAGTTGACAAAAATAATTACCCCTCCCTCACAGAGACTACATTTCTTTTTATACATTTTTTTTTTCTAGAGAAAATGCTCCCATTAGGTAGGCAAAGAAATGTGATGGTTAGGTTATGAACTTGATATTTAAGTAATTGAGAAAATTAAATCATCTCTTAGAATCCTCACCCAAGAATTATAGGGAAACAAGGGTTGAATAAAATATTCTTTCCTTTATCCATCCAAAAATAACTAAACTTAAAGGGAGTTAACAACATGTAGCCTCAAGTTAACGGAGCTTGGCATACTTTCAAGAGTCGCAGGGAAACAAGGAGCTGCAGGGTCCGTGATGCCAGCTCAGGTCTGTCAGCCCGCAGCTGGGTCCCAGCTGAGTCAGCGTGTGCTTTGGGCAAGTTGCATAACCTATAATATGGGGTTAATAATAGTACCTACCTCATTAGGGTTTTTGTGTGTATTAAATGAGCTAATTCATGTGAAGTACTTAGCTCAGTGTATGCCAGAGAGTGTGTGCTCAATTATTATTATTATCTGTTCTTATTCTTTTGTTTCCTTGCCCTTACAGAATGGGCTGGAGGAGTTCGGCTCCTCTTAAAGCAAAACACTTTTCACAAAAGAAATGAAAAAAATATATAGCCAAGAAAGGCCCCCCTGACAAGTGGAGAGAGGCATCGAGCAAGTCAAATAATGGTATGTAAGGGTGGCGGCAGGTCTGTGCAAGGTTTAGAACAGGTAAAACATCCTCGGAGTAAGAGCAGAGGCTGTGGTTTCTCCACATGGCACGTGCATGTGTCTGTGTCTCTCTGTGTTTCTGCACACCCAGTGGAATGATTTCCTGTTAAGTGCAGCTAGCTCTGTGACTGCAAATGACAGCTTTGACAACTTGCACCACCAAGGAGGCAGTAAGACTCCACTACTCCTGGTTCGGTAGTCCAGGAGCTGTTGCCAGCCCTCCAACTCGGAGAGGTTCCCCTGGTGGAACACATGCTGATCTCAGTGACACGGACAAACAATGCAAAATGCCAAGCATTGAGCCAGCAAGGTGATTTCCTGGGCAGAGGCCTCCTTTAATGAAGAAGCCTTACTCTTGAGTCTTTCCAGTGTTTGGATCAGCATCTAGATTTTCAAGCCCAATTTTCTCTCGTTGTGCTTTCTCAAGGGGGTGGGAGAGGCAGGTATCAATCATTCCAATCCCCAAATTTGTCTCCCACCTAATATTTAGTGGGAATACTGTCAGAGTTTAAATCATTAGGCAAAGTGTTTTATTGCGTGACTTCTAAGATTGTCTAATTCTGGTATTCTCTACAAAGTCGTAGTTTCCCTTTAATCATCCCAGGGACAGTGTTTTCCATTTTGAGGCCAAATTTGTCCTCATGTTCTGTGCTACTCTGCTTGTCACCAGGAAGAAGCAGGATGGCTCAGTAAAAGGAGCAGAAGGAGATCAAGGGGGACCTACCTGGATTCAAATCCACATTCTTCCATAACCTGGTTATTTGAGAGTTGGCTGCTCCCAGTCTGTTTCCTTATATGTAAAATAATATCCATTGAGCTACGAGGCTCTGAGGATTGGAGACAATCTCTGTCAACTCACTAATTATCAATATTGCTATGATTTATTGCTTAGAGTCTTCTCCCTTCTGTACGTCAGCTTCTTTCTTATTTCCTCTTGAAACATGCTTTTAGTAGCAGCATTATCAGAGACAGCGAACAGCAGTAATTGTGACCATGTGCTTTGAAGCCAAACTGCTTGGCTCTACAAAGATGAGCATTTTACTATGTGCTCACTTTTTAACTTCTTGTGCCTTGATTTCCTTACTTAAGAAATGAAGATAGTAACACAATCTACTTCAAAGAGTCGTCATGTCATGGAAGACACGAGTGCCACATGCATAGCTTTTAAGTGTGAGCTAATATTATTTCTTATTTGTATCTGAAAGTCGTCTAACATCGTACCAGCACAAAGTCATGAACCAGTGAAGTAGGAGGGTCTTTTGAGGCCTGGCAAGCAACGCATTGAAGAAGGGAGAAGAGGGAAAGCCCATCTCCCCCACATCTTGCACAGCCTTCTTGGCAATAGCAGAGGAGGATCTGTCTCAGAGTTCACAGGGTTTCAACTCAGTTCCCAAGAAGAAGGATCATTCTTTGCTTACCTGTGTGTCCTTAGTGGCTGGCACAGAGAAAAACTCAGGAGAAAAATACTGGAATAAGTTAAATCTAAGGCAGAAAAGGAATGTAGAGCTTTGAGTTACTGCCAGGCTATGAAGCCCTCTGACTTATTCGGTGAAACCTTAACAGCTACAAATGGAAATACACAAAGTAACCTAAAGCCTTAACAACATGCCAGTAGGGGACTTACTACCAAGTCCGCTTGCTCTAGGTGATTTATTTCCAGACACTCTTCAAGACTATTAAAATACCTGGTGAGGCCTGACTAAACAGGACATCTGGTCAACTTAATAAAGCATATGCTCCTGGGTGCTGTTCAACACCAGTAACCTGATACTCTTGCTGCAGCAAGAATTCTTTTGAATCATTTTTCTGGCAGCAGGGTGTCCTATCCAAAGGTGGGACTATTATCCATGTGACCTCTCAGATCCATTTCTCCCCTATGATGCATTCAGTGACCTCCTCCAGTGTGAAAAAATGGTATCCTTCAGCTTGAAAGGGCTTCCCCCCCCTCCTTCTTCATCATGAGTCATCCGTTTCTTCTTACCAGTAGGATACTGTCCTTCTTCATTCCCAAAACACTCCTGTAAGGAAGGCAGTAAGGGTATAAAAATAAACCCTACAGAAGCAGAAACACCTCATTGGGTAGCTGCCTGCCTGGTCCAAAGCCCCTGTTCTAATACTACCCCACCACTGTGGCCACAGGCAAGAGAGTTGTTCCAAATGCCAGCTCTGAAGCCAGACTGCCTCAGTTTGCACCCTTGCTCGGCACTCACCTGCTGTGTTACCTTGGGCAAATGGCTTAACCTCTCAGTGTTTCTATTTTCTCTTTGTCAAATGAGGGTAAAAATGGTACCTACCTCACAGCATTCATTGAGGACTGAATACAAGCAAACATTTCACAAAGGAGTGGGTACAT
This sequence comes from Canis lupus dingo, assembly GCF_003254725.2. Taxonomy (NCBI): domain Eukaryota; kingdom Metazoa; phylum Chordata; class Mammalia; order Carnivora; family Canidae; genus Canis; species Canis lupus. The sequence continues at coordinate 37,291,858 of NC_064244.1, read as the reverse complement.
AGTAAGAGCTCCACAAATGATCTAGAATTTTTATTTCCAAGATTACCACAAATTTCTCCATCGAATATATGGATGCATGAATAAATGAAAACTGGAATGAAATGCTCTCCAGAACTGAGAGTAAAAATGTATGATGGCCATAAGTGCTCATCACATTCTCTTAGTTCTTTCCTTCCTGTCTACTGACTCACTAATGTCAGTACTCGGTTTGGAGAAGATTCTTCCTATGTTTTGCTAAAGAAAATGTCATTCCTCTAAGCCACTCTGAAATGAACTAAAATTTCCATTTTCATTCACCTTGAACTCTGAGTCATTGTCTATTTCCCTCGAGGGGAGAGGCTGGTTCTTTAAGTTAGGATGTAGAAAGAGAAAGAAAGTAAGTTCTGTGACAATTTAATTCTTGTTTTCAAATGTGTCCTTAAATAATGTGCCCTTGCCTTCTTGCCTTGGCACCCAGACGTCGATTGGCATAGGGCTGTATTCCTAATGCTGAGCTGTCAGCGTGCCAGTGTGGTTTGTGTTGCCTTCCTTTCTTGCTTTGAGTTGCAGATAAAGTAAATTTGTGGAAGCCAGTCACCAATATTGGCATCTGTGAATGGAGAGGAAAAAAGTAAATAAAAGTATGATCATCACCTGCAGAGTAGAGTACACTGATCTGAGATGTTATAGGTGAACGATAGAATTACATTTTATCATTCTGTCTAGGTCCTTCTGATTTCATGTTTTGTTTTGTTTTTTCTTCTTAGAAGGGAACTTGGCAGGAGTCTCTGACAGTGATAGATTCAAAAGCGTCTGGCACCCATTGTCAGGTGTGTTTCTTAAGCACGCAGGTGGCGGAGGTGAGCCATCTGCATTTTCTTGGGTTTCTGCTGCCTCGTGCACCAAAGAACAAGGATAAGAGGAAGTGGATGGCTGGAAAGTTCCCAGCAGCAGAAGAGAACTGAGATTCCTATCACTGTTTTCCACAAGGGCAAACCGATACTTTCCTTTTGCTCAAGTGCAGGGGAGAGGATGAAACAGGCTCTTTCTCTGCAGGTCTGTTCCCTGGCAAAGAAGCCCACCATCAAAGAATACAGTAGGGCTCCCTCCCCTGAGTGGTTTGGCAGACACGTTTTGTAACCAGTTACGGTGCCAGCAGTTTGTAGCAGCCTCCACCACAGCAAATCCACTGTGATATTAAAAAGAAAAACAGCCTGGCAATGTGGAAATTATCCCCTCTAGCAGTATCTCCCAAAACAAGAGGCTTGATTTTGCTGCCCAAGTGAGAGTGACAGCACTGATTAATCCTTTATTCCAAATGCCATCAAATTTCGGTTGCTGATTTTTTAATCTCTCATATAAAAAGGCAACATTGTGGCTATTTAAATAGCCCAAGTGAAGCAAAGATTTGGCAATTGCATAGTAAATTTAAGTAAGCCAAGCTAAGAAGAGAAGAAATGGGGTCGTGCAAGGTAAAGAAATCTATTATCCCTGAACTTTCTGGATTAGCTCACTCTATGGTGAAACCACTTCTTTTCTGCTGTAGTAACTCATGCAGCCATCTGGATTATTTAATCTACACAGACAGCTGGGCCAGACACTTTTAGATGCAACATGGAATTCTTTTTGCAATCTGAATAATCTACAAGGCTGAAATTAATAAGAGCATTTCCAGTTCTTTCCTCATTGTGTGCCAGTTCACCCCTGTGAGGAGCATCAGGAAGAGTGGGGATAAGGAAGAAGTTTGTACCCTTAGCCATTGAGCACTTAAGCTGGCCAGGTCCAAAGCCCCTGTTCAAATACTTTAGGTAGAACAGCTTCCTGTGTTTGGCCCTTGGTGCTCAGGTATTGTAGGGGCTCAACACACATGTGCTTGCTTTCTCCTTTCAGTAACTTCTCCTCCCCATGTCTCACTCCCCAGAGTTGTGGCTGCAGAGGTGCAAGCTCTTCATCTACAAAGCTGAGGACCATGAGGCTAAGGAACTACCAAAAGGCCCGGAGCTAGCAGAACCCAAGAAGAGGCCAGTCTACCTGGTCATTGTTCGGCTCTCTGATCTCTTCACCGGAACTTTCAAAGTAAGAAAGACAGTGAAAGCTAGTACCATGGTATTCCAACAAACTAATTCTGTGGCCTTGGGCACTAACTAGCTCTGTGATTTTGAGGCAAGTCGCTTAATTTTTCTGAGCCTCAGTTTCCACATCTATAACATGAAACCTGCTTTCGATACCCCCTCATGGGGCTAATGTGAGGATTCAGTGAAAAATACATGTCAAGTTCTTACGAAAATACCTGGCATCAGAAGGACTTGGTAAACAATAACAATCAGTACCATTTGTTGAGCATTTACTATATACCAAACACTCTTGGAACTTCTTAAATTGTAGCTCTTCTGACTGACCAATGGAATAGTTATTATTATACCTATTAAATAAGAAGAAGAACGGCAAAACTAAAGGGCAGATGCCCCTTCTGATACAAATCACCCAACAATTAATAGGCAACTGTTTGACATGATGGCTGATGAATCAGGGCCTGAGCTCTGGGCTCAAATATCCTGGGATTTAATTTCAGTTCTTCTTCTTCACATCCAGGTGACCTTAGGCAAACGACATAACTAATTTCACCGAGTCTCAGTTTTCTTATCAGAAAAATGAGACTAAGAATTGTACATAGCAGGTTTGTTGTGATGGTAACTCATCAATATAAATGAAGCGTGTATAGCACATAAGGAACTGATAACACTCAAGTTGAAAATGGGGTCTTGGTTAGGAACTCACTGAATCCACAGCTGCTCACTACTAGCTGGGTGACCTTGGGCAATCCACTTAACTTCTTCTCAGGCCTGATCTCTTCATCTGCGAGATGGAGCTGCTGCTGTGAGGACCGAATGGGTTAAAGCACATTAAGTACCTACTTGGCAAATATTCAATAAATAAATAAATAAGTATATTTGTAGGCATGGGTTTTCATAACTGATGAAGACATCTAGGAGACAATAAGCAGCATACTGAGGTCAGAGTCAGGAAAGTCTCTGAGAGTTGCAAGGAGGCAGAGGCTGGGTACTGAGTGGCAGTGAGACTACATCTGCTGTGAGCCACAAATTCAATTCACTGCAATATTTAGTATCACAGGTCTCTGACTAGGCTCCAGGAATATACCCACAGACATGGGCAGTCTCTGCTATCTGGCAGAGCCATTAATCTGGGGGGACATAGAGGCTAGGAAGCATCTAACTATGACACTGTACAAGGTGTTACACTAGAGAAAGGCAAACAACAAGGAGAAGCCAAGTGAGTACAGTAGGAGCAGTGACGTGTACAAGGGGGAATAGCATGAGGCTCGGAGGAGGCAAAAGAAAAACTAGGTAAGAATGCTGTTTTTGGATCCACTAAGCCACCACAGTGTATTAAAAGAAGCCAGATGCCAGCAAATATGAAAGAAGACATTGTAAAAAACATTGAGGGTTGACATGGGCTTCAATAAAATCATAAATATCATGTTCTTCCCTTTAGTCAATTCTAACTGCAGGGTCCTAGGTAATCCTTGTTTTCTCAGATTTAACTTAGCTAAGATTGTCTGGTTTCCAAGCTAAAAACTTCCCAGCTCTGCTCCAGATTTCTGTATTAGGTAAGACTTTATTTATTTATTTATTTATTTATTTATTTATTTATTTATTTAAACAAGTAACAGAAATGTACTCAAACTCCCTTATGTAAAAAGGGGAATTTATTGGCTTATTTAACTGCAAATCCATGGAGGTTTCTAGCTTCAGGCACACTTAGCGCTTCAAACTACACAACCATGTTCTCAGTCTTCCTCCTCATCTTTCACTTTGTCTTTTCTCTCTATTGGCTTTTTCTCTCAGACAGGCTCTTCAGATTAGCAACCCCTGCAGAGAGTCCTTTTCTGCCAATAGCCCCTCCAGAAGTTGTCAGTATGTTTTCACTGCCTCGGGCACATGATCATCCCTGAACCAATCATCTAGACCACGGGTTGGAGTGTTCTCATCATGCCAGTGTCCAGAGCCTGGAAGCCACTGGGTAAATTCAGTGATACTCCAACTGAGTGAACAGAAAGCTGGAGCGATGTGGTTGCACAAAAGAATGATGAACTCAGAGAAACTTCTACACATGGCAGTGGCCTCTAACATAAGAAGGCAGGGAGAAGAAAGGGAGACGAAGCGAAATGGCTCCATATGTGCAAAACCAGTATTTCCAGACCAATCAACTGGATCTTGGATCTGCAGTCACCTGCATCATGGATTGAACTCTTTTGAACTTTAAAGTTATCTTTCCTCATTTTTCTTTATTGCAAGCCTTTTTGATACCTACTTCCATCTCTTGTTCTTGATTTTCATAGAGAGTTTCATAGTCATACAATAGAAAAATACATTTGGTCGAAAAAATATTTCATAAAGACATTTCCTCTGTACCTAGATTAATCAGAGGTCATGTGTGCGTGGGGCTCTTAAGTAGATTGCTTTTGGTTCTCAGTGCAGCATCAGTTTGGACCCCTTAAAACGTTTCTACTGAAGGATGATTGCTATGCACCATTCAGATGTTGAGTGTTGGGGACTTTCACCTGGACTCTGTCTGTCTGCTCTCTGTCTCTCTCTCTGCCATTGAACAAAGGAGTATTTACACAGAAGCAAAGATTCTGGGATACATGGGCTCTTTGTCCTTTTGAAAGAGAATATTTGGACATATTTTCAGCTTTTCTCTGTGTGCCCAAACTTCTTTTTATTTTATATTTTAAAAGTTAGCTTTGATTCTTCAAATAGCACACCTGTTCCAAAGAAGGACACTGGGCACCAGAGAAAGCTTCAAAAAGTGTAACTGTAGAGCATAGCATAACTCTATATTCCCACTTACCCTTCTGTTGTCATTGTTATTTAAAAGACCTTCATCCCTAACACTAGAGCCCCTTGGCTGTCACCATGGCTGCTTCCACTATCCTTGCTTATTTAATGGTATGTGAATGCAACATGTCATCAAGTCCCAAAGCTCCATTTTTGTGCCTGTTCAAGACCCTCTGCCTCATGATCCTTAACCTCAAAGAGTTCATATTTAAAAATTGGAGGGGCTAAGTGTACTTCCCATGTGAATCCATAGGGAGTGACCTCAAAAACATCAGTCATATGCTCAGCCAGTAGAGTTGCCCCTAGAAATTCCCCTTGGATGTGTGATGCCCTGTGTAAAATATGCAGCTCCTATTAGCTTGCAGGGAAGATTTCTGATGTCTATCCTACAGTGATCCTGGCTGACTTATGCATGTGAATTCAGGTCCTCTATGTACACTCCAGGTGGTTGTGGCCAAAATGCATTTCTTCTGAATTGCATAATTGTAGTTCTCCCCTCAGTGAGGTGGTTGCAGAGCAAAGAGAAGCTGAGTTAATGGAACAACTCCAGGACATTCTCCACAAGACAGTGTTTAGACAGCTTCAGAGCTATGCATGGGGTTCATCATGTGGTCAGACTTCTAATGGTTGTCTAGACACCTGGACATCCAGGCTGCCATTTGTCCCTGATTCATGGTGGATTCTGAAGGGCTTTATTTATAACTCAAAGAAACTTGCACATACACACACACACACACACACACACACACACGGATATGCACATACATGCACACACACAAACATATACATACCTCAGGAAGGAAAGGGGAAACCTTTCAAAGGATATCTATAAATGATATTCTTTAATGTACATGGTTCCTCCCATGGTTCTCCAGGCTCTGTCTAAATGGTTTAATGTTTTCATCTGGTCATCAGATTTCCTGCAGAGAGGAGAGCTCAAACATCTTGTTTGGGAAAGACTCTTGCAGCTGTGCAAATACAGTCTTCTTGAACATTAATCCATCTGTCAGGTGAGATTTCTTTTTTCAAATAGCAAGAATTCCAAGTGGGGAGGATTAGTGTCTGCTACAAAAATTCTCAGCTATTCACAGCTAAGTTGTAATAATATCCATTTGGAATCTTCTGGGAATTTGAATTCTGGGTTTTCCTGGGAAGGAGTGGTCAATCCTCTCTAAGCCACTTGGTCAAAGAATTTCAGCATCATCTTTAATCCTGACCCACTCATTGAAGGGCCGCCTACTGATTCTACTCACTTCTCATTTATTCAAAAATATTAGCTTCTTCTCAGGTGCCAGCCACAGTGCTAAGAGTTCAGAAAGCAAAGATGAATAAGAATATCTGCCTTCAAGGAACTTGCAGTCATAGGGAAGAACAGGTATTTTGACACATGCTTTGTGTACAAGATAGAGTAATATCCAAAAAAGGGAGTGGGAGGTGTGTTTCAGGAAGGCTTCTCAAAAGAGAAGATAACTGAGCCTGGGGATTAAGGAACAAGAAGGAGTGGTGAGGGACAGGGTTTCAGACAAACAGACTACCATGTGCAAAGACATCAGGAAGTGAAGGAAATGTGAAAAGGTAACTCTGAGTAGAGCCCAGTAGGCAAGTTGGTAACTTGGGAGGACCTAGTAGACGGAGCACATGACAAGATTCATAGGAGTCAAATCATGCAGAGCATCTGGATCATTCTAAAGTGTAGAGCCTTTGAAGATTTTCCATTAGAGGAGTAATTTGAATAGGTGTGCCTTTCTGAAAATTTATTTCTGGGCTATTACATGGAGAATGGAAAATCATGTTCTCCTTACTTTGCATGTCAAATAGTCGGTAATTTATATAGCTTCTCTTCTTTAGGAGTCTATTCCAGAGATGGCAAATATGCTATGATTCCCCCTCTTCCTGCAGCCTTGAGAGATGTTGTTCATCACTTTTAACATTTTCCTCACCAAATCGAAATGCAGAGAAAAGCCTTTTTTTCAACCCTAATATTCAAGTGTTTACTATCAACTAATTGGAGTTGTAAATGCATTGAATTGTGTTCTCTATCCCTGGCCTATTGTTCACCGGACCTCATTGTTCTTTTTTTTTTTTTTTAAGATTTTATTTATTTATTTGAGAGAGAGAGTATGTATTAAACACACAAGCATGGAGGGTGGGGTTAGGAGGAGAGGCAAAGAGCCCCAACCCAGCAGTCAATCCCAGGACTCCAAGATCATGACCTCAGTGGAAAGCAAACACTTACCTGACTGAATTGTTGGACTGAATCACCCTGGCTACCCGGCTTCATAGTTCTTTGCGTGATTTTGATTGCTGCTGTCCTCATACACTTGCCTGTCCTCAGCATAAGGTGCCTCACTCCCAGTAGAATGGGGTCCCTCTCCTTCTCTTGTTCATTCTCTCTCATCTTCGCTGCCTCTCGTTCTTAGCTTTCTGTGGCATAGGGGACCAGAGTCCATTGTGTTTCCCAAATCCAGCAGACATATAGCAAGCTCTCCAGGGGTCCTCTGGAGTACCACTGGCTTGGCTTAAGGTAAACGAGATGCAACCACTCACTCTTGTCATGGGCTGGATTTCCTGGGAGCTGACTCTGAGACAGAATTTAGTGTAGACAGTGATTCTTTGTTGTTGTTATTGCTTTTATTTTTTTTAAGATTTTATTTATTTACTCATGAGAGACACACAGAGAGAGGCAGAGACATAGGCAGAGGGAGAAGCAGGCTCCACACAGGAAGCCCGTTGTGGGACTCAATCCTGGGACCCCGGGATCACGTCCTGAGCCAAAGGCAGACGCTCAACCACTAAGCAACCCAGGCGTCCCTGTTATTGCTTTTAAAGATTTTATTTATTTATCTATCTATCTATTTATTTGTTTGACAGAGAGAGAGAGACTGCAAATGGGAGTTCAAGCAAGGGGAGCAGCAGGGGGAGAGAGAGAAGCAGACTCCCCACTAAACAGAGAACCTGATGTGGGGCTCCTTCCCAGAACCGTGGGATCATGACCTGACCCAAAGGCAGATGCTTAACAGACTGAGCCACCCAGGAACCCTGATTCTTTGTTTTTTAATACTCAACAGAATATATTTGTTATTTCTACAGATGTGAATCAAGTCATTCTGTATAGCTTCAAATAAATACCAATCTTACACTTCATTAAATTCTCTGATAAACGCTGAAAAGTGAAACACAATTTGCATGTCCTGTCATCAATGCCTTGGTTTGTGATAGCAGTATAGGAAAGAAGCACGTAGCTGCTATTTTCCTGTGAGGGAAACCTTTTTTTTTAAAAATCATATATATATGATATATAATCATATATATGATATAAAATCATATATATATAATCACATATATATGTATGTTTTGTTTTGTTTTGTTTTGTTTTTTGTTTTAACACAGAAGGTTAATTCTGACCATCTAAATGCACCTAAGGATATGAGAAAGTACGAAGCCAATTGATTTCTGAATAGCATTGAGTGGATCAGCATTAAAACTCACTTATTCACTTTAGTACAAACCTCACAGTATATGTCCTGTACTAGAAATTGTATAACAATTTAAGTACAGATTTCAATAACAGTATTTAAGTGTTGTTATAACATAAATATATTACTTAAATACAAATTTACAAAATAAAAATTCAATGCAACTGCAAAAATAACGTGCAGCTATGCTATGCATGCACATCACCTGTTCTAAGGGGAAGCATATGAGCATCTCAGTGCATAGAAAAAGTGGGATACAGCTATCAACCTCTTAGTACATCCTAATGAAGGCTTTTTTGCCTTCAGCTTTTTAAAAAAAATTAATATAAGCTAGATGATAATCAGAAAATATTTTATGTTTAAAAAATTTCTTTCATACATAAGAAAGACCTATTTTATTATTTCCTCTAATAGTTGTTTAAGTGTCATACAAGGTTAAATTTCAATAGCATACAAGTATTTATCATTTCTGTATGAAAAAATGTAAGGAAATTTGTTCAAAACCTATGGTTATACTCCTTTTTTTTGTTTTGTTTTGTTTTTACCACAAATATTTATAAAAGAAAGTGTAGCATCACCATAAACAGCTGAAGCTAGACTATCTACAGACAAAATTAGCAACAAATCTGAGGCACTGTCAATTCAGGTCCACAGGAGGACAAACGTGATTAAACACGGCCTCAAGCAACAGTGTTAATGTCATTTACAAAGGAGAGAACTGATATAAAAACATTCAAAGCCTGAACATTGCTTGGCATGTGAGAGGGAAAACATCAAATTAGCTGGAAGGTTCAGGAACACAAAGTCTTATTTACACTATAGAAAGCTCAGGTGTTAGCCCTGAACATAACTTTCTTTCTTTTTTTTTTTTTTTTTAATGAACATACCTTCAAGAGACATTCAACTCAGATCGCTTTTGTTGATTTGCTGCAGTACCAATCATGTGCCACATCTTTTGTCCCTAAGACAAAACAACTCTTCAGACAATACTGCAAGTATGTCACTAAACACCAAGAGCCATATCTGAAGGGATTTCTTTAGTAGAACAGATTTTTTTTTTCCTGTGTGTAGGATGATTCTAAAGGACCGCCCGTGGGATCAATAGCTATGGAAGGGAAGGGCTGGAGCAGGTGCACAGAGGGAGAAGTGCAACAGCTGTGAGGTCCATGGACAGCGTCAGCCAAGCCTGCCGGAAGCCTGAGAGCTCCAGTAGCCTTCAGATTGAGCCCAGGTGGCTCATCCTGCATCCCCCTACATCAGCCAGTCACAGATGTGAGCTGGCCCAGGACAGGGAGTCATCCTGGCTGAGGTAATTCTCTACCACTGAGGCAAACTCAAAGACATTCTCTTTCCTTCCCCAGCCTCTCCAGCCTCAACTGCTTTCCAAGCCAGAGGAGAGCAATCACTGAAGCTGGTAGAGCTAGTTTTAGAATTTCTTAGCCTGCCCAGAGAAGGGCTTTAATTACAGCTTTTTTAATTTATGATTTTTGTTTCCTGATTTGGGGCCCTCAGCTAAAAATTAATACCCACGGTTTCATTTTACCAGCCTGCTGCACTCAGTAACTTGTTACACTGAATAGATGGCAATAGCTAGATGGTAAAGGTCATGACTTGTGTTCTTATACCACTTTCTGGCTTAGCAGTTATGACAACCCAAACGTCAAACATTTTTTTCTTCTGGTAATATGATATGCCCTAGTTTGGGGGTTGAGAAGTATGGTGACTATATGCGAGGAAGTTAACATAAGGATGGGCACATAAGCGGTACCCCCCACACCTTTTATGCTGGATTTTTAAAAAAAATACTTTATTTATTTGACAGAGGGGGGTTGGGGAGAGAAACACAAGCAGGGGGAATAACAGAGGGAGAAGGAGAAGCAGGCTTTCTGCAGGTCAGGGAGCCCTACACAGGGCTCGATCCCAGGACCCTGAGATCATGACCTGAGCCAAAGGCAGATGCTTAACTGGCTGAGCCACCAAGGCACCCCTTTGGTGCTAGCTTTTTATCTTAAAGTCTTTTTATCTTAAGGAACTCATCAGCCAGTTTGACTTATGGCTGCTTCCACTGCCTATGGCTTCCTAGATGCTCCTGGAAGGAGCTTCACCAAGGGTAACTTCAGATCTCCATGCTTGCAATGATCATTTACCCCAATTTTTAGGGGAGCTTGTTACCCCTTTTCCTGTATTCTCAGGAAAATTAAATAAAATTAAAATGTGTTCTTCCTGTTGACTTCCAGATGAATTCCTACATAGCATAATATGGCTGTCACTGGGGTCATAAAGAGCCATCTCTCAAAATTAAGTTTACCTTGCAATTCTACTATTACCAAGTTAAAGGGAGAAAAAAGAAAAAGAAGACCAGAGTAAATAAATGAAATATACCGGGAAATTGGTAGATTACTGGCTTTTATCAATATCTAGACTTGAAGTCAGGATGTTTTTGTTTCAGGGTCATGCTCTGAAATAACCTTAGATAGTTTACTTCTTTACTCAGGCTGCCTTGGTTCCATTTTCAATAAAAGTGATGAGACTGGATAAATTCTTATTTTGTCCAAAAGTTCCTATAATTCTGTTCAGAGTTTCCTGAGATGTGGTTGTCCTGCAGAGGATGGAACACTGAGATTGACAGGCAGACAGAGGAATAGGGCTAGAAACAATGATTGGCTAGGAATGACCAGAAAGGTAGAAGAAAAGCCATGTAATGTCATGAAAAGCAAGAAAAGAGAGGGTCTTAAGAAGGAAAAATTGAGGTGTATGGGTGGCTCAATTGGTTGAGTGTCATTTTGGCTTGGAGTATGATCTCAGGGTTGTGAGATCGGGCCCCAAGTCAGCCTCTGTGTTCAGCAGGAAATCTGCATGGGATTCTCTCTCCTTCTGCCTTTACCCCTCTCCTGCTTCTGCTAGAGTGATGTGCTCTCTTTCTCTCTCTCAAAAAAAGGAAAGATTAATCTACAGTGTCCAATATTCTTTAGAGCTCAAATCATATAAGGAATGAAAAGAAATGGATATTTAATTTAGCGACCAATAAGCAGGTTGAAGAGTGATTAGATATGAGGGTAGAGAAGACACAGAAGTAAACACCCCCAAAATATTATTACTGATTCCCTGAGGGAAAAAGAAAGAGTTGGAAAGTATGAACTTTTTAAAAGCACCCATGTCTTATTTGACTCTATGTTAATTTTATAATCTGAAAAAATCCAAATGCAAGAATGAATGAGAAGTGGAAACGTGGAGGCAGCAGGTATTAGCTATACTTCCAAAAGGTTGTCTAATACACATAAATGTTCTCATGGCCAATAAAAGGAGCCAAAATGAAAAAAAAAATTGTAAATGTTTGAGTCAAATTCCCACCACCACAGGCTTTGACCAGCAGTCCTTCTACCAACAGGAAAAGGGAAGCACAGGCTGAGGAGAGAAAATAGGATCTGCTAAACAATAACTTTCTCAATGAACAGAAATCATTCTGGAGACTGAATTTGTACTAAGAATGGATTTCTCCAGACAGACTTGGAATTTCAAGTATGGTTTTTAGAACCCCAGGCTAGGTTGGTTTTGCATTATTGTGGCAGCCCTCAAATATAATCTTAGTGTGGTACACCTCAGAAGAGCATGGGGCAGAGGCAAGCCACAGCCTCTCCTTAACCAATCTTTCTAACCACCCCATATAGCTTCAGGAAGCTCTGCAGCTTTCCTCTGGATGGCATGGGATCTCTCACTCAGGCCTGATTTTGGACATCATCCATAAAGCCAATTGGGGAAAGATGTCAAGATAAGCAGAAAGAAACTACTATCATAAGCTATGTTTTTAACAGGGTCTTTTGCATAGACAAGAAAGAATTGGCATTTTGTCAATCTCCTAGGACAACTTGGAAAAAACATTTTTCTGTATAAGTGTGTCTGGAGAGGAAAAAAAGGAAAAAAAAAACAAAAGAAACCTTTTGAGATCAGGAATGAATGATAGTACTGTAAACTTGGCAAATGCTGGAGCATTGGAAAGAATGAGACACAAAAAGCGGGGAGGGGAGGAGGCCAGAAGAAGCCCCTTAGGAGAATTTTTTCATGTTCTTTTATTTTAGTGAAATGCTTGAAAATCTTTTCTCTCAACCTGTATTCTGTGCAATATGAGGTAAAATGTCACTCTGGTCACCACAATGCATCCCATCATCCGAGATACCTCTCTTCTATTGGAAACTTTCCTCTTATTACCAACCAGCCCACAAACATTGAGCCAAAATTTGTAGGATTCCAAATGAAGAAGAAGTTTTTAGGACACATTCAAATAATAATCAACACAACAAATGAGAATCAATATAAGGAGAATAACGAAGAGTGTAGGGTTAGCATAGTGAATGGCTAACATGAGACTGTCCCTCTTAGCTCGTTATCCTACTTCACAGAAACAATAAAAGCTGTCAAGGTTGAACACCACCTAAGCTTTCCTGACTGCGACCCCTCATTCATACAGCACCCAGGACCCAGACTTTGTTCTTTCCCCACTGCCCAACAGGAAGAGGATGGCCCCGTGGAAAGAGAGGTCATCCTTCTACTCAAGGCTAACTCTTGCATCCATTCTATTCTGCCTTCTTCACAGACTTTGCCCTATCCCTGACTCCCCTGCTGTTTGCATCCTTATCTTTCTTTTTTTCTCTATTCAATGTCAACATCTTCAAGTTCTCTCCAATGCTTTCTCCCCAGTCCAACCATTAAATTGTCCATCCGTGGCCACTCCTCCAAGCTTTCTTCCTATCCTTCTTTTTCAGGACCAGACTCTTTCCAAGATTTCTTACTTCTCCAGTTCCCCTCTGCCCATGCACTTATCTCTGAATCCTACTCAAAAATATCCATTAACAATATTATTTGCTCAAGTCACCAGTGACCTCCCAACTGCCAAATGTAATGAGTATTTTTTCAGTCCTTATTAATGTCTGTGACTTGAGACTCCAATCATAATTCCTTCTTTATTTGTAAAGTTATTTATTTATTTGGAGGGGGAAGGGCAGAGGAAGAGAAAGTCTCAAGCAGACTCCGTGCTGAGTGTGGAGCCTGATGCAGAGCTCGATTTCATGACCCTGAGATCACAACCTGGGTCCAAACCAAGAGTTGGATGCTTAACTTACTGTGCTATCTAGGCACACCAATTCCCTCTTTAAAGCCTGTCCTTTTTTTTTGATTTTGTACCATCCAAAAACCCTGGTTTAACTCTTATCTTTATGAGAACTCAATGCCTGTGCACACCTCTCTTTCTCCATCTCTTTGAGTAATTTCATCCATTCCAGTGGCTCCAAACCTAGATGTTCCTGTCTTCTGAACATTTCCCCTGAAAATTCTCATAGATTGTTCAGACCCAGTATGACCAAACTAAGCTCCAACTGATCATGCTTCTGTTACACAATTGCTTCCCTATCTCATTATATGGCATTCTGGTTTCCCTAAGTTCCTCATACAGAAATCATTCTTAAAACCTTCTCCTTAACTCTTATCCTAATTCTTCCTCCTTAATAGATGTCCATTCAACCCAGTTGCCTCTACCTGAAAGTAAACTTTCTAATCTAACCACTTTTCTCTGTTTCTCCTGGACTATTACAACAGTCTCCCTGCTTCTATTCCTGCCTCTCATCTAATTCATCACACTTTAATTAAGCCACAGTGTCCCTTTAAAAGCCCTTTAATATCTGTGATCTGTCCAGATACCCATTCTTGACTATGCTATTCTCTCTTATTTTCTACAGTTATGTGATTTTGAGTTCTCCTTGTCCTGGGATTCTCCAAGTTGTCTATTTCTTTTGTTTCTACTTTTTTGTCTATGACTGGTCCTTAGGACCTTCCTTCAAGACACCTCCCTGGCCCCTATAGGAAGTCAAATTGGGGTAAAGGGGGGTATCCTCCTACCAACTCATCTCCATATATTCCCTTTGCCATTACTCTCCCACATTTATTGTCATCATTTAATTGTCTCATCTTCTCTGGTAGAGTATAAGCTCAGAAAGGGCAAAAACCATATCTAACTTGTTTTCCACAAAGTCTCCTGGGACTAGAACAGTGTTGCATTGAAGTTGCTCAGTTTGTTTCATACTGGGTAAATGAATGAAAACATAGATGTCCTGAAATCCATTTGCTTATGGAACAGTGGTTTTTGGTCCAAGTTATCCTGCTATTAAAATAAAATAATGGAAATATTTTTCTCACTTTTAAGAAAAATCAGATAATATCCTACATTCAAGTACAGGCACCATAAGCCTTTCATACTTAATATCAGCCAGGCATATTCTATACTCTGCAAAGGCCCTTGAGGTCTGAAACAAGCCTGGACATCCCAGTGTGCGCTCCTTTCTTTGGCCTTCTTCTCTTCCCTAAGTAGCTTCTCTCCTTGCTCAGGCCCAGCACTGCCCCTAACCCCAACATAGAGTGGTGCACATCCCACTCTGCACAAAGGCATCCAGCCAGTGAGAGTGGAAATCCAGCCTCAAAACCTGGCTCTGGTGCAAGGCTGCAGAGAACCCAGAGGAAGGAATGCCTTTTTGCAATTTGTATGCCCAGAGGGGATACCTTTCTGCAGTTCACACAAAGGCTGCCCAAAGTGCCAGCAGATGGCTGGGCACTACTGTACCCCAAATTGCTTGACCTCCCAATTCAAAACTCACCATGAGTCACAGAAAGCCAAACCATTATCTTCAGATTGGCTTTTCTAACTCAGATCCTAATGCAGATGGTTCAAAAGATTGATCTAGTTGGCC
The DNA here is from genome assembly GCF_003254725.2 of Canis lupus dingo. NCBI lineage: Eukaryota > Metazoa > Chordata > Mammalia > Carnivora > Canidae > Canis > Canis lupus. The sequence goes on along the minus strand of NC_064244.1, from coordinate 37,276,810 downwards.
ATGAAGAAGCCTCACTATTTCAACACATTTAAATCAATCCCAGTTACATGTTTTGGATGTGGATTAAAGTGTGACCTCCTCCTCAGGGTTTTTCCCCAGTGATAGTTTTACTAAAGAAACCATTTGTGCCTTTGCAAAGGCAGCCAACTATTTGTCTACTGCTTTGTGGGGTCATCTACAATTTTTGTATAATTTCAGGGGTGGGATAAGGGGAGCAGTGGTGACCTAAGCCCTAGGAATGTCACGCAATGACCCCGTAAATTGGGAATGTGCCCAATCTGTCTTGAGAAAGTATCGAACTGTGACTGTATTTTTCAGTTTACTAAATGCAGTATAAATTATTCAGTTACTTTTCTTGATCATGTAGACCTTTGTTTTTGTTTTTTGATTGTTTAAATGCATTTTCTAAATTGTGCTTCTTGGGATCTTAATGTGAATTGCGTGGTAGGGATGGAATGGTACATATTGGAGTTGAGAAATGTTAGATTAAAAACAGTCAAACACATTTCTTTACAGCAGGATTTATGAACTATTTTACTTTTACAAAAGTAAATTGTGAACCTCCAGGGGTGGGGTACTTTTATACACCGTGTTCCCGAACACACTTAGCCAAGAAACCCCCTCAGAAATTTACCTCTTCGAGGACTGTGTTCCACAGAACCGACTCTGGAAAACATTGGTCAAAGAGTGACCTTCCATAATTGCCTCTGCAACATGCCCCCCACAATATACACGAGTGCCTGAATAACCAACACACTAAGCATAAGATTTTTCTTTTCAATCACCATCGTCATGAATCAAATCAAATGACATTTTGAAAGATTAATTTTATTTTTTAAATTAAATTACTTCATTTATTTTTAGAGAGTGAGAGCAGGCACCCACAAGAAAGGGGCAAGCAGAGGGATTAGGAGAGAATCCCAAGCAGGTCCACGCTAATACAAAGGCCTCAATCTCAGGACCCTGAGATCACAACTTGAGCCAAAATCAAGAGTCAAATGCTTAACCGACTAAGCCACCCAGCCATCCTGAAAGTTTAATTTTATTAAAAATCAGCAATTAGTTCTATGTGATGGACAGAGACAGTTTTGGGTACTTAGGCATGAATGAATCTAACATTTAGATGGATCTAGAAGGATTATGAAACAACAACAACAACATTGCATTTGGAGACCTGAATTAGGTAGGACATTTTTTGTTTGTTTATTTGTTTTGAATTTTAGGGTTTTGTTTTGTTTCACTCTAAAATTCACCAGTTTTACTATTATTGCCTTTCCTTTCCCTCTCCTAATTTGGAAAACGAATTTTAGGATCACTTCTAGACTTAGGCTTATAGGTTTCAGTTTGCTACATATTATAATCTTGGGTACGGATAGAGTAGGGAGGAAGGTTGGGGAGCGTAGTTGAGGAAGGTAGTTGGCAGTTGTGGTTTAGAAATTTCGATGCCCAGTCAGACCCTGGAGCAACTATATGAGAACCCCAGGACTGGGATTCAATTCAGTCCCTATACACCTAGGTCTCTGTGATGGTTAATTTTATATGTCAACTTGTCTAGGCCAGAGTAGCCAGGTTTTGTTCAAACACTAGTCTAGATGTTGTAAAGGTATTTTTTAGATGTAATTAACATTTAAATCAGTAGACTTTGAGTAAGATTACCCTTCATAATGCAAGTGGGTCTCACTCAATCAGGTGAACATTTTAAGTGAAAAAAACTGAGGTCCCTCGGGGAAAAAGGAATATTGCCTCTGGACTGTCTTCTGACTTGAGCTGCAAAATCAGCTCTTTCCTGACTCCACAGTCGGGTGGCCTACTCTGAAGAATTCAGACTTGCCAGCACCTATAATAATATGAGCCAATTCCTTAAAATCAATCAATATCTCTCTCTCTCCCCCCTTTTCAATCTCTCCCTCTCTCTTTCTAAACTAAACACACACACACACACACACACACACACACACACACACACACACACACTTCTCCTTTGGTCCTGTTTTTCTGGAGAAACTTGAGTTATAATAGAATAATCAAGCATCTTACCTATTTTTACCAGAGTGACTTTAACTTTCCGCTGCATCTGTCTTTTTCATTATAACCCATGAATAGAATAACTGTTTTTACAAAGTAACATACTGAATTCATTCAATAGGACCCTTTGTATTCGGGCAAGGAAAATAATACATCTTTACTTGACCAAATTAGTTTCTAAATTGGCTTTGCTCTTGTAGTTAAATGTATCATGTTGATCTTGAACATTTTTAATAAGTAGATTTATATTAGTGACCAAGTGCTAAAATTATTTAAACTTGAAAGGCCCAGTTTGCAATGAAATGAAACAGATTCTGGTGGATGTGAAGAAGCTACCAATAAGGATTAATTGAAACTCAAATGTTCTTTATTATTCGTTGATTATGTAATTGTTATTCATCCAGCCTTCTTGATCTTCCATGTTAAATAATCATGCTTGTATTTCACCCTAGCCTTTCTGTTTAGTTAACTGATTAATTAAGAATGGGGATATTCTGCATTTATTAGCATTCCTAATGGACAGATTAATTCCCTGTAGCCCAAATATCTACATATGTTCAGTTTTTGAGCTCAGCTTTATCTCCTTTTAGAGTGATTATCATTTTTAGTTGCAGATACTAGAAACTAAAATACATGCTCTTAAACAACGAGTCCAATCCAGCTCATTAAAAATGTCCCTTAAAGATGAAGTGCAGGTGTGAGTACAAGCACTAGAAAGGAATCACATGGTCACTGCAAGATATAAATCATCACTAGCTAAGGATTCTTGTGGTCTAGCCATTCCTATCTTTGAGGTCCCGAGGGCTAGCAACTTTGTAGGAGGATCCACTGGACTGAGGGTCTTACAAATCTAATTCTTTTTTCTTTTCCAAGAGGTTTGGAATCTAAAGCTATCATCATTTATGAAGTTGAAGTACATCAAATACTAAAAATTAGGTCATTGTCTTTGAGCTAAAGACACATCAGCTTTATTTTAATGAGTCTCTGGAACATGGCCTATGAGACCTTGCATTATATTCAGTTAACCATAGCATGTCAAATAGTGGTAAGAGGGTCCTCTGGTTCCCTATGGAGAAAACCACTTTTTCCAATAGGATAGGTGTGTAGAAGAATAGTTAACTGCTCGTGATGGATTAAAGCCTACCTTTCCATTTGAAGAGAGGGCCCAACTGGCGACATAATTTGAATGGTTCCAGTGCAAAATGAACACTGGTCATGCATAATGAACTAATCTTTGCTCCCAAGAACATTCTAGGTTGCCTCCATCTCCAGTCACAAAACACGGATTTGAAGATAAAATCGTTAAGAATTTTGAGACAGTGACAGCAGAGCATTAATCCAAGTGTGGGTCCATGATGCCGGCTCTGAGCTCACAACCAAGTAAAGTAATGTGCACAGCTAGTAATGGTAGATTTAGATCTCAAATCTAGATCTATTAGATTTAGAATTTTAACAATTGCTAGGACAATACAGTGCTCAGAAGTATTCTATCCTTATTTGGGTTGATTTGAGTGTGTACATTCACTCCCACCCTCACCCATCACAGCACCCCCTCTCTTCCTTGTCTTTCCTGCTTGTATAGCTTCAGGGTTGCAGTTTCATACCAAGGACATATACCAAAGAGTCAGAATAATTAATAAGGTAAGGAAAGAAAAAAGAGAAATAAAACAAAATCAGTATTTAAGAATCTTAGTGTATGAGTTGGGAGAAAATTAATAACATGGGATTTTAAATATATTTGAGAGTGTGTTAGTTTATTTTAGTAAGTTTATTTGAAAATCATCTATGTATTTAAATAGGTTGCTAATAAGGATAAAAAGAGAAAGCTGTAAAAGTCCTGCAAGAAAGAATATGGTTTGATTTTTTTCTCTAGTTTCCAGAGATACACACAGGGAGGGAGACCCAGACCTCAAATCCTGTGTTATTTTTATTTTACACAACATAGCTGCTAGGTCTCAGTGAACATAGTTTGCACCATGAGTGAATGCCTTATGTGTGTGTGCTAAGATATTCATAGATTTAGGATATCTTTGGATTTAGGCTATCTTCTCAAAAGAGCTTAGACTATCATTCTAAAAGAAGTGAATTGGGGCACCTGGGTGGCTCAGTCAGTTAAGTGTCTGCCTTTGGCTCAGGTCATGATCCTAAGGTTCTAGGATGGAGCCCCACGTTGGGATCTACTTCTCCCTGTCCTCTGCCTGCTCCCCCCCAACCCCCCCACTCAGGCTCTCTCTCTGTCTCTCAAATAAATAAAATATTTTAAAAATATATAAATAAACAAAAGGAGTAAATTAACGTATATAACACTTTTAGCCTGCAACTTTCACTTTTTTGCCTTGATGTTCCCACTATTTAGTCATCCATTTTAACTACGCCAGACACTACCTTGGGTTCTAGGGATACAAGTCCGGTGGTGAGGTGTTTTTTCTTATATAGAGTACGCTTTATCCTGCAGAGTGACAAATGGTAATACCTGAATCCCCAGTGACACAAGGAAACAGTGTCATAAAGAAAACAGAACAAGGCTAGGGCTAGACAGTGCCTGTGGTTACTTTCAACTGTGGCCAAAGATACCTCTCTGAGGAAGCAACTTTTAAACAAAGATATAAAGGATAAGAAAAGGTCAGGGATTTCAGGAAAAGTGTTGCAGACAGGGAACAGCATGTATCATGGGCTGAAGGAGTACACCAGTTGTTTGGGAGCTTTTTGTTTCCTACATATAATTTCTCCCCTGAAACCACATGATGTCATCAGACCTAGGAGGACCTTTGAAGTTTTGGTGGCTACATTTGAAGGAGTATGGATTTACACCTAATCACTTTATTTTTTATTTTATTATTTTTTAAAAGTAGGCTCCATGCCCAATGAGGAGCCCAACTCATTACTCTGAGATCAAGACATGAGCTGAGAGCAAGAGTCCGATGCTGAACCCACTGAGCCACCCAGGTGCCCCTATACCTATTCATAACTTCCTATCACTCTTATTAGGTTTTCAAAGGGTCAATGAGTCAAAGATTAAATTATAAGAAGAATGAAAATGTGATAACAAATGTTAAGAAGTTATCATAACACTTCTCTTCCTATTTCTGTAGTTCTCAAGAAAATGTGTGTGATCAAAGGAGTTTGAGAACATCTGCAACAAATAGAACCTTCACTCCCCGAATGTGTATGTGAAACCAGCATGTCAGGTGAACACACATGGGTACACACGTATGCCCGATAATAAGGTGCCATAATATAAAGATTGGATGGTTATTTCTTCCCCACTCGCCCTCATCCCTTGCTCTACTTATCTCTTTTTTTCTCAGCAGTGTATGCATAAGGACTAGGGATATTGGAAGCTAACGATGATGAGTGTGGATGGCTGGAGAGTAAACAGAATTGTCACTGGAAAAAAGTGATTAAGGTCAATTATAGTGCATCTCATGACTCCTTAACAAGAGCTGGCATGATTTTATAATTCCATGTAGTTTTCTAGATAAAGTGAGTGAAAATATACTCCACAAAGGAAATTCAGGAACCTGGTTATAGAAGAAAAAATATATATACATGTAAATTTCATTCAGTATAATAACTGACTCATTATTTCCAGGGCCCCTCTAGTCTAGTTCTATTTAGTCTTACTCAGAAATCACATGTTTTGGGCCTTAGTCACTAGCAGGACAGCCATCAGACACAACAGTTACCGTCAACTGTCGGTAGGAAAGTGTGAATCGTTGAATGAATTGCTACCACAATGAACTTTGCATAAAGCCATGAGCAGTCAGCCCTCGACCACATGGAGTGATGAGATGTGTGATGAGATGTGCGAGTTTGAAACACCCTTCAAGAATATCTTTGGACAACACCCTGTTTTACAGATCCCCAAGCCTAACCACTGTCCACTTGGGTGGAATTGAGAGCTCATCAGAAGGAAGGTGCAATCAATCAGCACAGTTTCATGAGATGTTTCAAAATCCTCAAGCTCAGGAAAACTTTGTTGATGGCATTATGATATAATCAGAGTGAATTTCTCCTCTTTCTTTAAACTAAACCATGAAAGCAGGCTTACCTATATTCTGGATACTCTCTACTTGCCCCTCCACATCCCCTTCCCTACACTGCCCTGTGCCCCAGGAAATGAACTCCTGTTCACCATAGCAGCCCGACTTCCCACCCTCGGATTTCAGGCCAGGTTTGGCTAATGCAGTGGGTATTAGCTGGAGATAAGAGAGCTGGCAGCCAGAAATGTTGGGATGCTTACTCCCCTGCTTCCTTTCCTTCCTTGGCCACAACTTCTCTGAAAAGGAACATCTCTTCCAACTATGGCTCTCTCTCTCTCTCTCTCTCTCTCTCTGTGCTGTGATAAATGTCTCATCCCTTTATCCTTTCTGGCTGGCAGGGAGCAAGAACAGCCTGCTCGGCCAGGACAGGAGCAGCCTGCTCCTCCAGCACGCTTGCTATCCCTTCTAGGTTTCCCTTAAACTCTGTCATATGTTTATGAACAGTCCTTATGCTAAGTGCTCTTCAGTTACCTCCATCTGGGAGCACCTGGGGGGCTCAGTAGTTGAGCATCTACCTTTGGCTCAGGTCATGATCCCGGGGTCCTGGGATCGAGTCCCGCATCGGGCTCCCTGCAGGGAGTCTAGTTCTCTCTGTGCCTAAGTCTCTGCCTCTCTGTGTCTCTCACAAATAAATAAATAAACTCTTTTAAAAAATTACCTCCATCTCTTTCCTATCAGGAATGCTCACTGACATACTGTGTTATCTTCTGCTATTAACGCGTATGTTCCTGGCCCATAGTACACATATCGCTCAATGAGGACAGACACCCTTCTGGGTTTTTCCAACTGGAAGGAATTGAACACATGGATTTACAGAATCTTTGGAGGAAAAACTTAGGAAGGAAGGTCAGATAAAAACCTTGTGTGCTTTCCTAAGTTCATAAACTCAAAACAGCAGCCAAAGCTCTCAGAAGCATCTAAGTGGATAAATCACATTAGGATCCTCCAAACCTCAAATCAGCCAACTTCCTGCATATGTGCCTGCTGACGTTGGAGGAAACAATAATTTCACCTTCTCAGCCACCTTTCAAATCTTACCATGGTGTCACCCTTTAGCAGGGTCTCATGGAAAATCTTCCTCTTGGGGGATTTGGGAGGCTATCATTCCCTGGCTTCTTGTAGAATTACAGAGAGTACAGATGGGGAAGAGAGTGACGCTGAGCTGCCAGTAAAGAATCCACACAATGAGCGCTCCATAAATGTTGAACTTACCTTGGAAAACTTCATTAATTTCCTTGTGCCTCAGTTTCCTTATCCTTAAAATGAGGGATAATAATAACAAGTAATACCCATCTTAAAGCGGTCAGGTGCAGGTTAAATAGGTAATACATATATAATACTTCTAAATGAGTGAGGAAGAACAGAAGTTCATAACTTTCTTTTTATGCCATGCATCCTTTTTGTCCATCTGGTGAAGTTTAGAGATGTCTCTTCTCAGAAGATAATGTTTTGAAATTAAAAATAATTTAAAAAGATGCAAAGACAATTGATTATATTTAAATACAATAGTCAAAAAAATTTAACTGTGATATAGTAACACGCACATTAAATAATACAATCTAGTGGCAGGTCTTGTAGCTACTGTAATTTTGAAGAAGTGTTCATCATAAATGATATTTCACACTATCTATCTACAAATGTTTGCCCTGTGATATGGAAATATCTAAACCCCAGTGGTGACAAAATCTTAGGTACCTCTTACACTACCCTGATTCGTTTCCTCCCTCTGTAATTGAACGGCAGGTTAATTTCAGTGAGACTAGTGAAAACAAGGTATAATTGTTTTTTCCATTCACGTCCATAAGATTTCAGAATTTGAGAAGTTAACGCTCCCAGTAAAGACTAGGGGACCTCCTTAGGGAGCCGGGAACATGGAAAAATCCCCACTTGAAGCCCACCTTTTCCTTTGGTGGACAAGCTCTCTTGTCCTTCCCAAGACGGGGATGGAAATCAGCCCTCCCTCTCTTCCTGCTTCCAGTAGCTTCCTTACCCCATGGAGCACACTTCTCATGGAGGAAGAACTTCTTGAAAAACCGAATCACCCAACTAACCCGCTGACACAACTCTGGGCTGCATCAGCATCATAGGAAAACATCCGGAAACAAATGGGAACAGCGTGATACAATGCTCAACACTGAAGCAAACGGTGAAACAAGCAGAGCAGAGAAGCATCCACAAATCCCTACCCGGGGCTCTGGCCGGCCTGTGTTAAGATAATGGTGACAATAGGAGCAATTGAGTGGATTGTAGTTCTGGCTCTGTCACCGAGGAGCTCTGCCCTGGGGATGACGTCCTGTCTCCAAGCCTCAGCTGCCCCCTGCAAGGTGGAGATGCTGCTGCTAACCACACAGGGCTCCTGTGAGGCCTGGACCCTGAAAGCCATGTAAGAGCCGGGTGCCTAACAAAAGTCGGGGCCTCTTGCAAGACTTCAGGCTCGGGGCTGGGGCCTCCACTTGTGCTGCAAGCCGGACCTGTGCAATCCTGTCCGGGCTGTCTGCTTTGCAAATCGAGTTCGGTCCACTGCCAAACCCCGAAATAAGATGCTCACTACCTTCACCGCAGCTGTTCTCTTCGCCGAGCGCATGTCAGTGCAAGTGAGGTCTATTGTGGTTCGGTGATTTTCCATCTTTTGTCAGACAGCACAGCTTTCTCCTGGTTCCCTCTCCCTGGTGGCTCCCGGACTTCTTAAAGAATTTCTAAACACTTTGCTCCGTTTCTGTTTCCCTAGTGCCTTCCTTCTCTTTTTCCTTTTGAATGTTTTGTGAAAAACTGGTTAACAAGTCTGAACACTGTCCAGAGGATGGAAGGCACACACACTTGGGAACAGAAAAATACACATGGTCCTTCCAAATCAGAGTTTCCAGCCTAAATCTTAATCCTTGAGAAACTATTGTTTACTTTCCCAGCATTAATTAAGGTAATAAATTTGCCAGCTTCTCAGCTAGCAATTTGTAGCCCAAGACACCGTCCAAAACAAGTTCCCAGATGAGATAGGAGATTTGCAAAGTAAGGCCTGGGACCAAATGCTTGGGTGGTATCGAGCAATATCTGAGAGCCTTTGTCTCAAATTGAGGCTTTGAGCCCACTTTAAAATGATTCAAGTGACCACTAGGGGAGACAAGGGGGCCACACGGCAGCACCCCCAAAGTTGCAAGAAGGTAAAGCTAAACATATTCAGGACACATAGGAAGAGAGTCTAGAGGCTCTCAAAAAACAAAAAACAGAAACAGAAAAAAACCCATGCATTTGTATAGCATAATTATGTAGATTTTGATTAGATTTTTTGTTTCCTTAATGACCCAGGCACATTGAAAATGTTTGACTCCGTTTAGAGACAAAAGAACTGAAGCTTGGGGAGGTTCAGATCTGTCCAAAGTCACAAGTTAAAAATGGTGGAGCCATGTCAATTTCTTTATTATCGCCCCAAGGAGAAAGTGAAAAATCCTATTGGATTTAATTAGCCTGGGTGGTTGCATAATTCAATTAAAACCACTTTCCCAGAGCTCCCATCTCCAGCACTCTGCTTTTTTTTTTTTTGCAACAGAAGGCAATCCATCAGAACAGGAAAGCCTTGGAACTCATCATCACCCACACAACCACTTCCCAAAGAACAGAGCAGACGTTGTGAATTTGGATTTATTCTTGGAGTACCTTTACCTTAGTCCCCCAGACAGTTTTCATCTATCAATTCAAATTGGTCCACATGAGAGAAACCTATTTGCTGTTTCAAACTAAGCCATTGCTCTTTCTGCCACACACCATAGGTACATCCAAATGTAAAGGGGGAAAAGGTCTTCAAAAGAGGAACTACTGAAGCTCCACGTAGAATTATCCTATCATCATTTTTACAGCATCAGTGGCACTTAAGGACATAGATAACTGTCTAATAATCTGACTTTCTATCAGCCATGTATTGGAGGCCACCATAGTTGTATATATATATATATATATACACATAACATATATATAACATATAGTTATATATATATAACTATAAAATAGATGGCCATCTTGTCTCTCTCCTCTGTGTATGACACTGAGTAAGGGACAGGCAGGGCTAGGTAGGGAGAGATAGATAGGGAACTATGTGATCAGGCTCATAGAAATCCCCAAAATGCTGAGATGTAAGGAAACCAGAGATAAGAGAATAGACCAGACCACCTGGTCCCAGATGTTAGGGAGTATTTTTCTTTGGCAGCTACAATGCAATCACAGAAAATGACCAGACCACAGAGAAGTAGGTCAGTAAGAGTATTATCAATAGTCCTTGCTCAAACCAAGATGGCACAAGGATCTCAAGGTCACAAGCTTCTGAGTCATTTCTCAATAAAAGACTGCCACTAAAAGCCCTTAGTGGCAACCCTGTCGGGACCCCTCTCACTCCTGAGAGCTTTTTCTATATCCTTACTTAATAGACTTCTATCACTTTACTCACTCTTCTTTGTCCAATTCACTTTGCAAGATTCATTCTTCAATTCTATGAGGCAAGTACCTAGCTCTCCCGCTTCAACACCATAGTATAAGACACTGTGTGGGGATGGAGGTGCAATAAATGACTACTTGTTGAATATATACTCTATTCCAGGTACCCTTGTAGGAATTGGAAATACAGGAGTGAACAGGATGAGATCTCTATTCTCATAGAGCTTCCATTCTGGAGGAGCAAGACAGCCATTAAGCAAATAAAAAATAAATGTACGAGATGACTTCAGCTATTGAAAAGTGCTTCAGAATAAAATACCACCAGCTGTTACTTCTCATGGATCACCCTTAGCTGTTAGCAATAAATGGCTGCACCTGACAGACTTTTTAACTTCTGCTGTTGGTAAAGTATGTGCAGTCAGAGTCGGAACCACCTCAGCTTGGAGATGGTGTTCGGCGTGCTCCTCACGGACCACCCTTAGCTGTGGGCATGAAATGGCTTTACCTGACACTCTCCCAACTTCTGCCGTTCTTTGAAGTATGTTTGGTTGGAGTCATCGGCAAATAAATATAAATTGCCTTTGGGGAAAAAGAAAAAAATCAGAGTGGATGTAATAGACTGTCCTAAGACCACTCAGAGGAGATCTTTGAACTGAGACCTTCACGATAAGAAGGGCTCCTTATCTGAAGAACTGGGAGCCAAGGGTTCCAGGCACACAGCATACACGGAACGGGTGCAGCAATCTCACTACTGAGCACGCTTGGCAAGTTCAAGGGCAAGGCAGACGGCTGTGGTGTCTACAGCCAAGTGAGTAAGGGGAGAACAGGGTAAGCTAAGGCCAAAGGGGTGGCAGGGGTGGATTATTCTAGTGCCTTGTAGCTGTGGTGAGGAGCTCGCATTGACGTTGAGTTCATTTTCAAGTCTTTAGAGGGCTTTCGGTGGAAGAGAGGCCTGCTGTGAATGAAGTATTTCAGAAGTCAGTAAGAATAAAGCCCAGTTGCTTCCCTCTAGGAGTTGATAAACTGCATCACTAATTACGATTCAAGGGAGTAATTGAAGGGTGAGTTTCAAGTACTGAGATAGATCGTGTACAGGCTCCTGCTGCCTCAGGGATAACATGCACCAGAAAAATGGTGTTCCCATCTATACCGCAGCAGAGTCCAAAAGCAGCAGTTTATCATTAAAGGGTAAAATTATCTGGAATCTTTGAATTCAAAGGGGGAAATAGTCATATATATATTTTTTTTGAAATGCAATTGGTAACTTTCAGAGAGCATGATAAAATCTTTCAATTGCTTCAGAAAGGGCTTGTGTGGTACAAGTCCTGACATCCAATCTTTTATCTCTTTGATTTGTGGGAAAAGGGGAAGCATAATACCTGAGCATTTTATACTCAAAGCAATCCCTCTTCTTTTGTGTTTGCTGATGGGAGCATTAGAAAAGGAATGTTTGAACATTTTAAATGTAGTTAATAGAAAGTAAAGTCCTTTTTTTTTTTTTTTTTTTTTTTAAGTAAGGTCATCATTGATGCAATGTCCTTGATCCAGGAGCTTGTGATGTCCTAAGGAAAGTTTCTGGGTTCAGGATCTCTGAGTTCCTGCTGTTGTTCTGTGACCTTGAGTAAATATTTTCACTTGGGGAGTTGTTGGTTACTCAGAGGCAAATGAGGAAATTGACTTAGACTATCCTTAAGTTCCTCAACACTACTTTTTACTTCCAAAGGTCTGCCAACCCCTTTGCAATTGGGTCCATTCTTTTAAAGTCCACCATGTTGACAGTTGAAAAACAGAATAGAAAGCAGCTGAATTTGGGAATTTGAGATATCCAGGAACTTAGTAAAGGAACTTTGTGATATGCCTGGTGGGGCTTTGGGACCCTTATATAGGGAAGAGGACCATGCTTGTGCCAACTATTTGTGGTCTCCATGAACATTGTCGTTCACTTGTTTTGAGCGTTTGAATATGAGAGGATTATAAAAGAATATAAGAGCTGCCTCAGAAAACTCATGATCCATCTCAGAAGATAAGACCTAAGCAAATGACAGGTGAAATCATACTGTGTAAGGTGAGTAACGTGTTACGCCACAAGGAATTACATGATACATTTTTATGTGAAAAAGACACGGAGCAAAATAAATGCAGGAAAAACTGAGCTCCTAACTTCTGAGGGACGTATTCATCTATATATTCAACTCACTAAATCATTTAACAAATAGTTATTGTGTGCTCACAAGAGCTCTGCTGGGTGCTGAAGAGAAGGGAGCCAACAAGGGCATGCTAGCTACTCCAATCAGTACTTAGAGTCTTTGGGAGGGACTCAGAGCTGCTCGAGTATCCAATTTCTCCTCTCTTCCATTTGCCACCAGAATGATGTGCATAGTTAAAACCGTGAACATAGGCTATCAGAATTTCCTGCAGCTTCTCCCAAGATGTGTAGAATTAGAGAATTATGAAATTATCAGTTATGTAGTAACTTTCTCCTGTTCCCTACAGAAATCACACACCTTCAGTTCGAATGCCTCTGAGGACAAAGAGCTCCTTACTTTCTGAGATGCCCATCCCACTATTATATGGCGATGGCAGTTACCCATACTTTCTTCATACCAAATCACTCTTCTCTGCCTCCTTCATATAGTTGTATGCCTATTTATTAAAAACCGTGAACTCACACCCCAAAGGCAGTCTTTCAGACTTTCTTCTCTGCTGGGACCAAAGAAACATTTCTTTTTTTAAAAAAATTGAAGTATAGTTGACACACAATGCTATTTGAATTTCAGGTATACTACACAGTGATTTGACAACTCTAGATTATGCTCTGCTCAACTCTAGCATCACCACCATCTGTCACCATACAACACTATGAAAATACCATCACCTCTATTTTCTTTTCTTTTTTTTTTCCACCTCTATTTTCTATGCTTGACTTTTCATCTCCATGAATTATCCATTCCATAACTGGAAGCCTGGGCCTTCCACTCCCTGTCACCCATTTTGTTCACCTTCCCAGTGCCTTCCTTTCTGGCAACCATCAGTTTGTTCTCTGTATTTGTGGGTCTTTTGCTGCTTTTTTGTTTGGTTGTTCATTTGTTTTGTTTCTTAGATTCCACATATAGGTGAAATAATGGGATATTTGTCTTCCTTTGTCTCATTTCACTTAGCATAATGCCCTCTATGTCCATCTATGTTGGCACAAATGGCAAGATCTCATTTTGTATGGCCAGTTGTGGATATATATCGCATCTTTTTATCCATTCATTATCGGTGGACAGTTGGGCTACTTTCATTATCGTGGCTATCATAAATAATGCTGCAATAAACTTAGGGATGTGTATCTTCTTGTCTTAGTGTTTTTGTTTCAAAGGAATATTTTTAAACAGTGCCATATAAAAGGAATAATAGTATTTTAAAGATTGAGTTTAATTAACTACTTCAATATCCTTTAACATATATGATTACATAATAGGTGGAGTATAGCTGAACTGTTTCAAGCTTCCTTATTTCTAATTTTTTTGTTATTTAACAAAGGCTGTTACTTTATTCTTTATATATCATACAAAGGGATGTCTTTAATTTAATAAACAAAACATACAATTATATTAAAGTCAAATTCCCAGACTTAAAAGGTGACTTTTTTTAAAGATTTATTTATTTATTTATTTATTTATTTATTCATTCATTCATTCATTCATTCATGAAAGACACAGAGAAAGAGAGAGGCAGAGACACAGGCAGAGTGAGAAGCAGGCTCCATGCAGGGAGCCTAATGTGGGACTCAGTCCTGGGACTCCAGGATCATGCCCTGGGCAGAAGGCGGGTGCTAAACTGCTGAGCCACCCAGGGATCCCAAAAGGTGACTTTAAATTTCAGAAGCAATTTCCTAGAAGTTTGTCTTAAATCCTGCTTTCGTGAGCTCAAATAGAATGACTTTGGCAGTCATTAAAAGTGATTATTTGCCTAGTGATTTTTCCAGTGAGCCACATTTCCAAGTTGTTAGTGACCACCAGAGCCCTGAAATGTATCTATAGAATATCATTTGCATATTTTCAGAAATTCCTCATCTTAGGCCATTTAAATTTACATCTTGTAATTACTTCCATGGCAAAGCACCCTTCCCTTCACTAATTCACTGTCTGGTATGTTGCAGCACTCTGCTGCACAATGGTGAACAATCCCCTTTATTACAAGGGACAGACAGACATCCAAATCATTGGGCTTAAGGCCTTGATTGGCTCTCATAGCTTTTATGTCCAGGCTGCAGGGGCAGTTGTTCATCCAGAGGTTCAGGGATTCACACTATGTCTTCAGGACTTGGTCTCACTCTCTGCATCTCTCAAGGCATCTTCCTCTGGGATGATTTCATACTCAGGCAGGTTTCCCTTCTTGGAAGCTAGAGTTTCCCTAGCATCTCCAGGCCTAGTTTGTCCTCTAAGCAGTAGTGCAAGAATAGGTAACCACCACCCCAACAGTCCACAAAAGCCCTATAGTTTAATTGAGTTGACCTATATTGGACCATATTCCCATTTCTGACCAGTCCCAGATTATTCCAAGGGGGTAAACCATGCTGATTGGCCAGGTCTGAGCCACAAGTTCACACTGGAACAGAGTTTAGAGGGTGAAGTGAGGTCAGCCCCTTGAACCTAGCAATCACTTGGACAGAGAATGAATAAAAGATTTCTGGAAGAAAATTGGGGAATGGATGTGTGACAGGCAAAAACAATAGATGTCCTCTGCTGAAACTCTTTGCTGATGCAGGGTTGCATAAGTTTTGAATTATAACAGAGGATCTTTCAGGTGGAGAGATAAATGAGCACTGACCTTTTATTTAGCTAGTTAGCGGCAGAACCTGGAGCAGAACCAAGGTCTTCTGGACTTCCAATCTTATGGACCCTTCATAATAAATGTTTCTTTTATAAAAGCCAGTCACATAATTTGTAGGGTCCAGGAAAAAAATGAACATGTAAGGGTTCTTGTTCAAAAAATTCAAGACCATCATAAGCAGAACATTAAGTGAAGTGCACAGATTGCACTGCCAGGAAGCCAGCTTTGGTTGACTGGCACCATTTCTTGTATGCAGGGCACAGTGCTTGTCATAATACAGGCATGCAAAGAACTAGGAGACATTACCTTCAACTTCCCCCAGCTTTCTACCTAGGAAAAAGGAGGTGAAAGGTGGAGATGGAAGAGTCTAGATCTGCTACAGGGTCATTATTATCTTGGGCTAAATAAATAGGGTTATAGATTCCATAAAGAGAGAACAGATAGTCCTACTCCACGTTGCTCAAGTCCCATAACAATATAGGATTTGGTTCTAGTTGCTATATCCCTTAAAGACATTTTTAAGAGATTTGAAACCATGTCATATGTCTATAGTACCAGGGTTTTATTTTATTTTCTGCTGTTTTCATGGAAGCACCTATTAGGGACTGAATTGCCCCCAAATGAATGTTGAAGCCCTAATCCCCATGTGACTATATTTGGAGATACGGTCTTTAAGGAAGTTATTAAGGGTAAATGAGGTTACAAGAGTGGGGCCCTAACCCAATAGGGCTGATATTCTTACAAGAAGAGGACAAGACACCAGAAGCACAGAGACAGGCCACGTGAGGACATAGCAGGAAGATGGTTATGTGCAAGTCAAGAGAGGCATCAGGAGAAACCAACTCTGACAGCACCTTGATCTTGGACTTCCAGCCTCCAAAACTGTAAGAAAATGAATTTTCTGGTATTACCCAGTCTGTGGTATTTTGTTATGGCACCTGAGCAGACTAATACAGCATCCAATAAATACCTGGTTAATGGAAAAGAGAACTACTTAGAGAACTACTTAGAGAAACTGGGTAACTCAGAGAAGATTTAGAAGTATTTGAATTATCTGTGAAAGAAGGAATGCGTTCTATATATCCCTGGAGAGAAGACTGAAGGCCAATAATTGGCAGTTGTAGAAAAGTTGGCATTGGCTCAACATAAGGAAGTATTTAAGGGCTAGACTTTATTATAATTCCTCCAGGAAGAATATTATCATGGGCTTCTAGAGTTTAATAGCAGCTTAAAGGAAGTCCAGTTGCAGAGAAAAGCTCAGTGTGTGGCTCTTTCAGAAGTAGAGGGTCAGATGTGCCTCCCCGGGATGGTTACTACAAGGTGTTCTTGAGAGAGGAGCTTTTCTGAAATTTGGGGATGGGGCAGGGGAAGGGAGACAGGAAGGTTGTTTATTTCTTAAGTGGATAATAAATCAGTTTGTAAAGGAAGTCATCAGAGCTGAGACTGGTCTATTTAAAATTGTGATTTATTATAAGCTGATGTAAGGCAAGTTTTTGAAAAGAATACCTCAAGTACTCAACAGAATTTACCTATTTGCTCTATATCTGGTGCAGTTGTACTAATAGTTCATAAAGAGAACTCATCGTACTGCATTGATATGAGTACTTTTCCACAAACACATACATGCTATAGGGCTGTTTCCCTGACGGTACTTCTCTGTTAATTCTAAAATCTATACCTAAATTGCCGTGCTGTCAGAGGAAGTAGTATCATTTCATTTGGTGATGGCAAATAGAGCAGAGTCTAGTCCAGAGGGGGAATCAGTTCATCCCTTATGGACCTGCTTGCAGCCATTAACGATACTGAAATCGCACACTAACCACTACTGGTGAGTGAGGGAAAAATTAGCTACAAGAACACAAGCACAGCCAAATCAATTCAGATGAGGCCAGGACTTACCAATGAGTCACTTAGATCAATCTCATTTTTGTTTAGTCCAGAAAACACAACTAAGCAGTCTTCTGGTTTTCCTAGCACTCTTGGCCTTCTAGGGTGGTGCTATGCAACTGATACAATGTGAACCACATCTGTAATTTTAATTATTTTCCTAGCTATGTTAAAAAAAACTAAAAGAAATGGGCGAAATTAATTTTTAGAATATATTTTATTTCACCCAGTGTATCCATTGTATTCTCATTTCAACATGTAATTAATATAAAAAAATGCAAATAAGATATTTTACTTTTTCTCCTGAGCCTTAGAAATCTTGAGTGTATTTTACTTACAGCACACCTCACTTGGGCTCACTTCGTTTCAAGTGCTCAGTAGCCACATGTGGTTAGTGGATACTGTACTAGACAGTGCAGAGTAAGAGCAGCAGGTTCCAAACTTGTTTTACGGCATATGCTTATAGGAAAAATACAAACAAATGAATTGTTTTAAAAATGTGTTACATACATTCTAAAATATGTAAAAATACAAATGAAATGAGATACAAATAGAAGGATACAAAATATGGTTTATGAATTTATAATCCACATTTACAATTATGAAAGAAATAAATATGCATATGTTACACTACCTATTCACTTTTTTCCTAATCAGCATATCTTTAAAATTTTTATTGAGTGGTAATTCCTCTGTTCTAAAAGTTGTTTCTTTTAACCTCAGCAATCTATTCTGTGTAAATCCAAAAGTGTTCTTTACTACTGTGGCATGATAAAAATATACATACTCGGTCTTTGTCCCCAGTCCCTGGCACAGATTTCCTAAAACCCTTGAAACTTTGAGTGATTAGATTGCATTTTGTTATTCATAACAATTGCCTTTCTGACTAACCCTAGTTTAAGCTAATGACATGAACAAGGGCAGTCCCCCTAGGTAGCTTCACAGAGGAGGTGGTTACCAGAACCCCCAGGCATGTGATGAGAGGATTGAAACTTTCAGCCCCACCTCTCAACCTCTGGGAAGAGAGCAGGGGGCCAGAGATTCAGTTCAATCACAGTGGCCAATGACTTAACCAATCATGTGTGTGTCATGAAACTTCAGCAAAAATTCTTAGGTGGTGAGGTTCAGGGAGCTTCTGGATTGGTGAACACCAATGGCATGGTAGGAGAAAGCATGCCCTGACAGGATTTGGAAGCTTGCACCTCCCTCACTCTCATCTCTCTAAGTTGGCTGATGGCGATCTATGCCCTCTTGCCTTATACCTTGTCTTGTGCATCTCTTCCATGTGGCTGTTTCTGAGTTGTATCATTCATAATAAAATGGTAAATGTAAATAAAGCATTTTCGTGAGTTCCATGAATCATTCTATTGAATTATCAAACCTGAGAGGGAATCATAAGAACCCCTAAGTTTGAGTCAGCAAGACAGAAGGGCAGGTAGGGTAGGATGGTCATTCTATTTTGACTGGTATGTGAAGCAGTCTTGTGAATTGAGCCCTTAACCTGTGAGGTTTGTGCTACTTCTTGAGTAGTTAGTGTCAGAATTAAATTGAATTGTAGGACTACAATAGACCTATGTAACTCCCCATAAATGAGTAAATATATTTCTTAGTATCTCTGTCAACCAATACTGCAAGAGATAAGTTGGCAACTTGACATTTTTCTAGAGTTTAGGGGAATAGTCAGGCCTGCTTATCTAGTGATTACAGTGAGCTGGGTGTGAGGAAATACGAAGAGAAACTTTGTTCTTATTGGTAACACTGCGTGAATTAGGTTCCTGAAAAGCTTCCTCATTCACTTCAAAAATATATTATTAGGCAATTACTTTGTTCTTGGCTTTATGCTGGATTTTGACCATACAGTGAGGAACTGGACAAATATGCTTCCTATTGACAAGGGGCTTTCTTTTCCTTTGTCTTTCACATCAAGGAAACAAATGAGGGGCTGAACAGAGAAAGACTGAGAACGATTTTAGGAAGAGAGTGGCTTTGAAAGGGTTCTTTGGGAAAGTAGTATTTTTTTAAGGTTTTATTTATTTATTTATTTGAAATAGAGAGGAGGAGGAGGAGCAGAGGGAAAGGGACAAGCAGACTCCGTGCTGAGTGCAGAGCCCTATGCAATCTCGATCCCAGGACTCTGAGATCATGACACAGGTGAAATCAAGAGTCAGATGCCTAACCAACTGAGCCACCCAGGTACCCCTGGGAAGGTAGCATTTAAATTGAGACCTAAAACAAGGGAAATGACTAAGTGACGCCTAGGTTCAGGGAATGGCATGGACAAAAAAACTACATGGTAAGAATGAGCTTGGCATGTTTGAAGGACATATACCGGCTGGGGTAGCTATGGTGTACTATGTGAGAAGAACATTGGGTAAGATGAGGGTGAAAGAATCAAGCAGGGATTACATTATTCAGGACTTGCAGTTTATTTTTTGTGCAAGGTTGATTTCCTTTTTAAAGAGGATCTCTTTAGATGCTACATGGTGAATGACTGGAAGAAGGGCATGAATGGACAAAGTCATCTGGTGCAAATGGTGGATTAGGCTAAGTTGGTGCCAATGGAGATTGTGACAGTGGATGAGCGGGAGGGTTCTTAGAGATGGAATTGACACGACTTGGTGTTAAGGTGACATGGGAAGTGGAGGAAAAGCAAGAATGAAAGATGACCACCAGGGTTCTTGCTTGAAAAACAATGTAGATGGTGATACCATCTACTGATGTGGGGATGACTGAGCAAGGCTGCAAACAGATTGGGGTGGAAAAATAGAGTTCCATCATGCTTGTATTAATTGTGAGATGCTTATAAGACATACAGGTGGAGAAGAATATTAACATCAAATTTACTATGTGAATGAAGGTTAGAAGAATGCTTTGGACTGGAGATAGAAATTTGGAAGTTGCTAGCATTAACACGGGATTTACATCTTTGGCAATCAATAAGATACCCTCTGTCTAGTGCAGGAGGCCAGGACTGAGCCCTGAGTACCACAAGGAATAGAGATCTCTTCGGTATGTAAGAACCGACAGTTCTACTGAGAATGAGTAGCTTGTGAAGTAGAAGGCAAGCCAGGGGACAGTATTATCATGAAAGCTAAAAGGGGAGAGTATGCGAGAAAGAAGAGACTATTAGCCTTGAAAGCTGCTGAGGTGCCATCAAGATAAGGCTACTGCTTTGGCAAAATAGAAGTCACTGGAGACCTTGATGAAAGCAGTTTCAGTGGAGTAAAAGAGAAGAAGCCGGATTGTTAATAAGTAAGACTGAGGTAAAGGTTAGAAAGTGGGGTCAGCATGTGTAAATAACTCGTTTGAGAAGTTTAATGTAAAAGGGAACAGAGAAATGGGTTTGCGTTCAGGAGAAGATGAGGGGTCAAGGGAAGGTTTTTGGTTTTGTTGTTTGTTGATTCTATGATGGGAGATGTCAGAATATGTTTGTTTGCTGAGGAGAATGAGCCAGTACAGAGGAAAGAGACTCAAGGAGGAAAAGGGATAAGGTCTGCAACATGAGGTGAGGGGCTGGCTTTGAAAGGAGGAGGACCCGACCCCCAAGGGGACTGGAGGGAAATAGAAGAGGATTCCAGATTATAAGGATAAGTCAATTTGGTCCTTTGGTTGTTGAAAGATAAGAAAGTTTTTCCTAGGTTTCCTTCTAACCTCTCAAAGCAGCAGAAGGGGTGCTCATCACCAGGGGAAGAAAAAAAACGTGGGAACCCCGAGAATATGGGAGAAGGCATGAAGTGGTATTCCCAGAAAATGGGAAATCCAATGTCTTAAAAAACTGTAGGATTACTGTTGTGTATTGAGTACCTTGTGGGGATGGAATATGAAATAAAGTGAAAATAGCTCCACCCATGAGGTTATCTACTAACAGTCATCTGTTCAGCTGTGAACCCAGAGAAGGCAGATGATGTTCATCTGGGCTGATGTTTTTCCTGCAGAAGATGGAGAAGGAATGATGGGCATTGCAGCTAAGTGGATTTGTAAGGGAGTTATTATAATGATGGATGATGGAATCAATACTAAATAAGATGGTAAATGAAGCCAGGAGTACCTTTTTTTTTTTTTTTTTTGGTGGGGCTTGGGAATGGGAGCATTATGTTCTGTCCTGTAAATTTCCTGCACTATAAAGGGAATGACCTCAATCAGCTGACAAGGCAAAAATTGAAATAACAAGTTGGTAGGTTTGCCTATTCAGTGCCATATACCTACCTGGTTTGGGTTCTTCTTCTCCCTGCAGTGATTGGCTTGGACACATATTTATCTTATTTAATCTTGTTAAATCTGATTTACCACTTGTTAAACAAATGGTTTGCCCTTGGATTTCCCCAGTTGCTTCAAGGTGAAGGCTTCACTTTTTGTTATTGAAATAATGTCTCTGAAGTAAGATTCCTTTCTTTCCTTACAAAAAGCATCTAATTCAAGATAATCTGAAAGTCAGTCATTTTCACCTTTTCCATTTAGTGTTTAATATGAAGAAGAGCCAACTGAATCAGGTGGAGGAAGACAGATCCACCACACTGCTCTTAAACAGCCTCAGTATCAACCAGGCTATCTGACCTCACTAGCCCGTTTATAATCTGTCAGCAAAGAAAGTGCTGGAGGCATTCCAATGAAAACACACACCTGTGACTGGCATCTGAATACAACCCTCCAATGCCATATGGTTTGCTTCTCAGCATAAATCATGTTTAACCATTGGTGTGCTTTGAAGGTCAGCAAGTTTAGACTCTGGTGGTTCTGCAAAGGCTGTTGAAAATATAAATGGCTTGGTGATCAATTATTTTTAAAAGCTTCTGTTTTCACAATCTCCAAGACTTGAACTTTGACCTCATTTAAACAACAAGAAGAAAAGTATAGATATCATTTTGAGTCTGGTTCTATTCTCACAGGCAGTCAAAAGACCTGCTCTAGCATGATGCTGCCTGTATTACATTAAAGTCATCCACAAATAATCCACATTGACCATGGCCTTTATTCTGACCTGACCTACAATGTGCTTTGTTTTATATATATATATCTCCATATATATATATATATATATATATATATATATATATATATATCCTTACTCTTCATGTCTCTCTTTTGCATGGCATCTGGCATATTTACCCGGCTTCATCTTTTTGCTTTTGTCCTCTGCCTCAATCAAACTCTCCCTCTGGCCATGTGTTTTGGACATCCTGACTAGGAATCATTCTATTCTGGTTTCAAGTGGCCTCTGTAAGCTTAGATATTGAACTTTCAGAAATGGACAATATGAGCCTAGTCAATACTTTTAGTCACTTGCTGGAATGACAGGCAAGTGTTATATGTCTGACAGAAGCCAGTCTTCTATGCACAGGCCCATCTGTTCTAAGGAAACCCTAAGAATGATATTTGCCACAAGGAAGTCACTCAACAAAGAGTTGAATACATGATAATAGATAATACATAAAGACCATTTAGTATGTGACAATATTAACTGTTTCTAGTGTTGTGTGGTTGATATATTTAATGTTCAACATAACCCTATGAGAGAGGTATTATTATACCTTCATCATTATGTTAATACTGTTAGGAGAAGGTTTGACTCAGCCTTCTTCTGCATCTATTTTTGATCCATAAGGAGACTGATTTTTCAGATGGCTCTGAGTCTCATGACTCTAACCATAGTATCTACTCTACCACTCTGAATCTGTAGCCCTAAGCAATAGAGCAAGTGATAGGCTCTGAAGTTACATCAGATATCTGGAAATTTGAGACCTGGTATAGATAGATACTATTCATACAGTCATTTTCTGTAAGCCAGGGCCTGTGCAGGCAATTTTCATGCATCGTCTCATTCAATCCTTCCTCCCTACCTCTTCTAGTTATCATCCTTCCAATTTTTAAATGAGTCATATAAGGCTCTAAGAGGTAAATAACTGGTCCAAAAGTTACCTAGTTAGTAAGTAGTAAAGTTTAGACTCAAATTCAGGCCAGTCTTGCCCAGAAGCCTGTACTCTTAACCACTGTACTTTACTGGAGTGAAACTTTATACTGCAAGTCATGTATCAAGACATTTTCATGTTGAACTTTTACAAAAGCTCAGCTGACCAAATGTTTACCTAGGATACTGCCTTATAAGTTCTTTTTTGTTTGGTCAAAGTTGAAGAATTGATTTAGACATTGCCTCAACAGCTAATAATTCCCTTTCCTTTGCCAAATGTCAATTCTGAGAAAAAGGAATCCTTCTTGGGAGTGGAAACGGGGCCATTGTTTGATCCTATTCATTGATTGGTGTGAACTTTCCTTCCAGTCTTAATGTGAATTATGGTTGGGAACTGAGATGTCTCAGAAAACCTCTGAAACTATTAGTAATAGAAAAACAAACCTGTCAACTAAAATTCTGAGTCTTGGATATAAGGGCTTCCTCTAGAGTGAATGTGCTGCTTGACACTCCTATCTCAGTGGATCAGGCTCTTCTGCTTGGTTTTCATGGCTATCAGAACTTGCCTCTTACCAGTCTGTCCAACTCTAGTAAAACAAGTACAAAAGGTCCAACTTTTTGATGATCCAACAGGCCAGTCCATACTTCTCAGCCTCTATTCATGTTGTTGCCTTCTTGTCTCTCCCCCACCCCCATATACAAATTTGCCTGCCAATTTCTCTAGCCCCAACCATGATCTCACCTTCCCCATAAACTGTAATCTGATTTGTGTACTAACTAGGGGCAATAAACTGGGAAACTCAAATGATCTGAGTTCAGATTTCAGAGACTCCTCTTCTTGTGTGCCATTGAGTGAACTGTTTAATTTTTAAGCATTATTTTCTTTATCTAAAATATGTGAGTAATCAAATCTACCTTAGGAGTTACAAGAATTAAATGAAATACTACATGTAGAGCATTTAGCTCAGGGTCTGGCATTTAGCAAGTGATTATTAAATGTTACTTAAATTTATCCTTTCCTCTAGCCTTTATTCTAGGCTGTACTGTCAAAGAAAAGTGAAAGATTTCTAATGTTCATTTGGGTGTGTGCTGATAAGATGGGAATGATTTTAGGAGATGGCCGATCTATGATGACTTGTCTCCAAGAGGACCATCATCTAGCCCTTCATTCCTATACTTGTCATTCCACCATCTAAATGTAAGATTCATTCTCCTCCCCCACTCCCGGCTCTTTGAACCTAGTTAGCTTTAGTTACATTTGACCAACAAAATGAAGTAGAAGTGACATTCTGAAACTAACAAAGAGAGATTCTATGAAGTCTTACAGCTTCTTCCTCCCAGGTCTTTTGGAATACCTGTTTTTAGAACCATCTCTCCAGGAAGAGTTGATACCATGTAAGAAGTCCATGTAAGAAATGATTTAAAAAAAAAAAAAAAACACCCCCACCATGTCGTGGTTTCTAGGTACTATGAAAAGAGGAAGAGACAACAAGGAGTAGGGAGGCTCCACCCATATGGATAAAGACACAATCTTGGAAGTGGCTCCTCCAAACCCTGCTACCCTAACTGATACTCTGTAAGACATGAAATCATAAAACACCAAGAAAAAACATGAGAGAAAAGCTCACTGACACTGGTCTTAGCAATGTTTTTTTGGGTATGATATCAAAAGCACAGACAATAAAAGCAAAAACAGACAAGTGATACTATATCAAAATAAAGATTTTCTCTACAGAAAAAGAAGCAACACAATGAAAGGACAACCTATGGAATAGGAGAAAATATTTACAAACCATACATCTGTTAAGGGCTAATATCCAAAGTATGTAAGGAATTCATACAACTTGGAAGCAGAAGCAACCCAGTTTTTTAAATGGGCAAAGGATCTAAATAGATATTTTTCTTAAGAAGAAATCCCAGTAGCCAACTAGTATATAAGGTACTCAAAATCACCAATCATCAAAAGTACAATTAGATAGGACCTCACACCTGTCAGAATGGCTTTTATCAAAAAGACAAAGGATAACAAATGTTGGTGGGTGGTATGGAGAAAACCCTTGTACACTGTTGATGGGAATGTAAATTGATATAGTCATGATGGAAAACAGTATGGATGTTCCTTAAAAGTAGAAGTTTTATATGATCCAGTGATACCATTTCTGGGTATATATTCAAAGGAAACAAAATGAGTATCTTGAAGAGAAATCCACACTCCTATGTTCATTGCAATGTTATTCATAATAACCAAGATACAGAAACAATCCAAGTGCCCATCCATGGATGAATGGATAAAGGAAACCACACACACACACACACACACACACAAATATTATTCAGCCATAAAAAAGGAAATCCTGCAATTTGTGACAATGTGAATGAAAGTGAAAGTCATTATGTTCAGTGAAATAAGCCATACACAAAAAGACAAATAGTATATGATATCTCTTATATGTGGAATCTAAAAAAGTCAGAATAGGAGCACCTGGGTGGCTCAGTCACTTAAGTGTGTGACTTTTGATTTCAGGTCAGGTCATGATCTTGGGGTGGTGAGATCGAGCCTCACATCAGGTTCCATGCTCAGCAGGAAGTCTGCTTAAGTCTGCTTAAGATTCTTTCTTTCCCTCTCTCACTGCCCAAACTGCCCCCCCTCCCTAGCTCACACATTTTCTCTCTCTCTCTCTCAAATAATAAATAAGTCTTTTTAAAGAAATTTTTAAAACGAAAAAGTTTGAAGAAGGAGAGAGATTGATTTCTAGGGGCTACGGGAAATAGGGAGACATTGGTCAAAGGATACAAACTTTTTGTTATAAGAGGAATAAATTTGTGGTATCTACTGTATAGTATAGTGATTATGGTTAGTAATAGTCTGTTTTATATTTGAAGGTTGCTAAGAGAATAGATCTAAGGTGTTTTTACCATATACACACAAAACTCCGTGAGGTGATAGATTTGTTAGTTAGCTTAATGGTGGTAATCATTTTATACTGTATACATACCAAATCATCATAATGTATACTTTGTGTATGTACAGTTTTTGTCAATTGTACCTCATTCAACAGGGAAAAACATTTAGAAAATTTAATTTTTTTAATTTTAAAGAAGAAACAAACCACTCAACCAAACTCTTTGCAAATTCTTGATGTACAAAGTTATTAACAAAGTAAAATGGTTGTTTTAAGCCACTGTGGGGGAAGTTTTTATGCAGCAATAGGTAACTGAGCACAGTCTTAGCTTTTGGAGGTTGGCACTATGGAGGCATTGTTGCCATGACCTCTACCTTGGTGTCTGGTGTGGGAAACAAAACAGGACTAGGTACCCACTTGAGACAGTCTAGCTTTTCTCCTCTTCTTAGGACTGGTGTGAGAGCTATCTCTTTGTTATATAAATATATTTTAATATACTGGGTGGTAGAATGGAAAATACTTAAGAACAAGACTTTAAAATCCTAAAAATATAGCTTTACAGTTTGGTTTTGCCACTTACTCATTATGTGACCTTGAACAAACTGCCTACATACATTTCAGAGCTTCTATTCTCTTGTTTGTAAAATGAGATGATACTCACCTCTCAGGGTTTTATAAAATATAATGAGCCAGAAAAGATATGGATAAAGAGCAGATCTTCTTGCATGTATATCCCTGTGCAGGAGCTCTTCACCTGCAGATAGATGCAATGACTTAGAAGTCTGAAAACACATCAGTAAGACCTCCTAGAAGTCTATTCAAAATTGTGTATGAGCCTCTGTGTGTGTGTACATTTCTGGGAAGTGGCTCACAGTCTCTCTCAGCCTCATAAAGAAATCCATAATGCCCTAAATGTTAACGACCAGTAGAACATTTAGAAGTGTCCAGGTGACTCTGGGATTTCTTCAAACTCAGAGCCACCATGAATCCCAGACAACCCCTGCTCATGAAACTGACTAGCTCTGAAGAATGGGTAGAGAAATATTTGAACATAGAAATTCAAATTATGTGTTCTTCATACTCACATATGGATTCTAAACATTTCAGAAAAGCCATATGTCACTCCAATGGATAATGTATCTTATCTTTCTTCTGAAGCACTAAATTTCTCAGCAGCAAAGAAGAGTTATCACCAATATTTTACTACTTCTCCCACTGTTTAAAAAGAAACCATTATGGGGAACAAATTGGGGGGTGGGACACATAAAAAGTAGTGGTAAAGAATCTGAAATTAAGGCATCTATTTGACTTAAGAAAATAAATTATTTTGCTGACATAAAAAATCTTAACATTGGAGTGTCTTTTGCTGATAATGTTTACCTCCATACATTTACTCTTTCACTAAGAGGGTCTGCTATGTGGTTATTCTTTAGTTTTATCTAAAAATAGAAGACTGGATGTGAGGGCAATATGATGGTGACATCTGTCACCCCATTGATCGCCAGAGTTGATTCAGCTGATGTGGCTGGCTATGTAGTTGTTCCCCTCATACTTCACCACTCCATGTGCATCCCTTCCCAAGCTTTGCACTCACTCTTGATGAAAGAGGATGACCTCCTGCAAAAGAGGATGTACCTTCTTTGGTCAATGGTATATGTGTAGCTGGGCTTCCCTGCTAGAACCTCCAAACAAGCTCTTCAGGTCCATTTATAGAAAAATATCGGGTAGTCAAGCTTCCAAGACTCCAAACACATCTAAATGAGACATGATGTGTAACAGTTTGTGTTTCTTAAACATTTTTTTTAAATAGAGTTGTTTTGTAAAATTAAGGCATTAGGAAATTATTCCAAAGAGCTTAAGTGGATTTGGAGTTTTCAAATAAAGTATTCTACATAGATGCTAATGCAGTACAGTTATATCTAAGGATAGTAGAGGAGGGTTTTTCTAGGTTTATATGTTACAAGAAAGAATGATGTCATTACAGCTGACAGTAGTTTCTCCAGATTCTCAAAGAGAACCACTCTTATACCTATGTCTTAGTCTGTTCACCACCATTATTTATGAAGCAGGCTCTCAGGATAGAGTTAATATTTATTGAGTGTTTATTATGTGCCAACTGTCTACTAAGCCTTTTATATATGTTGGGTCTCTATTTCATCAGTGAGAAAAGTCAAGTTCAAAGATGTTTGGTAACCTAGATGGTAAAAGGTAGATTGGGTATTTGAACTCAGATCTAATGGACTCCAGAGTCATTGCTCTGCACCTCCATGGGGATACACAGAAGAAAGAAAAAGAAGCCCCTCTGTGAAAAAGGCAGACTCATGCAAAGAAGAGTATGCAAACATATATTCTTTCAGTGCTCACAGTGCACATGAGTGCTCAAGAGACAGGAAATGGGCTGATTAATACCAGATGGGGCTCGTAAGAGACAGTGTCACGTGTAGGCCTGCAAGGGGTGGATGCCAGTGTTTCTGCCTGAATGCACACCCTCGCTTCCTGCTGCTTTGCCCTGCACTTAGTCTCCTTCCAGAAGCATTTGCCCAGAGCAGTTTCCAGGTAGGTTGAGGTTAGTGTTTCTCTTCTGCTCAGGCAAAACAGGAAGTATTGGCTCCTTATAGTCTCATGAATTTCCCATGATCTCCAGATGGGCCTGTCTGACAGATGACCATTCTTAAGAAAGAAGAACCATGAAATTTCAGGTTGCAAGAATCCTATTATGACAACATATAACAACTTGTTACTTCAGTAGTCTAAAAAAGAAAGGCATCTAATGACTACAGTCATGATGATAACTGCCACTTGTTGACCTTGACACCAACCTGTTTTATGTGCCTTATGTGTATCTGTTTGGGGAATCTGCACAACAATCCCAGGAGGTAGCTACTGGTATCTTCATTTGACAGATGAGGACACTGAAGCTAAGGAGGTTAAGTGGCTGCTAATCCAAGATCACATGCTAGGAAGTGGCAGAGGGAGACTAGAAGCCAACTCCCTTTAATTGTTAGAGCCCCAGGCTTGAGTACAAGCTGCCTTATAATGCCTAGTTCCTAAGTGTTGTGGGACTAGTAATTTCTCTTCCTGGTAAAATTACAGGGCAGGAAAATAGAAGCGAAGGACCACACAGGCCTGTTTATCACTAAATGTCATCAGTTCTCTTTTTTAGCATTGCCCCAAATATACAAATAAGTCCATAAAATATGCATTGTTTTCCATGGGGGATGATGTGTGATGTAATTGTTCAATGGAATTGAGCAAGTCCTTGGTATTAACATGGGTCAGTAGGTCTTAGTTTTACATGTTTATCACATAAAGGGCTATCATCGATGAAACAGCAACAGTCTGACACCAGCATTCTACGACATCCCTCAAAGAAGAAAGAACAGGAGAAGTGAAGATATCCCCACCTTCACCTCTGCTCCCAATCCCTTCATGTCTTCCCATTGGCATTCCTCCAGGACATTTGCAAAAGGAATCTCATCCCAGAACCTTGATATATCAGCCACTCGCTGAAGAAGTATTTCTTTGCCTAGCATTAGGCCAGCCACTCTGGGGACGCATGAAAAAGTATTTACATGCTTTCCATGAATTTTACAGTTAATAGAATTCAGTCCTCACAAGCTACTTTTGTGAACCTATTTTACAGAGGAGGAAACTGAGGCACAGAGAAGCTAAATAATGAGTTCAGGGTGACAGCCTATTAAGTAACAGATCTGAGACTAGAAACCCAATGTGTGTGCCTTCGTCACTCCTACCAGCTACAATCTGTGGCTTATCCTGTGTCCTTCACAAACCTGAATGTATTTGGGTATCACTACTTCATAAGAATGTGACTCCAAGATGAGGACAATGATACTCAGGTCACCCAGTGACAGTGTCCTCACCCCAGGTGGGTCTCACATCAAAGCCCTTCTCATCCTGAATGCTCCCTGTCTTGAACAAATTGAGCTCTGTGCAAATTGTGCCCTTTGCTATCCCCAACCAATCTTGCTCTCTCCAGAAAACGTGGAGGGTAGTCAGTCTGCCTGATGGTTTTTCACCTGAAGAGCAGTTGAATAGAAATGATTCAAGTTATAATTTGACTTTAAATCTGAGGATGATAAACATCTTCATTCATTCCTGCTGAAAGTCTAAGAAGTACCAAGCTGGGTCATAGTGGCTTCCCCTCAGTTTTCTACATGGCAAAAATATCAATCATGTTCAACACTCCAAGTAAACGACTAAGGACAAACATATTTACTCGAGTTTTTGCCACACAGAATCAAAAAAGCATTTGGAAAACTCTAAGGTTGATAGCATGTCATCAATCTTAACCTCTTTGAGACAAAACTCATAACATTTTATTAGATGCTCCCAGTCAGGAACTGTGGCTGGTTTCCATCATGTACAGGATCCAACATAGTGCTTGTAACCAAACACTATTTATTATCATCACTTTTTTGTATTTCTATCAATGTCAATGTAATTATGTTCTTTCTTCAGGACTAGGCCTCCAACATCAACTAGAGCTGACTCCAAGGGGATTTGACAAGCGTTATTATAAAGATACTCTTCAGTAGAGCTCAGTGAAAGCAACTTCTGGGCCTTAAGGAAAGGACCAGAAGTTCGCATCCAACACTTTTGACCGTAAGAACTGAATAATGTGCTACAAAGAGACATTGCATAAAGGCTAATGCCGAAGGTTGCCCTGGATGCCCTCTAAAATTTCTTCCAATTCCTAGAGCCTCTGCCTTGTTTCCCATTTCACCTAAAATGTGTCTTTTATGTGGTGTTACACACACTGACAATGCTTTGTTGAAATGCTCTATGAATCAACCACACTTGAGATCTCAGCTTTAAAAATTGGATTTAAATGTACAGTTGCTTATAGCAAATACTGTCATTTTACATAATTGGGACTAATTGGAAATTATGACATGGTATGATATCCTATTGGCACAACAGAGTATTCTGGTTCCCATAAAACACATTATTTGAAGACTTTTCCAGTATTCCTCACTCCCGCAAAAACTTCTACCCTGCCCTAAGTAAATCCTACCTGTTTCTCACTAATATTTCCTAAGTACCCTCTCATAAGTGACATTTGTTTGCATCCTTTTCTGTCTGGCAATTATAAGCTCCCATTTCTTCTGTAAGCTGGACATTGGAGACCAATGAAAAATATTTAAAAAGCAAAATAAAAGGAAATAGTCCTCATTTGAAATAATCAAGGCTCATGGGGGAAACATTTGCTTAGAAGGCATGGCCATGATATGTGTACCTTCTACCTCCGGTACCATTTTGTAAAATGTGCCTAGAGAACAGGTGTTCTATTTCACTGGTCCCAGCCAGTATTTGCTGTATTAACTATTCCACATTGCACATTACGGGTAATTAACCAGAGTCTTACAATGTCTGCCTATTATCTGGGAAGAAAGAGAGAACCAAGAATAGTATGAGGCATGGAGTGAACATTCAACAAATGCTATCAATTGATAGCTTAATTGGACTGGAAACTGCTTTCACTCCTTCTGGAAATGAGGATACCAGCTAGCACAATGGGCCAGTGAATGACTAAACATAGCTAACCCTAGAATGCACTTTATATGGGCTTTCATGAGGGATCCAGTACCTACTAGAGATGAGTTTAGGCAAGACACTGTCTTGCTTAGTATGAAACTGTCAAATCCTCAAGGACAGGTTTGGATGCATTACTGTTTCCCTGTGTGCGTGCTTATGTGTATGCATGTGTGTTACCATCACTAAGTCTTTAATTTTGTTATTTGGAGTCCAGGACATCCAGAATGATTGTGAGGAGCCAAGAATGAGAAAGGGGAAAGGAGCGTACTGTCAAATTGGAGAATGTCTGCTGATTTCTAATCCTGAATCTCTGTACATATTGCCCACCCTTTCCCCCTTGCATGCTCTTTCTCTGCCAGTCTGTACACATGAAAATTGCTGAGAGCATCTGAAAACCTTTCAGCTCACAAGAGCTAACATCCACTGAGTGCTTACTGTGTACCAGGTTTTACACATGTAGTCCTGTTTGATTTTCAAAATAGCTCTTGATGGACGTGCACCCGTATCTGTATTATAGATGAGGATGCGAAGCATAAAGAAGTGGCCGAGTGGCATTTGAACCCATGACTGTGGTTCTGAAGCCTGTGCTCCTCGTTGCTAGAGAGCTCTACAGGACCTACCCCGTCCTACTTGGCCACACTATTCTGCATCCCTTTAATACTATGTTAAAAACCACAAACCACAGTTATGCACGTATGACTTTGAATATACATTTTACTTATTCTGTGTTAGTAAATATTGGCTGCCCAGATAATTATTAAGGTCTTCCAGACCCGGAACTTGACTTTCTGTCTTCTCTGTAATACAATTCGATTGTGTGATGGATGATAGAGCCACACAGCCCACATTCAAATCCTAGAACCACAACTCACTATTAGTGTGGCCTTGGGCTCCTTACTGTGCCATATTTCCTCATCTGCAAAATGGATATTGAGAACATACCTACCTTATAGACAGGTATTTTCCCAGAGGATTAAATGCACTGATACATGTAAAGACTATACAATGACGTATGGTAAGCACATAATGGTTGTTAGCTACTCTTTCCTCTTACCTAAACACAAATACAGTGCTGAGAACTCAACAGGTTTTCAGTTGTTGTCTGCTAAATAATTGAGTGACTGTAGAAGTAAATGATGTGTTTTATCCCAAGGTGTAGGGTCATTTTTTTATTTGGGTCAGCTTTGGCTGCCCATCATGTACCAACACCTGGATCAGTGCCTGGCATGTTGTACTCAATAACTAAGTGTGGAATGAATCACTTAATGCATTAACCAACCAATCAGCCAGTTTTCTCACTGACCAATCAATCATAGCGTTCATCAGAGTTTGTTTTTTAACGAAGACTTCATCCTTACATAGTAGCTCTTCTGTGCCTACTAGTTCACTTATTTTTCAGTGTTGTGACCATGCCCTAATAGAAATCTCCTCACACCAAAGAAGATATTATTCATCATCTATGGTCAATGGACAATCGCCCTTCAGTCTATGCACAAATGCAAAGAGGGAGTTGTGACCAATGCATTTTGAGAATTAAACATTAGCAAGCTGAAAATATGGCTGAATGTGAGGGATGTCAAATATATCATTTCTGTGTAAGTACTATTTAGTATTTAATGTTTTTTTTTTCTGGGACAATATAGAGAGGACAAATGTCTACAGAACTGGTGGCGGCATTACTCTGTAGAACTCTATTGAAGATTAGCACAGTGCTCCCAGGATTGCTGGGCTTGTCTGCAAAAACTTCCAGAATTACATGATTTATTTTCAAATGATGCAACTTATGTAAAGTATAACAGCCATGGTCAGTGACAGACCTTACTACCTGGATCTGATGAGATGGGGTGTTGATCCTGGATCTGATGAGATGGGACAAATGTTTCCATTTGGTGCACAGGAAGGATGTATGTAGATCAGCCCATTCTCCGTGTTTCTTGTGAATCTACAGGATCAGAGGGACATTTTACTGGAAGAGTTTTACCACTGTAAACAGAATGAGCTACATCTCAGAGGCAGACGTTCAGAAAAAGCAGTTTGTTTTGTGAGTCTTGGCAGGAAATTGGTTTCAAAGACCATGGTTGCCTATGTATAATGAGTCGGCTCTGCTGGGAAACTGTTTATTTTCAACAGCTGGCACAGTTTTCTTCATTGTTTTGCTGTTAATTAGCTAAGGATGTAGTTTAGCTGAGGTCAAAGTATTCAAGATGCAAGGCATCATTAAAGAATGTACATATCTAATCTGCTTCCTCTAAGACATAACTCCATCTCTTCCTACCCAATAGGGATGACAGAGGCAGAAGTCAGAAGGGTTTACTTGCTGCCTGATTCGATCAGAAGGAGGCTGAAGAGACTCACTGGGTTATTGGATGAGCATTATGGAGGCTGACGAATGTGTATGTGAACATAATGGTGCAGGTATGGGAAGTTTGTATGATGCAGAATGAGAAAGGATTTTGGAATAAGTGGACCTCCTTGAGCTACCAGATAGAAGTCTTGAAAATAATTTTCCCTTGATAGTTAGATATCCACTGAATACTTTCTTTCCTCATTTTTCTTTGAGAGTTAAAGACATGATAGAAGTCAAAGTCATTAATTACATTTAGGGATTATCATTGGTAGGGGTGTGTGTGTGTGCAGTGCGCACACACACGTATAAGGATAGGTGAGAAGCGCGCGCGTGTGTGTGTGTGTGTATTAGTAGATCATTCTGCATATTTGAGTGGGTAAAGAAACAGTAATCACATCCTGGAGCTAGAAGAGCTCTGAAGGCCACCTCTACCCATTTTTGCTTGGTTCCCTCAACACCCCTTCCAGAATTAGCTCTTTTCCTCTTTCATATTTTGTACATTACTTGGAAATAACAAGCCAATTATTATAACTATGAAAAGTAGCACAGACCTACCTTGTCAGTCTCTGGACAGGGTTTTTTTTTTTTTTTTGAAAAGTTCTACTTCTAAATCAAATGTATAATCTATATGAGTCAAGGTCTTCACAGTGCATTAGGTTCGGACAGGTGGAGTAAATTGGTTGAAATGTTCATTCAAATAATACAGGACAGGATCATATCTTCAGCTCCTAGCAAAATGCCTGGATTATAGTTCAAAGACTCTAAATTCTGTCAGATGGATAAATATTTTATGAATGAATGAATATAATAATTTGAGGGTCAAGTTAAATATTCAAATCTGATTTTCTTAATGATTAAAAAGTAGTAGTTAAGGCTAACATTTGCTGAACATATGCCATGTTCTGGACTCTGTGTTAGAAGCTTTATCTGCATCACCTCCCAGGTGGGCATGTTAACTCTTGGCATAATTTGACCTGAAACTCTGTAGTAGTAAAGCCACCAACACCAAAGGACAGAAAGAACAGAGACAGGAGAAGGACGCCTGGGTGGCTCCGCGGTTAAGCATCTGCCTTTGGCTCAGGGCGTGATCCTAGAATCCCAGAATGGAGTCCCATATTGGGCTTCCTGCATGGAATCTGCTTCTCCCTCTGCCTGTGTCTCTGCCTCTCTCTGTCTCTGTGTCTCTCATGAATAAATAAATAAAAATTTTTTAAAAAAAACAGAGACAGGGGAAAAGGGACTAAACTAAGAGAGTTGGAGGATAGGTGAGAAACAGCGAAGTAAACCCAGCATAACTCACAGATCGTAATCTCTCACCTCTCCTGAGAGACATCTGCAATTCCTGGGTGCTGTGCTGGGCATTCCCAATGGCTTGGCAGACCCACTGAAAGCAGAATCACTGATTCAGATGTGTGATTCAGTCAGTCAGTCACTAAGATTCATTATTTTTAACTCATTTGACAAAAGAATTTATTCAGTGTTTGCCATATTATGGACATGGTAGTACGATTCACCAGTAAAGCAGAAGGACTCAGCTTCTCCCTATGTGCCTGTCCTTGGAGAATTTCTCATTTGTAAGAGAGATTCACCAACAACATAAAGTTTTTAAATTGCTCAATAACTAAAGCCACTGCAGTAATAGATAGTGTCAGATTGATGTGGGGATAGGCACATAGATCAGTGGAACAGAATGGAGAGTCTATAAATAAATAGATCCACAAAAATATAGCCACTTTATTTTTTTAATAAATGTTTTATTTGGGAATAATTTTAGATTCATAGAAAAGTTCCAAAGATAATACAGAATTCCCATATACCTTTTTCCCAGTTTCCATCCTGTTAACACCTTACCTTTCCATGGTCCATTTTGCAAGAATAAGAAAAAATAAGAAATTAACACATACTATTAGCTGAATTCTAGCCTTGATGAGATTTTATCACAGTTTTCCACTAGTATCCTTTTTGTGTTCCAGGATCTCACATTACATGTTGGTCAGTTCACTTTTGCTAAAGGTACAAAGGTAATTAAATGGAAAAACATAGTCTGTTCAACACTAGTGGTTCAAATAAGCCATTGGAGGTTTATAGAAAAGAAAAAAGCTCAACCTAAGCCTTACACTGTATATGAAACACTTACAATGGATCATAGATCCATCTACATAGATACAAATGTAAAATGCAGAGCTATAAAACTTTCAGAAGAAAACCCTGGAGAAAATCTTCATGACATAGGGTTAAGCAGAGATCTTAGAAAAACCTCTAGAAGTAGTATCTATAAAATAAAACATTTCTGGAGTTCATCAAAGTTAGAGAATTTGCAGAAGACACTGAAAGATTAAAAAGATAAGATACCAACTGAGAGAAAATAGTTGCAAATATATATTCAAAGAAGAACTTAGTTCAGAATATGTAAAGAAATCTCAAAATTCAGTGGTAAGAAAACCACCTCTCCAATTAAAAAGTAAGCAAAAAGCATAATCAAACACTTTAGGAAGGAGATTATAAAGATGGCCAATAAGCACATGAAGAGATGTTGAACATTATTAGCTATTAGGAAAATGCAAACCAATGCCACTATGAAATGTCACTGCACACAATGCTAACATTAGAGACACTGACAATCCCAAGTGCTGGTGAGAATGGAACATCTGGAACCTTTGTGTCTTGCTGGTGGTAATGCAAAATAATATAGCCACTCTGAAAAATAGTTTGGCATCTTATTACAAAGTTAAAATATATCTTTCATATGATTCAGTCTTCCCAGTCATGGGTATTTATAATATAGCAGAGATTGGTGAACTGTGACCAGCAGACCAAGCCCTGCACACTGCTTACTTTTGTAAAAATTATTGGAATCCAGTCACACTACTGCTTTAATATTATCTGTGCCTGCCTTCCTGCTAGTTGCCACAGAGACTACACGGTGCACAAAGCTAAAATATTTACTATCTGGCCCTAATACAGAAAAAGGTAACCATCTCCTCCTCTAGAGAAATGGAAATGTATGTTCACCCAAAAACCTGTACACACATGTTTTTACAGCAGCTCTATTCATAATCTCCAAAAACTTGAAACCATCCAAATGCCCTTCAACAGATAAATGGATAAATAGATTGTGGTACATCCATACAATGGAACTATTAAAAAGAAACAACATTTAAAAGGAGCAAGCTGTTAACACAGGCAACAACTTAGAGACTCTCAAAGGCATTATGCTGAGTGACATAAACTAGTTTCAAAAGGTTATTACTGTCTGATTCTAATTATATGACATTTTTGAAAAGACAAACTTCTGGTAATGGAGATCAACTCAGTGGTCACTATGGATTATAGGTAGCAGGAGGGTGTGATTACAAAGGAAAAGCATGTGGAAGTTTTGGGTGATAGAATTATTCTATGTCCTAATTGTAGTGGTGGCTTCATTAATCTATGTCTGTGTCAAAATTCATAGAATTTGTATCCCAAAAATCAATTTCACTGTTAATTTTAAGAATAAAATGTGAAGTTACCTGTCCAAGGCTACCCAACTAGTTGGGAGTTGACTTGAAATTCTAGCCCAAGCCTGTGTCACTCCATTACATGTTAACCTAGTACACTCAAAAGGGCTGTGATTTGACTGGTGTCACATTCTGGACAGTCTATGGGGCTGTTTTGAAACTTGGATGACTCTTGTTCCCTTCGACTTGGGTACCTACTGAGAATTATACCTGGAGCTGAAGCCCCTTACCCATCCTCCAGGGTCCTGAGATATATCTGGCTCCCTCAAGCCATTCCTTTTAGTGGCTTTGGGCAGAGACCGGAGTACCCCTGGCCTTGGTCACCCACACAGCAGCCAGGCTACCATCAGCACCATCATCACCCTAGTCCTCAGCATACCTTACATTTCTTTAATCCAGTATCATTTTCAAACAGCTCTCATTTCACATGAACTTCATAACTACTCAGGTAGAGGGATGGGTCAGCCAGAAATTTCTTATCCATATTTTATCAGCAAGAAAACTGAGGCTTAGCCAGATGAAAGGATTTTTCCCAAAGTTACAAGGTAATATGCGACAGAGGCAAATTTAGATGCTAAGAAGTCAGACTCCTCTCACACACTGCTTTTTCCACTATTTAGCCTCTTAGAGATCACTCTTGGCCTTTGCCGGAAACTTTTCTGGTTTGGATTGTTAAACTGTATGATGAAGGCGTTGGCCAAGCTGTTGTGTGAAGTGTCGCTTGGAAAGAAACCTCTTTGATAAAGAAGTGCTTTTTCTGAGTGTGTCAGTCCTTCTGCCTGTTATCTGAATTCTACTGAGGCCGGAGTTTGTGAGCTTTACCCCTCAGCTGAAGTCATCTTAGAGCTTTGTCATCTGAAACTGAACCCCATCTTACTTTCTAGATTCTCTCCTTTAGCAAATATAGACCACAGCAAATAAACTTTCTGTGACTCATCATTCTTGAAGAGGAAAGTGAGGTCGTCTGAAT
Organism: Canis lupus dingo; assembly: GCF_003254725.2. Taxonomy (NCBI): domain Eukaryota; kingdom Metazoa; phylum Chordata; class Mammalia; order Carnivora; family Canidae; genus Canis; species Canis lupus. Next base: position 37,238,437 of record NC_064244.1, on the reverse strand, counting down.
AAATGTCATGCCTGATGTGTCTTTTGATAAAAAACCTCTTCTCAAATTCTTACTTAGATGCAGGTAGCATGTTAGGCCATGTGATGATTAACCTTAATTTTTCATCATGGTTAGCCACCCCACCCCAAATGTGTCTTTGAAACAGGTTTTCCTAAAACATTCAAACCTCAAAATAGAAGGTATGTCTTTCTCGGCAGCAGACATTAAAGTAAAAGGTTAAAAAAAAAAAAAAAAACAGAGGCTAAAAGAAGTATTTGGCTTTTGTCTAAGTCAACATATAAATGCTTTTTAACTCTGACTAGAAGATAAGACCCCCTAGTTAACTAATCCTCCTGGCTAACTAGTGGAAGAGTTGAACAAACCTAGGAGAATGTCCTTCGTTCCCACTCCTTCCCCTCTCAACTTCCCTTCTCTCCATTGTGTATGCCACCAAGAGGGAGGAACAGATCGAAGGGAAATGGTACAGGGAGAGTAAATTGTGTGCATCTGAGAAAGCGGATGTGCTCTAAAGAGAGCCTGGCACAATCGAGTGTCGTGTGCTTAGTGAGCCAGACTGTAATTCTGCTGGCTTTCTGCTGCCTTTGAAAGTGCTAAATGTCTGCAGCTTCCCGCCGGGCAGGTGATTCAGCACCTTCTATGCCACGGACCAGTTTGGACTGAAATTTCACTCTGGTGTAACCAGACTATTGTTGCTGAGTCAATAGGAGACACGAATGCTGTGTGTACATAGTATGATGGGCCTGAGTATCTCTTTACCGGGATGTTTATTTTTTCACATGTGCACAATTTTCCTACTCGGCCCTCTCTCTGTGGTGGCTATGTTTCTGAAAGATATGGGTTCATTATTTCTGACTCTGGTGACATTCATTCCTATTAGTCACCCTTAAGGACCTGTTTCCAGTCATTGCTGGAGGTGGAACCAGAGAAGAATAACACACACAAAATGATTTCTGGTTTTAATTTTAATGGCAACTGCAGTCTCTTTCCCTGTTCAATTATTTTTCTTGGAAATAATTCTGGAATGCCTAGTTTCGGGGAGAAACCATCACCAAATAAACATATCACGTTTGTATTAATGTAATGGGATGGCATTTAGTGCTATCAAATCTTGTTACTGTGACTTACAATGATGAATAAGAGAAGGAATACACATCCACTAACTATTGTAAATTACACGGAAGAAGAGATGTGATTTTGTATAAATACACAAAATTGGGTCTGTGCATATATAAACACCCACACAGAGCATGCGATGGGGGAAATGAGATCTCTTACACGTTACCCATTCACTCAGCCAACCTGACATAAGAGCACAGGCTGATGAAGATGATGCCACGTGGCTGGAGACGGCAGGGAGGCAGCTGCAAGTAGTGGAAAGTTAGCCAATGCCATGAGATGTAAAGTGCTGTGCCTTCTCACAATAAGCACTTTCTGGAGCATCCATTATGTATGAGCCATTCAGCATACAGCAGTGGGAAGGCAAGAGCTCTGCTCTCCTGCAAGTTATTGCTAATGGAGGACATTCATTAACTAAAGAAAGAATATAATTACAAATAATGATCACTGCTATGAAGGAAATTAGGAGAGAGACATGACCAAGAATAATGAGGGAAGGAGAATAGTGGGGAGAGAGACGGCTCTAGGTAGGGTGGTTACTGCAGGCCCTAGGAGGTGACATCTAAGCTGAGATGAAGGAAGAGGAGGAGCCAGCCATGAGAGGAGTATAGGGAAGAGGCCGGCAAGCCCCGAAGGTGAGGGCCACCTTGGAGGCCCCGGAGAGGGATCAGGTTGTTTGGAACATGGAGAGCCAGAGGAGGGTGCAGGTATGGCATGAGATTGGAGTCCCACAGAGATGGGTAGACCTTGGTGAAGGTTGGTTTACGGTAAATGCAATGAGAAGGGGTTTACGCAGGGCTGGTCTGCCTGCCGCTCGTTCCAGTGCTGGGAGGAGAGAGAAAGCAGAAAGCCATGAGGGGACAGCTATTGAGGTCCAGGCCACAGGCAGCGAATGGCCCTGGGTCGTACCAGGTGATGCAGAGAACAGCAGGCAGATACGGGGTGCGGAAAACCAAAGGCTCTGCTTCTATATTGAATGTGAAGATGAGGGAAAGGGAAGAAATGAAGAGGGCTCTGGAGTCTACTGGGACCATTTAGCTGAATTTCAGCGGAGGCAATGCTGAAGGCTTCCGGCGGGAAGTTACCGAAGTCACCTTACAGTGAGCACCTTGACTTTTTCCTTACAAGCGAAAATGACCTGGCCGAGGCCGAAGTCCTAGCTCCGCTGTGTGATCTTTGGCTTGTCAATGCTCCTCGGAGAGTCTCTGAAGCACCTCAGGGGAGCTCCCAGATCTTATCATCCTTGAAGATGCTGAGTTCTTCACTGGGGCCCGACTGGACCTCCTGATCACCATCCCCTGAGCGGAGGGGGGTGCGTGGCAACAAGAGGTATTGGGGAGAACTGAGCGATCAGTACAATGCACCCGTCACACCAGCTGCAAGCCCGGCGGACCTCCCCGTTGGTGTCTCTTCGAGTCCTTTATCTGTACCTGCTTGTCAGCCTAGCCCTGAGAGAGTCCAAGGTAGGGAAGGGGAGCCCAAAGTCCCACCGCCAGAGGGCAGCATGGGGCTGTGCACACCCAGGTCAGCCCCCGAGGGAGCCTGCAGACCTTTGGTTTTAGGGAAAAGGAGCCCTGGGATGGGGAATCCCTGCCAGCTGGAGCAGAGCAGGACAGGAAATCTTCTTTGTAGCAATGGTACCAAGGAGAGCATGGCAGTGTCGTTGTTGCAAACGATGGCAAACTCTAAATGCAACTGCAGCTTACACAGACCACGCAGGTGATAAAAAAATGTTTTAGTTTTAGCTACCATGTATGGGGTACTAGGTGTGTACCATGTATGGCACTGATAAAGGTTTTATACATGATCTCATTTAAGCTGTACATCAGCCCTACAAACTATATGCTGATCCTTTTTTTTTTTTTTTTTTTTTACATAGGCTCCACACCTAGCAGGGAGCCCAACACAAGGCTTGATCTCAGGACCCTGAGATCAAGACCTGAGCAGAAATCTAGAGTCATAGGCTTAACTGACTAAGCCACCCAAATGCTCCTATGCTGGTTTCTGTCCTTATTTTGCAGATGAGAAAACTGAGTAAGACATAAAGATCACTGGGAGAGGCATTTCTGCGTGACTACAAAAGTCTGTTTAACTACAAACCTCCCCTCAAGGCTGCTAACCAGCTACTTATTATTTTCCCAGCATTATGTTAGATGCCCTGGGGATAGGAATGAAGTATTACATAGGACTTGGCTCTTGCCCTTGAAGTACAAACACATTCAGAGTGGAGAGAAAAATATTAAACAACTAAAGAAAAATACAAACAATTGTGTATGATCCAGAGTTGAACAGCTTGCTAAAACTCTTGTCTTCACAGCTGTGTCTCTCCAATGTCAAGGGTTTTTCACCCATACCACACAACTGCTAGAAGCAGAGTCACTTCAAATTGAAAGGGAGTAGTTGAGACACAGTTAGGTGCCGCCATATGTACTGTCATTTAATCGTTCATTTATTCTCTAAATATTTAGTGAGTATCTCTGATTATGACACTGAAACATATGTGGTCCCTGCCCTGGTACATTATGATCTAGTTTGTGGTGGTGAAAAATAAACAATAGCAAGTAAACCAACAAAAAAATGTGGGATTACAATTATACATACTGTGAAAGGATACAATGGTAAGCTATGGGCCCTGTTGACCTCTCTTGCCCAATCTGAACTCCCTGGATGCCCTTGATCCTGCTCTAAATCCCCCTGACCCTCCTTGGGATCTTTCTCCATCTGTGCCCATCTGTCTTCTGCTCTCCAGGAAGAATAGGGTGTCTCTTGCTTCTACAGGCATTCCATAAGGGTGAATCATACTTGAGATGAATGTTGTGGAGGCAATTCATGCATGCATAGATGCATGGATGCAGTCCCCACTTTATTCTACACCTATTTATTGACCACTTGCTATTTTTCCAGCATTGCAGTTGTCATGGAGATACCCCTAGGATCAGGGAGGAGCAGTTCAGGTAGACTGAGGCATTATGGGAGAGATGGGATGTCTTTGTACAAGGTGAGGCCAGAGAGATGGGGGTGCCTATCATGCGTAACCTCAAGGTCATGCTAACATTTTGAACTGACTTGAAGAGCAAAGGAAACAAAGGAAAGATTCTGAGCAGAAATGAGACATAATTTGATTTGCAGTCTCCAAAAGACCACTCTTGCTGCTGTGTGGTGGAGGGAGAAGTAAGAGGTCAGAACAGAACCCAAAAGAGAAGTTCAAAACTGATGCCATCACCTAGGTGAGAGGTGATGGCTTCCTGTGGAAAAAAAAAGCTCTGCCAGCAGACTTCTAAGCTCCCTCAAAACTCCACAGCCATGAACTCAGTGATGCCTCACAAGTGCCTCAAGGTTCTGGCCCCAGCCTCCTTCCCTTAATTTATCTCATGCAGAGAGCTTTGCCCCCTGCACTGGACACTGTGCTCTAGATGAAATGAACCACTTGTGGTTCCCTGAACGCTCTGGCACATTCCCTGCTCCAGGCCTTGGCTCAAGCTGTTCTCTCAACCTGAATATCCTCTCTGCCACCCTGTTCCATTCCCACGTTCACCTCTTTTATGTCTGATCACCATGGAGTGAATTCAGTCCTCTTCACAGTTTATGTTTGTAACTTTATTATATCACTATTACAGTGTGACTTGCATGTCAGGTAGTTCATTCTTGCTGTCTCCTCAACTGTGAATCTTGTAGGAGAGGGAGCATGTTTTATTAGTGTCTTATCCTCCTTTTCAAACCCATGCTACCTTGGCCAGTGGGATAGTTTAGTGGGTGTTAAATGCTTGTTTTATCAAATGAGGAAGTATCCAATTCAGCCTGAATCAATCTAATCCAACTCGACCCGATTCCATTCCATTCAATTCAATTCAATTCAATTCAATTCAATTCAATTCAATGCTTTGTGTATTAGTTATTGCCTTTATAGTCAGAGCGCCTTAAACTCAGGCACTTGTACTTCTTTGTATGTCCTTCCTAGTTCAAACAGTAGGCACTCAATAAGTGTGTATTGACTAGTTCACTTAAAGACATTCTTTGTTTTTTTTTTTAAAGATTCATTTGAGAGAGATAGAGCATGAGCAAGATCAAAAGCAAGGGGAGGGTTAGAGGGAGAGGGAGAGGCAGGGAGTCTGACTCCAGGCTCAACCCCAGGACCCTGGGATCATGACCTGGGCTGAAGGCAGATAGATGCTTAACTGACTAAGCCACCCAGATGCTCTAAAGATACTGTTTGTTGGTATAATTCTATATTGGCCTTGGACCCTTATTTTTTCCTATGTTAAAATATAAGTAAGTGTTTCTTGTGTCAAATATGGCATGTGTAAGCCTGAAAGTTAAAATGTCACACTAAAATGGTTGGAAAATGTAATATCGACTCTTAAGGAATTCTGGCACAGGTCTAATAAGATAAATGTTTAGGCAGCTCTATTCAAAGGCATTAACATATTACATTATTCTCATCAGGCTCAGCTTTAAGAGAAAAAGTCATTACTGAAGTGGGGGAGGGGCGTGTGGTTGTGGTGGTACGACTTAAGGAATATGATGAAGAGCCTCCCCCGAAACATCTACTTTACCAAAGGGAACCCTCCTATGATTCTCAAAGCTGAGAGTGACCTTTGTCTTATCCTAATTGCTGAAGTACATCATCTGCTGCTCTAGGGACCCAGCCCATCTAATTCATTGGCACTCCATCCAGGGCACTTTATAAACAGGTGCAGGATCACTTACCACCCTCATTTCTAAGGTCACACACACTGCCTATTTCTTATGTAATGGAGACACCCTTGAGAAGAAGACCATATTATTTTTATTGTGGGAAGATACACTTAACATATAATTTACCATTACAGTTCAGTGGCACTAGCACATTACATTGTCACACAACCTTCAGGACTATCAATCTCCAGAACTTTTTAAACATTCCAGACTGAAATTCAGTACCTACTCCTATTTATTTTTTTAAATTATAAATAATATCTTCTAATGGTAGGAAATTCAAATGGTATCACAGTGTATGAAGTCAAGTGTGTAAAATCTTTTTAAAGATTTTATTTATTTATTCATGAGAGGCACACAGAGAGAGGCAGAGACATAGGCAGGGAGAGAAGCAGGCTTCCTGCAGGGAGCTGGGTGCAGATCTTGATCCTGGGACCCTGGGATCACACCCTGAGCCAAAGGCAGAAACTCAACCACTGAGCCACCCTAGGTGCCCCAAAATGTGTTTTTCTACCATCCACTGAAGACCCACTTTTTGCTGTCAAAAGTTTGTTGAATATCCTTTTTAGATTTGTTTGTGTCTGTGTAATAATAGTCCATAGAAATATATTGTTTTGCAAACATTAAATCATAGTATATGTGCTGTTTTTGCTTTTGCCATTTATAAAAAGTATTGTGGATATTTTCCCATGTCCTAACATATAGCTATACTGCATTTCTTTTACTGACCACTTATTATTCTATCATATGGATGTGCTGTCATTTATTTACCTATTGCCCTAATTATGGACACCTTATTTTGTTCTTAAGTTTTTTTTTTTCCTTTTAAAAACAGTGTCAGAATAAAAACTCTGAGCAAATGTTCAGAAGTTAAATTCCTAAAGTTTTGCCCATTAGGGAAAAAGAGTTGATGTGTACCGCCTAGCACAGTATTCTGCACCAACCTTTTAACTGCTCATTTCCCGATGGTATGATGGGAAGAAAGGCTGTGTATCCAGCAGCCATTATTAACTCCCATCTTAGTGAGGATTCACTTGACATCATTTCTCTCTTTGATAGGACTATAGATGCTCTCCAAGGAGGAGCTAACAGAAATGAAAGGAAGAAATTAATTCATAGAGTATGCTGGGTTGATCCACTTTGGAAAAATGAGACACACACGATCTCACATGTGGACTTTTCACTCCACCATGCAAAGCAAGGGCAAAGGGCATGTATCCTGTTTCCTTTGTTGAACTCTTCTTCACAGCTAGCTCTTCATCCTCACACCTCCCCATGAAAATTCTGGGCTTCAAGCTTGACATCAACAGTGTCAGTATTTCTAAGTGGAGAAATATCTGTGCCTTAGATACGCATACTTTTCAATTTCAACCAAGTCAGAATTTTCCATATGTGCAGAGAGCTGATGAACAAGAATGGCCTAGTTAAGAACTGAGCTTAAAACTTTGGAGCAGGGGGCACGTGGGTGGCCCAGTGGTTGAATCTGCCCCTGGTCGTGATCCTAGGGTCCTGGGATTGAGTCCTGCATTGAGCTCCCCACAGGAAGCCTGCTTCTCCCTCTGCGTAGGTCTCTGCTTCTGTCTCTCATGAATTAAAAAAAAAAAAAAAGAACTTTGGAGCAGTATTTTCTGCTGATTATTATTAGTAAAACTCCAAAGCAGAGCTGCCACTGTTTGGGATAAAGGAGACTTATGTTAAATTTTTTGTTGTGTTGTGTTTTGTTTTGTTTTGTTTTACTGGTGATGAACCAAAGAAGTACTTGAAGTAATGCATGACTCTTTGGTATTTGCATAGCATAAACTACATCTATTAGAAAATCATGTGGCTCATTTAATTTTCCACTAAAACCAGTGGTTTTAATTACAGAGAAAAGGAATGAAATCTGAAACTTAGAGAGGTGATTGGTTTTGCCAGTAAAGGACAATGCTAAATCCTGCAAAAAAAAATTCAATTTTCTATTATTAGCTCATATGTAATTCATTCATTAGAGTGCAGTCATGGATACAAGCAGAAAACCAGACTGCTGAGCTGGGGAGTTTCTAATAACTGGACTTAGAGAATACCTATTGAATAACAGAAAAATATTAAGCAAACATTTTTCTTGATAGAGTACATTTCATGGCAGCTTTTCATAGCAACTCCGTGAAAGGAACCTTTTATTTTAGAGCTGAAATGAGATGATTCTCCTGAGAAGGTTTTCCATAAGCCCAAGGTTTAAGGGCAAGAATATCTGATCTCACCCTTCTCATTACTAAGTCAAGGAAATAGTCTTGAGAAAATGTGTTCTGTGGCCATGGCTCTGGGTATTTAAAAAATCAACAGGGAGTTTTTGGAAATAGATAAAATCTAAATCTTCAAAGGACCACTGCTGATATATAGGATATCGCCATTGTGGTAGTACCTGTTTACGGTTTAGCTGGAGGTCTTTCAAATAGGGTTAAGGATTCTTCTCAGATACCTACCGACAAGTTACTAGTACATTGTAGTAGACTTTTAGAGGTCTCTGCCAAACCTATAATAACCCCCTATAACTGTTCTTTTCACCTTGAGTAGTAGGTCCCTGGAAGCCATTTTATGTGATGTGATTCTACTGGCCCACTCTACCACTCGGCAACCAAATCCTCCTTCCCAGGAATTTGGGTTTGAGACTAGGATGATATAATTGAGTCTGGGCTGGTAAATGGAAGATATCTATCAGGAATTATGGAATTTTCATCTTCTGTTATCATGTTCATCAAGGAGCAGGGAGGGCGGTGGTGAGGAGCCAATGCAGAGAAACAAGCAGAAAAGAGAGATGAAAAAGAAAGGTTTTTTTGTTTAGTTTTGTTTTGTTTTTAAGTAGAGTTGATGCACAATGTTCTATTAATTTCAGGTGTGTAAGAAAAAGTGGTGTTTATGGCTTCTGGCTCAGGTGGTTTCCTGGAGCCTGAGTAAGTTACTGACTTGAGGTCTTAATGATACACCTCTATTTACTTATGTTAATCTGAATAGAATTCTGTTCTATATACAGCAAAAGTTCCAAGTAATGAACATGTTGGAGGATATATTTAAGGAGAGATCAGATCAGTATAGAGGGCAGAGGGAGAGTAAAAGAAAGGAGAGAAATAATTATTGCGTATCCTCTATATGTTAAGCAATTTGCTAAACACTTTAAAAGTATCTTATTAATCCTCAATGTACCTCTAAAAAATAGATGTTATTTTCCTCCATGTTTTCAGGTGAGGGATCTGAATTTCAGAGGTCCACGCTCAAGTTACATGGCTAGTTGGAGGCACATCTGGGATTTGTACACACATGCTTCATCCCCAGAAATTCTGTTAAGCTGCTGAGGATAGGAAAGTTGTAGGTAACAGAGCCCCACTCTGGGATTTGTACACACATGCTTCATCCCCAGAAATTCTGTTAAGCTGCTGAGGATAGGAAAGTTGTAGGTAACAGAGCCCCGCTCCTGGGCTCTGGAATCCAGAACTGGCATTTTTTTTTACTTTGATCATAAAACAAGCTCAATTTTTTCAACTAAATTGTGTTAATATTGACCATAGATGACTAATATGTCTGATTTTGAATGCTTTGCATTATAGAATTGCCAATTTCTAATAAACATCTTGTGATATTTTTATTGGAATTGCATTGAATCAATAGATCAGTTTAAGGATATTGCTGTATTCACAAAATTGAGTCTTGTAATCCATGAACATAGTATCATTCTCCATTTTTTCAAATGTCTTCTTTAATTTCTCTTAGCACTATTTTATAGTTTTCAGTGTGGGATTTTGCATGCCCTTTGTTATTTCTAGGTATTTGATATTTTTGTATGCTATTGCAAATAGTATTATGTTCATTTTTCAATTGTGTTACTAGTATATAGAAATACAATTGATTTTTACATATTAACTTTATTTTCTGTGATCTTATTATACTAGAAATTTGTTAGTTAACAACATGAGAGACTTTGGACATGAAAAATCCTGCTTTGGGGTGCCAGTGACAAAGTATACTTGGTAGGCAGAATACTGCTTCTTCCCCCAAAGATATCCATGTGATAATCCTCAGGACCTGTGACTATGTCAGGTTATACAGCAGAGCAGAACTGAGGTTGCAGATGCAATTAAGATGGTTAATCAACTGACTATACGATTGGGAAGTTATCTTGGATTACCTGTGTGGGCCAAGGTAATCAGGAATCCTTAAAACCAAAAGAAGAGAATTAGAGGGATCCATGACCGTAGAAGGAAGATTAGAGAAATGCATATTGTCGGCTTTAAAGGTAAAGTACTTTTGGGGTGCCTGGGTGGCTCGCTTGATTTTAGCTTAGGTCACAATTTCAAGATTATGGGATCAAGTCCTGCATAGGGCTCCACTTTGGGTATGGAGCCTGCTCGTGATTCTCTCTCCCTCTCCCTCTGCCCCTTGCCCGCCCCCCTCACCCTACCTCTGTGCATGTTCTCTCTCTCTAAAGTAAAATAAAATAAAAAATAAAGATGAAGTGTTTTTAAGTATAATTAGGGAAGATTGAAAGTTACCCATATAATGTGATCATCCTTGCATATTTGTGCTCCAATATCTTGAGCAGGAGAAAAAGAGGTAGAATTGAAGGGATGATGTTGAGAATTGCACACAGCCCTCAGTCTGGCCTCCCTTTGCCTTCTGAGCTGAAATGAGCTCCCACACCGGATGAACCATTGACCAATGTAGTGGTCATGGACTATTGTCATGTGTCTAAGTTGTGATTTCCATATGTTCGCTACCATTTCTGGTTTTATTTTTCCCATGTGTCTATTTCTAATGAACAAGCAAGGATAGATGAGGAAAATAAAGTATATTTTCATCTTTAGCACATGTCAGTGAAAATGGTAACATCTATGAAGTTTCGGTTCATAATGGAAGGGACACTGAGATGACCAAGCCAGAAATAAAGCACATTTTCAATAATGTTACTTATAGTAACATGTAAAAATGTCTCAAAATCACGTGCCATATAATATTTACCTCAAAAACTAGTTATATCTGTGCTAGTTCTTCAATATTGTAATTGGTCACCTCATTTCTATTGCCTGTGGAGCAAAAATCTGAAATAAAAATGTTCAAAGTAAAAAAGAATACATATACATATATACATACTTACACATATACATCTATATACTCACTACAGTTTTTTTCCTTACAGAATGACAATTTGGAAATAAGAAAAGGTCAATTTTATAACTGATGTCCTTATACGATACTTTTATTAATTATTCTCCCAAAAGGAATCCATATGCTGGCTCCTTTAATCTTCCACCAATAGAAAAAATATGGATGTGCTCACAGAAATGACAGCACCTTCCTTCATCTGAGTTTGAGTTAAAGAAACATGGTTGGAAACAGCTGGTGCATAGTGACCCCAATAAATGTCCTTGCCACTTTGTGCTTTTCACCTTAGTTAATATTTATCAACTGCTTCCACTGTGGCTGGCACTGTGCTAGGTGCCAGGGGTACAATTCCTCCATACTGTGATGGAGGCGAGCAGGTGCTGCAGACCAAAAGCAAGACCATGAGGGCCCCCAGGAGGGAGAGATGTACTTTGCCTGGAGAGAAATAAAGCCTTCACAGAAGGAGTGACATTTGAAAGGGTGTTGAAGGAAAAGGGAAAGGTCAATAGTGTACATTTTAAACACTGAAACAGCAATAAAACCTCTACAAGCGAGTTGCATTATTGTTCTGTAGGCTGTCCTGGAGCTGTGGGGCTGAGCACTCACTGGGAGGAGGGGGTAGCCGGGTCAAGGGGCCTGGTCGGGAAGCTGCAAGAGCAGAGGCTCACCCAGACCCATCGGCCTCACTTCCCAGGCCCAGTGCCCTCCGTCTGCAGGAAGAGAGAAAGCACCAGACCACTTCAGTGCCTGTCACCGCCTGTGGCAAAGTCTGTGAACATTCTGTCATCAAACAAACAAACAAACAAGAATGATAACAGGGCTTCTCTGCCGCTTCCTGGCCCTGAGATGCTGTCATACAATTGAGTTGAGTTTCTTTATCTGCAGACCTGGGAAGGTAATACCTCCCTGCCTGAGAGGTGTTTGCGAAGGTGGAAGAGAAATGTATGGAAAGGCCCCACACGTTGCCTGACCCCAGGACCGGTGGCACGAGGACAGCGGTGCCTGATGCCTGACGGCGGTGATGCTGGGGAGGATGGAGATCTGTGAGGGCCGCCTCGGGAGGCTCCGTCCCAAGAGGTGGGCAGGAGCGCTGCGCCCCGCTCCTGGGCTCTGGCCCAGCCTGACTTCCTGCCCATCTGCGCTTCCCTTGCCGTTGCGCCCGTGGCTCAGGTGGGCGGGCAGCTGCTCCAACTGCTGCTGCTGCTGCTGCTGCTGCTCCACAGCTGCGCGGAGCCGGGCCCTGGTCTGGGAACCCACACCCCGACTGGAAACCATCAGCCCTAAATCATCTCGGCAGGGAGGTTCTGGTCCCCGGGCGCTCCGTCCCCACCCTGCTCCGTCCCTCCGATCCCCTGCTATCATTTTCTTCCCATTCCACCACGACTGGCTTCTGAGTTCTTCGGCCCTCGGCCACCCCTTTCCCTCCGTCTTTTCTCCCTCTTCCTCATTGCGCCCTTCTCTGCGCCACCTCTTGCCTGCGCGCCGGCCCTCCTCGGGTTCGGGGTGTGCAGCGCGGGGGGCAGACGCTGTCCCGGAGGGGAGGCTCGGAGGCCGGGCCGCCTTGCTGAGACGGGGGCAAGCCAGCTAGCCCTCCTGGGATGGGGGTTTCCTCATCTGCACGAATTAAGAGTTCGGGCCAGAATGACCTCGGAGTGTTCTTTCCGCTCTAAGCTCCCGTCTGTTGCCTTTTGTTACGTCTGCCTTTGTGGCTGCTTTTCCTGTTCCAGCTGACTCATCTGCCCACCTGCCTCCCTGCTCCACATCCCGGCCGCCTTGGTCCAAGCCACCGTCAGCTCCCCCAAGGCCGCTACCGTAGCCTCCTGCACCTAGGGGAGCCCGTGCCTCTCTTCTTTTCCCTGCCCCATCCATTATCCACGCAGATGCCAAAGAGGCCTTTTAAAAACGTGCAAGAGATGGCTCACTCCTCCACTCGAAATCCTCCAAAGCCCTTTACAGTCCTTGTCTGTCCCACTACCTTACTTATTCTTTTGTGAGCAGTTGTTATTGCCTGGAATGATCTTTATTTATTCAGTAATTGCTGAGTGTTTGTGTACTTGTGTATTGTTTACCTTTCCAACAAGAGTGCGGGCTCGGGAGGGAGGGCACTTGCTGCCTGGCTCACTGCATCCTCACTGCTGTAGAGCTCTCTCCAAAAACGCGGAAGAAAGGAACCTCCCTGTGCCAGAGAACCCACCTCTCCTCTTCTCCAGACAGTTATCTCACAACTACACAATTTTTCACTTAGAAATATCACTGCCTGCCAGAAATCTACGTATCCTTCTACCTGAGCTCTGAGCCAATTTCCCTTACTCCTTTTCTCAGCCACCCAGGTCCTATGTTCTTGTAAGATATGGTCACCAACAATGGTAATCTTGAAGCCAGTTCCTTTCTTGTGTTCATTTCAATCTGCGCTATTGGGCGATCTACGATAAAAACTACAGAACTACTCTTAAGACTCTAATCTAGATAGCTCTTTTTTTTTTTTTTAACAATTCCAAAAAGACATTTCTTTAAGCACAGTTATTAAAACCTTCAAAATCTTATGCCCGGTTCTTCGGGAGATGTTAGGAGTGGCCAGTTTCTTTAAAACAACCATTTGAAATTGGTAATATCAATATACCCAGTTACAGAGGACAAAGACTGGGAATTAGAGAGATGATGTAGCTGTATCAAGGTCGGGGAGCCAGTGGGTCTCGGAGCTAGGATTTGAACGGAAGGCCAATGCAGAACAATGCCAGAACCAAGCACCTAGTTGCCATATTATTCCTTCTCTCTATTTAAATTAGAATATTGCCCTGCTCCATTTTCATCATGATATTTATAAATATCTGATGTTGTCCAATTTATTTATTTCTTAATAATTTTTGTGGGTGATTTCTTCCATTACAACATCAGCTCTGTTAGGGAAGGTACCATGTATATCCCGCTTATTGCAGTTTACTCAATGCATACCATAGTGCCTGGTACATAATGGATCCTTAATAAATATTTGCTGAACAAATGAATTATTTGCATGTCAGAAGGTGAGGAATAATAGAAGCCCTGATAATTCTATTTATAAAACTGAATCTTCATTGATAAACTTTCTCAAAAGCATTCTCCATGGTAGCATATCTTTAAAAGTGAGTTTGAGTTTTGCAAGTAGATGAAACTTATTATTTTTTTTTTCCAAAAGAACATATGCTCATGAAATATTATGGTTATTTTCTTGCTCCAAAGTTAGACCTACTTGCAGAGGGGCCTGACTTTCTGTGCCATGGGTCAGTGCCTGTGGCACAGTGGTGAAGCCTCTGGCCTCCATCTCAGACTGTTTTTAAGAGCATAACATAGAATTTACAGGATTACAAAGAAACTAGTTATACTGAATACAGTTATCAAAATATAAAAATCGCAGTACAGTAATATATTTGCTTCTTTATTAATATATTAAATAGCTAGATCTAAAACAAGGTCTAGTATCTATTTTTTGTTGGCAACAAAATCATAGGACTTACTATGCTTTCATAACTAAAGGAAACATTAAATTTCATAAGCACATTAATAAAAGTAAAGATAAAATTTTTCACCATACAAGTGCACAGGCCTACTAGATTTTATCCCTGGACACTTCCGTGGACCACTCCCCCTATTTTGAGTCTAAAATAGACTTAGCAATAGCAGCTATATACTTCATCGAGTGTATTATTTCCAGAGGTGACCATGAAAGGGATCAGATTTGGTGAATAAGTACTGATATACCTGGTTGTTTTCTGTACTCAGACCCACATGGTGCATTTTCATCCCCATTGCAACTTTGTAGCAAGTGATAAAGGATATACGTAATCAGCATTTTCATACATTTACTTGGTATCTATCTACACATGTATGAAGTGGTATTTGGAAAATGTAATCCTTGGCTATTATAAAAATCATAATTTTATGTGTTATTTTAAATATTAAAGTAGTTAAGGTATCCACATGCTTCAGAAATTCAAAAGATACATTAAAACAAACAAACGAACAAACAAACAGGAAATCTCCTCCAACTTTTGTCCACCCAGTGGCTGGATCTCCTCTTAGGTGACAACCAGTATTAGCAATTTCAGATACATTCTTTCAGAGATGTTTGCTTCCTAAAAGCACAGATGTTTACATAATGTGTTCAGCTCTAACACAAATTATAGCATATTGTTCCCACTATGTATCATGTTGTGTTTTCACTTAAAAATATATCTAGAAGATCATTTTGTTTTGGAACACTTAGGGACTTCCTTGTTTCTTTTTGTGTCTATGTAGCCAGTCTCTTGTTGGCATGTACCATAATTGTTTAACAGTCCCTTTATAGATGGACGTTTTTGTCATTTCTAAATGATAGACATTTATGAAAAAGAGGGGCATCTTGTCATAGACACCAACATATATAAGACTTAGAATCACAAAACCCAGATAGAATTAGGCAGTAAAAGATTTACACAAATAAAGGAAAATATACTGAGAACCACAATATAATGGACAATTCTCCAGCAGAACTGAGGCGAAAGATCAAGATGTTCTCCAGTCTTTTCCAGCAGTCTAACACAGGTCTAGTGTTTTTCAGGACTAACGAGGTGATCCATAAGGAAAGAGAGGCTGTCCCAAGTTTGAGGGCCTGCTTCGGAGAAAGCTTGGAAGTATCAGCTAAGTGCATTTGTTTTTGTTTACGCTGGCTTTCAGAAAACAGGTTCAAGTTAATAATACTCTTTAATTTGTGGCACACTTTTATCATCGGTCCATGGAAGGCTCCATTCTTGTACTTAATTATGCTCATTCATCCCCATTTCCCACTTCTATCCCACCAAATCATTGTAGCTGAACGCATTTGAAGTGTATATTTTTCTTTATATGCAAAATGGATATAAAGATTTTCTGTGTGTGTGCGCTTTAGATGTATATAAATAGTACTAGGTTGTAACTCATTCCATTTCTTCTTGCACAGTCACTATATTTCATGGTCCCTCGTGTTGCTACCTGCACATCCAAACCAAAGCCTCTGACTGCCACGTGGTCATCCATCATGTCACATCCACCTGCTTTCCCTGTGATGGGCAGCCAGTTACCTCCAGCTCCTTGCCACCCTCCGGATCTATGTGAGAATTTATTTAGTATAGACACGTGGGGCAAAATCACTTGATCACAGAATTACATTA
Source organism: Canis lupus dingo (assembly GCF_003254725.2). NCBI lineage: Eukaryota > Metazoa > Chordata > Mammalia > Carnivora > Canidae > Canis > Canis lupus. Next base: position 37,222,328 of record NC_064244.1, on the reverse strand, counting down.
CTCAGTTTGACAAAGTAGTGCCAGATTTCTCCCCCACATGGCTCTCCGGTCAGCAGCACCAAAACACCTAAGGTTTTCTAGCACCATTCCCTGCCCGCTCCTAACATTATCCTGTTATCTAATGTTTTCCAGTAAAGTTATTATGCCGTTTGCATTTATCCTTTTACAGACGATTTTGGACATCTCGGGACCTTTTGGGTATGCTCGTCTGTAAGTTGCCTGTTCGTGTCCATTGTCCATTTTCTTACCAAGGTTTCTGTCTTTTGCTTTATGGTGAGCATTTCTTATAGGATGTCAATAAAAATCCCTTATCAGTTTTAGATGTGACAAATGTCCTTTCCAATTTTGTCATCTGCCTATTAACTTTGTCCCTTCACTGAGCATAAGATACTTCTTTTGAAGTAATCATTTAAATCAATATTTTCATTTTATGATTATACTTTGAATCTTTTGATATTTTCATTAATAAACCCTGTCTCATCCTAGCTGGCAAAGATATTCTCTTACATTTTCTTCTGCTACATCTACCATTTTATCTTTCACATCTAAATACATCTAGAGTCCACCTCTATCTATGGTGTTAGAAAGCGATCCAGTTTCATTTTTCTCCAGAACTAGTGAGAGCTTTGGACCAATGTGCCTGAAAGAAGCAAAGTATATGGGCTAGAACAAATGGAAGAGAGGAGGGAAACTAGATGCCTGAGATCCACAGAGAAAGGACAGAGAAGTAAAATCCAAAGGTTCTGTGGGACTGACCCTAGGAAGTACTCCTCTATCTGTGGTCTGTAAGCAAATACTGAAAAAGCCAGCATTCAACATGTTTCTCTTACAAATGAAGCTGTTTGCAGGAGGAATTCCCCAGCAGCACTCAAGTTCCGGAACACAGCTTTAAAAATATACTCTGTACACAACAGAAGGACTTTCCCAAATGGGAGGGGGATTTGAGTAACCAGCGAGAGAGGAAGCTACCAGAGGGAGAGAAGCCAGTGCATACAGAAGCAGAGAGGCGAACACTGATGGTGCTAGAGATGGATACAAGGTTGGAAAAGTTAAACAAGTATTTCTTGCTCTAAAAATGAAAATTCACCCATTTAGGAAACATATTTGTTTCCTATGCGGTATCTGAGTGTTAAGCATTCTTCTATTTCCAGTTTATCATCAGCTGCATATGGTTAATCCATGTGCCTATCAAATAAAGACAAACCTGTGAAAAACAATTTAGCCAAATTATGGGCACATGGTTTATATGATCTGCATAGATTATGAGAAGCACAGTGTGTTTTTTAAAAAGTTTCTTCTTTGTAAATAGACCCAGTGGTCAGCCTTTCATTCTTCCTTGACTTGACCCCTACTGGGTATCCCCATCATAGCTGCAGGGAGGCTGCAAGACTCCTGAGACCAGAGTTCCACAATGACAAGGTAAGAGAAAAAGAGGGGAGAAGAAAAAGAGGGTAATTTTTTTTTCTCTTTTCAGATCTATAAAAATGGCTCTTAAAGAGCTGTCATTTTCTTGTCCAGCAAAAAGCAACGATGACCCTATGGGAAGAAAGAGCAGAGGGAAGTAAAAGGTCAAAGGGAGCATTTTTTTCTTGTTTGGTTTTTTGTTTGTTTTGCCCTGAATCCTTTTTCTTCATGCAAGAGAAAATTCATGTCACTGCCTTTAAACTATCTGTGTGGCCCTCTCTTACTGCCTCCCCCAAAGAAACAATATTTCTAATAAAAGGCATCCCCTAGCTGCTTTGCAAGACATATGGTTGTAAGAAATATTTCGCCTTTAAAAAATATCAACAAGGTGTATTAAAGCATGATGACCTGTGAATAGGTCACAAGTGAAGACACACATCTTGTTGAATACATTGCTTCTATACTACAACGTGGGAAGTTTCTAGGACTCTGGCTTAGACAGCCTGGGTCCAAATCTTGTCTCTGACCCTTAAAAAATGTGAAGCCTGCCAGGATTTACATAATGTCTTTGAGCCTTGGTTTCTTCACTCAAAGAATGAAGATGATAATAGTACCTACTTTATAGTATTGTTAGAAGATTACGTACCACAATACCTTAGAATGGCTAAAGTTACAAATACTGGCAATGCCAAGTACTAAAGCCACCCAGGCATCCCAACATATAGATGTTTAGAACAGTTTTGTCTATAATCACCAAAAAGCTAGAAACAGGGACTCCTGGGTGGTTCAGTGGTTGAGCATCTGCCTTCAGCTCAGGGCGTGATCCTGGGGTCCCAGGATTGAGTCCCACATCAGGCTCCCTGCGAGGAGCCTGCTTCTCCCTCTGCCTGTGTCTCTGCCTCCCTTTCTGTGTCTCTCATGGATAAATAAATAAAATCTTAAAAAAGAAAAGCTAGAAACAACCCAAAACAGTGGGCAAATAAATAAATAAGCTGTAGCATATCCATACAACAGATTCCTACTTAGCAGTGGAAAGGAATAAGCTATTGATACATGCAACAATTTGAATGGATCTCAAAGGCATTATGCTGGGTGAAATAAAAAAGTCTCAAAGTCATGTTCTGTATGGTTCCTTTTATGGGACATTCTCAAAAGGGCAAAACTGCAGGGACACAGAGCAGATCTGAGGTTACCAAGGATCTGTTTGGCGTCGGGGGTAGGGGAAGTTTGAGAACACAGGGAGATAGCAGGGAGTTGTATGGAGTGAGGAAGCTGTCTTGTTTGTTGATCGTGGTGGTGCTTCATGAGTTTATACCTATAGTGAAATTCTTAGAACTGTCTACCAAAAAAAAAAAAAATCAGCTTTACTGTATGATTCTAAAAAACAAAACTTTGAACCAGATGGTATGAAATACTAATTATTTAGTGGAGCACACAGTAGGTTTTAGCTACCAGCTGTTTCAAAAACCATGGCATAGAATACATCTCCATGGTTCTAAGAGCCAACTGATACAGTTCACACGATGCACCCAGGACAAAGATGAGGGTAGAGACGATACCGTAAATCGTGTAAATAGCACAAGTATGCTTGCAATGCAGGAAAGATGGGAAAAGTGAATCAGATTCTCTTTTATTTGGTGCCAGCTCCCACATGTGCCTCTCTCTCCACTGAATGTGCCACTAGGGTTTAAGATAAGGTGTTTCTTAAAATACAGCCCCTAAAACACCAGTGCCAACCACCGAAACAAGAGTGGGCTTGCACAATGGAGGAAAATGGGCTGTGCTGGGCTTCTTGGTACCCATTATGGGTATCTTCCTAATGGGCTGTCAAGGCTAATTTGTGTTACACGTAACTTTTAGCCATCCACACTGATAAAGATTCAATGTCAGCTCTGTTGCTCGAAGATCAGAAAAGTAGTTGATGTTTAATCCAGGCTGTCGTCGGCACCTATTGAATTAACTATCTGGAATTGCCTGTAGTCTTTACACAATGTTTCAGTAACGTATATCAGTCATTATAATTGTTCAGTATCAATAGCAGCACTACTTACATCCAATAGCAAATGCACAGTCTATTCACACAGCTTCCAAATCCCCCACAGCTTCAAGTGAATGGAGAACAGATAGTCTAATGTTACCTTTTCCCAAGTAATGTCTCGTGAACCGAAAAGGACACCTCCTGCAGAACAGCAGTTAGAGAACAAGAAAAAGAGTATGTTCTAGATTCTGAGAGTCCACAAAGTCTTCAGCTCTTAAAGTTGGATACGATCTCTAAAAGAGCAAACATCATTTTGAGCTGAATCTTGTGTTTAAGTAAGATAATTCTGTTGGAGGCACCATTTCTTGTTTAAAAAGAAAAAAAAAGATGTGGGTAAGAAGCAACGAACTGGTTTAGGAGAGGCTCCCAAATCATTAAGTCCCTTGCTAGTGGTCATACAGGTGAGAAAGTGCAAATTGAGGCTCCCTGGCAAGGACTGCCTGACACTTGAGTGGCCATTTCCCAACTGCTGTGCTAACCTGCCTTCCTGGAGATGCCTGAGAAAAGATCAGAATGATAGTGCAACAATTTGAAATAAGAAATGAGAACAAAGAGGATTACAGGACATGATTGAGGATTCAAAAGGTAAGTTAGGGAGAAGAAGCACAAAGAATCTAATGAGTCCTTGTTCTGACTCTGACATTGGAAATGTTGCCTAAAGTGTAAATCCATCATTTATAATTTTGCCAAAATGTTTGATGTGTTAATCCACATAACAATTGTTATTGGTCCCCTATCATGTGCTAACCTTTGGATTAGCTAGGTATGTTGAGTTGGATCTAACAAAGTTTCTGATTTCAAGGAACTTTGGTCTATGATGTGGTCTATAATTTATTTTAAATAAATTCTTAAATGAATAATTAAGTATTCCAGCCGCACCCCAGGAGTGCAGCTCTAAGGGCTTCAGCTCTCTTATCTCTGAGGAGCAATAGCTTCTGCTTATTAGCATTATGGATGATAGAAAGGCATGTTCACTAATGAATTTAGGGTGTTCAGATGTAGATTGGCTAAAAATAGTCTAGAGACGCACATCATCTTTGCATGATGGGGTATGAGAGTCTTCTGATGTCAGTGGTCTCTGCATTTTGGTTGCACGCTGGATGTTGCATCCAGAAATTTATGGAGGCTCTGGATAATGTTGTCTTTCACCACAGGGTCAAACCTGCCGCAAAGAGAGATTGGGGCTGAGGCAAGCCCCTCCCCCAAGCCTGTGCCTGGGCTGGGTCTCTCTTGGTTTGCTCCTCTTCCCCCAAGGAGGTCTGATGTGTTGATCAGGACTCCACCCACCCAGTTGATCCATGGCCTCTCAGCCCTAACAAACTACAGAAAAATTCTCCCTGCTTTTCAGAGGTCTTTGATTTTTAGTCTCCTGTTCCATGAAGCTTTAGAATTCTGCATATTTCTTGAAGGGAAACCAGCTGTTTGTTGGAGCCCCCACCCCCACCCCAGGTCTGCAAATTTGTTATCCTGGCCTCACATGGATGCCAACACTTCTGGGTTTCTGTCCCCTTGCTATGACCCTCTGCTGGGCCATGCAGGAGTCTCCACTCTGGCCACACTCAGAACTGGCAGGTGGTATGGGGGTGGAAGGTGACTACAGGTAGGCCAGCTCCTGGCTGCCCCTGTGGCCCTGTCAACCAGAGTTCCTCCCCGGGCAGGTCCGTGTCTCAGAACCACAAACTTAAGGAATATTCTGTTTGGCTTTTCAGAGATTTTTAAAAGCTGTCTTCTAAACCTCACACTCTGCCTAGCTTCCCCAACTTGAAGAGGAAACTAGCCATGTGTTAAGGCCATTCATATCACCAGTGGGGTTATCTCCAGGCTATGGAGCCTTCAGAGTCTCTGCCACTTTCTCAAGCCCAGCTGGGACCCTTGGCAGGAACCCACGTAAGCCTCTCAGCCTCTCGGCCCCACGCAGAACTGACAAATACTCCTGGGGAAAAGCTGCAGCAGAGTCTTGGATCACCCCTCTGCGAGTTTCTTATCTGGAATATTAGCCCATCTTGGCCTCACCACTTTTGCAGACCTCTGATGGCTTAAAGTAGATTTTTTTTTAAAGATTTTATTTATTTATTCATGACAGACAGAGAGAGAGATAGAGAAGCAGAGAGACAGGCAGAGGGAGAAGCAGGCTCCATGCAGGGAGCCTGACGTGGGACTCGATCCCAGGTCTCCAGGCTGAAGGTGGCAGCGTTAAGCCGCTGAGCCACCCGGGCTGCCCTTAAAGTAGATTTTTAACATATTTTATTTAGCTTCTTTAGTTGTGCTCAGGTGGGATTGTTAAACAGCCATAAACATTCGATTTTAAGTGGGAGTCCCTGTGTGTACCTTTTGAGATGGCAGCCAAAGCTGGGTCACCCAGGTCACTGACTGGGAGGACCGTGCTTGCCCATTGCCAGACATAGGATTAAGTGTATCTCACTCAAGAATTTTATCAGCTTGTGTACAGTGAGACTTTCATACAAAGTGTGATATAAAAGGACAGGATTGGCATTCAAGATTACCAACTGGGTCTAGACTGTTTGAAGCCTGCTTTCTTATCAATTCCGTATGTACAGAAGGCTTGGGGTTAACACTTAGTTTCATTGGAACCTGGTAGCAAAGTTGTAGGGGAGGAAATCTTTAATTATAAACTACCTGTAAATTTTTTAAGGCTACAATTTCTAAAAAGAATCTAACAACTGTGAATGACCAGATTGATTTGGGTCCATTCTCAACATGGCTCATCTATAGACCAATTTATATCTTTTCAATTTATACCGCTTCTTGAATAGTAAATGCTATAAATCAACACAGCAGTATATAAAGCATGATTCCCTGTTTTTCCCCCCTTTTTTTCTTTTCTAAAAATAACTGTGTCAGGGCACCTGGGTGGCTCAATCCATTGAACATCTGCCTTTGTCTCAGGACAGGATCCCAGGGTCCTGGGATCAAGCTCCACATCTGACTCCCTGCTCAGTGGGGAATGTTTCTCCCTCTCTCCCGGCCTGCCACTCCCCCTGTTTGCACTCTTTCTCTCTCTGTCAAATAAATAAATAAATAAATAAATAAATAAATAAATAAATAATCTTTCAAAAAAATAAAAATAATCATCTCTTCAATGAGCAATTTAACTTACGTGGTTCGAGAGGTCAACAACTTTGACCACTGGACCCCTTTGATTATTTTTAAAAACAACATTACAGGTCTTCTCAGTCTTGCTCTTTCCTTATTAAGTGCTTATTTTCTCATCTATGGGTTTACCAAAATCCCTAATTCTAGATTATTTTAACTTGTTCTTTCCAGAGACTCTCCTTCTCCAGCTCTATATTTCTTTAGTCATTCATTCAACACAGATTTACTAAATATTGCTTTATTATATCCACTGGCACATGATGTAGATAACATCATGTTTTTAGAGCAGAGGAGAACTATGATATTTGATTCTACATACCTGAAGGTAATTGGTATTTGATTGTACAATTACCCTCTTCTCTAAAACTATCTAACATATACCTTTGTTTATTACTTCATTGCCAAACTTTAGCATACTGTCCTTCACATAGTAGGCATTTAATAAATATGTTACACTAATAGTCAATGAATAATGTCTTAAATTTATCCAGTGAGTAAGTAAAATAGCATGTACAACCTGTAATATCTTCCATGTTTTACTCCTGAATTTTATCTAAATAAAAACCGACGTTACCATCTCTGGTCAGAGCCAGAGATCTGTTTGGCACTTAAGGACAAAGAAAGCAAAAAGGCATCCGAGAAACTTTTTCTAAAAAGATGAGCCTTTGCATATGAAAGAACAGAATAGTGGAGACAGAAGTCTCATCAAAAGAGCTTTCAAGCCATTCTTGAAAAGACAAATACAAACTTATAGGTGAAGACTTATTCAATGATATCATTCAAACCAAGAATGATAAAGACATGGAAATGAAAGAACATGGAGATGTTGAAAAGTCTATATAGATTAAACAAGATAGTAAGTTGAATTGACTTTCTAGATAGAAACTACCAGGAAAAATTACACTGAGAAGCCTGAGAGCAAAATAGAAGGAAACTCATTTTACTAACCTCTCTTTCAGACCCTAATGTATCACCTGTGTCACCATTAATACATTCTGAGCATTCTAAACACTGTGCTGTAATGAGCAGTTAAGAAAAAGAGTGTATATGTGCACTGGTGCACATGAAGATCTTTCAGAGGTCATCCATATACTAAAGAAACTATTTCCTCTGCCTATAGGGTTTTTCTTTCTTGATTTTTTTATCTTTTTAACTGAAAGACAAGGAAGAAAAAAATAGTTTCTAGAAATCATTTCTCTGATCAAAGCATTTGCTTCTCATGTCATCCTCATTCACCTTTTCTGGAGAGAATGTAGATATAATCATCAAGTGTGGTTACAGCACATTTAACTTGGTGGTATGTGCAACTTACACAATGCAGGAATATTTGGTGATATTAGTAAATTGAAGGATAGTTCCAAATTCATTTGTGAGTAGATGCAGAAGATGAGAAAGCCAATGGCAAGCACAGAGCAGACATTTGGTGAATACAGTCCAATGAATGAATCAATGCATGAAGACAAGTAAGTTGAACAGTATATATAAAGGAAAAACTCCAGAAAGAATCTCTTCTAGGTCAAAGATTTATTCCATCATCAACAATTTATTGTATAAACAAATGAAAAAATAAAATAAAATGTTCAAACTTGCTTTGAACACCTAAAAAATTGCTTACAGATAAAAATGTCTCCGTTTCCAAGAAAAGAAAAACATCTTATATGTAGATAACCTGATTTAAAAATAAGAAAACAAAACAAAACAAAAATAACCCAACAAGACAAAAATACTATTCCATCCAGTTGGAACATAGAATGAAAAAAGAATGGATGTTAGGTCTGTGTTTGGATTCCTGCTCTATCTCTATGAATTGTTTAACTAACTGTGAGGGTTTTTTTCTTCTTACTTCTTTGATCCTGTTTTCCCACCTGTGAAATAAGATAATCATTCTTGGAAGCATGAGTGTTACATTCGTATAGACACTAAGTAAGTTCATGAAGGTAAAGACCTTGTGGGTCTTTTCATTTAAAAGGGATTTTCTGTTTAGTTTCTTTCCTCTTGATCTAGACCTACTAATGACCCTTTACTACAAAGTAATTTCCTTATGCTATTTTCTAAGAGAGATGAAAATTTGTTAAGTTGATCACAAATGCATGCAGTAGGAATATAGTAAATACACTGATATCAAGAAAAAGCTTCTTATCTCATCGCTGTTTTTATTTTCTTTGGACATTCCATCTCTACATCCCTTCAATTCACCTTGCATACAGATATGACAGTCCTCTGGAACACAGATGGAAGGGGCCTAAGATCTGATCTTTTGAAATCAGGCTACTTCTTTTCCCTGGCTGCTTTGCCAGTGGCCTAGAAATTTATTTCTGGCTGACTGCATGTGAACTCTATATGTATGCTTTTATCATTCTATTCAAGAACATCACATTCAGACAGCCATGTCAGCTACCTTTTCATTCCTTCTGGCCGAAAGCCTTGGATGGCTTTAAAATGAGGTTAAGAGATTATAAGGCCCTGTAGAATAGCCATGGTGCCCTTTAGTAGCTCCCAAACATCAGTCACTGTAATACTACAGCCATGATTTTTGCCACATCAGCATCCCAACTCCTATGATCCACATATGTCTTTATCAAAATTGCTTAATATTGACTCGTTATTCTTTTATTTTTTATAAGATTTTATTTACTTATTTGAGAGAGAGAGAGAGAGCACAGAGAGCCAAAGGCAAATGCTGAACCAACTGAGCCTGAGCCACCCATACATCCCTCATTATTCTTTTAAATCATTTTCACTAAAATGATTTAAAAGAAAACTTTATGTTGTTATTTTAATTATAAAGGAATCACCATAAAGAAACATTGAAAAAAGTTCAACTCTAGTCAGCTGTCTAACAAAGGCAACCTGCTTCTTTTAGTTAAAAATGGAGATCACAGTGTAAAAGATGTGTTAAAGATTTAATAACTCCAAAGTGAGACTTTCTGCTTGATGAAATTAGTACCCCTTCCTCTCTCTGTGGGTCAAGGAGATTGACTGCTTTATCTGAGGTCTCTCAGTAACTAGAAAATGTATGTTCCAAGTAGGGTGCTAGGGAGAACCCCGTTCTTTGGTTCAGGGACCTGCCCACTCACTGGGGCTCAAGGAATGTACATTGGTGTCATGGCCAACATGCAGAGAGGATTTTCCTTTCTGGCAAATGCACTGGCACACAGTAGACATTTAGCAAATGTTGGTTCCTTGGAAATCCTTTCCACCTTCCCTCCTACACTTATAAATCCCATTTCAAGTGTTGCCCTAGGGATAACAGTGACAGGCTCTTCCTGAGGTTCTTCCTGAGAGCAGTTATGTCCTCCAGCCTTCACAGCACTTTCATAATTTTTTTTAGTTAAGGACAGTTGTATAATATAAATAAAATATGCATAATTGAGGAAAATTTTCTAATGGAGACTCAAGGAGGTAAAGCAACTTGACCCAAATCAGCCAGGGCAGGGATACATTATGGTTTGGGGCACTGCCTCCCAGATATAATTAGCAATAAGGACATTCATCAGCTAATTAAGTCAAACAGACAAAACAAACCACAATTACCCCCAATTATTGGAGTTTTGGCTTTCCCTTTTTAAAGTTTGGCTCAGAAATTATTCTCTACTTTTTTCTAGGAATGGTTTTGTTTTGATTTTGGCTTGGGTTGCATGGCTTATTGGCTTGGTTCTCTGAGCTGTGACTGCCACAGTATTGTTCACAGAAGCATTTCAGAAATACAGATGGAGGAAGTAAGGGCGAAAGAAAGAGGAGGAGGAAGGAGAAGGAAGAAGGGTGTGTCTTTGCAAATGTGCCCACCTGAGGTTCACACCTGAGAACTGAGGTCTGAGTCAGGAGACTACAAAGGAGTCTCACTGCTGTAGAGTGCTCGCTGAGTCTCTTTTCTTGTTCCAGCCCTAAAATGGAGCTCGCGGTGTTGTCTCCTAACAGGCCTGTGTGACATGGGACATGTTTCCCAAAGGGCTTACACTCACAAACACTTGGCTTCATGTGGGGTTTTGCTCATTCCTGGAGATCTCACTGGGTGCTCGCCCTCATAGGAAGGCTCTGCCCAACTCTTCACAACTGCGGTCACATGTGCTGTGGCCTTAGGGATGTAGCTCAATAAGAAACACTTAATCCTTTGTAAATTCTCCATGCCCTGTATTTGCAAGTATGGACATCCAGAAACACCATCCCCAGCTTCCGTATTTTAGTAATAATATTCTTTCAGCCCCCAAACAATTCAGTCACTCTGAATTAGATTTAACGTACCCTTGCTCAATGACTCAAATTCAGACACTACCTTCCTGAAACAAAACAAAACGACGTATTTGCCAAAAAATCAAAAACATGTCTTACCTCAGGCATCTGATGGAATAATATTGGAGATAATAATTAGGTGGATGAATGCCTCACTTGTCTACTTCATTTGTAGACTGTGTGCGTATGCACGATATAGTCACATGTATGAACTAGGGGGGATCTTTCTCTCGTTTCTGATTTCCTTTTTAATCCAGTCCCCCAATTAAATCTTGTCATAATTGCAAACAAGAATGTTTGGCCCTTAGCACTTTTCCATTTAGGTTAAAAATTTCAAGAGTAGCTTAATATGTTAAGCCTATGTGGTTCTCTTATGTTTATGGGCGTGTTATCACAACAGGACTTTTACTTCCTAGTTGTAAAAATCTTTTGAAATCACCCTTTGAACCTGCCCTCAGCACTTAGAGGATTTATGGCATTTGTTTTTAATTTGCAAACCTAAGCACTGACCCAGCCAAAGTCCCCGGCTGGCTGAATTCAATTTTTCTCAGCTCCTGGGTTCAATGGCAAGTAACATCAGCCAGTTTATCAAGGGGTGGAGTCCTGCTGCCTGCAGGTTGGTTGTATGCCTCTCAAGCCCTGAAGCCCTCGAGGGATCTAGGATTGTAATAAATACTACCTCTCAAACTTCCCTTCTAGCAGGACTTGTAACTAAGGAGTGAAAAGCTTATCCCTTAGGGCCTTGAGGACGCAGACCAAAGCAAGTCACAGTGAATATAAATGTAAAAAAAACTATTTATCATCTAATTCTAGGTGAATTTTGTCCATATAACTGGAGTCGAATACCAGGCTACCCATTTATACTTGAATCTTGTCCATGTGTCTCCATCTCCAGGGCTACCACGCAAGTCCACTCTGGCCCCTGGGGTACAGCAGTGGTGTCCCAGCCAGTCTCCTCACACCACCCTGCTCTCCCACATGCCAGTGTCCGCAGCAGCCAGTGATCTTTGAAAACAAACATCGAATCAGGTCATTTACCTAGCCTATTAAAAAAAATACAATGATTTCTCAAAACTCCTCAAAGTGGGGCCACTCAGTATTGGCCTTCCCACTTCCCTGGTTTCATCCAAAGCCACCCCCCTTCCGCTTTCTGTGCCTCCACCTCCAACTACTCTGCAGCCTCTACCCCTGCTCTGGAATGCCTCCACTCTGCTTCACCGATAGGCAACACATGGGGTAGTGGTTGACAAGACTGGTTCTGGGAAATCACAGGTGGGGCTGCACTGAGAATTCCAGGAGTTACTATGTGAAACACTCAGAACAAAGCCTGGCACATAGTAAACACTCAGTAAGTAATAGCTGTTACTGCTCATCCTTCAACTCTTGGCCCACAGCCCTTCCCCAGAGAGGTCCCTCCAATTGTCCCGAAGTCAGGACCACCTGTTAGGTACACTCACAATTTCCTGCTTGTCTTTATTGGCACAAGTTGTGTGTATATATATATATATATATATATATATATATATATATATTATTATAGGATTACTTTTTCTTCTCTCTTCTGCTAGACTGTAAGCATGCTAAAGGCAGGAATCATGTCTGTTTTTTTTTTTTTTTTTTCACCATATATTCCAAGCATCTAAATCAGTACCTAGAGAGTGTGGGGTGGTCGGTATATATTTATTAAGGGCTATTGAAAGAATGAAAGAGTGGATGGATGGATGGATGGATGGATGGGTGGGTGGGTGGGTGAATACATTTGGTAAAGTGTTAAACTGGTTAAGATAAAGCTCTGAAAAGATTATCAGAGATTTAAGCACAATACAGGTGCTGTGGACATAGAAATGAATGTGGGATGGTAGCATATTACCAATGACTTAAAAGAAGGAGAGTTTTGAGATTTGTTTAACAAATATTTACTTTCTGCAGAAAGGGGCACTCCAGCTGAACCTCATAGAGTAAGTAGGGCTGCAGGAAGAGGACGGTTCTAGGAAGGCCTCACACCCTAACACTGAAGAGCACAGACCTGGTTTGTATTCCCTACCACTCCCTACCTGTCATCAGGGAACATGCTACTTCCTGTGCCCAACTCCATTTCTCCTTCAACAAAATAGGGAAATAAGAATGCTTCCTCGCAGGGTGTCTGGGTGGCTCAGTCCATTAAGCATCCGCTTTCAGTTCAGTTCATGAAGTCAGGGTCCTGGGATCGAGCCCAGCATTGGGCTCCCCCCTCAGCAGGAAGCCTACTTCTCCCCCTTCTCTGTCTCTCCTCTCCACTCATGCTCTCTCTCAAATAAATAAATAAAACCTTAAAAAAAAAATTAAAAAAAGGATGCCTCTTCACAGTGGTATCATGAGGCTTAAGTAAATTTTGAATGTAGAATGTCCTGCTCAGTGCCTGGAGCATGGTAATAAGAAACTGCCACTCTGGACCTAGTCTGAAGATACTCAAGGGAGTAACAGTTTATGCTGCTGTGTTGGGAGGCGTAGAGGTCAGATGTGAATCACAGCCCTGCAGAAAATCTTCCGTCCTGCAAGATGGGACAAATGTGGTTATACCTCACCGGGGCATATGGCTTCATCACTTGGAACCTGACTTCCTTTTACCTCCTGCTATGAACCCCAAGTCCTGGAGGTTTCCGCTGCTATTTTCACTGATGACAAACCTAACTTCCTAATTACTTGAATCACTGAAATTACTATAACTTGAATTTTTTTTCAAATGCGAGTCATTCTGTAGAGACTACTAATTTTCTCTTATTAAAATAAAATCCTAAAATAATCTAGTTGTTCCTTCTCTCCCCTTAGGCTCTGCCAAAAAGAATGGGGAACATGTACTTTTGAAATCACCTCATGTCTCCTTGATTTCCTCATTCGCCAGCAGAAAATTCAATAATAAGCCCAGCACAATTCACAGGGAGGGGAGAAAGTTTCCCATACTGGTCCTTGGGGAAAAGGCTGATGGCAGAGTGAAAATTTAATAGCTGGGCAGCCGGGGTGGCTCAGCGGTTTAGTGCTGCCGTCCGCCCAGGGCGTGATCCTGGAGACCCAGGATCGAGTCCCATGTCCAGCTCCCTGCGTGGAGCCTGCTTCTCCCTCTGCCTGTGTGTCTGCCTCTCTCTCTCTCTCTCTCTCTCTGTGTGTGTGTGTGTCTCTCATGAATAAATAAATGAAATTTTTGGGATCCCTGGGTGGCGCAGCGGTTTGGCGCCTGCCTTTGGCCCAGGGAGCGATCCTGGAGACCCGGGATCGAATCCCACGTCGGGCTCCCGGTGCATGGAGCCTGCTTCTCCCTCTGCCTGTGTCTCTGCCTCTCTCTCTCTCTCTGTGACTATCATAAATAAATAATTAAAAAAATTTAAAAAAAAATAAAATAAAATAAATGAAATTTTTAAAAAATGTTTTTTTAAAAAGAAAATTTAATAGCTGCCTGACACCCTAAAGTAAAGGGAGTCTGAACCATTCGAACAGTTGCATACTTACAAGAAATAGGTGATTATGTTATCCCTGCTGGAAAAGGACAGTGTGTGGGGTTTTTACTTGTGTGTGCAACATATGGGAGACTGCAAAGACTGCACAGATGACAGACACAGAAGGATGTGCTTCTCCAGGAAGGCAAAAAATAATTTAGTGCTTGGTAATATGAGAGGTTGGGTGATGGACAGAATTTGCTTTAAGTGAGATGGCTATGGGTAGTGAGGTATCTATAATACAGATAGTTCTTAAATATCACTAGAAATTATCCTATGGAAATAGCCACACTTGTGAGCATATAATTTCTTCCATTAAATTCAGATCATTTCAGATCTTCAAGCGAGTCTTTGCATGAGAGATGTTATTCATGAGACTATTTTTCTCTGTCTGGTTCAGAACAGATAATCCCAAATAATGGTATAGCCTAACACGTTTATCTCATTTAATTTTGCAGTAACCCCTCAAAGAGCCACTCTTAAGGTTTCCCTTTTACTGATGAGCATTACCTAGTTGGGAAGTGGACATAGCAAACCTGGGTCTTCAGTACCTAAAATTTTCCTGCCCACAGTATTTTTTTTTAAAGATTTTATTTATTTATTTATGAGAGAGTGAGAGACAGACAGACAGAGGCACAGGCAGAGGGAGAAGCAGGCTCCATGCAGGGAGCCTGACATGGAACTCGATCCTGGGTCTCCAGGATCAGGCCCTGGGCTGAAGGCGGTGCTAAACCATTGAGCCACCTGGGCTGCCCTCTTGCCCACAGTATTGTCCTCCCAACACTCAAGCATTTCAGGAACACAAAAGGTTTTCAATTCCTACAAGTTTCTACCATTTTCAAAATATACATCTAAAAAAAATAATAAGCTGGTCTAACTATGAGTGTAATTAATACTCAGTATTTCCACAGTGAATTTTGGTTTAAAAGGGTTTTGTGTTTATTATACGATTTAATCATCAACAACCTGTGAGGTAAAATTACTTCCTTTATTCTACAGACAGAAAACTGAATCTAGGAAGGGATCAACAAACCTGCCTGGGTCACAGAATCAAACCCGGCTTCTCTGCCTCCACAGCCTTCCCTGCCTTGGCTGTACCATCCTTACCCAGCCTCATTGTTTTCTCTGCCTTTCCTGTCCTGCCAACACGGCCTTTGTGTTCCTTTGCACTTCCTGATGCAAGGTGCAAGTACAAGTAGGCAAACGCTTGGTGCCACAGGCCTGCGATTCTGGACAAGCTGATGCAATCAACTTTCTGACCGTACCCTCCAGGAATACGTCACAGGAGAGAGAGCTGCTGGCTTTTCTTGTTTTGTTTTAAACAGTAATAGATGTTTGAGTTGTTATCACTGTTTGAGGTTTCTAATCAGCCAAAACTGTCTGCTCTATAATACAGGCTGACCTTCTAGGTTGATAAACCTGTATCATTACCGGCTTCTGCAGAAGTTGGTGTTTGCATATTATTTTGGGGACAGAGCTCTGACAACAGCAAGAACAGCAAGTATGATACATTATTATAGGGCAGGCTGGCTGTGAGAATGGCACTTTTAGTTGTGCCAGGCAGTGGCAAGCCCATGACTTTATATCAAGGCCAGAAGTAAATTTAGGTTTTCTCTACATGCTTAGTCTCTAGATCAAGCCAGAACAACAATTTTTGTCTCCATCAATTAGAGGAGCCAGTCTCTAAGGGGTCATAGCTGGTTTATTTGCCGTGTCTGTGACAGCAACTATGCCAACAGCAGCTGGCGTATGTCACTCATGTGAATGAGAAAGTATAGTCCTGGCTTTATTTGGCAAGACCTGTCATCAAACCAAAAAGTCAAAAAAGCAGTAAACTGTTTGTTTTTATATGTCATGGCAAACTGGAGAGCTCCCTCAATTTTTTCAGAATTCTTAAGCCTGTAAATGGACTGACCATTACCTAGCATGATGTCTGCTGTCAATTCCCTTCAAGACTATTTAGTGAGGACCTCCTGTATGGAAAGTGCTACTTATCTGGAATAAACATCATTAAACACACACACACACACACACACACACACACACACACACACACACAGGCTATATCAGCTAGCCCTGCAAATTTTTTGTCCTGGAAACTCCCATGAAATCTGGGCTTCTTGAAAATCAGGACTTCTATGATCCTTGACATCACCCATAAGCATAAACCTTAAACCCATAGGTTTAAGCCAGTAGACCTCTTGAGCCCACCCTCCTGAGCAAGGTTTTGATGAATACATTACAATACCCAGCATTACCTAGATCTTATAGGTACATGAGCATCTTTTCCCAAATTCCCATCCCTTTTATTTGTCATATCTCTTTACTACCCTTAATATTATTTACTCAATATTTTTCTTAAAATGGACCTCACTTTTTCACACTTCAACTGACTTACTTGAAAAGGAAAATTACATTACAAAAAAATTACATTTCCAAATGGAAAACCAACATCAACGATCATAAATAGAAGATAGCCATAGAAATAAATATAATGAAGTAAAACAGTACTATTAAAATTCCAGCTGTACATTTCTGTTCCCAGCTAAGATGGTGTCATAGGAACCATGTCTACCTTCCTGCCTCAATCAACCGAAATGGACATTGGACATCAGACAACAAAGAACAGTGATATCTGAGAAAGGGAAGCAGTGAAGTGAGCCCTGACAGTTTTTCCAGCTTACTGTCTATCCAAGCAGCAGTACAGGAGAAGAAACCCGGGCAAAACTCAGGAATCTCCCTGAATGTAACACATGTCACTAAAAGTCCAGGGAGAACAGGCTAGACACAGATCAGAATGGAGAGAGCTACACTGAAATGGCCCAGGGATATGCAGAAGTTCCCCCTTAGCCCTCAGCAGAGGACTGCCCAGCACATGAATAGGAGGAACCTATGAGGATGGAGAAAGAATCCTTCAAACAACTAGAGGAAATAGGACTTGGGGCTCTCACAAGGCCAAGTATCATGCCTGCTGCTATGAGCCAGATTGGAAAACCTCATGATTCACAAGTTATTGTGTAGATAGCCCAGAAGATATTGCCTCTGGAAGTGGTGAATGATTATTCCTAGGGTGGCTAGTGCTCTGGTGGCATTTAACAAATCTTAAAAACAAAACCCAAAAGGATCAAACTGTTTCCACATAACTTAATTGTGACTCAGAACAAAACTCAATTATATTTACAGGAATACAGAAATATTCGGCACCCAACAAGGTGGAATTCACAATGTTTTTGCAATGAATCTTAAAAATTTACTAACAAACAGTATCTTTGATGAGGAGAAAAACAAATTAATCAATCAAAACCAACCCAGAACTGGCATTGGTGTTAGAATCAGTAGAGAAGGACATTAAAACAGCTATTATAACTCTATTCCATATTTTCAAAAAGTTAACTGGAGACAAAGAAGATACTAAAAATACCATATCACACAATTTTTAAAAAAAGATTAAAATTGAGCTTTTAGAAATGAAAATCACAGTGCTCAAGATGAAGAATATACCAGGATCAATGACAGATTAGATATTGAGTAAGAAAAGATCCATGGGTTTAAAGGCATAACAATAGGAATGATGCAAAAGGAAGCAAAGTAATTTGCTTTGGGACAATTTTAAGCAGCCTAGTATATCTGTACTTGGAGTCCACAAAGGAGATGAGAGACAAAAGAGGGCAGAAAAAAATACTTAATAATAGCCCCAAATTTTCCAAAATGGATAAAAGCTATAAACTTAAAAATCTAAGAAACTTAATGAAAACTATACTAGGGAACATTATAATCAAATTGCTATAAGCCAGTGATTAAAGAGGAAAATCTTAAAAACAACCAGAAGAAAAAAGTCATCGTACACAGAGAGGAACAAAAACAAGAATGTCAGAGTATTTCTCATTGAATACTATGCAAGCAAGAAGACACAGGAGCACCATCTTTAAAGTACTGACAGTACTGTTACCCTAGAAACCTCTATCAAGGAAAAATAACTTTCAAAAATAAAGCCACAATAAATCTCCACTGGTTGTTTATAGTCATTCTTAGAATAAAGATCAAACCCCTTAACATAATAAAAAAATTTTAATTAAAAAGACATTTTCAGACCTACAAAACTTGAAAGAATTCATCACAGTTGACCTGCCCAAGAAAAAAATATTACCACAAGTCCTTCAGGAAGAAGAAAAATACTAAGGCGGGACTGTGGATTTACACAATGGGATGAAGAACATTGGATTTGGTATCACTTAGACAGATTGAGAGAGATGCTTCTCCTGGGTTGGAAAGCTTAATATTGTTAAGAAGTCAGCTCTCCTCAAATTAACCTATAGATTTGGTGCAGTCCAAACAAAATCCTACCCGGTCTTTGGATTAAAATTGACAAGCTGATTTTGAAATGTATATGGAAATGCAAAGGACCTCTAGAACAGCCAATATAAAACTACTGCAAGCCAGACAGTATAGTAGTGGCATAAAAATAAACATACTGATCATGAAAGTAGAGGAGAAATAGACCCACACATAGACAGATGATGGATTTTTGACACAGGTGTGAAGGTCATTCAGTAGAGAAGGTATAATCTTTTCAATAATAATATGGGTCGATTGAGTATCGTCCCAAAAAGAACTGCAATTCATACCTTATCCCATAAGCAAAAATGAGCTCAAAATGGATCATAGACTTAAATATAAAATCTAAAGTTATGAAACTTCTTGGAGAAAAAATATGAGAAAAATCTCTGTGACCTGGGCTTAGGCAAAGATTTCTTTAGTAAGACATGAAAAGCACAACATATAAGAGAAAAAGTAAATGATAAATGGGACAAATGTATCAAAATTTAAAGCTTTTGCTCTTACAAAATACTCTTAAAAGAATGAGTAGACAAGCCACAGACTGGGAAAAAATATTTGAAAATTGTAGACCTAATAAAGTACTCATTTCCAAGTTTGATAAAGAACTCTGAAACCCAATCATAAAGAGACAATTTTTTTTTAAATTAGCAAACATTTTGAAAAGACACCTTCCCAAAGAAGGTAAATAGATGGCAAACAAAACATAACAAAATATGTTCAACATCATTAGTCATTAGGAAAATGTAATTTAAAACCATAGTGTGATATGACTACATACCTACCAGAATGGCTGAAATTGAAATGACTTAAAAATGAGTGTTCATAGTAGGTTTATTTGTAATTGCCCCAAACTGGAAACAGCTCAAATGTCCATCAGCAGGCAAATGGGTAAACAAATTGTGGCATATTCCTATAATGGAATACTTCCCAGCTATAAAAATGAATGGACTACTGACACAAACAGTCATGTTGGATGAGTCTCAAAATAAATATATTAAGTGAAAGCAACGAGACCAAAAAAAAGATTATACACTGTATCATTCAATTTACATAAAGCTCTCAAAAATGCAAACCGCTCTATAGTAGCAGAAAGAAGGTCAAGAGTTATGTGGGAAGAGGTGGAAGTGATGAGGTGTGGGAGGGAAAGATCACTGTGGGTCACAAGGAAAATTTTGGGGGTGATGGAAATATTAATTAACTTGATTGTGGTAATGGTCTCAAGGTGGATATACATGTTATTTCAAATTATACCCTTTAAATACATAGTTTGTTTTATATCAATTATACCTCAAGAAATCTATTAAAAATATTCTGTTGCCTGACTGAAGTTTGCTCTTCCTTTAGCAATAAGGCAGATGAGCTCTGGTTGGAAGGCCATTAAAGACACACCAGCACAGAGGCTTTTACCTTGGAGCCCAAACAGAGATTGAAAGACCATTTAAAAGAGAATAACGTTTGACTTCTGTGATTCAGTGTTATTAAATGCTCTATGAACCACTTTAAACAACCTCATATGTCAGCAGGTGGGGCATGTATTCACCACACACTTTGGGAAATAATGAACCAAGAAAAACCTTGTAAGAATATAGCAAGTAAAAAAAAAAAAAAAAAAAAGAATATAGCAAGTATCATGAGGTAACTTCACATAATAACTATTCAATTGAAACTGGAATTCTACAGCCTTGCTTAATGTTGGGATAATGATGACTCAAGAACGAACCCTGCTCAAGTGAGGAATGCAGGTCCCCCTTTCCAGATTCCTCTGGGGCAGTGGAGTGACTATGGTTTCTTAGAGTTTCTTCACACCCCCCAAATTCTGCATTTTATAGTAGCCCATTGATGTTCTGGTCTCTTACTCAAAATAATGCAATTACAATGATTACTTTCAAAGTAAGATCTACAGTAGGCAAGAAAAGGTGAATATACAAATTTCCAGAAGTAGAGCCATTCCTACCTCACTTGCCTGTCTTGGGGCAAGGGAGAAAGCAGACCTTTGGTGTCCTACAGAAAGGGCAAGAGTATCACTGGAGGGGACTCCTGGCGGAGAAAGTTCAGATTTTAATTTAAAAATCATGAAGGAAATGAGGGATGGAACTTAGAAAGGAAAGGGGAGAAAAGGTTGACTTTTCTTTTGCTTTTTAAAGATGGTTCGTCTCCATGATTTTTGCATGAAGTCTGCAAGGTTGAGAGGCTGCCTTAGAGCTGATTTAAGGATGGATTCAGGCCAAGTTTGTTCACAGATTTGTGTTGAAAACCCACCCTCTCCCTATTGTCACCACTTCCTCTACTTCATCAATGAAGTATCACAGGCATCTTTTTTTTAAAAAGATTTTATTTATTTATTCATGAGAGAGAGAGAGAGAGAGAGAGAGAGAGGCAGAGACACAGGCAGACGGAGAAGCAGGCTCCCTGCAGGGAGCTCAATGTGGGATTCCATCCCAGGACTCCAGGATCACGCCCTGGGCCCAAGGGAGGTGCTAAACCACTGAGCCACCCAGGGATTCTGTATCACAGGCTTCTTATTCCTCAATCAGCATTTAGGCTTTGGGTCTATGAAAATGCATGTCCCCTCTGGATGTGATAGAGCTTTCAGCTGTCATCATCAGAGAGAAGGAGGCCCTTATCTCTCTTTTCATGCCCTGTTTCATTTCTACCAGCTCCAGACTCCAGGGATGAGGGGCTGCAAATATTTTTGATTCCAGAACACCATTTGGGTCACACTTAGTAGCAAGTGGAGTCTGATGTCAAAAGTCATACCTCCAGAGAGCAGTCTTCCTCCTCCTATGAAGAATTTGTAAGCTGAGTCAGATTCTCCTCAGAGCCTCACATCCTGAAATTAGTCTAGGCCACTAGGAATGTAGGAAGACCCAAAGGTCTGGGCCACTTGTTGTCTCAGTTTCACCAAGTGACCACAATCCTGCTTGTAGTTTCTCACATGTAACTCTGTCCTTCCCACCTATCTTTGAAACTCTTCTAAGTCAACTCTGAACACACATGTACATACACACACACAAACTGCTGAACCCCCTCTCAGCAAGACTCTGGACAAGGGGCAAGTTACTGAACATTTCTATGGTTTAGTTCCCCACCTGTAACCCTGAGACACTGGGACATGTATCTCATGGAATTCTCATGATGATTAAATTAGTTTATATCTGAAAGGTTATTAGATCAGTCCCTAACATATAGCAAGAACTCAATAAACTTCTGTTTTTTATGTTAGGGACTCTTCTTTTTGGCTTCCTTAATTCCCTTCTCTGTTATTCTGCTCACACATTTTCTATGTCATTATCTGCTTAGGCATCTCTCTCCTCCACGGTGCTATAGTTTCTTTGAGGATAGGAACTGTGTTAGGTCTGTTTTTGTAATCCCTAACATTGAGCACAATTTCTGACACACAGGCATACAATGAAGGTGGGATCAATAAATAAGTCACTGGATGAAAAATTTAATATCTGAACAAAGGGTAGCCTTTTTTTTTTCTATAGGAAAAAAGAAAGAAAATATACCAGATTGTTAAGAGTACTTAGCCCTAGAGGGTGAAATGATGTATAACATGTATTTTCTTCTTTCTCCTTTTCTATTTTTTCCCTACAAGGAGGGTGTGGATAGGGCAGAGTGGTTTCATGACAGTGTATGCAGAGGACTGGGCTCTACTCTAACCAGAGAACTTCGGGAATTATATAGTGATGATAACATGAGCTGCATTCACAAATGAACTTGGAAATTTTAGCATCTGAACACAATAGCAATTTATTTCTTACTTTCATGTTGAGGGTGTGTGCGTTTGTACGTACTCCATAAAGTCATTCAGGGACCCAGCCCCACAGAAGCTCCTCCATCTACACATGGTTACCAGGTCACCCTCAATGTCTACACATCTGGCCAGTGGACTGGGGAAGAGAGGGCACGAGTAAGTTCATGTGGGAGTTTTACCTCACTTCTGCCCACATTCCCCTTGTCCAAATTGAGTAACATTGCCCCCGTTGGCAAGAAGGCTGGAGCATGTAGTCTAGCCATATATCCCAACAGAAAGGAAATGGGTTTGGTGAAGGGGCAGAGGATGAGTTAGCTTTCCTCCCCTGTATTCTCTCCAGTCTTGCCTGTTGATGCAATCTCCTGACTGGCCTCCCCTCCTCTTCCCTCTCCCTTTCAATTTATCTTCCACATAGCTGCCAAAGTGACTTTTCTCAAATAAATATTTGACTTGTCACTTGCCTTACTTAGCTCCCTTTCATCAACTAAATAAAGTTCAAATCTCTGTAAGCTATATCTCTCAGCCCATAAACTCAGGGGCACAAGTAATATTTCTGTTTGTGACTGGATTTAATTTCAGTGTTGAGCTCCTATCCTGCCAGGTAGTAGAGTTTTCTCCCCTTTACCCTGGAGTACAATCTGAGTTCTTGGGAGTATCACAGTACAAAGCATCAAGTGGGCATAAGATCCTCAGTGTTAACCTCAGAGGGGTTTTCTGAAAGCAACTAAAGGCAATCTCTTGCCATCAGAACACTGCAAGAAACCATTTTAAGAATTTCATTCAAATTGTCAGTGAAAGGAAGCAAACCAAACCCAGCATACTGAAAAACAAACAAGCAAACAAATGAAATAGAATAAGAAAATGAGTCACTGGGGATGGAGGTGGAGAAGCCATTAAAAAAGAATTCATGGTAGAAGCAGAATCTCTTGTGTATTTATCTTTATAAAAGAATAGAAAAGCAACTTGAAAAAAGAAGTCTAGAGTATTAGCCAGCTAGCTAGTATTAGTGTAAATGAGTGGCAGTATGTGTTTTAATGCTTTTTATTGGTATTTTAATTTGTCTCTAAGCACCATATTTACATCTTATACAGTTCCACTGAAACCAAAGTGCAGCTTTCACTTTAATGTTTATTGGCATACAAAATAATTCCAACAAACAATATAGAGATGTATCTGCTTTGCTGAATTATACTCAGAAGTATGAAGAAAGAGAATGTGTCCAGATATAGAAATGACAAAACATTATATCTGGAAGGATCTTTCATCTTGTGTATAGAGAAACTGGAGTATTTAGAAGTGATGGCTCACCCAAGATCATGTAGTGACAAACTGAGGCCTGGATGCAGACATCTACACCTACTCTCAGCTGGAACAATCAGGTGGTTGAGGAAATTGTCACATTTCACTCAGAGCTCCAGAAGGTAGAACCCCTGAATGCTGCTGGGAAATATGTTTCAAAGCATAAAGCAACATTCAGTAGCCATGGGTTTTCTTGTACTCTGAATGCCTTCTACCTTCTTCTAGATAGAGTCAGACCTCACTTTTAGCACTCTAAACCTCCCCCTGGCTAATGTGATTCCTTGCCCACACTTACCAGGTACCATGCACATTCCCTCTCCTCTGTTCACAGGACCTCTCCTCCAGTTGCTCCTGGAGAATGATCCTTCCCCAGTGCATGCAATCTTGTGGGAGGATCTTTTCCAGTGTTTGTTGTTCCTTGGTTGAGGAGAGTCTATGTGATATATAAGCCAATGAGAGTCCTTCTTGTAGACATTCAGATCTTAATCAGAGTGACACAAAGATAAGAAAATCATTGGAGTCACCCAGTGGTACACCCAAAAGAGACTATCCATTAGTGCCTGCTCTCAAGATACCCAGTGCTTCCCTAGCTCCCAGTCTTTCTGAGAACTGGTTATTTAGCTTTTCCTTCAGTTGTCTGAGTCATTTCAGATCCATCCAATAAATTTCTTTCTTTGCCTAAGTTTGTTAATTTGGTTTTGGTTACTTGTAAATAGCCTGAATTGATAAAACATTCAGTGGGCAGTCCTATTGATCCAAGTCCATTTAACTGACTTAAGCAAATGGGTTAACTACTATCTCAGAATGCTGGTGACTAATAGCTAGTATGCCTCACTCTAGTACATCCATGGACTCCATTTGAGTTTTGTACTTACCACATATTGTGTTTGTTCCCAAACCTGCTCATGCCAATTACACATATGGTTGCAATTTCGTAATGTAATTAAATATTAACTAATGAGTGCTTGCTTTGGCAGCACATATGCTAAAATTGGAAGGATATGAAGAAGATTAGCATGGCCCCTGTGCAGGGATGACTCACAAATTCGTGAAGCACTCCGTATTTTTCCAAGAACCATAAGATACGTAGGAATATCAAAGAGGTAAAAAACCTACACTCTGAAAACTATAAAACACTGATGAAAGAAATTGAAAATAACACAAAGAACTGGAAAAACATTGCATGCTCATGAATTAAAAGAACAAATATTGATAAAATGTCTATTTTACCCAAAGCAATCTACACGTTTAATGCAACCCCTATCAAAACAACAACAGCATTTTCCACAGAGCTAGCACTAACAATCCTAACATTTGCATGGAACCACAGAAGATGCTGAATAGCAAAGCAACCTTGAAAAAGAAAGCAAAGCAGGAGGCATCACAATTCCAGACTTCAAGTTATATTACAAAGCTGTAGTAACCAAAATAGTATGGTATTGGCACAAAAAATGAACACATAGATCAATAGAACAGAATAGAAAACCCAGAAATGAACTCACAACTATATGGTCAATATGGTCAATTAATCTTCAACAAAGCAGGGAAGAATATCCAATGGGAAAAAAAAACTCTTCAACAAATGGTGTTGGGAAAATTGGACAGCAACATGCAAAAGAATGAAGCTGGATCACTTTCTTGCACCATACACAAAAGTAAATTCAAAATGAATTAAAGACCAAATATGAGTCAGGAAACCATTAAAATCCTGGAGGAGAACACAGGCAGTAACCTCCTTGACTTTGGCTATAGCAACCTCTCACTAGATATGTCTCCTGACGTAAGGGGAACAAAAGCAAAAGTAAACTATTGGGACTACATCAGAATAAAAAGCTCTTGCTTTTTTCCAGCAAAGGAAACAATCAACAAAACTAAAAGGCAACCTACAGAATGGGAGTAGATGTTTGCAAATTCCATATTGGATAAAGGGTTAGTATCTATAATCTATAAAGAACTTATAAAACTCAACACCCAAAAAACAATCCAGTTAAAATAAATGGGGAGAGGACACAAATAGACATTTTTCCAAAGAAGACATACAGATGGGCAACAGACCCATAAAAAGATGCTCAATACCATTCATCATCAGGGAAATGCAAATCAAAACAACAATGAGATATCACCTCACACCAGTCAGAATGGTTAAAATTAACAACACAGGAGACAACAAGTGTTGGCGAGGATGCAGAGGAAAGGGAGCCCTCTTACATCGTTGGTGGAAATGCAAACTGGTGCAGCCACCCTGGAAAACAGTATGGAGGCTCTTCAAAAATTTAAAAATAGAACTACCCTATGATCCAGCAATTGCATTACTACGTTTTTACCCCAAAAATACAAAAATATGAATTTGAAGGGATACATGTACCCCAATGGTTATAGCAGCATTATCAACAATAGCCAAATTATGGAAAGAGCCCCAGTGTATATAAATTTATATATTTATATATAAAGATGATGTGATATATATATTTATATATAATATGTATATATTATATATATATACATATAAAGATATGTGATTTATATATATGGCATGTTACTCAACCTTAAACAAGAATGAAATCTTACCATTTGCAACGATGTGGATGGAGCTAAAGAGTTTTATGCTAAGCGAAATAAGTCAGAGAAAGATGAATACCATGTGATTTTACTCATAGGTAAAATTTAAGATGCAAAACAAATGATCATAGGGGAAAAATAGAGACAAACCAAGAAACAGACTCTTAACTATAGAGAACAAACTGATGGTTACTAGAGGGGAGGTGGGTGGGGGATTGGTGAAATAGGTGATGGGGATGAAGAAGTGCACTTACTGTGATGAGCACAGAGGGTTGTATGGAAGTGTTGCATCACTTAAGTTGTACACCTGAAACTTATATTACACTGTATGTTAACTAAGTGGATTTTTTTTTTAAGATTTTATTTATTTATTCATGAGAGACAGAGAGAGAGAGAGAGAGGTAAAGACATAGACAGAGAGAGAAGCAGGCTCCATGCAGGAAGCCTGATGTGGGACTTGATCCTGGGACTCCAGGATCATGCCCTGGGCTGAAGGCAGGGACTCAACCGCGCAGCCACCCAGGTGTCCCAAACTAAGTGGAATTTTTTTTTTTTTAACTAAGTGGAATTTAAATAAAAACTAAAATATGTATATACTAACTAATGAACTGTGAGGGCAAAAACAGTGTTTATTCTTCTAAAAAAAAAAGTTGACTTCTCTGGACTCGTGATAAAGGTAAGCAACTAGAAAATGTTATCAATAAGCGTGTGGGTGAGAGACAATCAGAAAATGGTACAACTATAAAGAAGAATTTTATAAGTCACATTGCTTCTCAGAGGTTTTTAAATTCTTGCTCCCCTTTAACCAAATCAAAACTGAAAATCATGAAGAGTTCCTAATAGGTGACTGCAATCAACAGACTCAAAACCAAAGAAAGGGTTTTGGTCCTTTCTTGGAAAAAAAATTGGGAAATCAATGAACATTTACATGTATTAAAATACTTAAGGTATATATCATTCATTATGGTTTAACTACATTTTTTACCTTAATTAAGTAATCAAAGTTAATAGGAGGTCTTTATATTCAGAAACACAGAGAGGGAAACTCATGCTACTTTTGTATCTGCTCAAGTGTTCGTCTTCGCCACTGGTAGTGGCCTGTCTTGAATTCAGGAACCCTTCCCACAACTCCTAGTCTCTGAAAAGATAACAGCTGCAGAATATCTGAGGAACTGCCTCATTCACATCTTTTTCCTGATGGGAATACTGAGGCCTAGGAGGGAGAAAGACTATCCTGAGTTGTTCAGTGGTTGATGGCAGTGGTTGAGGGCTTTGGGTACACAGGGAGTCAATGAACCATGCCTCTTCAATGTCCGTGAGCTCATCCTGCAGCACAGGAGTTTGGTCCAATAGATTTTATACATTTATTTATTCCTTTGTGGACACAGCTTTAATACAAAAAGGGATTATTATACCAAGACAATGTGAAATAAATTATCAGGTCATTTTAGAAATATTATCCACTCAAAAAGATATGAAGCTCATTATTCAGGAGTGAAGGAAATGGGAATGAATTACTCTGGGAACCCTGAATAAATCACAGTTAACTCATTTGCAAGCCTTTTAACTCTGAATACTGATGATGGGTCATGCTATTCCTGGTCTGCTTTCTCCTATGTCACACAGGTTCCCACATACCCAGCTCAGTTACTTGATACAACTTTATAAATGAAGCAAGAAAGCTACATTTTACAGTCAGTGATGTAAAGATCATTGCAAGATCTTTTCTTTAATTATCCTAGAAATAAAGCTGTCCTTTTCACCAAAGTAAATGTGAGCACGAAGGCTAATGGCCAATTAAGACAAAAAAGTAGGATTGGCTGATATACTTTTTACTGGCTGCTTCCCCCCCCCCGCCCCCCCATAGGGTTGATTGTGTTTTGGCAGAATTGATGAGATTGAATGATGATTTTGTGTTGGGTTGTCGAGGACTGGGAGAGTTTAGTATACATCAATTATAGACACCACATAGGCCTCTGATAGGGTCAACACTTCCCTCCAGTCTTTCCCTCTCCAACTCCTCCTTCCTCCAGCTCCTCTTCCCCTTCCTCCCCTTCCTCCTCTTCTTCCTTTCTTCCTCCTCCTCCATTTCCCCTCATCATCATCCTATAAGGATGGTTGCCATGTTGCATTTCACTCCCTTCTCAAAGGAGGGACAATGCTGCACAAAACCAAAGACATGACTAGGACAGACTGCCAGAGTTGAGCTGGGAGAGTGTCTGCTTCTTTGTTGGGTTTTATTTCCTGGGAGCTTCCAGCAGTCTAGATTAGACAAGAGTTATAAAGTCAAATACTTCAGGGATGGGTAATTAACACATGTAGTGAGATAGACAAAAGAGGTTGGGAGGCTTTGGGTACACAGGGAGTCCATGACTCATCAAAGGGGCAACCACAAAGGGGCAGCCTCCTGGAAGAAGATGGACCCCATTAGCCAGATCTGCCACCTTTTTTAAAAAGCTAGAAATCTAATTATTTCATGTAAAAAAAACCTCTTGATTTTAAAATTAATTATAATTTTTGCACTGTTGAAGCCAAATAAAATATATCTTTGGGCCAGCTATAGTCCATGGGCTACCAGTAGGTGACCCTTGACTGCCCCAGGGCTCCCTTGCTGGCAAGTGGGTTCCCAACCAGCCAACTCCACATGGAAATAATACAACTTAGGAAGAGAGACGTGTGTTTTGGAGAAAAAGGGGAATCTTCAGCCTGCTAGCTCTAGGCTTGGACCAATCTAGGCTGAGCAAAAAGAATCCTGCCTGTGACCTGGCCTAGATTAATCGAGTTTAACGTTAGGACTTGGGGCTAAAATCTCAGCATCATTGGAAGTATCCGTTTCCAGGCTAACTATCTTATTCTCTTAATGAATTTCCCCCAGTGACTTTCTGGGAGAGTGATTTGGCAAGAATTAGTGGTTCACAATCCTATGTTCTGGCCATCTTTCTTTGTCTTAATTGTCTGTGGGTAATCCTATGATATGGCCCCCTCCAAAAGCTTCCTGTGTATGTGTTTGGATGAGGAAAGTAGGCTGGAGATAAGGCTGTATATCATGAGAATCTACATGAATCAAATGAACTGTATTGTCCATTTCATTGACTCTGCATAGACACTAAAAATATTGGAAGACCCCAATATATTTCATTATTAAAGTTGCAGTAATTTGATTTATGAAAAGATTGACTTTCCTCCTCTAATATTCAAGGATCAAGAATTTCTGTAAATAATTAGAATTCAGTAGGGCTACTTGTTTATTACAGAGGAACCAAAATATATTATATAGCCTTTGTTTACAGAGACTTCTTCATGTAATTAAAGAATATCATATTTTGGCATTTGGTTTTCCTTATTATTTCGGTGCTTGGTTAATAAGTTTTTAATTGAAAATTGTCTCAGTAAATGAAACTATATAGTATGTTAACTGAACCCACCAACTATTCTGATATTTATCATTAATAATGTGAGATGTCAAAGGCTCTATTGTGTTACTTTTCATGTGGACTTTATATATTAATAGAGAGGAGAGATGAATTCATCCACTTCTTCTGGGAAATACCCAAAATACCCACCATCAAGAAGAATCGTTGGGCAATCTGAGCTACATTTATAAAATAAGTGCAGTCAGGCTCCCACTGTCCTCTGGAACTTTGTAGTGGAATGGTGGAAGCTAGACAGGCTCTACACGTAAAGGGCTCTTTGAGCCCTGACATGGTAAAGAGGGCTGGACTCTGGTCCCCAGTGCTGGGTTTGCACCCTCGCTCTACCACTCACTCCCTGAGTGACTTTGGATAAGTTTTTGAGACACCAATTTTCTCATCTGTTAAATGGAATAACAATATTACCATTCACACAGTGATTATAGGGATTAAATGGGATAACACATGTGCTCAGAAGTGTACTTGTTATGTAACAAGCACCAAAAAAAATGTAATTAATAACATTTTAGCACTAAAGGAAACACAGTTCTTTTGAAGGAGAGCTATTGGCCCACTGAGAGGGAGCCCTGGCTTTTCATCCCAGCTCTGACCATGAGCAGGTAGGTCTTATGAGGTCCTTGATTTTGTATTTTGTAATGAGGAGGATGGACTGGCCCTGTTGGTTCTCAAACACGACTAATTTATGATTTTCCAGAGGGGAGATTTAAGTGCCTCCAGCTATGCCAAAGTATTTATTTCTCTTTGGGTTGACTAGCCTGACCTCTAGGATGTGGCCTAAAACAGGAAGATCTATTATATTATCTAGGATGGAGTATTTTAGTCAATTACAGACAATACAACATTTTTTGTACTTCTGTGGAGGGACACATTCCCCCAGACAGAGAAGTGTGGGTGAAACATTTGGATCTCTCTCCCTGCTCCTTCCTCCTTCTCCTCCTGCCCCCTGACCAGATGAGTTAGTTGGGGAAAAGGGCCTGGGGCTCAGCATCCTCTTTGTGGGAACGGTCTCCTCTCTGTGCGCAAGTGCTGAGTGGCCTGCCCAATGGGGGGCCTGCAGCTGTCCCCCTCTGCCCTGGCAGGCTGGAAGGGTTCCACCGAGAGACAAAAGTGCTGGCAGCCATAGAGCCTACTCCACCTCATCATTAAAAGCTGGCATTTTGATCTTTAGCTATCTCATTTCCAGTGATACATTTCTCAGTGAGATCTGACCCCAGAGGAGAAGTGAGCTGTTGTTTATGTGGCCCCCAAAAGCTCAATAAATTTTGTGGGGTTTATTCGAATTACTCAGAAGGAAAAGGCTCAAGTTCAGTATGGCTGTTGATACAGCAATTCAATTCCCCAGCCAGGCCAGACCACAAGGATCCAACATTTTTGGGGACCTATAAACAGATTTTACTGGTTAAAAGGTGTGAGTCTTTGGACTCCAGCTGCCCAGGCACTGCCTTCTGAGCCAACCTTCCAGGGCTGAAGACTTTTTCCTTGAAATGTGACTGCCTCCACAGTTCCACCCTGCCTCATCTAAAAGGTTCTCTGTTCCGGCTCTGAAATTCTCAGGAACTATCCATCTTGTTCTTATTTAAACATTCTAGCCCAGAAATAACTTGCAGAAGAAAGGGGGTCTTATGTCAGCCCTGCCCTGGCTCTTTCGCAAGAGCACAAGCGTTTTTCTATGTGTTCTTTTTCACCGGTCCGCATACAGCACCAATCAGAGAAAAAGTTCTCTCCCTGACTTCACATTGGCTGTTAGAACTTCCCCCAGAGTATTCCAGCAGTGGAAGTGATTGCACACATCCAGCCACAGTAATTCTCTCTTGGGTCCTTCCACTCTTCCTCTTTCCTGCTCGTCTTTGTAATTGAGCCACAATAGACTTGGAATTCCCTAGTAAGGAAACTATTAAGCTGTCTGGACAATAAAAGTAAAACCAGCATTTGTTTCCCTAGAAGACAAATGAATGTCCAGCTTCCCCTGGCATATAATAACCATATATACCTAATACCTATGTAATAACATATCTCACATAGTGTATAATGACCACATATGTATATGTGTAATACATGTATGTAAAATATGTATCTATAACATATATACCATACGTATAATGTGTACTATGTATAACATACATGTAATAACCATCCGTGTCCGATAACCCGTAGGATGCGTTTATGTGGGGTAGCTAGGGCACCGGCTTGTGGGACTGAGGTTCCTTCGGATTCATGTACCTGGTAGTAATGAAGAGATAGATCTCAGGAACTACAGCCGATGGGCTGTGCCAGCCAGCCATTGAGTCCACAAATGGTTTCTTTTCCAGATTGTAAGAGGAACTGAGAAGCCATTTCCTCTCATCACTAGGGCCCTTCAGGAGGAGCCTCCCGTATGGATCCTCCTCTCTTCAATGCCGGCCCTTCCTCCAGCCCCGGGCAAGTCAGAATTGCCTTCCAAACACCTCACAACGTTACACATAATCCTGGTGAGGTCCAAAGAACGGCAATTTCTTCCCCCTGGATTTTATTTTTCATAATACTCAGGGTCTTGCTTTCAGTTACGGAACAGGATGATTATTAGTAAATATGGAAGAGTTGGAGGAATAGGTGTCTCCTTCCGATGTTGTCTTCTAAAAGAAGGGCCTCCTACAACCCAGCAATTGCACTGCTGGGGATTTACCCCAAAGATCCAGATGCAGGGAAATGGCAGGACACCTGCCCCCCGATGTTTCTAGCAGCAATGTCCACAATAGCCAAACTGTGGAAGGAGCCTCGGTGTCCAACGAAAGATGAATGGATAAAGAAGATGTGGTTTGTGTATACAATGGAATATTCCTCAGCCATTAGAAACGACAAATAGCCACCATTTGCTTTGACGTGGATGGAACTGGAGGGTATTATGCTGAGTGAAATAAGTCAATCAGAGAAGGACAAACATTATATGGTCTCATTCATTTGGGGAATATAAAAAATAGTGAAAGGGAATAAAGGGGAAAGGAGAGAAAACGAGTGGGAAATATCAGAGAGGGAGACAGAACATGAGAGACTCCTAACTCTGGGAAATGAACAAGGGGTGGTGGAAAGGGAGGTGGGCGGGGGGTGGGGGTGACTGGGTGACGGGCACTGAGGGGGGCACTTGATGGGATGAGCCCTGGGTCTTATGCTATATGTTGGCAAATTGAACTCCAATAAAAAAATAATAAAATAAAATAGAATAAAATAATAAAATAAAATAAAATAAAATAAGGGCCTCACCAAATTCACTTTTCAGAGAATTGTGTCCTCCTAAGAATACCAGATAAAGATGCAGAGGAGACAAATAGGAATACTGTCTGAGTACAGAAATGTCTCATTTGAGTTGTTTTATATTTAGATAGTATTCTAACATCCTAAAATATTAAAAAAATAATAAATCACTGCAGATGAATTGCAATGCGAAAATAGTTTCTCTCCTTGAAACTGGATTGATATTGCCTTTTAGGGTATTTACCATGCATGCAGCTGAGCAAAACGCTGCCAGAAAAACTTTGTCCAGATGGAATCAGTCTCTAACCCAACAGCTCCCAAGGTACAGAGGGAAAAGCGAAGCCTCTCTCATCTTTCAGGTGCTCTGGCTCCCAAGGGATTTAGTTATAGGCGACCAGTGACCTGGAGGGTAAATGTCTGGGATATTTTTAACGAAAAATACAGCTAATATTTACAAAGGATAATACAACAAATACCGATGTACTCCCCCCTCAAAATGAACAATATTTTGCAATAGTTACTTCAAGATCTTTTTTATTTAAAGAAATAAACACACACATTACAGAGAAAGTTGACAGCACTTCTCTTCTCCTCCTCAAACATGTTTACCTCTCTCCAATCCCAGAAGCAAGCCTTATTGTAAATATAGTATGTCTAATCCATGTTTTTACACTTTTTTTAAAAGATTTTATTTATTCATTCATGATAGACATAGAGAGAAAGAGAGAGAGAGAGAGAGAGGCAAAGAGAGAAGCAGGCTCCATGCCAGGAGCCCGATGTAGGACTCAATCCCGGAACTCCAGGACCACGCCTTGGGCCAAAGGCAGACGCCAAACTGCTGAGCCACCCAGGGATCCCCTGTTTTTACACTTTTACTGTGAGTGTGTATGTCTACATATATCCATAAGTGCTATAGAGCATTACCATGCTCACCATTTTTAATTTAAATAAATAGGTATAAAAATGTAACTTGCTTTGTTTCATGCAACAGTTTTTAAGATCTGTCCATAGTGATATATGAAGATATTCCTCATTTATTTTAGCTGTTTCACACCATTCCATGGTTATCAATATATCACAATTTATTAATCCCTATTCTCTTACAGATAAGTATTTGAGTTGTTTCCAATTTTTTGTTATTAAAAACAATGCTGCAAAGAACATTCTTTGGCATGTCTCCTTGCTGCACATGTATAAAAGTTACACTAGGATATAAACCCAGAAGTGGGATTGAGGGTGTTAGTCTATAGGCATTTGGAACTCTGCTTAATATCACCAAAGCACTTTGGTGATTACACCAAGTGACACATCCATGATGATGAGTGCCTTGCCCCACCTGCACTTGATATTATCGAACTTCTTAAAATCTGCCAATTTTATGGTTATGGAATGATTCATCTGGTTTTATGGATCATAAAATTTATATTTGTTGTTTTAACTTATATTTCTTTGAATACTAGTAAGGTTGAGCATCTCTTCATATGCTTCGTGGTCACTTGTATTTATTCATTAAATTTCTGCTTGTGTCTTTTACCTATGATTCTGTATGGCTGTTTGTCTTTATTTTTTTTAATTGATTTATAGTCATTCTTTACGTAAGCTGCTTACTAACCCTTTTTTAAGACATCCTTTTATATATACTATATCTCAGAGCTCCACTGTGCCTTGATAATTAGGGTTGGAGATTCACATACTCAGGACCTTTCTGGATTATGAAAGATTAATCTAAAGAATTTCTAGACTAGTGATTTTTTAGGAGACCTCTTAGTCTGGGCATGGGGTCCTCAAGGCGTCAATAAGGTCATGGAGAGCAAATGGTAGAACCTTGAGGTTTGATGAAAGGGTCTCCCAAAGGAGACAATCCTGTCATGATCTCAAGAGTACATAGTTATGATTTAAGTAAAAGAGGTTTCTCAGAACATGATTAGAATTGTAAAACTGTCACTAATCCAAGCATTTCAGATACATACTCTGAGAATTGCTCAAGCTTTGTAAACAGATGCTGACAATCTCTTGTCAACATTTACATTGGTAGCTTTTCTTTTAAAGGAAGAAGACTACTCAAAGACACAAAATAATGACTACTGTAAATTCTATTCCACCTGAAATTTGCTGCTGCAGAATGAGAGTGCTGGATTTTCCTAAGCAGTGCCATCACTGAAGTTGTTGGACTAATTGTCAGAAGTGTCACTTTATGAAAGTTACATGACTAGGACATTTCTATGGCCTTTCTGCTTAAAATTATAGGTAGACAATTCAACAAAATTTAGATTTAACAAATATCTGAAGACAATTGATGGAACCTACCCACACTCCTAACTGGAGGAGGAGAGGATCGTCTGAGGCAAAGGTGGGGAGAAGGAAACCTAAGGAACTAATCATTAGGAATTGTTTTGCCACTGTGGATGAAAAGCTTCCGAAGCAGCTATTTTGAGGGAGGTTATAAATAATTGTGACGCCATTAAAGGAAAAACTCAGAGTGGCTGCAATCTCTTTAGTGTGGTGATTCTCTTCCAAGACTCTGGGCAGCAATAAAGAGGGCGCAGACACATCAAATATAGGGAATGAAAACTGGGCAAAACCATAAAAACAAAGAGAAAAAGGTGATTCCTGGTTCCACCTCCTCATCAAAAACTAGGAAGAAATGGTTCAGAGATAAACTGGTTCTTCTGGACCTGCCCACAATCCTAAACTTTCCCTATTCCCAGCTAGCTGGGGAAATCACTGAACTAATCATGGAAACCTATACCAGTTAGGCCTCTAACTTAAGTAATATAGGAATATACTAACATGGTCTAGGTATATGACGAGAACCCACACAATCTACACACCTGTTTTAGATCTAATATGAAGCCTAATTCAATCTCCCACATTCAATGATAAACAATGCAGAATCTATAAAAACATCCTGAAAAAAATATAGATACCATTGTAATCAACAAACAGAGAAAGAACATCCAGCTGAAAAAGAAATACTACATTAAAAAAATAAAGTTCGGATAACATCTGCTTTGTGCTCACAATAACATTCCAGGAGACTTACCTCTGAGACAAAAAACAAAGATTACATGAGGGGCTCAGATTGAAAAAGGGAATGACAGAGTAAAAAAATATGAAGAAACTAACATTACTACAACTAAAACTTTTAACTAAATGATTGTCAATAAAATGTGGCATCACAACTGAAAAACTGAATTGGTTAGGTTAAGAAAAAGATTGAATCACTCACTCTCTTGGATTGAGAAGACAGATAAAAACGAGGGAGAAACACATGAAATTGAAACAGAAGTTAAACACTGTAGAAAAAATACTTTCCTGAGCTGAAGATCTGAATCTGCAGGTCAAAAGTGTTTGTCATGTAGCAATCAAAATTGGTAAAATGAGATAGGCACTAATGCATATCTTGGTTTCATAACTGAATTTCAAAAGTAAAGACAGTTTCTTATGAAGAGGTAGAGGCTCAAGTGCTGTTGTGGGGAGAAGAATTACTTGGAAAACAAAATCAGCTTGTCCTCAGAGATCTTCTATATAATATTAAAAGTCATAAGAAATAAAAGGTATCCAAAACAATAAGGAAGAAGTAAAGCAGGTGACATGATGCTACATATAGAAAATCTTAAAGAAGCAACCAAAAAACTACTAGAACTGATAAATGAATTCAGTACAATCACGGGATATAAAATCAATGTACAGAAATCAGTTAAATTTCTATACACCAATAATAAGGCAGCAAAAAGAGAAATTAAGAAAACAGTCCCATTTACAGCTGCACCAAAAATAATAAAATACCTAGGAACAAACGTGACCAAAGAGACAAGAGATCTGTATTCTGAAATCTATAAAACTATAAAACATGAAAGAAATTGAAGATGACACAAACAAATGGAAAAACATTCCATGCTCATGGTTTGGAAGAACAAACAATGTTAAAATGTCTCTACTACCCAAAGCAATCTACAGATTGAATGCAATCCCTATCAAAATACCAACAGCATTTTTCACAGAACTAATACAAACTGTCCTAAAATGTGTATGGAACCACAAAAGACATCAAGTAGCAAAGCAGTCTTGAAAAAGATAAGCAAAACTGGAGGTATCACAATTCCAGTCTTCCAGGTATATTACAAAGCTGTCGTAATAAAAACAGTATGGTACTGGTACAAAAATAGACTCATAGATCAGTGGAACACAATAGAAAACCCACAAACCCACAATTATATAACCTGTTAATCTTCAACAGAGGAGGAATGGATATCCAAAGGGAAAAAGACTCTTCAACATGTGGTGTTGGGAAACTGGACAGCTAAAGCAAAAGAATGAAACTGGATCACTTTCTTATACCATACACAAAAAATAAATTCAAAATGGATTAAAGACCAAAATGAGTCAGGAAACCATTAGAACCCTAGATTAGAGCACAGGCAATAATTTCTCTAACATAACTCATAACAACATTTTTCTAGACAATGTCTCCCGAGACAAGGGAAACAAAAGTAAAAATAAACTATTGGGACTACATCAGAATAAAAAAGCTTCTGCACAGAGAAGGAAACAATAAAACTAAAGGGCAACCTATGGAATAGGAGAAGATATTTGCAAATGACATATCTGATAAATGGTTAGTATCCAAAATATATAAAGAACTTATACAACTCAACACCCAAAAAACAATCCAATTAAAAAGGGAGAAGACATGAACAGACATTTCTCCAAAGAAGATATCCAGTTAGCCAAAAAACACATAAAGAGATGCTCATCATCACTCATCATTAGGGTAATGTAAATCAAATTTACAGTGCGATATCACCTCACACCCGTTAGAATGCCTGAAATCAAAACACAAGAAATAACAAGTGTTGGTGATGATGTGGAGAGAAAGGAACCCTCATGCACTGTTGGTGGGAACACAAACTGATGCATTCACTCTGGCAAAGTGTGGAGTTTCTTCAAAAAGCCAAAAATAGAATTACCCTATGATCCAGTATCATACTACTGGGTAATTATTCCCAAAATACAAAAACACTAATTCAAAGGGATACATGCATCTCTATGTTTATTGTAGCATTATTTACAATAGCCACAATATGGAAGTAGTCCAAGTGTCCGTTGACAGATGAATGGATAAAGAAAAAAGAAAAAAAAATATATATATATATATATATAATCTCAGCCATAAAAAAGAATGAAATCTTATCATTTGCAATGACATGGATGGATCTAGAGAATATAATGCTAAGCAAAATAAGCCAGTTAGAGAAAGAGTGATACCATATGTGGAATTTAAGAACCAAAACAGGGACGTCTGGGTGGCTCAGTGATTGAGCATCTGCCTTTGGCTCAGGTCATAATCCCAGGGTCCTGGGATCAAGTCCCACATCGGGCTCCCTGCAGGGAGCCTGCTTGTCCCTTTGCCTATGTCTCTGCCTCTCTTTCTCTGTGTCTCTCATGAATAAATAAATAAAATCTTAAAAAAAAAAAAAAAGAATCAAAACAAATGAGAAGGAGGGGATAAAGGAGAGAAAGAAAATCCAAGAAACACACCTTAAGTATACAGAACACCCTGATGGTTACCAGAGGGGAGGTGGGGGAGGGGATGAATGAAATAGGTCATGGGGATGAAGGAGGGTACTTTTCATGATACGTACTGGGTGATGTATGGAATTGTTGAATCACTGCATTGTATACCTGGAATTAGTAGAATACTCTATGTTGACTATACTGAAATTAAAATTAAAAATTTAATAAAAAAATATTTTCTATTCAGATAGTTATTGGAAAAGAAAAATGTGACAATAAGTGACACCCCTACCTATCTGTAGGGATCTGGCCCAAAGCCTAGGACTGAGAGCATTAAGCCACACTTAGTAGTTTATGGTTCACACCATCTTCATGAGAAGAAACACAATGAATTAGTAGTCATGCTAGGTACTTGCCGGTGAAAGTCACTAGAAAGCTATGGCTTAGATTTAGAAAAGTCCCTTGGTCTTGTCAAGCAAGCTTTACATAAGTAGCCAAATATTCCAGTGCTCTTTTCTGAATTGAGATGAATTGAAGGCCTACAAACATATTTGGCTTGAACTAATGTTTCAATGAGTTTATATGCCTTCTGTAGTTAATCTTTCAAAATCCTGCCTTTGACTTTTATTTATCCAGAATTTCTTTATTAATGAAACTACCCCCATTAATGTCATGAGCTGAAATTTAATTTGGGTCTTAAGAGTCATAACAATTCCAGAAGGGATAATAAATGTATACTCAAGTTAAGTGAATTTTAACCAGTCCTCCTCTAGACTGATTCAACCTTCATATCCTTGGTTCCATATCCATTGAGATATATTCAGTGTATATTGTATCATAAGGAGCCTCTGAATGTGCCATGTTTTGCTTTGTTTTGTTTTATAATCAGTAAGTAAACTTTAGATTGTCTTCCAACTAAGCAAGGTGGGGTAGAAGTTGATCATTCAGAGCCCAAAATACATAATGGACCGTCTCTCCCTCTTTCTTTCTCAACTTCTTCCTAAAAGAAGTCTATCTATGGTACTAGAGGGAAAATAATTTCATAAATGTAGAAAATATAAAGGTCAAAGGAATGTGTAGATAGTTAATTTTTATATCACTGCTG
The DNA here is from genome assembly GCF_003254725.2 of Canis lupus dingo. Classification (NCBI taxonomy): domain Eukaryota; kingdom Metazoa; phylum Chordata; class Mammalia; order Carnivora; family Canidae; genus Canis; species Canis lupus. The sequence goes on along the minus strand of NC_064244.1, from coordinate 37,182,838 downwards.
AATTTATAACCTTTGTTGGCAATTTCAGGTAAGATATTACAACAGAGGAACCTAAAGAGGAAGAGCTAAACTTAAGAAATATCAAAACTGTATCTATTCCTTGTATGGAGGGGTGGCATGATGACTTCAAATATATTTGCTGTTTAGGTTCAAGGTAGAACAACAGTCTACTTTGACATACGACAGTATAATCTTTTTCTCCCTGTAGAGAACACAAGATATTTTAAAGTTTAAAGAATATTAAGCTCACATTTTTAAATCTGATTTTGGTTAATTTGTTTCAGTCATGAATAACGAAAGAAGGAGAACTTGATAATAATGTTGCTGAAAGTTGTAACAAATTCATAATAACTATATAAATAGAATGGATTTTCATTTTTAATTAATTTCTAATTTAATGTTTTGCTATTTCAATAATGAGCATATTTTTGACCTAAGTACTCATTGATTCTAATAGTTATTATTAGCTGCCTGAATATGCCAGCCATGAAACCATTATTTTCCTTCCTTACACTTTATAATTTTACATAATAACAGCCATCAGTAAACTTGGAGCCTTATGGAAGTTCATGAATATCCTTTACATTATAACTATAAATCTGTTCATCATTAATATATTTGGTAATCATTGTCTCTTATTAGGGACATTAGCCCAGTGTAACAAAGATCTTGAGTGTCAAAATAGGGTCAAGTTTCTTCTATGCTTTAAAGGGTGATGACTGTGAAGAGGAGGGGTCAAGATTTGGAGCCATGCCCAGTTTCTGACACACAGCAGAAGACAAACACTGATTGAATGGCTGAGATTAGTGTCTATTGGGTGTCTACTGTGTGCCAAGCAGTCCTGGGTACTTTACATCATTGTCACATCAAATTCCCCCTAGTCCTTGTACATGTGTTTTACTATTCTCATTTTTCCAATTAGGAAATAAAGGTTTGGTTTCCTCCAGCTTGGCTGCATTGCTAGGATTTGAATCCAGATTCCCTTGGCCTTAAATCACAGCTCTTTCCACCACACTTCTGATATCTAAACATATGTATTGCTGAAAGTTACTCACAAACTACGTGATAGGAGTTTGAAACATTCTAGTCACCTCAGTTCAATAGTGAGGAATAACTCAGTGATTTACAGTTCAGTTATTTCTTTAAAGTGAAATCACTTCTGGTGAAAAATGATGCAAGTTTATATTACATTGGAGTTGGCATCAATATCATTTTGAGAAAACATTTAATGGAATCCTAGAAACTGGGGGTCTAAAGGGACTTCAGATTTTATCTAGTCTAATCATAGTGAGAAATTTATATCTTTTGCTCTGATTGGGATCTTGAATATATCAAATTGGAAATTCTTGAGGCATACTCTTTGCTGAAGAAAGAGAAACCGTGGGCAAAATGAATTGCCAGGGAATCAATGGCAAGTAAGGAAGACAAACTGAGTAAGAAACTGAGAAGTGAATTCAAGTGCTTTACTTTCTATCTCCAGGCCTGAAGACCAAAAGAAATAAATATTCAGCTGGTGCTTGACTTGATGATATTTGAGGTCCTTTTAGCCCATGAGGTTCTGGGATAAAACCAAAAGCCTTTTCAAAGTGATGAAAATGATGTTGATGAGAAAATCCAACATAAAACCCCATGAAGCTGAGAGGGTAGGAGAGACGATGTTTAAAAACTTCACATTGGGGGCAGCCTGGGTGGCTCAGTGGTTTAGCACGGCCTTCAGGCCAGGACGTGACCCTGGAGACCTGGGATCAAGTCCCATGTCAGGCTCCCTGCATGAGCCTCCTTCTTCCTCTCCCTTGTGTCTCTGCCTCTCTTCTCTCTCTTCTCTCTCTCTCTCTCTCTCTCTCTCTCCCCCCATCTCTCATGAATAAATAAATAAAACCTTAAAAAAAACCTTCACATTGGTTATGTGTATTCAGCGGAGACATCTGTGATTTGTTATCAAACTGTAATAGTTTGAAGAGTGGCCTCCCAAATATATCTATGTCTTAATCCCCAGAACCTGAAAATGTTACTTTATGTGATCAAAAGGACTTTGCATGTGTGAATAAATTAAGGATGTTGAGATGGGGAGATCACGTAGGTGGGTCCCATGTCAACACAACAGTCCTTATAAGGACATTGGAGGAGTCAGAGTCAGAGGAGAAGATGATGTGAGGATGGAAGCAAAGATTGGAGTGATGTGCTCTGAAGATGGATGAAGGAGATCACAAACCAGGAAATATGGCAGCTACTAGAAACTAAAAAAGACAAGGAACAGATTCTCCTTGCAAAGTCTCCAGAAGAAGCAAGCCTTGCAGACTTCTTGACAGTGGCCCAGTAAAAATGATTTTGGACTTCTAACCTCCAGACCCATAAGGCAGTAAATCAGCAGTATTTTAAGCTACTAAGTTGGTGGCACTTTGTTATAGCAGCAGTAGAAACCTAATGCAGTGACTCACTTGCCAGAGCTGAAATCACTGCCTGAGCACTTTTTCCTCAGGATAACCCTTCAAAGAAAAGTGAGTTTTAAAAAGATAAGTCACAGCATTAACACAAAGCCCTTTTATCTGCAGAATTTATGTTATGAATAAGGAGCAGAAATCTTTCCTGACACTTCCCAGTAACACGGTCGGCTCCAGGCTGTCTATGGCCTATTAGTCCACTTGTAAGGACAGTAGGGCTAGTCTTTAACCCTAAGCTCTCCCCCGGATGCAGGGGTGAATTCACAAATCTGGTCTCTGTTCTTATGCTAATCATGTATAGTCTGTCAGGGGAAAGATACATTAAAGGGGTAATTATGCAAATAATTATCTAATTGCCATTATGATCAGGTCTATCAAGTAGAAGACAACTGAGCTGTGATAGCATTAACAAATCTGCTCTAACAGTGTGGATCAGGTCTTTCTTTGGGCAGCAGTAGAGTCTATGGATAGGAAGGTGAGCTCTAGATCCAGCTGCCTAGATTTGAATACAGTCTCTGGCTCTTACAAATCACATGGCCTCTGGAAACATTCCTGCCTTTATGACCCTAAGTCTCCTCTTCTGAAGGTAATCATAATAGTGCCCCCACATAGAGCTCTTCAGTGGATTAAATGAGGTAATACATACAAAATAGCTATAACAGTACCTGGCACATTAGATTTGCTTGACTGAAATTAAGTATTGATTTCTATATTGAGTTTCTTTGTCTGGCCCATTATCATTGTCTACATGAGTAGGGCTAGCCCACCACTCTTAAGTCCTACCTCCACATGTCCACTAAGAAGAATTGTGAGTCCTGCTTCATTAACCCTGAGCTGTAAGCAACCACCTTCTCAGAATATAACCTGAAGGTTATACTCCACGTTGACCTGGGGTTGAGGGTTGGTGAAACAGAAGGACATCTTCGAAGTCCTCAGAGAAGCTCCAGTATCATACAGGATCAGGCACATGCCTATATAATCAAACACCACAAGTTCTTCACCTCTAGACTTAGACTATTTGTACAACTTCTAGTTTTATACAATTTGGACTTCTAATCTTGGGAGCCTTCCATCAATAGCCAGCTAAAGGCTTTATACTATCGTAATTCCACTTTCCCTCACAATACTTTAAAAAAAAAATGCTATTGTAGAGTGAAATATAATAAGGCACAGCAGGAGTAGGAATAGATTGCAAACACTTTGGCATATACAAACGAACTAAGATTTTATAAGGATAGATCCAGGGAAGATTAGTCTCAGAAGAGCCTAGATATATTGTGTGAGTCAGCACCACACAAAGAATATAATAACATGGTGATAAACAATGAAGTGATAGTGGATATGTGTGGCTGTAGCTACAAAATTAGAACACACACGCACACAATTGATGAGAGTGATAAGATCAGTCATCATATCTTGGTGTTGTGAAGGCCAAGTGTCGGATTTTAGTTGAGCCAAAACCTACTTTTCTATGCTTCTCCCTATCCCTCAACTATGCCTATCCTGCAATTTAGACAAGTCTTTAGCAGAAAAGCATTAAGCGAAGTACTCAGTGCTGCTAATTTGCTAATTTTTTCCACACTCTTTTGCTGGTTTCTCTTGCTATTACCTCTTTTAAAAATGCCAAACAGATTTTGTGTTGAACAGTAAATCCTGCTTAATACATGATCCATAAGAATTGTTCTTGATGTGACAGGGAAACACCACTAGCTTTCTACTCAAAACAATTTCCAAATGAACATTCATGACTTATCTTGGTACAGCATATGCAATGGGCTTTTCTAGCATTTTTGGCACCAGAGAGATTTGACGATAATGATGCTAAGACCATTGGAAGCATCAGTGTTCAGTGAAATGAACCACACCACCATACTTGGCATCCAAAATGAATGTATTTTGTTAGGTCACTCACTTAAAAGAGAGCTCACATTCTCTTTAAAAAATTAGAGATTTCCTTTGGCCAGCCCTATAAATATGAGGTGGAATTAAAGTTTGTCAAGAGTCATTCTTTCCAAATTGCTGTGGCTGTTCTGCCTATGTTTGTGTGAGTGCCACACTCAGAGAGGCAGTGAGAATAATCCCAAAATTATGGATCTGTCTCAATTAATTCCCACTGAAGTGCACAGTGTCTCGGGCCATGTCAGAATTCATATAAGCAAACCTTTAACCTGTGTTCCCTGAATTGATCGCAACATTTAGTGCAAATTTTTAAAATGCATGGTCACGTGGAGGTTGGTGGTGTGGCAAAAAGTGCACTGCATTCAGGCAACATGTTACTTTGCTTCTCTGATTCACAAAATTTGTGTTAGTTAAGACCCCCCCACTCCCCCCAAGTTATAGAGATTCTAGTTGGCTTAAATAAGCATGGAGGATTTGTGTTAAGGACACAGTTGACTTGAAACTCAGGTCAAGATGCAGTCAGTTCTTAAAAGAACTGAACGAGGAAGTTAGGTGGTATTCTCTTTCAAATCTCTGCAGTGGTAGTGTCTGTCAAGAGCAGCAGCTGAATCCAATTCAGGCTCTTTCCTACATATGGAGAACCAGCTTCATTGCATCCCCATTACATCCACTCCAGCCAATTCCTCCCGCTTGAAGTCTGACCCCCACCCCATGCAGTGCCTCCTCCAAGCTCAGAGAAGCCTGAGCAGTTCGTTCTCCTCAGAAGTCTCAGTTTTGACTCTGGAGGCCCCCTTCCATGCTTTTAAGTTTTAAATATTCCAGCCTCTTCTTTTGGTTCCTCCAGCCCTGGGGTGATAGCTGCTTCCCACAGTTGCTACCTTCAAGTCTTCTCTTTTTCTTTTTTTGGTTACCTAGTTGACAACTTTATATAAGTAGTTAACACTTCTTTATACTAGATTATTTCTGTTCAAATAATTGGTGGGTTTTCGTATCCTAGTTGGACCCTGATTGATAGAGGTGTCTGTTATTGAACTACATAATTTCTACAGTTCTACTAGCTTTGAATTTTTCTAATACCCGAATGCACTTTGGTAAATGCACAAGTGTTACACAAGTACAGTGAGAGTAACTGACCATTGATGACAAAGGCCCACACACTAAACATCATAAGAGCGTTCCTTTTGTTATCTCCTTTGTCCTCGAAGGCCTGTGATGTGAGGATGTGGGTTTATGGAGAAGAGGACTGAGTTCAGGCAGAAGGCTGGGAAATGATAGAGCCCAAATGGGAGCCTGGTTCTTCACTTGGCTTCTTTCAGTGATCCTAGACTTCCAACATGGTAGAGTGCCGTTACTGTGCCTCGTGCTGGTCCCCCTCAGACTGGAAGTACAGAGACCTGGCTTTTATCTTACTTTATATGTCTACTGCAGTTACTGGCAGAGAAGACCACGCTGAACATCTGTTGACTTGAAATTTGAAACTTGAAGAAACTGATTCAGATATTTTGAAAAGACAGGGATTCCTGAAGAAAAGTTAAGTTCCAGAGCTATCTTGGGCAGTGACTCACACAGATGCAGGACTTGACATCTACATAGGATAACTGTGTGCCTAAAGAGGAGAATTCAGTGCACAAATTCAAGTGAGCACTTTGAAACTAGTGTCTCAAAGAGCAGGGACCTAAATTCAGAGAGAAAAGTCACTTGTCTGTGACCATAAAGCAACAGGGCATCTCTGGTTTGAACTACCAACTAGCCATGGCAGGAAATTGAGGACACACAATTTGCCTCATTCAAATGTAATTTTTGTCCTAATATGTCCACACATTTTAAAACAATTGGTCCACTTTTACATGGCCATACAGGTGACCCCAATGGCTCTTGCTTTTATAGGGAAACAAATCCTAATTCCTGCAAAGTAATAGCAGTTACCCCAACTATAATAACATTGGCAGAAACTGTTCTAATTAAAAACTACCCAGAGGCTTCATCCAGTTCAGATGCAGCATGTCCTCCTGAGACAACTCTTAATAGTCTCTCTACAATTCAAATGATTTTACTTTGCTACACTTACACTGGTATTGGTATTGTAGTTGGAAATTTAAATATTTCAAATTCAAAACACCAGAATGAATTAGAGAATCAATGAATTTGTCCTGCTTCTCACTGACAATTTCCTGTAATTTTAGGTGCACCAAAATGCTTATTGACAGACAAAGAAAAATAATTAGTTCAAAAACTCTTAGAACTTTCCATATTGAAGCCCTTGGGAAATTATTTGCTTTTTCTAATGTACCCATTTGTTTGTCATTAACAAATGCTCCGGCGCTCAGCTGCTCACATATTTTTTGCAGCTGTTTGCTAAGAGGCTCTGAGAATGTTTCAAGGTTCAACTTAGTGTCAAGCCGTTGAAGGTTCTAAATTCAATTTCTAGGCATAAAGGCCACAGTCTGTCAAGCCTGGTGTTACAGATTTTTTTGGTGATATTTCGATGCAAGAAATTCACTTTTGGGGGGGCATATCACAAATAGATTATATTTTATTATTAGCCTATGACTCTCTAAGAAAAATTGAATGGCCACGAGAATATGAGGTCTTCAGTTTGCATTGCAGTGAAAACTTGATCCTGTGGAAACATATGATTCAATAAAGTTACAAAAATTAGACTGTAGTAAAATATGCAAATCCAAGAAAACTAAAAACCTTAACTAATTTTTCTCAACAATCTGTTTACCCGTGGATATAGAGCAGGACACATAAAATTATAAAACAAATTACAGTTTTGATGGCTGTCTCTCCAAATGCCAAGTGTAAAGTAATAGTCTTCTACCAAAGACTGAAAAACCTTTTGTTGAAAATTGAAAATCTTCACATAAGAACTTATAGACATTTGAGATCCTGCCAGCTGGCACAATTGACTTTAGCCTACACAGCACTTTTTTCTTTAATAAAAAGAAATAAGAATTTAGTTAAGATATTGTGATATTATGGTAGAAAATCTCAAGTACTTTATCTAACATTTAGAGCTTATTAGCTATTAGAAAACACTCCTTTAAGTTTCATTTGGTGCCAAACAACATCTAGCATCTATATCCCTAAAGTCCATAGAACATACAATCCACACCTTATTTGGTTTCACAACTGAATATTTTGATATTATATTAATGAGCCCAATTATTAAAATCATCTTAAAGTGTTTTCACAAGAAAAGAAAATGCCATGTGTTATCAGTTCTTCCTTTTTTCTGCCAACTATCTTGAATACTAGCCTGCTAGAAATTAGTATAGTCCCCGATTGAAGCACGGAGTTATCTGTAGACTTCCCTAAAATAGCTACTTCGCAGTAACTATCAAGTACACTCATTGATAAAAAACAAAACAACAACAAAAAAAAAAACAAAAACATATGTTTTGAGGGGATGCTGTTGCCAAATCAGTCAATTAAAAAAGGAAGGTATGAAATCGTCAAAGGCAAATAAAATACTTCTTTTTTCTTGCTAACAGAGGGACATTTAAGATACCAAAAGTTTTAGAGCCCTAGAGTCCAAATGATTAAAATAATTTTCTTTTAAGTGTAATAAGATACAGTAGAATATTGTGTGTGAGTATGTATACCAAGTAAGAAAACCAATATTAACAAAAGCTGAAAGAAATAATTTGAGAGACTTCCAATTTTAATATTCTATGATTCATCAGTATCTTGCCATTATAGACCACATTGCCAATTTGTTCTGAAACTCAACTAGAAACGTGGCACAATTAGGTAGGTAAACAAATCATTTCCCAGTAAGATGCTGACTCACTAAATCTCTTGTTATGAAAAAAAAATCCCAAATTGCCAATTTCATAATTTGACGATTACTGAGTTTCTGTTTTACAAAGAGGTCAGGTGACCCTTCAGTTAGGTCAAACTGCCACATGCATGTACCACTTCCCCACTGCCCACCTCCCCACCAGTCACACAGACACCCACATACACCTCATATGCTCCTCCTCCCTGGGGGACAGTCTTTTATTGGATGATAAGACACATTTTAGCCTGCTGCTTAAATGAAATGCTTTTGGTTTTGGTTTGTTTCTCATTAATGGCTGGCTTAAAGCACAATAACAAAACAATATAAGAGAGGGATTTTCAATAACACTGCCAAACACCCCTGCCAAAACAAAACAAAACAAAACAAAAACTGTTAATGCACCCAATTCTCCCAGTTAAGAACACAGACATCACATACGTGGATCATGCTTGTTCATTTACCGCTTCAAGTTTGATACTCACAGTGGGCCCCCTGTAAAATTTAATGGGTTCCTGAAATGGAAGAAAAAAGGAAACTTAACATTTCCTGGGCACCACTGTCCAGGCAGGCATTGAGGTGCTTCTGCATATGCTCTCAGTTAATGAGCCCTCCTTCTGACAATCCTTGGAGACTGGAATGATTGTAATATCCCCCATTTTACTAATAAGGAAGCTGGGACTCAGAAACGAAATGCCTGCTCGATATTGATAGTAAGTGGCCTGGATCTGAGGTATATTTTGTTGTTATTGTTGCTTTAAGAAAATTGAAATCTGATTCTTGGACCAGTGGTCTGCTGGGAAGATACAAAATGCTGCCCAAAGGGGTAAGTAGGCAGTGGGCATTGTGGAGTATGTAACAACTGATAATTGCTGCCACTAATCATTATTTGGGTCATTATTTTTTGTTAATACTTGCTTTTCTCTTTCCTTATAAGTGCCAAGAGGGAGATGATGCTTGTTTTGTTCATCCTCATTTCCCAGTGCCTTCCACTTATTAGGTATTCATAAAGTATTTGTTGACTATGTAATGTTCTATGTCTCTCCTGCTGGCTTTCTCAGGGTCATCCTCTAAAGAGGTTTACACAAGCACAGAATAATGACTGATAGATACACCCACCACTACACTTCTTCATCATTTTAATCCGTGCCTAACCAATGGTCATTATCTTCTAGAAGGACACCTATAGCCAGCTTTTAGCTGATTACCTTCAAATCCACTAGGAGAGTTTTCCAAGTAGAATAATAATATATTTAACAACTACTGAATCTTTACTTATATGGCAAGTACTCTAAGTGTTTTATGTGCACCTTCTTCCTTAATTCTTACTGTAGATATTATCATTGGCCCCCTTTTAAAGATAAAGAAAATGTTGTTTACAGTGGTTAAGTGACTTTTCCTAGAAGGAAGAATGATGAAGAACAAGGCTGGAAGAAAAAGACAGGAAAGACAAACAGCTGTTCTGGGAATGAAGGAGAGCCCGGGACTGTGGAGATGCAAATTCTTCTGGACTTGGCAGCACAGCTTTCTGACCGTTTCCTGTCTCCCTCCCACAGCTGCCTTGGGGGAGGACATGCTCACAGGGAAGTGCATTCTTGGTCTTTTCCTCCAGCCTACCTACCTACTATTTGGGCTGCCTTCAACCTGATGCCTCAACTCTTCGTGAAGTTGTTCCCTTTTTCATAGAGTGACCCAAGGAGCAACTAAAGCTGTGGAACCTTCAGGGCATTGCCAAGCATGACCACATTCCCCTGGAGCCTCTGATGCTGGCCAACCTTGTGCTGAGCTCTACCCAGATGTGGAGAAAACCACCTGTGGAGGACTCAGACATGTGCTGTGAGGTCTGCCTGTGGAAGAAAGGCCCAATGACCTTAACTTCACCACTGATTCTACCGATATTCCAGGCATCTGCTTGTAAACATTTTTCTCTGCAATTGCCTTTCTTTCCATGAGATAGATGATGTCTGGGAGGTACATGTACTGATGCATTGAGCTCCCTGGTTCAGGCTCAGCTGGGCTCCTACAACATCTGGATCCACTATCAACAATGGTCACCTTTACTTATAAGATGAAAGCCATTGTGTTTTGTTTCTTTATTACTGCATAATGAATGCCCCAAATTTCGTGGCTCAACACAATGACACATATTATTACATGTGATTCTGATGGCTGACTGGGTGGTGGCTCTATGATTTTGCTGTTATTCTTGTTTTGATTCTCTCACACAACTGTCATCAGATGGGACCAGGGCTAGTGTCCTGAGTGGCTTCATTTGCACCCTTCCTTCTTTCCTTCTCCTTCAAAACAACTTCCCACATACACTCTAGATCTCAGCAGATACCCCAGACTCCAGGAATGGATCCCTTCCCTTATACCCTGAACTTCTCCTTCAAAACTTGCATCACATGTGTGATGTCTGGTTAGTTGTCTATCACCCCCACCCCTGCGGTGGATTGTGAGTTTCATGAGGGTAGGACCATCCCCATTTATTCATCTTTGCATCTTCTTTCGTAAATAGAGCATATTAAGTGTACAGTAAATACTTCAATGCATGAATGAATGACCACTTGGAATCCATCTTTTAGTGTTCAGGGGTTATCCTTTCTCCTGAATCCCAAACAGTTTTTCTAGGCTCTATAAAGTAAGTCTACACACATCAAGATGAAGAAAGATGTACTACCTGAATTATCCCAACAATTCAAATGAAGCACTCTATTCTCAATTATTTATAAATTGAAGCTGGTTTGTGAATCTTTTAAGATTATCTGGATAATTCTTTCAATTAGTTTCTGTTCATTTAATTAGAGGTATAAACATAAAAATAAAAATTCTTTTATTTGATAAAGTTGGGGTGCTTTTAAACCTGTATTTCTGCTCGTTAGCTGACATAGTTATAGGGGAACAAGAAAAGCCATGGTCAAGTCTATGTCTGTATATTAAGGCTGGAGGAAATGTTGGTCAATTCTTAAAAAAAAATAAAGTTTCCTAGCTCCTTAACTATGGCACTTTCAAGCTTTGCCTCCATAAATACCTAAGAGGTATTTAATGGAAGTATACTGATATAAATTCTATAATCTACCTTGGGAGAACTGGCTGATGGGAAACTTGACTTGTAAGATGCTGTTGCTTTGGTGATCTCAGCCAACCTACTGATTTTTTTTCCCCAAGGGTTTTATTCAGAGAAAGCATAATATAAAAGATAAAGTAAGGCAGATCAACAGTTACTCAAACCACATTAGAAACCAGACTTGTTGAGTTTCTTTACTGGAGACATTTTGATGAGCAGACATCATCTTTAATCTTTATTTTATTGGGGCTGTCTTATTTTCAAGACTTTTTGCGTCTCAAAATTAAACCGTGGTTATTACTTGGACGTTTTTAGAGCTTATTCACTCCAATAGGAATTTTCTTTGAGCTCTGCCTAGGAAATGCACTTCTAGTGCAACCACGTGAAGCCCAAGCTCAACTTCATAAAAGTAACCATTTCTGTTTATCACTTTCTAATTATGAAATACCCAGCTAAGAAGAAGGTACATAAACCAAGTGTCAGATGCCTCTGCCTACCTGATCCAGAGTTGCCTGTGCTCCCCTGCTTCTGTATGTGGTTTAATGTCACTATCTTCACTATTATACTTTCTTCATTGTCTTTTTTCCTTCTTGGCATTTTTTTCCCCTTACCTCTCCAGGACGCATTTTTTCCTCTATCCTTTGACGATAGGGCAGTCTGTGGTTTTATATTTGGTTTTGTGTCATTTTTCTCATTCCTATTAGGAGTGGCATCAAATGTATTCTTGTACATTTGACTTGTACTTACAGGAATTTAGGGACCTTGTCTATTTTAACTCTGCAAGATCCCCCAGAAACTAAAATAGCATCCAGTTCATCAGAGGAACTCAGCACATAATGGTGCATGAAGAAATGATTATAACACAAGTGAGGGTTGAAATGTGAAAAGCATCTTCTTTACCAACTTTGCAAATATATTGTCAAACAACTTTGCTCTCAGAAAACATTGCATCATTAACTGTTTGTCATTTGTTAACTGAACAGACTGATTTCATGGGTTCTATTGACCCAGTGAGACATTCAACATTGGATGTTCAGCACCTTGTATCAACTCTGAGAAGTCTGCATTAAGGGAATGGAAAAAGGATGAATTTCAATTTAGGATCCACTTTGAAAGGAAGAGTCTATAAGGCTGTGAGATTGGAACTTGAGTATCTATTTCAGTGTCTCCAATCCAGTTTAGTTTCAAATACCATTAGCCACAAAAAGGGCAGAAAGAGATGTCTCTTTACCAGAATGAACCCTTGGGCCACAGCCAAAGCTATCACCTCAGATGAAAATAATATGATTTACCACAAGAAAAGTTTCCATCTCCTTTTATCCAGGGTTAGGAATAGGGGACCATGTGTGACAAGTTTGTTCAGGATGCTAATGATGCCATCAGATTCTAAGTCACAGGATGCAAAGTGATGGTCTGAAGACCAAATCTGGCCCACAGATGTATTTTATTTGATCCACACTATTTTTTTTCATTGAATTAGTTGCCAATATAGAAAGTCAGGAGAATTCTGGTTTTCTCCCCACCACCCCCCTTAAAAGATAAAAAATATAAAAAATTGCACCTACAATCCCAAATTATATTGACAATTAGCTGGTGTTCAAGTTCAAATTCTCACAACTGGCTGCTTCCCTACCATAGCCCCATCACTGCCTGTTTTCACTCTGATACTGGAAAGTTTCAATTTGCCATCCCCTGTCATCCTGCACAGTTTTCTTTCTTATAGCCCACCTACCTCATCTATTTATTTTATCTATTTGGGCCCTGCATGTAACTGCCATCTTGAATGTCACAAATGCTATTGTTAAATTTCCATCCTTCTGAGAGTAAATATTCAAGTGTTCTGACTACGTCTCTACGTTCATCATTCCATATCAGCTGGCTGATTCCATTTGTTCCTCTGAAACTTCTGTGTATGTGTGGTCCCTGAAGATATGGAGGTGGAATCAGAAAAAGGACAAGTTGTGTGCTCCCTTCAACAGCACATACTAAAATTGAAACGACACAGACGAGATTAGCATGGCCTCTGCACAAGGAGAAAATGGACAAGGTGGAGTGAAAACATCAGTTATTTCTGGGACTCTGAATATGTAGGGTTGTCAAAAGAAGAGGAAAACTAATCTAAATGTGTATAATGCCCATCATTATAACAGCACAGCTTATGTATTATGTATACAACTAGTGCTATATATACATATATATGTATACATTCACAAAATCACTTATACTGTCCCCTTAGGGACATGTAAGGGGGTTTTTTAAAGTTAATTTTAGCTAAACAATTTTTTCACTGATTTCCTTAATTTTTTTTACTACTGTAGTACCTGAATATTATAAGTATAAAATTAGAAATTAACAGTAAAATGTATATGACTTCTAACAGATTTACACCCACAATACATTGACAAATGAAAACAAAATAACACAAACAATAAAAGCTGAGTGGCTAACACCAACTTAACATGACAGTTGATGCTGCTTTACTGAAACAAGCACTACCAGCAAAAGGACACTTACTGTATGATATGGGTTCTCTTGATGAAATCATACTGTACAAGGACTTAGTGCCTTTTCTGAAATCCTTGAAGCAAGACGTAATAGCCAATTTTGAATGTTTCTTATTTTAGAAAGAGGCAGTACACAATAAATGCACTAATATTTTATAGTATAACATATGAATATTCATAGTAAATGGGATAATTAAAAACTATAAATAGCCTCATGTCAGCCTGGGTCAGGTTTCATACCAAATAAGTTTGTCACAAACTTACCAAAAATGTCTGGGTCATTTAACAAGTCCTACAGCCTTGAGAGCATTGTTCAATTTCAGTGATCTCAACCATGAAATAATTTAATTACTTTAGAGTAACTAACTAGCCCATGACCTGCAGCCAGAAACAAAGCTAGAGTGTTTATGCATGGCCAGCAGAAGTTGCAGGATAAATACTGTAGTTATGATCGGTGTGTTCCTTTATTAAGTAGGTATATGCCATGTACAGTGCCACACCATAGATTGAAACAGGGACCCAGAGATAAATGAAGCCACTGTCTGCACTCAGGGAGCTCCCGTTCAGCCCTGCAGATGAACCCCTTGTGGAGGCCGAGAAAATTAAGGCCATTCCACTTTGAGTTCAGTGTTATCACAAGTGCAGCCATCCCAGGCCCCTGTGAATAAGAGCTGAACTTTACCTTACTTCAGTTACAGGAAGAAAACAGCTTGCAGTTAACGTCCTAGAAAGCCCTTATTAGAATAAGAACAGAGCCCAAGCCAAGGGCAGGAAGCCCCTATTAGAATAAGAACAGAGCTCAACACCCTTGAAAGCCCCATATCAAAATGTAAACAGAACTTGAGAAATTCCTCCAGCCCTTCCGAAGATTCCCTAGACCAGCCTATAAAAACTAAGCTGAAACCCACCTCGGGGGTCCAAGTCCCTGCTCCGCTGTGTCAGGTATACTTGGACCCAAGCTCGAGCTTGTAAATAAACCCTCGTGTGTTTGCATCGGTGTCGGCTCCTTGGTGGTTTCTCGGATTCGCAATCTTGGGCACAACAACCTGACAAATGACTATTAAAAATAGTGATAATACTTGTGTGTGGAAAAGACAAATTGATGCCCTAAACTGGGGGAAATTAGTGCATCCTTTCTTGGTCAGTGATACTGGCCAGGGAGGGTTTTGAAGGATGAATAGGAATTCATAAGACAGTGGGATATTATCAAAGTTGATCTAACCTTTTAGAGACAAATTAAATAATATTGTAGAGGGCGCTTTAGGAGAAATCAATTCTCTTTTGATGTTTACCAGCTGAATCATTTCTAGTCTCTTCTGAGCCAATGGCCAACCCAATCTTAATGCTCCCCTGCACCTGTCGTGAAGGCTGAGTACATCAGTTTGTGGAATCTCTCTTCTCTCAGTAGGGAAGAACATGCAGTTCTTAGACCCTGCTTTGGTCCTATTTGCTTTCTAACATTGAAAATGCTAAGTGAACAAGATTCTTATCGATTTATTAAGACATTTGCTGGGTTCCCTAAGACATGTGGCTTCTCCACCCTGTCCTTCCTTCCTGTAACCCCCCACCCCGAACCAGTTCCTGTCAGTGGGAACTTGAAAATTCATAAACTTAATTTTTTGAGGCTATTCTAACTCTTGAATTTTTCATTGGTCAGCTTCCCTGCCAAGGAATGAATAAATGAGAGTAATCCCTTCAGTGCGTATGGCAACACTGCTGGTAGCTGGCTGGCTCACACAGAGGGCTCTGTGGCACAGTTGAGATTCATCACAGGCTCCACAGAAAGACTGGTGATTAGCATAAATTTAAATAAAGTTTCTCTAAATCTCTGTTCAGTATATATTGATCAGAGAGGCAGCAGAGAAATGGGACCACACTTTTTAGAAGGCCTTTTGGTGATCATCTAATGTGACTGTACATGTCCCCAAGCAGCTCTTAGAATAAACATCCAAATTTATGTAGTAGACTCCTGAGTCCCTGAGGGGAATCCAGGAAAGTGAATTGTCTTATCTTGTACCACACATGTGTAGTGCCACTTGGGTAACCCTTTCCATTGGCACCACACCCATCCCTGAGGATCCTCCCTAATCTCTCCTAGAATTCCAGGAAGAGGGCTTCCGAAGAAATAAAGATCCCCACATTAACATTTCTATTCTGAATCAAAGGAGGCTCATTCCCAAACCCCCACCCCCACCCCCAACCCCCTTCAATATTTTCTGAAAAGGGAATTGTGAGGCTGACTTGCTGGCTGATGAATTTCTTTCAGATTGGATACTCTGCTTGGTGCTCGTGGTAGAGAGATGAGAGCATCAGCATCCCTGACTCACATTCTAGATTTATCACCAGGCATTGCGGTTTTTGACTGAATTCCCAGTGTTAAAATGACAGTTGCATGATGGTTTCTCCCGTGTTCGCTTCAAGCAGCTCAGCAGTGTGATGTGTCAAGTGCCAATCCTGCCCAAACAGCCCAGTTTAGGGGGGGCTCAAGTGATTATGAAAGACAAAGGAGTGGCTTTACTTGGTGACACATTCATGTTACAGCTAACAGAGGGGCTGGAGAGCCGGTGTGGAATCTGTAACTCAAGATCTGTATTTTCGCATCTCAATCAGTGATCATCTTACTGCTCTCTTTACAGTTTGTGGTATGGCTCCCCTCACCACATTCACACCTGTCTGAGCAAAGGCTTGCATAATGCAGTGTGGTTTAAAATGTGTGACAACTTCATCCAGATCTTCAGAGCTGGCCCATTTGTCTTTGATCTCGAAGCCAGTCAAGAAGAGCAAGTATGTCTATTTCTAATTCTAGCTGTGTGTAAGCTGGGGAGAGACAAAGCTCTAGGAAAAAAAAAAAAAAAAAGATTAATTTTCTCTACAGTACTTTGTATTTGTCTCATATTTTTACAGTTTAAGCATGTTTTCAATCCAGAGTAGTGTAAATGAAGAAGACAAGGGTGGGGTGAAGTGATGAAAAAAGCCCTGAAGACTTTATTATTTCATTGATTAGGGAAAATGCAAATATAATTCGACTCTTCTGTGTCACATTGTTTCATATGTACCTACTCTGAAATGCTGTTAATGGAGAAGCAGGATTTTTCTCAGAGTTCTGGAGGAGTCTGGGGTATGATGTGGGTGGGGGAAGGGCTCTGGAAGACCAGAAGAAGATGGTTTTGGAGAAGTATGTGGCAAGGCCAGGTGATGGGGAATCTTAAGAGCTTCAGCCTAAGGGGGTTCAGTTTTTTCTTGAAGGTAGTGGGAAAATATTGAGGGATTTTAAATAGTGACACTTTTAAAAAAACATTTTATATATATATATGTGTGTGTGTGTGTGTGTATCTGTGTGTATATATATATGCACATGTATACATACATATATACAGATGCAATGATTATTCTGCTTTTCAATATAACATTATATCATAAGTGTTTTCCAAATTAATACAAGTGTAATTTTAATGCTAGTCTGCTAAGAAAACTTACCTTAATTCCTCAACTGCTAAAATTCTTATCATTTCATCATATATTTTTAATGACTCACTCACTTCTCTATCCATTCAGACTATGGTGCCCTTGGGGTCAACGACCTGGTCTTCTTTGCATTTAACATTTAACATCTGAAATAGAGGTTGATATAAGCCAGGCATCTTCCCACGGTATATTCCAAAGATTTTGAGGATTCTCTTTCAAATATTTTTCAAGGCTTTCCCCTTTGCTTCTTTAAGTAGTCAGCTGCTGTGCTATCCTCAGCCCTATGGATATTCAAATGACCAACTACCAGTTTGAATAAACTCCAGAATTGGTTTTGACTTCTAACCCATGATAGGCATGCAGCTAAGGACTTGATAAACAGAAATGAAACTTTTCTGTCCCCCTACTCACACAACGTACAAACTGTGCAAATGTAAATCTGATTCACGTGATTAAATAACAGCTTAGCAGTGTGGTCACTCAATTCATTTTGACCTCTCTGAATCCATTAGTCTAACTTTACAAGCGAGAGATTCATCTTTGATTTTTTTGTACCATGTCCTGGGTCTGATGCAGAGAGTGTAGCTGTGTCGAGGTGAAACCAAGCTCCTTTCTTATAAAAAACAGGGAGTTGCCCATGGCTTCTTCCAGTCTTCTCCTTCTCGTTTTTTCTGTTTAATTTACAACACGTGTGTGATCTGGGCCGCACCCCCCCCCCCCCCATACAACAGATGGTAACTCAATCCAAAAGAATCGACCCTAATCTCTCCCAGAATCCTATGGAGAAGTCTCCAAGAACAATAAAGATTCCCCACATTTCTGGCTCTGAATCAAAGCAGACTCACTTTCAGGTCCCAATAAATTCATTCTGAAAAAAGAAAAGCCACACCAGGAGGAACTGGTAAAAAAAGAAAAAAAGAAAAAAAAAAGAAAAGAAAAAAATTTCCCCTTGCTCAATTTACAAGAACTGAGGAGACATCTATTCCAAAAAAGAAAAAAGAAAGAAAAAAGTCCACAAGCTGTTGGAGGGACAAATGATGATGCCGGAGAAAGGAGACATATAAATTAATTCTTGCACTGGCTGAGGAAAGGTAGCGTTAATAGAGGGAAGAGAATCTCAGAAAGGGAAATTAAAGCCAACATGCTTCTGGCTTCTTGAGGAACCCCCTGAGTCAACTATTACCTACCAGCGGCATTAGGGAGCGAGTTGTCTGAACTTCTCTTACTTCACGGGGGAAAAAGGGAAGAAAACCATGTGACTCTATCATGAGGGCTAGAAATTAGCCTGGGCAAAAATTGCCAAGAAAGTGGGAATGGAAGAGAAACAAAGAGTACTAATAAGCAATAATAAAACAGTTATCTTTGACCGTGATCGCTAAACTGGCTCATGGAATCACTGTCTGGATCCAGAGCGTGCTTGGGGATTTCTTTTGTTCCTTCCTCCTTCCTCTTGCTCCTTCTTCCCTTTCTCCCTTCCTTTCATCCAACAGGTAAACAGCTGCTCTGCAGTGGCTACTATCCCAAACTCTGGGAACATAGAATAAGACATCCAGGTCACAAGTGACATTAATTCATACAAAGAGGGAGAAATTTTCTCACCAAACTTCTCAGGAAGGGAGCTGTATTTGTTTTTTGGGGGAAAAACCATTCTCAATAGATGAGTGGATTAGAAAGTGACACCCTGGCAGGCCTAAGACTGCATGTGTACAAAGCCAAGAAGGAGATTCTTTGATATGCTGGAGAGTAAGAGGGGAAGCGGGATGGAGCTGCCAAGGAGGTGAAAGTTTGCACTCCACAGTGTGACTCTTCAACGAAGTTCCAAAATGCTCAGTGCAAATTTCAAGGGAACACCAGTAAATGGACTGAGTTCTACTCTTGGATGTCACAGAGCTCAACAGACATAGATAGGATGCAAGGGTCAGCAGAGGCCAGAGAGAGACCAAAGAGAAAAATGAGCAAGATGTCATAGGAAAAGACAAGCATCAGCATAGGCCATGTCACTGGAGTTCAGGCTGAATTTGAACAGATCTGCAAGACTTAGAGGCTTCTAGGCAGCATTGGGGCTTTACATTCAGTTGGTTATAGGAGGACATCAGAAAGTTCACAAACCCATTATCTGAGGATAGAAGAAAAAATACACTGTAAAGCAACCCACCAAATGGTGGATCAAGAGCATTATACACGGAATGTACTGTATATCATGAATCGTTGGGGCCCAGGGGCCTCAAGTATCCACGCACCCAGAGATGATCTTCAGAGAAATCCGTGAATGCCCTGAAATTACATGCAAAATATTAGTGTTTATCCCCCAAATAGTTACCAATGGAAGTAGCATTTATGGAATATTTACTATGTATTTTTGTGCTACCAGCTTAATCCATAATCATTTCATGTTCACAACAACTCCATAAGAAAGAAATAAACCTAAAAATCAGGGACTTTGTGCAACCTCCAAAGGTAAGTAGCTGAGTACAGGTGTGAACTCAGGTCCAAATTAATAGCCTGCATGCTCAGCTGGGTCCCACTCAGGTGCCCTCTGAACTTTGCTGAGTCGAGTCAGATTTTGTTACCATTCTGAACGTTGTTTCTACATAGAGAAAAAGATTAGAAAAATCAGTGCAGTAGATATAAAGGTCTCCTTTTGACAGTCGGAAACACTGACTTCAGACTGGACAGGTTCACTCTGTGGGTTTGCACCCTGGTCTTCCACTCCACCAACCTGTTACCCAGTCCCAAAAAAGCAGTAGAAGAGTCTCCAAGAGGCCAGGTTAGTGGCCTCTTGAGCTGGAGAAGAGTCAGCAAGAAGGCCAGTTGAACTACTGTCATGAGATCCTCAAATCAAATTGCAGTTTGAATTCTGCAAAAGAGGGGGCCCCAGAGATGTGGCTCTATTGCTGGACATAGAGACCCATACAACATGCAAAAGCCCCAGCAGAGAACAAAGTCCCTGGAGACTCCTGACCCTGAGCTTATCAACTCTACTGACAGAATAGCCATAGCGCTGGCTACAGATTTCAGTCATTGCACCTGCTCGACCCTGCCTGGTGTCCCTTCAGCTCCCCGTGGCGACACATCAGCAGGCCAGACGTGCCACTCCCTGGGAAGAACAAAAGGAACTGCAGCTGAAATATACCCTCCTTGCAAACAAGTCTGCGCCAGTGCCTCGAGTGGTGGTGGGTGCCCCTGAGGTGAGCAAACCCCAGAAGCCCCAGGAGGCAAGCACAGGGCCATTCACATACAGGGAAGGCCTATGGAGACCCCTGTTGGAATTTCATGACCAAGCAAAGGGAAGGAGGAAATGAGGGGCTGGATTATCTCCTTAGGACCCGATTGGCCAGGACTGATTAGAGCGGCATACTGCTCACCTTTGCTTCGTTGGAAGAGAAGCACGGTGCATTTTTAATGCAAAGGAATAAAAGATAAAGCAGAAGAATCCTTGTAAAAGAACCACCACAAAAGGAGAATGGTCCTGTCTGCTTGAGGGGAGAGGATGACTTGTTATAACTTCAAACCCTTGTCGAGGTAACACCTGAAGACACTTAAGAACCGAGCGGCAGCGTTGTTGGCCATTCGGCACGTACTTAACGGCGGCGTGATGGTTGAAGGAAAAAGAAAGCAAGCTTCTATAAATTGTCCTCAGTGAGTAGCTAAAGAGATAGAGCTACCTCTAGGACCGTGGTTCTCAAAATCCAATAGCAATGGCAGAAGCTGAGAACTTGTTAGGAATGCAAACTTGGGGCGCCTGGGGGGCTCAGTCAGTTAAGCATCTGACTCTAGGTTTTGCCTCAGGCCATGATCTCAGGGTCATGAGATTGAAGCCCGTGTAGGGCTCCCTGCTCAGCATGGGGTTGGCGTGAAATTCTCATCTCCCTCGCCCTCTGCCTCTCCCACCCCCCCAATCATGCGCTCTCTCTGTCAAATAAATAAATAAAATCTAAAAAAAAAAAAAGAAAGAAAGAAAGAAAGAAAGAAACGAAAAGAAAACGAAAACAAGATATGCAAATTCTCAGGCCCCATCCCAAGACTTAAACCAGAAACCCTGAGGCTGGGACCCAGCAATCTGTTCTAACAGGCCTTCCATGGGATTCCGATGTTTGCCTTTGCCAAAGTTCGATAAGCTCTGATTTAGAGCATAATAGAAAAGACTGACTCAGGATCAGGTTACAGACTGAGGTCCCACCTTGGACACTAATTCATGGGAAAGCTTTGGGCAACGTTCTGAAACCCTCTGAGCTCCAACTTCATCCTCCTACGTGAGAATAACGGTGGTAACAGGGCTCCGCAGAGGAACCTAAGCATGACGTGGTTAGCCTCAGTCACTGCTCACTCAGCAAATGCTAGCTTCTGTTGGGGTCATTCCAAGGATCCGAATTGGATCACTTCACACCAACCAAATGTTTGGGCAGCTGTTCCTGTTAAAGTAGCACCACATCTAAGCATTATTTCCTCCTCCTTAAAAAGCTTTTCTTTTCTTTTTCTTTTTTTTCCAGATAGTAGACTACCTGCTTCAGAACTAATGGGTGCATCAGTAAAAAAAATACAAATTATCTAGTGCTCATATCAGACCTACTGCCTCTGCATCTTGTGAAGTGTGGGCTGGGTATCTGCAAGCTCAAAATTGTTCCCTGAAGATGCATCTGCAGAGTAAGGTTCAAGAATCATCGATTAAAATAAGATAAGACTCAACTTGGCTGGGGCTTAGCCTTCACAGACACGCTCCTACAGGTTGAGCCAGAGGAGGCAGACACATTGCTTCAACGTTACACAATACGTAGAACCAAGAAGTAAAACTTTCTGAACTTCGCTCCCTCTGTTCATCACCCTTACCTGTGGGGGCTGATAAGCTACTGGCTGTATTTCTCTTAACTGGCCAACCTGGAATCCAGCCCATTTTACTGACGTTGGAGGGAAAATATTGGTGGTGGTAGCAGAAGAGAACTGCGTGATTTGGAACTCCTGACTGTACAGTATGCTTTAAGCAGAAACTTCTGGAGTTTTGTTTTTCCAGGAAGACGTGATACTTCTTTGAGGAGTTCAGGATCTGTTTGAATGGGCCCAGCTCAAAACTTGGGTTGGTTTTCATTTTGCTTTGTTTCTCTTTCTCCTACTCCTACTAAGACTGCCAGTTCGTTGGCTGTTCTCCTGGAACCTCTGGTTTGAGAGGAGAGAATGGCTATTTGGCACACTCAGGATGTGCTTTTTGTATAGAAGGCAGGAAGAAGGGAGTGGGAGGAAGGGGCTTTGAACGCGAGTCACCCAGGCTAGCCCACACCAAGTCACCAGTCTGTGTTCTCTAAATCCTCTTAGTGATGTATCCATGTAACCAACACAGAATTTAAAGTATAATATCCATAAATGACAATAGTAGCTGACATGTAAGCCTCCCTGGGACCTAGGAGTTTTACATGTATTCTCCCACCAAAAATCTCACAAGAATCATAGGGATGATAAGGGGTACTAATAGTGTACCCCTTTGAGGAAGAGAAAATTGAGGCACAGAGAGGTTCAGAAGCTTTTCCAGACTCACAGCCAGTAAAGTGCAGATCTGAGTTTGAACCCAGGCAATCTGACTGACGTCACAGCTCTAAATCCTAGAGACCCAAAGAGTAGTTCCAGCATGTTCCAGGACCTTGTGAGACCTCACCCCAGACCTACGTAATTAGACTGCATTTTCACAGTGATTTGTGGGCACGTGAAAGTTTGAAAAATATTTCTCTGAAGCACACGCATTTTTCCCAGTGTCTTTCAAGTATCGTCAGCATCAAAAGCATTTGTGGATGCTGCTCGGCTGTGTGGATTTCAGACCCACCAGAAGCTCCATCTTCAGCACATTCCCTAGGTAATTGTTTGGCGTGCTTAATTTCGAGAATCACTACTTTTGGTTCTTCTGCCTCTGTCCTTTGCTCGGCAGTCAAGAGTTGGAACCAGGAGGTCACACTGGACCAGGAGAATGCTCTCCCTACAATGAAGACAAAAAGGAATGTGGAGAATAGCCCAGGCAGCCAAATGAGAGTGTCAAAGGGAGTCAAGAGACTCGCTCTCCCTTGACTTCAGTAGTATTGAAACTCAGACTGTTCCATTAAGCTTTTTTAATTTCATTTTTTTCTTCTGTTTTTTAAAGAATGCCTTTGTGAAAACCTGTACCATTTCTGCCATTTACTTCAAGGCTGGTACTCAGGTTATTTCTTTTACCCTGGACTTGTTTACATAATATTTTCCTCCCCCACCTGCCTAAAAATGGGAAGTGGAGTCTCAATACATTTCACAACACTCCAGAGGAAGTTACCATGTTGGGAAAGGTACCAAGCTGAGGAAGTTCCCTTGCTGATCAAGTAGACATGGTCATCTGATACACTGATGCGGACCACTATGATACTGGTGTCATTAAGGATAATTCAGAGAGCGAGATCAGTGACAGTGCTGGTCAGGCATTTGTGTAAGCTCTCTGTTGACACTACAGAGACCCCAAAGGTGGGAAAGCAGCAGAACATCAAGCGGGATCCTTGAACCATGGGTTGTAATTCTGTTCAAGCATGAGCACATGGCACTAGCTACCAACGTGCCTCTAGGGAAGTTGCTTCACTCTTTCAAGCCAGGGTTTTCCTGTTGGTTCAACGAGTGGGTTCTTCAGGTGCTGCAATTTCAGCAATCCAGAGGGCCTGGGCAGGTAACATAAATGAGGGAAGTGAGTAACAAGTCTGGCGGAAAAGGAAGCCGCAGAGGTTGTGTTCCTTCTGAGCCACACCTGTCCAGGTCTTCCTGAACCTCTGTTCCAGCCACACCAAATACAGCCACAGATTAATTTAACCCAAGATGGACTATCTGTAGGCGGCCTGCCAGCATGTAGCCCGAACTGGTAATTTAGAGTTACACTCTAAATTAGCCTTCGGTGATTTCCGTCCACTTCCTGTTGGGATGCAGGCAGAATGAGAAGTTTGAGGGGACCCACCTGGAGAGGTTCATGATCTCAATCCTGTTTCTTAAACTTAGCACAAGTGGCAAATTGCTTAGCTTCCCAAGGACTAGCTGAAGATATCCTGCCAACGAGGAACTCACATTATTGACCTAAAGTCAATGTTGCTGAAGGAGAGCTCCTGAAGATGTGAGGTGAAGCTTCTGAAAAACTTCAGGTGCAGGGATATGGGGAGTGGATGGGTCCCTTTTTTTTCTATAGGAAATGGGAGAAAGGGAGGTTAGGATTCTAGATAATGTATTCCTAAAGCTATGTTACTTTGCAGCAAAAAGGAAAAATGGTGTGTGCTTAGTATACATATTTTATGACTTATTTTACTTGATTTTTCCTGTGCTTATAAATATCTATATTTGAAAACTATTACATACTCAGTTTCACTTGGTTTTAGTGATATGTTGTGAACCCTCTTGCAAATTTGTGCCGTTGTTTATACTAGCATTTCATTATGTTAAAAGAAAATCCTTAAATACACCAAAAAAAAACAAAAACAAAAAAACAAAAAAAAAAGATTTTAGACAAATGTAGGTATCCTAGGTACTAATCTGAAAGTACCTATGGTTTATTTTATTTATTTATTTATTTTTTTGTACCTATGGTTTAGATACAACTCTTTCCTTTCAAAGGCACAAATCTATTCTGTATTCCAAACGAAGGCTCTTCCATCAGGTGTTTGATTATTAAGTTAATACATTGGCCTCGGGGGCCCCACTTCTAGAATCAGCGTTACCTGGGAACTTGTTAAAAATGCAAATTCCCCAACTCCAACCCAGATCTACTGAATCAAAACCTCACACTGAAAGTCAGAAACTTAGATTTTAATGAACTCTCCCGGTGATCCCAGTGTCCCCTACAGCCTGAGACTCACTGAGCAGTGTTTCCATCCTAACGTTGTTATGTCCTATTCCGTCTTTATAGGTACTAACCTGTAAACTCCCAGATCAGCTGTCCCACAACTAGGAATTGGGTAGTCTGGGTGCCAACATGAAGGTGGAGGCGGAATAGACTGCAGCGGTCATTGAAGAGAATCCAGGCAAATTCTGCACGTAGGTGGAATGACTACAGTAGTTTGCGTATTTATTTGTACTTTGTGTTTAGTGCCTGTTGATTTTATATGCTTTATTCTGTAGTGTTCAGTTAAGTGGGTTAGAAACATCTTGTTCAAGCAGTGACCGGATGTGCCATGACTTACCTGTATTATCCTTCCTATCCTGTTGTCAGTCCATTAGGGAGAAAAACAAAACAAAAAAACAAACAAAAAACATCCTCTTTAGTAAAAGGAACCCAACTGCCTCATTTTTCTTATAATGTGCATGTGTTTCATTTCTTTATCTTCAAGCATGGGGTGGGGGAGAATGACTTCATTAGTTTCTTTGGCATGCGGGAGCAAACCATCTGTGCAGTACCCTGGTTTTCTAATGCCTATTATTTTGGCATAATTACTTTTTTTGCTTGTTAATCTACAGTTCTCTTGTGATCTTAAGAATGGAGCCCATTAGTCATCATTGTTCTCTCATTGTACCTGAAAAATTAGCCACATCTCCACAGCTTCTACATTGGTATCCCTTTCTGGCAGAAGTAGAAATGCTTGCAATTTGAACACAATGTGGGCTACTGCCTAGCAGAAATTGATTTATGAGAGCTTATAAATTGGTTGCTAGGCTTTCTGAATGACCTGCAATAGTAAGGTCCTTCAAGGGAAACTCAAAACACAGAGAATTTTTTTCCCCCATTTATTCCAGAGCCCCTCGTACCAAGACACTGAATTGAGACTGTGTTTGTTCATTGTAAATGTTTACCTGCCCTCTCTTTGGTCTCAGAAAACCACGTGAAACCAATTTTTTTTTCTCTTGACATTTATTCAGCAAACAGCTTATGTAATCAAATGCATATGTGTGTTGTAAATTATTTAGGAAGTTAAAGCTGAACCACTTTTAAGCAAATTGCTATAAAACTATCCTTGACTTTTAAAGTTCTCAACCAAATGATAAAAATTTATCAGCATTCATGGGCTCAGCTGAGCTTCCCCTTGAATTTTAGCAGAATAACCCATATATTAGAGGTAACTCTAAGGTCTTTGAATTTTATCCTAGGACCAATCATTTCCTTGTTCATACAATGCTTACCGTGCATCCAGGTGGCAAATATTTAGCAAGATTCTATAGTGTATGAGGCACTGTATTGGGCAGAGGAGTTTTGGTAGTCACAGGACTGAGCATGCCTCAACTTGGCGGCTCTTACCATCTGGTGGTACAGTAGAAACAATAATTGGTCACCAACATCACTTTCTTGTTCCTCCTGGCCAGGCCTTCTGCAGCCTCCACTGCTGCTGGGTGTGGAGTGCAGCTGAGTCTGACCCCTGAGTGGTATAAAGGATGAACACAAATGAGGTGCATCATTCCTGGTCTGGCCCTAAAGTCCTGCTGTATTCCATCTCTGCACACACTTACATGCTCTTTACATGTTCCTAACTAGTACACCAAGGAAAAACAACATTGAAAGAGTTTTTAAGGTGCCTGGGTGGCTCAGTCGGTTGAGTGTCTGCCTTCGGCTTGGGTCATGATCCTGGGGCCCTGAGACTGAGCCCTGCATCAGGCCCCCCTGCTCAGCAGGGAGTCTGCTTCTCCTTCTGCCCCTCCCCTGCCCCGTGCTTGTGTGCGTTCTCTCTCTCTTTCTCTTTAATAAATATATTTAAGATTTTATTTATTTATTCATGAGAGACACAGAGCGAGGCAGAGATACAGGTAGAGGGAGAAGCAGGCTCCATGCAAGGAGCCCGATGTGGGACTCAATCCCAGGACCCCGGGATCATGACCTAAGCCAAAGGCAGATGCTCAACCACTGAGCCACCGGGGGTCCCTAATAAACAAAATCTTTAAAATGTTTTTTTCATCAATAAGAAGGTAAACTACTTGACATGATTTTGTATGTGTGGAGCCCTGGATCTCAGGAACATTGCCAGAGAAAGGCAAAATCATATTTTTACTCAGCTTAGTCATTTGTTAGGAGTTAGAAGTTTTACTGAAGTTTTACTGAAAACTTTTACTCAATCTCCAAAAGAGATTGAGCTGAGTGTAGTGTGGACAAAACTACCATATTCAGTAGGTCTGAGATTTTATAGAAAAGTGGTTTCTTTATGGCACTTGTATTAACACAGAAGGAAAAAGCTAGAGCATTAAAGTCAATACAACTGTCTTTTGCAGTCTTAAGTCCATGGAAGAATGACTATAATTGCTTGTGTACACACTGTTTGGCTGTTTTTCCTATGGTCTTTGAAATCTTAGACTAGGGGGTAAAATAAGTGCTTCATTAAGGAGGATCTTGCAGAATTGCTTTGGTTTTGAATAGAAGTTGGTCATTTTGGAGTTGCTTCGAACAATGGCACACAAGGATGGGGTGGGATCAGTCTGGCAAGGGTGGCATATAAAAAAGAGGTTCAGTGTAGAGAATTTAAACAATTATAAAATGAACTAAAGATTGGTCTGCTTTTTATTATTACCATGTGTCAGTAACTGTAAACCAGGCCAGCACTAAAATAACATTTTTACCAGGGGAAACTGCTCACACCATCTATTGCCTTTAACACCATCTACCCCAAAATCCAGTTGGATGACCTACTAGGCTTCTCAAGTATTTATTAAGGACAGTTTTCAAGGGCTTTCAGGGTAACAGGGGATGTGCCATACCAGATAATAAAATCACAGTTTTTACAAGTGCATTGCCCAGGAAAATGAACCAGAGGCTATTATTTGTGACCTGAAAAATGGGTTCGGTGATTCCAGGAAAGCTTCATGCAAGAGCTTGTGGAGATCTTAAAAGGATGTGAGCAATATGATGTAACTAGGAAGGAAAATATTCCATGCACTGTAAAAAGAGGACAACAGACCCCAAAGCCAGAGAGGTGAACCAAGAGTGGGAGATGACCTCAGGTAGAGTCTAGTAAACAACAGGTCAGTCATACTGGTGTAACAGGCACAAGATTCAGACAACAAATATATTTCCAACTGTGTTGTAAGTTACCAGATCCCTGTGAGTATTAATACCACATGGTCAAAGCAATGGTTGTAGAAACAATACCAATCATTGATGAATAATGCCATGAGTTTCGGTAGGGAAGAAATTGGCTAAACCCCATCATAATTCATATGCAGCACACAATCACTGTTAAAGGTACAGATTTTGTAGGCCATGACTGCAGGGCCTCATTACACTGGACGGTGTTGGGTTCTCCACCCAGCAGTTTTGTGAGACAATTTTGACTGTGTTGACCTGCAAACAGCAGGTCTGAGCCTACAAATGATTTTGGGAGTGGTTGTAGGGCTTCAAATACTAGATAACCAGTCTCAAACTGCTTGACCTTTACCTTGTCTAGTTGAGCATGCCACAAGCCCTTGGTTTTTACCAGGTCTCTTTATATCACTGTAACTCAATCAAATGAGATGTCATTTAAGACCCTTCTCCTGCTTGCCAATTCAGGTCAAAGCATCTACAAAGAGACCTGTGTAGATATTTGAGAGGGAAGCACAACAGCTTGGTTCAGACACCCTAAGAAAGTTATGGAGATGATATGGGATTGAGGAAAAATAAGCATGTAGTATCACTTAAAACAATGAGAACTGCTTCAAAATCTAATGAAACCTCCTTTGCAATGGCATTAACCATAGTCCTCCAACCTCAGTAAAAATAGAGAAGTATTTCTACTTCTAATCTGCAAACATTGCTCATTAGTCCTTAGGAAGCTTTGATTTCATGCCTGCTGCTAACATCAGTAGGCCCCCATCTCACTGTGTTGGCCTATCTAAAAGTTGGAAGTCAATGATGAATGTGAGCTTACTTCTAATGTGTTTTTCTCCTGCTGCAAATACATGTTGCATTTCTTGAGGGTAAATGTAGGAAGGAAGGAATGGTCATGCAATCTATTATCTTCCTCCATTCGAGGCACAGCATGAGAACTTCTTTGGCAGGAAGTGAAGAGAAACTTGCCCGAGAAAAGCTCTGCACAAATTCCCATCCCTGCTTTGCCAACCAAACAGACCAATGTTTGTCGAAACCTTTTCTCTTGAGTTTTTTCTAAAGTGTAGCTTCCAAAAGCAGAGGGAGAGAGGAGAAACCACCCAGGAAGGGCACTTAGGGAAGTGATGTGGGACAGCATTTGTTACGAAGGGGAAGCCAGGGTGGTAAATGGGCCCTACATTTGAGCCAGAATTGCAGTTCCATCAAGATCTCTAACTGGTGAGTCCAAGGATCCAAGAATCTAAGGTTAAAGCCTTTATCCTAAGAAAAGACAAAAGCTTCACCACTCAAACTCACTAGGCAGCCAAACTTGTAAGTGGAATTTTAAACACACGTTTGGCAAGTTTCCAAAACTCTTAATTTTTAAAAAATCCATTAAATAAAATCCTTTCAGAAGATCAGCATTTCTTTGAGCATTGCTGAAATTTTTTAATGTTCCTCTTGGAGGCATAAACAATCAATGCAACCATTAATTTGAGGGCCTTTCTCTCTGGCATTGGTGCAAATTGAAAACGAATAGTTCGAAAGACATTTTGACTAATCAGGTCAGGGGGAAAAATGAATAGTGTTCTTCACAGCCCTGCCAGAGGCTTTGTTTTGCTGTGAGTTTTAATTTAAGGAAAACAAAAATGAAGGGAGAATAAAAGAACAGAGAATGTCAGTACTGCTTTCTCCAGTGATAGTTTGGTAAACCTTGCCAATAATTAGATATTTTTATTGGATTTAAATATACTGGACCCATTTTCCTTTTGCTTTCCTTTGCATTACTATATATTATCTTACTTTTACATTGTTTGGGGTGGAAATCTGTTTCAATCTCCAGCACTTGGGGCTTTATTATATTAGTGATTTTCTCAATTTCTGAAGCTGTACCATTGCATTGTAGACCTTGCAATATTTTAAGTTGCTGGTTATCATTCAAATGTTTTATCTCTCAGTGAATCAAGTTCTGCTTAAGGAATCCCCTTGTACAGGGAAAACTTTGAGAAAGCTGCTACATTTTTCTCTCAAACTAAGACCTAACTTCCATCTCAACTGTGCTTTCTCTTTCTGGGTGGTGGCCAACAGAAAGAGAAAAGAGATCCCTCATAACATTTTATAAGAGCTTGCCTATATGAGGCTGCATAAGCTCCAGTTTGGAGGCATAGAAAGCATTTTCTCAATTATGCAAATTAATGTGTTAGTGATATGAAACTTTACCTTCTTGAACATCAAATCACATTATCATCTAGTTTTTTGTGTTAAGCAGATGTCTGCTGGAGTCATAGCTAGCGTTTTGGATTTTTGTATTTTCTCAACAAGAAGCTATGGGTGGAAAGAAGGTACAGGAACTTGTATAATTTATAGACCAACAGCACATTGAAAGCTCACACTAACTATTAAGAAACATGGGAATGGATGTTGGTTTTGAAGACTTAGAGCCATGAGGCCCTCACATTATGACTTATAAAATCACTCTTTGTTTCCGAGTTTGAAATAATCTTCACAGCCTAGGATTTGTGGATGTGTGTAAGAGTTGTTTAGCTGTGGTTCTACTTTGCTGCTCACAATCATCAGGAGAGCTTATTGTCAGTTTGCCTTCAACATTTCATGGTTGCCAGCTCTGAGCTCTTGGATATAGCATGAGGGTAAGTCTTAAGTCCTCTTGGCTTCTTTGACCATCACAGGTTGAGAAACTCATGATGAATCCCAATTCTCTAGTGTACCTTCCTGTAGATGATGGGCAAGTCCTTGCAAGACATATGTACCACTCATTTGACAATTCTACTGCCTGAGGGTGGTAGCTTTGTAATTTAAACTCATTAGTGGTGAGGAAGAGATTAGCTCAAATGACTCTCAGTAATGGAAGTAGCCAACAGGATTATCTGGGATCAAGGAGGGAGGGTGTCTGTCAGCCCTACTGTCACTCAAAAAGAAGTCTAGCTCTGAAATATGCAGCCAACCTCCCAGACAGAGGCTCTACCTCATTCTCTATTTGTTCACCTAGTATTTGTGTGTTTCTAGAAACTAGATTTTATTGGCTTGGCCACCATTCAACACTAGGCACTCTTGTTGGGCAGACTTCATACTAGATGATTTTAGGGGCAACTAACTTCTCTAAAGTGTCTAGTGTGACCATATCATGTACTCCTACTTTTGGTTGGTGACTGTCCAACTTTCCATTGCCTTGGAATGCTCTTTCCCTAGCTTTCACCCTTCAAATCTAACCTAACGTTACATTCTCAGAGAGGGTTCCCAGGACACTTTAGAGAGGGAAAGAGGTTATTATTTATAATTAGGCAGGCACAGTAAGTAGCCCAGGACTGCCCTGGGAAAACTGAGATATCTTGTCCCCCCACTTATGACCTACTTATGAACTACCAGGCAGCCTACATCACTCCTTGTGATTGACCAATCACCTGTGGTCAATAGCAGGCTGGTTTCACTGAAAACTTACTAGTCACAAAAACTGAAATAGGAAGGAGCCTATTTGGAAAATTCACAAGGAAGAAGGAAGCCTTGATAACTAAGATCTCCTGTATCCAACCAGTCTTGCTGATTCTATCTCTCAAAGATCTCTCTTACCCATCCTGATTCTCTACCCCCGTTACTCTTACCTTGGTCACAACCACCATCATCCTTCCCTCCAGACTATTGTGGTAGCCTCCTAATGTTCTCTCCAGTCCTGTCTTGCTCTCCTCTAATCAATCCTACAGTTGTCATAGCAATTGTCCCTCAGCTAAAATGTACTGTTCCGGACCCTTGGGATCCAGAAGCGAATGGGCAGGGCAAGGTCAGACTTCCAAGGTATGTACTTTGCAGCAGCCTAGACGGATGACAAACTAGTAATAAATTCAGATTTGATAAGAACCATGGAAGTGAGCAAGAGTGAGGTAACAGGGAGTAGGGGTAGCAGGGAGGAGGCTACTTAAGTGATCTGGGAACCCTCTCTGAGAAAGTAATGTTAGGTTAGATTTGAAGGGTGAAAGCCAGGGAAAGAGCATTCCAAGGCAATGGGAAGTTGGACAGTCACCACCCAAAAGTAGGAGGCATTCAGGTGTTTTCAAAAAGCAGAGCAGGAGGCCTGCGAGCCTGGCACAGCCACCAAGGGGCAGAGTAGTTTGCAGTCAACTCCGAGGGTAAGTGAGTACCAGTCGTTGAATGTCTCGTTACCCGAGGTGCGGGGCTTTCCTTGCTCCTGGAATAAAACCCCAAAGTCATTTAGAACTGTTCAGCAGAGGAACTGATGGAACCAGTTATCTTTTTATTCACCTTGATGCTTGTTTCTATATGAAGAACAGATGGTGGGTAAAAGGAATACCAGTTAGAGAAGCCGAGAGTCCTCCTTCTGGTGGAAGAAGATGAAGGCTATGGGAAAGAAGTGAGCTTTTTGATATGTTATCCCATCAGTGGCATTTATAGCTACTTAAATAAAAAGATTTGCAGTTAAATTTTAATCTTTCAGATGCATCACATTCTCCTTTTATTTTTTTTTTCTTGAATGCATAATTATTGCCATATTTTTATTTCCTTTAGTGTTTATTAAACCTTTGTACTTTGGGGAAAAAAAAGTATCTTTGATTTGTGGTTTTTGTTCATGGAGTTTTGTATACATTTTTATACTCTCCAACCAGGAAGTATTTAATGTTAGAGAATAAATATTGAAATTTCTAAAAATGCCTATAAATGACTAGAAAGTGGCTAGAAAATCTATAAGTCTAAAATTCAGTTCCTGACACTGGCTTTAATTAGGAAAATCATGAGTTTCCAACTATCTTGATATGTTTCTGTGTGCCAGGAAGACACAGGCAATTCTGATGTGTCTGGACCCACTTTCCTCATGCTGGCTGTCAGAAGTCTGCAGGAGGAAATACCTTCTTGATTAAATTCTCCAAGGCTGACATTTTTTGTTGTTCACCCTGCTGAATGCTTTCACATGTGTGTTTTGCCGAGTCAGAATTCTTCACTGATGTACACGATAGTTATTTTCTCGGATGCGTGAAGTTCTTTTGGCCACTAGGGTAGGGAAGTTATTTGAATTATGTGAATAACAAGCAGTTTTAGCTAGGAAGAGAGACCTGTTACCTCTTGGTCATTTAAAATGAATTATAGGTCAAATAATTACGACATGAGGAAAAGATTGCCATCATTTTACAAATTTCTGATTTTTACGAGGGTCCTGGCCCCGCCATATTTCTTCCTAAGGAACATTTCTAAAATAGAGTTGTAAAGAGTTCAAGTCTCTCACCCTATCATTTTGGCAGGGGGAGACTTCTGCCCTTTTGTGGGTGCATTGAATTGATCTTATCTGCAGATCATCTCCTTGGATTGTGTTTTCACTAGACATGCCCTTGGGGAAAAATATTGTCAAAAAAAAGTCATGTTCTAGACCCACCCAGAATGATATAATATTAAGTACTTTCCCTACTCAACAGTGATACTGTTTTGAGAACTCACAGCTGGTTTGAGTTTAGTTAAGTCTAGTGTTTTCTTTTTCTTTTTGGTTTGTAATTTCCCAGGGGCCTGCTACCTTTGTGCTTAAATTCAAGTGTAGGATTCTCCAGCAGAGAACACTAGCGGATAGATTTGAAGAAATAAGGAGCTCTGAATGAGAAACTGAGTTATATAGGCAAAGATTAACAGGTGACCAGGTTTTTAGTAGCTATGGAAATCTCTGTTTTGTTAAAGATATTACAAAATAAGTTCTTACAGATCTATTTGGTTAATAAAAAACAAGAAAAAATGTCTTCCATGGTATAGGCTCTCTATTTTGCCTTTAGCCCCATATCACATCCTTCTCTCCAACACTGACTTGCACGTTGTGAGCCCTGTGTCAGGTGTCTGTATCTGTGCTGCAAATAGGGTGACCCAATGGAACTGAGGCCTTTTTGGGATGTGAGACCAGAAGTGAAAGTGGGCAAGCCCTGGCAACTGGGGACAAATAGGTCACCCTAGGAAACACCCACCTGCTTGGTAGCCAATTACAAAACCGTAATTGCTCACAATTCTGTGGCTATATTGAGTGAGAGTTCTGCTGGTCTTACTGGGGTTCTCTGTAGAGACGCTTGGCTGATGCTGGATAGATGGAGATGCTGGGGCCTTAGGGTTCCAGGAGGACCTGAGTGGAAGCTGCAAGGCCTCTTGAAACTGTGCTCAAAAGTCCCATCTTGCTGCTTCTAATGCATTTAGTGATGAAGACCCAGAGCCAAACCAATTCAAGGACTGGAGAAATGGACTTCATCTTATGATGGGAAAAGTTGCAGAGAATGTGGCCTTTTTACATCTATGACGATTCTGAGCAGCCCGGGTGGCTCAGTGGTTTATCGCCCTTCAGCCCAGGCCTGATCCTGGGGACCTGGGATCGAGTCCCACATCAGGCTCCCTGCATGGAGCCTGTTTCTCCCTCTGCCTGTGTCTCTGCCTCTCACTCTCTCTCTCCTCTCCCTCTCTCTGTGCCTCTCATGAATAAAAAACAAAATCTTTAAAAATAAATAAATCTATCTATGAGGATTCTGAGATTGAGTAAATTCATATAACATTACCACGATCACATAGCTACCAAGTGGCAAATCTGGGATTTGAACCCAGGTTTAGATGCCTAAAAAACCTAGAAGTTTTTCATGGATTTGGGTTACCATGCCCAACGGGGGTAGAACTATCTCATCTAATAATTCAGGGAGCAAATGGACATTTTCTAGGGTGGAGTAGAGGAGATAGGGGTGCAGAAGGAAGAAGATGACAGAGAAGACTGATCTGTGAGGTCTAGATAATCAACATCACAGAAATTGGTCTGCTTTTGTTTTGAAAATATAATTCATACTTGTCTGATTCTATAAATACATTTGGCCTCCTGCTTTCCTCCCACTCCACTCAATGCAAGCTTATCCCCCAGAGGAAATTCTTTAGTGGGCCTCAGATTTATTATTTTCTTACACACTGGCCTCATTTTTTCCAATATAAGCATTTGGATCATCTTCAACAGTTGAGGATCTGAAAGACAGTTTCTATAAGTCAGTTGTTTTCAAAGTGTGGGAGTCCCTGAGACCCTATCATAGAGTCTATGGAGTCAAAGCAATTTTTATAACACTAAGATATTATTTGCTTTTTTTCTGCCCTTGTTCTCTCTTGAGTGTAAGGTGGATTTTTCCAGAAGCTACATGATATGTGATATTGCAATAGATCATAGACAAATCAGATAAAAGAATTCTACTCTCTTCTTAGAATTCCACTCTCTTTTAGTAACACAGACTTTAAAGAGACTTGAAAAAAATGCAAAACAAACATTTCTCTGTTGTTTTCAGAAAAGTTATTTTTTAAGTTTTTTGTCAGGGATTTGTTATTTTTAAATAATACAAACATTTTTAAGGTTTCTTGTTTAATTTCTCATAGGTAAAATACATATTAAACACATTTGGGGTCTTCAATAATTTAAGATAGCATCTTCAAAGCAAAAAGTTTGACAGCAAGATGATTTTCACCAGTCTTACCAGCTGCTACCTGCTCAGCTCCTGCCATGCCCAGGCCATTTCTTAGACATTCTGCTTGAATCCTCCCAACAACCCTGTCAGGAATGTACCCCATGGATCCCCAGCCCCAGAGGCACAGACTGGTGCTCAAAATCATTAGTCATACAGCTTGTATTCTGTGGAGCTACATTTGGAAGCTAGTTCTATCTGACTCCTGAGTCAATCTTGGAGGAATAAATAACCTCCTCGCATGCAATACGCTTTTCACTCTTCTGGTCAGAGGGAAAAAGGGAAGCAGAGCTCCAAGATGACTTGGATGAATTATTGAAATGGCTCAGGCAGTCAGAAACCATGACTTCCTAAAGCTGTCTGACCTGTGAAGAGTCCACTAGTCATAGTGAAGTTGTCTTTTCAAATTGCCACTCTGTGAGAAAGGAATTCTTTCAAATTCAGGGGATGCTCTGATCCTGGTAGGTTTTTGCCTCCTTTGTAAGTGGTGTTTCAAGTCACCCATGATGCCAACTCTACTGAGCCCACCACAAGGACAGAAAATGTGCTTGTATAATGATCACATTCTAAGCTACTTTACAAATGTTTACTGCCTGAAACCTATCTTCCAGTCACTTTGAAGTTGAGCTTGTGCTTTCTGATTGTGTCTCTTTCGTGACAATAAAGCAGTTGCTAGGACTTCATCGGGTAATGATGTGCCAGGTCCTGAGAGAGAGTCCATGTCATGCTCTCTCAAAATCCTCAAAAGAGTGGCCTGATGCAGCAGTATTTCCCTCCTTCCTGCCTTACAGGTAAGGAGGACGTGGCTTGCAGAGGTGCAGCTGCTGGCCTGAGGTCACCCAGCTCATAGGTAGGTGGTGAGTCGGGGGACCCAACCTCTGTTTGCAGGGTTTCCAGCCTCAAATTCTTGACCAGTATGCTTGCAGCATCTGAAAGGGAATGTCCATCTGTCTGTGGAAAAGGAATTCTTCAAAATAGACTTGAAGTAGCTCAGATAAATTAGGAAAAGGATACAATTTTACCTCCAGAGTTTTTTTTTTTTTAACCAAGTGATGCAGCCTGTCTACATAATGAGAAAATATTTTTTTTAAATACTGTCTTAACCCTTCACTTAACCCGGCAGCCAACAGTAGGACAGAGGGGAGCAAGGGTCCTCATCTCTATCTGGTACCAGCCAGGGGGATTTTAAGATAGCCAACAACGCCAACCAAATTTTGGGTTTAATTGATTCAGGCATGCCTGGCTTCTGCCCAGAGGGGCTGTCCTTCCTTCAGCTTTAAAATGTCATGGTCACACCAACTGTGTTAGAGGTGATGCGAGAGCAGGGGCTCACGTGTGTCAACAACAGATGTGCACGTCCCCGGGAACACTGGAAAAAGAGACTGATGGGATTTCCCGTAGGGCTGCACTCCAGGTGCACTTGGGAGGGGTGAGGACAAAAGCTTCTCACAATTTATATGTATAGATATGTATTTATTTATCTGCCTCTCACAATGTATATTGACCACTGAGCTTAGGCAGGTGCTTTCAGCAAGAGTTGCAGTTGCACATTCGGCTTTAGCAGCCTTGACATCGACTTTCTGATTCCTTGTGAAGATTCAGGTTTGCTGCTACTGTCATTAAAAGCCTAAGATTTTGGCAGAGGAAAAGAATCTAGCTTCGGGCTCTTGCACCATTTGATTCGCGTTGGTAAATTGTGTTTGAGTACTAATGCGGAGGAATCCTTATACTGTTAAGACATTTCTGACCAGAGCAGTTTGTTGTTGCTTAGGAACGTAATATTAGAGACCCGAAACAGACAACTTTTGTCATTCTAAATCCATGTACTTTATCATCTCCACCCTGAATTTGCTCCAGAAACAAAAACAAGTGAATGTATACAAATCTGGGTAATGTCAGATGACAAGAAGCCAAAGAGGGGCACGTGTGACCATCTCCACTCTGCTGCCTCCGGCCTTCCTCTCCTCTCCCTGCCCGGCTAGGCAATGTGTCAGCTGGGGAGTCCAAGTCCAGTACTGCTCTCTGGCCACTGGTTTTGAAACAACAGCGCATGTGAGGATCTCTTTGGCTCTCTGTTATCTGAGCAACCTGGTTGAATCAAATCATTCTTTACAACTTCTGTAATATTCTAAAACTGCAATCAGAAGCAGAATATCTGCATGCTTCTGCACTCTTGCATGGGATGATAAGGTCAGGGCTGAGTTCATGTCCCTGCCGCCCTAAGGTCCCTTCCCTAGGGCCTTGCGAGTGGTACTTGAGTAAATACTATAAATAACTAACAGCTATGGGGTCCCTACTATGTGTAAGATACACACCATGGGCTTTAGCCAACTCCCTAAGGAGTAAATGCTATCACTATCCTCATTCCTATTTTACAGAATAGCTTCTGACTGGATGATCATCTTCATGACTCATATTTTCTGCCCCCTTTCTTCTGCTTCCTCTCTCTGTGTCACTCTGTTTCCTCCATGTGACTCAACTGTCTTCCTTTTTCCTCCGAATTCACTGCTGACTTGGAAGAGCACAAGGAAATCATAGTTTTGTTTGTCTCTGAAGTCTTGACAGTTTGGTCAGTTGACATGGGATGGTGATTTTGTGCCTAGCAGTTCATCCAGGTTTTTAAATATGTCCTTCCTTTGTCCCAGCACCAAGGCAAATTCCATTACCCCTGAGGACGTCTCAGTCTTGCTCCCTTCTGTTAGTTTTGCTCCTGTGTGCCTGAAGTCAAGATGAAATAGCTTCCTTCGTTCACCTTCCTATAACCTTTCCTTGGGACAGAGTGAGCCTGGGGAAAACCAGACTTTTCTTTGCTTCTTTTCTCTCTCTCTCTCTCTCTCTCTCTCTCTCTCTCTCTCTCTCTCTCTCTCTCTCTCTCTCTTTCTCTCTCGTTTTGTTTCTGTTTTGGAGTCATGGGTAACATTTTTCAAATTCTGTTTGATAATTTCCAATCTACTTAAGTTCTTAAGTGCTGGCCAGGCAAACATTTCTTGGGCCTGCACGACAGCTTTGAGGAGGAGCTGGGAGTGTGGGGGCAGGGAGGCCAGGGTGGTGGAAGAGCAGAGGCCTAGGTTACTGGAAAGCAGGTAGTGGGTGGACACAAAACACTGTGCCCTGCATAATATTGAAGGGAATTCCTGGGTCTGTGCTACTTACTCTCCAGAAACAAAAAGGAAACTTCCATCTGTGTCCACGTGGCCTGTCTGATTGCCCCATGGTGCACACATGTGCAGGTACCATGTCATTCGAGGGGATCACTAACCCTAGAAACCTCATTTAGGAAGAGGATAGAAAAATCCCAACCAACAATGACAGCCCGGTGACTTGGCCAGTGATGTAATCTACCAAACGTCTGTTGTCAGACCTGTGGAGAAGAAATACTGGGAGCTCTACCTTATAGATTTGTTCTGGGGATTAACTTAGGGTGTTCCCTGGTCCACAGTATACAACAAAAGATAGGAACTCTTTCTCCCCCTGGCCTGCCCTTCCATTTGACATTCTCTGTGTTAGAGAATCCTTTCCATGGGTTTAGGCACTGCCCCTCATTTTAATGCTCTTCCTGAGAGTATTTGTAAAATAATCCTTTGACATATGATTGTGCATGAATTTACCAGCATCAAGAGAGGAATAACTTAAAAGCTTCCTAGAAGCAGAAAATAGTGACTAACATTTAGTTAGCACTCACTGTGTTCCAGGTCAGGAGCTCCATACACTATGCCAGTGTCTCATTAAATTTTCTCAACAACACTCTGAGTCCCTCTTTCAAAAGCTGGACAATTTACCCAAAGTCATTGTACTCGAAGTGGTAGAATTGAAATGTCCATCCAGGACTGTCGGACCCCAGAGCCAGGGCCCTTCTTACTATGCTCGATGCCCCCAACATGCTTTAACGGGATAGCAGAGGTGCAGAGAATGCCAAGACAGCCTGGGTCTCTTTAGAGTGCCAGGGCACAAGGCACAGGGTCACTTGGCAGGGGAAAAATGGAGGGTTTTCGCCGAAAGGATGGCAGTAAGAAGTAGAAAAGAGATGGTTGGGAAAACACTCATAAATTGCACTTCTTCAGACATATTTTCCTTGGTTTCCAAGTTGTATCTGCTCTCCTTGCCCCACTTCTTTCTGTGTCTCTGGCCTGGTCTTAGCATATGCTGTCTTACCTGCCACCAATACGATCTTGCCTTTCTGAAGGAGAGAGGGGAGGAACATGAAACCATATCCTCCACTGCCTACTGTTTAATGGTAGCTCTACAGGCATTGCCCACCGTACCATTTGGGGTTGTACCCTGTGAGTGCAGAGTAGGCTCCTGTTGACATCCCATGCCACAGAGTTAGAAGGGCCTCAAGTTCCACTGGGTCATCTGCAAGGCTGTAGTCTAAGTGGTGACCAGGGCTGAGGTCTTATCAGAGGTTAAACTGGGGAAGGATCCACTTCTAAGCGCACATGATTAATGTCAGAATTCAGTTCCTTAGAGGCTGTCAGAATGCAGGCCTCAGTTTGCAGAAGAACCCACTGGCATCTTCCCTCTGTTCACTGCCACATGGCCCTTTTCATAGGCAGCTCACAACATAGAGCAACTTGCTCCTTCAAAGCCAGCAAAGGAGAGAGCTCCCTGTAAGATAGACCTCATCATGGGTATTTTAATGACTTCTATTCCTGTAACCTACATTCTGCCATATTTTATTGGTTAGAAGCAAGTCACAGGTTCTGTCCACACTTGCTGGAGAGGAAATATACCAGGGCATGAACGGTACCAGGTAAAACAGGCATGGGAGCCCTTCTAGAGTTTGTGTGCCACAGTAGCTACCAGGGCCCAAATGTATGAGGTTAACAGGGCCAACACAAACTTATTTGCTTTATGAATAGTATTAGTGGCTAACCAGAGCTGGCATAAGCTCAGTTTTATGCAAACATCTACAATCCTAAGAAAGTCCGGCTTCATAAAAAGCTCATGTCAACTTAGAAAATCTCAAGTTGTCTCTGTAACAAAGGGTTATTGTTTTATTTTTAAGATTTTTATTTATTCATTCATGAGACAGACAGAGAGAGAGGCAGAAACATAGTCAGAGAGAGAAGCAGGCTCCTCAGCAGACCCTGTTGTGGGACTCAATCCCAGGACCCTGGGATCATAACCTGAGCCAAAGACAGATGCTCAACCGCTGAACCACCCAAGTGTCCCCCTCTCTTTTTTTAATCAGAAAGATAGATACTTCCCCAGTGCCATTATTTCTAGTATTTAGGTTCCCAAAG
Organism: Canis lupus dingo; assembly: GCF_003254725.2. Classification (NCBI taxonomy): domain Eukaryota; kingdom Metazoa; phylum Chordata; class Mammalia; order Carnivora; family Canidae; genus Canis; species Canis lupus. The sequence continues at coordinate 37,141,997 of NC_064244.1, read as the reverse complement.
GATGAAAATTAAGTCACTTTTAATTAAGTTTCTTTTCTCTATATAAAATTGTTCCATGGCATTTTCCTTGACACTTCAGTCGTTGGCTATTTAGCATAACTTTAATTACAGCATTAACAAAATATACTAGTTAGGTCAAATCATTGCAACTAAAAAAAAAAAAAAAAAAACCAACAACAAATCCCCCCCAAATCAATTTCCTTCTTTGGCTTTCCCTTTAATTAAAATGAGGAGAGCCACTGTGTAGTATACTTATTTTTCATAATGTTGTTTGCAGGAGCATTTTGTTTTTCCTTTGTTGGGCTTCATGTGGTACATCTTACAGATGTTGAGAATATTTCAGGATGTCTTGAAGGGACAATGAGAGGTTGTGGTTTAACAACAAAGCCTCTCACAGCACTGAGGTCTGTTGGTAACAGTTGGATTGTTGAAGTGTAAGATCCTCAGTTAGTCTTCAAAAGGACTGTGCTCTTGGCAGAGTAGAGTTGCGTATGTTTGTGTGCATTTCAGAGTCCTTTATGGTTAGTTTCCCCAGAGGCTTGTTGTACTTATTGCATCATTTGTTTTTATTTGTGAGAGTATTTTAGAAGCTTCAGAACGGTTGTAGAGTCATTAGCATTTCTAGCTGTAAATGGTTAAGACTCCCTGTAGAAATTGTGTTGAAGGCTAACAAAAGTAAATAAAAGTCCCTCTTCTGTACCTTTCCTCTTTATCTGCATTTCCGGCCACTATGAGCTGGGGAACGCAGCGCTGTGGAATTATACACAGGACCATGCTATTTCTGATTTATGACCTCAGTCTCCAAGGAAGGCTGCGTGGACTTTTGGATGTAGGTGAATCACTTGCACAAAAAATTAAAGCTGGCATATTTATTTTGAAGGGCAGAGTGAAGTTAATGACCCTACAAAATTCCTGACACATAAATTTATTTTCCCCATCCTTCAAATGAGGTAACAAAGCCAGTCTATATCCAGTCCTGGGGAGGTTGATGCTTCTGACCTAAAAGTCTCTAAAATGGGTAACCTGCCAAAGCCCGGGAAAAGCCATCCATCTTAGGGAAATGGAATTAGCTTTAACTATATTATTAAATACTATAAATTACCTTCCTGGGTCCAGCCAGTTAAGCATTCAGATTCCTTTTCAACATGCTTACGTTTTCATTTCCAGTACAAAGTAAAACATGAAATAGAGAAGTCTTACTATTCAAAATACATATTTTTCATGATAGACGTCGATGGTATTTCCTCTAGTACTCAATGTGTAGTTTTGAGTGTGCAGATGTAAAGCTGTTATTGTTTCTATGCATGTTTTGTATTGTATTGCCATTTCTTATCCATTAAACATTTATTTGGTATAATGTGTTGGAGCAGGTACTGTGAAGAAGAGAGGGAACCCTTTTCCTCAAAGAGCTTCCATCCTGAGTAAACTCACAACCTTGACCTCCTTAAATCTTCAGTGGGTCTCATTGCCTTTCAAGTGAGAGTCCGCTCATAGTTAGAGCTCATGAGATCTAGATAATCTGGCCTCCACCTGCCTCTCGTGACATGCTTAAACCAGTCAACCAGATAGGTGCTATTACCATTTGTCGGGTATAGAAACTGTGGCTCAAAGACAATGACTAAGTTGGCAAACTCTTCCCAGGAAGCAGAGGGAGGGGATTCAAGAGCAGAGCTGTTATTCCCTAAGTCTTTCATCTTCTTTCACTCCCCCAATCTGTGATTATCTGATAATACAACCAATCAGTTCAGTGAGAGGAGGAGCAACTGGCCAAAAATATATACTTTATGAAACCAGGAGAACATAGCAGACTCAGCTGGAAAATATTAGAAACAAAAATGAAAAGAGCTAGGTCCTGCTTCTGTCTGGCAATAATTAGCTGTGTGATCTTGGATAAGTCATTCACCTCATTACCTTCATCTGTAAAGGGATGAAAGTCAACTAATAATATATAGGCAATATTTCCAAATCTGGTCCGAATAGTCAGGGAGTGCTGCAAGTTACAGTTCCACACTTGGAGATTTGCCATGTACATTGGCATGTTCAAGGTGCTATGAGGTCCTACAGGAAAAAAACTTGTTAACATAGCACTTTTTAAACCCATTTGACCCTGGAAGACAGAGCTCATGTTCTCTAGAAAATAGTATGGAAAATGATTTTCCAAATTCTCTTCAGGCTCTAAAATTTTATGGCTGACATTTTTGCTTGTGAAATGTTCCATACCTACAACCCATGTGTTCTCTTTTCATTGTGACTTGCCACACCACCACCACCTCCAAAACCAAGACTAAACACAGCAGGCAACAAATAAATGCTATTGACTGATTTATTCAGCTCTTAAGGTTAATGTATTCCTAACAGTGCTTATTTTATGTTTGGCAAAATTGAGTTGAACACAGAACAGTTCTGGTGTGGGAAGCACTGTGCTCTGGGAACTGGGTGAAAACCACCAACTCTCCCTAGAGCCAGCCAGAGAGATGCCAGATGACATTTCAGTACCATTTGGCTATGAGAGTTTCATTCGAATGCAAAAACAAAAGACAAATTCTGTCTCTGCTGAGCAGACTACTGATCTAAGGGTCTTGCCTGAGTTGGCTCTGTGGAAAATGAAAGCATTTGGTGTTGGCTGTCATTCAGCAGCCACCCCAATGTGACAGCCATCTTTTTCACCTCCCTCCAGTGGTTTATAAGATAAGTTGGCTCAGTCATATTCTCCCAGAAAGAAAACTCTCTTTTTCATCCCTAGAATGCCACTTGGTTCCTGCTTCAGCAGTAAATTACCAAATGCCACCCTAATGGTTTGAAAGAGCTTATTCACAGTGAAAGTGCCAAAGGAATTACCTTGACAATGTGACATCTTTTATTTGTGTTTGCCCAAGAAAACAAATTAATATTTAATATAATAAACACATAGTAATGGGTTTTTAAAAGCGACAATTGTTTTAAATAAAAGAGCTTAACTAGCACTGTTTTTCTTCTATACAAAGCATGTGTGTCCAAGTAATTTAAGATGGTAGTAAAACTTTCTACAGTGTACCAAAAATCATAAAGATGCCTAACACCCTAAAAGCAGTGCGGGTGGGGGTGACTGGGTGACACTTGATGGGATGAGCACTGGGTGTTATGCTATATATTGGCAAATTGAACTCCAATAAAAAAAATAAATAAATAAAATAATTTGACAAAAAAAAAGCAGTGTAACTACCTGCATCTATCAAAAAATATTTTATCTTTATGTTTTTTAAAAAATAAAGATCCTGTATAGATGGTATATTGAGAAAACAGTCTTGGTAGTGTAGGTTTATAACTAAGAACACAAAAATATTTTTGTTTGAAATTTTCTAAGTGCAAATAAATTATCAAAGCTTCTCCTTCTGAGCATATCCTATAGTGTTCCATGGAAAGCAGTTTACACAGTTGAAAACTTCAGTATAGAATATTAAAAATACATAATTGACTAAGGTAGAACCAGAGTGTAGATTATAACTTTGCCTCTAATGAGCTATAAGGTTATTTTTTAAACAATCTTGACTCTCAGTTTCCTTATACACAAATGGAAGTATACCAATGGTTGTTGGGTTTTTTTTTTATGATTTATTTATTTGAGAAAGAAAGAGAGTGCATATGGTGGGGAGGGGCAGAGGAAGAGAAAGAATCCCAAGCCGACTCTGTGCTAAGCACAGGGCTCAATGCCGGGCTCTATCTCACAACTGGAGCTAAAACTAAGAGTCAGACACTTAACTGACCGAGCACCCAGGCACCCCACCACAGGTTGTCTCAAAGATAAAATGCAATGAAAGAATCACCTAATCCCTGCCAATATAATCAACAGGTCTTATAATTAACAGGTCTCCATAGAGCAATTATTTATTAGTTTTCTTGATGGGAGACCTAAAGGCAGGGTTGCATTGGCCAACGAGCACTCTTTCCCTGTGATCCCCTTGGCCTCATTCCACTCTGCTTTGTTTGACTGGTAGTAGTTCTGAGCCTTATTCATGCAGCCATCCATTGGAAAGGTCTTGCCCAGGAACCTCTAGAAAATGTCCCTGTGTATCATTGGCCTAAGGTGTCATGGACCAACTTGGAGCACATGGCCCATGACATGTGGCATTGAACCACAGTCAAAACTGAAGTTTGAATAATTGAATTCATTAAATACCAGTTCAATCTAATGCCTATGTCAGGCATCATGTTAGGCTATGGTGTTGAAAAGATTGAAACCAGGGTTTCAGCAAACTTTTTTTTTTTCCAAGGATCATATAGTAACTTTTTAGATTTTGCAGGCAAAGAGGTAAAATCAAGAGTATTGTGTAAGGATTTATATACCCATATAAAATGTGGCCATTAAAATTTAAATCCATTCTTTGTGTATAAACCATGCTAAGACAGATGGTTTGGCCCAAGGGCCATAGTTTGCCAACCTACAATGTACAGCTCTGGTCCATACCTTGATGGAGCCTGAAACTCCTCTACAGTGTCACATGATGGAATTAACATTTTTTCAAATCCTCCTTCCCAATCCCCCTTGATGTTTGGATGAAGCTGAGCCTGTCAGTAAAATTGTTTGTCCAGTAGCACTTACATATTTTTTATATATTTTTTCTTGAAGTTCAATTTGCCAACATATAGTATAACACCCAGTGCTCCCATCAAGTGTCCCCCTCAGTGCCCGTCACCCAGTGACCCCATCCCCCTGCCCACCTCCCTTTCCACTACCCCTTCTTCATCTCCCAGAGTTAGGAATCTTTCATGGTTTGTCACCATCTCTAATTTTTCCCACTCAGTTCCCCTCCTTTCCCTTATAATCTCTTTCACTATTCACCAAAATCTCAGAATCACAGATCAGGAGAGGTACATCAAAGAGCAGCTTTTTTTTTTTTTTTTAAGATTTCTTTTTTTATTTATTTGAGAGAACATGAATGGGATGGGAGAGAGACAGGGAGAGGGAGAAGCAGACTCCCAGCTAAATAGGGAGCCCCATGCAAAGTTTGATCCCAGGATCATGGGATCATGATCATGATCAGGATCAGGATCAGGATCATGGCTGCTCCCAAGGCAGATGCTTAACTGACTGGGCCACCCAGATGCCCCAAAAGAGCAGCCTCTGATAATCTTTTGGTGATTTATTTAAGGCCATAGAGTGAAAGTATATGAGCACCCAGTCAGATTCTTAAGAATTCAGTATGGAGGGAGAAAACATTGACCAGGAAATTGTCCTTTCACATACTTACTTTAAAGTCCATGGAAAAAGAGTTACACAGTACTATCCACACATAGCCGAATCCTCACACCCATACACATACATGAGTTCCTGCATATACAAAGCAGATACCCACTTAGCCATAGGAGTTTCCCAAGAGCTTTCACAACATGGATCACATGTTGCTTCTCCCAGACTCTCAATCTCAGTTAGAAATCTGCTTCTACATGGGTGGAAGGACTGGAACATGGGAGACAGTACTACTGTACTAGCAATTCCCAAGGCCCATTTAAAAGATGTGCACACTGAGTCACAGAAGAAGCAGGAGGCTGTCACAGCACAGGGCTCAGCCATCTTATTCTCAGTAACCCAGTGATCTCCTCTACAGAGATAGAGATCAAGCCATGCATCATCTGTCTACCCTACTGTGTGTATCTTTACAGTTTTACTCCACTGCCTTCAATTCTTTGGTGCCTCTGGCCTTGTGCATGTTTAGAATGTCATTTGGAGATTGAAATCTGTGAAAGAATAATTCTGCTACCATTCGTAAAGTCAGAGGGAAGGTGATGGCTAGACAGGGTTGGTGCTGCAAAGTCAAATTCAGCAAGTTGGGTCCTCTTTGAAAGGAGTTCATCATTATCCATAAACCAACTTGTTTTTCTTTTAATATTTTGTGTCCTAAAAATAGTATTCAAATTACATGAACCACTCTTTTTAATTCTAAGATGACTAAGGCATATCCCAGAGATCTTCATGCTTAAAGGTAGAAAAAACTGGAACACAGAATCTTAAATCCAATATCTTCTTGTTTTTTTCTGATAGTCAACGTACTTCAGGATCCATGAGTCTATAGTAGTAATTATCACGGTGGACCAAATAGCATTTCATTTGTTTATTTGTTGTGTGCATTAGTCTGAATAAGCTCCTAATAAGGATTGCAGAAAGTGAAGAAAATAGATGATGGGTCCACCTTCAGGAGCTTTCAGAGCAAGTAGAGAAATTTTTAAAAATCCAAAATGACCTAGACCTAAACAACTAAAACTACTCGCGTCCTCCATTATCCGCATTCTATCTTCTAATGTCTATAGCTCTTAACAATTTGAGTTAAAAACGGGCTCTTTTGTGGGACACCTGGGTAGCTCAGTGGCTAAGTGTCTGCCTTCGACTCAGGTCGTGAGGGCCCTCCCAGGGTCCTGGGATCAAGTCCTGCATCTGGCTCCCCAAAGGGAGCCTGCTTCTCCCTCTGCCTATGTCTCTGCCTCTCTCCGTGTGTCTCTCCTCTTTTGTAATTTTTCTAAATCAGTCTTGAGTCAGTGAGTCTTGGCATTGCCTTAGAATGTGCAATCTCTCTAGATTTCTGTAACCCTTTTGTTGGCTAGTATTTGGCTAGATAAATGATAGTCATTTCCATTTGTCTTACAAATGTCCTACAAGGGAACATTGCAGAAAGTAAAGGGCTAGTATTTAAGGGCTTTGAGTAACTCTCCAACATTCTAAGATACTAGCTGTTACCTCAAGCTCAATTTTCTCATCTGTACAATGGAAATAATAGTCACACCTATCTCTGTTCTAAAAACCAACCATGCATATGAATGTATATAAATATATGACATGGTGGGCATAAGCCAGGCACAGAGTAACTGCTCAGTAAGAGGCTGTTGCTATTCGCATTTCCCTTCCCCTCACCCCCATCCCTAAGAGAAGACCCTTAAAAATTGAGTAATGGCCTGAAATCAGTATAATTTGGTATAAATAACACCATAAAACCTGATACTAATCCTAAAAACAAGCCTGAAGCCAGACAGTGTGTTTTTTTTTTCATTTTCAGAATAGTCCAGTGTGGCCTTGAGAATAAAAATTATTTACCCATTTTTCAGAGGAACTCAGCATATGGTCCTTGAAAGCAATTTGTTTTCTGAGTACAATGTCTTATTCACAGACTACTTTCCAGCGACAGACAGTGTCTAGCTTGAGCTGATGCCAGTGTAGTCCTCAGATTGCCTTTCTCTATGGATCATCTTCGGGAGGGCTTCTATGTGTATACTATGATTTATGGGGATAGAAGTATAGACATGAAGGTAAGTCGCTGACTGGCCTTAGGTCCAGGCTTCTAATTGGTGGCAGAGTATTTGCTAGTGTTTCTTCTGTACTCTCCTTTTGAGGTGCCAAGGTGGTTTTGGACATTTTTCCACTATATTCTGCAAACTTGAGTTGGGTAAGAAGCTTAACCAGTTGGTGGCTTAGCTGGATGTATCTTGTCTTTGTCTACAGGTCTTAAATGGTTTCTGAGTACATTAGGATTCTGCTTGTTTCAAGAGACAGAAAACTGAACATAAAACCAGCTTAAGCAAAAACATGAACTTATTGGCCCATATAAATATAAAGTCCATGGTTTGGGATGTTTCAGGGACTCAACATCTGTAGCCCATGTTTTTCTTGCCTCTCCTAAATTTTCTATGAAGTCTGTTGCATTCTCAGGTATGTCATGGTACTCCCTGAAAACTGCAGATTTATATCCTTCCAAGATAAAGTGTGACCTGGAGGAGAGGACCAGAATCCTCAGCTTGACTGCTGTTGGTCTGAGTTGAGTCAGTGCCCCTTCTGAAACCAAGGCTAGCAGAAGGGAATTCTCTGGTGTGCTTAGACCTGTGCCAGATATGCACCCCTGGTAAACCACTTGCAGTGGACTTAACTAAACTAAAGTACTTGAATTGAGAAAAGAGAAAGAGTTATCCCCCGAAAGAAAAAAAAAAAAAAAAAGGTACACTATTTCAAAAAGAACACTTAGTAGCCAAAAAATGCAGTAAAGAAAACTAGTGATGGTAAATAGACTGTCGCCATCTTGGTGCTGACGCTTAAGAAAAGGGAAGCAGGTTGCCTGCCAGGCCACAAGGGTGTGGAGTGCACAAAAGCCTCTGTATATTTCTCATGTCATCCTGTTCATCAGTTATTGGCTCTCTCCCCACCTATTTCCTGACATTTCTGCCTGGGGGACAGAGTTGTCCACTTACTGAAATTAGAGTTTTGTGAATGAGCGGGGTTTTGGGGGGTGGGAGGGAGGATAGTCATGGTCTGTGTTCAGTAGTAGATGCAGTTCAGTGCTTTTGAGGTTGTTTTCTGCAAATTGAGAAGAAAAAGAAAAAAAAAAAAAAACCACCTTCCCAGGAAGTTTGGCCATTTAGGAAGGAGAGAGACCGGAGTCTGGATATGTCACACTCTGTACTATCCCACGAAAATAAAGAGGCAGTGATTCTCAATTTTTCCATAATTTAATATTCTGTCCAAACTGCACAAACAAGATGCCACTGATCCATGATCCAGAAAACAGGTGTGTATTTGTTTTTACAGCCACGGAGGCTGATGGCTTTGACCCCTGCCCATGCAACCAGTGACACACATTTCCGAGTGTCACTTTTTCTGCAAAATGTATTCTGGCCATACTGATTGTTGTCCTTGTTGCTTTAGTAGCCACAGCAGTTACAGTTCTGTATTGAATTTATATGGCCAGTCGTCACGTCAAAAGCTCCACATGTATTACATCCTTTAAGTGTTGGGTGTTCTTTGAGTTGGGTGTTCTCTCCACTTTACGGAGTAGAAAGCTGAGGCACAGGCAAACTAAGAAACTTGCCCAGGCTCACCAAACATTAAGTGATAGTTTGGTTTCTAAACCGCTTACGTGCATGAGCCCGAAGCTCCCTAGACATGCTGCCCCTACTGTGGCAGACAGAGACACCAGAACACTTGCTGTGTGTCAGCTGTTAGGCTGACAGCTTTAGAGGCCTCATCCCCTGTAGTACGCATGATAACTCTATGATGTACATCCTAGTGCATCCCCACATTACAGATGCGGAAACTGCGGCTCTCAGATGCTCAGGAATTTACTCAGTCATACACTTCACACCCAGAATCTGGCACTCAAGTTCACGCTCTTCACTGCGAGCCAGTCCCACCTAGGCCTTTTGAACTTCATCTCACTGTTTAGAAGCCCATTTTCTGTGCCAGACTGTGAGATCCTTGAGGCCGTGGACAATGCCTTAATCACCTGGCTTATAACTGTACTTAATAAATGTTTGTTTTTTTTCAGGGCCAAATAGAGTGTTCACCATGCAGATGTGGTGTTCTCAATACAGAATAAATAAATGAATGAATGGAAGAAGGTGTGAGTGATAGCTCCTGGGGTCAGAAAGAATAACCTTTCTCCATAGACGGGATATCAGGTAGCCTGTCTCCAAGAAGGTTGAGCCTCGAGCCTGTGCTTTGCAAAAGTCATTTCAGTCCAGGTGACTTGGTCTCAGGATTGAAATGATTTGGCTTTGGTCCATCCTGCACAAATATCACAGCACTTCAGTCACTTCCCTATTGCTATAATAACCCCTCTTCAAAACAAAACCAGACACAATGAAGATTCAGGTATTACATAAATCCATGGAATTCAGGAAGACTTAGTCTTCAAGACCATTCTCTCTAGTCTTTGCTAGGTTTTAGCACTCTTGGCCTTTAGCAGTTGTCTGCAGTAATTTCACAGATGTCACAAAAAATGCCGTTGACATAGCAACTAATTCAGCATCCTGGAAACCAGACTTTAAGCTCCCCCAGGGGCAGGTGCGCAGTACTCTAAATATGTGGAAATTAACATGTGGCCAAAGAAGCAAGCGTACCTTTTCCTAGGAGAGGAGTTCCCTCCATAAACAAACAAATAAATAAAATAAAATAAAATAAAATAAATAAAATAAAATAAAATAAAATAAAATAAATAAAAATAAACCAACCACCCTGAAGCAGACAATGAAAAGAGGCTGTGGTTTCCAGCTAGCTAGTCAGGCAAAGAATACAAATAACGAGAGGTGTGTTTGCGAAGAACCTGTTTGGAAATCCAAGGTGAGCCCAATACGGTAGCAAGCCCCTACTTGCAAAACTCTATTGAAACAAGTCCATGTTCAAACAATTGTGGTTTCTTCGAGATCAGGAGACAGCTGTCCAGAAAAATGACTCACCAAAGCGGCTAAATATATTGTAGATGTTGCCTTGAGAGCAAGTTATCCACATGTGGGAATGACTTACTCAACCTGTTGTGGAAGCAAGAGATAGATTTGCAGGAAATGAAAGAACAATGCAGTCAGCCGTATTCCAAAACCACGAACCCTCATCCCAGTGGAGGACTTGCTCTCTTTCTGTTTCTCTGCTGATCTCCACCTCTGACAGTGACTCTCAGAGTAATAGCATTCATAGGATCATTATCTAGAGACCCCATCCTTTGGCAGTACCTTTGTTTACTCAGCTTTCAATCTATCCTACCTGCATTCCTTGCTGGCAAGAGCCTGGCTTTGTTCAGGTGTTCATTCTTTGTGTACAGACTTCCAGATGATGAATGTTCAGTAGCCTAAGTCAGCCATGGTAAATCCATTCTCCTTATCAGAGACTGGTTTAAACACGGGCTAACCTAGCTAATCTAGATATAATCAGATGGTATAAGCAATGGACCATGAAGGATTTTTTCCTTTTTTTTTTTTTGGTTTAAATATTTTATTTATTCATGAGAGACACAGAGAGAGAGAGAGAGAGAGAGAGGCAGAGACATAGGCAGAGGGAGAGGCAGGCTTCCCACAGGATCCCAATGCAGCACTTGATCCCAGGACCCTGGGATCATAACCTGAGCCAAAGGCAGATGCTCAACCACTGAGCCACCCAGGTGCCCCTGGATTTTTCCTCCTTAACAAAAAGGCATGTGGGAGCAAATACCCAACCTATTTTGTTGCTAAATATCTTCTATCTTGTCTGCATTAACCCCTGAAACCCTTGTGCCTGTCTTAGTACCATGAGGAATAACTTTCCCCCATCCTGAGGGCATAATAAAGATGGCAAACACCTGGATCCTTGACAAATATTGTATCGCAACAATAATCAAACTTGATAGACCTCTTTTTTTTTTTAAAGTTTTATTTATTTATGATAGTCACAGAGAGAGAGAGAGAGGCAGAGACGCAGGCAGAGGGAGAAGCAGGCTCCATGCACCGGGAGCCCGACATGGGATTCGATCCCGGGTCTCCAGGATCGCGCCCTGGGCCAAAGGCAGGCGCCAAACCGCTGCGCCACCCAGGGATCCCGATAGACCTCTTGATGTAGGAATTAACCTCTTGCTGCCATGAAGCAGTCTTTAGCTACATAATTTACTTGCTCACCTGATACAGATGAGTCTGATCCCTGTTCCAAGGCAAGTTTTTTTTTTTTTCTTAACTATTCCGATGTTAGCAATTATAGCTAGTGGTTTCTTTAGAAAGTGAGGCTACTCTTTTCACAATAGATCAAATGCACCATCCCAAAACAACTGAAGAATGCATAATCTAAAGCAAGAGTTGGTACACCTGCTCTATAAAATGTCAGGTAGCCCTTTAAAACTTTTCATCTTTATGGGCCATACGGTCTCTGTGGACTTCACAACCCTGCCATCATAGTACAGAAACTGCCATAGACAGTATATAAATGACTGGATATGGCTGTGTTCCAATAAACCTTATTTAGCAAAACAAGCAGAGGGCCAGATTTAGCTTGCCAGGTGTGGTTTGCCAGCCATGGTGTACAGTTCCCAAAAGATGCATCCCTTTACTGTGAAAAACCTTAGCTACTGAGAGGTAAGTGGCTTCCTTAGATGATGGAGGCCCTGCCTAACTTTAATATCACTGTTGACCTTCACACCAGCCACTCTGGCCTTTTTTCCTGTTAATCCACAAAATCTTTCCACTCCCCTACTTTAGGGCCTTTGTGTTTGATGTTTCTTTTCCCAGAATGCTTTTCCTGGCTCTTGCCATGGTGGCCTTCCTCTCTTCATTCAGGAAAAAACATAATCATCTTCTCAAAGGGGCTATTCCTTAGCACTTAATCTAAACATGCTCCTTTTCCCCAATCACGTCCCTGTCTGTTATCTGCTTTATTTTCTTCTTTGTCTTTATTAGTGTCTGTCTCTCCATTTCCCCACTGCCCCCTTAGAAGTTTCCTAAGGGCAAGGACCTTAAGTCACCACTCAATTCCCTAAATCCAGAAATGAAGTAGATAGTAAATATTTGTTGATCATTGAATGAATGAAACTCGCGGGCTCATTAGCTAAAGGAAATGTTTTAAAGAGTTTTCAAGTATATATATTTTTTAATACAGATAGTTTTCTAATCTGACAGTCTTTAGGTCTCTATAAGATGGCTCATGCATGACTCCCTTTAGAGTTAAATTTTATCTCTCAGTAGCTAAGTATGTTACAGCTAGACACATAACTAAATAGCTAATAGAAATATTAATAAATACTAGTACTTGATGCTCTCCGGCAAGATTTTTTTAAAGTCAGGAGAGGGGTTACTTTATTATTTTTTCTACCTACCAAATAATCCTAAAGACACTAAAATGACCCATTTGACATGGTGTGTGTTCATGACTGGTTTCCCTTCCACGAAGAATCAAAGCAGGTAGCTCTGGCCCAGATCCACATCAAGGCCAGATCCCATATTCTGTTTTGAGCTTGAACTACTATGTTTTGGGGAGTCAGGGAATATCTACTTTATTAAATAGGACAAATAAAGGAGAGGATATTCCAAGCTTCTGTGAAAGATCTTTTGCTTTATAAAATTGCACCCATGATAATTTTCAACCAGGAGTCTGACCATAGGAAAAGGCCACTTTATTCTGCTTGCCCATAAATAATTTCAGAAAGCCCCCATAAATACACTTACAGATAAAATTCAACACAGTAAGAGTGGGGAGAGAGGGGTGTGGGGGGGGAAGTATCCTTGTTTGGCTCTGTAATCTAATGTGAGTTAATACTAGATTTTCCAAAGTTTTGGGTCATCTTCTCCACACCCCTCAGTGTATGAGTCAACCCCACCCTCGATGATTGCCTGCCTGGCTGCAGGCCACTTGCCAGCCATGCTCAGATCAGGAAATCTGGTTAAAATATGATCTCTGGCACTTAACTAAATATTTTTTTAAACCTTCTCATTAAAATCTGTGACTCTCCCTTGTAACTCTCTCTCAAATACTTCTATTAAAATATCCCAAGGGATAAGACAGAGAACAAAAATGTCCTTAAGAAAGAGCAGAGTCACACAGAAGGAAATGAGAATGACAGATTTCTCATTAATGCTTTCCTTTTTATTGATCTAAAACTCACCCACCTGAAATGAAGGTCATTCCCAAGTGCTCTTAAAGTCCATGCTCTCAGTTTCTAGTGGAAGCAGGAAACATCTTTCTTGCTTACAGAGTAGAGATTGAGTTACCATGTACGTGAACATTGGCTATTTCAACTGGCTACAGCCCTATTGTTGACAGGCATCGTGAGCCACAGTGAAAAAGGCTGACTATTTTGGTCCAGCCCTAGCTCCAGTAGGAAGAGCAAACAGAAGTGCATATAAGATAAGGTAAATGAGTACAAGGGGCCAGGTGGGAAGTGTATGAAGTTGGGAGCAGCCACTACCAGTAGCTGCCAAGAATGACACACATAAGAATGTTGGCCCAGAGAAGCCAGATCTTGTGATTTTTTCAAATAAAGTGCAGAAACTTGGATTATTCTTCCAATTTCTAAATACTGGAGCAATTTTGTAAAAAAGAAGAATGGCCCGAGCCAAGTATGTCCAACAAGGCCAGATTGGGCCCGTGGGGTGCTCACTGGAGGCCACTGTTCAGCAGTTACATAAGTCTACATGGTGGCTCCAGTGAGCTGCGGTGTCCTCACAGGGCATCATCAACAACTTTTGTGCTGGGAGCCAGGCTCATAGCATGTTCAGGGGTGAGTCCTAAGCTGCAGACACCAAAGCTTCCTAGTTCTTCCACCCTTCTTGACCATGATCAAAAAAGTCTCCTCTGCTTGACTCCTTCCCCAAGCTTTGTGGTACATGAGAGCAGTGTACATAAATGGGGTTAACTAGTTGAGATTGTCAACCTCTTTTTCCATCATATTTGGTACCTGAGGTGGGAGGGATGAAAATCAATTAATATTTTGATCAATAAAGAATTCTTTTGATTCTATATTGAAATGGTGGGTTTCTCTGTCTAAATTTGGACCTCCACTCAAACCCCTGGTGTTTTTTTTTTTTTTTTTTTTTTTAGATTCTAGCCAAACCTGAGCTTCAACTTGATGTATATTTTGTTTTTCTAATCTCACCCCTGGTTGCTAGAACCAGAGGCAAAATATAAAATAAAAATGAAGACACAAGAATATTTTTTCTTGGCATAGCATATGTTTTCATTCAGTTTGAAGTTCATATTTACTTGCATTGCCCTCAAAGAGCTATGACTTAAGATAAAGACAAATAAGTTTCATTAAAGTAAGAATATGTATTTAAAAATAAAAATTTGTATTTAAAATACATTTTTAAAGATTTTATTTATTTATTCATGAGAGACAGAGAATGAGAGAGGCACAGACGCAGGTAGAAGCAGGCTCCATTCCATACAGGGAGCCTGATGTGAGACTCGATCCTGGGTCTCCAGGACCACACCCTGGGCTGAAGGCGGTGATAACCCACTGAGCCAACCAGGCTGCCCTTTAAAATACTTCTGTACATGTCATGGACCAGGCTCTTCTTTGTCAGTACACCTGTTCCTCCATCTCACTTGTCCTCTAGCAATGCTTCATGTGCCTTTCTCCTCTTGGTGTTGAGAATGGAACTCCCTCCAGAAAGCAGCATTTGTCACCAGAGGGCTCCCTGCAGAGGCGGTGTCCCTATGGCCCTCGTTGGCACAAGTGTGGCCACAACAGAACAGGGAATTCCACAGGGCCCGCACTCTGTCCAGCAACTGAAGAGTTCTGTCTCGCTTTGTGTTTTGTGATGCCCTCTAATCCAATTATTTGGAGCCAGTTAAGTACAGCTTAAAGTGATCTCATGTTGCTTTCGCTCTGGGCTCTGTATCTCCCTCTAGATATATTTTGAATCTTTGAACATCTTCTTCTCATTAACAATAGGGAAAACTATGCAGCGGCAAATGGATTCCCAGATTTTAATCTATATCCAGAGGTAACCACTGTAGATACATTGGTTTATTTCCTTAAGATGTTGATTTAAAAAAAAAAAAAAAGGTTTTATTTATTTATTCATGAGAGACACACAGAGAGACACACCTAGGCGGAGGGAGAAAGAAGCAGGCTCCTTGCAGGGAGTCCGATGCAGAACGGGATCCTCAAACCCTGATCAGGCTCTAAGCGGAAGGTAGGCACTCATCTGCTGAGCCACCCAGGCGTCCCTATTTCCTTAAGATGTTAAACATAGATAACACTTTGTCTTGTTTCTATGACACCATCTATTATAAAACACACCATGGATTTATTTTATGCTCTTCGAACTTAGTAAAGCTTATTCCTTCCCATCACAGCTTGTCTTAAGTCAAATGTCCTCAGACCAGATGAGCCTCCTTGTTGACCTTTGCTAAAGGTCCATTCCCCTGCCCTACATCTGCTGTGCTCTGTCATATTGTCCCCTATTCTCTTTTACTCTTAGGACTTAATACTACCTGAAATCATCTTGTGTCTCTACACGTCTGTATACTAACAACCCCAGAACATAAGCTCAGGAGAGCATTATTCACTGCTGAGTTTCAAAGCCTGGAATGGTGCCTCTGCTCTCTTCTAGAGCAGACTAAAAGGACGATACAAGGATTTTTTTTTTTTTAAAGCCAACTAACTGCAAGGACAGGAAGAAGAGGAGAGAAAAAGAGTTTAATGGGACTGAGAGTTGGTCTTAGAAGAAGTAAATGCAGTGCTATTATGTTCCTATACCAACCTAAAGGTCCTGGCAAACCCGCGTTTCCACAGCCTACACCCTAACTCTGATTTAGTACACTTTTATTTGGATGGTGCTGATTCTGGCTTTGGTTTAAGGATCATGATCTTAAATATATTTTCCTACAAAGATGAAAGTATCAATTTCTTTAACCTTATCTCACTGGAGATAACTATTGTTAAAATTTTAGCACACTTTGAACCTTGTTTCTATATATATTTTTTAACACAAGGAATATTGCATTAATCTAAATAGATACTGATGCTGTTGGCAAACTAGTAAGGTAGACTTAATTCTTTTTGCCTGTTTGATCCACCAGAGTGTACTTAATAAAAAATTCAAGCCAATAATATAAAAGAAATCCAGAGGCCAAATGGAAAATGGGTAAAATTCCTACTAATTTATATTACTGATATTTCTTATCCTTTGCATCCTATTACAAGTGACACATGACTAAAACCAGGTTATTTCCTAGTACCTGTCTCCTGTTCTACATCTTTCATCTGAATGTATTACTTCTCAGTTTGTGACACACACATTAGTGTCTGGGGAAATGATTCTAATGTCATTGTATGGTGGCTTCAGAGAGAAAATACAGGGATAGAACCTAAGCTACAAAGTTTGTGTTGAATCAAATCTAATTTGGAAGAAAAGAAGGAGGGAAGAGTAAGACTGTGAACTGACCCCATAAATGCAAACTAGGCTAAACCCTTTTTCATGCACTCCCTGGAACTATAGACTGGCAACCTTCAGGATGACAAAAACAAGAAGCTCAAACTATCCCCCAGTCTTTGAAGTACACTGAGGATAATTTTGGAAAATGAAGCTGTAGCCAGATGAATTTCTGAAAACCAAATTCTATCAAAATAACTTAATTATTTTATAACTTTAAGACTAGTGATTAAGTGTGGTGTAAATGATCTTTAAATGGTTGTGGTATTTCTTAGTGAAAAGAAAAACTTGGTTGATATTCTTCAGGAAAATGGCTGAGGTTTTAAGCAATTCTGTGCATTCTCAGTCTTTTCAATAGTGGGGCTTTCTGGAGTGTCTCAATTTCCCACACTGTTAAGGAATGTTGATCTGCCTTCTACTGGGAATGATGTAATAAGACCTTATTGGATGACTTCCTTGCAGAAAAGAGCTTTGAACTTTGACATAATCCAAAGTGCTGGAGATATTGGAGAGTGAACAGAAGATGCACTCTAGTAGTGAGTACACATCTGGGGGTGGGTAAGGGGGGGAGCCATGTAAGTGAAGTTCCTGTGTTCACTGCCTAGGTAGACTAAGGGCAGTGGTGCAAGGCAGCAGGGGTGCCTGTGAAAAAAACAGTCTTTCTAGCAAGGAAAGCCAGAACACTACAGAAAGAGTGGGAGAGTCACCACAAGGAGAGATCTAGATAATTTCTAAATTCTGTTTACACATATCTCTGGCTGACTCTTAAACTATGCAAGCAGGGTTAGGGGCGACTGGGTGGCTAAGTTGGTTAAGCATTTGACTTTGACTCAGGTAATGATCTCAAGGTGCTGTGCTGGAGTTCGGCATCAGGCCTCCCTGCTCAGTGGGGAGTCTGCTTCCTGTTCTCCCTCTGCTCCTTGCCCACTCCTGTGGTGCTCTTGCTCTCAAATAAATAAATAAATAAATAAATAAATAAATAAATAAATAAATTTAAAAAATCTTACAAAAAAACCCCCAAAACATGCATGTAGGGTAGAGACTCAGAACAAGTCAGCTGAAGACAAGACACCAACTGCAACTGCCACCCAGGAAACAGCATGGAGTTTAAGTGCTTAAGACAATTGTTAGCTAAAATGAAAAAAATAAGACAGGGAAAGAACAAGCATACAGAATCTACACAACTTAATATTCTCAATGTTTAGGATACAATCCAAAATTACTCCACATACAAAGAATCAAGAAAGTGGGGCATGTTCTCAAAAGAAAAGAAATCAATGGAGTCTGACCCTACGTTTGAAGCAGCTGATAGAACTAAAAGGCTAGAACTTTCATGTGGTTCTTACAACTTATCCTAAATGATGCACTTCATAATGAATGAAAAGACATGAGGTCTCCTTAGAAGAATAGGGACAATAAAAAAGAATGAAATGAAAATTCTAGAACCAAAAACATGTAGTATCTGAAGTTAAAAAAAAATTAACTGCACCCTTAAGAGCTGGTTGGAGATGTGGAAGAAAATAATAACTGAACTTGAAGATAGATCAACAAAAATTATCCAGTGTGAATAACGGGGAAAAAAAGAAAAAAAAGAAAAAAGTCTCAGAGACCTGTTAGATAACATCATAAAGTCCAATGTATGTGTAATTTGTGAGTGGAATTGCATAAGGCTAAGGGAGAGAGAATGGAGAAGTCAAAATATTTGAAAAATTAATGACCAATAAATTACTGCATTAGACATAGATATAAAGATACATGATGATCAATGAAAGCCGAGCATAACAAACCTAAAGAAGCCCTCACTAAGGCTCATCATAATCAAACTGTTGAAATCCCAGGGTAAAAAACAAACCTTGAAAGCAGTAAGAGAAAAAACAACCTATAACATATAGGGAAACAGATATGATTACTGATTTGTCCCTCAGCAGAATTATGAAGGCCAAAAGAAGGTAGAGTGATACGTCTATAGTGCTAAGAGACAATAGAAATGGTCAAAACATAATTCATTACCCACCAAATATACCCTACAAACTGAAGGCTGATGATGTTTTCACATAAAACTAAAATAAATTGTTACCAGCAGACCTGAACTTGAAGATCACCTAATGGAGGTGCTCCCAGATGAAGGGAAATGATACAAGATGGAAATTTAAATCCTAGGAAAAGAATGAAAAGCACTGAAAAGGCTAAATATCTTGGTAAATGCAAAATACTTTTATAATTTTTTATTTTTTTCCTCTTAACTACAAGCCACAAAGTAATTTAAAAATTTGTAAATTGGTTTATGGGGTTTGTAAGGTATGGAGATGTTACACAACCAACTACTCGAGCATAAGTATGAAAGGAGAGTGGATATGGCCCTGTATAAATATAACATTTCTACAATTTACCTGAAATGGTAAAATACAGATGGCAAATAGTTAAGGATGTATGTTGTAATCCCCAGGGCAGGCACAGACACACAAAATAATAATACAACAAAATATAGCTAAAAAGCCAATATATCCAAGATATTTACATAGGGATAATATGAGAGCTTAATGTCATTCTTGATCAATGTCCTCCAGCTATTTCTTGAGTTAGATTATTACTATTAATAGTATGCTTCATTAACAAGTAAAGTTTTGTTGTTGTTTTTGTTGTTGTTTTGCAGGCCGAAACCCTAGCTTATTTCAGCATCAGCAACATCTTAGCCATCACAAAAATAAACTCTACCAAGGGCGACAGAAGTCTCTACGGCGAGGCTAAGGGCTCAGCCGCCAAATGGCGAACATTAGAGGGGTGCATGGCGAGCACTGCCCGGGCAATAAGTTAGGAAGCAGCAGGGCTGGTGGTGGTGGCAGATGCAGGCTGGGGCCTCACTTCTGGGCAGGCACGAGGTCATCGATGGCCTGGCCCTGCTCCAGCTGCTGCTCCATCTTGATGAGCAGCTTCACACCATCCACCACCATCTGTACCAGCTCCACCTCTGAGAAGCCCAGGCAGTCTGCGTTGGAGACATCAAGTAAAGTGTAACTCAAGGCATGACTAGAGGACATCACCTTTTTTCCTTCATCTTTAATATTTTACATTATAGACACCAAAAGCAAAGACAACAGAAGCAAAAACAAGAGGAATTACATTAAATTATAAAGGTTTTGATGAGCAAAGGAAACCATCAACAAAATGAAAAAGTGACATATGGAATAGAAGAAAATATTTGCAAATCATGTATCTGATAAGGGGTTAATATGCAAAATATATAAAGAACTCCTACAACTCAGAAGAAAAAAAAATCTCTGGTTAAAAATATAGGCAAGAGGTGGGCGCCTGGCTGGCTCAGTCATTAGAGAATGTAACTCTTGATCTCAGGGTTGTGAGTTCCAGCTGGGTATAAAGATAACTTAAAAATAAAATCTATTAAAAAAATAAAACACCAGTATGCCTGGTGGCTCAGTGGTTAAGCATCTGCCTTTGGCTCAAGGCATGATCCTAGGTTCCTGCCATCAAGTCCTGCATTGGGCTCCCTATAGGGAGCCTGCTTCTCCCTCTGCCCGTGTGTCTTCCTCTCTCTGTGTGTCTCTCATGAATAAATAAATAAAATATTTTTTAAAAAATTTAAAAATGCCTACTTTAAAAAATGAGCAGAGGATCTTAGTAGACATTTTTCCAAAGACATATAGATGACCAAGTACATAAAGTACATTAGTACATTAGTCAACATGACTAATCATCAAGGAAATGGGAATCAAGACTACAGTGAGCTACCACCTCATACCTGTTAGATTGGTCAGTATCAAAAAGATAAGAAATCACAAGTGTTGGTGAGGGTGTGAACAAAAGGGAATGCTTGTGCATTGTTGGATGGGAATACAAATCGGTATAGCCACTGTGAAAAACAGCATGGTTTTTCCTCAAAAAATTAAAAATAGAAACAGCATATGATCCAGTAATTCCACTTCTGGGTATTTCTCTGAAGGAAATGAAATCACTATCTCAAAAAGGTATCTGTACCCCTGTGTTCATTGAAACATTATTTACAATAGCCAAGACACAGAGACAGTGAAAGGTCAATGGATGAATGGATAAAGGAAATGTGAGATAGAGATGTATAGATATATAATGGAATATATATTTAGCCATAAAATATTAAATATATTTAGCCATAAATATTATTTAGCCATAAAAAGGAGGAAATCCTGCCATCTGTGACAATATGCATGGACCTTCAGTGCATTATGCTAAGTGAAATAAATCAGAAAAAGAAAAGATTTCACTACCCTATGGTAAAACCAAAGCAGGACCCTCACTTTAGAAAGGAGAAAACTATGCAGCGAACAGACGATTGTTCCCCACAAAACAGTAGTGCAAAGACTCTCACCCGAAACCCAGTCTGTGCACATCAGCTACCTATCTGAAATGGCATAGAGGAGTC
Source organism: Canis lupus dingo (assembly GCF_003254725.2). Taxonomy (NCBI): domain Eukaryota; kingdom Metazoa; phylum Chordata; class Mammalia; order Carnivora; family Canidae; genus Canis; species Canis lupus. The sequence continues at coordinate 37,120,957 of NC_064244.1, read as the reverse complement.
CCTTCTCTTGGCGACTATGCTGAGGAAAGCCTAGTTTCAGGAGACAATAGAATCATAGGAAGAGCAAAATCAGAAAGAGAGCACATATGTGTGGGTCACATATTTATGTGGAAGAATGTTATATTACTGACGACTCACACAAGTTGATGATACTAAATTGTTACTTTCTCAAGACAAAAATCACAACTTTTAGGGGAAAGTGGAAGTAATCTGAGCATAAGGCACCTTTCAGAAATGAGGTATGACTCATTTCTCGACTCTCCATCAAGACCCTTAGACTGAAAAGCCTTTTTTTGCCCATATATTCAGTACCATTCAGTACCCATCTCTTTGGGATGGCCTTTGAGAAATCTTAAAAGAATTTTACCACTAAATGATCTTTTATTCTTGGCAAAGAATAAATTTCTTTTTTTGTGATTTGAAACTCAAGTAAATAGAGGATTTGGGAATGTCCCATATAGAAATTTAAAACTTTATATGCTGAACATAACTAAAATTCCTAAAAAGTAATTTATGACAATAGATATCGGAGCTGGCCACCCTTGCTGCTTCTATGACTCATTGAGATTTCTTTGGGTAGAGGGGAGGGAGAGAGTTCTGGAGGGGATGAGTTAATTATAATTTTCAATAGATAAAACTTCAAATGTTTTCATATTTTGCTGTGACTCTTAAAATATCGGGGACTAGAATAGAATTAGTTACCACTGATCAACAGAGGAAAACTGAAAGGACAATATGGGCTTGAAGGTTTTTGTTCCCCATCTATGGAAGAGGCTTCTATAGTCTATTGGAGCATTTGGCTAGCTGACTAGGTCAGTTTCAATGCTCAGGTCCTGGGAAAAATCAAAAGGCCCCAAAGGAAAGAGGAGGATGGTGATGCATACATTTTCTTTAGTCCCCTTTGTAAGCTGAGCCTTCTACTGAAGGCTTTATATTTGTGATCACATTTAATCCTCAGATCAACAAAATGAGGCAGATGGTATAGTACCCATTATACAGAGGAGGACACTGAATGTTTAGAAGTCAGGCAGTGACAGAAGTAGAGCCATAAAGTGGACCAGGTCTATCTGACACTAAAAAGGCCATCCTCTTCTAAGTCTTCTAAGTCCATTTGCCCATCTCCTCTCTTACAAAACATATTCCTTATTGGCCATCTGCCACCTAAAATGACTTTGAGAAGCCCAGCATTGCAATGTAGCCACCTTAGAGATATTGTTAGAAAGATTCAGGGTAATTTCAGAATTTCAGTTACAAGAAATCTCTTTGATGGACAGAATTCAAGGTTATAAGTGCCAAGTGTGTTAAATACTCTCATCTTAAAGCAGATCACCCTCCAAGAGAGGGCAGTCTATGCTTCTAGATGGTCAAGTCCCTGAATTTTTAAAACCCAAGAAATCTTGCAAAGTGATATAATCAGGAAGCTTCTCAAATATTAAAATGAAAATAACCTAGGCATAGGAGGGATTGTTTGATAGGTGCCTGGCTAAGTTAAAAGACAATCAAATAAAAGTCCTTTCTCAGACTTTTTATCACATAACTTCTACTGAAAATCTTTGCCCCATTGTTCTCATCTAAGTACAGGAGGAAATCTCTTCTGTTTGTGCAAATGAAAACTGTCTCAGCATGAATATTGGACACATGTTGCTATATGCCAGTGCTTCTTGTCTCCACCAAATGCAAAATTCACTTTTATTAAAAAAAAAAATAGCCACTTCTTTATCTTGTATAGAAATTCATAGGCTATATAACTCATAAAATTGATAAGATACACATGATGTCCTATATATAATATAAAAGAAAAATCACTTATACTAACATTTCAATGGTAAAAAATCTCAGGCAGGGCAACACTAGAACACATTTTTAACAAGACACGAGGCATTACCATGGATAATGCTGTTACTTAAACTGTTGGTACGACCATGAATGAAGAGCCTCAACGTAGCCCAATGCAGGTGTGTACACGGGTGACTCAAAACCACTTGCTCATTGCTATCTGTGACGTGACTTTGTGTGTGTGCCTCCAAATGATGAAAACCTCCTGGCAAAGTTCCAAACAAATCAAAACACAATCTCCTTTGATATTTTTTCTTTACGGTAGTTGCATTCCTCAAAAATTCAGACTGCGTTAAAACTGCATAAAAACATTTCATGATCACGTCTACAAGAGTTGATTTTAGGCTGCAGGGGTGTCTGGCAGGACACTCTGTTGTGTAAGACTACCTGAGATCTAGCTTCCCTGCCCCCCCCATAAATGTCAGTCCCATTACCTCAGTCCTTGGAACTAGCAAAAAATGCCCCCCCTCACATTTCCTTTTTTTTTTTTTCTACTCACAAATGGCATGATTTTTAATGTATCCAAACCTGAAGAATCACAAAACTGTTAGAGCAAATAAATGAATTCACCAAAGTTGAGACACTCCATCAAAACACAAAATACACAAAATAGTGTTTTTGTACACTAGCCATAAACAACCCCAAAATGAAATTAACAGAGTAATTCTATTTACAATAGCATGGGAGGAAGAAAATAGTTAGGAATAAATTTAAATATGTTTAAGATCACTATAGATTTGTAATAAGTTTTGAAAGTGGAAAATGTGAGGTCTGTGAATTTGGGTCCCCCCTCCGCATATTGTTTTGGCTGTTCTGGGTTCCTTGTAATTAAATATGAATTTCAGAATTGGCTTTTCTATTTTTGCAATGATGAGAACAAAAAATATTGGGGTTTTGATAGGCATTGCATTAAATTCATGGATCACTTTGAGGAGTGTTGCCATCTTAGCCATATTAAGTCTTCCCATTCATAGACATGGATGTCTATTAAGTCTTCAATATTTTCATCAATAGTTTATTGTTTTCAATGTACAAACCCCCCTCCCGTTTCCAAAACATCTCTGAGGAGGTGAGCTCGACTTCAGCTTGGTGAGTTCTTCAAAAGCTACGCGCGTGAATTAATTTGCATCCCTGAATCTGAATTCTCACCTACTAAGTTTTCCAAGTCGAGGAGCATTTTTAAAGAAGACGCCCTGGTTTTTGTGGCGTGAGCAAAGGTGTTCCTGACTCCCTCTAAGTAATTTTCTTGGCTCACCCTAGGTGGTGACATAGGACACTGTTCATGAGTGTAAGGAGAGCCGAGTCACCTTACATGTGCACACAGGCTGACGAACAAAGAGCAGATGGACCACAAGTATGATAAAGATGCACTTGGCGTGGGTGCAGGCATCCGTAGATTCAGCTGACTCAAGGGCCCGGCACAAACCCTTGGCCGCCTCCCGGGTTGATGGGGTCGATTCAGGGAAAAGGTGAACCTGGGGAAAGGTGGATGTCAGGAGTTGCTAGGAGGCTCAAAGTTTGTGAAGGAAACAAAGGATGTGAGTCAGGAGAGAGTGTGAATGTGTAAATGTAAACAAGGGTTAAGGAGTCCGGTTACAGGCTGGCCGAAGGGGCCGGGCCAGAGGGCGACCTGGCAGAGGAGGCCTCCTGCTCTGGGTCTTGAACCAGGGAGCTCCCGGTGGATGGCGCAGGCCTGTATTTTGCTCCTCATCCCGGGGGCTGGCGGAGCGCGGTTTCCGAGCCTCCTTCCCCCTCGCCGTTCCCGCGCCACCTCTGGAAAGCCCAGTTGCTCCAGCTGTGTGAGGCGGACATCTGTTCCCCACGTGGCCTGCGCCGTACTTGGGCCTGTTGCCGTCTCCTGGGGGAGGAGGACCTGCGGGCATGAGCGCACGCAGAAATTCTGGCTGCGGGGAAAGACCACCTTCCGCGGTCCCCGGGCTTGAGCTTCAGGCAGGTTCATCGCCGCGTGCCTCGGTGTCCCTGTGGTTTGCATGCCCACCTCAGATTGCCTGCTCTACAGAGGCTCCAAAAATCAGGCCCAGGCAGACCCGAATGCCAATCCATCTGAGGTTCACTAGGCAGTGTGCCTGGTGTCATTTGAGCTAGCTGTATGGCAGCCAATTTTTTTTTTGTTTGTTTGTTTGTTTTTAATGACATGATTGCCCAGGCTTTCAAATCCCATTATGAAACTTTTTATCCTTTACTCAGAGCTTCTTTTCTATTTTAATCTGTCATTTTAGTTTGATGGAGAGAGATGTTGAGGGGAAATACTTGGAAGTTTGTTCTATGGGGGCAGGAAGATGCAGTGAGTCACCATCACTGAACACATCTGGGGAATCTGCAGGTGTTCCCAGGCTTCCCTGTCCTGAAAGGCTTCTTGACTGACTGACCGTCACTGGCTCTTAGGGAAGCCAACACTGGCGTGGAGAGGAAGAGGGCAGAAATGAGTCCCAGGACCGCGTGTGGAAGTGTATGAGAACTACAAGGAAGAGAGGCCGCCCAGCACCTTAGGGCCGCCCCCACCCTCGGTGACAGAAAACAAGAGGGGCTAACTCTGCCCTGCCGTGCATTCAGAACCCTGCCAGGCAGCCAATCTGTTATTAAAAAGGTACCAGCCAACAGCAGTGTTATGCCTGCTGCTTCACTATGGTTACACATAACCTTGGGGGCTGCAATATGATCCACTTCACACCAAGGGGCATATATGGTACATAATGTATACCGTAAGTCAAGACATGGGCCTCAATATTGCCTTAAAGAGAAACGGTTGCATACTTTCCTGGACATTCTCTTGGGTCTTTACAGCTGTGAGGGTGTTCTTCTCTCCTATCATCTTATCTTAGAAAGCTGCAGGTAATGTGACAGCCTGGTACCCACATTTTCTCAAGTGGTCACACACATTCAGTTTGCTGTGAGAAGTGGGTGCAGGATTCTTGAAGCATTCAGCCTTATGAGAGTCAGAAAGTTAATAATCTTCACAGCTCTGGCCAGCACCTAGTGTGGTGCCTGGCACACAGTAGGAAAGAATAAATATAGAAGATGTAAAATGACTGACTCCGCAGGCCATTCCTTCCTCATCTTACCTCCACTCTTTACCTCCTCCATCTACCTCCACCCCATTCCCATTTCTCCAAAAAGCTGCGTCAGTCAGTATAAAATGTAGTCAGGAAACAATTCGTCAATGCTAAATGACTAAGAGAAGCAGTGTCGATATTGGTTCACAATATGGACACAGGAGTTGGGGAAAACCTGAATTTAAATCTTACCCTCCAGTCCCTGTAAGTTGGGTGACCTTGGACAGACTGTCAAATACCTTGTCTATTTCCTTATCTGGCAAGTGAGGTTACTAACAGCACCTACCCCACACCGTTGTTGTGAGGATTAGGGATGATTCATATGAAGTGCTCAGCACTGTGTTTGGGACTTCAGTATTCAGTAACTCTTAGCTCCTTTTATTTTTTTCCATATGCTCATTAGCATTATATGGGAATCAACCCAGCTAAGTGAGCACAGTGAGGCCTTAGCCTCTCTGAGGAAAATTGCTTTCTCATCCATCTCTGGAGCAACTAGAATTATCTTTGTACCAATTTGGCTATTGATTAGCTTGGTTGCTATGGTTACATCACTTAACCTTTTGGGCTTCAGTGTCTTCATTGTAAACAGAGGTGGCTGCTCCATCTATACTCAAAGATAATGACATGTGAAAATGATTGGAAAGGGTCCTAAAAAGTAACTTTGAGTTTTTGGTTTAGGCTGTTGTCTAGATGCCTAATATTTAAGGGTTAGGTTAGGGAGTGGGGAGGAATATAAAAATCAGGACACTTTAAAATGTACATCCAAAGGCATTTATCTCACCTTCATTGACTCATGCATCAATGAATTGAAGGATTCATGATTTAGAACAATTATGTCAACCACTTTAGGTGGTGTAGATCAGTAAACACATCCTTTTTGGAAAACTAAATAAGTCACAGGACCTCAGTTCTCAATCCAGCCATTCTGCATAGTGTGTCAAAATCCGTTTTCTTTTTAAGAGTTAGCTGGTTAATAGTAATTTAAGGCACATTTTCCACCAGCATACAGTTCTTCCATTCATATGCAATAAAGAATGGAAAAGAAATGGCAAAGAAGGGAAAACAGTACATACAATCATCGTTATAATTATGCTCATGTTATTGGAGCATACTGTGTCATTTAGGGATCCCAGACCCAATTTCAGCAAAATGGAAGCAATGGAAGTGGGTCCCCCACCCCCACCCCAGCAATTCTCAGACATCAGCCAGGTATCTCAGAATTCAAGTCAGTTCTGACACTACCCAGAAACCACATCAGATTCCAGAGGTGAAGGACACAGTCATTTAAGATTGACAATCACAATCCCTGGGCAGCAGCCTGTGCTTCCAACTGGCTACTACAGATTGGAAGTTCCAACAACCCACTCCTTAGATTTGATTGATTTGCTACAGTGGCTTACAGAACTCAGGGAAACACTTAGATTTATCAGTTTATTAAAGTATATAACTAATCATCAGCCAGATTAAGAGATCCAGAGGAGATACATAGGGTTAAATCCCAAGCAAAGAAACATCTGTCCCTGTGAAGCTTGGGGCCTGGCATGGTGACAAATAAAAGCATTCTAGTTCCTCAAATGTGGAAGGTCTCCGAAAAGGGATCAAGAAGCCATCCTCTTGGGTTTTTATGGGGGTTTTGTTACATAGTCATAATTGACCATATCATTGACCATTCACTGATTCAACCTCCAAACCCTCTCCCTTGGCCAGAGGTTAAAGGTTGGAACTGAAAGTTCCAATGCTGTAATCATGCTTGGTCCACACGGTGACTAGCCCTTGCCCTTGAGTGGGGTGTAAAAGATCTCCATTAAGAACAAGGCACCTATTTTATTTTTATGGCTCTAAAGCATTTTCAAAAACTGTGGGTGAAAACCAAATATATCCATAAAATATATAGTTGGTCATTTAAATAAGTACATCAAATCTTTAAATAATTTTATTGTGCTATGTTAATTAAGCATTTTTGCCTCAATAATCTCATTTAATTCCAGCCCATAGGGTAGATACCTTATCTCCATTTTACATAGGAAGAAGAAATTAAATCTTATAGAAGTAAGGTAACTTGGCCAAGTCACACAGCTGTGAATTGCAGAACACTGATCTTTTTAAATGTCTGCTTTTTCTAATTTTGTTTCCTCGAGTTTGGTCAAGTGTTAACTGATCGCCCAGCTCATCCCCTCCATGGTGACAGAGCACAAGGTAGAGTGACACTTAGAGCACTGGATGACTCAGGGTGCAGTTAATCTCCTCTTGACTGGCAAAAATTCAAGAATGAGCTTGTGCCATTGACAGTCTATGGAATCCCATATACTTGATTCCATTGCTGGAGATCCGAGTCACTCCATACTGATACAAGATTCCACTCCTCTTAAATACTATTAGTCCCTTAATCACTGCAGTTATCTTGGGTGACCTTTCATCAGTTAGCCTACTGCTCAGTTTCCTATATCATTTATGAAGCATGTTCTATAAGCAAAGCCCATCCATATTGGGCATGTGAAGTCAGAAAAGTGGGATCAGAAAAAGATAGTCCCTGTCCCCCAAGAGCAACTGCTCTAGGGAAATATATAGGTGGGTAAGCAAGTAGGCAGGTAAGTAGGTAGATAGGCAAGACAGTGAGAAATATGAAATGAAGGCCATAATAATATGCTATGTAAACAGCGATGGAAGAGTGACTAATTCTAGTTTGAGGCTGGGGATCTGTAGAGGCCTCTGAGAAGAAAGATAATCTGGGCTTTAAAGAAGAATGAGGGGTGAATCTGGGAGAAAGATTATACTACCAATCAGAAAAGACTATCCTGACTGTCAAACCAGAGATGACCATTGTGTTCCTCTTTTTCACTGTGCCAAGGAATAGCCTGAGTTCCCTTCTCTCTACTACCAATGGATCATCACTAGTTCAACATAATTCATTGTATGTGGGATGAATCCTCTTGAGCAGCCATGTCTTACTTTTTTTGGTGACTTCAAAGGCAGAAATGTTAAGCCAAGGAATAGGGTAGTGGATGCATACCAAGAGACTCAAGTAGATGGCCATTTAGGTTCAGTACAGAAATGTCCTTGGGAACTCTTAGCTCATGTCCTACTTCTCATTTGTTCAAACATCTCTTAATGCTTTATCTATAGAGACATTTGTTGTTTATCTGTTTGGTGAAGGGCTTTTTGCTAGATGTGCAATGATGTATGAAATATGGCTTGTGTCTTCAAAGAGTCATCAAAAATGAGAGTAACAAGACCAAACTTGAGAAAACTCTATACTAGTCCAAATAATCAAAATGTCATCTGCATAGGCATTTTGAAGTCCTCCACTATCCCATCTACCACAAAGTGAACTGGCATGAAAAAAATTCTCTCTAAAATGGAGAGTCTGGTCTCAAGAGAAAGACTCCCACACACAAAGATGACATTTTTCTCTCAAGCTTTCTCAGCTTTTTTCTATCTAGATGATCCCACATTCAAATTAGTTTTGAGATATATCCACGATTTCTCTTTGAATTGAGCAGCATTATATGCAGTAATCACAGTTGATCATCTTATTTGAATAGTGAGCCTGTAAAAGTTGGAGAAAAACACAACAAGACAAAAATTCCTTAGATATTAATGTTGAAGCCAAATGGAATAAATAACTTTTATATCTGACCCTGCACATGTAGAAGACAAATACAGAACCTGCATTTTCAACTAATTTAAATAGAAGATGGAATTGAAATGGAAAGTCAATAACCAAATTAGTCATCTTGTTACAAAGAAAATGTAACCTACTTCATTATTGTAATGGCAAACATCAGTGGAGTAGAAAATTGACCAGTCTTCTTATATTAGAAAAAAAAATGTTGGTTGCCAAGGAAGCTCTGCTTATATAAGCCTTGACTACATACCCTATAATGGATTAGAGCCTTTAAGGTCTCATTAGCACATCGCTAATAGAAGTTGTAAAAGCCCTATTAAATAACAATAAAAGTTGCAGTGTTGCTGCTGTGCTGAACACAGATGTTGAGATCAAATTTAAAATTCTATAATATTTAAGGTGAACCTATTTGGTTTTGGAGATATTTGACAAAGAATGTGAAAATCACAGATAACTATACCCAAAATTAAATAGAACATCGGAAAGTAAAAGATGTCATTCAAAGAGAAAAAAAGTTCTCTCTTGTATCCAAAGCAAGTTATCTTCCCAGTTAAGTCAGACTAGACTGACTGGTCTAGTCATGGATCAAGAAGTGAGATCCTACCTTCATCAAATTGGATTGCAATTAAGACTCTACCATATAAGATACATACTTTAAAATATCTTCATAAATATCTTCCTTTTCATATAATATGTTATCATCATGTTCACTCATTGTGATTTTAAGGTCTCATAGTAGTGTGAATTAAATGCAACAGCAAAAGCAAAACTAAGAAAAGCACAACATGGAGAAAAAGAGCACTCAACAGTAGCAACATACATGAGGGTAAACACTCAGAGTGCCTGCACTGCACTCAGACCATTTCTGTTAAAATGGAATGTGCCACCACAGCATTCCAGTCCCTTTCCAACCTATAATTAATGTGTGTCTCCTTCATGGCATGAAACTAAAAATGGTCTCAGAGGTGAGCTTCAGGCATTTCAGAGCATAGCAGATGCAACAGCACAGGGCAGTGAGGAGAGCAGGAGTACTTCCCCCACGGGACCGCCATTTTCTTTTCTCTTCTCACCAAAATGTCCTAAGTGGAGCCACCTCCCCATAGGCAGGTATCAGAGGGTATGGAGGTGCGCTTTACATAGGAAAAAGGCACCGTATCTATATATGTGTATGTTAGATGTTGATTCACATATGTTACTGTCTTCTCTTTTGTTCTACTCCCTGAATGTTTTATTATAATTAATGTATTCATTTTCTGTATTCATTCCCAGGAGCATATTGCAGTGGGCATAATTTTAAAAATTGAAGAAATTCATTAAACAAATAATTAGTTGAAGTTGATAAAATAGATTAATTTAAATGATTGAAAACACCTAGTACCAACTCTCAATAAAATGATTCTTTGAGGGGAAAAAAATCACATTGTTAAAATTCCAACCTCAGATTGCCTCTTGATTAATCTAAAAATACAAGATTGGCTCCAAGCCTGGAAGGTTGGCAAGTGGAGCTTTGATCAACCACGATAGGCAGGGGATTCCAGAGCTGGGGCCCCCTGCTAAACATGCCCTGTCTCCAGTTGCCCTCCATCTAAATAGGGGATCCATTAGCAGAGACCCACAGCAGATTCCAGCTGTCATGACTTGTATACAGAGAAAGCTTTTCTCTGTATACAGAGAAAGCTGAACTTCAGTCAGGTTTGGGACTCAGTAACTGAGGTGGTGAATAGGTTGAAATTTTAGGTAGAGTTGAAGTTGAAAGGAGAAATGGAAAATCTTAATTTAGTTGGAGGTTGAGTAGACTGTGTGTATGTGTGTATGTGTGTGTGTGTGTGTGTGTGTAATACAGGCTATAACTATGTTATTCACTTTCTTTTAGGAAAGTGATTTCTCATAAATCACTGGGTCATATATAGAATGCTGAAAGGTATATATCATACCTACCTGTAACAAGATCTTCATCAACTAGCTAATTCATAGATGACTATAATACAGTTCATTTGAAATGCTTTGTCTTCATAGCTAAGTCTGTCTCCTATACATTGTTCGTTTGCCCTTAATTGGGTAATAAGTCTACTGTTAATCTGAATCCTTCTTGATACTAAGTTTTTGTTGTTTGTTTGTTTGTTTGTTTTCTGAGGGTTTTTTTTTTGCCTATCCAGAAATCTCTTCATGAAAGCTGATTTGTCAGCTACGAAAAAAAGGGAGATTAAATACAGTAATGATTGTGAAAGTATTTAAGTGCAACATAAATGCCAATGATGTGCAGATTAAAATTGGTACGTGATTCTAAAAGTGCAAAATATGTGTTTCATTGTTTAAGTCCTACAAATTCAAATTGATACGAAGAGTTTCTAGTATTGGCTAATTTCAGATTTTGCATATTCGGATTCTGATGACCACAGTTAAATTTAATTCATTTCAAGGGAAAAAGAAATGGCCTTTTTCTCTTTTTCCACTGACTTTATCACTGATTTTTCTGGATTGAATTTAAAATAGACTAGTTAAAAAAATTATCTAGAATTTGTTAACCATTTTTTTTCATAACCTTAACTGCCACAGAGAGGATTTTCTTATTTATCACATGACCTTGGACCCTGAAAATGTTTGCTTATTTATAAAATGGACTAAAACTAGCCTCCCTGCTTTCTTTTCACAAAATGTGAGATTCAGTCCTTCATAATAATTTAATTAATGTAATTTAAAAGAATCTTTAAAATATGCAGTCTTATAAATGTGAGGTATTATCCATTTCTACCTTTTTTTTTAAAATATCTTCCATGTGTTCAGGAGTTTTATTAAATGTTATGTCATTTTTCTCTTAACGGTTTTATTTCAGGGAAAAGAAAAATCACCAGATCTAAATGCAACTGAATTAATAAAAACTCAGGAGGGGGAATTTGTTTAGTATAATTGATCCATGCTATATCTGTCTGACCTTATTCTCCGTGCCTGTTTTCTCCCTTGATTCTACTTTACATCTTTTGAACATGACAAAGGAAAGGATAGGCATCATGAAAAGAGGCTATAGTCAAGTTTTCTGCTTTGAGGGGTAGAAGGTAGGTGGTGGTCAGAAGGAAACAAATTTCCAAAATATCCAGTCACGTGTTTCAATTTTGCCTAGAAGCAACTGGGGAAATGTACAACCCTATTCTCTAAGGACAAAGGTTGATGATCTGAGCTTCTGGCCTCCCTGACAATGGGAAAGTTCACAAACGGGAGGTGAAACTAGTGAATCATCAGGTATAGCAGCTTGGTCTTAATCAGGGGATTGTTTTCTTTCCTTGTCAGTGAGTGTAGGCCTTCTAAGATGATCACCTTTGGTGAATACTTTAAGACCATTGGTCTGAACACATTATGAGGAATTGGAGTTTAAACTCTGTAGAGCCATTTCTAAGAACACCTCCTTCCTTAATGATACCTTTCTTTATATCAACTTCAAAAGTGGTCTTCATCTGTAAGTGAGTGGCCACTCTTAGTGAATCTGCTGAGAATTTGAGATGTCCAAGTGAAATGGCTATATGAAACATTCGTTTTGCTTTAGTTCTAAAATTTCTGTAAGAGGAAGGAAAGGTTAAAATTTGAAGCCAGAAACTTGACCATCTTTTTGCATGCTAAGGGAGTAGCAGTATCTACTTTATGGAAGATAGCTTTTTATTCTGGAAAATACCTTGCTAGGACTATTTAAGTGTGATGTGCTGCCCCTTTCCTTAGGGGTCCTATTTCTAAAGAAGAAGAAAAAAGGAGCTAAATCATTTCACCTGACATAACAGAAGTGAAATTTGAGAAAGAGGACCCTGAGAAAGACAGAGACCAGAAGACAGTCCAAGAAGATAAGAGGAGACGGAGATCTGGAAGAAAGGAAAAGCAAAGAAGAGCCACCAATGGCAGGTGTTGGAATAACCACAGGCTGCTTCTAGCCCACTGCCCCTCCATTATTCACAACGTATTAGGGGAGATAGAATTCAGAGACAGGTTTGGGGAAAGAGAGTATGCCATTTGCATATCCACCTTCTTGCTGTCCTGCAAATACAAAGTGCTATGAGAGCATCAACAACCAGCCAGCCACCCCTCACCTGGGGAGCCTGGACTTGACCAAGAAGGTAAAGGATAAGTAGATGCTTACCTGCTTGGTCAGGAGTGGCAAGCAGAGCATTCCACAGAGGATACAGCACAAACAGAAAAATGATGGTCTGAAAGCAACCAAGCAGCTAAGAGAAGCCACTTGTAATGGCTCTATTCAGGCATTCTCAGACATTTTTTCCTTCACTGTTTAAAAAAATGGGGAAATAAAAAAGGGAATTTAGACAGAAGAAAGACATAATCAGATTTGTGTCTTAAAAATAAAGCTCTTGTCTGTGGCTTCCAACCATTTATTTCTTGAACAAATATTCTCTGAGCTTCAATATGCCAGGACTATGCTAGGCTCTGGGGAATATAGTGATGAATAAGGACTAGGTCTTTTTCTTATGGCACTTACAGCTTGATTAGGAGATAGGTGTTATAAAATTATTCGCAAAAGTTAAAGTTTAATTATAAGTAGTGGAAAATGTGCTTTGATTAAGCATTAGGAGGGAGACCTACTTTTGTTTGGAGGTTGGATAGAGTTGGGTCAAGTCAGGCCACGCAGATGAAACTTGACAGATAGGCAGCCTCTGGCCAAGTAAAAAGAGGTACTGTAGCTCTTTAGAGTTTGGTGAAGATCAAGGCTTAACAGTCAGTTAAGAAGCTATTCTAATGGTCCAAGTAGGTTCCAGTGTCCTGATATACAGAAATTGAGGGATTGGTCTCTGTTGGTCTCCAAAGCCACCTCTAGCTCTGAAGTTACTGAGAAGTAAGAATCTCCTATGTGTTTCACATTGTGCTGGGTACTGATTAGGAATGAAATAAAAGATATGTTAAGATATGGATCCTCAACAGGGGACAGTCCAACAAATCAGATATTTGGTGCAGGTTAAGGGAGTTTAGCTCTGGTTATGTATGTTGTTTTATAGAGCCTTACCAGAATTTGTATAGCACTTTTAATTATTTCTTATTCAAATAACAGAACTATCTACCATGGTCTAACACCTATTTTTTTAAATCTTAAAGTTTCTTAACTTTCTTTTCTTGGATTGCCTCCTATTTGAGGCTTTCCAGTAGTGATAGATGGATAATTGGCAGGTAGGTAGGTAGGTAGGTAGGTAGATAGACAGGTGGATGGATGTTTGAAGCTTAAGATGTGATACAGCACTGGACACTTGGTAGGGCTCTACTGATCATCTTTATCGTGGAGGTGAAGGGGTCATTAACAATCTTAGGAACTACCATGTAATTGGTGGCATTACCATTAACTTACAAAGGCAGTGCCTTGCACATAAAAAGCACTCAAAAATATTTGGGTGGGTGAATAAATGTACCAATGAACACTGCTTTAAAGTGTTCTACTGAGAAGCAGAATCACATGTCTGCCAGAAATTCCCTATGGCTATGGTTACGTCAATGTGGTTATAGTGCTGTCCTTACGTGCTTTCATTGATGTCATGGACACAAACGGGGATGTGTTCCCACTCTTCTCTGCCTACTCAAAATGATTCTCATTCTGCCCACCCAGTTTTTCTCCCCACCTTTGATAAACTCCAAAGAGTTTCCCTTTCTAATTTTCAGGGCTCCAATATTCAGAACTGGCAGAAAGGTGGGCAAAAAAGGTGAAAAGATGTTCAGGATAGGGTTGAGGAATAGGCAGCTTTATTTATTTTTTTGTTAATTTATAGGCCATCATTTTTGTAATTCTTATACTTTTTGCATAAATGGGGACACCTCATGTATTCTATTTTTATTGTGGACATGGCTTTAAATAAACCTTTACTTTGTTTATTTGTTGATTTACTTATTTGAACATCCCCTAAGAAGAGGTCTTTTTTTTTTAAGATTTTATTTATTTATTCATGAGAGACACAGAGAGAGAGGGAAAGGCAGAGACACAGGCAGAGGGAGAGGCAGGCTCCATGCAGGGAGCCTGACGTGGGACTCGATTCCAGGTCTCCAGAATCACACCCTGGGCCAAAGGTGGCACTAAACCGCTGAGCCACCCGGGCTGTCCTAGAAGAGGTCTTTTTGTCTCTTTGTCTGTTTTTCTCTCTTCTTTTTTGAAAGAACAATGTACCAAAGCAGATGAGGTGGGCAAGGGAAGAAGACAGGCAAAAGGAAGAATTTCTTTAAGGCATGAATCCTTTCTATAGTGTCCAAGGAAAGCAAGTAAAGGATATGAGCTCTTATAAAATTCTGTCTTGGCTGCTGGACTATTTGATTCATCAGGACAGAGCTTTGGAAAGGGCTCAGGTAGGGAAAGCTCCACCCTTCAAGGCAGTGCTTCCTTGTGGTTGTCTTTACATTTGGTAAGAACAGATTCTAATTCCATGGATGTAGATGCTAGAGGTGAGGCAGGTGCAGGACTCAAGTGATGGGTAGAAGTTACAGTGAGGCCTGATTAGGTTCAACACATATAAATGCTTCCTAACAGGCAGAAATAGCTCCCAGAAGAGTGGCTGCCCTATCAAAGTGTTAATAGCATTGACAAAATAGATTGTGTCTTGTAGGTGGTTAGGCTAAATAACACTGAAGGTCCTCTCCTTCACTAAAATGTCCATAAATGCATGTTGAGCAGAGAAATGCGCAACCTTATGTAAACTCAAGATACAGCCCTTTCCCCTGCCCCTTATCTCCAGAACCCAGAGTAAGCTGGCTGTTTTTCAAGATAGTTTTTCAATAATTTTGATGGGAGGAATGTTCTTTATAAGGTCCCAGGTATTATTCTACACATTATAAAAAGGCTCATCTAACTGATTAACCTATAATTACCACCAAACTCAGTATCGATGTTTAATTTTTTAAGGATAAGGATTTCTGCAGTTCAATGTAAATGAAGTTAGTTATGGAGTGGTATAAAGTATTTGGGAAGGCTTTCCATCATATCTCAGAGAGGCGGACACTCTGGCAATGACTTTAGATTAAGCACCTCTAATACTTAGGGCATGGCATGAAAAGGCTAAAATTCAAGATTACATTGAGAAGAATACAATCCGATGCTAATAACTAAAGTTGACCACTGACTGTGTGCCATGCACTGTGCTCCCATGCTCTGTCTCTTGTAACTGTAACAATGACCCTGTCATGAAGGTGCTGTTGCTCTACCCTTACAGGTGAATACACAGGAGGGATCAAGGGCTCATCAAATATCTCCCAGGGAGTATATAGTAGTGCAGGTAATTGAGCCTAAGTTTTCAGTTGATATGATTAAAGAAACTTTAAAAGAATGATGTCTGCTGTAGATGGAATAGACCTAGAAGTAAGAAGATCCATCAGAGTCCGTTGGAACAAACTCTGAAAGGGATTGTGGAGATGCTCTACTCTTCTCCATTTCAGAGTATACACGGGTTCCAAACTGACAACAGCAAGTATTAGGGGAGAAAGCATGAGAGTGATTGTGCTCAGAAGTAGGACTCGCCTCCCTCAGGGGGTGCATTTGGCCAGGAGGCAGTGGAGAGGTCGGAGTTCTTTGTGCATCTCCTGTCTGGAAAAGAGCTGAGGCAGGAGGTCCTGGGAAACAGCCCAGTGGGCAGCCATTGAAGGGATGTCCCCAGCCACTTGTATTGTCCTTGTATGGCCCTCCTGACAAGGCTATTATGTACACTAGTAGCCTAAACAGTAGGTCATATTTCCATTTAAGCTCTAATCATCATGCATGAAAGCAACAAATATCATAAATATTCTAAGAAAGTTCCTTTTAGACAATTTAGCTAATGGCAATCATCTAAGGCAGTGTTTCTTAAAGTCAAGTCTCTAGGTCATCTAGGTTAGAATTATCTAGGATGCTTATTAAAAATGCAGATTCCTGGACTTTATCCCAGATATATCATATTGATGAGGATCATTGACCTCAAAATCTCAGTGACTTGGCAAAACCAAGATTTGTTCCTCCATCACATAAATTTGGCTGCAGGTTTGATGATTCTCCATAGTAGTTATTTTCAAGTAGTGACCCAGCATCTAATCAGCTGATATTTTCTGATTTCCTTCTCTTAACAAGGGAGCATGGAGAATTTGCACAACTCCACTACTCTTGGCCTGGTATCCCACTGCCATAGCTTATACAGGGACCCACCTTCCTAAAGGTGCTGAGAAATACAAATGGACAGAAAAGCAGAATGGACAATAAACATCTACAACACTTTCCATCCTTTGCCCCTTTTTCCTACACAGAGAACATACTCAGTCCCTCCCTAAGAAAGACAATCCAAATCCCCACCCAGTAGACATGTTGAGCTCTAAGTCTAGGATTTCTGGGTGATAGCCAGTGGTCACTACCTGGTCCATATGTGGCTCCTCTTGGACTGGAGAACTATGACTTAAAAAGGCAAGTCACCTGCCACTCTTCCATAGACACTCCCAGTTTAGAATGTTGGAAGAGGGACATGTTAACCACAGTTGGCAAAAGGGAACAAAAGAGACTCACCACAGTTATTGGTTGGTTGCAACTCTGAAGTCTTCTTAGGTATGGTGGCTCCCTGCAGTCATGTAAAAGAGGTTTCTTGACTAGACTCTAACGTTTTCAGGGAGGACAGAAGAAGTCTCTTGTCTATTCCTATCTAAAGTACTGGTTTACTCTCTGCGAAGTTCTTACTCTTACTTGATTTTCCTTTATAGCATTCAAAATGGGTATTGTGGTGTATGCCCTCCTTAAGGGCTTTCTAATCAAGGGAGCTTAAGGGATAGGGGTCATTTTAGGTCTCTTGACTTTTAGACAAAAATCTTCAAAGATTGAATAGAATTCCAGTGTATCTGTTTACAGTCAGCCCTATGTGCCAAGAAACCCCATGCACACATCTTGTTTGAGACATGGTTCTCAAAAAGGCCCTATTTCTTTGTTGGTCCATTCCAACTGAATAGCCACACGCTAAATTTGATCTGTGCCCTGAGTCATTTGGATCATCTGTGTTTTTGGAACTTCGTTATACACAGCCGTTTTATATCCTCTTTCTCACAGTCTGTGGTCTGCAGTGGGTTTTCCAACGTCTCGAAGCATCACATTTCTGGGCTCTGTTGCCTTTCCTTTACTGCCAATTCACTCTAGAGCATTTCTCTCTTTTTTCTGTATTTCTCTTTTATAGCACTTCGCTGGTTGCAGCCAATAGTGATCAATATGTATTATCGATGTTCTGTTTTCTGAAACATTCCCCCTCAAGCCGCTGGCTCAGTACTCATGTGGTCTCCCTACCAGGTTATCATGGGTGATTGTTTAACAAGGGTTTTTGCCACAGACTAACCTAATCTCACATTTCTAACTTCATTTTCAGTTTCCTCCTTGCTTGCCACCTGGCAGGTGAGCCAGTGCTGTAGACTTTAGGGTTTTATTATAGCAGCACCCCACTTTCAGTGTCAAATTCTAGATTTGTTATAAGCTAGTTAATGCTGCAGAAGAAGGCCCACCTCCAAATATGTCGTTTAACATAAAAAAAAATGTTAGTTTTTACTCCAAGTCTATCATGATTCTAGGAACTCTCTAGGACCTCTCCATTCCAAGCAGTGATCCAGAGGTATAGGCTGTTTCTATTATGTGGCTATGCAACTGGCACACGTGACTTGAGGGTTGCCTAGCAAAGGGAGTGGGGAGCTGAGATGGATATGTACCAGCTCCAAAAATCTTTGGCAAAGGAGTGACACATGTCGCCTGTGCTCCCAGCCATTGACTTTGCCAAACGATACTTCTTCAGCAAACAGTAAATGTCTCTGGCCTATCGACATAATCAGACTCTGAGGGTAGAGCCCAAAATCTGCTATTAACAGGTATCCAGTGTTTTTCCGTTTTTTTTGTTTTTTTTTTTTTAAGATTTTGTTTATTCATTTGAGACACACAGAGAGAAAGGCAGAGACACAGGCAGAAGAAGAAGCAGGCTCCATGCAGGGAGCCCAATGTGGGACTCGAACCCAGAAATCCAGGGTCACACCCTGAGCCAAAGGCAGGCGCTCAACCACTGAGCCACCCAGGCATCCCAGTATCCAGTGTTTAAGAACATATGTTCTGGGATCCCTGGGTGGCTTAGAGGTTTAGCGTCTGCCTTTGGCCCAAGGCACGATCCTGGAGTCCCGGGATCCAGTCCCACGTCAGGCTCCCGGCATGGGCCTGCTTCTCCCTCCTCCTGTGTCTCTGCCTCTCTCTCTCTCTCTATGTCTATCATAAATAAATAAATCTTTAAAAAAGAAAAAAAAAGAACATATGTTCTAAGGTAAGTGATGGTGTTCCTAAGTTGTTTTTAACAAAACTGAAGCTTAAAAAAAAAACAAAACAAAACTGAAGCTTAGAGATGATACAGGGTACCCAAGGTCATGCAAATTCAGATGCAAATTTCAGGTCAACTCCTAACCAGTCAAGAATAATAAAAGCCCCCATAATAATACAAGTCATGATCTTCATTCATGATTAGAGAGTGAGAAAACATGTTTTGTTTCTTCTTTTCCTGAGCCCCTAGTTGTTGACGGAAAATAGATTAAAGCAGCATGTTAGCAAAATCAACCAAAAATCAAAATGCAGAAGCAGAGGAGGGAAAATAATTTTGCCAGAGAAGAGAAAACAACTTGGTCAAGAGTCAGTTTGCTAAGGGTTCACACCTAGATGCTTAAGACAAGCGAAAAGCCCTGAATAGATCTCTCCCAACCTCAGCTGGATGGAATGATAGTGTTAGAAAGAAGTGTAATGTACCCAGGCATCCACACGGTAGTTGTGAGGATGGGGGATAGTACTTTGCACCTCCACAGCGCCAGCTTCACCTCGGAGCTCATTTTCAAAGAGAACCTACTCGTGCACGTCTGAAATAAATGTGCCCATTTGCTAGGAGTAAAAATAGTAATCTGTCAAGGTGAAGGGATAAGCTTCAGCATTGAGGGGATTCACCTAGGGATTTGGAAATTTTATCCTTGAATCATACCAGCAAAGAAAAACTAAATGTGGCATGAGGAAGAGGGAAATTCTTCCTTGCTAAGAAGACCAAAATAGCTTGAGCTAATTATATTAACCTAAAAAAGTAAGTGAAAATTAATGAGAAATAAGAGGAATTCTAACTCTGGAAATAGCCTCTCAAATGTGTGTTGAAATCCTTTACCCTTTGGTGGAATAAACTCAGGTCAGGAGCTAACCCGCCATAATGAAATTCTAGAAACAGAAAGCTCCAGGCATCCTACATCCACCTGAGTATCTTGCAGTAACTGTCCCAAACTTCTGGATTCACTAAAATATGATTCAGATTTTGCCTCAGGCCTTCACTTTTGGAAAGTCCTATGTATTCATTAACAATTTCAACTTGGGTGTTTCTTATTTTCTTACCCTTTAGCTCGTTCAAATGTTACTTTGGAGGAGTAATTTGTTTGGAAAGCAATCAGATTTTTTTTTTTTTTAGAAGTTTATAAAAGCCTTTGCTGTCAGAATAAAAAACAAAATTTTGCCTGTTCTTGAGTAAATACATTGAAGGTGAACTGGAAAATTATAGAAAGTATCTGAACCAGGGCTTTTCAAAGTGTGGTCCCCAGACCAGAATCATCATTCTCACCTGGATGCAGGGCCTTCATGCAAAAGGGCCTTGTACTTGGTAAGTGCTCTTGCTGTCTTAAAATTCTTAATTTGTTTTTGCAAGTGAAATCCATTTCATAATAAAGTAAAGATGGTAGGACATTAAAGCATTCGTGTGAGCAGGGGAGGAACATGCACACGCGTGTTGCCCCATCCACAGATAGCATCCACACTGTCCCATGAGCACATGTGGACTCGCAGTGTAGGAGTTCAGTGAGATTCACAGCCAGTGTACAGTAAGTGTATTATATGTACAACTGAATAAACTGGGGGAAGGAGGGACACTGACAGCGCAGAGCAGTCACAAGTTCCATTTGAACCAGAACTCTCTTTGAACCAGAAAAAAAAAATGATGGCATTCTGAGAGGCACAGCCCTCTGAGGAACACTATGCATCCTTTCCTGTGAGTTAGCCACCTGCTGACCCTCAGAAGGAACGAGACAGATAGGGCCACCCAAGATTCCTCATCCTCTCTGTACTTCCTTTATAAATTACCCAGGAGTCTTCTTAAAAAGTGGATTCTAATTCATGACTTTGGCTTCAGACTGGAAAGTCTACAGCTCCAACAAGCCCCAAGTGATGCCAATGCTACTAATTCACAGCACACGTACTTTGGGCAGTAGGGTTTATCCTTAAAGCCTCATCGGGATTTTACAGATCGCACAGTTGAAGGGCTTTGTGTTTAAGGAAGAGCTCTGTGCACAAGGAAACCTGAGGGTGGAGGTGTGGATGGGTGGTGCCTGTGACTAGCTGGGGATGACAGCATTGGCAAGGGGCTGTTGAGGGATTATAAGGAGTATGGCAGTAGAGGTGCCAACCTGAGTGTTAGAGTCTTAAAGTGCAAAGATGTGATTTTTGACCAGTCCCTCTATACTGGAGACCAGAGGGGTTTCAGGTAGGGATCTCAGCATAATATGTGCCTGGAAAAACACATTAGAAAATGGCTGTAATGACTCTGGCACTGCTCTGCACACTCTCCACACTCAGCATATCTCCTTAGCCTAACTGCTCACTCCTTTAAAGGCTAAATTTCTAGAATCTAGTGATGCAATGATAGTAGTGGTGGCGGTTTTTTTTTTTTTTTTTTTTTTTTTGGTGGCGGTTTTTTCAGAGTAGAAACCACATTTGCATGACACCTGGTTATACAAGGATTTAAAAAGAAGAAAAAGTGGCAGAGTGAGGAGAGGAGGCAGCAGTCAGGAGGGGCTGGCCTCAGTGGTGGCACGCAGCAAGGAATGCTCACCTTCAGGAATGACTCCGTCTCCCCGATGTGCCCTCGGAGCCTCCCAGGTCCTCCAGAGGGCTGATGGGGCCTCCTTCCGGCCAATGGGCTGAAGGCTGTGCAGATCCCAGGCTAAGCCTTCATTCAGCAGATCTCATATTTGTTGGTTCCCATAGGCCAGTAGCTCCAGGTTCATCTGTAGCTCCCAGTAGTCCTCAGGCTTCTCCTGTGGCTCTGAGGCATCCAGGCAGTCCAGCTAGCTCTCTCTCCTGGATTTTCTTCTTTAGGGGATGGATCTCAGCATTTAGGAATGCTGCTTGCTTCTGAGTCCATTTTTGGGGTATCACCACAAACTTTTTGAGGGGTTTAGCTAGGGTCACTGTGTACAGGTAAGGGGTTGGAACATTTGGGGTAAAGAGTTCTCTTTATCCTTTGGGTCCACAGCCTCCTGGGCCAGAACCTTGGCTTCCTGTTCTTTTTTGCTTCATCTTAAGCCTCTCAGTCTCCAAATCTTTGTCCTCCTAGGCACCATCCACTCTGGCCTCAGAGCGCTCAGCCCATGGGTCCCCTGACTCCCCTGACTCCCCTGGGAGCCCAGCACATGTCCAAGTAATGGCCATAGCTGCAGTTAATATTTGAGAACTCTGGCTGCCAATGTCCTTGTGTCTATTTCATTTAATACAACAACCCTGCAAGGTGGTGGCCACTATTATCCTCACTCTCTAGGGAAAGAAACTGAAACACAGGGAGTGCTTTAGGTGACCAGGTCACACACCTAATTAGTAAATGTATCCATTGTTGCCCACCCTTTGCCCTCCCATTGGCCGTCATGTCGTATGTGGTCTTTTAAAAATCCGTGTATTCCACAGGTTGTAATCAATGCCCAGGTAGTGATAGGGGATTCACAAATGTCTGGCAGGCCTTCCTTCCTGAACATGTTGGGGAAGAAGTTATAAGAAAGTAGAAGACAACCCCTGTTTGGGCAGCAGTAGCCTCTGTGCCATGGGAGCTCATCACCAAATCTTTCCCATGAGGGGCAGAAACTTAAAACAAATACAACGAGTGCAAGCTTCCATATGACAATAATGGAAGAACATCTGCCATGAAGCCTTCATGTGAACTACCTGAAATCTCCTGCTACTCAGCTACCCCCTGGATAGGATCCAGAAAGAGCTTCCTGTCTCCTTATTCAAATATTCATGGCCAAGGATTTATCTCTAGAAGGCAAGCTCTTCTATTTCCTTATCTTAGCCCTGGCACAGAGCCTGGCTCATGGGGCATATTCAGCACATACCACGAAGAGGTTAATGAACCCACCTACCAAAGATGGCCTTCCCTCTCTGCAGTAAAACTAGTGGAAGTTGTACTTGAGTTCTGTCCCCTAAGCAGAGGAATACAGTTGAGGGCCACAGGAAGGAAATGTGATCATTTATTCTGCAAATATCACCAGGCATTGCCATGCCTCAGGGTCTGGGTGACAATGGCCAGGATCACCCCATGGCTGGCTGCAAGCTTTACCTGGAGGCACACAGTCTTAGATTTGAGTCACATATCTACAAACTGACACTCATGTAACTTTAGGAGAAGGTCTCAATGTCTGTGCCTCAGTTTCCTTATCTGCAAAATGGAAATGAAGTAGCAACTTAGAGTTGTTGAAGATTAGATAAGTTACTGCCTGTGAGTTGTTGAGTGAAGGGCTCCTCCTGTGGTAGCTCTACATGTCAGCTGTATGAACATAACATTACAGTCCCTGCCCATGGAGCAGGTGCCACAGATTTTCCTGTAAAAGACCAGAGAGTAAAAATCTTACACTTTGTGTGCTACATATAGTCTCTATCACAATAACTTAGCTCTGCCATTGTAGCATGAAAGTAACCACATGCAATACATAATTGAATCTCATCTTTTAACATAGCATGAAATACTATTTTCCTTTTGGTTTTTTTCCCCAACAGTTTGGAAATGTAAAAGCCATTCTTAACTCACAGATGCTGCATAAACAGGCAACAGGCCAGATTTGGCCCATGGGCCACAGTTTGCTCATCCCTGGTCTAGAAAGAAAATGTACAAGCTGTTTGCAATACGGCATGTTTACTCAAAGTGCTGAGAAGGGAAGGCCTTACTCTGCCAAATGGTGAAAAGAGAAGGAGACCCAGCAATTGCACTGTTGGGGATTTACCCCAAAGATACAGATGCAATGAAATGCCGGGACACCTGCACCCCGATGTTTATAGCAGCAACGTCCACAATGCCAAACTGTGGAAGGAGCCTCGGTGTCCATGGAAAGATGAGTGGATAAAGAAGATATGGTCTATGTATACAATGGAATATTACTCAGCCATTAGAAACGACAAATACCCACCATTTGCTTCAACGTGGATGGAACTGGAGGGTATTATGCTGAGTGAAATGAGTCAATCGGAGAAGGACAAACATTATATGTTCTCATTCATTTGGGGAATATAAATAATAGTGAAAGGGAATAGAAGGGAAGGGAGAAGAAATGTGTGGGAAATATCAGAAAGGGAGACAGAACATAAAAACTGCTAACTCTGGGAAATGAACTAGGGGTGGTGGAAGGGGAGGAGGGCGGGGGGTGGGGGTGAATGGGTGACGGGCACTGAGGGGGGCACTTGACGGGATGAGCACTGGGTGTTATTCTGTATGTTGGCAAATTGAACACCAATAAAAAATAAATTTATTATTTAAAAAATAAATAAATAAAATAAACAAATAAATAAATAAATAAATAAATAAAACAAATGATTAAAAAAACTAATAAATAAATAAATAAATAAACCAAAAAAAAAAAGAATGGCTCCAGAGGGGAGGTAACATTTGAGTGGGGCTTTAGAGAGCAGGTAGGAGTTCACCAGATGGGACAGATAAGAGAAGGAAGTAGAAAAAGAATGAGCACAGGGGGAAAAAACAGTATTTAAAGGTAATTGGACAAATTTCCTAGCTGTACAGAAAGTGAAATCACATGACAAGTAAAGAAGGGTGGTTTAGCTATTTGTATTTCTCATTAATTTAATTATGTTCTGAAGCCACTGTTAGGTCTGGGATGATGTTAGAAAGATCCCCAGAATAGATCCTTCATGTATGTTCGATTGCCATGTTTTTACCTCTAACCCCAGCCATCCTGACCTTTCTCTGAGCAATTCTAACAATGTCCTGAGAGTGTGTCCTAATATTCTCTGAATAAACATCTGTTGACGACACAGGTTTTCCTTTGGGATAATTAAGTCACTCAAAACTAAAAAAATGAAAAAAGCTTGAAATAATAAGATCACTCTACTATGCTTTTTAAGATTTTATAGAGGGTGTGTGCACAAGTGAGAGGAAGGGCAAAGGGAGAGTGAGAGAGAATCTCAAGCAGACTCCACACTGAGTGGGAGAGTGGGGCCTGAGTCCCCCTGAGTGTGGGGCCTGAGGTGAGTGGGAGTGTGGGGCCTGAGTGTGGGGCCTGAGTGTGGGGCCTGAGGTGAGGCTCCATCTCACAACCCTGAGATCATGACCAGAGCCAAAGCAAGAGTCCAATGCCTAACCAATTGAGCCACTCAGGTGCTCCAAGATTCCAGGTTTTTAAAGTGGCACTCTTTGTAAATAGCTCAAGAGTCCTCAACTCTTCCATCTAAATCATGAAACACCAAGAGTCAGACGCTTAACTACTTATCCCAGTGAGCCACACAGATGCCCCAATCATTCTACTACTTTTAATTTAGTAAATCACTTGGTTGCCTCTGTCAGGTGTTTACTGAAAATGCATTTTTTTAGAAATAAATGACATATAACATTATATTGCATTGTACAACATAATTATTTGATATTTGTACATACTGTGAAATGATGACTATAATAAGTCTAGATAGCATGCATCACCGCAGAGTTACAAAATGTCTTTTTCTTGAAATGAAAACTTAAGTTGCTATACACTAGCAACTTTCAAATATACAATACATTATTATTAATTATAGTTGTAAGAAATGCATTTTTAGGCAGACTTTTTTTTAATGTTGTTATTTGATATCCCTGGTAATCCATTGTACAAAGTGACCAAGTCTTTTATCTGCAAAATTACATCTCTGAAATTTTTAAAATCAGATACAACATGGATTAGCTTAAAGAAAACTGAGATTATTTGAAATCATTTTTAAATCCAGCTGTCTGGAATCTGCAGATTTTTGGTTCTACGGTATTTTCAATATTTAGAATGTGGTCAGTGATACTATATTGAACAGATTTCAAAGTAGGTGGGCATTTGCCAGTTCTATTTTAAAGTAATTCTGAGGGTGCCTGGGTGGCTCAGTCAATTGAGCATCCGACTCTTGGTTTTGGCTAGGGTCATGATCTTGGGATCCTGGGATCAAGCCCCGTGATGGGTTCCACTCTTGGCAGGGAGTCTGCTTGGGATTCTCTCCCTCTTCCTCTGCCTCTCCCTCTGCTCACTATCTCTCTCTCAAATAAAAATAACTCTTTAAAAATAAATAAATAAAACAACTGAATTTTCAACCCTTTAAACATCTGAGTCTCAAAAGACTATGGAAAAGAAATTACTTAGATTTGTTGTGTCTCTGATTCAAACAAACTTGTATTGGGCACCTACTATGCACCAGACACTTTGCAGTACACTGAGAAAGCACAAAGACCGAAGCACACTCTCTGCCCTCACAGTGAGATAAAGGAACACTGCACTATTTTGAAGCAGGTCCAACACAAAAGTTGTACAAAGGAGAAGATATTCTATTAAAATCATTAGTAAATAGACCATTATAGGAAGTCCTATTTTCAGCCAGAGGTGCTTGTTCTGTACTCTTCATTCCATCCAAACTAATAGTGGCAATTTGTAGTGGTAATAAAAGTAATAGCCAACAAGTATTGAATTATTGAATTATCGAATGCCTACTATGTGCCGGACTCTGCTAACTGCTTCACTATCCTATGATACCAAATCCTCACAAAATCTCTATGAGATTATTTCTATTATATCTCAGTTAATGTGCCTGAGATCACACAGTTAGTGTGATCCCTGATTCAACCCAGCCTTTTTTCACAGCCTTTGCTGTTCCCACCACACTATACTGGGAATGATTTCTCTAGTATATACATCAAAAGCTGAATCATTTTATTTTCTTTTTTAAAGATTTTATTTACTTATTCATGAGAGA
This sequence comes from Canis lupus dingo, assembly GCF_003254725.2. Classification (NCBI taxonomy): domain Eukaryota; kingdom Metazoa; phylum Chordata; class Mammalia; order Carnivora; family Canidae; genus Canis; species Canis lupus. The sequence continues at coordinate 37,094,436 of NC_064244.1, read as the reverse complement.
CACACAAAGAGAAGCAGAGACGTCGGCAGAGGGAGAAACAGGTTCTCCGCAGAGAGCCCGATGTGAGACTCGATCCCAGAACCCTGGGATCATGACCTGAGCTGAAGGCAGACGTTCAACCACTGAGCCACCCAGGCGTCCGTGAATCATTTTCTATACAGGAATCTGAAAAGCAGCTTCAAAATGTTGAGGTTTAAGTACACCTCCACTTAATTTTAACCATGGGAAGGCATTAGCAAGTCTCTGACTATTGAAATGTCTCTAGGCGTCCCAGTCATCTGAGGAAATGAATAATGGAATGTTGAGGTGTGTACAACTGCACTTATTCATAAGAACACATAAAAATAAAGAGGAAGAGGAGGTAGGGAGAAGGACTCAGGATGGGTTTTTTCAGACCATTTTGGTGGTTATCTTCCAGTGTTGCCTTTGAATCCATTCCAGGGCACTTAAAATTACTAAAAAGCAAGAAATCTTGACCTTGTCATATCTGCAAGTGTAAAGATGTTGCTCACTCATCAGTGACAACTAGTTTCTTTGTATTAAATAATCATCCAAGACAAGTGGAGCATAGCAGGGTGTTGAAGGTCAGCTCCCAACACAAGAGAAAGACAATAGAAGAAGAGGGGATCTACAAGATGGAATTGCGATAGCAGAAGGGTAGAAGGCAGCTGGTGATGGGCAGTATAGGTTATCTGTACTTTTAAATACATGGACCTCCTATAGAGTTCCTACAGAGAAAACACTTTCATGACCCAGCTGTCCAGGAAACAAACCAACACTTGGCTCTTCGTTGCTTTTTCTCTGAATTAAGCCAGTATTAGAAGAACCAAGAGGAAAGGATGTGAAGTGTAAGTTGTTTTACTTTGTGGAACTCGTCCTGTTCCATGCCTCTCACTTATGGTTTTTGTAGCTGTCCCAGCACATCACACAAGAATGGCCCTTACCCATGGCAGAGGCACCCCAACAAAACAATTAATTTCTCTGTTCAAGTTTGCCAGTGAGTCAGCCAAGTGAATATCTGTAAGGGAAGGAGAGAACACTCATTCTTTTCTTTTTTAATATCTCTGCAAAGTTTTATTACCAGAAATCTGAGGAGGCAATACTAAATGAAAATAATAATCAAATTTGAAGCAGAACCATTTGTCATAGTAACATATCTGATCCCCGAGCCTAGTCAGGAAGAAAAACAATTCACAGAAAGACCGTGAAGCACCAAGATCTTAAGAACCTGCATTTTCTATAAGAAATTTTGGCTTTCTTCCTTTGAATTTATGCTTAGTGGAAATTGTTCAATAACATATTTTTCTTTTTGAGGACATTTTGGGAAAGGGAAAGAAGTATTTATTACAAGATTCAGATAAACCTGCATTGCTACTGTCCTCATTCAATTCATCAATATCTCTACCCAGACTGTGGTAATAGCCTCCTATCTCATCACTGCCTCTCCCTCCCCTCAAATGCCACCTCAGGTTCTTCCCACAGCCAACTCAATCTCACTGTCAGATTTCAGATTAATGCCACTTCCTCAGAGAGACCTTTGCTAACTGCCATGTCCAGCACTTACTGTCTGTTTCATATGGGTTTTTTCTTGATTGTTTTTATAGCCCTTAACATAATCTTTCTAATCTGGCTTATTGCCTGGAGGACTCATATACTGCTACGTCTGTACAGGGTCTGGCACATAATAGGTGCTGGATGTTTGTTTAATGAATAAATACCTATGATAAATAAGATGATTATTATAAATAAATGAATAATTCAATGGGACAAACAGTAGGCTTAATAATTTAGAAATATTTACTTGTGTAATCTTATAAAAATCCTCTCGTGAAGGAGCTGTTGTCCTCACTTAATGAACAAGGAAATAAATGCAAAGAAAAGGTCCCACAGCTTATAGGTGAAAAGTGAGGATTTCCACTTATGTGTGACTCCAAAGTCACTTTTATTTCTACCAAATCATATAGCTTCCAAATAGGAAAAATTTTGCACAAAAGAGGTTTTTGAACTTTTTAATATCCAAAGACTTTGGATCCCAGCCTACACAGCTTTGTGATCTTGGACCAAAATTCCTATAATGATATCTTACCCTATGAATAAAAAATGTAAAGAATGGGCTTTCCATTTCCTGTTAAATGGATTTAACATCCTTAACCACTCTGTGCACACACACATGCCAACCCAAAACTGTCAGGAGGAATCTTGATGTTAATTAATAAATTTACAGTGTTCAGCCAGATAATGACTATGATTGACATTCCACTTACAATGGCTCTTGAACTGGTTTCCTGTACATAAATCAGGACTATAGCCTAAGCACAAGCATAATTTACAGGACCATTTTAGTGTAGGTAAACATAATCTTCAGGGAGTACATAATAGCTTAAATACTTGCAATATAAATAGAATGACACAGAGACATACATGCATATATATACACACACATACATATATGTGCCCACAAATATGCATACACACTATATTTTAAGCATAGCTGTATATATAGAACTATATCTCACTGGAAAACTGAATTTTGTCAAAATATTGCCAGTAAATACAATTAGCCCATTTATTAAGTTCCCCTTTGTGTGTCTGTTTTCTGATTAGTTATTTGAACTTAGCCTTTTTTTTTTCCTTTTTAATTTTCATGCTTAATGTCAATAGTGTGTTAGCCAAAGTATGACCAAGGTTTACTCTTTCACAACAGAGATCCATGATCCATAACATCTTCATTTATTTGATACCACATTGGAAGACATTAAACAATGCTAGTGGTACTCACACCACTAGCAGTATACAGATGACTCAAGTCCAGCACTCCATGTGATAACCAGAGATGGGGGAGAGGGAATCCATGTACTCCATCAGAGTGGGGCCAGTCTCAGGCTGCAGAAGCCAAAATTTCACGGTGTTTATATGGGTATCTATTATTTATGGTAAATGATACTAGTTTGCCATTTATGATAGTAACATTTAATTTTGTGTGGGGATAAATATATTTAAGGAAAAATACACCAATTTAAAAATATTACATAAATAATTAAACAAATGGTATGGCAGAAATTATATGCAAAGGACCAGTGGAAAAAAACAAAGGCAACAGAGGTCTGGAAGTCAAAGTTCACCCTTTCATATATGAGTAAACCTGAGTAAGTTACTTAACCTCACTTAAAATAGCTGCAGTAACCTCAGAGCTTTTGTCTGTTCAAATGGAAAATATATCAAGTGGAACATAGCAGAGGCCAAGGAAATGATCTTTGTAATGATAACTGTTTTTACTACTATGAACTCTCATTAATGAAAAGGAGTGTGAAGCAACCGGCACAGAACCCCGTGTCCCGTATATACTAGGCAAATAGGGATTAACATTCCCTCACCAATTCAGCTTCCTTCACAATAGACCTACACACACACATACATACATACACACACACATGTGATTCATAACTCAGTTGTAGCTGGGGATGTGAATGCTCTGTGGCCTATTTTAAGACGGGAGCTTAAAGACTACATTGTATATGATTGATATGGCATATAGAATTCAAAGTAAATACATGGTGAGCAATCATACTGTCTTAGCAGTGCCTAGAAGGAATGTGCATCACAAAAACAATGGGTTTTGTCCAGGAAGCAGCTTTTGTATAATAGGGAGCATATTCACCTTCTATTTCTACTGTGATAAAGTGGGTTAAATATTAATCATCTGTAAATTTGAGGTTATAAATTTAAAGGTTAATATTGTATTTTAGAAGAACTTCAAAGTCCTTTCCTAGACAGAACTATAGGTCAGGAAATTCACCCACAAACCCAACACAAACTGAAAAAGCTTCTCAAGAAGAAAAATAAATGAAGATGGACAATGTGAGATGATCAAGAAATTAGACACAGGGTCTCCGGTTAGCTAGGAGTATGGAAAAATGGTTATATTTACAGGATCTCATCCCAAGACCCTGTTATGACAACAAGAGGAGATAAATGGAATTAGAAATTCTCTGACTTAAAGGAAACACAGTGAATCAAAAAACTGGGGACTTAGCAAGACAGAGGTTGTTCTGAGGAAGAAAAAAGTGAGAAACAAAGAGAAACTACTAGTGGTCAGAGAAGCTTGGCTGAATATAGACACAAATAAGACATCTTTCTCTGTAATGGTGTAGGTTTAAAACATTTTGTTATGGAAATTTTTAAGCATACACAAAGAGGAGAGGATAAGTTAATAATTTTCATATGAGCATCACCTAACTTCTACACGGAACAACATGCTGCCAGTCATGTTTCATCTGGCCTCATATGGTGGTGTTGATAGGGTAATGCAATGGGGAATGGGGCTGGAGAATTTAGGGTCCAAATCTTAGTTCCTGGGCAGCCCTGGTGGCTCTGCGGTTTAGCGCCGCCTTCAGCCCAGGGTGTGATCCTGGAGACCCAGGATCGAGTCCCACGTCGGGCTCCCTGCATGAAGCCTGCTTCTCCCTCTGCCTGTGTCTCTGCCTCTATCTCTTTCTCTGTGTGTGTGTCTCTCGTGAATAAATAAATAAAATCTTAAAAAAAAAATCTTAGTCCCTGTGTCAACCATAATGACAATACTTCAATATGCATTTTTACATGGTAAGGAATATTTTACATAGTTGCTATGCTATTATCACTCTTAAAAAATTAACAGATTCCTTGATACCATCTAATACCTACTTTCCCAAATTGTTTCAAAGATGTTTCTGTAAAAAAAAAAAAAAAGGTCTAAATCAGAATGAAAACATAGTACACAAAATGCATTTTTTTTTCTCCTAAGTCTCTTCTAAAACTGTCCCTCTGACACACATTTCTGTACCACTGATTTTTTGGAGAAATTGAGAGTATTACACATTCTGAATTTCATTCTTCATGGTGTCATTTAACTTGTTCTTCTGTTATCCATATTTCTTATAAATGGTGGCTAGATCCAGAGACTTGATTAGATTCCAGTTGATATTTTTAGGCAAGAATGCTTCATAAATTGAATTGCAGAATTCAAAGAATCTTTGATTCTTTTCCTTAAACAGTTTTCAGAGCATTGAGTTGATGTGCTAATAACAGTGGGGTTTTTCTTCCTCTTGAATATTCTCATGTTTGTTGAGTTTCAGTCCATTATCAACATTTTTCTTCCTGATACTCAAATTGTCCTATATTAGCACAGTATGAACACCTTATGATTGACTCCTTCATCTTTTGACACTATCCCTCCTAGTCTTTCAAAGCTTCCTTGCTTACTAGCCCATCAAGACTTCCCAGGCTTATCTCAATCATTTCCGGCTCCAGATCTAGAATCAGCCTTTTCTGAGAACTCTAGTTCCTTTCAGAGAAACATAGCATTTAGAAACCACAATCTGAGTGCTAAGGTTACTCATCACTCCTGCATTATCATTGCTTCCAAACCTTTCCAATAGACAAAGCTAGAACGAACAAAAAAAAAAAAAAAAAAAAAAAAAAAAAGAGGGATTAAATCATGAATTCTTAGTGATGTCTCCACATTTAGGATAAAAATTTTTTCTTTAACTTTATAATTGTATATATTTACTTTTATGCCAAAAATCTAGGTCTTAACCTTAATATAATTGTTTTATTTTACATGTATAATATGTACATATTTTATGTATAATACACATGTGTATATACATATAAATATAATATTTTACATGCAAAATAACTTAAAATAAGATTACAATATTAGCATCGATTATAAGACTCCTGAATACATAAATTGGTTTTGTTGCTGAGAAAAGTAACATTAGCAACATACATGGATTGATTTTAAAAGCTGTTCACATGTACCAGATTCTCAAATTCCATGTCAGATTCTTTTAAAGCTTATCAGTCTTGGGGCACCTGGGTGGCTCAGCAGTTGAGAGTTTGCCTTCAACTCAGGTCGTAATCCTGGAGTTTAGGGATCGAGTCCCACATTGGGCTCCCTATGGGGAGGCTGCTTCTCCCTCTGCCTATGTCTCTGCCTCTCTATATATCTTTTATGAAATAAGTCTTTAAAAAAATAATAAAGTTTATCAGTCTCAAGGTTTGAGTTCTTGGTGTACTTGTTTTCTGAAGACTTCAGCAAGGTAATTGAAGCCGGAATTAAGGACCAATCTAATTTATCCTAACAGCTCAGCCTAACTCAAGTGTACAACATAGACTTTGCAACAATACAACATAGACTCCACTCATTAAAAGGGTAGGACTATGTCTTTTCTTCACCAATATATTATATAGCACTTAGCATCATGCTTGTTGTATGCTTGTGTGCACAAATCATCAATCATCCTACATGGTTGAGGGGAAGTCACTGAAGGCAAAAGTTATCTTTCCAGATGTGTTGGGATAGTCATAGGTGACAGCACAGTGGCCACCTATTTCTTCAGATTCTTTACCACTGTTTTCCATACAAAGGTCACAACAAGTGTTATTTATGGACTAAGAGCTAATGAGGCTCTGAGAACCCTAATTCAATCCCTTCATTTCTCAAATAAGAAAAATGAGCCATCCAAAGATTCAGTACTTTACCCAAAATTACCCAGCTACCTCCTGGCAGAATCAGAGCTAAGATCCAGAGCCCTCCTTCCCAGGTCTGGGGCTGCTTGGATGCAGGTGGCCCATCTCTAGCGTCCTGTCTGGAAACACTGATAAACAATGTGAATGAAATTTAAGCAGCATGTTTAATCCCTTTCAGAAGATTTGGATACATTCTCTCTCATTAGGCCCAGATTACTGGTAAATTCAACATGACTTATGACTGTCTTGTTCTAACTGAAGGCATCAGGGGTGACTTAACAAGTTGCTGCAGACATAGTTTTGTTCATCTTTAATTTCAGTGTGTATTAGAATGCAAAATCCAATATTGTGAGAAACTGTAATAAATTATTACTTTTACTAACCCAGGAAAAAGTCATTGTATTTTTTTAAAATGTGACTTAGATCTACAGACCTCACATTTGATTGACTTCCTAGCTTTATATTTTAGATAAAAATGGGAGTTTGCTTATTAATCTTTGTTCTTGATACCGATTCTTATTTGACTCTACAGTATAATAGAAGACTGGCCATTATCCCTCTTTATTAAGTCCAAGTTGAAACATCTGATCATTATTAGAGGCTTTATAGGCATAATGGCTCCATAGCAATTTCTTGCCCAGAAAAAGTCTCAAAAACTCTTTTAAATCATGAGATTTTGAGCAATGTGGTGACTGCACTTCAGTGCTGTACTTATTTTGCATTTGAATTTTTAAATTCCTTTAGTATGACTTTAAGTACAGAAAAAAAACCCAAATCTTTTAAAAAAATTTTTTGATTTGAGAGAGAGAGAGATAGCACATGCATGCAAAAGCAGCAGGGAGGGGGAAAAGGGGAGAGGGACAAGCAGACTCTGTACTGAGTGAGGAGGCTAGCATGGAACTCGATCCCATGACAGATATCTACCTCCACCCAAGATCATGACCTGAGCTGAAATCAAGAGTTGAATGCTTAACCAACTGAGCCACCCAGGTGCCCCAAAAATATAAAATTTTAAGACAATTTTAAACCAAGATTACAGAGCATATGCTAATTAAGTGGTGCTATTATTTGAATGGTAATTAAATTGGCTACTGTGTATAAAAAATATGGACTATTCTTTAACAATCAAATTCCATCTGTAATACATCATATTCAGGTGTCTGTTTTTACTTCAGCTTTGTATAATCTCAACACCTTAAGCGTTTCCAGGTAATATACTATAATGGAAATTTTATCAGCTTCAATTTATCACCAAAACACGGCCTTTCATGCTTTTAGATCTTTAGATCTTTACTGGGTTTTTTATTATAACATTTTATTTATTAAAACACTCACATATATACAGGTTTGTCAATGATATTATTTGAAGAATTATCATTTGTCTTGGGGGAAAAACTATAAAACAGGATTTCAAAATACATCCAGTTGAAAATTTTTGAATTGAATGTCTTTGAAAAGAGATTACCTTATTCATTAAAATCCAGCTCGCCACTTAAATACTTTTCACAAAGATTGGAGTTGGTTTCATTTGGGTAAGGGAGGGTTTAGATGGCATATTCAAAATTTTTTTAGCAAATCAGCCTTTATCCATAACAATACTCTGTCTGACATGTGTAATTCTTGTTTAAAAGTACAGTGCAGCAAAGTAAGGAAGGCTTTTTTTACAGGAAAAGCAATATATGAATAGAAAACAAAAAGGTCACCTAAAATAAACAGATGTAAAATGAAAGGCAAAATACTCCCATATACATATTTCACTTTGAATGGAGAGAATTTCTAGAAACATAATTGCTGGGTCAAGGAATATGTGCATTTACATTTTGACACATGTTCCCCAACATCTCCAAGAAGAGTCTGTCCTGATGGATATCCCTACCAGCAGAGAATAAGATGGCCTGTTTCTCCATACCTTTGACCACATTGTATGTCATTAAACATTTTAATCTTTGCCAATCCAATAGGTGAAAAGTGACATCTTACCTTTGAGCAAGTTGAGTATCTTTTCAACTTGTTGATAAGCCACTTATATTTCTTTTTTTTCTAAACCAAAGTTTCTTCTCTTTCTCCTTTGCCATTTTTCATTGTTTGGTTCACCTTCACTTCTTAATTTTAAGAGCCCTTTTCAATATTTAAAAAAAACCTCTACTTTTTATCATGTTTGCTGAAAGTATTTTTCTCAGTTTGCTCTAGTTTCTGCCATGCAAAAATGTTTAATTCTTATGGATTTAAATGTATCATTTCCTGTCTGGCTCTTGTGTTCAGTATCTTGCTGAGGAAGGATTTCACCATTTGAGGGTTTTATTCTAGTTCTTTATCAATTCCACTCTTTAAATATATAAATATTTAAATCTTTGTCCTGTCTCATGGAAGGAATGACACAGCTTTATTTTTTCTCAAAATGGCTCCTAATAATTTCAAAAACATTTATTTGAATATTCTGTATTTTCCTCTCCAATTTGAAAAGTCTTCCTTTATTATATACTAAATATCCACATGAGTCTTCTTGGATAGTTAAGCTGATTTCTAGACCCTGTGCCATTTATTGTTTTGTCTTGCTTTGTCAAAAGACTGATTAATGGCTACAGTTTTTAATGTACTTTCAAACCAGCTTGTCAAGTTCTGAAAAATGGAGCTAAGTGAGCAAAAGAGAGAGACAATGAAAGAAACCTTAATATTGGGGTTAAGATCACTTTTAATTGATCAATTTATGGTGAATTAATATCTCTATGGTATTAAATATTCCCACTCAAGCTGATGGTATGGTTCCTACTCAAGTTTTCTTTATAGAAATAGAGTCTTAAAGTTTTATTTAAATATCTTGAGGATTTTTGTTGCTAAACTTATTTCATACATTTTATATTTTTATAAATGGGATATGCTTGATTCTTGTGGGATTATAAATGACTTTTCTTATGGTAAGTTACATCTACTATTTATTAATATTTTTTAGTGGCTATTGAAGTCTGTCTAATAAATTTTTAGCATCTGTACAAAAGTGGTCGAATGATTCTTCTCCTTTGACCTATTACTATGGTGATTATATTAATAGATTTACTATTATTGAACCATCCTTGCATTGCTTGCATAGAGTAGAATGTATTATGCTGTAAATGTCCTACTTGATTCTATTTGTTAGTGTCTTGGTTGAGGGCAATCTCAAGTTTTCAGAACAAGCAAGAGCTGCCTCATGTGTTTTATTCTCTGCTTTATACCTAGCACATAATACCAAGCCCTGTGCCTGAAGCAGAAAAAAAATCTCAGTAAATATTTGTGGAAAGCAGGGTGGTTCCATGAGTCACTTGATTTAATTCTCTCTTGACTCTTCTGGTCTGTTCTAGAAAGAGAATCCATGACTAAGAGCAGCATAAAGGTCAACAACTTGGTCATGTGAGGATGCATCCAGGTCCCTTGAAAAATTCTTGGTGTGTTCACATGATTTTTTTGATTACTCATAACTTTTTTGGGTCCATTCTCCCCTGTTTTGACTAGACATGTTTTTCATCTTGAGCAATCCTCCAGACATCAGCAAAGACATCTCTGACACAAGCCTAAGTTTTCAGAACAAGCTGTTTTGCATTACTGTGAGGCACGGTTAGGGTGTCTGACCAAACCCATGTCAAGTTGAGAGCAGAGTCTGAGCCTGACCTGGAAGATGCCTGTGTTGGCTCAGTGGCCACAACTTAATTGGCATAGCTAAATTACCTGGCCAGGGCTCCTGGCAGTGGCCCAGGGCCCCACCAGTATAATTCCTCTAGGCGCCTTTCTTTCACTCTTACCTGTTGGCTTCCAGCAATGGCAAATGAAATCCTGTCCTTCTGTGGCTCCATGAGCATCACTATTAGCATCTCCAGAAAGCTCAGTGGCCTGGGTATGCAGACCAATTCTCTAAATAAAGACCCATGTGCAAACCACAAAGGTAGAAGAAAGATATGAACAAAGGTGGTTTTGTGTCCTAACAGCTGTGATGACGAGGCTACAGATGAGCCTCTGCTTACCTACATTCAATCAGATATTCCCTCAATTTCTTGTCTACCACTGTGTTTCTTTTCCAAACTTTCCCCATGGCTTCTGTCTTATGGCCACAAAATTGACTCAAAATCTTCTAAAACGTCCATATATCTCCTTTTCCTTATATCCTATACTTCTATCTAATTGGCCTCTTTTGGTGTTCCTTATGGCCAGTTGTGACAACAATTTGATTTCAGGCAATGCTCATGGGAGTTATATCCAAATATATTCAATTACGCTGACTGCCCAGTTGAAGATTCTATTTCCAACTTGATTTATTGTTTATTATTTATGATTTAATAAGTGGTATACTTAAGGAAATCAGATCAAAGAATTACTTTGTTGGCTTTCACATCCTCAACTCTCTTATTGCTAGTAACGGGTCAGTTCATACAGCTGACTAAATGAGTAGCTTATGTGATAGCCTCGTTCGATGCTAATTTTCTTTCTTAGGTAAATCACTACACAAATTCTAGAACAAGTACCCTTATATTCTAGAATATTCTGAAATGCAACTGCGTTAACATTTGTCTGTGGACTTGAGAGTCTAAGCCTTACTCTATGAGGTCAAAGTGAAATGCATGCTTGTATTGGCTATTGGGATAATTAAAACTGCAAATAACTCTTAACAAGGAATATTATGATAAACTGGTATATTCAGAGCCAATAAGAGCTATTTGGCCTTTAAAACGATACTTGTAGACAAGAACTACCTACTTTATTCATGTGGATCAAGTAACTAAAAGTTTCCCAAGTTGTTCCTTCGTTTTGTGGTATAGACTTGGCATGGGACCACTTAGTATTCTCTCCCTAACATCTTCCATTTAAGCAGGAACTACACCCAGCAGATGATCCCTATTGAATTGTTCCTGCTTCAAAGATGAGGTTTTGCTATACAGCATCAACTCTCACTTTTTCCACATTACATAATTCTCTGTTCCCCAGCAATTCCATGCTGCCATCATATAAGTGGAACCAGGAGTGTAGTTTGGTTAATGCTTCGTGTTGATATTGATGGGCCATGAATAGCAGTTTCCTTGTTGCCTGGCAACCAAGGAAAGTGCCTTAGCCTACTGAACTCAGTATGGATACCACTTGCACAAATACAGCTCCATCACTGAATGGATTATTGCTGTCTTATTCCTGACGATCCCCAGCCATATTTAGTGCCTTTAGCCCACCCTGATGAAGGCTTCTGATTGAAAGTAAGGACTGTGCTGCTTTTCCCCCTTGTAGTCTGAAATTTAATCACAAAACAAGTGCCATAAACTAATTCAAATGTCCTTACTTACTAACTCTATTGTCACTGAATCTGGGACCGGGCAGTTTAATGTAGTGTCTTTGATGGAGAATGAGAGACCGCTTGCTCATCATCCTCAATAGACAGATGCATTAAAATGTACTTGGTGCAGTATTTTTTTTTGCCATCAATTTTCTTTCATAATTTTCATGAAATTTAAGTTTTCACAAGAAAATTAACTTATTTGCTTTGTGGTAGGCACTTGGTATATATTATCCTTTCTATTCATCACAACAGTATTAGGAAAATATTAATATGATCCCCATTTTTTAGATGAGAAAGCTGAAACTTAGTGAGATTTTGGTGTTGAGACAAAACCACAGATATAGTTAAGTGACAGACCTGTGGATCAAATGCAGATTTACTAGATTGTAAAGCGTGTATGTACATTATGCTGCCTCAGGAGATTAAGGGCCAATGACACAAATAATACATTTATTTCTAAAAACACATCCTGTTTCCCAATGAAAATAATTAGCAAAATAACCAGCTTTCAAAATTTTCAACTCTGAATGACCCCCTCACAAAGCCCAAACATGGGAATGGATCAGGTCCCTGAGTAAACTAGAAGCAGATGATGAACCTTTGCTAGTATACTGATCACCTCAAAATTAAGTCAAAGAAAACAATATCATGGGGATTCACTTTTATTTATAGGTAAAATAATATTACCGATTGTTTATAATGTACCTAATCATTAAAACCAGTCTTTTCTGACATAGCTACTTTGTTATCTACATTCAAGGTCAATTCACTGGAATTCTAGTTGAAGGAAAATGAAACTCAGCAAATTTTTTAAAAGTATTTTGCTAATAACAGTGAAATTGGGCCCTCAGATGGCTGAGTCTGTTAAGGTCTGCCTTTAGCTAAGCTGTGATCTCAGGGTCCTGGGATCGAGTCCCGCACTGGGCTCCCTGCTCAGCAAAGAGCCAGCTTTTCCTTCTTTCTCTGCCTCCCTTTCTTTCTCTCTGTCTCTCCTGAATAAATACAATCTTTTAAAAACAATAACCAGTGAAATAGAGATTTAAATCCAGGATTGTCCAACTCCAAAGAGGGTCTTTGGGATTTTTGGATTTACCCATCAGAAAAGAAAAGAAAACCTGTCAGCAAGACAATTTGACATTGTACAAAGAGGGAACCTTCTTAATATTCTAAAGTCACCTATGTAGCCACAGAGTGTTGCTCATAATCAAAACAGGATAATGACCAGAGGGGTTAACATTTCCAAATATTTTACTGTCTGGTTACTGACCCACTGCTAAGCACTTGGCATAGATCATCATCGCATTGGAACCTCACAACCACCCTGGGCAGCTCATACTGTAATATCTCCATTTTCCAGTGGAGGAAAAGGAAATTGCCCCAGGGCACATGGAGTTGGCTTAGCATCCAAATCAGTCAAGCTCATGCCCCAGCTTTCAGCCTTGACACTCACTGCTCCTGAGTGCCAGCAGATCCACAGCATCCCCTAGGTCTCCCTAAGGAAGTGTGAGAATATTTTTGGCTCTCTATGCTATTGAAAAGGCACTTCTCTCTCAAGAATACTATGTGGACCCACCTTGGCCCTGGGCACAATATTGGGAGAGAGACAGACAGACAGAGAGCATGAGAGAGAGAGAGAAAGAGAGAGAGAGAGAGGAAGATGGAGAGGGAGAGGGAGAGGGAGAGAGAGAGCACACGCGCACACCTCTGTGGATAGGCAGCAGCCACGGAGAGGCAGCCCAAACTTGTTTGCATTCACCAAGGAGGGACGAATTTACCCTGGGCAATAGGATGACTTTGTCCGAAGCACAGAAACAAGCAAGATTGAGAGCTAACAAGGAAGAGGGAGTTTTACAGTGTGATGTTTGCCTGACCCATCTACAAAATGCAAGTTGGCAGGCACTTCCCTGATCCAGCTAAATAGTGCCAAACACAATATCTAAAAACTGTGCAGCACCACGAGCTGTGCATACTTATGGCCCTTGCAAACCATTACAGTCTAAAGTGGAATGAAAATGATCCTGGGAACACTGGCTCTGTGAATGTGAAATCATTTGTACTTGACTCACGGAAGGAGGCTTGGAGGTCCCAGAGGGCATGACCAAGATTTATGTTTCAATTTTTCTGTCCCTGCTGACCTGAGGTGAGAGACCAGGGCCACAAAAGGTGACTTGATATCCCAGGGGCCAGAGAATTCCTTTTGTTACTTTGTAGGTTTGGGATGCTGTAGCCGGATAGCCAAGCTTATTAAAATTGTTTGATACCAAGCCAGAAGTGGTTTCTGGGTGAGACAGAAGGAACTCCCTTATTAGTAAAGTGTACAAAGTTCAGTGCCTGGGTTTGGTAACATTTGTTGTGTTGCTCAAAGAATTGCTATGCTCATTTCTGGATTCTTATTTGTTCAAGATCAGTAGTTTCAAGGGAATTTCTCAGTTGATAGGAGCTCCTGAGAGATGCTTTACTGGGGCATCTTTGGGGCCAGGAGTGTAGGGGTGAGGCTCCAGGCAGGCCCCTGCTTCACCCCTAGCAGCAAGCACCTTCTCTTTCCTGTGTTTTATGAAGTAGGATCCTGTTGGGAACACTTATTGTTTTAACACTACCTTTTTTGCAGGAAGTACCTTGGTTTTCTTCAGAAATCTAGCACTTTCTGTCCTTATGTCTCGGGTGATGTGGACTCCTCTACCAGATGCAGGAACAGGCATGTACAAGACTCGCCTAAACAGCCAGGGTCTCTGATTCATCTCATCCCACAGGCAGTTCAGGAAATGGCACTTGACCTAGCTGGGCCAATGAGACTGCCCTTGCCCAAGCCCTGATCTAGTCCCACTAGATTCCAGTTCTCTGATAGGGCCTGAGCCAACAGGTTCCTCATCTGGAACCTAGGGATGATGTTCTTTATGCTTAGGATGGGATCTGGCAGGCAGTATACATTTTATGAAATATGAGCCATTGTTTATGAACCCAGGAGCATGATCTATTGCTCAATTTTATTAGATCCTTCCTAATTTTTCCACTGAACAGTAACCCTAAATGCCCTCTATAACTTCCCTTCCCTCTCAAACAAAAATAGCAGCATTTCCTCCTTCTCAAGCCAATTATCTCTCCACCCACCAAAACCCCTATCTAATTTGCTTTCACTTCTCTCCTCCTCCTCCTTGTTCCTGTTCTTTGCTCTGCATGCATGTGGGACCCGGAGATAGTTTGCCTTCTTTTGGACATTAATGCTCACAATACCACTTGCCCAGTGTGATGGATTCGCCAGCATTTTGTCCACCTCTGCTTCAAGAAGAAATACTCCTTTTGTAACACCATCTTGCAGGTATAACTTTGGTTAGATACAGTGCCCACTTCCCTGGCTGGAATTTCAGCTCTTTTCAGCATCACCTTCTCTTCGGTTCACTTTGGTGTTGCCCTCTGCACCTTTCCCAAGGCCCCTCCCCCAATCCTTTTGTTCTGAGGGAGTTGACTAAGGCAGACAGGGTAGGGAAAAAACAGAGACCCTTTGAAAAAAAGGGGGGGGGGGCTTGTGTCTTACAAAAGTTTGCAGCTCTCTGAGGACATGATGTTTAATATCCTGATAAAGGCAGAAAGGGGTAGACAGAGGAATACCTGTGAAGATGAAACAAGAAAAAGGAGAGGTGTCTTTGAGCCTGGGAAGGGAAAAAGCCAGGTGGCTGTTGAAGAATCAGAATCCAGTGTTGCTAATAGGCCCCACCCCAAGGAGGCAGTAGGATGTGGAAGGTCGGTAGGATGTGGAAAGGGTAGGCTACGTGGTGCACCTGAGGAGGCCGACCCTGGGCTGAGGTTCTCCAGGCTCGACAGAGCTCCGTGCCAATAGTGGGGCATGACTGTGGAGAGACTACAGGACTCAAAAGTGAACTCCAGGCCTGGATAGTGAGGATGTCAGCAGCAAGCATGACAAACTGGCAATGGGGCATGAATTTAGCCTCTTGCATCACCCGAGGAGGAGAGTGCCCCAACAATGACCAACCAGCACTAGCATCTCTGCTGTGCTGGCTGGTAAGAGGCTGACTCTAGCTGAAATAAAGCCCAGGAGGAGAAGGAGGAAGAGGAGGAGGAGGAGGCCTGCACAGAGCTTGTACCCTGAAGTGTGCTCTGGGATTGAGACCCACGTGGTGGCACCTGTAGCTTCCTGCAAGGTACCCGTGTGTGTGGACATTTCAGGGTGGTGCTGCAGCAGAGAGGGCCCCAACCAGGAATGGGGACACCTAGCCCCCCTCTAAGGGAAGACAGCTTCGTCTGAGGTCCCAGAATTAGGCTTCAATATGAGGAGGAGTGCTAATAGCTGAAATCTATTCTTTTGGGGAAAAAAAAAATTACTTCCCTACCCCCAGGAACTTCATCCAACATCACCCATCTGGAATTTTCTGAAGCCAAACCCACTAATCAATGTCAAAACCAGAATGAGAGGAAACTTTCTGAAGAAACACCCTCTCATCCTCCCGTGTCATAGGTGAAAAACAAATGCTTTGTTTTCTTTGCTTGTGAAGGATAAAAATAAATAAATAAATAACCCAGGGCTGATCATGATGCTTAGTCTCAAGTATCCTCATTTCCAGATGCCTCTATGGTTCCCAAGTTGTCCCATCAAACTGAGTTACAACCCTATTAAAATGCCACACTCAATATTTTGGGGGGCGCCTAATCCTCTAATACTCCAATCCCTGGCTGTCAGCAGACACATCAGGAAACTCCCCTCCCTAGAGGATTTGGTTTGGGTTTGTTTTGGCCCTGGAAAGAAAGCGCTCTGGAGAAGGGCTGAGCTGCAGGAAGAAGGCAAGTGGCCGGCGGTGGGGGGAGGTCACAGACCTTCCTCATTCAGGCGGTCTCTCCAGTGAGCGGTCCTGGAGGGTGTAGGCAGGTGGGCGGGGGTGACATGCCATTTTGAAGGAGATATATGAGCAGACTAAAGGAGTACCCATTAGCCACCAAGTGAAGGGGATGAACCCTATCAACCATTCAGGCTCCTCACAGAGGAAGGCGGGGGAAGGTGGCCCTAAGGTGACTCACCGCAGCAGCACATCCTGCCCTAGGACAATGACAGAACGCAAATATTGATGAATCTCATAGTGGTTTAATGCTTTTCTGAGCACCAAACATACACTCTGAGTCCCCCAAACCAAGATGAATGAGTCCTACTTGTTAAATTCCCTGCCCAGCAAGGATAAAAGGGAAGACATGGTCAGATGAGGGCTGTGTCCTCCATCTTGTGATTAGAAATCTCTGCAAACAGGCATTATTTTCTGGACCCAAGTGTCTTCCTAATGGAGGTGGGTGACTTTGGATGTGGAAAGGAACCAGCATTCTGGTGACTCTGCTTTCCTTGTGGCTTCTCTTGGGACAGAATTTGAAGAAGAGTGAGAGTAGAAAGGATTAGGCATTTCTTTTCTTTTCTTTCCTTTTTTTTTAAGATCTTATGTATTTATTCTTGAGAGACACAGAGAGAGAGAGGCAGAGACCTAGGCTGAGGGAGATGCAGACTCCCTGCGGGGAGCCCGATGTGGGACTCCATCCCAGGAGCCGGGGATCATGCCCTGAGCCAAAGGCAGACGCTCAACCACTGAGCCAACCAGGCATCCTGGATTAGACTTGTCTAATGCCTTCTCCAAAGGCAGGGGACACATTTCAGCCCTGTGCTTCTGCAGCGTGGTGTCTGGCCCTCTGCCTGACAAATATGAGTAGGGTAGTGAAGGTTACTGGGTGCAGTTAAGACAGAGGCCAGGTAGCAGTGCTCTGTGGGAAAAGACAGCTGGCCTTCTTGACGTCATTGGCTTTCCTCTGAGCACCACCATGTTTCCTTCTTTTGAGAGGAAATACAGAATACTGAGAAGTCTGAATAATTCAGGATTTTTGGAAGAGACTAATACCATCCTAACATGTGGCTAGAAACTACAGGAATTAATAACACAGCTAGCTGGTACTCTGGAATTATTAGGACATTTCTTTCTTTTTTTTTTTTTTTTCAAAGTGAAGCGGAGAAGGAATTGAACAATGACCCAGGAATCTTGAGTAGGCATCCTGAACGTGCACCAGGAGCTCATCTGTTGTTTCCTCAGTGGGGAGGAGACACAATGAAAGCTGGGGACAATGTCTCCCTGGAATACCTGGTTACACAAATGGGAAAATATGGCAAACTGTGCCATATTAACTTCCAGAAGTTACAAATACAAAAATATCAGATGCTAAAAGCAAATGAAATCTGTTCATGAGCTTATTGACAAGGTTCAGGATAGATGATTGTCCATCCCGTGCTGTAAATATAATAATTGCTTGTGGCAATGACGCTGCCACATCCTATCCACGCCATCTCCCCTAAGATCTCTGGCAGCAGTGCCTTCTTGCTAGCTTAATCTCTGACATCCTGTGCTTGTTGATGCACTCAGATCCAATGCACATTATAAACCATGTAATCATAAAATAAGAGCGATTGGGATAATTGAGAATCAGAGTCAGTAAAAGCTGCATGACTGTGTCAGACTGCTTTAAAAAAAAAAATGTCAGGATCGACAACCTAGCGGTTAGCTTGCTTGATGGGATGAAAGTACAATGTTTGACTAAAGGAGTGGCCCTCAATGTGTGGTCTTGGACCAGTCACATCAGCATCACCTGGGAAATGGATAGAAATGCAAGATATCAAGTCTCTTGGCCTAACTCCACTGAATTAGAAACTGGGAGTAGAGCTCACTGTGTGCTGTAACGACCCCCCACCCATGGTACCCACTGATTCTGATATGGGCTGAAGTTTGAGAATCAATGGACCAAGGACTGAAGCTGATTAAGAAACACAACACAACTTCACTTGCCAGAGAATGTGGCCTTGTGGGTTTCCAGAGAGCACTTGTTCCTGAGGTAATTCTTTCTTTAAGAGATTAACACTTCTCTTTTGGACGTGTCTTCAGAAAACTAGAACCAGAGTGGATCTTGTTTGTTCATTTGTTTCCTCATTTGGCTGGTTCTTTACAAAAAGCTAAACCACGCAGCCTGGTGACCAGACTCACCCCTAAATGTCGTTTTTTCAGGTTTTCAAAGAATGTGCTTAGGAGTTAAGTCAGACATGTTTATTACTGTGACTTTGAGCTCATTATGCCCCTGTCTTTTCTCTGTATTTTTTATATATAGCACACATCAGGAACAGTCTGAGAATGTGGCTTTTCTAGGTAGGATAGGGCCTAACTACAAAATAACAAAGGATAAACCGATAGAATTTAGGAGACACCAGATTATGGATGAGAGGCCATGTGCGCCAAGATATAGATGGATAAAGTTTCCAGGGCTCCTCAACTTGCATGTTTTGGATTCGAAGGGTATTTTGATAGTGATGGGCCATGAAATATTAGTGAGATCCTAGCAGAGCTAGAGCAGTGCAGTGGGGGCAAAATACCACTGAGGGTTTATGGGGTAGCTTGGAGAGCAAGATGTTACACAGGCTAATTCTACAAAATTTCACTGGAGATTTCCCATTGGCCATTCCAGTGCTTTCTAGTGAAATGTAACCTGTGTCTAACATGCGGGAACTATTGAGACTGTAATGACCTAAAGCATTCGGAAGTCAGGCAGTATGGCTGGATTTGAACTCAGAGATGTTTGCACAAAGCAATCATAACTGCCGTATTTTTAAAAATTTCCTCATTGGCGGAAATTGGCTTGTTGGTGGGCTGTTTTAATATGATGAACCCTCCCTGTCCCTGTCATCCAGTCAAGTTTTTTGTCATCTGTCGCATGGGAAAGGGTAGAGGGCTCCTTATGGGATGTTGTAAAATCCTTTTAAGGGTGGTTTCATCTTGGGGTGGGGGTGGGGGGCCTTGTCCCTGCCTGCCTGTCTGCTTTCCAGCTATCCTCCATCATTTCTACCCCCTCCCCTGAAGAGGTAACCCTAACTGCTATTAGACAAAAAGGGCAATGACCCATCTAGCTAATTCCTGCTGGCCAAGGCATTGGATGGGGCAGTAGCCAAGGTTCCTCTAGTCCCGGCCTATCAAGGGGTCCCCTGTAGAAGTCTGGTTTGATCACCCTATGAGGCTCCTTCCGAACCACGATTTGGAGTTTGATGATCTTTATTGTGGAAGATACAAAGCGGGATAAGGTATTTAGGAGGCAATCCCCAAAGTACAATGAAAGGCTCAGTCTTGCATTGTACTTTGGGGATTGCCTCCTAAATACCTCATAAAGGATATTTTTGGTGAATTCCCCACATACTCTGAGGGGACAGTGGGTGAAAGGAATGTAATAAGGATTGCTGGGATATAGGGAAGAAGGTTTATCTGTGTCTTGTCACTTCAAAGCTAGTTTGAGGTCCTCTCTGTGTTCACAGAGGGATCTGGTTCCTTGTTGTTAGGTCCCATTGGAGACCAGGGTTTGACTCTGGAATGGTAAATCTAGGCTTCAAATTGAGGCACTTTGACTGCTGTTGGAGTGGCTACAATCACTGTATGGGCTTCCCAGACTGGCTCTAACAAGCGCATGGTCCCCAGGGTGAAATGGGACAGGATGGTTATTTTGGGGCTGGGAGTTGGGAAGCCCCTTGCAAGAGGGATGAAATGAGTTATCAAATCAAAGACTTCCTTGTCTATCAGCAGGCCATAAGATCTCAAAGGGGCTCAAGCCCTTTTCATTTGTGTGTGTTACTAATTCAGAGTAAGGCAGTAGGGAGTAGAGACACCCAAATTTGGCTTGTTTCTTGTGCTACTTCATTTTTCCAAGGATTGAGGTCTTCAGGTACAACATAATAGATAATGCTCAAAGCCTTAGATACTCCCTCTTTATCACTCTGAAGGGACTAGGGGAGTCCAAACCAAGGAATTAACATAATGCCTTTGTCACTTCTGAGGCTTTTTTGATTCTACAGGGGAACACCTCAACCCAGTGCATGAAGGTATCTACCTAAGCCAGGAGGTACCTGTACCTATGCATTTTAGGCATGTGTGGAGTTCATTTGCCAATCTTCCCCAGGGTAACTTCCTACTCACTGTATGCCTCTGGGGATTTACAGATGGGAGAATGGGTTATATTCTTTCCCTGTCCCATAATTTATTTCTTCCTGATCCAGGGTTAGTTTCATAGCTTCAGGTACCAAGAGAGCAGGAAGTTGCCATTGCCCCTGGGGCATGCCATCCAGCCATGAATCACCAGTTCCAGCTCTTTTCTTAAATATCCCAGTGGCTGTTGAGCTGGACCCTGGGCTTGGGTTAGGACACTCAAGACCATTCCTTTTCTGTCACATACAAATTGTAAAGCTGGGGCACTGAGCAAGTCTCTCTTGAGATCTTTAAAGGCTTTTACTTACTCTGGTTTCCACATTAATAGATAGATACCAGTTATCTGGGGTCTTGAGATGATCCCACTTGGGGTCTTGAGGAGGTACAGCCTGGGTTTCAGTTGGAAACTGAAGCAACCCATGGACTCACCCAACCCTTTATCCCCTCATCTTTGAGTAGTGGCCTGAATCCCATGTTTTTCTCCTTTGGAGAGGGTCTGATTTAACAGAACCATTACATCCAAGCTTGGAAAACTTTAAGGTTCCTCTTCGTCTTAAGTCTTGGAGCAGCACCTCTCCTTGATCCCTCAAGCACCAATAGGGGTTCTGGGATAGGACAGGAGAGGTAAGGGGACCTGATTTTACCCTAGGAATGATGTAAC
Organism: Canis lupus dingo; assembly: GCF_003254725.2. Lineage (NCBI taxonomy): Eukaryota > Metazoa > Chordata > Mammalia > Carnivora > Canidae > Canis > Canis lupus. The sequence continues at coordinate 37,072,979 of NC_064244.1, read as the reverse complement.
CAAGGGTGGAGATTCCGCGGAGAACTCCATTTGCATATCTACTTTTGATGTGGATATGGTGTTCCTTTGTTCCTTGCCCACTGTCCAAGGTGGGATGGGCGGACAGAAAAGGGCACCCGGGAGGCTGGGATCAATCTTACATTGCTGAGATCAGAAGAAAATGAGCTGCCTTTTTCCCCAGTTAAAATCAAGAAGGTGAATTCCATCAGGTGGCCATGCCTCATCCTCTAACTTGTGGCCATGGAAGGATGATGGTCAGGTCCTTCCCTTGCTGTTTGGTTTTCCCTAGGCCCCTCACATCCACTGATCTGCCCCAAAAGGAGTTCTGAGTCCTTACCTGCCAACATTCCCAGCTTCTGTTGGGAGATCAGTTGGAAAGGAGCCCAGAGAGCCTCTCACCTGAGACTTGAGAATAGCAGCTGCACTAATTGCTCTTACAAGGCTGATGGGTATCCATTGTTTCAACAAACAAAATGGGAAAAGAGATAGGGAGAGAGAGGGACACTTGCTGCCCACTATTCATGGTTAGTTGTCCTTAACAATGGTGGAAGTTCTGGATGAACCCCCATAAATGTTACAGGATTTCTTTTCTCCATTGGTGTCCTTGGTTCTTGGTCACACCACTTAGAAGAATGAAGACATACACCAGACAGAGTGGTGGGTGGCAAAGCAAGGTTTATGGAACAATAGCAAAGTGATGGTACAAAGCTCCTGAAGAGGGAGGGAACCCGAGAGGGCTGCCCAGTAAATGTTATTCTAAATCAATTACTTAGAGAAATGGAATTTTTACAAAAAATGGAACAACCAAAAACCCATTGTTAACACCTTATTCTGTTCTGCCTTGACAAACCTCAGCAAGGACTAGTAAAGAGAGCAAATCCAATTTTGATCTCCTATCTGAATTAGACCCTGTATTGGTAGGAAATGCATTCAGCTCAAATGACAGCAAGCTGCTTGTCATTTAAACACAGAAAGATGGGTTTACTTCTCATCTCAGTTAACAGAGAGGGAATTTACCTTCAGAAGGTTGCCTTAAAGGATTCAGATTTTTCTGTCTTCTTGGTCCACCACCCTTGGCTTTTGCCTTTTAGCCTAATGGTAGCAACAGAGCTGTACCTCCAATACCATATCCATGTGTGAGGCAAAAGAAGAGAAAGTACTAGCAGACTTCTGGTTGTGTCTCATTGGCAGCATTCTCACATGGCCATGTCTTGCTGAAGGGAAGCGAGAAAATCAGGCTTTTAGCATTTTCAACCTCTGAAGGACAGAAGGAAATTGGGTCAACTAATCTGGAGTGTAGCATTACAGACATCATAATAAATAACAGAACTCTGGATTAATATGTCCTACCACGTTTCAGTGAACATCATCAAGGGCCTTCTCTGGTTATAGGTTCACATAAGCAACTAATCATGATACGATGTGATAAAGACTAAATGTCAGGTGTGTAATTAGAGCCTTTTGTTTTGCTGGAGGGGTGCAGGGAAACTTCGGTGCTTGTCAGGCTTTAATGGGATTTTGTTAAAATGCAGATACAGAATTCAGTGGATCCAGGATAGGGCCTGAGATTCTGCATTTACAGCAGGCTCCAATGAGATGCCAGTGCTGCTGGTCGGTGGCACAGAACATAAAAAGTAAGGGTGTAGGTAACATTTAAATAGGGCCTAAAACATAAGTAGGAATTCACCAAATGGGGAAAAGCATTGAGGGGTACATAAAACTAGGGAAGAGCACACACAAATGCATGCACACATCCCCATGTATGCAGTCCTTTGCCATACTATATATGTCTAGACAGAAAGGTAGTTGGGTAAATATTTAGAAGACACATACAATACGTAGTTATTATATATCTAATCAAATATACTGCATACTCATGACAAGTGCTGATGCAAATTCTCAGCCAATTAGCACCTTACCACAGTCTTCTAATTCAATGTGGTGGATTTTGTTTGTTTGTTTGTTTGTTTCTGTGACCTTTCCTCGGGTCAATTATGTTGCAGTCTAGGAAGCAGGTTTGGTCCATTATGATTGGTGAAAGACTTGCCAGTATTATTAGTCCTGAAGCTGTGCAAAAACACAAGAGTGCCATGTTAGGTTTTAAAAAGTGAACTCTGCTTCTTGAGTCACTTCAAAAACTGGTAAAGGGCACACACAACATAGATCATTCCTTAACTGTTATAAAACTAATCATAGTGTAAATGTAGCTTGGGATGATTGATTAGTAATTGTGTGACCTATGGCCTCAAAGAAACTGTGGCCAGAAGGATGTCATGACTTCAGAGGATTTGAGAAAATCTGAAGAGTCATTGCCAGTGCATGGTGCCAGGCATACCTCTCTGGGGAGACCATGCTGAAATGATCCCATATACAGTTGGCTTAAGTAGCATTTCCATTTCTAGGGGCTCATCCCCTACACTAAATAAGGAATGTCATTATGGGACACATTTAGAGACTAGCGCATAGTTTGATTTTTTGGAGTACAAAACAAGAGAGGAGGAATGGTGGTACATGACGCTGTTCCCATCTCAAAATTAGATTGGCTTAACCATGCTGAGTTTCATCCTACCTTACAGACTATGGAGAACCATCAGAGTTAATACACTGTCACATTTGGGCTTTAGGGGGATAACCTCACGGACTAATCATTAGATAGATGCAGGGAAAGTAGAGCAGCAAAACTGGAGTTAGGGAGGTGGGGAAGGAGGAGAGATAAGATGAGGTCCTGAACCTGGGAACTGACTATAGCAACAGAGCAAAGGAAAAAGATGTAACAGTCATGTCAAAGGTAGGCTTAATAGCACAGACTAAACTTTAAGATGTGTGGCTTAGGGATAAATAGAAGTTGAAGGTGACCTTGAGACCAGAGTAGCAGTTTGGACCAGCATGATGTGGTTTTTGTTGTTTGCTGTTTTTTTCTTTTTAATTTACATTTGAAGTCCTTCAGTCATTCACAAGTTCACAGGTCCTTTATACCCATCTGCCTTATTCTTGACCACTTCATGTACCTTTGACACCTGGCAGAAACTGAAAGCTTTTGAGACTGAGCACAAGAGGTTTTAGCTTGGCCAACAGGATGAATGATAGTGCCTCTAACTGTGAGAGTTAATACAGGAGAGGAGCTTGTCTGTAGAACAAAGATAATTCAGTCTAGAGTTTTACCAATAGAGGGGAGTATGGTTTGGCGCTCATAGATCAAGGACTAGCCCGAACCTTGATTCACTTTTTCTGTGACCTTGGGCCAGTTCCTTGGCCTTCCAGTAGCTATAAAGCAGAAGAAAACATCTACTACCCTGTGAACAGCTCCCTAAAGCCACTAGGCTCAAAACATTGATTCTGGTCAATACACATTAATCAATGTCCTCTCTCCCTCCTTTTAGGCATCTTTACAAGCCCTCATTTCCCTGCACATTCAGCTTTCCAGACTCAGAAAATGTGTTGATAACCCGGACTCACGGTGCTTCCCCAGGGCAATGCTGCCCTGTGGAATGAAAACTGAGACGAGAGAAAAACAAGTCAATATCAAATTTCTCTGGGACCCACCATCTGATTCTCAGTATACAAGAATTTTTTTGAAAAAGTTCAGTGTTTATTTTCATGGTTGCACTAAAGACCTCTGGAAATACCACAGATAACCACAGCACCAATAACTATTTGATTTATTACATTTGTACATGCAGATGGAAAGAAACCCATTTTGGCATAAAGACAACGATAAACAAATGTAAATTACAAATCAGACAGTCATATTGGAAATTGAAGTAAAAAGATTCAAAACCCACCTTATGTTTTCCCATTCCCATGCAGCATTGTTATCAAATCCTTTTATATTTTATTTATACTAATACGAAGCCCCTCTTCAGTGAATGAGCTTTCCTTTCTCTCCGTATGCATCAGGCACCAAGGCACGGGTGGTTCAGTGGTTGAGCATCTGCCTTTGGCTCAGAGCGTGATCCTGGGGTCCTGGGATTGAGTCCTGCATCAGCCTCCCCCAGGGAGCCTGCTTCTTCCTCTGCTTATGTCTCTGCCTCTCTCTCTGTCTCTCATGAATAAATAAATAAATAATTTTAAAAGAAAAAAGATATTTGTTAAAAAAAAAATCAGGCACGGGTCTAGGCTCTGGGAATGCAAAGATCAAATAAGACCCTGTCCCTCATCAGATCTTGATTTAATCCTGTGCCTTGTGCAGTTTAGTTATAAAAAAAATCTTTTTTAATGGGTGGGCAAATGGGCTAATTTAACCTGTTAAATGTCTCAAACCCTTTTTTGACAGTGGGGAGCAAATTTACTCTTTCTAAGGAGGCACTGTGAATCAACTACAGCTGAAGATGGAAAGAAGTCAAATTCTATTCTTTTTTTTTTTTTTTTTTAATCATGCCTTTTGGTCCCTGGTTAACTCAAATAAGCATTTATTTCCTCAAGCTGGAGGATCTTGATTAAATCAGTATATATGTTATCTAAACTAGGAGCAAATAGGTGCTGTTTTTCCTCCTAGTGGAACAGCTAAAGTTTCCCTCCACCTGCTGCTGAGTAGCCTCAGTAGGTTTAGCTAAACTCATAGACTTCTATTTGAAATCCATGCAGTGAAATCACTTTGTTTCTAGCTTCTTGAGACTATAAACCTGGTTAATGTCACTATCTACTCTCACTTAGATCAATGCAAAAACCATCTAATTGATGTCTGTACATTTTCTCTTGCCTCATCCATTCCATTCTGTATACCATTAATAAAGCAGTCTTTTGAAAGTACAAGCTAGGGGCACCTGGGTGGCTCTGTCAGTTAAGCATCTGCCTTCAGCTCAAGTCATGATCCCAGATTCCTGGGATCGAGCCCCACATTGGGTTCCTTGCTTAGTTGGGAGCCTGCTTCTCTCTCTCCCTCTGTCATTCACTCTCTCTCTCCTGCACCCCATGTCAAAATAAATAAATAAATAAATAAATAAATAAATAAGAAGGAAAGCACAAGCTAATTAGATTAACTCAGTGCCTAAAACCTTCCCATTGCTCTTGGGATAAATACATGAATACTTAAAGTGGTCTTGCACCCAACAAGATAAACCCATCAATGAAAAAGCATGTCTTCAGACCCAGCTTGTACCAGGCTTCTTTTCCCTCTATAATGGGCTGTCATTGCCCCATACATATCTCTTTGAAAGAATTGTCATAGGTGTTATTTTTGTTATTTTTAAATTACTTGAGGACTTTCTTCCTCATTTGATAATAAACAGCAAGAGGGTAGTGACTGCGTCTATTATGGCTCAGAGCTATATCTCTAGTGGCTAGCTTAGAAGCCTTACACATGAAAGGCATCTAATATATACTGGTTGCATGAGTGAAAGACTACATGAATAAATGATTGGTTGTTAATTCAATCACCTGGTACTGTTTTTAGTAGTCAGAAAACTTATTTCAGGGATGAAAATTCTATCTTGTTTAATTTACAGTAAATATTACCTTCTAAGTATTCAAGGCCTTGATGGTAGATAATCAAAGTGGTCAGTGAAAGGATCTGTATTTCTCTCATTCCAAAAGTAGAGGAAAAACATAGTTATCTACTAGGTCTGAAATACTCTGTGGTTGTCTACATTGACCTGGTGTTGAATGAATATTTAACTCTAAAAATAAAGTTTTGTCTGTAGAAATCACGAATTTTTTATATAGTCGATCATTTTACAAATCATGTTGTAGAAAACATTCTTGCTTGCTTCAATTTCATATATGCACTGGCCCACCTTTCATAGTTCAACACTTAGGATACTAAACATTGAACTACAAAGATGAATAAGATATACTCACTGCTCTTGAAGAGATCTAAGTCCATCAAGGAGTAATGAACTCTTAAACAATAAATAGGATAAAGATTATAATATGAATATGTGCAAGTCCTAAATAAGGAGAGCTTGATATGAGAGGAAAGTATAGAAACTTATTCTGTGTTTTTTTTTAAGATTTTATTTGTTCATGAGAGACACAGAAAAAGAGGCAGAGACAGAGGCAGAGGGACAAGCAGGCTCCCTGAGGGGAGCCCAATGTAGGACTCGATCCCAGGACCCCAGGATCATGACCTGAGCCAAAGGCAGACACTCAACCACTGAGCCATCCAGGCATCTTGTTCTGAGTTTTATATAGTCAGGTAATCAAAGAAGTTTATTACACTTGGTCAGGTGCTGTGGGTACCCAATGAAAAAGAATGTCCTTTCGTGAGTCTAATTAAACCTTGTTTGTATCCAATTGAATTTTACCCTGAATGAGAGTTTGTTTTACCATTGCTTTCTATATAACTACTGGTGCTCTGAATGGTTTTCTTCATCTCTCATCTTTTACTCTTGCTATCAACTCTGTCTATGGCATTTTCCTTCAAGTAACTCTCCACTAATCAACCTTGTTATTCTGACACTTCTGCCTCCTGGAGCATGGATAGAACCAGTGGATGAACTCTTTACCTGTCCCAATATCCATCCATCCCTTCAACATGACTTATACATGCTTGTCATCTAGGTAGGGAAACAGACATGAATGCAAATAAATGGCAGCATCACCAAAATCAAACAGCATGGTATGAGAAGCCGCATAACATGGACTTAAGAACATGGCCTCTAGAATAAGAAGACTGAGTTTGAATTCTGGTGCTATTTCTTAATAGCTGAATGCAATGAAGCAAATTTCTTAACCTCGTAATACTGGTCTCTTGAAGCTCCTACAAGTATTAAATGGAGAAGTTTATGTAAGATATTTAACACTGCACCCAGAACATAGTAGGCACACGATAAATGATAACCATGACAATGATGAATGAAAGATGATAAAGACATGTATAAAATGCTATAGGCAATGAAATCAAGGTGTGGATGATTCTGTTTAAGAAGAGGTTCACTAAGGAGAGGCATTTGAGCTAAATTTGGAAGAGTAGAAAAAAGCCAAGAGGAAGACTGGGAAATCCATTTCAGAAAAAAAAAAAAAAACATCATAAATTAAAAATAAAAGGTAGATTTAAGGCTTAAGAGTCTACAGAAGAAATAAATGATAAGCTAGCTTGATTCATGGGCTCAGCTATGGATAATAGAGAAGAAGAATCTGAACCATATCTTGGAGATATTTCCCAGACTGGGTTTCAATTAATGACATAAACTGTGTTAAAGTGATGTCTGTGCAAAGTATATGCAATTAGCAGCTTGGATGTCATGAGATGGGGCTTTTATTAAAGGCCCATCCTCTTCTTTCAGACATGTATATGGAGACCTCTAAGTGTGTCATGACCATGTTTATCAGCTAATTCTGTTGTTGAAAACTCTTCTCACCAAATTTTCAACCTAAGTGCACATTTTCAGGGTTTAACTAAAAATTCTAAGATAGGAACCATGATTTCTCTCTTTATTCAGAGGCCACATTGTACATCTGGGTATAGCAAGAGCTCTTCAAAACTCTTCCAAAAAGTACTTTTGATCATTACAATCAAATAGAACATTTTTCTAAAAGCTTGCCTTTTTGTGTCTCTCTGTCTGTCTTGGTCTCCCCATACCTCCAACTCAGGCCCTTCTTATTCTCCCCGTCAGGTCAGCTTCTTTCATGATTGGCACCCTCACTTGTGAGACTTTGAACAATTTGATATTTTGCTTATGATTGTTTTTAGCACTGCATACTCAATAAATCAACCAATACTTTCTATTCCATTACTACCAAGCTGACACTTGAGAAACACAGTTTGCTATTTTATTTTTCTCTCCCATTATTCATCCAGCCCCTCCATATGTATTTTTCTTACACATAAACCCAGTACTAAAAATACACATCAGTTGAAGGTTCTGCCAAAATACTTAGTGAATGAGTAATACAACTTGCCCAAGACCAGAAGTGTGGGGGTCCTAAAATAAATTCCTTTGAAATGAATGAACCAATTTGTCTGGAACCTGACTTCATTAAGACATTATGAATAACTATGTGGGATACAGAGTCAGTGGGTTGATATGAGGCTCAATGTACGTGTCACGTCAGCCTTCAGGAATTGATGTCTCTTCCCAAATGTCGCCAGTTCAGCCAATGTTCTCAGGTCACAAGTGTATTGCAGCCTCTGTTTTGTTTTCTTTTAATTCTTCCATTGCTCTAATCTCTAAGTATCGTATGTGATTTGTTTACTTACTTTTTGTATCTTCCCTCTGGATTGTAACTCCATGAAGGAAGGTGGGACTATTTTGTGCTGTTTCCCACTGTGTCCCCAGCACTAAGTCAGTGCCTTGCACAGGGTTAATGCTCAGATTTGTTGAATAGATTTCAAACCCAAAGTCCTCTAAGGCCAAACCAACAACTAAGTCCTTCTTTGCTTGTATGTCTCCAAAGAATAAAATAACAGTGATGGGTTTGCTACATGGCTAGTACTACACTAGCACACTAACATAGATTCTGCTTCATACTTTAAAATCCCCACACCTATTTTGCATAATCTATGCTTGTATTGCCTTTGCAAATGAGACCCCTGATGTGAGAGGTTAGCTAACTCACCCAAGGTTGGATAGCTGGAAAGCAGAAGGCTTAGGTTTGAATCTAGGATTACTTTATCACAGCATCTCAGTTTATCACTCTGCTACTCCTTACCATCAAATACCATGTATTTCTCGTCGTTATCACAGTTTGACCCCTTTTGTATTGATCCTGATTTGAAGTTAAGGCAAGGAACTGTTGATTTCTCAGATGTTGCAGAGTCATCGAGATGGTTACTCATCTTTCTACATCTTCTCCCCTTTGGCTACTTCAATCTTCCACATCCTTTGGGAAGAACAAAATAAAACCAATTCCTTTTCCAAAACTCATCAATCTTTCCTTGTTGCATTTCCAAGCAAATCTGGATGGATTCAAGCCTCACAGTAAAGCCCCCCCCCCCACATGAGTCCAGATTCTCTCCCCGTTCCTGAAGAATTTTACAATCCACCTCAACTATTTGACTAGCTACCTCAACAGCAGTCAACTCTCCATTCAAAAACAAAACAGGAAAGGAAGTATGCCTTTTGCCTGCTGACTGGCATTTTTTCTTCTGGATCCTATTCCAAGCCTCTACCTGAGGCTTTTCAAGAGCTCTGGAACCAATGACTCTCTAGTGCACCCGGGGTTACAAGGCCACCCATCTGAAAGAGGCAGATAACTTCTTTTATTTATTTACTTTTAAAAAGTTCCCTGGCGGGATGCCTGGGTGGCTCAGTAGTTGAGCGTCTGAGTTTGGCTCAGGGTGTGATCCCTGTGCTGGGATCCAGTCCCACATCGGGCTCTCTGGGAGGAGCCTGTTTTGCTTCTCCCTCTGTCTGTGTCTCTGCCTCTCTCTCTGTGCCTCTCATGAATAAATGAAATCTTAAAAAAAAAAAAATTCCCTGGGATCACATAATTATTTTAAATGTGTCTTTTCTTGTTAATGCTGTTTTGTTTTTGTTTCCCTTGCTTGTGGTTTTTATGTCTAATAAGTTGCTACAGCCCAAGTCAAAAAGGTTGCTGCCTGAATTTTCCTCTAGGATTTTGATGGATGCCTGTCTCACATTAAGGTCTTTCATCCATTTTGAATTTATTTTTGTGTATGGTGTAAGAAAGTGGTCCAGTTTCATTTTTCTGCATGTTGCTGTCCATTTTTCCCAACACAAGTTATTAAAGAGACTATCTTTTTTCCATTGGATATTCTTTCCTGCTTTGTTGAAGATGACTTGACTATATAACTGCGGGTTCATTTCTGGGTTTTCTATTCTGTTCCATCAGTCTATATGTCTGTTTTTGTGCCAGAACCATACTGTCTTGATGATTATATCTTGGTAATGTAGCTTGAAATCCGGAATATTGATGTGACCAGTTTTGCTTTTCTTTTTCAGTATTGCTTTGGCTATTTGGGGTCTTTTGGTTGCTTACAAATTTTAGAATTGTTTGTTCTAGGTCTGTGAGAAATGCTGGTGATATTTTGATGGGGATTGCATTAAATGTGTAGATCGTTTTGGGTAGTACAGACATTTTAACAATGTTTGTTTTTCCATTCTATGAGCGTGAAATGCTTTTCCATTTCTTTGTGTCCTCTTCAATTTCTTTTGTAAGTGTTTTATAGTTTTCAGAGTATAGATCTTTTACTTCTTTAGTTAGATTTGATCCTAGGTATCTTAATGGTTTTTGGCACAATTGCAAATGGGATCAAAGCCCTGATTTTTCTGCTGCTTCATTATTGGTATATAGAAATGCAACAGATTTCTGCACATTGATTTTATATCCTGTGACTTTGCTGAATCCATGTATGAGTACTAGCAATATTTTGGTGGAGTCTTTCAGGTTTTCTACACAGAGTATAATGTTGTCTGCAAATAGTGAAAGTTCAGCTTTTTCCCTGTCAATTTGGATGCTTTTTATTTTTTATTTTTTTGTTCTTGTTGTCTGATTGCTGAGGCTAAGACTTCCAATACTATGTTAAATTGTAATGGTGAGAATGAACATCCTTGACTGTTGTTCCTGACTATAGGTGAAAGGCTGTCAGTTTTTCTCTGTTGAGGATGATATTTGCTGTAGGTCTTTTGTAAATGAACTACTGGGACTTCACTGAGATAAAAAGCTTCTGCATAGCAAAGAAACAAGCAATAAAACTAGAAGACAGACTACAGAATGGGAGAAAATATTTTCAAATGACATATCTGATAAAGGGTTAGTACTCTAAATCTACACAGAACTATCAAACTCAACACCCCAGAAACACATAACCCAGTTAAGAAATGGGCAGAAGACATAAATAGACACTTTTCCAAAAAAGACATCCAGATGGCTATCAAACACATGAAAAGATGCTCACCATCACTCATCAGGGAAATACAAATCAAAACCATGATGAAGTATCATCTCACACCTGTTAGGATGGCTAAAATTAACAACACAAGAAATGACAGGAATTGGGGAAGATGAGGAGAAAGGTGAACCATCTTAGACTATTGGTGGGAATGCAAACTGGTGCAGCCACTATGGAGAACAGTATGGAGGTTCCTCAAAATGTTGAAAATAGAACTACACAGAGCACCTAGGTGGCTCAGTTGGTTAAGAGTCTGCCTTCAGCTTAGATTATGATCCCAGGGTCCTGGGATCGAGCCTCATGTTGGGCTCCCTACTGATCAGGGAGCCTGCTTCTCCCTCTCCCTCTGCCCTTCCCCCTGCTAATGTGCACTTGCTCACTCGCTCTCTCTCTCTCTGTTAAATAAATAAAATCTTTTTTTAAAGTAAAAGATTTAAAAATAAATAAAAATAGAACTACCCTGTGATCCAGCAATTGCATTCCTAGGTATTTACCCAAAGGATACAAAAATACAGATTTGAAGGGTTACATGCATCCCAGTGTTGATAGCATTATCTAGAATAGCCAAACTGTGGAAAAAGCCCAAATGTCCATCAACTGATGAATGGATAAAGAAGACATGGTATATATATATATATATATATATATATATATATATATATATATATTTATATTCCATAAAGAAGATATGGCACATATGTATATATATTTATGGAATATTTAGTCATCAGAAAGAATGAAATCTTGTCATTTGCAATGACATGGATGGAGCTAGAGCGTATTATGCTAAGTGGAATAAGTCAGACAGAGAAAGACAAATACCATATGATCTTACTCATATGTGGAATTTAAAAAAGAAATCAGATGAACATGTGGGAAGGAGAAAAGAAAAAAGGAGAGAGGGATACAAGCCATAAGAGACTCTTAACGATAGAAAACAAACTGAGGGTTAATGGAGGGAAGTGGCTGGGGGTGCACTAGATGGGTGATAGGTATTAAGGAGGGCGCTTGTTACGATGAGCACTGGGTCTTGTATGTAAGTAATGAATCGCTGAATTCTACTCTTGAAACCAATATTACACTGTATGTTAACTACCTAAAAACTAATTAATTAATTGATTAATTAAAAAATTTAAAATAACTGTGTCTTATTCCATTAGATCACCATTGTGTTTGTCTCATCGTTTTAGGATGGAATAAGTTCTGAAGAATTTGAGGGACTTTAACATCGCTGAGCTTCCCCTACATTGATATTTTTTTCCTCTGCAATACAAACTCAGAACCATTATTCAGTACACAGCAAATATAACTCCTGAGCAGTGTTTTTGGATTGTCCAAAGCAGAGCATTGTCTCCATCAAAGTTCACGCAAACTCTACAAAACCCCTTACCACACAAAATAACTATCTATTTACCTGTCATTTACTCATGACAGATTATAAATACCCTGCCCTGTGGTCCAGCATCATATCACATTAATCTTCTAATCCTTGCCCATCACCTGGTATTTAGTAGATCCTCAGTTGAGTGTTAAATGAATTCTGGATACTGCGGGTATACAGATCCATCCTCTTTTGAAACATTTAGATTGTCACTATTTCAAGATCTAGCCCCTTCTATTGGGCAGATATAATTATTATAAGATTACGTATCTTTATTGTGTTGAGCCAAGCAGTTAATGTGCTCCCCCTAGGCTGGCACTCAACCTGCCTTTATTGAGGGCTTGCCCAGGATGGCTTCTAAACTTGAACCACCTTGGTTCTTCTTTCCAGGATAATCTAATTATCAAAATTCCTCTGAAAGAGAGGTGCCATGCCATGTCCCAAACATGGTTGCACCACCAAGTACTATGAGATTCTACTGAGCTAGACACTTTATTTTTTGCAAATAACCTCAGTAACATGACATTTTTCAGTATTATATCAATTCTCTCATGTCTTTCTTTCTTTCTTTCTTTCTTTCTTTCTTTCTTTCTTTCTTTCTTTCTTTTTGCTATAGGTAGGTTAGATTTCTAATTGATCCTGCTGTAATTCATTTTCCAATCTTAGGAGTAAAACATCACATTTGTCAGTGTCAAGAGATGTTTGAGATCTTAGGGCACAGGACACTGAACTCTGAGTACAGTCATGTATTTTGGTAGTTAACTGATACTCTCTCTACTTTCGTAGCTAACTGATACCCTCTTTACTGATAAGCCTATAAATAATTAGGTTTTAAATAGTTGCATTCTGAGTACATTTCCAGGCATGTGCTGGCCTTCATTCGCTCCTCTGGGTAGGCGCCAAGAAATCGTAACAATAGCAGCAGCTAGGCTTTTGTGCACTGAGCACCAGGCTCTGTGCTAAGCACTTCACATGCTTGTCAGCTAGAGTAGGCTGGGTTTGCATGATGATAAACAACCTCAAATTCTCAGTGGTTTAAACAACATTCAGTTTTTTTATCTCACTAGTGTGGGAGGGAAAGGGTGGAATTGCACTCAACCTGGTCACTGGAGAGCTGGTTGAATAGAAATTCTTTCTCAACAAGTAATTCCTCATCATCATGAGAGGGGAAAAGAAACCTAACATTTCTTTCCCTTGTTGGCTCTAAAAGTTCCTTCCCAGAAGTAACACAGGCCATTCTGCTCACATTTCATCAGCCAAAACAAGGTGCATAACCTCCATATCTGACTTCATTTTTTGAATTTCTAGATCCAGCCCTTAGTAGAGCTCCTGACCCAGAAAACATGTGATGAGTGCTGAATGGATGGATGGATTGAGTCTTCAATTAGGAGGCCCCTGGTCTAACAAACCCTAGCTCAAAATGGCATAAGACATGAGAAAACTTATTATCTCACATATTGAGAACTTCTGAAGTGCGCAACTCCAAGTATTAAGCAAATCTGAGGTTTGGGGAAGTCATTAAGGATCCAGATCCTTTCATCTCTCTGTTCCGCCATCCCCTGAGTGTGCTTTGGTGATTTCCCAGCCCTCACCCTGGTCATAAGGTGGCTGCAGCTGTTCAATAGCCATATCCAATGACAACAGCAACCAGAGGAAGAGGAAACCAACTTTTCTGTGGGAGCCTCTGTAAGAGAAAGGATACGCTTGCCAGGAGCTCCCCCAGCAGATTTCCCATCATGTCTCTGTGGCCAGAGTGGTGTCACGTGCTCATGCCTAAACCAGTCATAGGCAAGTGGCATGGGGCTGGTACGATTCATTTAGTCCAATCAGACCCATCTTCAGCTTTGGGATAGGGTCACTCTCCTCTGAAGTCATGCTTGTGAGGAGGAAGATGGATCCCTGAATACACTTGGAGTTTTGTTAACCAAGAGAAAAAAGAAGTAATGGATGTTCAGTGAAGCACAGAAGGGCCCCCAAATGTTTTCTGACATTGACTGCTTTTCACCATTGTGGCTTTGATCTCCAGCTTTCTGGGTCTGATGATGCTCTTCTGAGATCTTCCTTCATTAATTTCATCACCGCCCCCATTGACTTCAATTAAGTCAGGAGTTTGTTGTGATTGTTTTGGTTGGCTTTGCAAGGGCCAGATTCCTTTTATATAGAATAATTTGATATTAGCTGCATAAAGTAATTTACTTAACATTAGAAGGCATAAATCAAAAACAGTTTCCTCATGGAATTATTATAGACTACCAGTTAACCAACATTTAAATCACCTTAGTTATCACCTGGACAGGGAAAAATCACTCAACGATGTAATGAAGAGCATTAGAAAAAAAAGGCTGGTGTGTATCCTCCATACATGATCCACAGCCCTTGGCCATGCCTTATCTGTGCTGAGATGAGATCACAGGCCTCCTTCTAGACAGTTCTCCAACTTATCAGGATCTCTCCTTAGGATCTGCACCTCTGTTTTATTCCCCATTTCTTCTGCTTCTCTGAATCATAACTACAATTTGTGCCACCATTTAAAAGGCACAGTAATTACCCTGTTGTATCTCTTCAGACCACCAGAAGACACCTGTCATAGCACTTGTCACACTTTAAGACGTATTTGATTGTCATTCTTTATCTTTAAAACCATAAATAAGCTCATAAGCTGCACAGACCATGTCCGCGTGCTCACCATTGTACCTGCAGTGCTTACCACGTGGGAGAGAGTCACTGATCATTTTGTTTCTTAATGAGTGAATGACTGAATAGCATCTGTCAACATTACAGCAACTATATTTTCTGTAGTATCATCTGCCAAATCCACAGATTTTAACTCTGTACCACAGAATATAACTTGTCATTGTCTTGTCTCAATTCCTGGGGCTGGGGCTGAAAGAGATCCATCTGATTCCTGCAGGCAGAAGGTTTATACCCCATCAGTGGTACCTGCAATGATTTTCAGCTGTACAACTCCTTTTTAGTTTTGTGCTTGTTTCTATGGTAAACTTGTTTATAGCAAATAATACTTGTGTTCCATTTTCAGCAGTAATTTCTTTCTGTTTCCTTTTTTAAAATATATGTATCTTTTAAATTAAACTATATGTAATAGCCAAAACCTAGAAACAGTCCAAATCTCCATCAACAGGTGAATGGATAAGTAAATCATGTCATATTCATACAAGAGAATATTTTATTAATGATAATTCATCAAAAGCAGTAAAGAGGAAAAAACCATTGACAGATGAATGGATAAAGAAGGTGTGGTATGTATAATGGAATATTACTCAGCTATCAAGAAGGGATGAAATCTTACCATCTACATCAACATGGGTGGGACTGGAGGGTATTATGCTGAGCAAAATAAGCCAATCAGGGAAAAAGAATATCATATGGTTTCACTCATATGTGGAATATAAGAAACAGTGCAGAGGATCATAGAGGGAGGGAGGGAAAACCGAATGAGAAGAAATCAGAGAGGGAGACAAACCATGAGAGACTCTTAACTCTGAAAAGCAAACTGAGGGTTGCTGGCGGAGAGGTGGTGGAGGGACAGGGTAACTGAGTGATGGGCATTAGGAAGGCACGTGATGTGATGAGCACTGGGTGTTATATGCAACTGATGAATCTCTGAACTCTACTTCTGAAACAAGTGATGGACTATATGTTGACTAATTGAATTTAAATTTTAAAAAAGGAACAAACTATTGATATATGCAATAGCGTGCATGAATTTCAAAATTATTATGCACAAACAAGAGAGGCAAAAAGCACCTATTTTTTCATAAAATTCTAGAAAATGCAAACCAATAGGTAGCAACAGAAAGCAAATCAATGGTTGCCTAAGCGTGGGTATAAAGGAGACATGGATTTCAAAGGAGTGTAAAAAACTGTAGACAGTGATGGATATGCTCTTTATTCATTATTTTGACTGTGGTGATGGTAGACAACGTGACTAGTTTTGACGTGATCAAAACTGATCACATTGTATATCTTAAATATGTGCAGGTCCTTGTATTTCCTCAAAGTTGTTTTTTTAAAAAGCCAAGTTTTGTTGGGCTGTGGGAGTCATTGGCACAAAGTTTAAATTAAACTCTAAATACAATGGGGAGTTACAAATGGGTTCTAAACAAAGGAAGGGCATGATTAGATTTAATATCTAATGTCACAGAGGCACTCAAAGCCTGTTGCTTAACTATCTTATGTGACCTAACCTCACGTATCTCAAAAAAAGGTAGCCATGGAGTACTCAACTAGTACATGCTAGTACTAACTGCTCTGACTCTGGATTGGTCAGAGTATTTGCTCTCTTAAATGGACAGAAAGGTCAAAGCTGGAGTGGGGATACACATGGATTTGGGTGGACACGGAGTAAGCAACAGGCAGAAAATGTGAAACCAAACATCCCTCTTCCCACAATAGACTGAGGAAGAACTATAAGCACCAAAGAGGCTGAGCATATGCACTGGATATTTCCTACATAAAATCTACAATATAACATCGGCTCTTTCTAATAGTTCTTTGAAAAGAATTGACGTACCCAGGAGACTCCAGGAAGCAAATCTCTGTTCCAGCCCTTTCATAGAGGAAGAGAAAGGAGCCAGGAAATGTTAGATCAGGAAGTCTGATTTTGATAGCAAGTGAGGATCCTAAGAGATGAATAGGGATGAGCTCACCCCCACCATGGCTCTGGCTCACCACCATCACTGTTTGAGAGAGCACAGTGCCTCTGAGAGCCTCAGTGGCCATTTTCTTAGAAGATGAAATATGAAAAGAAGTGATGGAACATCTAAGATAATTTTTTTTAAACTCTGAGATTTAAAATCTTCTAAAATCCCAAATCATTACCTTAAAGACAATGGCTTGTTTGGGCCTTGAGTTTAACAATTAATGGCTAAGGATTAAGAAGAAAGGGGAGACTGACTCTATGCCAACTGCAACTTCTTTTTGAGGCACTTTAGAGCACTTAAAGAAGCACTCTTGAACTATCTTAAACTTAATAAGTTGTCATTGAGAGGACTTCTTCCTAACACTTGTCAACTAGGATACTGCTCTGGTTGAGGTAGAAATTTTACACATTATTTTATCACTCAATTCATCATGACACTGTATAAACAGTCTGACCAAACCAAGTATGTTGTCAATGCTGGGAAATGCCTCTTACCTCCCACTCTGACAGGAAGTCACCACTGTTGGTTTAGCTAATAGAATTTCTTAAAAGTTCCTTTGACACAGCGACTGGAAGTTGTACTTTATTCTCCTCTTGCTTTAAAGAATGGGACTTCTTTTATATTTGGGCCCATTTACGAAGTGCCTGCCATGGATGGATTGGGCCAGAGGCACTCAGGAGGGTATGCTTTCTGGCTAGAGGTGTGAGGGTGTACTGACACCTGGGATCCAACGGGCAAAATTGCATTGCCATCCATGTTTGAATGATAAAGGCAAAAGAGATGTTTTTAAGTGGAGCCTACTGCGAGGTTAAATACAAATCTAGTCGAGAGGGTGGACGTTTCAAGGACATACTTCAAGCAAAGGAATTAAAAATTAAAACACAGTTGCTTCCGGAGAACCAGGAATTGGGACTTATAATAGTGCTGCCTCCCTAAGATTACAAATTCCTAAAGATGAAGAGAGGTGTCAAAGTTGTTCTTTGTTCAATGCCCAAAAGACCTCTTGTTCCTAAGAAAAGAAAACAGAGACATAGACCCAACTGCAGCACAAAGTCAAAGATTGCCCTTTGGCTGGTTACTGCAGTCCTTCTTGGCGCCTCTCCCTCCCTGAGAGACTGGGGTGTAAGAGAGATTACTTAACATAGATTTCCTCTGGCTTCTGTATAAATACAGTCAGAAGATGGGAATCTAGCTGGTGGAGCTCTGAGTCATTCTCCGGTGTGAAATCATGAAAGCACGAGTGTCATCACTGCAGCAGTGTTTACATGCACCATCATCTACCGCGTTCCCAGCACCTGGCCCCTCATCGATGCTCAAGAAATTTTTTTGCAGAAAATTGATGTCCCCACCTATGTAAAAACAGGCAAGAAACCATGAATTTCTGGAAACGTGTAAGAAATGGGAGTTCCGTCTGAGTAGAGGAGAGAGATGTTGTCTTTTCCAGCTTTTTTCAAGTTTTAGTTTTTTATTCTGAGTTGGAATCACCTTCATAATTAGGGTGAAAGATGAGTTAAAGATAAGTCACTCCTTGATTCCTCTTGAGAATGGGCTTTAGCAGAATTTTAAAAAGAAAAAAAAAGTCTCCCCTTTGACCTGAACAGCAGCCTTGCCCCGAGGCAGGAGGGGAGGGCAGGGAGTTCAGAGGCTTGGTGCAGCCTCTGAGTAAGTCTCACGGGGTGTCTGTGTCAATGCCTGTGGTTCTTAACCCCTGAGGATATACAGGAGAGAGCTACTTCATGGGATATTTTGGAGCTAAAGAGATAAAATAAAAAAGAACTAAGGTGTTGAGCATCAAGAGGAGGGAGTTTGGAGGCAGGTTGTAGGAGTCTGAGCCCTGCTCCTCTCACTAGCTGTGGAATAAATCTTCATCAGTTCAACCTGCTAGGCTTCAATCTCCCCATCTGCCAAATAGGGATGATAGCGGGACTTGGTTCCTAAAACAGACCCAGTCGATACTTTCAGGCCCCTAGAGTGACATCTGGCATCATCATCCTCTCCACATACGTCTGCTTTTATTAATGCAGAGGGGCACAGAAAAAATAAGTCAAAATCACCATGGAGGGCAGCCCGGGTGGCTCAGTGGTTTGGGCCTGCCTTCAGCCCAAGACATGATCCTGGAGACCCGGGATTGAGTCCCACGTCGGGCTCCCTGCATGGAGCCTGCTTCTCCCTCTGCCTGTGTCTCTGTCTCTCTGTCTGTCTCTCTCTCTCTGTCTTTCATGAATAAATCAATAAAATCTTTTTAAAAATCACCATGGATATTGATGTAAATTCACATGCATCAGCCTGTCTGGGTTCTTTTCCATAAATGCAGAAACCTAATAGCACCCCCTTTTCTTTCCTTTGGTGCATATTGTTCTCAATTTGACATAGGTATAATTTCATTTTTCACCTGGTAGATGTAAGGACACCCCCAGAGGTGAGACATGAGAGATCCCACGGTGAAATGAGAGTCTTTGCATTGAAGTGAGCATTGAAATGTCTTCTCATTTTACCTCTAAACAGACACAGTTTAAGAGGAAAGACAGGAAAGCAAAAATCCAAACATGAAATAAGTGGCTACACTCGCACTGTACAAATGACTTGGGCTGTGTTTTATGAACACGCCTATGTTTGTTCACGGAAAGACAGATAGGAATATAGATTTCAAAAGAAACTGCCAGGGCTTACTCTGAATGTGGGTGGATTTCAGAGCCTAAAGCTTCAGTTTCTATGATCTGCCTACTTAGAGTAATTTGAAGTCCTAGCCCAATTTCCGTGATAGTCTTCTGAAGGAGGTAACCAAAGACGAAGGGGGCACATCCACATCCCCCCACACCCCCCCATCTTGAAGCCAACTGGTATTCCCCTCCATGCTTTCTCTGTTATGCATCTATTAGACATACCTTTTCTGTCTGGTACCCGCCCCCACCCCTTGGGGAACATGTTCTGACAAGTCTTTGATGAATCCCTCCTCTTACTTATCCCAGCAAAAAGCATCTCCTCAACTTAAAGTAAAATAAATATTATGGGTCAAATCAATCCAAGTGACTTGAAAATCAATGTCCTCCCCCCTACCCCTGGGGAAAAAAAATCTTCATTGAGTATCAATTTTGGCTTTCTGCGTTTGGCTGTTTTCTTTGGGTGCTAATCAGAAACACATTTCTACTGTTGCTCAGTCTTAGAGGTAATATTTTAATCGGGTTTTTTTTTTTTTCTCTACATCTTTCATCACTGTTTGTTTTTTTTGTTTTTTTGTTTTTTGTTTTTTTGAACGTAGAAAATTTGGCTTTTCTTTCACTTCTTCCAAACAGAGACTTATCTGTACTATGATACATGATGTATTGAATAATTAAAATTCTCTGGCAGATCTAGGAAGCCATTTTGTCCCTTCCCTACCCCATGCCCCTCGCAGCTGCCTCCCCTCCCCAGACTGCCTGCATTGAGATGAAGCCACAGATCTCCCCCAAGTAACCACACAATCTGCATTTCCCTTTGCCCAGTAGTTCCTCCTGCCCCACTGGGACTGACAACGGCTGCTCCAGAGAGAAAAAGGAAGGCTCTCGGTGTGCAGAGTGGGAGTTGTGCCAGAAAGCCTCAGAGGGATTCATTCTGTGCCCAGTCTGAGGTGACTTGTCCCAAGGTTAATTGTTTCTCCATGAAATCATTAGACATCCCCTTGAAATCAGAAGTCCTTGGATTTCTAGCCTCCATAGGAATTAAGAGGTAACATCAGCCACCACTTGAGCGCTGTTTATGAACCAGAGACCTCCTAATCTCCTAAACCAGAGATTGAATGATTAATTCATTCAATCCTCGCAACAGCTCTGAGGAAGAGATGTTATTATTACCCCATTTTACAGGTGAGGAGACTGAGGAACATTAAGTAACCTGTCCAAGGTCACAGTAGTAAGCTGAGGCCTTGGGAGATGAGCAACTAGCCCACTTGTTGAATCTCCTGATGTCACCCACCTAAGTTCCCTATCCCGGCCCTGCTCTAGGGAAACTGGCAATTGTGTACCCCTCCTGTTCCCTACACCACTCCTTTCCTATCATCTGTGCAGCGTTACTGCTCTTAGCTGCTTGTACGGCGTCTCTCCCTTCTGGTGCTCTAGGCTAGGGACCTGTTGTACCGACCTGTAGGTTCCCAGCACCTAGCATATCCCTGGCTCTTAATCCCACTGTAAATGGTTTTCCTCTCTTATTTTAATTCTGATCAATTGGTAGCAACTACCAGGAATGCTGCATTGAGGATGCTTGTAAGGAAGTCTGCAGTCTTTGGAGAAGGATTGAGAAGCAATGGCTGCCTTGGGAGGGAGGGTGGTAACTCCTCTCTCACTCCTCTCTCACTTGGGAGGGAGGGTGGTAACTCCTCTCTCACTCTCCCTCATGCCAAGGGTCATCCAGAACAGTGCATACTCTGCTTGTTTGGTTTGTTGGTGACTATTTTCAGCATTTTGAGTAGTTTTGAGGTGTCTGTTCCAGTGCCCTATAGACTCAAGAATGTTTCACCCATAAACCCCAGCACTTTCAGAATTACTGCTGGACTGTGATTCTAACCACATTGTCTAAGAAAAAAAAAAAATCACCATTCTCAAAATCATCTTGATTACAATACTTGGGAATATCAGTCTTTGGAAATCTGGCCAAATCATAACAAATCAGAAAAAAAAACAAACAAAGGCTATGGACAGAAATTTGAGAGTTTTTGCACATTGGTGGGTTTAGACAGCAGGGTAAGAGATGAGTGCGGAGAGAACGGAGGCAGATCCCTGGGGCAAGTGTCAGGCACACAGGTTGAAGGATATTCTAGAAGGAGAGGGAAAGCCAAGGAAATCAGAGAGCTTTAAGACCAGAGCTCACTCAGTCCGAGTGCTGTGGAGTGGTACCAGGATCCCAGAATGGAAAGATGCGTAAGAAGCAGCCCACAGCACACCAAGCAAGAAGTAGTGTGAGCATTGTCTGTAGGGAATTTAAAAATAACATAACCAAACAAAATTTTACTGCCTTTCAGGGGCACCTGGGTGGCTCAGTCAGTTAAGCATCAGACTCTTGACCTCAGGGTCCTGAGATCCAGCCCTGCATCAAGCTCCACACTGGGCATGGAGCCTATTTAAGATCCTATCTTTCTTTATCCCTCTGGTCCCTACCACTCTGCTCATGTGTTTTCTCTCTCTCTCTCTAAAAGTAATAATAATAATAATACAAAACATTGCCTTTTATTATCACCATGCCCTGGCAATTCTAAACAATGCCAGTGATCAAATACTCTCCCCTCAAAAAAATCTCTTGTTGATTGTAATCAATTACTGCAGTTACAGTTGAGTTTTGATTATATATATATACATATATATGTATATATATATAATATATATATATATATATGATTCATATTAGCAGATTCCAATTTCCTATCTCTAGGAGATGTCTTGTATGGTACATGGAGATAATTCAGAGAATTCCCAGTCACATCATTTTTACCTGTGTTCTTTTCTAATGTCAGTTTGTAACAGTTTAGAATTGAGTGTGTTCCAAACTCTGTATCTCCAAACCCTTGGTATCACATATTCCTGAGTTGAAACAGGAGACATAAAATTTTAAATAATAATATGGGGATTGTAAAAATGGAGAAATACAATTTGAGCTATTTCAACTCTGCCATTCTCTGTAAAGACATGAAATTATTTGTACTTAAAATTATTTGACTGGAGAGGTGCTTGGGTAGCTCTGTCGGTAAGTGACCGACTCTTGATTTTGGCTCATGTCATGATCTCATGGGATCGGCTCCTGGGATCAAGCCCAGTGTCAAGCTCTCTGCTCAGCAGGGAAACTGCTTGAGGATTCTCTCTCTCCCCCACTCACTGTTCCTCCTTTCACTCATCTCTCTCTCTTCCTCTCTCCGTCTATCCCTCTCTCCCTCTCTCCCTCTCTTCCTCTCTTCCTCTCTCCCTCTCTCTTCCTCTCTCCCTCTTCTCTCAAATAAATAAATCTTTAAAATTATTTAACTGGAGAACCATTTGAAGGCTGCTAGCATTCATCCCAAATAAACAAAGACAGGGACATTATTGCAATTTCTGGAGTTTATTGTAAAGTGGGATTTTTCTGGGTGTCTGCCAAACGTATATTTCAGAATTTTTCTCTATCTCTGCTTCATTCAAAAGAAACTTTTCAAAATAAAATTTGTTCATGTGTTCTTCAGTCAACCATAAGAGAAGATAGATCAACAAATCTGATGATCCATCCATGTAACATGAACTTGTGAAAGGAGCTACTTTGATGAAATCATTGGCAAATGTGCAAAAGTCAAGGAAACAAACTATAACATTGCCATTCATTACTGTGGCAGACCAGTTTGTAGGTATGAGATTTTACTCTTGTTCAAAAAACATAGTAATGTAATTTAGTTCATTTACCTTTTTGTGCATTGTAATACTAGATATTTTTTACATTTTTAACTGGTATGAGTATATATTATATCCTATTATACATAAAATACAGTAACACAATTTTTGCTCTCTGCATTTCTTTTCTGGCCGTGATTACTCATTTTATGCCACAATTATTACTGGGAACAATACAGCCATACTGAAGAGGAAGAGATTCTCCTCACAGTGGTCTCCTGAGGGTGTGGATATGCTAGGTATGCCAGCAGGAGATCCCACCTAGAAGTGCCTGCAGCCCCACTGGAAGAGACCCAACATAAGTAGATAAGGTTAATAAGAAAGGTGCAGGTGATACGAAAAAGAGTGTGTACAGGTAACAGTGAGGGTACAAGGTTGCAAGTTCTGCAGGGGTGAGGGTTGGGTGGGGAGTTTCAGGAAAAACTGGGTAGAGGGATTGTTATCTAATTAAGGGAGTTGGGGTGAGTGCCAGGGCCACACTTCCTGTCGAGTGGTGAAGTGCAAAAGTCTGTAGGGACCTGTGGTAAAAGATGCACTTTCCTCCACTTACTAGCTGTGAACCTTGAGCAAGTTATGTAATGTCTCGGGGCCTGTATGTAAAAAGAAAAACAAGTGTGGTAACAGGACTTGCCCTGTTCTACTGTTGGGAGAATTCGAGAACAAGGCTTAGAGCATGCTTGAATAACAGTTGGAAGGAATTCTTGGAGGGATTTCAGTGACATCAGCCTGTAAAGATAAAGGAATGAGTGGGCAACCGAGATTCAGGTCCCAGTAGATCCAACCGCACTTCTGTAAGTTAGGCCCCAAATGGCTAGAGATGCTATGGAAGATGGAGATGGAGCGAAGGGAACAGACCCTGTGGAGCTTGTCACACCTTCATCTCAAGCTCCTATTCTAGGTGGTCTCCTGCATGCACCATTAATCTCTCTCAACCCCTGTTTTATTTTCTGTATAGTGCTTGACACTCCTTGACATGGTCTCATTTGTTGGTTTACCATCCTCCCCTTCCACCCTAGGATGTAAATTTGCAGAGAACATCATTTTGATTGTCTTGTCCACCTCTTTGTCTGCAAAAGCCTATAATTGTCCCTGGCCATCGCTCAATAAATATCTGTTAAATGAATTAATTGTTGAGTTGCTGTCATATACCTTCATTATCGCCTAAATGAAGGGGTGATTTGAGCTTGTTTGCCAGCAAAGAGGAAAAATCCAGGCATGAGGGAAATCTTGACTAACCGGAGAGCAAGAATTATTGAGAGCCTCGGATCAAAAGCACAGGTGGAGGATGAGAGGGGAAAGGATAGAGAATATTTCTTGCCCTGAATATCGGATTTCATCTAGAGCTGACTAATATCCCTCTAGTTTTCACTCTCAGACAGCTGGCCTCTGATACTTGTGTGATTAGGCACTTGCTGTAATTAATCATCTTTATAAAATAGCTCAGAGGATTATATTGAGCAAAATGCCAACCAGCCTTGGTAAGGTCCTCACAGCCTTTCGTTTATGTGTTGGTTTGCCCCCTAAAATAAGCAGACGTTGTCTTATTCCCTTAGCAACTTGAAAAGATGCAGGAGTGGTTTGTGTGAACCTTGTTTAGAGAGCTCCATGCGCACAGGGAAAGAAGCTTTTGGCTAAGATAAAACAGCTCATCTAAACATACTCAGCAAGTGAGCATCTGACCCTCCAGAAAGTGTCTAACAGAGAGGAAAATGTTCACCTATGGGTAGGAAGTTACAGCTAAAGAAGGACTAGCAGAAAAGAGAGCAGTTCCCTGGCTTCTCATCTTTAACATCAGGAAATATGCACCATGAAGTATATCACATTATGCCTAATGTGAAAGCTACATCATTTACTATATTTTAATTGTATATTTTAATGTATGTGCATAGAAATGATAGCTTTCTTGTGACATTTATTTTTAACATAGTTATTTATCTTTGAAAAGTAGTCTTAATGGAACACTTGGCAAAAATAAAATCAGTCCTTTATGACCATTGATGCAGAAATGCATAAAATTCCGGGATCTGCAGCAAACCATGTGATAAACATTAAACCAAAACTACAAAAGTGATCAAAAGATATTTTTCAGACATCCACAGTGGTAATGCATATAAGTTGAATTTGCTTTTCAGTGTAATTATTATTAGTAGTGAAATCAGATAATTTAATTAACAATAAAAATGTCATGAGTGCTTTCTTTGAAAAATTAGAAAAGAAGACATCTGATTAAGATTAAAAACATTCGGGGATCCCTGGGTGGCTCAGCGGTTGAGCATCTGCCTTCAGCTCAGGGCATGCTCCTGGGGACCTGGGATCGAGTCTCATGTTGGACTCCTTGCATGGAGCCTGCTTCTCCCTCTCCCTCTCCCTCTCCCTCTCTCTCTCTCTCTCTCTCTCTCTCTCTCTGGCTCATGAATAAATAAATAAAATCTTTTTAAAAAATAAATAAATAAAATTTGAAAGATTAAAAAGATTCTTTACAGTCATCCCAATCCCATTGGGAGCATCACTGAGCCACCTCTGATGCAGAGGATCCAGTCTCCATTTGCCTTGTTGGTATTGTAATATTGTATTTTTTAAACTGTTATAACCATATATATGAAACACAACAACATAAACTTTTCACTTTCTGCCTCTTTATTTCCAATGAATATTTGTTCAATTAATTATTTTTTGAATTACTGCTATGTATCTTCAATCCTACCTAAGGAGCTCATTTGTCAATGTCAAGAATCACAGCAAGAATCCAGAGATGGGAGAGAGCTTGACCATATTGCAAAGCAAGAATCCTTGGAAACGCTCATTGCCAATGTTTGCCCTTACTCATTCAAACAACATTTGTCAAGCTCCTTTCTCATGTTAGGCATTTTTACAGACCCTAGGCATTGAGGGCTAAACATGATGAAGACTCTGTGCCCCTGTGTTCCTGGATAAGCTCCTCTAGACAGAAAGTAGAGAGAGAAGATAGGAAAGCTGAAGACAGAGAAGTGGAACACATTGAGAATGTGATGAAGCTGTAAAAGCAAGGCCAGGAGACTCAGGAGCCTTGTAGGACAGAAGGGAAATAAGGAGCTTGGCATCACGAACGTTCAAGATCCCAGCTTCAAGTAGCTGGGCCACCAGGGCTGCCCACAAAAGCCATTTAAAAGAATGGAGAAAAATGGGAGGTGACAAAACAGAAGCATTAGGTTTCAACAACTTTGATTATAAAGGGAACGTTGAAAACAAAGTTTGGGAACTACCTGAGTTCACTTCAGAAGGCAGTAAGTCACAAGGACAGTGCTTGAACTGGAGACCCAGAATACCTCTGCTTGGCTCACCTTCAGCTATTGGTGGCACTACAGAAATTGAAGCCTGATGTTTCAGATTGCCAACTTTTCCAGAAAATCTAGAAGGCCATAGAGCTTTTTAATCTCCCAATTGTACACATTGACTCAATTTATTTTCAAAATTCACGTGACAATCAAATCACATCTGTGGGCCAGATGGTTCAACAAACGAAAACCTCTTGTCTAGTGATTAGAGCTGCCAGGGAAGTTGGCTGACTGTCCTCTGCTCTCATTTCTACCTCTTTTCTCTTTCTGAGTAATACTCACCTCACATAAGTGTATTCTACTCATAAGTGGAAAAAAATGTTACCCCCTTGATTCCTGTGTAAGTCATGCCAAATAACTGCTTTTACCTTTTCTCAATCGAATCAATGAGTTGTTTTGATTCATTCAATTAAATATTTGTTAAACCAACAAGAAACAAATAGAAAACTTAGAAAGCAATAGCATTTACCTTTTTTCTTTTTTGTGATAAGAACACTTGAGATTTATTCTCTCAGTAGATTTCAAGTACAGAATTCGGGATTGTCAACTGTAGTCACATTGCTGTACACCAGTTCTCCAGAACTTCCTCATCTCGCATAGCTGAGAATTTGTACATCTTGACTGACATCTCCCCATTCTCCCCTTCTCCAGCCCCTGGCAACCATTATTATATTCCCTGTTCCTATAAGTTTGACTATTTTGGATTCTACGTACAAGTGAAAATATAGAGTATTTATCTTTCTATGACTGGCTTATTTCACTTAGCATAATGCCCTCAAGTTTAATTCATCCATATTGTCACAAATGGCACAACCTTCTTTTTTAAGGCTGAACAATATTCCATTGAGTGTCTCACATTTTCTTTATCCATTCATCTGAAGATAAACATTGAGCTTGTTTCCCTGTCTTGGCTCTTATAACCACCGGTGAATATTTCACAGTGTATATGTATATTGAGTCATTTGGTTGTACACCTCCAATACATATAATTTTTTATTGTTAATTATACCTCAGGAAAGCAGGGGGATAAAAGAATGGTAGGAAACCACTTATGCATATATACACACTCCATGTGGGTGAGGGAACAAAACAAATTTTGTGCCTGGGTACCTGCTGAGCATTCCAACACATTGAAGGTGCTCTAAGTCCTGTATCACATGCCCTGCACCATTCTACAATGGTAAATAAGTATAGCATTAGATTAAAACAAAAATCAGTAACATTTACAATAGTAGCAAAGAAAACATCAAATACCAAAGCATAGAAAGTTAGCAAAAGTTAGACAAAACCTCTTCATGAAAAAAACCCTACAAAACATTATTAGCAAGGTGATGTGATGTTAAATAAATGAAAAGAGATTCTATGTTCCATGATTGGAATATTCAATACATAAATAATGTCATGTCTTTCCCAGTGGATATATTGATTCAGTAGCTGGACTTGAGGTAGGCAATCCCAACCAAAATTCCAAAGGGTTTTCTTACCAAAGAGATCCTAAAGTTTAAATGACAATGCAAAAGGCAAAGGATGCCAAAGTAGCACTAAAGAAAAACAAGTTGGATTTTAAGATTCATTGTAAAGCTACAATCATTAAAACTGTGGTGTTGGCATTAAAATGGACAAACAGTGGAGCAGACTAGAATAGATCCATGGATATATAATCACTTGAATTATGACAAGTGGCTTTTTTGTAGTGTTAGAACAGTTAGAAATTGAATTTTTATCAACCATACACAAAAATCAATCCAGTCATATTTTCAATTTAAGTGTGAGAGGCAAAACAATAAAGTATCTATAAGAAAACATTGGAGAATATCTTCATAATCTTGAGGTAGCCAAAGAAATTTTTTAAGGTTTATTTATTTTCGAGAGAGAGAGTGTGCACAATGGCAAAAGGCACAGGGAGAGGGAGACTCAAGCAGACTCCCTACTGAACATGGAACCCAGAAGTGGGACCTGGTCTCACAACCCTGAGATCATGACCTGAGCCTAAATCAAGAGTCATCACAATGCTCAACTGACTGAGCCACCCAAGTACTCCTGAGGTAGCCAAAGATTTTTTTTAAAGATGTTATGTATTTGTGAGAGAGAGAACACACACAAGCACCGGTGGGGGTAGGGGGGTGGCAGGTGCCGTGGGAAAGGGACAAGCAGACACCTTGCTGAGTGCAGAGCTTGATGGGGAACTCGATCCCAGAACTCTGAAATCATGACCTGAGGTGACACCACGAGTCTGACTCTCAACTGACTGAGTCATCCAGGTGTCCCCAGATTTTTAAACATGACACAAAAAAAGCATTAAATACTATTTTTAAAAAGGGTGGATTAATTGGATCCCATTAAAATAAGAAGTTATATGTATCAAAAACTATCTTTAGGAGAGTAAAAAGGCAGGCCACAGAGTGGGAGAATATATTTGCAGTACCTATATTATTTGAACAAAGCAGTTATATCCAAAATATGGAGATTCTGCAAAAAGAAAAAGAACCAATAACCCAATAAAAGAAAAAAATGAGAGGAATTTATTTTTTAAGGATTTTATTTACTCATGAAAGACACAGAGAGAGAGAGGCAGAGACACAGGCAGAGGGAGAAGCAGGCTCCATGCAGGGAGCCCAATGTGGGACTCGATCCCGGGACTCCAGGATCATGCCCTGAGCTGAAGGCAGACGCTCAACCACTGAGCCACAAAATGGGTGGAATTTAAAGGGCACTTCACAAAAGAAGATATTTGTGTTACCAAAAAACATATGAATAGGTGATCAGCAATATTAGTCATCAGAGAATTGCAAGTTAAAACCACAATGAGATACACTACAGACCCACCAGAATGGCTACAATTTAAACAACACATAACTTCAAGTTTCTGGCAAGCATGAGGAGCTACTGAAGCTCATAGACTGTTGAGAGGAATGTAAACTGGTATAACCACTTGGAAAACTTGGGTAGTTCCTATAATGTCAAACTATTCATTGGGATTTTACTCACAACCCACCAATTCTATTTCTAGGATATTCCTTATAGAAATTTGTGCATGTACACAAAAGACGTAGTCAAGGATATTAACAACAACATGACTTTTAAGAGCTCCCAGCCCAAATATCTATCAACAGAAGAATGAATAAACTGTGCTGTATCCATGTAATGCTATTTAGCAAGATAATGAATGGATTTAAACTACATGCAAGGATGTGGATAAATCTCTCAAGTGTAGCATTGAGCAAAGGAAGCCAGAGGCAAGTGAATACATACTGTATAACTCCATTTATAAAAAGTCCAAAATCTGGCGAAACTAATCTATGGTGACTGAAGTGAGAGTGACACCCTTTTAAGGATAATGATTGGGAGGGGCAACGAGGGTCTTCTGGGTTGGTTGTAGTATACTCCTCCCTGATCTTAGCGTTCACATTATGAAAATTCATCATTCTGTGCACTTCCAGTCTGTGTACTCCATGTGTTTTCATTCCATAGATAGTTTCATTCAATGAATAGCACCTATGATGCACCAGACATGATAGAAGTGTAGGGAGCCTGGCAGTAAACAAAGGGACTTTGGTCTCATTGGACTTAGTCCTATGAGGGATTCCACAAGCTAGCTCTTTTTTCCATTGTGTAGAAATGACAGGCCATTTTTAAGCTCAAAATAGGTGTACAGAAAACCCAAATTTAGAGACTATTCCTTCATTTGGGCATTTGTAAAAAATTGTAAATCTTCATTTTCCCTGAAATCACATTCACCGTTCACAACGGTGGAGGTATTTTTTGCCCTGTCCAAAGCTCATCCTTCTGTCTCTCCTCTGCGCTCTGACTTCCTGTTTGTGTCTGTCATTCAACATGATTTACGTGAATTGTTGCTTTTCATTTATTTACATGAATGTTTCCCCCACTAGACCTAATTTTTTGAGAGCAGAGGAGAACTATCAGCATCCTTAATCCTCCTGCCTAGCACAGTGCTTGACTTATAGTAGATATTATGTAGATATTAGCAGGATGAATGGCTGACTGGATACAAATAATTTCTATGTAGGATATTTAACATTCTTTCCTTCTACTTCTGGTGTATCTAAAAAAATACATTCAAACAATCTTTCTATCATTTCCTGGTATGTCCACTGATTGAAAACTGAGAAGAAGGGATATCTTCTGGTGATATAGAGTGTTCCTTTCTCATAATTTCTAACACTGCCTGATATATGATAGTTGAGTTATCTTAGTCACTAGCTGACTCCAAGTGACTCCAACTTGTGTAAGCTGACTAGCTACTAGCACCAAAGCTACTAAAAAATCTAAAGTCAGTACTTTAGAGCCTTCAAAATGGTTTGGGTTTTCTTTGTTTATTTTTGGTATCTTTAGTTCTTTCTTAGTTGCTCAGTGTGAACTTTCATAGCAAAATGAATTCAGGCACATGACAAAAATATTTTAAAATAACATCATCTGGGGATGCCTGGTTGACACAGTCAGTTAAGGGTCTGGTCTGACTCTTGGTTTTGGCTCTGGTCATGATCTCAAGATCCCATGTAGTCTGCCTGAGATTCTCTATCTCTCTTTTCCTCTGCCCCTCCTGCTCAAGCTCTCTCTCTCTCTCTCTCTCTCTCTCTCTCTCTCTCTCACACACACACACACACATAAGTAAATAAATCTTTTTTAAAAACATCATCTTTAACCTAGCAACCCAGTCCCCCGAGCTTGCAAAAGCATCTGAAAATCTTGTTTGCACTTTTTGAAGCATCTTCCCACAATAACTTTCCATACCCTGGGCCTGAGTGGGCCCTCAGCAGTCACCTGCTACCACAGGACCCCATTCCACCAGTCACTGTTGACTGGACAAGGGCTGGACACTGGGCACAGGCAGAGCCAGAGAGTTTGAAATTAGGATCAAGGGAACAAGGCTTAGTCTCTCCATCTGACTAGTATTGTAATGTTTCAGTTTGAGGGCCATGAGCAACCAGGTTGTGCCATGAGGATACACAAGCTACCAAAGGAACAGCACAGTATGGCTGAGACATGTGGAAAGAAGTAGAGGAAAGAGATGGGGAAGGTCTGTGCCCTGAGTTCCCCATAGTTTGCCATTTCCAAGTATTTCCAAGGCCAGGCTGCACTTCTTGCCACCAGGTTCTGTGAGGTAAGATTCTTTCATTAAAAATATTCCTTTACATGTAGCTTGAGTTGGTTTTTGTAACTTAAACTAGGATGTCCTAAGTCATATGTTTTCCTTCTGCTGTTTTGTAAGGGGGCATTAGTGGCTTATATACCTTCTGTTAGGTTTCCCTAAGTCTGACTTATATGGGGTAAAAATTAATCCATGATCATGGCAGAAGCATATGAAGTGAAAGGTAAAAATCCCCACTTATCTTCAGTCCCTAAATAACTATCCCTAGCAGAATCTTGTGTATCTCCTAAGAACGTTTTTATGAATAAACAGGAGATGTATTTATATCCTATTTTGCACAAGCAGAATCATTTTATAAATGTCCTATAGCTTGTTTTTTTTAAAATATGGATGTGTTCCAGTGTCAGAAGATACAGGTCTGTTTGATATGCCATTGTATGGGAATACTGTAATTTATTTAATACATTCCCTAGAATTTAGAGTGGTTTGTGTTTTTGTTTGGTTGGTTGGTTTTTTTTTTTTTTTTTTTTTTTTTTTTTTAGTTCCTTAGCATTATAATCAATGCTGCAATGTCTTGCCCACGTATCTTTGAGTATTTTCATGAGTCTATTTGAGGTACAAATTATTGGGCATCTCAGTGGCTCAGTCAGTTAAGCATCTGCCTTGGGCTCAGATCATGATCCCAGGGTCCTGGGATCGAGCCCCACATCTCCTCCTGCAGCTCCCCTTGCTCATGCTCTCTATCATTCACTCTCTCAAATAAATAAATAATATTTTTAAAAAATGAAGTGCAAATTCCTAAATTATAATTGCTGGCACTTTTAAGGTCAGTAAATATTGTTTAATTGCCTTAGGCACTTTTAAGGTCAGTAAATATTGTTTAATTGCCTTCTCCCAACCATAAGTCTAACTTTGAAGAAAGGGGAATAGAACCTCCTCTAAATGCGGCCAGAAAGGGTGTGGAGGGATGAGTCAGATGAAGCACGGAAACACTCAAGTGTGAAAGGGAATACGGTTTTGTGTGACAGAAGCCAAAAACGGTGTTCGATCCTTCCTCATCTGATAAAACCAAGGCCAGTGACTTCTTAATGGGCCATGAGTCACCATGATATAGATTCACATTCACCCACATCCTGCCCACTAGAGTGAGACGTGACAACGAAAGCCCGGTCCTTCAGTGGTTGAGAATTCATGAACCCAGGAAATATAGGGAGATGGGGATTCTCTCTCTCACCTTCTGCTCCCTTCCAAAAACCCTTCTGAACAAAATGGGAAAGCAGTAAGGATTTCTCCACCATCTGAGAGGTTAATATGGCACTTAAGGGTTTAGAAAGTCCTTGCAGGACTCTGGGAAAGCTGAAACTACAAGACCCATTTTGCAGACAATGAAGCTCAAACCAAAAGTATTTGGTGACTCTCATATTAATAGAACAAGTTAAGTTTTAGAACCTGGATGCAAACCAAGGGCTTCTGGTTACAAAACAGGCTGCCTTTTAGGCAGGGCCACTTCGCTGAAATAGCTGATTTTGACCCCCAAAATAAACCATTTATTTGTAGCTCGTGCAAGCCATTTGTTAAGCAATAATTAGCTTTTCAGTTCAGTATTCGGGAGTCATGGAAACACAGCTCCAGGGAACCAGCAAGGCTCTGTTAGGGTTTGAATCCTGGAGGTTCCTCTCTCAGTTTCTTGGGTTAAAACCCACTATGTCAGAAAAGAATGAATGCCACTTAGCTAAGAGTATATTGAACAGGGGCTCTTAGGAAAGATATGAGTAAATAGTTCTGATCATCAGTCAAGGAGTCCTAAATTAGCAAAGCTTTCTGAGAAACTTTGACATGTTAGGAAATCCTTACAACTATAGGACTGTTTTTCTGCAACCATTCACTTCTCCCCTGCACGCACGCGCACACGCACACACCACACACACCAACACGAGCTACCAAAGGTCATTCTTACATTTTCTTGTGGTTTGAGTTCTGTTGCCAAATCAGCAGCAGTAAATGTTGGCACACAGGGGCATACCACATTCTGTGTCCGGTTGCCCTGGGTCTCCGTTGGGAAACGCAGTTCCCTCAAGTAACAAGGGCTTTGCCTTGCAATAATGACTGTTAAAAATAGATGTGTACCAGCAAAAGGAACAGCCATGGGAAGTGGGTTTTGGCATTTCCTTTGGTCATATGTGCATCTGTTACCCGCCAACTGATTTCTAGAATGTGATTACGGACAGCTTATAGTAACAATTTTTACACAAAATATCTAATTAATAAAAACATGTGACTCTTTGGGGGTATAAAAGCAAACTATCATGAGGAATTGAAGAGACTATCAGGATGATTCAGACCCTAAAATAAAATAAATCAGCATAAATTATAGGCTTAAATTTTCAAGGAGTTCACCTCCCTTCCTTCCACCCTTCTTAATCTACATACTTAACCTTCGGTGATCTCATTCAGAACCATGAAGGTAAGGCCATTATATACTAGTGACTCCACAGCTCCATCTCCAGGCCTAGACCTCCCCACTGAGCTCAAAACTTGTGTAGCCACCTGCCCTGGACACCTCCAAGTAATTGTGGAGTAAGTGTCTCAAACTCCTTCCAAGATCCTATTTCTTTCCTGATTTTCCCCGAAGAAATAAATGATACCATTATTCACCCTGTTGCTCAAGTTCATCCTTAATTCCACTTTTTCCTTGATATCTGATTCATCAGCTGGTTGATCTACATCCTTCCATATCCACAGCTGCTCTTCTAGTCCAGGTATCACTTGGATTACGGAGATGTGCCTACTGTTGCTCCTGACTCCTGAAAACCCATTCTACCTGCTAAAACCCACTCATGTCTTCCCATCACACTTAGAATAAAGTACAAATGCCTTACCAAGACCTGTAATACTATACAGGGTCCAGTTCCTACCTGCCTGTCTGCGTCCTCTTTACCTCATCCCACTCCATAGAGACTCCATATGCTTATGTGGCCTTGATTCTGTTCCTCAAACATACTATGCTTGTCTCCTAGGGCATTTGCTGCTGCTGCTTCCTGGAATGTTCTTTCTCCAGATCTCCACAGGGCTGTTTCCCTTTGTCATTTGGGTCTCTATACATCCACTGCCTCTTCAGGCCTTCCCTGAGCATGCAAATCTGTGTTACTCCTTCCACCCCTTCATCCTTGTCACATCTGTAATGTCGCCATGTTTTGTTTTCAAATGGTTCCCATCAGTACCTGAAGTTAACTTTTCTTTTTAAGTTTTGGCCTCCTCTGTTAGAAGATGGATTCTTTGAGGATTAGGGACTTTGCTTAACTCCTCACTGAACTCCCAAAAGCTGGCCAAGTTGAATCAACCCTTGACTGACCTTGGAGACATGGGCAAAGCCTGACCCAGGCAGAATGAGGCTGCATTATTCCAAATGAGAAGCATCATTATGTCTCTACCTCCTCTAAGAATTTCTTCTGGTTATAGAAGCAAAGATTCTAGCCAGGGTGACATGATAAAATGAGGCAGTTTTGCCACAAACCTAATCCAACATTCAGCTTCTTATTTCCAGATGCATAGAGAACAGAAAGCTGGTGACATATTCATGTTTTCATTTATTTTGCCAATATTTAGTGAGAGCCTATTTATGCAGAGACTGGGGTAGGTAGTAAGAATTCAGGGGTAAATGAGACAGAATTAGTCTCTGCTCTTGTGGAACTCATAGTCAGGTGGAGGAGACATGATTCACAATTAATTACAGAAATAAATGCTTGGTTATTTTGTGATGAGAACTAGTAGGAAGATGCAGGATGTCATGACAGCGAGACCAGTGTACTCTGGAGATTCAGAGAAGGACTCCCTGAGGAGCTGCCACACTGGGCTGGCTTTGAGGCAAACTGACAGAACAACAACCACGAGGCCAATCCTTGTCCTTGTCTCATTTCCCTTCTCCATCCTTCTCTTGCCATTCTCTTTACTAGAAAGGGGGCATTTTCTCTACACAAGCAACAAAAAGGTCCGATGACCCCACTGCATGTGACAATTGTTCCTGTGTGACCTGCCTTGGGCAGCAGGGAGGAAAGCAGAAGACCCACTGAGCCAGTTTATCTGTGATATCCTCACCCTTGTCCTTGTGGTACACCCTCACTGAAAATCAACAGAGAGCCAAGGTCAGTAACAATACCTCCATGACTACCGGTAGTACTACCTCATCATCTTCCTCTAGAGCATTGTGTGTACCAGCCAGTGTCCTACACATAAACTTCCTTGATCTCTTTCCACTTTTACCATGATTGTGGTAACTATAGCCACTCACATCTCTTTTCAGAAGAGAAAACTAATATACCAAGAACTTAAGCAGTTTGCCCCAAGTCACACAAGAAAGTGACAAACCCAGAGTTAAAACCCAGGTCTATCAGTACAGGCTTAGTTAAGCCATTTGTCTCTGGTATAAATCAAATCCTAGAAGCTTCTCTAGGGCAATCTGACTTACTCAAGAAGTTGAATGAGATACTTCGGGGTTCTACAATCCCTGAGATAGTTTGGAATGGAAAGAGAAGCCTCATTTATATTCAGGCCTTGTGTCACTTGATTTTACAGGATGTGAGCCCTCCGGAGTAAACTGTTTACTAGTTACATTTTGTACTTTCAAAGGCACAGTGCGCTTTGAAGATAAGACCTTATTTATTCTCAGAAAATTTATTTGAGTCATTGTCACCACTTTGCAGATAAGGCAACTGAGGCAGAGGAACAACAAACCAATATGGGCCAAATCTCCCAAGTGGTAACAGAAGCCAGTGACGAACTGTAGGCTCCATCTCTTGTGCCTTAGGCTGATCACTCAGCATCTCCAAGCTTCAGCTTCCTGATTCACAGCATGAGAGACCTAGGCAAGGGCTTCCCTGAGACCTCTACTTTTCTCCAAATTCACATTACCCAGTGCTAGACATGGTCCCCACTCAGATCTGCCTGCCCAACGAGGGAGGGTGCTCTTTTCTTTTGGTCCCAGTTGCCATTGCTCCTATGAGGAACAGCTCTTCCTTGAGATCCTAAGGGCAGCTCCCCAGCCACGAGAGCTCAGGCCATGTGGATCAGTACCCTCCCCTCCTGCATCCAAAGCGAGAGGTACGGTGTCCCAAAGCAATGTGAAGGTGTCATTAAGCAAAACCCACCTCTGTCTGTCACAAGGGATATTCTCCAAAGTGCTAGAGAACTTGAGCTTTCTCCAAACCTGGCTGCAAGAAGCCCCAGGCATGGGTTCAGTAGGATGGGTGAGACCTTTAAATAGGAAGGCAGGAAGGGCATTGCAGGGGAACGTTGGATAACTATGGAGTTGAGCATCTTGTTTGAGGCTCAAGGTAAGGCTCTGAGGAGCAGAAGCAGACCATCCGGCTCTTATTTCAAATTTCTAACTCTTCTTCACTTGTGCTCCAAAGTCTGCACCAGGTGGCTATGTTCTCCTAGGAAGGTTTATTTTTGGTTTTGGTTTTGGTTTTGAATTTTCCACACAAAGTGATTTATGAGGATGATCCTTAACTGTCTCATCCTTCATTAAGGAAAAAAGAAAAGAAAAATCTGGACTAACCAAAGGCCATTTAGGTGAGAGGAAACAAATGTGACAGTAAGCCAGAAAGGTACTGGTGAGGTTATGGGAGAGAATAGCAGTATGGAGTACTCCAGACCCGACCTCACACAGGTGACCAGAGAATTGGTTGGGCCTTCTGACCTGTTGTTCAGCCAGCACAATGAATCTTTTTAATTAGGTTAATTGCCAACATTTAAAGGTCATGTATTTCATATAAAAAAGATTTTGCATGAGGACATTAGGCTAAAATTGAGAGGCATGCATTCGCTCTGGACACCGTCTCCATCCTCCATCCTCCACATCTCATGATGCCTCCATTAAGGATAGCTGCTAGGCCCCCAGAGCCATCTGTATTTTGCAACCTCTCCTCTAGATAGTTCTTCTACAAGGAGCAGCTGCAGACACCAAGAGTCAGTGCAGATGTTCCTCTGGACTTTCATACTCACCCAGGAAACTGAGCTGCTCCTCAGAACGTTGTTAGAACCTACATTATTTATCTCATCATGCTTTGTCAGCCCTCACTTTGAGGAAGAGAACCTAAATCAATACCCAGTCTAGTTGGAGAAAACAAGATCTGTTACAGATGGAGTTTACATTTCCCTTAGGCTTCTGCTGCCAGACCCAGGGGTTCAATACGAACTCTTAAAGGAAAGTGAGTCAGTATGTATGGGATGGAATGAGATCTGCTGGGCAGAGGACATGGCCAGCTTCTAGAAAATGCTGAAGCCTGGATGTAGCAAGGTGGAAGAAGGGATGTGCTAGCTAAAACCATGAGCCCCACAAAGGTACTACAGAATAATACAGAAAAGTAATGAGAAAGGTATCTGAAATGTTTGTGGTCAACTGAGGATTTACCAGTTCTATTTACTGGTGAATTTAAGCAATCTTAGAATGGTAATAAATTTTAGATTATAGAGTTAATTTTTTTCAATGAATTAGTTCTTCATTTATTCATTCAACAAACATTTATTGACTCTCTACTGTGTATCAGTCACTGTCCTAGGGTTTAGAAAGGCTGAACATGGAGATGAGCAAAGTTTAGTTTTAACTTGTTATTTTTGTTTAGTTTATCCATATGTATTTTGGCCTGAGTTTTCCCTAAATCTCTGAGGTATATGACAGTAAAATCGTAGAATAATAATTTCAGGGTTCGAGTCAGAGTAGCCTTTGACACAGGTAACAGGTTCACAGCATGGAGGGGAAAACCATCCAAGCAGTAAAAAGCTTTTAGCACCACCCTGTATACATATATTTGCTTGTTTATAAATTATATATAATATATATAATATATATGATATTATATATATTACTTATGATATATAATTATGCATGTAACATATAATTATATATCTTAAAAAGTGTATTTTTAATATCATATTTACAAAGAAATGGATAATTCAAAAAGAATAAATTTTTAATTTATTTTTTGACTTTTTAAAAATAGAAGCCCTAATATTTCCCCACCACCCTGCAATGAAATGTTTTATGTACTTTCTGGGGTGCATCACCCCATGGTGGAGAAGCTTGGATTAAGCCACCCGGTCCTAAAAATGTTGTGAGACTGTATGGCCAGGGTACCAAATGTTCACATCCGTAGGAATTTGGATGGTCCTCAATGATCCAGTTGAGTGGGTTATAGATTGTCAACTCAACGCCTTCCCAAGGCTGATAAGGCCCCAAGTGATCCTCTAACAAGCCCTACTCACAGAGAGCAGACTGATCTTCCCCAAATGTAAACCTGGTTCTGGACTCCACTGCTTGCAGTCCTTTGCTGTCCCTGCATCCAGTCATAAAGCACAGAACGCCCGCAGTGTCCTTCAAATGCCTGCCTCTGCAGCCGCACCACCTCACCCACTGCAAAGCCCCCCCCAGGAGCTCCTACTGCCCCAAAGGCCCTTTGCCCACTTGGCACCTTGCATGTCACTTCCTCCAGGTCCCTTCCCTGAGCTTCTCATTCTAAGCCCACATACCCATTTATATTCTCTCATCATTTTTCAAAATTTTCCTTTATAGCACTTAGGATAACTTAGAATCACAAATATATATGTATGTTTCTAAATAAAGTGTATCTCCCCAATAGACTGTGAGCTTTTCAAAGAGGAGGTACTTTTATAGCTGCTGTGTGGCCTGGTCAAGTAGATAGCATTTAGCATATGCTCAATAAAGATTTACTAGAGGAAAAAGGAAAGGAAAGAAGGATGCACTTGATTCCTTTATAAATATATAAGCACGGCGGCGCCTGGGTGGTTCAGAGATTGAGCATCTGCCTTCAGCTCAGGGCATGATCCCAGGGTCCTGGGATCAAGTCCCACATCAGGCTCCCTGCATGGAGCCTGCTCCTCCCTCTGCCTGTGTCTCCGCCTCTCTCTCTGTGTCTCTCATGAATAAATAAATAAAATCTTAAAAATATATATACAAGCACATACATATATCTTTTCAGAGTCCTGAGAAGGAACAAGAAAGTTCCTAATAGATTCTGGCAAAAATGTTGCTGAGGTTCCCTAATCACACCTGCCAGTGAGATAGACCACTAAGTTTATCTGTAATTACAGGAAAAAAAAAAAAAAAAAAAAAAGTCAACTAAGGTAGGCCAGCATGGACTTTTTTTAAGTCATCCAAAAAAGTAATTCAGGTATTCTTATGTTCTTGGCTTGTGATACTAAAAAAAAAAAAAAAAAGACTGACTGACTGACTGAATGAATGAATGATTAAATAAGATCTAAGGGGCCAGAAAATATGAAATACTACAATAATACAAATAATATCCAATGGTGATAAACTAACTAAATAAAAATAGTAGGGAAATAGAAGTGATACCAAAATAGTAACACATTAGAAATATAACAGTAGTAAATATTTATATAATGATTACTTTTTACCAGGCCCCACTTCAGAAACTTTACGTATATTAACTCATTTTATTCTCATCCTTAGAAGATAGATTCTACTATTATCCCCATTTTATAAGCAGGGAAACTGAGGCACAGTGACTTCACACTGCACTCGCAGTCTTGCGGTCAGTAGGTAACAGACTCAGAGTCTCAGCCCAGGGCACCTGGCTCCTGTCCTCCAAGGGTCTCAAGTATTGCACTGATACTGCTGCTTTCAACTAAATGAAAACATGTACACACACTGTGACATCTGCTGTCTCAAAGAGCAAATTTATTCTCACGCATCGCCCATAAGGAGCTTGATTCCAGATTTTTATTTGTATGATATTTAAAAGGGGCTGTTAATCTTTGAGGTTAATGTGTGTGTCTTAAAAAGGGAAGAATGCTCTGACTTTTTCTAGAGGTGGGTGGATGAATGCCACCCAACATAATAATCTTTATAGAAGGGAATTCATGCACTTATCACATTTTTATTTTATATGCACTAGGCTGGAGTTGCCGCTAGGACCCGAGGGTTCACCAGCTATCCAAAAATCATAGTCACTGCCCTTGAGAAGCTTTGGGTTGGGCAGAAGAGAGAGACAGGAAACAAGTAAGTCCTCACTGACTACTGTTGTGAGAGCAGTTAGGGAAGAAAGGTCAAAAGTCAGGGTGCAAAGAACAGGGAGAAGCCAGCCTTGGAGAGCAGCTGGGTCAGAGAGGGCTCTGGGCCCTTTATCCCAGCTGTCAGCATAGGTTTGCCCCACAACCCAGAGGAGACACTTCTTGCTCAAATCCTGCGCTTCTTCACCCCACAAGATGTGTGACCTTGGGCAAGTCAGGGCATTTCTCAGAACCTCCATTTCCTTGTCTGTAAAATATGGATAGTGTGAATACCCATCTCATGAATGTAACATGGGGATTAAATGAGACAATAATTGTATGGCACTAAGGACATCTAACTGCTACCATCATTAGGAGAAGTGTGATAGTGCGCTCTGAAAACCAGAAATCTAAAGCTAATAAAATCAGAAAGCTATCAGAGGGAGTATCAATATGAGGGAATACTTTAAACAAAGATGAATTTTTGTACCAGATCACTAAGGGGTTTGCTGAACAACCTGCCACATCTCCCAAAACAGCCCTCCTGAGCATGTCCCTGCATCTCTCCATGTTCATCCTGGGCCCGAATTCCCAGAGTCAGAGAGAAAAGAGTCTATTTTGGCTTCTCTCTGAAATTTAATTCAGTGTTGCTGGTGTTCTAGATACTGCCTTCTGATATTTCAGAGTTTAACAAAGTTATTTGGAGTTTGTAGGAAGGGTCTTGGATTCCCCTCCACCTTTTACCAGTTTTTCACCTACCGTTATTTTTTTTTTTAAGATTTTACTTATTTATTCATGAGAGACACACAGAGAGAGAGAGAGGCAGAGACACAGGCAGAGAGAGAAGCAGGCTCCATGCAGGGAGCCTGATGTGGAACTCGATCCTGGGACTCCAGGATCACGCCCTGAGCCAAAGGCAGGCGCTAAACCGCTGAGCCACCCAGGGATCCCCTACCATTATTTTTAAGTGATAGTGACTATAATTACAATTCTATATATCCTTTTAAGTAAATTTCAAATTGAAATTTTTAACCTTAGTCTGTATTATTACTAATACATGTTTCTGTTTCATCATGACTCGATAACATGTTGCCTTGACTTTTATTTTGCATGTGCCAGGTGTCTAATTTTCAGTAGCAGAGGATTGACTGAAGTCTCATATTTTCTATGTGAAATAAAACAAGGCCCTCATGAAGGGAAACTCCCTGGAAGCATCTTCCTTCCTGCTAGTGTGGAGTCCCAGAAAGTTTTCGGGGCTGTCCCAGATGCGGAGATGGAGAAATACCATGCAAAGGAGGTCAGGGTGGTAGAGCAGAGGGAACTGATCCCTAGGCCTGAACAAAGGAAGAGAAATATTTACACCTCTCATAAGTCATGGAGTCAAGTCTCTCCAGCATGCTCAGGGGGCCTCCCGAACTTTGAAACTTGGACTGAGTCCAGACATGAAATACGGAAAGGCACTCTTTCTGCTATGCTTGCATCACCACCACCACTTTGCTTTGCTTTCATTTCAGTTGAGAGATACAAGACAGGTTCTTGCAACTGGTCCCTGTGATTGCCAGGCTAACAAAATTGCTTACATGGAAATTAGGAAGATTTCAGAATCAAAGGGCATGTGGACATTGTAATCAAGAAAATGTCTTTATGTCCACAGGACTGTGCCCATACGGTAACGATTCCATCTGGATGCTAATTCTCATTCAGTTCTTGCATGGCATGTTTATCAGTGCTCAGTTATTGTCTGCTTAGTGCATAATTAGATCTCCAAGTATTTGAGGCCACTGTCTTAGTCTCAGGGGTGACGAGAAAGATTGATCCTTCTTAGGGATCACCCAAAACACACACCCACACACATGTGCACTTGTCAGATTCAAAAATCACTTAAGCTCCTGATGAAGGGGCTGCCAATTCAAAACCAATTATCCTGAGCTCCCCACGTGGCCGGCCGGCTCCTAAGCAGCGGGGCTCATGCCACCTCCAGCCCAGAGGGAAAGGTGCTAGAACCCACAGAACACAAAGAATTTTGCCCTGGGAACCACAGTGTCTACTACCAAGACTCCTTCCCCTTTAAGCAAATCCTCCCCACAAAAGAAAGATGTGTTTATTTGTATTTTCAGTTAAGTTGACTATTTATCCACATTTCCTGCCGATGAGTCATTTATGCAGTTTACTGAAAAAAATAAAATAAATTGAGAACTGAAGCACTGCAAAATTAAGGATCAAAGACGCAAAACTGACGTAAGCCCCAAATAGGTATGGGTTAAGAATTTAATCAGCAAACCGATCAGTCAGCACACCAGGACAGGACTGCCAGGGAGGCTGCATTTTCAATTGTTTTTTTTTGTTGTTGTTGTTGTTTTTTACCTGGATCAACACCGCCTGCCTCTTTAGAGCATCTTTGTTGGTTTTGCTCATCAGATACTTGTAAATAAAGCACAGACTGGTATTTGGTCAAGGAACCAAACTACATTTGCCTGGGGTCCATGTGAGGAAAGATCCCGGGCTGGCTGCATGTGATGCCTGCATAAAAGGTGTGTGTGTTTATCTCTGTAAAAAGAGGCCTGAGTTGAGGGAAGACCAGAGGAAAACTGCTCTGTTTACAGTGTGCAAAGGCAGAGAGAGGCACCGGTCCTTAGGCTGAGGCGGTTAGCTGTGCATCTGGGAAAGCAGACATGAGATCCCTGCATATGCCCTAAGTGGCTGGGGCTGCATTCCACACACACACTGATTTGTCATTTTCTGCTCCAGGATTCATTTGGCTGCAAAGCTGGATGATGAGTGCTATTTTCATCTCTTCCTCTGGATACATTTTACCCAACTTAAAAAAAAAAATCATCGGAGAGGCAGATATGCATATCCACACAATAGTTTCGCAAAAATACCTGAAATGATTAAAAACATCACCAGAGAGCTTAGAAATGGATTCACATGACGTATATTTAGTAAGCATGTGCGAGGCACCACATGCATTACCTGTGTTAATGAATCCTGAAAAAACAATCCTTTGAAAGGGTTACGGACAATATTCCCTTTTCCTAGGTAAAGAACCTGAGACTTGACTTCACCAACATCCACAGCTAGTGGACACTACCAAAGGGTGGTCCACTTTGGCTTGAAGTTCAAGTTCTTAGTCATACTGTGTTATGTCCCTCTGAAGACAAATAAGTTCTGTCTGCATCTCATTGTATTATCACATCAAGTCCTTTGAATGTGGGGAGAAAAACACAACAACTCTCCAAATCAAAAGCCTCTTAATGCCACCCCAAATCCATAATTCATAATCCATAATCCATAATGCATGCCTCTGAATTATCATAGACATTTTCTTCACAATGAACAAAGCAAAAGCTTGGAACTTTTCATTCAGCTGACTGAAGTGCTGACTGTCACCTGTTTCTAACACAACAGGCAACATTACACAATCATTTCCTAGCTCCAGTCCTGTCTCTGCTCTTAGGAATGTCCCCCTATTAAACCCACAGGGGTCTCCAGCATGTACACAGTGTGCCAAGTACTCAGCCGTGGTTATTAGGTCTGTTCTCACCAGTCTCAGGGGTTCCAGGTGTCTCCGATTCCCTGAGTGGAGAAAACTCTTCTCCATTCTATGTCTCCTTTTACAAAAACTGCTTTCAGCTACTGCCTCTGCCCACCTGCTCCTTCAAACTCATTCTTCTCAGGTTTGCATACTTTAACAAGTGTAAGACCATGGAACTGCAGTCAAAACTGCACTATTTTCCAAGGTCAGGTAGTGCCCGGACTTCACCAAGGGTTACAGAAAGGATCCCTGTGTTCTCTCCCCTCTTTGTATCTGCTTGGGCATCCCCTGTCCTCCTACTGTCTATTGATGATGACTAGTCCTGAAAGTGAAATAATGGAATGACCCACATTACCCTTTATTTTCTAAAGCTCAACTGGAATTATCTAGACTGGAATCAGTTATGTGTGAACTTGCAGTCTACAATCCA
Source organism: Canis lupus dingo (assembly GCF_003254725.2). NCBI lineage: Eukaryota > Metazoa > Chordata > Mammalia > Carnivora > Canidae > Canis > Canis lupus. The sequence continues at coordinate 37,028,346 of NC_064244.1, read as the reverse complement.
ATAACCCACTCTTCTTCAATGTGTATACATCCAAAACCAAGCCTCCATCAGCCAGCAGAGGATTTTTTAAGCCCTCCTGAGTTCACTCTCTTCCGTTCATTGGGCCCCAGTTTGCTTATCTGTAAAAATAAAGGAATGGGTGAAACCATTCTGAGGTCACTTCCAGTTCTCAGGCACTTTGATTCTAATCTAAGTTTCCATCTTCCTCTACTAGAGGAGGAATCCACTTATTCCTTCATTCACTGAAAAAACTATCTGTGGAATGCCTCTTGTATACCAGATAATGTTCTAGGCAGACAGATTAAGTGATCATCAGGATGAATAACATCTCTCCCCCATGGGGTTTGTGACCTTCACTCTTTCCTTTTCCCCAAATAATATGAAACTTACCAACCATGGTAAGGTTGACCCAATCATGTTGTATAATCAACTGAAATCTGAGTTCAAATTCCCTTGCTATATGTATGACCTTGGGTAAGTCACTTAAGTTCTCTGAGCCATTTTTTATATAGAAAAATAGAGATCAAAATCTATGTCATGGAATTGTTATAAAGAATAGAGATGTCTGCAGAGTGCCTATGACATAGTAAGTGCTCAGTTATGATAGATGACATTGGTATTACTAGGAGCAGTGAGAGCTATTAATTCACCCCACATGATTTCCTTGGGCTACTCTTCTTGTTTTTGTTTAACTGATGGGATCGTTGCCAGACAGGACATATCCTCTAATTTAATCTTTATCAGAACTTTCCCACCTACCTCCCTTGTTGAGGTATATGGGATTGCACTATAATGACCCAAAGGATTGTATCCTATACTAGATTTCTATTGCTGTTGTAACAGATTACCACAAATTTAGTGGCTTAACACAACCTAAATACAGTATCTCGTGGTTCTGGCTCTAAAATCAAAGTGTCAGCAAACCTGCATTCCTTCTGCAGGCTCTGGGAGGAAATCTGTTATGTTGACTTTCCTAGCTTCTGGAGGCTTCCTGATTCCTTAGCCCCTGGCTCCTTCTACCATCTTCAAAGCCAGCTGTACAGCGTCTTCCAATCCCTGGCTCCCAGTCCTCTTCTACCTCCCTCCTCCATTCTGAAGGCCCTTGTAATTACCTTGGGCCCACCTAGATAACCCAAGATTTTATCGCCCTCTTCTAACTCTGATTAGCAGCCTTAATTCCATCCACATTCCAATCTTAATTCTCCTTTCCCATGTGACATAACACATTCCAGACTCTGGAAATCAGACAAGGGATATCTGTGGGAGGTAACTGAGCTACTCCAACTCCTCCCAGGTTTCTCAGCCATCTCCATTTTTGCCTTTCTGGTGTTATTTCTCCAACTTTGCCTCTAGTCTCCACTCTGTTGAAACAACACCAGTATGGAGGACCCATTAGGAGGTTTTTGGGAAACAGACCCAGGTTTTAGACCATGAGCCAAAGGGCCTGAACCCTCAGCAGTTCCTGAGTATCACAATCTATCTGCCCTCATGGTGTCCCTCCTCACTCAAAACTCTTCATCTCCCACTGCTTCCTGACTAAAGTAGGAACAACTCCCTTGTCCTGGCCTGGATGGACCGAGCTCCATGACTGGTTCCTCAAGACACCTAGTCTGTGGCACTAGTCACATACTTTATGTGGCCAGTATCCTGAAATCCATTGTTAAAGTCTTAGAGCCATCTCTTTAACATCGGATAACTTGTATTCAAATCTCAATTCCACTTGTTGAATTTGGAAATGTTATTTAACCTCCTTGAATTTCTATGTTCCATCTATAAAAGAAGGATAATACCTTTCTCAAAAGGTTTCCATGAGGATCAAATGACTTAATGCATAGAAAGCCCTCACTTGCTTCGACGTGGATTGAAGTGGAGAGTATCATGCTGAGTGACATAAGTCAATCGGAGAAGGACAAACATTATATGATCTCATTCATTTGGGGAATATAAAAAATAGTGAAAGGGAATAAAGGGGAAAGGAGAGAAAACGATTGGGAAATATCAGAGATGGAGACAGAACATGAGAGACTCCTAACTCTGGGAAACAAACAAGGGGTGGTAGAAAGGGAGGTGGGCGCGGGGTGGGGGTGACTGGGTGACGGGCACTGAGGGGGGCACTTGATGGGATGAGCACTGGGTGTTATTCTATATGTTGGTAAATTGAACACCAATAAAAAATAAATTAAAAAAAAAAAGCCCTCACTCAGTTGCTGGCACATGGTGTTTATTTAATAGAAGCCATATAGCAGGGGTCAGCAAACTTTTTCTGCAAAAAAGCCAAACAGTGAGTAATTTAGGCTTAGGGGCCAGATAGTCTCTGTTGGAAATATTCAACTTCACCATTGTAGGATAAAAGCAGGCAAAGACAAAAAAAATAAACAAATGGGCATAGCTGTTTCAATAAAACTTTATTTACAAAACAAGTAGAGGGCCATATTTGGTCTGCAGACCAGTTTGCTGACCCCTGCTATATTGGCATATATCAGAGGTGCCCAATTAATGGAGACTGGCTCATTGTCAGCAAGGTGAATTAAACAAATGTAAACATTAGAGTTCCAAACTCTTCCATACACTGTACCTGGCTTTGAACTCAGAGAGTCGGAGTCTCTGCTCACACTTGACTGACCTCTGAGACCTTTTTAACATCACATACTAATGTGTTTGCCTGTGTGATTGGCTAACAGTGGCCTCAGAGTCTTTGTTCCTCCTCCTATTGAAAGGTCGAATCTAATCCCTCTTGCCTCAAATCTGAGTTGGCCTTCGTGATTTGTTTGATCAGTAGATGGTAGCAGAAGTGACACTTTGAGACTTTTGAGGATAGGTCACAAGAAGACCTGAAGCATAAATCAATATAATTTGAAAAAAAGAGGGAGGAGGAGAAGGAGGCAGAGGAGGATGAGAGAAGGAGAAGAGGGGAAGGAGGAGAGGGGGGGAGAGGAGAAGAGAAAGAGGAGGAGGAGAAAAATAGGGGGAAAAGAGGAGGAAAAAGGAAAGGGAGGAGGAGGAGAAGGAGAGAAGAGGCAGGAGCAGCTGCTTCTTCTCAGGCCTCTTTGAATGTTCAGCCTTAACGCCCAAGCCTTACAGACAGGCCAGTGACAGCCCCAGCTGATCTCTGGGCCATGAGCCAGCATTGAGCAAGGATCTAGTTATGCCAGTGAAGAAGCCCCAGTGATGCTGTGTCAAGATGACCAAACCGACAAAAGCCTTCTCGACTTCCTGACACACGAATTCTGAGCAAGATGAGTGGCCATGCAGTTCTTAGGTGGTTGGTTACACAGTAATAGAAACTCAGCACAACTGGGAATTTATGAGCATGGCAATTTTTGTCAGATTTGCTCACTAGTGTTTCCTAATCTTCTAGAACAGAGCCTGACAATGAGATGCATGTGATAAGCAATTATCCAATAAGGGAGTGAATGATGAATCCATTCTACCCGCTTTGCCTGGCCAACTTCCCTGCACGCTGCAAGCCTCCGCTTAAATATCGCTTTCTGCCAAAAGGCTTCTCTGACTGTCCACCCTCTCCCTGTTAGAGCAGATTCTTCCATTCTTCGCCTTTTCCCTCATTATGCTAATCCCTATTATAATTCAGACAGTGACTCTTTTAAGCACATGTTTAATGCCTGTCCCCATTCTAGAACATGAGCTCCCTGAGAGCTAGGATGGAGGCAGTCACGTTCCCTGCTCTACCTGGCACCCGGCAAGTGCCTAGCATCGGTGAGGCTAATAGAAAATATTGAATACGTGACAGAGGCTGCTATATTAAAAAAAAAAAAAAAAAAAAGATTTTATCTAGAAAGTTCTATGGATTTGTACAGATCCAGTCCACAGAGCAGCATATATCATCATTGTGCACAAAGTACCAAAAAAAAAGTTTTTAAATCCTTTACAGAGGCTTTTCTTCTTGACCTTTTCCATTTTTCTTTTCTTTTCTTTTCTTCTTTTTTTTTTATTTTTTTATTTTTTTATTTTTTATGTTTTTTTATTTTTTATTTATTTTTTTTTTTTCTCAACTGCCTGACCAAGGTCTGCGCTTTGCCCCGGGCATCCACACAGCGGCGCTCCGAGCCAGACTGGAGCGGCGGCCTCCTGCCACGTGGGGGCTCCGCAGGCCCCAGCCCCATTTTGCAGATAAGGAAACTGAGGCTACCGGGACGGGTTCAGCCCCTCGCCCGCGGCCCCCCGCCTGGCTACGGTGTCACGGGAGCTCAGACTCCAGCCTCCCGGCGTCGACTCAACCCCGGCTCTGCAGCGCGTCCGCGGCCTGGCCCAGCGGCTCGGCGGGGACGGTCACCGGGAAGCATGCGGCCCGCCCCGGGGGTGGCCCGGCCACGCGAGTGGCACCGATGTACGGGGCGCGCCGTCGGCAGGACAGCCCCCTCCCCTCCGTGAAGCCCTCGGTCCTCCCCGGTGCATAAAGGCGCTCTTCTGAACCGTACTTCGGGCTGGTCCTCTTCCAGACACAAGAGCTGAATACACCTTTTATACCTGCTCTTGTTATTCTGTCCGTCCGAAGAAGAACCAGGAAGCGGGTGGGGCTCCGTGGAGCCCACAGAACCGCCGAGGCTCTAACCCCAAAAGGAACCTCGCTGCGCTGGCAGGAGAATTGGGAGGCTGCTAAAGTAAAATTGTCGCCAGTGGTAAAAAATCAGACCAAACAGTCCATGCCTGCCTGGGTGTCTTCTCAGTAAACAGTCTGAAATCCTGTTTCCCCTGGAATTACCAGCTTGCTGAAATTTGCTTTTGGTATTTACCAGATATTTTGAAGACCTGGATGTGCTGCAGGAAACAGAATCCCGCTAGGACACCCTCCGAGCCGTGCTGACTCCGCCCTCCCCAAAAGCCAAACTGCCTTTAGCCGCAACTCCAAGACTTCTCTCCAGCCACAAAAGAGGTCTTTGCTCAATTTAAAAAGGCGAATGAGAAGGAAACCTCTGGAGCAGATGATAATTTCAGGAAGGTTCTGCTTCAAAAACAAACACCAGTGCTTCTGGGCAGCGTGCTCCAGGGAGCCGGGAGGCGAGGCAGGCGCCGCGGGGTGCGTGGAATCCTTGGGGTGAGCTGCACAGCGCGGTCCCCCTCCTGTGCGATGCGGAAAGTGGAGCCCAGAGAGGCCTAGGAACTTGCCCACAGTCACAGAGCCTGTGAGGGCGGTTAGGACTCAGATCTTGGTCAGACTCTTCCTTCCAGCCCCTCTGAGGCCTGGATTGACATCCTCTCCTGCGCCCCGAAGTCCCGCGGCCCCGTCCGCACTCCTGCCGGAAAAGCGGCTTCAAAGGTTGTCCCAAGAACCGAGAAGCTGACGACGAAGAGCACCAAGGGCATTTTCGGTATGCAGGAAGGGGCAGCGACTGGCGAAAAAAGGGAATGTCTCCGTCTCACATTTGGGCTTATTGTCTGCCTGATAAGTATGTGCTTGGACTGATGTTGTCAGCGAGCTCCACGGGGAGAGATCAGCCCAGTGTTGTGGTTGGAGCAACTAGGTTTTTTGCTTTTTTTTTTTTTTTTTGGGAGGGGAGCAACTAGTTAAGTTAACTGAACTTTCCTCTTTTCAAATCATCCCTGCGGCGCTGCACAGACAGAACCAAGATGTTCCGCTCAGAGGGCTCAGGCCTTGCATCAGCTTGGCCACCTGGCTGACGAACTCCCTAGAGTCCTAGGTCTGACTCTGAAAGATCAGGTCTGAAGCCCTTTCCTTTACAGGAGTGTTCACAATGCTCAGCGCCACCCGGCTACAGCGGAAACTTGCCAACCATTCACCACTTTGCTGGACGTGACACTCCTACCTGATGGCTGGAGTGGTGTTTTGGGTACCATTGGAGTGTAAAGTGTAATATTTAGGTGTTAGCAGGAGTATTGCATGAATATATGCTTGGTGTAAAAGAAAAATTCACCTGATACAGCATTATATAAAGTAAAAGTTAATATCCCTTTTAACCACCCTGCATCCTGTTGCCAACCTTATTCCCTTCCCTTGAAATAGGGGCTGTGAAGAAATGTGCACATTCTTCATGTTTTTTTCTATAGAATTAGGTTGATAAGTAGATGATAGATAATGCAGTATGTGTATGTGCGTAGGGTTTTTAAAAGTTATAATTGGTGTCAGATTACAGAAATTGTTCTACAGCCTGCTGTTTTCCTCAGCAGTCTCTTTTCACTCAGTACATGGAACTCTATAGTATTCTCTTAAGCTGCTATACAGCATTCTGTAATTTATTTCACCATTTCCCTATAATTAGACATTTAGGTTATTCGCAATTTGTTACTGTTACAAACATGTGGTAACGAACTCACACTCTTGTCCTGTGTGTTCTTCAGAATGCATCTGAGGGCAGATTCCTAGAAATGGAATTGCAGAACCAAAGGATGTATATTTTCACGGGAATTTTTTGATAGAGCAATGACCAAATGACTCATCCCTCTCCTTAGTAAATAAAAACAATACCAATTTCCTCTCCAACCAGTAGTATATGAAAGAAAATGCCAAAACTTTGCAACACCATCACCTCAAGCCACTGCATGAGAGCCTTCCTATCAGAGCCTCCCAGTAGCTGATGAGCTCTCTGGTGCCTGGTTCTGCAGAGGCATTCGGTGAGCTGTCCCCTACCTTACCTTAGAGAAGAGAACAGCCACACTCCATGGCCAACTTGGGTTCCCACCGTCCCAGGTTCTTCTGAGCACTTGTCCTGCCCTATTATAAGTGGTGTATTCATCTTCTGGTTCCTCATCTAAGGAATGACCTCCTCTGGGGCAAAAATGAAGCCTTAATGTTTCCCTTTGAACCCCCAGCACCTGTCACAGTGTTTGACACTTGTCAGTACTCTCTGAGCTGTGGCTGGAATGAATAGCAGAGGGACGGGGAGGGAGAGGAGGAGGGAGAGACGGAGGAAGCGAGGGAAAGAAGGTAGGTTGGTTCCCTGGCAAAGCTGTGAGATCAAGTAAAGCTCTGTACGAAGCTGAGAGACTCAAGGTTGCTAGTCAGGTGGTAGCCTAGAAATCTGAGCATTTGGAACCAAGGAGAGAAATGTATTTTATTTCTTTTCAAATTTTTATTTAAATTCTAGTTAGCTATCATACAGTGCAGTATTGGTTTCAGGAGTAGAATTCAGTGATGCATGACTTACATGCAAAACACCCCGTGCTCATTATAACAGGCGCTCTCCTTAATGCCCATCACCCATCTAAGCCATCCCCCACCTTAAGTTTGCTATCATTAGGAGTCTCTTATAGCTTGTTTCCCTCTCCTTTTCTTTCTTTAAAAAAAAAAAAAGTATTTTATTTCTAAGACATTACCCAACCACATACCTGGCAGGGGTGACATGCTCCATCTTTATTATAAGAACTGCAAAATCAATGCAGGAATTTTTTTAAGATTTTATTTATTTGAGAGAGAGAGAGAGAGAGAGAAGACAAGCAGAAGAGTGGCAGAAGAGAGAGGGAGAAGCAGGCTCCCCGCTGAGCAGGGAGCCTGATGGGGCTCCATCCCAGGACCCTGGGATCATGACCTCAGCTGAAGGCAGACGCTTAACCAACCGAACCACCCAGTCACCTCAAATGCAGGATTTTTGAGACAGAAAAGCCATATTCATCTTGTTCTTTTGAGTTCTCAAGCACTTGTCTCTTTTCTTTTCCTGCAACTATCTCAGATGGTGACAAAATTATGTGTGGAAAAATTAGGACCAGAGGAGTTTCTGCTTTGACTCCAAGGATCTTCCCCAAGATCTGTCCTCATGGTCCTCAGAGGGCTTCCCACCACCACCCTCTCTTCTTTCCCACTTAATTTTCCAGGAATCATGCAAGCTTCCTGCCCACTCCATCCTGCCTTAACTTTCTTTCCAACTCAAAAGAACCCCCTGAAGGGAATCCTGGACTCATTATTTAAACAGCTGGAGAACTGCTTTGTCTTTTCTCTCTGCCTACACGTTGTATACAGGACTTACAGGATATGTTTTATCATTGAGTCTTGAGCTGACTCAGGCAATTTCCAGGAAATATTAAAAATTTCCTGAATGCAGTCAAGTTCAAGAAACTGCTAGAACCACTCAGACTGAACTTACATAAACCATATTTAAGGCCTCCATCATGTAATGATCTCAAGCAGAAGAGGAGGATCATAAAGGCCAACATCCACACACAAGGGGAAGGAAAGGAAAAAAAATGAAAGAGGAAGTATATCCTAAAAAGAAGGACATGAACATTGTCATTAAGGCCATGGCAAAAGGTGGCATGTCTTAACTTCAATCAACTGAAACGGTGGATCTGCAGGTCTGCCTTCCCTGGAAGATGCTCTGGTGGGCTAGTCTAATTATACTACATTCCTGCAAACTAGCTGCCTGTGTTTCTGGAATACTGGTTTTTCTGTTAATGACAGAATAACCAGCTACTTCAAAACCCCAGAACTCCCAAATGTCATAAAGGAGCAGCAGTCCTGGGCATCAGCCTTCCCCTGGCAGTGTTCAGTACCTTCTGCTCATATCTACCACCTATAATCCGCAGGTGCTTTCCCTTCTACGCCTCTATCATTACCTTTCCTCAAGGTTAGCCTTGTAATTGGAAGATCCATTTAGTAATTCTCTATATTTGAGAGCCAGTTAGGAAATAAAAGTATTTTCTTATCTGGGATTTTCCTTCCCTGTCTTCTGTGTCCTGTGCTCTTACCACAACTACTACCTGCACTCCAACACAAGGACATCTTTCTAAATGCTATCCCAGGCTTTCTGATTTTATGTATTTGTATTATTTATTTTTACATAAGTACATACAACTGAGAGAGCTATGTCATGTATAATAATATAATAATCATTATTATGAGCATATTATGATCTCTTTCATCTGCCCAACTTGTAACGTATTTGAACTTCCTCAAAACCAGAAGTTCTTAACCACAGCATTGAAAGACTTGTTATGTGTACTGGTGCTTTTGGTAGCGAGTTCCCATCACCCATCCCAAAGTCGATTAAACAATAAAAGGAACATATTAGCCCCTGTAAGTAAAAGAGAGAGAGAGAGAGAGAGAGCATCGATTATACATATATTGTGTGAACTTCAGATGTTTGTATATGGCTCCAGCTCCTTTGACCTGTAATTCTCTCAGTTGTGCTGAGTTTATCTCTAGCTGGCTTCACTCAAGGTAGCAAAATAACAGCAGTCCTGGGTTTCACATCCCCACTGCACTGCGTCTAGGAAAAAGAGTTTCTCTTCCGTAACCCCCTCCTCTACCCAACCATTGAACCACAGTCCTGGCTTTCTCTCCAGGGAAACATAGCTCACACACCAAACAGAATGTTCATAGGTTTGCTTAAGCCAGTCAGAGCCTACTCCTAGAGCTGGGGATGGGTTAGGATCAACCTAACCCAGTGACTACTGTGCCCTGGGGGAGGTGTGAAATGGGGACGGGGAGGTCAGCAGGAATGCCCCCAAGAGAAGGCAGTGGAGGAGAAGGAGGAATGTACCTCGTCAGTGTCACAGCCCAGAAGTGTCTTTACTAATAATGTGAGTGGGCTGAGGATGTGACATATTATCTTATTAGATTACCTATCCTAGTAGATTACCTAGATTACCTTTGAGCCTTACCTATTGATAAGACTCAAAGGGTTGAGGACCTGTTCTAAACCATCAGCTCACAGGCAAGAATTGTGTGCTATTGTTCCTTGTGGCCATAGCATGTGGCAAGTGTAACCCAGGTTTACTCCTGGTCTCCCTTACTGCCCAGCTGTCCCCCTCTGCCCTCTCCTGTGACTGTCTTCATGTTTACCCTCCTCTTCCCTAGACCTGCCTTCCATCTCCTCAAAAGGTCCACCATAAAGGAAAAGCAAGTCTCCTGTCCACCCCCACCACCCTTTTCTGGAGAATATAATTTGGAAAAAAAGATTGTAAATGTTTACATGTGTGATCAAGTGAAATGACTTCATTAAGAGGGCCACATGGAGAAAGATGTGTTCCTATGTGAACAGCAAAAGGCATCCATCCATGAACTTAGATGCCATTTGTGAAGCCACGTGGCCAGACCTGAAGCTGCATAAGGCCTTGATACAACTGGATTTCACAAAATACGAAGTTTTATTTAGACTGAACATGTGCCATTTGTCCTGCTATTTTAGGATGTACATTTCTTATTATTCATGTGGAGGTGACGAGTTAAAGCTGAGCTACAGGTGCAATTTCTCAGTCCCCCTTGGGACAAGCACTTGGCAAAAATCTGTTTGTATAGTCTGGGGTATAATCTGTGGCTATGGATTTCTTCTACTCAAAGGAAACTGGTTTAAACAGGACTAGGTTATGATGTTTAGAAATCATAAGCATGGGCAGATTATGGCACTCTTCCTTCTGTCATTAAAAACAAAACAATGCTTAACTGAAAATACTGAATACTGAATTTGCGTACATGCAGAAATCAGAATAACTACATTTAGGCTTTACAAATGGCAAATGTTGAATACATTCAGTTCATTTGAATTCTTCTCTCCTCTCTCTCCCCACACGTCTCTGTCATGTCCTTGCTTTGCTGGTGGAACTGTAAGTACATGCCTATTTTATCTTTTGAATTATCCAGCCACGGGTCTAGAAGGCTGGATCAGATAGCTACCTTTGCCCAGGGAGGTTAGCTATCCTAACCGGCCGAGTGAACTTTACCTGGCAAAAACAAAAACAAACAAACAAAAACAGGTAGAAGCCTTAGGGAAGCTTACTTACATCTAGCAAAAGCAGTGTTGAGGTCACCAAAAGAATCCAGCCCCCCAGACACTGACTATTCCAGATGCTGTGTGGTGACCTCATGGAGAAAGAGGTACTTTCTCTGACCAGGAAATATTAGAGCTACTCAAGAGGTCACTTCCTTCAGCCCCACTGATGGATAGCTCTGTTATCCTGTGCTCCATCCAAATCCAGTCTTTCCTCTTAAGTCCAATTGACCCAACCCCTTTTAGCTACTCAAAGACAATGCCTTAGCAATTCTTCCCTCCCTTTCCCACATCCTCAGAACTTTTTCCTCTATACTGGACCATTTCCATCAGCCAACAAATATGCCATTATTTCCCTTACCTTTAATAAAATTGATAAACTCCAAATTCCCCAAAGCTATACCTCCATTCTCTACTCTCTTTGGCAAGAAAGCCCCTGAAAACAATTGTCTGTTCTTGGAGACTAATTCCCCCCCTCCCATGAAGTCCTAAATCCAATCCAGCCAGATTTCCTCTTCTGCCCCAACCCACAGACAGATATCTCTTCAGTTACCAGTGACCTCCATGTTACTAAATCCAATGGTCGATATTCAGCTCTGACATTGGTTCATAGGACACCACTCTCTCTTGGTATACTTTTTACCTGCCAGGCTCTCCTCCTCAGACTCCTTTGCTTATCCCTCGCCTTCTCTACAAAGTCATAGTGCTCCAGGAACTCCCTTATTCTCATTTTACACTTCCTCCCTTGATGATCTCATTCATCTCCTGACTTTAATCTTATGTTAACAATGCCAAGAATTCTATTTCCAGCCCAGACCTTTCCCCCGTACCTCACACCCATAACCAAGAGCCAACCCAACACCTCCACTTGAATGTCTCATAAACATTTTTTAAATTATTTCGACATGTGGAAAATGAACCTTTATATCCCCCTTCAACTAACTCCCATCCCTACCAAACCTGTTTTACCCTTAGTCTTCTCCATCTTAGGTGATGGGACTCCTTTCTGCTCAAGGGTCTAACCAATACAGCAGCACATCTATATTGGAAATAGAGCCAGGGAGCCTGGATGGCTCAGTCAAGTTGATTATCTGACTCTTAATTTCAACTGAGGTCATGATCTCAGGGTTGTGAGATGAAGCCCTGCTTTGTACTCTGAGCTCAGCATGGAGTCAGCTTGAGATTCATTCTCTCCCTCTACCCCTCCCCTGCTCACTCTAAATAAATAAATAAACAAACAAATAATCTTTTTTTTTTTTAATGGAAAATAGAGCCAGAGTCTAGCCTCTCCACTTGCTACTACCTACTCCAGACCTCACCAGGATTACTGACCACCACACATCCACCTTGGCCCCATAGTCTGTTTTCAACCTAGCAGCCATACCAATCCACATAAAATAAATCATGTCATAGTACTCCAGTAGCTCACTCATGGCAAAAACCAAGGTCCCAAATATTTAGTCTCACTTTACTTCCTGATTTCTCTCCTACTGTGTTTCCCTGCTTAGTTCCACAGCAGGCACTCTGGCCTTCCCACTCTTTCCCAAGCACCCTTTTCATGTTCCCAGCTCCAGGGCCTTTGGATATCCCTTTTGCTGGACTATTCTTCCCCCAGACATCTAGATGACCACTTTTTCACCCCCTACAAATCCTTGCTGAAATGTCACCTTTTTGGTGAATCGTATTTGAGCATCCCACCTCACAGTGAAGCCTGCCCACCTCCCATCATTCTCGGTCTTCCTTACCTTGTTCTATTTTTGTTCTATTTTTTCCAAAGCACTTATCACTTTCTAATATACTATATAATTACTTACTTTGGGTGCCTATTGTTTGTTGTCAGTCTCCTATCAACCTGTAGAATGGAAGCCCTGGATGGGATGATTGTTTAATCCACTTTATATCCCAGATGCCTAATATTGTGCCTAGTACTTACTAGGTGCTCAATAAATTGTAATTGATTTCTATTCTATAATTAGCTGTTTTCACTTTATACATTGTGACCATTTGCTATGATTACTTTCTTTTATTAAGTTTTTTATTTTAATTCCAGTACAGTTAACATACACTTATATTAGTTTCAGTGTAGCATATAATGATTCAGCACTTCTATACATGACCCTGTGCTCATTGCAACAAGTGTACTTTTTAATCCCCATCACTTATTTCACCCATCCTCCCATCCACCTTCCCTCTAGTAACCCTTAATTCTATGGTTGGAGCCTGTTTTTTGGTTTGCGTCTCTCTGTCTTTTTTTTTTTTCATTTGCTTGTTTTGTTTCTAAAATTCCACTTAAGAGTGAAATCATATGGTATTTGTCTTTCTCTGGTTGATTTATTTCACTTAGCATTATATCCTCTAGTTCCATCCATGTCGTTGCAAGTGGCAAGATTTCATTGTTTTTTATGGCTGAATCATATTCATCATATATATATATATATATATATGCCACATCTTATTATCCATTCATCTACTAATGGACACTTGGGCTGCTTCCATAATGTGGCTATTGTAAATAATGCTGCAATTAACATAGGGGTGCATGTATCCTTTCAAATTAGTGGGTTTTTTAAGTTTTTATTTAAATTTCAGTTAGTTAACATAGAGTGTTATATTAGTTTCGGGTGTACAATTTAATGATTCCACAATTCCATACATCACCCAGTACTCCTCACAAGTGCAGTCCTTTTTTTTAGGATTTTATTTATTTATTTGAGAGAAAGCAGAGGGAGAGGGACAAGCAGATTCTGCACAGAGCACAGAGCCTAACATGAAGCTCAGTCTCACAACCCTGAGATCATGACCTCAGCCAAAATCAGGAGTCCAGTGCTTAACCAGCTGAGCCACCCAGGAGCCCCAACAAGTGCACTCCTTAATCTAACTCACCTATTTAGTGTTTTTGTATTTTTGTGGTAAATATCCACTAGTGTGATTACTAGATCATGAGGTAGTTCTGTTTTTGAGGAAGCTCCCATACTGTTTTCCAGAGTGGCTGCACCATTTTGCATTCCCACCAACAGTGCACCAAGGGTTCCTTTTTCTTTATATCCTCACCAACACTTGTCTCTTGTGTTTTTCATTTTAGCCATTCTGATAGGGGTAAGGTGGTATGTCATTGTAGTTTTCATTTGCATTTCCCTGATGCTGAGGGATGTTAAGCATCTTTTCATGTGTCTGTTGGCCATCTGGATGTCTTCTTTGGAGGAATGTCTGTTCATGTCTTCTGCTCATTTTTTAATTGGATTATTTGGTTTTGGGGTGTTGAGTTGTATAAGTTCTTTATATATTTTAGATACTAAGTCTTTGTCAGATACGGCATTTGCAAATATCTTCTCCCATTCAGTAGGTTGCCTTTTAGTTTTGCTGATTATTTTTTGTTTGTTTGTTTGCTTGCCTGCTTGCTTTTGCTATGCAGAAGCTTTTTATTCTGATGTAGTCCCAGTAGTTTATTTTTTCTTTTGTTTCCCTTAACTCAGGAGACAGCTAAAGAAATGTTACTATGGCCAGTGTCAGAGAAATTACTGCCTATGCTATCTTCTAGGATGTTAATGGTTTCTTAACCTAAATTTAGGTCTTCAATCCATCCTGAGTTTATTTTTTGTATATGGTGTAAGGAAGTAGTCCTGTTTCATTCTTTGGCATGTTGCTCTCCAATTTTCTTAACATTTGTTGAAGACACTCTCATTTTCCCATGGCGTATTCTTGCATCTGTTGTTGAAGATTAATTAACCATACAATTGTGGGTTTAGTTTCGGACTTTCTATCCTATCCCATCGACCTATGTATCTATTTCTGTGCTAGTACCATACTGTTTGATTCCTACAACTTTGTAGTATAACTAGAAGTCTGGAATTGTGATACCTCCAACTTTGTTTTCCTTTTTCAAGACTGTTTTGGCTATTCAGGGTCCTCTGTGGTTCCACACAATTTTAGAATTATTTGTTCTAGATCTGTGAAAAATGCTGTTGATATTTTGATCAGGATTGCATTCAATCTGTAGATCACTTTGGGTAGTATGAGCATTTTAACAATATTTGTTCTTTCAATCTTTGAGCATGGGACATCTTTCCAATTGTGTCATCTTTAAATTCTTTCATCATTGTTTAATAGTTTTCAAAGTACAGGTCTTTCACTTCCTTGGTTAAGTTTATTTCTAGGTATTTTGTTATTTTTAGTACAATTGCAAATGGGATTGCTTTCTTAATTTCCTTTCTGTTGCTTCATTATTAGTGTACAGAAAAGCAATGGATTTCTGTACATTGATTTTATATCCTGCAACTTTACTGAATTTATTTACCAGTTCAAGTAGTTTTTTGGTGGAGTCTTTATGGTTTTCTGTATATAATATCTTGTCCTCTGCAAATAGTATAACTTTACTTCTTCCTTACCTAGATAACTTTTAATCTTTTTTGTTGTCTGATGGCTGTGCTAGGACTTTCAGTACTGTGTTGAATAAAAGTGGTGAGAGTGGACACCTTTGTCTTATTCCTGATTTTAGGGAGAAAGATTTCAGTTTTTCAACATTGAGCATGAAGTCAGTTGTTGGTTTTTCATATATGGTCTTTATTATGTTGTGGTATGTTCTCTCTACACCTACTTTGTTCAAGGTTTGTATCATGAATGGATATTCTATTTTGCCAAATGCTTTTTCTGCATCTATTGAAATGAAGACATGGTTTTATCCTTTTTCTCAGTCATGTGTTGTATCACATTGATTGATTTGTGAATATTGAGCAAGCCTGGCATCCCAGGAATAAATCCCACTTGATTGCAGTGAACCATTATAATGTATTGTTGGATTAGGTTTGCTAATATTTTTGTTGAGGATTTTTGTATCTATGTTCATCAGAGATATTGGCCTTTAGTTTTCTTTTCTTGTAATGTCTTTATCTGGTTTCGGTATCAGGGTAATGCAGGCCTCATAGAATGAATTTGGAAGCTTTCCTTCCTCTTCTATTTTTTGGAATAGGCTGAGAAGAATAGGTATTAACTCTTCTTTATCCATGTGTTTTGTTTCTTCTAAGTTTTTACTTAATTTCAAGTTAGTTAACATATAGTGTAGTACTGGTTTCTGGAGTAGAGTTTAGTGATTCATCACTTACATGCAACACCCAGTGCTCATCCCAACAAGTGCTCTCCTTAAAGCCTATCACCCATTTAGCCCATCCCCCCACCTACCACCTCTCCAGCAACTCTCAGTTTGTTCTGTATAGTTAAGAGTCCCTTATGGTTTGCCTCCCACTCTGTTTTTATCTTATTTTATTTTTCCTTCCCTTCCCCTATGTTACTCTATTTTGTTTCTTAAATTCCACATATAACTGAAATAATATGGTATTTGTCTTTCTCTGACTAATTTCACTTAGCATAATTCCTTTAGTTCCATTCACATTGTTGCAAATGGCAAGAATTCATTCTTTCTGATGGCTGAGTAATATTCCAGTGTGTGTGTCTGTGTGTGTGTGTGTGTGTGTGTGTGTGTGTACCACATCTTTATCCATTCATCAGTCAATGGACATTTGGGCTCTTTCCATAATTTAGGTATTTTGGACATTGCTGCTATAAAATGTTGGAGGGCATGTGTCCCTTCAAATCAGTATTTTTGTATCCTTTGGATAAATACCTAGGAGTGTAATTGCTGGGTCACAGGGTAGTTCTATTTTTAACTTTTTGAGGAAGCTCCATACTGTTCTACAGAGTGGCTGCATCAGTTTGCATTCCCACTAACTGTAAGAGGGTTCCCCTTTCCCTGCATCCTCACCAACACCTGTCATTTCCTGAGTTGGTATTAACTCTTCTTTACATGTTTAATAGAATTCACCTGTGAATCCATTTGCTCCCAGACTTTGGTTTGTTGGGAGTTTTTTGATTACTGATTCAATTTTATTGCTGGTAATCAGTCTGTTCAAATTTTCTATTTGTTCCTGATATATGATTAATCTTTTTATATTGATTCTGTGTCCCATCCTGCAAGTGTAAGTGATGTACATAAGATCCTAATTCCATGACTTTGTCACTACTGTGTAAGGAAAAATATTCAGATTTTCTTTTTAAGTGGAAAGGACTTCTAAGTCCCCACCTCTCCAGACCCATCCTGAAGCCTCATATCTATATTGGAATACCATAAGGATATTACCAAGAGATAATGATAAGCAGAACTAAAATAATCTGTTGTCTCTCCAAATTGCAGAATTTATAGTTCAAGTACTTTAGCAGTGGCATAGTGGTTAAGAACACAAGCTTTGGGGTCAGATTGGCTGATTTCTTTTCATGGGCCCAGGACTTGCTAGGCTTCCAGTTTGTCAATTGTATTATTTGTATTGTCCTTTTAATTGTCCTTGTTCCCAAAATAATTGAATGGAGGTATAGTAGGCAGTATCATGGCTCCCAAAAGATGTCCACATCCTAATCCTGAAAGCCGTGACTGTGTTACTTTACACAGCAAAAAGGGATGTTACAGATGGAATTAAGCCAGAGAGATTCTCCTGGATCATCTGAATAGGCCCAGTGGTATCACATAGGCCCCAAAAAAGTAGAAGAGGAGGAGGAAGAAACAATCAGAAGAGGTGAAAAGGTTATGAGGCATGGGAAGGACTCAAACCACTGTTGCTGGCTTCAAAAATGAAGAGGCAATGAGCCAAGGAATACAGGCAGGCTCCGGAAACTTAAGAAAAAAACCCAGCAAGAAACCAGCAAGGAAACAAGATTCCTGCCCTACAACTATGTGAAAGTGAACTCTGCCAACCACCTGAATGAGTCTGGATGTGGATTTCCCCTAGTACATACTGTATATACTCTACCATTTATTATACACCATACTCCTAAAGAATAGCTTTCTGTTCTTTGAGATGGTGTGATTAGAAACGAACGTGCTTGCCTCATGTTAGACACCATGCTAGAATCTTCACATGTATCATTTCATTGAAAAATACAAAGAAACTAGTGCACATATATAGCAAGATCTTTACAAAAGGGTAGAGAGGGTCAAGAATTGGACAATGAAAGGGAAAACTAGCACCAGAAGTCATGGCTGAGGTTACTCATTTCACAATTATAGTAGTCTTCATTAAAATATATTATTTTATTATTAAAAATTTTGAAGATGTACAATAGAGAATAATATGACAAAAACCAATTTACCCATCATCCAAATCTTGCCATATTTGACTCAGATCTTTTCTTTTATAATGAAAACAAGAACATCCCAGATATGCTGTAGTTCCCCCTTATGCCTGGCCTCCTCTCATCCCCTCCTTACTTTCCCAGAGGTCCCTACCTTCTCGAAGTGGTAGGAATGCTCTCTGTCCAGATTCCCACACTTTTACTACATATGCATGTGCCCACCTAACATTATATACTGTTGGTACGCCAGCCTTACACAAATGGTTGTGTGCTATGTTGTGCATTCTGCAACTTGCCTTTTCTGCTCCACATTGTTTCCAGTATTTATCTCCAGCAATATCTGCAAATATAAGTTATTTGTTTTAACTTTTTGAACAGCATTCTCTTGAATGAATTAACTGCAGTTTATTTACTCACTTACATATTGAGAGACATTTAACTTGTCTCCACATTTTTGCTACAACAAAAACTGCTGTTGCGAGCTCTCTTGTCCATGTATTGCTGTGTACGTGTGAAATCTGTGTCTAGTTTATGTATCTGTAACTCACATCTAGGAGAGAGCTCCTGCTGCATACGCCATGTGCACTTGTGCAGCTTCACCTTCCCTTGGCCCTAACACTTGTTTTCCAAAGTGCTTGTACCCATTGACACACCACCCAGCAGCAGAGCTGAATTTCTCCACATCTTTGCAGCAATAGCTATTATCAGACTTTTGAAACCTTTCTTCAGAGCATCTAGGTAGCTCAGGCTGTTAAGCATCTTATTCTTGATTTTGGCTCAGATCATGATATCAAGGTCATGAAATCTAGCCCCACATTGGGCTCCATGTGAGCATGCAGCTTGCTAAGGATTATCTCTCTCCCTCTCCCTCTGCTCCTCCTCCCACTTACTCCCTCTCATAAACAAACAAACACATTTCCCTGATACTTGTGAAATTGTTCTTTTAACTATAATTTCCTAATTTCTAGTGAGATTCACCATCTTTCCATATCTTAACTGGCCAGTTTCTCTCTTCCAGACATTGCTTATTTATGTCCCTTGCCCATTTTTTTTTTTTTAAATTAGAAGGTTTGTCTTTTTCTGGTTCATTGGTTACTCGTTATATAATCCAGAAGCACATTGCTTGCTCATTTAAGAATTAGAAATATCTTCTCCAAGCTTATTTCTTACTTATTTAATTTTATTTTGGGTGCCTCTTTTTTAAAATACAGAAAATGACTTAGCAAGGTTAAATGTATCAATCTTTTATTTCATGGTGTGTGCTTTCTGGATCTTGTTTGTAGAACCCTCTCTACCTTGAGAGGGCTCTTAAAGGTGCCTTTGAGGCCACCAAGGAAAGAGGGAGGTGAGAAGGGGCCAGAGCTTGTGAGCTATTCTGTCTCTGCCTTACTCAGAATAGCACCTCATATGTCTGTTTTATATTTGGACACCTGCATAGATTTGCATTGAAGACGTTGTCTTGCTATTAAAAAAAATTTAAACTTTGAATATGGTTGCATTTGCTCAGAGATTCCTGTCCACCAAGACAAAAACAGAAAGATGGTGAGTTACATGAACTCCTAAGAGGAAATAAAGAATAAATATAAGGCGCCATGTGTGTAGTTTTTGTTTGCTGGGAAAAGGAAGGCTGTAGATTTGCTTAGAGAGGGAAGCTCTTAGCACTAAGTCCTAGGCAGAACGTGTCCAATGGACCCTGGTGTGAAGGAGGGACACAGAAATAGCATAAATAGTCATTTCCAGAAGGTTCAGAAAGATTCTCATATGGCCTTGCTTATGGAACTAGCAGGAGACAAGGAGATCATCTCAGAATACAAGGTCCTTTCAGGGCTTTATTGAAACAAGAAAGTATGTGTATTCTGGCTGAGGCCCAAGTCACAGATCTGCTATGAGGTTCACGTAAGAGCGCTCATTGGAGCCTTTGCATCTGGTGAATCAAAGGGTCTGGCTGAGAGAGCAATTCTCCCCTCACCAGGCATCCACCCTAGTTTTCATCCTGCGCTCTCCTCTCTCTCCTCTCTGGTAGGAGTGAGAGGACTAAGTATTTAATGAATTCAAACCCTTCATGTTTTGAATGATGTGTGTGTTCAGCAGCGTACAGAGGTGAAATAAGCAGGCACGAATCACTGCTACCTTCCACGTTATAAAACTTTTCCCACCCACAACTCCACATTTGTGAATTTTTGTTCCTGTGACCGCACAGGGAAATCTAGCTCATTTTTTATTGTGGTGATGGTGGGATAGCCTCTAGTAGCTGGAATATCTTATTGAGAGAGATGTTTCCATCACTAGCAGAATAAAACATTTTACATTATCATTAACCTGGCTCCTTCTTTAACGCTCTTGTTCCTTCTCCACATATTTATATTTTCCCTTTTTTTTTTTCTTTTTTTGGTTTATACTATGGTCTCATTTTACATTCTCTGTGTGAGGGCTCCTTGATTATGCTTCACTTGGTTTCTTTCTTTCTTTCTTTCTTTTTTCTTTTTCTTTTTTTTTTTTTTAACGTAACCTGCTTAGGCTTAAAATGATCTGTTTTCTCAAACAGGATTAGCATACATGATGATATGTTTCCTGGCATTCTGCCCCTGGCCCATCAGCCCACTCTGTGGATTTAAGGCTTGCTTCTTCAGGAATGTGCAGAACTGTTCTGAATACAGATAAAGTAAAGAATTCAAAACTCTTCTCCCAAGAAAGGTATGCAGAGTGATTTTTCATACCTGTACAGTAAAGAGGTTGAGTCAAGCACTGCTTTTGAGCAGTAAGAATATTAGTATTAACTAATACTCAGCCAGAGTTTTCTACCCTCACCCTAAATATGTGTCAGAGAAACTTCCACTGTGTGTTAATCTGTAGATGTTTCCCCCCAAGAAATCTTTGTTCCATGGGTCTGGAAATTGAACCAAGTGAAAAGGACACAAAGATTTCTTACCAGATTGTGAGCTATAGGCCCAGCTCTAAACAACTTTAGGACCTACTAACACACAGTCCCATAGTTACTCATAAAACATCTCGTATCATCTCAACTTATATACACTTTTCCAAGTACAAAGGAACTGGATTCACTCACTACTGTTAGGGTCTCGGCAGGCAGGAAACAGAATTCCACTCGCAGGGCTTCATCAAAGAGTCTTTAATAAAGAAATTATTTAATGATAAATGGATCCAACAAAGGATGTTGAAACTTCAGGGATGGCCAGTGAACAGCAAGGAGATATTTCCAGCCCTTGAGCTGGAAAGGAAGGGAAGGCAGGCGTGTTCCGGAGCACAGTGAAAGCTGGAGACGGGGACAGAGCTGCCTGGTGGGAGATGGGGTCGCAGACCCGTGTGGCTAGATGGCAGTGAGGAAACAAAGAAGGGGAAGGCATGAAATAGTCCAGCCTCTCTCCCTTTCTGCCTCTCGTTTCCTGCTTCTATTGGCCCAACCCAACCAGCAATGCTGGCCAGCTAGGGAGCCAGTGGTGGGTTGTCCGTCGATCAGGCTCCTGGGACAGAGAAGGTGGAGGAATGGATGGCATGAAAGAGATGTCTTCAAGTGAGCAGATGGAAAATAACCAGTCCTGGGGTTAAGAGTGAGCAGGTTTGAAATCTGCTCAAAACTGTCTTTTGTAAGGACAATCTGATTCAGTCTAGGAGACTTGGGTTGCAGATGGCTTAATTTATTGTGAAGAAACACTGCAGTCTTCTGAGTGATCTGGCCCTGCTGAGACATAGGAGCTAAGAATCAGCCATCAGAATTCTACTGACCTGCCAGAGTGATAGCGTTTGAGCTAGAAGGGACCCTTCAGAAAGCATCTAAGTCAACCACTGCTCTTTAGAAATAGAAATAAAAATGAAGTTTTAATGTTCCTCCCTTCATTCTTTCCTTCCTTCTTAACAAGACAAATATTTATTTGATCACCTGCTGTATACCGAGTACCGTTCACATGATAAGAATTCAACTGTGAACCGAACAAAATCTTGTTCTCATGGAGCTTATATTCTAATAGAGGGAGAGACACAATAAACAACAATAAGCAGAAAATATAAGATGGGTCAAAAGGGGTATGTGCCATGAAGAAAAATAAGGCCAGATAAAGGGTAGGAGAGCCAAGGAGGACAAGAGAGGGGGTTTCTCCTTTGTGATGTGGAAGACCTTGTAGGTTGGCATTATTTGAGCTGGGATCTGAAGAAGGTGGTGGTGGTGGTGGGGGGTGTTGGCGAGCCATGTGGACATCCAGGGCAAGAGCATTCCAGGCAGGCAGGAGGAACAAGAAGTGTCAGGGCCCTGAGTGGGGCCTGGTTGTCGCAGAGCTCAGCCGGAGCAGGGAGCTGATGGGTGAGCCAGCCCTGAGCCAGGGCTAAGGAGCCATGCAGGCTGTGTGGAACTCGATTTCATTCCCAGGGTGATGTGAAGCCATTGGAGGGTATCAAACAGAGCAGTGATGTGCCTTATGTTTTACTAAGCTCCCTCTGGCTACTGGGTGGACCCTGGCGGGCAAGGACAGAAGCAGGGCGGCCAGGGAGGAGGCCATAGGAGTCCTCTGTGGGGGAGGGAAGGATGGCTGGGAGTAGAGTCGATGTGGGGGAGGTGGTGAAAAGTGGTGGGACTCTGAATGTGTTTGAACAGAGAGTCAACAGGATTTGCTGCTGGAGGAGCCAGAGGGTAGTGGGACACAGTCATCAGGGATGACTCCAAGCATTCTGGCTTGAGCATCGGGAAAGGCAGAGCTGACATTGCTGAGCTGGGAGACGAGAAGCTTCGGTGGAGCGCCCGGAAGAGACGAGTCAGGTGAGGGGCTTGTTTAGATGTCTGTGGGAAAACAATATGTATACTCATATAGATGTATATGTGTGTGTGTGTGAATATGAAGCTCAGGACACGGGTGAGGCTTGTATAAATTTGGAGACAGTATTTATTTTTTTAAAAAGATTTTATTTAGGGCAGCCTGGGTGGCTCAGCGGTTTAGCGCCGCCTTCAGCCCAGGGCCTGATGCTGGAGACCCGGGATCGAGTCCCACGTCGGGCTCCCTGCATGGAGCCTGCTTCTCCCTCTGCCTGTGTCTCTGCCTCTCTCTCTGTGTGTGACTATCATAAATTAAAAAAAAAAAAAAAGATTTTTAAAAAATAAATAAATAAATAAATAAATAAATAAAATCTTTTTTAAAAAAAGATTTTATTTATTTCTTTGGGACAGAGAAAGCGTGAGAGAGTAAGCACAAGGGAGGAGGAGGTTCCGAGGGAAGGGAGAAGCAGACTCCTTGCTGAGCAGGGAGCCGATGGGGGGCTCGATCACAGGACCCCAGGATCATGGCCTGAACCAAAGTAGACACTTAACTGACTGAGCCACCCGGGTGCCCCTGGAGATAGTATTTATAGTCACGAGAAGCTGAGGTCATCTACAGAGTAACAGCCCTGAGCCTGGAACACACTAATAATAATATTAATTATTATGATGATGATTAAATAGCACTAGGTGCCAGGCAGGGCATCAAGCATCCCACACATACTATTTTATTTAATTCTCGTAACGACTCTGAGAGATTTACTATCATCCCCATTTTCCGAATAAGGGAAGCGAGGCGCCAGGCCTTCGTGAGTCCGCCGAAGTCGCGCAGCCGCGGGGGCAAAGCTGGGACGCGGGCAGACGGGCGGACTCCAGGGAGCGAGCCGGCGCCGACGCGGCCCGACAAGCTGCTCTCCGGGCCCGCGGCCTCTGCTCACGAGGTTCTTTCGTTTCCGGGCATTTACTCAAAATGCAGACTTCCTCCGGCGCAAGAGCAGCCGGACGGCAAGCACCCCGGCAAGCACCCCGGGCCGCCACGGCTACGGTTCCGGTTCCGGTTCACGGTCACGGTTCTGGTCATGGTTCCGGTTACGGTTCCGGTCACGGTTACGGTCACGGTCACGGTTCCGGTTCCGGTCACGGTTCCGGTCACGGTCAGGGTTCCGGTTCCGGTTCCGGTTACGGCGCTGACGCCGTCGCTCCCTCCTGTGAGGAAGCGCCCGGCTTCGCTCGGAGGCCGAGGTTCACAACCCCGGACGCTCAGCGCGTGGCGGCTGCACCCTGGCCGCGCAGCTGCTCTGGCACCGCAAGTGCCCCGGATCCCGGGGCTTGTCCCGGCGGCGAGGCGGAGAAGGAGGAAGGAAGCCCCAGCCTCGGGGCCGGGGCCGTGAGGTAGGGCCCAGGGGAAACCCACACTTTAGAAGGCGCGCAAGACACAGGACTTCCCAGGTGTGTCTGCGGCACAGTGGCTTGTCGAGGAGAATTCACCACCAATGAGGACGTGAGCTGGCAGGTGGTCGGCATCTTTGCTAGAGGCTCTGGTGTCGGCCTCCCCTGGGGCCCCAGGGGCTCTCGCTGCCCCTGTCAGGGCTCCTCTCAGAGGACGGGGTTTGCTGTGTTCTGTACCTAGGTGGGCAGCAGGGATAGCATCACTTTGATCCTCTACCTTCTCTAGCCTTCAGGATGTAGTGGAACCATAACTGGACCCTTTCAAAGATATATTTGGGTGAAAAGACGGCCGGTGCCTGGTTGCAAGTTAGCCACCATGAGCCATCTGAGAAAGACCAAATGATCGGCAGTCTACCACAATGCAGAGATGCGCACCTCAGACTCCGGTTCGTCTAACTCCAGTTGTATAATCTGTAACTTCCTCGACCTGCATTTCCTCAGTAATCAGGAGCATGGTGCAGGGGCAACAGCTCAGACTCCAGAACCAGGCAGGTTCAGGACCAACCAGTCTGAATTTAGCCCTGATGTTCCCCGGTGGTGACCTTGGACTAGGTCTTTAATTCCTTAGCGCCTTGTCATTCTCCTTCATAAAGAAGAGAAAGAGGGAGAATAATTCTTAGTTCTTAGAGTTGCTGTGAGAACAGAAACAGAACCGAGCAGACATGGAAAGCGCCGTTACAGAGACTGGGCCATCTTGGTAGCTCTAGTGATGACAGAGACGACGTTGATGGTAGTAGTTATGGTGATGATGGTGAGGTTGGTGGCAGGGGTGGTGGTAAACATCATCCAGCACAGGAGAGGCCTGGCTGGCCCCACGGCTCTGTGGGATATAAATTGGAAGCCTGTGAGAGAAAGTCTTCTCTAAAGCACAAAGTTTAGTGAGGTTTCACTAGAATCCTTGAAAACCCACCACTCAATAAACTACTGTTTATTCTTAAGAATGAGAATATGTAACATTTGTTCAATGTCCACTTCTGTGCCAGGCACGGCATCAAGTCATTTATATGTATTTCATGTAATGCTCATGCTAGCCCTTGGAAGAACAAAGTACACTTAGCCCCCTGATAGAAGAGAAGCCCGAGGCTCCAATGTTAAGTGTCTCATCCGAGGTCACACAGAAGAGCTAAAGGTCTGGGAAGGGCTAAAGCAGGAATGAATTCCAGCCCAGGGCTATCTAATTCCATTTCCCCAGCTCCTAACCCCTGCGCCGTATTTCCTGGGTTCTCACCAGATCTACAGTAGCTATTCTAAGAGGTCAGGGCGCTCTGAAATAGTAGAGGGCACGTAGAGCTTGTGCTGAGGGTTCTTATGAGGAATTTCACACACATCAACAGAACTGTGTTTGAGGTACCCATGAGGGTTTAAGCTAGAGATTGCAAACAAGCAGATTGGAGAGATCCCTTGTTGGCCATGCCTAATATTTCTGCATTTAAGAGCAGGAGATTTCCCTTTGAAAATCCAGATGTTTTGCTTCTCTATGAAAATGGGATGGCCTGGAAAAACTGGATCATTTTTCAGAATGCCTTCAATTAACTGGATGGCTCCTACCTATATTTTCTTCCATTTGCCCAGCGCCCAGAGCTCCTTATTTCTTTCGCCTGTGGATTGTGTTTGTTTGTACACTTGGCCTGACCCTGCAGCTGTTTGAAGAGTGCCCTGTTGTTGAAGCTCACATGTGGACCAGGGCACAGTTCAGGCTGCTTAACAGAGCAGAGATCCTTGCCCAGTAGATGCCAACAGTGGGGAGAGTTTGGGGCACCCAGCCTTCCTGTGGATCACCTCCTTCAGGAGGCCATCTCCACCCAAGGAAGATCATTCTATTTGCTCTGACCAGTTCCACCACCAGCCTGGGCATCCTGTTCCCCCAGTCCTGGTTCTACCTGCCCTCCTTCTGCCTATTGACCATTAGTTCCTTCCCTACCCTTTTACAATAGTCCTAATATTTTTTTTTTTTTTTTTTTTTTACTGTAGGCTTCATCCTAAAACTATTTGGGAAGGCCATTTGTTTCTTGTTTAAGATATCTTGTTTTCAACTTTCCACAGTTAGTTTCCAAGTTCATAAGTGAGCAGGACCCTAGGAAGCCAACAAGATACTATAAAATCTCTTTTTGAACCTTTCATTGAAAAGAGGCAGGTGCAAATAGAAGTAGAAATAAGACCTCATCAGGTCTTTGTGATTTTCAAGACTCAGTCACATCGCTCTTATTTGATCCTCAAAATAGTCCAGTGAGGTGAGTAGAGTGAGAGTCATGTGTGCATTTTTCAGAGACTACACCTCAGAAGTGATGTGCTCTGAAAGCTTAGTGGTTAGTAGGAGAGAGAATGTGGACTGGTGCCCAGGCCTGACCTGGGGTGAATCTCCATGACATAACTCAGCTCTTGTCTCACCAGCTAGTTGACCACCTTATCATGGACCTTTGCTCTGAGGCAGCTAAAGCTGAAATGCGGAGGCCAAGGATCTACTCATTCTGCCCTTCCTCCTATCTTTCCTTCTTCCCCTCCTTCTACAAACCGCTCTGGAGCATCCACTCTGTGCCAGGCATTGTGTTCATCCCAGGCCATGCAATGAAGTTTGTGTGAATAATGCCAAGGGAAGATGGCTCCAATGCTACAAGGATGCTATTTTGTAATTTTATGGCTTTTTATGATTTTCAAAGCCATTTCACAGCAACCCTATGTGCTGGATGTGTTTATTTTACAGATGGGACTTGAGCTCTGGAAAGCCACTTGACATAAAGCAAGTCAGCCACAGAGCAGAAACTCATACCAAGGTCTTAATACTTTGGGCTCAATGGTCTTTCCACAACCAATTCTACTAATACCTAATAGGCCCTGGCACATAGTAGGTATTTTAAAAATATTTGCAAAACATAAATTAACACCACAGTGTTTCTCAAAATGACTAAGATCATCTAATGCTGGCATTTCTCCTTTAATGCCAAGAAAACAAAGCCTCTCAGGAATCTTAGAAACCTACTGCTTAATAAAAGCCAACAATGCCTGAAATTAATCACTACTATTTTCACCTAAAGCAACATATGAAGCTAGAGAGATAGAAAAACAAACACCTCAGCTGTGGCAGATAACTGCAGATAAAGCTTTTTCTTAGGTTTGTTGACATTCTTCTTTGCCCAAGGACAATCTGTTAAGAAGAAAATATTTTTCCCTATCTACTTCAAACTACATTCCAGACTCGAAGTCCAATATTGGATAGCAAGTAGTAAAGCAAATTGCTTAAACTTCTCAGGCTCCTTTTCCCTACGCGAGTTTCTATGGGGAGAGTCCCAAGAGTCTTCTCTCTGGGTTTTGTTCTCTTTCACAACATGGTGGGATACACATGGAGAGCAGTTTGATAGGAAAACTTGGGCTTGGCTTGGTTCATACATCAGTACAGAAGCTTGAGTGAGAAATTCAAGAGCCAGTTCTGTGATGTGAACCTTTCCTGTTGTAAGCTTGGCTGTCCACACGCTTCATCTGGGATGATCCAAGCAGCTCTGGGGGCCCAGCACCAATCTCTAAACTGGTCTACCTTTCCTTGCAGAGGATGAGGCCAAAGTCAGTTGCCCTCTGGAAAGGGCAACCTAGATGCTGGCAGGTAATAGAGCTGCTATCTCATTCGCCAAGCTAACAGCCTCCTTTTCCTTCTCCATCAGTTGGCCCATCTTGCTTTTATTGCATTCAGCCATCTCTCCCCCACTCCCAGAATTAATAGCTACCACATTGGACTGCCCACTGGAAATGACAGCAAGATGTGGACCCTGGAAAACAAAGGATATGGGGCTGTAGGGAATAAAAGTCTTACTTTATACTTAGCCCTTTGGCCTAGTGTCTTTTCCATTCTCATTTAAATTAGCCTGTGTGTCTCAAAGTGAAATCACTAAAACAGAGGCAGCAACATCACCTGCGAATTCATCAGAAATGCAAATTCTCAGGTCCTACACCAGACCCCCTGAATCTCTCTGAGTGGGGCCAACAACTTATATTTCGTCCAGTCCTTCGGTGAGTCTGATGCACTCAAGTCAGAGAATCACTAGTTTAAGTCATTTCTTCCTCCCACCGAGGATCAGCCTCCCACATGGTGTGATTCATCCTCACAGCTCTATCTTCTAATATTTATATAAATGGACAGAAATTTTGTGATCACACCAACTGATATGGAGTCTTTAGACTGTAACATTGTAACTTTGATGTCAGAAGAAATGTCAACTTCTGAAAATCCAGCAAAAAGTAGTCAGTAAGATGTGGTGGAAAGAGCATGGACTATGATATCAAACAGCTATAAGTTTAAGTCCACCAGATGTTCAAATGCACCTGCTGGCCCTGGAGTTTTAGTGTAATTATTCACACCTTCTGTACATTGTACATAAAATGTGGATAAAAGACTGAAGATTAAGCACATGTGAAGTGACTGTAATATACACCAATGACTCAGGAAACATTCCCTTCTTCCTCTCCCCCCACCTCCAGGATAATCACAGTAGAAATGCACACACCTGCACATTGATGTTCATCTTTGTCTCTCCCAAGACTTTATCAAGGAGGGCAAGGCATCTCCTAAAGCCAGGCAAAAACCAAAACATGCCTCAGCCTATTGTCTAATCGAGATGGCCAGCCTCTTTCCTCAGAGTTAAAATGTGACCAACAGAAAAAAATTATAACCTAGTCTTTTTATCTGATCTAATCTTATGGTGACTGCCATCAGAAGAGGGTATAAGTAGGCATGAAATCTAGAGAATGAAGATTCAATGTTTAAGCATTTATCAGTATTGGGGCACCTGGGTGGCTCAGTCAGTTAAGCATGCGACTCTTGATTTCGGCTGAGGTCATGATCTCAGGCTTGTGAGATCCAGCCCAGTGTCGGCTTCCACGCTCAGTGGGGAGTCGGCTTGGGATTCTCTCTCTCCCTCTCCCTCTGCCCTTCCCTCCCTAAAGGAAAAAAGAAGAAGAAGAAGAAGAAGAAGAAGAAGGAGAAGAAGGAGAAGAAGGAGAAAGGATTTATTAGTGTTCATTCTAAAGTATCTAATAAAAAAGTAACAGATACTTTACCAGAGGAATCCTAAAAATTTGGGCTCCTTATAAGGAGAAAGGGCAGTTCAAAACTTTTCCACAGTCTGGGCATAACAGTCCTTAAAAATATCTACTTCCCTTTGTGCTAATTCTGCATTAATAATTCATTGTGTATTGAGTTTTTTCTATGTGACCTATTCTAAACTATGAAATGATACATGTGCATCAGTGCATTGAACCCTCAGAAGTAATTACTATTACTTCCCCCACCCCCAATAACCAGATAAGAAAACTGAGATTTAGAAATTAAACCTAGTTTTTCTGACATCACCAAGACCTCACTTCAAACTTGGAATCCACCCCCTCCCCCGCCCCCAGAAACTGAGTTCTTAACCACTAAACCTCAAATTCCTAATATAATTTTCCAGGTAGCTCAATATAAAGGAGTGAATCTCTCCAAGTAAGCATTCAACTCATTGGAAAGTTTTGCACTTCTACTCTGAATCAGTCAGCCAACATTCTCATTTATAAATCTGTCTCCACTTAGTATCCTTCTGAGTCAGTGCCTGGGAGCTTGATAAACTCAGGGACAGCTGATTGAATAAGGTTTCTAAAAATACAAAGGTGAGGGTTAGGGCCTGTCCTGAGATTACCCCTCCAAGAATTGCCTACCTGAGCAGACCTGCTAGAGGCAGCTAGCCAGCCAGCCAGTTATCTTCTTTCATACCACCTTAAATGCAGTACAATTCAATCATAGCTATGTAATATTAGACAATTAAGAGAAAAGTTTAGGATGATTATGTTTGAAGGAGTAAGCTTCTAGGAGCTTTAAGGCTATAGAGTTAAGTGCTGCCAGAAATTCTAAAGATGGCAAATGGCTTTTATTTTAAGTAACAGATCCAGTCAACTGGTGATAGTAATTGCCTGGAACCCTGCATCAAGAAGGATTCCGAGACCACTTCTGAATTAAATGGTAGAGAATGTCATGTTTGATTAGCAATGTCTGTCATGATCACAGAAGGTTGATGTGGGAGACCATGTGTCTTATATTTCATCATCCCTTCCCTAAGTGCTAGAGTCTCAGTTGATATCGACAATTATATTGAATTCAGTGTCCACTTACAGGTAGGTAGAAAATGGTATATCTTGAAAAATATTTAGATTGTATGACATCATACAGGAGGACACTTACCTGTGTACATGCAAACTTGAATTTACTTTTCAGTATTTTTTGTCCCCAGAAATTAAGTTCCACCTTAGCATGGAAAGTACAAAAGGAAAACTTTATTTCATTGTGAGAAATGTGGGGGTTTATTTAGGTGCTGAATTTTCTTGTGGACTGAAGTAGATGTTGCTTTTAAAACATGGGTTTGTTTATCTCACATAATCGCAAAATTGTAAGTTAAACATTTTAAGGGTATAAAAAGCAGTTAATATTTTATTTTAAATGTGTCTGCTCTGTAGATTGGAAACACAAGTAATTTAAGGCCTCCCAAAATGCACTTTAGCTGTCATTATTTACAGATGATAAGATTGTGCACGCAGAATTTTTTTAATTTACAGATTGATTCAATCATTTATAGGTTTACAGATTTGACTTGATAATGGATTTAGCAAAATTGGTGAATACAAAGTGTAGCAAAAAACCAATTGTATTTCTATATATATATATCCCAGCAATTATTAGGAAATGAAATTTTTAAAATACCACATATAATAGCATCAAACAAGTATGCTATAAGTTAGGAAAAATCTAATGAACGTTGTATAAGACTTCTACACTGAAAACAAGACATTATTGAAAGAAATGAAAGAAAATCTAAATAAATCAAGGGTTCTTCCCTGTTCACTGACTGAAGAAATCAATAAACATAAACATATCCCCAAATTGGTCTATATATTTAATGTAATTTAAAACAAAATTACAGATTTGTCTCTCAGTGTGTGTGTGATGCATGTGCACACACACACACAAACATCAGCAAATTGTTTTAAGCTTTAAGAAGAAGAAAACAGGAAGACTGGTATTATCAGATCTTAAGATTTATTAGAAAGCTAGAGTAATTAAGAAAGTGCAATAATGACATAAGAGCAGACAAATCAATGGAATAAAATCCAGATATGTCCACACAGAAGGTTATATCTGACAATAGTGTCATTACTCTGCAATGAGGAAAGGATAGCTTTTACAACAAATGAGGCTGAGTCACTTCAGTTTCTAGATGAGGCAGAGGGGGATAAATGAAACATGATCCCTACCTCACACTATTCACAAAAATCACCTCCAGATACAAAGGGAAAAACACTCATCTTCTAGAAGATAACAAAGGAAAAGATTTTCATCATATTAGGATGAGCAATGATTTCTTTTTTTTTTTTCTTTTTTTAAGTGAGAGAGAAGAGAGAGCACAAGTGATGGGGAAGGAACAGAGGGAGGGGGAGAGAGAGAGAATCTTGCACAGCTCCACACCCAGAGTGTCAGACACTTAACAGATGGAGCCACCCGGGCATCCCAAGCGATGATTTCTTAAACAGGACATGAAATGTACCAACTATGAGGAAATAATTGATAAGTTGGACTACAGTAAAATAAAAACTCCTGGGCAGCCCAGGTGGCTCAACGGTTTAGCACCGCCTTCAGCGCAGGGCGTGATCCTGGAGACCCGGGATCGAGTCCCATGTCAGGCACCCTACATGGAGCCTGCTTCTCCCTCTGTCTGTGTCTCTACCTCTCTGTATGTGTGTGTGTGTGTGTCCCTCATGAATAAATAAATAAAATCTTTTAAAAAATAAAATAAAATAAAATAAATAAAAACTTCTGCTCATCAAAAGGCATTGTCAAGAAAATGAAAAGGCAAGCTGCAGAATGGGAATAGATATTTGCATAATCAACAAAGGATTATGTGTTTATAATGTGTTTTTTAACTCTCATAAATCAGAAAAAGATAATACAAGAGAAAAATGGACAAAAAGATTTAAGTAGGTAGTTCATAAAAGAGGATATGAAAATGGCTAATATAAGGACTCAACATCTTATTTATCAGGGAAATGCAAATTAAAACCTTAGTGAGATAATACTATAGACCCACCAGAATCACTAATTAAAAAAAAAAAAAAAAAAAAAAAAAACAACCTGTAATTACAAGTGTTGGTGAGAATATAGAGCAACCAGAGCTTTCCTGTACTGCTGGCATGTAAATTGATACAACATTGAAAATTGTTTGGCATTGTCTACTAAAAACACATTAGCACTCTATGACGTTGCCAATTTCCTTCTTGGATATATAAAAAACAGAAATGGGTGTATATAAGAGCACTGAAAGACATGTACAAGAACAGCAGCATTATTTGTAATAGCAAAAAACTGGGACCCACACAAATACTCATCAACATAAAATGGACAATTACATTATGGAATATTCATATAATGCAGTACAATAGAGCAATGAAAAGAAATGAATGTCTGCTCCATGAGCCAACATGGGCAAATCTCACAAGTAAGCATGTGGTCGAGTATAAGCAGCCAGATACAGAACAGCACACACTGCAAAATCTGTCTAATTCCATTCACATAAAGCCAAAATAAAATTTATTGTAATAGAAATCAAAAGAGTAGTTCTCTTTTGGTGGAATAGAGATACATTGGGCTTGTTGAAAACGTTCTGTATCTTTATTTGGGTGGTGGGAAGGACAATGATTTCACTTTAAAAACTAATCTCTTGGGGATCCCTGGGTGGCACAGCGGTTTAGCGCCTGCCTCCGGCACAGGGTGTGATCCTGGAATCCCGGGATCAAGTCCCACATCAGGCTCCCTGCATGGAGCCTGCTTCTCCCTCTGCCTGTGTCTCTACCTCTGTGTGTGTGTGTGTGTGTGTGTGTGTGTGTGTGTGTGTGTCTCATAAATAAATAAAATCTAAAAAAAAAAAAACTAATTCTAGTGCTAAAAGTCTGGAATAGCGGGAATAGTGAGTTTGAAAGGGCACACGGATAATTCTGAGAGCTAATGATGATAAAAGAAGCTATGTATCTTGATAGGTAATGGTTACCTGGGTGCCTTCATTTTGCAAACATTCATCAAGCCCCTTGCAGTGTGAATTTTTTACCTCAGTAAATCTTAGCTTTAAAAAAAGAATTCTGTATTTGAGGGAGAGAAGACAGTAAAAACCCTACATCCTCACTGGTGTTACTGAGCATGTAACACACACCAGACACTGTGCTAAGTGCATTACGTGGAGGCTCTCATTTATTCTCACACTTCCTATGAGTATTGGTCCTATTATTATCCTCCCCATTTCACAGATGAAGAGTCTGGGTTTAGCAAGATCAGGGGACGTGCCCAAGGTCTTACAGTTAGTAAGCAGCAGAGCTTACTAACTTAGCTTACTCCAGCCCTCGGAGTCTGTCAAATGGAGAGACGGAATACAAATAATGTTTCTTTAAAAGGAAAGAAAGAGAAAGACAAGACTATTGTCACTGACGTCTGGTCGTATGGGCCCTCAGAAAACTACGCACCATCCACCTGCCCAGCGAATTCACCCTCCGCCTCTCAGGTCCCAACAGAAGGGTGTTGTGAATTGGCTTTTCCTTCACATGTCGTCAGCCTCCAGGACTGAGGAGGGGCAGCGTGTTTGAGTTGGATCTCAGGGAATTGCTGTGGCAGGCACTTGCTGGATTTCCTGGAACTGGAGAGCTGATGTAATGGTATTTGACCAGGCTGGAAAACAGGCCTCACCAGGAGCGGTGTGTGAACCACCCCTCATCATGCCAGGTCTCAGACGGGCCCTCAGCCCATGCCACCATGCATCTCTGGCACTCATACCCTTCACACGCCTCTCCTAGCACCCCCCTTCTCTTCTTAGAACCCCATGACTGAAAATATTAATGTGTAGGCCATCTCCAGCACTGCCTTTTGCTGAGAACTTGGAGTTGTTCATCAGCTGCAAGCATCTCCCTGGTCTGAGTTGGAAGGTAAGATGGGGCACTTGGCTTAAAGAAATTCTGTAGAAGTTTTTCACAGACCAAGTGGTGAGTGACCAATGCCTATCATTTCTTCAAGACTATAAATAAATCCAAGTAGCAGAAGGCAATGCAGTGCCTAGTGTTTGCAGATCAGAAGCCAGACCTTCCACTCCTCTCAGAACAATGAGCATGATATTTGAGCAGCAGGAGATCCCAATGGCCACTGGAAGTTACTGACCTGGTTAAACTGATCCCTCTTCCTCCCCCTGCCACCTTCCAGGCTGATTCCATGAGATTCTACTTTTCCCAAGGCTTTAAGTGCCTACTGTAAGTTTTATCAATATTCCTAGAAAAATCACCAGCATCCAAAGGTTCTCCTCAACCAGTGATTTTCATTGAGTTCCATTCACCCTGACCCATTCTCATTGTTTATCCACTCGTTTTTGTTTGTTTTTTTTTTTTGCTAACATTTCAATTCATTGCAACTCTTCTTATTTTTTTTTATTTGAGTATAATTGACACACACAACGTTACCTTTGTTCCAGGCATATCCACTCATGTATTTCTTATTAATTCATGAACTGGCTTAATCCATCATTCATTTAACAAATGTTTATTGACCACCTACTACATGTTCTGGGATATCGGCTATGAGCAAGGGACGTGGTTCTTCTCTTCTTCAAGTTACACAGTTATACATTCCCAATTCAATTTTTATATGTAATTATACATCTAAATAGCATGTATTGAGCACCTACTATGTGCCAGGCACTATTCTAACCATTTTTGCATTTATGATCTCACTAATCCTCACAGTACCCCAGGCTAAATTTCTCTTTTGTAGATGAGGAAATGGACACAGAGGAGCTAAAAGTACTTGCCCTGAGGCTCCGAGCTAAGAACAGACACAGCCGGAATCTAAGTCAGGCAGTCTTATTCCATAATCCATGTACTCACCCAAGTATTTACAGATGAATAGAGAACTTTTGGCTATAACCAAAGTCAGTCGAAGCCATATGTTCTTTGGAGAGGGGGGAGAATAGAATGCCTGGTGATTTGTTTGTTATTCTTGACTATAGTCTCTATCATCATGCGTGTGCGCCCTCACTCTTCTCTCTCTCCCTCTCCCTCATTCTCCCACCTCTCCCTCCCCTGATCTTGTTTTACTTGTACAATGAGAAAGAGCTACTAGGGTTATAAAAGCATCTGAAGAGTGGGTCTGTAGGAATGAGGTGGTGGAGGAAGCAAGTGGGGGGCAGGAGCTTGCCTTAGGTTGAGGTTCCAGCACATGAAGACACCTTTCCCTCACGAAGTAGTACACAGGAAGAAGACATGGGTTCACCTGACAATCCTTTCAGCTCCCCTGCCGGGGCTAGAAGCTTTTTTTGGTGACATTGCCTGGGATTTGCAAATAGGAATATTCTAAAGTAGGTAGGATTTTTAGTGACCATGCCAGCCACCTGAGAACAATGTGTTCTCAGGGAACAAACACATTGCATAATCACCGGCCTAGAGAAGGTTAACTGCACAAAAATACCTGCTCTGGAGTATGGCTTGGTGTCAGCTCAGTCACTATGACAAGCCACCAGTGACCCAGGCTGCAGATGCTCCTGGCCCCAACCGCTGCCCTGCTGGAGTAAACAATTACGTGATCCTTGTTTCAGAGACATTCTCTTATTGCCATATCAGTTTTTCTCTCTTCAACAACAAAGGATGCATGCTGCTTCATTTGCTCACAGGGAGAAAGACAGAATGCAGTGTTCATATGCTGGCAGGTATTTTCCCCTTTTTTGGTCACTTAATCTCCAAAGCAAATGTATAAAATAGAATAGAGACATCCCCATTTGACAGATGAGGAACTGACATTTGGGGAGGCAAAATCGCTCATCATATAGCAGTTTTCCAGGAGAAAATCTGATAATCAAAAGAAAACCAATCTAAGAAAGAAAAAAAAGAAAGAAAGAAAGAAAGAAAGAAAGAAAGAAAGAAAGAAAGAAAAGAAAGAAAGAAAAAAAGAAAGAAAAAAAGAAAAAAGAAAAGAAAAGAAAAGAAAGAAAAGAAAAGAAAAAAGAAAAGAAACTAAGAAAACTTGGTACAAAACAAAAAGCATCGCCAGCTCATTCATGTGGATGTTGAAAATAAAGGGCTTAGTGGGGCGGGGGGGGGGGGGGGGGGGGGGGGAGGGAGACCCATTCTTCTAAGAACTCATTTGCTTTTCATAAAGTAGCCCTGAAACCCTATTGGCTCACCTAATGATATATTCAGACCAAAATGCTATGTTCTGTGGCTCAACATAGGTTATATTGGGAAGTTGTGTTTTATTCTAGGTGCCACCAAAAGCCATGGAAAGGATTTTGTGATGGAACTGACCTAGTCCGATCTGTGTTTAATGCTCATGCTGGGACAATGGATATGGAAGTCTGTCTTCCCAACTGGACAGGAGGCACCATTCTGATTCACTTTCTATTCCCTTATATCTGTCTGTACCCACTCGGGTGTCAGCTCCATGAAGAGTAGAGACCGTGTCTGTTTTTTCACAACTGTGTCACTGGTGGTTGGTACAGTATCTGATCCAGATTAGGCTCCTGATAAATACTGGTTGAGTGAATGAATGAATACAAGAATAAGAAAATGAACAAAGTGCCACATGAGTGATCATCAAGTTGGTTGAGCGCTATGAAAGAAAAGCATAGGGACGCCTGGGTGGCTCAGTGGTTGAGCGCCTGCCCTATGCCTGGGGGTGATCCTGGGGACCCGGGATCAAGTCCCACATCGGGCTCCCTGCATGGAGCCTGCTTCTCCCTCTGCCTGTGTCTCTGCCTCTCTCTGTGTGTCTCTCATGAATAAATAAATTAAATATTTTTTTTAAAAAGAAAAGCATAGAGTGGGAGGAAAGCACATAAAAGGGGAATTTGGGGATGGGAGGGTGATGATATAGTCTGTTGCTCTATTAACTTGGCAGTGAGAGTGAAGACAGGTGGATTCAAGGCATATTGGTGACCAAAAAAAATAACAGGACTTACTGGAGTAGCTGAAGTGAAGGCTGGGGGAGCGCCCCAGGCACGGAGGTGAGCTTCGTGGGCTCAGCCCTACCAACTGGACATCCAGCTCAATTCGAGAAGAGTGACTATTTTCCAAGTTGTTCATTAGCTATTTGTACAGAAAAGCTGTGGAATAACAAGCTTGATTTTCCCAATGGTGAGATTCTGTCCCTGGAAATAGGATGATAAGAGTAGTTACTTCTATAGTATTTACAGGAATCAGCTGGCAGCCGTCTGTCTCTGATGCTTTCTTCAATTCTCCCTCCCTTAATCCCCTGATATTTCTATAAGGTTTCCATGGCTAGGTTTCCATGACACCACAAGAGTCAGTTTCATCCATTCTGTCAAAAGCAAATAAATAAATAACCAGTCAAGAGAAAAAGAGAAAAGCCTTTCCGCGCACCTGAATGTATGCACGCACTCTCCATCCCACAAAACACAGGCACACGCACACACACACCGTTGCTCCTAGCACACAGCTAGGTACACAGATATTTACAACAATCAATTGCCTTGCCTACTTAGGTTAAAATAGCTTTCGTATCTTAAAGACTTTTGTAAGCCATCTGATTAATATTTATAAAGAGCAATTTCCAAGTTAAGTGTTCTTCCGCTTTGAACTAGGAAAGCAATTCTCTTGAGATTAGTTGCTAAAGGCAGATGCTATTGTTTTACAAATTACAAATATAATTCCCTCATCTTAGCAACTTCCAAGACTTGCTGTTATTTTATCTTGATTTCAAGAGCTAGGAGCACAGGAGATTATTTTCATAGATGTATATGAAGCGTAGATTTTCCTTT
Source organism: Canis lupus dingo (assembly GCF_003254725.2). NCBI lineage: Eukaryota > Metazoa > Chordata > Mammalia > Carnivora > Canidae > Canis > Canis lupus. Next base: position 36,990,535 of record NC_064244.1, on the reverse strand, counting down.
ACCTCTCAACTTCCTCGTTCAGAACTTGTTGGCTGGACAGCCCTCCTGAGCTTGCCCTGTGCTGGGTTTTAAGATTTCCTTTTTTTTTTTTTTTAACTTTGACTCCCTTCACCCATTTCTCCCACCCCTACTTCTACCTTCACCCCTCCTCACACCTCTGGCAACCACCAATCTCTGTTTCTCTCTGCCTGTTTTTGTTTTTGTTTTTTAAGATTTTATTTATTTATTCATGGGAGACACAAAGAAAGAGAGGCAGAGACATAGGCAGAGGGAGAAGCAGGCTCCTTCCCGGGACCCCGGGATCACACCCTGAGACCCCAGGCATCCTATTGCTTTAGATTCCATACAGAAGTGAGATCATATTGTCCTGACTTATTTCATTTAGCATACTGCCCTTTAGGATGATTCATGTTGTCACAAATGACAAAATTTCCTTCTTTTTATGACTGAATAATATTCCACTGTGGGATGTGTGTGTGTGTGTGTGTGTGTGTGTACATATATCCAACAATTCCTTTATCCATTTGTCCATTGGTCTATTTCTCTGATGTGAATATTTTGGCTGAGCTTACAGAGAGTTCTTTCACAAGTTTCAGATTGACTTTCCAGATTTGAGATGTGTCCTTCTGCAACACAGTGGGTTTTTGAATCCGTGCCATGGTGATTGGTGGGTGCATGTCTATGTCGCTATTTCCAGGTTATAAAGCTTGGATGACTAAACAAACAGCATGTAAACTCAATCACTTCCCACTTCCTCCTTTGACTGTAGCATGTTGGTTTTTCTTGGGTGGGTGCATCTGTAGATGGTGCACAATTCTTGAGGAAACAGTTGAGAGGCTGTGCTATCTTCTCGGGCCAAATGCTCTCCAAGGCAGTAGCCACATAAAATACCTCTTAACCATCAAATTTTGGGGGATTTAAATAACAGAGTGAGAGTGCAGCAGCCTCTCTAATACCAAAGGTGTTGTTCAGAAGTCTCAGAAATGTCCACGCTTATTGCCATTGTTCTCAGTTTGCGAAGCAGCCAATTTCTATTGGTTTTTCTCATCTGTTTTCTTAAGCGTGAAGTTCTATTAGCTCTATACACGATGAAAGCCCAAACCAGGCACTTCACTAGGAGAGCCTTATGGGTCCAGCTGGGAATTTGGTAGCTTCTTGATGTCTACAGAGGGGCCATATACTTTTATGTGTCTAAGTTTCTCTCTCTTTTTTTTTTAAGATTCTATTTATTTATTCATGAGAGACACAGAGACATAGGTAGAGGAAGAAGCAAGCTCCTTGCGGGAAGCGCGATGCAGGCCTTGATCCCACGACCTGAGCCAAAGGCAGATGCCCAACCACTGAGCTACTCAGGTGTCCCATGTGTCTTGGTTTCAGAAAGGTCTTGACAAAGGAGTTCTGTGATGGACAGATCACAAAAGTAAACAAACAAGTAATTTTTAAAGACCTCTGGGAATTGTTCCACCATGGTTATGCTCAGATCCCTGAACAAAGATGCAAGACAATTTTAATAGGTATGTAAAACATAACACATCGCCCCAATGGCTTTTGGACATATGTTTCCTTTTTGGTTTCTTTGTGTATAATGTGTATTGGGTAAGGGGAACATGTTTGATCTTCCTGAGACCTCTCCCAAGTTTGCCCCTTGCATATCTACCTCTTGCCATAGCTTACATATGTGTGCCATAGCTTGCCACACATATTATGTGCCCTGCTTTTCCTTATTTCATGCTCAGTTACTTGACCTTGTCCCTTTGTGGTTTGGCCACCTATCATCCTTATACTTCCTCGACACCTTTGTCTTCCCTCCCACTCCGAAGCCTTTATACATTCAGTTGCAGTGCTGGACAACTCACCTCACAAACACACACACGCACACACATAAACACTCACCAACCACACTCACTCATCAATCACACACCCTCTTCTACCCAGTTAACACCTAGTCATCCTTCATATCTTCATTCAAGCACTACTTTTGCAGCAAAGTCAACCCTGACCCTCCCAGGTTAGATTAGGTTCTTATCTTACACATTGTCATAGAACCTATTCTTCCTTCAGAGCACTTGACTCAGCTGGCAATTATATAACCATTTGGGTAATTCATTATCAATGGCATTCTCCACCCTAGATTTTATAAATCCTGTGCAAACATAGACTGGATCTTTTTGTTGTTGTTGTTCACCATTGTATCCTCAGCCTTGTGCATAGAGCCTGGTGCATAGTTGACTTACAGTAAATATCAGATGGATGGAAGGATGGATGGATATGCGTGATTGCATTTGTGTGTCTGTCAGGTAATGGGGATATTGCTACTGTAACTTATGTAGGTTTTCAGTTTTCTTTAGACTATTCTGATCAACAAAAAGTACAAGTGACACTATTCTTCATATGAATCAGCTTCTTTGCTAATTCTCCTTATGGAATCAGCATTCATTTGGTCACATAAACACCACGAATGATTCTGGTTAGCATTCAAGGAAGAAAAATCTATTTACAGGACTTATGAAAATGATATAAATACCATGTCTTATTAACTATGCATCTTTGTTCATTTCAACTTAATTACAAAACAGCAATCACTTCTCTTTAACACCATTAACAGACTGTAATGTGCCAGATAAATCACTCAATAAACACATGTTTAAGTACATTAGCAGTGACCAACTGAGTGTTCTGTTACACACCCTGTACACTCAGCAGCAGTGCCTTACCTCTCCACCTCCCTGGTGGAACAGCCTGTGGAATTTGGGTTAGTTCCAAACAGGGTGAAGAGTACAAATACGTATGCTGATGCTTACGGAGAAATGATATGGGAAGGTCCCGTCACCCACTACTGACTGGTACAATACAGCTGGGAATGCATTTTTTATTGTGTACCAGATAATTCAAATAGTTGCAGAATGGAGAAAGGTTGATAAAAAGCACATAGGGAATCAGAGAGCTTAAAATAGTCAAGATTGCATACCAAGGCCGGGTTGAATTCTGGCTACTAACTAACTGCTCATGCTCATCCAAAAGCTGGCTTAAGGAGAAATGGTCATGGTAGCATTCTGCTAGTAAAATTACATTTAAATACAGAAACCACGGCATTTTAGAATTATCTTACACTTTGGTTTCCAAGTATGTAGTCTAGTCTTGCCTATAGGATCTAACGGTCCATGGAATCATGGAAAATTTGTTGTGTGATTCATGATAAATGTTCTTTATAGGATATATTCCATGAAGACTGTAGTGATGAATTCTAGTGCAATAGGCATTAAGCATCCATAATGCAAGTCTGGAGTATAGTTTCCATTTCTTTTGAAATTTTCAAACTTAGAAAACCTAATATCTTAAAACTTAAAGTAATCTGCATGGATTTGCCATTATAGAAATCATTCACCTAAATGCATTGGTTTGGGTGTTTTTAAAAATAAAAGCAAATACATGTTCATTGAAATATGTATCTATATTTACATATAGATGTGGGGACATCTATAATGATATATAGATATAGGTATCTACAATAAGTAGTACAGATATTTATAAATTAAAAGTACCCTTCATTCACTCCTTCTCCTACTGCGTATCATATCCCGTTCCCCAGAGAAACCCACACTAACAATCTGACGTTTATTTTTATTTTTATACAAATAGAATCCTACTCTGTATGTGATTCTGCAATGTACTTTGTTTACCTTGAGAATGCATTTTTTTTTAAGATTTTATTTATTTATTCATGAGAGACAGAGAAAGAGAGGCAGAGACATAGGCAGAGGGAGAAGCAGGCTCCCTGCGGGGAGCCCAATGTGGGACTCGATCCCTGGACTCTGGGATCATGACCTGAGCAGAAGGCAGACACTCAATCACTAAGCCACCCAGGCTCCCAAGGACGCATTTTAAATTTCCTATTGAAGGAAGCTGACTGAAGGGTACACAAGACTTTTTGTACCTATTGTACTATTTTGCAACTTCTTGTGAGCCCACTAATATTTCAGAATAAAATGTTTTTTTTAAAAAAACTTTCATTTTTAAAAAAATGTACCTTAGTTTTGGTGCCACTTTGGTACATTATAACTCCCTCACTCTGTTGACTGGGTTAGTAATATTTTATTGTTCCAATATATGATAATTCAACTAGTCTCCTCTTGATGGGTATGTATTTTGTTATCCAGTTCTCTGTTGTTATAATAATGATGCTAGTGGACTGTAATACACTTTGACAGGCTGAGCACCTCCCTTGTTTGAATTGTTCTTCTGTATGAGACATGTGTCTAAACTTCACAAATTCAGATAATCACGTCTAGGAAAGTTTTGTGTTAACATATTCACATTTTTATAAGAAACGCCTAGTCAGAGCGGACATAAACAAATTATGGAAAGGTTTGTGTATATGCTAGCCTAAAGGTGTCTTTGTTTTTTGGCTGGGGCTTCTCCTGGAGGGAGTACACATTCACCAGATCTTTCCTCTGTGTTCAGAGGACAATCTTTAGGAAGCCTGTGTGACTGAGCAGCCTTCAACCTTGACACACTCAAACAAACATCTACAAGTTCAACAAAGAGAGAAGGAGTTTCCCCAAGTTGGTTGAAAACACAAGCAAAGAAATAATGAACTTCTCAAAACCAGCTGCTTAAAACTGTGCATTTGCCAGGCCTTCTAAATTTGGCACCAATTCCTGTTTGACAGCCAGTGACAGACTTCATCAAAATTCAATACTTCATCCCTAGCATGAAGTCAGTATTATTTTGAATGTTAATATTTGCCACCACAACACTTCATCCATTTTGACATGCACTAATGTAACCAGTTTAGGAACCCATACTATTACTGGGCATTGTAACATAGGGATTGGAATGTAAAGATAACTAAGGGACCTTCTGCACCCTCAAAAAACACTCCATCCAGACCAGCAGTTCTTAACCATTTTTGTGGCCATGGTCCCCTTTGAGGAACTGATAAGACCATGGAATTAGGACAATGTGCATGTGCATATATACCCAATATGCTACAAATGGAATGCTCTAGCATTCCAAGCTAGGGAGCTAACCATTAACCTTTGGACCTAAGTTAAGCTCTCTTGGTCCACTGGAAGTGCAAGATGGACAACTAGAAAAATTATAAATCATTCAGCTGGATGGATGTCCTGTAGTAATGAATATAGTCACCACCTTATCATACTTCTCAGTTGCAAAGTGCTTTCTCCTACCAGTGTTCTCCTGTAGGAAGCTGACTCCATTTCTAGCAAATAAGGCAATACGCTCAGAGAAATGATGGAACTAGCCCAAGGACACTCAGCTATAAGTTGGAAGAATTCCAACCAGAATCCAGGTCTATAACAAAACATAAACCTATTTTGCCAAATAGAATATATTACTAATAGAAAATGCCACGAGCATAATTTTAAAAAAATCCTAGTGTCCATCATGATAAGTTGAAAAGTTCTGATTAGTCATCAGGATTACCTCTGCATATGGACATTATTAAGCTTTGAATAGTATTTCTCCACACACCCTCAATCTCTTTCAATCTCTCTTTCTTACTTAGTGCTTATTCATTATACAATTAGCTCCCCCCCCCCATTAAATTATGTATTCCTTGAAGACAGGGGCTATAGTTGGTTTATTTCCATTTCCTCAGCACTTAGTGAAGTGCCTGCCATAGTGAGGACTCATTGTCTGTTGAGTTAATGAAATTTCACTACACAGAGATTAAAGAGACTAGTTTCTACCAAATGTGTTCCTTGGTTCATGTAGCACTGTCAAAGATTATCTCTAGGAAATAAAATGTGTCATCAGTTCATTGACATATTACACCATTTTTCCAGCATTTTTTATTCTCTTTCCTCCTCACACCCCTTTTCTTAGCTATCTGTGATATTTGATAAGTGGAACCAAGCTGGGTTGAGTCTAATTTAAACATTCAACACTAAGCAGCCTTTCACTTCACATAATCAAAAACTTTCCATACTCTATGCCAAAATACAAGAAACCTTAAGCAATAATTTAATTATTTAAATTAGTTGCAGGGTTTGGAATATTTTTTTTTTTTTTTTTTTTTTTTTTTTCTGAAAGCATACTGGAAAAAAAAAAAAAGGAAAAAGCCAACTGTGACTTACCACCCGACCCAAGCCAAATGACAACTTTGGAAGCATTGTGGTTGCTGAAACAATGAGTGAATGGTTTAACCCCTCTTGGGTCTTAGAAACGATACCCAGCTTTGCCAGGAAGGAATGAGGGAATAAGTCTATGTTAGTTAACCACCCTGAACTCCTTGAGGGCAGAGTCTATTTTTTATCTATCTTTGTATTCTAAAACAATTGTTTGGCAAATAGTGAGCACTCAGTAACTTTTTGGTAAATTAGATCGGATTTTCTCAAAACCTATATGTATCTACAATACATGTTTACATGTGTCTACACATTGTGTAAATATCCTATGTGGATGGATATCCTAAAAGGGCAGGCTGTGCCCCATATCTTTCCATACACAAACTATGTAAAGCCCATAGTATCTTCTTGTGTGTGATGATAGCTGAAGTCAGTTATGTTACAGAATTCTGTATAGCATATGCATACTCTGGTTAAAACCACTCTGTATAGAATCAATTCTTTTTAATAATGTCCCTGATACAGTTTTCTGAGTGAATAGATGAAATGACCCTTTATGGCCTGTAGTTTATATATACTTTTAAACTCAAGCCAAGATTGGAGGCAGTACCACCCAGCTTCAGCCCCTCATGCTATACCAGGCAGACCAGGTGCTCAGACCCAGGGGACCCCACAGCACCATCCTGAGCTGAGTGTGGATCAACCTAGTGGGTTGTGACCCTGCATGACTGGCCTCTTCCTGTCATTCATTTTGGCCTTGCCGTACAGTCCTGATCACAGTGGCTGGTGAAAGTGGACTGGTAGTGGAGCTGGACTCACAGCCAAGAAGCTAAGGAAGGGTAAAAAATAAATTAAAATAAAATAATTTTTAAAAGTGTTGCAAAAATGGCAGTTCTATGAAGGCTCAATGCATTCTTTAGGAGATGATTGACAAAACAGAGGGCTAAAATCAGCAGGTAACCAGGGACTTGGGGGAGCTGGGCAACAGGATCAAGAGTCTGGGAAACACTACTGTAGACTAGTAGGGTCACCTGCAGCTGGAAACATGGAGAGCCCAAGATGAGTCCCGAATCAGAGGAGCAGAAGGAACCGGGAAAGCGCAGCCCCAGGAACACAACTTCGACAAGTCCCATTTTCAGAAATACCTACATTCTCATGCTATGACGTTGCTGAGGTTCCTGCTACTTGGAAGCACCTAGTCATTCCAGGAACAACAAGGTGGCCCAGGAGAAGGGCTCAACCCACCTTCCTGTCTAAGTGACTTCTGCAACAAGAAACACCAATCCGGTGGGAAACATTGGAGATCACTAATACTCAGCACACAATGATTCCACTTTCTCTACAACTACCTCTCCCCTTCCAGGGAGTGAAACCTGAAGTCCAAGGCCAGCTTCACACCCCTCTTCTGTGTGCTCTCCCAACCCACACTGGTTGGATTTCGATGTGGTCACTCTCCACCATCACCTAATTTAGCACCCTGGCACTTAATAAATATTTAACACTATCACACGTGCTTGCAGGAAACAGCTTGGAAATGAATTGCCCCGTTTTTAAGCAGCTGCTTGGGAATTGTGCATTTTACAAAAACCAAATTGACTTGTTAATAAAAACAAATGAATCCATGTGTTACTCGATATTTTTTTTGAGTGTTAGTTTCAAAGCCACATGCCCCAGAAAATATCTCCCTTACTAAGAAGGAATGACTCAATTTTTTTATTAAGATGATGGTGTTATTCATCTGTTCATTCGGTAAATATTTGAGCATCTATTATGTGTCCAGTTCTATTCTTGGCACTGAGAATGCAGTGGTGAACAAGGCAGACCAACTTTCATGGTGATTACATTTTAAGAAACAAAAGTAAATACAAATAGATGACTTTATGATGTAATGTACTGAGGGAAAAAAAAAAGAAAGTAGGGAAAGGGGATAAAGTGATAAGAGAGGCCATTTTACAGAGTAAAAGGCATCTCAGAAGAGGTGACACTCAAGTCGGAGACTGAAATGGAATGAGAGTCCAGGGCATACGAATATCTGGAGAGAGTTTCAGGGAGATAGGAGAGTGAGGGTGAAGGCCATGTGATAGGGACATTCTTGGCAATTCTCAAGGAATAGTAAGAAACCCAGGATGTTTGGATGAGTGAGGAGGAAATGAAAGATGAGGTTGAAGAGATAGCAGGAAGTCACATTTTGCCAGAGTTTACAGGCTATGCTGAGGACTCTGGCTATCATTCCAAGTGTGATGGAAAGTTACTGGAAGACTTTGGGTAAGGCATGATCAGATGAAACTCTAGATTAATCCCCCCAAACAACATTCAAACCATCCAAGTAAAATTTTCTATTTCCAGTCAAGGTGGACTAGATATTTAGGGAATTCCTCTTATAATAGCACATCAAAAAGTGTTGGACATACACTCCAAATGTACGTTGACCTGTCCTAACTGTAAGGCAGTTCATTGGAAGCTAAAAATATAAGTGAAGAAAGTTAAGTGAGTACTGGAGGTGGCATTGCCACTGGTTTGTCAGCTAATTCCTGTGACTTACTATCTGTATTTTAAAAGGCTTTTCATGGGGGATCCCTGGGTGGCTCAGTGGTTTGGTGCCTGCCTTTGGCCCAGGGCATGATCCTGGAGTCCCAGAATCAAGTCCCACATCAGGCTTCCTGCATGGAGCCTGCTTCTCCTTCTGTCTGTATCTCTGCCTCTCTCTCTCTCTCTCTCTCTCTCTCTCTCTGGGTATTTCATGAATAAATAAATAAAATATTTTTTTAAAAAATTAAGTAAAAGGATTTTCATGTAGAGAATGAAGGCAAATCTTGAGATACAAGCAGAGCAGTACACTAGATCATGAAACTCATAGTTGACACCTCAGTGGTTAAAAAAGAAAAGAACCAGGGCACCTGATTGGCTCAGTTGGTTAAGCATCTGCCTTCGACTTAGGTCATGATCCTGAGGTTCTGGGTTTCGAGCCCTGCAGGAGGCTCCCTGCTCAGCACCAGGATTTGCTTCTCCCTATCCCTCTGCCTACGGCTCCCCCTGCTTGTGCTCACACTCTCTCAAATAAATAAATAAAATCTTTTAAAAGAAAAAAGAACCATCCTACAATAGGAGATGGTGGTGATAGATGCCTTTGATTTTTAAGGCCTTAGGTGGCATGTAAAAAAAATTTAATAAGTCCCTCTGAAAGTTCCTAAATATAATGCTTCAGTCACATAGATTTGGGACTATAATTTATAAAACTTTTGTGGCAAAAAAAAAAAAGAAAAGAAAAGAAAAAGAAAATTTAAATTGGTATGAGGTTAGGAGTTTCCCCAGAACCCTGCTTCCTTCCACCAACACACATCCTTTTGGGAATAAGACACACAAATAAGGTTTGCAAAAAATATGAGATCATCATCAAAAATCAAAAGAATGCATGAGGAAATAAGACACAATGAATGAGAGATGATAAAACTACAAAGCATAGAATCAGACAAACGAAAGTCTGGTTATAAACAATGTATCAGCTACAAAACAGAAAGATGCTTGAATAAATGTCTAAATGGTACTGAAGTTGTAAGAAAGAAATAAGAAACTATCAAAACTGATGAAGCAGATATGAAAAAAAAACAAACATATTTCCCAGAAATGAAAACATAAAAATTAAAATTAGAAATTCAGTGGAGTGGAGCGCCTGAGTGGCTCAGTCCGCGAAGCATCCAATTCTTGGTTTCAGCTCAGGTCATGATCTCATGGGTCATGAGATCCAGCCCCAAGTCTGTTCAGAGATTCTCTCCTCTGCCCACCCCCCCTACATATGCAAGTGTGAAGGCTCTCTCTCTCTCTCTCTCAAATAAATAAATCTTCAAAAAAAAGAAAGAAATTTAGTGGGGTGATTAAAAAGCAAATTAGACATACATAAGGAGAAAATTAATAAACTGGGAGATAGAAGAAAATATCCAGAAAAAAAAGCACAAAGAGAAAAAAGAGGATATAAAAATAAAAGGAGAAAAATAAGATAGCATAAGTGACAGAGAAAAGAGTGATAAAGCCTAGATATACACTCATTAGAGTTACAGAAAGCATAAGATAGAAATATTTGAAGAGGAAAGTAACTTAGAATTTTCCAGAATTGATTAAATAAACACTCAAATTCAAAGATCTCAAGCAAGGAGGAAAAAGAAGAAGGTGAGGGAAGAGAAAGGTCTGAACAAACGAAAAGAGATAACACATGCTTAGACATGTAATGGATTCCACATAACTGAAAGTGAAAGGAAAAGGTCTAATTGTACAGTTTTTAAAAGTCAAGATGAACTAAAATCCTTTATAATAATAATAAAAGTGCCACTACTTCTAAAGCAGCAGTTAAAGGAAAATGTAATGCTTATATTAGGAAATATGAAATACTATAAATTACTTAGCTAATTATCTACTTTAAACATCAGGGAAATTTTTTAAAGGATAGAAGAAGGAAATAAATAATAAATACAGAGTAGAAGTTAATAAAATAAAAAAACATACACTAGAAATGATAAAAAAAAAAAAAAGCAAAATTTGGCTCTTTGGAAGAACTAACAAAATTTAAAATACAGCCGATAATTGGCAAGACAGAACAATGTAAGAATGAAAGAAGGCACACATAATATTATAGATGCAAACCAGAACATAAACAACATATGGTGTAGGTACTAAAAATGTAAGAGAGTCTGACAAAGGATTTGTGTCCTAAATATATAAAGAATTCTTACAACTCAATAATAAAAAAAACCACACTCCACAAAAATTAAAATGGGCATATGCATAAAATACAGAAAAATGATTTTAAGACACTTTGTCAGGGCAGCCCAGTGGCTCAGCGGTTTAGCGCCGCCTTCAGCCCAGGGCGTGATCCTGGAGACCCAGAATCGAATCCCATGTCAGGCTCCCTGCATGGAGCCTGCTTCTCCCTCTGCCTGTGTCTCTGCCTCTCTCTCTCCCTCTGTGTGTGTGTGTGTGTGTGTCTCATGAATAAATAGAATCTTTAAAAAAAAAAGAACACTTTGTCAAAGAAAAAATATAGGATATGATATCCAATATCATTGATCATGAAAACCACAGTAAGATACATATATATTAGAATGGCTAAAATTCTTTAAATGGGGGATGAATGAATGAATGGAAGGAAGGAAGACAGAAAGGAAGAAAAAAAGAAATCTGAGGATCTCAAGTGTGCCAAGTATGTGCAGCAACTGGAATTTCATATATCACTAATGGGGATACAAAATGGTACAGCTACTTTGAAGAACACTTTATTAGTTTCTCAAAAAGGGTAAGCATATACTTCCTATGTGACCTCTGAGTTTCACTCCTCAGTATCTACCCAAGGAAAATGAAATAATATTTTCACACAAAGATTTGTACACAATGTTCAGAGTAGCCATTATACAAAATAACCAAAAAGTAGAAACAACTCAAATGTGCCTCAACAGGAGAATGGATTTAATAAGATGTAGTATAGCCATGCAATGGAATATTACTCAATAATAAAGAGAAAGAAACTACCAACACAACAGCATGGATCAATTTCAAAAACATCATGCTAAATGAAAGAAGCAGTGTACGAATGACTAAATACCATCTGATTCAATTTATATTAAATCCTGGAAAACATAAAACCATAGGAAGCAGAAAAGAAATATATGGTTGCCTAGGGGCAGGGATTGAACAAAAAAAAATTATTTTTGAGGTGACTAGAATATTCTAAAGCATACCTAGTGTTATTTACATGACTAAACACACCTACCAAAACCCTTTGGAACTTATACTTAAAATGGATTAATTTATTGCACTTCAATTACACATAAAAGCTTGAAAGATGCTAAAAATAAAACAAGATGAAAAGATATTATAAATAACACTACGTCAAAAAATTTGAAAATGCATATAAAATGGACTGAAAATTACCAAAACCTCCTAGAAAAAATAGAATATTGGATTGGTACTATGACCTTTAATAAAAATCACACAGTAGTTACAAATCTTCCTTGAATATTACATAGGCTCCAGACAGTTTTACAGGTGAGTTTTATCAAATATTCAAAAAACAGATCATTTTGGTCTTAAACTATCTAGAAAATGGGGGGGGGGGGGCAGAAAGGGTGGAAAGAGAAACACTTTCCAATTACTTTTAAAAACTTATATAACCTTGATAGAGAAACCAACAAGAAAAATTGGAGAAAGGAAAATTAACCTCCAATTTCATTCATGAACATAGACACAAAAAACTCTAAGCAAACCAAATAAAGCAATGTATAAGAAGCATAACTCATAACTCAGGTTTTGGGCTTATTCCCAAAATGCAAATTTAGTTCAAATTCATAAAAATCTATTAATGTAGTTCACCATATCATCTAGTAAAAAGGGAAAAAATATGATCATCACAATAGATTAGAAAAGGGAGTCAACAAAATTTAACAACCATCATGCTCAAACCTCTTAGTAAACTAGAAATGGAAAGGAGCAGTCTTCACCTGATAAATGGTAACTGCAGAAAACCTGGAGCCACCATCGTATTCAGTGGAGAAACATTGCAAGCACCCCTATTAAAATCAAGATCAAAGCAATGATGGCCACCATCATCACTTGTATTCAATGATTTCTTGGAGATTCTAGGCAGAATAGCAAGCAGAGAAAAAAATATATATATAAGCATTGGAAAATAAATAAAACACACAATTGATATGATTTTATATATATAGCACAAAAATATTGACAGACAGGGGTGCCTGGTTGGCTCAATCACTTAAGTGTCCAACTCTTGATTTTGGCTTATGATCTCAGGATGATAGAATCGAGCCCTGGGTCAGGCTCCATGCTCAGTGGGAAGTCTGCTTGGGATTCTCTCCCTTCTCTCTGTCCCTTTGTCCTCCCACCCCACTTGCACACATACACCCTCTCTCTTTCTCTCTCTCTCTCTGAGATAAATACAATCTTTTTAAAAAATTTACAAATTCTTAAAGTTAACCATAGGGTTTAGCAATATTACTAGATATAAGATCAATATACCAAAATCAGTTGCAAATCTCCTTACCAGCCATAAGCAGGTAGAAATCTATATTTTTAAAAGATGCCACTATAATAGCTAACAAAATACAAGTTATTGAAGAACAAATCATACAAAAGAGGTGTAAAACTTTGTGTAGGAAATTATAAGCCTATTTAGAGGACATTTATTAAGTACTGGCAGTGTGCCAGGCACTGCTAGGTAGTAGAAACACAAAGTAAGATGTATTGTTCCAAAAAAAAAAAAAAAAAAAAAAGATGTATTGTTCCCACTCTCCAGTGCCAACAGGCTGGTGAGAGAAACTGCGCCCAAGCAAATGGATGCCACACCTAGGAACCAGTGCAATGGATGTGTGTTTAGATAAGATAACAGGGATGAGTCACATTTAGGAGGGTGAGAAAAAGGACATTCAAAGTTGGAGACATTTATGCTTACTCTTGAAGATGAGTAGGGATTTTCCAGGAGAGCAAGGAGAGACGAGTAAGCAATGCTTGCAAAATAGAGGAAACAGGATGGGAATAGAAAAAGGTAGGGGACAAAGAACTCTGTTCTCCACAACCTTTCCAGCTCAACAGAGACTTGCTGAAAATGGTACCAGTTGCCCCACCTTTGACCTCTTAAGCTGTCATTCCCATCTTATCCTGTCTCTTCCTTCTATCTCTGCCTATTAAACCATTTCCTGGATCCAAAGACCCGATTCACATTGCTTTTCCTTCTCTCCACCCCACCCCAGTGCAATCCATCTCCCCCTCTATTCTGATAGTAGCTTGTATCTCCAGTTTTAATGGAACACCAGCTGTGTTCTTCTGTTTACCAAATAGCAATGGTTGTATTTCTACTGCCTCTGCAAAATATTAAGGTGATAATTGGGTGGGCACCCAACTTACGTGTTTTAAATAGACTGTCATTGCTCACTTCTATAGAGTTGCTTTTTGCAGAAGATTGTGATCTGAAGGAAATCTTTGTTGTTGATGGTTTTCTTTTATTATCTGACATCACAGTGAATGACCTCTGTCTCACAGGGAGACCAAAACACAAAATATGTAACATCTTGGCTTCTCAGATAAACTCCACCCTCTGTGCTTTAAAGCAGTATGGATTTCCTACCCTCTCACTGCTCATTCCTCCCTCACTAAAATCTCAGGTGGGAATGCAGACAAGGTATTGACTTGAGCTGCATTCTGCTGCTTAAAATGGTGATTTGCATATCAGCTCGCTTACACCTGTTCACCACAAAGCAAACTCATCTAGACACACACAGAAATCATTTGATATTTCCTGCTGCTATGCAATCTCCAAATCATTTTTTTTAGGTTCATAATTTTGCACGATTCATAAGTAATGCTGTTCTCTTTTAGGGTCAGAGGAGATATGGAGGTATGCAGCAGTAGGAAGAGCATCAGATTTACAGTTCCAGGAAAACACTACTGTGAACCTGGGGAAATCTCTCAAATCTTTAAATCTCTTAAATCTCTTAAATTTTTAGGGCTTACAGTTTCCTCATCTTCAAAGAGGTGGCACTGTCACTCCCTGACCTATCTCATTTGGCCGCTGTGAGGATCAAATGGGCCAGGTGCCTGTGCTGGTAGTTTGAGAAGTGTAAAGCTCCTTCCCAATGCCATGTGCTATGATGATTATGAAGAGTAACCAACACAAGCTGATAAACATTCCCCTTCTCATGAACTTAAACCCTTTGGAGCTAGTGTCACCTACTTGAGAAGAATCAGCTCCGATGAGGCTTGCCCGGCAAGTTCATTGAGGATATCACCGTTTTTAAGACTGCTAAAATTGTAATACACTTGAGTGAAGTTTATCATCTACCTTCAGCATCTTTCAGCATCACCCAGAGTCTACTTTTTTTTATTAAGATATAACTGGCATATAACATGGTATAAGTTTAAGGCATATAACATACTGATTTGACACATATATATTGCAACATGATTAACACAGTAGCATTAGCTACTTCCATCACTTCACATAGTTATCACTTCTTTTTGGAATGAGAACATTTAAGATGGAGTCTCTTAGTAACTTTGAAGTATATAATACAGGATTATTAACTATAATCACAATGTTGTGCATTATATCTCCAGAACTTCTTCGTCTTCTAGCTGCAAGTTTATACCCTTTGACATTTCCTTCCATCACCTCCAAGCCTCTGGCAACCATCTCTGTTGCTATAAGTTCAGCTTTTGTAGATTGCACATGTAAGTGATATCATACAGCATTTGTCTTTCTCTGTCCGACTTCTCTCACTTAGCATAATGCCCTCAAGTTCCTTCCATGTTGTCACAAATGGCCGGATTTCCTTCTTTCTTGTGATTGAATAATATTCCATTTTGTGTGTGTGTGTGTGTGTGTGCATGTCTACATATATACCACATCATCTTTATTCATTTATCCATTGATGGACATGCAGGTAATTTTCATATCTTGGCTATTATGAATAATGCTTCAATGTACATGAGAGTTCTATACCCTATTTTCATTTCATTTGGATATATAGTCAGAGTTAGAATTGCTGGATCATATTGTATTTTACTTTGTTGAGGAATCTCCGTATTATTTTCCATAGTGACTACATCAGCTTACATTCCTCCCAAGAGCGCACAAGGATTCCTTTTTCTCCACACCTTCACCAACACTGTAATTGCTTGTCTTTTTGATGACAACCATTCTAACAGGTATGAGGTGATATCTCATTGTGGTTTTGATTTTCATTTCCTGGGGATGAGTGATGTTAGGCACTTTTCATGCACCTGCTGGCCATCTGTATATCTTCTCTGGAATAATGCCTTTTTGGTTCCTCTGCCCATTTCTTTAATCAAGTTGTTTATTTTTCTGTTACTTATTGTATGAATTCTTTCTATATTTTGCATATCAATCCCTGTATCAAATACATGGCTTGCAGGTATTTTCTCCCATTCTTTAAGTTGCCTATTCATTTTGTTGATTTTTTCTCTTGCTGTGCAGAAGCATTTTGGTTTGATGTAGTCCTTCTTATTGACTTTTGCTTTTGTTGCCTGTGCTTTTCATATCATATCCAAAAAATCATTGCCAAATTCAATGTCAAGGAGTTTTTACCCTGTGTTTTCTTCAAGAAGTTTTACAGTTTCTGGTCTTATGTTTAAGACTTTAATCCATTTTAAGTTAATTTTTGTGAGTATGTGGGATAGGGGTCCAATTTCCTTTTTTTTTTTTTTTTTTTTTTTTTTTTTTTGCATGTGGTTATCCAGTTAGTTTCCCAACACCATTTATTGAGGAGACTCTCCTTTCCCCATTGAGTGTTCTTGGCTCCGTTGTCAAATATATGTGAGGATTTATTTCTGGGCTCTCTAGTCTGTTCTTTTGGTCTGTGTATCTATTTTTCTGCCAGTACCATACTGTTTTGATTACTATAGATTTGTAATATGTTTTGAAATCAGGAAGTGTGATGCATCCAGCTTTGTTCTCTTCCACAAATTTAGCATTGGAGGAACACACCTCAACATCATAAAGGCTATATACTGCAAACCCACAGCTAACATTATACTCAATGATGAAAGGTTGAAGCTTTTCCTCTGAGATCAAGAACAAGATGAGGGTGACTACTATTAACACTCTTATTCAACATATTACTGGAAGTCCTGCCAGAGCAATAAGTAAAAAAAAAAAAAGAAAGAAAGAAAGAAAGAAAGAAAGAAAGAAAGAAAGAAAGAAAGAAAAAGTATTCAAATCAGAGAAGAAGGTAAAGTGTCTTTATTTGCAGATGATATGACCTTAAATGTAGAAAATCCTAAAGACTCAACAACAACAACAACAACAACAAAAACCCTGTTGTAACTATAAACAAATTCAGTAAGGTTGTGGGACATAAAACCAACATGTAGAAATCAGTTACATTGCTGTACAGTAACAATGAAATACCTGAAAAAGAAATAAAGAAAATAATCCCATTCGCAATAGCATCAAAATCAATAAAAGACTTAAGAATAAATTTAACCAAGGGAGTGGAGTGAAAGATTTATACAATTAAAACCACAAGATTTTGATGAAAGAAACTGAAGAAGAGACAAATGGGAAAATAGTCCATGTCCATGGATCAGAAGAATTAATATTGTTAAAATGCCTATACTACCCAAAGTCACTTATAGACTCAGTGCAATCCCTATCTAAATTCCAATAACATTTTTCACAGAAATAGAAAAAACAATCTCAAAACTGGAACCACAAAAGACTCCTAAATAGCCAAACCAATCTTGAGAAAGAAGAAATAAAGTCTATTTTTTAAAAGATAACCTTCGCCTTAAATTTTTTTTAAATTATATTACTACTAGTTCCATTACTTGGTGTCATTATTTTCAGTGTAACAAACCACCAGAATTACATCTTATTCATATTTCCAGGGTTCAATTACACTGAAAGATTATATAGTAGTAGCTCTAGATTTCCTATCTCCTAATTGTTGTCAAGAATCCCTCCTCAATCGACACATGTCTGACATAGTGGAGTCTTTCATTGCCTGTTAAATATGTAGCATCTGAAGCTAGAAATCATCCCTCTCTCCCTACTATTATGTTCCTCCATCATGCATTCAGACAGTGAAATACTAAGATTTAAGATCTATATTTATTTAGGTGAGGAGATTCAATATACAGTTAAATACTAAATGAAAAAATAACATGTGATGAAGCAATACTACAGCATGATCTCATTCTTGTAATAGAAGATGTGAACTTGTATTATCACTTACCTAAAGGGCTGGATGGAAGCACACTCAGGTCACAATTAAGTACCTAGACTTTAGAGTCAGATTGACATGAGTTCAAATCCATTCTCTGCTTGACTGCATGACCTTGGGCAGATTGTTTATACTTTCTCAGTCTCGTTTTTTTTTTTTTTCTTCTTTAAAGGAAAAATAGTGAAATTTACTTCCTGAGGTTATTAGAAAGATTAAGTGCACGATGTGTGTAAAACATTTAGCATAGTGTCTGGCCCACAATTAGTAGTCTATAATTGATACCCATGATTACAGTGAAGTAAAAAGATACAAAGATGTCAACAGCTACTATCTCTGGATATAGACTTAGGAATGATTTTTATGTATTCTTTAGATCCCATCCCTACTTTAGTCAGCCATTCTAATGTGTTAATATGTACTTTTTATATATGATTACAAAATTGGCAGTTTTTTAATGTGATTTTTAATTATGTGAAACCATAATGTGTCTCACTGATAGCAATTTTTTCACTAAGCACTATGTCTTTAAGATCTGTCCATGCTTCTATGCACACCTCTAATTCATTCTTTCTAAATGCTGTTTAGTACTGCAGAGTGGGTGTCCTCAACATTTTATCCAACAGCTCTGAGCAGTTGGACTCAGCTCGCTTCTGACTCTTCACCACTACAAATAACATGGCAATAAATCTCCTCGAGCACATCCCCTTAAGGATCCATGTGAGATGTTCTTTGACATACATACCTAGGGATAGAATTGCTGGGATTGGCATACGTGTATTCTTAGTTAGACTAAGTGGTGCCAGATGCTCTCCAGAAATTCTGCAGTAGTCCTTCTGGAATGATGATGTACCTTGTATCCCCAACTTCTCCACCGACACTCGACCCTATCCATCTTTATAAACCTCACCAGTCTAATAAAGAGTTAACTCATTGTTTTAATTTCTTTTTCTTAGATTACTAATGATTTGAGGGAAATAACTTCATGTGTTGAGTTAGTCACCGAAGTTTGCTCTTCTATAAATTGCCAGTTTATATCCTTCGCCTGCTTTTCTGTTGCTGCCTTTCTCTTGTTGATTTATAGAAGGTCCTTGTGTGATTCATTTAATGAGGTCTAGACATTTTAAATATTTTTCCAATAATGCCTTCTGTGTGGTGAATGTGTGCAGGGGGTCTTATGTGAACCGAAAGGCTTAATGTGGACAGACTCGAAATCACCAGTACTTTGCTTTATGATTTGTGGCTTTGAAATCTTGTTTGAAAAGGATTTCCTTGCCCTTGGGTCACTGAGATATTTTCTTACATGATGCTCCATTAACCTTTATGGTGGCACCTTTCCCCCTTAGGTTTTTAATCCATGTGGAGTCCACATTTGTGTGGTATGTGAGGCAAGGCTCCAGTTTTATTTCCGTCTCATGGTGAGTCAGTTTTCCCAATGTAAGCTGCTAGGTACTAACTCATGATATTTTTTTCATCATATTTAAATTCCCACGTATACATACAGGTCAGTGCTTGAGCTCTATCCTTTTTTATCGGCCCAATCATGTGCTTTTTGTACCAGTGCGCCATTATTTTTGCTACTGTGGCTTTGTGTGTTTTCATAGAGATGACAAGCTCCCTCTCTATTCGTGCTTTTTAAGCTTGACTTAGCTATTCACAAACTGTGAACTTTTCTCTGTTGGTCTGATAACATACTAACAGATTTATCCAAATAAATGTTAAAGTAAGTTGCTACCAGGTTCCTCAAAAAACACCTAAGTAGAATTTCTGTTAGGGTTATATTAAATATATAAATTAAAGAATTGGTGCCTTTATCGTATAATATGAAGTAGTGTCATCAAAAACCATAGGATTTTCTTTATTTATTCAGATCATCTGTTACATCCATTATTCATATTTTGAAGTTTTCTGTTTTCTCTGAGGATACCTTGTATACTATTTTATTAATATAATTAATTCTTAGATATTTAATACATTTCTTGAGAGTGGAAATGATGTATTATTCTTTATCCCATTTTCTGATTGGCTGTTGCTAATGCTAAACAAAAAAGATTTACCTTCTATTCAGTGATCTTACTTACTTCTCTCACTGGTTCTAAGAGGCTGTCTCTGGAATCTGTTGGTTTTTCTAGATAAAAGATTCTATCGTATGTGAACAAATACAGCGCTATCTCTTACCATCTCTGTTAGTCAGTTCTTACTCAGTTATGCTACAATAATAAATAATCCCCAAATCTCAGTGATTTATAACAACAACAACAACAAAAACCTTATTTCTCACTCACGTAACACATTGAATACATGTTGGCTGCAACTCTGTTCTATACGTTTTTTAATCCGGGATCCAACCTGAAGACGCAGCTCTAATCAGGACCATCTCATTCTTGTAGCAGGGGAAAAGCTCAAGGGTGTCAATCCACACAATGCTTGTTAAGCTTCTGCTCAAAACTGGCACACTGTCAAATCCAATCCACTTATCATCACTGGACAAAACAAGTCTCATGGTCAAACCTGATGATGAGAGGGCTAAAAGTTTCCTCCTCCCAGAAGAGGGCCTGGCATATTACACAGCACTGGGCAATCAGTGGGCTTTCTTTTGTAGGGGAAGGGAGTAATAAATAATTGGGAACAAGAATATAATCTACCCCCCCTCCAACTCTCATTCTTATTTCTTTGTCTATTCTTTAGCCTCAGCCAAGACCTCTAGTGGTAAGAGTGAGCATCCTTGTCTTACTTTCATCTTGAAGAGGATCAATCTTAAATTCTTCTATCAAGTGTAACACTTAATATAAAGAAACTTCATCAATTTAAGGAAATTCCCTGCTACTCCTAGTGCTAGGAGTTTTGATCATAAATTCATGTTGAGTCTTATCAAATGTATTTTTCTTGATTGATTTCATCACACATTTTTTCCCTCATTAGTTTGCTAGTACACTAGCATATGTAATAAATTTTCTCCATTGAGCCATCCTATACGTCTGAGATAAACTCTGAATCCTTATGTCTTATTTCCAAATCTACAGTTAGGTTAGCTAATATATTATTTACAATGTTTTAATCCGTGTTAACAAGTGAAAATGGCCAATTACTTTCTTTTGTGTATTGTCCTCACCTAACTTTGAATTAGGCAATGCTAGCCTTGCAAAATGATGTGCATAGATTTTGCCCTTTTTCTATTTTCAAAAAAAAAAAAATGTGTGTGAGATAGAGATTAATATTCCTTAAAAAATTGGTAGAATTTTCCAAAAAACCATCTGGGTCTGGAATTCATTGAGAAAAATAGATCTTTATCACTTCAGGTTTCTTAATATACACTGATATAGTCAAATTCTATATTTCTTCTCTATCAGTGTAGCATTTCAGCTTTTTTTTCTAGGAATTTCTTCATTTTAACTAGGTCTTCAAGTATACTAAGCTATTACTGATCATAAAAATTCTCTATTATGATAAATAGAAATATACCAGAATGTTAGGGAGTATCATGAAGAGTAGGATTAAAAATAATTTCTGTTTTAATATGTTCTATGTTCTTTTTGTTATAGTCTGAATGCTTTACACTGAGATTTTGCTTTTATATAATCAAAAACAACTCAAGTTGTTTCTCTTGAGTTGAAATTAATCCATAAAACTTACCTAATTTCAGGAATTATTTTCTAACACCCATGCCCCATGAGAAGGAGGTATTTGGTGAATCCTTGGGCAGACTTCTTTCTCAGGCACTGAATTCATCTTTAAACAAGGAGAAAGCAGTTCCAGGGGGAAATCATAACCTGTACATGGCCCTGAATCTCCCTGTGCACTCCCAATGTTTTCTAAGTAATAATAATTAATAGGCACTATCTGGCCCTTTTGGGTTTATACCAATTTGTTTTATATAAAAAGGACATTTTAACATAGCCAGCCATGGGTACATTTTTTTTTTCTTGTTTGCAACTGACCTCTTAGAACATCAGTTGTTTGTTCTGCTTGCCTTTTTACAGCCTTTACTCTCTACTCAAGTATGGGTTTTATTAAGCAGTGTAGATTTCACTAAAGGCTTCAAAAATGTACTTTTTGAGGAAAAAGCTTTTCTTGGTATTTTGCGGTGAGTGGTGACTTATTTCTGTTTGGTCTTTAATATGTGTTGTGTGTGGGTCCTGAGGATTCAATGAAGCTATTTTCTTTTGATAAGCTGTCAGAAAACACAAATTAAATCCAGTAATTGAACAGACACAGCCAAACAGTTTCAGCAGGTTCACATACATTTTAAAACAAATGAAAAAGAGGTAGAGAGAGTATGTGTAGGGAAGGATTTTTACTATCCTCTCCTTTCAGTTAAATGTCTTCAGTTCTCTAGGGAAATGTCTAAGATATATATATATATTATATATATAGATTATATATATATATATACACACACAGGATGATATATTTTTCATCCTGTCTTTGTCTTTCAATCATACTGAAATAATTCTAGGGGCAACAGTACTTTTGCTTGACATCAATAAAGGAGACCACAGGATCCTACAGTGAATTAATTTGAGAGAGACTAGAAATCACACACAAAAACAATGTTTTCATTCACACAATTCTCTGCCCTCATCTTCAAAAAGAGGAGAACATAGTTTGAGAACATGGCACATGGCACATAGGCCCCTCTCATCATTAGATGGATGCATAAAAATATTAAGGGAGAAAGAGACTGAAGACATAGACCTTGGCTCTGCCAACTTTAAGTGGGGTGATCTTGGGTAAGGTTCTCCACCTCTCCAGCTTGGGTTTCCTAATATAAAAAGTGGGACTGATAACAGCACTTAATTTATGCAGTTGCCATAAGGATTAAGGGAGATGACACAGTAAATCACCGTATTTTATATAGTTATGTATGTAACTTTTATGTTTACCCACTAAGCTGTTAGCTTCATCAGGGCAAGGAGCTTTGTTGGCTCTGTTTACCATAATAATGTCCAGCAGCTACAATAGTGCTAATATTTTAGTAGGTCCTCAAAAAAAGTAACATTTGTTGGTTGAATGTCGATTAAAAAGAAATTTTTAATTTTTTTTTAGCAATTAGAACTAGGTATGTTCTAGTTATATTCTAGATATGTCCTAGTAGGTGTTTAATGAATAGTACTACTATAATGACAGTGGTTATAGGCAGTAGAAATGGTGGTGGTGATGTGGCTGTGGTGGTGGTGATGATAGAAGACTGGTAGTAAAGTGCAATGGTTAATTGTAAAGGCTCTGAGAAATGGGCTGCATGCGTTTACTTCTGGAACATTAGTACGGACTAGGACTTGGATCTCACTTCCCTCATCTGTAATGGGTATAATATTAGTATTTACTTTGTAGGGTTATTGGAGGAGTAAATTAGTTAATTTTTTAAGCACATTTAGAAGAGTGCTAGCTATTACTCTCACATCGACTACTTACATAATTAGTCAGTAACTGCTGTTAGAGACTTAATTTTAAAGGCAAGTATTTAAGGAAACTGCCTCATCAGTAAGGTACTGTGTGAGGAAAGAAAAACCATCAAAAGAATGGAGGATACAATTTTAAATGACCTATAAGTAAATATAAGAAATTGTTGGGGATCCCTGGGTGGCTCAGCGGTTTGGCACCTGCCTTCAGCCCAGGGCGTCATCCTGCAGTCCCGGGATTGGGTCCCACGTCGGGCTCCCTACATGGAGCCTGCTTCTCCCTCTGCCTGTGTCTCTGCCTCTCTCTCTCTCTCTCTCTCTCTGTCTTTCATGAATAAATAAAATCTTTAAAAAAAAAAAAAAAGAAATTGTCTATAACAAGTAATCAAAGAATGGTGACAAAAACAATGAAATACACATATGACCCATTAGTTTGGCAAAAATGAAAACACTGATAACATCCAGTATTACCAAGGGGTTGGAGCAACAGGCACCTTTGTACATAACTAGAAAGAGTATATATTGGGTCAATTCTGGGGGCCAATTTAGCAATATGTGTCAATATTCCTTAAAGCCCCTTGTCTAACAAACACCAGTTTTAATAATTTAGACTACAGAAGTAATCAGACTGGTATTTTCTATAATACATGTACTTGAATTTAAATCATATGTTGTAATATTAAGCATTAGAATCTGTATGGTAACTAATTAAATGTAATATTTTTATCCAAATAATGGAGTATTCTTGTGGTCTTCACAAATGATCCCTATTTGTTGGCACGGAAAGATGATTGTTGGCATGTTGTGCTGTAATGTGAAAAAAAATCCTATTATAGAATAATGTGTGATTATATTTTATTTTAAAAGTGTGTGTGTGTGTGTGTGTGTGTGTGTGTGTATGCATTGATAAAAGCCTATGAAGATATATCTCCAATGCTTAGAGTTTTTAACAGTGGTTACTTCTGGATTATAAAACTACAGATGACTTTCATTTTCTTCTTTATATTGTAGCTTCTAAAATTTTTACACTAAGCCTCTACTAGTTCCATATTGGGAGAGAGAAAGTAGTCAAAAGGCTATACCCACATGGGAGAAAAAAGAAACTGATCAAGTGTCGGATTAATTTGATCACCGAGGTAAACCAAATTTAAAAATTTTAACTCCAGAGTCAGTTCTATGATCTAAAAGCAGCATCAGCTAACAACTGGTAACCACTTAGTTACCATCTTTGTGACCATTATTTAATGGCCACTAGTCTTTACTCTGACCCAGTTAGGGCTGTGGTGAAATATCCCAGGGCATTTGGTGGCACGAGTCACCTAACACAATGGTGGAACCATGCACGGTTAAAGGCTGGACTGAGCCAAAATGATTTGCGCATCTTCAGAGAGGATCCCACAAAAAATCAAATACATCCTTCTATGGGGATGAACTATCAATAAGGTGCACTGTCTTTTCTGCAGGCTCCACTTTCATTAACATTTCCTCTCCCTTGGAACGTTTGTTCATTTGTTTATTTAATCCAGTGGTTTCCAAACTTTGGTGCATCAGAATCACCTGGAAGGCTTGTTAAAACAGATTGCTGGGCCCCTCCTGAAGTTTCTGATAGATCTGGGGTGAATCTGCATTTCCAACAAGTTTCCAGTTGCTGCTGATGCTGACATCCAGATGCTACACTTTGAGAACAGCGGGAATGACCAGTCTGCATATCACTAATACAACCATATGGATTATTCCCTTTTATAAAAATCACTTCAGGGCAGCCCTGGTGGCTCAGCGGTTTAGCACCGCCTTCAGCTCAGGGCATGATCCTGGAGACCTGGCATCCAGTCGCACGTCGGGCTCCCTGCATGGAGCCTGCTTCTCCCTCTGCCTGTGCCTATGCCTCTCTCTCTCTCTCTCTCTCATAAAGTCTTAAAAAAATTTTTTTTAAATCACTTTATTGCTAGATCAAAACTAAAATCATTAATGAAAGTCATGGTTGATATTGACCAGACTCTCATTTCCTGTCAAATCAAAGTGTTCATTTTTTTCATTCCATTCTGAACTTTGTCCATCTACACATTCATTTTTTGTGTTGCAGCAGTAACAGATAAACATATGGAAAATCATAGTTTTCCCATATAATTGGAAGCTGTTCTCCTTATCTCCTCCAGCTAACCACTGACAACCAGGTTCTGATATAAATCTTACTACAGCTTTCTCTGTGCTTTTACAAACATATATGAGAAATGGTATAGAGAAGTGGTCAGGAGCGCAGGTTATGATCCAGATGAAAATTCTGGCTCAAGTCTTAGCAACAATATGTCCACATGCACCTCCAGGCCTTAGAATCTTCCTTCTGTAGGATCAGAATAATAATAATACCTACAATCAGGTTATGTGAGATTTAAATTATTTAACATAGAAACTCTGAGCACAGTCCTTGGCATACAATAATAATAAACATAAGCCAAAATTGAGCTCGTACTGAGTTTATTTTTACCTACATTTCTCTGAACCCTGTTGTCCTCACAGCACTGAATTCCTCCAGGTCAGATAGAGCTCTAGCTCTCAAAAAGCTAGAGACTTTTTTATGATAGCATGGATGCACCCCTCCTACTTAGTGAGCCATTACCTCTAGTGATGGGCATTCCCGTGGGTTCGAGAGTTCTACTACTACAAATGCTGCAAAAGCAGCAAGGACAAGCAGTCTTTGTCGCCGTCAGCCCTTCAGAGCAACCAGTTCTCCCTTCCCTTTTGTGCAGAAACCACCCCTTGCCCCTGATCCCTCCTCAGATAGGGATTTCCACCATGGGCCACCTTGACTGTTTAGTCTCGCTCCCAATCTTTCCTTTGTCAGTCTGGCCAAGCTGGAGTAGAAGCCCCTCTGAAAGCCAAAGAGGGCTGGCAAGCCGCTGAGACGCTCAAGCCAGAGTGCCTGAGGCACTGTCAACCCAAAGTCCTGCTGCTGCCATGATTCCCACAGTAGGAATTCAGGCAAGATTAGCAGGGGCATGCCAGGAAGCCATTTTGACTGTGATGTGGGAACAAAAAAACACCCAGGCCATTAAGTATGTGGATAGACCCTAGATGGTTTAATCCATGGCCCGAAGAACAACTCTGGCAGCCACAGATTTAGCCTGTTTTAGGAATTAGCCTCTAATAAAGACACCTTGTATTGGCAGAGTGACTTACATGTTCT
This sequence comes from Canis lupus dingo, assembly GCF_003254725.2. Classification (NCBI taxonomy): domain Eukaryota; kingdom Metazoa; phylum Chordata; class Mammalia; order Carnivora; family Canidae; genus Canis; species Canis lupus. Next base: position 36,964,125 of record NC_064244.1, on the reverse strand, counting down.
CAAAAGATTCTCTTGGCTCTGTTCTCTTGTTAAGGGTTTTTCTGCTGAGTTAAGTGTCCCTCATGGCTCAGATCACCTTGGCTGTGATTTAGCTATGCTCTTGATGTTTGCTGAAACCCTAGACTGAGCCACCTGTGAGCCAGGTGTTTTGTATTCTGAGGCAGTTTAAAATGCTCCCTTGGAAGACCCATGAGCTCATCCAGTTACCCCCAGGCACGGGAAATAATAGTTACTGAGTCTGTATGTGCCTGGCACTGTTCAAATGTTATCTGACACTTAATCCTCCCTTAAATCCAGGAATGGTTATCCCCATTTTGCAGATAAGGCCACCAAGACTCAGAGAGATGGAGCACATTGCCTGCAGTCACTTACCTGGTCAATAGAGTTGGACTTCAAGCCCAAATCCACGTGACTAAAAAACCGTCTCCTCCCCACCACACACATGACTAAACCACCAAAGCCTAAGCTTTACCAAAACAAACAAAAAACTATTTCTAAAATTTAGTAAGGAAAAAGCCACTTTCCCGTAGTTGACAGGGATCGAATAGATGCATCTAACCTATTTAACAGTCCTCTCAGATCAGAAGCCAAATTATGTTTTACACTCCTATCCAAGCCATGAGTTGTAAATGAGATGATGACGTGAGGGTGGTGGTGGTGGTGATGCCTTCCATTTGTTGAGTGCTCAGCATGTGCCAAGCACTTTGCATTCTTGCGCTGACTCTTTCCATTCTTACTACAAGCCAGGTGTGTTGTGTTGTAAGGCACACAAAAATCCAGCCCAAGTGTATACAGCTAGGACACGGCAGGCCTGAGATTTGGCCTCAGGCCCCCGACTCCAAAGCCTGTGCTTGCAATCACGTCTCTGCACTTTGTCTTGACATGGGGCACTGGGACAAGAAAACAGGCCCTGGAATGACTCCATGAGCTTCCACTGTACTGATGGCCATTCTTAGATTTACATATTTCGTTCTGCAAGGCTCAGATGTGTTTAGACACTTGAAGTGAATCATTACCTGTCACCATTTATCTGAGCTGTTCAGTGTCAGCAAACACATGTAGACTTTAAGACCCATTCGCCCTCTGCTCTCCATCACCGTTTTTTATACACGGCCATAATGTGAATAGATGAGCTCTATTGCTAGCAGAAGGCCATTTTTGTGGACTTGAAGATAATAGAGGTAGGTGCTCAACCTAAATTAACAGGATAATTGCCTTCAGTCTTTTCAGCAATTTGTCATCATAGGCCCCCACACAATTCAGACTAAAGTCAGTTGTGGCTGAGATGCCTCTGTGTCCTGCAAGAAATTGAAAAAGAACAGAACTGAATTCTGCCCGAGGCCCACAGATTCCCAGAACCTGAATTTTAGATCTCCGCCCCTTCATCACCTCCCCTGACAGGAGCAGAGCTGCCCACTTGGTTACCCTACTCCTCACCTCACTCTCAAAGGTCATTGTTACAGCCATTTGTGCCTGCCGTGTGCCAGCCAACTTGGCGGCAGTAGCACATACCAATGGCATGGTGTTTCTGCTTGACTTGACAGCAAGCTTTTATGCAAGTGGAATTGTGAGTTCTTATTAGCAAAGTTACACACAGTCTCAACTCTTTTCCTGCTAGAATCAGTGGGAGAGCCAACTATTGAGTCTAGTAAAGCATCACTTTCATTTGGCAGTTTGTGGACTATACCTTCACCGAGGTGAGGTAGTTCTTCCTAATTCTGCCTTTTATCATCCTGTGCTCTGGAGGTGCTGTCTGCGGCAGGGGTAGGCAAGGCGAGGGAAGAAAAAGGTCAAGTATATGTAGATACTCACTGCATTTGCTACTCCCCTCTTGGAGAGACATGGCAGGGATTAGCCTTTATTAGAGGCTCTGATGGTCCTGCTGTATAGGCACATACTGACTTCCTTTTACCCAGTGCATCCCGGTGTCATTTGAGTACCCAACTCTTGGAGGATGAGAGTTCATATGGCCATAAAAAACACATTCTCCCAAGTGCCCATGGCCTCTGGATTCTGGGGTAATGAAAATGAAGAAGACAGCACGCAGAGATCAGTGGAATCGTAGGAATTCCGTTGACTTCATGGCACCTGACCGCCTTCTTGAGAGTCGTGGAACATCCTGACCCAGAATAGTTTTCACAAAGCTCCAAAATGAAAACTGCCCCAAATCTCTTCCACCAGTTCCAACCTATTCGTAATGTACCCCATGGCTTCCTGCACCATGATGAAGCTGGGGAGAAGGAAGAAGAGTTTATGCAGAGAGACTGCAACTACTAGCTTCTTGAGTCCCATCTCATTTGTTAATATTGCATATGGGCCATGGCCAGACTTCTCTGGATCTTCACTAGCTTTCAGAATCCTGAATTTACATAAAGATGGTATCATATATCCTCTATCTCCCTCACTCTTACAGGAACCTAAAAACAAAGTTCTGAAGTCTAAAGACATATTTGTGTCACAGAAGTAGCCTAACACAACTAAAAGAGAAGAAACCACTGGGATCATCCTGGAAGCAATTAAAGATGAAAAGAAAGATTCGGAGCTGTAGGCTTCTTCTAAGTTCACTACTAATTCTCTTTCCTTCTCTGACCTCTGCATGATTAATAACATTAGAACTCAACAAATACCCATTGATTCTCGATAGAGCACTAGTGTTCCACAGAACCCAGTTTGGGGTTAATGTTCTTACATGACTCAATTCTCCTTTTAAAAAATTAGGACATTGCAAATAAATCTAAGGTCCCCTTCATCCAATATCCTCAATTCCAGTCCCTTCCCCCTGTTCTCAGAAGTAATGAGAGTGATTTTGCCCCCTACTTGTACATATATGCTACAGCTCCACAAGTGGGCACACACACACACATTCATAACTTATATAAAATATATACTATGAGTTTTTTTACATTAATGGTGTACTATTTGCAACTTGTTTTTCTTTCGTTGCAAAATGTGTTTGGGATATCTACCATATTGATATATATATAGTCATTTTTTTTAAGTGCTGTATGGCATCTCCTTTTATGATTCCACCATAATTTACTTATTTCTATTCTATTGGACTTGTAGAGGTCACTTTCACTGTAGGGCTATTCTAAGCAATACAATGCTAAATGAACATCCTGGTCAATGGTCCCCTGAGCACAAGCAAGGAATCACTAGGGGAGATACATAGCAATGTTCCTGCTGCTTTCCAGGGCTCATTTTCATTTTCAAATGTGCTGCCAAGCCATAAGCAAAGAACACTCATCTGTAAGAGCACATAGGGAGGGTATCCCCCAATGACTCAAGAAAGTCAAAAAGGAAATGAAGGAGGTGGGTGCATTAACTGCTTTTAAAAAGCCTCTGATATTTGTGTACATGCCAACAGCCCCTAAGTCCCATCCACTGTCAAGATTAAAACTACGGAGGCTTTTTCTTAATCCAAAGGCTGCCTTCTGCCTTCCTGAGCTTTCTTTTTCCCTTTGTATTCTGCTGAAGTTACTATTCTAACTGTTCTAGAATGTGAGTGTGCCCACACGTGGGTGAGGAAGACAGACATATTATCATTGAATGTTTACCATTGAATGTTTTATCACCAAATTCTCTTTAATAGGAAAACCAAAGAACTCTTTTATTTAATAAGAAAGAAGTCAGTAAATGACAGCCAGTTGACAGACTGTTAAATAGAGTGTACATATCACAATGATGCATTTTCACAAAAGGTGACAGATTTGCACTAAACAGCAATAGGATATTCATAAGCAAGATAGTGACCAATTTTTAACCATTTAGTCCAAGCTCAAGAACATTTGAAACCTCAGACTTAGATGTAGACATAAAAATTATAAACACACTACTTCAGATGCATGTTTCCTTCAAAATCTAAGCTCAGGGGTCTTGTGATGATGTATTAAGTGGTGTAACTTTAAAGAATGGGAAGGCAAAAGACAGACATCTACAAGTGTTGAAAACCCAAGTAGACCCCAAAAGACTACTGTCTTCTTAAATAAAATGATGCTTCAGTCCACCCAATACCAGCCCTTAATGCCTCCAACACCCCCACATCTCTGATACCAAACTAAAATGAGAGAGTAGGATTAAGAGGTAAAAGTCCACCACTGAAATTAGAACAGAGAACTTTTGCAATTGCAGCCTGGAGTATAATTTCCTTGAGGGTGGAAACTTTAAGATTTGGTAATAGCAGTCAAAGAGACAGGAACAATGGTTTATGACTCACATCCAGCCAACAAGGAGGGCAAACAGTATAATTTGAGGGGCACCAAAGGGCCTAAAATATGACAACATATCAGCTTCTGAAATTCCCACCATTAACATTACTTCCTAAGGGCCTTCTAGACACACTCATAATGTTTTAGGTATTACCCTTTAATTTTAAAATTAATACATGCACAGGATTTTAAAGAGAAAACTGACCTTAAAGAAAGCATACAATGAAAACTAAACTCCACTTCCTTGAGACTAGAATTTCAGACTTCAAAACTACCATTAAAGTTTCATAAGCTATACATCCTTCCAGAAATTGAGAGTAATATATATTAGATAGATAGATAGATAGATAGATAGATAGATAGATAGATAGATAGATGATAGATAGATAGAAAGACATATATACTTAGATGATTGTGCATAAAAGTTCTTCAAATAATATCATCTTATATCTTTACTTACTTTTTTACTTAAAGCATTATTTTGGGCAACTTTCTAAATTAGTACTTTTTATCTTCCACATTCTTCTAAATAGCTGTATGGTAGATATTTCAAGGGTCCTTCCTCATCTAAATATGCTATAGTTTATAAATACAGTCGCTTAATGATGGGCATCTGAATAATTTTAACTTTTTGCTATTATAAATAATACAGAATTCAACATCCTCAAACATATCTCATTGCATATAGAAGTATATCCATAAGATTATTTTCAAACAGTGAAATTGCTAAAGCAAAGAAAATAAACATTTTAAACTCTGAAAATATTGCCAAATTCCTACTGCAGAAGTTTATGTCAATGGTGTACAAGAATGCCACTAATCTCCCACATCCTCACCAGCACTGAGTTTTATCAAAGTTTGTGATGTTAATTTCATTAAAAATGGTTTATTTTTACATTACTTTTTGTCATTTTAGTGATTTATATTGTTTTGCTTTGGGTTTCTTGTATTATGACGTGGTTGAGCATCTTTTCAGGATTATTAGTCACTTGGATTTTTTTCTACAAGTGTCCTCTTTGTAATCTTTGCTAATTTCTTTATTTTTCTCTTTTGCACAGTGAATGGTACAGTCTCTACAGATAGCCTTTGTCACATGTACAGCATGTACTTTTTCCTAGTTTATCATTTATCCTTTTACTTTGCCTTTGGCATTTCTTATAGAAGTTTTTGATTTATGTAGATAAATGTACAACGCTTTAATACGTGCAAGAATATATTCACTCTCGTAGACGTTTGATGATCTCTTCTTTTTCTAACTTCTGGAACACATGTGATTCTTACCATGTAACTGACACTTAAATTTTACTGAGTTGTATGTTAGCTAACATGTGTGTGTGGGGTGTGTGTGTGTATATATATATTAATCCCACCAACTAGATTAAAAGCATCTTGAAAGCCTGGAGGAATGAAACCCCACCCCACAGTGCCCAGTATCTAGAAATGAGAAACTTAGACCGAGAAGCGATTTCACATTAGAGCACCACTAAGAAGAGAACTATGAGAAGCTAGAGAGATCGAGGGCAAAAGTGACACAATGACACAAAGAAGGAGTAAGAGATTTCCCAAAGAAGGTATGAATGAGTCCCAAAACCAACCCAGTTTTCTTCCACCCTCTACCTGGAGTGAAGATAGCTCTTAGTTTTTCATGCTCTTGCCCCCACCCACATTCCCACCTTTATCTTGTCCCACTATTCTCCTTGTTCTCTGTATTTTGCACCCCAGCTTTCTTTCTGTGATTCAAACACGTACCAAGTTACCTTTTACGTATGGCCTTTGCCTGGAATGTTCTTTCCCTTGATTTTCACATTCTTAACTTCTCTTGTCATTCAGACCTATGGCAGACTGGATTTTCCAGACTTGGCCACATCAGTATGTATCCTACCACGTGCGTCTACAGGAGGCTGCACCTCCATCAAGAGGTGGGGTCTGTTTCTCCCGGTTGAAACTAAGCAAGGCTTTGTAATTATCTTCGCCAACAGAATACAGCAGAAGTGACACTATGTGACTTTAAGGCTACGTCCTAAAAAATAATACTGCCTCCTCTTGGCTTACTCTCACTGAGGACACCTGCCCTGGGAACCCAGCCACCACACAGTTAGACCAGGATACTTGGAGAGACCCCATGTAGGTGGGCCAGGAGCAGTCCCAGTTAGTACTCAGCCGACAGTGAGCATCAACCACCAGACATGTGCTTGAACAAACCATGAAATGCTTCTAAGCCCCACCTTTTGAATCTTCCAGCTAAGCTCCAGACATCGTGAGGCAGAGATAAGCTGTCTCCACTATGCCTTCTCAGAATTCCTGACCCAGATAATCCCAGGAGCATAACAAACTGCTTTAAGCCACTGAGTTCATGGGTAATTCATTATACAGCCATAGTAACTGGAATAAGACATCAGCTTCAGTGACCTCAGAGAGGTGTTCCCTAACCTCCCAACCTAAAGCTGTGATCTACTTATTGCGTCACCTTACTTAATTTTAGTCCTCTGTAGAGCACTCTTTTCTGGTTTCCTTATGTCTTTGGTTGATTGCTCATTGTCTGCCTCCCTCCACTAGAAAGCAAGCTCCAAGTACACAAAGGCCCTAACTCTCTTGTCTACCTTGGGTCTTCAGCACCTACAACAGGTAGGTGCTACAGCAGGTGCCTGGCACATATTAGGTGATCAACAATATTTGCTTAACTAATAAATGAATTAATCAAGTCTTCCTGGTCAGATTCTTTCATTAGACCTTATATTTGCTATTTAATTTAAGAAACTTTTACTGAGAATTTCCTCTGTTCTTAGGGCATGTGTTATAGTTTCCTTTCCTGTGGCTTTATGTGTACTTCAAAGAGTGGTTTAAGGCAAATAGAAATAAAAATAAATAATAACCAGGACATAACATAGATGGGATTTTTTAATTGGGCTTATAAATGACAGACAGGGGAAAAATAAAAGGGAAGTAAGGCAAACGCTTTGAAAATTAAAATAGAAAAAAGAAGAAAAAGAGCTTGGCAAAGAAAGTGATGGTTATCAGCCACAGACACAATGGAATTCTACCGTTCTGATATGGTAATTTCTGAAAAACAGTATTCTTTGTTTACTCAAAGAATACCAGCATGTTGGTCAGAGAATTCATTAGATGATGTGGGAAAACCCAGCTCTTTGAAATCTGATGTTTTTATGGCTGGATAGAATGTTAAACCAAAAACTCTCCTGTTTCCCCTCCTTATTTATCACTCTTTGCCCAAAAGGGGTGGGAATCAGTGACCAAACTAATGAAAGTACTAAAGAACCCATAGTGTATAAATAGAATTCACACTTTAACAAAAGCTTGAATCTAATTGCTTTTAGCAATTGATCATGAAGTAAGTCTGATTTAGCCAGTTATCTAGGAAGTTTCTTCCTGAGACAGTTGAGTTTTAGGGCATCTAAAAACGTCTGGTCTCCTCTCTTGGACAGCACACTTATATTTTTGTTTCAAAGTCAAAACCACTCTTGCTATTTTATAAAATGTGGAAGCCAATTTAACAGTTCCATTGGCCTTTAAAGAAAGTACTGGGATCTCAGAAAGGAGCACAGAACTAGAATATTATAAAGAGTTGCTAGGGTAATATGTATTTTTTATGACATCCTTGGGAAAATGAACACCTTAACAGCCATGAACTTGCAACTTGCTTATGCCTATTATAACTTACAGCTTACAGTGATGACTTCTTGTCACTAAAAAATGTTCAAAGCTTCTTGGCTAAAAAAAGCATAGGAGATGAGGCATGACCTGTTTGAAGCTAACTCTTCCTCTGGAATAATAATATAATAGATAACAAATAAGGCTTTCCAGAGGATGCAGGATTAAAATGAAAGATGTAAAATCCCCTCCTCTTCCCTACCATCCAATACTTAAATATTACTCTGTGGCCCTTCATTATGTACCCACTTAGAATGCCCAAGTTGATATTATTTTGCAACTGCCTACACCTTTTCTTCTTATTTGGCACCTATTCTGTAATTTTTATCATGAATCTCAATTTAGCTAAGATTCTTCATGGCCCTTTACTTAAATATAAGTTGAAAGAAATGAATTCAAAGACTATAAAGTAAAATTATTTACCCCTCTCAAGTCATCACCTATTAAGTCAAAAGAAAGCCAGGATACTGATTTGAAAAAAACAAGACTTGACCAGTCATTAAAGCATATCTTAATTAGACCTAAATAGTAGATTCAAGTCTGCCCATGAGTTAATTTACTTAACTACGCAGAATGCCTGAGAATGCTCCTCCAGCCTTTCTTCATGCCCTTGATGGGAAGGTAATTAAATGAGAAGAATATGAAAATTAGTCAAAAAACAGCAATATTCATTACACAGCCATTGGGAACTTCTGCTCCAACCTGCATTTAACTATATTAGTTTAGGCCAGGTCTCCATGTCCTCTTGGGAGTTGGATGTCAAATAGATGGCCACTGGATAGGAGCTACCAAACCACCTGTTGATTTCCTAACCCTGGAACTTGGCTTTCTACAGGTAGACTAAGTGGGAGCTAATTAGATGTCTTTTACTAAGACATCTAGCCACAAACTAAATTTTCTGCCTTCAAAGTTAATGTTCTTTAAATGATCCAATGCTTTTAGCACAACACTCCCTGACTATGTTCTAACTTTCTCTTCCAGTTCTTTGCCTGCTCTATTTTTTTTTAGATTATTTATTTATTTATTTATTTAAGAGAGAGAGAGAGAGAGAGAGAGAGAGAGAGTGAGAGGCAGAGACACAGGCAGAGGGAGAAGCAGGCTCCATGCAGGGAGCCTGACTTGGGACTCGATCCCAGACCTCTAGGATCACACCTCTGGCCAAAGGCAGTACTAAACCGTTGGGCCACCAGGGTTTCCCTGCCTGCTCTATTTTTATGCAATATTTATTAGGAAAAAGTTTGTTCCAGGAACAATCAGAAAATAACTCAAACCCAATCAGCCCGATAATGACAATCATCATCATCATCATCATCATCTTTCTAAGATGGTGGCAAAGGCCAGACTGGTTTTAAAAGAACAGATTCCAGCAAGCTGAAGATTCTTGAAAGTTCCCTCTGTGTTAAATTGAAACTGAAAAATGTACACTCTCCTTATTTCTTTTACCAAAGTCCATATCCCAGCTCAAGAAAATCAGCTTTCACGAGTTTTTTGGAACAACTTAAATGGCAAGTCGAAAATCAAATAGTTCTGACACAACAGTGATCTTGATGAGTTAACTGCCAATGTATATACCATATGGATGAAATTCCTCCTGAAGTGCATGTGGGTATGTTTTAAGGGTAGAGCAGTTGGGACAAAATGCATTTCAAGCTTTTCAAAAACCCATATATTTGCAAAAATCATTTGATGTACTTTTTTTTTTCAACTGATTCCAAATCTGGCCTATTTCAAAGGTAAAGAGTTCCTGCTCTAGGCCCCTTCCCTCTTTGTTTCTATATAAGCATATTCCTTCCTATTCTCAGAAGGAGAAAATGTTCAAGTCCAAAAACCCGGACTATATCCACACCCTCAAGTCTACAAGCAAAGCAGTAGACTTGAAAAAAGAGACACTGACATTCTGTCCCAGTGGAGTGGGTAATGATGAACAACTCTATCAGCCCACCATTGCTCTAGGATGTTCTGTAGGTACATCATCCTGTCGATTCATATGGAGCTTAGGATCCAGCCTTCTTTCATGGACTTCTGTTAAGCCAAGTTTGCTCAATCCCAAAATGTAACCCATTACCAAATTCTGAATTTAAGTGCACGAATATGTAGTTATCCTCACAAGCCTTCATCTTGTTGACTTTGATTTATGCTTTAGTATTGTAAGATTATTCTGAATCCTAATTCAGTCGAACACTCTAGTGGAGTTACATTATACAAGGGGATTTGGGTCTAACATCAGTGTATTTAGCGTTTAGCCTAAATGCTAAATGCTATCCATGGCATTCTAGATAAAGTTCAGAATCCTTCTCAAATAGTGTTTCAACTCCTGCTACCAATCAATCTAGTTGGCATTTGAGATTAAATCTATTCACTGTGCCTGCTTTAGATGTTCCCTTTTCTCTTCATTAGAATTATTCACAGTGGGCAGTCAGAATCACAGTCTTTAATATCTATGCGTCTCTTGAACTAGATCTATTTTAGAATTTCTGCCCATGACAAGCCTGCCCAAGTCATTTGAAAGCTATCTTCCCAAACCCTGAAACACATATATGAGTGCCTAGAATCCCCCACTTAATGGCAGGGTCACTTTTGTCAGGTTCTCATCCTTCCCACAACAACAATCCGTGGCCTGTTGCTTACAGGAAAAACAATGGAAGCCTCTTGTGGGGTTTTTCCCCCATATTTTGACTGGTAAAATCAAAATAAATCAATAATTTATCAAATTATACAGGGGAAAAGGGCAATAGAACATTAACTATGGCTGCTGTTGATACCAAACCAGATGGAAAATACTTTCCTAATGACAGATTATATAGACCAAAGGCAAAAGAGTACTGCTTCTACCGTTTCACATTCCAGCTAAGGGTCTCAACCAACCATGTATCAATAGTACCTGTGAAATAGTTCTGGCTTTCTTATGTTCCAATGTTAAATCAATTTCATTCATCACCCCTAAGTATTTGTATTCAGACCATAAACTTAGCAAAGGCAGGCGTTTTGACTTATTTACCTCTACAACCCCAGGACTGAGCATGGTGCCTAGCATATAGTAAGTATTTGAAGAATGAATGAATCTGAGATTTAAACAATTACTCCCTATTGTTTGTTCCTGAAAAGTATTAGTTCTTCCTCTACCATAGTTTTTACATAAAAGCAATTTGAGTAAGAACGAACAAGTTGCTGTATTTATTTAACTTGATTTTCTGAATTTGGTAAATCAAAAGAATTTACTTTGAAAGCAAAAAGTGCGAGTTACTGATTTACTATCTCCTTCGCTCCTCTCCCCCACTCTTTTTTCCAAGATTTTTTTTATTGAGAGAGTGAGAGCACAAGCCTCTACCCCTGAAGTAGACTCCCCACTGAGCAGGGAGCCCATTACAGGGCTTGATCCCAGGACCCTGGGTGAGCCGAAGGTAGACACTTAGCTGGGCCCCCCAGGCACCCTTCTCTCCCCACTCTTAATCTCAAAACACAGTCTACACACACACACACACACACACACACACACAGGGATGACGGAGGCAATATAGAGATCATACGAGCATATTTTTTTCAATAATAGAAGTGGGTTTACACACAGAACTTCACTGCCCCTTCCATTCCTCTTGTATCCAAGAATACTTTCTGCTAACTGGCTGGTGTGTGTTAGGCCTGCCAGTCAGCTCTGAAATCAAAGAGGAGCAAAGTGGCTCTCATAAAAACACAATCATCAGATTAATCTTGCTTGGCCAGGTACCAGTCCAGCTAACCATCCACTGACAATCTCATAACCTTCTGCATTCATCCAAAACAAACAAAATAGTGCCTGATTCCAAAAGGAAGAAGACAAGAAAAATGAAATATGTCTGTCCCATTTACTTTTCAAACAAAGACAAAATGCAAGCTAGGGTGTAATATGAAAAGCATGGGTTTAGTAAGATCACAGTAGCTAAGTCACTTTGGGTACAAAGTGTATATTTTTGAGTGTACCTGGTGCTTTCAAATCAGGACATCATAATAACTGAAAATTATAGGGCAGTGATGGAGCTTCGTGGCTAAGAGCACAGCCTTTGAAGTTATGCAGACCTGAGTTTCAGTTCCTGTTTGGTCACTTTCTTTCTGTGTGCCTTGAACTCATTATTTAATCTCTCTGTGCCTCAATTTCCTCAGCTGCAAAGGGAATGCTAAGTTTCTATTTCATGGGGTTGCTGTAAAAATTAAATGAGATAACCCATGTAAAGCACTCACCAAATGCCTGGCACAGAGAAACACTTAAAAAATGTTTATTATTAGACTATGATTCTTACATTAATCCAAGAGGAATTAATTTGGCAGGAAGGTTGATGGATAGAATAGAAATAGCACAGAAGTGTCTTATCACTGAGAACGTAGCCTTTCTGAGAAATAAGCTACCCAGCAAACCCAATCACTAATTATAATTCATTGGAATGAAAGGGGAGACAAATGTGCCATTGTGAGAACCAGGATCAAGAATTGCTAATAAGGATTGAGACAGGGGTTTGAGGAAGAGAAAAGGCAAATCAGTCCAGTGTGCTGTGGACAGAGCTTCTGGCCACAGCTCCCAGACAAGAGCCTACTGTGAAAATCCTCACCACTCCACCCAAATGCTGAATCAGAGTCCTGAGAAGTTACATGGGTCCCATCATACCGGTGCCTGCTCTCTGGTAGCCAACAACACGATACATGCGTAGGTAGACGTTTTACCTGGGAACTGACTAAACCCCTTTCCAGGACTAAGAGGGAGGATCACGAGGTATGGGGTGCTAGGGGGGTCTCCACTGTGCATGAGGTTGAGGCGTCCACATCAGAGGTCCCTGCGGTGCAAGCTCATGCCACGTACAGGTCCACATTTGATCGTCTTTCACTTGGGCTCCTGTAGAGACAAGGTGGATGGGCCTGGAGCTCGTGGAGCTCACAGCTTAATAAGAGGGTGAGGGATCCCTGGGTGGCGCAGCGGTTTGGCGCCTGCCTTTGGCCCAGGGCGCGATCCTGGAGACCCGGGATCGAATCCCACGTCGGGCTTCCGGTGCATGGAGCCTGCTTCTCTCTCTGCCTGTGTCTCTGCCCGCCCCCCGCCTCTCTCTCTCTATCATGAATAAATAAATAAAATCTTAAAAAAAAAAAAAAATAAGAGGGTGAGCCATCGGCGGGACAGCGCAGGGGGTTAGGTGCCTGCCCGGGATCCATGCATGGTATTCGTGGAGCTCCAGAAAGAAACAAGCAACTAGCCTTGGGATGATGAGTCTGCTTAGAGAAAATATCTAAGATGGGGTGTGAAGAATGAATAGGGTTAGAAAGGCAAGTAGGGGCCAGGGTAGGAGCGAGGGAGAGAGGGATGAGCATGGGCAGAGGTCCAGCAGAAAAGTGAGAGTGTGGCATATTTGAGGGATTAAAAATGGTCTGTGCAGCTGCAGGCAGGGAGCATGGCACACATTCATTTTCGTGATGGATATCCAACATTAATTTGCACTTATTCTGTGCCAGGCCCTGTGACAAGCGGACCCATTATGAGTATTAGCTCATTAAATCTGCACAGCAATCCTATGAGCTGGGGACTGTGGTTCACCTCATCTTACTAATGGGGAAATTGCAAATGAGAGAGGTTAGGATTCAGATATTAAGATCTGAGTCCAAGGCCTCACATCCTCTAAGTGACCTGGGTTTTCAACCCGGGCCAACCCGGCTTGAGCACTCACAGGCCAACCCCTGCTCCTCCCCAGAGCTTAAGGCTGTGCCACTGCTGGGCCGCTCACCGCAGAAGGTTTAAGACACTGGGCATTGGAAGGTGCTCTTGTGTAGAAGTTTATGTGTGTGGTTTGCCTAAAGTTAAATCAAAATAACCTATGTCCCCTCCTTCCCCCAAAAAGGTCCAAATAACGTTTCTCAGTGACAAAAAGTATGGCCACAGGTTTTTACTTCTATACAATTTTTAACAGGTTTGACCTCAATAGACTCCCAGTTTTTGCAAAGTCTTGATTGAGACTGTTTTAGAATCCTCTGGGTAGAAAAACTGCCTCATCTGAGAGGGCTGTTCAGTCTGGGACTCCAGCAAAGTTTCTGAGCATGCATGAGGCTGGATTGTATCTAAATACCAGAGAAGCTCCCAGGTCACCTTTTGAGAAAGAATAAAAGGCATGTAACTTTTCTACACACAATAGCAGATGGAATATTGGTCCCTGTCAAAGCCGGACAGCACCTGACCTAATGCCTTGCACATGGTAGATAGCTGAAGAAATATTGGGAATTAGTGAATAGATAAGGCATGGATAAATAAATGAAAGATGTTTCTGTTGCTTATTTGTTTCTTAGCTCTCTCCTTAACATGGGGTAGGATAGTATAAGGAGAAATATTTCTGACTAGGGCCAGAAGTTGTGAGAACATATACAGCTCTATGACCTCAGATGTAATAGCATCTTGAAGAGACTTTTGCACACCCACGGCCACAGAAGCATTATCCACAATGACCAAAAGGGGGAAACACCCCAAATGTCCATCCACATAGGAATGGATAAACAAAATGTGGTGTGTACATACAATAGGATATATTCAGCCTTAAAAATGAAGGAAATTCTGACACATGCTACAACATGGTTGAACCTTGAGGACATCATGCTAATTGGCATCCATCAGTCACCAAAAGACAAATACTCTGTGATTCCACTTATATGATGTACCTGCAGTAGACACACTCAGAGAGATAAAAGGAAGAATGGTGGTTGCCAGGCACTGGGGGAAGGAGAGAATGTGGAGATACTGATTAAAGTACACAGCGTTTTGGGGCACTTGGGTGGCTCAATAGAATAAGCAAATGACTCTTGGTTTTGGCTCAGGTTGTGATCTCAGGGTCATGAGATCCATCCCTGCATTGGGCTCAGTTTGGAATCTGCTTGAAATTCACTATCTCCCTCTCCTATCGTGTGTGTGTGTGTGTGTGTGTGTGTGCTCTTTCTCTCTCTCTCTCAAATAAAACTTTTTAAAATTTTTAAAATAAAAATAAGGAGTACAGAGTTTCAGTTTTGCAAGTGGAAAAGGGTTATGGAGGTGGATGGTAGTGATGCTGGCACAACAGTGTGAATGTACTTAGTACCACTGAACCATACCTGTAGAAATGGTTACAATGCAGGGCGCATCGGGGGCTCAGTTGGTTAAGCAGCTATCTGCCTTTGGCTCAGGTCATGATCCCAGAGTCCTGGGATGGAGCCCCGTGTTAGACTGCTTGCTCAGTGGGGAGCCTGCTTCTCCATCTCCCCCCTGCTCATGCTCTCTCTCACTATCTCTCAATCTCTCTCTCTCCCAAATAAATAATAAATAAAATAAATCTTTAATAAATGGTTACAATGCTAAATTTTATGCTATGTGCATTTATCACAGTTTTTAAATGTATAAAGGCATTTTCAGGGTAGCCCCGGTGGCGCAGCAGTTTAGCGCCGCCTACAGCCCAGGGTGTGATCCTGGGGACCCGAGGTCAAGTCCCACATCGGGCTCCTTGCATGGAGCCTGCTTCTCCCTCTGCCTGTGTCTCTGCCTCTCTCTCTCTCTCTGTGTCTCTCATGAATAAATAAAATCTTTTAAAAAAATAATAATAAAGGCATTTTCAGGCAAAAAAAGCATAATTACAAGCACTAGCATATGATATTAATTATTATATAACATGCATTTTATATAATATATAACTGCATCATAATACAGTGATTATCATAGCTGATGCCTGCTTTACATACCATATTGTAATGTAATGATAATCCAACAGTGATAGTAATTGCTATTATAACTAACATCCACTGAGCACTTACCACGTGCCAAACTTTGTTTTAATTATTCTTTGCCTTGTATGCTTACCATAATGCAGTGAGGCAGCTGCTATTATCTTCTTCTACTTACAGATTAGGAAACTGAGGTCCACAGATGGTAAATTTTTCTCCAAAGGCACACAGCTAATAAATGCCACTGTGATTATTCCAGAGGAATAGCTGAAGGGGGGTAGCTGCTTTGACATTTTATGGCTAGTCAAAGACATTTGATGCACCTGACCAACAGTTTGAATTAGCCAGGCCGGAGGTCCCAGGAATTCACAACCTCACACCCAAAATCTTCAACTACAGGTGATCAATAATAATAACATGAAAGGGGCTCACAGATGCCTGGTACCTGCGTGAGGAGTCTGGATGCATTATCTTGGCCAGTCTTCCCAGCACAGGAGGCAGGTGCCACTATTATGACCATTTCAGATGAGCAAACTGTGGCCCAGAGAGGTTAAGAAGTTTTCCCAAGGTCATGCAATTAATAAGTGGTGGTGCCAGGATGTGAACACATGCAGTGTCATGCTGGACTCTGTCCACTGACCATAATACCAAATGAAATGCCAATTTTCTGGCATAAGAAACAATGCCAATTTCTTAAATTATTACCTGAGATTTAAGTTCTTGGAATTACTCATAACAATTATAAGAAGAGTTCATTGTAATAGAAGACACACCATAAACGGCCAGGTTCTTCCCATGTGCCTTCTAAGTGCCCCCAAAGAACCCTCTGAGGAAGATCTTCTCATGTTTTGTAGGAAAAAAAGACCGCCTAGATCTCCCCACTAGCAACAGGTGGAAGCAGGATTCAAATTCAAGTGATCTGACCCCAGTTGCACTCAGAGATTCCACCTTGCCTCCCCAAAGTGCAACCTCCAGCACTGCCCTGGAGATAGGTATGCAGACTCTTGGACCATGCTCCAGACTGAATGAATGACAGTGGGCCTTTTAACAGGCTCAGCTGACTGGTGTACATATTGAAGCTTGAGAGGTGCTGGATTCAGTTCACTCCCTTTTCAAAAGCAGTCCACAAGGATATAGCAGTAAGCAGTGTAGACAAGGTCCTGCCTTCCAACAGCCTCCTCCCTGCTGGAGGGAGATCAAACAGACTACGAGCCAGGAAAGGATCACAGAAGTGCTAAACCCGAGGGGCTCCTCCAAGATCCAGTCTCTTGGTCTCCCCTCCGGCCTATTGAGTCTGAGTCTTGGGGGCAGGTCTTGGAACTCTGTATCTAACAAGGCCATTCATAATTCATATGCTCTCTGTAGTTTTAGGGGCCACTGTTCTCCCTGGTGAGGCTCGGGGCTGGAATCAGAAAAGGGAACATCTTTCCTACAGTTCCTATCACCCTCATCCTGAGGGACAGAGAGGCAGACAGCGAGAACCCTCTCCAGTAGGCTACACAACTGACGGGTGAGGAATTGAATTTGGCCTTTCCACGTGCATCAATTTAGAACATTGAACCTGAGAACCATGCAATGTTAGTTAATGTGATGCACAAAGCTGCAGGCACTCGCAATTGACCCCGGGGGTATTGACCCATCCCTATGGAAACATTTCTCCCTTCTGTGCCTGCCTTTGCCTGTCTGCGGCATGGTGAAGGCCATTGCCCCAGCACCCTTGGGACAGTTCTAACATGACAGTGGCAGCCAGGCCCCAAGCAGACACTAACCAATGCCTGGAGCACATCCCAGCTGGGAACCAATTCTAGTCTGAGATGCTGGCCTGATGCCTGACTCCCAAGGAGTTCATACACAAATCACTTATTAGCAATTCACTTCCATTGCCGAAAGCTGCTAGCCTCCCCTCATTGGAAAGAACTAAGGGAAGAAATACAGGCACGTTGTTCCCAAGGCATGGAGTCTGCAAAACAAAACTGGGAGAATCAAGAGGAAAGGAACAAGATAGGTAACTTGCTTTTTTCCCAATGGTAATAGGAATCAAGTCACACAGAGAGACACTTGTACACGCTGCACTAAGGAAGCCACGTGTCTCGTTGAGTTCTCCCGACAGCCCTATGAAGTCAATGTTGTCTCAGTTATCCCCATTTGACACTGAGAAGTAGTGCTGTCACTTTACAGAAATCAGAGAGAGAAGGAAGGAAAGGGGGGAAGAGAAGGAGGGAGGGAGAGAGAAGGATTGAGGGCAGGGCTCTTAGCTTCCTTCTGGGATAGCAAGAAAAATGACTGAGGAAGGCCTCATGCCCAAAGAAATTTCTCTGAGGATCAGAAATAGTATAAATGGAAACTGACTTTTTACCTTAATCTGGAACAATTGAAATCCTCCAGAGATTGACTTTTTTCATGTTCTGTAAACTCAGACAAAAAGAAGTTGGCTGAATTTAACCACCCCCAAGTAATACACACACACACACACACACACACAGTATTTGTTTTCCTAATTATGACTTCTTGGGAATGAATGGAAAATTTGGCAATCCGATTAACTGTCACTTACAATAAAATAGCACTAAATGGGTGTTTTATATGCTGTTTGTTTCTCATTTTCCTTGGAAGATTGTCAAGAGCTTAATGAAACTAATACTTTGGGATTTAGATCTCTCATAACCAGAAACCAGAGCCTTTCCAATGCTAACAACTGGAAGGAACTCAAGTTCTGGGAGCCTGTGGGATATGCCAGGCACTGAGCTAAGTACACCATCCTACTGAATCCTCTCAACAACCCTACAATCAAGGTATGATTAATGATTCCATTTTACAGATAGAGTAACTGAGGCTCAGTGGGGTTGTATAACTTGCCTAAATGCCAAGTGGAGGAGCTAGGGCGGGTACCCAGGCAATTGGACTCCAGAGCCTCCCTTCCTAAGCCATGTGTTGAACACTAAGCTATAATAATGTTGGCACAGAAAAAATCTTTCTTTAAATTAGCCAAATTGGTTGCTTGGTGTTCTGTGGAAATATAAAAAATATAGTTTGTCTGATTGCTTTTAATGATTCTACAGACGATGCCTCTGAAAGACATCATACCTTTCTTATCAGAGTGATTTGACCTCTACCCAGGACACTGAGGGAACGTGTGTTCCTCCAGAATATTAAGGAGTCATTGTGCCACTCAATCATTAAGCCTTCTCTCCCAACCTCCATTGAAGTGCTCATTTCCCACCCGGGTCCATCAAGGGTGACAGATTGCCCCACAGGGCTGTTGTATTCATTCACTCAATAGATTCCAAGCATCTGACTGCCATGTGCCAAGCACCGTGCCGGAAGCTCCATGAGTTATTCATTAATTCTCCCAAAGGCCCTGTGAGGTAGGTGCCATTATTACCTCCATGTTATAGACAGGGAAATAAAGATTCACAGTTTTTAACTATAGCTGAGCTTTTCACCACGTCTATCTGTTGACTCCGGAGCTTGCTCTCTCAAGCTCTATGTAACAGTAAGCATGAAAAGATAGACATAGTACCCACCCTGAATAAGCAATCACAACAATCGAGGAGATGGACATTAAGCCACTAAATACCTGACTAATTATTTCATTACCAATATGGAAAGTACTACACAGTTGAGGTAGAGAGCCCTGTGTTTGTGTTGAACAGGAGCAATAGACCTGGGGAATCAGGACATCTTTCCTGAGAAAATGATGATTCCCTTTAGAGCTGAAGTGAGTAGTTGCTAACCAGGAAAGGAGAAAAGGGAAAAGCATTTCAGGTAGAGTGAAACAGCCTTTTTGAAGGCCTTGATGTACCAATATTGGCATGTTGGAGAAGCATAGTAACAGGAGATACAAGAATCTATTAAAACAACCATCCACTGTACTCGTCTTTTCTCGCATACCTCTTTGTGTCATTCTCCCTACCCAAAGAGGAGCTAGCCTCAGGTTAAACCCACCCACTATCAAATTCCTCACTGTATTGCCCAATAGACATTCAATACATGACTGATAAATGAATAAAACAAGTGGACAAAGGCATGAAAACTGCTTGGTCCAAAGTCAAACAGTATACTAGGGAGGGGGGAAAAAAACCTATCAAATCTATTTTTCTTCCAGATATAATATGAACAGATAGGTTTTATAGCTGTTTTTCTAATATTTGGCTATAATTTTTTAAAGTATATGAACTAATGAGGAAAGACTAGTCTTTTCAACAAATTATGCTAGAAAAACTGGATATCCACATGCAGAAGAATGAAGTTGGACCCCTCCTTGACATTATACACAAAATTAACTCAAAATGGATCATAGACTTAAATGTGAGAGCTAAAACTATAAAACTCTTAGAAGAAAATCTAAGGGTGAATCTTTGTGATGTTATAATAGACAACAGTCTCTTACAGCTGGTGCCTGAAGCACAAGCAGTCAAGAAGATAAACAAATGGAACCTCAGCAAATTTAAAAACAGTTATTAAAAAGAGTTTATTAAAAATGATTTGAGTTACCTCAAGGGATACTTTTGAGAAATTGAAAAGCCATCTCTCAGAATGGAAGAAAATATTATAAATCATATATATCTGATGAGGGACATCCGGGATATAAAAAGAACTCTTACAATTCAGTGGTAGACAAATAGCCAAATTTTTAAATGAGAAAAGATTTTTTTAACACTTTTTTTAAGATTTATTTATTTTGTTTTTTTAAAATATTTTATTTATTTATTCATGAGAGACACAGAGCGAGAGAGAGGCAGAGACACAGGCAGATGGAGAAGCAGGCTCCATGCTGGGAGCCTGATGTGGGACTCGATCCTGGGTCCCCAGGGTCACGCCCTTGGCTGAAGGCGGCACCAAACCACTGAGCCACCCGGGCTGCCCATATTTATTTATTTTGGAAAAAGAGAGCATATGCAGGAGGAGCAGAAGGAGAGGGATCGAGAGGACCTGAAGCAGACTCCATACTGATCACTGAGCCTGACATGGAGCTCGATCTCAGGACCCTGAGATCAGGACCTGAGCTGAAACCAAGAGTTGAAAGCTTAACCAACTACACTACCCAGGCACCCCGGGGAAAGGATTTAAATAGATCTATCTCCAAAGAAGGTATACAAATGGCCAAAAAGCACAGGAAAAAATGCTTAGTCAATATCATCAATCATTAGGGACTAGAAAATCAAAATCCCCATTAGATACCATTTCCCTCTCATTCAGTGGCCATAATAATAAATATTGGACAAAGATGTGGAGATCGAAATGTACATTGCTGATGGAAATGTAAAAATGGTGCAAGTACTTTGGAAAATGGTTTGGTGGCTCCTCAAAATGGTACACAGAGAGCTACCAGATGACCCAGCAATTCTACTGGGTACAGATTCTAAGGTATCTATCTATGAGAAATAAAAGCATGTCTACATAAAAACTCATACACAAATGTTCACATATGTGTTATCAGTAATAACTGAGGAGTGGAAACAATCTAAATGTTCATCAACTGATGAACTGATAAATAAAATATATCATATCTATATGAAGACATATTATACATCAGCAGAAGTAGTAAAGTACTGACACGTCCTTTAATAATATCCATGAATCTTAAAAACATTATGCCAAGTGAGAAAGGCAAATCACTGATAACCACATTTTGTATGATTCTATTTATGTGAACAGTCCAGAATAGGCAAGTGTATAGAGATAGAAAGTGGATTAGTGGTTTCCTGAGGTTGGGAGAGGGATGGGGTATAGGGATGGGAAGTGGCTGCTAATAAGTATGGGGTTTCTTTTTGGAGTGATGAGAATGTTCTAAAATTGATTGTGGTAATGGTTGTGAGTATATTAAACTGTGAGTATATTAAAAAATTGAATTGTATGATTTAAATAGGGAAATTTATGGTATATGTTATATTTCAGATATATTTTTTAAAATTTAGGGGCACCTGAGTGGCTCAGTCAGTTAAGCATCAGGCTCCTGATTTCAGCTCAGGTCAGGATCTCAGGGTCCTGGGATTGAGCTCTGTAGGCCAGCTCTGCGCTCAGCAGGAAGTCTGCTTAGGATTCACTTTCTCTCCCTCTCATAAAAAAAAAAAAAAATCATATGAACTAGAAGTAGTGTCACAACCCTCAAGTTTACTGGAACAGCGTTTTTTCTTTTCCCTTTTTACTCTCAGCTCCAAGGAAAGGCTCTGATACTGTCTTTCCACTCCTCCCCCTCCCATAAAATGCACTACTTCCAAGATTGCCGAGTCCCAAGGAAGGTTAGGTCAGGTCTTCACAACTCTCTGCATCTACAGGCCTGCCCGGTCATAATCATCTTCCTCCTAAGGAACCCTAAAGCCTGTAGATTCCTGAATTCTTCAGAGAAGGTTGAGACCAAGGCTTCTACCTACCCCGCCCTCCAGAAGTCTAGGAGCAGAAAGCTTGAAATAAATTTTCTTCATAGGCCACGCTAAGCAGAACAGCAAAAACAGCAACAATAAACCCAACCCATTCCGAAGAATTCTAGTTATGTGAGGTCTTTTTTTTTTCTATAGTCACAGCAGCAACTTTAAGGCAGACTTTGGCTGCCGTGTGAGGAATTCAGGTTACACAAAAGTCATTTTCTTAGAAGCATTTCTGAACAATGTGCTATTGAGCAAATGTGTAAATTCTCCATCTCTGACCGTTTGTTTGTTTGTTTGTTTGTTTGTTTCTCTGAAGATTGCTGTCTGTGAATCCAGGCTACAATCTTTCCTTGAAGTAAGCAGGCAACTGTGATTTCTTAAAATCCCCCTCCATCCCCTATCACCTGCATTTAATGGTTTCCCTTCAACTCTTTCAGGGCTTTCGATCTGTCCTCTGTTTTACTGTTGTTCATTTTTAGCTTAATAACCACCTCATTCCATGCATCATCTCTCTGAAATTTTCGGGGAATAGCCATGTAAGAGAAATGCACTTTTTGAATTTAGAACAGTACATTATGTGTACACTTTTATATTACATTCCATTTGTGCTGCTCCAACGGCATTGGCCGAGCTCAGTGGCAAAATGAAATGACTGATGTTTTCCATTTGGAAAGGATGGCTTATTTAGCAAATACATAATAGCATTTATTTTCTTTACCATTAAACATAGTTTGGTGTCTGCCTCCCAGAGCAGTTCTAGGCTTCAGCCTTCCAAGCGTGAGGGGCTTGCCATGGCCAAGAAGATTATAACTTCAGTGATTTTGTTTTATTTTAAAAAAGGAAAGAAAGAAAAGCCTCTTCTTAACCCTGAAGAACTGATGAGCTCATCAGAAAAGCTCTGTCTTTAAATTTTACAAGGACGATTATTTTTAATACCAATGCAGTCTCTAGCAGAGAATAATAATAACAGATGATACTTGTTGAATGCTTGCAATGGCCCAGCTACCGTTGAAAGATACAGAGATAGATATAGAGAAAATTAATTTACTTAACCCCAGTGGTTGACCCTATGAAACAAGTACTGCTATTATCCCTATTTTACAGATAAGCCCATTGAGATACGGAGAAGTTAAAACTTTGCCTTAGATCACACACCTGCTCAGTGGCAGAACTGGGATTTAAACCCAGGAGTCTGGCTCCCAAGGCCCTATGCCCGATAGCAGGAGCTTAATGAACCTCTTCGAGTGAACAAGTGAAGGATACAGAGCAACAAAAGCAATCTCTGACAGCAGCATTCCATGGGCTCACCCCACCCATCTTTTCCAGGCATATGCCCTCCAGGAAGCCTCCCCAGATGATGAGAATAGAAAGGACATTGTTCTGTCCTCCCTCCTCCCTGCTCTTTCACCTCCTCCTTAGTCATGGAGAGACCTTTACAGATGTGTTTATAGGGAGAAAAGTGTGCTCGCAAAGCCAGCCAGTTCCCAGGAACCCAGACATCAGTGTGCGATGGACAAAGCAAATCTATTCTTTGACTCATTATGACCATAAGAATAGAACAGAAGGATTTCTGGTGAAGCAGATATGGAGAGCAAGAATTCTGTAGGAACCCAGAGTTCTGATACTGGGTTTTAATTTTATCTGTTCCTAGCATTTGCAGGAGACTAAGATTGCCTGACTAACATTGGACTTTAGGAAGTCATGCGAAACCCTCTCTTTGGTGCCTTGCTAAAGTAATTAGACAAAGGAACAAGGCTGCTCTTTCTCAGTTTCCAAACCAGAAGGCTACTTGCAGGTCAAAAGAATTCAGGACCTTTAAAACTTCATGATAGTGGCAGCATTCTTTGCTTCTCTGAACAAACCTTAGTCATTTTGGAGAAAGTGTCAGTAGATATTATGAGAGCTGAAGGTCCTGACAGAAATCCTGCACTCACACTTGAAAAAACAAAAAAAAATGAAAGGGAGTTAAATTGAGATAGCTTGAGATCATGTGAGTGGAACAAAAGCCCAGCAACCTTGCCTCACCTATTGGGAAATATCCACAAAGCCTGGTTTTGAGCCACTCACTGAAGAGCTGAGTGCACTGCTTTACATACGTAAGCCCATTTCATCTCCTCTGCAGTCCTACAAGATTATGTATCCTCCTGATTAAAGAAAAATAGAGTCAATATTTGAACCCATGTCTTTTGCATTCTAAAACCCATATTTTAACCATTCCACCTCTCTAACTTCAACATACACGTGTACTGGGAATCCCTGGGTGGCTCAGCAGTCTAGCACCTGACATCAGCCCAGGCCGTGATCCTGGAGTCCCGGGATCGAGTCCCACATCAGGCTCCCTGCAAGGAGCCTGCTTCTCCCTCTGCCTGTGTCTCTGCCTCTGTGTGTGGGGGGGGGGGGCGGTGGGGGGAGGTCTCTCTCTGTCTCTCATGAATAAAGAAATAAAATCTTAAAAAAAAAAAATACCCGTGTACCTGAGCATGAAGACACGATCTTTGCAACAAATATCTTTCTGGAACCACCTTGACTTGGTAAGATGTTATGGACAGTGGAAACCCACAGATCCAAACAGATATCTCTACAGATCCAAACAGATATCTCTCAAGAGTCTGATTTTCCCCCAGTCTGTTTCTTTGGAGTAAGATATTTCTAGAATACCCCACTCAATGTAGATAGAGGATGATAAATTGTAGAGGATAACAAATTTAAGTATAGGAAATAATAAATTATTTCATATTCTTGTAATGTTTTATTTTAACTCTTTTTTTAAAGATTTTATTTATTTATTCATGAGAGACAGAAAGAGAGAGAGAGAGAGGCAGAGACACAGGCAGAGGGAGAAGCAGACTCCATGCAGGGAGCCCGATGTGGGACTAGATCCCCATCCCAGGATCATGCCCTGCACCGAAGGCAGACACTCAACCGCTGAGTCACCCAGGCATCCCTTATTTTAACTCCTTTGCCATATTTCACCTAATGAAACTTGGTTGCTGATATTCCAATGTCGTCTAATACATCAGGCTTCCAAAATCTTTTCAGCAACATTATTTCATTTGATCACTGTAACCACCTTATGAGATAGGTAGATGGGAGGGAGACTCTTATTCCATTTCTACAGAATGAAAGCTGAGGCTTTGTATTTCCGGTGCAACCTAGCTGCCAGCCAGTTGAGTGGGTGATGGAATCTACCTCAGCTTGACTTGTTCTTGTCACTATTCCACGTGGCTTCTCTGAGGAGAAGCCTATCAGTCTGTCATGGATAGACATTTCACACAGACATTCACTGGGTCATCCAGGTCCCTGCCTCTTGTACAGCTTTCGGAGACCAAGTACAGGGTAGTTTCAACAGATGAACAACGAAAACTCCCACTGTACTGGAGACCACAGTGTTATCCAAGAGAAAACAAAAAACAAAAAAACAAAACACTGCAAGTACAAGGACATTTGTGGCATTTTGTAATAGCAAAAATTTAGAAAATACTCCATGCACGAGTGAACAGATTATTAGCAGGGTAGTCATGCGATGGAGTAGTACACAGTAGCAAAAATAAATGACCTCCAGCCAAATGCAATGGTAGAAATGAATCACAAAAAGTTGAAAAAAAGTGCCATTTCCAGAACGATAAGTAGACTGCAATAAAGTATGAAAACGCAAAATAATAAAGTTTGTATATATGTCTAGGGAAAGTATTAAGAAATGTTCAAGAATAGTAGCCACCGAATCCACAATTCATCGCCTCTAGAGAGCGGAGTGTGGTCAGGGAGCGCTAAGCAGGGATTTCAACTTGTATCTTCAGTCAGGACCTGGGGGTTGTGATATTTTTTTATGCGTTGAGGCATGTCTTAAATATCTTATAATATCTTTTTCAAAATGAAAATGAAGAAAGCCACTGTTCACCAGGCACTGTGCCACTGCTGGAATATGGTGGGGACGGGGTGGGCACGGCACCTGCCCTCAGACCCTCCAGTCCCGCGGGGGAGATGGAAGCGTGGGCACTGCTGGGAAGCGCACGAGCCATGGGAGCTTGTGAGTAGGAGACGAACAGAGTTCAGATGACCTGGGAAAGCTTCCCAGAGAAAATGAAGCTTAAACTGAAAATGAAGAATGAAAAGTTTGGGGTATTAGGGAAGGGAAGAACAGCTCAGATAAATTCTACTCAAAATGCCCATGTCTAAAGCGAAGTGTCAGGTCAAGCAAGGGAGGAGGAGGCATGAGCTAAGGCCAAACCAGAAGTAGAAGCCAGACCAGACAGGACCTCACCTTCACTCCTTACTAACATTTTTTTTTATTATTATCACTATTTTAGTATGTGCTGAATATCTTATGAATTCACAAGTCTTTTCCAGTGCTACCTAGAGGGTCTTTTTTGGCACAGTTGACACACCATGACACACATACATTGGTTTCAGGTGTACACAGTGATTTGGCAACTCTGTATGTTATTCTGTGCTCACCTCCAGCATAGCTGCCATCTGTCACCATCCAATGCTATTACAGCCCCCCTGACCATATTCCCTGTATTGTGCCTTTCATTCCTGTGAATCGTTCATTCCGTGATGGAATGAAAGCCTGTCTCTCCCACGCCCCTTCCCCATTTTGCCCACCCCCACCCCATTCCCCTCTGGAGACCATCAGTGTGCTCTCTGTGCACATAGGTCTATCCTCACTAACATTGCATCTTGTTGGAGCACCAGTGATGATGTGCCGGGTCCGGGGCTACATGTTAGCCCCGGAGCAAAAAGCAGGGAAGCAGAGCATCCTAAAATGTTTCAGTGACTTCACTCTCTGTCTAGATCTAGAACTGTTCCCATGTTCCAGCCTATCACAGAAGCAATTACAGCAAGTGAGGGCCGGAAGCAAGGGACATGGAGGCAGCAGGTGCATGTGAGCCACCAAGGGCTTCCCCTCCCATTCCTATGAAGGATTGCTCTGGCAGGTTTCCACATTGTAGGTATTTTACCATTTTGTCATAGGCAAGTTACACAACTCGGTTAGTGATTAAATAGCCAACAGAGCTGTTATTTGAGGAAGGGAGGTTCAAGGTTGCTTTTTTGCTCCTGCGCTTTGGTTTAAAGGGAACTGAATTAATTCTTCCTTAATCTCCTTGGTTAGAGAAAGGAAACACAAAAATCAGGTCTGGTCTTCAGTAGACAGTCCAAAAGGCAGCATCCAAGCTCATTCATCAACCACTAGGTCTCTGTGTCTAACCTTGGTCCCATGTTTAAATTTATAAAGTGTGAGATCATTGCCAGTTTCATTTATTTCCTTAAATTTACTGGGCCTCCTTCAAATGACACTATATCTTCTTATCTAATTCAAATAAATGTCTTACTCATGGCTAGAATGCAGATGGTGAAATCTCATTGTTAACTCAGTATTCGAGATAATCTCATTGTTTTGCTTTCCCAATGGAATCTTGAATTCATTGCTCATGCCTGGGATTCCACTCATTTTCACTGATCTTTTCTTAAAATTACTTCTCCTAAGCATTCTCTGTGTCTCAGTGTTTCAACAAGGATGGAGCATTCTTGCTCTGATCTCTAGCATTTATCTTGATCTGTTTGCCTTATTTAAAATAATCTTTCAATTTGACATTTGTGTTTATGTTCATTAATTATGATTAAACATGCTGGTGGTGCTAAAAGCACAGGCTTTGGAATAAATCCTAGGTTTGAATCCAAAGCTCTGTGACTCTATGGTGGCTCAACCTCACTTTCCTCATCTGTAAAAGGGGGATAATCATAGCTGCCTCTTAAGAGTGTTGTAAAAATTAGATGAGATTATTTTCAATGCATTGCCTGGGCTGGGTGGCTCACAATAACCATTGAGATTTTAGCCAAATAGAATAAGAAAGATACTGTATTCTGCATTTATCTTGACTAGATATGTAGTTTGTCATTTAAAGGTTTCAACCAACCTGCTGAATTCTGATTTGTGAAAGGGATTTTCTTTCTGCTTTACATCATCCTGTACTTAGAGCATTTGCTTCTGAATTATTGGTGTTTGCTGTATCATGTATACAAACCAGTATCTAAAGTCATCTTGTTTGGTCTGGTTCCATTTTCCTGGTGACTTTTTCAGCTGCCACAGGTGGGCCTCTCCATGTGGAGAAGGCAGCAGAGTGCCCTGGTATGACTGTCCCAAAACAGAGCGTCTGAGGTTTCTCACCCACAGCAGCCTGTGCTGACTGGTAACCAAGAGCAACAACCTGCGGGGGTGAGGACAGCCAAGGCATGGACTGGGGTTACCTCCCACAATCCACCTGAAACAACCACAGCTGCCAACCCACACCCCCAACGCTGTCTTACTTGGGAGGCTTTATACATATTCTAACCTCTGCCTGGAACAATCTTCCCTACACTCTTCCATCATTAGACCAATTCCTATTCGTTTATCAAGTCTCAGCTTGCATATCACCTTCTTCAAGAAGGCTTCTTGACTCCACAGACTGGGAGGGAATCTCCAAGACATTCTCTTGTTCTCCCCATTATGTGGGGCAGTCCTTATTTTGCAGAGCGCCAGTAAACATGAACTTCGCTTACTACCATATTTAGTTATATAACACCAGTCCACCAAAGACACGGTTTAAACTTTAGTTTCCACAGTATGTAAACTGTAACTGCATAAAATATACATTTCACTGCTTGCTTTTGGTTTATCATGTCACTTCATTAAAAAAAAAACAGATTTTACATCACGATCCATGACATTTTATGTCACTCCTTCCCCAGGGCCTTGGTGATGGGTCACTACACGTTTGTTACTGAGTTCATGTGAAGACATTAAAGACAGTAGTCGTGTTGCCTCCTTGTCTCCCAGTGATGAACCCATGTGACATTTTACAAATATGGGTAATCAAAAGGGAGAATTAGCCAAAAAAGATAAAAGTGTAGCAAAGAACTGAAAAGTGATTACACTGGAAATCAAATTCAAATCAGACGTCAATCGGGTTACAAAAGACATAGCTGACCGTGGAATGTTAACATCACTCTCATTGGATATAATCTATGTATGCGGCCAGAGGGACATAGTGAAGACAAATTTTCAACATAAATAAGCACAGTGGTGATGACCAAAAACATGATGATGTCCCAGAAGAAGTGGTGCTAGCAAACCAATTCACATTAAAGGAACTTTTGGCAACGCTTCACATTGACATACAAAGAATGAAGGATAAAATGGTAGAAACTGATCAAAATTGAGAAAAAGTTTGATACTTTGCCCAGACATAGAAAGGATGTCTGCTCTGTATTGTTATATGATGAGAAGACAAGCCCTTGACTCTTGATATGAGTTTTTTACGTTAATTCTCAATGTTTCTAACATCTTAAATTTACAGCATACTAGACAAATATCAGTTTTACTATCTTTTTCATTTCCCTGTACATTTATAACTGGTAGATTTCTTAAAGGTCATGGAACAACCATAATTTTCCCCTTCAATAGTGGTGATCACTTTGCACCCTTTCAGCTTGCATGATAGTTTTCATGGTCCTGCAATACTGGGCAAAGTGAGAAGTGCTACACTGCAGTTAGTTACCACACACATTCACAGTTACAGTTTTGAGTTGGGATGAATGAGTGAATGAGTGAGTGAATGACTGAATGAATGAATTCTAATTGGGCTTCGCTTATATAAAAACTACGATGAAAGAGAATATTCTTTTCCTCCCTTGCCAGTGTGATTTGCCATAGTTTCTCCCCTATATGGATGCTTGGCCATATTCCAAGGAGTAGATTTGCTTTCTGTGCTCAAATTATTCTGTAGCCCTAATAATAGCCCTGAAGCTTAGGGTAAGGTCCCCAGCCAGCAGGTCAGTGAAGCAACTTGCAATGGACTCCACCAGGTCCAGGCCTCATCCCAGCCAATCATAGCTACAAGTACCATTGTGTCAATCTGGAGCTGAGTTTTCTGATTCAGATATTCTATGGTTGTGGGGCATAGGGATATCTTAAATAAATGAAATTTAGTGTTGTAAAATAAATCCTAGTCTGGCCAATAACTTTTTTTTTATTGAGGTAAAATTGGTATGTAACATTGGCCAATAACTTTTACAACCTCTCCTCTCACATCTTTACTAGAATGGTTAATAAATAACCAGATTTTTTACTCTTTTTTTTTTCCTCATGCTGAGAAGTAGCAAAGTGGCCAAGATGTGAACATTGCCATGACAGTCCTTCCAAAGCCATAAATGTAATTTCAGGATAATTGAAAACCAAACTCTTCTGATATTTTAGTACTTTTGTCATTATAATCCTGTTGGAAATGGAGATCATAAGAGACAGCATATAAAAGACACAGCATTCCCACAGCTCTTGTATGTCAGATGGATGCTCTCATTAAGATATTTCCAGGAAATTCCACAAACCAACTTATTTATGTTTCTTTTTCTCCTGGGATTCTTCTACCAGAATGTTTTAAAAATCGAATTAACCTCTTTCAAAAGGCTTTTAATAATTCTTTGCTCCATGGGTATATTGAAATTTTCTTCCAAATCTGTTGCCCAAGGGGTGGCTGGGCATTTCATTCCTTCCTTTATTTATTTGGCAAACATGTATTGAACACCTACTCTGTTCTCAGCTCTGTGCTTGGCCCTGGAATCAGCACTTGAATGGTCAGACATGCCCTTCTGGAATTTACAGACTGATGGCAGAAACAGGCACCAAACAGATGAACAAATAAAAGGAGTTGGAATTAAGCTCACACCATGCACTATTAAGGGAACAAAGAGTGAAGGAGGGATATCAGGAAAGCTTTCCCTCAGCCAAGGTGGTCAGGGAAAAGGTCTAGAGAGTTCCAGAAATAGGAGCTGAGGGAAGAAATTTCCTTACAGGGAAATCAATAGGTCATGAGTTCTGACACAGGAAGCTTGTGAGGGTGCTCAAGGAAATGTAAGAGAGGAACTGGAAGTTATGTACAAAGCTGTTCATGATGGAAGCCCATTTAAGGCCAGAATAACGGGCACCACAGTGAGCCAGCCTAGCACCCTCTCCGCAGCCTGGTGCTCTCAGGCGGAAGAAGGGTTCCCAGCAGAGACTTCCTCAGGGAGCCTCAGCTTCACGCCTTCTGTTTCCTATTTGCTGCCGGGCTGTCCCAATGTAAGAGTCACACTCGAGGCTCCATCCACACCCACTTCTGTGAAACTTGCTGACCCTGACTTGGGGATCACACTAAGCTTCTTCATTTCAAGCCAATCTTCCCCTAAGTTTTTCTCTTTTAACAACTTCGACAAAGCCTTTTTCCTCATCATTACAGCAGGAGGGGAGGGCAAGGGAGCCCTCCTGAAAGAGTCTCCATCAGGTTGTGGGAGGGGAGGATGGCCTTGGGCCAACCCTGCAACGTAGGGAACCTCCTCGGTAGGGGTCCAGGAAGTCAGGAAATCTATTTTCCCCATCCTTTTTCCTCAGGATTTCAAAAATAAGCATGGCACTACATTTTTGAAGCTCATTATAGCACATAATTGAGAAAGTCTGTGATTTGAACTAGGCCAGGAAACTACTTACCACATGTCATCATGTCATACAATAAAACTATATGTAGAGCGATTTTTAAATAATCCATTACAGAAGTTTTTTTGGCTGTGTAGTCCAGCTAGTCACAGGAACTTCCCAATACTCATACCCCTTTTTAACAAGGTTTGGGGGAAGACAGATAACAAAGAAGGTGATAAGTCCAACAAGTCACTTCTCCCTGAGATTCTTAGTTTCTTTTTTAATTAAAAGGAGATAAATATATCTGTGGACCTCAGAGGACCACTGTGAGGACTGGCCATGCTGATACGTATCAGCCTCGTGGCCCAGGCTAAGTCACAGTTGGAGCTGATAAGCAGTGACAATTATCATTATATTATGATGAAAGACCATTTCTCTTTTAAAAAAAAAAAAGTCTGTACCTGACTTTTTACCATTAAGACAAGTTCTTCTATCAATTAAGACCAAGCAAGGGTTTATTCTTTATGCTAGGGTGACTATTTTATGAATTTCCCTTAGATTTCTCAGTCTTGTTAATAATTTACAGATTACAGCTGGATCCTGACTCCATGGATGGCATAGTTGAGTCCCACAGAGGGCAAGTCTGAAGCCACATGGAGTCTGGCAAGTTGCTGGTAAAAATAATCCATAACAGGAGTCTTGGCTTCATTAGAAGTCTTGACATATGGTCTACACTGTATTTATTCCACTTTTAAGCAAGACAAACTTTGATACTCTAGGAAATAGTTACAATCTAGATATAAAGGGCCTAATTTTAAACAATGTGATTTTTGACAGTAGTAAAATAATAACAATAAATCTGGATTTCTTGATTCCTTTTTAATGTTTTTTAAGATCTTATTTATTTGACAGAGAGAAGGAGAGAGAGAGAGAGAAAGAGCACAAGCAGGGAGAGTGGCAGGCAGAGGGAGAAGCAGGGAGCCCGACACAAAGCTAAATCCCAGGACCCTAGGATCGTGGCCTGAGCTGAAGGCAGATGCTTAATTGACTGAGCCACTCAGGTGCCCTTCTTGACTCTTTTTTAAAGAATTATTTTATTTATTTATTTTTTTAATTCCAATATAATTAACATGCAGTGTTAAATTAGTTTCAGATGTACAAGACCATGATTCAATAATTCTATACATTACTCAGTGTTCATGTCCTGATTCTTAATGTAGTTCTCATTAAGTGGCTGGCATGGGCCAGCCACTCTGCTCAGTGTTCTATATGAATTGCCCCATCTACTCCACCATCTGTAAGTGAGAACACAGAGATTTGGAGTTACCAAATATGCTGTTCAAGGTCACTCACCTAGTTAGTGGCAGACACAGGACACAAACCATGATCTCTGCCATCTTGACTGTGCTCTGTGGGAGGAATTTCTACATTCTCTTCAAGCTAACTGTGAGGGATAAAAGCACAGACTCCTAGGGAAGTCATATCACCCCTTTGTGTTTCAGCTTCTTTATTGGTCAGACAAGAACAACCATCCTGCTTATCTCAGACAGCTACTATGAGGCCTAAATGAGATGATGCATGAAAAGCACTTAACCAGGGACAACTGACCTTATCCTTTGGGAACCCCATCGAACCCTCTGTAATATCGCAGTTTACCAGACTGGAAAAAAATTTGCCAAATGGTCTGGCCTGACAGACAATTGTTCTGTGCCAGGGTCACACTCCTAACTAGCTTCATCCCCTTGTTTTAGCTTGTGCAGATGAAAAGCTAATTTTTCATAGTTATTACAACTTTCTTAATGCCATTTGATTCTCAGTCTAAGAAATATTCAGGGGATCCCTGGGTGGCGCAGCGGTTTAGCGCCTGCCTTTGGCCCAGGGTGCGATCCTGGAGACTCGGGATCGAATCCCACTTCGGGCTCCCTGCATGGAGCCTGCTTCTCCCTCTGCCTGTGTCTCTGCCTCTCTCTCTCTCTGTGTGTGACTATCGTGAATAAATAAATAAAATCTTTAAAAAAAATGAAAAGAAATATTCATATTCCCATGGTTCTGTTGATTTCTGGGCTAAAAGATTTAACTCTAAAAGTTCTCAGAATCACACGATTCTTGGTTCCCACCCCTCCTCTTCATAGAAATGAAATCTTAAAGAAATCTGTCAGGCCAGCTTGTCCATTCTTTGAGGATGTGCCTTGCACAATGAAGGATTAGTATTGTATCTCTGCTGTAGCCAAGCCACATGAATTCACTGAAGGCCACACACCATGCTAAATTCATTCTCTGTCTCTCTCTCTCTCTCTCTCTCTCTCTCCCTTCTTCCTTTCCTACCTCCCTCCCCCTGCTCTCTCCATTGCCTATCCACACACTTACATCTACCTGTCTTTTCATAATCAGTTCTCATTATCATGTGGAAGTCCCTTATGAAAAAGTGTTTAAAAGATGGGCTCTATAGCCAGACTTCCTGGGAATAAATCCTGGCCCCACTACTTACTACCTGTGTGACCTTGGGTAAAATATGTAACCTCTCTGTTCCTAGTTTCCTCAGCTCTAAAAGGAGATACTAATGGTATCTGTCTTATAAGGTTGTCTGAGAAGTAAATGAGTCTAGTGCTTAAAACATTACCTGGCATATAGGTACTTTAATATGTCACCATTTATTGCTCCATTTCACAGGTGGTAAACTCTGGTTTTGAAAGATCAAGTAACTTACTCAAGGTCACACAAGCTGCAAGTTGCAGAGCTGGGCTTGGCTGATTGCAGAGCTAGTACCTCAGCCCTGAAGCTATACCGCCTTTTGTTTGGCATATACCATGTGTTCATTACTCAGTGAGCATGGTTGGGCACCATGAGATACTCAAAAGAAACAAAAGCAGGAAAAAAAAAAAAAAAAAAAAAAAAGCAGGGGCACCTGGGTGGCTCAATGGTTGAGCATCTGCCTTCAGCTCAGGTCATGATCCTGGTCCTGGGATC
Organism: Canis lupus dingo; assembly: GCF_003254725.2. NCBI lineage: Eukaryota > Metazoa > Chordata > Mammalia > Carnivora > Canidae > Canis > Canis lupus. Next base: position 36,929,788 of record NC_064244.1, on the reverse strand, counting down.
AAGTCCCGAATCGGGCTCCTCACAGGGAGCCTGCTTCTCCCTCTGCTTCTCTCTGTGTGTCTCTCATGAATAAATAAAATCTTTAAAAAGGGATCCCTGGGTGGCGCAGCGGTTTGGCGCCTGCCTTTGGCCCAGGGCGCGATCCTGGAGACCCGGGATCGAGTCCCACGTCGGGCTCCCGATGCATGGAGCCTGCTTCTCCCTCTGCCTGTGTCTCTGCCTCTCTCTCTCTCTGTGACTATCATGAATAAATAAATAAAATCTTTAAAAAAATAAAATAAAATAAAATAAAATCTTTAAAAAAAAAGAAAAAGAAAGAAAGAAAAAGAAAGAAACCAATTAAAATACCACTTGACAGCAGTTGCACTTCTAAGAACTTGACCAAAACTGGAACAAATATATGAAGGCATAGGTAGAAGGATCCTCATTGCAACATTATTTGTGTTATATTTCAGCGAACAAACTAGAATATAAAAAGGCTGTGAAATTGCACTGCTGGGGATTTACCCCAAAGATACAGATGCAGTGAAACGCCGCGACACCTGCACCCTGATGTTTCTAGCAGCAATGTCCAGAATAGCCAAACTGCGGAAGGAGCCTCAGTGTCCATCGAAAGATGACTGGATAAAGAAGCTGTGGTTTATGTATACAATGGAATATTACTCAGCCATTAGAAACGACAAATACCCACCATTTGCTTCAACGTGGATGGAACTGGAGGGTATTATGCTGAGTGAAATAAGTCAGTCGGAGAAGGACAAACATTATATGGTCTCATTCATTTGGGAAATATAAATAATAGTGAAAGGGAATAAAGGAGAAAAGAGAGAAAATGAGTGGGAAGTATCGGTGAGGGTGACAGCACATGAGAGACTCCTAACTCTGGGAAATGAACAAGGGGTGGTGGAAAGGGAGGTGGGCGGGGGGGCACGGGGTGACTGGGTGATGGGCACTGAGGGGGGCACTTGATGAGATGAGCACTGGGCGTTACGCTATATGTTGGCAAATCAAACTCCAATAAATATACAAACATTTAAATAAATAAATAAATAAATAAATAAATAAATAAATAAATAAATAGGCTGTGACATTTGGGGTCTCCCATCCAAGTACTAACCAGGCCCGACCCTGCTTAGCTTCCGAGATCAGACGAGATCGGGCGCGTTCAGGGTGGTATGGCCGTAGACATTTGGTACAAAATAAGTAAATGAATGTTTTTCCATATATGATCTTTTGAGCACAGATTTTCATGGAAAATGTCAAATAGACTTTTGAAATATTGCTGGGGAAGAAGCAGGCTGTGGGAATAGTTGCAGACTGGCAGAGGGAGAACTGGGTGTCATGTATCCTGTGGCGCTCACTTTCTTGCACTCTCTGCCTCACTATGGAGATTTGCAACTCAAACCACAGAAATGCCCCTCTGGTCAGGGTCCACCAGATCTAGAAACTCAACACTGTTTCCAAGAGGACAGAGTTTTTCACTCTGAGGCTCAGACGACCAAGTCCTGGGGGTGGTCTCTAGCCCAGCCTAGAAGGAAGGGTGGTGGATGTGGAGCTGGGTAGCACCTTCAAGACTTAGGGAAGAAATGGCTCTCATTCCAATTTGGATCCACCACCTGGAAAACAAGTACCTGGATAGTCAGGCAAAGGTTTAACTCCTTTTTTTTTTTTTCTTTAATTAAAAAAAAAAATTGTTGAACTGCTTAAATTAATGCAGCGCACTGTGCACTTCCCTTCGCATGTATGGACAAAACCCTTTTTAAATCTGTATTAAAAAATAGAATTGGCAGTGGTTTTTGCTCCCACTCAAGCTTGCCAAAAAGGTTGGAAATGAACATGCTTCTTCCTGCCTTTCTTGGCTGGAGTCCCTTTCAGAAGTTGGTGGAGACGGGAATCCTTCTCTTCCTCTACTTTCCCTTGAGCAGTGAGCAGACTAAGGGGTGGGATCCAGGCAAAGGGCCCCTGCCTTTCACAATCAAGGAGGAGGTGATATACAAATATCAGATGCTGCCAACAGGATTTTGGAGCTTCTGATCAAGTTCCCGTGTTGTTGTTTAATCCTTAATCATCTCTCTTGGCATATTTCCCATTGCTACTGGTTGCATAAAATTGGAAAGGACTAATTGCCTCAATCTGTATTTTCGATAAAGCTATGCTTCATGCAAAACCCACAGGGACTCCCTGTATGATCGTTTTGACCTAATAGGCTGTTTTATTTGCTTCCAAGGAGTGTCTTCTATCTTCCCCTCAGATTCTAAAATTTTCTTAGTCCCAAGTGACAGTCGGCAATATGGTAGATATTTAAACATTTCCTGCAGAGGAACAATTTGTTAGTTGAATTTCATACCCATCTCTCTGAATGGGTTCAATTATCAATGGGGGTTGTGACCCTGAGCAGCGGTCTTTATAGAAATTACCTTAACTGTTTTATTCTCCCTGAAGACTACTCATCAGGAGTAATCATTATTCTTCAAAGCTTCTATACCAAAAGAAAAGAGAGAAGGAGGGAGGAAGGGAGGGAAGAAGAGAGGGAGGAAGGAAAGAAGGAAAGAAGAAAATAGATTGTTTCAGCTAATTAAAGTTGAGATTTGAGGGCTCTTGTGTGATCTAAAACACGTCACTCAACTGTAAACTTTCTCAGCAGAAAAAGCTTGCTGCACTCTTAAGGAATGAAAATACAAGATCCATCCAAGTTATTGCATAAACCAAAAATGCTCAAGGACAATCCTGTGCATGTGAAGAAGGCCAAACCCTAGGTGCTGTCCCTTAGATGCATAAGAGGCCTTTGCACTAACAGTACTTTCCTTCTAATCTTTGAATTTTGACTTTCATGAAAACTGCCTTAAAACCCTCAGTAAGCACAGGAAGAAGATCATCAATTCCTAATAGCTTGTAGTCCATTCGTTCTTTAAATCTTTCTGTACATTGGAATGAAGAGTGTTTTTGTAGATCTTGCTATAGATAGATACATAGACAGGATGAATGACGACAAGAAAATGTTCACTTCCTAGTCTGTGATAAGAGACGTGATAGCACATAATTCTTTCAAGGGAAGAAGGAAGAACATTAGGTTGCATGTGGAGAGAGAAATAAGCCTAAGAATCTAAGCCACGGTGGTATTGGGGCTGGATGCCAGGGCTCATTAGGGCTGGGCCAGGGAAGGGGTGAGCACAGTATCAGGGGAACACCAGTCCCTGCAGAAGGCATTTTTCACTCTCATCTCTGATAACCTCTGCATGGCCGCTCTGTCGGATTAGCAGTTTCCTGAAATACTGGAGCTTCGAGTTCCTCACCACATCCATTGCACTGAATTCTTAGAAATTAGAGCAGTTTCTAATCCTGAAAGCATCGCAAAGAGATAATTCAATTGGTCCAGATTCATCCAGGTACCTACCCTTGAGCCAACCACCTAGGACCAAGATTGCTTTATTTGCCCATTTTCTCACAGATTTATTATCTTTTTTTTAGCTATGTCAATGACTATAAGCCTCTCAAACTAGACTGTGAACATTTCTAGTTAAGAGTCATGACTTCCACCATTCATTCAGTTAATATCCACTGAATGCTGGAGCAGACTGAGAAGTACTCAGAGGAAGGAAGGATCACGGCAATTCTGTGACTCGTGTGGCTTTGGGGAAAGTGAGTGGGCCCCTGTGATCCTCTGCTTATCAGTGAAATGAGTTCTACCTCCTACTGTAAGGATCACTGCTCTGTAAACCTTAAACTAACTAGTAGTCAAAGATTCTGGAACCTGAGTTGACTGTGAGTTTAGGATGAATCTCCAGTGTTATGAGGCTACCAAAAAAGTGAGCTTGGTCTTAGAGAATAATAATATAAATAGATATACATTAAAATGAGACAGGTGACAGTCTTCCTTTATTGGAAAAAAAAAAAGTGACTCCCCTGGAATATAGCCTTCAGTTTGAGCTGCCTCACTTAAAGAGATATTAGCCAAGTGGAACAAGATATGATGGGACTTAATAATATTTTGCTATAGCATAGCATCATAACAATTAGAAAGGATTTAAAACACACCGATCTCTAGGGTCTATAGAATCTTGAACAGCCTTCGTTGGTTTGTTGGTTGCTTGGTTGGTCTTTACATAGCAAGATGTGGAGAGACAGGTAATTTTTGGCATTGGATCAGTGGTTCAATGATGTTAAAGCTAGTGTCTCTGTGATTCTCTTGAACTTTCCTCGTGGTTGCAAGATGGCCATCAGAGCTCCAGACATCTTATCCATGTTCGAAACAGGAGAAAGGAGAGGATAAGTGCTGCTAGCTAGATTTGACCATAGTATCAGAAAAGTAAAAGCTTTCCAAGAAGAGTCCAAGAAGTTTTGTCTATGTCTCATTCATTAGAACTCTGTCTTGTGGCCATCTTTACTGCGAGAGAGACTGGGAAGGTATTTGGCAAAAGACAGCAAGGGAAAAGGAAATTGATCAGTAGGTATAGCTCAGCCAAACACCACTATCTGTTACCATTGCCACTGTTTCCTTTTCCTTTTTTGAAAAAAAGAAATATTTCAAGTATATGTAAAATATCAAATATCGGATTAGTCCAGGGAAGTTAGGTATCCATCAGATCCAACCAGCTATGGCGAGGATTCAAACATGGCTGTAATGTGTTCATCTACAAAACAATAAAAATAAAAAATTAATGTTTACCCACACAACCACACCCAGCTAAACACACACACACAAGCACACATGCACAAATCCAGCTGAAAACTCATGTATACTCAGTTCCATTTCCTTACCCTGACCTCATAACCAAGTACTACACTGAATGTATTATCTATCACTCCCACACTGACTTCCAGCATATATGGTTATTTTTATAATATTGCTTTGTCTGTTTTAAAATTTTGTGCAAGGATACCTGGTTGGCTCAGTAGGTTGAGCATTCAGCTCCTAATATCAGCTCAGGTCATGATCTCAGAGTTGGGCAATCAAGCCCTACACCCAGCTCTTTGCTCAGTGGGAAGTCTGCCTGTGATTCTTGCTCTCTCCCTCTGTCTCTCTCGCTTGTGCTCTCCATCTCTTCCTCAAATAAATAAATAAATACATATTTTTAAAAATTGAAGTTCACTTTGCCTACATATAGTATAACACCCAGTGCTCATCCTGTCAAGTGCCCCCCTCACTGCCCGTCACCCAGTCACCCTAAACCCCTGCCCACCTCCTTTTCCACTACCCCTTATTTGTTTCCCAGAGTTAGGTGTCTCTCATGTTCTGTCACCCTCGTTGATATTTCCCACTCATTTTCTCTCCTTTCCCTTATAAACCCTTTCATTATTTCTTATATTCCCCATATGAGTGAAACCATATGATTGTCCTTCTCCAATTGACTTACTTCACTCAGCATAATATCCTCCAGTTCCATCCACATTGAAGCAAATGGTGGGTATTCGTCTTTTCTGAGGGCTGAGTAATATCCCATTGTCTATATAGACCACATCTTCTTTATCCATTCATCTGTCAAAGGACATTGTGGCTCCTTCCACAGTTTGGCTACTGGGGACATTTCTGCTATGAACATTGGGGTGCAGGCGTCCTATTGTTTCATGACATCTGTATCTTTGGGGTAAATCCCCAGCAGTGCAATTGCTAGGTCATAGGGTAGCTCTATTTTTAACTCTTTGAGGAACCTCCACACAGTTTTCCAGAGTGGCTGCACCAGTTCACATTCCCACCAACAGTGCAAAAGGGTTCCCCTTTCTCCACATCCTCTCCAACATTTGTTGTTTCCTGTCTTGTTAATTTTCACCATTCTCACTGGTGTGAGGTGGTATCTCATTGTGGTTTTGATTTGTAATTCCCTGATGGCCAGTGATGCGGAGCATTTTCTCACATGCTTGTTGTCCATGTGTAGGTCTTCTTTGGAGAAATGTCTGTTCATGCTTTTTTGCCCATTTCATGATTGGATTGTTTGTTTCTTGGGTGTTGAGTTTGATAAGTTCTTTATAGATCTTGGATACTAGCCCTTTATCTGATACGTTATCTGCAAATATCTTCTCCCATTCTATGGGTTATATTTTAGTTTTGTTGACTGTTTCTTTTGCTGTGCAGAAGCTTTTTATCTTAAGTCCCAATAGTTCATTTTTGCTTTTGTTTCCCTTGCCTTCATAGATATATCTTGCAAAAAGTTGCTGTGGCCAAGTTCAAAAATGGTGTTGCCTGTGTTCTCCTCCAGGATTTTGATGGATTCTTGTCTCACATTTAGATCTTTCATCCATTTTGAGTTTATCTTTGTGTATGGTGTAAGAGAGTGGTCTAGTTTCATTCTTCTGCACGTGGCTGTCCAATTTTCCCAGTACCATTTATTGAAGAGACTGTCCTTTTTCCAGTGGATATTCTTTCCTGCTTTGTCAAATATTAGTTGACCATAAAGTTCAGGGTCCACGTATGGGTTTTCTATTCTGTTCCATTGATCTATGTGTCTGTTTTTGTGCCAGTACCACACTGTCTTGATGATTACAGCTTTGCGATACATCTTGAAATCCGGCATTGTGATGCCCCCGGCATTGGTTTTCTTTTTCAATATTCCCCTGGCTATTCAGGGTCTTTTCTGGTTCCATACAAATCCTAAGATTATTTGCTCCAACTCTGTGAAGAAAGTCCATGGTATTTTTATAGGGATTGCAATGAACATGTAAATTGCTCTGGGTAGTATAGACATTTAAATCAATCTTTTTTAAAAAATTAACAATTAAAAATGATAAAATTTTGTGTGAATACTGTAACCCAGCCCTTTTCAACTTGCTTTTTTAGCTAATTGCAATATTTGAAAACTACTCATGTTTATACATTTAATCTAGTTTATTCAAGTTTACTGCTATCTGATAAGTAGTGCTTTGGTGGATACAGCACAATTTGTTTACCCATTCTGTCACTGATACACATTTCGATGATTTACAGTTCTCTGCTACTACAACAAAACTATAATGAACTTCTTATGCATGCCTCCTTCTGAATCCACGAAATCATTTCTCTAAGGAATATACCAGGTGATAAAATTTCTGTGTCAAAGTTCTGCACTTTTGATTTTACAAGAGAGTCTCAACTGGCTCTACAAGCTGGTTTATCCATTATGCAACCAACATAGGGTATTATTGTTCTAATTGCTCCACATTCTCACCAACACTTGGTGTTGTCAGACTTTTCCATTTGTGCCAGTCTCATGAGTTTTAAATGGTATGTTGTCACTTCAATTTACATTTTCCTGATTACTAGTGAGATTGAGCTTTATTATGTCAAATGTTTATTGGCCATTTGGCTTTCATCTCCCATTAATTTCCTGTTGATATCATTTGCCCATTTTCTCACAGATTTATTATCTTTTCTTTAGCTATGTCTATGACTATAAGCCTCTCAAACTAGACTGTGAACATTTCTAGTTAAGAGTCATGACTTCCACCATTCATTCAGTTAATATCCACTGAATGCCTAGCATGTGCTGGACACTGTGGAAGCAGTGGAGATACAGATCCTGGCCCTGGAGATAGTTCTGTGTCTTACAATTCTTCAGCTAGGTGTGGAACATGAAGAAATTTGTTGAATGAATGAACAACAAATAAGTAGAATTCTAAGGAATCTGGGAACTGTCCTCTGCTTCATGTAGACAAGTCCTCAAATTTACCCTGTACAGCTCTAAAGGGAAGACTGAGTAGAAACACATAAAAGCTACATGGAAATACTTTGGCCCAAACCAAACAAAAACGTTCTAATAGTCAGATGTATTCAAAGATAGGGTAGTGAACCCACCATCACTGGAGACATTCAAGTACAGCCTGATTAACTACTTAGCAAATCTATTGTATAAGGAGTTGAGCATTAATTAAGGAGTTGGACTAGATGGGTCCTCTTCTAGTTCTTGAAGTTTTAGAAAATTCAGTGTATCACTGTAGTTAACTCAAGATCCCACTTTAAAAATAATCTCTCAATTTTCATATTAAAACACCTATAATTGGGATGCCTGGATACCTCGGTGTGTTGGGATGCCTGGATAGCTCAGTGGTTGAGCGTCTGCTCAGGGTGTGGTCCCAGAGTCCCAGGATCAAGTCCCACATCAGGCTCCCTGCGAGGAGCCTGCTTCTCCCTCTGCCTATGTCTCTACCTCTCTGTGTCTCTCATGAATAAATAATAAAATCTTTAAAAATAAACTATAATTGGGGCATGTAGGTGGCTCAGTAGGTTAAGCATCTGCCTTGGGCTCAGGTCATGACTGACCTCAAGGTCATGGGATGGAGCCCATCTGTGTTGGGCTCCATTCTGAGTGCCGAGTCTGATTGTCCTCTCCCTCTGCCCCTCCCCCATTCTCATGCTGTCTCATGCTCTCTCTCCCTCTCTCAAATAAATAAATATTTTTAGTAAAATAAAATGCCTGTAATTTCTTACCAAATGCCATAAATCTGGCCCTTTCTTATGTCTGTGGTGAGTTTCATAAATCACTTCCCTTCTAGCCCTTTTACCTTACATAACCCTTCACATTATGACAGAATGGACTCAACCTTTCATTTCATGCCGATGACCTGATGCATTGCACCACAGAACTTGAAAAAACAAGGAAGAAACATTTGCTTCCTATCCCAACACTGCACTGTAAGGAACAAAACTATTGTTCGGAACACAGCCGTTCCATGGCCATGTGTGCATCTGAAAATTTAGAAGTTTAATGCTTGGAATTAGGCTCTCTATCAGTTTAAACACACACACTCAAGTGTTAACTAACTCAAATTCCAATAAAAATTTAGAAAACACACACACACTTCCCTGGAATCACAGATTTAGAAGCACGAAGAGACCTTAAAATCCTTTATGTTTTCTCAGATCAGACATCTGGTATTAGGCAGCACGGAAGAATCACCCAACAGTCCCCTTTTAGCCTCTGCATATCTATCTTGGTTGTGCATCATAGATTGCTCTATGGCTGCTTAAACAATTGGTAAACATTTACTGAGTGCCTGCTAGGAATATAGCAGTATGCTAAAGTTAGGGCCTGGCATGATGCATAAGAGAATCTCTTCTCTCCAGGAACTTGCAGTCTTAGTACAGAGAGAGGTCACATGTTCACAAAGAACGAAGACAGTATGACACACAGGAGCAAAAGCCAGGGTCCGACATAAATAAGTGTGTGTGTAACAAGAGGGCCCAGGATGACTCCCGGAGCTCTGACTTGCATGCCTGGATGGATGGTGATGCCACTTCCTGAGAAAGGGAACCCTAAAAAGGACAAGATTGAAGGCAGAGGAAATAGGGAGCAGATCCTGAGCTTGTCTTAGGCACCCTTAGTGGGAGATGCTGTGGAGAATCTGAGTTGGATAGAAGCGTTTAGAACCCAGAGGAAATATCTAAGATGGAGACAGAAATTTGTGAGTCAGTCGCACGTAGGTGGGAAATGAGAGGAGAGAGTCTGGAGCCATGGTTGGAGAAATGCCACCTTTAGTGTCTGGGTGGAAAAGCATGTATCCAGAGCAAAGGCAGACAAGGACGGGTGGGTATCACAGAGGCGAAGGGGACAGGCCAGCAGCAGAGGTGAATGCTGCCGAGAGTGAAGTGGATGAGGGCACAGGGGCCTGCTGGCTTTGGTTCGAGGGAGCTGGAAAAGACTTGGAGGGAGGAGAAGGCAAGGTTTGTGCTGATCCTGAAGGAACTGGTGGGGGTGGGGTCAGACGTGGGCAGGAGGAGGACAGGCATTCCGGGCAAGGAGCCGCAGGTGGGGAGCCATGTGTGTCCAAACAGAACTTGCCTGCACAGCAACTTTCCAGAAGGGTCAGAAGGGCCCTGCATGTGTGGCAGAGAACTTGGATTTTCCTGCCTAAGCAAAAAGAGCCATTGGTGGCTTCTGAGCCCAGAAGTAACTGCACACCTACCTCAGAAAGAGGCTCAGCAGTTGTGGGAGACACTCTCCTTCTTGGTCACGGGGTGGGGATGCACTTCAGAAATTCAAATTCAGGCTGAGATTCAGCAGCAAAGGACAAAAATGCACATTCAAGTGAGCAGATTCGTTGCACTGTCCTGGGGGCTCCGGGATGGGAAGGGTGTGATTATCACAGCAGTGGTCACCACCTCTCCAAAGGGGAGCAGAGCTCCAGACCAAAAACAGGAAAATAGTAACTATGATCCCCTCCAGTTTCTGACCTGACTGAGTTATGCAAGGATGGCCTGTGCTGGATTCGAGGCGTTGAGAGGACCTGGTTCCCACTGCAGAGCCTCCATCAATTCTGCCTCATGACCTTGGCTCATTTGACAAGTATGAGGTCTCTGCTTGCTCCAGGACACTCAGGGTTCTCTAGACAGTTTGGGGCCTCTCCATGTTGTAGAAACAAAACCCCATGGTCCCGACCCCTCTCCCTCCTGCTTCCTGTTTCTGGCAGGGAACTAGAGAAGGGAAGCAAGGTCAAGGGGTTTGGAGTCCTTCTGGGGGTTTTGCAGAGGAAAAGGGGTTGCTGGAAAAATCAACAGAGTTGGCAGGAGAAGAGAGGTGAGAAGAAAGAGGGGCGGCAACAAAGCCCATCTCTGGCTGTGTGCCTCCCTGCCTCTCCTCCCACCCCAATGACAATAATGACATCATTCCTTCCTTCCTCCACTGATTTCTTGAGACCTTACTGTATGCTCAGTGCTGACCCAGGCACTAAGGATGAGTCGGTGAGCAGCACAGACACCATCCTTGCAGACCAGCAGGAGACACAGAGATTCAAGCAAGCAAGCACATAGGTTGATATGCACTTGCAAGTGCAAGTGCAGTGAATGCAGTGAGTGCAGTGAAGGGCAGATGCACAGAACCAAATCAGGACACCCATCCTAAGGGCACCTTTCCTGAAGGAATGTTGCTGGAGCTGGGGCTGATGGTTACATAGGAATTTAGTCATCCAGGATTAGGAAGAGAGAGAGGCAGAGAAGAGCCCCTTAGGCCTGCAAGCAACTCACAGTGCTAGGAAAGAGGAATAAAGTCCAGGTCACCAGGGCAGACAGAGGAGATGGTGCCAGGGAGGTCCCCAGGGGCCAGGCCACTCAGGGTCCCCCAGTGGTAAGGATTTAGGTAGCTGTCCTAAAAACGATGGGCAGCCACAGAGCATTTTTAAGCAGGCAGCAGAGAGTGAGATCAGATCTGCATTTGAATCTTCATCAACAATGATATGAATGGTACCGCTACTAGCTCTCCATACATGTTTGGACTTAGCAAGGCACTTCCTTGTCCTCCTGTCCCTAGGGCTTGTCCCTGATCCTGGCCCAGGGCTTTTTCTTGGGGTCAATAAAACACTTGGCTGCTGCAGAAGGAGGAGAAAGAGGCAGCTGGCAGATGTTCCCCTGAAATAGTGGCCAAGAGAAAACTGCTTTCGGGCAGCTGGCACATACTTAGAAACGTGGGAGTCAGATAAGGGCATCTTGGAACTGTTTGGAGGTTAATCCAGCAGGCTTAAGAATACTTTGCTTATGAGGGAAATGCCCAGGATACCCTGTGCAGCAGGAAAAGCCAGGGATAAGGCAGCAGAAGCAGTACCCAGCGACCTGTGTGTCTCTGTGTATTCAGGCACTTACAGGTGCACCTGAGTGTATTTACATGGGAAGGAAACCTAGAAGTCAATACACACAAAATTGTTAACAAACATTAGCTCTGCATAGTGGGACTCTGGCAACGTTTCTATTCTTCCTTAGGTCTTCCCAAGTTTTCCAAATGTTTCTTTAGTGGAAGTTAGCGAATGGTTCCAATGGTTCACAGTTTCCAGTGCCATCCTGGAGGTCTCAGCTGGTACTGGCTCCTATCCCACCCTCCCCTTGTCTTCACATCCCCAACCCCCTTGCTCAGCATCACCACTGCCCTGGGTAATCTGAGAAGGAAAGCTCAGCCTCTCCTGACCCATTTTCTCTCAGGACAACCACTCTGCTCCTTAAGAACTCAAACAGCAATATAGACGGAACAAGGACAGGGCTCGCTCAGTCATTCTCCACTCAACCAGTAATCACTTGAGTGGCATTCTCAGTACCAAGGACTGCGATTCAGATAAGAAGAGAGAAATGGGTCACCATCCACAGGAGACCCCCCCCAAGCCTCACCCTTATATGTTTTACCACCCATCCCACCCGACAAGGAAGCCAGTAATTTCACAAGACTAATCTTTTAATAAGTTTATGTTGCCATGGTCAGTTGGTTCTAGAGGTCAGAGCTCGCTTTCAGGATTGGCCAGAATAGACCATAGCCATCCATGAGATCTAAGCTCCCAAATGTCCTGGTCTATGCCCGTCCCATAGCATTTGGAATCTGCATGTAATTTCTATCCTAAAACAATGCCTGTGACATAGAAAGCTTTCAGAGATGATGTGCTGGTTAGGAACCTCCCAAGAGCTGATGAAAGAGTCTCAAGCCAAAAAAAAGATTCACAAAACTGAAAAAACTGAATCCATGGTAGAACTAAGTCTCATTGGCCTGACCTGGTTCATATGCACATTGCTGAGCTGGTCGCTTTCCTAGGAGGAAATGTATTGATCAGCTAGATGATTGAGAATGATTGAGAAATGTATTGATCAGCTAGAGCCAGGTCAGGGACTAACCCCTGAAATCCTGGGGCAGGGGTCAGCGTCCCTTGAAAACTTGAATGGAGAGGGGGATAGAGAAGGCTCCTCAAAAAAGAAACTGAAGTGTTGTTATCATCAGGAATGGATACCCATCAGGTAACAATAGAAGATGTCCACAAAATCAAGGAAATCACTTAGGACCTTCTCCAGGCATTTGCTTCCAGTGAGTCCATGGAGGCAATGTGGGGTGGTCAGTGGTCAACATTGAACTGTGTGAGCTATATGATTCCTTCCAGCTCTGGAAGATCATGGATCAAACTAGCTTGTCACTAGAGAGCAAAATCAGGAGAGAATGAGACCTAGGGAAGGTCAGTTTTTATTTGGGGGATAGAAATTCAGAATAAATCCTAAACAAGAGGACATATGCCTGCCCCAGTTGGGCAGCCCATGAATTTTATATCCTGAAAAGGAAACAAGGTTAGTGTGTATGTCCAAAAAAAAAAAAAAAAGGAAGAAAAAGTGATGTGAAATAGAGCTATTGGATCTCCAGATTGTAAGCTCACCATGTAGAACATGTGGGCACTCATAGACACAGCATCTGGCATGGCTGGTCACAGAGTAAGCCCTCAACATTTTTGTTGAACTGAATGCCAAAAATCAACTTTATCTACTTCTCCACCCAGAGAATGGACTGGTATTTACCTAGTAAGGGAAGAGCCATGGAACCATCTGTCTGTATCATACAAACAGCCATAGATGATCCTGAATGATCTCACCATGCCAGCAATTCAGCCTGAACAAACTCTACAAAGGTTTCTGCCAACCAAGAGGGAAGGCGAAGGATGTAAAGAATAAAAGCTTAAGTCCCTTAAATGCCAAAAGCTTAATAGCAATGAAATGGTCCCACCAGACCGTGAGCTACTTCAATATCTGCGGGGAACACTCACAGAAGTGTTATCACCGCCTTCCTCAGATTCCTTGCTGTTCTTTCAACATCTGGTAGAGATTGAATTAGAGGCAGATTGAATTTATGGTTAGTGGAAAACCCACTCTGAAAGTAGGACGAGAAAGTTAGTATTTCATCATTGTTGGGCAGAATGATGTTCCCAAGAGCTTTTCCATTTTTCAAAAATTGTATATCAGTTACTTGAGAAGAGGGAATAGAAGCCACATTTTTATGAAAATCTCATATTCTCGGATGAACTCTAATTAAAAGCTTTAAGGATACATTTGCATCAAAATAAAATTAATTCTGTTTGATCTCGTGCTGATCCTCTAATACTCAAGAGAGAGTTTATTTTCAGGGGCATTACCTCATCATTTGTGTTGATGGTTTGTTTTTTAAGCCCCTAGGAGTTTGTGCCAAAAGATGTGTTTTGTCTCATGACCAGAGTTTTGGTAATATAAATGTACTTTGCTTCATTTAATTTATTCATTTAATTTCTGCCTGGGTGATAGTCATCTGTCTTTTCCCCTCTTCTAACCCAGACTTCCTGACAATTTTATGTAGAAAATTAAAGTAATATTCTTTCTGAAGCCGAATTGATTTCGCCCAGGTCTTGTTTCAGAAATAATAGCAAAGAGAAATAATAGACTCAAGGACCTTGAATTTCACAGATTCCTTCTTTGCAGTCTGGCCTGAAGCCATAATATGAAGTCAGAGCTTTTTTTTTTTTCCCCCTTTCTCTCTCCTTTTCAACTCTCACATTTAAACAATAATCACTTGACTTGTGTCACTGGTTTGTAGGACTTTGCTGTTGCTGCTGAAAATAAATTGGGTCAAGAGTTGGTAATTAAATCATCTGCTTCTAGTTTTCCCTTTAAAAATCGCTCAGAACCCAATATCTTCCCTCCTGCCCCTAGTTCTGGGAGGCAGTGTCAAACAGATCTTAGATTCCTGGGCTCTTGAGGTTCAAGGAACTCCTCAAGGTCGTGAATTCCAGCAAAATGGGTGGGTGGGAAGGGCAGCCATGAGGCTGTCAGCCCCAGCCTTCACGTGACAGTTTTATTTGGCCTCCTTTACCCAAAGATTGGCCATTACTCCTTCTTTTGCTTTCTCTGTGTATCTCTCTCTCTCTCTCTCTCTCTCTCTCTCTCTTTCCTCCATAGCGCAGAGCAAAGTAACTGTTGCGTGGTAGATTGACCAGGATAAAAATAAACACATTTGAGGAAGAAAACCATTACCTACCTCCACCCCACCCTCCAAAAAAAAAAAAAAAAAAAATTATGGTAAGAATGTATTTGTTCCCAGAGATAAGGTTGGCCACGTGACATCCAAGTCTCCACTCACTCTCTAAGGATACAGCCGTAAAATTAGTTGTATATTCCTCCGATGTTGTTGCATTCCTAATGCTGTGTCACTGCATGATAAAGGACCAAGGCATCACTATTAGGGTCAGGATTTGGGAGAACCACAGCTCACCTCCTCCCTTCATCTCGTCTCCTCGTCCTTAGAGCAGTTGCGTTTTCTTAGTTTGATACCCCTGTGTCTGTGTGCGTGTGGCGAGGGGGGGTGGGGGGCAGCCGGAAGACTGCGGGGAGGGGAGGGGGGGTGGACAGGGAGGCAGCTTGTGAATTTTTGTTTTATTGTTTAACTTTATTAAAAAAGAAAAAAAAAAAAAAAAAGCCAGGTCTTAAACCTGGCATTGCCTCTACCCGGCTGCTGGCTGGTAAAGCCCATGAAATTCTGCAGGTCTTAATTTCCAAACATGTAAACATGGCCTTCCTCAAAATTTCATCCGGTTCTGATATTCTGGAATCTTTGATTTCTTCTAAAAGCTTCTCTAAGTGCCAGTATTCTGTTCAGAGCACGCTTGTGATCTCCAACTTTATTCTTTTTTTTAAGATTTTTTTTTAATTTTTTATTTATTTATGATAGTCACAGAGAGAGAGAGAGAGAGAGAGGCAGAGACACAGGCAGAGGGAGAAGCAGGCTCCATGCACCGGGAGCCCGATGTGGGATTCGATCCCGGGTCTCCAGGATCGCGCCCTGGGCCAAAGGCAGGCGCCAAACCTCTGCGCCACCCAGGGATCCCTCCAACTTTATTCTTAAAGCAAGAGCTGCATTAAAAGAATGTTTTTCACTCCGATCATAATGCTCATAAGAAATGTGTGATAATTTTTATTGGTTCTGTCAATTGCCAACTGACAAACATTGCCACTTTGTAAAGGCAATTCTTGCTGCCCAAGGACATGCTCTATAGGAACCAGCCTAAAAATGGGCTTTCTCTAATCTCTCTCTGACTCAGCCCCCTCTAGCACCTAAGGAGTTTGGCCATCAAAGGGAGAAAAATATTTCTGGGCCATGGGGTAAAGTCTAGAACCAGGCTGTCTGATACAGTAGCTACTGTCACCATGTGGCTCCTAAACACTTGAAATGTGCAAAATAAGATGTGCTTTAAGTATAAAACTGCACACCAGTTTTAGAAGACTTACTATGAAAATATGAATATAAAATACCTTATTAATGTTTTCATAGTGCTTCCCTTCTGAAATGATAGTATTTTGGAATATTTCTGGTTAGGTAAAATATATTATTAATTTCCCCTACCCCTTTTTACTTTTTTAGTGCACATACTGGAAAATTCTAAATTATATTTGAGGGCTCACATTCAGACACAAGTAGCACACAGGTTGCTGCTCCTACTGATATGTAATGGCTGCCAAGATCCTTCCAGGAGCTTATCTGGACACACTGAGAAAGAGTCCCACTAGCAGTGAGAAAAATCGACTGACATAGGTGTGAGGCCCATTCTGGGCTGGATTCAGATAGGCACATTTCTTTGGGCAGAGAGGAGAGGTATAATACCCGCCCACACACACACACACACACACACACACACACAAAAGCAGGAAAAAATGATTCTCAAAGCCAAGTTACATAATTTCTGATGTTTTTAAATTTCTTTGCAAAAAGTTCAACAAATTTACACCAATTTCAGCACCAGGAAAGCTGCCAGTTTGGCAGCCCCACACTGGATTTTTTTCTCTGATCTGAGGTACAAAGTTGCTGGACTCTGTAAGTTTTCCTTCCTGCTATAGTACTTCTGACCCGCTTGGAGAGGTTACAGTGAAGAACAGAAAACTATAGCAGTGAGATTGCATTATGATGGAGGAGAAAGTCTGTCCAAGTGCAAGCAAAATAGAACCCAAACAGCCTGATACTGATACAAAGAGGAAAAAAAAATCAATTGGCTTTCATAAACTTCCTCCTCTCTGAGAGTCCTTTTAGACAACAGATAGCAAAACTCTTTAATCAGCTGTGTGCTGGAGGGCCCTCCGGACTTGCTACCCTCAGGAGATGATCTTACTCAGTGGTGTGTTCCTCTCTGGCTCCCCACCACCACTAATCTCCCCTCATCCACACTGTGCAGCGACCACCTAAGCCACTGTTTCTCAAGCACACCCTGCTATTTTCTCTGTCTAAAATGCTTTTCCTCGGGGCACCTGGGTGGCTCAGTCAGTTGGGCATCTGTCTTCTGCTCAGGTCATGATCTCAGGGTTCTGGGATCAAGTCCCACATCAGGCTCCCTGCTCAGCAGAGAGCCTGCTTCTCCCACTCCCTCTGTCCCTCCATTGCTCATGTTCAATCTCTCTCTCTCTCTCTCAAATAAATAAATATAATATTTAAATAAAATAACATAAAATGCTCTTCCTCAATGCCTCTCCCTCCACCTGGAAAAAAATCTACCAGTCTTTCAAAACTTGGTTACAACCCAGTTTTCTTTCCGAGGCCTGGCCCAAACCCCAGGGCCCTGCCCCACCTTCAGGTCCCATCCCCAGGGGGCCTGAGTTCCACACTCCCTCCACTTATGTGTCTGTCTCCCTCTCCAGTTTGCAAGATGCTTCAAACTGTGGACAAAATATCATCTGTGTCTCTGTCAGCCGTGCCTGCAGAGCTTGTGGCAGGTAAAAAAGGCTTATGGAAAGAACAAGTGAGTGAATGAATGAATGAATGAACAAATGGATCTTCAGTTCTATTGTTTTAGTATGAAAGACTGGAATTATTTTCATGACCAAATGACAATGTTCTATTATTCTCCATTGCTAAAGTAGAGTGTCTTTCTTTTTGAAATTTGAAGCCTCTTCATGAAACTTGTTTGACTCCAAAGGACGTACAGAGATTATCTATTTCTCTATGTTTAATTTGTGCTTAATTCTATCTTATTAGCAAGGGTTCAAGAGGCATGAAGAAGACAATTCAGGGGCTGCAGAAAATGCTATCTGATGCATTATGCCCTTTCACTTCTTGGCTTAGAATTAGGATTAGTGCCGATTCATCCATCCATCCTGTTAAGCAGGCCCTTTGTGATCAATAAAATGTATTTTGCAAAAGATTTGGTGGATGAGAGATCTTTTTCTCTGACCATGGCATAACAGTACAGTTAGCCCAAACTGAAATGGAGGCCATTCCATTCATGTAAAAGCCCAAAACAAAAACATCCATTCCCTTATTTCTTTAATTTTGGGCATATCATATGTCAGTAAAGAAAATCGAGTAACATTATTCTTCTCTTTTCATACCTTTTGTGGTAAACAGTGATCCTCATGCGGGTGAAGATCTAGTCTAGTTTATTTACCAAACAGTGACTACTACCTCAAGGAAGTACTCTGCAAACATTGTTGAACACCTGGATGAAAGAATGGCAGTTGCATGTGAGGCAGAAAGGGGTAAATTATCAAATTACTTCCATAACCACTTGATGTTGAGAACAGCATGGTTTTGGTAAACATGTTCGCTCTTCTGTAAAAAGAAGTTTTGTGCATTGATATTGTCAGACTATAGCTTTCTCCCCACATCCCCACATCATTCTTGAATGTGAAATTAAGAGACATGCTTTATGTCAAGAGGAAGCCAAATGAATGATGGAAACTATTTTCATTCCAGAAGCAATAATAAAACATGGGAAAACACGTTTCTGCAAAGTGACCCCAGGGAGTCTTCCAAGAGTTCATTAGATGAGAAAGGAGATGCTGGTACCAGGAGGGAGACAGCAATGAGTGGGTGCTTATATGTGACATGTTTCCTCTCTCTTCCCACTGAATCAACACACACTGGGAAAACTTTGTGCTAAATTTCTGAGTTTCTGAGTTATTTGAACCTTTCAAAAGCATGTTGAAACCAGTTCTTGTGTGTGGGGGGGGGGGGAATGCTTCACAGAATGAAAAGTTAAAATCCTAAAGGGACTTGGTGCCAGAATTATGAGTTAAAAATAGTGGGTTTGCAAAGAGCAGTTCTTGTCAAAATTAACTATACCCTATAACTATTACTCTACAGTTAGCCTAGTATGGAAGGAAAAAAATGGGTGAAATATGTTTTACTGAAGTATGAGTCCCCAAGCTAAAGTTTTTTTAGATTCCCTAAAGCAGCTTTGAAAGTTTGAAAACAACTTTATTTTTTAAGGTGTACACAGTGATGTCTTGATATACATATACATCGTGTAATGATTACCAGTGACAAACTAATTAACATACCCATCACCTCACATAGTTATCATTTGTGTGTGTGTGCATACACATGCCCTCAAGCACACACATTCATGTGCATGTGCATGGCTAGAACACTCTGCACCCACTCTCTTGGCAAATTTCAAGTATACAATAAGTTATTATTAACTATATTAACTATATCACCATCCTTGTATGTTAGATCTCCAGAACTTACCCATTTTATAACTGCAAGTTTATATCCCCTGACCTACATCTCCCCATTTCTCCCAATTCCCGCCTCCTCAGTCCCTGCTAACCACCAATAACTCTATGTCTTTGAGTTTGACATTTTTAGGTTCCATATACATGTGAGATCACGAGTATTTGTCTTCCTGCATCTGGCTTGCTTTACTTAGCCTAATGTCCTCCAGGTTTATCCATGTTGCTCCAAATGACAAGATTGACCATATTTGACTGAATAATACTCCATTGTGTATGCGGGTGTGAGTGTGTGTGTGTGTGTGTGTGTATATATATATATATACACACACTATTTTTATATATAATGTATATATACACACACAGAATATTCCATGATATATAATATTCCATTTTTATATTATGAAATATAAGATATAATCTATAAATAAAACATATACATATACCTAAAATAATACATACAGATTATAATAATAAAAATATATAAATTATGTGTGTATATATCAACATACAACTCATATTTTCTTTCTCCATTCATACATCAATAGACACAGACACAGATTGTTTCCATATCTTAGCTACTGTGAATAATGCCGCAATGAACATGGGGGTTCTGATATCTCTTCAAGGTAATGATTTTATTTCTCTTGGGTATATATATCTAGATGTGAGAGTGGTAGATCACATGGGAGTTGTTTTTTATTTTTTTTTTTGAGGAACTTCCATTGTGTTTTCTATCATAGCCATTCCAATTCTACTCCCATCATAGTGCACAAGCATTCCTCTTTCTCCATATATTCATTAATACTTGATTTCGATATCTTTTGACTTTTTGATAATAGCCTTTCTGATAAGTGTGAGGTGATAGTTCATGGTGCTTTTGATTTGCATCTCCCTTATTGTTAGTGATGCTGAGCATCTTTTCACATATCTGTTGACTATTTGTATATTTTCTTTTCTATTCAAGTTCTTTGCCCATTTTATAATTAGGTTAATTGCTTTTTTTTCTTTTTGCTATTGAGTTGTAGGAGTTCCTTATATATTTTGGATACTAACCTCTTATCAGATGTATGATTTGCAAGTATTTTCTCTCTTTGCACAGATTGCCTTTTCATTATTGATGAAAATAATGCTGTGCAGAACCTTTTTAGTTTTTATTGTAACTCCACTTTTTTTGTAATTTGGTGTCTTATTTTGTTTTGCTGCTTTTGTTGCCTTTGCTTTTGGTGTCATACCCAAAAAATCATTGCCAAGACCCATGCCAGGAGTCTCCCCTGTTTCTCCTAGCGTAGTGTCCTAATACGCTTAAATTGGTTTGCCCTCTCCCAGCCCCAGTGTTGAGCTGGCTTTCTGCATGTGGTTATGAGCTGTCTAGAAGCTTGCACTCACTACCAATGGGGGAGTCTGCACGTAGCCAGCCATTGCGCAGAGGAGGCAGAGAATTAGAGCTGTGTATGGGCCACTTAGGATACCCGCAAGCAAGACATCCCAAGTGCTGACCTCCCAATGGCATCTTTGAAGCAGTTAATAAGATTCATATCCCCTTGTTGATTTTGAATCCTGGTTCCCGTGAGTTCCCACCTCTCTTCCCACCTCCCAGCTCTTCAGACTCTGCCATACTGATCCCCCCCACACCACAGTATTCTGGATGAAAGAGAAGGAAGTGGGCTTTGGGGGTGGCATCTTTGGAAGCTGAGTACTTAATCACTACACTCTTGCTTTCCCCTATGAAAGAAATCAGGGCGTGGAGGTCTTCTCTGGCATCAAGCCCTGCCCCCTCAGGAGGGGGTTATGTGAATAAAGTGAAACTGCTGTCCTTTACCTCTTCAGTGTGTCTATCCCTGGGGTTTTTTTGCTGCATTGGTATGCTGGAACTTTCCCAATGAACTCCTGGATGCCTACTTTCGTCCTGGAGGTTGTCAAATCTATGTTCTATGGGGAGATGACAGCTGGAAATTCCTGAATAAGAATCATCATCCATCTTGATGATGCTACTCTTCAGTGAAAGTCTGGGAAAACTTTGGACATTTGGTGTATAGGATGCTTCTCCTACCTCCCTCTCATCAGCATGACTGTCATGCACCCATGTGTATAACTCTAGCACCTGTGAGGCACTGGAGATACTATGGTGTAATGGTCAAAAGCATACTGTGTCATGCTATATAGTCAAGCTAAATCTTTTTTGTTGGTTTGACTTTAGGCAGGTTGTTTGGCCTCTCTGGAATTGGGAATAATAACACCTACCTACCTCAGAGAGTTGATCTGAGGGCTGGATGAAATAATGCATGTGACGTGACTGGTATATTGAAAGCACTCAAAATCAGTGACTATCTTTATTGACATCATCGATTGATGATTACCATCATCATCATCACAAAAATTAGTATGATGTATGCTCATTTGGGGCAGCACTAAAATGTCTGCCTTTCCTGAGTATGAAAAAGAAATCATCCTATTAAGGAAAATAATACAATAAACAAGATTATGAGAGGAGGTACATATGTCCATAATTTTAAAAAATGTTAAGACATCAGCAACATTAATTTTTGTAGAAACAATTAACCAGAGACCATGCGTTCAAATTATTTACAAGCTTGCTGTTCTCTAATCCTTAACTTTGGAAAACCTCATTGTATCAATATTTCTGTCCATATGCTTTCAGCGTCGTTTGTGTCACTAAATAGACAGTAGTCGAAAGCTATAAACTACAATTCTTTTTAATACATTCTGAAACTCAGATTTTACCTTATTCAGTCAATACAGTTAGTTCAAGCAAATTAGTTTTGCAACTGTAGAAGGAGGGGAGGAGGAAAGGAAGGGAGAGGAGGGGAGAGAAGGAGAAGAAAGAGGAGGGGTAAGGAAGGGGTAAGGAAAAAGAGGAAGAAAAGGTCTCCATAAATTTATGTGAAAAGAAGACATTTGCTAGAAAACAGGTTTACTATAAAACAATCTCTGCTTATGGAAAATGAGCCAGACTTCATTAGTAAGCAACTTTGGAAAAGCTGTAATGACTGGCAGGTTATATACCCTGTTAACTCAGTTTTTTATTCTCGGTAGTCTCTTTCTCAGAATCACAGCACAAGATCAGGGAGCTTCAAATAAATCATAAGCAGTAAGACCAAACAGGCTGCCCCATTAGCAAACTGTAAACTGTCACTTTTAAACTTGGTTTGGCCCAGTTTAACCTTGTAAAGAGAATTTTAATGTTACAATACTGGGAAGTCGCCAAGAGGCTCCTCTGAAGCAATATCTTTCGCCTCACTTACGTGTAGATATTTTAGTTACCCCGTATGTCCACTGTGGGAGAAGATACAGATTCTGGTATAATTTTTTTTAACATTTCCAATATTACAGATTGGGTTGAAGAGGCTGTATGTCACAGGAGCGCCAAAATTATTAGATTGCAGACTGCCCGCTTTGGTTTTACTGACTTTCTCTTTTCAGAGGAAGGATGTTAAATACAGATCTCTGATCCCCGTTCCAGACTTTCTGAAATCACATTTCTGGAATGGAGGCTGCGGGGGTGGGGGGTGGGGGTGTCATAGAGTCACAGTCTACCAGGTGATTATAACGTGCAGTCACATTTAGGATCAACTGCTCTAAGACTAAGACCAAGAAAGCCTTCAGAGACCCTTATGACTCTGGCTTCTGCACATGATGCCATAAATCTTAACCAAGAGGAAAAACTCTAAACGGGAAGTGGGGAGGGCAGAGGTAAGGAGAGTTCAGGCATCCTCTTGCTATCTCTGCTCATTGTTTCTCTTCCAGTTCCAACACTGTCCATGTGTATAAAAACAGTTGAGGCAATATTTACTGAGCAGCTACAGATGCACTAGCTGGGTGACACAGGGCAGCAGAACAGGCACATGTTAACTAACTTTGACAGATGCTGTGCTGAGCCCCTCCTGATGGTGTTAACGAAGTGCAGTGGGAGCAGAGGAAGGTTAAGGCTGATGAGAGGAGGATAGAGCACTTGAAACTCACAAGATGGAGCACAGAAGCTACTTCTCTAGGCAGAGAAGCCAGGAAGAGGTGTTCAAAGGCAGCGGAGACTGTAGGAAGTCTCTGGCATCTTCAAGAAATGAGGAGAGGGACACCCGGATGCCTCAGCAGTTGAGCATCTGCCTTTGGCTCTGGGCATAATCCAAGATCATAGGATCGAGTGCCTCATCAGGCTCTCCTTGGGGAGCCTGCTGCTCCCTCTCCCTCTGTCTATGTCTCTCTCTCATGAATAAATAAATAAAATATTTAAAAAAAAAAAAAGGAAAGGAGGAGAATCTCCTGTTCTCCGTCACAAAGTAGGGGTAATTGGTTATGTCAACTGAGAGGGCCCAGGAGCCATTGTATCTCAATGCCTAGAACTTGGTTTCTAATATCTTTCTCCAAAAAAGGGAAGCAGGACTGCTTCAAGAAATGACAAATCCTAGAACTGGGGCAGGGAAGATACCAGATGAGCCTGTCAAACAGGAAGAGGAGCCAATTGAAAGAGCTCCCAGCCGCCAAAGCTGGCAACCTTTGAGGAACAAAATGAGTAAAGTAGTATTGAATTAGAACCCAAAGTATAAAATCAATATTCATGAAGTCCATACTGATATAGTAATGGAGTGAATAAATGAATGGAGAGAAAGAACCAAATCAAGTCCCCCATGCAGAAGCACCCCAGAATTTATGCAGATGTTCTCCAGAAGGAGGAGCCCACCTCCCCACCCCTTAAGTGGAAGCTGTGTGTAGTGACTACCTTCCAAAGAATACAGTATGGAAAGAAAGAAAAAGGGAATGAGAAACTCAGGATAATCATAAGAAAAACATTAGAAAAATCCGAATTGAGTGACATTCTACAAAATACCTCACCAGTACTCACCAAAACTGTAAAGGACAAAAAAATAAGGAAAAGTCTGAAAAACTGTCACCACCAAGAAAAGCCCAACAAGATGTGACAACTAATGTAATGTGGCTTCCTGGATGGGTTCATGGAACAGAAAAAGGACAAAAGTGGGTAAAAACTGAGGCGTTCCAGGGACAATATGGACTTGAGTGAATACTAATATATCAACAGTGGTTCATAAAGGTGTGAAATGCCCCCATACGAACACAGAACATAAGTAAGGGAGGAAACTGGATTTGGCACTTTGGGAACTCCCAAAATGAAGAACATTTTGAACATTTCAGCATATCTAAATCTATTCTAAAATCAAAAGTAGATTTTAAAAACTAAGGATGCTCAGGTGATTATGCTCACACCTACTTTCCTGCCTGGCTTGGGTGTTACAAACAGCAAGTGACATGAAGAATGTGAGTGTACTTTCTAAACTCTGATGTGCACCACAAATATAAATATTTAAGCATTATTTTATTTAAATTAAATTTCTTTCATTTTTAAAGTTCTTTGTAACTGAAATTATTATTTTAAAATATTTAAAATTATTCTTGGCAAGAGGTTTGGATAAAGGCTGATTATACAGGCTGTGACCAGACAAGAGAGCCTCAGAAGCTGCATGAAGGAGTTTGGATTTAATTCTGAAGATGGTGAAATGTTAAAGGTTTCTTAGCCGAATAGGAGTGTGATTATGTCTGAATGTCAGGACCAGGCAATGGAAAGAGGCTGGACTCATCTGGGCAGAGATGCTCAAGCAGGTGCAGAGCTGGTACCAGGAGAAGTCAAGGGGCAGGATCTGACCCCTGTGATAGGAATAATTGCCCCCTCTGTGCCTCAAGCCAGTAATCCTTCAAAGTGGACTTTCCAAGAATGTGTTGATTTGATACTATTTTAATATTTTCAATAAAAGGGATTCATTATTGAATAAGCGTGCGTGAATTCATATCTTCGATAAAATGCTTACAAATGCATAAATCACACAGAACTCTTTTGTCATCCCGTGTGTCTGATTTGGGTTTGAGAAGATTTTATCACCATCACGGCAGCATAGTCCATGCTAGTGCTTACATACTCGGCCTCAGTTTCCTCTATAGTGTGGCTAGATAAGCATTCTAATAGCATGTAGCTCCTTGTGTGGCACACTATAGGCATGTGGCCCGTGGTGGTTATTGTTAATGGTGGCAATAGAAGAGGTAACCTGCCTCCCTAACATGCACAGGAGACTTATTAAATAGAGTGAAATAAATAAATTCCTGCTGATATTCATCCTGGAGCAGTTCATCTATTTGTCTTCATGAGAAGCAACTGGATCATTGCTAATGAGTGTTGACAATTGGGAGCATCTACCCTCAGTGACTTTCCTCTTGAGGCTCATATATAAAACCACTGTTTTGTTCTCTGTCCATTTCATCTTAATATATACTAAGCACTTAACAAATATTAGCCTTTGTTAATAGTGTTATTATGCCATGCATTATGCTCCCATTTGCAGGCCTGTTCAGTTTCAAGCGCACCAGAGGGCAATTGCTCATCTGCTTGAAATGCCCTCCTAAGCCTCCTTCAAAGTTCATTGTTGTGCACTCTGTAGAGCCTACTTTTGATGTCAGACTCTCTCAGACATACCCTCCAGATTTCATAAAAATTCATCCAGCTGTTTCCTGGGGTGTGATGACAGGCAAGCTAACAGACATTTAATTTTATGAGAAATGTGACCTGGTACTGAGCTGTCAGCAGCTTGAGGGCAGGATCCTGTCTGTGCCACCTATCCACATGCAAGGCTTGGCCTCTAGCCAGTCTTCACTAAAAGGTGGGGTTATGGTGATACATCCAGGAGCAATCCTGAGAAAGTTCCAGCGCTCTTCCTAGGAGTGTCCAGGCAGAGAGGCAGAGAACCACCAAAGCAAACTTCCTGACAACACGGTCTTACCTGGGGTTAGCTCTCCCTGTGAAATTTGAATGTATTAGTCACCTCTAACAGTCCCATTTATTTAGTTTTAAATTAGGCTATTTTCTTCCCTACACCATCATTCCAAGAATCTAGCTGCATATTTTTAAGGCAAGAACTATCTACTAATGAGATTTTTCACTGGTCTATATTTAGCAGCAAGAAAGAGGTTTTTTGTTTGTTTTTGTTTTTTTGTTTGGTCATCACAGGGAACTCCCAGAAACTATGCAAGTTGGGAAGAGCCAACAGAAGGTAAAGGTCATCAATTCTTTTTCCTTTTCAGGACAGAGGGATTCACTACCAGGAACCATGTCTCAGAGAGTAGACAGACAGTAGGGACTCAGTTTCCTCATCAACAAGACGGGCATTATAGGACTAATCCTTCAGGGCCTCGGGGAGGAATAAAAAAGATGGGTGGAGTCTAACTCCAGCAGAGACAATGAAGCCAACACACAGAAGGACATCATGATCCATCTCCACCCATCCACCTCTCAGCCACCACTCTACTGCCCTCTCTGCTGTGGGACAGCCTCCAATGGCTATCTCCCATTAGGCTCCTCCCTCTGACCTCCCAATTTTCTCTTGCCTTCCAAAACCCCAGCTCTGAAGTGTCTCTTTCTACCCTGAAGTCTTCCTAGACTTCCTTCTGCCTTGGGCTAGTATTCTGGCCTCCATTAATCCACTACATCCCATAGTTCTGGAGCTGGTTCCCACTGGTTGCCTGTGCAGTGATGCCAAGTTCCCCAGTCATGCTGTGCGCCGTCCAATAGATAACTCACACATAGATTGAATGAGTTGGTTTATGTAAAGTCATTAGCTGAGTACCTAGGACACGGTAATAGTGCTGTATCAACAGGTATCATTGTTATGATCTTGAAATATTTTAACGATATAGGGAAGTTTAGTGTATAAAGTAACAAATACCCATGCCCCTGCCACAAAACCTCATCAAATATAATGAGGTGCCATACCTTTTTTGTACCTTTTTAAGGAGCAAAACAGGGCATCCCTGGTGGAGCAGCGGTTTAGCGCCGCCTGCAGCCCAGGGTATGATCCTGAAGACCCGGGATCGAATCCCGCATTGGGTTCCCTGCATGGGGCCTGCTTCTCCCTCTGCCTGTGTCTCTGCCTCTCTATAAATAAATAAATAAATAAATAAATAAATAAATAAATAAATAAATACATTACAGGTATTACAGAGTTGAAGCCCTCCTGTACTCTTCCCACCTCCTGTGCCCATCCCTCCCTTCACAGCAGTAGCTACCGTTCCAAACTGTGGGTGACTCATTCTCTTGTATTTTTAATCTGTGTCCTAAAATTTTATTTAAATGTATAACACTGGGCATAGTCTTTTTCAAGTTACTCTTTTGGTTAACCTTCTTTTTTTTTTTTTCCGATGTATTCATGTTGAAATAGGTAACTTTGGTTAATTCATTTTTGTGACTGTATTTCATTATATGCATATTCTTTAATTTATTCATTCCACTTTTGAAGGACAGATATACCACTTCTAATGTTAGAAATGGAAGATATCTAAGAGATCATTCTTAGTATGAGGAAATGAGCTAAATGAGGAAATGTAGCTAAACAAGGGAAATGATTTGGCTAAAGTCATACAGAAAATCCTGGAGACAGGACTCTAAAAGACATTCTAGTAACCTGCAGTAGACAGGATTTTTCTGGCCCATGAACTTTTTCATTTGTATTCTCCAGATTCTTTTGAGTATCTCATCCCTCGTTCCATGAGACCCTGTCAGGAATATCAATTATTCCCTGACCAACTATCAACAGAGCCCATGACTCAGTCTTTGTCAATCATAATACCACATTCCTTGGTATACAATGATTGGTTCAGGACAGATCCTGTGATTTAAGCTGAGCCAGTAAGAATCTTGTAACTTTGCTGAGCTGAAAAAAATACAGCCTGGGTTTCCAGAAATTATCTGTCCTGCTGAATGGGTGGAGTCTAACTCCAGCAGAGACAGTGAAGCCAACACACAGAAGGGAAGCAGAGGCAAACCGAGGTCAGAGAGCAGAGAGAGACATATAGGTAGGCTTAAGAATGTGTTGAGCCCCTGGATGCAGCATTCCTAAACTCAAATTTGAAAGCTGGTAAAAACCTGTTCTCGTTTTGTTTTTAGGTTAGCCACTTTGACTTGGGTTTCTGTCACTTGAAACAAAGAGCACTGACTGTAAGTTTACTGTTCTTTCTACTCTGTCACAACTGTACCTGCTAGATATTTAGTAGGCAATTAACTGAGAATGATGATCTCAGTGAATCCATAAAAGTACCACCAACCTTGGTCTCTAGAAACACAGCAAGACTAACTGTAGTCAAAGTTACAATGTGCCAAAAAAAAGTTACAATGTGCCACTTCCCTTCCCTTAGATATTTTATTCTGACCTGCAACCCGTGCATTCAGTGTATATTTCTCATGATTCTACTAGGTGCTAAATGGAAGACATATGACAAGAATAGTACAAAGGACATAGAGATAATGGAACACTTTTCTAAGTATTTTATATAAAGGGATACATATAGACTGCCTACTGTAATCCCTAGAGAAAAGACCGAAAAATCAATAAAGGAATTAAGTGAAAATTTTTTTTCATATTTGATTAGCCTAACAGGAAACAGGAAAGAACAAAGAGAGGCATGAAAGAACATAGACAAATTGAAAACAAATAGCAAGATAGTAAACTTAAAACCAACTTTACCAACAGTTACATTAGAAATAAATCGACTAAGACCACAGCTAAAAAGGAAGAGATTTTTACACTGGATACAAAGGCAAGACCAAACTATTTGTGGTCTGTAAGACATACACTTTATTTTTATTTTTTTTTTAAAGGAATTCTTTTTTTTTTTTAATTTTTATTTATTTATGATAGTCACAGAGAGAGAAAGAGAGAGAGGCGGAGACATAGGCAGAGGGAGAAGCAGGCTCCATGCACTGGGAGCCCGATGTGGGATTCGATCCCAGGTCTCCAGGATCGCGCCCTGGGCCAAAGGCAGGCGCCAAACCGCTGCACCACCCAGGAACATACACTTTAAATATGAAGTTAGGTTTAAAACAAAAGGATGGGAAAAAAGAGACCTGCAACTGTGAGCCTAAGAAAGCTAATGGGGCTATATAGTATCAAGGATGACTTAATAAGAACCACCAACACTTCATAATAACAGAAGGGCCATTTCATCAGGAAGACATAGCAGTTATAAGTGTGTATTAACTTAGACACAGAGATTCCAGGTATACACAGCAAAAGCCAACAGAAGTAAAGAGGGAATTAGATTTATAATTATAGTTGATCTTAACCTCCCTCTTCCAGTAATTGACAGGACAAGGAAACAAGTAGACAGTAGCAAGTGACGTGTATAGGATATCCAAACACTACTGATCACCTTAACCTAAGTGATATTTATAAACCATGTGAAATCACTGCAGAATATACATTATTTTTAAGTGCTTGGGAAACATTCACCAGGATACATCTTATCCGGGGCTCTATAAGACTCTGTCAATTTTAAAGGATTGAAATGAAGGTAGATTCTCTAACCACAATGAAATTAAGTTAGACCTTAATAATTACAAGATACCTAGAAAATCTCCAAATATTTTAGAACTAAACAATGCATTTTTAAATAACATGTGCATCAAGAATGAAATTACAAGAGAAGTTAGAAAATATTTCAAAGCGGTGCTAAAGAAAATACAGCCTGGCAAAATGTGTGTGATGTCGCTAGAGCAGCATATAGAAAGAAATGCATAAATTCACATGTTTATATTAGTAAAGAAAAAAGGGCAAAAATCAGTAGTCTCTGTTTCTACTTTAAGAAACTAGAAAGAGAAGAGCAAATTGCAAAGTAAATGGAAATAAATAATAAAGAGCAAAATTCAATGAAATGAAATCTGTAGAAAAACTTATCAAAAGCTTATACTTTGAAAATATTAATAAAATTGAGAAGCCCCTAGCAAGACTGATTAAGGAAGAAAGAATGAGAACACAAATTATGAGTATCAGGAACGGAAGAGGGCATGGTCATTACAGACCTCACAGACATTAAAAGGGTAATAAGGAAATATTATAAACAACTTTATGCCAATAAAACTTGACACCTTAGATTAATTAGACAAATTTCTTGAAAGTCATTTGTTTTTCCTTAAAAGGCATTCAAAACATTCTAGTAAGAAGCAAGTAGGATTATTTTGAGGAAAGTGATGTGATGATCTCAAAATATATAGAGAGAAATGCAAAGAACCTAGAACAGCTGAAACAATTTTGAACTGGAAGAGCAAATTGAGAAGACTCGACTACCTGATTGCAAGACTTACTGTGAAGCTACAGGAATCAAGATAGAGTGGCACTGGCAGGAGGATTAAACAAATAGATCTTTGAATCAGAATGCAGAGTCCAGAAACAGACCTATAGATATTTTTATATTTTTCAGATTGAAAAATAGATGTATTTCAATTGATTTATAACAAATCCAAGGCAATGTATTGGGACAAATAAAATCTTTTCAATGACTTGTCCTGGAAAACTAGATAAGCATATAGGAAAAAAGAAAGAACCTCAATATTTACCTCATCCCGTACACAGAAATTAATTCTAAATGGATCCTAGGACTAAGCACAAAAACCTAAACTATAGATATCAACATGAGAACCCATAAGGGAAAAAAGGATAATATATTCATGAGCTTGGGATATACAAAGACTTTTGTATAGGACACAAAAAACAGTAATCATGAATGATAAATTAGACTTTGTGAAAATTTGAAAGTTCTGATCATCCGAAGATAGGGATAAAATACTTGTAATACCTATATGTAATAAAAGATTTGTACCAAATATATAAAGAACTCTTGCAAATCAATAAAACAACAACAAAGAACCAATAAAAATGGGCAGAGTGGGGAACCCTGGGTGGCACAGCGGTTTGGCACCTGCCTTTGGCCCAGGGCGCGATCCTGGAGACCTGGGATCGAGTCCCACGTCGGGCTCCCGGTGCATGGAGCCTGCTTCTCCCTCTCCCTCTCCCTCTGCCTGTGTCTCTGCCTCTCTCTCTCTCTCTCTGTGTGACTGTCATAAATAAATAAAAAATTAAAAAAAAAATGGGCAGAGTGTTTGAATGTCCACTTTACAGAGAGGATGTCTGAGTGGCTAATAAAACATGAAAAAGTGTTTAATAAGAAATCTAAATCTGGCAATTCCTTTTTAAGGTTAAAGATATACTTCTATAATCTAGCAATTTTACTTCTGGGTCCTTACTCAAGAGACATAAAAACATACATCCGCACAAAGACTTGTACAAAGATATTCATACCAGCTGTATTCCTAATATCCAAATGTGGCCACAACTCAAATCTCCATCAGCAGAAGTGGATAAGCAAATTGTGGAATGTCATACAGTAGATTATATGGAATACTTAGCAATAAAAATGAACACAGTATTAATACGTTCAACAACATGAACAGAACTAATCTACTGTGATAGAAACCAGAGGAGGGGTTTTCTACAGCAGCTCGAAGATTGACTGGAAGGAGGCACCACAGAACTTGCTAGTGTGATGACCATGTTCTGCGTCTTGATTGGGGTATTGGTTGCAAAAGTACGCACATATGTCGGAATTCGCCAAAATGAACACATATTTGGGATTTTTGCCTTTCTCCGTATGTAAATTTTACCTCCGTAAAAACAATATTCTCTTTTTCAAAAAGAGGGTATGCAGTCAAAGGAAAATGTGGATGTGAATCCCAGCTCCACTACCTGCAAGCTAAGCACTCCCACCTCTGCAATGCTCATTTCCCATTAAGGGACGGAGATGATAATGCTTGTGGGGAAAATTAAAGAACGTGGCCCCCTGGAAAGGACTGGGCGGTGCCTGACTTGACCTATGTTTTCTCAAACCAGCTCAGTCTTCAAGACCTCATTCCTTTCTCTTCCTTGATCTCAGCGTCTTAAAACAGCCCTCCTGGCTTTGTTGTTAATCCTTCCCTGGCTCACCGCTTGGTTCCTTCACCTCACATTTGGATCGTCATTATCTTTCTGGTCCTCTCCCCAGTGTCCTGAGTTTCAATATAATCTCTGCCATAGGTTGCAAGTTCTTTGAGACAAGAGCTATCTTTGCTATCTCCGGCCCTGGCAGGGTGTGAGGTGCTTCTCTGTGGTATTATTTCATTTGTGAATACATAGTACCAATGTTTCACAAGGGAATATTCAGTGGTAAGTCTTAAATGGCTCAAAGTTAAAAATAATAAAAGAAATTCAGTGATGAAGCCCTCCCAAACTCTCTTCTACCAAATTCCCACCACCCCTCGCCACCATCAAAGAGGAAAAAAACTTCCTATTACTTCCATATTTCTCTAAGAAAATATGATCTACATTCTTATTTCTCCTGGTGTTACATACAAGGTAACTACCATAATACTTGTGCATTTTGTGGGTTGTTTTTTTTTTTTTAATACATCTTGCATCTCTTGACAGATCACCACTTAGAACTCAGTCCCACTGATTGATGTGCTATAGGTGACTTCTAATCTTTTGCTGTTACAAACACTGCTATAATGAGAACTGTTTACATAGACCCTTAGCATATGTACTGGTACAATTATAGGGAAAATTGCCAAAAGTGGAATTTCTGGGATGAAGGATATGTGCATTGCTAATTGATATTGCCAAATCAGCCTCCCTAGGAGTTTACCAATTTACACATCCGTGAGCAAGGAATGATGGCGCTTGCTTCCCAAACCCTTGCCAATGAATCAGCGATCACACACTTGGGGTTTTGCTAATGTCTTTAGTAGAAAATGGTGCCTCTTGTAGTGAAACAGAATCTTATTACATGTTTGGATGCCATTCGTTTTGCCTTCTTGGTGAATTATGTGTACTATCCCTTGCCCATTCTTCTACACAGTTGCTGGTCTTTTTCTTATCAGCTTCAAGTCATTCTGTATATATCAGAGAGATAAATGCTTTCTGATGTGAAGTGCAGTTACCTTTTATCAGTGTGACATTTGTACTGGTCTCTGCTTTATGAGCTTCCTGTCATGCAAAATGGTTTCAATGTTTATATACTTTATTAATCTTTTATTTTGTGGTTTCTAGAGGTTGAGTCATAGTTTAAAGGGCCTTCATATGTTCTTTGTTTTTAAGTTGGCTGTTTCACTGTAGCTCAGATCACATTCCGAAAAGATTAACAATTACAATATAAAAATGGAAACTTCAAGAACATTGAGAGAAAAGACAACGCTTCTTGACTTGAATTGAGTCTCACTTAATTGGCACACTACACATGTTTGGGGATGCACTTAAGTCCACAGTGGACACAGAAAAGGAATTTTGTTCCTCTCTCCCAAGGTTATGATGCTCTCATTACCCCATTGGCTGAAATGTTCACGAATCAACCTCAGCTGACTGCTGCCGTGACCAGGAGCTTGTGCTTCCCATTCTGGATGTGGTCCAGAGACTCTTTCTGTTTAAGATGCTGCTTTTGTTTCTCGTGTTGTTATTGCTTTGTTTTGTTTTATTTTGTTTTGTTTTCTCATGAGTAGGAAAAACGAGCTGTTGTCAGCCACAATTATTCAGAGGCCCCCATTCCTGCCTCTTTCTGCCTATCACACAGGGACAAGACAGCAGAATTAAATCGTTCCGTCATTCACTCATCCACCGAATCAATGCAGGAAGCATCCGTTGAATGAATGACAGTCTGCTCAGTACTAAATAGCAACGGTGAAAAAGCAGACAGAATCACTACCCTCCTGAAGCTTATATTCCGGCAGGAAAGCTAGCTTTCAAACACGTGTTAAGTGCTAAGTGCCAGGAAAACATACAGGGTGTTGTGGGAATTTATAAGCAGGATCCCTGCCATGGTCTGATGGATCAGAGATGAATTCCCTGAGGAAGTCCCTTTTGAACTGAACTATAAAGGGTTAAGTGGGAACTAAGCAGGTAAAGAGCAGAGAGGTATTTCCAGACAGGAGGAACACACAAGAAGAGCGAGGGCGCTGAGGCCAGGAGGATCAATGGGGCAGCATGGGAAATGGAAGAAATGGGAGATAACTGGGTTGGCGGAGGACCATGCCATGCAAGTTACATAGGGGCTACTGTCCATTGGGTTCCCTGGCCTCTTGCGATCACTGCCTAGGGGGAGAAGAGGAGGAAGGACGACTGGGCATAGGGGGCAGTTGGCCTGTGGTGCTGTCCCAAGAAAGTTCAGTCAACCCTGCAGGGAGCTCTGAACTGGATGGCCCTCCAGGGTTGGGAGAATGGGGACAGTCCTTCATGTCCCACTGTGAGCAGTCAGTGGACATGGGCTAGTCTCTGATGGCCAGGGCCAAGACATGAGGGCTGTCAGGCAGCTGCACTCCCGCCAGCTGAGAGGGTAAGTCCCTCTGCCCTGGAAGGGAACCTGGACATAAAGCACAGCCCCCACAATAAGATCACATCATTCTGGGCCTTTGAGTTTGTGGGAAGAAATTGGCATTTTATTCCAAGGCAGGAGGAAGCCAAAAGAGAGTTTCAAGCAAGCAAATGATCTGATGGACATTTTTTAAAAGACTGGTCTAGCTGCTTTATGCACATAGGTTAGATGGACAAGTGTGGAAGAAGAGAAGGCATATAAGGGGTGAGTGCCACGGTGGCTCGGGCTCCAGGGCCGCAGAGGAGGCGAGTAGAAGGTGGGAAGCAAGGTGGCTGGTTTGGCCGTAGGGTCAGCAGCATTTACTGTTGGATTGAATGTGGGCTGGTGGAGAGAAAGAGAGGAATCGTAAATGATGCCTAGGTTCTAGACTGAGCAATTCATAGATGGTGGCACCATCTATTAAGATGAGGAGGACCAGGAAAGGAGCGCCGTTCAAGGGTCTCTCATCACGGATCCCAGGAAGTCAGCTTTGTAATGCAGTGGTCAGCCATTCACTGTCTCTCTGCTATTCCCAAACCCACGGGCACAACACCTTGGGTACAGGCTATGGTTTCCACTTGAACCACAAGGCAAAATCCTTCCCTTCCTTCGTTGTCTAGGTGCAGTGCTATCTGTGAAGCTGTCCTTGGTCAGTAAGATGCAGGTGTACGTACAGATCCTAATATTTTATAATTGGGGAAACTAGAAACTAGGGAAATGAATTGACCTGCTCATGACTGTACCAGATACTAACTGGTACTATCTGTACCAGATACTATTAGTGCAGATACTAACAGAGCTGTGGCTAGACATCCAGTCTCCTGATTCACTGGCTGAACACTGCATTAAAACAAAGGAAGATGGGCAGCCTGGGTAGCTCAGTGGTTTAGCGGCACCTTCAGCCCAGGGCATGATCCTGGAGACCGGGGATCAAGTCCTGCATCAGGCTCCCTGCATGGAGCCTGCTTCTCCCTCTGCCTGTGTCTCTCTGCCATTCTCTTTCCCATTCTCTCTCTCTCTCTCTCTCTCTCTCTCTCTCTGTGTGTGTGTGTGTGTGTGTCTCATGAATAAAGAAATAACATATTTTTTAAAAAAATAAAACAAAGGAAGATAGTCAACAAGGGTGGGCATTGGATGCCAGATCAGTTTGGAATTTATTACAGAAAGCAAGAGATGATGGCAGCAAAGCCTAGGATGGGAGGGAGGGGTGAAGAAGTGAACATAGCTAAGAGATTTCTAGAGAGTGAAATGGTCAGGACATGGAGTTGGTTTGAGATAGAGGGAGTGAGGGTGATGGAGGTGTCAGGGATCACTCCTTGGATAACCTGATGTCATTCACTAAGCTTGAAAGCACTGGGAGATGACATAGTTTGGGAGAACAGATTATGACTTAGGTTATTATCTCATGAGGGGGACTGCATTGCCTGAACTCATATCTCTGGAGTCTCGGGTGAGTTCGCCAGTAGTCAGTACTTGAACCTCTCAACGGATACCACAAGGCTGGTGCTCTAATGCATGTTTGTCACTGACTTAGAATACTACAGGAAAACAGTGGGCTTGGAGCGGCGTGCTGCACCCTTTTCCTGCCTCCTGCCTTCCTTCTAGTTTTCCGCTGCTACCTCCCATCAACAGAACCAAATTTGAAGCTCAAGTGTCTGGGAAATGCAGCACCATAGAGCAGAACATGGAGCACTGGGGCTGAAAGACATGAGATGACAATCAGAAAAACAGGTTTAGGTAATGAGCTCTGGGTTAGGAATCAGAACATTGGGTTTTATTTCCAGCCCTGCCATCAGGCAACCTGACGTGACCAGTGTGATCAGTGTGACCTTGGACATGTCACTTCCCATCTCTGAGTCTCTTACCCCTCCCTCTGCTGTTGCACATACTTAGGTGCCTTTAAGAAACCTTCCCTAACTCCTGTCCTGCCCTGGGATCTGGTGCCCACACACTGTGTTGCTCATATAAACTCTCCTACCTCCTTTTCTGTTTTACCTTACTTTATGATTAAGAAATAACTAACATACAGTTAAAGGCACGATATTAAATGTTGAGTTTGATGAGTTTTGACATTTGTATACACTCATGTAGTCACCAACCCAGACAACATAAAACCTTTCTCTTCTTCCCAAAAAGTTTAGTTACCCCTTTCCGATAAAGATCCCACCATCTCAGATTTCCAGGGCTATAGGTTTTAGTTTGCCAGTCACTGGACTGCATGTGAGTTTAGTATGCAGCCTGTGCTTTTAAATATTTTTTATTTTGGTAAGATGTATACAACATAAAATTAGCTATTCTAACCATTACTAAGTATACAATTTGGTGGCATTAATTACACTCACAATGTTTTCAATCAACACCACTATCTACCTCTTTGTGTAACATTGCATTTTATTTGCCTGTCAATGGGGTTTCAATCCCCAAGGGCAAGGATCACTTCCTATTGCAGTGGTTGGCATGTAGTCAATACTGGTATTTGTTGGTTGGTTGAATGAATGAGTGAATGAATGTCTAAAGTTTCATTGAATGTGTCTTTCTAGCTAGTAATTCTAATAGAGTCACTGAACTCCTTTATTCTTCCTCCTTTTCTTCGACATTTTTTAAGGACCAATAGGATATCTACACCAGGCTCCGGAAATTAACAGATGACTTAGATAAAATTCTTGCCCGTAAATAAAATTCTTGCTCGTAAGTCCACAGCCTGGCTAGCTGTGGTTAGACAAGGAAGTAACATGTAATAAAACAATTAATCCTTAGTAAAAAAGTGAATAGGGTAGGAGTTATGGGTGCAGAAATGAGGTCATGTTTTATTCTCTCTTGGGACATCAAAGAGGGCTTCATAGAGAAGCAGAAGCAGATTTAGAGCTGTGGAGTGGTGGGCTGGGAGTGGGGACAGTGTAGGGGAACTGCAGGAAATGTTTTAGGCCAAAGTCATGGTCCCTTGTCCATCTGGACTCCCACTTGCTGCCTCGATGTCTGAGAATGTGCTTGGCAAAGAAGATAGCTACCATGATGTTTTTAAGCATGATGGGTTTTATTTGCCCCCCCTTCACACTCCACTTCCTCTTCATGAAGTTTCTTCCTTATTTCTCAGTCCTTCCCTATTTCTCAATGTTTCCCTTTAGTTAGTCTCTCCTCTCTCTGCAAGCTCTTTTTAAATAAGTGGCTTATATTATTTGTGGCTTCTCATGAAAGGTCTTTGTGTAAGACCTTTTATTTGGTCTTTTCAGAGGGAAAGCTGTATAATTCTCCAAAATTGTTTTAATATGTTTATTGGTCTCTTATTTCAAAAGTAGCTGCCACATGAATCTGTACATCCTCATGACTTCATCTACTCACATTCATGCACACCCAAACAACATACCCATTCCCTCACCTATTCCCCACTCCACCCTCTTCTCCAATTTGTATGTAGCTTAAGAACTCAGAGCACTAAGAAGTGGTTGTCTGTAGTCAAAAAGGTACTACTGAACTATCAATAACTTGGGGGTCATGACTCTCTTATTAAGAGGGCTGGATGTTTGAATGGACAGATAGACATTTGGATGACTGGGTGGATAATGGATGCAAGAATGGATGGATGGACAGATGGATGGCTGGGTGGACAGATAGATGGGTGGATAGACAATCAGTTAATGACCGAGACAATCAAGCTTCGATAGGTGTTTAGATGGATAGATGGACAGATATGTGGACAGATGAATGACCAAGACAATTAAGCTTCTAAAAGCCAGCCAGTGCCACCCTTGATAACAATGCTTAGTAGGGCAACCCAAAATGAGTGTTGGCAATGATGGTAACAGTACTAATAATTTGATGATGTAATATGATCAGTGTTATAACAGAAAATTAAAAAAAAAAAAAAAGTCCCAGGCAGGATGGTGATGAGATTCCAAAGAGTTAAGCAGTGCTAAGACTTCATGCTTTCCCTCCTTCACTGACTAAACAACCTTTAATAGAGTTATCTTACTAGGTATCACTTTCTGTTCACCTCTGCTATATCCTGTAGTAAGTATGGAAGGAATGTCAGGTGATATCCCTCTGTGCTCTAGGATAATTTATGGCCTAAACTAAAGGATCCCCTTCTCCTTGTTAATCATAAATTAAGTAATTAGTAATTAATTTAAAGTAATTATTTTAAAAGACGTGGTGGAAAAAATCTGAACTCTAAAAGACAGGAATCATCCAAAAGCGTTTTTCAACACAGTCCCTTTCATTTGCTACTAGAGATAATATTAAATAACAAGAAGATATTATCCCTATGATTTCTGGGCCTTCTGCTTACAAGACCGTACCTTATTTTAGGAAGCATAGAGAGAGAAATCTGTTTCCAGCCATGCTCAGTTCAGCAGAAATGGCAGGTGG
Organism: Canis lupus dingo; assembly: GCF_003254725.2. NCBI lineage: Eukaryota > Metazoa > Chordata > Mammalia > Carnivora > Canidae > Canis > Canis lupus. The sequence continues at coordinate 36,891,033 of NC_064244.1, read as the reverse complement.
GAGGGATAAGGGTGGGGGACAAAGTCGCATGTCTTCTCTTTTGTACCTAAAAATTTTTTTAACATTTTATTTTTAAATAATCTCTACACTCCACGTGGGGCTTGAACCCCCAACCCCGAGATCAAAAGTCACAGGCTCAACTGGCTGAGCCAGCCAGATGCCCCATACCCAAAATATTTTATATAAAAAACAAAATAAAAATGTCAAAGAATATCTTATGCCTTCCTTCCTGCCTCTCACTGTCTCTAGAGTAAATTATACAAGACAGTGGACCAGGCCAAGTGTTGCATCGCCACATGGTCCAAAACCCCATTTCTGTCCGTAAGAAAGAGGACTACCATGTGGCAACGGCCAGAACACTTCCAGAGCATGCAAAGCAAGGTTGTCTGAGGACCCTGGCTTCTACCCAAGAAGAAATGTGACTCTAGTTGCAGACATAGGAATAACTCAAAAGTCGCACAAGCCAGGGGTAAAAAGATGAACTAACCTAATCCCCTCCGCTCCCTTATGACTGTAAAGGCAGAACGATCAGAGAACCCTGCCGTAGGCAGAAGTAGCAGGAGTTCAAAAGTCACAAGGACTCATGTGCAAGGGAAATTTACCTTTGAGCCCAAGGTGTAAGCAAGCAGGGGCTGTGAGGCAGCAGATGCGCCTGGAACACGTTTTCCAAGGTCCAGTCACTAATCCTATGTATCTCAGGTTAAACACCTCCTTCCAGAAACCTACCCAACGAACCCTGTCCTGTCCTCCCTCTTGCAGGACGCTAAATGGTGAATTCTTGGTCACCCACATACATCCGCAAAGCAGACAGCAGAGGCAAAGAAGCACAGATGATGTGCCACATAAGGGGAGTCATTTCTAAATGGAATGCTCCTCGAAGCCTCAGAAGGGAGTCCGTGAAGCAGTTTATATTAACTCACAACTTCCTATTTCTTCTGGTTTACAGAAAACTGTTTTAATTTCCCGTTGTCCATCTCTTTGATGTCTGCTTCACTGACTTTATCAGGGTTTAGCTTCATCGTTCTCTTTTCTTCTAGTTATTAAGAAAGAAAAAGGACCCCAATCGATATTTTATTAGTTTTTTACGTAATAGCTTGTGTTCAAAATATTGGATTTTTTTTTTCATTTAGGGCGCTATGCATGTGTTTTGGGAGCAGGAAAAGTATTTTGAAGGATATCATGTTGAAATAAATAAGGAATATATCTTCGTTCTCTTCAGTGGTCCAACACATCATATTTTATATGGCTAATCTGGATATCCTTGCTGTTGAACTGTCCTGTCTGTCTATACTTTTTCAAAGAATGAGGATTTCTTTTTATGAGACAGGCAGAACATTGCCTCACAGCAGGATTTTTGTGGACCAGATAAGTCCTTTGTTGTTGGAGGCTGTCCTGTGCCTTATAGGATGGGAGGTGGGTCCCTGGCCTCTGCCCACTACACGCCAGTACCACCCACCCAGCCTCCATTATAGCAAATGAAACTGTCTCCAGGGGCGCCTGGGTGGAACCGTCAGCCTAGAGGCCAACTCCTGTTTTCTGTTCAGGTCATGGTCTCTGGATCCTGAGATGGAGCCCCACGTTGAGCTCCCACACTCAGCACAGCCTGTTTGTCCTTCTCCCTCTGCTCCTTCCCCAACTCTCTTTCATTCTCTCTTCATCAGTAAATAAATAAACAAAATCCTTTTTTAAAAAATGTCTCCAGACATGTCTAAATACAGGGAGGGGCAAAATTACCCCCTTAGAGAACCACTGGTTTATAGCATGGTAGAGACTAACATCCTTGGCCTTTTCGGTCAGATATTTTTCCAATCACCAATTTGGTCCACTTTGTGTCAGGTGCAACAATACTTCATGGTATCCCATCCTTTGATGAAAACACAGGACAGAAAATGTTTTTCTGAAATCCCAAGAGGCTTCTCTCCCCATCCAATGGAAAGAGCAGTATATGGTGATCTAGTCAGACCAGCAGTCTGCTGCTTATTACCTGTGTGACCTCTGGAGAGCCCCAAGTTCTGTATTTGTATGGTAGAAATGTGATACTGGGCTTCCAGATCAGAGACGGTTGGAAGAATCAAATCGGAAGCTACCCGATTATGTTTTGCATAAGTGACAGACAGACCAAGTAATGCCTTTCAATATATTGCCCTTTCTGGATAAAATTACTCTCCTTAATGAAGGAGTGGGAGGCAGAACAGAGCGTGGTGGATGGGTCTGGTCTTTGAAATCTGACAAGCCAGGGTTGGAAGCAACCGGGTGCGCCAACCAGCTGTGTAGGTGATTTACCAACTAGGACACATAACCTCTCTGAGCTGGTCTTCTGTGATCAATAAAATTATCCCAATGCCCACTGTGTAAGGGGGATTGCCAGAATTATAGAATACATGCAAGGTACTTTGTACAAGGGTCCAATGTAGCATAAGCTCCCATCAATTATGCTTGCCATTGTTGTCGTTATTAATAAGTACAGAAAATACCATGTGCTCTCTGCCTAATACATTGGAGAAACAACTAAGTGCACAGTTTCCTGAACCAGAGCTTTCATGGGAACATCCATTTAAATTGCTTCGCTTAAAGCCAACAGCATTGAAAGGCATGTTGGAGAGATTAGTCCATTTTTAGGCTGTGGTAACAAGAACTGTATCTTCTTTTTTTTTTTTTTAACACAGAGAGAGAGGCATAGACATAGGCAGAGAGAGAAGAAGGGTCCCTGCAGGGAACCCGATGAGGGACTCCATCCCAGGACACTGGGATCACGCCCTTGAGCCAAAGGCAGATGCTCAACTCCTGAGCCACCTAGGTGGCCCACAAAAAGTGTATCTTTTTTTTTAAGATTTTATTTATTTATTCAGAGAGAGAGAGAGAGAGAGAGGTAGAGACACAGGCAGAGGGAGAAGCAGACTCCATACAGAGAGCCTGACATGGGACTCAATCCCAGGTCTCCAGGATCACGCCCCGGGCTGCAGGCGGCGCTAAACCGCTGCACCACCGGGGCTGCCCCAAAAACTGTTATCTTATTCGTATCTATATTCAAAGCACCTAGCACAGTGCATGGCCAGAGTAAGTTCAATCATAACTATGCTTGACAAGTTCTTGAACATCTACAAGGTTCCAGCAACAGTTCTAGCGTATAGGAGAAGGAACAGGCCCTCATAGAGATTACAGTCCTACTGCAAAGACTGCAAATAAAAAACACAGGAAATAGGCAGATGTCAGAAAAGCCACACAATCTTCTTGGTCTCTTTAACTTTTTCACTTACGATCAACACTCAGTTATAGAGAAATCTTTCTCAACTTTAAGAAAACCAACATCGCAAGGATAATTATAAATGGAAGATGCAAAAGATGCCATGGTCTCAGTTTGAGACACTAGGGAATGATGGGAGTATGGTAAGATACAGAGGAGGATCTCCCTACTGAATGATAAAGGTGGCACATTCTCCATATGGTTTTGAGATTTCTGGCTCTGAGGAGAATGGATTTTTGACAGTGGGGTGTTTATAACGGACAGAGGATGGTGCACAGTAGCAAGAGATATAGGCAGGAGGGTATAGCATCAGCCTCAGGAGCCTGGGTTACAGGGGCCAAATTCCCTTCTCTGTGCCCCCAAAGTCTCAGCCAGTGCCTGGCAGCATAGGTGACATCACACAACTAGCAGGTAGATAATGAGTAGCCTATGTCCTTATGAAGACTTTTTTTTAAAATATTCACCCAAATTCTACAGATGAGAGGGAAAAAACTTTTTCATTCAATCACTTTGATAAAGCTTTCAGAAACCCCCCCTCTGGGTGATTTCAAGCATCTTATTCCTACAGGAAGAAGCAATGGAATTAAGCATCACTCTGCCTAGATCAGATCCTAATCCTTTTAGAATGGTTAATTGTCCATAGGATTTGTTCTGTAGCTGGGGACGGTCTTAACCTCTGGAAGTCTATGATTAGAATCTTGACAGGGTCACAAGGGATGCTCCAAGACAGATTAGAACCAGGCTGCACCCAACCTTTCTTTTTCCTTTTTTTCCCCCATGATTTTGCATTTTTAGACCGAATCGTCTATAAAGCTCTGGAAAAGACACAGAACAAAGTAGATTTTCAGAGAATGGCAAAAGGAGCTGAAGGACACCTTGAAAGGAGAAAAGAATTTAGGCCTGTTGTGGTCTTAAAATACATATAAAAAAATTCCAAAATGTGCATTATTTACTTCTATCTAGAACAACAGCTGGGACATTTCTGAGAACGGGTCCGCAACACTTTCCATCTAAGAAAAGGTAGGATGCTGTGGTGCATTGATCATACGGGTTTCAGAACTGTCTGTTTTTCCCTGGGCGCACTTATAAAAGTGAGCAAAATTGAATGCTTTTTTAATAACCCTGATGGTACAGTATTATACATTAGATACGATTCATTGTTTCCTACCCCATATTTATGTTCCACGGCCTACCACTGCTTTTCCATTAGACACTCTACCCTGTAGGGAGAAAAATGGGTCTAAACCATAAAGCGAGCCCTTTCTTTTGGCAGACATCCTGTAATTAGCTCAAGTTTTCATCTTTCATCAAGATCCTGCTGCACAAAACAGAAAAGTTTTCTCTTCTCGACATGTTTTTGCCAGATGTTTCCACAAAAGAAATGTAAAGGCAAAGTTTCTTGTGTGCGCTGGCGCGTATGACTTCATCCTTAATGACTGCCTCGAAATGCTCCTCCTCCTTAATTAAGCGAATTAGTTCTCCCCCAGTTCCTTTGTAAAGAACACCTATTGTCCCGGCCCCGGGCCTCGCAGGCCGCCCCGTCCCTGTCGCCCGTGCCCGCAGGAGGGGTCAGACGAGCAGCCCCAGCCCCACTCCTGTGCGGGCTCCGCCACCAACCCGAAATAAACCTTTGAACATTTGACAAAACTCGCTCGTTCGCTGCAAATGAACGCGTGAAACAGCTGCTGTCTCTCCGATTAACCTTACATTTTCTTCTGATTAAGGGATGATTCCGTGTGGAAATATTATGATGAATTTGCATCAGGGTCGGCGGCGAGGCGCTGTCTCTTTATTTTGTCTGAGATAACAGTGTTTTCAGCTTTGCTAGAGGATATTTTTATGTTTCTTTTAAATATTTTTTTTTCCTTCCTGGTGATCTTATCAATCTCTACCATCCACACACAGAATTTGGATGGCCAGGACCAGGAGCTGGCTTCAGGGGATCTGACTCAGCCCCTTTATTTGAGAGGTGGCAAAACAAAACAAAACAAAAAAACTGAATTGAAGGTAATTGCCCTCATCGTGTGTCTGATTAGATTAGTAAAGACATCAGAAGTCTTATTCTGTATCTTACATCTGCTGCTAACGGATGGCTCTGAGTTTTCCTGTGGAAACCCAAAAGAAAACGACAAAATACCGTCACTTATTATCAATGACATAAGCTTGAGACCATTGAGGATGATGCCTGTCTATACTTCCTAACAGTTGCAAGTCAGCAGTCTTGGCTCTGGCTGTCTCACGGAGGGGGGCCGGGGATGAGGTGGGGTGGGGGGGCTGATCTAGCCAAACTCTTCTTTAATAGATTTGGAAAGCAAAGTGAGTGTGAGTTCCCATGAGGCTGAGTGGCATCTATTGAAGACGTAGAGGAGGAAAGGCTTTGTTGCTAGCTAGGAGTCCAAATCTCAACTTGACCTCTTAAAACAATGACCTGGGGCATGGTTTTCAATCTCTCTAAGTCTATTCATTTAAGAACTGGATTAGTGGGGCACCTAAATGGCTCAGTCGGTGAAGCATACTACTTTTGGTTTCTGCTCAGGTCATGATCTCACGGTCATGGGATTGAGCCCTGAGTCAGGTTCTGTTCTCAGGACCCAGTCTGCTTCATATTCTCTCTCTCAAATAAATTAATTAAATTAAATTAAAATAAATTAAATTAAAACTGGATTAGTGATAGAAACTTCTTCATAGAACTGCTGTGAGTAATGGATAAGTATATTGATGAGAATAAGCATGCATAGTACAATGCATGACACATAGCAAGCAGCTGACAGGTTAGCACTTTGCTATATCTGGTTAAAATCCTGAGAGCTGGTGACTGCCTAGATCAGAAGGTGTGGGACAAAGGAACAAAGGCGGAGTCACAGATGAGGATGAGGTTTCAAGCCCAGGTAACTAGACATTCCTAGTACTCTCCAATGTTCTCCCCACCTCTCAGTCCTAAACACGAGAAATTTCCTAGCCCCTTACCCAGCCCCCTTTTGGTTAACAAGGGCCAGAATTAGGGCGAGACCAAAAGGGTACTTAAGGTGAAAAATCTGAGGAGCCACTGGCTCTCAGGGCCACACGAGTGCCAGCCCTCCACTTACATGACCCTGGGAGCCAGCACCTTCCTAGAATTCTCACCAGCCACTTCCTTCCTCTTACCTACTCCCAGCCCTGGGTAAGGCCATGACAAGGTCTGGCCCGTGAGTTGCCACTGGAAGTGACACTTGAGAGCCAGTACCCAGTGATTCTCTTTCTTTGCAGCTGAGAAGGTTGCTTGTTGCAGGTGGTGGAGCTCAGTGTCAACATGAAGCAGGGTCCCCTGCCAACCCACACACACATGTAGATTGTCAAGAAATAAAATTTTGTTGTGATGAACCACTGAAATTGGGAGATTGTTTGCTACGGCAGCAAAACCTAGCCTTATTCTTGTTCTCATTTGTGTTATCCTAATCAAAATCAATTACTCCATTTTTGTCGCTGTCAGCATGAGTAATGAACCCAGGCAGAGTGAAGTTTAAATATTAGCCATGGCCCTTTCTAGTTGTATTTTCTCTGAGCCTCCCTTTCCTTAGCCAAGAAAATGGCACCAATCTGCCAAAACTCGCAGGGTTATTGTTTGGGGTAAGTTGCATCCTGTTTGGCTAATAAAAGAGAATGTCTTTCTGGAGATGCTTCCTGTGAGCAGGAGATATTCCTACAGCCCCAATGCCTAACTTAGCGCCTTTGCGTATCACACATGTTTCTTTGATGTTTGCTGATTAAGTAAAAAAAGACTTTGGTGTATGAGTTACAGCAAATTTCTTTCCAAAGCTAGAGCTATGAGCCATCCATGAACCAAGAAAATGGCCCAGATTTTCTTCTGCGTCTCTCTGTGAATCTCTTATTCTTTTACTGCCTGCATCTGCTAAGTTGTCAAGGTTACCTCTCATCATCTTTGGAATATTATTAGATGTTGACCCATATTGTGTTAAAATTATACAGAGACCTGGATGTGTGTTTGCCTTCCCCACTGTTTCAACTATTATCACTCTTTTCTGATCTGCTTCCCTCATTCTACTGCATTTAGACATGCGAGAGATTTTACAGCTTGGCTCTTCACCAGAATGAGATATCCTTGTGCATTACACTGACTGGGTGAGATTTCAAGGGACTTAGCCTCAAACCATGAACAAGTTGCAAAGTTCTTTTGTTTGCATTTGGGTGAAATTCAGCCTTTTCCTTCTAAATGTGTAGATACCACGTGGAGTCCCCTGCATGGGTATGATCAGTCCTCTCACTCTCTTCATCTTTCCTCCTCCTCCTCACCATCCCCACTGTCCTCACCATATCCCTGCAGTGTATTTATTCGGTCCTGTGTTAGAGACTCCGCTAAGCACTTTATATGCATCACTTAAGCCATACCACAACATTATGAAAGAGGTGCTGGTGGTAGTCCTGTTTTACAGATGAGAAAATTGAGGCTCAAGGTAAGTTACTTACCCAAGGACACACAGTCCTAAATATCAGAGCTAAAGCCAGGTTGGGTTTGACTCCAAGTCCTGTGATTTTACCTTTCTGCTATACTAAGGAAGAGATAAAAGTGCAGGGGCTCTCAAAGATGCCCCAGTTTCTTTCCAACCTGTATTTGAAAAATGGCAGTGATAACTAATATTCTGAGTATTTCAGAAAGAGATGGGAAATGGAGAAAACTAACTGGTGATCTAGTGTGAAGAATGGGGCTTAAATAAAGCAACACTCAGAAAAACACATGCCCCCCACCCACCCACCCAAGTGGTTTTACAAGCTAGAATTTTAAGAAAATAATAAAGGGATATTATTTGGCAAAGCTATTTGTTGGGAGAGGGTATTGTTAGATTCACTTCTAAAGGTGTGCATGGTGAGATGAAAAGTTAAAGAAAAGCGATGTGAATATTAGTCTTCAGGCCAGTATAAAGCATTATACCTTGTTAAAGTGCATTTTCTTTTCTAAAATTACCTTTTATTTATTTTTTTAAGTTTCTTTTTTATTTATTTATTTTTTTAGTAATCTTTACACCCAATGAGGGGCTCAAACTCATGACCTTGAGATCAAGAGTCATTCTTGACCTCTTCTGAGCCAGGCACCCCTCAAAAAAATTACCTTTTAAAACTGAATTTCTTTAATGGTTGAGGTTGGCATCCTATGTTTGTTGGCCATTTTATCTCCTTCTCTGTGAATTAGCTATTCATAAAATTTGCAGTTTTCTAAGGAAATCTCCATGTATATACATAAATAATTTGCAAGAATGTTTGATATATTATGGGAATTAAGCCTTTGCTTGTCATTATATTGTAAATATTTCCCAAGTTTGACGTTTATACTTTCTTTGTTTATGGCATTTTCTTTGCTTATGGCATTTTATTATACTTTAATAAAAGTATATTAAAAGTATTAGGATACTTTTAATACTGAGGTTTAAAAGGTAGCTTTGGAGGCTTCCAGTGACAAGGAAAGGAATCTGGATTCAAACCCAGAGTCACAAATCAATTTCATGCCAGTAACGAGAAGGCAGGGAGCCACTGTATAATTTGTGAGGCAATTTGCCGAAAGCTTCCTGTTAGTTTCTGGGCATCATTAAATAATAGCCATGTGCTGATTTGGCTACTTTCCACGCAACGCCTTACAGCCACTCTATCAGCACTCCCATCAGTTTGCAATGCCTGGCTGGTCATAATAGGTGTTAACACCAGCCCATAAAACTACTGCTACTTTATGGATTTGTTGAAATGTCAAGTGATTTGCTGCTGAGAGAAAGAATGAAAGAAAGAGAACGAAAGAAAGCTGGAAAGGAGGCAGGGCACAAAGAGAAAAGGAAGGAATAAAAGAAAAGGAAGGAAATAGGACAAATAAAAAGATAAAAAAAAGGAAGGAAAGTTATTGAAAGGAAAGGCTTTTTAAAAGGAGAAAGAAGGAAAGAAAGTAGAGAATCAATGGATGGATGGATGGGAGGGAGGGAGAGAGAGGAGAAAATGAAAAAAAAAAAGTAAGGCCAAATCCATTTTAACTACACAAAGGATCATAAATCCTGGGGATGAAAGAGAATACACTGTTTTTTTTTTAGATCTAAAGCTCTTCTTTTACTGGAAGAAAAAACTCAAGCCCAGAAAGGCTGAGTAACTTGCCACCCACTCACACAGCAGATTCATAACAGAACAAGAGCCAGATTCCAACCAGGTCTTCCAATTTCCAATCTAGCTTGCCTTCCCTTAAACTCCTTTAAGTCACTGGAAGCTTGCTATTGACTTAAATTGACTCAAAGCAATATCTAATGTAAATAAGAGTAGAGCCCAAAATGGGCCTTCTGCTAAACTGGAAAATCTTACCCCCTGTGATTTTTTTTTAACTGCAGCACATTGCCATAACATAATTTGACCTTTAATGTAGTAAATTTTAAAAAGACAGTTGAGCTAGCAGTTCCTTCCTATTAAAAAAAATTAAAAAGAAAAGTTGTTCATAACCTATAATAGAAAAAGGTATTTCAGAGGAAATTGCTGACGTAAAGTTAGGAAAAAGCTACAGTCTTCAATACAGTTTGGTAGAATTTTTATTTTTTTAGCCATTGATACCTGAGGAACATTGTACTTTTTTCTATTGCTGTTTGAGGCCAGATAGACAAAGACAAATAAAAGCAAGAGGTTGATGTCATTACACTTGACTTTTCATTCAGTGAGTGGGATTTTAGGTAGAAATATGACATCCTCAGGAGAGAAGTGGAGAGTGAGTTGTTGAACATCAAAAGGAAAAATTGTGCATGACTGGAGAACCAAACTATTTCTCCAAATGCACTTACAGCACAGAAAATATCCCCTTCCATGTGGTGTAGATGTGCCCTCTCCTTGTAGGAGACAGGGCTGAGAGAGAGCTCACATTTCCTTTCAGTCCCATGATTCTATATGATCCTGTAAGAGTACACAATCCCTGTGCCCTAATTAACTGGTTATTGCTTTAATTTTCTATTTTACTTTGGCAACGGGGAACTTTTTCATTCTGTTAATTTATTCTGGATGACATTCTTCTGTATTAGCTTAGCTGTTTAGAATTTGTGCCAGTGAGGCCAGAGTATTTACTTTCATTCATTCATTCATTCATTCATTCATTCAACAATCATTTATTGCACTACTTACCAACCTGGCACTGTTTTAGGTGTTGGGCCTATGTCATAAACAACACAGATTAAAACAGCAACAACTGACAGAGGTTGCACTCTAATGTGTAGCTGAGGATAGATGATAAATAAATTGATGCAATCCTACGTGATATGTTAGAGAGGTAAAAATAGTGCTATGGAGAAAAATCAAACAAAGGGACAGAGAGGGGAGGGGTAGTAGAGGAGCCTTAATTTTAGATGGGATGATAAGGAATTCAGGTAAGATGGTCTCTAATAAGAAAACCCTTGAGCAAGGGCCTGAAAGAGATAACGAGTGAGACCTAAGAATAACTGAGGGATCTTTACAGGCAAAAGGAACATGCCTGAGGACACCCATTCAGGATGCATGGCCAAAGCACCATGAGGGATGGGGAGAGCTCAGAAAGGTTAGGGGTCCAGATCTTGTAGAGCCAACTAGCCATGGGAAGGACTTTGGCTCTAACTCTGAGTGAGATGAGAAGAAAAACCACTGGAGATGCTTGAGCAGGGAGACAAGATCCACATTTTCACATGATCACATTGCATTGGTTGCTGGGTCAAGAAGAATACATTCAAGGACAATGGTAGGGGCAGAGTGAGCACTAAAAGAGGCTGTGCCAACCCGGGCAAGAGATGATGATGACTAGCCTGGGACAGTAGCAATGGAGGAAGAAATATATGGCAGATGCCGCCTGGTATATGAAGACATATGCACATGTGTCTTGAGGCTAGGAATAACAGAACTTGTTATTCTTAGGGTTGGATGTGATGTATGAAAGAAAGAGAGGACTCAGGATGATTCCAAAATGGGTCCAGTTATTTTCATTCCATTAAATAAATCTCCAATAGTCACCCCAATTATCTCCTTCTCTACCTCCACCCACCCTAGGTCCAGTTGTACTGACAGCCAACATGTTAATACAAGTTGCCTGCCAGTAGAACTTACAGAATCGATCCTGGTTTTCCCCTTTATGTGGATTAGCAGAGTCCACATTGACTTTGAGACCAGAATCATTACCAGAATCATTTCAGCTGTACTCATTTATTCTTCCTTTTCTATGGTTTCTAGAATTTTATTTCTGTTTTAATGGCCTGATTATATATGAGGCTTTGTTGTTACTTTGAAACATCTGGAGAGGCAAACGGGGTAGAGGGGCGTGTGCGGGATGGACGGATGGACAGGAGAAAGAGATAAAGGGAAAGAGACAAAGAAAGAAGGTGTTGAGAGAGAGAATATGCAATGGCCAAAAATTAAATTGATTAGTTGAGTTCAAAAGTGAAGAAATAGTTGCAAGAACACACTCACTGAACAGAGTGAAAGAACGTGATGGATCAGAATAGAGCCATCACCCCCCACAACTATCAAAAAAAGATAAGATGCTCACTGGAAGTGTAGCAGTGGCATCTTCCCCAAGCTGATGACTAGTGGAAGCTACAGTCCTAGTTCATATTAATTTACTGAGGCAAAGGATAAAAAACAAGAAGCAAAATTTAAAAGAATAGGAAGAAAACCTAAGTTAGGTATATGCTAACTGAAAGAAACTGTCTTTGTAACCTCAAGGAGACAACATTCTAAATTTCTAATTCTAAAAAGACAGCAAGATAGGATAAATACTAGCACCAGGATGATGACTTTGGATGTGTTAAGTTTATCGCCTTAAGAGTAGATTTGTTTATATGTTTATGCTCCATCTCCTTGCATGACAGCTTTTAAGAATGTATATAATAGAGGGGCGCCTGGGTGGCTTAGTCATTTAAGCATCAGACTTCTGATTACCACTCAGGTCTTGATCTCAGGACACTGACATGGAGCCTTGCAGCAAGGCTCTGTGCTTGTGGGGAGTCCACCTGTTCCTCTCCCTCCCCCTCTGCTCCTTTCCCCTACTCATCCTCCCCCCATCACAAATAAATAAATAAACCTTTTTAAAAAAGAATGTGTATGATAGAAAAGTAGAAAAGAAAACAGTTGTAAAAATAAGAGTGAAGAGAAAATACTGGTAATAAAGGCAAGGATAAAATTAATGCACTCCCACTCGTCCCCCAGAAAAGAAAGGAAATGATATGCATATGTAAAGTTCTATGGAGTCACTAGAGTTAGTCTGTAAATTTGGTTTTGTGCCTCCTACCAACCAAAGCAAAGAAGAAAATATGATCTAAATAAAAACCTACAGTTTCTATAAGACTAAAACAAACCAGCAGTATTGTGAAAGCTATGACTAAAATCTAAAGAAACCAGGTTCTATGGAACCACGTCATATAGATAAAGACCTTGACAGTATTCTTTTAACAAATGCAATAACAGTGCATAAGAGTTTCCTTTTCTCCATACTTCTCCAAAACTGTTACTTCTTGTATTTGATATTAGCCGTTCTGACTGATGCAAGGTGGTATCTCACTGTGGTTTCGATATGCATTTCCCTGATCATTTGTGATGTTGACTATCTTTTCATGTGTCTGTTGACCATCTCGATATCTTTGGAAAAATGTCTACTCAGTCCTCCACCCATTTTTCAATTGGATTGTTTTGTTTTGTGGTATAGAGTTGTATATGTTTTTTATATTTTGGATAATAACCCCTTACTGGATCTAGCATTTGCAAGTATCTTCTCCCATTTCAGTAGGCTGTCTTTTCGTTTTGTTGATGGTTTCCTTTGCTGTACAAAAGGTTTTTTTGTTTGTTTGTTTTTTTGTTTTTGGTGTAGTCCCAATAGTGTATATTTGCTTTTGTTCCTCTTGCCCGAGGAGACACATCCATAATGGTATTGTCCAAGAGATAACTGCCCATCTTTTCTTTTAGCAGTTTTATGGTTTCCGGTCTCACTTTTAGGTCTTCTCATGTTGTTAATAAATTGTTCATCTCTTCCATGTCTTAAGTGAAACATCACTAGTTAATTCTGATAACTTTTTTTCATATTAATATGTTTTAGAACTATTACAAATGTACGATAAAATGATCCTTGCCACCGTGGTAACAATTTGACCTAGCTGTCACTTTCTTTATGCCAGCTAATAAGATAAAAAGGCAACAGTTTCTAGGTGTAATTTCCACAGATATTTTATGTAAAACAATGACATCCTTTGTAACTTCTGCCATTTGACCTGTGTCAAGCAAGCTTTCTGGAAACAAATCTATTTGAAAGATTCTGCTGCGATTAGAGCCAAATGCAGTAGATGAAAATCTTCTGATTGGGGCCAAGGAAGCCAAGATTATTGGTTCTGCTGTGGGTGTTCTTGGGGTTAGCAGAGTTCTGAAGGTCACCATCATTAGCATCAATGTGGCCACAGAATGCATCTCTCAACTTGCTCAACTGTAACAAAGGGGGTTAAAGCTGAGCTAATTTACAATCTAAATGCATGTGCAGGATAGCCATGGGGTACCACGCTGATTTAGCTGTTACTTTTTAGGGGAAGCAAAGGGCACGTTAATATTTTATTCACCTTCAAATTCACTATAAACTGTACATCCTTGTATAGCTAGCTCCTCCTCAGGCAAATGAGCTGTTAAAATTAATGTATAAAAATAAAAATGAAATTTTTCCCCCCTGGCACCTGTTTGATGACAGAATTGTCATCAATGGCCAAACTGCCCTTGAACGCAGGTTTTCATTTCCTCCCTCCGGTGGTCAGAAGGCTGGGAGGGTCGCCCCCGGCCCCTTCAGAAGTCCCCTCCTCCTGGTCCCCCGCGGGCGCTCACTCATTCTTAGCGGGTGCAGATGCTCGCGTAGATGCAGATCACTTTCACTTCTGCCGGGGAAATTACAACACACTTCTTTAACTGGCAGAGACCGGGAGAAAACTCAGATTCTTCACACACTAAATTATTGGACCTCAGAGGATCGGTAATCTTTCAAGCCCAGCAGCACCAGAATATGCCTGCGAGTCTGAGAATAGAACGTGGGCGGGATGGGGAAGGAATAAAAAGGAGTTAGAAAGGGTTTAGAGGGAAGTGGAAGCAAATAGTTTGGCGTGAATATTCCTGCACGCATCCAGCGAACAAATCCTCGTTGGGCATCGGAGAGCTCCCGGCGCCCGCACAGGGTCGCACACTTTAGTTTTCACTAGGGTCTGGGGGAGGGCGTGGGTGGGGAGTATCTGCTGACTCAGTAGCCCTCAGCGGGACCAGGAAATTGACCAAAATTAGGAGAGTCACTGTATTAATCAGGGACACTTCCAAACAAGTTATACCCAAGAGAAAGAATCCTCTGATCTGAATTTTTCTCTTGTGAAATTCCCTACTTTGTGTTCAAAGGCAAAAACACACCAGTGGTAGCTTTTGTCCACCAAATGTGGGGCAGTTGGCTTCTTCTAGAAAAAAGGAATCTGCGTCACTTCTAAGTTAGATTTTGTTCTGTTGCTGTCAGAGCATTGGCCCAGAAAGGGGGCCGGTTTCTGTGATGACTGCTACCAGAGCAGGTGCAGTTTACTGCCCACAGATATTAACTTTGGTAAGCACTTACTGAATGCCTCCTCCAGGGCAAGAATGGAGAGAAGCAAAGCTAGGCGCCTACCCTCCTGGGGCTTTAATTGTAACTTCATAATGAGAAGTTTCATCTGTGTGGTTCCTTCTCTAAAACACAAAGAAAGCTTTTCAGAGGCTGCCTCATTTAAGTGTCAGGAAAGGAAGGTAGGTGGTATTTTTATTCCCATTCTCCAGCTGGGTAAAGTGAGTTCTAATGAAGTAAGGCCTACTTGCTAAAGGTCACCCAGAGGTCAGAGCAGCAGGAAAAAAAAGAAAAGAAAAAAGAAATGATCACAGGACTGTGTCATACGCTCGGTAGTTTAAACTGAAAAGGAAGAAAACATTTTTTTTTGTGTGGGCTTATCTAAAAAGAAATGTGTTGCTCGTTTTCTCAGTTTCATTTATTCAGCAAGTAAGAGCGAGGCGCTATTCTAGGCAACAAGGATATAGCAGTGAACAAAACAAAACTCACATGGGGCTTGCATCTAGATGGGAAAGCCAGACAATGCATTTTTAAAATATGTAATGTGCCAGGAAGAAAAGAAAAATCTGGTGAGAGGGTAGTGAGTGGAGGTGCTGTTTGGGATGGAGTAGGGCAGGGGCTTCTCTGGGAGGTGGCATTTGAACTGGGGTCTGGATGAGGTGGAGGAGGTCATGTGGACATCTGAGGGGCTCCAGATGTGGGCACAGCAAGGAGGAAGGCTGTCATGGAGAAATGTGCCTGACATGTTTAAGAAACAGCAAAAAGACCAGTTTGGCTGGAGAAAGGACCTGGGGCAAAGGCACGGAGATTTGGCCACCAAGGCAGCCAGGGGCCGGGTGGCAATGCTGGCTCTCTGTGGGATGGGCAGCTGTCAGGGGTTAGAGCCAAGGACAGCCGGGACGTGGCTTGGTTTTCAGAGGATCTCTGGCCAGTGTGAGAACAGGCTGTAGAGGGACAAGTGTGGAAGTGGGAAGAGCAGTCAGGAAATTTGCCATCCTCTACTCTGAGACATGGTGAGGACTCGGGGAAACAGGCTGCAGTTGGAAGGGAGCGGTCATTTACAGCATGCATTCTAGATGTGAAGTCAATGGTATTTGCTGAAGGATTGGAAATGAGGAAAGAAAGAGAGGTTTGCAGATCCGATAATCTAGCTGACCTGTAAATCCTTCACAACTTAGCTTTGCAGGATAGCCATCAGAGCCCAGGAAAGTACTCTTGTCTTGGGCACTCGGTCTTTTGGCCTAAACGAGACGACACTGTGCTCAGTCCTGGTTCCACTTATTACCACCTGAAAGACTAGGGCAAATGAGTAGCAATCTCTACTCCCCGGGATCTTAGCAGTGAATTAGAGACAATCGTTTCTGCTGCTCCTACTTCAAAAGGATATTGAATAAAACTCCATAGAGTTGAGACAGCACAAACTTAGGGATTATTAGTTACATCATTAGCACCATCAGAGTTAACATTGTGAGTCAGTAGAGTTGCCTTTGGTGTATCACTAAGGGATTCTAGGAAGTTCCCCTGGCCAAAATTCTCTCACCAACGGCTTGTCATGATGAAAGGATTTCACAATGAGCCTGATTCCTTTCTATTAAGACACTGTGGATCTGAGACATCCTCCTTTAAAATAGGAATTTTAACCTGACCCGCTGTCAGTCATTTGTCATTTTGGGTGAATATACATATCAGATTGCTTTTCTGCCATCACAGCCAACTTAAGTTGCAATGGGAGAAAGGACAGAATAAACATGGGGTGGAGAATGCAACAGTTGGGGGGTTGCTGAGTATACTGTAGACAGATTGAGAAGATTCCTTGAGGGAGGAGCCTCCAAAAATAAACTCTGTTGATGGTGAAATATCCAGATTTGCCTGACATCATGGTGTTTCTCTCATCTAATAAAAATGAAGTCCTAGAAGCACACCTCCCTGAAATAATTTTTACAAGTAGCTACAGAAGCCAAATTGCTCCAGAAAGACATAGAGTTCATGGAGATTCATAAGTTCTAATGGCCCCTTTGGCTTGCTTTGTTTAAACAAACTGGTCCCCACTGCAAGTTTCTTCGATTATGGGTGTCCCTGCTTTGCCTGAGCCTTTAAAGAGTTCCTTTTCCCTAAATATTTCTGGAAATGTCCAGGGGTGGTAACATGTAATCAGAAATCATTCCATCCAGTGTCCCTACTGTGACGGAACCCATGGACCTGGGCTCTGATGGTTCTACAAAAATGTCCCTCAGGACTAGAGGTCTGTCCCCATCGCAGCGACCAGCACCTGGAGATCCTGTGGGCCCAATGTTGGTAAATTTGGAATACCTGCCAGCTAAGCTGGGAACTCAGCAAAGCGACAGCTAAAGACTTGCTGAGGAGTCCCACAGCAAATTTGTTCAACCTCGGATGTGCTGGTGGTTTGTGGCAGGGGCTCTCTCACTGGAAGTGTGGTGGCCACACGGCCACATGGTCATCACCCCACACCCTGACACTTCCCCAGAGGTACTGCCCCCCCCCAAGGTATAAAGCATGCTCCTGTCACCTTTACAAATACCATCCCCACTTCAGGCACAGTCACCTCCATGCCCAAGCTAACCAATGTAACTGTGATTCAAAGCAGGGTCATGGCCATAGGATGCTCGGAGTGGGGGGGTGGGAATGTGAAGCCATTTGAGCCCCATTGTGTTACTACTGTTACAGTTATCATTCTTCCACATCACAGCCACTGGGCCTTTCTCCAAGGCTGCTGACGGCTGGTGGCTGTCTGGGTGAGGGCAAGTTCTGATGTCAGCTGAGAAACTCTCTGTAACCCCACTCTACACTCCTGGCAACCTTTATCATGGGAAGCCATTTAGCTCTTCCCTGGTGGCACCTGCTCCACCCTGTCACTCTCCTCCATGAGGAGCACCCTCGTTTCTGCACATTGGGGGGAAAGATCTTGATCTTTCTCAGGAGGCTCCCAAGCCCTTGAAAATCAGTAGATAGAAATGAATGCATCGGCGTGGCCCTCTGCTGCCCCAGGAGCTCCTGGCACCATGCAGTCCTACATCAGGTCTGCATATACCTTTTCCCTCTTCTGCAGGGAAGGGACCCCAAACAGTACATCCCATGAAACCACAAAGATTCAAACCTCCCCCTGCTCCTCATATCTCTGCATAAGCAACAGTACCGATGATTAAATTCACAACACGCTTAGCTGGTACTGATGGTTAACTGGGGGTTTCTGAGGGCAATTCAGAATTGATTCAAAGCGGGGATATGTTTTTAGAGGTTGCATTTAAGCGCTCAGTGCTCCTGAATAGGGCAGGGCCTTGCTGAGGACTCGGTCTGTGAAACACAGGGCACCAGCATCTTTTCCTTAACATCACAAGCACTGTGACACTTTTCTCCTCATGAAAGTTTTTTTTAAGATTTCATTTATTTATTCACGAGAGACAGAGGCAGAGACACAAGCAGAAAGAGAAGCGGGCTCTGCCCGATGTGGGACTCCATCCTGGAACTCCAGGATCACACCCTGAGCAAAAGGCAGACACCCAACCACTGAGCCACCCAGGCATCCCACCTCATAAAAGTTAAATATCTTCATGGCATAAAGCTAGCAAAGTATGGAAAAATATGTTAAAGAAAATAGTAATCAACTGTCATCTACTTCCCACAGATAGCCATGGTTAAGATTTTATTTTTTTTAAGATTTTATTTATTTATTTATCCATGAGAGACACAGAGAGAGAGGCAGAGACACAGGTAGAGGGAGAAGCAGGCTCCATGCAGGGAGCCCAATGTGGGACTCAATCCAGGGTCTTTAGGATCACGCCCTGGGCTTAAGGCGGCACTAAACCGCTAAGCCACCTGGGTTGCCCCATGGTTAAGATTTTAATGCATTTCCTGTGAAATCACTTAGCATAAATTGGTATCATTTGGGAAACATCTAATACAAGGCATAAAATTTATAAAGATATGTCCAAAACAAAGATAGTCTTGTACACATACAATTTATACACACGTGTATATGTGTATATAAAATAAGTATATATTGTTTATTAAGCATAAATAGATACTAATGAGTTTAAATAAGAAATGTTTGTGAATGCAGATATTTTATTGTGAGCATTTTCCCAGATAATTAGAAGAACATGATCTTTGAGAGCAGCATTCTGTCTTATGAATGCAACGGAATTAAACATTCTCTGTTGGTTGGTATTAAGGTAGTTTCCAATTTTTTAAAAGATTTTATTTATCTATTTGACAAAGAGCACAAGCAGGGAGAGCGGCAGGTAGAGGGAGAGGGACAAACAGGCTCCAGCTGAGCAGGGAGCCCAATGTGGGGCTTGATCCCAGGACCCTGAGGTCATGACCTGAGCCGAAGGCAGGTCATTGCTGAACCAATGAGCAACCCAGGCGCCCAGTTTCCAATGTTTTAGTATCACTACACTGACTCTCTTAATCAGTGAGGGAGAACATATTCCTAGGAGAATTTCCTTCTCAAGGGATATATGTATTTGGCCTGTCCTACTACTATATGAAGCTGAAATGCATCCAGAGAGCTTGTTCTGACTTAGTGCCCGACAACTCCCAGCTGTGTGATGTGCCAGGAAGGAGGCAGTGGCTTACACTGCCCCTTCAGCTTTTGCTTCTGGTAAGAGGGACCTTGCCAGCAGTTTCTAATATTCCTCTGCCTGAAAGTAGATACATAACCATGTCAAGTCAGGTAACTTTGTCCTGCCTCTGCTTACTTAACCTGGAAAGTAAGGATAAGCTCCTTGATTTTGTAAACTGTAAAAGACTCTGCAAGGCTGAGGTATTAGTTTAACCGTATCATGTGGTTATAGAGCTGAAGTGAATGGATTGGTGTCCTGGCGTCAGACTGTGGGTTTTGAATCCTGCGTCCATCATTCATCATGTATTCTTATGTAACTTAGCCAAGTGACTTCTCTTTTCCTCATCTTTAAACTAGATGACAATAGCACTTGCCTCATAGGTAAGGATTGGGTACAATCATGCACTTAAGGCGTGCATCATGTGCTCATTACTATTATTGTTGTTACTTATTATTTAGACTCAATGTGAAACTGCCATTTGCTTCCTGTTAAATATTCTTGAAGCATGGGTAGTATGAGTAGTTAAAGTTTAACCAGGATACCAAAGCAACTTTATTCAAAGTGTCAAATCAAATTAGTAATGTCAGTGTTTTTCAAAATATGTGCCCCAGAAGTTCTGTAGGGTGCGCCCCAGGGAACCTTTGGTGGCGGATGCGATGGTAATTGGACTGGGAAGGGCAAGCGGGGTTTCAGGACCCCCATGGGTATAGGTTTGTTCTGATGGCAAGAATTGTTAGCTGACAAACAAAATAATTTCTTCATCTTGGATGCAAAACTAGACCTCATTTTCCCAAGTCCCCTGCAATTAGGACTCCATCCCATGACCCTGAGATTACCATGTCACATTGTAGGCCTTGTGGTCTCAGTCTCAACTACCCCCAACTCTACCACTGGAGCGTAAAAGCAGCCCTAGACAACATGTAAAAATGGGTGCGCTGTATGCCAATAAGACCTCACAAAACTTTGCTATGGTTTGTCAAGCCCTGGACTAGAGCATGGCATGCAAGGGAGAGTTACACCGAGTGACTGGAAGGGCAGAACTTGCAGATAGGAAGGACCTCATGAACCCTCACAAGAACCTTGGCTTTTAGCCTCAGAGTAGGAGGGAAGGCTTCAGAAGGTTTTAGAAAAGGGGATGACTTGATATATATAAACCCAGTCCTCAGTAGATCAGTGTTTCAGCTTTCAATCACCCTGTGAACCACTGGCCCCATTTACGTATTGCTCTGTGAATTTCCTAAGGAGATTCAAGGCAAGCTCCTGACCGAGATGGTATCTTCAAGGAAAGGCCCCCGGGCAGACCCCATGGGCCTTCACAAGGTGGCATTTATGACCTAGGTGAAGTTGCTGTGGCTTTATCACTGTCCTCAGGTAGGATCAGACCCTGAATCTCAGTCCCCCATCGCTCACTTCCTGTCACTGCATTCAGGTGATTAGCATATGAAGTCAGAAGCACAACTAAGTAAGCGGCCTTTCAAAACACAGTTGCCCCTGGAAGCAGCCTACTCACTGCTGGTAGACAGGACCGCACCTGGATAATAGAACAGTGATCACAATGGTTAGCGTTTATTAACAATGTGCAGGTTGCTGCAGAAAGTACTTTATACGATTACCTGATTTAATCCTCACAACGAGCCTGGCTAGTAGAAACCTTGGTTTAGCCCCCTTTGAATTAGTTGGAGGAAAGGAAGGCAGGGAAATCCAATTTTACGGTCGTCAGGCGAACAAAGCCAGAGGCATTCATCTCACTTAAGAAGAGCATTGCCAGCAGGTCCTCAGCTCCTAGTCTGGTGGTTATAACACTATCCACCTCCACACCACACCAGGCCCTGGCCTTCCTCCTGGGACACGGGAATTCCCAACCCCTCTTATCTCCTGGCTGGGGCTGGAGGAAGTACTGCTGAGGTTTGTTTTACCAACTCCTTTTTCCCACTATGTCTCATCTTATCTGCCCTTCTGTGCCTTTAGATGACTTTGCATCCATTTTACGTGAATTTCATAATTTAACTCTGAGGGTAAATCCCCCCCCACCGCCCCGGCCCATCATCAGGGAGTCCCCCACATGATTAATCTCCCCACTGAGTAAGACTGCAAAATACTTCAGAATCCTTATTTATAGCTTCATGGGGTTAGAAAAGAGGGGGGGTATATCTAGAGCACAATCAACAGTAAGAAGGGTTTGCCACATTAGGTAATGAAAATCCTAACCTCCTACTATGTAGACCAGGGCTCCTCCTTAATGATTAGAAATATTACACTTGCCTAGGTATGCTCAGGAGCTCACTGAAGAGAGTGAATTAGCATTTGAACTTCTTTTAAAAAGAATTTAAAAAATTATTTTAGAGAGTGTGTGTACAAGAGTAGGGGGAGGGGCAGAGGGTGGGGGAAAGCCGACTCCCTACTGAGTGCAGAGCCCCACTGAAGACTCCATCCCTGAGATCACAAGAACTGAGTTGAAAACCAAGATTTGGATGCTTAACTGACTGAGCCACCCAGGCGACCTTGAACTCTTCTAAAAGAGCAGAAATGAATGACAAGATCTGCTTGAACAGACAAGACTAAGTCTATACGATCTGTGAATTATATTCCCAAGAACAAGTCAAATCTTACATCTAGTCACATGGATGCTCTGCCCACAGAATAAGGTAGCAAAGGCACACGTAAGGCACAGACCATACACTGTTGGTGTTGTCATACAGAGAGACACATTGAGAGGAGGCAGTAGCGCACTAGAGCCCCTGGGTTAGCCCCAAACTAACAGCTGTTGAGGCACCACAAGAGCTAGTACATGTCCAAAAGTAACTAACTGATACCCATAAGACAAGGTTGGACCCACTAATTAGTCTACCATGAAGTTTTAATAAAAACTTTTTTCCAAGTGCTGCTTCGATAAACACATGAGTTAATATATGGGAGTTTAGAAGTTAGTCAAAGGAATCTTGACAGCCAGATCCTTTAATCTTGGCCTTCCCTTGGCCCCTGCCTACTCTTGGTCACAATCTGAATGAACTTTAACTTGTCACTTCAAATGAAGCATATATTTCTATACAACAAATATTAATGTCATAACTCTTGTGCTTTATTATTTTAGCTGATTTATATCGATGTATCAACATTCCAAAGAAAATAGAAAGTGTATGCTGGTTGTAATAACTTATTTCTTTCTTATTATTGCTATCGACATAAAATTCATACGATATAAACTTCACCATTTTAAAAAATAAAATTCACTGGGTTTTAATATCTTCTTAATTGCATACATCCCCTCTACCTAATCCCAGAGCTTTTCCATCACTCCAGCAATAAACTCTACCTGTAAGCAGTCACTCACCATTCCCTTCTTCCCAAACTTCCTAGCAACTACTAATCACCTTTCCATTTTTATGGATTTGACTATTCTGGACATTTAATATAAATGGAATTTTATGTGACCTTTTGTGTCTGTCTTCTTTCACTGAAATAATGTGATACAACACATATCAATCAGTACTTCATTTCTTTTCATGGCTGAATAGTGTTCTTTTATATGGATATATTTATGTTCATTCATTCATCAGTTGATGAATATTTAGGTCATTTTACTTTTTCACTATTAAGAATAATGTTGTTATGGACATCCATGTATTAGGTTTTCTGTAGATATATGTCTTTTTTTCTCCTGGGTTGATACTTGGGAGTGGCATTTCTGCATTAGATGGTAGCTCTGTGGTTAACTTTTTGAGAATTTTCATAGTGGCTGCATTATTTTACATCTCATCAGCGAAATTTGAGTTTCAATTTCTCTATATTCTTACCAACAATATTTTCCCATTTTTTATTATAGCTATCCTAGTGGGTATGAAGTGATATCTCTTGTGTTTTTTTATCTTCATTTCCTTAGTGACTAATGATGAGCATCTTTTCATGTGCTTATCGGCTATTTGTATGTCTTCTTTAGAAAACTGTCTATTTAAGTAATTTGCTATTTTTTAAAACATAAGGTTGTCTTTTTATTATTAAGTAGTAAAAGTTTATTATATATACTGGATCTAGAGCCTTATGATTTGCAACTATTTTTTTCCATTCTGTGGCTTGTCTTTTCATGTTCTTTATATCCTTTGAAGCAGAAAAGCTTTTGATTTTGATGCAGTCCAGGTTGTCCATTTTTTTCCTTGTTTGTGCTTTTGGTGTCATATCTAAGAAATCATTGCCTAATCTAAAGTTATAGAGATGTACCCCTGTGTTTTTTTCTTACTGTGTTATTGTTTTAACTCTTGCAGTTAAGCCTTTGCTCTATTTTGAGTTAATTTTTGTATATGGGATGAGGTAAGGGTCCCACTGCATTTTTCTGCATATGGCTATCCAGTTGTCACAGCACCATTTGTTGAAAAATTATTCTTTCTTCATTGAATAGTCCTGACATTCTTGGTAAAAATCAGTTGACAGCAGATGTGTGGGTTTCTGGACTCTCTTCCATTGATTTTTATGTCTATCCTTTTTTTTTTTTTAATTTTTTAAAAATTTTATTTATTTATGATAGTCACACAGAGAGAGAGAGAGAGGCAGAGACATAGGCAGATGGAGAAGCAGGCTCCATGCAGGAAGCCTGATGTGGGACTCGATCCTGGGTCTCCAGGATCGTACCCTGGGCCAAAGGCAGGCGCCAAACTGCTGCGCCACCCAGGGATCCCTTTATGTCTATCCTTATGCCAGTACCAGGCTATCTTGATTACCGAAGCTTTGTAGTAAGTTTTGAGATAAGGAATCATGAGTCCACCAAACTTACTCTTCTTTTTAAAGATTATTTTGCTATTCTTGGTTAATAACTTTTTAAATATCAAGTTAAAAATGAAGCTGCAGCTCTCTAAAGGAAGACAAATTTTCAAAAAGACACTATAACCTCTGCTTTGTATATAGTACACTTGAAAATGCTTGTAGCATGGAATAGATCAATGTCACCTCTAATTCAAACTCTGAATGCCAAAGTCATTTCTTTGGAGCCTATCTCCTTTCTAAGAAAATAACTCTTTCATTCCTATTCTGTAAATACATCTATTGGAGCACTTAGAACATTTTATTATATTTATTTGTTTATGTGTCTATTTCCCCCTATTAGTCTATAACCCCTAAAGGACTAGAATCACACCGAATTCATCTCTGGGTCCCCCTAGTCATGCCCTGAGTGGAGGACCAATATGTTTTTGTTGGAAGGAGAGAAGGCAATAATGAAGGAAGGGAAGATGGGTGAGAAGTTAAGAGGGAAAGGAAAGTAAAAGAGAAAAGGAAAGAAAGAGCTAACATTTACTACATGTTTATAATGTTCTACACATTGTTGTAAGACTCATCATCCCGTGTATTCTTATGAGTA
The DNA here is from genome assembly GCF_003254725.2 of Canis lupus dingo. Classification (NCBI taxonomy): domain Eukaryota; kingdom Metazoa; phylum Chordata; class Mammalia; order Carnivora; family Canidae; genus Canis; species Canis lupus. Next base: position 36,866,287 of record NC_064244.1, on the reverse strand, counting down.
TCTTACAAGTTCGTAGCAGTATCATGAATACTCTTATAATGCCCATTTTACAGCTAAAGACAGTAAGACAAAGAGTTTAATAATTTACCCAAAGTTATACCACTAGCAAGTAGCCTAGGCAGCCAGGCTCCTTGGTCGTGGTCTTAAATAACACACCATGCTACCTGTCAAATAAAGACTCAAATAAAGACCCCTGAGCTCTACTCTTACAGGCTGGCTCAGTAGGTTTGAGGTGGTGCCCTGGTGTCTTTACTTCAAACAAATTACCAAACGATTTGCAAGACAACTCTGTTGGCAACTAACACTACAAAGGATGACCAAATAAAACACCCATGGGGGTCAAGGCAGGGAAGACTTTGGTGAGATGTCATTCTTGCAAGGAAAAGCCAGGGGAAAAAAGAGACACCTGGATACTAGTAAAGATAAGGAGGGGGAAGAAAAACAAGCTATTTGTGGTCTAACCCAGGAGACCAGACCAAGCAATGAGCACCCCTTCAGCCACCAGCCTCCCTTTGGCCCTGTCTGTGCCTGTGCTGTATACCCTGCAGGGCACATACCTTCTACCAAGTCCATATCACACTTGATGTCCACCGCAGAGTATCCTAGGAGCAAATGAATGAACCTCCAAAGCTCTAGAACCAAATTACATGTATTTATTGCTTGTCATCGCCAGGCTAAGTTCTAAGTGCTTTACATGGAAGAACTCAGTCTCCACAACATTCCCGAGGCAGATACTATTGTCATAACTCCGATGACAGGTAAGGACTCAGAGGCACACAGAGGGTAAGAAGCTTATCAAGGTCCCATGGGTAACAAAGGGAGAAGCCAGATTCCAACCCGAGCAGTTTTGCTCCAGAGTTGATCCCCTTCACCAAGATGCTGCTCCAAGAAGGAAGATAAAAGAATGAAGGATGAGGCCCATTAATGTTGCAATTTGGAAAAGCTACTTGAAGCAAACCCTCACTTGAGCAAAATGAAGGCACAAACCCTTCTGAACCCCCTGATGCTGGCCCAGGTCCAGTAGGAGTGGTGTTAGGAAAACTATGGGAATTCCAAGGTACTTAGCTCCCTTTCCCCAGTGGCCGCAGAAGCCAACCTCAGGGGACTAGCCATTTTGAATCCCTGAGAATCGAGGTGTGGAGCAGAAACGGGTCCCAAAGTCAAAACCAAAACCCAGTCTTCTGTTGCCTCACTCATTGCTTTTGTCTACTGTGTTATACAAACTTGGATGGTGAAGTGAAAGGGGTTTTGATGGCGTGGACTTAAGTAAACAAATGAATTTGTGGGTTGACACATCGCCAGCCATAAATTCATGGAAGGTAAATATTGACGTCTGAAGATTACATAATCACTGTGTTCAATGTGTAGAGAACTCAACCAGGAGTTAAGAGAGCTTGCATGTTCATTTTGGCTCCTTGGCAAATTGGTGAGGTTATGGACAAATCATTCCATTTCTTTATGCTTTTCTTTCTTTTGACTATAGAATTTTGCTGGTTGAAGAGCACGATGAGATCAAGCACTTTGCTTTTAAATGTCTTTCCCTATTTGGACATGCTCAGCTGGATGTGGGAGATCTATGGTTTTCCTGGGTTTCATAATGATCAGATCCCACAGGGCTATGTAACTTGTGTGGTTTATAGAATTATAGGACCCCAAAGCCGTGGGGATTCTGATAAATCGTAGGGTGAAAATGTCCAGCTAGTGGCAGAATTTCTTTTACAGAATCCCCAGCAGGTGCTCAGTGAGCCTCACACTGCAATCCATCATATGAGGAGGAAAATGGCTGAGTTTAAAGTTCAAAACCCCTTTCACTTCACCATCCAAGTTTGTATAACACAGTAGACAGACCTAGTGGTGTGTGTGTGTGCGTGTGTGTGTGTCCTCTCTGATTGGGGTATGCCTACGTTTCCTCTCACTTTCTGCAGTGATTGTAATTTGTTGGTTTCTTTATGTTGCCAGTCCTAGCCCAGGGGTTAATGATGACAATAATCATGTAATATAACAGCACTTATAAAATGTCAGAGATCATGGTTTATTTAGAGTAGCTTATTTAATCTGTATGTGATCGTGATAAAACAAGTACTAGTATTATCTTTATTTTTCAGATTAAAAAGAAACTAAGATTCAGAGAGGTTAAGTAACTTGCATGAAGACACATGTCTACTAAGAGCTAGAATCTCAGGTCTATTTCAGACTGAGCTGGAGCTATTAACTAAATAAATGTTTACTGAATCCAACTAATGATATCTCTATCTACCACCATGCCTTTTTCCCCTGCAACGGATGAAAGAGAAATGTAAAGTTTATATATGTAAAACATTAGCAATATGTGTTATAAGAATTGCAGATTTAATTCAAATAAAGGATGGATTTTTTTATATTAGGAGAGTTTTTTCTTCAGCTATCTGATTTAGGTTTCAAAAACAAATAACAAGATATTAAAATATTTTAATACATACTTCACTAGACCATAGGTATAGGTACTGTATTTAAGTTAATATAGAATCAAGTCTACAATAAACAAAGCAATAAAATATAAAGCTGGCTTGATATGGAAAGCAGAGTAATAATTTAGGCTATCCAAAAGGAAACTAGGTAAAATATTTTTCTTTTGGAGGATTTTTGGAGTTTTGTTTGTTTTTGTTTTTTTAAAGCACAGCCTAAGATAGAGAAGCAATTAATTAAAAATGGAAATTTGAGGCAGAATGAACTGAGGTTGATATTCTTGTTTATGTACATGTATTTTAAAAGAAACAGTTTGACCATCTCATTAACATTAATCTTTATCAGGAATTAATTAATTCCTGATTCATTATTAACAGGAAACTCTAGCCAAACTCTTAAAGCAGGTAAAGTTTATTTTTAGGCATCCAACTAGCTTCTCTCTCTGGTTTCCCCTTCTCTTTTAGGGCCACTCTAGATACCTAGTAACCTTAGCCTGTATTTTTCTTCCAGAAGGAGCAGCCATGTTTTAGATCCTGCATTTTTTTGCCAGGATCATTTCAGATGCAAATATTAAAGTCCAAACTCCAACTGGCAGAGGTCAAGAAGGAGAAGAAGGAGGAGGGGGGCAGGAGAAGAGAAAAGAAAAGCAAAGAGAAGGAGGAGGAGGAATTTTTCAGAGTCTGAAATAGTGAAGTCTAGGAGTAGCCCTAGCCTCAGGATCTAGACATTCAAATTATATAATTGGGAATCTATCTCCAGACCTCTTTGTTTTCTTCTTATTTATTTTTTAAGTAGGCTTCACATGAAGCATGGAGCCCAATGCGGGACTTAAATCTCTGACCCTGAGGATCAAGACCCAAACTGAGATCAGGAAACAGATAGTTAACTGACTGAGCCACAAAGGCACCCCTGTTTTTTAAATTATTTTTTAATCAGCTTCATTGCAATGGAGGTGCTAGGTGGTAGAATGGCACTCCTCCAACTTTGCATTAATTATCAGTTTGAAAATGGCAAGTTTCAAAAAAAAAAAAAAAAGAAAGAAAGAAAATGGCAAGTTTCTAAATAGTCCAGAAGGCCTAAAATGAAGGCTCATTTGTGCCTGTTATGGGCCTGTTTCATAACTAAGGCTCTGATAAGACAGGCCCTACCCATCTATAGAGTTTGGGATGGGGTTAATCTCACCACAAATACATGGACTGAAGTCGGGGAAAGGATAGTTTCCAAAGGAAAATTGAAGTTCTAGTACCATATGTGGATAGTGGACTAGTGGCAGACAAAAACAATATCTATCCACCACCTGGTCATGGTAGAGGACCAACCAGATACCCACAAAGGATGGAAGTTGATCCTCACAATCATTGTAGTATCCCTAAAGGATGCCTTACAGGTGACTTTTCCCACTTTATATGTAAACCGATACTCCTGAATTTATAATACAGGTAGTATAAGGATGGATTCAGCAAAATTGGGTCCACAAGCAACACATGAGCGATCTTCAGGTAGAAGCCTGTTCTGCACGGTCATCCATGACTCTTGCACTAATTGAATTTTTCTAGAATACCTAAAGGAAGATGAAAGTAGAAAACAAGCTGGTAATGGACAAGCATATTTTTAATAAGCCCACTAATATGGCACAGTAAGGTTCTTAATGATTGTTATGAATTACATTTGCCTGAATAATTCTAATTCTATACTACAGAAGAACTTTCACAGTTGTGCAAAGATAGAAATACAAGAATATTCATTCATTGTAGTGTGGCTTCCAGTAGTGAAAAATTGGAAACAGCTTAAATATTCGTCATCAAGGGAAAGGTGAAATTTATTACAATATAGTCAAACAATAGAAAAGTGTGTTACTATTACCTGAATATGTCAGATGTCCAAGAACATTTGATGAAGTTGGAAAATATGCATAGTAAAATCCCACTTAAAATAGTTAAGAGTGTGTAGGGTGCCTGGCTGGTGCAATCGGCACGTGACGCTTGATCTTGAGGTTGTGAGTTGGAGCTCATGTTGGGTGTAGAGATGACTTAAAAAATAAAATATTTTTTAAAAATTGTGTGTGTGTATACATGCATAGACTAAAAGGTTCTGAAAGAATGCACAGCAACTCAAAAATAGTTACATCTGTAAAATGGGATTGCATCGGGGAGAGAGTTTCTACTTTTTCCTTTATGCATTTCTGCCTTTTTTATGTTTGGGTTTTTGAAATAAGTATGTGTTTTTAAGCATGCATTATCTTAAAAGATTTTTTTAAAGACAGAAGTAGTATCTAAAAATATGTTTTGTTCTCCTACTGCTATTTACACACAGATAACCATTCTTCTTGGAAACCTCTGATCTTCCTTCTGTAAAATCTTTCCCTCACTCCTCACTGCTTTCCATTTGCTCTATCCAGTGATCTAGTCAGGACACAGAGCCTTATTAGGCATTATTTCTAATTTAAAAAACTGATTTATAAGGCATATGTGGAACGTACTACCAGAATATCCATTTAGTAACCCATTTTTTCCCCACAATTTATTCCCTCACTAGTTCCAGAGAGGACATTGACTATTTATAATAAAAATAAATTTAGACAGATAGGTACAGATATCTCATAGACAGAATACAATTAAGCAATTAGAGACTGATCAAGAGGCTCTGTTGGTGTGATGAACAGAAACAAATGGGATGAAATCACAGAGAGGTAAAATAGAAAATGAAAATCAGGACCAAGGAAAGAGGAATAAAAATATGCTGGACATCATTCAACAACTATTTGCTGATGGTAATTATAGGGATGGAAAACCCATCAGGCCTATGGAGCTAAAATTAATCAGCAAGTATTCACAGAGAGCCTCCTGCTTCTATTACTGGTTCTGGCTTCCTGCCTGCCCAGTGCCCAGGCTGGAGACATTTGCATGACATTCAGCTTGTCAAGACAGAAGTAGCAAAATAAGCAGGCAGAGGCTCACAACAGCCTTCTCTACCCCATCATGTTCCTTAGAATCATAGTCATGCAAGACAGTTCCTTCTGTGAAAGACAATGAAACTAGTTTAAAAGTTGTAGACATCACTGTATCATCTGAAAAGGGCCCAATTAAGTAGAAGTACTATTTCTGCAAAGCAGCAGTCAATCCATGTGTGTACTATTTAAAAATTTTAAAGTATAAATCCACGTTCTTTTTCTATTAAAGTCAGGAAGGGAAATCGGTAAGACCTCTAACAGCTATGCTTAATTTTCAGGGATCTTTCCATTGCTGACAAACATTTTAGGTCACGACTAATTCTCTCTCTTTTTTTTTTTTTTAATTTTTATTTATTTATGATAGTCACACAGAGAGAGAGAGAGAGAGGCAGAGACACAGGCAGAGGGAGAAGCAGGCTCCATGCACCGGGAGCCCGATGTGGGATTCGATCCTGGGTTCCCAGGATCACGCCCTGGGCCAAAGGCAGGCACTAAACAACTGCGCCACCCAGGGATCCCTGACTAATTCTCTTAAAATGTAAAATACAATGTTTATACATCAGTGGTAATATTTTGATAATAGCTATGGTAGTGAGCCTGTCATTCTCTCTCACTCTCTCTCCCTCTCATTTTACTCCACTCTTAGATGTCAATGGTGAGAACTACACCTAGGCTTTGCCGATCACACTATACACCCCTTACATCTTTGGCCATAGTCATCAGTTCGGGCTGGAGCATGTGGCCTAACTACAGCAATGAAGCCCCTCCCAGGGTCATGCACTAAAATTAGTAGAAAAGAAGAACTCTGCTGAAGTTACTAAGCCAATAGGATGTTTTAAATCCAGGTGCTGTAGGCCACAAAGTGGAGATAGCCTTCTCAGGAGAAAAGCCAAAACAAAGGAGAGTAAAGCTAAGAGATAGTCCAAACTCTTTAGACATCATTGAGCCTCTGAATCCAGACATGCCTGAAACTAACATCCTCTGGATTTTAAGTAAATCATAAACTTTCTTTTTGCATTAACAGTGGGCTTTCTTTTAAATGCATCAGAAACTCATCCTGCTAGAATATGAATTACAAGCTTTCTTTTTAAGTATTGCTTCCATTAGAAATAACCAAAAAACCTGGAGGTGGCCCTTTATAATTCAAATCAATCATGCTAAAAGCACTCCCTGATTATTATCATCTCCACATCCACACCTACCTTGCTACCTTTAAACATCCAGATGACTTCTTTTTTTAAAAAATTTTTTTATAAATTCAATTTGCCAACATCAGTATAACACCCAGTGCTCATCCCATCAAGTGCCCTCCTCAGTGCCCGTCACCCAGTTACCCCATTCCCCCACACACCTCCCCTTCAGCAACCCTTTGTTTCCCAGAGTTAGGAGTCTCTCGTGGTTTGCTTTCCTTTCTAATTTTTCCCCACTCAGTTTCATTCCTTTCCCTTAGAACCCCTTTCACTATTTCTTATATTCCATGTATGACTGAAATCACATGATGATTGTGCTTCTCTGATTGACTTATTTCACTCAGCATAATACCCTCCAATTCTATCCACGTTGAAGCAAATGGTGGGTATTCATCCTTTCTGATGGCTGAGTAATATTCCATTGTATATAGAGACCACATCTTCTTTATCGATTCATCTGTCCAAGGACATTGTGGCTCCTTCCACAGTTTGGCTATTGTGGACATTGCTGCTATGAACTTTGGGGTGCAAGTATGCCGGTGTTTCACTACATCACTATCTTTGGGCACCCAGATGATTTCTTGATGCATATGTAGTATCCTATGCATCTATCACGTAGTTCCACATTGTTCACACGAGTCTGCATTGTTCGATAATGACTTATTACTGTATCTGTCTCTATTGCCTCCAAAGTAGGTATTGTATCTTAATCATTTTTATATCCCTACTGCCTTATAGGGGGGCCTACCATGTATTAGTTGCTATTTTGTAGAAGGAATTGCATTTTGCTGAAGAAATGAATGAATAGGAGAGAAAATTATTTCAGAAAGTCTCTTCTATTAGTAATGATTCCATGATTAGTTGAAACCATCAATAAAATAGCTAATATCAGAAGAGCCAAAGTAAACCAAACTGCTGTACCCAAAACAAATCCTCAAAGTATCAATCATTGATAGCTGTTTCTTTGGGAATGTTTTATTTTTCCAGTCAGTAGAGTTGATGAATGGAGAGACGTGGTCCTTTCTTTTGCAAAACATTTACTATTTTAAAAATTCCATAAAATGTAATAACCTCTATTGTAAAAACTTACAGATATGTGATATGACATAAAACCCAAACGGTATGTAATATGATGTAAAACCAAAACATACAACCTTGTCATGTGGAGTATAGGTCGTAGGTTGCAAGGGAGGAAGCAGGGAGAGCAGTGGTACACCAGAAACGTATATGTGTTGCCTCATAGGCTATACAGTTGGGTAGTTTATGGTGTTGTCCTTGTTTATGACCTAGCAAAGAAAAACTGGGAACAGGTCATGAGAAGCATAAGAAAGGCAGCACTATCTGTGTAGCATAGGAAAAGTGCTTGAGAGTTCTGTCATTAAAATGGACAAACGCTAAAAATATCCACCAGACATGGCAATAGATCAAGGCATTGATCTATTGATGACCAAATAATCCTTCTATATAGACAAAAATCTTAATTTCTAGATGAGTAAGAAAACTTCTGACTATGTGAGTTCCAGTTATGACACATTACTGGTAATTGGGGTTTCCCCCTCCCCACTCCCACTGTAAGGCAATCAAGCCTAACTTTCTCTGTGTGCTTCAGAGATATTGACTTAAACTCTACAACTGCCTCTCTTTCCTTTCCTCTTCTACGTGCGGCTCCTGACTCCTTTTCTCAGGTCCAGCTTCCCATGCCCTCACTTTCTGCAACCACTGAGCCTTCTTAGTTTTTCCCGCATGGTCTTCCTTTAGCATAGAGTTTCATGGCTTCCCTAGAGCCATTGAATGGCTGGTTTGCCTGCCTTCGGCCTCCAAAATGCTCCCCCTGTCCAATCATAGCTCCCCACCACCACTGCCACTACCCAGTACAAATATCCATCTTTTTCTGGACTTATGTGCCTGCCTCCTCACTCTCTCCCATCTTCCTCTCTTAGTTCCTACCACCTAGGTTTCACATTACAGGTGGAATGATCTTTTCAAATTGTAAATTCAGCTATGTCCATTATCATGTTGATAAATGTTTAACAACTGCTGTCCAGGGAAGGAGGGAGGGAGTATCCATGTGTCTATAACATATTTTGCTGATATAAAAGATGTGTAGCACACATAAAAAAAAGTAACACTCTAAAGTAAATTTTGTACAGCCCATTGATTTTCACAGACTGGTTCCAGCAAACTTGTAGCCATTGTCAACCTACAGTTGGAATTTAACCATAAGTGGCAAAAGCAGACTCTGACAAAATATTTTATCAGAATTCAGTTCAGGAAAAAAAACCCGGTTCAGCAAAGAAGTCGCTCATGCCATTGAAATTTAGACATGAATGCTGGTTGATGTTTTTTACATTAACAAGCAAGACGAAAGTGAAACAACAAAGATGTATATTAGGACAATATTCATTTGTCAGTGATGCGAGCAACTTCTTTGCTGATCAGATAATAGTTTTCAATGATGAGAAAAAATTTCAATTTTTTGCATTATTCATGAACTACACAGCTTTAGATTTAAACTTCATTATTTAAGTATAGACAATCAACAAAATAAACCATGCTCTGATTTGTAGTTTTCCAGTTTCTGTAGTGTAAATACTCTACCACGGTTGATTTCATACTACCAAAATAGCATTTCTGAATACAGAGTTGGAAGAGATATGCTGTATCATATTACTATATAGTACATGCATTATAAAGAACAGATGGACAGAACTTTAAATCATAGTTAGCAGTAAAATGTAGTAAAATAATTATGAAGTGAAGTTTTGAGCATTTATTACCTTCATTTTTAGAATATTTAATTGTAATTTCGTAAATAGTTGTTTTTAGTATTGGCTGTGATTAACAAGTGACAGACAAAATTCCTGAAAATTTACCGGTCATCTCTTGCAAGCTGTACAGCTGGCTCCAACTCTCTACTGAATTGTCACTCCTCTACTTAAACTTTAAAGCTGCTCATTGTACAGATTATCTGGGGGAAGGAGCAAAGAGAGGCCATGCCAATTTTCAATGAAATTAGTAATCACTTTTGCTCTGGTGAATTGATGATGCAAAAATTCTATGAGTCCATCCCTGTTTTCTTAACTCCTTTTGCATGGATCATCCCATTTGAACCTTACAGATTTCCTAGGAGATGACAGGTTGGGTAGATATCATTATCCTTCCTTTACAAATAGAAAAACAAGCTATGAAAGGGTGAATAACTGGCCTCAGCTCATTCAGTTAGATGGCACAACAGTATTTCAAAACCAGGGCTTATATTGAAAAGTAAACAGGAGGTTAGAGAAAATTTAACTAATACTGATACCAAATTGTTTTAAATGTGACAAATATCTTTTATAACACTCCAGGGTCTGATATCAAGAATATTCATATCTTGTGAAGGGATCCTTATACAAAGGATGTTTTGATCTTTTAAACTCCACTGTTTCTGACTGAGCTTAAAAATGAAATACAACCCAGTGTGACCTAATAAATAAAGTGTAAGCACCAAAATGGAAACGTAGGTTTTCAAAAATTCGCTGACGGATTCCACCTAGAAATGGAGCAGATTGAAACAATCTCTACCAAAGGAACATGGGACAGAAAAAAAGGAGATTAAATCAGAAGAGGAAGAAAGCTAATGACATAATGGCCAGCCACAAATGCCACAAATGCAAAACAAAGTACATAATATTTGTTACAATTATTCAGTGTACTTGCTCTAATGTCTCCTAACTCTAAAAACATGAAGTTCCTGCTTATTTCAACATCTCCCTCATTTATTTGTTTATATTTACTTTATCCTTGAATCGGTACTGCTTAAACTAAGTTCTGCTAGCGTAAAGAATATAGATTTAACGGGATACCCGTAGAGCATTTCATGCCTATGAGCTCAAATTGTGATATTTTAGGTTGCATATGATGAAATCATTGAAAGCACTATGAGAAGCAACAAAACACCAGGGATGCTGGTAACAATTTAGCATTTCCCAGTTCATGTGGGAACGTTAATTCCAATTACAAAGAGAGGTACCAAAGTGGAATTCATTATAATTAAGAACTTGCTGTACTAAGTGTGAATTGTTTATAACAGGCATGTCTGCTGTCAAATGCAAATATTGAGGCAGAAAAAGATGGGACATTTAAAGCTTAGCTGGGTTCTCTTGAAACTTTTACCTTACAAAGTTAAACAAGAATAGTACTGTTTCCCAAAGTCAAGTTATTATTGTGAAGAGGCATCTAATAGCTATGATAACTGCAGAAATAATTTCTTAAGTAAGTTCTGATGAACCACAGAAGCTGTTTGAGTTGGCTTACTATATCATTAGCATATGCAATGAACCATAATATTCAAAATTATTATTATGTATATGTATATATACATGGTATTTATTTGATTCCAATTTACATTTACTGTCATAGATTTAAAGTGTGTGTGTTCGGGATAGGGGTGAGGTAATAGAACACCTGTAAGATAGAGCTGTGACAATTATGGGCTATAGGAAACTAAGTCACAAAGAGGTATTCTTTTGTAATAGGAAATATATGTGATAAACAATGGTAGAGGGGGGAATGGATGTTATATCTACTGTGCTCTTTCTTCAGCAGGACGGATTCCTCTTAAATGACACTACTCAATGCATTTACCTCAACTATTTCAAGTTTTCCATCCTCCCTGGAAAACATAACCGACTGATGCTTAGGGAATGCTGAACACTGGGGCCAAGATTAATTCTTGTACTCCACATATTTCTGCTCCCACCAATTGAGCTATATGTTTACCAAAGTTCCTTAGATTTTTCTCATCAAGAAACATGTTCATTCCATTTGTGCTTGTTATTGTAATTACTTAAATAATTAAACGATGAAATAGGATTTATTTATTTAAGATTATTTATTTATTCATGATAGTCACAGAGAGAGGAGAGAGAGGCAGAGACACAGGCAGAGGGAGAAGCAGGCTCCACGCCGGGAGCCGAACGTGGGACTCGATCCCGTGACTCCGGGATCATGCCCTGGGCCAAAGGCAGGCGCTAAACCGCTGAGCCACCCAGGGATCCCTGAAATAGGATTTAAAAAAAGGAATAGCTCTTCTATAAAATCTAAATGGAAAGATGCCATATAAACAATCACTGTCAAATCAGGTGGATGCAGGACAATTTTAACAGATGGGGGCAAGGTCAGTAGGTATAAATCAAACAAATTTAGAAACTTACACTCCTATGTAAGTGCTTTTAATTTTTTGCTCCAATTAAAAAACGGGGGAAGCACCAATACTACACATTAATAATAATTGGTGCTGCTGACTAAACACTTAATATGTCCCAGAAATTAGTCTAACCACTTCACATATATGGAACTCACTTAATCTTTCTAGTAACTTGGGTTAATACAGATATTATCCCCATTATACAGATGATGGAAACTGGGGCACAAAGAATTAGGTCACTCAAGGTTGTAGTCTTCAGAGTGGTAGAAGTCAGCCAGCCAGTCTGGCTCTTAACTGCTGTGATGTACTGATGCAATACGGGTACAATTTGTACACAAATGAAGAAATGAATTCATCAGTGGGCTCACAAAAACTTTCTCCAAAGAAGCAGGACATAAATGTTTGGTTTTAGGTTTAAAGCTTCACATTTCTAAGTGTGATTAAAAAAAAAAAAAATTATTCATGAAAGACACACACAGAGAGGCAGAGGCAGAGGCATAGGCAGAGGGAGAAGCAGGCTCCCCACATAGAGCCTGATTGGGACTTGATCCCTGGACCTAGGATCATGCCTTGAACTAAAGGCAGACGCCCAACCGCTGAGCCATTCAGCCGTCCAGTCCAAGTGTGATTTTTTTTTTTTAATTCTTTGCTTTAACTGACTTTTTAGTTTAATGAAATACTAGTCCGATTGCATCAGTAAAAAGGCTTTGCCTTCAAGAAATGGGCAAGTGAGAGATGATGGTCTTAAATGACAGAATGGGAGTTGGGATCTCTCTACAATGGAAGGGAATTATTGTAGGTACTTGAGTACAACACAATTTAATTGATGTTTTGGAGGAATCATCTGGCAATGAGCTTTGGATTATCGGAATAGGAATGATAAAACGGACCAACAGAATGGTCAATAAATGTTGGCCATGGGATGTAACAATTCTCTGAAAAAGACACTGGGTTAATCTGCAGTCTATTCATGCTTTCAGATGAACGTGACAGACTGAAGAGATTTTTTTTTTCCTATCAAATTAAAAAATGAACAGGCATATGTAAACCACTGAAAATTTCACACATTTGCCCAATTGAAAATGTTTTCCTTTATTTATTTTTTTTTTTTTTTTGCGTGTTTTCAATAGCGATTTTTAATTGAAAACAATGGGAGTCTTTTTGCACCAGGCGATCTGCTGGACTTGCAGACAAAATGAGCGGCAAGAAAGCTACGCGGAACTCCTGTAAAATCCGGTATTACTTTAAAACGCAATAGGCAACCCAAATTTAAAGAAGTAATTGATGAGGTGGGTCCTTTCCTTATGGCCGAGGTTCAATTAAGGGACTAGATTTATGGTATGAGGAGCAGGATTCTATTTGGTGACTGTTACTGTCCCTTTACATCTTATACAAATTTTACGTTTTTATAAGGTATTCCTACGTATAGTGATTCCTAGGATAACTTTTGAGCAGACATGGAAGGATGACCACACTGGCTTGCGTTATTTAAGGCACTTTTCGAAGATGCACACCATATTAAATTTGGGTCTTGATTCTTTTCCCCCCCTCCCCATGAGCGACCCAACGGAGCGAGGCATCTGGTTTTAGCGACTGAGGCGTCTACGCGGGAAAAACTGGCGGGGGCGAAGCAGCGTTCCTGAGGCGGGTCCTACGGCAAGGGCCTCCGTCCAGTTGGCTTGGGCCAAGGGAGAGAGGAAGGGGTCGTCTTAACAACTGGGCTGCCCAGCGCCCTTCGTGAAAATTCCACGGGCCGAGGGTTCGACGCTGGCAACGGTTTGGGTTCCCTTTTCTTTCCCGAGGCCGAGAGCGGGTCTTCCTTTGCCAAGATGGCGGCCCTCGACCCGTCTGGAGGCGGCCCGAGTAGATCGTCCCCGAGCAGGTCGGTAACTAACTAAGACGCTTAGTTCCCTCCTCCCACATCGGACGGCGCGCGGGGGCAGCGTCCACCCGCCAGCTCCCGGCGAGGGCTCCTCCGCGGGCCGCCACGGAGAACCTCTGGCAAGATGGTGGCCGCGAGGCTGGGCCGGCGTCAGCGTCCTTTACCAAGATGGCGGCGGGCGACTTCCGGCACGCGCCTCCCCAATCCTCTTGGAGATGTCAGAGCAGGGGCGGCCGCCGCCAGCGTCCGAACGCCGCCCGAGGAGCGAGTGGCTGAGGCGCAGCGCCGGGCGAGGACTAGGGTGGAGCTGCGGCAGCCTCCGCCCCCGTCCCCGTCCCCGTCCCCGTCCCCGTCCCCGTCAGGAGCTGGCAAGCGCTGTCACCTGTGGGGGCGCAAAAGTTACCGCCCCAAACCCTAAAGCAACACAGCACCACCTTTCCCCGAGTCACAAAAATCATACTAAGTGTCGCACAAGGTAGGAGGCTCGGTCCCGGCAAAGCCCCCAGCGCCCCCGGACGCGGCCGGCTGGGGACGGGGGCTGGGGCGGGCGTCTCCCGCGCGGACTCCCCTCGCCCCACGCCCCTCTCCTTGGGGACCGGCCACGTGTTTCCCTCGGACTGAGGGGGAGGCGCGTAACGGGAACAGCTGGAGGGAGTTAAATGCTGACATTTTAAAGCTGCGCGTGTTTTGTTTCGTCTGGAGGGGCAGGGGTCCGGTGCACGCCGAGGGGTGGGCGACGCGCTGCGCCGAGTGCGGCAAATGTCACGATCCGGGTGCGGGGCCCCCGCGGGAACTTGGACGCGGGCCCTGGAGGGGGCGGGGGAGAGGTCAGGAGTTTGCGGGGGAGGCAGGGCGGACTTTGCAGGCGACTTACTGTTTCGCCTGCAACTTGCTTGTAGGCCTGCCACCACCCCCACCCCGCCGCTTTCCTTGAAAATTAATAATAAAAAAGTGCAAAGAGATTCAGCTCGCCGGAGGTTTTTGCATTTGGCGTGCAACTTCCTTCAAGTGTGAGCGCCCTAGCAGGGAGGGAGGGAGGGAGGGAGGGAGGGTGGGGGTTGAACTTGGCAGGCGGCGCCTCCTTCTGCCGCCGCCGCCGCCGCCTCGCAGACTCGGGGAAAGGGTGGGGGCCGGTCGCAGCGCGGGGGGCGGGGGGCTCTGCTTTGTAACTTCTCTCCCGGTGGGAGAGCGCGGCGGCGGCGGCCGTGGGGACCCGCCCCCCGCGACTGCCCCCCGGGCCTAGAGTCTGTGTGCGCCGACCCCCTTCGCTGCCCCCCAGAGGGCGTGTCTGGCGGGCCGGCCCCGCAAGCGGCCGACACGCTGCGGCACCGTTTCCGTGCAACCCCAGTAGCCCCGCGCTAAGTGACACTTCGTGCAACTCGGGCCCGGGGCGGCGGCGCGGACCCCCTCGCGGCGCTGCTGCGGCTGCGGGCCGCGCCCCGGCCCCCGGCCCCCGCCCCCGCCCCGCACCCCGCCCCGCACCCCGGGCGGCGCGCTGTCACCGCAGGGGCGCCGCCGGCCGTGGCCGCCCAAGGACCGGGCCGGCTCCGGAGTGGGTCGGGAGTCGCGGAGCTGGGCGGGGGCGGGAACGAGGCAGCGAGAAGACAAACTAGAGAAACTCGGCTTCCCTCCCAAGCCCGCCCCGGAGAGACCAGGTCGGCCCCCGCCGCCGCTGCCTCTCCTGCTCGCGGGGGGTGGCGGGGCGGGCGCGCAGAAGCCCCGCGCGCTCTGGGGCGGCGGCCGGCAGCCCAGTCCCGGGCGATGCCGGGGGCGTGCGGGCGCCGTCGGGGCCGGGGTGGCGGGGCCCCCGCGGAGGGCGTGGGGCGGGGGCGGGGGCTGGGCCGCCCCTGCAGTTGCCGAGCGTCGCCAACAGGTTGCACCGTTCCCCGCCGCCGCGCGGCCCCTCGGGCGGGGAGCGGCCGGGGGTGGAGTGGGAGCGCGTGTGAGCGAGTGTGTGCGCGCCGTGGCGCCGCCTCCGCCCGCCCCCCGGTCGGTCCCGCTCGCTCGCCGCGGCCGGGCGGCCCTTTCGCGTGTCCGCGCTCCCTCCCCTCCTCCTCCTCCTCCTCCTCCTCCTCCTCCTCCTCCTCCTCTTCCTCCTCCTCCATTTTGCGAGCTCGAGTCTGTGACTGGAGCCCGAGGCACCACCCGCCCGTCGGGGACGGATTCTAGTGGGTGGAAGGAGACGCCGCACCCGGAGCGGCCGAAGCGGCGGGCGCCGGGACGGAGGACGCGCGCCGGAGAGCCCGGGCTCGCGGGGATCGGCGCGGGGCGCGGGGCGCGGGGCGCGGGGCGGGGGGCTGGCTTGTCAGCCGGGAAATGGAAGACTTTCTCAAATAGGGGCTCTCCCCTCCTCCCCCCCCCCTCCATGGAGAAGGGGGCGGCTGTTTACTTCCTTTTTTTAGAAGAAAAAAAAAATCTCTCCCTCCTGCTCCTCCTGCTTTCACACGTTAAGTTGTTTATCTCGGCTGCGGTGGGAGCTGCGGACGGTGGCGGGTGAGCGGCGCCCCTGCCCGAGGTAAGACGTGGGGAGGGCCGGGGCCGCGCGGGTGCTCGCTGCCCCGAGGTGCGGGCCGGGGCCGCCAGGCCGGCTCGGGGGCCGCGGCGGGAGCCTGCAAACTTTTATTAGCCTCGGGGACTGGGGGTGGGGGCTGGCGAGGGGCCGGGTGATGGTGACGAAAGGGCCGCGCGCGGGTGACAGCGCTGGTCGGCCGGCGTCCCCGGGTCGGGCCGAGGGGGAGGAACCCGAGCTCCCTGCGAGTGGAGCCTCCTGGAGCTGCCCCGGGGCTTTGGCTCCTCTGGCTCCCTGGCGAGGCACTCTGGCCTCTGCGCCCCCAGGCCCCCCGTCCCTGTGCTCGCAGGGGGCCGCCCAGACACCCGTTTTACGGTGAACGCCGAGCCGCGTTTGAATTCTAGCCGGCCGAGTATTTCCACTCCGCCCTAGTGCGCCCGGGCGCGAGCAGGGTTCCTGTCGGGGCTCCAGCGCGTCTCCTTTCTGGCGGGCGCGCGGGGTGCGCGTGTGCGTGCGTGCGTGTGTGTGTGTGTGTGTGTACACACGCAGGGGGCTGACAGCCTGCAACTTGGAGACCTCGGCCAGGGCTGGCGTTATCTGGTAGAAGTGGGCGTGTCGGAGAAAGAACTCAACAGGTCTGGACACGTTTCTCTTTTTACCCCTGCACTTTTTTCCTCCCCGGGGAGAGGGTTTGTTCTTGAGCGCTTGGCACCATTGCGCGCCTGACGCGCAGAAGTGGCCCCTCGTAGAAAGAGACCTTCCCCCGCCGGAATAGTTTCCTGGTGCGATTTTTGCCCGGCGCTGGTTTTGACGTGTGGGTCTGCGGGCCGGGCCACCGCCGCCTTGGGGAAAAAAAAAAAAAAAAACGCTTCTGACCCCCTGGCGTGGTCCCTGGAGGCTCATTAATGTGACAGCTATTTGCAGTTTAAACTGGGGGCTAAAGTCGTTGCAGGGCTCCTTCGGGGGAAGTATTGTTTTGGTTTCGGGTTTGAGGGCAGCTGTCAAAGCGGCGTGGAAATTCATTTGGGCTCCATTTGATACCTTGTGTTTAGAGATCGTTATCAGATCAACGCCGCGGAGGGGCGGGGCGGGGAGGTGAGCGGTCTCCCCTCCCGAGGTGCAGAAGCAGGCCCCCCAGCCCTCCCTCCACCTGGATCCCACGCCGCTCCCCGGGAGGGCAGGTGAAGTTTATGTCCGGGATGGTCTCCGTAGAGCAAAAGTTTCTTTTCATTAGGTAGGATCGGACTATGATGTCCTGGATGTGCTTCTCCGAGTCTTCACCTGCCTCTTAGAACATCCTGATGATAAACAATATACTACGGACCTAATACTCCTGAGCACAGCCTCCGAATGGGGATTGGTGAAGGTTTAGAATACAGAGAAAAGGATTCTGAGCATTTTATTGGCTGTCGTTTTACCTGGGGTTATATGAACGTGATTTTACAGTTGTGGGTTTTTTCTTTTTAACGCTTCGTTATTTGGAAAGGGGGAGAAAAAAAAAAAAACCCTCAATTTAGAGGTAGAATACCGTCACATCCTGAGGGTCTTAAGCGACTTAAAAAATAAATGTCGCTTTAGATTCTATTATGTTGTAAGGGTTGAGAGAGCTGTGTATTTGTTGTATTTACGCTAAAATTGTAGGGAGAAGCTACTGCACGTTGTATATTCCTTTATAAAATCCAAATTATAGTCGGCCTATATACAACATAATCCATTTGTTCTGTTCAAAATTTGAAGGCAGGCATTTGAAACAGACACGTTCAATAAGAAATATGGGTTAAAAATAAGAGCGTTTCTTAGTGTATTGGAAGATCATCATTGTTTATTTTTCAAATAAAATGTGCATGGTTTACCAGTAGATTGTACCAAAGGTTTGGATGTGTGACTAGCAGGTAGGAGGGCAGTTTGTGAGCAGTTTGAAAGAGAATTCTATCATAGTATTTATCAAATTTTATGTGTTTTGGTTCTCAGAAAAGCAAACAGCCTTGACTGATTGAAAGGAAGTAGGAATTTTAATGATAATACTCTTTTTTTATGAAATACTTTGACATCAATTTGAACCTTTAGAATAATCAGATGTAATGAATTATAATGTCTGTGATTAACAAAGTTACAGTTCTGTGAGTGGCAGGATGAATAGCCAAGCTTAGTTTGATACAATTTTGCCCTCAGCTGTGCAATTGAACTGCATTGTTCTTTTAAATGTGGCACGCTGAATAGGAGAAGGGGACGTGGCTTTTTTTTATTCCGGAAGACAGAAACTACTCTTTTGATAACAAGGAATTAGATTCAGAGTTAACTAAAAGGTTCATTTAACAGTCTGTTACTAATCAGATCACTGAGATAATGTGACTTTATAGCTTATTCTGTTCCCCCTCTTTTCTTTCCCTTTTTTTTTTTTTTTTTTTTTTGCCTGGTAGCTGATGATAATCACTGATGGACTCCAAGGAATCATTAAGTCCCCCCAGTAAAGAAGAAATCTCTAGCAGTGTGCTTGGTCGGGAGAGGGGAAATGTGATGGACTTCTATAAAACCCTGAGGGGAGGAGCTACTGTGAAGGTTTCTGCGTCTTCACCCTCACTGGCTGCTGCTTCTCAGTCAGACTCCAAGCAGCAAAGACTTTTGGTTGATTTTCCAAAAGGCTCAGGAAGCCATGCACAGCAGCCAGATCTGTCCAAGGCAGTTTCACTCTCAATGGGATTGTATATGGGCGAGACAGAAACCAAAGTGATGGGAAATGACCTGGGATTCCCACAACAGGGCCAAATCAGCCTTTCCTCTGGGGAAACAGACTTTCGGCTTCTGGAAGAAAGCATCGCAAACCTCAATAGGTCAACCAGTGTTCCAGAGAACCCCAAGAGCTCAGTGTCTGCTGTTTCTGCTGCCCCCACAGAGAAGGAGTTTGCACAAACTCTTTCTGATGTGTCTTCAGAACAGCAACATTTAAAAGGCCAGACGGGCACCAATGGGGGCAACGTGAAGTTGTATACCACAGACCAAAGCACCTTTGACGTTTGGAGGAAAAAACTCCAGGATTTGGACTTTACTTCTGGGTCCCCAGAGAAAGAGGCGAGTGAGAGCCCTTGGAGATCAGACCTCTTGATAGATGAAAACTGTTTGCTCTCTCCTTTGGCAGGAGAGGACGATCCATTCCTTCTGGAAGGAAACTCGAACGAGGACTGTAAACCTCTCGTTTTGCCGGACACAAAACCTAAAATTAAGGATAATGGAGATCTGATCTTAGCCAGCCCCAACAGTGTGCCACTGCCCCAAGTGAAAACAGAAAAAGAAGATTTCATTGAACTCTGCACCCCTGGGGTAATTAAGCAGGAGAAACTGGGCCCAGTTTACTGTCAGGCAAGCTTTTCTGGGGCAAATATAATTGGTAATAAAATGTCTGCCATTTCTGTTCATGGTGTGAGTACCTCTGGGGGACAGATGTACCACTATGACATGAATACAGCATCCCTTTCTCAACAGCAGGATCAGAAGCCTATTTTTAATGTCATTCCACCAATTCCTGTTGGTTCAGAAAATTGGAATAGGTGCCAAGGATCTGGCGATGATAACTTGGCTTCCTTGGGGACTTTGAACTTCCCTGGTCGGTCGGTGTTTTCTAATGGCTATTCAAGGTAAGATGAATGCTTTCTATTTCTTAAGAATGGATTTAAAATGGATTGATAGACTTAAATATTGAGTGATTTGTGTGTTTTCCAAAGACTCCTTTGATTTCTCATGTGACTGAGTTTAAGTGGTCCTTTGAAAGTAGGTACGGCTGAAAGACAGCCTAAGTGGTTTATCTGTACGTTAAGCATTTCTCTGAAATAACGACATTTGGTAGTTGAACACTTTATTTAAAAATTCAAAATAATGTTGCTCATTAAGTTATCTTGAGTAAAAAATTACATAAATTCAAGGGGGGTTGATACCTAATATTTTGATTGTGTTCATTGATGTGTTCTTAAAATACGCTTTTACTTTAGAGTGAAAAGTAAAAAGCTGTGTGCTCTATTCATTCACTTGTAAAATATTAGCTTGAGGAGGTCAAAGGGTTAAAAATCAGAAGGTCTAACAATGAGCCTTTTCTTCAAACTGAACCTTCTGTGGAAGAATTTGAATTTTGAGATTGCTAAAGCAACGCAGTGAGCAGTGTACCTGACCGTAGGCTTAGACGTGGGACTTGCCCAGTGGCGACTATGCTAAACTGACCTAAAAGTACACAGTTGTGTCTGCTGTTCAGTCTTGTTAAGAAAGGAATTGGTGACAACATGGTACAAAACAAAATCTGATTTTGAAAAGTTCCTACAAGTTCTCAGATAGATATGTGTTGGCCAACATTGTGAAGCTTCAATTCTCAGCTGTCATTTATTTGATTTGTTTCTCTGTATTCTTTTTTTCTCGGTCATTTCCGTTTGACCTCAAAAAGGTCTGTTAAAATGGAATTACCAGGAAAAGGTGCTAAATTTAGATAAATCTTTTGATTGGGGTTAAGTTCTCTACCCTGTACACCTGTTCCTAATTCAGATAAAATACTGAGTTGTGTATCACATTTTAGGTGTGAAGGAAATACAAAAATGTGATTGTAGAGACACAGGATTGATTAATAAGTGGGGTTTGTTTTTTGGGGTTTTTTTTTTTTTTTTTGAAAGGCATAGTAGTAGACAGTGATTTAATCTGTAGGTGAGCTTCTCAAGGTTTTTTTGTTGTTGTTGTTAGTGTTATTCATTGTTTCAGCAATTAGTCAATGAAGATTTTCTTTAAAACTCTCTAAGATGCTTTTTCTTTTAAACATATATCGGAACACTCACTTGTTTCTTATATTGTCTTTAAGGAGGAAGGTTTTCTTGTTGGGAGAAAAACTTTGAACTTAGATTTAGGCTATGTTCTATTCCTTTTAAAAGGCCTGTTTCTTATCAAAAGACTTTGGTTCTTGTGTAACTAGTAATCTATTATTTAATAATAATCTTTTATTTAGAATACTACAACTTTTTATTGTTGACATTCTGAATGAAATGTTTTCAGTAAGGAGAGTTGAGATGTTATTTTATAAATTGCTGTGTTTAAATGTTAAAAGACATGCTGTGTTTTAAATTTTTCAATCTCAAAATTTTGTTAGTGGAATTAATGATTCAGTTGCTTGGTTTTCTTAATGAGTATAGTTGAGGACATTCCGGGTGGCTCAGTGGTTTAGCGCCGCCTTCAGCCCAGGGCGTGATCCTGGAGACCCTGGATCGAGTCCCACATCCGGCTCCCTGCATGGACCCTGCTTCTCCCTCTGCCTGTGTTTCTGACACTCTCTCTCTCTCTCTCTGTCTCTCATGAATAAATAAATAAAATCTTAAAAAAAAGTGTAGTTGACTCGCCTAAGCTATCTGTAGGAAACTCACACTAATTTATAAAACATGCAATGGTACAAAGAAACATACCTCCTAGGAAACTTTTAGGAGATTATTAATGCATTTTCTTCTAATAATCACTATGGTACTGTTTTTATTTTTTTTTTTTTTACTGTAAAAAAAAGTATAGAACAGGACTTAACCATTTTTCATTCACAGTGAACTTTCATTAAGCCTTGTAAAATCTGGAATCTGGAGCATGAGTCTTAGATGAACATAATACCTTTAAATCATTAAAGATGATTTTAATGCTTTCCATAGGAACTTAAGGCATATAAAGTGTCTTCACTTTTAATTTGAGCCTCATAACAACCACATGGTGATAGGCAAAGCAGTGATGTGGCTCTTTCGAGAGTATTTAATATCCAATGAAATGATGATTTTAATACTGATGTGTGATTTGTAATTATAATCAGTTTGTGTCCTAATGAAAAGGTGTAATATCTTACACAGGATAATTTGCTCATGTTTGAAAATTTCATACCTTATGGCATTAACTTAACATGGAGAACTGTGATTACCCAGAACAAAGCTTCTTCCAAGTAAATTGAAACAATGTTCCTTTTCTAACCAGCATTGAATTAGTCTATTGTTTCCACACAACAGCCCTGATATAACTAAAATTGGTTGCTTTCTCTTCTGTATATGTTACATGGTTGTAGCTGAACAATAGCTGTTAGCAGTGACCCAAATGATCAACATGTTGAGACCACAACTATGGTGAATACTGACTTTCTGATTTTACATGTAAAAATATTATATACCATAATAACTTAACTTGCATTCCTTTTTTAATTAAAAAATAAATTGTAATTTGATTTTTTAAGCTGCCACCTAAAGTTGCTTTTTCTCAAAATGCTTAAAAAACAACACTTTGTTTTGATAGGAAAGGCACCTCCTACTGCTGTGTCAACATAGGTTAACATTCAGTTCATTTTTATTTGTAAAATTATGACTGTCATAATTGAGTATAGTCAAAAACCTTGTTTTTAAGGATTAGGTTAATTGACAGTAAAAGAAGAGAAAAATTAGTGATATCATACATTTTTTAAATAAAGCAAACTAGCCATACTAACTTTTTAAGTTATGCTTTTTAAGTACTGAAATTCAACAAATTTGACATAAACTTATAACATTGATGAAAACACATTTTTGCACTTAAGCATTAATGGTGAAGCTGCTGAAAAGAGGCAGAGGAGTAAGTGGTTTTAGGTAGAATTAGAGCTTTTATTGGGATTATGTTGAAACTTGAGTGTTAAAAGGTTGACCATTTTGTGAAGGGTAAGGTTATTGAAGAAAAGGAATGATGCAAGATGACTTTGTAAACTCAATCTTAGGAGAGTTTAGGGCTTTGATGTATAAAGCCCTGAAAATTTATGTACATTTTAAACATCTCTCAGTATTAATTGCATCCATGTCCAATTTTATTAACATAATGAAATTGAAGACCTGTGTGGTACAAACACAGGGTGAGGGAAGCAAATTCTTTTTCTTTCTTTTCTTTTCTTTTTTTTCTTTCTTTTCTTCTTTTTTTTCCTGTTAACACTGTGCTGAATGTTTTCTCTGAAAAAAAGGCATAAGGAAGAGATTTTGTTTTGGTCATGTTTACCCTCGTTTTTTAAAGGATACTATGGTTTATTTCCTACCTTTTGTTTTTCATCTCCTCCCAAAGGTTCTGAGAGTGAGTGTTCCATTGTCTTTTTTGGGTTTAATATTTCTGATACTTAAAGAATTTATGTTAAAGGAGATTTGCTTTAGGTTATTTACATATTTTTAGCTTTATGATGTCTTTTTCATTTTTAACACTTGTATTTTATTAAGGCTGTCTTAGTAAAAGAAAAAAAGATAAAATACACTGTGTATTCAGGTGTGTCAATTTAGTGTGGAATGACTCCAATATTAGAAATATGTGATTAGCATGGGTCCTATTTTATTAAAATTACTTCTTGAAATGTTTCTTTGGCTGTTCCATGATATTTGTATAATTGTGATGCTGTTTTGGTTTTGTCTCTTGGTGTTCCAGATACTTTAGTTGGATCATTTTAAATATATCATTGTATGTTTATAAATTTTATGAGTTAGTCTGAAACATACCTTATATAAATGTAGGTTAAGTGCAAATTGTATTAATAATGAAATTCATATGTGGGTGGAGATCACTGTAGGGGCCTTTTGAGATTTTAGTGAAGGAGAGATTGGATCAAAAGGGTTTATTTTAGTGTGAGTACCTAATGTGAAAGAGCATCTGTATTAATTGGTTGGTTATATAAGTCCTAATCCACTCTGGCCTGCAGGTGATTGAAATAGCCTAGTTGTTAGGAAATCTTAATTTACATTACATTTAAAGTAAGTCTGGGGCATGTTTCTTAAAACATTTTTCTCTTTAAAAGATCACACCTAGTTTTAATTAGCAGTAAATTCTCTTTATGTACTATGTACTGCTCATGTGAACAAATTAAATAAGCATTCTGATAATTGTATCAGGTAGTATTTACAGGTATTTGCCGTATTAACAGGCACCTGCTTCCACATTTCTGAATCATGGAGAGTACATATTGGTGAATTGTGTTGCACAAGAGTTCAATAAAATTTTTTTTTAGATTTTATTTATTTATTCATGAGAGACAGAGAGAGGCAGAGACACAGGCAGAGGGAGGAAGCGGCTCCATGCAGGGAGCCCGATGCAGGACTCGATCCCAGGCCTCCAGGATCATGCCCTGGACTGAAGGCGGCACTAAATCGCTGAGCCACCTGGGGCTGCTTGAATTTTTTTTTTTAATTAAGCTATTAGCTGGGGAAAAAAAATCAATTCCGGATTATTGGTCCTTCAGAAAGGTTTTAAAAGCCCATGCTCTTCTTATTTCTGTAGTTTCAGAGAGCCAACCACTCTCATTTTCTTCTGGCTTATTCTGCTTATGTTTTGTATTTCTCAAGTAAATAAAAATATTCCTAAGAATTTCCACTTAAAGGAAAGATCCATTAAGACTTATTTTCCTTTTCAGTTGATCATTTCTATGCTGAACTGGATTAGAATGTGACTTACTGGAGATTTATATCTTCATTTTATTCATTACAGTATACATTTTAGAAAATATGCAATTTTATAGCAGTTCAAAATGAGTTGTAGACAGTGATTTTCAACCTCCAAACACCTAATTTTGACAGGCTGTCATCTTGATCTTACTGTCATCCCTATGACCCTTAAATTCAGGATTTCCCATGGAGTTTGTGAATTAATGGGTGGTGGGGGCAGGGGAGTGAGAGAGGGAGGAGTGCTAGAAATGTGGAATGGTGAGGGATAAATTTGGAAATATGAAGAATGATTCCAAAAAACAGCAATTTGGATCAACAGTTAAGAAATTCAGAGAACTTTGAGAACTTTGGGATTGTGTTTATGTATGAGGGAGTGCACTAACCACGATTACAATTCAGCTGCTTTTATTTGAGGTGGAAACTTAAAGCTAATGGGTGGCAGTACAGCCCTAACTGTTATAGGGGGGTTATGTTATTGTCTTTTGCTATGCTTCATTCCCTCCAAAAAGGATGATTTTAATGCCATTTACATGATTCCAGCTAAGTTCAGGTTCATATTCGTTCCTTTTAACTTAATCTGCTCTTTAATCAATGAAAGTTGAGTTACTGCAATGAATTTGAAATAATGATCATCTTACATTGATAGAAGCACTTTATATTCACTATTACACTTTATATACACTCTCATCTGACTGTAGACTGCAGCCTTTTTCTTCAGTAATGTATTTCCAGAGGCTGTGTGTTTCTCTGCTGTAATATTGAAGAAATTAAATTCTTATTCAATGGTACATAGATGGAATAAATGAGGGGGTTCTGCAGTTGCTAGACAGTATTTAAACTATTTGTATTGCAATGTTGGTCTTCAAGCCAGTTATTTTGAATGAAAGTGCGTGTTTCCCTAATTTTATATCTGGCCCAATTTATTTTTTTTACTTTTATTTTTTTATATCTGGGCCAATTTAAATATTAATTGGTTATCTTGGTAGAGCTGTATGCTTAAACATACTTTTTCGGAGTATTCAAATATGAATTTTGAGTGCTTTAAAATACTTTTTGAGCCAGTTTCAAGATATTATAAGATTTGACAGTACCTAATAACGCAGTAAATTTAGTGGAAGTACTTCTTATTTTAAAATTTTTAAGATTTTATTTATTTATTCATGAGAGACAGAGAGAGGCAGAGACACAGGCAGAGGGAGAAGCAGGCTCCATGCAGGGAGCCCGATGTGGGACTCTATCCCAGGACCAGGATCATGCCCTGAGCCGAAGGCAGACGTTCAACTGCTGAGCCACACAGGCGTCCCTAGAATTTTTAAAATTCATTCTATGAGGCACCAAATACATACATGCATATGTACATGTATATATACAGGGAGAGAAAGGGTTAATGATTAATTGCAGCTGTTTAGCCCATGATCTTAGATGAATTTTTATTTTTTTGACTAATACTATGAGCATTCAACTTGAGTATGCTGTATGACATATAGTTTGCTGCAATAAATGTTAACTCTTACTCCTTTTTATAATAAAAAGAGCTTTTCTTCTAGTTGTTTTCGTAATCATCCATAATATTTAATGGTGGCTATTATGAAAGTGTGTTTGATAGCCAATTTTTTTAAAGCTATTTTGAAATGATATCTAATTTAGTTCCTGATTTATTATTTCATGCTGTTGGGGCAACACAGTGACTTGTGACCTTATGATTGTCACATGTCGAACATTAAAGCTTTACCAGTTTGTTATGGACAGATTTTGTTGTTGTTTTAATGTTGTTTTATAATTATTGAGGGAAAGGTCTTCTTTAATTTTATGATTTAAATTGCAATTTAGTTACCTAAAAAAAAAACCCTCAAATTCCTTCCAATTTGATTTAGTTACTCAGTAATAGAAATAGCAGAAAAGAACTGTTTAAAAAGATTTTATTTATTCATGAGAGACAGAGAGAGAGAGAGAGAGAGAGAGAAAACCAGAGACACAGGCAGAGGGAGAAGCAGGCTCCATGCAGGAAGCGTGATGCTGAACTTGATCCTGGGACTCCAGGATCATGACCTAAGCTGAAAGCAGATGCTCAACTGCTCAGCCACCCAGGTGTCGCAGTAGAAAAGAACTAGACTCAAAATCAGAAAGTTCTAAAGCTGAGCAGAGCCAGTCTTTAACCTTGAATGATTAGAGATTATGGAATGAAAGTACTTTCTTGACAATTATAGATGTATTATTTTCTTAACACGTGTGTGTGTTTCTCTTTCTAAAATTTTACGGTCCTCTTAACCTGTCCTTAGTGAAGGAGGCAGTGGGGTGTAGGGAATGACATAGTTAGGTTGGCTATTTGACTTCTTTTGTTTATTATGAAGTACAAGACCAAAAACAAACTGGGATTTGGTATTTTTATAAGAATTAGTGTAGTTGGTGGCAGAAAAGGATAGGTAAACACCATTGTTGGTAGAGCTGGAAAGGTGGAGCACTTGGGTTCTCGGAACTTGTTTTATATGCTAGGTACAATGATTTTAGATTAGAGCACAAAGGCTCTTGAGAGCTCATCTCCCACATTCTCATTTTTCCAGATGAGGAAGTGAGACCCATACAAAATGCCTAGAGGAACACTGCAGAATTAGTTTGTGGTGTTGCTGAGTGTTGTAATTCTTTGTTGTCTAAATTTCTCTATCAGGTTTCTCTTAACTAATATGCTCTCTAGTTCTAGAGACTTGAAAGGTAATACAGATTACCAGGTATTTTTATAAAAGTTGCTATAAAATCAACAACTTTGGATTTTGAAAATGTACCATATCCATATTCTTTCTTATATTTTTTTTAACCCTTTCCTCCTCCACTAATGTTGAGTGTGCATTAAGTGGCAGCACCATGCTAAGGGCTTTCTTTGTATGCATTCATCTCATTTAAACTCCTTTGTAACCTGTGAAGGTTTGTAATTCTAGTTTCTGTATTAAGTTATTGATTCTGCTATTATCTATGTGGAAGAGGAGACAGCTGTTATTAACTTTACAGGTGGAAAAACAAGACATTTTTTCCATTTCAAGGAAAAAGAATAGTCAGAAAAACTGAATACTGATCTGAAGGGGAGTATTTATATAAATACTGTGTTAGAAATTTCCAATGGGTCTTTACAAGTTTTTATTTGTCATCCGTGAATCTTTAAACAATATATATAGGAGAAATGGGATCAAGCCTATGCTGTCCTGTGTATGTTGGTAGAGTCACAGCTTTCTATGACATTTTCAGATTCTGTAAAACAGCGTGCCTGGCATTTTTGCCTCACAGGATTTGTGCATGTATGTTTACTTTGAAAATTAAAAACTGGGATCCCTGGGTGGCGCAGCTGTTTAGCGCCTGCCTTTGGCCCAGGGCACGATCCTGGAGACCTGGGATCGAATCCCACGTCGGGCTCCTGGTGCACGGAGCCTGCTTCTCCCTCTGCCTATGTCTCTGCCTCTCTCTCTCTCTCTCTCTCTCTGTGTGTGTGACTATCATAAATAGAAAAAAAGAAAAGAAAAAGAAAATTAAAAATATAAAAAAATTTAAGGTGGAAGTTTTCAAGCTCTGCCAAGTTCTCCTGAGTTCAAACCAGCATGACTCTCATTGGCCAAATACATTAGGACATCTGTGCCTGTGTTAGGTGTATCCTGTTCCTCGGTCACTAAGACTTTTGCAGCAACTACTGTGTGCAATCTTCGAAGGGTCATGGATGCCAGTGCCATAAGGAAAGTTATATTGAAAGTTTTCAGGCACCAAGGTAATTGTATTTAGGTTAATTTTGTTTCACTTTTGTTTTTTTGTTAGTTTTTCAGTGCATTCTGTTTATTAGGTCTGTCATCTTAAATTTAATAGCATATCGATAACGTCAGCTACATTCTTAGGTTTTTATTAATAAATGCTAGAAGGTCCCCTTGATGTTTTACTGTCAGTGTTCTTAAATGACGTATGCAAAGATTCATTAAAGTTTCATTAAAAAACTTTAATTTGTCTGAAAATGAGAATTAAATTCTTTAAATTTTTTTCATGTTTATTTAGCAAAGCTGGGCGAAAGGAGTTTCTGACTCTATTGAATACCAAAATTTATCTTAAGTGTATAAATTTTGGGAGGATTATGTAACCTTTTTCTTTATTGATCAAATGGTAAAAACAAAAAAACAAACATTTGACAGATTAAACCAAAGTTATAAATATTTTTTATATCACAAAGAACCAAGTACAGAAACAAGTTAAATGGCAGTTTAAAATGGTAAACATGCCAATGTCAAATATAACTTAAGTTTGTAAGCAGCTTTTTAAAAAGGGAAACAATAAAAAATTTAATTAGAACTTTATGTGAAATTTGTCATCTGGAATCCAGCTGAGTTTATTAAGGAGAAAGTGTGACTATAAAATAGATAGATTTTTTTAAAACAGAAACCCAAAACGAATGTTGTATTTCTAAGCCTCCACCTTGAAATGGTATATATATTATCCCTCTTTTGAAATTGCCTTCAGACCCATCATGTAAGCCATAAAAGAAACTGGACTCATTACACTATAGTTAACACTTGAATGTTCTTGCTTAATCAGAAAATTTATTTATTCCTTAGCTTCATGGTTTATCTTTCACCTTTTTTATGTGATTCCAGGTGATTTCAACATTTCCAAAAATTTAGAAATTTAATCCTCTCACACATTATAACATTTGTTTTCATTGAAGTTATTTAAAAGAACCCATGTAGGTATTTCTTTAGATGTTTAAAACTGTTAAATTTCCCTGGAATAAAAGCCTAGCTTCCCAGGGTGACCAGTCTGAAATAGATGGTGCTCAGTGGTTAAGGTGTGATCTGTTTGCTTTAGGCTACCCAGGAGCTTTATGTTAACAGCTTATATATTCCCTTTTGACATAGTACAGAACAAATAGTATTTGCCTGAGGCCTGATTTTTTTCATGTTTATGTTCAAATAAAGTGCCTATTTTTCCCTTAGATTTGAAGGAAATTTGACTATAGGTAATATAAAGTAAAGGTAAATACCTACGTGTAATTCCTCATCTCCCAGAATTTAATTTCTCATTTTAATCCTCAATATTTGGAGGAATTAACGAAGTGACAATCGATGTGTCAAGAACTCAAAGTACACTTAAACTATTATTTTTTTTACTTAAATTATTTATGCCCATAAAATAGTTTGAGTTAAAGCTACAATATAAAATTCACATATTCACACATTTTCTTTTATTCTTTATAGCCTGAAATGTCCTGCTCATAGTGAAAGTACTTTAAAAGAAAAAAAAAAACACCAAAAAAATTAAGCAAATTTTGGTTGTCACTATTTTCTAAATTTAGTCATGTTTATTATTTACAAAATGCTAAAGTTGAAGTAGATCCCAGACTTTGAAGTCATAAAGATGCATGCAGTGGCATTTGTAATAGGATATTCCTTTTGTAACCATTCTGTTACATTCTGTTTTCCTATTAGGTAGAAAATGTTCCTTATCAGTAAGCACTTACAGTGGTCTGGTGTTGGTGCAGTCTACTAGATTTTAAATATAAGAAGAAATGTTCTTTAAAAACATAGGTGAAGCAGTTTCTAATTCAGTGTATTAGGGACGAGTGACCCTTTGATTCATAATGTCATTTAATAGAACTGCACAGTGCTTTGGAGCTACCACAGACCTATTTGAAAGAGAAAACAGTAAATGAAGCTGGAGGGAAAAGCTAGAACTCAGAGGCCCATGGAAAAGGAAAATGAAAGTTCTAAATTCCAATTCCAGCATCCGGTTAAATTTGATATTTCTGTGCCTAACTGCTTCTGTATGAGCACTGGGAAATATATAAGCAGCCTAGCTACACGGTGTTAATAGGAGGAAGAGCTACAAAGGCATGTTCTGAGAAAGGAATTCTTGAAATGGGTGGAGTGGGAGGTTAACTTACATGGTCTCTAAGAGCCTTCCGACTGCAGTAGTGGCAGCAGACGTTTATGGAGCTAGGCACTGGGCATACAGAGACGAAGAAGACAAAAATCTCCAGCCTCACACAGCAGTCTGGTGATGTTCTGTCCATTACCAGATCCCTGTACCTCTTTCATTGTCCCTTTCCCCAACCCCTGTGCAATTGGCTTTTCGAAATGTACACTTGGAGGAGGTTAAATTTTGCCCCAGAGAGGCATGACTGAGACTTCATAGAGGAAAGTGTGGATGAATGGGAAACAGTTGATTCTGTTGTTTAGGGGGGAAAAAGGGTGGGTGGGTGAGTGGGGGTGATAACAAGGAGTCTGAGACAGAAGAAGGAAAAGATAGAACAAATGAGCTCATCAGATGAGGACTGTGTAGTTAGGAATGAGCCAGCAGATTTCAGTCACTTGTGGAGGAAACTGGTATGTACAGTCTGTCGTTCTGTGATACAAGATAGGGAGAAAACAGGATTTTCACCCTTAACACATGGCCTATGGTTATGCACCCTTGGTGTTAGACACCTTTTTTCTAGTCACTTCAGAATATTGCCTTATGCTCTAGAAGCATAGTCCTCTTTGGGGATCTCCCATGAGCCCACACTTGAGGAATTTTTGCCTGGAATCTTCTTTCCCCAGATACCCACACTAATTCTCTCTCTTTATTTAGGTCTCCACTTAAATGTCAACTCCCTAAGAGAGACCTATTCAGATGGCTCTGTGTAAAATAGTAGCATCTTTCATATGCTGTTCCCTTGCCTTCCACGTTTGAGTGATTGTGTGTGTCTTGGCTGTTCACCTGCTAGACTGTAAGCTCCATGAGAGCAGTGATACTGTCTTCCAGTATCCTGTACTCCTGTACCCCAGCAAGTAGAAGAATGTCTAGCACATAGCAAGACCCCTGCAGATACATGTCGAATATATGAATAAAGAAAATTGATACAAATACCAAGAAGATGAGTAGGGATGGACACACTTCTGTCTTCCCTGAGGAAGAGAAATTGTCAGTATCACTAACAGGAATTACAGCACAGATTATCTCCTCCACAGTTTTGGTTTCAAGATGCACAAGCGCTTCTGTATACATAGACTACATAAAGCAAATGTGTTTTTTAATTGTTGTCATTCTTTAACTTTGCTTTATGACTTTGAAATGGACTACTTTTCATAGTTTCTTACGACATCTCTGGTACATTCACCATTGAACAAATCAGGGTAACCAAACTTGTAAATGAAGTTTGAGGTTTAGTTTTTTTTTTTCTTTATCTTGTTCAAGATAGTAACCTTTCATAGCAGAAGCTGTCTCATCTTTCTGTTTTCTGTTTAAGATTTGGGATGATTCTAGCAGATACCTACCATATGTGTTTGTGTTGACTTGAAAGTCCAGCAAGAATTTGATTTGCCCATTTTTCATGTAAGTGTGTGAATAATTATACCGAATACTCTGAGAGGTAGATTATTTTTGCCTGAATTCTAAATTACCTTTCTCTAACTTCGTTACATTTTAGATTTACCTTCTTCTGTGTATGGTTTTGACTTGTTGCACCTATAGTATATAACTGCAATCAAAAAGGTCAGTAAGAGAAGTTATCTCTCCTACTAAGAGTTGTAGGAGAGTTAAGCTTCATTTGGTCAGGACAGTCACAGAAAAGAGAAAATGCAGGGTAAGTAGGTAATAGCTAAAGCAAGAGAAGTGGATGAGGTCATTTAAGAATGAACTACTTTAGTGTTTAGGGGAAAAAAGAAGGGAGGACCAAGGACAGGGCTCTGGAAGGCATCCAAAGAAAACAGCCACAAAAGATACTGAACGAATAGCTGGAGAATTAGAAGGCAGCAGGTTTAAATCAGGGTGGAGACAGAGTAGTTCATGCTATCATGGCAGTGGAGGTAGGAGAGACAGAACAGAGTTTTCTAAGAAGAAGAAATCCTTGCTGAAGCCGGTCCTTCAAATGTGTAAACATTCTCAGAAGTCAAAGTAAGAGAAGTCAGTAAAACCCTCAATGGAACAACATACTAGTGATTAGTGTATACTTTTCCTTTTTTAAAAGAGCTTAATCAGTCTCTGAAATTTAGATTAAACTATTAAAGTGTATAATAAGAAACACACTCCTGAGACCACAGAGACCCTGATCCTGGGTTAAGAGTAAGGGGCAAAGGCTGGAAATCGGGAGGAAATAAGTGTCTGTTACCTAAGAAGTCAGTGCAACAGGAAAAAAAAAATCTGGCCATCCCTTAGTTTGAACTCTTAGAACCTCAGTAGTTTCTTAATCATTTTCTTAGTTTCCCCCATCTCCTTTCTCAATCCATTCCATGCAGTACTGCCAAATTGATCTTCTACAACACTGCTTTCAATATAATTGGCCTAATCAAAAAACGTCTGTGGTTCTGTTGCTCCTGGCCTAGTGGTTCTCCAGTGTTCTTTCCACTACGACCCATGTGCCAAATGTGGCACATGGCAAGGAGCCATGTGCCAGAACCCTTGGAGGATTTGGTTTTTACACAATTTCCTACAACTCTGTGCTCTTCTGTCTTATCCAGGAAAGAATATCTGCATGTGAGTGAATGTATAGGGATAGTCTGGGAACTGGTTCTATTCAAATGGTTTTTACTCATTATTATTTTTCCAAATGCCTTTTCAAAATTGGCAAAAATGTCTTTCTTCCCTTCAGTAACATTATACCAAGAAAACACTAATAAACTTACATTGCCTGTCTTTTCCTTCTTTATTCCACCCATTCCTGCCTGTCTTCCCCTTATCACCTGCCTGCCTGTTCCAGCATGTAAGTGTATACACACACATAGAAGGCATTCTGGGTTATTTGCTTGGAAATAAGAATAGCACCATCACATACCAGTTTCTCTGCAGCTTGCTTTTCTCACCCAACAGGACATCCTGAACATCCTTCCAGATCAACAGATGTGTTTCCCATTCTTTTTAATAGTTGTATTCTGTTCAGTTGTTGATTTTTTTTTTTTTTTGCCACTACAAACAGGGCTTCAGTAAATACCCTTTTCTGTGAATACTTAACATGTAGTACCTTTGTTTCTAAGGATAGATTCCTCCCAAAGTAGGGTTGCTGAGTCATCGGTATGTGTATTTACATCTTTAATGTGTATTTCCAAATGATTTTTCACAGGGATTACAGCAAACCACAGTCTGATCTTGCAGTGTTTATATTCTTTTTTACAATGAAAATAAAAAATGATTATTGACATTTTTTCCGCAAATCCTAAAATTGATCACAGCACACCAGCATATACCATATGATGGAACTGAGGTTTGTTGTGGTCTGGAATTCAGGCTCCTCCTCTGCTTTTCACATTGTGTAGCCTTCTTTACACTTGAATGCCCACTTAGTTTCTGCAGTTTCCTTTATGTGTCCCTGCCAGTCCCTCTCAGTCTTGGTATCCTCTCTGATGGTATCTGTAGCAGCTGCTCACCATACAGTTCTTTATACCTAACTCCATGATTATCACATGGTAGATATCCAATACATATTTGTTGAATTAATACTGATTTCTTTATATATTTCCTTTCCCCCTCCCTTTTGCCTTATATGTTTCTGACTTATCTTTTCTGCTAGATCCATTCTTAAGGATGAGGACTGTTTTCACTACAGAACCTCGCACTTGAGAAGCCCGATTCAGGCTGGCTATTTGAACAAAGAATCATATAGGAGAGGAAGCAAATAGCATGGCCTGGCCTTTAATCATAGTTTTTACCCATTTTAGGGCGGTTAGGAACTATAAAAATCCAGTTACAACAGTAAGAACACTTGTATTAAGCTGTTAGAATATCTGAGGCACAACACAAGTTACAAAGGATGGAGCAGGGAGCGAGGCCACATTGTCTCTGTCCTTGTGGAGCTTATGGTCTATGGATGTTACATTTAAAAGATTTGTAGGAAATCTTAAAGCAGTGGTAACCAATTTCAGGTTCTTTCCAACAGAGGCTGTGGAGTATTAATCCATTCATTCAATGCCTACCCTGCTAGGCACTTAATGGAAGGCCCAGGGGTAGCCAGGCCTTTGCTGAGAGGTAGCCAGTAGACCAGAGTGACTGCTTGTGGACTTGTTTCCCAAACCAGCTTCACCATTTCTGTATCTGTGTGTAGAAGCAAAAGTGTAGATAGGGTGGTGAATGTTAGCATATACCGCAAGGAGAAGGTTCCAAGCCCACTCACTATTCAAAGCATGGACCGCAAAGAGTATGCTCCTGTTGCTGTCCCAGAATCCTAGAATTCCAACTGGAGGCAGTCCTGATACCTAGTTTTTTTTTCACATGAGGAAACTAAGGCCTAGTACGATTAGTAGTATTGTGGGTCAGAATTAGGACTGTATCACACTCTGTGGATGTGAGTCTATTTAATAGTTCTGTGACCTTGAGCAAGTTTATAACCCTATAAACCCTCCTACCCTTCACCTTTAAAATGAACACAATGAGATAATGCACATATACTGCACAGCATAGTGTCTGGCATTTACAAAGCACTCATGAAATGTCACTATTATTTCTGGTGAGGTGGCTAAGAGGAGACGACTCCTTAATGCCAAAGGTTCATGCTTGGCAGCACTGTCCATTGTACCATACCACCCTCTTCTTAAGCTTCCACCCTGCCCCCATAAATTGATAGTTAAGATCACAATGAAGCCAGTTTAAAAACTTTCTTACTGGGATCCCTGGGTGGCGCAGCGGTTTGGCGCCTGCCTTTGGCCCAGGGCGCGATCCTGGAGACCCAGGATCGAATCCCACGTCGGGCTCCCGGTGCATGGAGCCTGCTTCTCCCTCTGCCTGTGTCTCTGCCTCTCTCTCTCTCTCTCTCTCTGTGTGACTATCATAAATAAATAAAAATTAAAAAAAACAAAAAAAACTTTCTAAGTATTTATAGTTATGTAATGGAGACTTGAACCTCTGGGATCATTTATCAGATTTTTTTTTTTTTTTTTTTTGACCATAAGTTTGAAGAGGAACTGAAAAATGCATATGTGATAGATGTTTCGTTAAAATGAGTGCTGAGTGCTTCCTGTCTGGCTTTCTCCCATTCCTGCCTGCCCCCCATCCCCACCACTGTTCCTCTAGAGTTGCTCTCTTACTACTTTTAGAAACTTGACTAAGGTAAATCAGAATAACTGAGGAAGAGCAATCTTCTCATTTCTTGACAGATTCTTGGGGTATGATAATTCCATTGCTCCTGTTTGATTTCTTAGTATGTCTTTGGCTTTTTTTAAATTTTATTTTAAAGATTTTATTTATTCATGAGAGACACAGAGGAGAGGGGCAGAGACACAGGTAGAGGGAGAAGCAGACTCCACGTAGGGAGCCTGACGTGGGACTTGATCCCGGAACTCCAGGATCACACCCTGGCCTGAAGGCAGGTGCCAAATCACTGAGCCACCCAGGGATCCCCATCTTTGGCTTTTTTTTTTTTAAAAGAGAATATTAACTGTCCAAGAGTCACATTACAATGCAAAGGTTCTGCCTCTTTAGAGAAAAACTTAAAAATTAGTTTTTATGATTCAGTATGAATTAAATCCTTCAATGAAAAGGACTTCACTTTCTGGATGTCAGTTTTCAAATATACCATTGTTCGTGTCCATGTCTAAAGTTATTAATTACCTGGGGCATCTAGGTGGCTCAGTTGGTTAAGCATCTGCCTTTTTGGCTGAGGTCATGATCTTGGGGTCCTGGGATCAGCCTCACATTGGGCTCCCTGTTCAGTGTGAGGTCTGCTCCCCTCCTGCCCTTCCCCCCACTCATGCTCACTTGCTCATTCTCTGAAATAAAATCTTAAAAAAAAGTTATTACCTATACTGAAGCACCTTGCAAGTTCCTGAATTAATCAAGTCACATGCTTCAACCTTATTTTGTAAATAAAAGAAATTGCTTTCATTCCTATTTCCCACACTCCAGTCACTTCCTTGGAATAAAAAAAAAAGGGAAAGTATGTTAGGAAAGAGGAATAATTGACTGGTTGTGGCCTCAAAATGAAGTGACTACTCATTAGGGTATTTTCCTATAAGAAAAGAGTAGCTGAGACCCATAGTTAAGTAAAAAGCCAAGGGGGTCCTTGGGTAGGATTCACTATGATTCATGGGATGAGATGCAAATCTGGATTTTATTCATTTTTTAAGAATTCTGGCTCCTTTTAGACATGTTGGGTACCTTAACACTAGATAGATTTGTCACATCTAGAAATCACTTTATTTTCTCCATCCTACTAATAGGAAATGGGAAAGGTCACATACACAGAATTCACAAAAAGAGCCAGATAGTTCAGAATCCAGATATTCAGAAATATTAACTGGAGTTTTCATTGTGTCTCTCAGGAGAGGTCCAGAACTGAAAACTGACCGAACCACCTCTGGCATTTGCTAATCACATGAATGCAAGCAAGTCTGTTGCTATTTGTACCATAACTATGTTTCATGTTTCTGATGACCTTTATTCTAAGAAAGGTTGGCTATACTTTTTTGATGAATGATGGATTAAATATTTTAGTATGGACAGTGAAAGTCCTTGGCTTAGAAGCCCTGGTTGGTTGGTTGGTTGGTTGGTTGGTTGGTTTTTAAGACTACTGGTCTTTATGGACTTTAGACACTACTTTTTTTTTATTTTGCATGAGTAAAAGTCATTACTTAAGTACCTAGCAAATACCTAGCCCTTTCTTTTTAATAAATTACATATGAAGAATCTGAAGTTCAGGTGCATCAATCATTACTGAGTGCCTACCAGGGCGATTAAGTGGCTAGTGCAGGATTTCAGAAATAAGTGCAAGAGCTGGAATTTGAATCCCAGTTAGTGTCTAAACTCCATACTTGTATCCTTTTGGTCACACTGACTCTGCTTTTCCACCCTGGGCAAGTTTCATAAGCAATTAGAGTATCACCAACTGAAGGACCAGAAACTTCAAATGTACTCAATTCCTTTAACTACTACCGTTCAGCGTGGCACTCTGTGCTCTGGAGAAGGAAGAGAGCTCAGAACTTCTGATCTCAGAAGAGCCTGCATCTGGCTGGGAGGACATGGTGCCAAATACAAATTGTGAGAAACAATTCGCTGTAACAGGTGCTGAAGCGTGTTGAGGTCAGAGGATGGTCACGTGAGTGTGGGAGAAGGGACCACCTAATTCATCCTCAGGTGCTTCTTTTTTAAGCAGATGCACACTTCCTGTGGGTAGAGTCTTGTCCCAGACAGGCAGCTGCTGCCAGCCCTGAGGCTGGCCTGAGGCAGTGGCCAGATCACTCACCTCCCCGGGCTCCCAGGACAAGGGATACGTTCCTCCCTACCAACCTCCTTTGTGTTTAGGGGCTTATGAAAAAGAAGTGAATGAATTTTAGCTACCTCAGTGAAAATAACAATTTAATACCGAGGGCTGTTTTTGTTTTAATGAGTGACACAACTTTAAGGAAGGAGTGAAATCCTAATGGTGGAATTTCAGACATTTCCCCTTTTCTAGTGAAAAGCTAGTGAGGTACCAGAGCCTTCCCAGTGTACCCCAGTCACGGTGCCTACCTGACATGTATGTGAAGCCAGCACCGCCGCCCCTTGCCCACGGAGCACACTGCCACGTTGTTGGCTCTCCTTTGTCCCTGGTCATTTTTCGTGTCTAGTGTCTCACCAGAGCCCCTCCAGACCCTGGTATCCTCGAGTTGGAGAACGTGAATCCATCAGTACTGCTGTTAAGAGCTGGTGGTACCAAGCTCTTCCAAGAGCTTCCAAGCTTCCTGCCATACTATAAGAAAAATACTGATTTCTATACAGGGCCTCTCTCCTTCCTGCCTTCACTCTATTTTAAGAGTTCTGGCAGGCGGGGTGGAGCACCGGGATTCCGAATGTTTTCAGATACTCCACAAAACCCCAGGGGGATGACTCACGTTTGAAGTCCCTGCTCCAAGAAGGACAACAGAGGTGCCAGTAAACTCCCTTGGCAAGGAGCAGAGGGTAGGATTTGGACCCCCGCTGAGATGAGGGGAAGCCCGTGACAGCCTGGGAGTCAGCACCCCCAGTTACACCCCCAGGAGGAATGCCACTGGCTCCCTGTGCCTGCTCATCTGACCTGACCTTTCTCCCGGGATGTCACCATCTGTGGGGGGCGGCGGCACAGCCCCAGGAGTAGCTGTAGATGGATGAGGTGCGGTAGCCCCGTGAGGACCTCCCCATCCCAATGTGAGAACTTCTCTGTGCTCCTGGACACTCTCTAACCATCCGCTGCTCCTGCGGTGCTCTAACTCTCCCCTGGTTCCTAACCTTTCAGTTTATTTTCTCCCGTGGCCCTTGTGTGTCAAATAGGAGAACGTTTTCAGCTTCCTTTAATTATCCACATACACTGGCTTTGTCCCCCCCCCCACACACACACACCTTTCAAACAGGTAATGATTTTTTCCCATTTTGCCTTAGAAAACTTCTAATGGGCACAGACCTAATTTCAGGGAGCCTCCCATGAAAGCCAAATAACAGTGAGGGTTTATGAAAATAGAGTAGAGCACTGTGCCCACTTTAACAGGGAAGAAATAGCAAAAAGTTGCAAAATACCAAACCATCCCCTGTGTTTCACATTGTCCCAAATATTCATCCAGAGACGATTAAGAAATTACCATGATGATTTTGAAATAAAGACTTTTTTCTTAGTTTTTTTTAAGCCCTTTATACTTTCCTCTTTCATTAATCAATTCAGCACGTAGTGCAAACTGATACAGTAGTCAGTTCTCAGAGACGTAGATTCCCGTCAGAATTGTCGAGTGGCAGCGTGTTGTGTATTTTTTATAGTCTCCAGAAGTTGGACAATCTACTTGTAAATAAAAGTGCCCATTTTTTAATACTTTAAAATATTTAAAAATTTTGAGTAATTTATAAAATATGTATGTTTGTATATAAATTCTCTTAAAAGTGTATCCTATTTCCTTGTCAAATATACTTCATTTTTTTTATAACTAAGTAGATATGCTGTTATATGTCTAACTAGACATCCACTGAAGGGAATTTAGAATAACAATTTTTTTTTGTTATTACAATGTTGTAGTGTATGTGTGTGTACATATTTTCCCCCCTTTTGAGGTATTTCTTTAGGTTAAAGTTCTTAAAGGTAAAGTTTGAAATTTGCTTTAAGGTAACATCAGAAGTGTTAAATAGCTTTCTTATAGGTTTCTTTTAAAATTATGTGTCATCCACAGGACTGGCTTTCACTGCTTTGTTTTGTGCAAAATTCCTGAAATCTTCCATGTAAGCATAGGTGGGATGGCTAGACTTTCTTACATTGAAAGAGTGAGGGCCTGGGAAGGATTTTGGAGAAGGTGTGCAAATATAGCTGCTGACGTGATGATGTTGGCCTGCAGTCTGGCATGGCGGTGTGTTCAATCTAGCAACTGTCTGCATGCCAGCATCCCATGGCTGAGATTTGTGGTTTTCCTCACTTCATGCTGACTGCCCCAAGTTATAAGATGGCACTTCTGAAAATAGGTAGAATATGAAGGCCCAAGGGACTTGGGAGAAGAGGCATAATGTAGATACTCAATAAAACATGACTCAAGAATTCAAGTCTCAGGCCCTAAATTCAGCTCTTTTCTTTCTTTGTGGTTCATCGTAAGTGTTTAATCTTTTGCTTCCATTTACTGCTCTGCAAAATAATCCCCAAGTTGGTGAGACTCAGGCCAATTACAAACAATTTAGAATATGGGAAGTTAATATAAACAGTGAATAGGGAACATCTTCTAAAGGCAGTCGCACATTTTATATGTTAATAGAGTGGCAAAAAGAGACCTTTGCAGGAGCTGAAAGACCAGAAAGAGAAACTAAATTTATGAACTCTCTTGAAAACACATTTTCTAATTTTACCATAGGCAGCATGTTTTTTTGGCAAGTTATTTCATACCTATAGAAAACATCTATAACGTATAGGTATGATTTACAGAATAGTAGAGCAAGTACTCCTTTGTACTCGCCACCTAAAGTAATGAAGATATTGTTACCATTATGTTAGCAGCTCACCGTCAGCCTCCTCTCGGTCGCATCTCCTCCCTTCCCACCTGTGGGAACTGTACTACTGAATTTTTTATTTTTATTCTGTTTTATGACTTGACTACCTATTTACATATTCCTAAATAATGCATCACTTAGTTTTAGATGTTTTATAAATTCACATAACGGTTCATGTTGAATGTAGTCTTTTACAGCCTGTTCTTTTTTCTCTTTAACTTGACATCATAGGATTCATCTGTGTAACCTGACTTTTATTAATAGCGATGTATGTAATGCCTCTGAATGAATAGAGAAGTACACGTTTATCTGTTCTCCTGTTAATGGACATTTGGGTTGTTTCTAGGGTTTTGTTTTTTTTTTTTCTCTTTTGAACAGTGCTTCTCTGAAACTGTATGTATTGTTAAGAGTGTTTTCCTAGGGAATTCTATCTAGAAGTGATTCCAGGTCATAAGGTATATGCAGCTACAATTTGTTAGGAGCGTTCTTTTTGCCCCACATCCTCACCAACATGTGGTAGTGCTCTTAGTTTTGTGCCAGAGTAGTGGGTGTAAAGTATTTACATTTTGGTTTTTCACAGTACCTTCTAAGTAGATTTTTAAAAAATACTTAAAAATGAAAGCAAGGTTGTTTTTCCTTTTTTTTTTTTTTTTTTTTTTGGTTTTATTTGAATGCAGAAATTGAGATTAGGATTTAGAGTAAACATTGGTTACAAAAGTGCCTAGAAGAAAAACTTTCTGTATATTCTGGAGCTGCTCTGCTTCAGCAAATGAAACTAGTATGTTAAATTACGCATGTGTGGTTTAAAAGTCAGACCAGTAGTCATGCTTGCTTGTTGAACAGAATAGTAGTAAGCTGTTGCTGCAAGGTTGCATGGAGGATACTTTGGGTCAGTTTCAGTCTCCCCAACTTTTGTATGCCAACAGTTGTACCAAAGTTTAAAGATTCATGTTAGGTGAGCATGATGCTGAATCAGGAAAGAATAGAAAAGAATATCCAGCTGTGATAGAACATAAATTGTGTAAGAAATTTTGAGATTTACTACCAAGTGCTAAGTAAAGGCTGAGGAAGAGAGGTGGGTTGATCAGTTCAGCACTTTGTGGGTAGGCAAAAAATTATTTGGGAAAGGACAAAGAACTAGGGTTGATATTTCACCCTTGGAACAGTGGCATGGGTAATAGTAAGTTATAGTCACCTAGAACTCTTAACATTTGCAGAATGTTCCCATTTGTGATCTTGTTTAATGATAATGCTAAAAGAAGAGTATCACTTATCACTGCTTTATTGATAAAGAGACAAAAGGTAGGAGAGGTGAAGCAAGTTGACCAAAGACACGCATCTGGTAAGTGACACATGGAGTGTGTCCTCAGCACTCTTCTTGCCAAGCCGACAGTTCTGTTGCTTCACTTCTCTGCCTCCTGAGCGCCACAGCCGCAGTCTGCCCTGACTCATGTCCGTCAACAAGCACTGATCCTTTGCCTTCGGAGCGCTTGAAGGTCTTGCTAAGGACTAAAAAGAGAAAGCCACAGTTCTGCCCACGAGCGTACAGTCTTATGGAACAATGGAAAAGACTGATGGGAAATAAGAAAGATCAAAGTGGTTTCTAATGGAATGCTAGACGATGTAGTAAAAACCTTGCTTTAGTTGTCAGCTGAAAGCAAGGGCACTTTTCATAGTGGAATAAAAATGTGAGAACTGAAATTACAAGTTATTTTCAAAATTCTAATTGAGTTTTCTTTAAAAAAAATTTGCCTTTTCATTCTGGTATGTAAGGTATTACTAATTTGTCTGGTTACTTAAGGTATATCTGCTTACATTTGCCTTTCCGTGTAATGGAGGATGTCCACGTAATGAAAAAAAAAAAAAAACAACCAACCATTCTATTTTTAAAGACTACTACAGAATCTAAAGATTTTCCTCTTTTTTGGCCTTCAGTCAATTAGAGACTCATTTAGTGATCAGAGTAGGACTCTTAGAAAAATTTAGAATCTTCTGTTTCTCTATTTTTATTAATAGCCTACCATGCCTTGCACTTGACTTTTGGTTCAGCTGTGCTCTATAGAATCCGTGGACAAACTCTAATAGCTTTATTCTGAATGGTTACTCCTCTAGCATCATATGGCCTTCACTATCACATACTAAGCTTCCGAGCATTTATAGATTCCTATTGATTTGCTTTTGTATAGACCTAATTTCACTTTCTTTAAACTTTAGATTTCCTTTCCTTCCTACTCTTTTATTGAATTCTTGAGAGTCAGTAAGAACTTCCAATTGGGAATTTTTGAGCTTCTGCATTGTCATGAAACTGTTGAGATAATTAGGTGTTTGAGTAGGGGTGCGTCCAGTAACAGCCTAAAGCCAGACCAGTACAGCCTCAGCTAAATGCCAGTCATTGCTAAAGCCTGGGAGAACTCCTGTGTTATAATACACGGATCTGTAGCCAGTGTTCTTCATATATTGGCTTCATGTCTCAAGACTCCCTTCCCTAAATATACAGCTGAGGAAATTCAAGTTATCATCCTGCCCCAGAACAGAGACTCTCAAAAATAATTTATCCTCTCACGTTAAGTAAAGTTGGCCAAATAATAATGGCATATTTATAATTAGTGGATTTTGAGAAGAAAGATGATAGTGCACATTTTTCCTGAGTTAACATTTTCAGGCCTTTAAGAGACAAAAATTCAGTAGGCTCCTGCCAGTGGCTGTGCAAGGGGTACCATCTTTGGCACCTGGCTGC
This sequence comes from Canis lupus dingo, assembly GCF_003254725.2. Lineage (NCBI taxonomy): Eukaryota > Metazoa > Chordata > Mammalia > Carnivora > Canidae > Canis > Canis lupus. The sequence continues at coordinate 36,823,063 of NC_064244.1, read as the reverse complement.
CAGCCCAAGGTGACAACAAGTCAGCTAAAAAGAGTAAGCTTAGTAAGTTGACAACATTCTTCTTTTTTTTAAATTTTATTTAATTTTATTCATGACACACACACACACACACACACACACACACACACACAAACAGAAGCAGGCTCCATGCAGGGGGGAGCCCAATGTGGAACTCCATCCCGAGACCGCAGGATTACAACCCGAGCCAATGGCAGATGCTCAACCACTGAGCCACCCAGGCGTCCCAAGTTGACAGCATTATCAACGTGTTTCAGAGCTACTTGGGAATCTTACTTTTAAATAGATACCAGAAACGATCTTTTTAGGGGTTGGGGAAAGAAGGATTTGAGGGACTACTGTTAGGAAGATCCATTGAACTGCTTCAGTATTGTAATAAACTGTAGAGCCAGGTTCCATCTCCGTGTTATCTTCCATGAATTTTTAATTTTGATCATTAAAAAAAAATTAAAATGCATCCTTTATTAGGTAAATATAAATTGTATTACAAATTATTTTTTGATCCTCTAATCTGGTGAAATACTTACAGCAAATATAAAATTATCCCTATTTTTGGGATGAGAAAACAAGTCCAGAGAGATTAAGTGACTTGGATGTTAATTCAGTAGAAACAGGATTTGAAACTAGGTCATGACTTCTGAGTCTGCTTTTTCCCCCACTAAGGTGCTTTTCTGCTTTACAGAATTATACACATGAATATTCTCCTGTTTTTCAGAAGTGCATCTGTTCTGTAAATTAACGCATTTCTGCCCATGTTCATGGTTTACAAACACCTTCATCCATGAACAGCTGCCTTAGAAAGCTTTTGTGAACACATTTTAATCACATCTTTCAAAGAAGAATAAAAGAACTAGTAATTAGTCAGGTTCCAGTTCTAGGGAAAAGATTAGAAAAGACGCACAAGTACCAGTATGCTCACAGCTTTCTTACTGTTACACATACATTGTGTAGAGCATCTCCAGCAAGCAACACACATGACCTTATATTTCCAAGCCACTTCTGAAGTCTTTTATCTCCAGTGACTGGATGTAAAGGTACAACAGGAAGGAGATCTCTACAAAAGAAACATCCTTAAAACAGGTTCTGAAAACACTGTGATGACATTTGAATTTCCCGAAACCCTCATCTCCAATATGGCTAAGTCTTTTCAGAAAAGAAATTTATTTGAATTGCAAGGTCTTAAAGATGTCTTAAAATTGGCGACGTTAAAGGTACACTCTAAACTTGAGACTGATTCTTGAAACACACCTTCATCATCTTATTTCATATTGTCAAAATGCAGGAGGAATTACAGCTTTAATAAGTTTAGAGTATTTATGATTTTATATGATGGGTTATTTTTTCCCATTTAATAGATAAACTTCACTTTAGAACAGGGTTTTTCAACCTCAGCACTATTGACATTTTGAACAGAGCAATTCTGGGATGTTCTGTTCATCGTGGGATTGTTTAGCAACATCCTTGGCAATCATTAATCTTTCTGTCTCTATGGATTTGTTTATTCTGGATATTTCATATAAATGGTATACAATTTGTGGCCTTTGTGTCTGGCTCCTTTCAGTTTACACGTCTTCAAGGTTCTTCTATGTTGTTGCATTTATCAGTGCCTTATTCCTTTTTTGACTCAATGATATTCCATTGTATGAATATACCACATTTTTTTAAGCCACTCATCAGTTGATGAACAATTAGATCGTTTCCCCTTCCTAGCTATTGTGAGTAATGCTGTTATGAACGTTCGTGTACCATCTTTTATGCAGGTATACCTAGGAGGGAAACTGCTGGGTCAGACGGTAAACCCTCTGCTTAACCTTTTGAGAAACTGCCAAACTGTTTTACATAGTGGTTGAACCATTTGTCAGTCCCATCAACAATGTGTGAGAATTTCAGTTTTTCCATGTCCTTGCCCATACTTGATATTGTCTGTCTTTTTTTATAACAGCCATGTGAGTGTGGATATCTCATGGTTTTGATTTGCATTTCCCAAATGACTGCTAATATTGAGCATCTTTTCATGGGCTTCCTGGCCATTGGTATATCTTTGAAGAAATGTCTTTTCAAACCCTTTGCTCATTTTTTAATTGGGCTTCTCTTTTTCATTATTGTTTGTAGGAGTTCTTTATATGTCCTGGATACTAGACCCTTACCAGAGAAGATTTACAGATGCTTTGTCCCATTCTGAGGGTTGTATTCTCACTTTCTAGTGTCATGTGACTCACAAAGGTTTTTAATTTTAATGAAGTCCCATTTATCTTCTTTGATTGCTTATGGTTTTGGTGTCATAGCCCTAGCAATATCTAAAAAGCTGCCTAATCCCTTGTCACAGATTTTTACCTATTTTTCCATATAAGAATTTTTTTAAAAGATTTATTTTTTAGAGAGTAAGAACACAAGCAGGGGGAAGGGCAGAAGGAGAGAGAGACAAACCAACTCTGCCCTGAGCACAGAGCCCAATACAGGGCTCCATCCCAGGACCCTGGGATCATGACCTTAGCCAAAGTCAAGAGTTGGACTCTTAACCAACAAAGCCATCCCAGCGCCCCTTCTGTCTGAGAATTTTCAAGTTTAAGTTCTTATGTTTCAGTTGTTGATCCATTTTGAGTTAATTTTTGTATGCAGTGAGAGGCAAAGGTCAAACTTTATTCTTTTGCTTGTATATAGCTGGTTGTCCTAGCCCCATTTGCTAAAAAGATAATTCTGTTGAATGATTTCAGTACCGTCATTGAAATCAATTGCTCATAATGGATGAGTTTGTTTCTGGGCTTTCACTTTTGTTCCATTGGTATATATGTCTAATCTTAGGCCATTAACCACACTGTTTTGATTACTGTATTTTTGTACTATATTTTGAAATTGGGAAGTGTCAGTCTTTCCAACTTTGTTGTTTTTTTCCCAATTATTTCAGCTATTCTGTGTTCCTTGCAAATCCATATGAATGTTAGGTTCGGCTTGTCTTTTTCTGGAAAATGGCAGTTGGAGTTTTGTTATGGATTGGATCAAATCTGTAGATCATTTTGGGAAGTATTGCAGTCTTAACACTAAGTCTTCCAGTTTATAGAAACAGGATTTTTTTCCATTTGTGTACATCTTTGATTTCATTCAACAATGTTTTGTAGTTTCCAGTATACAAGTTTTGTACTTCTTTGGTTAAATTTATTCCTAAATAGTTATTTTAATAAATTTTATTGTGTTCTTTTTGAAGCTATTAAGAATTTTTCTTAATTTCATTTTCAGTTTGTTCACTACAACTGCACAATAGTACAACTTTTTTTTTTTTGAAACTGGTTTTTGTGTTTTTATTTTGTATTCTTCAACTGCTGAACTCATTTGTTAGCCTAAATAAAGGTTTTTGTTTGTTTGTTTGTTTTGTTAGATGCCTCAGAATTTTCCATTTATAAGATCTTTTCATCTGCAAATACAGTTTTGCTTTTTTGTTTTTAATCTGGATTTTTTTTTACTTCTATTTCCTGTCTGATTGTCCTAGCTAGAACCCCCCAGTATAATGTTGAATAGAAGTGATAAGAGTGAGCATCCTTGTATTGGTCCTGATCTTAGGGGAAAAGCTTTGAGTTTAAGTATGTTGTTAGCTGTGGGTTTTTATAGACGTCCATATTTTTCACAGATGTCCTTATTAGATTGAAAATGTTCCCTTGTTGGTTAGTGTTTTTATTGTGAAAATATATTGGATTTTGTCAAATGCTTTTTCTTCATCACTGACATGGTCATGTCATTTTTTACTTTCATTCTATTGATATAGTTTATTACATTAATTGATTTTCATGCCTCGAACAAACCTTATATTCCTGGGATTAGTCTCACTTGCTCAGGGTTTATAATCATTTGTGTATACTTTCAAGATTGTTTGCCAGTATTTTGTTGAGGATTTTTGCATTTATCCTCCTAAGGGATATTGGCCAGTAGTTTTGTGATACTTTTGTCTGGCTTTGATATCAGAATAATCCTGGCTTCAGACTGAGTTAGAAAGTGTTAAAAGTGTTGCCTCCTCTCCTGGTTTTTTTTTGGAAGAGTTTGTAAAGGATTATTGTTAATTCTTCTTAAATATTTGGTAGAATTCACCAGCTAAGCCATCTGGGTTTTGTTGGAACGTTTTTGGTCATTAAATTAATGTCTTTACTTTTTATAGGTCTCTTAAATTTTTTAATTTTTTTGAGACTGTTTTGGTAGTTTGTGTATTTTCTAGTAATGTATCCATTTCATCAGTGTTATCTAATTGGTTTGTTCATTATTTTTCTTTGTAATATTTTTTATTCCTATAGGATTAGTAATGATGTTCAGACTTTCATTTCTGATTTTGTTAATTTAAGTCTGCTTTCTGTTTTTTTTACCAATGTAGCTAAAGTTGTGTTGATTTCTAATGAAGCATGTTTGGACTTTCTCAATCTTCTCTATTTTTCTCTTATCTATTTTATTTATTTCTACTCTAGTCTTTATTATTTCCTTCCTTACTCTTGTTTTGGATTTGGCTTGCTCTTCTTCTGGTTTTTTAAGGTGCAAGATAAAGTTACTGATTTGAATTAGACATCTACAACTATAAATCTTCCTCTATAAATGCCCTGCTTTCACTGCATCCTATAATGTTCGGTATGTGGTAATTTTATTTTCATTTGTCTCATGGCATTTGCTAATTTACCTGTGATAATTTTTCTTTAATCCATTGGTTATTTTGTAGTGTTAATTTTGGTTTGTTGGTAAATTTTCCAAATATCCTTCTGTTATTAATTTCTAACTTTATTCCATTGTGTCACAGAACATACTTTATATGATTTAAGCCTTTAAAATTCTTTCTGATCTGTTTTATGGCCTACTATATTGTCCTATGACATGTTCAATGTGCACTTGAGAAGAATGAATATTCATATTTTGTTAGGCAGAGTGTTTGATAGATGTGTCTTAGATCTATTTGGTATATGGTGGTGGTCATGTTTTTCTGTGTCCTTGCTGATTATCTAGTTATATTATTGAAAATGGAGTATTAAAATCTCCAACTAATATTATTGGGTTATTTCTCTTTAATTCTCTTAGTTTTTGCTTCATATATTTTGGGGTTTTATTGTTAGGTGCATATATGTTTATATCTGTTATTCACATCTTTATTGTTATATGGTGTCTTTTTTTTCCTCTGGGAACAATTTTTATGTAGCCTATTTTATCTGTTATTAATATGGCTACTCTAGCCCTCTTTTGTGTACTGTTCTTTTCCCATCATTTAACTTTCAATCTATTTGTGTCTCAATCTAAGATAAGTCTCTATAGATTGCATGTGGTTGGATCATGTTTTCTTTAATCCGTTCTGCCAATCTCTGCCTTTTTTTTTTTTTAAAGATTTATTTATCTTTTAGAGCATGTATGTAAATGAGCTGGGGAAGGGACAGAAGGAAGAGAGAAAATCTCAAGCAGATCCCCACTAAGCACAGAGTCTGACTGGCCTCAGTACCACAACTGTGAGCTGAAACCAAGATGGTCAACTGAGTGAGCCACCCAGGCACCCCTAATCTCTGCCTTTTTTAATTGGAGAGTTTAATCCATTGATATGTAATTATTGATAAGGTAGACTTGTGACATTTTGCTGTTTGTTTTCTTTATGTTGTATCTTTTTTGTTGTTAAATTCCTCCATTACTACCTTCTTTTGTGTTAAGTAGATGTTATCTGTGTAACAATTATAATTCCCTTGTCATTTCTTTTAACATATTTCTTGAATTATTTTTTTACTGTTTGCCCTGAAGATTACATTACCATATTAACTAATAAGGATACTCTAGTTTGCATTAATACCAACTTAATTTCAGTAGTTTACAGAAACATCCCTCTACATCTCCTTTTCCTCCCTTTTATGCTATTATTGTTTCAGATTTCCTTTATATACGTTGTACCCTAGCCATCTAGATTTATAATTATTGCTCACAAATTGTTTTATGAATCACATGGGGAAAAAGCTGAAAACAAAGGATACATTTATACTGTCTCACAAGTTTACTTAAGTAGTAACCTCTCCTGGTGTTATTTTTTCATGTGAAGTTGTTACCATCTAGTATAATTTCATTTCAGCCTGGAAGACTCCCATTAGCATCTGTTGGAGGGTGGGTTTGATAGAAATGAACTGCCTCAGTTGGTTTTTTTTTTTTTTAAAGTGGTAATGTTCACTACTTACTATAGAGCTTGAACTCACAACCCTGAGATAAGATACGAGCTGAGTTCAGCTGTTGGCTGCTTAACCAGCTGAGCCACCCAGGCACTCCCGGCCTCAGTTTTTGTCATCTGGAAATGCATTACTTTTTCCTTCATCTTTAAAGGATTGTGTTGCCAGGTATAGAATTCTTGGTTGACATTTAGTTCTTTAGGCACTCTGAATATGTCATTCTAGTTTGATAATGGTATATCTAGGCTTGGAATTTTTTGAGTCTCTCCCATTGAGGTTTGTGGGTTTCCTGGATTTTTTTAAATTAAATTGGGCATATTTTTGGCCATTATTTGTTGACATATTTTTGCTGCCTCCTTCTCTCCTTCTCCTGTGACTACCATTATGCGCATGTTGGTATATTTGATGGTATTCCATAGGTATCTGTTACTCTGTTTGGCTTTTTGTTCCTGGTCGTTTTTCTTTCAGGTCTTTCAACTAAATAATTGACTTCTCTTAAGGTTTGCTGCCTGCTTACCTCTCATGTTGAGCCTCTTGAGTGAGTTTTTCATTTACAAAGTTTTTGTACTTTTCCATCTTTGTGGTTCAATTTTAGACTATCTTTATTAATCTCAACCTGATGAGACTTTATTTTTGACTTTGCTTTAATTGTTTAGATGTAGTTTACTATATGTCACTGTGAACAACACATTTATAATACCTGATTTTAAGTCTGTCAAGAAAGTCCAACATCTAGGCTTCCTCTAGGAGTTCCTATTCTTTTTTCCTGTGGATATGCCGTACTTTTTTAAAAAAATTTCTTTGCGTATCTTATACATTCTTTGTTGAAAACTGAACATTTGAAATACTAAGACTGAAGCAACTCTGGGAATCAGATTTTCTCCTATGAAGTGTGTGTTGTTGGGTGTTACAGAATGTTGTTTGTTTTGTGACTTTTCTGAACTGATTCTATAAAGCTTGTATTCTTTGTCCATGTGGACTGTGAAGCTCTGTTGTATTGGCTTAGTGGTCAGCTAAGGATTACACAGAGATTTTTATTAAATAGCTGGAAGCAAAAAAAATCATCCCACCTTTGCTCGGGCTCCGTGTGCAGGTCTTCAGCTCTCATCCCTGCAGTTGGCAGCTTTGCCTAAGGCTTTACTTTTCAACTTAGTAGAACTTTAGTGTCAATAGGAGGTGAAAACCTCATGCCTTATCAGATCTTTCCAGAGCGTATGTGCAGCTCTAGTCAGGCCTGTGACCTTCCAAGTTCCCAGGAATATGTGAGACTTTTTCAAACCTCCAGCCTTTCTTCCTAACCATTTTGATTAGTCTGCTGTTTGCCCCCAACTGTACTAATATCCATCACCTCAGGCTGCAACACACTAAGGTATTATCATGAATGTTTTCAACAAATTACTTCCTCCCCCTCAATCCCCTAACTCCAAAAGTATAACATTTTTAGCACTAGGCCAGTTTTGAGTTAGGCAGAGGAAAGGCAGTCTTTCTGAGGTAGTCTTCCAGGGACCCGTAGTTAATTATGGTTGTTTGTAAGTGAGTTTCATTCTGCTAGCTCTGGTATTAGGAATGGGGGCAATTATTTTCATAGCCACTGCAGAGCCTGGAGAGCAGGGGTTGGGACTGGGTAAGTTAAAACACTACAAAGTTCACTATTCTTACCAAGAATCAATGTATGTGTGGGGGGTGAAGGATGGAATAACACTCTGGGTTGCTGCAAGCCTTTGGTTAATTTTTAGAGTTCAGAAAAAGTTGGTTCTGACAGTTTTTACCTTTCTCTTTGCTCTTATGGAGGCATGGAGTCTAGAGTTGCTTACTCCACCATTTTTGCTGACTTTACTCTCTTATGTTAAAAGCATTTTTGTAAAATCCAAATGTTTTCTTTTTAAAGTCTCTCCAGCTCTGAATAATGAAAAAGACTACTATGGCCCTTTAGTTTGGAAAATGAATTCATATTGGCCAAAATCCAGCACTAGAGCTCTGGCAAACTATCTGAACTTCAGAATTCATTCAGTCTTATGTATTGTCTAATTACAGGTGGTCTTGAATTGTCATACATTCAACTTTGGAACAAAGGAGGGTTTTTCTTTAGAGAAGTTGTGCTTGTTTGAGAAGTGTATATTGATGCCCTAGCCACAAAAAAAATTTTTTAATGGGAAATCTAGAACTTTCTTACAGCAGCTGACAGACATTTCAAGTCACTGCGTGGTGGTACTTAACTGCCAGCCAACATTTTGAGTCATAGTAGTACATCATTATCTGGATGCTGGCATTTGAGCAGCTCATTATTTTATTACAGTGTATTTCAGACAACTCTGAAGAGCCGTTAGGAACTTCAGTGGTTAACGTAGGGAGGTGGAGTCAAGCATAGAGAAATCTTCCCAGCTCTTAGTATATACCTGATTTCCCATGATGTTTTTCTATGAAGAAAGAGTTCTATGGTTGAAAAAATACTTCAAATGCTACTTATTATATTGTGTTGCATTTTTATGTTTTTCTTTTGGGAAATGGATTGAAAGTAAAAAAATTATGGTACTGATAGAGGGATAACAATCTTGGGTTTCTATATTTAATAAGATTAGGACATCAATAGAAATGTGAGTATGCACCAATCAATTTTGGCCTCACCTTTATGCTCCCGTACACTTAGGTGGAATGTTTGTTCATTAATAAAGGGGAAAAAAATCAGAGAATCTCTGTGAAGTACAGAAATATATCGCTAAATATTGAGTCTTGAGAATTAAATACAAATAGGGATTCTGTAATATATTTTAACTTTCTTAGGATAGAACATTCCACCATTCCCCTTGTAAAATGTAAGTCTTCTCACTCACCAAAGATGATGTTTAAGAATATGTCTTGTAGAGCAGTAGGGAATGCCTATATTTATCACTAAATCAAGAACTCTCTATCGTCTAGGAAATAATTTATAGAAAAGTTCTGCTAATTAACCTATCTTTCATTTCCTTTCCTTTTATTATGCTATTAAAATTTAACACCTTTTAGTTATGCTGTAATCCAGAGCAAGGTTTTAATCCAGCGAAGTTAATTCCTGTATTGCTGCTCCCTGTTTGGTCTTCTGTCATTCAGCAATGCTTCCTAATTAGATTTATTAAAACTAGCTTAATCTAACAATCAAAAAGGAAATTGCTTAAGTTTAGAAAAACAGCCTTGAATTATTTTCAAACTAATATCTAGTAGACGCTCCGGTTGCTGTAATTCTGCTCAGTGCAGAAGTGTCCTGTAACATGATTATTTTTCCTCATCCCTGTTCTTTCTTCTGTGGGACATTTTTATTCATTTTAAATTGTACTCAGCATGCAGTAAGTCTTGTGTGCTCTACTTGTTTTTTTTTTCCACTGGATAGAATCAAAACAAAACTTTTAAGGTTTCCTTACAACAGTAGCTGTCAATTTATAGTGGAGACAACAGAACAGAGCTAGGCTGTGTGCTTACGTGTATTTAACTGGGAAGTCATTCTGCTTACTATTTATCAGTTGCTTTACAGGAGTCCCTTAATGAGAGAACAAACCATAGTAACGTCAGTAGGTGGAGCAATGTCATTAATGTTTCATTAAATGATATAGGTGAGACAAAGCCTCATTATCAGTTTTGGCATCTGTGTGATAAAACATCCATATTCCTTTTTCTTATATTGATGTTCCTTTTATGTGGCAGTAGAAAATTATAAATTAGGCTTATGTTAACTAGTAAAGATAAAAATCTTTGGATATCCCAAATATTTTGTGTTTTTAAATAATTTAACAGTTGTCTAGTAATATATTCCTTTAGTAATGTAATTGATAAGCTTGAAAATTTCTTTCTCTTCTAAATTACCATCTCAAATTTTATAGGTCTTTTAAAGCTGATTCAAGTCCTTCCTGAAACATAACAGGCATCGCTTATGAATTTGTTTATAGATATATTTATTTGAGACAGAGAAAGAGCGTGCTTGTGCACCTGGGGGGAGGGGCAGAGGGAGAGAGAAACCTAAGCTGACTCTGCACTGAGCTCTGAGCTTGAGGTCAGGCTCAATCTCACCACCCTGAGATTCCGACCTGAGCCGAAACCAAGAGTCAGATGCTTAACCAACTGTGCCACTCAGTCACCCCATGAACTTTTTTTTTTTTAAAAGCTTAATAGTACATAAACTTTCAGAGAATATCTCTTAAATATCTCTCAAAACTGAATCATATACAAGAAACTAGAAGTAGTTTTACTAAATTTATAGATCGTGGTAGAGATTAGAAGTCATGCATTTAGTGTATCTTAAAATTTTGATCAAATATTATGATGTGAAAAACAGTTTAGATGATTATTTTTTAATCATGTCTATGGATAGATGTGCTTTTTCCCCCTCAATGTAGGAACTTTTCTTTATGCCAAAGTATGGCTTTTAAATTTTTAATTATCATACAGGGTAAGGTGAAAACACAAAATGTAAATCAAACTATACATTCATTTATGCTTTTTCTATAGAATATTTAGGACTCAAATCTTTAGTTTTGAAAGTTAGAAATGGGTTTGTTTTCTTCAAAAGAAATAAAAGCTTGATTTTTTTAAAAGATTATATTTATTATTTGAGAGAGAGAGAGAGAAGCAGACTCTCCACTGAACAAGGAGCCTGACACAGGGCTCAATCCCAGGCCTATGGGATCATGACCTGAGCTGAAGGCAGCCACTTAACTGACTGAGCCACTCAGGTGCCCCAAAAGCTTGATTTTTTAAAAATCCAAATGGAGGAAGCAATTGTGTATTTTAGAACATTTCTCCTTTAGCAGTCTTGACTCTGTACCCTGTGGCATATTCCTTATGAAAGACACTCAATTCAGGATTTCTAAGTGGCAAGAATCATTGAATACTTTGGGAAGTAAAAGGAGAAAGCTATTGTTGAGGAAGGTGAAGAAAATTCTCAGGCAGTAATGGACAGAATAAGCAAAAATCTAGATAGAGGCCCACTGTAGGTAGGTACAGAGAACATACTTGTTAATGAATGAATGAACTTGGCATATTGAGGGACACTAGGAAAACATACTTTTACAAGAAAGCCAGTTGCTGTAAGAAATTGGTGAGAGCTAATGTTAGGGTCCAGATTTCGATGGGCCTTATTAAAGTTTGGGCTTTATTTTTAGGAGAAGATTTGACAGAAGTTTGGAAATGAAGCTTGGGACTGATAATGGGGATGAAGTGAGGGTTTAGGGCAGTGGTTCCAATTTCAGTTTTACTGATTTCATCAAAACTTTACTGATTTCACTGATTGCTTCCTATACAGATTAATATTGTAAATATGAATTTATAAGATACACTTTCTTAGTATAATATCACTTCTACCTGTTTTATAGAAGGCCAGGTGGTTCTCCATAAGCCCTAATCCTTCACAAGAAAAGATTTTGCTGGTAAGGGCTTAAAAACACCTGGAAGAAATGGAATAGAGTAGACTAAAACTTGAGGTGAAGAGAACTGTTAGGCGACCCTTGTGGTCATAATTCTTTGCCAACATTTACACAATAGAATTCCTTCCATAAACATTTAATGGTATCAGATATTAGAGGATTGTAATGGCTGAAGTGTTCACAGGATGGCATCATATTCATGACTCATGATCAAAATGACATTAAGGCTCTTCCTCTTCAGAATTAAATGATTTACTTATATGGAATGCTTGATGTTAAAGTCAATGTCCCCAAACCTTTGTTTCTTTCTCTTTTCTTTTACTTAAAATTCAATTAGCCAACATAAAGTACATTAGTTTCAGATGTAGAGTTCAGTGATTCATCATTCACCCAGGGCTCATCACATCACCCAGTTACCCCATCCCCCCACCCACTACCCCTCCAGCAACCCTCAGTTTGTTTCCTATAGTTAAGAGTCTCTTATGGTTTGTTTCCTTCTCTGATTTCTTCCCATTCAGTTTTCCCTCCCTTTCCCTCTGGTCTTCTGTGCTGTTTCTTATATTCCACATATGAGTGAAACCATATGATAATTGTCTTTCTCTGATTTATTTCTCTCAGCATAATACTCTCCAGTTCCAGTCATGTCGATGCAAATGGTAGGTATTCATTCTTTCTGATGGCTGAATTGTGTATCTATCTATCTATATAGATAGATACACAGTGGAATATTTTATACATATATCACATCTTCTTTATCCATTCATAGTCAGTGTTAAATAATGATGACTTTTGGAAAATGGCAGCAAAAGTTTTGAAAGGATGTGTAAATATGAAAGAACAAAACAACGCTTATAAATATGTTTTGTTTATTGGGGTAGGGAATGGAAAGAGTTGCTGGTAAAAGAGGATATCACAGAGAAGAGATGACTACCTTGTAGCCCCATGTAGCCAAATCCCAACATCCTTTACTGAAAATAAATATCCTATTCAGTAGCATGCAATAACCTAAAGATCAAGACATCTTAACTGTTTTCAGATGAAATAACTGTTCATTTTGCTTGAGCAAATATTTTTTCAGGAAAATAATCTGCTTGGGGCACCTGGGTGGCTTGGTTGGTTAAGCATCCCACTCTTGATTTGGGCTCAGATAATAGTCTTGAGGTCATGAGAGGGAGCTCAGTGTGGAGTCAACCTAAGATTCTCTTTCTTTCGCCCTCTTCCCCTTACCCACCGGCTTGCATGCTCTCTCTTAAAAAAGAAAGAAAAGAAAAGAAAAGAAAGTATCTGCTTTTTTCTTGTTTACCTCAGGTTTTTTGGTTAACTATTAACCAAAATTTCAGAGCTAGTTTGAGTTCTAGAAGTCTAACAACTATATAAGGGATGGTCAGGAATGGGAGAAAGATGAGAGGATTTCTTTAGGAATAGAAATACCAAATTAAAGTGAGACAGTGAAATTATAAAGATGTATATTTTTCAGTGAGAGCAACTGACATATTACCATAGAATTTTCTTTTTTATTGAGTGCTCAAAATGCCATTTTGAAGTTATTTCTCAGAAAACTTAAAATACTTGAGGTGAAAAAAGAGGGGAAAAGAGTGCATGGCATTCCCTTATTTGTAGTTCATGATATCTGCTTACATTGCCTTTCCTCAGTTCACCTACAAGCTGAAGATTACAGAATGCTTAAATTTTTTCTTTCTTTCTTTTTTTTCTTGGAGGTATAGTTGACATACAATATGCAGTTAGTTTCAGGTGTATATCATACTAATTCAGTATTTTTAGGCATTATAAAATGATCCCCATAATAAGTCTAGTTACTGTCACTACATAACATTACAATATTATTGACTATATTCCCTCTGCCGTACCTTTCATCCCTGTGATTTATTTATGAAGCCTGTATTTCCCATTCCCCTTCATGCATTCTGCCCATCTCCTGTCCCATGCCTCTGCCAGACATCAGTTGTCTGTATTTGTGCATATTTTCCTACTTTTTGTTTGTTTTGTTTTTTAGATTCCCCATATTAGTGAAATCATACAGTATATTTTTGCTTCCTTTTTCATAAATTAATTTACCATATTTGTGTGAGTTTATTTCTGGGCTCTCTATTCTGCTTTATAGATTTATGTCTGTTTTTTATGCTATTACCATACTATTTGAATTACTACAGCTGTGTAGTATAGTTTGAAATCAGGAGCATTATTCTTCCACATTGTTTTGTTATTGTTGAAGTTTCAGAGACAAAGAGAGTGTGTGGGGGCAAAAGGGGCAGGGGCAGAGAACATCTCAAGCAGACACCCCAGTGAGTATGGAGCCTGTTGCAGGGCTCAATCTCATAACCCTGAGATCATGCATGACCTGAGCCAAAATCAAGAGTGGGATGCTTAACCTCCTGAGCCACCTAGGTGCCCCTTCACCTTGTTCTTCCTAAAATTGTTTACACTATTTAGGGTCTTTGTGGTTCCATATAAGTTTTAGGATTCTTTGTTGCAGTTAATGTGAAACATGCCATTGGTATTTTGATGGTGATTGTATTGAATCTGTAGGTTGCTTTGACTGTATGGACATTTTAATAGTATTCTTCCGATCCATGAGTATAGTAAATTATTTATTTGTGTTGTCTTCAATTTTTTCATCACTCTCTTATTAGAGTTTTCAGTGTACAGGTCTTTCACCTTCTTGGTTAAGTTTATTCCTATGTATTTTATTCTTTTTAACGTAATTATAAATAGGGTTTTCTTAATCTCTTTTTCCAAAAGCTTCTTTTTGGTGTTTAGAAACACAACCAATTCCTCTTTGTTAATTTTGTATGCTGGGACTTTATTGAATTCATTTATTAGTTCTGATGGTTCTTTAGAGTTATCTCTATATAGTATCATGTTATCTGCAAATATTGACAGTTTTACTTCTTCCTTTTCAATTTGGATGCCTTTTCTTTTTATTGCCTACTTGCTATAACTAGGACTTCCATTAGTATACTGAATAAAATTGGAGAGAGTGGGCATCTTTGCCTTTTCTTGATCTTAGAGGGAAAACTTTCCGCTTTTCATTAAGATGTTAGCTGATAGACAAATACCTTTATTATGGTGAGGTATGTTGTTTCTATACTCACCTTCATGAGCTTTTAATCTAAATGGATGTTGAATTTTTTCAGGTGCATTTTGTCCATCTATTGAGATGACCATATGATTTTTCTTAGTTTTATTAATGTGGTGGATCACACTGTTTGATTTGCAGATGTTGAATCTGTATCCCTGGAATAAATCCCACTTTATTATCTTGTATGATCCTTTTAATGTATTGTTGAATTTGGTTTATAATATTGTGCTGACCATTTAAATATTTTAATTGAAGAATTTTCATTTAATAAGTAGAATGAGCATCTTTTGATTTTCTTCAGGTTCAGACTTCTCATGCTTTGATGCTCTATTTTGTATAGAATAGTTTTATTAAACTAATGAAATGGTGTTTTTCATTTTTGTATTTTTCATTGGTTAAAATCAAAATAAATTAGAAAAAGTTAGAAATTTGAGAAATGGAACTATTCCTATAATAATTATTAAAGAGTAATAGTTAAAATTTGACAATAATTATTATGAACCTGTTAAATTTGAATATCCTTTGTCAGTGGTATGCATAATCTTACTCTCAAGCTGTCATTGTGTTCACGAATCAACCTACTTTCCCATAGCAAATGCTCTAGGAATCCATTACACATATAAAATAAAACTTTCAACTTATTTCATGCATAGTTGATTATTTTTTCCCTTTGGATTCAGAAGTGACTGAGAAAGTGAGGAAGTACTACTGCTGCTTCAGCATTATTTTGAAATCCTGTTTACAAACCATATAATTGCCAAGGCCATGAGTCTGGCACCTCTCCAGCTATTAACTATTGTAACAAAGATATAATTTTACTTTTGTTGCTTACTGAATGAAGTCTAAACCTCAGACCCTAGTATGATCTTAGAAACAACATGCCCTTTGACCTGTGCCTACTCCCAGTACTTTCTGTGTATATTCTTTTTTGTTTGAGCCTCCTATAAAAGAAGACTAAGTATGTCATACTGAACTTGTTACCTGCCCCCCCAACCAGAAAATATTTGGAATGTAGTATATGATAATTTATTATTTTATTTTGATAGAATTTGCACATGATCTTTTTTGAAGAAATAGGAATTATGAGAAATACACAAAAGTAAAATACATAGCAGTAGTAGTATTATAGGACCAAACATTGCAGCCACTGGACATAGTATACTTAAAACGGGGTTTGGGGGTGAGGGAAACAATCCAGATGTGTGGCTTAAAAAGTAGTTCTCATTTGTAGGGCCCTTTGAGCTGAGGTCTGTTGAAAATTCATGTTAGCAAAGGAAGACAGATTCTGTTTTAAAAGTAAAAAATAGGGCTGATTTCATTTTGGGGACTTGTCACCAGGTGGTTTGCAGGCAGGTTCCCCCCCCCCCTCCCCTCCCCGGCTACAGAGACATGTCATAGCTGTGGGGACTTCGCACAGCCAGGCTAGAACTCAAGGTGTCCACTTCATACTTGAGGATTTCTTTATTAGCTCTTAAGTAATGCCATACAGTTTTATAAGGTTAGATTGCTTGAAATCATCTGTTTGCGTTCCAGATTCCAATAAAATCAGTATTGTTATTGGTAAAATATAATGCTGCTTGTTTTGTTTCTAGGATCAAGCTGATGTTGCTGAGAAAATCTGAGATGATCTCTTTTTATGTCTTTTACTCATTTGAACCCTCCTTGAACACACCGATGGGAGATAGGCTCTGAACTTTCCCAAGCAACTGATGCCAGCAATGGCATGTCACTTAGAAAGACATTTAGGGAACAGCTATAGGAGACAAGTTTGGCCATGAGAAAAAAGTTTCTTACTAGTTTTCCTTGAGCTGGTCCATGTGGGTGGGAAGAGGCTCCCCAAGGGCAAATCAGCAAACGGTGACTTCTGGGGCCAGTCCTGGAATCACTTACTTGAATTGTCATTTCTCATACCTGTTTCTCTCTTGATACTCAGAGTTCACTTTTTCTGTTTTCTATTCCTCTGGACATTCTGTTTCTTTTACCATTCTCAGTTTTTATGCTAAATATTGTTCTTTTAAAGGTTTCAGTCTAATTTAAAGTTAAAATCCATTTTAAGGCAGACATTGTGGCCTTTAAAAGTTACATTAAGAAGGCACTTAAAATGATCAGAAGACACTACCCATGCCACTGATGAATTATTATTTTTCAGATTGGCTGTTGAAAGATAATTATGTGGAGTTAAAAATGCTGAGGTTATGGAAACTGGATTGGGATATTTGGGAGCAGAATTAAAAATAATACCTCTAAGAATTTAATAAAGCTTATAAACTTCTCTTTCTCTGTTGCTCTGTCTTGAAAAGACCCCCTGACTCTGGCTGAAGGCACTTTTTCTCTGTGGTGTGATTGGTGGACAGGGAGTAAACAACTTACTGTAAATGGGCGTTGTGCCAGCTGGCGTCAAGTAAGTTTAGGCTTGTGATTCGCAGTCAGGGTTCGGAAAATGCCTTTTAACTTGTTCATTTCCGTTTCTTTTAAACATGAAGAAAAGGCACAACTGTACTCACTTATTAAGTGCTGCAGAAGATCTTTTCAGGCTTACAGAATCTTGTCGCTACCCTCAGAAGTTACTAGTACTGTTACATTGGCTCTGCTGTCCCTCTCCTGTAATAATGACAGTTTTTAAAAGACAGTTTTAATAAAAGGAGTCTTTCAAACTGGGCTGCTGTCACCTTGTCTGATTTATTTGGCATTATATTTGGGATTTCCGCTGACATACTTCCACAGTATTTACTCGGTCCGATACTATTTGCAGGGGGAATGTTATATAATATAAAAACTTAATTATTTTTATTTTTTTACTTCTATAAGATAAACAGAAATCTTAGAAAATATCTTGTCTCTAAAAGTGTATTTTGTCCAAAGCATTTGTTTGGAGCTGGTGACTCATTGAACCACCTAACCCAGCTGAATGTCATCCCTGCATGAAAAGTGGACGCTGCCAAACTCTGTACAACTTTTTATTGAAAAACTGGCCAAGACCTAATGGTGGTTTTGAGTATTCTGTTATATTGTATTCACAACTCGAATGCCTGTGCTTATTTTTTTATTAAGATTAGAACAGTTAAGTGGAATCCAGTTGCTAATTGGAAGGTTGCTAAAAGATTTTTGAGGATTTTTTTATTTGTAAATTTTATGAAGAAGGGAATTTTGTTCAAATTAAAATTCATCTGATAAATTAAAACACTAGGGTTTGTCTGAGTGGCTCATTCAGTTAAGTATCCCAGTCTTGAATTCGGCTCAGGTCATAATTTCAGAGTTGTGAGATTGAGCCCCACTTGGGCTCCACGCTGGCCTGGGCATGGAGCCTGCTTAGGATTCTTTCTCTTTCCTTCTGCTCCTCCCCTCCCCCCCCATGCATGCACATGCTTGCACACGTTCTCCCTTTAAAAAAACAACACAGAACACTAAAAGGTTAGAAAAATATTTTGTTTTTTAACAGTAAAACTATATACTATGACTTGAGAATACAGTAATATAGTAGTTTATGTCTTTGACCTTTATATGCCTTTTCATATCTGAAAGTCTCTCAGGGCAAGGTTTACCTGCATGATGTAAAAATCTGATTTTTATTAAGACAAAGTAGTAAGTTTTCTTTAGACGAAAAAGACATTTGTTGAGTTGACATATATTTCCCTTTATAAGATGACTTAAATCCTGGTCTGTCCTTTCGGTGAATTTAAAGCTAAAACCGCAAGTCCAAAACAGAAAGACGTTTGATTTTCGATAGCCCATGCTTCTTTCATTGTTAAAATATGAAAATAATTTTTGTGTGTACAGTATATTTTAGTGACCCTTTCCATTTTGATCCCTGGATCAGTGTTTTTAAGCTTTCTTGGGCCATGAAAGTAGTTGAATTTCTCCTCAAGAAAAAAACCTCACAAAGCACACATACTTGCAGTATTTTAATGTTATTATTGAGGAACTCCTTGGACCTATTTCAAGTTCATACATCCTATGGTTCTGTCTACATTGCAGACAGAATAAATCCTAGAAAGTTTAGGTTTGAACATCTCTATTTTTGCCAGTGTTGAAGGAACTAAAATAATGCGAAACTCCTTTCTTCTTGAAAGCTAGAAAAGCAAGTCAAACCTGGGATTAGCGTTTGCCATTTCAGACAATGATACTTTACCTAATTTAAAATATAGCAATGGGTTAAAAATTGGGGCAGGTGATGATGTAAACAGTACTAAGAAATTGGCTTTTATCTCCAAAAATCATCCATGGCAGTTTACCAAAAACAAAACAAAACAAAAACATGTATCTTTGAATTAAACTAAACAATTAGCAACAACAGAGGCTCCAAACAGAAATTATGTTATATTCCCCAAGTATGTAACATGTAGATTATATGTTCTGTCCCCTTGGATTGCTGCAAAGACTATGATGAGTGAAAAATGGATCCTATAAGCTAATCAACACATCAGAATATCTGGGAAGTTCTATTAATTGTAAGCACCACTGCACTCGGACCAGCCTATCTGGGAAGTTCTATGGCTTCTTCTAGGCTTACGAATCAGAATTTGGAGAGCTGGAATTGGTTATCTGTATTTTGATAAAGACCTCCAAATACTTCATGTCTTCTGAGAACAATTGGTAATATTATAGCTGTGAACATTATAGAAGTACTCTGTCACATTTAGATATGAATAATATTTTGTGGCTGAAAATTAAACACAGCACATAAAAAAAGATAAATACCTATTATAGGGCCAGGGGTCAGTCACTTTGGCATCTGACCCCTGGTTTCAGTTTGTTCATGATCTCAGGAGTTGTGAGGTCTCCCTGTATTGGGCTCCATGCTCAGTGAGGAGTCTGCTAGAGATTCTCTCCCTCCCCCTCTGCCCCTCCTCCCAACTTGTGCACATGTGCATGTGGGCACTCTCTCTAAAAGTGAATAAATCTTTAAAAAAATACATATTATAGAAGATGTTGAGATTTCAGCAATATGAATGAAAATGGTTTTTTTCTAATTAAGAAAATTCTTTTTTTTTTTTTTTATAATTGAAGTATAGTTGATGCAATGTTACATTAATTTCAGGTAGTTATACTATGCTCACCACAACTGCAGCTACCAGTTGTCACCACTATTACAATATTATCAACTACATTCCCTGTGCTATACTTTTCATCCCCATGGTTTATCCATTTCATAGCTGGAAATCTCTACCTCCTGCTCCCCCTTCACCCATTTTGCCCATCCCCAACTCTTCTGGGAACCATCTGTTGTCTATTCATGGGTCTATCTCTGCTTTTTTGTTTATTGCTCTTGTTTTTTAGATGCCACATGTAAGTGAAATCATATATTTGCCCTCTATCTGATGTATTTCACTTAGCATAATACTCTCTAGGTCTTGCCATGTAGTTGCAAATGGCAAGACCTCATTCTTTTTCAAGGCTGAGTTTTATTCCGGGGTGCATGTTTGTGTATACACATCTTCCCTATTCATCTATTGATGGGTGCATAGGTTACTTCCATATTTAGCTATTGTAAATAATGCTGTAGTAAACATAGAGCTGCATATATCTTATCAAATTAGTGTTTTTGTTTTCTTTGGGTAAATAGCCAGTAGTGGAATTACTGGACCATATGATAATTCTGTTTTTAGTGTTTTGAAGAAAATGGTTGTACCAATTTACATTCCGCCAACAGTGCATAAGGGTTCTCTTTCTCTGCATCCTCACCAGTACTTGTTTCTTTTTGATGCTAGCTAGCCATTCTGACTGGTGTATCCTACCACCTCATTTGGTTTGGATATGTATTTCCCTGATGATTAGTGATGCTGAGCACTTTCGTGTTTCTTTTGGCAATTTGTATGTCATCTTTGGAAGAACGTCTATTCAGGTTCTCTGCCCATTTTTTAAACAAAATTTAAAAAAAATTTTTTTAAGTAGGTTCCATATCCAAAGTGGGGCTTAAACTCCTGACCCTGAGATCAAGAGTCACATGCTCTACCCACTGAGCCAGCTATTTGGTTTTGGGGTGTGTGTGTGTGTGCGTGTGTGCGCGAAGTTGTGGAGGTTATTTATATATTTTGGATATAAACCCCTTACTAGGTATATCATTTGTGAATATCTTCTCCCACTCAATAGGTTGCCTCTTCTTTTTGTTGACTGTTTCTTTCTCTGTGCAAAAGCATTTTATTTTGGTTTAGTCCCAATAGTTTATTTTTTGCTTTTGTTTCCCTTGCGTATGGAGACCTACATAGAAAAATGTTCCTAAGGCCTATGTCAGAGAGATTATTGCCTTGTTTTCTTCTAGGAGTTTTATGGTTTCAGGTCTTACATTAGGTCTTTAATCTGTTTTGAGTTTATTTTTTTATATATGGTGTGAGAAAGTGGTCCAGCTTCATTCTTTTGCATGTAGCTCTCCAGCTTTCCCAGCACCATTAATTGTACACTCTTGCCTCACTCGTCATAGGTTAATTAACCATGTAAATATGGGTTTATTTCTGGTCTCTTTGTACTGTTCCATTGAGCCCACTGATTTTTGAAGTATCCAGAGTTTAAGTCCTAATGATTTTAAAAGCTCCTGAAGTTAAGCCTCACCTCACTGGTTTTGAAAGCCAGATATTATAGGGACTCTTCTTTCAGTGGAAGGTCCCTGGTACTGGGGGTGCCTGGTATGGGGTTTGAACCTCGTGCTTCTCCATGATATGCTATTCCTCCCAGTTGTGGTTAGTCTTGCCAGGGCTTTGGTTCCCAACCATATCCCAGCTCTCCTACTTTTTTCTGCATGGCCTCTTCTCTTAACTGTGGGAGGTCGGTTCTGGCAGTCACAGGTCGTTTTCAGAGTTGGCTGCATATATGTAGCTGTTACCTGGTATGTCTGTGGGATAAGGTGAGCTCAGGAGTCTCTCCTCTGCCATTTTCCTTGAACACACTCTATGTCTTTGGATTGGAGCATTCAGACCTTTTACATTTAAAGTACATATTGATAGCCATGTACTTTACTGCCTGGTTGTTTTTGTAGATGTTCTCTGTTCTTTCCTCTTCTCTTGCTCTCTTATGATTGGTGAGTTTCTTCAATGTTATACTTGGCTTCCTTTCTCCTTATTTTTTGTGTATCTATTATAGGTTTTTGGTTTCTGTTTACCACAAAGTTCATATATAACATCCTAAGTACAGAGCAGTCTATGTTCAGATGATGGTCATTTAGGTTTGAACACATTCTAAAAGAAATTCATTTTTGCTCATACATTTTATGTATATTTTGTCATATTTTATAACTTTTTATTTTGAGTATCCTTGACTACTTTTTTCTAGATACAGTTGATTTTACTATTGTCTTTTAACCCTCGTACTAGCATTATAAGTCATTACTGTACTATCTTTACTGTATGTTCACTTTTACTTAGGAAGTTTCTTCCTTTCATCATTTTTCCCTAATTTTTGTCTTTTGTTTCCCACTTAAAGAAGTACCCTTTGGGGCACCTAGGTGGCTCAGCGGTTGAGCATCTGCCTTTGTCTCAGGTTGTGATCCCGGGGTCCTGGGATCAAGGTTCCCCACAGGAAGCCTGCTTCTCCCTCTATGTCTCTGCCTCTCTTTGTTTCTCAAAGATAAATAAAATCTTTAAAAAAAAAAAAAAATCCCCTCTGTTACAAGGCATTTGTTTGGGGTCAGTGCTAAATTACAACTACAGAAGAGGAACAAGGACAGCCCAGGTGGCTCAGCGGTTTAGCACCGCCTTCAGCCCAGGGCCTGATTCTGGAGACCCGGGATTGAGTCCTGCATCAGGCTCCCTGCATGGAGCCTGCTTCTCCGTCTGCCTGTGTTTCGCCTCTCTCACTCTCTCTGTCTCTCATGAATAAATAAAGTCTCAAAAAAAAAAAAAAAAAAAAAGGAACAGACTTCATGGCATTCCTCTACAAACAATGAAGATATGTCCAGAATAATCAATTCATGCTACTATAGCTGACCCTTGAACAACCAAGTTTGAACTGGGCAGGTAACTTATATGTAAATTTCTTTTTTTTTTTTTTTTTACAAATGCAGTACAGTACTCAAATGTTTTTTCTCATCCTTATGATTTTCTTAATAGTATCTTCTCTCTAGCTTTATTCTACAAATACAGCATATAATACATACAACATACAGAATATGTGTTAATTGACTTTGTTTTTAGTAAGGCTTCTGGTCAACAGTAGGCTATTGGTTTTGGGGGAGTCAGAAGTTAACAAGGATTAACTAATTGAAATTTTAAGTTCACAATGGTAAATTTTTCTTTATCAGTCTCAGTAAGATTCTTCATAAATATTACTTATTTTGGGTGTAGGGTTTATAAAGTGCACTTTAATCTTTTGATGATTGATCCTAGGATAATTGCATTTATACATCATTTATATAGCCTTACATAATAAACATATATATTTATATATAATTAATTTCATTCACCAAGCCAAGCATAGTAAATCATAAAAGGGCAACATCTTTGGTAAGCATATTTTATCATCACTGCACACTGCATTAAGCATTTGGGTCTTTGTCCATGTGTATGATTGTGCAAAATCTTAGAATAGTTAAAAAAAAAAAAAAAAAGATTGTTGTGAGGGATACAGCTCTGCCTAAAATGACATAATCTGCTCGATGTGTTAGGTCATCTTCAACACATTGCTCAGATGTGTCACATTTCTCTTTGATCTGTGTGGATTAAAATTGATCTGAAAGTCTTAAATGGCCTTTGACTCATATAATTATTTCCTAATAAACACATGTATAACTGGAAAGCTCTGACACTTGCTGGTTTAGTGTAGTCCTGTAGTGCCTCCTTATCCCCAGTGTATATGTTCTAGGAGTGGATGCCTGAAACTGGATAGCACCCAACTATAACTAAACTTTTTTCCTATAAAATACTTACCTATAATAAACTCTAATTTATAAGTTAGGCACAGTAAGAAATGAACAACAGCAACTAATAATATAGAACAATTTTTTAAAGATTTTATTTATTTATTCATGAGAAACACAGAGAGAAAGAGGCAGAGGGAGAAGCAGGTTCCCTGCAGGGAGCCCAATGTGTGGGACTCGATCCCAGGACTCCAGCCAGGATCACGCCCTGAGCCAATGGCAGACACTGAGCCACCCAGGCATCCCAATATAGAACAATTATAACATTAAATTGTAATAAAAGTTATGTGAATGTGGTTTCTTTCTCTCCCCAAACAACTTAACTGTATTGTACTCACCCTCCTTGTGATCATATGAGATGATAACATGCCTATGAGATGAAGTGAGGTGAATGACACAAGTGTCATGATGTAGCTAGGCTACTGGTGACCTGAAGATGATACCTCAGAAGGAGGATCATCTGCTTATGGACTGTGGTTGGACCATAGGTAACTGAATAGTGGATATGAGCAGCAGGGGGGGAGTTGCATGTACAAACTGCCCTTTCCAGTTAGATGTCACTGGACAGCTTCTTCAGGGTTGGTAAGGGGAATCCTTTTTTTTTTTTTTTTTAAAGCCATTATCTCTTTTTGTTCTTTTTCTTATCATTTTACTTAGCTGAGAATCTAATTGAAGAAGTGAGCTGATAATAGGGTGGCGTGTTTTCTGTAACAGATTAGTATTTATAAAGTGCATTATTGAATGTTAAAAACTCCAGTTTTGGGGCGCCTGGTTGGCTCAGTGATTGAAAATCTGCCTTCGGCTCAGGTTGTGATCCCGAGGACCTGAGATCCCCGCATCAGTCTCCCTGTAGGGAGCCTGCTTCTCCTCTGCCTATGTCTCTGCCCCTTTCTGTGTGTGTCTCATGAATAAATAAACAAAAATCTTTAAAATAAATAAATAAAAATGAAAACTCCATTTTTGCCTTCTTAAGCCACGTGTTTCACACTGTAGCACATAAGGGAGTTTCTGTGTTATGTGACAATTCTTTATCAAGTGTTACTTGTTTTGCTGTGGTGGAATAAAGAAAGTAGAGCCCTGGACCTTTTTTTAATAGAAAAATAATAATTACTCTCACCTGCATGCCCATAATTAAAATGTTGACTTTTTAAGTGTTTTTTTTTTTTAAGATTTTATTTATTTATTCATGAGACACACAGGGAGAGAGAGAGAAGCAGAGACACAGGCAGAAGGAGAAGCAGGCTCTGTGCAGAGAGCCAGATGCGGGACTTGATCCCGGGTCTCCAGGATCACGCCCTGGGCTGAAGGCGTCGCCAAACCACTGAGCCACCCGGGCTGCCCTTAGTGTTTAAAAAAAAAAATAGAGGGCAGCCCGGATGGCTCAACAGTTTAGCGCCGCCTTCAGCCCAGGGCGATTTCCTGGAGTCCCAGGATTGAGGCCCAGTTCAGGCTCCCTGCACGGAGCCTGCTTCCCCCTCTGCCTGTGTCTCTGCCCCCCCCCCCTCTCTCTCCCCCTCTCTGTCTCTCATGAATAAATAAAATCTTAAAAAAAAAAAAAAAACTTTTTTTAATATTAGCTTTTTTTTTTTTTAATATTTTTTATTTATTTATTTATGATAGTCACACAGAGAGAGAGAGAGAGAGAGGCAGAGGGAGAAGCAGGCTCCATGCACCGGGAGCCCGACGTGGGATTCGATCCCGGGTCTCCAGGATCGCGCCCTGGGCCAAAGGCAGGCGCCAAACCGCTGCGCCACCCAGGTGTGGAGTGTGGGCTATTAGGAGTGGGAGCAAAATGGCTAGACACACAGATTAGGACAAAGTAATAAGACTTTGTCATGCTAAGGAGTTCAGATTTTCTCTTAAAGGCAGTAGAGAACCATTATGTTTCTGAGCCAGGATTGCTTTGCTCTAAGCTATATCTTAGAAAAACTACTCGGCATCATGTGTAGGACAGGTTAAATATTGCTTTGCTTTATTTAAGGGAGAAGAGTTGCAGAAAAAGATTACGTGGAAAGGTAGTCAAATAAGCCATTGACAAAGGTGAAGGCAAGTAGTAGCACAAGCATGGACTGGAATGGTGGCAGTGGAGAAGGAAGTACAGAGATAGGTGTGAGAGCCATTTAGAAGATATGATGAGGCAACTCTTGGACCTTGGAGAATCCCTGGTTTCTTACTACACTCCACTGACATCTTTTCAAGGTTACCAATTACCTTCTTGTTAAATTAAGTGGACACTTCTGGTGAGTGACCTGTACAGAGCCCTGTGCTGGATACCACGATCCTGTTTGTAACAGCATCGACCTACGGTTTTCATAACACAGTACAATTTTTTTTTTTAAGATTTATTTAGAGAAAGGAAAGCATGTGCAGGAATTGGGGGAAGGGCAGAGAGAGCATCTTAAGCAGACTGTATGCTGAGCAGGGAGCCTGATGTGGGGCTTGATCCCAGGACCCCAAGATCATAACCTGAGCTGATGCCAAGAGTCAGAAGCATAGCCGACTGTGCCACCCAGGTGCCTGTAACATAGTACTCTTGAGATTTCTTCCAGCAAGTTCTCTGGCCTCTCATTTGCACGTTCTTCCTTTTAGAGTTTTGGGAACTCTAGCCTCCGCCCTCTTTTCACTTTCCCCCTTTTCCTGAGTAATCTTGTCCTTCTCTGCTGCTCTAATTACAGCCTGTCCATATGCAGCAGACACTCATATTTTCTGTATCTCCAGGTCAGACACATTCCTTTGGCCTCCTGACCCTTACTTCCAACGAGCTACTGAGTATCTTCCAAAATCTTCCATGTCCAGAATGATTCATCAGCTTATTCCAAGTCATGCTTCCTGGGTACAGTACTTCATAAGTCCTATTCCCCAGGGTAGAAGTCTTGACATGAACACTCACTTACCCCTTTTTTGCTCTAACCCCATATTTCAGTTGTCAAGCCTCAGAGACTTGATTGAGCAGTACTTCACAAACCCATCTACTTCCTTCCTTCCCTTCTCTTACCTTAGCTCAGGCTGTGGTAACCTTATAGTTGGCTAAGTGCAGCATCAT
Source organism: Canis lupus dingo (assembly GCF_003254725.2). Classification (NCBI taxonomy): domain Eukaryota; kingdom Metazoa; phylum Chordata; class Mammalia; order Carnivora; family Canidae; genus Canis; species Canis lupus. The sequence goes on along the minus strand of NC_064244.1, from coordinate 36,796,509 downwards.
CTTGACTGCCTCTCTCGTTGTCCCCTTCTATCTATACGCTCTCATGCAGCTAGAGCTTTCAGACACACAGATAATGATCACAAGAGTCTGTGTATAACACCACAGATTCCTCACTGCCTCTGGACAGTCTCATGGCTTACTGTGTGGCTTTTATGATGACCTGGTAAGCTCTTTATTGTGTTACCTTTCCAAACTGCTTTTCCTTCCCTCTTTCTTGCCTCTGTGTCTTTGCATGATGCTATTCCCTATATTTCACCCCACCTCTAACCCCCATAACTTTTCCACTTGTAGAGCCAGCTCCTCTGCCTAGGTAGCCAAAACTCTGCTAAAACATCATATCCCCAAGCAGGCCCATCCTGGACACCCCCCACCCCCGCATCTGGGTTAGAGGCCCTTCCTTGGCACCAGGCATTTCCCCTATCCTAGCATTTATCTCCTTATATTGCAACTCTCTGTTTATTTGTGTCTGTCCCCCTCTAGTCTCAAAGTTCTGTGAGAGTAGAGGACCATGGCTACCTTTCTCACTGAGGTAAACCCAGAACCTCGTACATGATAGACACTCTGTAAATATTTGTTAAATGTAGGAAGAGACAAAATGGTGAGGGATGACGTTTGAAGACAAGGAAACAAGACAAAGACAAGGAAACAAGACTGTGCAGGAAGGGAACAGGTTACGAGATGGAAAAGACATTTAGTCTGTTTTAGGAAATATTGTGTTTTTAGACCATGATATCTGAAGCAAAAAACTGAGGCCTTGGGTGTAAACAGAATCATCAAAGAATGGAGAGTCATGGGTGACTGGAGGGGAGTAGGAGACAGCCAGGCTCCAGAGTTCTTTAAAGTGATGGCAGCTGGAAGGATTCGGGGATAGAAAGATGAGCCTACTGCACATGTAGACCCCATATCTACAGGGTGATGGAGCCAATGGGAAGAGCGTAACAGCAATGGTAGCATGCAGGACGAGATATCTGCTTCCTCTTCCTGGCTTTGAATCTCTCAGACTGAAACAGAGGAGGAGCAGCCATCATCAGATAGGGTTGCAAGGAAAATGGTATCAGTGGGGAAATGGGTTTTTGTAAAGTGAACCAGCTAAAGAAAACTACCATTTTTGAACCACCACCACAAAAGGATAGTATGACCATCCTCTCCCCAACATTTCTCAACTAGGAGAGCTAAGAAGAGTAAACCTTTACATAAAAGGCTTCTCACCCCCACCCCTACCCCCACTTAGCAATAATTAAGAATTTGTATAAAATTTCACTAGGATGGCATGTATGGAGAGAAAAGTAATTATCTGTATTTTTTCCAAGGACCATTTGTGGGAAAATATTTACAAATCTAGGAAAACCCATTCTCTTTCTATATTTATATAAAAATTTTAAATTGAGCCCTTAGATTTTTTTAAAAGGAAAAGTGATTAATATTCTGACAAAAATATATGCATGTAATATTTATGAATAGAGGCACTATATACATAATGGATATGGATAATGGATGGACATGGATAGTGCATCTAAATAGACATCAGGGTTTGGCAAGCTATAGCCCACAAGCCAGATCTAGCCCTTCAAAAGCCATGAGCTAAGTAATGGCTTTTACATTTTTAAAGGGTGGTAAAAACAAACAAATATGTAACACATAGTCTACAAAGCCTTAAATATTACCTAACCCTTTACAGAAAAAATTTACTGGCCCCCAATTTATACCATTGTTTTTAATGGATGTATACTATTTGTCATATGGGTATATAGTCAGTTCTCATATTCACTCTAGTTACGTTCTGAAATCATCTCAGCAAATGTTGAATTAGTAAACACCGAGCTGTTGTTCCTAAAGGAAATAGGAAGTCGGGTTCCTTTAAGCTTTTGGTCACAATATTTTTGCCAACCCATCATTAAATAATCTTATGTGTTTCTGTTTAATGACACCTTATTTAATAAATAGCCTTGATTCATTAACATTGAACGCACAGCCAACAGCACTATAAATCATGCCTGATCAAACCTTCTCTGATACACATCCCCTCCCTAAAGACCTCCTCACATAGAAGTTCAGAGAATGTGGTTGGAGGACAGAGACATTGGAGTGTGTCCTTAGAGGAGAAAGAGCTCAATGAGGAAAGGCATATTGGGCACAGCCCGTGGGGAGCTGTATTTCCCAAGAGAAGAAATTCAGACTTTATCCTTTACAAAATAAAGCTCTTGGTTTTTCAAGGGTTGCAAAACTCCATTTTTGTACCATATGTTTGATAGAGCAGTGACCTGTCCAAATGTATCAGTGTCATTTCACCAAATGGTATTCCTCTGTGTCTAGTTTGGCTTGAGTCTCAACACTGGGAATGTTTTACACATTCTTTGTTTTTTGTTTTGTTTTGTCTTTTAAGATTTCAGAGAGAGAGGGCACATAAGCAAGAGGGGGAGAGGGGAGAAAATCTCAGGCAGACTCATGCTGAGCACAGAGCCCTCCACAGGCAGGCTTCAGTTTCAGGACCCTAAGATCACTACCTGAGCCAAAGCCAAGAGTCAGGCGCTCAAACAACTGTGCCACCCAGGAGGCCCTTACCTATTCTTGATTAGAGGAAGTAGGTGGCCTTTTTAGGCCAAAATTCTTAGCAAAAAATTCGTGTCTAATAAAGCTAGTGAAACGGATTTCCCAAAAAGTCAGTGTCTGTGCCTTCTGATGTCTATAACAGATACAAGAAATATCATGTAATCTAAATGAGGTTTACAAGTGAAGAAGAGGCCTTTAGTTCTTTAAAAAAGTGATAAATGTTAAAAAAATAATTGATAATAGACTTGAGGCCTAGAAGTAGTGACAATGGCTTAAGATAGAAGTTTTCAGGTGTAAGTTTTTGCTCTGTTTTGTAATAGGAATGAGGGGGGTGCCAGTAATAGTTTCAGTTTTTACAAATGGTAATAGCTCAAATTCATAAACATTGTATCCCCTTTTGTAACAAATGAGAAAATTTTGAACATTAGTCTCTACATTCTTACTACTCCAATAAAAGACAATCAGAATAAATTGCAGTAAGGAACGCTGAAAAAAGATTTTTGGCTATTTATGGATAGGTGGACATTTGACATTTTCTTTAGCTAATGACCTAATATACTGGTATGTTTAAGTATCAAGAAAGGAGTGAAGGAAGACACTTCTCATTAAGAAGAGCTCCTTCTTCTCCTAAAAGGGACTTTTCTTTTTCAGACTTTTCTATTTCTTAAAGCCTATATTATTGTAAAGCAGACATAAGGTCACCCTCTTAATTGCTTCTTGAGTAGTATTAGAAGTCATTTTCAATAACCTTGTAACATTTATTGTTTCTGCCAGTCTTTAAGAGTTACTTATTTTAGAGAGAGAGCGGGCGCACACACATGTACACAGTGGGGACAGGCAGAGGGAGAGAGAATGTTAAGCAAACTCCACACTGAGCGCAGAGCCTGATGCAGGGACTCTATCTCATGACCCTGAGGTCATGACCTGAGCCAAAACCAAGAGTCAGGGCAGCCCCGGGTGGCTCAGTGGTTTAACGCCACCTTCGGCCCAGGGTGTGGTCCTGGAGACCCGGGATTGAGTCCCACGTTGGGCTCCCGGCATGGAGCCTGCTTCTCCCTCTGCCTGTGTCTCTGCCTCTCTCTCTCTCTCTCTCCCCCCCCCCCGTCTGTCTCTCTCTCTCTCATGAATAAATAAATACAATTAAAAAAAAAAAGTCAGTCACTTAACCAACTGTGCCACCTAGGTGCCCCAATCTTGAATTATGAAAGAATTTTGTTTGATTTTCTTATTGCCCCAATAGTTTTCTGCCTAAATTGAAAAACTGCTTGCTATGTTTTTAGTTTTTAAAGGTATAGTTAAGTTTTGAAGTCTCTGGTCATTTCCATTTTGCTGCTCCAGTTTCTTAACATAAGGATGTTTCATTTTAGCTTCACATTGGATCTGAAAATTATTTTGGTGGTGATCTTTTCCTTGTAATCCAGAGATTGTTCAAATTTGGGAAATTTTAATTTCCTAGGTTTGTAACTTTCTTACAAAAGCACAAAACTTTTTCCTGTATATTCTTCAGGGCCCTAGGCCTCTTATCAAATTATCTATGAGTACTGATGGCATGACAGATGGGAAAATCATGAACTACGATAAGGTGAAAACTATGACTTTCACTAAGTAGCTGGGTAGAGGCCTCTTTTCCACTCCTGTCTCATCTTTTCTTCTGTACAGGTCTGTGGGACCTAGGCAGGAATGCATTAGAAGGCTGTGTCATGTCTGAAACCATAGATGCCGTGGAATTGTAAGCCTCTTGTAAGGGAGGCTAAAGGAGAGAGCGAAGCAATGACCCTGACCCAGCCCCTTGGTTGAGCACAGCGTATAAGTCATCTAACCAAGTGGATATAGCTCAGTCACTTACCAATTCTCTGTAGCTTTGCAGTAACTTAGTTTGATAATGTAGACTCCGGATTCTGACAGCATGCAGTGCATGCATCTTAATCCAGCTTTCATTAGAGGCCTCATTGTGGCATAGCAATTAAGAGTTTGGCATCCAGGGATCCCTGGGTGGCGCTGCGGTTTGGCGCCTGCCTTTGGCCCAGGGCGCGATCCTGGAGACCCGGGATCGAATCCCACGTCGGGCTCCCGGTGCATGGAGCCTGCTTCTCCCTCTGCCTGTGTCTCTGCCTCTCTCTCTCTCTCTCTCTCTGTGTGACTATCATAAATAAATAAAAAAATTAAAAAAAAAAAAAAAAAGAGTTTGGCATCCAGAGTGATCTACCCTGTCTGGGATCCAGATACAGCTGTTTCCTACTTGTGTGACTTCCTTTCATAAGATTACCTGACCTTTCTGAGCCTAAATTTCTTTATCCATAAAATGGAGCCTAATACATAGGAGAATAAGAATGCAAACTCTAGGTGTGCCTGGGTGGCTCAGTAAAAGTTAAGGGTCTGCCTTTGGCTCAGGTCATGATCCCAGCATCCTTGGATGGAGCCCCACATCGGGTACCCTGCTCAGTGGGGAGCCTGCTTCTCCTTCTCCCTCTGCCCCTCCCCTCCGCTCATGCTCTTGCTCTCTCAAATAAATAATTTTTTTTTAAAGAATGCTAACTCTGCTAATTGTTAGTTATAGGATCTTGAGTAGGTAATTTCTCTGAGTTTGCAGTTTCCTTTATTATTTAGGGAAAATAATATCTATTTCAAATGGTTGTGGTGAAAATTGAATAAGACAGGGTTTTTAAGGATTAGAATGAACTAATATTTATAAAATACTTATACCAGTGTATAACACATAGTGCGTACTTAGTATTCATTGTCGTTTCTATTATTTAATGTGGTTCTTGTTTGGTTTGCTTGTGCATTAACAGGATATACTGTAATGAAGTTTGAAACTGACTTCATCTTAGAGAAAAGCAAACTTTTATACAAGTATAGAAGACTGTGTCAGGAAGTCTGTTTTTCACTTCCATATCTAATTTATCTTTGTTTAAAGCCTAGATTCCTCAAATGAAAAGTAGCAAAATGTACTTAAATGGTAAGTTTTATACCAGAGTAAAGTAACATAAAGTTTGCTCAGAAAAAATGCTAGCCTAAAATTACTGATTGATTAAAGCCAAATAAAATATTTTATTAGTCACCCTTTATAAAGTAATACAAAACTGGGAGTGAAAACATTTGCAACTTCTCTCTATGATGTTAACATTTTTAAACCTGTGTGTAATGTGCTATATTTGAAAGAGTATGGAGAAAAAAAAAAAAAAAAAAGAGTATGGAAACGGAAGTCACGAAACCTGGATTCTAGTCCTAGCACCATTCCTAATTCCCTGCAGGACCTTTGAGAACTTCAGCTATTTCATCTCCAAGTTGGAATAATAATAGTCTACCTTCCAAGAATATTATGAAAATAAGATAAATTGCTAACTGTGAAAATACTTTGAAAAAGCTAAGTATTATCCCTGCACACAAACTAGCAGTACTACTGTTGGCTCCTGACAGTGCACAAAATAGAGGCTGCATAGGGCACACATTGCTAGTTAAGGGCTTGGACTCTGTAGCTGGAACGCCTGAGAGAGAAATGGCTCCATTAATTGCTAGTCACATGACCTGGGAGTCTGCATTTTCCTTGTCTGTGTAGGAGTAATAATATACCTACCTCATATGGTTGTGGTGAAGATTAAGGTAAGGGATGTTAGTGATAGCACACTGCTCAGTCTTGAAAGTACATTTGGCCCTTGAACAACGCAGGGATTAGGGGTGCTGACCTTCCATATATGTTTTGACACCTCAATAACTGAACTATGTACTAATTAATTAGCCTACTACTGACTTCAGGCCTTCCCAATAACTTCAGTTATTTTGTTTATGTGTTATATTCTGTATTCTTATAATAAAGTAAGCCAGAGAAAAGTAGTATTAAGAAAACCGTAAGAGAAAATATATTTAGGGGTGCTGGGCTGGCTCACTGGTACAGTGTATGAGTCTTGATCTTGGGGTTGTAGGTTCAAGCCCCACATTGTGTGTAGAGATGACTTAAAAATAAATAAAAATGTTTTTATAATTCTGTACTGTATTTATCAGTACCGTAAGTGTACATCATCTGTTTACAAGATGAATCATTTACTACCTGTATCAATAGTCTTATATATGAAACAATGTAGATGTTTTATGAATTAGTAACGCTATACATCAAAAATGAAAATATGATATGAAAAAGAAATTCATACTTTATAAGGATTCATGCATTGATAATGAAGAAGCAACAGTCCAGTTGCTTTAGGGTAGCCTAGTGTAATTGATAATATTGCTTCATGGTAGCCTAGCCTACACATTAATGAATGACTTGTTAAACAATTTTAATGGCATTCAGTATTATAGTCATATTCATAACATAGTATTGGAAACATGGTTACATCTTTAAAACATGATAATGGGCTCATGTGCTGTTTCTCTAATGATGAGACAAACTATATGGTAATGTTAGTAATGTTCTTTGAAAGCAAAGTTATAAAACAGTAATGAAATTAACACATTATTAATTTTATATTGAATATTGCTCACCTTATGCCTATGTAAGGGTAGGCTATCTGCTTCCATATACGTGTCTTGCACATGATGTTCTAGACACTGAGTACTTAGGTGGTGGTGTCCTACAGTTGTTGCTGTAGAGTTAGATTTCCACACGAAGACACACAGAGACACAGCAGGTAAGTTTATTAACCGTACAGCACCATGATTATTTACTATTCATTAAGTGGAATGAAATGGGTCATCATAAGAGTCTTCGTCCTTGTCGTTGTTACGTTCAGAAGGCTGAGGAGGAGGAAGAGGAGAAAGAAGACGGGTTGGGGTTGGTGACTCAGGGTGGCAGAGGTGAAAGATGTGGAAGGGGAGCCGGGAGGTGCAGCACACTCAGGGTCACTTCATAGAAATAACCTCGTCACTTCTGCCTTTTTTGCTTTTTCCTTGCTCCAAAGGTGCTTCTGTGTGATACCAATCCATCTTCCATTGTTTACTTTAGTGTCTGTGATTATATCATAGAAAGGTCCTTGTTGTAAAAGAGGTTAAAAGCAGCCCTGAATAATCAGAACCTTACTGCCAGATTGTCTCTGTCAGTTTGTTTTCTGGCACTGCTGCTTCTGTGTCGTCTTCTTGATTGTCTGGCATCATCTCCCCCAAGTCACCATCTATTAATTCCTCTGGTGTGGTTGGTATCTATTATCTCTTGAACCTCTATATGAGCCATATCTTGAAACCCTTCATCGCTACCTTTTTCTTTTTAATTTTTTTTGGGGGGGTGCATATCTACCATCTCTTGCATGAATTTGTCTTTGATGGGCTCTTTTGTAAATACTGTGGGGTCCTGCACAGCAACATCTGGACACAGTTGTCTCCAGCAGGAATTTATTGTTTCAAGCTTTTGATGGCTTTCACAGCTTTTTCTGGCAGGATGATGCTAGAAAAACGCTACCCCCATTCAGTGGGGTAATGTGGATGTTCATGGTGCTCTGTCAGCGTTCTCTTCCATAGCGTTGATGATTCTTCCCACAGAGTACCTTGTGTAACCAGTTGCAGAAGTCCTTATGAATAACCCCCTGGTCTGGAGTCTGAATTAGAGACACTGTGTCTGCGGTAGGTGCACTACTTTGGCATCCTTGGGGTTGTCCGTGAGCAGGGGCATTGTCCATTATCGAAAGAACTTTAGAAGGCTGTTGCTTACTGGCCTGGGACAAAGCAGCAATGGAACCAATCCAGAAAAAGGGCTGTTGTTGTTCAGGCTGCCTTAATGTACAACCAAAAGACTGGTGGCTGATGTTTATCTTCTCCCTTCAAAGGCTGGGGGCTTAGCAGTTTTACAGATAAGGGCAGCTCTGATCATAAACCCCACTGCATTTGTACCCAATGGCAGAGTTGGCCTATCCCTTCCTGCCTTTAAATCCTGTGTTCACTTCTCTTCCTAATAAATTTCCTTTTTAGCATTCTTTTATCCAGAATAGGCCACTTTTGTCTGCAATAAAAACATGTTTAGGCACATACCCTTTCTTCTCATTGATTTTCTTAATTATTGGTGTCTGGGAACATGTGTGCTGCCTCTTGAATGGCAGAAGCTGCTTCTCCTGTTATCTTGATAATTTTAGAAAGAGGTTTGGCTTAAAAAATATCAAACCATCCTTTGCTGGTATTAAATTCCCTAGTTTTAAATCCTTCACTTTTGTTGTGAAGTTGTCTTATAATGACTTTGCTTTTTTGGAACCATATTTAGGTTTATAGGTATGCCTTTCTCATAGCAATCCTGCATCCACATAAAAGCTGCATTTCGACACAAAATAAAAAGGTACTTCACAAAAAGCATAAGGTTTTTGTGCCTGCTGAAGTAGTTGCAGTGATACTAACATGAATTTCCTTTCCTTTATTTCTAAATTTTTTAAATTATTTTTTACTGTGTTCCTTGCACTGAACTCCTGTGTATTGAAAATGGTGGGCAACCACAGCTGCTGACCTCAATCTACGCTACCCATCAAGCATTCAACTTTTTCCTATAGTGTCATGACTTCTGATTCCTAGGAGCACTTCCAGCATTGCTAGTGGCACTCTGTATGTCTTCCATGATGTTAAGGTGTAGGGGGTATTGCACAACACACCATGATATCATGTTCTACCGTGATACGCAGTTTACCAGAGAGACGAACTACTTGCACCTGGAAGGTTACTGTCACACGGTGTTTAGGCGGGTAATAATAGGACGTGGCTGTGAGATCATTACAGTAATACAGTGTGTACTACAGTTAATTGTATGCAGTTATGATTTAATACTGTATCTTTACATTTGTTTACTTTTCTCTTGACTGTTAATGGCACCACGTAAGGTCTGTGAGTGCATAAATTTTGATAAGTTTGAACTTTTTACAATTTGTATATTTTATTGTAGCAAACGATAAAACAGACTAATATCTATGTATATTTTCTGCATTCAGGACATGCATTTTTCTTAATTGTTTTGATATTTCTAAGATAAGCAGTCCATCTCCAAGTTTCTCCAAATTGTCCCAAATCTCTAGAAACTTTTCCACACACTTACTGAAAAAAATAGGCATCTCAATAACCCTGTGCAGTTCAAGCCCATATTCATGTTGTATTTGCTGCTATTCCTGGTTCTCATTAAGATTATGTTGTTGTTGCCATCCTCCCTGGTTCTTTGCCATCATGTATCTGAGAGAATCATGGATGTTAGAACTGAAAGAATCCTGAAGAAATTACCAGGTTGAACATCCTGCTCCCTGCAGTGTGAGTGTCTTTATCTGTGAGTAACAGAAGAGGGAGCTTGAAGTCCAGGGACATTAAATGGCTTTTTGATGGCTACCCAGGGAGTTGGTGGTAGGACGTCTGAAATCTCTGGTTGCCCATTTCTAGTTGGGGCGGGGTATGGTCTGCTTGGCACTAGAATGCTGTGCTATTCTAAATAGCACTAGGACCACCATGTTATTAAAATTTCTATCTTACCCTCTTCCCTAGATGCTATCTTGCATTTGCACCTTATGAAAGGTAATGTATGACTTAGAGGTCACTTTGGAATCTTGGTTGGACATAATTTTCTAATGTTCTTTAATATTTTTGTCAGTCATCTTCTATTGCCTTTGAGTTTCCCAGAAGAGCTTACTCTGTGCTATGTACCGAAAGACCTCTGTATCTTGTCTCCTTCAGTCTCCATCTCATGCTTACCTTTCCAGGTCTTAGCATTGATGCCATCTCCTCCAGGTAGACTCCCTGATTCCCCCACCTCTAGGCCCTTCCATTCTGTATTCTCCCATGGTAGCGTGAATCACACAGAGTGTATGGTAATTGCCCATTTCATTTTATGTCTCCTACAACGGACCACAGAAGCCTTATGAAAACATAATTTGTGTCTGTCTTACAATCCTAAGTACACAATGCATTTCCTAGGTCCTGGCTAAGAACTCCATCTTCCCTTCTTAATCAGGATTTTCAGATTCTACCTGCAAACATTTTGGAGCATCTCCTTCTCATGGTTTTTGCTAACATTTTCTCTTACTGCCATGAAGCCTTTTGATGGCTTTTCCAGCTTTTGAAAGTTGGTTCTTCAAATGTGTATCCATTGGAAATATTACTCGTATGTCATCAAAGTGAAAAGCAGCAGTAGAATCGAGTGAAGAAAGTCCTCAGCAAGAGGTCATTCTCACAGAGCTGCCACCCAAGTGGCCTTGGACACCTGACCATCTGAGCCTGTTTTCTTATCCTTAAAGCAGGTATAATAACAGAACCCATTATCCAAGATGTCACAAAGATGAAAATCACCAAAATAATTCCTATACAGTATTTGGTTCAGTGTCTGACACATAGCAAGTGAAAGTCAGCAACAATTAATTGTAAATTCAATTAGGTACATTAATTAACAGATTAAGTGAGGCAATGAAAAGGAAAGAAATTGTGTTATTCTTGAAACATTATGTTTCAGGACTTCTTCCCCCTGCCCCCCTTGAAACACCTGCATGGCACCTTTTTGTTATTCATATTCTTCTTGACTGTGGCTGTTCTGGATTCCTGTTGAGGGCCTGAGAGACCAGTTTGTCACTTTGAACACAGCGTCAGTGGAACAGTCTATGACTCAACAATCGCGTCATCCTGGACAGGCATCAGATGGGTGTGAGCCAGGACACGATGTGATGAAAGGCATTCGTTTCTCCCCTTTTCCTGCTCTGTATTTTCTTTGCCACAAACTATTCACGTCAAGCCCACAGAAGTAACATTTTAGTTCAATTCATAATAAAAATTGAAGGCATTTGCATATATTATCTGTTGTACACACTGAACAATTCTGTATTCAGTCACAGTGTATTTGAAATGGATCTGTTTTTTCTACTTTAATAATGAAAGAATAATTGTCTAAGAATATTTAAGAACGGGCTTTATACTAAGTATTTAATGTCCTTTTACTATGAACATTCTGATGGCACAACAAAACAAAGAGAGGCAAAAACTAAGGGATGAGAGGACTGTGTTCTGTTAAGAGAGTTTTGGCAGTTAGAAGACTTATCTGCTCACACCTGGAAGGCATGATCCTTAGGGCAGTTGTGAGCCGTGTATACAGAGGACTCGGAAAGGACCCACGGTGCATGCAGTTCTTTTGACTTTGGTCTTTTTTTCCTGCCATTCTCATTGGTCAGTGATTGACTTCTCTTTTCACCTGAGACTCACTGTTGTTGTAATGACTTTTGCTTAAGTAAAGCATCTCCTTTTGCTATAAGCTATCAGAACATTTACCTTTAATTTTTAAAAGTACTCAAAAGAGAACCTCGTAAATCAAAGAACACCTGTAATCCTGAGTTAACACATCCCACCAAGCCTTGCTAAAAGAAGTTTCCTTTAAGTTGGTTGGCTTTCCTTTAACATTCCATTATTCACTTGCTGATACTCTGGAACAGTGACTTGTTTAATATAGGCTTTTGGGGCACCTGGGTGGCTCAGTCAATTAAGCATCCAACTCTTGGTTTCAGCCCAGGTCATGATCTCCGGGTCCTGGGATTGAGCCTGCATCGGCCTCTGTGCTCAGCATGGAGTCTGCTGGAGATTGTCTCTCTCTCTCAAATAACTAAGTAAAATCTTCAAAATACATGTTTTTTAGGCTTTTAATTAAACCAAGTAATACACGTTATTATTTTGAAACTGCAGGAACTTATAAAAACATTCAGAAGAGTTTGTGTATGCCCACAGATTGAAGAATTTTTTCCATTTTAATGGATGAGCTGCATTCATTATATATTCAGTGCCTGGTACTCAAAAATATTTGGTAACAGAATGATAGCATCTTTCAAGATATTTAGCCCTCTGCCACAGGGCAGAGCCAAAGTCTAGGATATTCTCTGTCTTTGCAATTTCGTGTGAATTTTAGACTCAGCTTGACAGTTTCTGTACACAGAAAAAAGCCTGGTGAGATTATGATTGGTCATGCATAGAATTTGCAAATAGGCCAATCAGACTGTCGGTCTCTTCATTTAGTTAGATCTTCTGTACTTACTTTCAATAATGTCTTCTGATTTTCCCTTTGAGCTCTTACATAGCTTCTCCCATGTCTCACACCATTTATTCCTGTTTTATTTGTTGTTTGGTGGTGTTTTTTTTTTTTTTAAGATTTTACTTATTTATTCAAGAGAGAGAGTCAGAGAGATCATGAGCAGACCAGAGAGGGGCAGAGGGAGAGGGAGAAGCAGACTCCCCACTGAGCAGGGAGCCAGACTCAGGATTGGATCCCAGGACCCTGGGATCCTGATCTGAGCCAAAGGCAGATGCTTAACAGATAGACTGAGCCACCCAGGTGCCCCTATTCTTGTTTTATTTGTAAATGTGTTGTTGGTGTTTTGCTGCTATCATGAATGACATTAAATTTCATTTTTGAATTGTTTGTGGCAGTATATAGAAAGAAGGCAGATTTTTGAATATTGTGCCCTGTGACCATGCTAAATTAATTGATTTTTTTTTTTTTTTTTTTTTTTGTAATATTTGTCTGCTCCTTTCTCATGGTCTTCTCCTTTTGGGACTTCATTTATGTGTATCTTAGGCCATTTGATACTGTCTCTTAAGTCCCTGAGGCACTCTTAATTTTCCTTCAATCTTTTCTTCCTCTCTGTTCTTCAGACCATGGGAATTCCACTGATAAATGATATATAACAGCTTACTTCATCTTTCTGTTTTTTTTAAGATACCTCTACCTTCAACTGTGTCTGGAATCCTTGTCCAGAGCCTTTCTGTTTTGCTCTTCACAGAGAAAAGTCTCCAATCTTCTGCCTAGAAGGAGGGGACAGAGGGTGAAAGGAAGGACAGCTTTTACTTTTAAAAAACAGAGATCAAAACAAACAACAGAAGAATCCACCTTGGAAGAAGTAGAAAATAGAAAGGAACTTCCCAAAACCTAGTGTTTTTATATGCTTGGAGAAAAAAAAAATACTGCGTTCATCAAATAAGAGTAAGGTGTTAAAAAAGGGAATTTTCAGAGAACAAAACCAAACTTTAAAAGGTCACAGCATAAATGAAAAACTCAGTAGAAGGGTTGGAAGATAAAAGGAAGAAAAAAAAAACAGAAATCAGAGCAGAAAGACAGAGCTGGAAAATAAGAGAGAAAATAAGAAAGAGGACCAGTCTAGGAGTTTGAGGAAAAAATGTCACAAGAAACCATCAGTGACTGGAGGAGAGGAGGTAACAGAGTGCTTATTAAGTTACCTGCTTTTCCTATTGGTTTCTTCGGAATTAAGAAATTTTTTTTTTTTTTACTGTGAAACGAAGCATGCATAAGAAGAAACACAAACACAATTGAATGAATAACTGCAAAGCTAGCACTCAGATAAGCAGAAGAGGGCCCTTGCCCCTTGGGCGCCTCCAGGGTGACCTTCCAAGATGACGGGTGCATTTCGCTCCCACTCCTCAGAGGTGAGCACTATCTTGACAGAATAATTATGTTCTTGCTTTCCTCACCACCTCAATACATGTCCGTCAGCATCGCAGCTTACTTCACATGTTCGAGGTTTAATAAATAGAATGGAAATAGATAAGATAGTATTTATTATTTTGAGTCTGTGTTGCTTCCACTGCACCAGGTTTATAATACGTAACTGAATACTGTGCTGTATCCAGTTGTACCGCTGTGATGATACATCCTTCCGTTGCATTGAGCCCCTGACCAGTTTCTCGCTGGGGTCCACTACAAAAGCTGCTGTCCTCTTACACGCTTCGCTGTATACATACTACACACACGAGGTTCCTAAGAGTATAAATTTCTGGAAGCCTATGTACTGCGGTGGAGTGGCCGGATCACAAGGGTTCTTGCCTTTCCTCCTACTGCCATGCTGTCTTCCAAGCCATGTGCGCTTCAAACACAGGCCCTACTTAGTATGATATGTTTAATTTTTGCCAGTCTGGTGGGTGGGTGTGATGGTTTTAATTTGCATATCCCTGAAATACTGATGAAGCTGAAAAACTTGTCATATGTTTATTGGCTGTGTGGAGTTCCTAGTTGGTAAAGTATCTGTATAATTTGTTGTCCATTGTGCTTGTGGGTTTTCTGTCCTTTTGTTTGAAACCTACATTTGCCTAAAGGTGTAAAAATTGTCAGATGCACAGTTGGCTAGGCTGCTTTCCCTTCAATTTTAACCTAAATCCTGATCATTTTGTCAGCGCATTGGTGCTTTTAAGAAGGTTTTCCGGTTCCATTTTTGAGCTAACATTTAAATTTTGACAGTCACGTTGGCCCCCATAACCTGGCCTGTCATATCCCTTAAAAGAAACCTGTATATGTTCTGAAACAGACTTCAAACCAGTCTACCTGATTCTGACCCCTGCCTTTGTCCCCAGTTTCTGAGCCTTTTGAAAATTGTCATATTAGGTTGCTTCGTAGCTTTCCCCCTGTAATTTAACAGAACCTGGAATGCCCATTCTTGTGTAAAATGTTGCTGCTGTCATCCCCCCCCCCCATTATTGTGGTATAATTGACAAAAAAAATATCAGTTTTTTGGTTGCCTTTAGTCTTAGAGGTTTGAACCTTTTAAAAAAACCTTTACTCTCATTTTCCCGGGTCCCAGAAGAAGCTGAAATTAAAGCATGTCATAGGGATAGCACCTTTAACCAAAACTACATGTGGCCGGTCGATTTATTTTCAAGCTCACGTAACACTGGAAGCGGTAACATGGCTAAAAGAAGTATCATGTGAGCAACAACAAAGACTCTGAACTAGCTATTCCATTAGACTTTGAATTACTGTAAAATTTTATTTAAAATTTAGGATTTTGTAGGTATGTCCTCAGTGGATTAAGTGTTAAAATACTTACTGTCCAAAATGTTCTTATAAATCAAGAGAAGACCAACACCCCAGCAGGGAAATAGGGAGTGTTCATTAATGGCTAGTTGACCAGATAGGTTTTCTATTAGGAGCAAATGTAGGGAAATGCATGTGTCTGCTTTCCTGAAACAAGAGAGGGTGGGCAGTTTAATAGCATGTATGAAAATGCATGTATGTAAAACTCTCCATTGGCTTTTCTTGCCCTTCTGGGATTTTAACTAAAGTACATAGTCAAAGATGTTTACAAAAGTTTATGCATTGGTGTTTATTATAATGGAAAAACAGAAACAAAGAAGGACCAGTAATGAGAGAAGAGCTAAGTTATGCTGAGTACCTTGCAACCATCAAAGAGTCCCGTAATAAGAAATAATCTATTGACATTTTCTCAAAATGTTAAGTAATGAACAATGAATGAACAGTGCCTCAAATAGAAAAAGGTAGATACAAAGCAGTCATCTATAGTACTATCCCCAAAATAAATGCGTACAAATTTTTTTAAGGATAAAAAATGGGACACCTGGGTGGCCCAGAGGTTTAAGCGTCTGCCTTTGGCTTAGGTCATGATCGCAGGGTCCTGGGATTGAGCCTCACGGTGGGCTCCCTGTGCCTTTGGGAGCCTGCTTCTCCCTCTCCTTCGGACTGCAACTCCTCCTACTTGTGCACACACTGTCAAATAAATAAAATCTTTAAAAAAAAAAAAGATAAAATATGTATAAAAGTGTTTGCTGGTTTTCTCTGACAAAAGTAGGATAGCTTTATTTTCTCATTTAAACTAATGGTGCTTTCTAAATTTTCTAACTAAATATTTACTTAATAATTTAAAAAACACCTTGTAATTCAGTTTTATTTGCCAAATTATTATATCTAGTGGTGTATTTCTAAATGACTGTAAAGCAATAATCTTGGAGTTGATGGTGGATCCTATGTAAAGAAGTAAACTATGACAAAACGAGGTGGGGTTTTATGGACATGTAATGAGCTTTCCTCAGTGTGGTGGTAAGAGTTAGAGTTTCTTTAGGTTTCTTTTCCCTGTGATTGAAAAACAGGGCGGCCCACACCTAGAGCTGCTGTAGCGTGGAACATTCTAGCAGGGAGAGAAGCACATAGCATCCTATCCAACTGAGAGCCTCAGGCCCACACACAGAGCCAGCAAGGAGTGTCGGCTACCTGGTCCAGTGGCAGCAAAGTGTGAACCCATGGTCTCTGTCTCGGAAGTTCCCCTTAGTCACTGTTTCTCATTCTTTTCAGGTTTAGGGTTTCAACAACATTTTAGAAATCACAGAAGATTTTACTCTTTTATTTCGTTCTTTTGAAGCATTGTGAGAAAAATTAAAATTTTAAATGGGGAGGGGGCACCTGGGGGCTCAGTAGGGTAAGTGGATGACTCTTGATTTCAGCTCAGGTCATGACCTTGGGGTCCTGGGATCTAGCGCCATGTAGGGCTCTGTGCTCAGGGGAGAGTCTGCTTTAGGATTCTGTCTCTCCCTCTGCTCTTTCTCTCTCTGTTCCTCCAATAAATCTTTGGAAAATTTTTTTCAACAGCGATGTTTTCAGCTGCTATTTGTGTGCGGCCATTTGTCTCCCTTTTTTGGGAGGGGCACACATTTCCTTCTCTCTCTAACTAGGCAGACTCTGGCCAACCACCTCTATTTAATTTTTAAGCGATTGGCTCTACCATCTTGCTCTCAGTACTGTTAATTCTTATGGCTTGGGTGTTATGGTTCAGTCTGTGGTTCTTCTAGAAAGTACAGAAACCAAAATGAACAGTCAGGGTGCCCAAGCTGTCTTAAAATAAGCCTGGTACAGCCCAGCACATGCATTGATTATCCACTTAGCAGTCCACATTGTGATGTGTTGTTTACTGCTCTAAAACACATGGTCAGCTTTCAGTATTCAGGTGAGAGAATCATTTATCACCAATGAAACACTCAGTCCAGAGTTGTCAGATATTCACGCTATAAATTAATGACTTGTCCTTACAGTATCAATGTTGTAATTAATGTTTTGGCAGATGAATGTTTCATGTTTTAAACTATGGGTGAAAATTTTGTCCAATTTATTGTTGCATTGGTTCCCTTCCTCCTTTACTGTGCTCAACACCCTACAATTTCTTTGTTGCTTTATTTGTTTAACTGTGTTGAATGGGGAAGTTGGAGTGATGATTTTGTTGAAAGTAACAAGTCTGAAAACTCCTTTGATATTTTAAATTGAAGACTTTAATTTCAAAAGCCTAATTTCTCTTAGACTTTGGAGCTGTCCTTTGACAGAATGTCAGATCTGCGCTGGTCTTAGGCAGGTCCTATTTCCTGCATACACAACCAATCGCTTACATTAGAATTAAACTTTAAAATGCTTTCTTAATGAATGACTATTCACATTCTTATTCTTTTAAGTAAGAGATCTGGTTTAGTTAAAATAACAATTTTTGTTAACACTTCTGTGAAAATAGAAACTTTGGGAGCATTTAAGACAAGTTAGAAAGTACAGTATTGGTTTTATTTTTCAGTCTGCAATTTATTTTATAAATTGATTTAGTATTATTTGATCATAAACACTGTTTTCAATTTCAGAGCTTCCAGCTTGCAGATTCTCCACTGCAGCAATAGTTACCATTTATCTGATCTCCAAAAAGTGCTGCTTAGGCCCTTGAAATTTTTACATTCCAACTATCCCCAAAACTTTAAAACAAAAATCACATCATGACTTGCTTTCAGAGTTTCTTCTCCATTCCCATATAGTTTCTAAAATGTTAGCAGATACTACTTTAGAAAAAATAGAAGTACTTTTGTAATGAATATTCTAGAATGAACTACAGTTATCTACACTTAGATGGACTATGAAAAACAAACCAAAGCTAAATTTAGCAGATGTAGAACTACATGATAGCTTATGTTTGTTGCCTATCATTGTTTTTATAAAACTTTGTTGAGCAAATGTATGCGGACAAATATGTTTAAGTCAGTGTACATATATATTACATATGACACCACAGTAATTATATTTTCTAGTATGTTTTCACTGATTTGATTATGTAATTTACTAAGAGATCTTCCCAAAGGAAGGAAAATAACCAATTTAAACAATTTACATATATTTTTAAAAAATGTAGTCAGCTTTTCTATCTATCTGTAGATTGCAAGATAAATAGATAACAAAATACTGGTGAAAAGTACTAATTGTAGATCTAGGATGACTGTTATTTTGGGCCTCACTGGACCTTACATTCTGTGAAATTGGAGCTCTAACATACTCCTATTCTAATTTAATCTACTATGTAATGAGATAGCGAAAACTTTAAAAAGTCGTAGAACTTGCAAACTTGATTGAAACTTAGACTTTGCCCTTCAGTAATATTTTATAGGACCCTGGGACTTGTTCTCTACATTTCTGAGTCTTAATTTCTGCATCTGTAAAATAAGGATTAATGAGATCTTTCAGGATAGTGATGAAGATAATAGACCATGTATATCAAAAGTATCTAGCACCTAAGAATGTTAAATAAGAGGTAGCTATTAACTCTAGTTGAACTTATAATTACAGTACCTTAATGCTCTTCAATTGAATATGTACGTTTTTTTCCCCTTTATCAGTGTTTTCAATACCAGATGACATGGTAATTTACACCTATAATTTTTTTTTCTAGTCAACAGGTATAAACCTTCCATCTGTAAAACTAGTAGTGTGGCTAGATAGCACCTTTCTAGTTAAGGCTGTGTAATATAAAGTGTTAAATGCATTTGTCAAAAAAGTAGAATAATTACTATTCATATCATGTATCTCCAGCAGGATACTAACATGGAGCAATGTATTCTGACAAATGTATCTCAAGAAAGTCTAAGGTCTACTATGTTAGTAAAACATAATTTCCTCAAAACTCCTCTAAGGGCAAGAATGGTATTATAAATATACAACACATTCATGTTTGTTTTTTGACATTTTTGATCCATGGTTGCCATGTATTTTACTATTTAATGGCTACTTAATGGCCATTGAATGACATCATCTTAATGATTTAGAATATGAATATACTAATTTAAGTCAATGCAACTAGAATTTTAAAAAATGGAGGTGATGTGGATACTCTGGTACCTTTTTTAAAAAATTGAATTATAGTTAGAATACAATATTTTAGTTTCAAGTATACAAATAGTGATATAATGTTTATATACATTACAAACTGATGACCCAGATAAATCTAGCTACCATCTGGCACCACACAGTTATTACAATAATATTAAATATACTGCCTATGCTGTACATTGCATTCCCCTATCTTATTTATAACTTGACTCTTGTATCTTTTAGTCTCCTTTCCATATTTTGTTCATCTGCCCAACTTCCTTCCCTTGGCAGGCATCAGATTGTTCTCTGTATATATGAATCTGTTTCTGTTTGTTCACTCTGGTTTTTAGATTTCCATATATGAGTAAAATCATATAGTATTTATCTTTGTTTTTTCTTTTTTCACTTAGCATAATATCCTGTAGGTTCATAAGTGCTGTCACCAATGGCAAGATTCCATTTTTATAGCTGAGTAATACTCCATCATTTATACATAAGCTACAGCTTCTTATCCATTCATCTATCAGTGGACACTTGGGTTGCTCCTATATCTTAGCTATTAAGAATAATACTGCAGTGGATGTGGGGGTATATATGTATCTTTTTGAATTAGTGTTTTCATTTTTTTGTAGAAAAATACTCAGAAGGGAAATTGCTTGATCGTATAGTAGTTCTAGTTTTAAATCTTTTTATTAATATCCATGCTGTTTTCCACAGTGGCTGCACCATTTTGCATTCCTGCCAATAGTGCACAGTGGTTCTCTCTTCTCCACATTCTTGCCAAAATTTATTTTTTGTCTTTTTAATAACAGCCAAACTGACAGGTATAAGGCAATATCTTGTGGTTATGACCTGTTTCCCTGATGACGAGTGATATTGAGCATCTTTTCATGTGTCTATGGGACATCTAGTTGTGTTCTTTGGAAAAATGCCTATTTGCATCCTCTGAATCCATTTTATTTTTTTTTTATTTTATTTTTTTTTAATTTTTTTAATTTTTATTTATTTATGATAGTCACAGAGAGGGGGGGGGGGGGGGCGCAGAGACACAGGCAGAGGGAGAAGCAGGCTCCATGCACCGGGAGCCCGACGTGGGATTCGATCCCGGGTCTCCAGGACCGCGCCCTGGGCCAAAGGCAGGCGCTAAACCGCTGCGCCACCCAGGGATCCCCTGAATCCATTTTAAATTGAATTGTTTGGTTTTTGTGGAGTGATGTCAGTTCTTTATATATTTTGAATATTAACCCCTTATTAGGGGTATCGTTTACAGATACTTTCTCTTAGTCGATTGTCCTTTTGTTTTGCCTTTTTGTTTCCTTCACTGTGCAAAAGCTTTTTAATTTCACGTATTCTCATTTGTTTATATTTGCTTTGGTTTGCATATCAAGGAGACAAATCCAAAGATATATTGCCCAGACCAATGCCCAAGAGCTTACTGCTTATGTTTTCTTCTATGATTTTTATGGTTTCTGGTCTTACATTTAAGTCTTTAATTCATTTGAGTTTATTTTGTGTATAATTTAAGAAAATGATCCAGTTTCATTGTTTTGCCTGTTGTTCAGTATTCCCAGTACCATTTATTGAAGAGATTGTCTTTTTCCCTTGCCTTTGTCATGAATGCATTGACTGTATAAGCATGGGCTTATTTCTGGGCGCTCTTTTCTGTTCCATTAATCTGTGTGTCGGGTTTTTTGGCAGGATCATACTGTTTTCATCGCTCCAGCCTGGTAGTGTACTTTGAAATCAGGCAGCAGGACACCTCCTGCTCTGTTCTTTCTCAGGGTTGCTTTAGCTATTTGGGGTCTTTTGTGGTTCTATACAAATTTTAGGACTATTTATTTCTAGTTCTGTGAAAAATGCTATTGGTATTTTGATAGGGATTGCACTGCATCTGTCAATTCCTTGGGGTTGTATGTACATTTTAACAATATTAATTTTTCCAATCCATAAGCATGATATATTTTCCCATTTGTGTCATTGTCAGTTTCTTACATTAATATCTTAAGTTTTTGGCACAGAGGTACTTCACCTCTTTGGTTAAATGTATTCCTAGATAATCTCATATTGATGTAATTATCAGTGGGATTATTTTCTTAATTTCTCCTCTGAGAAGTGTATTAGAAATGCAACAAGTGTGTATTCTGTATCCTGCAGCTTTACTGAATTCATTTTTTATAAGTTCTCATTAGCTTTTTTGGTGTACCCTTTAGGGTTTTCTATATATAGTATGTTGTCTGCAAATAGTTTTACAGTTTTACTTCTTTTCCATTTTGGATCCCTTTTATTTTCTTCTTTTTCATCTGACTTCTGTGCTAGAATCTGCAATACTACATTGAGTAACAGTGGCAAGTGGGCACCCTTATCTTGTTCTGATCTTAGAGGAAAAGCTTTTAGCCTTTCATCATTAAGTATGATGTTAGCTGTAGGTTTGTCATGCGTGGCCTTCTATGTCAAGGTATGTTTTCTCTCTGCCCACTTTCTTGAATGTTTTTATCAGAAATGGATGTTGAATTTTATCAAATGCTTTTTCTGTACCTATTGAGATTATCAAATAATTTTTATCCTTTTGTTGTTGATGGGGTGTATTATATTGATTGATTGGCAGATACTGAAACCATCCTTGCTTCTCAGAGTAAATAAATCCCACTTGGTCATGGTGTAAGATCCTCTTGGTGTGAGATCCTTTTAATGTTTTCTTGAATTTGGTTTGTTAAAATTTCGGGGATTTTTGCATCAGTATTCATCTGGGATACTTTTTTTGGTGGTTTCTCTGGTTTTGATATTAGCATAATGCTAGGCCTCAGAGAATGAGTATGGAAGCATTTCTTCCTTTCAATTTTGTGTATGAGTTTGAGAATAGGTATGAACTCTATCTAGTAGAACTCACCTGGGTCACCATCTGTTCCTGGACTTTTTTGACTACTGATTCAGACAAAACTCCCAACAATTTTGTTGCTAATAATTGGTCCATTCAGGTTTTTTATTTCTTCTTGATTCAGCCTTGGAAGATTGTTGGTTTCTAGGAAGTTACCATTTCTTCTAGGTTGTCCCATTTGTTGGCAAGTAATTGTAGAAGTCTCATATGATCCTTTGCATTTTTGTGGTATTGGTTGTAACTTCTTTCATTTCTAATTTTTGTTTACTTGGGCCTTTCTCTCTCTCTCTCTCTCTCTCTCTTTGTTTTTTTTAATGACTGGCTATTTTGTTCATCTTTTCAAACAACCAACAGTTTCACTGATCTTTTCAATTGCTTTTTTTTGTTCCTATTTTATGGATTTCCACTCTGATCTTTATTATTTTCTTCCTTCTACTAATGTGGACTTCATTTTTTTTTAAGTTCTTTTATGTGTAAAGTTAGATTGTTTATTTCTTGAGGTGGGCTTATCTTGCTATAAACTTTTTAGATCTGCCTTTGCTGTGACCATAGATTTTGCACTCTTCTGTTTCCATTTTCATGTGTCTCAAGTTATTTTTCTATGCTTATTTTTTTAATTTAAATTCAATTTGCCAACAGTATAACACCCAGTGCTCATTCCATCTCTCAAGGTAGTTTTTATTTCCTCTTTGATTTCTTCACTGACCCATTGGTTGTTGAATAGCATGTTGTTCAGCCTTCATGGGTTTGGCTGAACAACAATTTTCTTATAATTCTAGTTTCATACAACTATGATCACCTAGACAGAAATGATCCACTACCTTTACCAGAGGGTTTTTTTTTCCATAATTGCCTTATTTCTAAATAAAGACTTTTTTTCCATTTAAGGAAGGCCCTTTAACATTTCTTGTAAGGCCGGTTTTGTGTTGATGAATATGTCTTCAGCTTTTGTTTGTCTGGGAAACTCCTTATTTCCCTTTCAATTTGGAAGGAAAGTCTTGCCAGGTAGAAAGAGTATCCTTGGTTGTGTGTTTTTTCCTTTTAGTACTTTGAATATATCAATACCACTCCCTTCCAGCCTGTAAAGTTTCTGCTGAAAAATCTGTTAGTCTTATACGGGTTCCTTTGTGTGGAACAAGTTCTCTCTTGCTGCTTTGAAGATCCTCTATCATGTATGTGGATGGGTCTCTTTGGGCCCACCTTACCTGGGATTCTCTGTTTCCTGGACTTCGATATTTCTTTCACCAGGTTAAGGAAGTTTTCAGCCATTATTTCCTCAAATGGGTTTCCTGTCTTTCTCTTCTCCTTCTAGGACCCCCTACAATGCAAATGTTAGCATGCTTGACATTGTCCCAGAGGATAGTCTTAAACTTTGCTCGGGTTTTAATTTTTTTTTTTCTCTGCTGTTTCGATTGGGTGATTTCCACTAACCTTTCTTCCAGGTTCACTGATCCCTTCTTGTGCATCATTTCATCTGCTGTTGATTCCTTCTAGTATATTTTTCACCCCTCGTATTCTTCAGCTCTGGTTTTTCGTATTTCTTTGTTGAAATTCTCACTGTGTTTATCCATTTTTCTCCTGAGTTCAGTTAACATTTTCATAAGCATACTTAGAATTCCTTATCTGGTAGGTTGCCTATCTTTGTTTCACTTAGGTGGGTTTTTTTCCCCCCCTGAGTTTCTGTCTTATTCTTTCACCTGCATCATACTTTTGCCTCCTCATTTTGCCTAGCTCTCTGTTTCTATGTGGTAGTAGATCAGGTACATCTATTAGTCTTGAAGGAGTGGCTTTATGCAGGAGGTGTCATATGGGGTGCAGTAATGTAAAATGCCCTCATCACCCCATCAGGTGCCCAAGGAGTGACCCCTGGGTGGGCTGTACACCCCCCCCCCCCCCGTTGTGGTAGGTCTTGATTCATATGGACTCCCACTAATGTGTGTAGGGCTGGCTGCAGGAGCTGACTTCAATGCCCAATTGCAACTGTATGGCCCATCTGGGGTGGGGGGGAGGGAGCAGGGCGGGCCTCCTGCATAACTGGCTGCATCTGTTGTAGGTGTTTTAGTTTGCTGGGCTGGCATCCCATGGCAGGGTGCTTAGCAGGGGCTGTGGTACCTGTGGGACAGATGAGGTGGTAAGCCACTCGGGAGGGGCTCCAGGTTGGTTGGTTGGGGCGAATTCATGGGGAAACACTTGGGCCAGATACAGCGCTAACACAAGAGAGAGAAAACGTTAGAAATGGTGCCCACCAGTGCTAGTGCAGCTAGCTAGAAGCGGCAAGTACAGAATGCTGCCGCCGGGGCCGCTGTCCCCGGGGAATGCCCCAAGTGATCCCTGCCCCTCTGGCACACACCCCTACAGCAGTGAGTGTACTTCCTTCACGTTTAGCCCAGGTGCTTTTCAAACTGCTGCCTCTGCACCAGGCCTCCACAGGAGGGAGAGGGCATGCATGCCCTGGAAGAGTACAGTCCCCACTTCCTGCTGCCTCTGGCTCTCTTGGCTATAAGCCCCTGTTGCTTTTTAAAACCTGTCATTATTGATGCCATTGACCTGGGCAGTGGAGCCCAATGTGAGGTTCAGAGCCTTCCTTCCTTCCTCAGTGAGGGCCTCTGGGGTTATGATATTGTATCCCTCCCACTTGTGGGCCTCCCTCTCCAGGCGTGTGGGTTGTGACCAGACTGTCTCTGCCCTTCCTGCACAGCTCAGTTGGGCTCTCTAATATCCTTCAGAGTATATGAGTTTTACTGCTAGTCCTTGGTTCATTGTGAGATGATTGCTCCACTTGTAGTTGCAGATCTTGGTGTGTCCATGGGAGGGAGTAAGCCCGGGATCCCCCTATTCCTCCCACCTCTCAAGGCTCTTAATTATGGGCAGTTTCCATTCTATTGTGATACTAATGATAGAAGAGAGAAAAGCAGAAATTATTTTTAATGTCTAACTTTACCTCAAGACTGCCTACTTAGTGACTCACACAAGATTTTAAAAACCACTCTCCAGCTTGAATGGATATTACCCTGCAGGTCCCTGCCAGGCAACACAGTTTGGAAGGTGAGGAGCATAGATTTTGGAATAAGGCAGTCCTGAATTCAGATCCAAGCTGTGCTCATGCTCTGGGCAAACAGGTGGCTTAACTGCCATCAGTAAACTGGACTAGTAGGAGCGATTATTTGAGGAAATATATTTATTAAAGTACCTTGATATCCATCAACTAGTTTATGATAGGATTATGACTATGATGGGAGTGTTTTGTCTCACCTCCTAAAAACCTTGGTCTTCCAGTTCTTCATCTGCCTGCCTGGATTGCAGATGTCCACTAAGTAACTTTTATATCTTAAAGGCTTCTTTCTTCTTCCTTTCATCCTCGAGGGACAGGTTTCCCATTCTTTTCACTATTGATTCAGTCCTTAAAATTCTTCCTTTAAATTGTTCCAGGGGATATTTAAAAACTAGGGCGTGTGGCTCAGTGGTTAAGCATTTGCCTTCAGCTCAGGGCATGATCCCAGGGTCCTGGGATCAAGTCTCACATCAGGCTCCCCACAGGGAGCCTGCTTCTCCCTCTGCCTGTGTCTCTCTTTCTCTGTGTCTCTCATGAATAAATAAAATCTCTTAAAAAGAGAAACCAGGATGTGAAATAAAATATCCCTCATCACAAGAACCTGAGGGGTAGTGGGGCAGCCCGGTGGCTCCACGATTTAGTGCTGCCTTCAGCCCAGGGCGTGATCCTGGAGACCCAGGATCGAGTACCATGTCGAGCTCCCTGCATGGAGCCTGCCTCTCCCTCTGCCTGTGTCTCTGCCTGTGTCTCACGAATAAATAAATAAAAATTTTTAAAAAAAGAACCTGAGGGGTATGTATATAGCAAAAATCAGAAACAAACGAACCACACAACAAAACAAAAAAAAATCCTCTCATCTGGTAGATTGGCATGATAGAGAAACCAGGAAGTTTTCACACTAATTTAAAGATCTGAGAAATGAAGAATCTATCCTTGCCTTTGGACTACGGTAAGGGAGGAAGCATGTGGCCATAGATCAAGCTGGGGATGGTTCTGAGGGTTTTGTTCCTTCCTTTATACTAGTATAAATATGAATAAGAACACAGCTGCTCTGAATTTGTTTGATTTTACAAACACGTCTTTGTAGGGATTCAGGAATTGTGGTAATTGTGTAGGATGAGATGAGCATTAGTTAGTGTGGGTCATTTGAAAATTTAGCCCAACGTACAGACTGTTGCGCAATTTTAAGGCAACGGTTTCTACCCGTCTGACCTGTTTGGGCAACTGTTACTTGGGCAGAAATGTTGATTTGCAGACCCTGGCTGGAAGCACGCACAGGGAATTTGCTACCTTGTGTTGGGTATCAGGGAGCTGTCAGACCTCAGCCTCCAAAGTAGGCAGCCTTGGTACCTCACAGAGAAGACCGAGATCTACCGCAGCTTCTCAGTTTTGCTGTTTTATCTTTGTGAGAGAAGTGGAATATCAGATAAGAACACTGTTTTTGTTGGCAAGAAAGACCTGGGTTTGAAACCTGCCTTTGCTACTTACGATGTTACCTTAGGCACGCCACCTTCTCTAAATCTCAAAAACAGCACAGGATTCTCCTCATAGGTTCATGGAATAGATTACAGGGGATGATGTATATAAAGAAAGAGCTTCCACAGTAGCTCCTAGTAGTACTCAGGTGATTGATACCTCCAGCCCGGGTATAATCTCAAACATCTACCATGTTTGAGATTACCATGAATGTAGCTGCCTTACATTCTTTTGCAGAATGGATAAGGATGTAATGTATAAATAAACTAAATACAGTAACATCTGTTGGACACCGTACGAGCTGCTGCAAATAAAAACAGGCCTAAGCCATGGACCTTATGTAAAAGGAATTACTGACAGAAACCTCCATCTGAAGGTATCCTAGGATCACCTATGTAAAGTGCTACATGACAATACTTAATGGGGTCTAGAGGTGGTCATGGAACCAAAAAGCCATGGTGGACACTCCAGGCTGGGAGAACAGATCTTAGCATAATACTCCTGGAAACATGTAGCACACAGTAGTCACTTCATAAATATTTATAGAAAGCAGGATCCCTAAGTGATGAACTACACGGTTTGTGTAGAGAAGTAGGGAAGAACTACAATTGGAGAAAGAAACAAGAGCCAGAATGTGGACCCTCGTGGGCTTGAACTATATATAGTGAATTATATATAGTGGAGGATTCCCAGAGAGTTTATTAAAAGACTCGTGCTGGACAGAAGCAGTTTTAGCAGTGTGTGGGGAGGAATGGAAGGAGCAGCCAGGAGAGTCAGGAGGCCTACTAAGTATATACACCACCATCGTGGTGAAGGCAAGAGTGAAGGCATGCATTAGGATGGTTGCAGTCACAGTGGACAAGAAGGAAAAGGTAACGTGACCAAGTTCCAGGAAGTGGAAAAAGGGTCGAAATTGGCATAATGTCTGCCTTTAAGCACAAGTTACTAAGCACAGAGCAAGGAGTTCATGTCCTTCTAAGTATGGAATATTTAGAAATGCATTCCTTTTGTAGATGGGAAGTGAGCAGTATTTGGTTTTCTTAGCGTCTCTATTCAAGTATTTCACAGCAGTTCTATTACAAATTATAGTAAATGTTCAAAATTCTGGAATTCAAAAATAGTTCACTTCAGACTAATGTAAAATGAAGTCCAATACAAACCACTGATTTAACACAATTCTAAATTAAACTACAAACCCAACTTAAACCATAGCTGATAAAGTCTACTTAATCTTGCAAACTGGACATATGTGACTGAAACCCAGAATGACTCCCAAAGATGCTGGTACGGGCCTAAACTCAAGCTTACAGTTCGACCACAGATAATTATAAAAACAGTGGCCTTCAGTTGTGGACCTGACAATGAAGGTCCCTACTGAATACCACTGTAGCTTAACCAACCTGAGTGGCACCCAACTCCCAAAAAATAAAATCCAAACTGCATATACATTGGTATGTTAGAAAACCCAAATCATGAAAAGATGGAAAACATGACAAGTGAGATTCGAGCTCAAAAACACAGGTCCACAGCCATCAGCTTCAACCTTGGATATACAGTATGATATGCACAGCATACCACTGTGTCACACCTGTTCTGGAATTCTTTGAAGATGTCACAGTCCTAATTCCATATGTACCAGACCATCATTATCCCTGTGTGCTCTTTAAGAAGTGAGAAACACATATCCTTACTCCATCACATCATTAGTAGTTAAAATTCATGTACTCCCATTGCAGGGAACAGAGTCGAGAACATGCAGCCTATGGTTTCAAGTTACCTAACACAGTGACCAGACAGAGGACTGATCCAAAGAGAAATACATTTCTTCTGTGAAACATGTTAGATCAGACTTAAAGAAGCAGCATAGATAAGGTGACCATATTCTCTCTTCATATAAATAAATACACAGGGCCAAAGAAACTTTTTGCAGACCCACTGTATTCTTCCCTACCATACACCCACAGCCCCCCTGGGGAAATCTGGGCAAGCTCTTGGAGTTTACTGATGGAAGACCTTCATTTTACAGACTGCAGCTAAGCCCAGAAACACTAAGTGACAGGCCATTGGTGTCTCAAAGGTGTGAAAAAGGCATTTTCTCCTTCAAGCATCCTTTACTGAAAATGGTCCTGCCTTATTACAGTATAATTTTGTTGCTCTAACCTTCTCTCCAGCATGAGTGTGCATAAATGATGTTTGGAGGAACTGTCTTAGTACACACCTGAAGTTAAAACCAGTAGAACCCTCTCAGCAAACGCAAAGGGAATCATCAGTGTTTCTTCAGATCATAAGAAAACAAAATGTGTCGCTCAAAACTGTTTCACAGAAAGATCATGAAAGCCTTCCTGCAGACAGTTTTTCTTTTTGATTTGAAAACTATTCCATAGCTCATTATTAGACAAATCAGTAATCCTTTAGCTAATGCAGGGATAAATGGGCAGTCAGAAAATGTCATCACCTGGTGTGTGTTCAGTGGAGTATTTACATTCTTCCTAATGAAAAAAGATAAGAAAAATGCAGGAGACTTTGGTGTGTAAAAACCACCTTTTAGGACTAGCGCTAGAGGGACAAATAAACTAATCACTAGGCCTGTATAGTCTCTGGTGTTAGCTCTGTTTTGAATACCTTTTCGGACTTGTTTTGAATCAAAGAATAAGGCTGCTTCTGTAGGGCATTTGTTCCACTTAAAGATAATTAAAATGTTTTAAAATGTTTCTGGTCCTTGGTGAAAATTTCTTTTCTCTATGTTGCTGAAAGCTTTATGGCAGAGGATTCTTAACCTCAGCATTATTGACATTTGAAGTTGGGTAATTCTTTGTTGTGAAGGATTGTCCTGCACACTGTGGGATGCTGAGCAGCACTCTGATCTCTTCTCACTAGATGTCAGTAGCATTTCCCCAGTAGTGACAATCAAAAATGTCTCCACCCATTGCCAAGTGTCTCCCCTCCCCCCTGCCTTCCTTTCCCTTCCCCAGGGAGCAAAACTGCTCCCAAACGAGAACCACTGGTTCATAGTATTTTGACAAAAACTGGTAAGCCCATGAGAAGACACCTGTTCCGTGTGTAGTTGGTAAAAATCCAGTTGGAATAGCTTTATTTTCGGGATTTTTTTCCCATGGTAATTGGGGAAAAAATGTTTTCTGAGGTCATACTATTTTTGCTTTTTTTTTTTTCTCTAAATAAAAAAAATGTTGATTTAATTCACTTAAATTGAAGGCTAAACCAACCAACACCACCATTTGGGTTTGTAATGTTTATCATTCCTGTTCCGTTGTCTTTGGGGAGAAAGGCACTAAGTCAGTAAGCAAGACTGGATCATTCTGCCAGGTGCATTACAGTCCCCATTTAGAAGTTGGGCAGTTGAGATTGTCAGAGATGAAAAGGTCACCAAGCTACTACATTGCAGTTAGGATATGAATTCTAGCCTGCCTTGGAGTCCTCACTATTCTCTGTGACAGCAGTTCTCCCTGTGTAGTCCACAGACCCCTGGGAGTCCCCAAGATCTTTTCAGAAATACATTCATGATAATACACAGTCTTTATTTGCCTTTTTCACTGTGTTGACACTTGTATTGGTGGTACAAAAGCAACGATGAGTAATACTACTGGCATCCTAGGGTACAGTGGTCACTGTATTCACTGCCATGTGCTCACAGTTAAAGCCAATTCCACTTAAGAATATCCTTGAGGAAGCAAAATATTACTAAATCTCTTAAATCTCCATTTTGGACAATGTCCCTTTATGATCTATTTGTGACAAAGCAGAAATATTACCACGCACGTAGGCTGCACAGAGCACGTAGGCTTGTGTCAGAGGAGGAGGTGTAAGATTGTTTATGTTGTACAATGAACAGTCACCTTTTTCATGACATACCATGAATAAACTATGGTTTTTAGCCTTGAGTGTTTGCAGAGGTTTTCTAAAAGATGACTGAAGTGAGGCTATCACTTCAAGAAAGACAACTGATAGGAATTGTTGCCAGTCTAAAACTGTGAGCTTTCAAACAAAATTTAGGACTTTGAAAGATTTCTATCTGCCACTGTGAGCTTGACAGATGTGACTCTTATATTGTTTAATGAACTGTGTCAACATTTGGAAAATCTGCCTAACTCAGTGAACCAATATTTTCCAAATGACTAACGCATGACAGTACAAAATCATGCATGGGGAAAAGATCCGTTCAAAGTGCAAGACAGACCAGTGGATTATTTAATGTAACCATGTTACAAAAAGTTCATAGATAGGGTTTCAGATTCCACACGGCAGCACTAACCTTTAAAAAACCAAAATGTCGGGCAGCCCGGGTGGCTCAGCGGTTTAGCGCCACCTTCAGCCAGGGGCGTGATCCTGGAGACCCAGGATCGAGTCCCACGTCGGGCTCCCCACATGGAGCCTGCTCCTCCCTCTGCCTGTGTCTCTGCCTCTTTCTCTCTCTGTCTCTGTCTCTCATCAATCAATAAATAAAATCTTTAAAAATAAATAAATAAAAAATAAAAAGCCAAAATGTTGTATTTTGGGGTAGAATCACATCGTATTTTGGGGTTAAATCACAAAGAATATCTACCATTCCCTGAACTTACTAAGCTCCTGGAGGACCATTAACTGTCCCCTGGCTCACAGGGAAAGGCGTTTATAGTATTTGCCCTTACCTGAGGTCTTCCAGGTAGTCCCATGACAGAGGGGGCAGATTAAAAAAAACATTTACCAAGTTTCAAGGTTCATAATTTCAGGGACATGTTTCACCCACAGCACCACTTACGTGTGTGACGTGACCTCTGTATGGTCACAGTGCCTGCTGGTCAGGTTTTGTGAGCATGGGCTAAATGAAAGGTGCACCTTAAGATGTGATTAGTTCTCACCATCCGTCCATGCACCTCCTCTCATCACTTGTTTTTCCTGCAGGAGAACACAAGAGGAAAAATCCAGCTTTGTGTGTGTGTGCTCGCTCGCTCTCTCTCTCTCTCTCTCTCCCAAGTCTAATGTACACCCTGGGGCCTCAGGACTGAGCTGGTGTTGAGCATACTCTCCACCGTAAATGGGCAACAGCACTCGAGTATCCACTTGGAATAAGGCATTTTGTTCCTAGGAGTTTTCACCCAAACGGAAGCCCCATGGACATAGTCTATCAGAGAACCCGTCAGGATCTGCAGGATGTCTGGCATAGCTGTCAGCGCAAAGAGTCACCCATCAAAGACCCAGGATGTGTTCGCTTTCCTGTTCAGAAGGGAGTCATGCACACTCGAGTTCTTATATGCATTTTCATTTTCGTGTCATGTATTTGCCACGTACCCTTATCCAAAGATGGTGATTCCAAGAGGTTTGTTTGTAGTCCTAGACTCTTAGGTGGGCCCCAGCCCTGGAGCAGTATCATCGGGTCACACCTGGAGTTGCATCCCATGGGCCTCGTGGCCCATGTTTCCTAGTGGTGTTCATCACGGGCCATGCCCGTCCTCCTGTCTGTGTGACAGAAACGCATTTCTTCCACTAATATCTGTGCTGTACGTGGCAGTTTTCCACATACTCTGCCCTTAAATGCTGTAGCGGAACAGGACTGAGGGGACGCCAAGGCTGGCCAGAATGACCCATTCCTAGCTCCACTTGCATCAGGGCCTTTGTTATCTCATTTTCCCTTTCCCCGGTGCCGTCGGAAGCTCGGGGCTCAGTGGCCCATTGTGCACGTGCTCTAATTTATAAGCTAGAATTTGAGAACAGCATCCTGGGGTTTAAGCTTAATACTGTTTTCCACTACATAATACTTACATAATGCTTTTTCATAAAATCTCCAGTTTTCATGAAACAGCAAAGAAGGAACATCTGTGGTGTGCTTGCTTAGTGCAGAAATGATGTGCCAGGGCAGCCCGGGTGGCTCAGTGGTTTAGTGCTGCCTTCAGCCCAGGGAGTAATGCTGGAGACTCAGGATCAAGTCCCACGTCGGGCTCCCTGCATGCAGCCTGCTTCTCCCTCTGCCTGTGTCTCTGCCTCTCTCTCTCATGAATAAATAAAATCTTAAAAAAGAAAAAGAAGAAGAAGAAATGATGTGCCAGATTTTCTGTGTATTCACATGGGCTTTTCAGTAGGTAGGGCACGGATATGAAGCATGTCGGTATGACTGCAAATAGGCCCTGTAACCCTCCTCCTTCTAGCTTGTGGCCTCTTAAGGTGGTGCATCCTTCCACAGGGCTCGCGAGAGGCTAGACGAGATTTTTTCATGAGAGTGTTTCACAGCTACAAAGTACAGGTATACCTTGTTCTATGGTGCTCTGCTTTATTGCACCTAGGTTTGGGACAAATGTATGGTTTGTGTAAAAAAAAAAAAAAAAAAGAAAGAAACCATGAAGTCAAGCAAGCCTATCAGTGCCATTTTTCCAACAGCATCTGCTCATTATGTAACTCTTTGTCACACTTTGGTAATTCTCAGTATTTCAGATTTTTTTCTTTATTATGGTTGTTATGGTGAGCTGTGATTATGATGCGCTGAAAAAACTCAGATGATTAGCATTTTTTTAGCAATGAAGTATTTTTAAATTAAGGTATACACAGTACATTTTTAGACATAAAGCTCTTGCACACTTTAATAGACTAGAAGATAGTACACATATGACTTTAATATGCCCTAGGAAGCCAACTAAGTCATTTGACTTGCTGCTGTATTGCAATACATTTTTGCTGTCTGATGGTCTGGATTTGAACCTGCTTGTTCACTCTGGTATGTCTCTATTACAAAGCACTATTGTAAAAAAATTTAATTGTATAATATACATATACAGTTTGTGTGTAAGGTATACAAATGTATACAATGGGTTGAGGAAACAGTACAGAAGCAACCATTCAGATCTTTAAATATTACATTCCTTTTCCATAAACAACTCGTTGGTCCCTAAAAATAGATGTCAGATGACAGAGATGGGCTGAGCAGGAATAGGAGCATCTTCAGGACTTAAGCCAAGGAAGTTTTGCTTCCCTGACACATTGCTCTCTTCACTCGTTCTGAGACCTTCCTCCTTCTCTGTGAAAGCCTGGCCCGAGCAGCTCCTCTACATTAGTCACGAGTTTCCATTCATCACAGGCCGCTTACGCCAGGCCTAGAACAGTCATTTCGGGTTACTCTCTCCCCTTGTGGGCTGTCAGTGGGTGCTCCATCCGCTCCCCCAGACCAGCAGGGAGACGACAGCTTGTGATAGAGAAGTCTCTAGAAGTTGTGGACAGTGTCCAGAGGCCTGTGTGGAACCCTGAGGCCTATCCCCAGAAGGGGAGTGGTGGGAACCCCGTCCGTTTGACAGAAGCCTCTTAGACCAACAGAACAGGACTGGCAGTGGCTTCTTTTGAGGATAGAATTGAGGGGTGCTTTGGGGCTTGTTGCAGATCTCCAGAACAAATTAGGAACAGAGGATCTTTCAACACCAGGACAGCAGTCAGTGTGCTGAGCAGTCCTCAAAAGGGAAAACGAGAACTGGGAGAAGCAGATGCCCCCTTTGGCTCCTTTTTCTTGAGGCTGTGCCTTCCACGAGTGGGGAGGGCAGAAACACAGTCCTCCCCGCCCAGAGCCTGGCTGAGGGTGGGAGGTGGTAATGTCTCCCGTCAGCCCTCCGTAGGCCTCAAGGCCCGGCCCAGACCCAGACCTGCACCGTGGAAGAGGCCAGGACTTGAGGGGAGCCCGCAGGTACAGCTGTCCTGACTCCACTAGATTTAGGAAGATGCCTGCACGAGATCTGAAAAACCAAAAATTAATGTCCTAAGCAGTGGCAGCGGTAGGGGGTGTCCTTCTGAGCAGATGGGTGCACACTGCGTCTTGGTCGCAGCGGTAGATGTGGGGCTGACGGGGAGCCGGACTTGCCAGCTGCACGCCTACAAGGGGCGAAGGATCCTGCACATACAGGACACTTTCCTGAAGGGCATTAGGGACACGAACCCGCCCTTAGCCACTGAAAATTAGCATTTCTAGGTGAAGCTCATTTTTGCCCTTCTTTTTAGGGAATACTTAGGAGTGAGGTCATTTCTTTTTCATGTTGTCTTAAAGAATAACACATTATTTGAAAGTATTCAGGCTGGCGGTTGTGGGCCTGCTAGGACGCCAAGCCCATGCTCACTGGCCAGTGGGAAGGTAAGAGAAGAGTATTTTGCTCTTTTCGGCGGACAGTCACAACAGTTAAATCCTAATCCTGCTTGTCTTCCTCCTCCAGCCCTGGAATGAGACCAGATGTCAGCTCTCCTCCATCCAGCTCCTCAGCGGCAACGGGACCACCTCCCAAACTCTGCCTCGTGTGTTCTGACGAGGCCTCGGGGTGTCATTACGGGGTCTTGACTTGTGGAAGCTGCAAAGTGTTCTTCAAGAGAGCGGTGGAAGGTAGTGTGTGTTTTGAAGAGTTTTATTTTTGAAGTTTCTGTTATATGCAAACCCCCTTAATGGGTGCACAGCCAGAAAGGCAGGTGGCTTGGGGGGTGGCTCCTAGGCCTTCCAGCGGGAAGGAGGTTTTAAAAAGCATCACCAGTAGAACTAGAATAAATTATGAAAGTATACATTCAGGGGAGGGAGT
Organism: Canis lupus dingo; assembly: GCF_003254725.2. Classification (NCBI taxonomy): domain Eukaryota; kingdom Metazoa; phylum Chordata; class Mammalia; order Carnivora; family Canidae; genus Canis; species Canis lupus. The sequence goes on along the minus strand of NC_064244.1, from coordinate 36,761,197 downwards.
TTGATCAGAGAACAGAAGGTAGAACGTAAGAGACGGCTGTCCTGTGAAACGGTGGTGTTAGGTTCGGGGGGTGGGGGTGGGGGTGGGGGTAACATCATGTTCATTGTCCCAGAATCATGAACTTTAACTCCCATCAAGTAATTGGAGGTGGGTGGGGTAGCTGGGTGATGGGCACTGAGGAGGGCACTTGATGGGATGATCACTGGGTGTTATACTAGATGTTGGCAAATTGAATTTAAATTTTAAAAAGTAAAAAACAAAACCCCCAACTCTTCCAGTGTGACGGAAATGAGTGATAGAACTATCCAGAACTATCTGGATGGGGTTTTTTTGTTTTTTGGTTTTTTTTTTCCCTATTGAGCCAGGCATCTTATTCAGCATTAAGAGCTGGTCCCTGCCCTCTGGGTGGTCACGGTCTACTTGAAGTGAAGGATGAGTTAACAGTTTACAGGTACGGAGGTTAAAATACGGAGAACTGCCTCAGGAGGTCAAGAAGGTATTTCAGAGGAGCTGATTTCACTATATGAATATTATATTAAAATGAACTTTACCCTTGTTACAGATTCAGCCCGCTGACAAGGGCAGTAACATCAACTCCTTCAAGAAAGAGAAATTCATTCCATAGCAAACTATTATTGGAAGTTACTCTAAAATTTTCCTCATCTTACCAGCAAATCATCTTGGGAGAAAAAATCATGTGCTTTATTTAGTTCTTTGTAAAGCAGGTTGAAGGCAGTGTGGCCTGAATGCATTACCTAAAGCTCTGATTAGATTAATTTTTAAAGAAGTGCAATTATCTATCCATTCACAGTATGAGAAGGATTATTATTTGCCTAGAGTTCTGTTTGCATATCCTTAAGAATTAGATGAGTCATTTTCTTTTGTCTGGATTAGTTTGTAATACATGAGCAAACTATAAAATTACTCCTGTTTACCCCACATGGAGCGCAGGGATGCAGGCTCTGATCAGTCAGGAGCTGCCTGGTCCTATGGAGGAGTCACAGGGAAAGCCCACCCCTCCCTGGTACAATGTCTCTGACAAAAGCAGACATTATCCACCACAGACCCAAGACAGTGAAGCCTGTTTTTCTCCTCACTTTATTTACTTCAGCACTTTATTAACTCAGGAGTTATTTCCATGATACAAATGCAGTGATAGCAGTAATACAGTATTACAGTAAAATTGACAAATTGATGTCGGAAATTCAGAATAAGACCATGGATAGAAGAAAGAATGAATATTTCAAAAAAAATATTAGTTAAAATGGAGGAGAATGAAAAATTCTTTAAAACAGGACTAAAAATTCAAATGCTTACAGGGACCAAGTCTGTGTCATTCTGGCAAAGAGAAGACATTTGGGGCAAGGCAGGCACGCATTGATGTCACTGCAAGCTTACCTAAAAGCATCCAGTGCCCTTTAAAAATTAGGGGGAAAAAAAGTTAAACATATAACTCCCCAGTAAAATACCACAGCAGGCCATATGGCCCTCTGGGCTTAACCCCTGTTTTAGAATTAAATTCTTATACTTGCTTTTCGGTAAAAAAAATTTCCTAGAATATTAGCTGTACCATTCAAAATGTTTATTTGGCGTTTAAGTCTGATGGCTCCATTACATAATTAGTAGGAAAAGGTTTAACTGCGGACTCTGTTAACTAAATCCTATTTGGATTTTCATTTTCTCCAATGTCCTTTCCAGCTCTAAAAATCTGTAATCTTTCAATGACCTAACCCACAGCAGTTTTACTTTTCCTTTGTAGACATGATGGAAATGTTCTAAAGTCCAGGTACATATTTTGGAGCACTGTCTGAGCTAATTACAGAGATGTGGTTTGCAAGATCTGTATTACATTTGGCACTCCCATTTTTAGCACCTGCTGGAAATAATAGTTACCCGCCCCCCTCAAATTTGTATAGTATAAATCCCTAAACATTCAACTGTTCTTGCACCAGTTTTACTTATGTATTACTTACCCTACAACCCAGATCAAGGATAGGTATTTTGAGGTTTTAAACTCAATATTCTAGGAGTCGGTTTTCCAGCATCCTTTAGGTCTCCTTTGCACAGAAGTACACGTAATCTCTGCTGGTAGATCACAATGGCGACAGGCATCCACTTACCCTCAATTTACCATGAACCTAGTACTATGTTTTATGTCCATCCTACCACTGAATTAAGGGCTATGTGAGCTCTTAGAGGCTGTTGTGCTCTTAGTTGATAGACTAGGAAACTGAGGCCGAGGCTGTACGTGGCAGCTGGGATTCCAGCACAGCTAGCTGTCTGCAAACAGGCTTTTCACCTCAGAGCTACACTGACCCCCTGAGAGTAGACGACAAAAGTTTTGTCATCTGGGAGTTCCTATAATCGAGTTAAGATACAGACATGAAAGCCTTCTCACAGGAGTTACCAGTGAGCATTTGTTGAGTGCTCACGTGTGGCGCTGTGTGTAGCCTTCTACCCAACTGCCTTCAACCCTTGCAGCTCTGCAGATGGGGAAATATTTAAGGGCTCAGAAGGGGTAATAAACATTACTGAGACCACACAGCTGGGAAACAGAGCTGCGATTCCCATCAAGGGCTTCTTGGTGCTCACGAGTGCTCTCTCTACCACACCACACGGTTTCTGAGAACAGGTAAAGAAGGCAGCTCAGGCTCAGAGTTCATGTTTAGAACTTAGGTATTTCAAATAGGATAGACAAAGTGCAGAAACCCCCAGAACATGCCCTCTTCTTGGACCACTGTTGTTTTTTAGAAGATCTTATTTATTTGAGAGAGAGAAAAAACAAGTGGGGGGGCAAGGAGCAGAGGGAGCAGCAGACTCCCCACTGACCAGGTGCCTGATGTAGGGCTCGATCCCACGATCCTGAGATAATGACCTGAGCAAAGGCAGACACTTAGTGAATTGAGCCACCCAGGTGCCCCTGGACCACGGTTTCTTTTCTTTTTTTTTTTTTTTTTAATAGATTTTATTTATTTATTCATTAGGGACACAGAGAGAGAGAGGCAGAGACACAGGCAGAGGGAGAAGCAGGCTCCATGCAGGGAGCCTGACGTGGGACTCGATCCCGGGTCTCCAGGATCACGCTCTGGGCCAGAGGCAGGCGCTAAACCGCTGAGCCACCCAGGGATCCCCCACAGTTTCTTTAAACTTAAAAACAACTACTTTACTGAGCCTACTGTTAGTTATTTATTGCTGTGGAACAAATTAGGCCAAAATTAGTGGCTTATAACAGCAGGCACTGATTATGTCCTGCAGTTTCTGAGTCAGGAATTTGGAAGGAGCTCATGAGCAGGGCCATCCTGGGCCCCTCATCTTCAGACTGTAGGTTTGGGGGTGCAGACATCCAGCCTGGGGCTGGAGGATCCACTTCCAAACTTGTTAACACTGCTTTTGGCAGGGAGCTTCAGTTCCTCACTGTGTGGGACTCTACTAGGGCTGCTCTCAACATAGCAGCTGGCCTCCCCCAGAACAAATGATCCACAGAACAGAGTTAGAAATATGGAAGCAATCATGTCCCTATGACTTCATCTCAGAGATGACATACTGTGACTTCTGCCACATTTTATTGGTCACACAGATTTGGCTGAGGGTGTGGCAAGGGACTACACAAGAGGGTGAATACAAGGAGGCAGGGACCATTGGGGGCCATCTTGGAGGCTGGCTACCACACCAACCACAAATAGAAAACAGACTCTCTTGCCAAAAAATAGGTTTTAACCATAAAAATAAATACAATGCAAACAAAACAATGTTAAAAAGTTCCACCTGTCTCCAAGTCTTTTCTCAGCCATCTCCTATTAGGTAGAAGACACAGGAACTCCCAACTAAGATGATTCACTGTTATCAAAAGGGACTGACCAGGAGTGACGGTTAATGGTCCAGGTCCATGTCTTGTAAGATAGTGACCACTAGTCAAAACTTCTCACTTTATAGATATGACACAAACAGATTTGCCCAACTTCACATGCCCCCCCAGATCCAATAGCTCAGATTCTGTAGAACAATGATTTGGGGAGATGCTTACGGAGCAGAACTTCTTTATATTTTTAACTGCTCCAACTATGGATGCATCCACTGTTCCTACTTTTGCTTTAAAGAGTTGTTAGAATGCTGGGTTAGTGCTTCCATTTTAGGTCACACAGAAAAGCTACAAAACCTATACGACATAGAAAGGAATTAAAACAGCTGGCACAGACATTTGGCATTGGAGAGCAGCGCTAGAAGAAAGCTCAACTGTAGGCCATTAGTCAACTCAGTGGCCTACTCCTCACAAAGAATGGAACTTGATAGTTAGCCATGTACCCAAAACACATGCTTAACAGCACTGTGATTTATCTTGTTCTAAAGAAGTGAACAGAGTATGTTTCCATCCAAGTCTGAGAGTGTCCTGTGCAGAAAGAATCCTTACCCAGAATCAGAATGATTCTGATTCATGAGAATGAGAATCTTCAATCTCATAAATTGATACTGGTGATTTTTCTCTTTCCCCTGAAGGAGATGTCTTTTTGAGAAGAGAGATGTCCTATAGTCCTGTAAATACTATCCCCTCTGGGGTAAGGTTCATAGACTCTGAGTTATCTACCCGGTGTCCATTTAGCTGTACTGATCCTTTGCAGGAGGATCGTTTCAGAGTTTTTGCCAGGCCAACAGATCCTCAGAGTTTTCTTCAACATTCAATAACCAGATTAAAAGAAAATTACCAGAATGTGCATTTTGGGGTGGGTTAGGGTACAGAGACTTTGAGTCTTTTTCCTGTTAAATTTTTTTGCCTGGTGAAAACTGCACTTCTGCCTCTTACACCACATTATTATATCCAAGGTGCCAGAAGATTTTAGACAGCAACAGTTGTAAATATTTGGGGTCAATGGTGAATTCAGACATTCTTACATCCTAGAAGCATGTGGAATAATGAACAAGTAACCGTCGGATCCATGTATGGTAGTGAGTTTACCAGGTGTGTGGTTCCCCTCGCTAGTAGCTGGCAGCCTTCATGTTCAGGAGGAGTAAGTGCGCTGTCACCTGGAATTGAAGACGGGGCACACTGGATTTGCATATGGTGGCATGATGTTGAATCAAAGTCCTTTTCTGGGTGGGACTCTGGGAGCATTTCAAAAGCCATTTCCTCTTTGTTTTAACCCTCCTTAGCATTAAATGAGAACTCCTAATGAGGGAGTGGAGTGATGATAGGCCTCCTCCATCGCTGTGAAACTCTGCTTGATGGAATGAGGTGGCTGTGGAGGGTGGTATCTGGAAAGGGGCAGGGGGACAATGGGTGGGGAAGTGTTCTGCTTCTCCATCAGGAGGTGTTCAGTTTAGGAAAGTGTCTCTGATGCTACACTTACCATTTGTGTGCTTTTCTCTACATATACCTACATTTATTTGTTGAACAGAACAAGAAAGAGACTTTTTTGTAAGCTGAGCTCGCAGCTCTGTAAGGGCCATGTCAGCAAGGGCACTATACCTTCCTTCATTGGTGTCTGTGGTCTGAGGCTGTGCAAATGCAGCAAGTCTCCACGTTAAAAATATCCTTAAAAACCTGGGAAATTTTGATAGCACCTTTGTTTTCCATCTAGGACAACACAATTATCTTTGTGCTGGAAGAAATGATTGTATCATTGATAAGATTCGAAGAAAAAACTGTCCAGCATGCCGCTATCGGAAATGTCTTCAAGCTGGGATGAACTTGGAAGGTAATGTAAATGCCTGAAAGGAATGGTCTTGGCATTCATTTAAAAATGCATTCTTTTCCTTTCTAAAATATAAGTAAGCCAAAGTAATAATTTAGTCATTACAATATATATGCTTAACTAACATAATTTTATATGACTGCTTTGTTAACTAGGAATTTTTTATGAGTATTTCCTATTCTGCTTAAGTCTTTTTACCAGCTCGTATAGCACACACAGCCTTCATTAGGGCCAGACTACATACTAAGAAAGTCAACAAGATAATAATGACTTGAAGCAACATTACTCGTAGCTTTTTCTCCTCCCTTTCTGCAGCCTCCAAACTCTTCCATAGAGTTGAAAATGTTTATCTGTCAAAAGTGTTTACCTGTCCATGTTCCTATCATTTACCTTTTCCCTGGCTCTGTAGCTGGAGAGATGCAAATGGATAATCAGTTTGCCTGGGGAAGTAACTCCTCAAGGAGGTACTGGCTGGGTTTGATTTTCTTTCTCAAGTGAAGAAGAAACTTGCAATTAGTTAGAAATTTTAAGTTTTATATCCCTGTTTATGTAACAAGTTGTATAATTAACATTGATCTCATTATTTAAAAACTTTGCTATGAAAAGAGTTTGGAATTCTGCTTTCATTGAAAATACAAGGTCCATGAAGTTAGTGGTGGTGCTGGAGTAACCCCCACGCTTAGTACTTGTGACGCTAGCACTTTGCTTCTCCAGAAGCCACCAAGGAGGCAGGCCAGAGACGTGCACCAAGTGAAATAGTGCCTGCATTTAAAGTTGCAGAGTCCCTCACAAAATGGCATGGCACAGGACAGAAGAGACTAGAGCCTCAGGAGCACAAGCAGGGTCACCTAGTTCTGTCCTGGAAAGCTGGCAAAGCTCCCTTGGCAGAAGGAACACTGAATTGGAAGTCTAGAAAAGCTGAGTAGGAGGAGTTAGGTAAAAAAAAAAAAAAAAAAAAAAGGCAGGGGTATTACCAGATATATACGTCAAAAAAGCTCATTTCGCATGGAGAGACCAATGGAACGACTATAGAAGTAATCCAGAGGACACAGCATGATGTTAGAGGGAGAAGAGTGAGTGTGTGGTTCTTCCAGTAGAAGAGACACTGACGCTGTGCCCTCTAGAACACATTGTATGTGTGTACCTGTTATTAAATAGATTTATGGTTCTGACTGTGAAGAGTCTAATTCCCCAACCCATGTTCATAGTTATCTTCACTCCTTCACAGCACTGCAGTAACAGATGAAATGCACCATGTTAAAGACAGTCATGGGACACCTGGGTGGCTCAGCGGTTGGGCGTCTGCCTTTGGCTCAGGGCATGATCCCTGGGTCCCGGGATGGAGTCCCCACATCGGACTCCCTGCATGGAGCCTGCTTCTCTCTCTGCCCCTCTCTCTCTCTGTCTCTCATGAGTAAATAAATAAAATCTTAAAAAAAAAAAAAAAAAAAGTCGTGGCACACCACTTAACCCAATATTTTCTAAGTGTGACTAGGTTGCTTCAACTTTACTGCAAAGTGCCAGCATATTTAAGCACTGATTTAAAGAAAGTGCTAGCAGCCCATCTTCTTGTAGGTGTTCCAGAAGCTCAGAGATGAATCACGTGTTCCTATAGTTCATTTTCACGTGCCACAAGGATGGGGTTTTTTTGTTATCTTTATTTCATTCCCAATTTTACTCAGTTTCTTTTTGCTGCTCTCTATTTTCTTTATATATATAAACTCTATGACCACTTTGCTGACCACTATTTTATATATATCTATATCTATATCTATATCTATATATATATATATAATATAAAACTTCTCTCTCCAGTAACAACTGCACTGCCTTCCCTCACTAGAAGACAACCAGGGCAGCTAGAGACATCGGAGTTTCTGTGTTCGCAAAATACCATCACTGCCCTTTCCAATCAGATCTTGAAATTTAAGCATACAGTTTAGATGGAGCTGCAGTTTTCCAAAACACTATTTAAAAAAAAATACATTGTATGCTTTTATAAAATGTCAATATAAGCTATGAGAATAGTGGAGAAACTAGCATTTGTTAAGAGCCACTACATGCTTGTCTCTCTATATAATATATATACTTTCTCTTCTGCTCAGAGAGGTTGAGATCCTTACATTATGAAAAACACTTTGGGACTTAGCCAGATTCAGCTGTGTCCACTTCTGTACTACCCAGTTCTGGTTTGTCCCTTAAGAATGTATTAGAGGGATCCCTGGGTGGCGCCTGCGGTTTGGCCCAGGGCGCGATCCTGAAGACCCGGGATCGAATCCCACGTCGGGCTCCCAGTGCATGGAGCCTGCTTCTCCCTCTGCCTGTGTCTCTGCCTCTCTCTCTCTCTCTCTCTGTGACTATCATAAATAAATAAAAATTTTAAAAAAAGAATGTATTAGATACTAGGTAGCACATATCATACATGATAAATGAATTTTAATTGTAGAAAAACTGAAAGGCTTTTTAAAAATCGAATAAGTTTATAGAGATTTTCTTGTGAAGTTTTAATGGGAAAGCCCCATTTTTGTTCTTAATTATTTCTGTATAGATAAAAACCTTTATTTGGAGTAGATATGTGTCTGTCCATAGAGTTGACTCTCCCCTTTCAGGACTGCCCCAAAATGAAGTCGCAAAACAACTCAGCTCTTCTCAAAGCCTGATTCTCTCCATAAATGTAGCTTAGGATCAGAAGTGGTCTATTTCCACCATACTGTTGCCCCCATACCAGTGATTCTCCAGAGTCATTTTAAGAGAGCCTTTCTCAGTGCTTCGAAAGCCTGGCATTTGAGTACACATCAGTTTTTTAAGGGTAATCCTCAAAGTTTTACTTCATTTTAAGGTGTATTTTAATCATTCCAAATTATAGCTTTATTTTTGGTGTAAAGAGTCAAATGGAACTTAACAAGGAGGTTTTTGACATTATCAGATTTCATACCTAATACTTTTAAGCTAAGTTTTAAATTAAGACTTTTTTTTTTTTTAAGAAAGGAAGGGAACTATTGCAGACTCAGGAACACTTCTATAGAATTCAGATACTATAATCTCTGTGCTCCAAGGAGTCAGGAACTTTCTATCAAGTAAAAATCTTAAAGTGCTTACAAACAGTGATTGCTTAACTAATTCAGTTAACAACTTCTTAAGTTATATGAAAGCATATTAGTACACATTCTTACATTCTTGCTCTAGTCAGTATTTTGAGCTTTATTCAAAATCATTCACTGTCTCACTTCACACCATAGAAAAAATAGTAAGAAATTACTTATTTACCAAGTATAGAAGATTCTTGTAAATCCACCAGCTCATCACCGTCCTTTCCCCTGTTTTCATATGGAGCGTTAAGTCATGGTTAGCTGAGGTCCTTACTATTCCAGGATATTGATTTGGGTCATGCATGTTCTCGTCTACCTTCTCCATAAAGTACTTGCCATCATGTTGAAATCTGGGTTTCCGTGCAGTACCTCTGGTGTCTCAAGTGTTCCCTTATGTTACGTGCAGTAGCGTTTCCTTTTTTAAAGTTGATCACACCTCTATCTACCTGTACCATCTACATTCAAAATATTCTAATGCTGTAGTCTGCCACCAGTGGAGGTAATGATAGCTCTGTAGCACTTAATATTTGCCACCAACTGTTTTAAGCCTTTTACATATTCTAAATGGTTTCATTCCCAACCACCCTCTGAGTGAGGTACGAATATTATCATCATTTTACAGAAGAGGGCAACTAAGTCCCAGGGAATAACGGGGAGATCCCACCGACTGTGTGACAGAGCCAGGGTTTAAATTCAAACATGCTGGCTTCAGATTTATGCTCATTACTGCTACACCATACTGTGTTTTCAGTAGAGCATGGTACAATATAAATAGCTCTGCCATGATCCTTTTTCTGTGTTTTGAAATGTTACATGACAATTCTTCAACTTCTCACTACCATATTCAACACAGAGTACAATAATGGGACCATTCCATCATTTGAAGGACAAAGAATCTATTAATTATTTTAAAAGGTGATTAGTATTTACTTTCTTAGCAAAATGGGTTGTATCATAAGTGAGGCAGGTGCAGGTCTTCTTTCGTATAAATTTTAGTATAAATTCTACTCGCTGTACTTCCTTGGATCTCTCAGAACTTTCTCTTTAATAATACTCTGTTCCTTTTAGCAGCACATAGAGTACGAAAGAAACATTCCCATTTGTTACTAAAACATGTAACTTCAAGAGTGTGAATCCCTATTGTAATCTGATTACACCATTCCAGCCTAAATCAGAGTTAGAAGATAGCTTTACTTTGTATATGAGAAAGGATGCTTTTGGTTTGTGGAGTCATCAATATAAATCCCTTTAGAAAAGGAAATTCCCCACTGCTAATTTATGTCAAGAAATGCAAAGTTTTCTATCTCCTCAAATGTTTTTAGAACCAAGTAATATCCCCTCATATAAATGTAAAAATTGGACTTTTCTGCTGTCGGAGTTAATATTGCTTCTAGCAGATGATCTGCAATGTCATGTTAATATTTTCCTGAGAAGGGGACTTTGTGTGAGGTTATCACTAGTATAGCTCTCTTCCTTACATACCATAATTAAGATTAACCCTAAACCCCATTTCTAGTCTGCTGTTACAACCTTAGATTCTTTCTCTCAAATGCTAGTAAAAGTATTACCTTATTTAACCAATGAAAATTTCAACTTTGGCGTGAAATGTAAATTAATTTATGCAAGAATCTATGTAAGTGCTTTGTTTAGATTGCTTTAGCATAATATTGAAAGACAATTTTATGTACAGTGTAACTGATGAAGAATTACCTGGCTTCGTATACAAATGGGTTCCTCTTGACTCTGCTTTCTCTTCTTCTGTGTCACTTTATAATTGCTAAGTAGTTTCAGAAATTAAAGTACTTCCTGAATAAACTGCCACCCAGACCTTCCCATTAAATCTCACTTCTGTGTATTTTTTAACACCCACAGCTCGAAAAACAAAGAAAAAGATAAAAGGAATTCAGCAGGCCACTCCAGGAGCATCACAAGAAACTTCTGAAAATCCTGCTAACAAAACAATAGTTCCTGCAACATTACCACAGCTCACCCCTACCCTGGTGTCCCTGCTGGAGGTCATTGAACCCGAGGTGTTATACGCAGGGTATGACAGCTCTGTCCCAGATTCGACTTGGCGGATCATGACCACACTCAACATGTTAGGTGGGCGGCAAGTGATCGCAGCAGTGAAATGGGCCAAGGCAATACCAGGTAAGATGCGGAAGACGACACTGCGAAAGCACAAAGCTTCGTATTGTCTTAAACAGAGGCTCTCTCATCCAAGTCTCATGACCTGTCCTGTTTTCTCTTCCTCATTGCTAGGGCCTAGCCAGGGGCGAGGCCAGAAAGCATAGGAGTGGAGGGTTTATAATAAAACTGGTACACTGCTCCCTGCTTTTCAGATTGTTGCTCAGAGCAGAGTGATTTCAGGTAGGACGAGGTCCTGTCAGAAGTAGAGTCACGGGACTTAAAATTCCTTTCACACCCAAAGCCAGGGCAAGGATACGGATAATACTTCTCAGAATTCCACTAGATTTCCGTCAGCGTATTGCTTTTAAGACTCAGGAGTACAATTGGTAAAATATCAGGTATAGTGACACTTGGTCAGGATGTACTAAAACAGAATGACTTTAACTCTTAAGTAGATAAAATGATACAAGATGATATAAAAGTCCCCCTATTGGAAAGAACTTGATGTGAAACAGCAGAGGTTACCATTCATGTCAACCCAGACTTTACAGCTGCAGAGATGTGACAACCTCATGTTCTCACTGATAGAGAAGGGACAGAGCAAGATGGAAGTAACCTGACCTCCTGTCATTCCTACTCTGTCAAGAGGGACAGAGGTGTAACTGTCAGAGGACACTTTTAAAACTAAATTCAGTGACTGAGTAAACAGGAAAAAAGTAACAATAACTTTTATTACATTGGATGCCATTAGAAAGCACTTGAGGGCTTTGATCTTAACATGTCAGATGACAAAAGAGAACCATGCCCCCTGGTGCTTCACTTACTCTGTCATGGGTCCATCCCCCAACCCTCCCCAACCAGGCTAAAGTCATCACTGGTCTGTGGCAGTTCCCAGAGAGATGATCTTCTCTTGGACGAGTAGAGTGTTGTTTCCTCATAGCTTTACTTCTTCTTAATTCAGGATTCAGGAACTTACACCTGGATGACCAAATGACCCTACTGCAGTATTCATGGATGTTCCTCATGGCATTTGCCCTGGGGTGGAGATCATATAGACAATCAAGTGGAAGCATGCTGTGTTTTGCTCCTGATCTGATTATTAATGAGTAAGTTATTTATGAGTCATTTTCCCTGTATTCATAGGGTATTTTTAACCAGCTGATGTCTTCCTGATGGATTGCTATTGTGATTATTCAGGACTCAATCAATTCTATCAGGTTTCTTAAAACTGGGCAGACTTGAAAAAACTTGAAATAAAGTTGTCTATCAATGCTTAATGGCTGGCCAAACGTACATGGAACATTATTATTACTGTCCCAGGACACACTGAAGGGTACTTTTTTTTTTTTTTTTTTTTAAGATTTATTTATCCATTTTAGAGAGTTAAGAGAGTAAGAGGGGAAGCATCTCAAGCAGACTCCCCGCCTAGTGCGGAACCCATGTTGGGGCTTGGTCCCATGACCTGAGATCATGACCTGAGCCCAAATCAAGAGTTGAAGCTTAACCTACTGAGCCACCAGACACCTCGAAGGGTACTTTAGTTTTTTTGTTTGTTTAAAGATTTTATTTATTCATTCATGAGAGACAGAGAGAGAGAGGGAGAAGCAGGCTCCATGTAGGGAGCCTGACACAGGACTCAGTCCCGGGTCTCCAGGATCACATCCCTGGCCAAAAGCAGCACTAAACTGCTGAGCCACCTGGGCTGCCCTCAAAGGGTACTTTGTAATACAGTGAGCATCTCTGGGGTCAATTGATCTCACTTTCAATAGAGACAACTATAGATGAGGACATCTTGGCCTACCCTAGGAGGGACAGGCCCAGAGACAGAAGGACCCTCATAGCATGACAAGGCCCACTCAGTGTTTATGACTTGCAAAGTTTTTTTTTTTTTTTAAGGAGAGAGAACCAATCCAATTTTCAGATTTTGTAGAGGAGCTATTCTTGTGTCTTCTAGACCTTTGCTTTCATCTGTGAAATATTTGAGGCATCCCTTCCCCTGACTTCATTGCACTTGTTTCCTGAGTAGTTTTCTGCCTCCAGTGTGTCCTTCATCATGTTGACAATTTTTTCCTTCCAAATACAGTCTGATCCCATCACGTACCTCCCCAACATACAGATGTCCTCATTCTCTCCGCCCTGCTTATTCAGTGCATCCTCAGCATGGCTTCTGGCTTCCAGAACCTGGCCTCTTTTTCTTTCTCACTGTTATCTTTTATTCTTTTATAGATGGAGCATTCTCACTCTGATGATCTGTTATTCCTCAAGTATTTTGACTCATGATGTTTTTAGCACCTTGTAGGACCTCTCTGTTGTATATCCCTAGCTCTTATCACTTTTCTACCCTATATTGCAATTTTTGGTGCCTACAACTTATCTCCTTTATGAGAGTGAAAACAAGGAGTTCTCACTCTCACACAGACATACCCAAGATCAGAATAAGAAACGATTTCTTTATGAGCTCTGGGGTTAAATCCATTAGAATAGTCCCACTGCACCCTATATGAGTCAATCCATCATCAGTAGTTTGTTATTAAAATTAAGAGTGACAACTTTAGTTATGTCCAGAATGGCACAGAGTATGGAAACATACATCAGCTGACAAACAGGATGTTTGGAGGAAAGAGAAAGGTAGAGTTGGGAGCGAGGAGGACAGCCCACAGAGACACTCATATCTGTTGGGTGTGCCAGGCCCAAAGTAATGGGTAGAAGTTCCAGAAAAACATCTATTTGAGCAGTGTTAAAGGGAAGGGCCTGCCTTACCATGTGATAAGCTCGCATTATTTTAAGTGTTTTATAGTAGAAACTGGATGATACTAGCTCCAGATATTTTTAAAGACATTCTTAGGCATTGTGAAAGAAACTGCAAGGACTAGGGTAATTCTAGATTTAGAACACAACTTTATACTGCTCCTAGGTTATTCCAAGGCCACTTATCTGGCAGGATAAATAGGAACTACCTAAAGTAGACGTTTCTCCTTTCTGCTGTCAGGCTAGCTAGCTGCATAAAAAACTAGTCCAAAGGCCATGGCTAAGCCCAATCCTGAGTTAAGGTTGGTATCCTTTCTCTATTGGTGATATTTATTTTCTGGCACAGTATTCTCTTGGTGATACAGGAGTCCTTACCAAGTGCTAGCCACTATTTTAGGAGCTTGAGCTGTAATCGTGAGCATGAAAGATGAGGCCCCTTCTAACATTCCACTGGGGAAATTAAATAAATAACCGAAATTCTTGTGGAGAGCCATGATACAAGAGTGTGACTGGGGGGTCAGGGGGCGGGGAGAAGGGAAAGAAGGAGTATATGCTATTTAAATTTGGGGACCACAGAAGACCTATCTAGGGAGCTGAACACCAAACAGTACAGAAGAACAAGCCATGCGAAAGGTGGGGGCCCTGCAAGCAAAAGAAACTAGGGCAAAGGCTGGAATTCCCATACCAGCTCAGAGAAGAGGACAGGGGCCACGTCAAGCAGAAGCTTGGAGGTCAGGGAATAGAGTTCAGTTGTATTCTAGGAGCAAGAAGAAGCCATTGGAGGCTTTCAAACAGCATAACATGCTGGAGAATGGATCAGAGGGCACACCACATACTCCTCACATTCCTAGTCAGCCTGGTACAGAGTAGCAGAGAACAAGCCAGACAAGCTTCCTGGCCCGGATGGCTTCCGGTCTACCCCATCACTACCAGATTCAAATGCTGCCAGGAAACCTTGGTTTAAATGCTTCCAACCAATCCCTGCAGAAAGTAAGTGAATAAAACGATCTACAGCATGCACAACAGAACACTTCTGCAGTGTACACTCAGTTTATTCAGTAGTCTCTGTAGATGCTGTGAACCCAGGAACAAGTTTAGTCTTCCATAGTTCTCACCTATAGGGGATTAGCATTAATAGCAATATAGTTCCATTTTCCTTTGTAAGTTCAGAGTTCTATAAAATAAAACCAAGGAGTATACTTTTGGGGGGAAACTAACTCAAATGCCGGTGTTTGTCTTTTACAGGCAGAGAATGACCCTCCCCTGCATGTATGACCAATGTAAACACATGCTGTTTGTTTCCTCCGAGTTACAGAGGCTTCAGGTCTCTTATGAAGAGTATCTCTGTATGAAAACCTTACTGCTTCTCTCTTCAGGTTGGTAGAGCACAACACTCTTTGCTTCTAAAATTCACTTCTAAGTACATCAAGAGCATGAAATGTAAACGTGCAGAAACAAAGGTTTTTTTTTTTTTTTTATACGTGGCCCCAAGTCTACCATTATTATTTCCTTCTAGTCAGATATTTAGATTTTTCGTGAATGTCAAGTGTTATAAAGGCACAGCTAGTGGTACCAAGATTAGTAAGACAGGTGCCATAGAAAAAGAGAGGAACATGAGCTCTGCAGGAGCCTCTGACGATCTGGAGTGAAAACATGCTTCTTCCTCCCTGGGACCTTTGGTAATAGCACCAGGGGAAAACTGGAGAAATGGGGCCAACCAGAATGGCCTCTGTTTCTCTACTACATTGTAACTTGGTCAAAAATTAGTTCCCCAAGTATTATTACCATGTCCAGAAATGATGTGAGAAAAACAGGTCGTACGGAAGATCTACGTGATTACTACTAGAGACCTGGCTGATGCAGCATTGCTGCTGCCATGGTGGATAGAGGTGTTTACCTAAAAACAGCAACAATCTTAAAAGTTTAGATAAAGCTACGGGTATATTAACTCCAGGGAGGTACGTTGTGGCTAGCAAAGGCATTCCTTACTAAACCTAGAAAGCTTTTTGAAAAATACAAAGTCTCTTGGCAGTAAAAAGGAGGCACCTTCAACAACCAGTACAAGAAGGTCTGTGAACAGTTGTTATACACATATAGGCTATTCCAATAAAAATGACGTATCAGGTTAATGTTCATAAAATACTAAGCTGATGACTGAATATTTCTTTCATATGCAAATCAATAAATTTGCAGTGTTTTAAAGTCTTCTTTCCCTGAATAACTCTGGTTTCAGAACTGCTAGATAACTTTAAGCAACTGGATCTATTTCAGCTTTCCTAAGGCACACGTATCATTAAGCTTTCATATTACCTTTGTTCTACAGAAACCCTAAAGGAAAAGATCACTGCTAGAGACTTTAAGGTTACCTAAGGCAGCACACTTGGTAAAGAAGCGAGCTCAATGTGATTTAACAGTTAAAATTCTGATAATGCCCAGATACAGATCAGTGCAAAATACTAACCTATCTTACTTGTCAAAAATGGTAATTTAAGTTGTATACATACCAGACTCACTAGCTATATGTACTTTTTTCATTGCATAGGATATAAAAAAGTAAACTGAACTACTATGTATCACTGGGTCCTTTACAAAAAAAAAAAAAAAAAAAAGGATAGAATTAACAAGAAATAAATATATACCATAAGATATAATCAGACTTCTACTCTGATGGAATATTAGAATAGATACCCTAACCTCCCACTAAAAATGCTATAGGAAGCAGGCAAAAAAACCAAAGAGGTTAGCTATACTAAGAGGGTATATTTAATAAGTTCAAAGACAGGAAACATACATGAAATTTTTAGTCAGAATGCAGTTTTTTTAAATGCATATATAGGTACATGTGTGTACCATGTACATAAATGAACAGAATAAGAGATACGAGTGAGGGAAGAGGGCTGAAACCGTGCTTTAAAAAAGTGATCCCATTTGTGACCACCATCACAAATGATTATCCTAACCCATTAGTTAGGATAACTATTAGTAACTACATTCATACATACTAACTGCTATTAGTAACTACATTCACAGTATACCAGTTGAAAAAAAAGGCTTTGGTCTAACGTGATCATCAGAGATCCACAATGAAAGGTGGACAAGAATAGGGAAAGGAATTATACAAAGAGTGGCTGAGAATTTTCTGGAATTGTGTAAAGACACCAACCCCCCTACCTTACTAGGCAGGCTCAGTGAGTTCCATATAACAACACAAGTAAAATCCAAATGACTGGAAAAAAAATCTTCAAAGGAGAAGCAATTTAATAACCACAATAGCAAAGAAGAAAATGGAATGCTATATAACGCTAAGGAAAAATATACTGGAAAATAAAGGTGAACTTCCAGTTTTAGCTCTGACAAACTGCTTGGACAGTGCCATTCCCATTCTCCACAAGCAGCAGCTCAAATGAAAATCTGTAACTTTCCTCGGATCTATCAGAGAATTGAGGTCACGAGGCAAATGACATCAGAATCTGGAGAAATAGGCAAACACAGAGACACACAGCCATGATCAGTTTATTAGGGACAGAAGAATCTGGAGCCAGGAACTACTAGAAATGCTTACCGTAATTTTGATTAACTACTGAACAGGGAGGAAGAGCTTGAAAATTCAAAACTGAGGGTTGTCTCCTCACACTTTCTTGGGGTTTACTCCAAGGCATAAGCCACAACAGGTTCTCACCAGGAAGATCAGAGAAAAAGCCCCTGTTTTTTGCTCTCTGAGGGAAGCTGCTGTGAGAGCTTCATCTGACCTGAGGGCAAGGGCAAAAAGATCATTGTGGCCACCTCTCCCCTCCTCTCTCATGTAAGGGAAGCAGGAGTGTGAGGTGGGGGAGGAGGTTCAGAAACACTTCTGAAGGTCATGACAAAACAGGTTTTATCATAAAAGGTAAGACACCCCACATCCCCAGCACCTTACCACTGTATCAGTAGGGCTCCAGGATAGGAACTGGATTACACCTGCCAGAACTACAGAGCATGGCCTTTTGAGAAGTTCTCAGGGAAACCCAAAAACAACAGGGGAAAAACAAAACAGGGAAACAGGTTTCAGTTATGAAACACAGCCCAGCTCTAGCCAGTTTAACATAAGACCTTATACCAAAAGCATCATTATCTCAGCTCTGCTCTATCACTATGCAGCTTTCAGGGAGAAAAAAAAAAAAAAAAGTAACGTATGCAGTAAGACTCTGAAGAGACAGTCAAGCATCGGACCCAGCTCATCTATGACACAGATGTTTATCAGATAGGGAAGTGAACACAACCATGATGACTATGTTAAGGGCCCTAATGGAAAAAGTAAACAACATGCAAGAACACATGAGTAATGTAAGCAGAGAGGTGGAAACTCTTAAGAATCAAAAGGAAATGCTAGAGACTAAAAATACTGTAATGAAAATGGAGGATGGCCATCAGTAGACCAGTCCTGGTGGAAACCCAAACTCAAGTGCAAAGAGAAGGATAAAAACAACATGGAACCGAGCATTCAAGAATGGTGAGGGCTATTATACAATGTGTCCCGTGCAAGTAACGGGGACAGAAGTGGAAAAAAAAAAGAATGGAAGAAATATATG
The DNA here is from genome assembly GCF_003254725.2 of Canis lupus dingo. Classification (NCBI taxonomy): domain Eukaryota; kingdom Metazoa; phylum Chordata; class Mammalia; order Carnivora; family Canidae; genus Canis; species Canis lupus. The sequence continues at coordinate 36,742,975 of NC_064244.1, read as the reverse complement.
AAGTAATAATGGCTGAGGGTTTTCCAAAATTAATGACGGATGCCAAAACATAGACCTAAACAGCTCAAAAAACTCCAAGAAAGATAAAAATATCTACATCTAGGCATATTTTACTCAAACTGCAGAAAACCAAAGACAAGCAATCCTCAAAGAAACCAGATGGAAAAAGAATCAGCTTTCTCATAGAGGAACAAAGATAAAAATGACATCAGAATGTTCTCCACATGTAGGAAGGGAGTCAGGTGAAGCATTTAACGTTAAAAAAATATATATATCAATCTACAATTGGGTATTCAGTGAAATTGTCCTTCAAAAGTGAGGGTAAAATAAACAGTCTCAAACAAAAACAGAATTAGTCACTAGAAGACCTGTCTTGCATGAAATGTTTAAGGAAGTTCAGAGGAAATGAAAATGATGCAGTTCAGAAATGTGGATCTACATAAAGGAGAACATGAGAGGAGGAAGCGATGAAAATGAAAATTGACTTTTCTTCTTACTTGATCTACCACACAACTGTGGAAGGTGATTACAGCACCAGTACATCATAACAACAGGAGAGCGGACCCGGGCATACTGTTAGCGGGTACCTGCACTATATGGATCAAGTAGAATGGTCATATTTAAAGGAGCTGTAGATCCAGTGTCTATGTATATGTGGAACTCCAGGGCAAGCACTGAAACCACTTTAAATACACGTAATAATTGATATCCTGAGAACAGAGAATATAGAATCATATGAAATGCTCATCAAAAACTGGAGAAGTAGAAAAGAGGGAAGGATTACAAAAGGAAGCATCAGTGCAAAGAGTGCAAAACGGTTACAAACATAGTACCTATTAACCCAAATATATCGAATGGTCACCTGACATGTGTATAGTCAAAAAGTCTTTATTTTTATTTTTAATTTTTTTTTAATGAAGGTGAAAGGAAAAGTTTGCCACCACCGATCCTCAATATAATACAAGACTAAAGGGTCTACTTAGGCTAAGGGTAAGGAATCCCATGTCTAAGAAGTAAAGAGGAACAGAGAGAATGGTAATATGTAAATATGTTTAAGCTGACATCTATTATATAAAGTAACAGCAGTAGCGTTTTGGAAGATCTAAAACCAGAACGCTAGAAGGATAGTTCAATAAGGAAGGTTCAAATTTCAATGACAATGGCTAAAGATAGGAAAGGTACGCAGAGTACCAAAGCACCGCAGAGTACCAAAGCACCGAGGTGGGGGGGTGGAGCCCTTACGGAAAACACTGTAAGGAAAAGGTGGGGGGGTGGAGCCCTTAAGGAAAACACTGTAAGGAAAAGCAACCCAAACACATGAAATGAAGGGAAGGGGGTAAACAAGCACACAGGAAGGGAAAAAAACAAATGGTGAACAAATAAATTTGTCTGCAATTTCATTAAATAGAGAGGAGATAAAAGTTTCAACGTCAAAAGATACACAAAGAAATCCAAGACTGGATAAAAAAATAAAAAATAAAAAAAAAGCTCCTTCCATGATACTGAATGATTGACATTAAAGGCCCTCCAGTAACCCAGTGGCGGTGGACTTGTGCTGTAGAGCAGCATGTGGTAAATGTTCTCAGTGTTGCAAGCAAGACTGTCACAGCTGCTCAACTCTGCTCCTTGCAGCATGAACACAGTCATCACCCAAAGAAAGAACAGGCATGGTTATGTTCCAATAAAACTTTATTTACAAACACAGGCTGCTGGTGTGACCAGGCCACCAGTCGTGTTTTGCTGAGTGTTCTTTGAAACCAGAAGAAAGCTGTGGCAGCTTTCTTCAGTTATGATCAGCACAGATGTTAAAGAGCTGGGGTTTTTTTTTTCTCACTTTATTTAAAGTTACTCCTTACATAAAGCATTCTACTTACCAGAAAAGTAATTCTAAGTATGTCGCTTAAACGCATAGAGCAAAAATTAATGAAGCTCCAAAGATAATTAGGGGTAATTTGGGATAGATGGAATTCTTTTAAATATAAGCACTGATAGGACTTTGCCAATCATTATTTTTAGAGTTCAGGTAATAAGCAGGAAAAAAATACAGCTCAACAATCGATGAAAGTATTAAATTTTAGTATTTAAGAAATTAGCAATAATTAGGTTATCTGTAACATATTAATGTACTTTTAACATGGTAAGCTCTTAGCACTTCTGATGAAGTAGACTTCATTTTCACAGTTAATACTGACATCTTAGAAGTGCCAAGTGTTGCTTTATAGAATCTGAACGTTTTCATGTGTGTTCCTTGGTCTAACCCTATTCAAAATCCAGGGAGAGTGGTACACCACATTAAGAAAATGAAAGGTAAAAGTCATACAATCATCTCAACAACAGGTGCAGAAAAAGCATCTAACAAAATTCAGTGTCTGTTCATGATGAAAACATTCAACAAAATGAGTACAGAGGGACATACCTCAGCATAATAGCCATATATGACAACCCACAGCTAACATCATACTCCATGGTGAAAAGCTGAAAGCTTTCTGTCTACAATCAGGAATAAAACAAGGCTATCCACTGTCATCACTTTTATTCACCACAGTATTAAGGTTCTAGCCAGAGCAATTAGACAAGAAATATAAAAGGCATTCAAATCTAAAAGTACTAAATAAAACTCTCTCGGCAGATGCCATGATATTATATATAGAAAAATTTAAAGACTCCACAAAGAGACTGTAAAAACAAGTAAGTTCATAAGGATGCAGGATACAATATCGATATGCAAAAATCTGCGGCAGTTCGAGACACTAATAATAAGAACTATCAGAGAAACTAAAAAATATAACTCCATTTACATTTGCCTCAAAAATAATATCTAGGAATAAAATGTTTTTAAGGAGGTGAAAGACCCATGCACTGAAAACAGTAAGACACTAATGAGAGAAATTGAAGATGACAGAAATAAACGCAAAGATGTTCCATACTCATGGATTAGAAGAATATTCTTAAAATGTTGACATTTCCAAAAGCAACCCACAAATTAAGTGCAATCCCTGTTACAATTCCAGTGGCATTTTTCACAAAAGAAATCCTAAATTCTGTATAGAACTCTAAAAGACCCAGAATAGCCTAAGATACCGCAACATTACAGTACCACGTCTAACTATAAAGCTTTCTCACCGCAAAGAAAATGATCAGCAAAATGAAAAAGCAGCCTACAGCATGGGAGAAAATCCTGGCAAATCCTAATTGGCCAAAGGGCACATGAAAAGATGCTCATCATTACTAGTCATTAACAAGGAAATGCAAATCAAAACCACATGAGATCCCACCTGACCTCTATTAGAATGTCTGTTACCAAAAGACAAGGAATAAGTGCTGGCGAAGGTGTGGAGAAGAGGGAAGCTGTACTCACTGCAGGTGGGAATACAAATTGATGCAGCCACTGTGGAAACCATATGGGTGTTCCTCAACAAAGTGAAACAGGACTACTGCACGACCCTGCAGTTCCACTTCTGGGTATGTGTCCACAGAAAATGAAAATACTCGAAAAATATATGTAGCCTCATACTCATGGCATAATTACTGATAGTAGCTAAGATACAGAAGCAGCTGAAGAGTCCACCTATGCAAGAGTCCACCTATGGTTTGTTTAGTAAATATATCCAATAGACCATTATTCCACCATAGAAAGGAGTGGAATCTTGCCACTTGCAGCAGTTTGGATGGACCTTGAAGGCACTGCGCTAAGTGAAATAAGCCAGTCAGAGAAAACTGAGCACAAACGAATATATATAGGGACGCCTGGGTGGCTCAGTGGTTGAGCATCAGCCTTTGGCTTAGATTGTGATCCCGGGGTCCTGGGATCGAGTCTCACATCTGGCTCCCTGTGAGGAACCTGCTTCTCCCTCTGCCTCTCTCTCGGTGTCTCTCATGAATAAATAAAATCTTAAAAAAAAAAAAAAAGTATATAATCTCACTTATACGTGAACTCTAAAAATAAATAGGGACACGGGCTCTTGTATGCAGAGAACAGACTGGCAGTCTCCAGAGGAGGGTGTTTTGGAGGGTGGGAGAAATGAGGGAAGGAGAGGGTTAAAAAGTGCAAACTTCCCGGTATAAAATAAGTCACATGGATGTCATGTGCAGCTTGGTGACTATAGTTATTAATAATATATATTATATATATGAAAGTTGCTCAGTAAATATTAAATGTCATCATGAGAAAAAAATGTATACTATCTGATGATGGATGTTAACTATAGATGTATTGTGATCGTTTTGCAATATATACAAATATTTGGTCATTCTGTTGTACAACCTGAAACTAATGTCAATTTTATCTAAATTTTTAGAACTTAAAACTCCATGAGAAAGATTAGGACATGCAGCTAAGGCAGGTTATACTCAAATCCACTGGACAAGTAAGAATTAAATCTTCCTGCTCCTAAAACCACTGCTTTTCCTTACCTTAATTCCAGCATTTTCTAAGATGTCATCAACAATGAACTTAAGTTTGGGGAAACATCATGTTCCCTTCCCTAATTCTGGCTCTGATAAATCCTGAAAACCAATAGTCTACCTAACTTTGTATTAACCTTTAATTTTGCTTACATTTTGACCAAATCCTTTTTTCCCTAACCATTAACACAGAACCAAAGTTCTGAGGAGTACACTTGGAGAAATTTGGCCATGTACAAAAATCAGTCAGTCTTTGCAGGATTCATGAACATGATTAACCTTCTGTTCACAGTCCTTCTTACTGGTATCAGTTTTTGAAGAGTAATAAATGATTCATTTTTATACCGATTTTACAATCTGGAATCCATAAGTTTTTTTCTAAGTGCGTAAGGGAAGGCTGATACATGCTCCCCAGCAAGGCAAGACTCCAGGTTAAATCCTCTGATTTTCTATTATCCCCTCATCTCTCTTGCCTGTACTTTCAGGATCCTGTGAGATGCTTGTATTTTCATGGAATGTATCTAGAGTGTATATACAATACATGTCATGAAGCATGCTATTGTTAATAAATGCCCTACAGGCACATAGGCAGAGTTACCTTAAGAAAATTCTTTCCTTGACCACATCTTAACCTTTTAGTTCCTAAGGAAGGTTTGAAGAGCCAAGAACTGTTTGATGAAATTAGAATGACCTACATCAAAGAGCTAGGAAAAGCCATTGTCAAGAGGGAAGGGAACTCCAGCCAGAACTGGCAACGCTTTTATCAACTGACAAAACTCTTGGACTCCATGCATGATGTAAGTGTCACACATGAATCCAGGTGTCCGCAGTGTTGTTTGGGACGTTTGATTTGTGTATATGATGATATACCAATAGTTTTGGCTTGGTTTGGTTTTCTTCCTTTTGATCGATTTTGGTGGTGGTTGAGGCTCAGGTTGTCAGCCTCGGTTTGGTACACATTTCTCCTAAGGCCAGTTATGAAATATCTAGTTACATGCTTAGAACATCATGGTGCCAGGACAAAATTTAATAGCACTATTAAAAACAAAAATGCCAAATTCCCTATTTTTATGTGACTAATTAAATTAGCATATGGCCTTCACATATTGTCGTACTATGTACTACAGTTCATCATGATACACTTAAGGCCGTATAATTCTCTACAATTCTACGGAATCCAAAATGTGCCTGGTACCTGAATGCCCACTTTAACTTCTTTTTTAGCTGGTGGATTCCAGCCAAGATTGGTATATTCTAGGTCAGATATATTTTTAAAAATTAAAGGCCAAAAAGCATGAGATGTTTCTACTAGAAAGTTTTCAACAATCGTTTGTATTATTTTCTCTTGCAGGTGGTTGAAAATCTCCTTAACTTTTGCTTCCAAACATTTTTGGATAAGACCATGAGTATTGAATTCCCAGAGATGTTAGCTGAAATCATCACCAATCAGATACCAAAATATTCAAGTGGAAATATCAAAAAACTTCTGTTTCATCAAAAGTGACTGCCTTAATAAGAAAGGTTGCCTTAAAGAAAGTTGAATTTATAGCTTTTATTGTACAAACTATCAATCTGTCCTGTAGCGGTTTTGCTGTTTTATTTTTTCCTTTCTGTTTTTGTCTGGTCTTTGTTTTTGTTTTGTTTTAAATACGCACTACATGTGGTTTATAGAGGGCCAAGACTTGGCAACAGAAGCAGGTGAGCCATCACTTCTCTGTGGTGGGCAGAGTAGAGAGTGCTAGTTGGTGGAGCCCAGAAATTAGCAGCAGTCATGGGGGTGATCTCCACTGCCAGGGAAGGATGGCACCTAAGCCACCAGTGCCCAAACTCTGCGTGTAAACTTTCCACTCATACTTTTCACAGTTGGCTGGACAAAATTTTCTAGACTTTATGTGGGTGTATTTTCCCCTGTATAGTTAGGATAGCATTTTTTGATTTTTTGCATGGAAACCCGAAAAAAAGTTTACAAGTGTATATCAGAAAAGGGAAGTTGTGCCTTTTATAGCTCTTACTGTCCGGTTTTAACAATTTCCTTTATATTCGGTGAACTACGCTTGCTCATTTTTTCTTACATAATTTTTGTATTCAAGTCATTGTACAGCTGTTTGAGATGGGCAGCTAGTTCATAGCTTTCCTAAATAAACTCTAAACATTAATCTTCTGTGTGAAAATGGGTTGGTGCTTCTAACCTGATGGCATTTAGCTATCAGAAGACCACAAAAATTGACTCCTATCTCCAGTATTCTCATCAAAAAAGCTCATATTTTGTATATATCTGCTTCAGTGGAGAATTCTCTAGGTTGTGCAAATTAACCGTCCTAACTGGTATAGAGCACCTAGTCCAGTGACCTGCTGGGTAAACTGTGGATGATGGTTGCAAACAACTAATTTAAAAACAAACATACAAAACACAAAAAAACTACCAAGAGGCCCTGTTTGTACTTAATGCCCTATTGTTGCTATGACTGGATGGCAAGAAAGTTGGTCAACCGTCTTTCAGGACCTTTTGTTGTAGTTTGTATAACTTCTTGAAAGTCAGGATTCCAGATAACCAGCTAAGACACAGCTGAGAGATTTGAATCAGACCAAGTATCTCCTCTCACTCAACTTCACCCCCCAAATCAATCTTCAATATGGCAAATGTAGCCAGACACCCATTTTCACATTCCCATCTGTCACCAATTGGTCTACCTTTCCTGGCGATGCAGGAAAGCTCAGCTACTGATTTTTGTGATTTAGAACTGTCAGACTTCCATGTTTGTAAGACTACACATGCCTCACATCCCTCCGTGTGCCATAGTTTAACAAAAGTCTTGTGAATTTTTCCTCCTCACTATTGAGAATGATCATTTTAAACAAAATAGAAGCTGTAGTAGCCCTTTCTGTGTGCACCTTACCAACTTTCTGTAAACTCGAAACTTGTATTTACTAAGCCACAAGAAATCTGATTTCTATTCAAGGTGGCCAAATTATTTGTGTAATAGAAAACTGAAAATCTAATATTAAAAATATGAAACTTCTAATATATTTTTATATTTAGTTATAGTTTTCAGATATATATCATATTGGTATTCACTAATCTAGGAAGGGAAGGGCTACTGCAGCTTTACATGCAATTTATTAAAATGATTGTAAAATAGCTTGTATAGTGTAAAATAAGAATGATTTTTAGACGAGATTGTTTTATCACGACATGTTATATATTTTTTGTAGGGGTCAAAGAAATGTCGATGGATAACCCATATGATTTATAGTGTGTGTAAGCATTCATACAGGCAGTGGTCTCAGAAATGCAACAGGTTTGCTCCAGGGGAAGAGGGAGACAGAGATTGGCCCCGTGTGCGATGAAGGCCGCGAGGCTCCGTCCCATTCAGATCACAGAGTGAGTCATCCCCTGTCACCCACAGTGACCGCCCCCCTCATTCCAGTGAGTCTGTCCCCGCAGGTCCGCTGGCCGCTGGCCGGGTCTCCCCCAGCGCTCGCATGTGCAAACGAACCGGGGGAGGGCAGAGAGGTGGCGCTCATAAGCACGCGCCTGCAAGCACACCTGCCGTCAGGGTCACTTTCACACGGAGCCCCCCCTGGCGGTGTGGCCCAACGCAGAGCCTGGAGGCATTAGGCAGTAAGATGCACAGAGGTACCTGCAGCATGTAAATAGCGCAGAGTCCCACAGGTTGCCAGATAACACACTAACTCCTTTCTATCCTGCGAGAGTTCATTTCCAAATAAAACGAGTACATGTTTGTTTTCCTTAAGTGCTTTTTTTGAATGTTGTTTGTTATTTTTCAGTATCTGGAGAAATTAATAAAAAGTGTAATTTGCTTTTCGAATGCTCTCTAAAAAGGTAATGCGCCTTTTTTAATGGTTTAAATTGATCTCAAAAGTATTTTAGGATGGTTTGTAACCCAGCTGGATGTGAAACTTTTGGTGCCTCAGAAATACCGCTTGAATATTATCAATGACAGGGTTAAGTTTCAAAAAGAGCTTCTGGAAGGTAAATTATTGTTCATTTATGGAAAGTTACATGGTTAGAACCAGAAAGCACATCACATGTTAATCTTGTTTTAGTCCCAACCTCGGTTCTCAAGAAACAGAGCTCAGTGGGAAAAAAAAAAAAAAAAAAAAAAGATACGTGCCATTTGTCAAAAGAAAATCAGCTGACATTCGTGAAACTAGGAAACTGTCCCCTAAATGGAAAAGAACCCATGCCCTTGTAAAATAAGCAGGAAGAAAGTTATCTTAATTACATTTGAGTAGAATTACAATTTCAGTGAGAAAAGATCCGGTGCTTTTTTCTACCTGTGTGGTGTCTTGCCATCCCAAACTAAGTTTGTAGCCACTTCAGGGAGAGTTGGCAACATGCCTCAGTAACTTACAGCAAATCCTGAAAAGTATTTTGAATTAGTGGTGGAGAAATGTGACCTTCTCAGTGTTTTTAGGCCTTGCTGGGGATTCTATAGAAGTGCTTGTCCAAACCTATAGCAGGGGAACCTGAAGGATCATCTACCTTCTCCTAGAGAGAGAGAAAAGACACCCCAAAAGGAAAGCCAACACACCTCACGTCTGAAGAGCTTGAAAGTTAGCGTAAGGGGAGCTCTGGATGTGCGTACAGAGGGAAGCCAATGTCACTTCAGGACTGGGGGGCGGGAGGGGAAGGGCACTTCTAGTTTCACTTACCTAGAGCACCTCTTATCCATCAGTCTTAGTTTTATGTTAAATACCCTAAAACTACATCACTGTGGAATGAACAATAGGATTATATGCTGATCTGTCCAAATTCAAGAACCCTGGCAGCCCTCAGTGAGATTTCCGTGTTGGCCCGTCACCCTCAAGACTGCAGCTGTAAATGAATGTGTTTTAACGTGCCTGGTTTGAGAGTTGGATGGGAGAACAGGAGTGTGAGGAGAGGACACTTGAACCACTTTGAATGGAAGTTGTCTCGTTTCCCAGACTGCTCAGTCAGCCTGGTCCACCAGGGATTAGTGACCAGGTTTTCAGGAAAGGATTAGCTTCTCTCTAGAAAATGCCTGAAAGAAGGATTTTATTTTGTGACGAAAGGCTGTATGAAAATACCCTCCTCAAATAACTTGCTTAACTACATATAGATTCAAGTGTGTCAATATTCTATTTTGTATATTAAACAAATGCTATATAATGGGGACAAATCTATATTATACTGTGTATGGCATTATTAAGAAGCTTTTTCATTATTTTTTATCACAGTAATTTTAAAAATGTGTAAAAATTAAAACCAGTGACTCCTGTTTAAAAATAAAAGTTGTAGTTTTTTATTCATGCTGAATAATAATCTGTAGTAAAAAAAAAAAAAATGTCTTTTTACCTACACAGTGAAATGTCAGACTGTAAAATCTTGTGTGGAAATGTTTAACTTTTATTTTTCATTTAAATTTGCTGTTCTGGTATTACCAAACCACACATTTGTATTGAATTGGCAGTAAATGTTAGTTAGCCATTTACAGCAATGCCAAATATGGAGAAACATCATAATAAAAAAATCTGCTTTTTCATTATGTGACTCCAACATGCCTTTGTCAAACTCACACAGTTCAAATTTTCCTACTTTTTTTCTCCTCCTTCTACTGAAGGCAGAATCATCACTTCAGGAGACCTTAAGACCCTGAAGTGGACACGGACACATCAGTGTGGCCGCAGTGGCAGGTTCATAGGGCAGAAATCCAAAGTGGGCTTCACCCCAGTGCCAAAGACACAGACTGTCCCATCCATGCCTCCGAGGGGCCTATGCCAGGCACTACGCAGGGGACAAAGGGAAGAAGAACCCACTCCCGAGCAGTTGCCCACTCTATCCATCTTTTTATCATGAAAAGTGACGTTTTTTGTAAACAGATGTTAGATGTTAACTAGCCAAAATTGTTGCATTCTTTTAAAATCAATCCATTCTCTCAGAAAAGAACATACCTAGTGCATCTGGCAGCACTGTGCTCGGCACAGACAATAGAGACAGGAGGGGCGCACACGGCAAAGCAGTCCTATACGATCTCTTTGGTATTTCCCCAAAATATCTTGTGTTCAAGGTCAGATCCATGGCCTGGATGATGTCACAGACAAACTTTCCTATAAATACCCTCTTCTCCACCACCGACTTCCTTTACTAAGAAAAAGGCATCATGATTTCACAACCGAGCTTGCCTTAGCCATCCTAAGCATCCCAAGCATTTGCTAAATACCTGCTTTACTAAGGGACAAATACTGCAGAAAGAGTCCGAGTGTGCAAATCCTATCCTGACTCTCCGTCGCTCAGAGTAGGGAACTGCAGTGTGTCTGGGAGCCCCCAGTTCTGCCGCACACACGTCACTGCCTCTGCAGGCCCCGCGAGCAGCACAGCTGCCGACACCTTCATCATGTCACACCACTGAGTCCTCGGCCAGTGGAAGCAAGGAAGGAGCACCAATGCGGAGGAAGATCCCAACTCCATTTATAAAAAAGGAAACAGGCTCAGAGTTCAGGCGAACTGGTCCGTAGCTGCCGACGCCTGTCCTATTGAGGTTTGAACGGCAAGTCTCTGGAATGAGGCCATTCATCCCGTGGCAGAGAACGTGCCTTCTGTCCACAAACCTCCCAGGAAACTGGTTTTGTTCTCTGTTCTTAATGTCTCACATTTACTGAGCCCTTAACCCAGTGCCAGGCCTCATGTTTCGATACATTATCTCACTTAAGTTTGCAGGCCTATTTGTAGCGCTCTGAAATGCTGCTGGCAAGTCCTGCCAACTACTACAATGGCCTTCCATGCATTTATACGAGGACACGGGGGCTCACAAACACTGCGTTACTTGCCTAGAGTCACAAAGCTTTGAAGTGGTTAAATAGAACCTTTAATTAAAAAAAAAAAAACACACACACACACACACACTGGGCATCTGGCTCCAGAGTTCATGCTCTTAAGCACTACTCAGAAATTATGAGTATGAAGCTCCTAACTAGATTAGAAGGACCCATACTGAGCATTCTGTGTCAGGCCTTGTGACATGATCTCGTTTTAATTTAATCCCTTCTGCTACCCTATCAATTCTGCCTTAGACACTGAACAATGATATTTTCCTTCTAAACGCCCGTGTCCTAGCCTCTGGGGATGGTGCTGGTCAAAAACACTAACTGCCCAGAGACGACAACATGCTTGACTTTGTCAAATATCCAACAAGGAACCTGTCTCATCAACAGCCACAGGAAAATCAACCAACATTGCTTCAAGGGTCGTGGGGCATACTGGCTACACTGACACTGAAGACCAAAGTTGTTTATTAAGAAAACCGATGCAGGTCAACAGAGGAATCAGGTGTATACACTCTAAATTAGCCATAGGCTTTTCTAGGATCCTTCATGGGTCACTGTCTTCTAGACACTTGTCTCAGTACACGTGCAGCTGTGCTGGAAAAAAGAATCGAGGCCATCTGAGACTGTGAGGATTGTCTGCTAGAATTGCAAGGAACTGAGATGATAATAAAACTCCCCAAAATGGAGAGATGAGGAGAGTGTGCAAAAAAAGCCAAACAAAGGTTCATACAAGATTAAGCTGGGCCATAATTCTCTCCTGATGAGTTTCATGGCCCACAGTGTGGCCGGCATGCTAGACGAGCTAACTTAAAGTCCACAAAAGCAACAGTAAAATTCCAAGGTAATAAGGCCTCTTCCCCCAAGGAATCGAAGATGACAGCCACATGGCTCATCAATCCCACTCCTCCGTATCTATTCAAAGGGAATGAAAATGTGCACATGCAAATGTTCATAGCAGCAGCATTCATAATAGCCAAGAAGTGCAAAGACCCCAGTGTCCATCAACTGATGAATAAACAAAATGTGACAAACCCACAGCACACATTATCCAGCAGTAGGAAAGTGACATAATGCTTGTTCTAATATGGATGATCTTCAAAACCAGTATGCAGAGTACAAGAAGTCAGACCCAAAAGACCACATATGACTTGACATCACTTACGTGAGATGTCCAGAAGAGATGTAGCTACAGATACCAAAGCAGATCAAAGGTTGCCTGTGGCTGGGGATGGCAACAGGGCCAATTTAATGGGTGTCACCAATTAAAATGGGTGACAGTAGGCATGAGGGAACTTCATGGGGAGATAAAAATTTTAAAACTGGATTATACGGATGATTGCACAACTTAGTGAATTTAATAAAAATTATTCAATTGTACACTCACGGTGAGTAAACTTTGTGGTATGTATGTTATCTCTGTATATATTGTTAAAGAAATGTATTTTTTTAAATATATAAGAGGCAGATGAGCAAATGCGTAGCTGCCATTTGCCTGCATCAGAAGCCAGGACAAAGTACTTTGAATACATGAAAACAGATGCAGCTGTTTTTCCAAAAAGCCTATGGAAGAGAGAACGTTCTCACTGTGCTGGATGTTAAAGGATCAATTACAGTTAGCAGCACAAACACGGGCTTACTCCGTAGTAACAGATTTTACCCTAATTTTTTTTCCCCACAGTATGTCATTTTATTTATGGTCAAGTATAGATTCCCCCCTCAACCCGCCCTGGTATTTAATTTATCATGTGCCATAGCCGTGCTCACCCTGAGACAGCCACCATGTGCAAAGAGACCGCAAACGTGACAAGTAAAAGCCAAACTCGCACACACAGGCCCATTTTAAATACAAAGGGATGTGTGTAACTAAGACCTTAGTAGCTACAACTTCATAATGAGGCAAATCTGGGATCAAGTCTTGCTTCTGCCTTTTAACTAAATCTGTGACCTTGGGAAAGTTCTATAGCCACTCCAGTTCCACATGAAAAATGGAATAACATCATCTTAAAGGAATGAGAGAAGTAAATGAGATACAGGATTTAATCTGCTCAGCTCAGTGCCTACCACCCAAGAAGCACTCAAGACATGTGAACTGTTCTTTAAATCCTCAAGGAAATCTAAAAGGGGGATTTTTTTAATGCTTTCCCCAAAATTCACAGGAAAAATGTGAATGATCACGAACACTGTGAACACCAGGAAGGCATACAAACTTTCAATCTCACATATCCTAATAAAGACAGGTCACACACAGGGTTAGGGGAGACTGTTAGGATACTGGCCTGCACTCTCATCACATCATACGTTCCCAACTATCACACCTTGGCAGGGGTTACCCAGAAGTGACTACTCTTTCAGAAGGGTCTTCCATTTCCAACAAGTATTTCACAGTGCGAATAGAGCAGTGGCAAGGCCATTAAGATCAAAGGAGAAGTGGTAAAGTTACAGAATTGACTGAGTCCTTTATACTGAATTCATCCTGGTTAATAAGGAGACTGACCAAAAAAGCAACCACCCTGTTACTCTTTTATCCCACATGGACAGTTCCCCCGGGCTATCCCTGTAACTGATGCATAGAAATACGAACTAAATTGCATTAATTGGCATTAATGAGAGGGAGAACAATCTGAAAAATCACTATTATAAATTTTTTTAAATACACCCAACAGAATTGAAAACATGTCCACATAAAAACGTATCCACAAATATTTAGAACAGCATTACTTACGAAAAACGAAAAAGTGGACACCATCTAAATGTGCATCAACTAATAAATGCATAAATAAAATGTGGTACATCCATACAATGAAATATTATTTGGCAATAGAAAGGAATGAAGTATGGGTGCATACATACAACACAGATGAACTTCGACAACGTTATGCTAAGTGAAAGAAGCCAATCACAAAAGACCACATATTTTCCATTTATAGTAAATGTCTGAAGTAGGCAAGTCTATAGAGACAGAAGGTAGATATGTGGCTTCGGGGGCAGGGGAAAAGGAGGGGATAGTGAAGAGTGACTGCTTAATGGGGACTGGGCTTCTTTTGGGGGTTAATGAAAATACTCAAAAATTGTACTGATGGGATCCCTGGGTGGCGCAGAGGTTTGGCGCCTGCCTTTGGCCCAGGGCGCGATCCTGGAGACCCGGGATCGAATCCCACATCGGGCTCCCGGTGCATGGAGCCTGCTTCTCCCTCTGCCTGTGTCTCTGCCTCTCTCTCTCTCACTGTGTGCCTATCATAAATTAAAAAAAAAAAAAAATTGTACTGATGATTGCACAACTCTGAGGAAGCCTTTGAATTGTACATTTCAAATGCGTAAATTTTATGGTATCTGGATTATAGCCCAAAATAGATGTTCAAAAGAAGAAATATATAACCCAAACAGCTCTATATCCATTAGTTAAACTGAATTTGTACTTGAAAACCTTTCCATCAAGAAAATCCAAGGCTCACATGGTTTCACTGGTCAATTCTACTCAACATTTAAGGAAGAAACAATAGCAATTCTACAGGAACTCTTTCTTTTTTTTTTTTTAATTTTTATTAATTTATGATATTCACACAGAGAGAGAGAGAGGCAGAGACACAGGCAGAGGGAGAAGCAGGCTCCATACACCGGGAGCCCGACGTGGGATTCGATCCCGGGTCTCCAGGATCGCGCCCTAGGCCAAAGGCAGGTGCCAAACTGCTGCGCCACCCAGGGATCCCTATAGGAACTCTTTCAAAACAAAACCAAAACAGAAGAGGAGTGAATAATTCTCAATCCATCCTATAAGGCCAGCATTACCCTGATACCAAAATTAGCCAGTAATTACAAGAAAACTACAGACTAGTGCAGCCCAGGTGGCTTAGCGGTTTAGTGACACCTTTGGCCCAGAGCGTGATCCTGGAGACCCAGGATCGAGTCCTGTGTCGGGCTCCCTGCATGGAGCCTGCTTCTCCCTCTGCCTGTGTCTCTGCCTCTCTCTGTCTCTCTCTGTGTCTCTCATGAATAAATAAAATCTTAAAAAAAAAAAAAAATTACAGACTATATCCCGCATGAACATAGATACAAAAATTCTAAACAAAACTTTAGCAAATAGAATCTAACTATATTAAAAGGTCACACCATGACCGAGGGGTTACCCCAGGAATACAGATTGGATTCGTGTTTCAAGATCAACTAATATAACTGTCAATAGTGAAAAACTAAAAAAGAAAAATCCATGATTATCCAACAGATGCAGACAAAGCAGGTGATAAAACCCAAGAGACCCTCCTAATTAAAAGCTAACAAACTCTCAGCAAAGTAGGAATAAAAGGGAACTTCCGTAATCAACATAATAAAGGGCATCTAGAAAACACCTTCCAATAGCACCATACTGAATGTGAAAAGACTATTTCCCTTCTCATTTCAGTAACAAGACAAGGATGTCCATGCTTATTATTTCCATTTAACACTGCACTGGAAGTTCAACCCAAAACCGTCACACAAGAAAGAAACAAAAAAAGCATTTAGATTAGAAAGAAATAAAACCAACAATCTTTATTCATAGACCAAATGATCATCTATGCAAAAATTCTGTGGAATCTACAAAAATTTCACCTAGACTTCAAAAAAGTTCAACACAGTATTATCATGGGACCCTGAAATTCCACTCCTAGATATATACAGAAAGCAACTGAAAACAAGTCCTCAAGCAATTCACGCATGTTCCTAATAGAATTATCCAGCAACAGACAAAAGGTGGAAACAGCCCACGTGTGTTCATCAATGGATGATGAATGGATAAGCAAATGTTGATACACATAAGCACTGAAACCTAATTCAGCCATAAAAAGGTTAATGAAGTACTAATTCACACTACAACTTGGATGAACCTCGAAAACATTATGCTAAGTGAAAAAAAAAAAGAGACACAAAATGTCACATGCTGTAGGATTCTATTTATATGAACCACATATACACCTATCATAAATAAATCTATACATACGGAAAGTAAACCGATGGTTTCCAGGGGCTGAGGAAAAGGGATAATAAATTACTTTATGGATAAGAGTTTCGCTTTGTTGTTGTAGAAGTGTTTTGGAACTGGTGGTTGCACATTATAACTAATACTCGATGCCACTGAATTATTTACTTTTAAATGGTTAATTTTATGTTATATTAATTTCATCTCAAGAAATTAGTTTTTAAAAAGCTACTCAAGGAGAGTGTCCACAGTGGTGACATAGAAAGGCCCCAAACCCACCTCCTCCACAAACACACCAAATCTACATCTATTTATAGAACAATTCTTCCTGAAAAACTGAGGGTTGACTAGCTTCTATACCTAAAAGACAGGGAGACTACAGAGAGAGAGGCGAGAGGCACACAGTGACGGAGACACAATCATGAAGGGAACCCCACCCACTGTGGCTCTATGAACTGCAGTGGGGAGGAATAGTACAGAGGGACCAGGAGTATATTCGTACACCCCGGGGCACAGACAAAAAGCCATGGCTTAGAAGAGCAACTAGAATATAAAAGATCCAGCCTTGGAACCCTACAAAATGTCAGGGGAGTTGCATGAACTCTCTCTGAGTGGGAGGGGCTTGTAAACACCATGGTTTATGCTCCCCCTGCACCTCACCAGTGCAGATCAGACCACAGACCTGACACCACAGCTGACCAGTCACCTCAGTGAGACCCAGGTCACTAGCCTACACCAGCCTATGCTATCCCAAGGCAGCCCCAGCATGATGTATACCAGGACCCTTCTGGTCAGCACTCATTATAGATTTAGCTATCTCACTAAGGTGATACAGGCACAGAGCACCTGGAACACTCCAGGCCTACAACACTTCAGCTCCAGATCACTTACTAAAGATCCCAGAACCTCCCAGCTCATGCCAGCCTCAGCTCTGCATAACTCACCAGAAGTACCCCTGCATGGAACATGCCTTGCACAGAGTACCTCCTACATAGAGCACCCCAGCCTGCACCTGCCTGGGCTCCAACCACCAGGATGCCACCTACAGAAAGAACTGCAGGACCTCTGCTTGCATCCATTTCAGCTTCAACTGCCCTGCCAGGGTGCCTCCTGCATGGAGAACGCTGGAACCACATCAACCCATACCACGTCAGCCATCCCAACCATTTGTCCCCATGCAGAGTACCCCAGAAAGCCCAGCCCATGCCAGCCAAGCTCCAGTCAGCCAAAGTCACCAGACACACAGTCTACACAGGGGATAAACATACATGAGACCATTCCTCCAACTTTAGGAGAACTAGTTTTTCCACCTAATTCACTGAAACCAACAGAAAGAGTCAAGCAAAATAAGGAGACAGAGGAACAGGCTCCAAATGAAAGAACAAGACAAAACCTCAGAAAAAGAACTAAGTGAAATGAAACAGAGATAACTAACCTACCTGATAAAGGTTCAAAGTAATAGTCAGAAAGATGCTCAATGGATTGGAGAGAAGAGCAGACAACCTCGGAATTTTGACAAAGAGGTAGAAAATATAAAAAAGAACCAATCTGAGTTGAAGAACACTATAACCGAAATGAAAGTATACCAGAGAGAATCAACAGTAAATTAGAGAATGCAGAAAAACAAATCAGCAATCTGGAAGACAGGGTTAATGGAAAGCATCCAAGCTGAAAGGCAAAAAGTAAAAAGATTTTAAAAAGTAAGAATAGGTTAAGGGATCTCTTGGACAACATCAAGCAAAGAAACAATTACATTATAGGGGTCCCAGAAGGAGAAGACAGAAAAAAAGGAGAAGAAAACTTACTTGAAGAAACAATTGCTGAAAACTTCTCTAACCTGGGAAAGCAAACAGACACTCAAGTTAAGGAAGTAGAGAGAGTTCCAAACAAGGGGACCCCAAGGAGATCCACACCGCAACATATAAAGATTAAAATGTTAAAGACTAAAGATCGGGCTTTTCTTGTGTGTTACTATTGCTGCTTTTAAAATTATCCATCTGCTCTATCCACTGACTTTTCAGCAGATACGGATTTTTATCAGTACTAGAAGCCAGTACTCTCTACCAGGCAAGGTTATCATTCAGAATTAAAAGGAGATAAAGAATTCTCCAGACAAACATCGGCTAACCAAACAAGATTTCACAGCATGTTAAAGAGACTTCTTTAAGTGAAAAGAAAAGGCCATCATTAAAAGAAATGATGAAAATTAAAAACTTTATAAGTAAAGGCAAACTTCCAATAGAGGTAGTAGAGAAATCACTTATAAAGCTAATATGAAGGTTAAAAGACAAAAGTAGCAAAATAATTACATCTAAAACATAGTAAAGGGGACTCACAAAAAGATGTAAAACGGGATAAGATATATGTAAAACATGGAGAAGGAAGTAAAAATAGACTTTCAGAATGTGTTCAAACTTAGGTGACCATCAACTTAATACAGAGGTGCCAACCAAATATTAGGATCGTGTTATATATGAACCCCACAGTATCCACAAATCACAAACCTCTAACACATACACAATAAATTTTAAAAATGTCAAGCATAACATTAAAAAAAGTCAGAAAACAGAAATAAAGTGCAAAAAAAAAAAGAAAAACTACAAAAACAATAAAAAACAATTTTTTAGTGGCAGCAAGTAACTACCTATCAATAATAACTCTAAATGTGGGCAGTCCCAGTGGCCCAGAGGTTTAGTGTTGCCTTCGGTCCAGGGCGTAATCCTGGAGACCCAGGATTAAGTCCCACATGGGGCTCCCCGCATGGAGTCTGCTTCTCCCTCTGCCTGTGTCTCTGACTCTCTCTCTCTCTCTGTGTCTCTCATGAATAAATAAATAAAATCTTTTAAAAAATTACTCTAAATGTAAAGGGTCTAAGTGCTCCAATCAAAAGACAGTAGGTTTCATTTATTTTGATGCCTGAAAAATATTCCATTGTGTGTGTATATATATATACCATTTCTTTATCCATTCATCAGTCGATGGACATTTGGGCTCTGTTCATAGTTTGGCTATGGTTAATAACGCTGCTATAAATATCGGGGTGCATGTACCCCTCTGAATCTGTATTTCTGTATCCTATGGGTAAATACCTAGTAGTGCAATTGCTGAATTATAGGACAGTTCTATTTTTAACTTTTTGAGGAAACTCATGGGTGATGAGTATTAAAGAGGGCACTTGTTGTGATGAGCACTGGGTGTTGTATGTAAGTGATGAATCACTGAATTCTACTCCAGAAACCAATATTGCACTATATGATAACTAATGAAATTTAAATTAAAAAAAAAAAAAAAAAGACCTAAAGGGGCACCTGGGTGGCTTAGTTGGTTAAGCATCTGCCTTTAGTTCAGGTCATGATCCCCGGGTCCTGGGATGGAGCCCCTGTTCATCCCCTGATGAACTGCTTCTCCCTCTCCCTCTGCCTCTCCCCCTGCCTATACTCTCTGTCAAATAAATAAATAATATCTAAAAAAAAAAAAATCTAAAAACTAAAAAACACAAACAACATGGAGGCTAAACAACATGCTACTAAGCAACCAATGGGTCAGTGTAGAAATAAAAGAGGAAATAAAAAAAATACACGAATACACAAAAAAAATCATAATGATCCAAAATATTTGAGATGCAGCAAAAGCAGTTCTAAGAAGGAAATTTATAGTAATATAGGCCTACCTCAAGAAACAAACAAAACTCTCAAACATTGTACCCTTATACCGGAAGGAAATAGAAAAATAAGAACGAAGCCCAAAGTTGGTAGAATGCAGGAAATAATAAAGGTCAGAGTGGAAATAAATGAAATAGAGGCTACAAAAAATAAAAGTAAAAAGATCAATAAAACCAGGAGAACTCATACT
Source organism: Canis lupus dingo (assembly GCF_003254725.2). Classification (NCBI taxonomy): domain Eukaryota; kingdom Metazoa; phylum Chordata; class Mammalia; order Carnivora; family Canidae; genus Canis; species Canis lupus. The sequence goes on along the minus strand of NC_064244.1, from coordinate 36,722,958 downwards.
TTGAAAAGACCAACAAAATTTATAAACCTTAAGCCAGATTTGTCAAGAAAAAAAGAGGACCCAAATCAAAAAAATCAGAAATAAAAGAGAAGTAACAACCAACAACACAGAAAAAAAAAAATGGCTTACAAAAGATTACTATGGGGCAGCCCAGGTGGCTCAGCGGTTTAGTGCCTCCTTCAGCCCAGGGTGTGATCCTGGAAACCTGGGATCGAGTCCCATGTCAGGCTCCCTGCGTGGAGCCTGCTCCTCCTCCCTCTGCCTGTGTCTCTGCCTCTCTCTCTCTCTATTTCTCATTAATAAATTAGTTTTTTTAAAAAAAAGACTACTATGAAAAATTATATGCCAACAAATTGGGCAACCCAGAAGAAATCAATAAATTCCTAGAAACATACAATCTTCCAAAAGTAAATAAGGAGAAACAGCAAATTTGGACAGACTCATTACCAGTAACAAAATTGAATCAGTAATCCAAAATCTCCCAACAAACAAAAGTCCAAGACCAGATGGATCTACAGGGTAATTCTACCGAACATTTAAGGAAAAGTTATTATCTATTCTCCTCAAACTATTCCTATAGTGGGTCACTATCCACACATCATTCACATGAAACACCACATTAACAAAATGAAGGATAAAAGTCATATGATCGTTTCAACAGCTGCAGAAAAAGCATTTGACAAAATTCATATCCATTCATAAAAAAAAAAAAACTAAACAAAGTGGGGTGGGAGGGAGCATACCTCAACATAATAAAGTCCATATATGACAAACCCACAGCTAACATCCTAAACAGTGGTGAAAAACAGAGCTTTCCTTCTCAGATGAGGAAGAAATGGATATCCAGTCCTGCTGCTTATACTCAACACTGTACTGAAAGTCCAAGCCACAGCCATCAGACAAGAAACAGAAATGAAAGGTAACCAAATTGGTAAGGAAGAAGAACAACTGTCACTATTTGCATGATTGGTATTATGCACAGAAAATCCTAAAGACTCTACAGAAATACTATGAAAAGTAATAAATGAATTTAGTAAAAATTTCAGGATACAAAATGAATACACAGAAATCTGTTGAATTTCTATGCATTAATAACAAAGTAGCAGAAATAAAAAAAAATTCCATTTACAATTCTAATCCAAAAATAAAATACTTAGGAATAAACTTAACGAAGTAGGTGAAAGACCTTTACTCTGAAAACTATAAAACACTGATGAAAAAAATTTAAGATGACACAAATGGAAAGATATCCCATGCACATGGACCAGAAGAATATTTTTTTAAATGTTTATCCTATACAAAGAAATCTACAGATTCAATTCAATCCTTATCAAAATATAAATAATATATTTTACAGAACTAGAACAATCCTAAAATTTGTATGGAACCACAAAAAGACCCTGAATAGCCAAAGCACTTGAGAAAGAAGCACAAAGCTCAAATTATCACAATCCCAGAATTCAAGATATACTACAAAGATACAGTAATCAAAACAGTATGTATGGTACTGGCACAAAAAAAAACAGACACAGAGATAAGTGGAACAGAATAAAGCCCAATTGTAATCCCAAGTTTATATGATCAATTAATTTACAACAAAGGAGGCAAGAATCTAAAATAGGGAAAAGACAGTCTCTTCAGTAAATGGTGCTGGGAAAACTGGACTTACACACAAATTAGACCACTTTCTTGCACCATACACAAAAATAAACTCAATATGGATTAAACTCCTACATGTGAGACTTGAAACCATAAAACTCCTAGAAGAAAACATAGGTGGTAATGTCTTTGATAATGGTATTAGCAACATTTGCTGTGTATGCATGCTTCTGCAGGCAAGGGAAACAAGCAAAATAAACTACTAGGACTGTGTAAAAATAGAAAGTTTTTGCATAGTGAAGGGAAACCATCAACTAAACAAAAGGCCAATCTGCTGAATAGGAGGACGTATTTGCAAATCATATATGCAAAAAGAGGTTCATATCCAAAGTATATAAAGAACTTATACAACTCAACACCCAAAGAAATCTAATTAAAAATGTGCAGATCTAAAAAGAATTTTTATTATATTTTATTTTATTTATTCATGATAGACAGAGAGAGAGAGAGAGGGGCAGAGACACAGGCAGAGGGAGAAGCAGGCTCCATGCAGAGAGCCCGACATGGGACTCGACCCTGGGTCTCCAGGACCAGGCCCTCGGCTGAAGGCGGCGCTAAACCACTGAGTCACCAGAACTGCCCCTTAAAAGAAATTTTTTCCAGAGAAGACATATAGATGGCCACACACATGAAAAGATGCTCAACATCACTTATCAAGAAAATGCAAATCTAAACTACAATAAGATCCCACCCTAAATCTGTCACAATGTCTATTATCAAAAAGACGAGAAGTGCTGGCTTGGATGTGGAGAAAAAGAAACTCTCCTTCACTGTTGGTGAAAATGTAAGTTGGTGCAGCCAACTTTTTTTTGGAGGCTCCTCAAAAACTTAAAACTAGAAATACCATATGATCCAGTAATTCCACTACTGGCTACCCAAAGAAAAACAAAACACTAATCCAATGTGATATATGCACCCTTATGAGGACTATTGCAGAATTCTCTACAAAAGCCAAGATCTAGAAGCAGCCTATTTGTCCTTCGATAGATGAATGGATAAAGGGGTGGTACACATATACAGTGAAATACTACTCAGCCATAAAAAAGAATGAAACGTTGCCATTTGCAATGACATTCATGAATCTAGAGGATATAATGCTAAGTGAAATAAGACAAAGACAAACACTATATAATTTCACTCATATGTGGAATTTTAAAAAGAAAACAAACAAAAAGAAACACCCTCCCCCTCTCCCTTCTCGTGCGCTCTCTCTCTTGCTCACTCACTCTCACACAAATAAATCTTTTTTTTAAAAAAGGTAGAGGGACGTCTGGGTGATTCAGCAGTTGAGCATCTGCCTTTGGCTCAGGGCGTGATCCCAGGGTCCTGGGATCAAGTCCTGCATTGGGCTCCCTGCATGGAGCCTGCTTCTTCCTCTGCCTCTGCCTCTGTCTCTCTCTCTCTCTGTCTCTCATGAATAAATTTTTTTAAAAAATCTTTTAAAATTTTAAATAAAAATTAAAAAGTTAGAAATAAACCCATAAATATAGAGAATAAACTAGTGGTTGCCAGAGGGAAAGACAGTGGGAGGATACACAAAATGAGTTAAGGGGGGAATAGGAAGTACAGGCTTCCAGCTGGGGGAACGTATATCTCACAGGGATGAAAGGCACAGCATAGCAAATAACAGTCAATGGTACTGTAGTATTGTTGTATGGAGACAGATAGGAGCTAATAAGCTTGTAGTGAAAACAGCATAACACGTAAACTGGGGAATCACTATGTCATAGACCTCTAACTAATATAACATTGACCATCAACTATACTTCAATTAAAAAATAAACATAAAAGTAAAAATAAGCAAAAAGTCCTAAGAACTAATAACTAAACTTAGCAAGGTTGCAGAATGTGATGGGGGCCAGCAAATCATGACTTACAGCCAAACCCAGCCACTGCCTGTCCTTGTAAATATTTTTGAAATACATGCACTTACTTATTCATTTTATATGTCATCTATGTTACTTTCATACTGCAATGGCAGACTTAAGTACTTGCAACAGAGACACATAGCCTGCAAAGCCTAAAATATTTACTACCTGGTCCTCTTCAGAAAAAGTTTTCTGATGCCTGAGTTAATAGATCAACATGCAAAAATTAATTTTATTTCAATGTACTATCAACAATTAGAAACTGATGTTTCTCAAGATACTATTTTCAGTAGATTCCAAAAATTAAATACTTCAAATTTAGAGGTCTAAGCGTACCTAATTCCAAAAATTACAGACTAGAGAGTCCAATAAACCCAGATTTATATGGAGACCAATTCTTCACAAAGGTACAGAGCCATGCAAGTGACTAGAAAAACTGGCAGCTTTTCAAGTTCTAAAAATGCACTTGGATCCATACTTCGCACCACAAAAAAAAAAAATTAACTCAAAATGAAACACAGACATAAATGTAAAACCTAATGCTATAAAATAAGCAGAATTAAACAGAAGAGAAAAATCTTTGTGACGTTCAGTGAGTGAAGATTTCTTAGACATGCACCAGAAGCACAATCCTTAACAAATTGATAAATTAGATTTCATCAAAATTTTTAAAATATGCTTTTCAAAAGACACTTAAGAAAAAAGACATCAGAAATTGGGAGAAAAATCTTATTAACATATAAATCCCTACAAAGAATTTGTGCCCAGAATATGTAAAGAGCTCTTCAAAGCTCAACAGTAAGCATTAAAAAAAAAAGAAAAATATTTGAATAAATACTTCACCAAAAATGAAATAGGTGAGAAAGAGGCATGTAAAAAAATGATCAATACGTATTATTTTATATTTATAAAATAAGCCACAATGGAGTAACACTACACACCTATTAGAATAAAACATTAAAAATGCTACAGAAAGTATGGTAGTTTCTTAAAAAGCTAAATATATACCTACCCTATGATCTATGCATTCAACTTCTAGTTATTTACTCCAAAGAAAAAGAAGAGCATGTCTAAAGGTTTGTTCATTTGTCTGTTAACATTTGGCTTTCATTGTGAAGTCAGAAACCAGACACAATAGAAAAGGTCCATCAATAAATGAAAAATTTTAAAATCATGGTAAGTCATACAATGGAATACTACTCAGCACTAAAATATAAAAACGAGTGATACATTCACCAGCCTGAATGACTCTCAGAAGCAGTGGGCTAAGTGAAAGAAGCCAAATACAAAAAACTGTATGATTCCAGTTATAGGACATTCTGTGAAGGCCAACCTACAGCAACAGAAATCAGATCAGTGCTTTCCAGGGGCTGGGGAGAGCAGGGAAGTTTCCACAAAGCAAAGGACAGAACTTTACAAAGTGATGCCTTGATTGCTGTGGTGCTTACATACATTTCCACAATGGTGTGAGTCTGTCAAAACTCTCAACTGTACACCACACAGAGTGAACTTTACTGGTAAATTATCCCTCAACAAACATGAAGTTTAAAAACAAACAGGGCAGCCTGCATAGCTCAGTGGTTTAGCGCCGCCTTCAGCCCAGGACGTGATCCTGGAGACCCAGGATCAAGTCCCGCATCAGGCTCCCCACAGGTAGCCTGCTTCTCCCTCTGCCTGTGTCTCTGCCTCTCATTAACAAATAAATGAAATCTTTAAAAAAAAAATTTCAGCTTATAGAATCAGATATAATTGCTCTTAGAAATAAGACACAGACTTAAATTATTTCTTAAAGAACATGAGGCACTACAGAAGAGTTCATATAAGGGTTTTCAGATTACAAATCGTGATCATCCAATGTCTTTCAACAGATGAATGGATAAAGAAGATGTGGTCTATATATATAATGGAATATTACTCAGCCATTAAAAAGGATGGATACCCACATTTGCTTTGACATAGATGGAACTGGAGGGTATTATGCTGAGTGAAGTAAGTCAATCAGAGAAGGACAATCATCATATGTTTTCACTCATATGTGGAATATAAGAAATAGTGAAAGGGATTATAAGGGAAAGTAGGGGAACTGAGTGGGAAAAATTAGAGAGAGAGACAAACCATGAGAGACTCCTAACTCTGGGAAACAAACAAAGGGTTGTGGAAGGGAAGGGGGGGGGGGGGTGACTGGGTGACGGGCACTGAGGGGGGCACTTGATGAGATGAGCACTGGGTGTTAGAATATATGTTAGCAAATTGACATTAAATTAAAAAATTCAAAAAAAATTGTGACCATCACTAACATATGTAAATTCTATTGTCTAATGAACACAACTGGTTTGAAATCTTGTTTTGAAGTCCCACTGGCGGTTGGGGGCGGGCAAGAAGGCGGGGGAGCAGGGTCCCCAGGTCACCGGGCCCCCAACTCACCTCGGTAACTTTCAAACCATCCTGAAAACCTACGAATTCGACCCGAGATTTAAAGACAGCACAGCTGGAACGCTACACTGAGAAGGGTTTGCGCTTCTAACAAGGCAGGACGGTGGGAAAAAAATAAAGAAGAGTCCAGTGGGGGAGGGGCCGCGAGGCGCGGGGCTGGGGGGAGCCTCCGGCCAGGAGGGAAAGGCGCTCAGCAGGGACGCGGCAGAAGCGCGGGGGGCAGTGGGGCCTCCAGGTCCCCGGGGGCGCCGGACACGGCGGGGATCCTGCGCCCCCGGGACAGGCGGAGGCGGGAGGGCCCAGCGCCCCCCACCCCGGGGCATCCAGGCCCCTGCGGACTGGGAGCTGCCTCCAGGGCTGGGGACCTGGCCGCCGCCCGTGGGGTTGTCCCTCCTGGTGTCACCCTGTGCCCGGGGGCCTCGCCGGGTCAGCAGCTCCCGCTGAGCCGGGCACCTGGCGGGGGGCGGGGCAGCTCCCCAGGTGCACACACCTGAGAGTCAGCACAGCGGCCCTCCCCCAGACCCGCTGGAAGGGCGGGGGGAGAGCAGGTTCTTGACGAGCGGGCTGGGAAGCTCCAGGGGAAGGCGAGGGATTTACAGTACATAGAACCAGAGGATACGCCTCCTTGGGTTTTGTTTTGGGTTTGTCGTCCACCCCCCCTTTTTTTCTTCCCTTTTTTCTTCCTTTATCCAGTGCAACTTGTTTTTAGCCACTCTGCACTGAGCAAAATGACTAGAGGGAAGAACTCACCTCAAAAAGAAAATCAGAAACAGTACTCTGTCCCACAGAGTTACAAAATTTGGATTACAATTCGATGTCAGACAATTCAGAAGCACAATTATAAAGCTACTGGTGGATCTAGAAAAAAGCATAAAGTATTCAAGAGACTTCATGACTGCAGAATTTAGATCTAATCAGGCCGAAATTAAAAATCAATTAAATGAGATCCAATCCAAACTGGAGGTCCTAACAACAAGGGTCAATGAGGTAGAAGAGTGAGTGACATAGAAGACAAGTTGATGGCAAGGAAGAAAGCTGAGGAAAAAAGAAAAACTAAAGATCATGAGGAACGGTTAAAGGAAATAAAAGACAGCCTCAGAAGAAAAAATCTGCATCTAATTGGAGTTCCAGAGGGCGCCAAAAGGGACAGAGGACCAGAACGTGTATTTGAACAAATCATAGCTGAGAACTTCCCTAACTTGCAGAGGGAAACAGGCATTCAGATCCAGGAGACAGAGAGACACCCCCTGCCCCAAAATCAATAAAAACCATTCAACACCTCACATTTAATAGTGAAACTTGCAAATTCCAAAGATAAAGAGAAAATCCTTAAAGCAGCAAGAGACAAGAGATCCCTACCTTATATGGGGAGAAATATTAGATTAACAGCAGACCTCTCCACAGAGACCTGGCAGGCCAGAAAGGGCTGGCAGGATATATTCAGGGTCCTAAATGAGAAGAACTTGCAGCCAAGAATATTCTATCTAGCAAGGCTCTCATTCAGAATAGAAGGAGAGATAAAGAGCTTCCAAGATAGGCAGAAACTGAAAGAATATGTGACCACCAAACCAGCTCTGCAAGAAATATTAAGGGGAACTCTGTAAAAGAAAGAGGAAGTGCAAGGAAATAAGCCACAAAAACGGATTTTTATATTATTATAAATCTTACTATTTGCTAGAACTCATACAGCAACTCGGCAGTGTGGCAGGATACAAAATCAATGCCCAGAAGTCAGTGGCATTTCTATACAATGAGACTGAAGAAAGAGAAATTAAGGAGTCAATCCCATTTACAATTGTACCCCAAAGCATAAGATACCTAGGAATAAACCTAACCAAAGAGGTAAAGGATCTATACCCTAAAAACTACAGAACACTCCTGAAAGAAATTGAGGAAGACACAAAGGGATGGAAAAATATTCCATGCTCAAATATTCATCCTCATTAGATTGGAAGAACTAGTATCGTGAAAATGTCAATGCTACCCAGGGCAATTTACACATTTAACGCAATCCCTATCAAAATACCATGGACTTTCTTCCGAGAGTTGGAATAAATCATCTTAAGATTTGTGTGGAATCAGAAAAGACCCTGAATACCCAGGGGAATATTGAAAAAGAAAACCAGAACCAGGGGCATCACAATGCTGGATTTCAGGTTGTACTATAAAGCTGTGATTATCAAGACAGTGTGGTACTGGCACAAAAACAGACACATAGATCAATGGAACAGAATAGGGAATCTAGACATGAGCCCTCAACTCTATGGTCAACTAATATTTGACAAAGCAGGAAAGAATATCCACTGGAAAAAAGACAGTCTCTTCAATAAATGGTGCTGGGAAAATTGGACAGCCACGTGCAGAAGAATGAAACTAGACCACTCTCTTGCACCATACACAAAGATAAACTCAAAATGGATGAAAGATCTAAATGTGAGACAAGAATCCATCAAAATCCTGGAGGAGAACACAGGCAACACCCTTTTTGAACTTGGCCACAGCAACTTCTTGCAAGATACATCCATGAAGGCAAGGGAAACAAAAGCAAAAATGATTTATTGGGACTTAATCAAGATAAAAAGCTTTTGCACAGCAAAAGAAACAGTCAACAAAACCAAAAGCCAACCTACAGAATGGGAAAAGATATTTGCAAATGACTTATCAGATAAAGGGCTAGTATCCAAGATCTATAAAGAATTTATTAAACTCAACACCAAAGAAACAAACAATCCAATCATGAAATGGGCAAAAGACACGAAGAGAAATCTCACAGAGGAAGACATAGACATGGCCAACATGCATATGAGAAAATGCTCCACATCACTTGCCATCAGGGAATTACAAATCAAAACCACAATGAGATACCACCTCACACCAGTGAGAACGGGGAAAATTAACAAGACAGGAAACAACAAATGTTGGAGAGGATGTGGAGAAAGGGGAACCCTCTTGCACTGTTGGTGGGAATGTGAACTGGTGCAGCCACTCTGGAAAACTGTGTGGAGGTTCCTCAAAGAGTTAAAAATAGACCTGCCCTACGACCCAGCAATTGCACTGTTGGGGATTTACCCCAAAGATCCAGATGCAGTGAAAAGCCAAGACATCTGCACCCCAATGTTTATAGCAGCAATGTCCACAATAGCCAAACTGTGGAAGGAGCCTCAGTGTCCATCGAAAGATGAGTGGATAAAGAAGCTGTGGTTTATGTATACAATGGAATATTACTCAGCCATTAAAAATGACAAATACCCACCATTTGCTTCAATGTGGATGGAACTGGAGGGTATTATGCTAAGTGAAATAAGTCAATCAGAGAAGGGCAAACATTATATGGTCTCATTTATTTGGGGAATATAAAAAATAATGAAAGGGAATAAAGGGGAAAGGAGAAAAAATGATTGGGAAATACCAGTGAGGTTGACAGCACATGAGAGACTCCTAACTCTGGGAAATGAACAAGGGGTGGTGGAAAGGGAGGAGGGGGTGGGGAACGGGGTGACTGGGTGATGGGCACTGAGGAAGGCACTTGACAGGATGAGCACTGGGTGTTATGCTATATGTTGGCAAATTGAACTCCAATAAAAAAATATACAAAAAAAAATTAAAATTAAAAAAAAAAGTCCCACTGGCACTGCTCAACAAGCCCTTATTATGCCTCATCAGAATGACAGCAAAAATCTTCTAATAGATCCTCCTGTCTCACTGCACTATAAGCATGCCTCCACTCTGCTCTCCACATTCTTCCTAAACCAAATCTGGTCACACAGGCCTTCCATTCAAAAGCTTCTGATGCTTCCCGATAGAATACATTTTAAACTCGTTTTGATGAGTTGTATGGAAGTGATTAATCACTACATTCTCATCTGTAACTAATATTTCACTGTATGTTAACTAAATGCAATTTAAATACAAATGTAAAAAAACAAAAAATACCCTTAAGTCAGACAAAGCCCTTCTCAGATTAGTCTTAGTTTACTACTTTAGGCCCCAGGCTCCTTCTGTTCTCCCCAACACCAACTTCTAACTCAATATTTGCAAAATACACTTTAATATCCCATCGTCCAGACGACTTGAAATTTCTACTTGCTATCTCCTCTGGGCCTCTATACCATCGGGCTCAGAGAATTGCCTCTGCCTGAACTGCCCTCTCTTGAGGTTCTTCTATAAAATGTCATCTTGGAGTAGACTTTTCTTGGCTTGTCCCTTCAACACATGCCTTCTTACAGCATTCAGTACATTCTGTTATAATCTGTTCATTTGTTCACACTCCCGAAAATGAGATCTTCTCAAGAACAGGTACCATGTCTTCATTGAGCTCTGCTTCTCCAGGGCCTCACCTCATTCTAAGTGAATGGGTCCTTTGGTGGGCCTGAGACTTGTCAATGTAGTTGTTGTTGAGAACTTCTCATTCAATAAAATGTGTTTTTTTTTTCTTACCACTAAAGCAGTGAAAAAACTACCTGCTGAGAGCTTAAATATCATTTTTTGTTTATTAAAACACCATTCTACATTTTGAAGATGGTGCTGAATCAACAATCAAAAACCTCCTGACAAAGAAAAGCCTAGGACTAGATGACTTAAAAGATAAAGTCGATCAAACACTTAAGAATTTTAAAAGAATTATTAAAAACATTAATAACAAAATCAGTCCTTCTCAAACTCTTTCAAAAAGAGGAAAAAGAAGAGGAAGAGGAAGAGGAAGAGGAAGAGGAAGAAGAAGAAGAAGAAGAAGAAGAAGAGGAGGAGGAGAAGGAGAGAGAAGTAGAAGTAGAAGTAGTAGTAATAGAGGGGAACAATTCCAAACTTATTTTATAAGGCCAACATTACTCTGATACCAAAGCCACAGACACTATAAAGTAAAAGGAAACAAAACAACACAAAAATGACAGGCCAGGGCAGCCCAGGTGGCTCAGCAGTTTAGCACCACCTTTGGGCCAGGGTGTGATCCTGGAGACCCAGGATCAAGTCCCATGTCGTGCTCCCTGCATGGAGCCTGCTTCTCCTTCTGCCTCTCTCTCTCTCTCTCTCTCTCTCCTCTGTCTCTAATAAATAAATAAAATCTTTGAAAAAAAAAGTTTAAAAAATGACAGGCCAATATCTTTGATGAATATAGATGCAAAAATTCTCAACAGAATACTAGCAAACCAAATTCAGTAGGTCACTAAAAGGATCATACAGTATGACCAAGTAGATTTATCCCTGGGATGCAAGGATGGTTCAACCATATGAAAACCAATGTGACACACCACATGAACAGAATAAAAAATAAAAATCATGCAATCATATCAACAGATACAGAGAAAGCACCTGACAAAATTCAACTCTTTCATGATAAAAAAAACACTCAACAAACTAGGAATAGAATGACGTAACTTCAACATAATAAAGGCCATAAATAAGAACCTCACAACTAACACCAGACTCGATGAAATATTTTTTCCTCTAAAATCAGGAATAAGTCAAAAACACTCACTTTAGCCACTTTTAATCTTACTATTGGACTATAGTATTGGAAGTCTGCCAGAGCAATAAGGCAAGAAAAATAGGTAAAAACCATCCAAATCAAAAAGAAACAAGTAAAACTACCACTGTTTACAGAGGACATGATCTCTTCTATAGAAAACCCTATAGATTCCCCAAAAAAACACTCTTATTAAGCAAATTCAGTAAAGCTGCAGGACACAAAATCAACATACAAAAATCAACTGCCTTACTACACACTAACAACATACTATCTGAAAAGGAAATTAGGCTAACAAATCCATCTACAATAGTACAAAAAATAATACCTAGGAATCAACTACAGACATGAAAAATTTGTACACTGAAAACTACAAGACACTTAACAAAGAAATTGAAGAAAATAAAATACAAATGAAAAGATGTCCCCTGTTCATGGAGTAAATACTAAATATTGTTAGAATGCTTACACCAGGGATCCCTGGGTGGCACAGCGGTTTGGCGCCTGCCTTTGGTCCAGGGCGCGATCCTGGAGACCCTGGATCGAATCCCACATCGGGCTCCCGGTGCATGGAGCCTGCTTCTCCCTCTGCCTGTGTCTCTGCCTCTCTCTCTCTCTGTGACTATCATAAATAAAAAAATTAAAAAAAATTAAAAAAAAAAAAAAGAATGCTTACACCACCCAAAGTGATCTACAGATCAGTGCAATCCCTATCAAAATTCCAATGGCATTTTTCTACAGAATTAGAGAAAGCAATTTTAAAATTCACAAGGAAACATAAATGACCCCAAAGAGGTGAAACAACCTTAACAAAGAACAAAATATAGTGCCATATCTTAAAGATATTGTAGATTCAAAAACAAAAAACTGTGGATTCAGTTCCAGACCATTGCAATAAAGTTAAGTTGGTGTATATTAAAGTTATTTTTATACTGTAGTCTATTAAATGTGCAATAGCACGATGGCAAAAAAAAAACATAATGTACACACCTTAATTTTAATATACTTTATTGCTAAAAATTCTACCCATTACCTGAGCAAAAGGGGGTCATCAACTTTTTGCTGGTTGTGGGTCTTATCTCCACATCGACGGTTGCTGACTGACCAGGGTGGGGCTGCTGAAGACTGGAGTGGCTGGGGCAGTGCCTTACCACAGGCCAAAAGTGAAGTTAGCCACATGGATGGACTATTTCTTTCATAAAGGATTTCTCTATAGCACACAATACTGTTCAATAGCATTTTACCTGCTTTCACAACTGGGAATCCATCCTCTCAAACCCTGTCACTGCTTTATCAACTAAGTTTATGGACTACTTTACGTCCTTTGTTGTCATTTCAATAATCTTCCGGCATCTTCACTGGGAGTAGAGTCCATATCAAGAAGCACTCTCTGGGGATCTCTGGGTGGCTCAGCAGTTTAGCGCCTGCCTTCAGCCCAGGGCGTGATCCTAGAGTCCCAGGATCGAGTCTCGCATCAGACTCCCTGCATGGAGCCTGCTTCTCCCTCTGCCTGTGTCTCTGCCTCTCTCTCTCTCTGTCTCTCTCTCTCTGTGTGTCTCTCATGAATAAATAAATAAAATCTTAAAAAAAAAAAGAAGCACTCTCTGTTCATCTGTAAGAAGCCAGTTCTTATCTGTTAAAGTTCGATCATGAGTTTGCAGTAAATCAGTCACATCCCCAGGCTCTGCTTCTACTTCCACTTCTCTTGCTGTTTCCACCACATCTGCAGTGCCTCCTCCACTGAAGTCTGGAGCCCCTCCAAGTCATCTCTGAGGGTCAGAGTCAACTTATTCCAAACTGGGAATGTTGATATTTTGACCTCTTCCCATGCATCACAGAGGTTCTAAATGGTGTCTATAATGCTGCATCCTTTCCAGAAGGTTTTCAATGTACTTTGCCTAGATCCACTCAAGAAATCATTACCTAAGGCATCTGCAGTCTTACAAAATATATTTCTTCAATAATAGGACTTAAAAGTTAAAATGATTCCTTGATGCATGGGCTGCAGAACAGATGTTGTATTAGGAGGAATGAAGACATGAATTTCACTGTCCATCTCCATAAGAGTCCTTGGGTGACCAGGTGCATTGTCAGTGAGCAATAATATTTTGAAAGGAATCTTTTTTTCTGAGCAGATTTCAACAGGAGGCTTAAAATATTCAGGATACTGTGATGTAACCAGATGTGCTGCCATCCAGGCTTTGTTGTTCTACTTAGAGAGCACAGACACAGTAGATTTCTTATGAAATCTCAAGATCCCTAGGATTTTCAGAATGGCAAATGTACACCGGTTTCAACATCTGCATTGGCTCCTGCCACAAAAGTCAGCCTGTCCTATGAAGCTCTGCAGCCAGGTGTTGACTTCTCCTCTTTAGCTATCAAAGTCCGAGATAGCATCTTCTTTCAACAGAATCTGTTGTTTGGTGCACCCACCTTCATGTATTACCTGAGCTAGAACCTCTGGTAACTTGCTACAGGTTCTTCACTAGCACTTGGCTGCTTCATCTTGCACTTTTATGTCATGGAGACAGTTCCTTCCGTAAACCTCAACAAACCAACCTCTGCTAGCTTCCAAGTTTTCTTCTGCAGCTCTCTTACCTCTCTCTCAGTCTCCACAGAATTGAAGAGAGTGAGAGGGCCTTACTTTGGGTTAGGCTTTGGCTTAAGGGAATGCTGGGGCTGGTTAGATCTTCTTCTACCCAAACCACTTTATCTCTCTCTGTACCAACAATAAACCTGATTCAATTCTTTATCCTTCTTGTGTTCACTGTAGTAGCTCTTTAAGTTCCTTCAATACTTTTCCTTTGCAATCCCTGTTTAGCACAAGAAGCCTAGCTTTCAGCCTATCTCAGCTTTGATGTGCCTTTCTGAGCGTAATCATTTCTAACTTGTGATGTAAAGTGAGAGATGTGTAACTTTTCCTTTTACTTGAATACTTAGAGAACACTGTAGGTTTATTAATTGGCCTAATTTCAACATTGTTGCATATTAGGAATAGGGAGGTGAGAGAGAGAGAAAGAGAGAGAGAGAGATAATGACTGTTAGGTGGAATAGTCAGAACACATACATCACTTATCGATTAAGCCTGCCATCTTATAAGGGCATCTTATTTGGCTGACGGTGCTCCGAAACAATTACAACATCAAAGGTCACAGACCATCATAAGAAATAAAATGAAAATGTTTCAAAGACTATGAGAATTACCAACATGTGACAGAGAGACATGAAGTGAGCAAATGCTGTTGGAAAATGGTGTCAATAGACTTGCTCAACACAGAACTGCCCCAAACCTTCAACTTGTAAAAAAAAAAAAAATCCTTTCTGAAAAGGACAACAAAATGAGGTATTCTTGTATTACAGAGATACAGTAATTAAAACAGTACCCTACTGGCATAAGAATAGACATACAGACCAATGGAACAGAATAAAGAGCCCAGAAATAAACCCATGCATACATGGTCAACTGATCTTCAACAAGGGGGCCAAGAAAATGCAACATGTAAAAGAACATTTTTCTTTGAGAAATGATACTAGAAAAACTGGATATCCTCATGTAAAAGAAATTGTATATTTATCTCATATCTTATACAAAGATCAACTCAAAATGAACTAAATATTTTTAAAAGGCCTAAAACTATAACACTCCTAGAAAAAAAAATTGGATAAATCTTAATGATAATGGTCTTGGCAACTATTTCATGGATAGGACACCACAAGCACAGGTAGTAAAAGCAAAAAATATCCAAGTGAACTATATCAATAAAAATCTTTCTGCACAGAAAAAACAAACAACCAAATGAAGAGGCAGCCTACAAAATAGCAGAAAATATTTGCAAACCATGTATCTGACAAGGGGTTAATTTCTGAAATGTATAAGAAACTTCTACAATTCAATAGCAAGCAAACAAAGAAAAAACCTGAAAAAATGGGCTAAAGATTTGTATTTCTCCAAAGAAGATTAATAAATGGCCAACAAGAATACGAAAATGGAGTACCTGGGTGGCTCAGTTACTTAAGCATCTAACTTTCAATTTCAGCTCAGGTCATTACCTCAGGGTTCTGGGACTGAGCCCCATGGTGGCCTCCACATTCAACGCAGAGTCTGCTTGAAGATTTTCTTCCTCTCCCAGTGCCCATCCTCTTCCTCCCTCTCTCTCTCAAATGAATAATTTTTTTAAAAGCATATGAACAGATGCTTAGTAATCAGGGAAACACCAATCAAAACCATGATGAGATATTATACCTACTAGGATGGTTATCATCAAAAAGTCAAAAGACAGCAAATGTTGAGGAGAAACTGGAAAACATGCATGCTGTTGGCAGAAATGCAAAATGGTGCACATAGCAGGAGCTACGGCAAACAGTACAGAGGTTCTTCAAAAAATTAAAAATAGATATAGCCTATGAACCAGTAACCTCATTTCTGGATATATATCTGAAAGAACTGAAATCAGAATCTTGAAGGGGTATCGTATCTTCACTCCTATGTTCAGAGGAGCACAATTCACAATAGCTAGCGTGGAAACAAGCAGTATGTCCATCAGGACATAAATGGGTAAAGAAAATGTGACACATACATACAATGGAATATTAGTCAGGCTTTAAAAAAGAAGGAAACTCTGCCATATGCAACAATATAGATGAACCTGAAGAATATTATGCTAAGGGAAGTAAGCCAATCATTGAAGGACAAATACTGCATCATTCCACTTCTGTATCAAAAGTAGTCAGAGAGTAGAATGGTGGATTACCAGGGGTTGGAGGGAGGGGGAAATGGAGAGTTGTTAGTCAACTGTTCTAAGTTTTCAACTATGCAAGATCAGTATTTTCTAGACATCTGCTCAACAACACTGTACCTAGTTAACAATACTATGTGAACACTTAAAAATTTAAGATGGTACCAAAAAATTACTATTTTTCTGGCTCACAGAGCCCTCTCTGAATAGAGTTTAATATTAATAAATAATTTGGAATTACCTTAAAAGTCAGAAGCCAGGGTTACTTATACAGCAAAGAAAAGAGGGGAATTCCTGGGTGGCTCAGCAGCTTAACGGTGCCTTCAGTCCAGGGTGTGGTCCTGGAGTCCCGGGATCGAGCCCCACATAGGGCTCCCTGCATGGAGCCTGCTTCTCCCTCTGCCCATGTCTCTCACAAATAAATAAATAAAATCTTAAAAAAAAAAATCTGTGTTTAGCAGGTGTTTCAGTAATATTATTTAACAATCTAGGGCTTTAAAAATTATCTCAGGCAGGGGAATATAGCCAAGGAATTAAAGATAATTTTAAAATTTTATCTAAATAATGAGCTTTTACAGATAAAGCTGGAACTCTCAAAATCCACCTGAGAGCTGGCAAAAGCTCAAGCCATAATTGAAAATTTTCAAAGATTAGCCTATAAACATAAAAGTGGATTATCCTAATTGTAGCCTTCAAGAAGGTCAAAGATAAAACAAAGATTTAGATTAAAATGCTCAACTTAACAAAGATTTAGATAAAATGCTCAATTTGTGTTGAATCGGCATCTAATCCTGAAAGCATGAAAATATGGTAGCTGTACTTTTCCACCGGCAAAATACAGTGTGTCAACATCTACTAGGATCGTTATAATTAAAAAGACAGACAATAAAGAGTGTTGGCAAGGATGTAGCGAACCTGGTATCCCCAACTATTGCTGTCAGGCATGTATAATGGAGTAATCACTGTGTAAAATAGTTTGGCAGTTTCTCAAAAAGTTAAATATAGAATTACCATATGTCCCAGCAGTTTCACTCCTGGGTATATATCCAAGAGAAAAAATATGGTTACATAAAACCTCATAGGTGAATGTTCATAGCAGCAGTATTCATGATAACCAAAGGCAGACACAACCCAAATGTCTATCAACTGATGACTGGATAAATAAAATGTGGTATATCCATACAATGAATATTATTCACCTATAAAAAGAAATGGAGGGGACCCCTGGGTGGCTTAGCGGTTTGGCACCCACCTTTGGTCCAGGGCGCAATCCTGGAGTCCCAGGATCGAGTCCCGCGTCAGGCTCCCAGCCTGCTTCTCCCTCTCCCTCTGCCTGTGTCTCTGCCTCTGTCTCTCTATCTCTCTCTTTCTCTCTCTCTCTATCATGAATGAATAAAGTATTTAAAAAAATAAAAAGAAAAAAATAAAAAGAAATGGAGTACATGCTGCAATACGCGTGAATCTTGAAAACATGATGCTAAGTGAAAGAAACCAGTCACGAAGGACCACATGTTGTATGATTGCATTTCTAAGAGATATCTAAAATAGGCAAATCCCCAGAGGCAGAAAGTAGATTAGCGGCTGCCAAGGGCTGAGGGAAGCAAGGGTGGAGGACTGACTATTAATGGGTCCAAGTCTCTTTTTTCAGGTGATGAAAATATTCTGGAATTAGATAGTGGTACTGGTTGCACAACTGAGTGAATAGACTACAAACCAGTAAATTACACATTTTGAAAGATCAAGTTATATCTCAATTCTTAAAAACACACTGCCTCTGGGGCAGTGCCCCTAGGGCAATGCATCTGATTGACCAAGGCAGAGTCTCTGAGAACTGAAGGCCATGAACAATTTAGCTCTTTCCTGCTTAAATATGTTAACACCACAAATTACACACCTTCTTGTGGCCAAGAAGGCAGGCAAAGACAGGCACTGTCAAATCACAACACCACCTCATAAACAAGCTGCCAGGACTCAGCTGATAAACTGGATCTGTTGAAACCTCCTTTATGGTTGATATGTCCCAAGAATTCATCAAAAAAATATACATTTAGGTAAAGAGCTGAGAAGACAATTTTCTCAAGCACTCCTTGCTGCAGCCAGATCCATCTCTCTGCCTTCAGTACCACCAGGAGAGAATCTCAACATTATTTTTACCTTGAATATAAATACTTCAGAATATAGTAAATTTCCTAACGGAGTGGGGTGTCTTACAAGAGATGTTGTTCTGTGTCTACAACGTGGGAAAAGGCACTGCAACAAATATGATCATGAAGACTCTTTGCTTCTCCAGCCAGTTATGGGTAGTTGGGAGTAACACTCTAACCATCTGGAAAAGAACTACTGACTTCAGCAGAGAAGTAAAACTCTCAATTACGATGGGCGCTAACAAAGGGCCAACTAGCCAGAGCAGTAAAATTCACTGAAAAGGGTTTCCAGAACCCCTTCTGTAAGGAAAAAGGATTATTTCTTTACTACTTATGCCCCAAAATCAAAATTCTAGGATGTTAGCAGGGGCTTTTTTTTTTTTTTTTTTTTTTAACCCACTTGAGGGAGAGAGAGAACAAGTGAAGGGGAGGAGTGCAGGTAGAGGGAGGGAAAGAATCTCAAGCAGACCTCTACCCTGCTGAGTGCAGGGCCCCATGCAAGCTGGATCTCATCACCTAAGATCACAACCTGAGCCAAAATCTAGAGTCAGAAACCCAACCAACCCAGCCACCCAGGTGCCTCAGCAAGGGCTCTTATGGACCACACACACACACCAACCTTGTAGTGCCACTGATTAGTACTACCTGTGCATTGGTCATTCCCAGGGCTCAGCACTGGTATTAGCATTTTACCAACAGTATTTTTTAAATTAATATTTGATGGAAAACCACAATTTGAAATAATGACCCTAAGCCACCATAAACCAGGAATTTAAGAAAATGTTACCCATCTTTATGGCTACCTACAAAAGTAGCAGAGGATGAGAACTTTGACACACATTTCACAAATTCCATTCTTAAGCATTCCCGGGTGACAGTCACTCTTCCAAGAGAAAATTAAGCAAGCACCAAGAAATATGATGGGATCTATCACCGTTTTTGCATCTTGGGCAAAGGATGAGCTGGGATAAATTAAATGCTCTATTTGCTACTGCCCACAGGAAGGGGCTGATTATGCTGTTGTTCCCATGATAGAGGGCCGTGGTGTCCTCAAGTTCAGAGGACAAGCTGGCCACAGGTGTTTGCAATATAACTCATGAGAACAAGACACACCACCAACACAAGACAGGAGAGCAGAAGACAAATGCTAATTGTTTAGGTAACAGATTGTATGTCTAGTGGAGTGGGATTCCTGCAGTTTGGGGCCACCACTCACTTTTGATAATGAAGGCACCATATAATATGTAACACTCTGGCACCCTGTTGTGATTGTGCAGCGTGCACAGACAGAGAGGGGGCTCCGACTCTACCCCTTACAAGTTGTGTGACCTTCAACCACTAGTCTAGGGGGCGGACTGTGTGTAAAGATGGACTCGTCACTGCCGCTGGCTCTTGGGACTGTTGCAAGGATGAAAGTAACTTACACATTTGCAAAACACCTGGCCCAGAGAGCGGATAACCGAAAGCGTAAACGTCCGTCCTCGGAAGTACACACACAAAACATTTCATAAAAGTGTCCTGAGTTCATCCCCAGCTGTTTTCCAGCCTGTGCATCCTGCTCGGCTGGCCTGCTGAGCCCAACATCCACGAGGGGGTATCCTGACAACGGGGAGCCTGAAGTCCGGCAGGGGAGTGGGAGCTGTGCGTGCGGGGAAGGGCTGTTCGCACGCAGACCCAGCTGCTGCTCCACACCTGCCCCGCCAGGGTGGGACAGGCGCCTGACGCACCGGGGCAGGTCCTCAAACATTGGGGTACGGGTGCCAGAAACTCGACTCCAGCCAGCTTAAGCGACATATGAAAGAAAAGCTGTACCTTAAGAAACGTGGAAGCTCCACGTGACGTCCCCGCGGCCTCGCCCCCGCCCCCCGGGCGCACGCGGCAGCCGCCCGCCCGGCCACCTGCGGGCAGCCGCGGACACTGGGGCTGCCTCCTGGAAGGCCTCCAGAGACCCGGGCTCACTTCCTATTGGCCCACACTGACTTGGGCCCGCCCCCCGCTCAGCCAGTCAGCGGCCGGGGAGAGCCCACGTGCAGGCTCCCGCGAAGCGCGCTCTGCAGGGCGGGGGCGGGGGGCGGGGACGCTGGGCGGCCAACCCGGGCCTGCAGCAAAGAGCTCAGGAAATAGTCGTGAAGCAGCGGGCGGGTAATGCGCGCCGGAATGTACAGTACAGTGGAATATGTGCGCTTTTTAAAGGACTTCTTTTTTCCCTTTGGCGTGAGCGGCTGCCCTTGATTTGAGTTCCACGGGATTGCATAGAGATAGTGGCCTAAGTGCACCTAAAATGACTTCATTGGGAACTTATCAGCAATTAAGTACCGGCCGCCGTGACGATTATTACCAAGTACTGTGAGTCCGGCACTCTGTGGAGTCTCACGTGGGCTTAGGAGCTCAGGGTTTGAAGTGGGTTCAAAATCTGGCAATACTACTTACTAGCGTGTCATTTCCGATGAGTTGCTTGACCTCTCTCCGGGCTGCAGTTTTCTCCTCTGCCTGATGAAGAAATGACAGTTCCCACCTGACAGTGTTGTGAGGATTCAATAATAAAACGCGTGTGAAATAGCAAGCACAGGGAATGTTTAATGAGCGCTAGGCATTACCACCATTAATAAAATCCATCCTGAGTCAGCTTTAGCTTCCTGTAAACTGTAGTGGGAGTTGGAGAGGAAAGGCACCTGTTCGCTGACTAATGTATGGTTCAATCGATGGGAAGACAACCGTTAAAATCGTCCTCTATTAGCTGACAGAATGGAGGGTGGGCAGGCTGATCCCATCTAAGGTAGGGGCTGCCCACTTTGGGATTTTTATTTGTTTGTTTGGGTTTTAGATTTTATTTATTTGAGAGAGTGAGAGAGTGAGAGGGAGCGGGGGTGAGGGGTGAGGGTGGATGGAGAGGGAGAAGCAGACTTCCCGGCAGAGCAGGGAGCCAGATGCTCAGGTCAATCCCAACACCTGGAATCATGCATGACCTGAGCTGAAGACAGATAGATGCTTGACCCACAGCCACCCAAATGCCCAGGGGCTGTCCACTTGGGACCCCTGCCGCTTTTAGTGACAATACCTTCCTGGAAGGCTTTCTGGAAGCCCTGAAGTGCCCTCTCTGCGGCCCCCCCAAAAAGCAAATTATTACTAGGTCTCTTGGTTCAAAATCTATGTATTTACCCCAAAAGAAATGAAAACATAGGCCCTTGCAAAGTCTTGTACATAATTGTTCATAGTAGCTTTATTCACAGTAGTCAAAAAGTAGAAACAACTCAATGTTCATCAACAGTGACTGGATAAGCAAGTTATGATATATTCATAAAATGAAATACTATTCAGTGATAAAAAGAACGAACTCTGATACAAGCAACAACATGGACGGATCTCAAAAACATGTTGAGTGAAAGAAGCCAGGCACAAAAAGCACACATTATATAATTCCATTTATTTGAAATCTTATAAAAGGCAAACTAATTTATACTAACAGAAAGCAGATGAGTGGTTTCCGAGGGCCAAGAGTTACAACTGGGGTGGAAACTGACTGGTGTGAGGCAAGAGGGAACTTTCAGGGGTGATGGAAATGCTCTATATCTTGACTAGGGTGATGGTAGTGGTTACAGAAGTATATATAGTTTTCAAAACTCATCATGCTGGTCACTTAAAATGGGTGCATTGTATCACATGTAAATCATATCTCAGTAAAGTTGATTTTTAAAAAAGCAATCAAAAGGGGCGCCTAGGTAGCTCAGTCGGTTAAGTGTGCCTTCGATACAGGTCATGATCTCAGGGTCTTAGGATGGAGCCCCATTTCAGGCTCCCTGCTCAGTGGAGAGTCTGCTTCTCCCTCTACCTCTCCCCCACCCCTGTTCACATTCACTCTCTCTCTCTCTCTAATTAACAAAATCTTTTAAAAAAAGAATATTCATCTTTTTAAAAAAAAAGCAATGAAAAAATCTAATCTATAGATGACCTTCGTGTATATATATGTTTATATCACTTATATAAACATTAATGTATGTATTTTCTGCTTAATTTTAGTATAATTGACAAGTAAAAACTGTATATATTTAAGATGTACAACATAATGTTTTTCCATACATATACATTGTGAAATGATTACCATAATCAAGCTAATTAACATATCCATCACCTCACATAGGTATCTCTTTTCTTTTCCTTTAACTTTTTTTTTTTTCTTGGTGAGACGATTTAAGATCTACTTATTCTTTTAATAAACTTCATGTAAACTTAGTAAACTTCAAACTGCAATGCAGTGTTGCCAATAATCACCATATCATTTAGATCTCCAGAATTTATTCATCCTGCATCTCTGAAACTTTTTATCCTTTGACCAACCTCTCCCCATTTCCCCAACCCCCAAAATCCCCATTTTCCTTTCTGCCTCTAAGAGTTGACTTTTCTAGATCGCACATTTAAATGAGATCATGCAGTATTTGTCTTCCTGTGTCTGGCTTATTTCATATACCATAATGTACTCCAAGTTCATCCATGTTATCACAAATGACAAAATTTCCTCCTTTTTTTAAGACTGAATAACATTCCATTGTCTATGTACAGTATATATTTTCTTTATACATTCATCCAACTTAGGATGTTTCCTCAATTTAACTGGCGTGAAAAATGCTGCAAGAACCTGGGAGTGCAAATTATATCTTGAAGATACTATTTTCATTTCCTTTGAATATATACCCAGAAGTTGGATTGCTGGATCATATATATGGTAGTTCTATTTTTAAGGCTTGGAGGAACCTCCATACTGTTTTCCATATTGACTATTAATTTGCATTCCACCAAGAGTGCATGAGGGTTCCCTTTCCTCACATTCTTACCAACTTGCTATCTTTGGATTTTTTTTAAAGGTCTTATAAAGGTCATATAAATGCTTTATTATTTATTTATTTATTTATTTATTTATTTATTTATTTATTTATTTAAGAGAGAGAGAGAGATAGCAAGAGAGCACAAGCAGGGGGTGGGAAAGAGGGAGAAGTAGGCTCCACTCTAGCATTGTGTTGTATTGTCTGCACAGACACACATGAGTACATACATAACATATATAAGGAAACATACCACACAGTGCTAATGGTGTTTACCTCTAAGTGGTAGAGGTTTTAGTTTTTTAAAATTTCCTCATAACAGGGATCCCTGGGTGGCGCAGCGGTTTGGCGCCTGCCTTTGGCCCAGGGTGCGATCCTGGAGACCCGGGATCAAATCCCACATCGGGCTCCCGGTGCATGGAGCCTGCTTCTCCCTCTGCCTGTGTCTCTGCCTCTCTCTCTCTGTGACTATCATAAATAAATAAATAAAAAAAAATTTAAAATTTCCTCATAACAATTGGGCATTACTTCTGCAGTTTAAAAATGGTAATATAGTTGTTCACCTGAAACTAATGTAACATTGTGAATTAAATATACTCAAATTTAAATTTTTTAAGTAAATAAAAAATAAAAACTTTAAAAATAAAACTAATAATGAAATAATTCGTACTGCCTACTTACTAAAGTAATAGGACTTTTTATGATTATTTATTTATTTTGGAGAGAGAGCAAAGGGGAAAGGGCAGAGGGACAGGGAGAGAGAATCTCCAGCAGACTCTGTGCTGAGCACAGAACCCAAAACGGGGCTCAATCCCATGACCCTGAGATCAAGACCTGAGCCCAAACCAAGAGCTAGATACTTAACTGACTGAGCCATCCAGGGACCAAGTGATAGTTTTAATAGTATAGAAAATATCTAATGTTTTTCAGTAGCAGATCTTTTTTTGAAAGTCTTATAAAGTCTTAAGTATAATATACATACATAAAAAATAGAAAATTAAAACAACTTGGGTAGCATTTTATTAGCATACATTCAGTTCAAATTTGTATCTGATTCACAAGCCTAAAAATCTTCAGTTGTAAGTTAGGGGTGATAACTTCTGTTCCAATATCAACTTCAAGTTCCAATTTATCAAAAATAATCCTAACACACAAATAAATGCTTGCAAGTAACAGTAGTTTTTCTTCAACAGTTTGCTGTACAATCTCAAGCTACTCTTCTATTATACTGGCTAAGAAACCTAAACAAGGGATAACAAAATAATTTAAAGCATAATCTTAAGTAAATTAAGAAATAAAGATTGAGTCATAAACATACCTATAATTTAGAAAATTAAATATCCTACTGTTTCCATTTCTTGAGGCAAATATAAAAAGCAGAGAAAGCATTTCAATTGTAAACTGAGACTATAATAATACCATTGCTGCCACTGTAAAAAATTCACTAGGTTTGGGGCACCTGGGTGACTCAGGTGGTTAAGTGTCTGACTCTTGGTTTTGGCTCAAGTCATGATCTCAGGGTCGTAAGATTGAGCCTGAGTTGGGCCCCCCACTCAGCATAGAGTCTGCTGGAGATTCTCTCTTCCTCTGCCCCTCCCCCTGCTCTCTCCCTCTCTTTCTTTAAAATAAATAAATCTAAAAAATAATAAAATAAAATAAATCTTTTAAAAAATTCATTAGTTTTAATCACTTCACTGAATATCAATCCAAGATATGATATTAAGAGAGCAAGCTCTGAGCAATAGCATTAAACCTCTCTAGAATTTAACTAATATTAAGGTATATATCAGTCACAGTAGCATACTTGCTTATATAATTTTACATATCCGGATATGCCCAGACCTCAATTTTTTAAAAGACCAGGGAAAAAATGTCTAATACATGCATAATAATGATAATAGAAGTTTTAATCCAAGGATCACATGAAAAAGAGTCTGGCAGCTAAGTTACCATTGTATCAAAATTCAATATGTAATACTTGAAATATGCATATCATTCTTCAAAAGTTTGTACATTGTACACTTGAACTTTAACAATGTGGGGCTAGAAGCACTATTCTCCCTCCCACCCCACAGTTAAAAATTCATGTATAACATTGGACTCTCCTCAAACTTAACTACTAACAATCTACTGTTGACTGGAAGCCTCAAGGATAGATAATACAAACAGTCAACTCATACATACATTGTATGCTACCTATATTATATACTGTATTCTTATAGTAAAGTAATCTAGAGGGGGAAAATGTGATTAAGAAATCATAAGGGGATGCCTGGGTAGCTCAGTTGGTTAAGAGTCCAACCCTTGATTTTAGCTCAGGTCTTGATCTCAGGGTCATGAGTTCAGGCCCCACGTTGAGCTCCACACTGAGCATGGAACCTACCAAATACATACATACATACAAAAAGAAAATCATAAGGAAAAGAAAATACATTTACAGTACTATACTGCATCTATGAGGGAAAAAATCCAGTAACTTGCTCTGCCAGATGTTTAGGCTTATTATAAATGCAAAATACTGGCGGAAGGATTGAGGAACAGGCCAAATGAGATTCCAGAAACACATGCAGACAATAAGGTACATATCAGTGACTGTATTTGATTAATGGTAAAGGTGGCCCCTGAGGAGGAGTGGGCAAGGATGGCCCTTTGAGTAAACTAAACGACCTACTGGAACAATAGTGTGTTCTTCTCATGGTCACTTTTATATGTCAACCTAGCTAGGCTGTAGTCCCACTATTCAGTCAAATAGTCCTTCAGGTATTGCTGTGAAGGCATTTTGTAGATGTGATTAAGATCTACAACCAGTTCCTTTAAGTGAAGGAAATTATCCTGCTAGTTGGCAGGTGGAGGTGGGGGGCGTTGATTGAATCATGTCAAAGGCCTGGAGACCAAAACAGAAGTTTCCTTGAACATATTCAAACTCGTGGACTGTCACTTCAGTTCCTCCCTGGGAGTCCCAGCCTGCCTTCCTTGTGGCCTGCTCTGTAGGTTCCAGATCTGCCTCGATGGCAGGAAAACCTTGGTCCAGAAAAACGTTAATTTCTAGCAGGAGGGGGATGGTTAAATAAACCACAGTACCTCCCTGATTTGGGATTATGCGGCATCAAAAGTATATTTACAAAGTGCTTCACAAAATACTAATGCTTATGCTATCACTTGAAATAACAAAGGATGATCACACTATGTTTTTAAAAAGTGTGTATGATTTATATAAAGTTCAAAAACAGGCAAAACTAATCTATCCTGTTACCCTTGGGGACCGGTAGCAATCGGAAGGAATGAGGTGGTGGGAGTTGGTTTGGGGGATGTTGATAACGTTCTATTTCTTAATTCTGGCTGTTGGTAACATGGGTGTGGTCAGTTTGTAAAATCCATTGAGTTGATTTGAGTGTGTTGTGTGTTATGTAAAGTATGTGTTATACTTAGGAAATTGGGAAAAAACAAAAATTATGGACAGCAGAAATAAAACTGGCGATTGTCATTACTTGGTCAGGCCACAGAGAATACTTTTGTCTCTTCTTTTCCTTCTGCTTTTCTAAAATACACATGTGTTACTTTTTAATGGGCAACCTATGATGAGTCGATGTTGGTTAACTCTGACAGAGTGACTGGCATGCACAATAATTCTTTGGACTTGGAAGGAAGATTGGCTGCCATGAGCTAGAAGACTTGATAGGATTAGGAGGAGGCTCTTGGGCTCTGGCAAGAAGAAAGCAGGAGAGGTGTGTGAGGCAGGAGCTGGGGGGAATAATATGAGCCCACCTTTGGAGGCAGGGATGTGATGGACAGTCATCACTTTGGTGGCTGAACATCCACCCTCCCTGCTTCTGGAAACATCCCCTCTATATTCCCTGGTTGTTGCCCCTGGGCTCTGAGGAGGCCAATGCTTAGTCAGCATATTCCATCCCAGTAGTTTGGAGATGGGCATGTGACCCAAGCCCATCCAGGGTAACACTCTGGGTTTTTGCTGAAAATTTTGGGGCAGAGAAACTCTCTGAGGTACTTTAGTGGACATAATGTCTGCCTGGAGCTACTGGCAGCCATGTTGGTACAGTGAGGACAAATGCTACCTGAAAACAAAACAATAAAAACTGAGGGGGGGGCACCTGGGTGGCTCATTCAGTTGAGTGCCTGGCTCTTAAGTTTGGCTCCAGTCATGATCTTGTGGGAGAGAGGGCTGTGGGATGGAGCCCCAGTGGGGCTTGTGCTCAGCAGGGTGTCTGCTTACAATTCTCTTTCCTCTTCTGCTGCTCCTCCCCCCTCAAGCGTGTGTATCCACTTTCTCTCTCTCTGTCTCTAAAAGAAAAAAAAGCTGAAGTAAGAGATGGAGGGCAGATCTCTGGTGACATCACTGAGCATCTGGAAGCAACCATTTCTGACTGACTACATCTCCTGATGTTTTCACTTGTGGGCCAATAAAATCCTCCATTTAACCTTTTCTGAGTTGAGTTTCTAGCACTAGCAGCTAAAAGGGGGTCTCACCCAGTCCCACACCAAGAACAGGATGGTACCTAAGAACGCTCCGCAGGGAGGAGTCTTTCATCAGGACTGTGTCTACAATTGACAGCTCATCATAAAAGCAGACCAGCGTTTAGTTGGTGTTATTATTGTTCACAGTGTCTGTAGGCAACGCACGTCCCTACTGGGGCCTGAGGGCACACTCTCCCGCTGTCCCCTCCCACCCCGTCCCACTGCCCGCCTCCGTTTCACTCTGCACACATGGTGGATGAAGAGCATCCGTAGATTCTGACCTGCATGTGATCTCAGAGAGACTCAATCCCGTCAATCCATTTATCCACAAGGAAGTGATCCTTGGAGGAAAGAATACATTTGGCCAGGATCGAATCCAAGAGAGGCAGGAAGAATGAGAAGCAAGGTGCCTGGGTAAGCCAGGAAGCAGATGACTCGCACAAAACAAGAGCCCTCAGTGGGCCTGGGGCATCCGTGTTCCCACGTCCTCTGCTACCTGCTGGGTGTGGGGGTGAGTGGGGGAGTTTCCTTTAGTCTCCTGCTCTCATATTTAAGGACTCAGCCACGTCAACCAGCTCAGAGGACTGATCGGTTTTTACCCAGAGATGGTGGCACTTGGACTGGGTCCCTGACTCAAACACAACTTTACAGCTGTGCTGGAAAAGGGGGCAGCTCACCGAATGCCTGGTGCCTCTTCACACTGGCGCACACCAGCATCAGACCAGGCATTCCCAGAAGGGCTGCTGTGGTTGAAAAACTAGTGCAATGGGTCCTTAGGTAGTGTCCAAATGTTTCTGAATTAGGGGACCACCAGCTGCTATAGTTTCACGTATGTTGATGAGGGGTAAGATTCAGAACCTCAACTCCCCCCTCCTTGATCACAAGGTTACCTGACTGTTCTGGAAATAGTAAAATCCCCATCACATTTCCCACCCCCCAAAACATCTTCCCCCTTAGTCACTCTCACCCTCAGTTAGTTGCAGACCCAACAGGCTACTCTATTTCTGCCCCCACCGCCCCACATTTCCTCTTGTGGGCAATGACCTGCTGAAACAAGTTACCTTGGATGACGAGGAATGGGTAGGGAGGGAAGAAAGTACTGTTACTAAGACCTCTTTTCTGTTGGGCCACTGGGACCCAGCAAAGTCCAGCATCCGAAAGCTCTGGGCTCACAGCCCTGTTCCATCAGCTACAGGCTTCGCGAGCTTGGCCAAATCACTCTGTGCCTCAGCGTGCTCATCTCTGAAATGGAGCTAGAGCCTAACCTCGGGTGGCGCTCAAGCGCGTGGAGACTGGTTCTGCCCTGCGGGTCGGGGCACTGCAGTTATCAGAAGGCCACACAACAACGTTCCCGTCCCGTATCTCCACGCTCGCCCAGTGCAGCAACCACGGCCTGAGGGCTACTCGCTGGATCACCGGGTGGTAATGTTTGGACTCCGCTCCAGACATCCTGAGTCCCAGACCTGTCCTAATGTCTTTAATGGCTCTGAGCTACTTTCCTCTGTACTCAGAGTCTGTAATGGCTCTGAGTACATTCAAATTTACCAGAAAGACATAAATTAAGTAATTCAGCCTGGCACAAAACAGAGCCTGGGGAAGGCCAGGCTGAGGAACGCAGGGCTGCCCATGCCCTGGCTGGGGTGGAGGCCGGCGGACTCCTCTGCAGGGGGAAGCAGGGCGGGGCCCCAACACTCAGCAGTGGTTCTGCAGCCTGTGACCCCCCAACCCCACATGAACCTGGTCACTTTTTTTCTTTTTTCTTTTCTTTCTTTTCTTTTCTTTTCTTTTCTTTTTTTTTTTTCTTTTTTACGATAGAAGCAAAGTCATCCAGCTCCCTGCCCAGGTAGGAGGCAGGAGAGCTAGATCCTGCAGCAAACAGTCCTTTATACATCTTGGAAGAATATTCCAAACTATTCCTCAGCCAGCAAATTCCCTATATGAGGCTTCTGCAGCAGGCGGTTGTCTTCAGAGGGACTTTCTTCCTTCACGTTTTAAGTCTGAAGTGGCCGGGGGAAGAGCTGCTTCTGTTGTGCTTTGCTGGTCTTGACAGAATGATGGGGATGAGGCCCTTCAGCAGTTCTGTTCTTCACAGGCTGAGCCATCCCTGGGTCACAGCCGGAATGGCAGCTCGTCTTTGGAGCAGTCTCTGACCCCCTACACCCTCCTGGCACGGGGAAGGTCCCCTTCATAGCCCTGAAGGTTTTCATTTCTGTTCATTTAATTTCTGTATTTGTGTACATTTTACTAATGCATATCACATGTTCGTGGCCACCTTATCTTCAGGACCGTGAGGCTTAAGGAAGCAGGGGTAGGGCTTGTTTCGATGACGGCTGAACCTCACAGGGTATGTACAGTGTGTGTGACTGGGTTGCCTGCGGGGACACATGGATGGATGGATGTGACTTATGTTGCTCTGGGTTGGAGGAACTTGGGTTGATCACTTCACCTCTTTGGTCTTCATTTTCACCCAGTGGTAATGAACATGCTTTTGTGTTCTCTTACAAGGCCAAACCCCGTGACTCCAGGAGGAAAGGGCCAGAGGCAAGGTCACCTCCATGGGATAGCCTCCCACAGATAAGCACAAAGGGAGGGCTTCCGAGTTTCCAGCTGGCAGTTATGTTGCAAAGCTGTACCATGCTGTTGTGTGTTGACTGACTTCGGATGCCCTCACACCTTTGGGAAGGTTATAGCCCCCTACCCGGGATGGGGGTTCCTGGCCAAAATCCAGCTGGAGGTTGAGCATTCCACAACAACTGAACACATATTCCCCAGAAAAGGTGTCAGGGACAAACCATAATGTCAGCTCCAACCACATTGGGTCTGGTCTTCACTGGAAGCTTCTTCTTTGATGTTTGGGGCTCTGCCCTCCAACCTCCAGTACGCCCTCAATTCCCCAGCCGGTGCTCCTTTGAACCCTGACCTCCAGGCTCAAGGCAGGTCAGGCATCTTGTCCCAGCCCTAGTCAATGAGCTCAGAGGGAAGAGACAGTCTTACAGCAGATTGGCGAAGTGGCTTTTGGTGGCACAGAGTAAGGCTGTCATTTCAAACTGACAGTTCACAAGTCCTAGTTTTAGAAAGGTCTTCCTCCTTCCTTCTGTGGGCTCTTTCTAGTCCTGAATCTAAACCCGAAAGGGACCCATGGTGGCAATTAGTTAATCAGATAAGCCCATCTCCTCTTCCCTTTCCCCCAGCAGTTAAGAGCAGTTTACATGGATAATGAAATCAAGAAGCAATTGGCCTACAAATGAGCAATTCCATGTTTAAGAATCCTGATCACAGCTACACTTGCACTTCAAGTGTGAAATGATATGTTCAAAGACGTTCAGTGAAGGTTTGTTGCAAGAGCAGAAGATTGAAAGGAGTGTAAATGTCCATCACTGGGAGACAAGTTAAATAAATAACCCATATGATGCAGTTCCCTGGAGCCTTTAAAAAGAGGCAGGGAGGAGGGGCAAGACGGCGGAAGAGTAGGGTCCCCAAATCACCTGTCCCCACCAAATTACCTAGAAAACCTTCAAATTATCCTGAAAATCTATGAATTCGGCCTGAGAATGAAAGAGAGAACACCTGGAATGCTACAGTGAGAAGAGTTCGCGCTTCTATCAAGGTAGGAAGACGGGAAAAAAGAAATAAAGAAACAAAAGGCCTCCGAGGGGGAGGGGCCCCGCGAGGAGCCGGGCTGAGGCCGGGGCGAGTGTCCCCAGGACAGGAGAGCCCCGTCCCGGAGGAGCAGGAGCTGCACCGACCTTCCCGGGCGGAAAGGGGCTCGCGGGGAGTTGGAGCAGGACCCAGGAGGGCGGGGATGCCCTCGGGCTCCCGGGGACAGTAACAGACACCTGCGCCCCGGGAGAGTGCGCCGAGCTCCCTAAGGGCTGCAGCGCGCACGGCGGGACCCGGAGCAGCTCGGAGGGGCTCGGGCGGAGGAAGAGGCTCCGCGGAGGGGGCTGCGGGGCGGGAGCGCGAATCCAACAGCGCAGGCCCCGGGAGCACAGGGCGCCGGGACACAGACCAGGATCCGGCCTCCCCCCGGGACAGGCAGAGGCCGGGAGGGCCCAGGACAGCGAGGACGCTCCTGCCCCGAGCTGAGCAGATCAGCGGCCCCGCCCCGGAGCCTCCAGGCCCTGCAGATGGAGAGCTCTGGAGTTGCTGTGGGGGCTGAACCCAGGGCTCCAGAGCTGGCCCCGCCACTGCGGTTGTTCCTCCTGGGGCCTCACGGGGTAAACATCCCCCACTGAGCCCTGCACCAGGCAGGGGCACAGCAGCTCCCCCAAGTGCTAACACCTGAAAATCAGCACAGCAGGCCCCTCCCCCAGAAGACCAGCTAGACGGACAAGTTCCAGGGGAAGTCAAGGGACTTAAAGTATACAGAACCAGAAGATACTCCCCCGTGGTTCTTTTTGTTTTGTTTTGTTTTTGTTTTGCTTTTTGATTTGTTTCCTTCCCCCACCCCCTTTTCTTCTTTCTTTCTTTTTCTTTCTCTTTTTCTTCTTTTTTTCGTTTTTTTCTTCCTTTTTTTCCCCCTCTTTCTCTTTTCTTTCCTTCTTTCTCTCCTCTCTTTTTCTCCTTTTCCCAATACAACTTGCTTTTGGCCACTCTGCACTGAGCAAAATGACTAGAAGGAAAACCTCACCTCAAAAGAAAGAATCAGAAACAGACCTTCTCCCACAGAGTTAGAAAATTTGGATTACAATTCAATGTCAGAAAGCCAATTCAGAAGCACTATTAAACAGCTTCTTGAGGCTCTAGAAAAAAGCATAAAGGACTCAAGAGACTTCATGACTGCAGAACTTAGAGCTAATCAGGCAGAAATTAAAAATCAATTGAATGAGATGCAATCCAAACTAGAAGTCCTAACGACGAGGGTTAACAAGGTGGAAGAACGAGTGAGTGACATAGAAGACAAGTTGATAGCAAAGAGGGAAACTGAGGAAAAAAAGACAAACAATTAAAAGACCATGAAGATAAAGGGAAATAAACGACAGCCTGAGGAAGAAAAACTTAGGTTTAATTGGTGTTCCCGAGGGCACAGAAAGGGACAGAGGACCAGAATATGTATTTGAACAAATTCTAGCTGAAAACTTTCCTAATCTGGGAAGGGAAACAGGCATTCAGATCCAGGAAATAGATCCCCCCCTAAAATCAATAAAAACCGTTCAACACCTCGACATTTAATAGTGAAGCTCCAAATTCCAAAGATAAAGAGAAGATCCTTAAAGCAGCAAGAGACAAGAAATCCCTGACTTTTATGGGGAGGAGTATTAGGGTAACAGCAGACCTCTCCACAGAGACCTGGCAGGCCAGAAAGGGCTGGCAGGATATATTCAGGGTCCTAAATGAGAAGAATATGCAACCAAGAATACTTTATCCAGCAAGGCTCTCATTCAAAATGGAAGGAGAGATAAAGAGCTTCCAAGACAGGCAGGAACTGAAAGAATATGTGACCTCCAAACCAGCTCTGCAAGAAATTTTAAGGGGGACTCTTAAAATTCCCCTTTAAGAAGAAGTTCAGTGGAACAATCCACAAAAACAAGGACTGAATAGATATCATGATGACACTAAACTCATATCTCTCAATAGTAACTCTGAATGTGAACGGGCTTAATGACCCCATCAAAAGGCGCAGGGTTTCAGACTGGATAAAAAAGCAGGACCCATCTATTTGCTGTCTACAAGAGACTCATTTTAGACAGAAGGACACCTACAGCCTGAAAATAAAAGGTTGGAGAACCATTTACCATTCGAATGGTCCTCAAAAGAAAGCAGGGGTAGCCATCCTTATATCAGATAAACTAAAATTTACCCCGAAGACTGTAGTGACAGATGAAGAGGGACACTATACCATACTTAAAGGATCTATCCAACAAGAGGACTTAACAATCCTCAGTATATATGCCCCGAATGTGGGAGCTGCCAAATATATAAATCAATTATTAACCAAAGTGAAGAAATACTTAGATAATAATACACTTATACTTGGCGACTTCAATCTAGCTCTTTCTATACTCGATAGGTCTTCTAAGCCCAACATCTCCAAAGAAAGGAGAGCTTTAAATGATACACTGGACCAGATGGATTTCACAGATATCTACAGAACTTTACATCCAAACTCAACTGAATACACATTCTTCTCAAGTGCACATGGAACTTTCTCCAGAATAGACCACATACTGGGTCAAAAATCGGGTCTGAACTGATACCAAAAGATTGGGATCGTCCCCTGCATATTCTCAGACCATAATGTCTTGAAATTAGAACTAAATCACAAGAAGAAGTTTGGAAGGACCTCAAACACGTGGAGGTTAAGGACCATCCTGCTAAAAGATGAAAGGGTCAACCAGGAAATTAAGGAAGAATTAAAAAGATTCATGGAAACTAATGAGAATGAAGATACAACCGTTCAAAATCTTTGGGATGCAGCAAAAGCAGTCCTAAGGGGGAAATACATCGCAATACAAGCATCCATTCAAAAACTGGAAAGAACTCAAATACAAAAGCTAACCTTACACATACAGGAGCTAGAGAAAAAACAGCAAATAGATCCTACACCCAGGAGAAGAAGAGAGTTAATAAAGATTCGAGCAGAACTCAATGAAATCGAGACCAGAAGAACTGTGGAACAGATCAACAGAACCAGGAGTTGGTTCTTTGAAAGAATTAATAAGATAGATAAACCATTAGCCAGCCTTATTAAAAAGAAGAGAGAGAAGACTCAAATTAATAAAATCATGAATGAGAAAGGAGAGATCACTACCAACACCAAGGAAATACAAACTATTTTAAAAACATGAACAGCTATACGCCAATAAACTAGGCAATCTAGAAGAAATGGACGCATTCCTGGAAAGCCACAAACTACCAAAACTGGAACAGGAAGAAATAGAAAACCTGAACAGGCCAATAACCAGGGAGGAAATTGAAGCAGTCATCAAAAACCTCCCAAGACACAAGAGTCCAGGGCCAGATGGCTTCCCAGGGGAATTTTATCAAACGTTTAAAGAAGAAACCATACCTATTCTCCTAAAGCTGTTTGGAAAGATAGAAAGTGATGGAGTACTTCCAAATTCGTTCTATCTGGCCAGCATCACCTTAATTCCAAAACCAGACATAGACCCCACCAAAAAGGAGAATTACAGACCAATATCCCTGATGAACATGGATGCAAACATTCTCAACAAGATACCAGCCAATAGGATCCAACAGTACATTAAGAAAATTATTCACCATGACCAAGTAGGATTTATCCCTGGGACACAAGGCTGGTTCAACACCCGTAAAACAATCAATGTGATTCATCATATCAGCAAGAGAACAACCAAGAACCATGTGATCCTCTCATTAGATGCAGAGAAAGCATTTGACAAAATACAGCATCCATTCCTGATCAAAACTCTTCAGAGTGTAGGGATAGAGGGAACATTCCTCGACATCTTAAAAGCCATCTACGAAAAGCCCACAGCAAATATCATTCTCAATGGGGAAGCACTGGGAGCCTTTCCCCTAAGATCAGGAACAAGACAGGGATGTCCACTCTCACCACTGCTATTCAACATAGTACTGGAAGTCCTAGCCTCAGCAATCAGACAACAAAAAGACATTAAAGGCATTCAAATTGGCAAAGAAGAAGTCAAACTCTCCCTCTTCGCCGATGACATGATACTCTACATAGAAAACCCAAAAGTCTCCACCCCAAGATTGCTAGAACTCCTACAGCAATTCGGTAGCATGGCAGGATACAAAATCAATGCCCAGAAGTCAGTGGCATTTCTATACACTAACAATGAGACTGAAGAAAGAGAAATTAAGGAGTCAATCCCATTTACAATTGCACCCAAAAGCATAAGATACCTAGGAATAAACCTCACCAAAGATGTAAAGGATCTATACCCTCAAAGCTATAGAACACTTCTAAAGAAATTGAGGAAGACACAAAGAGATGGAAAAATATTCCATGCTCATGGATTGGCAGAATTAATATTGTGAAAATGTCAATGTTACCCAGGGCAATATACACGTTTAATGCAATCCCTATCAAAATACCATGGACTTTCTTCAGAGAGTTAGAACAAATTATTTTAAGATTTGTGTGGAATCAGAAAAGACCCCGAATAGCCAGGGGAATTTTAATAAAGAAAACCATAGCTGGGGGCATCACAATGCCAGATTTCAGGTTGTACTACAAAGCTGTGGTCATCAAGACAGTGTGGTACTGGCACAAAAACAGACACATAGATCAGTGGAACAGAATAGAGAACCCAGAAGTGTACCCTGAACTTTATGGTCAACTAATATTCGATAAAGGAGGAAAGACTATCCATTGGAAGAAAGACAGTCTCTTCAATAAATGGTGCTGGGGAAATTGGACATCCACATGCAGAAGAATGAAACTAGAGCACTCTCTTTCACCATACACAAAGATAAATTCAAAATGGATGAAAGATCTAAATGTGAGACAAGATTCCATCAAAATCCTAGAGAAGAACACAGGCAACACCCTTTTTGAACTCGGCCACAGTAACTTCTTGCAAGATACATCCACGAAGGCAAAAGAAACAAAAGCAAAAATGAACTATTGGGACTTCATCAAGATAAGAAGCTCTTGCACAGCAAAGGATACAGTCAACAAAACTAAAAGACAACCTACAGAATGGGAGAAGATATTTGCAAATGACGTATCAGATAAAGGGCTAGTTTCCAAGATCTATAAAGAACTTACTAAACTCAACACCAAAGAAACAAACAATCCAATCATGAAATGGGCAAAAGACATGAACAGAAATCTCACAGAGGAAGACATAGACATGGCCAACACTCACATGAGAAAATGCTTTGCATCACTTGCCATCAGGGAAATACAAATCAAAACCACAATGAGATCCCACCTCACACCAGTGAGAATGGGGCAAATTAACAAGGCAGGAAACAACAAATGTTGGAGAGGATGTGGAGAAAAGGGAACCCTCTTACACTGTTGGTGGGAATGTGAACTGGTGCAGCCACTCTGGAAAACTGTGTGGAGGTTCCTCAAAGAGTTAAAAATAGACCTGCCCTACGACCCAGCAATTGCACTGTTGGGGATTTACCCCAAAGATACAGATGCAATGAAATGCCGGGACACCTGCACCCCGATGTTTCTAGCAGCAATGGCCATGATAGCCAAACTGTGGAAGGAGCCTTGGTGTCCATCGAAAGATGAGTGGATAAAGAAGCTGTGGTCTATGTATACAATGGAATATTACTCAGCCATTAGAAACGACAAATACCCACCATTTGCTTCAACGTGGATGGAACTGGAGCGTATTATGCTGAGTGAAGTAAGTCAATCGGAGAAGGACAAACCTTATATGTTCTCATTCATGTGGGGAATATAAATAATAGTGAAAGGGAATAGAGGGGAAGGGAGAAGAAATGGGTGGGAAATATCAGAAAGGGAGACAGAACGTAAAGACTGCTAACTTTGGGAAACGAACTAGAGGTGGTAGAAGGGGAGGAGGGCGGGGGGTGGGAGTGATTGGGTGACGGGCACTGGGGTTATTCTGTATGTTGGTAAATTGAACACCAATAAAAATAAATAAATAAAAATAAAAAATAAAAAGACAGAGGCAGGCAGGTCTCTTTGTACTAACAGAGAGACATCCCATGAATATTCAAGAAAGCAAGATGCAGATGAGTGTTTAGAGTGTGCAACCATTTGTTCAAAAATTAGCATGAACTGAAATGTCTGTGTCACCCAGGTTGAATTGTGTCGTCCCCAAATTCATACGAAGTCCTAACCCCCAGTACTTTGAATGTGATCTTACTCAGAGATAAGGTCTTTATAGAGCTAATCGAGACCAGATGAGGTCATTGGGGTGAGCCCTAATTAAATATGACTTGTGTCCTTACAACAAGGTGAATGTGGACACAGACATGCACACAGTGAGAACATCATACGAACATGTAGGGATAATGCTTCTATAAGCCAAAGAATGCCAGAGATTGCCAGCGGGCCACCCGAAGCTAGGAGAGAGGCGGAACATACTCTCCCTTACAGCCTTCAAAAGAAACCTACCCTGGTGACTCCCTGATCTTAGACTCCTAGACTTTGGCAGTCCTAGTAGCTAACACAGTGTGTGTGTGTGTGTGTGTGTGTGTGTGTGTGTTTCCTTTTCCTCCTCACCCATACCCCCCAAATAAATATAAATATATATATGCAGGCAAATAAAAGTTGCCTTCTAGAGACTATCGCCAGGAAACGTTCACATCTTCTTGATCTAACTTTAGGGCACTGGTATGCTTCACGTTGCAATGCCCAATCTGATGCATTGTGAGGGGCTGCTGCTGGGAGTGCTATCTTGGACAAGGATGCTGAGGCCTCCACTGGGCTCCAGGGAGAAGAGTTCTTTAGTCACTGGGAATGTCCCCAGGTGCAGGGAGGGGATCTAGGGGCAGGAGCTATGAGCATCTGCCATCCCCCACCTATGGTTGGGATTTCAGCTTGGTTTGGGGGTGCAGGGGCCAGTATACAGGTAATACCTTCATGTGCTACGGAGCCCCATTACAGTGGAGCTTTGCTCTAGTCTAGGATCAGACAGGTGACTCCAGGACACGTGATGTGATGACTCAGCTCATGCCTGAATCTGGGCCAACTGTGTGCCAAGAAATCCTTTTTCCTTTCTGAAGTAAATGGGCAGATGGATAGTCACTGTGTGAGTCACGAAGCCTGGGGCCCCAAATGGCTATGCAGATGGAGAAAAATGAGATCCCGTGCAGGAAGCTCCCATCTCCTCAAACCATGGGGCGCGCCCTGCGTGTGTTGCACCTGCCAGAAAACGCGGGCTTCAAGAGGCCGCCTAAGCCCCAGGGCAGAGGGGGCATGGAGACTTGGCCCGACTGGGCACTGCCAGGATCTTGGCCACCTTCCAACGTGGAAATGATCAGAAACTTGGAATAAATCTCAACGTGGAAGAAATTAGAACGAGGGCTGTTAAGTTAGTGCCAGGGTCAGTGTAACCCTGCTTCTAAATATCAGAGGAAAACATGATCATGTGTGCAAATGGACACCTCAGGTGTCAGCGTTTCATGCTGTTTACAGTGTTTTACTCTGTGGATACTCCCTCTGAAGGATAATAGCTAAAGCCTTTTAAACAGGATCAGCTCTTCCTCTGATCCCATAGGAAAGCATATTTCCCCAGCCAGCAAATCTAGGAGGCAATTTTGTGTGTTATAGAGAGACATCCTAACATCTTCTCAGAGATCTGCTGAGAAGGCAGCAGACCAAGAAAACAGGTGAAGAAAGAGTACAAGTCCAAGTGAAAGAAGAAGTTTGAGATCAAGGTGAATTGGAACCCTGAACTCCCCCTTTCACAGAATCGACATTCAAGTACTCAGGCAAAATTGTGAAGCTGCAGCAAAGGGCAGTGCTGCTTACGTGCCGCAGTGTGCCGTGGCCCTACGGACACAGTACATCCATCCTTTGTACAGCGGCCAAGATCAGAGTGTGAGTACAGATCACCTGGACGGAATCCTGGGTCTTGAAAAGCATGTAGTGTGTAAACACAGAAACAACCACGAGACCAATTCATCAGTTGTAGCCATGAAGGCACAGAAAAGATGCTTGGGGAGTCTGGAAGAGGGGGACAGGGAGACTTCTGAGCAGAGTTTGAAAGGGAAGTAGGAATCTTCCAGGGTGGAAAGGAAGAAAAAGGAGATTGTGCACAGAGGACCTCGCTCAAAGGTCCTCTAGGGAAGGAGTAAGCAGCAGGCAGGGCACCAGAGAGCAGTTAGATATGCTGGGGTGGGGTGCCAGGTTTGGGGGGGCAGGCGAGGCCTGGCATAGCACCTCGGGTCCACTCTCCAGCTTCAAGTCACTGGAAAGCCAGCACATGCTGGATCACCGTGGGAGAGTAATCCTGTTTCCTGCCTCGGAGGTAACCTTGCCCTTGATGTGGAAAGCGAAGCAGAGTTGGGGCAGCCGGTGAAGGCAGGCTCACCAGGAGGCTACTGAGAAGATGCGAGGTCACAGAGCAAGCCCTGGGGTGTCAGCAGGCGAGGTCCCGAGGGGGAGGAATCAATCGGGTCTGAGGAGCCCTGTGGGATTTGCAACAACCAGGACCTCCCCCTGGTAGGGTTTTGAGGATGATGACTTTGAGGGTTTCGGACTTGGCTCATGCCATTCGCCAACCAGACGGCGTGGGAGAAAGAGGGAGTGAGGTCTCCATCAGGACATGCTGAGACTGGGTGCCCCGGGTCATCGCACTGGAGATGAACAGGCAGCTAGAAGGATGGGAGTGGAGTTGGGGGTGGAGAACGCTAATGGGATATCTCTCTGAGGACACATCCCTGTTGTTTCCATTTGTCCAGTTTGTCTAAGGCTGCTGTGGGGTGGGTTGGTGGGGAAGGGCTGTTCTGACAACCTGGATGTGGTCTCATGTCCTGACAGCTGGGCAGATCCCCTGCCCTCCCACCTTGTATGTGTGAGTGTGTGTCTGTGTGTCAGTGTTTGCACAGGCCCATGTGCCTGGCAGCTGAAGTGAAAACGGGTTTCACACTGCAGGGGCCAAGCACTGCAGTTCCATCTGCAACCACATGTTTTCCAGGTGAGCTGCTCACACAGGGTGAAATCCTGCAGAGTCATAGAAGTCTCCAGAGCCCCAGGTTTGCGAACTAGCAAACTGGAGGTGGGAGAAGAAGGGGACAAGGCAGCTCCCCTGCCGCAGGGCCTGGTGGGTTCCTGGACTAGTAGAGAAGTTCCTACTAGAAAAGTTCCAGCAGGGATCCCTGGGTGGCGCAGCGGTTTGGCGCCTGCCTTTGGCCCAGGGCGCAATCCTGGAGACCCGGGATCGAGTCCCACGTCGGGCTCCCGGTGCATGGAGCCTGCTTCTCCCTCTGCCTATGTCTCTGCCTCTCTCTCTATCTCTCTCTGTGACTATCATAAATAAATAAAAATTAAAAAAAATTTAAAAAAAAAAAAAAAAAAAAAAAAGAAAAGTTCCAGCAAACCTTAAATAGAACCATTCTGATCCCAGGTAATTGCACAATGACATCATTACAGCATGATTTTACACCTAAAGATGCTTTCATTTGCACAGGGAGAAAACTCGTCATTTGTACCACCTTATTTACTGAACGCCACCCCTACGTGTTTGGTTCTGTATTACAGTTATTATCTCCATTTTATGGATAAGGAAAATTGGGGGCAGAGACATTAATTGGTTGACCTGTCCCCAAACTGCTTATCTGGTAAGTGAGTTATCTGAGCTTTGGAACCCTTCTGACCCCCAGAGGCTGTCATCTCCACCACAGAGCCACAGGCTCCCCAGCACACGTGCATGACTGGTGTATTTTATGGCATTCTGTAGCGCTAAAAGCACTCTCTTATGTCTCCAAATTGACAGGGACAGGTCCAAGACCCAACCTTTAACCTGAAATGATTTTCTACAGAGTTGTCTAGGGATGGAAGGTGGACCCAGTATCTAGGACATTGTAGTCCCCTGCAGAGATAGGAGCCTAGGACATGGTGTCAGAGCGACCCCACTGGCTTCCACCTCATGCAGGACACACTTCGGGAAGGCTGCATTGCCTGGAAGAGC
This sequence comes from Canis lupus dingo, assembly GCF_003254725.2. Classification (NCBI taxonomy): domain Eukaryota; kingdom Metazoa; phylum Chordata; class Mammalia; order Carnivora; family Canidae; genus Canis; species Canis lupus. Next base: position 36,681,799 of record NC_064244.1, on the reverse strand, counting down.
ACCTATGACCCCACCCCCACCCCCCTATCCTTAGCCCAGAGCAGGAGGAACAGAAACAAAGTGAATCACAGAAGGCAGGCAGAGAGTTACATTTTGTACTGCAAGACTAGAAAGTGCCTTCTAGCAAACCTTTTTGTTGCTTTGTAGGAATTATCTTTTTGGCTTCTAAATAGAACAGGCCTAGAGTTCTGTTAATAATGTTAACTGATCTAACGACAGTAAGAGCTATGAGTTTCTTTAGTATGTGCTCAATACCTTTCTAAAAAATGTAATTTCAGACTTCCTTAGTAGTTGCTAAAGTAATGAATTTCTGAACACCCTTTAACCACTAGCACTGACCCCGATAGCTCAAATGTTAGCATTTACAATATTTGCTTTATGTATCTATGTATCTATCAATCCTTTTGTCCTTTACTATTTAAGGTGCTGTTGATTGGATGCCCTCTATCCCTAAATATTTGTGTATTATTTCCTAAAGGCTGCCTAAAAACCTTACCTCTCAAAACCACACTGCAATTATATAAATCATGATACGAACATTGATATAATTCACTTAATCTATAAAGCTTACTCAGATTTTGCCAATTGTCCCTCTAATGTGTTTTCCAGCTAAAGAAAACCCACAATCATTTTTTAAAGGATTTTATTTATTTATTCACGAGACAGGCAGAGACATAGGCAGAAGGAGAAGCAGGCTCCCTGCAGGGAGCCCGATGCAGGACTGGATCCTAGGACCCTGGGATCACTACCCACGCCAGAAGTAGACCTCAACCACTGAACCACTCAGGTGCCCCAGAAAATCCACAATTGTATGTTGCATTCACTCATCATGTCTCTGGAAATAGGAACAATTCCTATTTCATGACTTTCGGACATTTCTGAAATGAACAGCCCAGCTTATTCTGTAGAACACTCCTCAGTTTGGTTTGTCTTTCTCATGGCAAGATCAAGGTTGTACACTTTTTTTTTTTTTTTTAAGGAATTCCACAGAAGACACGATGTGTTCTTCTCATTGCCTCATAGAAGGCACAGGCTATCAATTAGTCCTAGGAAAAGGTAGTGTCCACTGGGTTTTTCCACCGTAAAGTCACTATTTTGTCCTTTGTGATTAATAAGTCTCCTGTGAGGAGATACTATGAGATTATGCAAATATCTGTGATGAATCATCCATTGATGATTCTCAACTAACTCAAATATTACTATTATGGTTGCCAAATGGTTACATTCTAATTTTGCCATTCCTTCTACAGGCTTTCAACTATAAAAAAGAACTTTCTTATATGCTTTATTTATATCAGCATGGGCTCACGGATTCTTGATTTAGTTATTACAATTCTTTACTATCCTTATTTATTTTGAGGCTTCAAGTGTCCCAGATGTTTGCCAGGTACTTCATGTAAATTTAAATTATTTCACTGAATTCTTTTTTTTTAAAATAAATTTATTTTTATTGGTGTTCAATTTGCCAACATACAGAATAACACCCAGTGCTCATCCCGTCAAGTGCCCCCCTCAGTGCCCATCACCCATTCATCCCCACCCCCCACCCTCCTCCCCTTCCACCACCCCTAGTTCGTTTCCCAGAGTTAGGAGTCTTTATGTTCTGTCTCCCTTTCCCACACTTTTCTTCTCCCTTCCATTCTATTCCCTTTCACTATTATTTATATTCCCCAAATGAATGAGAACATATAGTGTTTGTCCTTCTCCAACTGACTTATTTCACTCAGCATGATACCCTCCAGTACCAACCACGTCAAAGCAAATGGTGGGTATTTGTCATTTCTAATGGCTGAGGAATATTCCATTGTATACAGAGACCACAGCTTCTCTATCCATTCATCTTTCGATGGACACCGAGGCTCCTTCCACAGTTTGGCTATTGTGGACATTGCTGCTAGAAACATCGGGGTGCAGGTATCCTGGCGTTTCATTGCATCTGTATCTTTGGGGTAAATCCCCAACATTGCAATTGCTGGGTCATAGGGCAGCTCTATTTTAACTCTTTGAGGAACCTCCACACAGTTTTCCAGAGTGGCTGCACCAGTTCACATTCCCACCAACAGTGTATGAGGGTTCCCTTTTCTCCACATCCTCTCCAACATTTGTGGTTTCCTGCCTTGTTAATTTGCCCCATTCTCACTGGTGTGAGGTGGTATCTCATTGTGGTTTTGATTTGTATTTCCCTGATGGCAAGTGATGCAGAGCATTTTCTCATGTGCATGTTGGCCATGTCTATGTCTTCCTCTGTGAGATTTCTCTTCATGTCTTTTGCCCATTTCATGATTGGATTGTTTGTTTCTTTGCTGTTGAGTTTAATAAGTTCTTTATGGATCTTGGAAACTAGCCCTTTATCTGATATGTCATTTGCAAATATCTTCTCCCATTCTGTAGGTTGTCTTTTAGTTTTGTTGACTGTATCCTTTGCTGTGCAAAAGCTTCTTATCTTGATGAAGTCCCAATAGTTCATTTTTGCTTTTGTTTCTTTTGCCTTCGTAGATGTATCTTGCAAGAAGTTACTGTGGCCAAGTTCAGAAAGGGTGTTCTCCTCTAGGATTTTGATGGAATCTTGTCTCACATTTAGATCTTTCGTCCATTTTGAGTTTATCTTTGTATCTGGTGTAGGAGAGTGGTCTAGTTTCATTCTTCTGCATGTGGATGTCCAATTTCCCCAGCACCATTTATTGAAGAGACTATCTTTCTTCCAATGGATAGTCTTTCCTCCTTTATTGAATATTAGTTGACCATAAAGTTCAGGGTCCACTTCTGGATTCTCTGTTCTGTTCCATTGATCTATGTGTCTGTTTCTGTGCCAACCACACTGTCTTGATGACAACAGCTTTGTAGTACAGCCTGAAATCTGGCATTGTGATGCCCCCAGCTATGGTTTTCTTTTTTAAAATTCCCCTGGCTATTCGGGGTCTTTTCTGATTCCACACAAATCTTAAAATAATTTGTTCTAACTCTCTGAAGAAAGTCCATGGTATTTTGAGGGATTGCATTAAACATGTATATTAAAAAATAAATAAACGTGTATATTGCCCTGGGTAACATTGACATTTTCACAATATTAATTCTGCCAATCCATGAGCATGGAATATTTTTCCATCTCTTTGTGTCTTCCTCAATTTCTTTCAGAAGTGTTCTAAAGTTTTGAGGGTATAGATCCTTTACATCTTTGGTGAGGTTTATTCCTAGGTATCTTATGCTTTTGGGTGCAATTGTAAATGGGATTGACTCCTTCATTTCTCTTTCTTCAGTCTCATTGTTAGTGTATAGAAATGCCACTGACTTCTGGGCATTGATTTTGTATCCTGCCATGCTGCCAAATTGCTGTATGAGTTCTAGCAATCTTGGGGTGGAGACTTTTGGGTTTTCTATGTAGAGTATCATGTCATCGGCGAAGAGGGAGAGTTTGACTTCTTCTTTGCCAATTTGAATGCCTTTAATGTCTTTTTTGTTGTCTGATTGCTGAGGCTAGGACTTCCAGTACTATGTTGAATAGCAGTGGTGAGAGTGGACATCCCTGTCTTGTTCCTGATCTTAGGGGAAAGGCTCCCAGTGCTTCCCCATTGAGAATGATATTTGCTGTGGGCTTTTCGTAGATGGCTTTTAAGATGTCGAGGAATGTTCCCTCTATCCCTACACTCTGAAGAGTTTTGATCAGGAATGGATGCTGTATTTTGTCAAATGCTTTCTCTGCATCTAATGAGAGGATCATATGGTTCTTGGTTTTTCTCTTGCTGATATGATGAATCACATTGATTGTTTTACGGGTGTTGAACCAGCCTTGTGTCCCGGGGATAAATCCTACTTGGTCATGGTGAATAATTTTCTTAATGTACTGTTGGATCCTATTGGCTAGTATCTTGTTGAGAATGTTTGCATCCATGTTCATCAGGGATATTGGTCTGTAATTCTCCTTTCTGGTGGGGTCTTTGTCTGGTTTTGGAATTAAGGTGATGCTGGCCTCATAGAACGAATTTGGAAGTACTCCATCTCTTTCTATCTTTCCAAACAGCTTTAGTAGAATAGGTATGGTTTCTTCTTTAAACGTTTGATAGAATTCCCCTGGGAAGCCATCTGGCCCTGGACTTTTGTGTCTTGGGAGGTTTTTGATGACTGCTTCAATTTCCTCCCTGGTTATTGGCCTGTTCAGGTTTTCTATTTCTTCCTGTTCCAGTTTTGGTAGTTTGTGGCTTTCCAGGAATGCGTCCATTTCTTCTAGATTGCCTAGTTTATTGGTGTATAGCTGTTCATAATATGTTTTTAAAATAGTTTGTATTTCCTTGGTGTTGGTAGTGATCTCTCCTTTCTCATTCATGATTTTATTAATTTGAGTCTTCTCTCTCTTCTTTTTAATAAGGCTGGCTAATGGTTTATCTATCTTATTAATTCTTTCAAAGAACCAACTCCTGGTTCTGTTGATCTGTTCCACAGTTCTTCTGGTCTAGATTTCGTTGAGTTCTGCTCGAATCTTTATTTTATTTTATTTTATTTTTTTTGCTCGAATCTTTATTAACTCTCTTCTTCTCCTGGGTGTAGGATCTATTTGCTGTTTTTTCTCTAGCTCCTGTACGTGTAAGGTTAGCTTTTGTATTTGAGTTCTTTCCAGTTTTTGAATGGATGCTTATATTGCAATGTATTTCCCCCTCAGGACTGCTTTTGCTGCATCCCAAAGATTTTGAACGGTTTTATCCTCATTCTCATTAGATTCCATGAATCTTTTTAATTCTTCCTTAATTTCCTGGTTGACCCTTTCATCTTTTAGCAGGATGGTCCTTAACCTCCACGTGTTTGAAGTCTTTCCAAACTTCTTGTTGTGATTTAGTTCTAATTTCAAGGCATTATGGTCTGAGAATATGCAGGAGACGATCTCAATCTTTTAGTATCGGTTCAGACTCGATTTGTGACCCAGTATGTGGTCTATTCTGGAGAAAGTTCCATGTGCACTTGAGAAGAATGTGTATTCAGTTGAGTTTGGATGTAAAGTTCTGTAAATATCTGTGAAATCCATGTGGTCCAGTGTGTCATTTAAAGCTCTCCTTTCTTTGGAGATGTTGTGCTTAGAAGACCTATTGAGTTTAGAAAGCACTAGATTGAAGTCACCAAGTATAAGTGTATTATTATCTAAGTATGTCTTAACTTTGGTTATTAATTGGTTTAAATATTTGGCAGCTCCCACATTCGGGGCATATATATTGAGGATTGTTAAGTCCTCTTGTTGGATAGAACCTTTAAGTATAATATAGTGTCCCTCTTCATCTGTCACTACAGTCTTCGGGGTAAATTTTAGTTTATCTGATATAAGGATGGCTACCCCTGCTTTCTTTTGAGGACCATTCGAATGGTAAATGGTTCTCCAACCTTTTATTTTCAGGCTGTAGGTGTCCTTCTGTCTAAAATGAGTCTCTTGTAGACAGCAAATAGATGGGTCCTGCTTTTCTATCCAGTCTGAAACCCTGCGTCTTTTGATGGGGTCATTAAGCCCGTTCACATTCAGAGTTACTATTGAGAGATATGAGTTTAGTGTCATCATGATATCTATTCAGTCCTTGTTTTTGTGGATTGTTCCACTGAACTTCTTCTTAAAGGGGAATTTTAAGAGTCCCCCTTAAAATTTCTTGCAGAGCTGGTTTGGAGGTCACATATTCTTTCAGTTCCTGCCTGTCTTGGAAGCTCTTTATCTCTCCTTCCATTTTGAATGAGAGCCTTGCTGGATAAAGTATTCTTGGTTGCATGTTCTTCTCATTGAGGACCCTGAATATATCCTGCCAGCCCTTTCTGGCCTGCCAGGTCTCTGTGGAGAGGTCTGCTGTTACCCTAATACTCCTCCCCATAAAAGTCAGGGATTTCTTGTCTCTTGCTGTTTTAGGGATCTTCTCTTTATCTTTGGAATTTGCAAGCTTAACTATTAAATGTCGAGGTGTTGAACGGTTTTATTGATTTTGGGGGGGGGTCTCTCTATTTCCTGGATCTGAATGCCTGTTTCCCTTCCCAGATTAGGAAAGTTTTCAGCTATGATTTGTTCAAATACATATTCTGGCACTCTGTCCCTTTCGGCGCCCTCGGGAACCCCAATTAAACGTAGGTTTTCTTAAAAAAAAAAAAAAAAAAAAAAAAAAACAAAAAACGTAGGTTTTCTTCCTCAGGCTGTCGTTTATTTCCCTTAATCTATCCTCATGGTCTTTTAATTGTTTGTCTCTTTTTCCCTCAGTTTCCCTCTTTGCCATCAACTTGTCTTCTATGTCACTCACTCGTTCTTCCACCTCATTAACCCTCGTCATTGGGACTTCTAGTTTGGATTGCATCTCATTCAACTGATTTTTAATTTCTGCCTGATTGGATATAAATTCTGCAGTCATGAAGTCTCTTGAGTCCTTTATGCTTTTTTTCTAGAGCGGCGAGTAGCTTTATAATAGTGCTTCTGAATTGGCTTTCTGACATTGAATTGTAATCCAAATTTTGTAACTCTGTGGGAGAGAGGACTGTTTCTGATTCTTTCTTTTCTTTTTTTTTATGATAGTCACAGAGAGAGAGAGAGAGAGGCAGAGACACAGGCAGAGGGAGAAGCAGGCTCCATGCACCGGGAGCCCTACGTGGGATTCGATCCCGGGTCTCCAGGATCACGCCCTGGGCCAAAGGCAGGCGCCAAACCACTGCGCCACCCAGGGATCCTGATTCTTTTTTTTGAGGTGAGGTTTTCCTTCTAGTCATTTTGCTTAGTGCAGAGTGGCAAAAAACAAGTTGTATTGGGAAAAGGAGAAAAGGAGATGAGAGAAAGAAGGAAAGAAAAGAGAAAAAGAAAAAAGGAAAAAAAGAAAAAAGAGAAGAGAAAGAAACAAAGGGTGGGGGAAGCAAACAGAAATCAAAAATCAAAAAAAAACAAAAAACAAAAAACAAAAACCACGGGGATGTATCTTCTGTTTCTGTATACTTTAAGTCCCTTGACTTCCCTTGGAAATTGTCCGTCTAGCTGGTCTTCTGGGGGAGGGGCCTGTTGTGCTGATTTTCAGGTGTGAGCACTTGGGGGAGCTGCTCAGCCCCCTGCCTGGTGCAGGGCTCAGTGGGGGTTGTTTACCCGTGAGGCCTTAGGAGGAACAACCCCAGTGGTTGCCGCAGCTCTTGAAACCTGGATTTCAGGGATCCCTGGGTGGCGCAGCGGTTTGGCGCCTGCCTTTGGCCCAGGGCACGATCCTGGAGACCCGGGATCGAGTCCCACGTCGGGCTCCCGGTGCATGGAGCCTGCTTCTCCCTCTGCCTGTGTCTCTGCCCCTCTCTCTCTCTCTCTCTCTGTGACTATCATAAATAAATTAAAAGTTAAAAAACATTAAAAAAAAAAAGAAACCTGGATTCAGCTTCCGCAGGAACTACTCGGTCTGCAGGGGATGGAGGCTCCGGGGCGGGGCCGCTGATCTGCTCAGCTCAGGGCAGGAGCGTCCTCGCTGTCCTGGGCCCTCCCGGCCTCTGCCTGTCCCGGGGGAGGCGGGATCCTGGGCTGTGTCCGGCGCCCTGTGCTCCGGGGGCCTGCGCTGGTGGATTCGCGCTCCCGCCCCGCAGCCCCCTCCGCGCAGCCGCCGCCCGACCCCTCCGAGCTGCTCCGGGTCCCGCCGCGCGCGCTGCAGCCCTTAGGGAGCTCGGCGCACTCTCCCGGGGCGCAGGTGCCTGTTACTGTCCCCGGGAGCCCGAGGGCATCCCCGCCCTCCTGGGTCCTGCTCCAACTCCCTGCGAGCCCCTTTCCCCCGGGAAGGTCGGTGCAGCTCCTGCGTCTCCGGACGGGGCTCTCCTGTCCTGGGGACACTCGCCCCGGCCTCAGCCCGGCTCCTAGTGGGGCCCCTCCCCCTTGGAGGCCTTTTGTTTATTTATTCCCCCCCCCCCCCCCCCCCCCCCCCGTCTTCCTACCTTGATAGAAGCGCGAACTCTTCTCACTGCAGCATTCCAGCTGTTGTCTCTTTAAATCTCAGGCCGAATTCGTAGATTTTCAGGATGATTTGAAGGTTATCTACATAATTTGGTGGGGACAGGGGACTTGGGGACCCTACTCTTCCGCCGTCTTGTGTGTCCAACCCCAATTTCACTGAATTCTTAACTCTATGCAGTGGGATTATGATTATTGCTATTTTGCAGACAAAGAAACTGAAGCTCTAGATTAACTTTTACAACATTGAATTGGAAGAGTCTCCATGCTCTGTGTCAAATGCCTGATACACACACACACACACACACACACACACACACACACACACTCCTCCTGATGTTTCTGCCAGGTAGGAGCTATTCCCTCCTTTCCTATTTCAAGATGAGAAAACGGGCTCAGAGGTGAAGTAACCTGTCACAGAAGCTGTGATGAGAATTCGAAGGCCTCCTTGTAATCTCCTGCTGGTTTTTGGCAGATCACTCTCCTCTTTCTGCTGTTTTTCCTTCTGCAGGAGAGATACTTAAGCAGCAAGTCTTTTTGCCCTTATTCAAGTCTGTCCAGGACAGACGAGGTAAAAAGAGAAACTTGTTTTCTCTTTCCTTTCACCTTCTCTTCCTCCTTCTTTCTCTCTTTTCCCTCTCCCTTCCTCCCTTCCTTCTTCCTCTTTCTTTCCTAACAACTTGTATCTGTGACAGTTTTCACATTGGCTAAAAGCTACCCTGATTCTAACCAGCACCAAATCTGGGACTTTGTGGAGGTTTAGATCTTGCCAAAATCCTTCGTGTTCTTGGAGTAGTTTATGGCAAGTGAATTACTGAAAATTTAATCTCTTAAAGTGAATTCCAGTATTTAAAGGAAAACTTCGGTGACATCTTTCATTGTATAGTCATCCTCTAATTCATCGTCCACGTAATATATATTTTTCCATTGCTGTGCTTGTGTTAACCATGGTACAGTTGCCCATTAGAAACAGAGTCCGGAGCCTTCTCCTAGATTCATCAAATCAGAATTCCTTCGGATTTGACAAACTTCCCAGAGATCCCCAATGCTCACTGAAGTGGGAATAGAAGTGCGGAGGCCTCTGACCAAGCTTGGTTCCTGTGGGCTCACAATAATGCTGGCTTTGTACCAGCACTGTCAGCCTCAGGGCCACCTGATCTTTGCCCTGCTTCTTGCCCCCAGCAGTCACCACAGGAAGTGGGATTTGCCGAATGCACTGCCCTTGGGGAAAGAGCCTAGGGCAGGCTCCTGTCTCCTCCCTCCTGCAGGAAGTGAGCAGCTGAAGGAATGCATCATCCTCGAAGCATTCTGATGTACAGGATCTGTACATAGTTCTTGGCAGCCCTGAGCCAACTTCTGAGAAGCCTCTTTGAGGAGGGGTGGGGAACCAACCCTTTTTCTAGGCTCTGGTTAAAACCAGTGCAAATAAACAAAAAGCAGCTGTTGACTCACAAAGTACTGCCTGCACTTAGGAAACATTATTTTGTCCCCAAACCAAGATCACTGTGAAGTTATTGACTTAAATCCAAATAGGGTCTTTGTAGCTTCTCCCTAGCTCTCTGCCCACACCCCACTCAGGCTGAAACTGGTCTGGGCTGCAACAGAGCCAAGTACAGATGTGGCCAATGTGCTGATTTGTAGTCTTTGGTGATTTCCATGGTGTGAATGCTCCTACCCAGGCTGATTTCCAGCCACCAGCACTTGAACAACTGGCTTGTAAGATTCCTGCGTATCTAACACTTGCTTTTCTGAGCTGGGGTGAGCTGGCTCCAGCAAGTGACAATCCTGAGCGTAAGATTTCATCAGCTTCAGTGGGTGCTTGTGCAGGGAGGGGCATGGCAAGGATGATAGGATGGACAAGGCAGGCTGGATGGTTAGCCCAGGCCTCTGAGGACAGGAAATCCCTGTTCTCACCACTGCTCAAGATCTCTACTTTGCTCCCTAGCATCTGAGAACAGCAACATGGCAGAGGGCTCAAGATTCTTCAGAGACCTCACGGTGCACTCAGGTTTGCCTTGCATAGAAAACCATTGCAGTGATGGCAAGAAAAAATGTGCAGAGGAAGTACAAAAGAACAGTTTCTGGGGTGCCTGGGTGGCTCAGTGGCTGAGCATCTGCTTTCAGCTCAGGGTGTGATTCCAGGGTCCTGGGATCGAGTCCCATGTCAGGCTCCCTGCATGGAGCCTGCTTCTCCCTCTGCCTGTGTCTCTACCTCTCTCTCTGTGTCTCTCATGAATAAATAAAATCTTGAAAAAAAAAGAGCAGTTTCTTTTTGGCTCTCTCTGCGACACCAGTGCTTCATGTGTGTGTTTCATGGGCAATGGGTAATGTGAACAATAAGTTTGCCTGTGGAACTGGGGGTCAGCCCAGCTCACGGGGAAGTTCTAAACCCATCCTTCCTTCCTCACCCTAGCTGGAATGGGAGATGGGCAAGACATACACATATCACCCTCTCCTGGTGTGAAGAAATCACAGAGTGGGTTCTCTAACCCAAAAGTTCTAGAATGAGTAGAAGGCCAAAGGCAGTAAACTCTTTATCATGTTGCAACATAGGACCATTCATTTAGCTACCAGAACCTCTCGTTTTCCCCATTGTCAGGTAGGACCTGTCAGGGATCTAAGGAGGGCTCTTCTGGCTGCCAGGAGCAGGAACTACTCACACTGGTCCAAATACCACAATGTGTTTATCATAAAGATGTAGGGATCACTTGGGATTCTATAACAGAGTATAAAGGTACATCCAAAAAATGAACTATTGGGACTTCATCAAGATAAGAAGCTTTTGCACAGCAAAGGATACAGTCAACAAAACTAAAATACAACCACAGAATGGGAGAAGATATTTGCAAATGACATATCAGATAAAGGGCTAGTTTCCAAGATCTATAAAGAACTTATTAAACTCAACACCAAAGAAACAAACAATCCAATCATGAAATGGGCAAAAGACATGAAGAGAAATCTCACAGAGGAAGACATAGACATGGCCAACATGCACATGAGAAAATGCTCTGCATCACTTGCCATCAGGGAAATACAAATCAAAACCACAATGAGATACCACCTCACACCAGTGAGAATGGGGCAAATTAACAAGGCAGGAAACCACAAATGTTGGAGAGGATGCGGAGAAAAGGGAACCCTCTTCCACTGTTGGTGGGAATGTGAACTGGTGCAGCCACTCTGGAAAACTGTGTGGAGGTTCCTCAAAGAGTTGAAAATAGACCTGCCCTACGACCCAGCAATTGCACTGTTGGGGATTTACCCCAAAGATACAAATGCAATGAAACGCCGGGACACCTGCACCCCGATGTTTCTAGCAGCAATGGCCACGATAGCCAAACTGTGGAAGGAGCCTCGGTGTCCATCGAAAGATGAATGGATAAAGATGTGGTCTATGTATACAATGGAATATTCCTCAGCCATTAGAAATGACAAATACCCACCATTTGCTTCAACGTGGATGGAACTGGAGGGTATTATGCTGAGTGAAGTAAGTCAGTCGGAGAAGGACAAACATTATATGTTCTCATTCATGTGGGGAATATAAATAATAGTGAAAGGGAATATAAGGGAAGGGAGAAGAAATGTGTGGGAAATATCAGAAAGGGAGACAGAACGTAAAGACTGCTAACTCTGGGAAACGAACTAGGGGTGGTAGAAGGGGAGGAGGGCGGGGGGTGGGAGTGATTGGGTGACGGGCACTGGGGGTTATTCTGTATGTTAGTAAATTGAACACCAATAAAAAATAAATTAAAAAAAATAAAAAAATAAAGGTACATCTAGGTGCTCCAGGAACATAAAAAGCTGTTCAAGATTGAGGCACCTTTTCTTTCTGGGTTCCATTTGGTCTTTTCTCTCTGTACTAATCTCCTCACTCTGGGGATAGGCTTCTTTGTATCTTTAAATGTGTACCTAGCACAACGTGGTCACGGGTCACAGCTCGACATCAAGTTGTCTCATCTTGTGCACTCATCTATAAGGGCAACTTCCTTTGCAAGTCAAATTTACAGGAGTGAAAATCTGATTGGCCTCCATCATTTGATTAAGCCAAGCTACCTCAGTCACAGGACATTGCATTATGACAACCCCTGACTTAGGTGTCTGCCCATATGTTGTTCTTTTGTTTTAGTTTTAAAGATTTATTTATTTATTTATTTGTGAGCGACACACAGAAAGAGAGGCAGAGACATAGAGGGAGAAGCAGACTCCCCTCAAGGAGCCCAATGCAGGACTCAATCCCAGGTCCCGGGATCATGACCTGAGCCAAAGGCAGATGCTCAACCACTGAGCCACCCAGGTGGGACCCATGCATGGTTTTTTGGCCATGACTGAAAAAGCAAGTGGGGAGAAACACATGATCCATAAGAATGTCCTTTCTAAGGGCTATGGGCAGAAACCCAGGACAATAGATGCCATCCCAGGACTAGTAGGCCAAACACAATATTGGCTATGAAACCATGTAACAAACATCGAGATGATTTCTGAGGACGGTGAATTTTACAGAGCACATTAATAAGTGTTATTTTGTTTAATGGAAACAATCTTAAAAGGTATACATTCTTAGACCCATTTTAAAAGAGACAGAAACATATGCTCAGAGAGGATAAGGATGACCTCAAGGTCCCACAGTTGGGAAACAGCAGAACCAGACTTAATGTGAGGTCTTCTGACTCCAAGTCTTAATTAGGTCCTGGCTCATTTCTGAATCAACCACTCATATTGGCTGGGTGGATTTGATGATGTTCTAGGCCTAGCCAGGGTTACAGGTTCCCTGGTGGATGCAAGATTGATGACAAGTCACCCAAACCCATGGGACCCAAGAATGGGGGAGGGGTGGCTCCCCAGACAAAAAATGAGGTGCTGGTATCAGAATAAGGAGTAACGGCTGCCCAAGAGGAAAAATCAACAGCTATTCCTCTTACAGTGGGAAAAGTGAAAGGCATTTGAGACTGAGTTAACCTCAGTGGCACAAAGGAACAGTACCCTAGCACCTGGATGTAGACATAGTGGGTGATGAAGAGTTGGTGCCTCTAGGGCATGATGTTTTGTTTTGTTTTTTTTAGGCCATGAGAGCTTCTGAAGGTTTTCTGATCTGGAGGGTGCCATGGTAAAAATTTTGGAGGAGGAAAACAACCTACAAAATTTTCAAGTGTTATATAGGACAGTGAAAACATTATCTTCTGTGGGCCAGGAGTGGCTTCCTTGCCTGTGAAGGTTTTCCGTGAGATTTGTAATCACTTTGTCTGGAAGTCCCTGTGACGAGAAAACTGTGAGCACATCATGGAGAAAAAGCAGCAGCAGGGTATCTGATTAGATACACCACCCCTTTTCAGGGCCTCCAACTATGTAGACCCACCCCAAACGAAGGTGAAGGTCTGAACTCGGTGAAACTGGAGTTTCTCCGACTCACATTCATGGGATGGTTGAACAGGTCTGGGTGGGGCCCCAGGGTGTGTGAACACCTTTCTGAACTAAGGAGTACTTTATGCCCTCCACTTCCATATCATGATTAAGCATGATTTACTGCCATTTTTAAAACTGCAACTGAACTTGGTGGTGGTGGTGAGGGGGTCCTTCATGAGACTCCCAGGGTAAAATGTCTCAACACGAATGCACCACTGGGATGGGCCAAATCGTCAAGTAATGACTCGAAATGGCTGGGGTTGGACAAGTATCGTCAGAGGGCTCTGAATGACACTATTCTTCCCTGTTTTCATGAGATCCAGTCATGGCTTCTTCTGGTCCAGAATGGAGAACAAATGCTGGAATTTAAAAAAATAAGCTATGCTTGCTGAGTTCAGGAATCAAGGTAAACTCATTCCAAGATTCGTTAAATTAGAACAGTGTTTGCCCATTTTATATTGCAATTATTATTCCAGGTCTTCTGCTTGTTCTCTGAAGCGACTTTCCTAAAAGGTACACTACTAAAGATCTTAAGAACTACATACTTCTCACACAAAGCATGAGGGTCCTCAAATAAAGACAAGTGGCAAACGGAGTTCATAGGAAGAAGTCATTGGAGAGTCAGGGGAATGGTACTTACCACGCTTCCCTGATATTTAGAATATCTGTGTGATGCTGCTGTGACCTGTATACCTTGCCCCAGGACAAAGTTCTGTCACTGTGGATTTAACTAGGCCTTGTGCCCATTCCTTAACCAACCAATCACCATGGCTGGTAGGATCTGATGATCTCATAGGCCAGAACAGGGCCACTGGTTCACTACTGGATCAAGGACTGATGCCAGGCCACCCAAATCCATGGAACCTAAACCCATGGTCCCCAAATGAAAACTGAGTTGCTGTTACCAGAAGGGCTATTGGATGCCAAAGAACAAGAGCAACAAATACTCCCTTGGGGTGAGGGAAGTAAAGGGTATTTGAGGGCTGGAGCTTCTGACACCTTCTCAACTTGGGACAGTGTGGGAGTTGAATGTAAGCTGTGTTACAGTTTGCTGGGGGTGAGTATCTACTCTGAATAAGTTACCCACTCTAATACTTGGCTTCCTCATCTACAGAAGAGTGTGACAACAGTACCTGTTTCACAGGATTGATGTGAAGATTAATAAGATGAGACTTACTCCATCACTGTTCTCTTGCCACTCAACAGCTCTACGCCCCTCACTGTGGGAGACCGGAGTGAGTCCCTTTCTGCCTCAGAGGAGGTCAGGTGCTTCCTGTGTCCTACAAGTGCTCACCGTTGTCTGCTTTGAGTTCTCTTGCTGTCTCCTCTAGCACTTAATTTTTAAAATCTCATAAAGTTCAAGAGAGGGCTAAAATGCCAAGAAGATTCTCTATTTTTAAAGCACTAGCAGATCACACTAGAAACACTTGCTCTCCCACAAAAAGACACATGCTCATGGGATTTCTCTGGCAATCCCTAAGAGTCTGAAGGTCTGTCGTCGGCAGCTGGACCAGGGTGGGGACTGGGACTGTTTTCAAATTGTTAAATCTTTAAAAATGCACGCATTACATATTTCCAGCCAACAAAACATGGTTGGATCTTCTGCAGGGCCTGCCTCCTAACAGTGTCCTTAAGGATGATGGAACCAGCCAAAGACTGCAGCTGGAGTCTGTGGGGCTGCCCAGACAACCAGGAGTGTCTGCCTACAGCTCCAGAAATGCGGAAACTATTCACCCAAAATGAGTGAGCAAAGGGCTCCTAGGAGAAAAGAAAGTTTTTAATCAAAACATATCTTACCCTTATTCTGGCCAGTAGGGAACCAAAGCTGAGTGTTTGCGGGAGACTGCTTGCCAGAGCTTTTTTGAAGGCTCACTGGTGAAAAGGATGTGATGAGGTTGTTGATGTTGGTTCTGAAGATGCTTAGGTGCAGGTTAGAAGAACCAAGTCAAAAATGGACGGATAAATTTCCATGCAATTAAAAAATGCTTACACATTTATGTAAAATCATGTGTGTCTGTATACCTATAAAGAAATCTTAAAACATTAAGAGCATATGGGCTCTGGAAGCATACAGACCTATCCTAAAATTTAAGTTTCACCACTTCCTAGCTTGTATGACCACCCTGATCTTGTTTCCTCATCCATCAAATTGGGGTATTTATGGTACTTCATTCATAAGTTTTGAGGATTCGGTGAGTTAATTCATTTATAATACTGTCTCGTGCGTAGTAAGACAGTACCACATATCAGCTGATATTGTTGGTCACTGTCAGGAGTGGGTGAGGGTGAACAGTGAAGTGTACAGTTTTCCAGGAAGCTCCTATCTCCTGGTGCTCCAATCCCATCAAACTCACCTCTATCTTTCTCTCCCCTTCCTGCCTTGGTCCTTGCTGCCCTTGAGCCTGGGATACTTCTCCAATGGTCTAGATGCCAAATTCCTCTCCACCTTTTGAGATCCCTCTCCAGTGTCACTTCTGTGAAGCTTTCCCTAGTACTCGCCTCCCAAACAGAGAGGACCTTCTTCCTCAGAGCCTGGAACTACCTGCTGCACACCGTGTAGTCACATCACATGGCAAACGTGGCTTCTCATACACTTGCTTGTCGCCGAGGCCAACTGTGATTTCTGAGGACAGAGATCATGTCTTATAAGTCTGGGTCTTAGGAGCTCCTGGTGCATAGAGATGGTCAAGAAGTATTTGCTGGATGGAAGCGCAAAAATGGACAGTGACTTCTCTGAAAAAAATGAGGCCAGCTGTTCTCCACTCTAAGGAAAAACAGAAAGGAAGTGGACATAAGCTGCATCATGGGAAACTACAGTTAGACACAAAGAATTCCCTTAGTGAGAGTGTTAGATGCCAGACCAAATGCCCATGGGACAGGATGGAATTTCCTGGAAAGGTCTTCAAAAAAGAATACTTTTTATTTTGGGGGTGACTCTGATGTGGCTTTGCTTGAAGGCAGGCCTGAAGCCTGGTATGAAGTTCATAAAACTACCCATGAGCAATTCATGTGATAGTGAAGGGTCTCTGGCTCTCGGTCAGCTGGTTATCCAGATGGCTTCTTGTAACCAGCACTAGGGAGCGGGATGGGAAAGAATGTGGCTGTTTGCCTGAATGGAGGGTGGGAAGTCCCCTTCCAATGAGCCGAAATCCCAGGACATGAGCGAACGGAGTAGCTTGTCAGGGGTCACAAAGTCACCTTGTGTTCAAGAACCCAAGTCTAATGAGACCCGATTTCTTTCTTTCAACAAGAACTGTAGAGTCCAACAGAAAGGAGGAACTACAGGGCAAAGCAGTACTCTTCCGAGTTTGGTCACTTGGTCAGCCTGCCCAGGACGGTTGGACACATGGGCCCTGGGCTGGGTGCTGGGCGGACATGGCTGAGCAAAACCTGGTGTCTGTCCTTAATGAGCTGTTAAGAAGAAGATGACACTAAACATTTTGTGATGAAAAATGAATTCATTATAGATAGGAAGTACTATGAAGGGGCAAAATTGTTTGAGAGGAGAAAAGCTAGGAAACGACAGGCTACCCTTTACTGCTATTCCTTTATCGCATTTAACACAGGCAAGGCAAGCTTCTTCACCGAAAAAGGTTCAGAAAAGGCAGAAAAGGTTCATTAAGAAAAAAAAAATCTTTCCAATAACTAACCAGAAAAACTGCCAAGAGGACAGAGAGCCATAGTGTCAGAAAAAAAATTTAATTTGATGGATGGCCCAAGACTTGGAGGCTAAGATAGGATTTTGTACCTAAAGCCCCACATGAATTCAAGTCTTGATTAATTTGCTGGTTGGCCTTGTGAAAGCTTATTAGCTACCTGGGTTTTAGCAAACAAGAGGCTGGGGCCTGCCTCATGGGGTCAATTAGTGAAGATGAGACAAACGGTGTGACAGGTGTTGCTAAGTGCTGTGGGATACAGTGGGCTGTGGTTTTGATCACTTCAAATTAAAACCTTCCTGCTTTGGTGCTGTCTGATAACTGAGTGTGCAGGGTGGCACTGTGAAGGATGTAGTGCTGGTTGGAATGCCCCTCCCTGCAGACAGTTATTTGCACCTTCCCAGGGAAGCGCCTCACACACCTACCACCCAGCAGTTACCGCAATGGTTAGAGGCTCCCTTGGGTGCCAAGCGGGGGGCGGGGGGGCAGTCTGGCAATTCTGCCCAACCCAGCCTAGTCAATTAGTTGTAGCTTAGTTAGTGTTAGTAAAAGCAAGGCAAGACAATGACATTGGTGCCGTGAAACACCGGAGAAGGAATTAAAGCCCTAATTTAATTTCCGAGATATCAAATGTGTTTGGGGTCTAAGAAAATCGCTTATTTACCTAATTTCAAGTGTCAGTCAAGCCCATTTCTAACCGAGGTGTTCTTATAACCAATCATGCAGCCAGAGCTAACAGGTGAAAAACACCAAACCAACCACAAGGTATGATGCAATTTGAGCTCTGCTGAGTGGCTACTAAAATCAAAATGAAAACTTTTGTGTTAAAAAGACACAAAAGGGGAAGTGATGGCAAACTCTGTTGGAAAGGCCAAGGACAAAGACATACACAGATACATACCATATATCTCATGGTATGTAGACATCAGATACATATGTGTGCCACTCAGAAGGTCTCACCTAGTTGCCATGTGACCTCATGCATGTAGTGGGCTTCAGACGCTTGGAGAATATTCCAGGGTAGGCATAAGCTCGGTGATGGCATGAGTGCTGCAAGTCTGTTCTGTTCACAGGGGTAAGCCAATGCCTTCTTAAGTGACAAATGAGCACTGTGTAAGCAGTTCACGTGTGACCCACACATTCAAGTGGGCACCCCCCTCAAGCCCAGGCATTTAGGGGAGCCTCACTCTCCTCCTCCTCTGCCAGAGCCTCCCCTTGCCCCCTCCTTCTGAGCCCTCTGTGCTTGCCACAGAAGCCAGGAGCCAGTTATCAACCTGGGTCCTGGGCTGCAACTCTGAATATGTCTGGAAGGGACATGATGAATGAGAAGACTTAGTAACAGGAACTGGCCTGGGACCCTGTTACAAGTTCTAAACAAATGATGTACAAACCTGTGGCACACACCCAGCTGTGTGATGGGACTGTTGTGGCTCTTTGATTATCCCACATGTGTTAATAAAATTCCATAAAGGAGTTGATTCAAAAATCAAATGCAGAAGAATCAAAACAATTACATCTTCCGGAAGATAAAGTCAGAAACATTAAGTAGAATGGGGCTTCTTGAGGCTTGTTTGACATGCTTGATAGCTCCTCAAGTTGACGAACATTAGACCTTTCCTAAAGAAAAGCAAAGCTATCCACAGCAGGTCAAAAATCAGCACTGCAGTTGTTACCAGCAACCACAGGAGTCCAGACCTGGGACCTGGGAGCATGTCTTTAGACTCTTATTTGAAGAAATATAGAAATATGCATCATGTCAAAACCTTATCAGAAACTCAAGAAACAAACGTGCCACCAAATGGAAAAGTCATTTAATTCAAAAGTCATACTTCCACTCGTTTCATAAGGATTGTCACATAAACCAAGCAAATGAAAGAAAGCCAAGTTTTAGAGGCCACTCAACAGAAATGGTATTTTCCTTATAGGTATGTTTAGTGACACAAAAGCACATTTTTTTTTAATTTTAATTTTTTTAAAGTCTCAACATGGCAAGACTATTTTACTAAAAACAGGGAAAAAGTTCTATTCTAGTCACAAATTATTTTTTAATTACAGAATTGGATTCCACACACCAGTCAATATTCAATACTGAAGTTTAAAACAGTGCATAATTTATGGTTTTTAAAAAATTAAAGTGCCATTTTTGAGTACTTTATTGATAATATATCACACAGCACTTTTACAGTATACTCAAAGCCTAAATTAGGAGTTAAACATGCAAATATTTTCTTCTCCAAAATAGGGACAGAATGTCTTTTAGAGTGCTTGTGACCACTAGCCTCGTAGTCGCTACTAAAGGTTTAGGAGTTTGATGTTTCTCAACACGACTTTTAATAAGTTAATAAGGAATACAGCTGTAGATAGTAACAGTATGATAAATACATTTTAAAATGGCACTTAATTTACATCTTTTGATCATTTTGATAGTCAATCAACAGCTTCTTGTTTCTCTAACTTCTAAATCTTAAAGGCTGCAAAGGCTCAGCAGCTGCCAGCTTCTGTGGGTCTCTATATAAGAGTCTGTATCTTTACACATGTAGATGTGTGCTTCACATACACATACACAAACACACACTAATACACAGATACTTTAGAATCATCAGATGAACCTCTTCCCACAGGTACAAGGGTGATCCCGGCACCTGGATTCCCAGGGTAGTTGCTTATAGGGGTCTGTTGGGACAACTCTGTAGAAATGGCACATGCAGAATGTCTTGACCTCTCCAGGACCACTCCAGGTAAATCTGACATGGTGATTACTGACATTCTGGTTCTGATCACACTCAAAACAATTTTCATGTCATAGTAACTGCTACTCTTATATGGGTCTAGGACTGTGCCAAGTCTTTGCTCGCTACAGCATTCCGCCTTGAAGGATGTTTCAATCTTGTAAAGTCCTGTAAAAACTTTTGTAAAAATACTAGTTGTGAACTTTTTCTGTGTGACTGATTTTCCTGTTAAGAACTATATTCGTCCCTCTTAAAAAGACAACCCCAGTTGTTCGGTGTGGTTCACCCGTCTCTTCCCTCTACTCCTAGCACTGCTACACATCCAATACTTTTCACCCCCCAATACAAGGGCTTCCAAAAGACGACCACATTTCAGCAAGGGCTGGTGGCTCTGAATGACATCTGGATTCTCTGTATGGTCTCTCCCTCTACTTTGTGAAGTTCTTTAGTTAGACGAGTACTGTAGGCGATGAAAGGAAAAAAGCTAATTATTACTTGTTGGAGTCTTGTCTCAGGCATGCTGTAGGATTGTGCAAGGATCATTGCTCTACTGTTGTCATTTTGATGCTACAATTACAGAGAAGTGGTTCAGCACCCAGCCGAGCAGCGTGGTTGCCAGACACATCTGAACACGAGATAAATTTTTTAAACGCCAGCTAAGGGTGTGTGAGAGGACACCCAGTTGACTTAAAAGACATGTGGGGCAGGGTTGTCTAGGTAATTGATTACTGTCAAGTTTTCCAGAGATGATAGATAACTCTGGGGATAGAATACTAGGACATTCCTTCTAAAGTCAGGTAGCTATTTGGTTTCTTCCAGGCTGGCTATCTACTTTGGTAATATGGTTGCTCATAAAACATTCTGTACTAGGGCAAACTATAAGTGCCACCATGGTGGCCACTCTTGTACCCGGGACTCCTGTGTCTATAAAACTGTTGGTCCAGACTTGCTTTTGGAAACAGAAGCCAGAGGATGAAAGGTGCCAATGAACAGGTATGAATAGGAGATCTCATTACCTTTAGTTGATTATTTGTCTCCCTACCCTTTAACCACGGATGCCTCTGCAGTCTCTGTAGCTCAAGACAGAACCTCTTGGGTGACTGAGCTTGCTGTTGTCAGGAGAGAAGGACTTCCCTCTGAGCTATAGGCATGGCACACATAGCCATGGAGTCCTGGAAATGCCTGAAATGTTCTTGTCACTAGCATGGCTCTGTCCTGATAAAGCCAATCTGCCAATACTCAATTGCTTATTCTTTTTTCCTCTTTGCCTCTCCGTCCAAAAAAGGACTCAGCAAAAGGAGCCGAACTAGAATTACATTAAAAAAGACAGTTTGGTCTGACAGAAGTAAACACGTATTGGCTGTAGAAATATTAAAACACTAAGCAAGAAACTGGCTCCAAATTGTAGGATACTAAGGAAGGCTGTGCTATACACGGTCCATCCCTACACACTGATTTTTGAAAACAGAAGAGAGTATCATCAGTCTTGAGCAGTTTACTTGCTTGGGGGCAGGGGTTTGAAGTTATCTTTCACAGCATGGAATTCTATAGCTATGGAATCCTTTGAGTACCTGAAGGAGGAATGAGAGATGATCATAATGCCCAAGATAAAGATTCAGACCCTGAGTGCATGATCCCAGGGCCCTACAAGAGAAACACAAGGTTCCTAGGAAAGCTCAGGGATCTTGGTCCATAGTCTTCTATTCTGACACCTAGTCCATTCTCCTAATTTGCCCTAAAGTTCCCTATGCAAGCAGAATTAGGGGTGGGGAACATAGATGGTAGACAGGGTAAAACCTATTGTTAGTCTTCAAATTCCTTCCCTTTGTTGACTCACATCCTTCATGGTTTCTCCAGTTCTGCAGCAAATGATGAGGAGGTGAGCCTGGCTGGGAAAAGGAAGCAGAGCAGCCATCTGTCACAGGCCCAGCATGGCCACAGGGAAGCTGGGAAGGGGTCTACTACCTAAAAATTCACGTTGGCAGCAGCTCTCTTTCCCTCTGGCTTCAAATCAGGGCCAATTGAGGAGGGAGGGACAGGCTTCAAAGTGGTCAAGCTGGGGCTAAGTGCCGATAGCTATGCTTCAGGGAGGAGCTCGCAAAATGCGGGCCTGGGCCTTCTGCTCCTCCACATTAGCTCTACTCAAGGCACCAGCAAGGCAGGTGACAATTTAAAACGTCATATGTGTTAAAACAACAACAATAACATGTGGAGTTCTTGCCATTTAGAAAGCACGGTGCCACAGAGCATGCTTGTCACCTCGAGCCTCACTGAACAGGTTCCGAAGCTGTTCAAAGTCTACAGGGAGTAAGTGTAGCTGGTTTGTGTGTTCTCTTCCTTCTTGGATTCTCAGTAACAGCTTTCCTGGGTCCTATCTTGGTCTTGTTCAGTCTTAATTCTCATTCCCTGAATTGGTAGTGGTAGTGTCCTGCTTGCTGCTGGTTAAACTGCATAACAGCTGTGTAATCCTTGAGCTGATGAACCGAATCACAACAGCAAACTCCTTTAAATTTAAAACCATCTATAAGGCTCTAACAGCACAACCTACATCCCTCTTTGGAGTTTTATTTTGGGGTTATAGGAAATTTGAGATGAACAAGAAGGGAAATATTTAGGGAAAGAACAAGCAGCAGCATACCAAGGACCCCAAATCCTAAGAAGCCAGTTTTTTTCTAGAACTTATACACACACAACATTTACAAAATAGCTTGGCCTCAAGTATACAGCCTTAGAAGATGCGCAGAGGAGTGAGATAGAAGAACATGCAACTATCCCATTGTCTTCTGTCCTGACATCTTGGGGTACCAAGAAATACACCTGAGAAGAAAAATGAAAAAAAAAATCTAACTCCTGGCCCCACCTATGTGAATCCTGAGCTTCTTACTACTGAGCAAGAGTTCTTTGAAAAATTCATTGCCTGAAAATGCTTTCTTTCTTCAAATTCAAAGCCCAAGAAAAGCTAAAAAACACATGTGGATAAAGAAGACTGAAGACCATCAGTGTGTCATGTCCACCCATGAGAGCCAGCAGAGAGTGTGTAGAAATGTGTCTTCCTTCCTCCAGGCCAGAGAGGGGATGACCTTGACTGTTCAACCTGCCTCCTTTCTGTCTCCCTCTTAAACACACCTACTCAACAATCAAAGCTTAAATGTATGGAGCAACTAGCTTAAAGATTATCAAATATAAAACTTTGCTATACAATATTTCAAATCACTCTATTTACAAGTTTATCTTTTCAAAAAAAAAAAAGTACAAGATACAGTAATTCAACACAATTCAAGTTTTTCTTTTCTTCTTTAAACTTCCCTAAAGAGGAATTCCAGAAGCAGGAAATACTCTGGAGCGACCCTGCCATCCTGAGAGGCTCTTGGGGAGCTTGACAGTCCATCATTTTGGAGTCTGTCTGCCCAGAGTCACTCTTGCAAGGACATTTGAATGTGGAAGATACTGGGAACTCTGTTCCTCTGAAGGTCAAGTGCATGTGAAATGTCCAGGCCCAACTTCCCCATACCTGGTGGTCTTCTGTAAGACCCAGCCCCTTCTGGACCAGGAAATTCTCTTTCTCAGAAGGTACTCATTCCACCTTCCATGCCCCAACCTTTTGGTGTTCTCCTGAATCATAATGGCTTACAATATTAGTCTTGTGCCTCAAAAGCCTGAGAAACAATTCCAATTCCCTTTTTCTGAGTGGCAGTGAACATATATGTCCTTTAAAACTACAGGCCATAGGGTTAGCCTGGGAATCATCCTTGAAAGCCACCAGGGCACTAGTGCTCAGCAGCCCAGCACACTGCCAATGGGGCTGGTCAGTGAGGGGCTCGAGGCAGGCAGGGACAGGGAAGGGGCACGGAATGAGAGACCATGAGTGAGCAAGTCACCCACGGGGAGGCAGCGTACTGAACAAACACCATTGCATAAAGAACAGAAATACTAAGCCTGTATGTAATTTAATCTCAAGAGGTTACTAGAGTTTGCTCCAAATATATCCTGATGCTGCTGAAATTCATCAGAAAGGGAACAGTTTCCAGCCGCTATTCTGTTGGCCCCAAGCAGACCACTTTCATTCCTTGACTTTCTGCTTCAGGTTTTTGGAAAATCATTAAAAAAATGACCAAAAAGGGGGGAGAAAAAAATATGTCATGCAGAAAGACTGTTATTTTTTTGGTTTGGTTTCAGAGTAGGTTGGGTTGCCGTGGTTACGAGGTGATGGCAGCCCTCAGTGGCAGAGAAGTTCCTAGCTTGGGAGGGGGAATGTGGGGTGTGTGTGTTCTCTTGCACGAGAGGATGGAGCTGAATTCTGCTGATGCTTGGCCAAGGCTGCTAGGAGATGGTGAGAGATTGCATCTTATGTAAACAGTGCCATAACCCCTCTTCCTCCTGCATGCAAACAGACAGACCCAGTTGCCTATGTAGCACTGAGGGTCTCAAGTATTTAGAAATGGGGTAGAGAGAGTATCTACTGTAAACAGAAGCAACGGGCCCAGCCTCAGAGCCAATGCCCAGCCTACCTTGTTACAACTTATCTCCTCTTGTGTTAGACTACACTGCATGCTCTTGAGGACTACTTACATCTTTCTTACTTCCTTTTTTGGAAGGTTGGGGTTTGGATGACTGCTGAAACAAAATGAATGCTCCCTATTTCGGGCGTTAAATGAGAGGAATGGCTTTGCAAGCCTTTCCTTTGGTTATCAAAATCAAATGGCTTCCACTGCTGATTCACTTCTGTTCCTTGCAGCATCACCACATGCCAGCTGACATGATCATGGGGTTGGGTCAGAGTTCATAGAAACATTTGTGTTGACAGGTGGTAACACAGTCAGTCACCCTGCATTTCTCAGTGGCGAAGAGAAATGGCCTACAACACTGGAATCAGCAGTTGTCATGGATACCATGGAAAGCTCAGCAGGTCTGCTGGGGCCCACAGTTAGAGGAACTCCACGTAGTTCTCAGGTATGAGGCCAGTCTTTCCGTTCAGAGTTCCCTCCAACCAGCCGGGCTCCTGAGATGGATGAACTGTGCAGGAAGAGGGGAGAGAGAGCAAGTAAAGAAGATGTTACAGATAGGGCAGGTGGCAGATATATATGAGAGAGAGAGAGAGAGAGAGAGAGAGAGAAAACAAATACAAATCAGTGCAATCGCTTGTTATATTACACATTTCTAGGACTTATTTAAACCAGGGGTTCTTAACTTTTTGTGGGACATAACCTTTGTAATGAAGGTTATTCCAAATGTTCTTTTAACACAAAAAGAAACAGAGATGGTCAGAGTTTTGCACAGAATTTTAGGAGTTTCCTAGACTTTCTGAAGTTAATTGGTTTAAACTATAAAGGAGTGACAGATTTCTACTTTTTAGGTTAGAAGTCAGTTACATTGCTCCATCCATAAATTTATCTAACCATCCATCCATCCACCTATCCATCCATCCATCCATCCACCCATCCATCCTCCCTCCAATCCATCCATGGTACACATCTACCTAACCCAGTACTGCCTATCTACTGAGTAGAGTACCCATGGAGGAATGCTAAGAGCTAGTCTTTAAAGATACTTAGCATGCATTTTGCTAATCTAATTAGGCATTTCACTTTCCTTTAAATCCTTAACCTCTGCTTCTAACCTCTTTGCAAATTCCTTGTGTTTTTCCCTGCGTTCTATAGCTTTTGAATAGCCCCCTCTCTGTAACACCCATACTCTTTCTTAGTTTTATTTCCTGTTCTCTAGAATTTTCCTCTTTCCTACACACAAGACTTAAAGCTGTCCTCTTCCCCTCTCTCTTGCAACTTTCAAAAATCTGTCTCTTTGATTTTTCAATATCCAAAAAGTATAAACTAATTTCTGTGATACTACAATCTATCTTCAGAAATTACTGGGATATTGTAAAGAGTATATAAAATCCAGCTGAGTCTGCAAAGTTTAATAGCAGAAAGAAAGAGAGAAGGAATCATGGGACCTGGAAATGGGGTGGGGGGCATTTATGCTTGTGAACTGGGAATATACAAATCACTCTTAATGGGAAAGGCAGTGTATTTGTTCTTAATGTATTAGGAAAACTCCAAGTTTCTGAGATTGTTTGGAAAGAATGAATTTTCCCCCATTCCCCTTCCTAGGCTAAGTGAGCTTGTTTTAGAAAAGCATTTCTGCCCCCATTGGTACTATATAACTCTAGTTTCAGTTTGTAGGGAAAGAAGCAAGAACAGAAACAAAAGGAAGCAATAGGGAAGTTGCAAAAGGACACACATCGAGGCTTGCAGAAGATGCAACATCAATGTAATCTCAAATGCTTCTTCGGGAAAAAAAAAAGGTCAAACATCTATTAGTTGGCCTCCAAAATGCTTGCATAATTTTGTATCACTAGGCTTCAGGAATAAACCCAAAATCGTGAATGTACTTCAGATTCGTGACGCCTATACAAGGAGGAGTCTGGAAGAGAAGTCCCACGGAAGAACACAACACAACTTAAAAGCAACCTGGCTTATCAATGATGAAACTCTCCCAACTCACCCCTAAGATACTAGCTCCCAAACTATTGCCTTCTGCCCATCCATCTAGATGACAATGTTAAGATCACTGGAATTTCTGCACCAATAAAGTGGTTATAATAAAACTCTCACTCTGTTAATGTATTCCTATGAGGTTCCATGGGCCAATATGGAGAAATCAACCAGGAGGGAGCCAGGACTCAGCTGGGCTGAGGGACCCTGACACAGGGGACCCTGTGTCATTTGACGAGTTACTTGGACTGGTCAGCAAGGCTCTCTACTGGCAAAACCTTGCTAAGGTTCTGGTCTCAACAGCCACCCAAGCTTTGGAAACCTGAGATGTTCAGAACACAAACAAACAAACAAACAAACAAACAAATTCACTCCCTAAAATAAAAGGCCTATAAAGAATAACCAACCAACCAACCAACCAACCAACCAACAACAACAAAATGACCCCTTCCACTTAACAGCAGAGCTCCTAGTTGAATTGTTACTCTACCAGATACATCAAGTCCCTCACTTTCAGACATTCTCCCTTCCTGGCCAGCTGTTCAAACACAGCTCAGGTGCTAAGGTGGTAATGTCTACAAACATTAAAAATAGAATTTGCTGAGTAACAGAAGAGTGAGAAGGGACGGCCCTCCAAACTGAAAACAAGAGCTTGCAGCCCTCAGATTAGACTGCTGATTCAGGGGGGTCTTCAAGCTGGTTCATTAAGGCATGCTACCAGACCATGTCATCCAAGTCATTTGGATGCTTATTAAAACTGCAGATTCCTGGACGTGGGGCATACCACTTAAAACAGAATCTCTAGGAGCAAGCCCAAGGATCTGTATTTTTAGCTCATTCAAAGAAAGACAAGGGTTATGACTTTTCTGTGCCAAATGCCTCTATAATGAGGATGGTAATAAGAAAATGCAAATTCTCATGTACTGATAGAGGAGGAAGGCAACATCAAACAACCTCCTCCTCACCCCAACTTCTGTTGTCTTCTGTTTACTGTTCTCACACTTCATGGCTCAGTTGAAGCCTTACCTCCTTCATAAATACCAGCATGGCATCCAGTCTATCTGTTCCCTCTTTTCTCCAAACTCCTGGAATGCTCACAGTATGTTCTGCACATTGTTCACGGGTCCTATTAATGCTGTTCAAATGTGTTAAGCTTTGCTCCCCACCCCCCCCTCTTTTGAGGACATTTTGATCTGTATTCTATCACCTATTGACTACTCTCTGCCTGGAGAATTATGATAGAAGCTAACATTATAGTGACTAGGAAGCAGCCAATGGGCTCAGCGCTTTAGACATCTATCAATTTATTTGATCCTAAAGATCCTAGCTTGTATTTTACTATCTCTACTTTACAGATGAGAAAACTAAAACTCAGAAAGGTAAATTTATTTGTGTAGGATCACAATGGTAGAACTAGAATTTGAATCCAGCTTGTTTGACTCTACAGAGACCAAGCCCTTTTCTATACCATTATACCTCTATTCAACCAGAGAATTTGATCTTTGGGGATAAGAACAATACATATGCACATACTAAGAATGCACAAATACTTATGTATGTACATACCAAGTGGTAGGCTTTTGGCTAAGTGCTTTGCCTGCATCATCTCTTTTCATCTTCAGAATGACTGTAGAGTTGGTTCTGCTATTATGCTCATTTTACTGATGAGAAACTGAGGCTCAGAGAGGTTAAGCATCTTGCCCCAAATTACACGGCTGGCAGGTGATGGAGGTAGATCTGAACCCAGGACATCTGACCCCAGAGTCGGTGGTCTAACCACTATTGCTTTTGCCTGCCTCAATGCTTTGGACATCAACAATGCTTGTAAGTCCTTGTTGAGCTGAACTGAGCCAATGTCCAACTTTCTGAATTGTAACCAGTGTCCAATGTGCTATATAAACACACAAAGTGTTTCAGTGAGTTGCCTAAGCAGCGCTCCTGCCCAGCAAGCATATAATATAAGCTGCTGCTGACATGGATGAGCTTCCTGCCAAACACTTTCTTTCAGCTCCATCCATATATACTCCATACACCCCTGTATACACAACTTATGCTTTCTCCTTTCCTTCTCTCACTGTGGACAAGGAGCAAGCATGTGACTAAGATCTCTAATGCCTGACTGTTCCAAAGGGAAGAAGAACTGGCTGGTAGAGGCACAGACTCTTGTGTAGTTGAATATATTTACTCATTTAATAAGCATTTACTAAGCACCTACCCTGTGCCAGACACTGTGCTAGGGGACCTTACACATAGTACAGATCAAGCAGAAAGATCTTCCTCTTGTATAGGAGCTATATATCAATAAATAAGCATGTAATTTTAGGTAGTGATGAGGGAAGAGAGACGGTTAGGAATATGGGTATGGAGGGGAGCTCAAAAGCTAAAATCTAAATGATCTAAAAGAGATAGCCAGGTAACTGCAAAGGCCCTGAGGTGGGGAAAAGCTTGGTGTGATTTCAGAACAGTGGTCTGAAAATTTTTCTCAAAGACCCAAATCATAAATGTGTGTATCTACTTACTCAATTGTACATTATAGCTCCAAAGATAATATGTAGATAGAGTCATGTGTGGCTATGTTCCAATAAAGCTTTATTTTTAAAAACAGACAGTGGGCTGGATTGACGAGGCAGGTCATAGTTTGAGTTTGCTGACTCTAGCTGAGGACATAGGGAAGGCCTGTGAAGCTGTAGTGTATTGAGTGTGGAAAGGAGGGGCCAGGGGCAGGAGCTAGACTGTGAGGAAAGGAGGGGCGGAGTGGGGGCAGGAGCTCCTCATCAATAATTCTGGGAGGAATAGGAGGCCACCGGAGTGTGAAGTAGAATAACATGACGTGATTTTCAAACATCACTCTGGCTGCTGATAGGGAATGGGTTGTGGGGACAAGAGGGGATATGACAAGACTATGTAGAAGCTGGTAGAAGTACCTGAGTGAGAGATGCAGGTGGCTTGGGCTTATGTTTGGATTTGGCAGTAGGGATGGCTGGGGAGTACAAAAGACTTCAGTGAGGATACCCCCCCTCCAAAGGAGTAGCTCAGTGGAGTAGCTTGGAGGCCCCCTGGGAGATGTTCTCTATCTGCAAAGGAAACCTGGGACAGCCCTGTCTTGCACTCATGCCGAACCCCATACCCTAGGAATGAATGAATCCAGCCAACCTCAAATCTTGATGACAGTATCTCAAGAACCCAATTTTAGTGAATAGCACGTGAATTTTCCAGGTATCACTGATCACGCTGCCATAAAATGACTAATGTTCTTGAGAACACGAGTTATTTCTCTTTCCAGCTACTATCTGAGGTGCTCTTGGGGGAAATAGGCTATTTCCTAGTAGACTGGCATGGGCTGACAGTGGAGTTATTTCTGAGTATTGCACACCCATCCCCCATTGCACGAAGTCCAAAAGCTGACTGAGCAGCTACTCCAGATTCGCAGCACAGGCCCCTGGAATCCAAAGACCTGGAGATTAATCATTATGAAATAACAGAGTTTCCCCTCAAGGTCCCTCTCCTCCTTTCTCTTCCTTATTCACTCTTCTTGATCCTGAAAAAGACAACACACACACACACACACACACACACACACACACACAAACTTTAAGCCTATCCTTAAGAAACTTTCTTCCTATTGGTCTAATGATTTAATCTGACAGCTACAGAGCATCCAACATAAATAGCCCTTACCTGATGTCTCCAGCAAGAAACTAGCTGTCTAACGTGCTAATGGCTTTTTCTCCCCTAATGCCTGATTTCTCTGATGCAGGTGAAAGGAGGGAGGACATGGGGTATATGTATCATTTTTCTATCACCACACAAAGCAGATTTATGCGGTGCCTGGGTGGCTCAGTCGGTTCAACGTCCGACTCTTGGTTTTGGCTCAGGTCGTGCTCTCTGAGTTGTGGGATCAAGCCCAGCATTGTTAGGCTCCTTGCTCAGTGGGAAGGCTGCCTGGGATTCTCCTTCTCTGCCTCTACACTTTCCCTCGGGTTGTGCGCTCTCTAAAATAAATAAATCTTAAAAAAAAAAGTGGATTCAAATTTTGTCAGATCCTTCTTTGACTGCAGTTCAGTTAACACCATGGGGTGTTTTCTTTGGGGTTTCATCTTGCCTTTTGCTCTTCAGGGAATCTGAAAGGGCATTCCTAGTTAAAGACAGACTAATAATGTCAATGACCTCTACCATGACTCCCAGAGACCACAGGAAGGCTTGGGTAAGTCCTCTGACTTACTAAACCAAACTTCTTTCCTGCTCTCCTTTATCATTATAGGATTTATGATGATGACCAAGTTGTGTGGTGCGAGCGGTCGCCATACCTACGAGGCAAAGCACCCCTCAGGGAAGGAAAGGATTTGGCAGATAACAATCACCTAGATTGCATTTCTTATCTTTGTGGTTGGCTACTTAAGCTACTTCAAAAAGGACACTTAAAAATAGAAGGTGGGATGGTGTGCTCTCTGTCTCTAGAGAGCAACCTCTTTGGAGAACAGTTCACTGTAACTGAATTACCATGTGAGCCAGTAGTCTCCCGGCCCTCACCCAGGTGTATCACCAAGAAAACAGAAAACACAGGTGCTCACAAAAATCTGTACACGCAGGTTTATGGCCACCATTACTCTTAACAGCTAAAAAGTGGAAATAATCAAAATGCATCAACTGATGAATGGATAAATAAAACATGGTATATCTACACAATGGAAGAGTACTCAGAAATAAAAAGGAAAGCAGTCCAGATGCATAGTCCAGCAGGGATGAACCTTGAAGATACCGTGCTAATAAGGTGGAAGCAGCCAGTCACAAGGATCGTATGCTGTATAATTCCATTTATATGAAATATCCAGAGCAGACAAATTGATGATGACAGCAAGTAGATTAGTGGTTCCCCAGGTTTAATAGAGCAGGACTGGGGGTAAATGGAACATGGCTGCGAAAGCATATAGGGTTTCTTTTGGGGGTGATGAAGATATTTTGGAATTAGTAGCGATGGTTGCAAAACTCTGAATATACAAAGAACCATGGAATTGTACAGTTTAAGTGGGTAAATTGTATGGTATGTGGGTATCTCAATAAAGTTGTTTGGAAAAAAAAATGGAAGAAGGCTGCACTCAAAAAGAGGAGTTGCAAACAAGATACACATACATACACATACCTTTTGAGAGTGTAGACCAAGTTTGCACCTAAGATCAGGAGTTCTTTGTGCAGTCACAGTGAATAGCTGATAGGAACATGACAATTTGCCCACAGGAGCAGGGAACTGGGGTTTAAAGACAGACTTTGAATTCTGGATTCACCTGTAAAGGTGGGAATGTCTCAAATCCTGCTCATCTACAGGCAGAAGCCCTGCCCCTGCTGACAGAGTAGGGCACAGAAGCCTGGCATGCAGCCCATGCAGGTTTGCTGCTGTGAAGTCTGTGGCTGGGACTCCACCACATGGGCCTCTTCAGGCAGAGCACACTTGTCAATGACATGGCTCTGGACAGCCTTCAGTGGACCCACTTCACCTCAGGTCTGCCAGGGCCTGAATGTTCCAGTTGCTGATGGGAGAGGCAGCTGGGGTGGCTGTTTGTGCACTTGGATATGTAAAGCACCCACATGAAAGTTAATGGAGCAAAAGTTTAAGGACAGTGCTTTTGGGGCTTAGAGAACCATAAAGAGGACTTGTGCCCAGTAGGCCATACACAGTTATGGGCTCACCCCTGCCCCTGCTGGCTCAGAAGATCCAAGTGTGACCCAAGAATCCCCCAGGTGCCCTGTGATCTGTTCCCCATTGTCTCCCCATGCCTAATTATTACCTCCCTCTTCAATATTTAATGCAGGGGCTGGGCACGCAGGGGCTGTCCCTTCGCATGGGGACGCACTCAAGGCTGTCCTCAGGAGTCTATCTCTGCTCTGGCTGAGAGGCCGCTAAAGATAGCCAGGACTCAGAGAGGCAGTACCTACTGCCCAGCCAAGAGCCAGGCCTGCGTTATATCAGGGACAAATGTAAAAGGGTCACTGTGAACTCTGAGAACATCAGGCTCTAAGATGGTCATAATGATGGCAATCATCATCATGATAATAATAAAACTCAATGCTTCCTATGTGTTGAGTACTATCCTAAATACATGATGTGCACCACTGCAATTCTCCCTCACAACCCTCTTATTTTTATGTGACAGAGGACAGAACTGAGGCACGGAGAGGTTGTCACTGCTGGAGTTCACAAAGAAGCAAGCAGTTGAGCCGGGACTTGTGCCTTGGTGGCCTGAATCTGGAGCTCAGGCGCTCTAGCTCTAGGTGGGGGACTTGGCTGCCCTGTATTTCTGGCTCTCAGGCAGGTGGTAGGAGGTATGACTTAGGCCAAAGTGGGGCACTCAGCCCTGAAGGGGAGTACTTGGGCAAGATGTACTCAGCCCAGCTCAGGAACTTTGCCACCACCCCACCCCGAGGTAAGATGGCAGCCCTAGCAAATGTCCACTTCCTGAAATCAGGCAGCTGTGCTTTGGGTTTCTCCTTTGGGCAAAACAAACAGAGCCTTTCACCCAAGGATCCAGAAAGATTAACCCCAAAGGAGATCTTCATCTGACCAAAACCTCAGCTATCAGAGAGACTCTGTTTTTTTCCCAGAATCCTGCTTTTTCTCTTGGGTAAATGGTAAGTTGTGACAAATGATGACATCAATAGTCACTTAAAAAAAATACCACCTCTCTCTCTCTCTCTCTCTCTCTCTTTTTTTTTTTTTTTTAGGGAGGAAAACAAACAAAAGAACAAGATAAAGGTATATCAAGTAAGTACTAGCTTCCACTTCTACAGTGCAGGTGCCACAAATCCATTTTCAAGCCAGGATACTTGAGCAGGACAGCTGGGAGTCTGCAGGGAGATGGGATTGAGGGAGTCTACTCTACACTCCCAACAGTTACATGAAGGACAAGCAGAGCTGCAGGGAGGCTCACTGACCCAAAGTGGTCCAGGGCCCTGCTATCCTGGGAATAAGCCTTACCTGCTATGAAGAGTGAATGACCCTGAACCCAAGAGGTAAAGAGACACAGAACCTGGGCCTCCGTCTCCCACAGAGCTGACCACTTGCAGAATCCCTCTGCTCTGTTGTTTCCTTCCCTCTGTCCTACCCCCAGACTCTCAATGCCACTGCCAAGTGCTGGGCTGAGTCCTGTCCAGGTACACAATACTCTTAATGTCCCATACACCTCATGAGGCTGTGCCTGTCAAAGACTTCAGTACACTGTCCACTGTCCACTCTTGACAGTGACTCCAGAAGTCCTGCTGCTACTCTCTTATTTTGGGGGAAACACCCCACCACATAAGCATGCACACATGTACACACACATACTTCTTCTCAGTTTTATCCATTCAAGTGAGAATATATATATATATATATATATATATATATATATATATATATAGTAGTATCAAGGTAGGAACCTTGAAAGCTACAGTTTATTTCCTCCCCCAACCCTCCCATATCTCTGCAAGGGGTAAGAACTCACCATTGTCGAAGACCGTGCCTGCTGTGAACGAGAGTTCTGAGTCATGTTCAGCTTTGCAGGCATATAAGGCTTTTGCCTTCCGGAACGGTGTGCTGTGTGAAAACAGGAGTTTATTTAGCAGTATTTTTAAACCTTCTGAAAGCCCCAGATATTTAATCTCTCTTCTTCCCCTTCCCTGCAAGCCACTTAGTTGCCTCTTGCGGCAACAGCCTGACAAGGCAGCCAGATGGCAAAACATGAGGTGGAAAACTTGCAAAGGTCACTAGAGAAAAATGAGAATTATTCAGAGAAAAGCCATAAGCCCGGAGAAACCACACTTCTTGTGGGGTCACCTTGTGCCATGTGAAACTTTGCTTAGGAGTTACAACACCTGAACAGTGGGAATGCCGGCTGGGACCCATTTTTGGAGCAGCAGTAGTTTGGAAAAAGGGAGGTGGGGGCAGGAAAGAGCTTCCTAGTTGCTCTGGAGAACACTCCTAACAGACCTTGCTGAAAACTGGCAATGCTCAGTGAGTCAAAAAGGAGAAATTCTAACAAAGCCATGTTTCGGCTCTAGGCCATGGGCTGACATTCGCTCTCCCAGATGTTACTTATTTTTCATTGTGCTAGTGGAGCAGGATTCCAGAGCTGGAACTCCCGGACCCCCAGGGTAGGGCAGGGGATAGACAAATTCTGTGTGTGAGCACTTATGTGAACATGTGTGGGGAGTGTGGGGAGGAAGAAGGGAGAGGGAACATGACATATATGTACATCAAAATTGTTTTTGAAAAGCTCTCAAAGTGGGATGCGTGGGTGGCTCAGTGGTTGAACATCTGCCTTCAGCTCAGGTGGTGATTCCTGGGGTCCTGGGATTAAGTCCCACATCAGGCTCCCTGTGGGGAGCCTGCTTCTTCCTCTGTCTACGTCTCTGTCCCTCATGAATAAATAAATATTTAAAAAAAGGAAGAAGAGAAAAGCTTTCAAAGTGACTCTAGTGTGCAGCCAGGGCTAAGAGCCACCATTCTAGAGCAGGGGCTGGTAAACTCTTGCTGGAAATGGCCTAACAGTGAATATTCTAGGCCTTGTGGGCTATATGGTCTCTGTTAGAATTACTCAGCTCTGCCTTGTGGCATAAAACCAGCCAGAGACAACACGTAAATGAATTTGTGTGGCTATGTTCCATCAAAACGTTACTTAAAAGAAACAGGTGATAGGCTGGACTTGACCTAAAGGCCACAGACTGCTAATTGCTAAGCCACATTCTAAAGATTAAACTGTAAGAACTGGTAATTAGCTTCAATCAATTTTTGCTTTGATATCCAAATAGTTCCAAACGATCTGCGGACTCCAAGGGTCTTAAGACAAATGACATTTAATGGTCAAAAGCTGGCACTTTATTTGCTAAAAGTAATCTCTTCTACCTTTCAGCCCTCTGAGGAAGCACATGTAGGGGCTCCAGGACAGAGTAACAAAAGAGCAAATAGGTCATCTGGGTTAAACAATTATTCCAGGGATATATTATTTACTTTAGTTTCATCTGACTACCAGAAAGCCTCCAGGAGCCAGTGTTGCTAAACACCCTGTGGCATACTGATTTCTAGTGGCCAAATGAGATTTAGCTGAGGAAGGGCTGTTTTAAAAAAAGCCCAGACAAAATCAGAAGAGGCAAGGGTCTTGGGTCATTATGGAAACTGTGTATTTCTATGAGTCACCAAATTCAGCTTCCTTTTGGGAAAGAGGAGCCATGGATGGATGGATGTACACTTATACTACAACCAGGCATCTAGAATTTATAGTCTTGGCTCCATGAAAACTGAAGGAAAGATAGTTTAGAAGTTAAAAGTTCTGTTGTGCACAATGATCACAATAAATGATTATCCAGAATTTGTTGCTGAGCATAGTTTACTGTTCTTTTCTCTGGTCTTCTAATGGCTAATAGATGATGACCAGGTGGGAGAAAAGTGGGAAAAAATGAAGTGGATCTGCTCGGAATGAAGGAAAGAAGAGCCATTAGAATTCATCAGCTTCAAGTGGAAAATAGCTCTTCTGGGATAACTGTCATTAAAGTCAAAATAAAGTTCTGCACCAGGGGCATATTCCATGATCTCACTAAACCAAGTCTGCATGTTGTCAGCAAGGGCCAAACATCCACTATGCAACTTTTCATGGAGGGCAAAAAAGTTTGGTTTTGTTTTTGAGGGAGTGGGAGCTGAGAGGAAGAGTTGCCTGGTAGTAAAAAGTGATAAAGTGGCCCAAACCCCACACTTCCAGGTAAGTAGAGTCTGAAAGGTGGAAAAGCAATCCATCTGACATTAGCCAGGGTCACTGTCCTGTGAGGTCAGGGCACAGCAGTGGGTGGAGAGCACAGACCAGGGAAAAGAAAAATCAAAGGTGAGGGAAAGATCATCTGAGGCAAGGCTCTTCCAGCTGGATTTTCATAGAGGTTACTTATTAACTTCCTTAAATAAAGGGAATGGGACAAAATGGGCAAACCAGGCAAGCCAAGTGGGGTATCTGGCAGGAATAAAGCAGAGGGAATTGTCTTGGGCACCAAAATTTATTATTCAAGAGGAATACATTTTTCACTATTGTTAGGATTTTGGAATTGAATAAAGTGACAATAAAATAACCCATTAAAAAGAAAAAAAAAAAGATCAGAAAAAGGCCTTGCTTTTTTTTTATCCTCAGATTAGCAGGGGACTGACCTCTACAAGAGGGTCTTTTCCCCTGAGAACTCCTCCTATTCTTGTTCCCCAGGACTAGGGCTGCCAAATAAAATATAAGGCACCTAGTTAAATTAGAATTTCAGATCAATGAGAAATGCTTTTTGTAGTAGAAGTATATCCAAAAATTATGGGATGCACTTATAGTAAGAAAAATCATTTGCCATTTATCTACAATTCAAATGTAACTGAATAGTCTGTATTTTCATTTTATTTGCTAAACATTTGCTAAATCTGGCATCTCTATCCAGGGCAAAGTCTTATCTTTTTAAAAGTTTGTCAGCCCAATACATCCAGTGTCGTATGCCATATTTGCTCTCAAAAGCCCCAGCAGTTTGCTTTAGGTAGGGTTCCTACCAAAATAGATCTTGTTGGCACAGGGGTTGTGTTTGTAGGCTTTGGCTCTGACTAAAAAATAAAAAATCCCCACCAAGCATCCTTGGCTCTCTTGCTCCCCATTCTCTGCCGTGTATCTCAACACTGGACACAGAGAGCCTGAGGTGCCTTCAGCTGCTCCTGAAACAGTGCCCTTCAGACCTCAGCTGGCCTTCAAGGACATGAACAAGTTTGGAGCCTTCTGCTGGTTCATTTTTAATTTTCGCCTC
Source organism: Canis lupus dingo (assembly GCF_003254725.2). NCBI lineage: Eukaryota > Metazoa > Chordata > Mammalia > Carnivora > Canidae > Canis > Canis lupus. Next base: position 36,644,820 of record NC_064244.1, on the reverse strand, counting down.
TGAGCATGGCAGAAGGCCAGGAAAGCACTCAGAGGAGCTTCCCTCAAATGTCCTTGCAGACCTTGCAAAATGAGGATCCACTCTCCATCAGATGACACCATAGGGAGGTGGGGCCAGCCAGACTGGCAGGATGCAACAGCTTGATCATTTAGGCCCAACTCTCAGGGGCCACTATGTAAATAAAAGTTATGGTTTAGGGGCTGGGAGCTTCTCTAGGAAGGGGAAGTGTGAAGGGAATATGGCTCTACAACCCTTCCTCTGCTATGCTATCACAGGCCTCTTCCTTCCTGAGCTTGAACTAACAAGCACTAAAAATGCCTGGAAGAGGGGAGAGGGAGTCATTTCTAGAGGAGATACTACGTAGAAGTTCACAGGACCATTTATTAGGTCTAATCAAGTATTTACTCTTAAAAGCTTTGCCAGGGGAAAGAAATCTGAAGTTTCATGCTCTGGAAATGGATTTTGGGGAAAGGTCCCATTGGACCTGAACAACAGGTACGCTCCCACCTCTTGGCTGCGTACTGCAACGGCAATTAGGGAATTTTAACTCTCTCTGTTGGCTAGCTCCCAGTAGGGTCTCTATCTGTGCTCACCTCAGCACACTGAATGACTTCTGTGACAGCTGATTCCAAGCCCTAGTCTGCCTTTCCTATTTTAAAATGGCAGATTCCTAAAGTGTTGTGGCACAGCGTCATCCAAAAAGGTGCTATTTTAATGATGGCCAGAGTGGGCAGTACTGAATAACCATAACCCCAAACCTACTGGGGTAGCAGATCCTATTACCACCGTCTACTGCCAATCATGAAATGCTTTGGGAGATGGAAAAGGGTAGCTAAAGAAAAAAATACCTGAAAGTATCTTGGGTGATGGAAGGGAGTACAGAATTGGATACTGGACAGGCAACAGGCCTCCAAACTCAGAGACATAAAAAAGTGAATACCCTCAAAGCAAAGAATATGTTGTTTTTACCTGAATGATTCCATCATCCTGAGTCCCCCAGCCCATTCCGTTCAAGGGACCAGTGTTTTGAAGATTTTACTTCCCTTTGTTCAAAATGAAGGAAACACATTCTGCTAATGACCAAGTCTGTCTTATGAGTAGTGAGACATATTGCTCTGGTTCAGGTCTTCATGCGGCAATGAGTGATCGAACCACTCTGGTTAGATCCATGCTATAACTTGTGTCCTAGAAAGTTAAGGTCTCCCAATGTGCCCAAAATATGTCTAAGAAATGAGGCAATAACTTGAATGTCAGAAAAAATATGATCTGAATTTTAACCTTATTTCCAGGTGAGGATAAAGGAGGATATGGAAAAGCTACCTTTCCTACCCTCCAGTCCAAAGCTAGATAGGAAACTAGGAAGAGCATGCTAGGCTCTGGGGCTGGGAATGGCATGGAACCTTATGTTTGGCAGCACCCATATGTTTGGAGGAAAGAGTGCTAACTTGAGGACAAAAGGTCCTGATTTCTGGGTGGGCTCTCATCCAGTGGTGTGACTGTGCAGTCAACTCTCTGTGCCTTAGTTTTCTTTCTTTGTAAGAGGGTTCAGGCCATTTCTCCACTCATTCTCACATGAGGATAGGATGAAGTGATAGACTAGAAAGTACCTGGAAGAGAATAAAGTAATATATGCATCTGTATATATACATCACATGGGTTTTCTTTGTTTAAAAGTGAGATTCAGTGTTATAATTTATTTAAACCTCTCTCCTGGACCCACTGATCAGAAAAAAACAAAAAACAAACAAACAAAAAAAAAAACAGCTCTGAGAAAAAGATGGACAAGGAAACACTGTCAAGGCTCCAAATGCTCATGATACTTTCTAGTTGGGCTCTACATTTTGGTTGTCTGCAAGCAGAGACTAAATTTGAGAAGAGACAGAGGCTTAGGATCTACATAAGAGATTCTGCAGTGATGGGCACTGAAGGGGGCACTTGGCAAGATGAGCATTGGGTGTTATGCTATATGTTGGCAAATTGAACTCCAATAAAAAAATTAAAAAAAAAGAAATTCTGCAGAAGATCTTCATTAATTAATTCTTTTCTTGGATTTAAATAGCTTCTTTTCTCTAAAGAAGTGCAAAGAACTAAGTCTATATATCCTCAAACCAGAGGAGAGGAATTAGATCAACTCTCAGAAAGAGGTGATATCTATTCCGCAAAGTGCTAAGGGTCCATGACACATGGAGATCAGAGCACACAGAGGGCAAGGGGGGGCAGTGATGAGGATTTAAAGAGAAATCGCCTCACATCTCCATCCTTTGTTCTGTTACATTCATCTCTCTCTCTCTCATGTCTCTGGTCTTAGCAACTATTGGCTCATGGCCAATAGTCCAATCCCACAAATAAACGTTGCCTGATGCTATCTGATATAAATGAGGGAAGAAAAGGCCAGTGCGTGTCTCAGCACTGTTCCCTCTGGTATTATCTTATACCAAAGCACAGAGAAAGCTCTATGATTCAGAGAATGATCCAAACAGAAGCCCGTCCAGGAGGCACTCTTTCCCCAAACTCCAGGCATCACAGATTCATTCACAAATTGGAGGAAGTGTTCAGAAAGACGTGGAGAATGCCATACTGGTTCATGCACATGGTCCCTCCTGGCTTTGGTCTCTTAGGCTGGAATCACAGGAGGACAGAGGCTAGTCACCCCCACTGTCCCTGACCAGCTTTGGATAAACAGGAATGGATCAGTCATCATCCGCGATTTTACCTGGAGTCTTCATGAACTGCTTCTTCTGGCCTGTCAAAAAGCAAGTGCAGGTTTGGATGGCAGGGAACAAAGTTGACGAGGAGGCTGAACACTGCATGAAGAGAGGACCAAGCCAATGAGAGAGCAACAGCAGCAACAGAAAACCAAACAAACCCTGCAACAGACCTGATGGGGGATGAGTCGCTGGACGTGGATGAGGTGGGCATAGGGCTGGATGGCGCCGAAAACATGGGCCAAGATGGCGAGAGGGGTGAAGTTGGGCTTGGATTCGGGGGGCTGCAAGACAGAACAATCAGAAAACTTGTCAGCACACAGGGAAACCACAATGGGAGCACGAGGTTCATGGGAGGCCAAATGATGGGGAGCTGGAGCAGACGAGGAGCACCAAAATCCAGGCTGTGTCGTCAATGCCAAATCATATTTCTCCAGACCAGACCTTGGTGTCTTCCAAGTAGCACCTGTTCTGCAATTCCTTGGAGCATTGAGGAGTCTCTTTGCCCTGCAGAACAACTGCTTTCTAGGCCATGGGAGCTTCTTCGATGGTGTCCTCTGTGTCCTTGCCCACTGGTGAAAGATGCCCTGGGCCCACATACGTGCATTCTCACTCATATCCTAGCACCAGACATCTGGGACAGGGCTGGCTTCTATGAGGCCTTCAGCTTCCACTGCTGTGTGAGTGTTTTTAAAGTTATGTCTCAGCAAAAATGACCATTTTTTCTGGGCCACACGGGCCATTCAGCCAGAAAACAATTTCCTGTTTACATTTTTAACTAAATGGGCTGTGTGCCATTGGAGACTCAGAGAAGCACTGCATCAGAAATAGGATAGTGGATGGAGGATGGGTCTGGACATACACCTCTCAGGAGAGGGCACGCAATTACCAGCAGCACTGCAGTTCCTCTGAGATTTGCTTTCTAGGCCTGCCTTCTCTCTTTTCATGGATTTTGGGCATTTTGATGCTCTAAGAAAAAGCCCCAGAGGGAAGGCAATGAAAAAATGAGGAACTGAAACCTTAAATCTGTCATTTTGTTGTTTGATGGGTAGTTGATCAAAAGTTTGGAGAGGAAAGGTTCAAATTACTCACTAAAACACCGCTTGTGATTCTTAACTGGTCACACCAGCCCTTTGACTTATTGCTACAAATTATACAAACAAACATCTTAGCAACTCCATAAAACCACATTAAATCACGGATAGTGCAAAGACCAATGACTGAGAAACCAACGTGGAAATCACCCAGCCACAATACCACCTGTAGTCCTGAGCCTCAGCTGACTGCTGGAATGTTTGATCCAAGCACTTTATAGAGGTGAAAATGACAGCAATCCAATTCCAGTGAAACAGACTTCCTAAACATAGTGGGATTTAGCAAGGATGCATAAATGTCTTACTTAATGGGCCATTCTCAATTCAGACGTGAAACCTCATAATGGTCCTAATTACCTATGGTTGTAACATGCATTCTCATGGAAATATACAGTAAAAACCCATTACATGAGTTCACCAGAAATCCACAGACTAAGTGAATGAAACCCCTTCTTAATGCCATTATGTACAGTACATTTCTAGGATATGAATTCTACAAGGGCCAGGATTTTTGTCCATTTTGTTTACTGATCTGTCTCCACTGCCTAAAATAGTGTCTGTTAAGTATTCATGAAATAACTGAGTGACTAAAGTAATAACTCTCATTTAACTTACCCAACAAGCCAAGAGACACAATACGATTCCTATTTCACAGATGTGGAAACCCGGGGCCAATTTGAGGCTTGCCTGTAAGTGACAGGGCTAAGATTCAGACCCGGTCCCCTGGCTCTATGCCCTGGGCTCTGGCCACCGAAGTGTACTGCCTCTGGGGTAGCAGGACTTGCTCTGTTCCTTTATGTTGTGCCAAGCTTCTTTATAGATCCGACATAGCACAAGAAGCCTTCTTAACCACTGATTTATGAGTTTCCTTTAGATGCCTACCACATTTGCAAAGGAGAATGGGAACAGAGCAACAGACAGATTCAATAAGACTCAACACACTGTAAATTCCCCAATCCTGTCTCCAGTCTTCTCTCTGGTAGATTCACATAGCAGATGGAATTCATATAATACAGGAGATTAAATATGAAGAATATGGCTTTTTTTCTCAAATAATCCAGCAAAGGCAAGTAACTGAACATACAGCATGATCAAACACAATAAATGGAATAAATTTAGCATTTGCCAAAGTTCCTAACTTCAAGAATTCCCAATGTATTTGACAAGAACAGACGAAAAAACAACTATAATGTAAGACAGTAAGGTTTGTCAGCTGAGGGAGGAGTTACTCTCTTATTAGCTTAATAGCTGCTCACACTTGACTCTGCCTTGAGTTCTGGGAGAAAGTGCTGCCTCATTTTGACTGTGCAGGCCTCACTTTCTTCTGTAGCTGCAGCTGGTGAGCAAGATCTTGCTTTCTGAGGCCTCTCCCCACAACCCACCCCCCTCTGATAATGACTAGTAAACAAGGCCTGGCCATGACTTCCAAACTGCAACCCAGCCCAGGAACCCAAGCTCTGACCAGGACAATTTGCAAGTTCAAGAGGGCAAGCAGCCCAGGCCAAGAGGCCTGAACTCATCTGTTCCTCTGGTCAGTGGTCAACACGGGACAATTAAAAAGTCCTTAGGACTTTTTGTTTGTTTGTTTTCTTTTTTTCTTTCTAGTGGCTTTTATAAGTAGGAAATACCTCTAGCTTCCTATCTCATTTGTACAAGAATTATGCCTTTCGCTAAAGGCATAGTTGGGGACATACTCTATGAACACAATGTGGGTTCTGAATGTTTTTTCACATCCTTGTATATCTAAGTGGTTCTTGGCCCTAGTACATGGCTGAAATTATCTGGGGGAGCGGCTGGAATTCCAGGGTATTTGAAACCATTTTAAGAACTTACTCTTCACTCTCCATGTCAATTACTGTAGTACTGTCATTTTTAACAACTAATAGAATTATATTTGTTTGCTTGTGTTTTACTCATAGCAATAACATTTATTTGCTATACAATGGCCACAATTTAAAATTTACGACTACTACATTTTAGTGTAACAATGAAATGCACACTCCATAGTAGTTTGATTTTTTTTTAACTGATGGAATTATGCTTTTTATTCATCTGTGCTTCAGAATCATGTCAATAAAACTCATGATCAATGACACTATGGAACATTTTTATTCACTTAATGATGGATGTCTATAGCAAAAGAAATTGACAATAATATATAAATATTCCCCTAAGAAGCAAGGAATACATTTTATTTTAGTTGTGATACAAGTCAGAGAACTTATAGAGGGGAAATAAGATGCACAGGGATGATGGCAATGGGTAAGACCATAATCTTTCATTCCCCTTCACTTCCGAAGTGTCTGGTTATAGCTTACTTAAAAATCGACCACAGTGTACAACAAAATCTTACCTCTAGAAATCCTAAAACAAAGCACACAAACAACAAAAGGTCAGTTTTGCTACTAACTCTAAGCTTCCATCAAATCCTCACTTTCCCTAATGAGGCCAAAGATAACAAGGGACTGAGGTTAGGATAAGAGAAAATAATTTTGTGACTACAGTCTTAGCAGAGGACCCCTTATGGCCTTTCTACCATCCTCACAGTCAAGCCTGAGTACCTGAGCTGAATGCCCCACACATTTTTCACTCCTGGGATTCTACATGGGCACCCCCTCCTCATCCCCCTCACTTCCCCCCCACTTTAAGGCACAACTATAGAGACAACAAGAGCTTAAACTTTAGCACAGAATGAACATTGGCTGGTCTAGTTTGGATTCAACTGGTAGGCTTAGATCAGCTTTAGTTTGCTGGTCCACAGTATCCTCAAAAGGAGTCATACAGTTCCAGTCAGTCCCATTGACATTCACTGGACAGTGAAGAAAGAATGGTTTAGGAAGATAAGGCTCAAAGGCCTGGCAGCATGTTGGGTTGTGGCTGATAGTTCAAGCACAGTGTGTGGCATTATCATCAGCTTGACACCCTTCTGTGGTGACTCACTTGAATGATGGAACGTCTGGTGTACCAGCCAGGGCACGACTGCCTTACTATGAACAGGGATGCCCCAGCAGGCTCTCAATCTCATCATGTTATGTGGCAGACCCAGGTCAGTCTTTTTTTTTTTTTTTTCCCACTTACTAAAGCATTTTTCGAATGTCATCAAATAGCCTTGGCTATCATATTCTTAAAATGGCTACGGGGTATTCTATCATATAGTATATATCCTGATTTGTGCAACCTTTCTCCTACTGTGTATATTCAAATTATTATCCCTCTCTAAGTATTATAAATAATGGTGTAATTTGCATCCTTATTGAGGATCATTGGACTGTATTTGTTTCCTTAGCATAAATTCTTGAAGTTAAATTAATAGATCAAAGGCTAGAAGTCTTTTTTAAGGGTCTTGATACAACCTAGCAAATAGTTTTGCAGAAAGGTTCTGCTGAACTGCATTCTCAGCAACAAGGCATGGAGACTATCCCTTCCCTCTCACTGCCACCCCAGCAGCAGGAAGCATAAAAAAAAAAAAAAAAAAAAGACTTTTTTTTTTTTTTTTTGAGTTGGGAAAGATTACCTTGGGCTCTACTCTTTCCTAGCAGTTCCAGTGACATAAAAATGAATACAATTCTCTTCTCTCATTCTGTTTCTACCTGGAAGCAATGTTTAATTTTCCAAAGGGCATTCTGCCAAGAAAGTAGTATAGGGAAGGGCACAAGCAAATAGACGATGTCAACCTGGAGAGTTCGAGCTCTGGTCAAATGGTGTGGCTGATCCAAGAGACAGTGGGAGTGGCGGATGGTCAGCCTATCTGGGACTGTCAAAGATAGGACTAAACAGGAGGGATGAGGTACACAGGAGTGTCCAGACAGTCTTCTATCAGGTGTGTACTATGGAGAAGTAAAAAAACTGGCATTTGCTCCTCTCTGCCAGGAACTGGACTGTGATCTACAGCCCAGGTTCCCAGTCATGTATGTCAGGCCTGGGGAAGGCCGGTGAGATCACTAGCCCAGGGCTGACCTGAAAACACCATCAGTCTTCCCATCTCAATTAGGTCCAAATAGGAAGGTACTGTTAAATCCAAGGGGGACTGCTTGTCTCCCCACTCCTTTTCCTCCTATAACAAAAGAGAAGAGAAAATTCCACGAGAACCAATAAAATCCTATTTAATCTAATCCCAATCAGTGAGTTCTTCTTCCTTGGAAAATATTCCTTTAGGTCTTGATTTAAAGGCATTAAAAAAAAAAAAAAAGAAGGGAAATCAAACCTCAGCCAAGAAAAGAGGGCCAAAAGGAATAAGGATAAACTGGATAGTGGTGAATCAGACCAAATGATGCAAAAAATGATTTTCACTTGCTAAACAACTGACCATATATTCTTTACATGTGTCTGCTGAAGCTCTGACGACACAGAAATCGTATATATGTCCCAACCTTGTGAATTTTCAGAATGTGCATCACAACCTATCTACAAGAGGAAAAATCCACATGCCCTCAAGTTGCATCATTCTGGATTCTTCTGACTTTTACCAATATGCACAGTATTTACAGATTCTTCCTCTCATCTAATATATTTTAGTGTGCATTTTTATCCTGACAATGACAGAGTCCTGATTATTTTATTTATTTTTTATTTTTTTAAAGATTTATTTATTTGTTCATGATAGACATAGAGAGAGAGAGAGAGACAGGCAGAGACAGGCAGAGGGAGAAGCAGGCTCCATGCCGGGAGCCCGACGCGGGACTTGATCCCGGGGCTCCAGGATCTTGCCCTGGGCCAAAGGCAGGTGCCAAACTGCTGAACCACCCAGGGATCCCTGATTCTTATTTTTTTTTTTTTTTTTTTTTTTTATTTTTTTTTCCTGATTCTTATTTTAATTAGACAAAACGGGATGCTTGGGTGGCTCAGTGGTTAAGCGTCTGCCTTCCGCTCAGGGCGTGATCCTGGAGTTCCAGGATCGAGTCCCACATTGGGTTCCCTGTGGAGCCTGCTTCTCCCTCTGCCTGTGTCTCTGTCTCTCTCTCCATGTCTCTCATGATAAGTAAATAAAATCTTTATAAAAAAATAATGAGACAAAATGGTGAAATCCTCTTAAGGCCTTAGAAATTATAGGCAATCACTTTTAAAATAATTTGCTTTTAAAATAGTTCAAGTTATCCACAGTGTAGTTGTCCCATTTTCTGGCTTTCACAAAAATTTCTGAAGTATAAATTTTTTTTAAAGTTTTTTTTTAAATTTTTATTTATTTATGATAGTCACACAAAGAGAGAGAGAGACAGAGAGAGAGAGAGGCAGAGACATAGGCAGAGGGAGAAGCAGGCTCCATGCACCGGGAGCCCGACGTGGGATTCGATTCCGGGTCTCCAGGATCGTGCCCTGGGCCAAAGGCAGGTGCTAAACCGCTGCGCCACCCAGGGATCCCTGAAGTATAAATTTTGAACAAATTTTAAGTGGTGGGAATAGCAAGTAATTCCAGGATTTAAACAAAATTCAAAATCTTAGAATAGGGCATCTATCATCCTTAAGGTTCTCCAAGTCAATAATTTAAAACTTTTCATGTAGAATAATACAGAAATAGGAGGTCGAAGCGAAAACTCTGGATTGAAAGTAAAGATGCCTGGACAATAGTTTCAGTTCAATTGCTCAGTGCACAGAAAAGAACCTCAAGGGAAAGGACCAACAAGGTTAAGAGGGCCAAATGTCTCCATTGGGCATCATGCTGCACAATACTGAATGAGCATAATCTTCTGTTAAACCTGAAGATAGCCCCACAGTCTTTTTCAATACCACATTTCAGGTACATTAGAATTGGTTCTTATGTATTTACTCTTTCAACTAAAAAAACTTCATCATTTGTAAAGAAGGGCTGAAGCATTTTGGGTCACTACAAAGAATGTCTATGGTTATACTTGCTATTAAAGATTTGAACAATTGCTGAGAAATCGCCAAACTTCCTATCTTAAACTGAGAGCAGTACAATTGTCATTCTCTATATAATGAAGACATTGCAAAAGCAAATGCATTTGCTATAACTTAAACAGAGAAGGAAAGCAATAGTGCTGCCAGGTTCAATCTTCTACTGTCCTGAGGCATAACTCAAGGCCACCATTCTAATGCTAGGGATGTTTAAACACTATTCTTAAATCTGCAAGCAAGAAACTGTAACTACCTCAGGGGATTGAAAACAGGGAACTGGGTGCCCAGGCATAGATTCGACTTTTTGACTTTATTTATACTGTTTTAATTTTTTTTATCATGAGACTATATTATTTTTAATAGGGGAGAGCACTCTTCTATAAATAATGCTATGGTAATTGGATATCTGTGTGGTAAAAATAGCACTTGATCTGTCCTTCATATCATACCTAATAAATGATTTCCAGGCAGATTAAAGATCCAAATGCCAAAGGCAAACAATAAAGGTTTTAGAATAGAGTTAACTCTGGGAACTTGAGGTTGGAACATATCCAACAGAGCCTATAAAGCAGTAACCACAGGGAAAATATGGATATACTAGACTACATCAAAATTAAGAACTTTTATTTATCAAAAGACAACATTAAAAGAGAGTAAAAAGGCAGCCTTATTTATTTATAAGTAAACAAGGGCTCATAACCAGACTATACAAAGAACTCCTATTGATCAAGGGGGAGATGGGCAAGCAACTTGAACAGAAACTTAAGAAAAAATGCAAAATAAAAAGCGCTTAACCTGGCTGTAACATAGGAGATATAGATTAAAACCATAATGAGGTAGTTCTGCACACACAGCAGAACAACTAAACAGCTAACATCAAAATGCTGAAAACACCAAGTGTTTACAAGATGTAGAATGTCAAAACTCTAACTACTTTGCTGGAAAAGGGATATAAATGGCTATGCCCACTTTGGACAGTTTGGCCCCATTTGGCGAAGGTGAAGAGATCATCCTCTATGATCCAGTGGTTCCATTCCCAGACATACACCATCCACATGGTGTGTATGTGTGCCTCAGAAGAGATGCATAAGAATGTGCATAGCAAATTACTTGTAAAAGCAAAAAAAGAAACCCAAGAATTCAGCAAAAGAAGAATGGAGAACTACTTTTAGTTTATTAATACAGTAGTGCACTCTACTATGATAAAAATAAATAAACTAAGGGCTAATTTTAATAATTAAATTAAGGACTTTTAAAATCATTGAGTAAAGGAAGCCAGTCATAATGAAACAAAATATTATATTTTAGGGGTGTATACAGTTGATCCTTATTATTTGCAGATTCTGTGTTTGTGAATTCATGTACTTGCTAAAACCTATTTGTAACCTCAGAATCAATACTCATGGTGCTTTCATGGTCACTTGTGGACACATGCAAAGCAACACAACACCTGAGTCACTCTGAAGCATCCAGTGTGCACAATGCCATCTGAGCTGGAACAGAGGGATGCTCTGGCCTTCTTGTTTTGGTTTTCTAGAGTTTCTAAGTACAAGAAGGCCATGAAGAGCTTTATGGAGAAAACTTGTGTTTAATAAGATTTGTTCAGGCATGACTTACTGTGTTGTTGGCCATGAGTTCAATGGTAATGAATCAACAATAATATTAAATAAGGTATACAGATCAGTTGACAAAAATGTAAAACCAGAGGCTCATAGGAACCTAAGCCTGTACTTCTGCTAGGAGCAGTGGTTCAGTATTTGCTAATTCAGTGTTTATATTGAATTTATTGAACATAACTACTGGACATAACAATGATCTGTATTTAAGAGACAAAAACATAAATAAAAACATGGAAGTGATTACTGTAAACATCCAATTAGTGATTCCTTTTGTTGGGGGAGAGAACTATGAGAGCAAAGAAGAAGGCAAGGATACAGATATTTCTGGGATCTTGGCAGGGTTTTACTTCTTAAACTGGGTGTGATTAGGTGGGTGTTTACTCAATGATAACTTGTTAAGCTGTACATTCATATTTCATGTTCTTTAAAAAAAAAAACATATGGGGGATCCCTGGGTGACTCAGCGGTTTGGCACCTGCCTTCAGCCCAGGGCATAATCCTGGAGACCCAGGATCGAGTCCCATGTCAGGCTCCTTGCAAGAAGCCTGCTTCTCCCTCTGCCTGTGTCCCTGCCTCTCTCTCTCTCTCTCTCATGAATAAATGTATAAAATCTTAAAAAAAAACCCAACATGTGCAAACCTATTTTTAACACATACCTATACACAGTAAGTACGTCAACATATTAACAGCATTCTCTGGATGATGAGATTCAAAGTAATTTTTTTTGTGCTTTAAAAATATTTTCTACCTTTCCTATATTTAATATGTTATGTTTATAACCAAAAAATAAATGTCATTAGTAAAACTGATCTCCTTAATCATAAAAATGGTTACTTTCATTCTCTGGAGGAGGACTGTTTAATAGAGGCAAGATGACCGTTCCATCTTTCTTGCACCAATCTGTGGTTTGGGTTGCATAACACAGCTGGCAGCTCCCAACAGTTCCTGCTGTTCCCTCTTCATTTTTCAGTCAACTACAATCAACAAATATTTACTGAGCACCTTCCATATGCAAGAACTAATTTTTCCATCCTGCTTTCCTGAGAAATGATGTTGGCCCCTCTACAGACATTTTTATTTTGGTAAAGTTATCACAGTAAATCAATGGTGTCTTCCCTTCACCCAAGCATGGGAAGTCGAATAGGACATCTCCAATGTCACATTTGAGTAAGCTGGACAACATGTTAACAACAGAGGCTCAAAGTCATTGGCCATCTGGCATACTTTTCTATACGGTCTGCTTGCAGGGGATATTTCCTGTTTGGACAAGGGGGAGGAAAAGGAGGGAGAAGGATTTACTAAGAATCGCAATGTCCACTGCTGAAAACAAAGGAGTATTTAAAATTAGTGGTGGCCCAGGATACTTCAGCTTAAACCTCCTGGGGAAAGGAGGTCCCTTGAATAAGAAGGCTGAAATATTTCACTATGTTCAGAACTCTCAGCAATAGAAAAAGCACTTCTGCTAAGGATAACATTTAGGACGTTGAAATCAAAGTCCTGCAAGCCTACAAACCTTGGTCCGGATACCATGAAAGGCATATGAGGCAGAGAGATAAGCAGAGATAAACTTTGGTGAAAAGGCCAGCAGTCTCTGACTCTCCATTTCTCCTCCCAAGCAAATAGCTGACTTCCCTGTAATTCGTGTTTATTCAATAGTCTAAACATGTGGAAAATTATTTCTGATTTGATTTCAACCCACTCAAACATCTTCTCTACTCCATTTATTATCTTCTATGCCTGGCCTTGCTCCTTCAGTGTGATCATGCACAAAACCTGCATTTTCCCCTGGACCATGCTCAGTGTCTACAAAGGCTGGCTCAGGCTGAACAATAAAGGAATGCAATCTCACTAGGCTTCACAGTGATTTTTGCCCCTTGTTCATTTGGGTCTCAGTTGCTTATTGACTTGACTGGAAAAAACTTTAAATGATTTTCCAGCAAACTCACCCTTTTCAGTGGAAAAAAAGAGTTTTAACATCTGTGAATAAAAACAAACTGAAGGAAAATGAATTTTATATTCTGCTCTGGTTTCTTTCTTTCTTTTTTTTTTTTTTTAAGATTTTATTTATCTATGAGAGAGAGAGAGAGAGAGAGAGAGAGAGGCAGAGACACAGGCAGAGGGAGAAGCAGGCTCCATGCAGGGAAACCGATGTGGGACTCAATCCTAGGACCCCAAGATCATGCCCTGGGCCAAAGGCAGGCGCCAAACCACTGAGCCACCCAGGGATCCCCTTCTGTTCTGGTTCTATACTCCAAAACCAAAAACCCACTGAGAAGGCAGTGAGAACAGACACAGCAAAACACCATTAATTCTAATCTCTTAAAATTAAAAAAATATATATGTATATATTTTTTCAAATATGAGGCAGATACAAATTACTCTGGACAATTTTGGCAAATTTACAATGTAATAAACAAGATGTTCAACATAGACACTTAGCTTATTAAGAGGACTGTTCTTGGTGATCATTGTAAAATGCTAATTTGATCCTGTCATTTCTCTGCTAAGAACATGTTAATGTTTCCCCTTCGCTCTGAGCATGAAGAACAAGGCCATCTCACCTAAACTACTCAAAGAATCTCTAGCCTGGTCTCTACGTTTTTACATTTCAATCCATCCTACTGCCTGTTGTAACTACATGAACCTCCTGAACACACAGCTCAGTGAGTATTTGTTGTATTTTGAATGAACAGCAATTTCCTTCTCATAAACTTCTGACTATTTATCACACATAGAATACATTCTTCACTCTGGTAGAGTGAAAGATGTAGTTACAATTTATTCCTGGCCACTAGTTTTCCCACTCCCCTTCTTCCACTCTACCCCAAGTGATACAGTGGAGCCAGTGTCTCACTGATTTCATTATAGGGGCATGCATGTGATCCAGGCTGGCTAGTCTGAGGGCCCCTTTCCTCTGGCTACAGGGAGTGGGTCGAGGATGGACATGCAACTGATCACAGTTTCTCCTTGTGTTCTAACATACAAATGCTCTTCTGGTAGCATAAGCTATTGGCTTAGTGTGGCCAGAGATCTTTTTTCCCATTATATGGCAGACATCTGTTTGCAAATGAAGTTTAAAAAATAAAAAAGAGGGAAGAGCCAAGTAAAATAATAATTTGGGTTCCTGGTCCAATTGTCATCAAGGTTAGATCCACCCTGAGATTTCCCAAAATTATAAGTTTATAATTTCCATTTTTTCCTTAAACTAGTTGGGTTTCTGTCATTTGAAGGTCTTTCACAATACAGCCCCAGTGCTCGTCTTAATCCACCTTACTGGCCTTCATGCCCTTAGGGCTTTCCAGGTCAGTGAGCTTTTTCTTTTTTTTTTTTCTTTTTTTTTTTTTTTATCTAGTGAGCTTTTTCTTAAAAGGCCACATAGTAAATATTGTAGACTCCCTGGACCAAGTGGCAAAGTTGAGGGTAGTTACTTATATAGCCATTTAAAATATAACATCTGAACAATGTAAAAACCATTCTGATCTCATGAGCCACAAAACAAGAACAAAACAAAACAAAACCAATAGGTAGCTGGCTGGATGTGGCCCCTGGGCCTTTGTTTTCCAACCCGCATTCTAGCCAAATGGATTTATTTGTGCCACGGGTGTGCTTTCAGCTTTCCATCACTGTGTTCTTTGCTGGTGCTGTTTTCCCACCTGGACTGTCTCTTCCCTTGCCCCTAATCAATGCCCATCCACCAGTCAAAGCCCATTTTCAATGTGAACTTCTACATGAAAGTTCTCTAGTATCACAGGAAGTTCTGTATTTCTCCTTGTAATCCTCAGTAACTAGTATTTCCCTTCTGGTCTTGACTCTATTTTGCATTGTAGTTATGGTACTCCTCTAACATTTCTTGTCCACTACACATGCTTCATAAGATTCTTTGGAATTGACGATATATAAAGGTTGTATTTAAAAAAAAAAAAAAAAAAAAAAAAAAGGACTCCACGGGATGGAAGTAATTAGGGTAAGGAAAGGAAATATGGTTCTACCAGAAGCCAAGCATAAGACCTGGGTAATCAGGGCAGCCAGACATTCCTCAGAATTATCTGGTATCATAAAATGTAAGCAGCTCCCACTCTAGTGTCATCATGACAGCTCTGCATATAGCCACTTGTTTGCTTGCCTAGGATGGCTGCACCTGACAAGTTCGACAGAAGGGGCGTTTCAAACATTGTTTCTGGTGGGGAGGGAGACATGCACACTGGTCTATACTTTGATGGACTTCTGTGTTTCCGTTTTCAATTTTGGTCACTTGTTGGCATTGTTCTTGCTCCTGACTACTGGGTAGTGCTACCCGACCCCAGTCACTGGTGCCCCAGCCTCCCATCTTTGGCTGAAAGTATGTATCACATGTATTTTTAATATATAATATTTTAATATTTTCCTTTAAATTGATCCCCATCATAAAATAGAAACATCTATTTATTCCCTTCTAAGTGATAAAACCTCATTATTATTATTTTTAAAAAAGATTTTATTTATTCATGAGAGACAGACAGAGAGAGAGAGAGAGTGAGTCAGGGATACAGGCAGGCTGCATGCAGGGAGCCGGATGTGGGACTTGATCCTGAGACTCCAGGGCCACGCCTGGGCTGAAGGCAGATGCCAAACCACTGAGCCATCCAGGGATTCCCAAACCTCATTATTATTAAAATGGAGAAAAAATTTCAGCCAGGCAACTATTTAAAATGTTCAGGTACCTCAGTGCCACAAAGCTCACATTTTGGAAATTTCTGTTCTTGGCCATCTTTTTTAGTTTCTCTGGTAAAAAGTATAGCATATATTTTTTCCAAGACCTATTTAGTTATTCTAAAGAGAAAAAAAAAAATAATAGAAAGCTTATATGTCCATTCCAGGCAAGACTTCGATGGTTATTTAACATTTTTGCCTCTTCATTCTGGTATCATTTGTCAATACTACTAGCATCATCATACTGTCAACATTTACTCATTGTGTCTACTATTCTTGGGAGAAGAAGATATTAAAAAATAACTTTATTGAGGTATAATTAACATATTATGAAGTTCACTATTTGAGGCGGACCCCACTGATAGAGCTGTATAATTATCACCCATAACCTAGTTTTATGTTTCTATCAGCCCCAAAAGGGCCCTCCTGTCATTTACAGTAATGCCCTGCTCAGATTACCAGCCATAGGCAACCACCAATCCACTTTCTCTCTCTAGAGATCTGCCTTTTCTGGGCATTTCAGAAGAATGGAATCATGTAATGTGGCATCTTTTGTGTTTGGTTTATTTCTCTTTCTTCACAGTTTATAGTGAGCCAAGTGCTTTCAAAAGGAAAGTGAGAATGGCGATGGTAATAAATGGTGAGTTCTAATTTATATTAAATACTATGTTATCAGTCATTCTGTTCATCTTTTCAGAAGCATCATCTTAATTTTTCCAAACAACCTCAGGGACAGATACTACTCTTCCCATTTTTTCAGGTGAGAAAACAGAAGATGATAAAGTTTAAGCGTCTTTGCTGCCTAAGGCCAACTGGTTAGTGGATGATGAGAGGCTGGGATTTGAAAATGGCCCTAACTCTTAACCACTAAACTATCTGCCCTCTCTTTGAAAACAAATCTTAAAACCAAACCAACTAAGATTTTTTATTTAAAAAGATGAGTTTCCAACTCACAGGAGAAGGCAATGTATGGTTTATAGTGCCAGGAAAAAAGCCTTTGGGGCACCCAGAAGGAAGTGAACCTTCTTAGCACATCCAGCCTCCGTGGGGCACAGAATCTCCCTCTCGCGTGCCAGACACCAGACACACTGCATTTCCCGCTCAGGTAAACTGGAAGTGCCCTGCTTCTTGCAGCATTGTTCATCAGATGTGCTCTTGCCCTCGATCTACTAAGCTTTTTCACTTTATTTAGAAAGCATGTATTGGAAGAGATGAAAAATAATATATTTAAGGCTGTTTATGAGCAAGTTTCCTCAAAAAGCCTCAGAAGCTGGTCCATTTGCACCATCTGTTATAAGAGAAACCAGAAACCACCTGTCTGTCTGCTTGAGCCCTGCTCTTATCAAGGAAGTTGTAATTACCTCTTTGGCGAACGATTTGAATCATTACAGTAAATCCCTTATTCAGCACATATTGTATTAGAAGGCATTCTGACCCTAAAAACTAGGGTTTTTTTCCCCTCTTGTTCTGCAAAGATGCAGTAAAACCTCAGCTATCTGGAGCCTAGCAGAGTGAATCATGCCTTAGTCTTCTTGTTATCCAACAAAAAATACTTAAATATTTACTGTGTACCTACTACGGGGCAGGTGCTGTTTGTAGGTACTGGAAACACAGGAGAAAACAGGTGGAGTGAAGCTTCTACTCTCAAGCCTTACATTCAAATACAGTGTACTTTAAGGCAGGGCTTGAGAGCACACGCTGTGCAGGGAAGAAATATCAAGGAATCTATTTGCATTTTTATGTGATCCTTGTAAGATTTGTATTTTATATGTATCTTCTGATATATGTAATATGACAATTAGTAAGGTAGGTATACTTTATAAATAAGTAAATAAAAATAACAGATACATATTGGAGGTACATGCCCAAAATATATTTTTTTAGTATATTTTGATTGTTTTAGTGACCAAAATAGTTCCTGAGAAAAATGTTCCTGTATGTAATAGACAACAAATACATAAACAACCAAATGAAACATTTTAGCTGGTATGGAGAGCAAGAAGAAAAAAATCGGGGCAGGGAGAAAGTGAACTCCTGAATGGGCAAAGGTAGGTGGGGGTGATTGGGATCCTGTGCCAACAGGCCACTTCTCTCAGGAGTACCATCTGGGTGGAGGCCTCCACAAGGCAGACCATTGTGGGCTCATTTTCTGCAACATAAGTGCTTCTTTTTATTTTAACTGTCTGGGATTAAAACAAAAACCAAGCCCCATTTCTTCCTAAGTGCCCTCACAGTTTCTCTGCCCGATTGTAAGGCTTTTCCCAGAATACTTTGTGAACTTAATGGAAAGGGTCCTATTTTGAAAGAAGACTACCGAAAGAAGATCAGTAATAAATGTTGGCTAGGGCTGTAGCAGTTCTCAGTAGTGGCTGGTAACAGCACAACATACTTTTCCTGCAAGAAATTGTTTCCTGGTACAGCTAAAAAGTCATTCTGTTTGGGGAAACGAATGTTCCCCTTTTCAAACGAAGTCTCTATGTGCCCTAAAAAAATAGGTGGCTTGCTCCTTTTTGGAAGAAAGGACTTATATAACTCCCAAACACATCAACAGCCTGGAAACTTCCCTTCCTTTTGTGTGAGTTGCCACAGGACCAGACACATGATGAGATACTCCAGTTATCACATCTCCTTCATTCAGGTCCCTCTGACTTTCACTATCTGAGCTATAACATTTCTGAAGATGTAACCACTTTTTGGCAGTATATTTATGTTAGTTCACTTAGAAAATTCACATAGTATTACAAGCCCATTCAGTTCCCTTTGGAAATGACCAGCCTATGTTTTCAAGTACACCCTGCCTGAAACGTGAAGGCAAGCCTTCCCTGATGCCCATATCCTTCCATGCCATATCCCTGTCAGCTTTTCCTTCCTGTCTTCACCCAGGCTTTTGGAGACAAGATGACACTTTGGATACACTTAAATTTTCTGTCATGGCTCATAAAAAATCATGTCATCTCGATTTCCCCAAACTGCAGCCCTGTGATTCTGATAAGCAAGCAGAGATGGGAACCAATGATTCTTGGTGTCTACAGTGTTCCACATCAGCGTTGGAAATTTTTGGGAGATGGGAACACATAAGGGGCTTAGTAACAAAACACCTTTGTGATTATTTTGTTCATCTAATAACTTTGATTTATTCCCATGGATTTTATTATATTTGAACCCACAAATGTGAATACTAATCTACTGAATTAACAAACTCTCAGTGTCCATCTGTAATTTGATACCATGAACTGAAGTGTTCTGAAAGGAGAGGGATCAGTAATCTGGAGTAGTTTGAAAAAATTTCCACAGGGTTGTGGTGTTTCCCATTTCCCATTTTGGGGTTTAAAATTAGGTGGCTATGGTCATCTTGTATCGGGACCAGAGCATCATTGCCAAGGGCAAAATGAGCCCCTGCTCTATGCTGAGTTAAGGTGTAGCAACAGGACAAAGCCTGGCTTCTAAACTAACAGCTCCTACTGACAGAGAAAGTACTTCCAACATGCTGGGTTCTGGGATGAGCACTTTTTGTCACTGGCTCCTCTGGATAACCTTGATCTTGCAGAGGGGTAAGTTGAAAGACGGAAAGATTGAGCAATTTTCTGAGTCAGAAAGTGGTAGTGCTGTGGCTGAACCGAGGTAGCCTGACTCTAGAAGTTGGGCTCCTCCTAATACCTGTGCCCACTGCTCCCATCGAGCCCTTCCCACTGAGTAGGCTCCTAATGAGGTTCCCCAAGACATTTATTTCCCAAGCCTGGTGGACAGAAAGGGCCGGGAAATGCCTGACACAGAGCCAGCAAACTTACAAGGGGTTGCTTGATATGCCCTAGAACCTGCTGAAACAGGTGAAATCCCAGTTCCAGGAAATCATAAATACACATTCAATAGAGAATAAAAGAAAAAATGGTTTGGAAGCTCCTCAGTAATTTCATGGGTTGTCTGTTTTCAGAGAACACCTGTCATATTTGCTAAACAGACCTCTAAATGAAAACAATATTCTTGGGACGTTTGGGTGGCTCAGCGGTTGAGCCTCTGCCTTGGACTCAGGGTGTGATCCCAGTTCAGGGATCAAGTCCCACCTCAGGCTCCCTGTGAGGAGCCTGCTTCTCCCTCTGTCTATGTCTCTGCCTCTCTGTGTCTCTCATGAATAAATAATTAAAATATTTTTTAAAAAAGAAAACAATATTCTTAAGAATAGTGAGTTAACAGTTAGGGGCAGGAGTTTAGAGCCAGACAGTCCTCCCATACTAGCTCTGTCACTTATCAGCTGCATGACCTTGGGCAACTTAACTTCTGTGTCCCTCATTTTCCTTCTCTACTTCAAATGGGATCATTAATTAAGGATATTATATATATGATATACTTAGTATATTAAAGCTTGGGATGCAGTAAGTGTTCACTAAATGGTAGGTGTTAGGATTAGAGTATGCTTCACTTGACTTGAGAAAATAGTTATTCTGTTATAAAATGAAAAGTGGACTTAAGAACTTGGTACTTAAACCATCTACAAACCCCAACAAAGTGGTCCCAAGAGAAGTGAAAATGGAGAGAAAACTGTACAATTACCTAACTACAAGGAAAGAGAAAAAGTAATATGCCCCAGGTTCTAGGGTGATCATCCTAGGATAATTCCCCGCTCTTAGCGCAGCCCTGTTACTTGTGTCTGCACAGCAAAGCCCCCAGTGGAAAACATACAGAGGCACGCTCACAGGCGCTCCGGTTATGTTACCAGTGGCAGAGAGGTCCGTAGGTGTCAAATAACCTGTGCCCAAAGCCCAGAATTTCATGTTCAAATGGAGGTGTCAATACTGAGCTCTGGCTCATTTATAGACCTTAACTAAACCCTCTGTTTTCAGGGCAGGCTAACAGGGGATGTCTGTTTTTCCACTATCTCTCTCCAAGAAATGCTGATGGTGTCACTGAAAGCCTTAATGTTGCAGAAAATGGACCTAGGCAGATGGGAAAATAGGCATTATCCACCTGCCCACACTCACTCTGTCAGTGGAGAGAATCTCAATCCCCAGGCACTCCTCTGGACAGCTTCCTGAGAAACCCACGTGGAAGGGGGTGGGGTAGACAGAAGTGTAGGGTAATACTTCCTCTTTGGGCTCAGTCTTTCTCTAAGGATGACTCCATGCTCTGAAAAGCAGCACTGGACAGGTTTCATACAAATGCTGCCAGGGATGGTGTTGCTTGTTCTTATAAAACTCTGCAACACGAACAGCAAAAAATTGCCATCACTAAGCTGGTGTAGGTAGGCTTGGCTGGATCCTTGCACCTTAGGGCTCAATGGATGGCTGAATCTCTTGGGGGTGGCAGGTGGGCCACTGAAGTAGCTTCCTTCTTTTCTTTGCCTCTTCAGCCATGAGCCTCTCAATATCTCATTTCCCTTCTCCCTGTGTATACCTCTGTCATTAGGTTAAATGATGGTTCTGTAAACAGAGTGGCACATTTAGGAAGACAGGCTTAGAAAAGACTGAGAAACTTCTTGCAGGGAATGCTGCATTGAGTGGGAAGAACAAGGCCCATGGATACACGTGGAATGACTGTTGGCAATTTTTACCACCCTCCTCTCTCTCCTCATTAGAAAACCAGGGGAAATGTTATCCCAAAGGGCCTTTGTGAGGACTGCATGAGTGAACCTACATAAAGGGCAGGACACTGTATCTGCATGCCGAAAGGCCTCCTGACATAAAAGCAATATTGACACTTAATGAATTTGATAAATTTGTAGAGTTAGAGTAAGGAATACATAACCTTAGGATCTTCGCAAACTATCTGCCTATCCAAAGCAAAATTAACCAGGAAGGACTCCAAGTCTCTGCTTAATTCAAATATTCAAAGCCAGCTTACTTCCTCCCAGCTTACTCCCTCCTCCTCTTCCACCCATCTTTGGCTTAAAAAAGGGGGTGATGCACCATTATATATCTTTTTAATGCATATTTATATTTTAAAATACAGAAAGAAAACCCACTGTTTCTGTTTCTGGCTTTAAAAGCAATCATGTTTAATGTAGAAAACCAAATAACCACAGGCAAAAACCAAAATGAAACAAAAACAACCATCAATACTCCCACCCTACAGTACCACTGTTAAAATGTTGGTGACTATTTTAGAACCTTGCTATGTGTATATACACATCCATACGTATTTTGGTTTGTGTATTAAAATGGCACCATAAAGACTTTTTTATTCTGCTTTTTTCAACAAAGGAGTTTATTATGAAAATATTCCCAAGCTGATGAACTGTATCAGCAACACAATTTTTAATAGTTGCACTGTAGTCCATGGCTGTGTGATAATTACCAAATCATCACTATTTTTCAACATTTAAATTTGTTTTTGCTATTATAAAAGTTCATCCACTTTTGCATATATCTCTGATTATGTCCTTATAGCAAACACTAGAAGTGTAACTGCTCAGTCGATAAAACCATCCTAAGGCTTCTGACCTTGTATTTCCACATGCTAAAAAAAAAGGTCATGCTGATGTATAATCTCACCCAGAGTGGGGCAATTTGGTCTCACCCATGTTCCTTTTTTCTCCCCACTTGTCCCTTTCTTTGGTCTCTTAGGTATATGGGTTTTGTTTCTTCTGTCACATGAGCCAATCAAGATTATTAGGACAAAAATGGGGCCAATTTGGGTTCAAATCATTCCCCCAAAATACATGAGAGCTCTCAGAAAACACTGCTTTGAACTATTGCTGTGTTTCAGAACAAGGGGGTTGGTGGGACAAAGGAGGGTAGGTTTGTTCTCAATGAGCCTCTTCTCCTGGAATGAGAATTACTGGCTCACTGCAGGCCACCAACCAGTGAGCAGAATCTGAAAACGCTGAATTACAGCAAGGGAATGAATGAGCTTGTATATAGTTGAGACACACAGGCTGAGTCCCAACATGCATTCAGATACCCCTATTACATCTCCAGCTGCAATGATGGAGACCTCTAGTAGGTAAACTATCCTTTTTTAATCTTCAAAGAACCAAGGGGGAATGATTCTGATTCATTTTTTTTTAAAGGAAGATAAAGGATAAATGAGAATTAATTTGGATTGGAGGCTCAAATATTTGTAATGAGTATTTCAGCTAGTTAAAAAGAGGCATTCTCTACCCCCTAATGGGCAGGAAGGGACAGCTGGCATTTGGGAGCTGGCAATTCCTCCTGGAAGATCAATGTTGTCTCTGTATGTGATAGTCTGGTCTGGTCTAAGGTTTACTTGTTGAAATAGATAACGTAATATTCAGACTGTTAGCACATGGACACATACACTGTTTTCCATTAACCCCTTTCCTTCTGAGAAATTTCTACAATCTGAATACCTGACCCCCTTATTTGAGAGGCAGAGTTCATGATCAGAGAGAGGCAAAGGGAACTTCAAATGATAAAACTATCGTGGGGAGAGGAAGAGAGACAACAAACATTCTGCAAGAACCTTAGGTTATCTAAAATTCTGCTGAAACTAGGAAGATGGAACCCTTCGCCAATTCCCTTCTACTATCTCCCCATCAGAAGTTTTGCCTGCTCACAAGGACAGCAAAGAGAGAGAGGCTTGTCCCACTATCTGTGAGGAGCTGGGGGACTGCAGGCAGAGCCTCAGGATTTGCCCTGGTATTTGCAGACCTTGGCTGGACACCTAGGAGTTAGTTAAGGAGGCTACTCTCCTGGCATGCCTTTCCCCAGAACCAGAGGCAGTGAGTGGCCTTGGGGAATTTCCACTGGTGGCTGCAGCTGCTGCTTTCTGGGTAACTCACAGTACGTGTGGGCAGGGAAGGGCTCGAAAAATGAGTTGCCTAGAGCCAACTCATTCTGCAAGTTGCTCCCTAGCAGATGACAGACTGTCAGTGAGTTTTGCAACTACTCAGGATGGGAGCAGACTCACAATGGGTTAGAGACAAAGCCCAGTGCTTCAGAATATTGGCTGAGATGAGTGAACAGTAGTGCTCTGCTTTCATTATCTCCTCAATCTCCACAACAGGTCTAGTAGATGAGGAGAACCTGTGAATGTGGGGTTTTGGAAATTCACAAAAAACCTTCCAGGATGTTTTACTGTGGGCCTAAACCAACCCACCTCCTACCCCTCACCTCAGCAAGTACTTGGCCAGCACTGTGTTTACACATGTTCTGTGAGGTTATACTGTCACCATTAACAGCCCAAATTCCCCAACAGGCCTTATCTAGGAAAAGAAACTGGCTCATTTACCACTTTTGAATTGCATGAGGCATAAGGAGACTAACTCTAAAACTAAAGTAGTCAAGCTGCTGGGTTTACATGGAATCAACAAAACTGGAGGGCCAGAGAGTTTGTCAGGGCTGAGCAACGGGTATCATCAACTTTCCAAGGAACGTGCGTTATAAAGTATTGGGTAAACTATAATCAAGCAAGGACTTTACCCTAAAAAAATACTTCTCTTGACATGTTTTATGGAAACAGCCACTTATATATATAGGATCTGAATTTGAGAATGGAGTGGCTAAGGACAGAGTGATTATCTACTTAAGAACCAGTCTGGCCAGGCCACCACAGAGAAAGACAGAGCAAAAGATGTCTGTACTAGCAGCTTCAGGACACTCTGGCCCGACGCACTGCGTGATAAGTACATAAAACTT
The DNA here is from genome assembly GCF_003254725.2 of Canis lupus dingo. Lineage (NCBI taxonomy): Eukaryota > Metazoa > Chordata > Mammalia > Carnivora > Canidae > Canis > Canis lupus. Next base: position 36,620,269 of record NC_064244.1, on the reverse strand, counting down.
AGTTGCTATGTGAATTATTTCCTCAGCCAATTACTTAAGCTACATGAGAAATTATCTTGTTCATCTTCTGTGTTAATGACAGGTTTTGGACAAAGGAATTCTTAGTGCATCGACAATCAAGTTTTATTTTTTAAAAACTAAAATGGACGGATTTAACAAATAATTATGAAATATGTACTCTGAGATAGACCCTTTCTTAGGTACAAGGAATCCTGAGATAGTAAGATAGTGTGGTCCTTACTCTCACGGGGCTTATAGTGTCTTGAGGAGAGAGGACAATTTGCTGGTGAGTGAGGGTATCAGGTTAGAACATTTCAGAGGGAAAGTACTAAGAACAAAGTAAAAGGGTGATGTGGCAGACAGTGATGGGTGGGGATCAGAAAGGTGAAGACAGGCTAGGGCATGTGAGGATCAAGGAAGAACCTTCTAAGGCAGTATAAGAACAGGTGTTGCTAAGGCCTAGTGGCAAGAATGAACTTGGTTTACAAAGGAACAGAATAAGCATAGCAGTATGGCAAGCAGGGGAGAGAGCCAGGTGAGGTGAGGCTGGAAAGGTCAGGTAAGGTAATCAAGGGCCAGGTCACACAGGCAGGATAGAGTTTAGATTTTATTCTACCTATGTGCAAATAAAAGACACTGGAAAATTTTAAAGAATTTCTGGAATACATGGTGTTGCTAAAGAATTAAAAAAACTACAAATGAAAACAAAGCCAAACCCAAACCCCTAAAAATCTCAAAAATAGTGGCATTCCTAAGTGGGGTGCCAAAATACCACTTTCTGCAAAAAGAGATGGCCCAGAAAGCCTTTTCAACATATTTTATGTGTTTATTCATATAAAATAAATATGGCCCTCAGAGAATGAAACAAATAACCAGCTGATATCACACTATACTAGAGGCTAAGTGCTTCCCCAATAGACAGGGGTTACTCCATATCCAGTTTACAACAGAGAGCAGGGGCAAGGAGGTAGAATCAGGAAGGGCTCTCTAAAAGAAGGATTGTTTAATAACACAGCATTCCCTGAAATTGAGAAGCCACAGGGCAGGGTTGAGAAAGCGAAACCAGTTCAGTAGGGCCCAACCAGAGTTTCAACAGGGGCTGCAATGTCTAGCAGGGGTGGGCCACCCAGCGCTTCTTAGTCAACAAGAGGATTCTGGAGCTTATGGTATCCATCAGTGATGGGGAGAGTGGTGTGTTCAAGTTTGCACATTGGGACAATCCCAAAGGTGGCAGTACAGACAAGGAGTGGGGGGACTGGTCAAGAGTCAAGAAGACCAGAGAGGCAAGGCTTGGGCTGAGGTGGAGGACATTCTGGGCCGGGATAGAGACAAATGGGCTGATGTGAGAGAGGCAGAACTGATAGTTCTTGATCACTAACAAATCCGTGGTAGATAAAAAGCAAAGTAAAGGAAGCTGGCCAGGTTTCCAGGCACTGACTACAAAGACAGCTTGGAAAGCAGCACCTAATGCAGTCAAGGGTGATGGGGTCAGAAAAGACTAACAGTGAATCTTCAAAGGCACAGCAGATGTTAGTAAGTGCGTGCATGGAGAAGAAACACCAAGCACATATTCTCCCATTTTTCTACATTTCTCCCCCAGTTGATTCACCTCATGCTACCAGCAAGATGCTGTTTTTTTTTGTTTTTTTTTTTCTGGGTGTTGATTCAATAGGAACACTGTGCTTGGAACAAGAAGGTCCAAGTTTACAGAACAGAACTTAAGACCGTTATACATTCCCCAACAGGCCACTCAAGCTCTCTTGGCCTCCATTTCTCTCATTCACAAAATAGAAGCCCTAGTGGCTTCATTCACTAAGTTCATACTTACCTACAAATAGCACTGTCAAGTGCTGGCGAAACAGTGAACTGGAAATGGGCATAGGTCTGAGGTATATTTCAGCTTAGTGCAGGTATTAGGGAAGCAAATGAGCAACTATAATATGGTGCACCAAGTGCTGGGATAGGAGTTCATGCAAAAATCAAATGAAGTATCTGTATGAAATGGCACCGAAAACTGGGAGATATTACGAACATATCTTGTAATACTATTATTCTTGATGATAGTGTTAGCCAGATTCTAAATCTCCTAGGAATTTTTTTTTAGATTTCTGGTCTGCTGATGGCATCTTGTTTCTGAAGCAGCTATGTATGGGTCAAGGCATATGGGTCTGCTGTATCTATAGCTGTGTGTGTGCACATGCGCGCACACGCGCGTGCGTGCGTGCACACACACACACAGTTAGGTTCTCTATGGTCTGGTAATGAGCCATCACAGAGCAGTCTTGGCATTCAATAAGGCCTGCATGGAGACAAACAAGATGGTCCCATGTCCAAAGATGATCAGTTTAGTAAAAAAAGACACTTGGACACTAATATGATGATGTGTTATTACTAATGTCATACTGAATATAATTAAAGTGATCATATAGTTTACTGCCTGAACAGGACAGTGGATGGAGGAGGTGCTACTAAATTTTTTACCTGGGCAACGGGTATAACAGGTACACTGAGAAAGAGGGTCCCTTGAAAGAATACAGAGGTCAAATTCTGCTCAAAGTGATGTCAGTCAAATGCCAAAGCATATTGAGACTGTGGCCTGACTGATCCAATGCAACGTACATTTTGCTTTTCATGAAACTATTTATCTCCTTTTCATGGTTCCTGGCAATATATAATTTCCTTTTTATATGGAACCCTTAAGGCATTTATGGATTCTGAAATTATGAGCTGAAAATTGTACAAGGATGATAATGAGATACTGGAGTCTTTTTTATAGCAGAAATTTACATTACAGTAATGAAATTTAAGTTTCCATGCCATATCTACAGTTTTGCTTAAAGGCTTGCCAGGTAGGTTTACATTAAACCTCTATCTAAAGGAATTTTCTCCTTAGGCTCCAAAATGAACTGTCTTTTCCAGTGCTTTTTTATATTAACCTTCAAAAGCATTCTCTAAGGTACCCTAGGGCTAAGCCAAATTAATTTCTCATTTTTAGACTGGCTTTCTATATACAGTGGTAAAATAACTTCTACTCTAATATGAATGAGTACGGAGGTTGATCCTCCTTGTAAGAGGAACTGGAGGAAGAACAACAACAAAAAATTCCTGGAGACATCCAGGTTACGGTATTTGGAAGTCACTACCTTGACTAAAGGGTGACCCTGCCAGACCTGTAGATAATTTCCCACATGAAACTTGCTTTCAAAGTAGAGTCCCATGAGATTAATTCCTACCACCTTAAAAGTGAACTTCTGTTCATAAATATGAAACTAGACTTGGTAAGTCTCTTGTCCAAAGTCTACTGAGCAATGGATTCCTTACTATGCAGGCAACACGACTTTTCATCTTCCTTAAGGGACAAATGCTTGACCAATTTTTGGTTTATAGGAGAAGATATACATCTCATGAAGATGATTCCATCTCATTTCACATGCCATACTTCATATGAAGAACGTAAATGAAAACAAAAAAGGCAAAGTTGTTTAAAAACAAAATTTCTTATGCCAATTCTCTTTCAAACCTAAAAAAAAAAAATCAGAAAGGAAATACAAGCCTGTTTTTTTTTTAACAATACAAAAAGCTCCCTCCTTTCTACATCAAGTATATTAAATAGCCTAAACTTCTGGATAAGGTACATAATAGGAATCTTCTCATTTTGGTCTCTATTATCATTTATAAAAGTGTATAATTTTTTCCCATGAGCATTAAAAATTTGGTATAAAATTTTTTTCTAAAATACTTCCAATAATATGTACTTGCAAAAAGAAAAATACCATGTTAAGTTGAAGTACAGCAGACATTCTTCATTTACGACAAGATGACATCAAACATATCTTCCTTCGGTGTCACCAGAGTACCACAGTCCTGTGTCTTCAGACATGCTTAAGCATTCTGCTTATGTTTCTTGGGAGTTTGCCTTTCATGATGTTTATCAATCCCTTTAATCATTTACTGTTCATAAATTCTGCCAGCTACTAGCATGAGCCCAGATGCCTCATTTTTTTTTTTTACCAGTTAAAATAATATTTCCACTTAGTCACCTGTGAAGCCCGCAAAAGTAAGAATTAGCTCTTCCCTCACCTAAACAGCCTTAAACAGGAGACAGAACTTTTGTGCTCCTTTTACATAGGAAAGGAAAATCTTTTAAAGAGTTGGAGCAACAGATGTATTCTGGGCATGTAAGTTCTTTACATTCCTTCCTGTAGCTCAATATCAAATTTGAAATGTAGTTAAATCACAGGTTTACATTTAAGCTTTCTTATCTCTGATAATGGACTTGGACACATATCAAAGAACCTGCCCATGTGCACTTCTTATCAGTCTCTGACAGGTATGAGGTTTAGGAGTTCAATATAAGACTTTACTGCTTATGTGTTTAAAAATTCAGATGTAATGTATCAGCAAGTATTTGGATGAGGGCTCCAATTACTTATGATCCTAGGTAATCCTATATTGCTACAGGTTGTCTGGTTATAAGCTACAGATTTAAAATATTCTTAGGATGGATAATTCACAACCATGAGATAAAGGTACTAAACTACAGATTTAAAATATTCTTAGGATGGGTAATTCACAACCATGAGATAAAAGTATATATCTGTATCTATAAATAAAATACATGAATGCCTTTCAGTTTGAGAACGGGAAGGCTTTCCTCTTTAATTTTTATATTAATCTATTGCTTTGAATGGACATTATATCAATTGATAAAATTTCCAAAAAGTATAAGAGTATCAGTATAAAGAGCTGAAAGGGAAAGAGAAGTTTCCCATTGCAGAAACCACCCCCTCTGCAGAAGTAACCATTGTTAACGGATTTCTTGTATTTCCTTCCAGAGATATTACAGGAACAACAAAGTTTAGGTGTATATGTTTATGAGAGGGAGGGCGGGAAGATGGGGGGTGGGTGTAGGGACGACAAGCAGCACCAAAACCTCATCAGCTTGGGAGAGAGACGGATGGATTGATTGACTGACTTTCCTATCTTTACAAATAGTAGCAAGTTATTCACACTGTTCTCAACACTGCTTATCTTCCTTAACAATATACCCTGGAGATTGGTCCATCAGTACATGAAGACTTGGCCCCTCGATTTTTTATGTATGTATATAACATTCCTTGTACAGAAGCACAACACCTTACTCAATCACACTACTACCAAGCAACATATAGGTTGTTTCCTTCTTTTTCCTTTGAATAGGAGAGTATTAGAGCTGCAATAGGACAGGGCTGGAGGTGGGGGGTGGTGCACTGTATGAATATTAACATTTTGTCCTGCCTACTGCCTTCCTTCTTTTAAAAAAGTACTGATGTCTAAACGAGAGCCTGTATGGAAGAGATGGATGTTAGCTTTCCTGCTGCTACTCATAGGAAGGTAATACCTTTGTCTCTAAAGCTGATGAAGTTCTGGTGATTCCTGTAAGCAGCAGCTGAATCCTGGGGGAAAAGAACCACTAGACTTTGCGAGAATCCAATTGTTCATGTTGGGAGACCAGCCTGGGCATCTAGGATGCCTACCGCAAACCCAAATTCTCCAAAGTTAGGGAAGCCTCAGTGGAATCTAGGTCACAGTCACCACTACCCTCAACCCTTCCACATAGCATGATGCAGAATTTCAGTTCTGTTGGGACTCAGTTTAGAATTCACATAAGCTCGGGACAAAAACCTTCCCAACAGTGAGGCAGCCACAACTCTCTAGAGCTGGACTGGCTGGGTTTGGGGCAAGTTACTGAACCTTCATATGGCTCAGTTTCCTCTTTGTAAAATGAGCAAAGTAATACCTACCTCAGAGGGTGGGTGTGAGGATTAAGTAAAATAATGCCTATGTAACTTGCTAAGCAAAGTGCCTGAACTTACTAAGGGCTCAAGAAAATGTTTATTATTGGTAAAACAATCCAAAGCCTTTCTTTTTTTCTTTTATTTTTTGAGAAACATCTTGGCAGCACCTAAAAATACACTGGTTGTGAATTTTGGCCTCAGGGTGATCCTTCACTCTCCTCTTATATCTCCATGCCCCCACATTTCCTGCAAATCCCCTCCCCCATTTTGTATCCGTGTACTTGTATAGTTTCATTTGCCTACAATGTCCCTCATCTTCACATGGGTATATTTTATTCACTTTTCAAGATGCAGCCCCGAATTCCGGCTAAGGGTCCTCCCTCTGGATTCTACTGTCCCCTGAGTCCAGTTCCCTTGTAGCACTGTCATGCTACTCAGAAGGGATCTGAGAGCAGGGTCTTATAGGAACTGTATACTAAGTTCCCAGTGCTGTTAGCACAGTGTAGGCACTTGCTAACTGCTGCTGAATTAAAACAAACCCTGATGCAGAGACTGATTCCAGTCTATTTAATTATAGAATATAATCTATGCCTCTGGTATCTTCTTTCAATCAACAATGTGGGCATCTGCACTTCAGGTGTTCATAGTGTTAAAAGCCTTAATTTAGAATCACCTGTCATGTAGCTTCTGTCAAAGCATGGTTGAGGCAGCTGAGGAGAGACTTCCTGTAAGAGGCAAGCTACCTTCTACCCATCACTCTCTTAAGCAAACCACCAGAATGCTTTGACTAGGTTGTTTTTCACTTTGCACCATAGTAAAAAGGATTTTCAATACTTCAGCTTAGCATTATATTCTACAATTACTCAGAAGCAATAAGAGAAACGACTATATATAGAAAGCCTGATTTATTCTTCACATAAAATTGCTACAGAAGTTGTAGTCTATTGTGCTATTCAAAATCATGAATAAACTTATATGGTAAATAACATTAAAACTTACAACTCCTGACAAATTGGCATGCTTTCCTTGAATAGACCACTGAACTGTACATTCCATCATATTTTTCCCTTCTTTGTTATGGCTGCATGGTAGCTCAGGACAGGTCAATGCTGAATTACTCTCTTCTCAGCTGCAGTTAAGCTGCTGCTGTGTGTTATTCTATTACTCTATTCTAATTTACTCCACTGTGTATGTATTTTGATAAAGAATAATGAATCTCATATTTTTGTTTGGTTATCAGGACTGCTTGGAGAACAGTTGTCACCAGATACCTGGCACATGTAATACATTTGCCTGCATTGTCACCCAAATGTGCCCTAAATACACACATTCATACCAAACTTGTCAGCACACAAAGACTTGAGATAAATAACAAATGCCTGGACTTAGTAAAGGCTTGCAAGTCTAGAATACGTTGCCCCAGTTTTAGCTGGCAACAGGAGACAGGCGTGTATGTGGCTGGTGCCTGCACAGACGGTAAGATGGACACAGCGCCCAGGCTGGAAAGCCATCCTTTAATCGGCGTACTGAAATCAGTTCTGCCCGGAGGGGAACAATTATGCCTACCTTCCAAGCAACAAAAGGAAGGAAAGGGAAAAAGTGAAGAGGAAGTTCATTTCCCCAATTGTAAAACTAAGAGTGAATCAGCACTGTAATCAGTAGACGCCGGGACTCTGCCTGTGCCAGAGACAAGGGCTGGACTTGCAAACATCCTGCCGCCACCCCTGCAACTTGGAGGCAAGTATAGTGACAACCAGATGGTCAGCTTTTGAGGGAAGGTTTTTAGTTTTGTTTTCAATGGCAGAAATGAGCAACTAGAGGCAGTCTCACAAGCAGGCTTACCTGAGATGAGGTGGCTAAGAAATGCTGATGGACAGGAGCACATCTGCCAGCATACTTCAAGTATCAAGAGTTGGCTCTAGGACGTTCAAAACTTCAGGAGAAAGGAAGGGTGCTGTGGTGCCACTCCCACTCCTTGTGATGGGAGAAAGCAGCAAGCGCCCCCCAGCATCATCTCTGAGGCTCTGCCCTATCTCAAGATCTCATGGTGGGGGGGCTCACATCTGGGCTACAAACTGTGGCTCAGAATGAGAGACTCATCCTCAACAAGGTGGAGGACTGGTCTCAGCTCTAATTCTGGTTCTGCTGCCTCCCAGCTCTCTGATCCTGAGGAAGTCATGCTGTCCCTCTAAAACCTAGTCTCTCCTCCACAAAGTAGGAATGCTGATAATGGTGATTTACCCCACTGGGCTATAGGGAAGATGAGGCAATGTCCAAAAAAGCCCTGGACGAGTACCTGGCAACAGTAGGTGGTCCCTAGACATCCATCCCACTCTCTTTCCTTCCTGGGATCCCCCATCCTCATCCTTTATGTTCTCCGTTCTAGCCAGTCCCAGCTACTGCCTGCTCTCTGCTCCCTCCCTGTCTTCAGCTTTGGCCTGCCCTGCCCCTCTTTTTTCAGGTACTCCAGCATTGCTCCTATTTTCCCACATTCTTCTTAGCTCCTCAACTCACTCAGAATCTGAACTTCAGTGACACCAGGGCATGGAGGGTTACAGTGAGACAACATGCAGTGGCTGCTGCAGCCTCTTTCCTTAAGCACTCAACAGGAGGAGCCTGCCATTACCCACCCACTACAAGGTGGCAACTGAGCATGGTGGTTGGGTGTGGGGGAATACTGGGCTCACACCCCACCTCTACTCTCAGGCGAGTCAGGTAACCTTTCTGTACCTGCTTCATCACAGGTAAAATGTGGGCTGTAACAGGACCCCTGCATTATGACGATTAAATAAGTAAATACATGTACAGTGTGTGGCACAGGTGCACTTAACGAATATTAGCTGTCCTCTCCTGCATCACTATCATCCTATATCTTATGGAGACCTGATGACCCATGACTATATGTTCAACCTTTGAGAGAAAGTTTGCTCTCAAGAATATGAACCAGGCATGGGCTCATCAAACCAAGATGGAATTTCACAGCCACACAACGTGATCCTGGCAGAAGAATCAGTTCTTATCCACATTTATAGGTTTTGGACAACATCACCACAAGTTGGAGACTTGCACATAGCACATGAGTTGGCTTTTGGCAGCCCTGCCATTTCTGGCAGACCACCAGAAGATGCTACCACCCAGAGGCCTGTGCCTGAGGAGCTCCCAGAGCTGCTGAGCCAGAAAATACCCTGTTCTTGCATGTTCCAGGCCGTCACAGAAAAAAGGCCAGTCCTTTAGGTCCCTTATTCTCTGCTTAATCCCATTCTAAGATGCACTCCTTACAACACTGTCATTAAAACTAATAGAGGCCAAACCCTAGCACACCGGAGTTTGTGTCCTCTAATGATCTGTAATGGGCACTGATAATGAAAGCTATTTCCCAGAAATTTAGTTTTTAAATGCATCAACTGCATCCAGAGATAAGTAAGAAGATGAAATTTTCTTCATTTTAAAAAACTACACAATGTTATTCTCAAGGGAGCTAGTGAGTTAGCTAGGAATAAAATAAATTCTGCAACAACCATTTAGACCCAAAAAAGGGACATTTTCAGAGAACACACAAGGAACTCATGGAAACAACAATAAAAAATAAGTACAGATTTCCCTCTTGGAGTGCAAAGCTACCAAATCCTTCACTAAGTCCATGTAAGAAAGAGCCATTGTAGTGGACATTTGTGGTCTAAGGCTGTCTCTCCTCTGGGAAACACCCCTCTTCTAAATTCTGATGATCCAAGAACTTTGCATGTCAATCTTCCCTCCTCAGCCAAGGAGAAACAGGTGATTCAGGTCTAGCCCAATAGGGTATTATATACTCCTGAACACAGTGATTAGTTAAGAGATGAGGACGTGATCAACTTGGACCAAGAGGATGACTGTTGAAACTTTTGTAGAAGAGACGCTCTTTCTTTTCTCCTGGACTTGAAGCTTATAGAAATAAGTTCACCTGGCAACCATCTTACAATTAAAAAGAAAGAACTTCCCTAAGAGAAGAGTCAACAGAGAGGAAACTGAGCTGAGAGATGCCAAGAGTTGGGGCTTAATGGCAACATGTGAGCCCCTGGATCCAGCCATACCTGAAAACAGACATTCCTGTGCTTTCCAAGTAAATAAATGAACCAAAAAGTTTCATGTTAGCTTAAGTTAGTTGGGTTGTGTTTTCTGTTACTTGTAAGCAAGAATCTTAATTGGTAATTTGCTAAAGCTGACACACAGGGTATTGAATATAGCAACTACCTGTACATTTAAAAGATGTCGTATTAGAGAAGTTCATACTAGTGCTAGAAACATGTGAGAAACTAGCTCTTGCTAGTGTCTAGAAAGGTCCTGGATTCAGAGAAATGCAAACACTCCAAAATAAAGCCCAGGACAGTGAATTCAAACAGTGCATGGAACTTTCTGACATGCTAAAATGCTGGGATGCAGTTTCTACATTTCACCTAAAATTTGAGAAACAGAATGGATGTTACCAATCCAAATGAAAATAAATACTAGGCTCACTTTAGCAGGTTTAGCACAGTAACTAAAGGCTAAAGATAGCAACTCTGTCTAAGGAGTAAAAATAAGCAGGAATTTTCTGTAAGGCTATGTGATCGCTATTTATACTCTCTCCTTATTAAGCCCACTATGAATTTGGCCTGTCATAATTGTCTCTGAGCTGCTCTGCTCTGCCCTCCCTGAGCCCAGAGGTAGTCTCTCAGAGGTACAACCTGACTCTGACGTAAACAGCTTCTGCCAAAAGCTGAAGGTGTCAAAATTTGTCTGGTGTGTTTAGTGCTGGGTTGTAACAGACAAGAAGAATACAGCTTATTTTCAAATCCACTTTGCTGGCTTTTTATAATGTAAAACTCAAAGCAAAGAGGATGAAGCAGAATGTTGTAGGGCCTTGTGTGACACTTAGAAATGAAAACAGGCCCTTTGTAGAAGAAAATGTGGGCTAAAAAAACAGAGAAGAGTTCCAGATGGTGAGGTCTATTTACTGTGAAGCAAAACTGTGATGAAAGTAGGGAATGTCTCAGGCAAGTCAATTACACAAGATAAATCGATAGAAGATGTTCTATGGGGATCCAGCTAGCATGGAATTCTAGAATGGGAAGACAACATTAATAGGCTTTCCCTGCTTTGGTGCCTAAAGAAGTAAAAATCATATTGACCTAAGAAACAAAACAATTGTAATACTATAGATAAAAAGCATATGTTCAGACAAAGTCAATTACGAGCTGCTCCTTGCACATGCCTTGTACATTCCTGCCCCTGGGTCTTCCCGCACTGCTCCCCTTGCCCAGAATACCCTGGTATCTTTGGTCTGAACCTAACCCACTTGTCAAGATCCAGTTCAAGTGCCAATTTGATGACAAAGCCTTCCTTGACCACCCTAGCTTAAAGTCATCTTTCTAGTAGAGGACTTTTTTTTTTTTTAAGTTGAGGACTTTTAGCAGCACTTTGTCCTATAGCATCTAGACCTTTTGATGCTGTTTTATAGTTTGTATGTTATATATTAATAATATATGAATATATTTTCTATTTTTTCTCTTTCACTATTCAGGGCACTATCTCTACCTACATCATCTTTAACATGATGTGCTCACATACAGGGGACATTCAGTAATTGACTGAATGAGGAATAGTTTGATTGCAGAAGCCTGGGACACCTTGAACCAGAGAAAAGAAAAATGCATACAGGAAGTCAGTCATCTAGTGTTATTCCCACTATGTCCTTTCTGTCTCTATGTGCAATGCAATCACAGCCACTGGTCTGTCCCCTCATGGTGGGAAACATGGCTGCTCATCAATCTGAAGGCCAAGAGACATTCTTAATCCAGTTCCAGTTAAAAAAAAAATTCCTACGAAAATATTACAGTCCACCTGGTTTGGTCATGTATTCCTGCCCAATTCCTCACACTATTACCAGAACCATGGCACAAAATCTACATCCGTGAATAAAAAGGTCTTCCATCCAATAACTCTACAAATTTAATTATTTCAGACCCATGGTTTTATTATGATCAAGTGAAATCTTTCTAAAATACAGCATGCTTTTCCCCCCTACCTTCAAAAACAGAATATATCAAGTGGAATTTACTTTACTGAGGGATGAGAATTATAAATATCAATTAGTGTTTGTGTTGTCATATACGTGTCAACCCAAGTGGCTGTTGGGCATGAAATGTGGCTTGCTTTTTATCCAGGCCCTTGTAGTATTATAGTCTCTGCGTGTTTTTTCCCCAAAGTTCTCTGTACCTTGCCTCATCAACAATTATTAACTTCTGTTAAATGAACAGGTGAAGTGTTATATTTTGAAATACTGGATGATGGGAAATCTGGGAGCCAAGTGTGTTATAACTAGATACGATAAGGTATATCTTGGACATGGAAACCTTAGAAGCTGCTCCTTGTTCAGCTCCTGCTGAAAGGTTCTATAACCTATAACCCTCTGGCCACAGATGATTAAATAATAGAAACACCTGCCTTGGGGCTTCTGGCCCACAGGCAACCACCAGCCAATGACAGGCCCAGAGCAAAGTGAGCTCAGTCAGTCAGATTCTTGCTCTTGGGAGACACGGCTGGGAAGCAGAGAATTAGGGAGAAGCAGAGACTGTGGATAGTGAAGTTCTGAGATAGCATTGGGGCTGGAAGGGTCACGGCACTCCCCCATGGTACAGAAGCCATGGGACATGGGGTGGGGAAGACACAAAGACAGAATGGTGGGAAAGGATAAGTCAGGGGTGAGTACCAAGCAGAGGTAGCCTCAGGTAGAGAAAGCCAACATGCCAAATGGCTAAATGGCTGCAATGTGGATGGCACAAAGTGAGCTGCTTAACTTCATTCTGGTCCTGGCTTTCCTCCAAGTGGCTTCACCTCCCTGTAGCTCCAGCTCTTTCTGGCCTGAATTTCTGGTCTGTGTTTCTGCCTAATATTCCCTCTATCCCCTGAAGTGACCAGATGAAGGTGTGGGCTCTCCTGGCTACTTGGAATGCATCAGTACTTCCTGCTAGGTGTGCATCCAGGATTGGTTCAGATAAATTAGAGAAAGTGGTTGGGTTTGGAACCAGATATGATGGAATCCTGTAGGCAGCTTCCCTTCTCACCCCATGCCCGTCAGGAAGCAGGACTCAGTACCTCAGTACACCCTCCAAAGATACTTCATGTCCTCAGTTATTGTTAAAATAACAACTCTCCCAATAATTACGGCAGGTAACTTTTAATGAGCATTTATTAATTAGAAGCCAAGCTAAGTGTGTGAACTACTTCATTTAAGCCTTATGACAGTCCTATGAGGTAGATATACTATTTCTCTTCCTTTTAAATAGAGGTGGTTTGCAGATGCCAAGTAAGTTCTTCTCTGCAACACAGCTACTAAGCAGTGAAGGTGGGATACAAACTCAAGTAAGTCTGTCCCAAAGCCTATGTTCTTAACATTGTGACACACTGAATGATGACAATTTGACTTTTACCAAAGACTCATGAGAGGACTTAAAAGAGGATTCATATCTCTTACCAATATGAGAAACTCCCTAAGATCTCCTTTTAGATGGTTCTGTTCCCTAAGTTCCTCCCCAACTGACAACCCCATCATCTCTCCTCCTTCTTCTCTATCTAGCCTCCAAAACTCTCAATCCATATGCCTGGTCAACAAAACCAAAGCATGGAGCTTAGGAGTCCTGATTCTACTCTCAGCTTTGCAGAAACACACATTCTCCAGGCTCAGAGCTACTACATAGAGCAAAGGCAGCCCCAGAGTGATGCACAGGAAAGCAGTCTTTATAGGGTCATAACCTCTCCAGAAAAAAAGGGACATCTTCATGGCAGCAAAACTCAGGTCAGGTCATCTGAGCAAAGTGTCTTCCTTCTCTTCTTTGCTACAAATTCTTGTATTTCTTGATGAATCCAGAGTAAAAGCTAAGCATAAGGCTGTGGCAGCACACAGAGGGTTCTGCCTGAAATCACTGCTCTCCTATTCTGGGGGTGGGGGACCCGACGTTCTGATTACATATTCAAGTTCTCACGAGGGTCTTAGTTTCCACCCAATGTTTTGAACACATAGAGACCTAATTCTTCCTGAAGTGTACCTAATTTGGTGGAGGAATAAGGTGCGAAGTGAGGAGTTTCCACCCAATGTTTTGAACACATAGAGACCTAATTCTTCCTGAAGTGTACCTAATTTGGTGGAGGAATAAGGTGCGAAGTGAGGAATAAGGCACAAAGCTGACTCTCAGTTTCAAGAATATTCAGGTTATTGCTAATGGAGCTCTCAACAACCCCGTTCAGATGGGGTAGTTTTCAAAATATCAACTAAACTCAGGTTCTGTTAAGCTTCCCTTTGTATTGCCACTGGAATTGGCTAGTGAATTGTACCTTGAAAAGAATAAACAACAGAAGCTGACATTTCTGGAAGTGGAAGAAGAACCTGGCAGAATCAGCCATGTGTGCAAAGAAAAATATAGCAAGAAAAGTTTCTCCCTAATGATCCAGAAGTTTCTTCCTAACTTCCAGAGTGCTTTCTTGTGGGCCTATGACCTAATTGACTCATGTTGAAATTAAAGGTAGAACTTAATAACTGGTTTTTGAAGAAGAGGTTATTTAGAATATCCTTATAGACAAAGAATAAAAAAAGAAAAAAAAGAGCCTGCATCCCTACACAGAGATTTGGCTGTTGTTTGAAAATTTGGTAGCAAAACTTCTCTTGACCAACCATACAAAGCATAGTCTCTCTTCACTTACTTTTCCTGGCTCCTTAGATTCAGAGTTTAAAAAACTACCAGTTCTTAAGAGCTTTCCTTTTCCATATAAGTTCAGAAAACAATCCTTAGAGTTATGAATTAAATTTCAATTTAACAGGATATTTGTTGTAGGGCTTTATACAAGAGATTGTTACAGATTTTTTGTCACAAACATTTGTAAACTGCTGGTTGTTTGGGAGGGGAAAAAGTACAAGAGTCCTAAGGAGAAATTCTCTTTGGCGGTGGAGAGGCTTCAAAGCACAACATAACCAAATGACATCAACTTTCAATTTTTCATTCTTTCAAATATTTTTTCTCTCTCTCCATCATTCTTACAGCCCAAATTTAAATTTAATGGCATCTTAAATGTGAGGTTAACAGAGACTTTTGAGAAAAACAAACAAGCAAACAAACATTTGGAACATTCCACCATCTTTTCTTTTCTAAGCCCAAGGACAATTGGCAGTCTTAGCCACAGGCAGCCTCCTGGCTAACAGAATAAAAAAGTTCAGTCACAAAACTACAACTCCTCCTCCCCCACTCTCAGTAAGCTGGACCAAGGCAGACCAGGAAATTACAAACTTAAGGGTAGATCTACAAGATGAAGTAGGCAGATTATTAGAAACCCTGCCCACACAACATAAATTACAAGGACAATTCATTCAACCATAAATATTTTTAAGTGAATGGCCAAGCCACTCACTTGCTACTTAAAAACTGTCTTATTTTGGCACCAAGGCTCCCCCCATGTATGTAGATCTGATTTCTACCATCTGGGCCGTTAGAGACTTGAGAGGAAAGTATTTGTCTCTTTCCTAGTGCCTGCAACAGTGTCTTAAACACATGGTATTCAGTATACATTTGCTAAATGACTGGTAATGGATGGTCTGTCAGATCTGACTGATTCCGATCGCTAATGTTCTTGAGGGTACAGGAAGGCTACAGCAGCGAATATTCCACTAGTGGTGCCATATGCCATTAAAGGTACATGTAAGATTAAGGTAAGTCTGCATTCCACTGAGATTTAAGAAGGGTTAGAGGGTCAAACAAGAGCAGCTGGTGGGTGTTTTTCCGCTAATAATTATTCAATTGCAGCCTTCACTTGGGACAGTGATGGGTCTAACTACTGTCTGGGATGATTATGTTGGCCATGTCTGTCACTAACATGTGGATCTTGTCTCTACTGGATTAGTGTGTCCAGGATTCCCATGACTCCACTTCTTGGTTCTTGATCTCCTGCCAGTATATTTTCACTGTGACGATTGCACATTCTAAGTGCTGCCATGGGATGACTAAGGACATATTTCCTCTAATTCCACTTTCACACAAAAGATCAAGAAAAGAATGGGAAAGAGGATGTGTGTGTGTGTGTGTGGGGGGGGGCTATTTCTCCTCTAGGGGAAGCAAAGAGTTCCATGGTGCTCCTATCATGAAGTCTGTGCTGTAAGGCATGACATATGGAAGTAAAGGGAAATACAGGCTTCCTCTGAGACACAGTTGAAGCCAACACATTTATCTTAGATAAGAAACCTCTCTTGTGCTTCACCTTTGGATTTTCCAACTTTCAAGCAGTAGTCTTCAAATCCAAGTGCTGAAGTTAGTGGGTTTTAATGTGCCTGTCAGGGATGTCTAACATGGGCCTTGCCAATGTCATCCTCCCATTACATCCCTAGTGCTGCAACCCTTAGATTTTAATCTGTAAGTTGCACCTGCTGACATCTTCTAAAGTTGTGAATACAGTGGTGAACAAAATTAACAGAGCTTGCCAACTTGCTTGAACCTAGGATGATTTCTCTAGGTCACTGCTTTAGTCACTAGAAAAACAAAAAAAACCCCTCTTTTTTTGTGTGTCTAATCACAAACAGTATCGCTTCTCCTATTCCTACAGTAGAACCTGAAAAGGATTATAAAATTACTCAATTGTTCCCTTTTTCATTAGCACCAAGCAGGTGATCTTACTGGCTAGAAGGCAGGGGATAGTGATGAATACAGGTGATTTAAGCAGTGTGTCTGAGGTTACCAGGGCAACCGTTAATTATTACTGAGTAACTCTAGTATATCTCTATAAAGGTCAGGAGTTAAGGTTTTTCTATCATATATTTTGCTTTAAAATGGGGCTTTTAAAGGAAATTGGGGAGAGAACAGATGGAGGATGACAAAAGAAGATCAGGTTAAAGAACTATATATAGCACAAGAAAAACTACTTACATTTCATAATGTTGGTTTAGGAGATGGCAGAAGAGTTCATGCATAAATGTAAAAAATGACTTTCTGTTTTTCTAAGTTAGGGCTTCTCAAAGATTAAGAAATCTGAAATCAGGCCAGATGCAGAGACTCTAACTGGATTTACTTTACTTAGTACCCTGAGACCAATTTCCTCTGTTGTTCCAGAGTTACCATTTTCTGAACTGACCTGGAGCCCTGGACAGACCAGGCTGGACGGGAGTCATGTGGTCACTGAAAGAAGAATTCAAGACTTGATTTCATTGACACACAACAAAAGCAACACCTTCTTGGTATAGGTCTTAGTCTTCAAACGGCATCTTATGCACATCCTTAGTTATTGAGGATGTAACAAATTTGAAAAATTTTTAAAAATCCCTGTGTTCACTTCAGCAGTACATACACCAAAAAATTTAATGATAGAGAAGATTAGGATGGCCCCTAGGCAAAAAAACAAAACAAAACCAAAAAAAACCCATGCAAATTGTAAAGCATTTCATATTTAAAAAATCAAAACATCAGGTTGTATGCCTTAAACTTACACAGTGATGCATGTCAATTACTTTTCAATAAAACTGGAAAATAGGGCACCTGGGTGGCTCAGTGGTTGAGCATCTGCCTTCAGCTCAGGTCGTGGTCCTGGGGTCCTGGGATCGGCTCCCGCATCAGGCTCCCTCTAGGGAGCCTGCTTCTCCCTCTGCCTATGTCTCTGCCTTTCTCTCTGTGTCTCTCATGAATACATGAACAAAATCTTTTAAAAAAATCCCTGGAAAATAATAGCACATTAATTAAAAAAAAAAAAAACCCTCACAAAGTGCATCCTACAACTTTAAGAAAAAAGTAAAATGGTGATTTTAAAACTGAGGTAATCTATTTCCGAGTTTTCAAAACTGAAAAAAACCAATGTGTACACACGTTAAAAAAATTCCAACACGACAAAGGGTAGTGTTGAAAGAGAGTCAGTTTCCCTTCCACCAAAGGCTACTGCCTATATGCTTCTATCAGAGACAACCACACAGATTATTAACCTGTATCTTTCCAGAAATATTACAAACATGTACACACATCGGTAGGTATATACATCCCTGAATTCTTTTTTTTTTTTTTAAGATTTATTTTTATTTATGATAGACATAGAGAGAGAAGCAGAGACACAGGCAGAGGAAGAAGCAGGCTCCATGCCGGGAGCCCGATGCGGAACTCGATCCTGGGACTCCAGGATCGCGCCCTGGGCCAAAGGCAGGCATGAAACCGCTGAGCCACCCAGGGATCTCCAAACATCTCTGAATTCTTATATATAAATAGGAGAATACAATGCACACAGTTTTTAAATCTAACTGGATATCAAAATCACCTCAGAAGTTTAAGAAACATACCAAAACTCAGATATCACCCCAGACCAATGAACTCTGAGGCTCTAGCAAAGGAGTCTAGGTCTTGGCATTTTTTAACTTTAGGTTCCCCACATGATACTAATATGTAGCTTGGACTGAGACCCACAGTACCTTGCTTTGCCCTTAATGTACCTTAGAAGTTTGTTTTATAGCAGCCTATGTAACACCATTTCATTTCTCTGCTGTACTGGGTAGCAGTCTAGTCTAAAATGTATTTTGGCCATCTTTCACGGATGGTCATCCCTTCAGGTCCCACTCTTTGGCTTTCATAAATGGTGTCACAATATACATCTGTGCTGGAGAACATCCATCTATCCTCTATCCTGCCCTCTTCACCAGGAGCTAAACAGCATGGATTACATCATCAGGGCTCCTGCACCCTGTGGCTCCCTGGTGCGGTCACCAAGGAGGAGCTCTGCAGAGATTAGCAGGGAGGAGAGAGCCAAGGCATTTATTCTCTTGTCTCCCTCTAAAGTTGCTCGCCCCTGGCTGAACCTCTTCACCAACATTCCTTTTAAGCTACTAACTCTCTAGACCTCTCTCCCCTTTGGAGTTTGATAACCACTTTCTAATCAAGTCCCTCTAGTGTAAGAATGCTAACTGGTTGGGTGCTTGTAGCCCTAATTTACTGTACTAAGTCTTGTGATTTTTTTTTTCCTGCCCCCATGTCTTTGCAAATAAAACTCTCCTTGAATTATGCTCTTTTTACAGTGCTGATGTTTTTCTTTTGATTCTAATACATCATCCTTGGAAATACATCTTTGTATTTATTTCTTTATGGACAATATCATCTTGGCTCCCTCTGGAGACATAACTTCTTCACATAAGGCAAAAAGAGGATGTGGGTGCCTGAGTGGCTCAGCTGGTAAACCATCTGACTCTTGATTTCAGCTCAGGTCATGATCTCAGTCAGGGTCATGAGATTAAGCCCTGCATTGGGTTTAGCACTAAGCAAGCAGCCTGCTTAGGATTTTCTCTCTCCCTCTCTTTGTTTGTGCTAAAACATTAAAAAAAAAAAAAAAAAAAAAAGATGTAATGGGGCAGTCTAAACCACAGTTCTTTTATTCTTTTTCTGAGCATTTTTGACAATAACCTGGGCACAGCCCCATCATCTGTTTAAATTGTAAGGCTATTAAAATAAATACTGAAGCAATGTCTTGGGGAGAACTCCAGTGCTTCTTTGAGAAAAGCTGCTAGGCACTGAAAGAGAATCTGCTAGAGCATATACAGTGTATGACTGAGAGGCAGAATTTCAGAAAGCTTTCAGAAACTTTCTTTTTGTCATAATGTCAGTCAAGTTTATATAGAGTCACAGGCTGGAGAGGAATTCCTGAGGCTAAATTATCCCCCGGTGAAAACTTAGGATTGCAATAAGGTTCTCTTCTAATTAGTATGGTTCCAATTGGCTCCACCTAAAAGAGAAACAATAAAGTAAATAGATGGCTTGAAAGGACTATGGAGAGTACACACCTACGCCTGCTGACTTGGTGCAAACAGCTTAAAGCTTGTCTTGAGAGAGGAGTGCTTCTACTAATTAGGGTGCATTTTATTATTTGTTGTTAACTTAGTTTTAGGTGATTGATTGATTTTTAAGATTTGAGAGAGAGAGCAAGTGAGTGAGGGCAGCAGGGCGAGGGGCAGAGGACAGCATCTCAAGCAGATTATGCACTGAGCACAGAGTGCAACATGGGGCTCGATCTCATGATCCTGAGATTACTACCTGAGCGGAAACTAAGAGATGCTTAACTGACTGTGCCACCCAGGTGTTTTATTTTAAAACTACCTCAATGTTTTGATGTGGGTTGCTCTGTGTCACACCAGGATCAAAGAAACAAAAATAAACACTGAATGTCTACTGCTACCACCAAAAGAAATCAATACTAAGGATTTGTTCATTGGTAAAGGGACAGTCTAAAAGCAAACCAACTTTTGCTTAGTGAAAAAGGAAACCAATTTTTTTTAAGGTTTGATTTATTTGAGAGAGCACATGTGCAGGTGAGCAGAGGAGGGGGAGAAGGAGAGGGAAAGAATCAAGCAGACTCTGAGCTGAGTGCAGAGCCAGCAGCACTACTAGATTTCACAACTCTGAGAACATGACTTCAGTTGAAACTAAGAGTTGGATGCTTAACCAACTAAGCGCCACTCAGGCGTCCCAGAAACCAATTCTTATTAACCATTTAATGTGAGCCAGGTCATTTACTATAAGGTTATGCCATCATTAACTCATAGGACCCTCACAATAACCTCAAAGGTAGGTCTTATTATTATTATGATTATTTTTACTATTATTGTTACCATTTCACATAAGAGGTTTAGCTCAGAGAGGACAAATAACTTACAGACCATGTCTAAAGTTAGGAAATAGCAGAGCCAAGGCTTCACTACCAGGCCACGTGGACTTTTCCATGCACCAGATCTCAAAAGCTTTTCATATGTGATATAATCCATGTCAGCCTTCAGAGATCTATTTGTAGTCTTAGGTTTATATATCAACTACATCTGTTCTCCTGAATGACTGTTGCCCATAATGCCATCCGTTATAAGAAATACATTTCCTCCCTCAAAAGTATTCACATAGAAAAGCCTTTCCTCAATTGTGGAACATTGCTTTTGATGCTAAAGTGCTGTAAAGAGCATGTTCTAAGGCCAAATACATTTAGGAAATGTGGCGTAACACCTACCCTTTGAGAAATGCACAAGGGACATATTAGTGGCTCAGAAGACCTGTAGACAAGAATTTGTAGAACTTCAACTCAGAGCTCTTGCCTTTCCCTACCTGTCCCACCCTCTTCCTGCATCAGTTTGGCGAATGCTGATTTAAAAGTCTCAAATATCCTGTACATGTCATCTACCACTTCTAAGCTGCTTTCCTGTCAAGGCAAGAGTCTTGATCTTCTCATGTTACATGCACAGTAGGTGCTCAATAGAAATATCTGTTGGTTTAATTGATGCACCTTCAAATTCTTGATTTGTGACCAAAAGGCAGGCATTTATTTGCAAAGCAGCAGGCTGGCTTCCCTGGGGCAATGGGAAGTGCAGCCCTGGTGAGTTAAAATGGGTTCCTCTATGAAGCAAAGGCATCAGTCCTCAGCCTCATAAGTTTTGACTGATCTCAAAGGCCAGGGACAGGGTTCTCTTAAGCCCCTCTACTATCATCAATGCAGGAACAAACAGAGTGCCAGTGATGATACAGGTTTGGTCCTGAGAGCTTTATAATGAGGTAAATCCTGTTTTTATTCTTGTGGAAGTCCATCCACCTAATGCACTCTGCCTATGGTTCCCAGACTTCAAGATGTATCAAAATCACCGGGGAGCTTGTTAAAACACAAGGAACTGGGCTCCTCCTCCAGAAGGGCTGATCCAGGAAGTCTGCGGTGGGGCCTAGGAATGTGTATATCTAACAGGCTCCCAGGTGATGCCAGTGACACTGGTTCAAGGAGCACTCTGACACTGCTACACTGGGCTAAGACCCTACCCTACAAGACCAGTGTAGCTGGGACCAAAGGAAGCCTACACTAGATCCTGCATGGTTTTCTAGATACTCAGTGCAGAGAAGGGGTTAAAAATGAGACCCTATGGCTGTTCCCAACTAGAAATGTGTTCCTAGCTAAGTAAGCATCTGCTTTCCAGACTGACTAAAAAGGTTTTAAAAGCAGTACATTTAATATGATTTTAATTTATCAAATTTAGGATCCGAATCTAAGATTCCCCCAAAGTACATACATAGGAGAGAAACAATTCCAAATCTAAGTGAGGAAACTGGCATTTTCCCCTTACAGGCATAATGGTGCTAAAAGCCATGCACAAAATATTAAGCCTGTTTCCTTCCCTAAAGATTTGATCAAAAATTCAAGATCTACAAATGCCTAACACCTACTTACACATATAAAACGCAGTGCTATGAGGCATTTGAGGGCAGCTAAATTCAGAATTAAATTCTTTTATTTATATGTTTAATTAAACTCCAAGACGTTACTCAGCATCTACTGTGTGTCACGACAAATTTGGGAAATTGTTTTAGATCTTTTAGGAAGATGAATTCATTTACAGGAAAAAAATACAGACTCTTTATGATGTTACCTCTTCAAGGGGAAAAGAAAACAACAATGTGTGCGAAAGAAAACATTTTTCCATTTGTGATTTCCACTACACTGGAACACAGGGATGTGGCTGAGCACTTGAATGTGGAGTCCCATCCCCGCCTCCTCCCATACCCCCTCTGCTGACAGGGTATAGTGATCCAAGTGCCTCTGACAGCCCTGGTGCTTGGGAAAGAAATCCTGCTGGGTCATGAAGTGTGAGGGCTGCCTTGAGCAATTTTTATGTGGGAAAAAAAAAATACCCTGCTAATCACCAAACACATTTATCCAATAAAAAATCAGATGGGTCATCAGGCAGGAATCTCCACCCTCAACCAAATGAGGCCAGCTGGGCTCCTGACTGGCGAAGGGGATCTTGGCTAGAGAATGGGAAAAGCTGACAGGAAGCCACTCAGAAAACAAGAATATGGGTCGCATCAGTGACAATCTCTGAAAATGCCAAGGGGGCATACTTGGAAGAGATGCATTCATGGTGGCCCCAGGAAACTGTAGAGGGATGGTCTGGGGCCTGTCCAAGAAACAACCATGAACAAGCTGGCTGGAACCACCATAGACATTGTGAGGAGGAAAAGAAGATGGCAACCAGTTCCTTGTGAAAAAATGATTCTACTTTCAAATGATTCCCCAAGGTGAGGAATGCCACCAAGTTTTCAGGCAAAACAATCAGAAGAGACCTTTTCTCCTTGGAGGTGGGTGAGAATCACAATCCTCTAAGAGGAAAGATCCTCCTCCACAGAAAAGTGACTCAAACATAGAGGAAAACTTCCTCTTTCAAATCCCTGCATTCCAAAGAATGACAAACCAAGATCATTGTAGTAAAAGCATAGCTGCCTATTTGGGTGTAACTCTTTTGACATTAAATAGCACTTAGGAGATAAAATTACTTTAAAAACTATGCCATTTATTATCACCGATTAATGCGTATTCATTTTCTGATTCACTTGGTCTCAGTAAATAACAGCTATACACATAGCTCAACCCCATGGGATGTGGACGTTTCCAAACTGTTTAGCAACAGGCATGCCTAACCCCCACCAGCTGGTCTTGGTTTAATGTAAGGCAGCATCTGCCCCTATAGAAGTTCCTCCTTTTCAGTGATAACTCAATGATTGGACTGAAAGCTTCAGTCTCAGATTGTCTGATTCCAGGTGGGAAGCTCATGAGGGGAAGGTGAGAAGAGCCTGGGACGTCTCTTTGCATAAAAGAAAGACATGCCAAGGTTGAGGGGATACAGGGAGAGAAAGGAAAAACAGAGAGGGGGGGGGGGGGAGGACAAGAGGTCCTCCAAAATAAAATTAACTTATTCACAGTGCTAAACGTATGAAACAACAAAAGATGATCTCATTTAATCTTCCCAATACCTTTTTGAGCAGATATAATTCCTGTTTTATAGATAGGGAAATTGAGGTAGAGGAACTAAAGTAACTCACCTCCTTCCCCTCCAAATCAGTACTTCCTCTCATCTAAAGTTTTCTCTGCAGAACTTCCCATCACAACAGCTGATATATACACACTGATGTACCTCCTGTCTCCACTAGGGCATAAAACCACGGAGAAAAGACATT
This sequence comes from Canis lupus dingo, assembly GCF_003254725.2. Lineage (NCBI taxonomy): Eukaryota > Metazoa > Chordata > Mammalia > Carnivora > Canidae > Canis > Canis lupus. The sequence goes on along the minus strand of NC_064244.1, from coordinate 36,596,496 downwards.
CTCAATTCTTTATCCCTGGACCTTCTACACTCGGGATTATGCCGAGTCCACAGAAAGTGTTCAAACAGTATTTGTTGAATGAATGTTGACTAAATTAAGTAAAACACAAGTGAAATTTTGGAGAGACCTCTCAAGTTTTCCCCATATTTCATCTGAGAGCAACTGAATCAGATTCAGAAGCCAACAGTACTTCAGAGAAACAACGCTGCCTGGAAGCAGGCCTTGTTTATCCTCTGAATTCCAGGGACTGTTCTCTCACTCCTTACTGGCCACTAAGAGGTAGAGGACGGTTGACTCTGGCATAATTTGAAGGCATTTGGCATGCACACATCTTTTAGGTCACCAGAAATAACTTGGAAATGCGTGTGTGTGTATGTGTGTGTACACATGTGTGATGTGTGTGTTAAGCAGAAAGGACAAGAAAAATTAGTTTTACTTATAAGGCTACTGCAGTGAGTTAGGTTTTTAGGGGTGGGGACCACTCAGGCAGGGAGAGCTCCAAGCTTGGGTTCCTCTCAAGGCTGGAATCATCCTCCATCCTCCTACCATGCTTTCCATTTTAACAAGCCCCTCCATCCCTACCCCAGAAGTCTGAAGAAACTTTTTTTTTTCACCTAGTTTTTAACTTGAGGGAATTACTGCAGTATTTCATGTCTCTACCGGGATGTCCCCTAACTTCTTTCCTAGCATTTGTTTACTTCCTCCTTAAAAATCACTATCTTCCAGAAAGGTGGTGGCAGAAGGCCAACATCGTTGGTCACTATGAGGAGAGAGTGACTTTTATTTTGTCAGTCTTTTTTTTTTTTTGTATTTTTTTTTATTGGCGTTCGATTTGCCAACATATAGTATAACACCCAGTGCTCATCTTGTCAAGTGCCCCCCTCAGTGCCCATCACCCAGTCACCCCATCCCCCCCCGCCCACCTCCCCTTACACTACCCCTTGTTCGTTTCCCAGAGTTAGGAGTCTCTTGTGTTTTGTCACCCTCTCTGATTTTTCCCACTCATTTTCTCTCCTTTCCCTTATAACCCCTTTGTAAGCGCCCTTTGAACCACCTCCGTGGTTAGAGACAGGTCAGTCCCACTTCTTTTGGCACTGGGAATGGGGGATGGGCATGCTCAGGGCTGAGCACTGGCACCAGCTCGATGCCAGAAGTGAAACCTCAGCTTTCCTGCTTTCTATGCCAGTGTCTGAGCTATCTTTCTGATTACCTCAGTCATTAACTATGGGTTTTGTTTTGCTTCATAACTTCGCAGAATCTCACTTATGTGTCATTTTCTTTCCAAGAAGATTCTGAAAATTGACAGGCTAGTCTCCATGCTGTCACTCCCCATAGTGAGACCCTTTTCTACCTTTCTACCTGACCCAGGCAACCCGGCACCCTCCCAAGGTGGTTTGAGGACTCTGAGGTCACAAAAACAGAGGCCTGTGTCATTTAACTATTGCTAAATCAACTAATCCATACTCAGTGGCTTCAAAAAACACGATGTATTATTTCTCATTCATCTGTGGGTTGAATGGCAGCTTTACTATCAATCCTTCCCAGACTCACTCACATGGCTGCATTCAACAGTCTGGTGGCCTGGGGTTGGGCATGGCTGGGACAGCTGGACTTCTCTCTCCAATGGTCTTGCATGCTAAAGGAGGCTAGACTGGACTTTTTACATGGTGGCTGGATTCCAGGAAGATACGACGGGAAACTGCAAGGCCTTGGTGGCCTGGGCTTGGATGTTACACATGGTATCATTTGTATCACATTCTATGGGCCAAATCAAGGCAGAGGATAAAGGCCAGCCTAGATCCAAGGACTTCACCTCTTCATGGGTGCTGCAAAGATTCTTTGGCCTATTTTACCTATCACAGGCCTATAGCTAGGAGATACGAAGTACAGCAGGCCAGTTGTGAGAAGATAGCTACCATGGAGAACATCATCTGTTACTAAGTAACACATGAATTTAGGGTGGCCAAATCTTCTAACTTTTCAAAAGAAGTTAGAAATTTAGATTTTTTTAAAAAAATGTATTAATAGACCCAATTTTTTATTGCACCTCTAGGTGTATAGAAAAAGTACTCAAAGTAACAGAGTAAGTGCAAAAAATAACTCAGAGTTTCCATATAACCTCTCCCTACTGCCTAAATTCCCCTGTAATTAACATCTTTCATTAGTAAGGTACATTTATTAGTAATATTAGTTACATTAACTAATAACATTAGTTATATTAGGGCTCACTCTGTGTTCCATTGGTTTTCCAGGTTTTGACAAATGCTTATCAAAGATACAACTGGTATCTACTATTACAGTATCATACAGAATAGTATCATTGCCCTAAAAATCCTGTGTCCACCTATTCACCCCTCCTGCCCACTCATCTTTTTACTGACTCTATAGTTTTGTCCTTTCCAGATTGCCACACAGTTGGTATCATAACACACTGCAGCATTTTCAGTGCCTTCTTTCACTTATTAATCTGAATTCAAGCCTCATTCAGGTCTTTTCCTGACTTCATAGTTTTCTTCTTCTTATCATCAGATTATATTCCATTGTCTGGAGGTACCACAGTTTGTTGATCCATCTTGTTTGTGTCCAAGTTTGGGCAACAACAAATAAAACTGCTATAAATATTGGTGGGCCGGTTTTTGTGTGACCTTAAGTTTTCAACTCATTTGAGTGAACACCTAGGAGCATGTCTGCTGGACTGTGTTGTATGAGAAATCTATGTTTATTTTTATAAGAAACTGCCAAATTGTCTTTCAAAAGGGGTGTCTCGTTTTTCACTCCCACCAGAAATGCATAAGGGTTCCTGTTGCTCCACATCTTTACAGCACTTGGTGGTGTCACTGTTTTTGATTTCAGGCATTCTAATAGGTATATGGAGAGATCTCATTGTTTTAATTTGCAATTCCCTAATCACATAAGATGTAGAGCATCATTTCATAGGCTAATTTGCATCTTAATGTCTTCCTTGGTAAGGTGTCTGCCCAGATCTTTTGCCCAGTTTTTAATTGGATTGCTTACATATTACTGAATTTTAAGAGTTCTTTGGATATTTTGGACACTGATCTTTTATCAGATTGTGTTTTGTAAATATTTTCTCCTATTCTGGGTTTGGCTTTTCTTTCTCTTAATACTGTCTTTCATAGAGTGTAATTTTTTAACCTAAATGAAGTTCAATTTACAAAGTTTTTCTTTCATGGGTTATGTACATAGTTATTGTCAAACCCAAGGTCACCTAAATTTTCTTTCTCTAGATGGTCTTCTAGAAATTTCAGGTTTGCATTTTACATTTCAGTCTATAATCCATTTCGAGTTAATATTTTGAAAGGTGTCAAATCTTTATCTAGATTTTTTTTTTTGCAAATGGATGTCTAATTGTTCCAGCACAAAAGGTTGGTTTATGCTTTTAAAAAGGGTGGGGGGCACCTAGCTGGCTCAGTTGGTGAAGCATGATCTTGAGGTTGTGAATTCAAGCCACACAATGGGTATGGAGACTGCTTAAATAAATTAAATAAATAAATATACAAAGGTTGGTTTATTATTATTATTTTTTGGTGGTAGTGGTAGGGGAGGATGGAAGTTCCTCCTCTACCAACATACATGTCCATAGGCTGTTTTTCTCCATCCTCATTCCCCTTACCTGCAATGAGCTTCATCCATCCATCCATATTAATCTGTATAATCCTACCTAACACCAACTTCACATTTTATCTATCCACTTGTTCCAATACTCTGACTGGTGCATGTACTCAACATGATCAGTTAACAGTTGGTGAACTCTAAAACCACTTATGAGCTATAAATCCCATTTAGCACTGCCATATACCACTGTCCTTCCTCCTTAGCCAGAGTGTAAACTCTTGGCAAGGCCAGGAATCTTCCTGTTCTCATTTACCCGATAGCTTAGCATAGGTCTGGGCACAAAACAGGTTAGCAATATTTGCTGACAATTTTAGACTACCTGGACTTTGGTCCTGACTTACCAAGCGTCCTTTGATCTTCAAGAGAGATGGCTACACTTTAGGAAGTCTAGCTAAGGATCTGCCAAAGACATAAACCCTGCAGCTTTGCCCTGCCATGGTCAGAAGGGTGCATCTCTAATTTTGATGCCTAATTTAGTGTTATGCCTACACAAATAATAAGACGGCCCTGATCTCCTTGGAGAATTAGGAAAGATTTACCAATGAGACAGCAAAATATGGTCTCTAAAGTAACCAAAGGATGCTGAGTCACAAAGCATGTTCCTTTCATTATGACTGTTACATGGTCATAATGACCGTTCCAGTCATTATGAAAACAATGAGAAACAAATGAATGAAAAAAAAAAAAAAAGAAGAACGAAGAGTTTCTGGTGACTTGTTCCCCACCTTATGCCTAATTAATAAAGTAATGGTAATCCCCCACCCTCTTTGCTTTCTGTTTTCATCTGCATCATTAAGTGTTCCCATTCAAGGATCTCTGTATACTTCGAAATGAACACTCACAGAGGGAATGAAAGGGTCCAGAACTGAGGTTGAGACCCCCGTCGTCTCTGCTGGTTGTGACTGAGCCCAATCACCATGGCATACTATGCTGTCAGACTTCTCCGAGTTAGTTTTCTCCAGGACAGTACTGTAGCTTCTATTCACCAGGATTACCTAACTTCTGTTCATTGTACACTCAAGCAAACTGCAGGCAGAAAAAATGAGGGAAGCACAAACTTGGATATTCACTGCCTTGGGTTTCAGAAACATCAGTGAACCTGCCACAGAGCTTACAGGGTCTTTGGTGTGGCCCTCACTTAGGACCGTGGCCACTTCTGGTGTCATTGCCAATATTAGCACTGCTTCCACCTCAGGAACATCTTTGAGCTCAAGACTCATAGATACCAGTCAGGTATTCACTCAGCCTGGAAGGACAGCAGACTTGTTGGAAACATCCACAATCTTGCCTCTTACTTTCCTTGAAAGTCAAATGAAGTACAATTATTCCTAGCATCACTCTCCCTTTCCTGGGAAAGCCCCCAAATTCTGTAGCAGGCAAGGAACAGTCCCTTGGATGGTGTGGGCAGAGTGACCTCCAGTGTTTTATGTAAAGCAAATCACATCTAGACAACTGAAAAATAAAAATCCCAAGTTCCCTCCTCTAGAACCTGTTTAAAAGACATTGCCCCCTTAAGCACTTAGCTGCTTATGCAGCGTCTTTAGACATACTGTATTCAGTGGTGACTCAGGGGGCTCCCACCTGCTAAAAACAAAGATTAAAGACCACTAAAGGTACTGCTGGCTAAGATCAGGGGACAGTAAGAAACCTGGGCTAGAAATTCAACCCTGCTCATGCTGAGCAACAAATAACATGAGTAACTGACAGGTACAGAAGTTTAAACAAAATGGGGGATTAAAAGATTAAAAAGAGAGAGAGAAAAAAAAGAAATCAGAATCTCCTTCAAGTCGAGGAAAGCAGGCATAAGAGTGCTTGACAAAGCCTCACTGCCCATAAGGTGAGCCCATAAGTTTTCCCAGCAGATGATTTCATCTTATGCTGTTTCATTTGCAGTAGAAGTACTCCTTAAGTCCATTTTAGAGTCTTTTCCCCCTGAGCCTTAATACCCCTTAGTCTCTGGTCCCATTTTGCAGATCTGTAAATATCTTACAGAGATAGAATGGGAGGGTGCAACCATGCAAGCAGGGCATGGAGACAGGCAGGGAAAGGTTCTGCTATGCTGGTGTCTCACCAGGCACAACTGCCCTGAAGGCCATCTGTGGCTGAACCCTGACCTATTTTCACGAGAAAAAGGCAAAGTCAACTCTGTTCCTTCTGAGTCTTATACAACCGTAGCCTGAGAGCCCAGCTGTTCTGGTCATGGCCTCACATACTTTCTGCAAAGGCTCTAGTTGACAAGATTTATGTGGTGGTCTGAAGAAGCATGCTAAGCAGTGTGGGAGGAAACCACAAGGGAGGACTTTCTGGCTCTAGCACAGTAGAACTAGTTTCTGTGGAAGACAGGACAAGCAGCCCCAAAACTGCCTGTTTCAGCTATGGGTGTTTACCACCCAAGGGTGAAGCAATAAAGGTTCTTCTCTTTTATAGTCCCTGGTATGTGATCACAGTCATGCTAAGGGTCTGAGGATCTGAGGACTCAAAGGGCTACTGGAGGGCTCTTCTTTCTAGAAGTGGACACTGAGGTAGCACTGGACATATTTCACATCATCAGGGAGAAAGGAAACCAAGACAACATAAATGAGTGGAAACAGACTTGGCTACTGATCTACTGAGTTACTACAGTGCCTGGATGTTTTATATAACTGAAAGAAATCACTTTTCATGCCCAGCAGCCAGCACAATCAATAGCCATCACCAAAGCCATCTCAGCAGGATGGTAAATCAAACATCATCAAGGCTAAGAAGCAGTATGTTAAGAATAATGATTCCCCTCTGAGATGATGATGCTTAAAAAAAATCTATAACAAACTAGCCAAGCTCCACATTTAGGAAGAAGGTTAAAATCATGTTCACGGGACAATGCTCAAAATCAGATGGGGCCAGAGCACCAATCCAGGGCAGGATGGCTGAGCAAGGGCCACCTGTGGCAGGCAGCCGGGCATCATACTTACAGTGATTTGGGCCGGGCAGGTTTGAGCACATCCAGGTCCGGGTCACTGGAGTTCATGTTGGGCTGTAAGCTGCTGCTGGAATTAAGGATGCTATTTGCATTTGATGAGACGACAGATTCCAAACTGGAATTGATGATGCTGTTTCTTTGTTCCTCTGGGGAAAAACAAGGCCACAAGTCCCATATTACTTTTATTTCATCGAGATAGTTTGTTTTGACATGTACAAAAACCTACCAGTAGTGAGACTGGATTGAGATCTCACAAAGCTATGAAGAAGACATAGGAAAAGATAAGATTTACAGGTGGGAAATGATGAGGAAAGGAAGGGGAATAGGTGACTTGCGAGTGTGGAGCAAACCTCGCTCTGCTCAGCCTGATAGGACAGACCAGACATTTTCCTGAGTGGCCTTACCACTGCACCATAAATTGTGTGTCAACTTTTGACTGGTAGCTGAGCAGAACACAGAGCAGCCTTCATTGTGCACTTCTGTTCAACCAGATCCTCTTGGTTTCTGTGACATTCATCTTTTATTCTAAGACTCCTGCCCCCAATATGGTCTTAATTGCCAGGGCCATGTCCTACCTCCAATTCTATAGCACCTCACTATAAAATATTTACTACTTGGCCATTAACATCCTTAGGACTCTGCAGTCTACATTCCTGACCACTGCCAAGACAAACCCTCCTGGGTTGCCTCAAGCTCCCTATATTTGATGTCTAGCTTCACATTAATTCTTTGATTAATAGATCTGTAAGGGTACAGACTAGTCTGCACATAAAAAACCAAGTCTATGGTCCATGCAGTCATATTAGTGGTTGGAGAGTATTACTAAGCCGGGAGGGAGGAAACCTGAGTTCTTTTAAAGGCTCCACCCCTGCCTGGCTCAGTGGCCTCAAGCAATTTTCACTCTGTTTCTTGTATAATCCATCTATAAAATGGGGAGAATGAGAACTGCCTTGCACAGCTCAAGGAGTTCATGAGTATCAAGTGGGATCATATGCAAGAATGCATTCTGTAAACTTCAGAACACTGTTCAAAGACAAGAACTTTGTTTCTTCCCATCTTTAAAAACTTGGAACCACGTGAAGAAAACATTTTTAGGATAATTTAGCTAAATGGCACAGGCACCACTGCTGTAGCGAAATATCAGAGACTTAGAATGTCCTTCCCGTCCCACATACCCTAATGAAATCAGCGAACGCTCTGGACAATCAGTTCATTTATCAGGAAACAGCCTATGTGGGTTAATCTCCATTGGACCTTTGAAACGAGCCAGAGGCATACCATGTCCCTAAGAAGACAGACTGGACTCACTGACAGAGTGGTTTAGAGGCTGACATTTGAACTCAGGTCTCTTCAGGCAATAAAGATGGTGACATGATAAAAAATACTTTTCCATTAGCACTAGTCATGGGCATAAAAATTTATCACACTCATGGGATGATATTAGAGTAATCTTTACATTTAATTACAAACACAAACACACAAACACTCCTAATATCTTGGTAAAATCCTAATGCCATGTTTAAAACCCTATAGAAGGGTCAAAAAATCCAAGAGGCTATTGGGAGATTTCTGAACTTTAAGCAGATTTTGAAAAAAGTAGATTATTCACTTGATTCCTGAGATTTAGAACTATTCACATTTCAAGAGCTTAAGTTCCAAACAGAAACAACAACAAAGAAAGAGAAACCAAAAAAATTACAATGCACCAATATGTAGGAGGACTAACAGGGCCTTTGAATGGGAACTTGCTATCAGGAAGAAAAACAACTCTAAAATTACATAATTAGGGGATCACTGAGAAAATGATATGCCACTTATCAGTATGAATTAGTAAAAGTGAAACTTTCCTTTGCACAAAATACTCATGTCAAGATTTCTGAAAAAGACTGAGAAGCCCAAGACCACCATATATAAAAGGGCACAAAACATGATACTTCTCTGGGGTTTAATGGAGACAACTTCTGGCTTCACAGGGAAGGAGAGACAAATAGTTTTTTTTTTTTTTTTTTAGTTTCATAATTCTAGTTTGGGGCCAACTTTGCATGATGTAATTCTCTGAATTCACAGGAAACTTAAGAGTATAACCAGAGCTCATATTTCTCCTGAGTCTATTTATGTGCCCTTAAGAGGGCTATGATTCTATAAATTAAAAACAATACCTTGCTAAAAATATATTAGTTTTTCTAAAATATTATTGGGACTTTTTTCCTGCCTTACTATCCTTTAGAAAAAGGGTTTCTGAGATGAAAGTTTCTTCAATTTTCATCTACTTGATGAATGCTTATTGAGTGCCTATTGAGTACCAAACACATTCCTAGACAGTGAACCTCCCTACACTAATTCATAGGTATTTTATTCAGATATAATATTTATTAGTAACTTGCACATACTTATTTGTTCATATGTCTACTTTCCTCGGTAGATTAGGAGCAACCTAAGATTGAACATTGGACAGATAAAACTTTGAAATCACAACTGAAAAAAATTAGATAAAGATGTTTTACTAATCTCATATAAGAATCTGATTCTATAATTGGGACTTAGATAAATTTTTTGAGAACACATCTTCTGTTATAGTAGTACAGACTGCATCCTCCATGAGCTAATAAGACTAAAGACTGCTGCATGTGGAAACTGACATTTGTCTGAAATGAACCCACATGAGAACGAGGACTGGCTGGACAATGAGAACCCAACTCTGTCTGGGCTAGAAAAGCCATAAAAATTAAATGGGTGGCTACCCCTAAATTGAAATCAAGGATTTTTAGTATTTCACTCAATGAAGGTCACTAGAATTCTTTTTGGGGAAATAAATCCTTTTTGAAATTCTATTTTGACTTATATTTTAGGTATTGAGGGCCTTAAACATATGGCAAAACCTTTAACAAAATGATAACAGAAGCAAAAGATCAAGGAAAGGAGTCCTTTTTTCAATATGAAAATACACAAAAAAACTTAATCATAAAACTTCACAGTACTGTAGTCAAAATAGCCAAATATGCATCTAAAGAATCAGAATCTTTACTGATATGCCTCAGTGGGCCATATGACAAGGAAATCCAAAAACCTGGCACTCTCGGACTGTAAGACCACTACCATTTTATTGGACGTGAGACTTCAGACAGTGATACCAAGAGCTTCTAGATGGATAGATTTCGGAGCTGAAATGCTGACAATCCCTATTGAGGGTGAGCAGGACAGTGAGAGTCATTCCAGAGAAGAGGTAGAGAGTAAAATTAACAGCAAGTCAAATGTTTTACTGGTATGGCAAACTCTACCAAAACAAATTCTAAAGCATTTGGCATGAGTCAAGAAAAAAAAGAGAACACAATTCAGTAATGTCACTCCAAGTAGGGGGATCTTTGTCAGGTGGGCAACTGAGTACTCTCCCAAACAGAAAAACATAATGAGAACAGGCAGCCTAAAAGACTAGTTTAAAAAAAAATTAATTAACCAAATTGTTCCAATACCAGACCTGGACTTCTTAGAGACACTGATGATTCAAACCAGCTCTGGCATCCTCATTAGAAGATATAAGAGAAACTGATGACAATTATATTGCTGAAAAAAAGGAAATTATAGGCTAGGCGACTGAAAAAGAAAAACAACAACAGTTATGAGTCAAAGCAAAAGGATCACGGAGAACCATTTAAATGACCAAAAGAAAAAGAATGCCTACGACGCGGGAGTATTCCTAAACTGGATGGTCAGTGGGGTTGCTTGCCTTCTTCAAACCTGTTTGTCAACAAGAATCTCTCTTCGTTTTAGTCACAGAAGACGACAGCTCAGAAGCAAAGAAAGGATAAAATAAATCCCTGCCTCCAAATGTAAACATGTCTGGGTGAGTGCCGAATGTTTTCATGAACATAGTTTCTATGAAGAGTGATAAAGCAGATGTGGTCCTAGTGCTGAGAAATGGAAGCTACTCCGGGCAGGGACACATACCCATACAGAACACCTCAGGCATCTGTTACGGTGACCTGTGAGGTGGGCAGCAGTCACATGTTCCTGGCACCTGGCCCATGCTTAATGCACACTAAAGCTTCACGGATGGTTACAAGATAAACAAGAAATGTAAGGTGACAATGAACAATCAAAATGTATTCTACTAGCACAGAAAGAGACAGTTCCAAGTGACTGAATTTTCCAGGTGCTTCAGACAGGGACCACTAATGTCCTTGAAACCAAAGTAATGGTTACAGTGGGCAGAGTCTGTGTTTTCTGTACAAATCAGGAGTGGAAAAATATGACTATGCAACCAAATCACTGCAACTAAAAAAAGAAAGCCACAGAATAATTTTGGTGATATTGTCCTTGTTCTGGGGGTTGCCATGGAAATCTGGGAGCTAAGCAACTTCACTTTCCATATTTGCCAAGTGACTCCTGCTCTCTCAAATTCAATCTCTCCCGTTCCCCACACCCCCTCCATACAAAAGGTAGGGAGGGTCTCTGGTTATCACAGAACCCAGAGATGGGACCAGGAATGCACATGTAGAACCAAACCAAATTCACGTGTCTCGGCAAGCCTCAACACTCGGGCCCGCTGAACACACAGAGTGGGAGGATAAATAGGAAACACAGACTTGCCACGTCACTTTGGGGGAGGTTTCCCACCACACATGGATGCCCATCAGAATACGAGCTAACATCATTTTTTCATGGTGTCTGAGACTAGCTGTCAAAAAGAGAGAAGAGAAATATTCTTTAATAGCAGCTCATGATACCTCACAGAACTCTAAGGAGGAAACACACTCTTTACATGATCAAACAAGGAGGAAAGGGAGTTACCAGACTGGTGGAAGTTCTGCAAAGACACTGGCTTTCGACAAAAAAATATTCAAACACAAGCAAAATACCCAGAGGCTTTCCCTTGCTGTGGTAGGAAGAGAGGTGTACTTTCTCCTGCTTATTAAAGTTTTGCAATGAAGTCTGTAATGTATCATCCTGACAAGATAGGATGATAATAGTATGGCAGCTTAATGAATTTTGCAATAAAAAATGATGAGTGCACAGCAATTTCTGAGTTTACCATCACAGGGAAACACCCAAGTACATGAGACGCTTGGAATCAGACTTTCTGAAGCAATTTTCTTCTTCTGTAGTTTTTTGTTGCTGGTAATAGCGGCATGCCAAGTCACACTAAAATCTGAGGTGGTATGATTTCATGTTGACCCAGTGTCAGTCCCTATGATAAAAATAATCTTAAAAAGCAGTTTGTGCAATGTGTTTGGGCACATAAAAACAGTTTGGGCAATGTTTCAAAACCAAGTCTTAAAAAAAAAGTTTGGGCAAGGATGGACTAAAGAGTGAATTGATAAGTAAAAAATGTGGTCAATCTGTTGTTTTGACCATAGGACATACTACTTGATATTACAACTTGTGGCAGGTTGTCTTCAACAAAAACTACCAATTTTGCTCCTATGTGGAGTGACTGACTTATTTCCTACTCATGGTGCTCATAATAACCCTTCTCTCTGCAAAGAGAAAAAATGTCAATAAAACTGGATTTCAAGGGAAAAGGGGGGGAAACACTGCAGCTGGCCCAGGATTGAAACAATTCACAGGAAAGAGGCATGGAGGTACAATGGAGAAGCCCACCCCTGAAACAACACCATTTCAAAAACCACAATGTAGAAATGATCCTCTGCATAATGGCTGAACAGGGAGTTGAATGATCAGAGGTATATAGACACTCTACTATTTATGACATAGCTTTTTTTCCCAGCTGAGAACTTTCTTTGGAGTAGGGATGTTCGTCCTTCAATCTCTGGTTCCCAGGTAAGTGAGACCGCTTATATTATTGCTCATTAGAAAAAAAAATTATATATTTACTTATTTAAAGCCTATCTCAAAATAGGCTTGAGACAGTAAGCAAAATATGTGGGTAGGTAGTTTGCTTTTAATAATGTAAAAATTAGTCAATACATAATAAACATGCAGTCTTCTCTAATTTAGAAAGTACAGGAAAGCATATATATATTCTATATGTATTTTGTTGTGTAAATGTCCAGTTGTTTTTCTATACATAGAAATATACATATATTTTCTTTTAACAAAATGGTATAACACCATAACTAATATTGAGTTACCTGCTTTGTTAGCTCAGTGATAAAGCCAGACACATAAGACCGTAACATGCTTTTTTTCATTTAATGATCTACCTTGAACTTTTTTCTTGCCATTAGGTTTCCAGGGCATGATTTCTTAAATGGCCACATCAACTTTGTGGTTTTCACCTATACATGGTAACTAAGCATAATTAAGCCAAGAGCCACATTACACCTTAGAGTCCACGCGACAGTAAGAATCCAGGTGGACAAAGGTGTCACCTGCTGAAACAACACAACAGGTGTGTCCACAGCACCCAGGAGCTGCAGAAGCAAAACCTAAGAACAGGCCATGCTGCAACTTTGAGTGCTTGGAGAAAGGCATTATATAATCCTTTGAATAATAGTATGAAGTCCCAGTTATTTTTCAACAAGGAGGATTCAAATGAGAAGTATATGAACTGAATTCTTAACCTCTTACTGGGTCTGTCTGGGAGAGAGTCCAGGATGAATTAAATGAACTAAACAAATTACTGCAAGCTTATAATTCCAGCAACTAGTTAGCATGATCCATGTAAAACAGAGCCCAAGAATCTCTTCCCATCCCACAGCTCCACCAATGCTGTATAACTCATCCCAGCTGCTGATGTAGCTGAATTCAAGCATCAAATCAGCTTTCTGGGGCTGTCTGGGGCTAGGGTGACACTGCATTCCCCCTATATATGGGCCTCTTCTTTAGAATCTGCAGGATCCAGAGGGGGACTATTTCCTTAGTGAAATGTAATATAAAACTAGAGTCTCAAAAACAAAAACAAAAACAAAAACAAAAAACAAAACAAAAAAAAACTAGAGTCTCATGATAATCATCACAATTGTAGCTAACATTAATTAGGTGCTTACTATGTTCTAGGGCGAGTAACAAATACTTGACATGCACCTGCCCTAGCTCACTTACTCATGCTAACTGCCCTCCAAGGAAGCTGTTACTAGTGATCAATTTTACAGATGAGCAAATGGAGGTTGAGAAAGGGAAAGTAATGCACTCCAGGTCTCAGGGCTGCTAGGTGAGAGATGGCACTGAAACAATGCAGTCTGAGTATAGAATCTCTGCTTTCAACCACCACACCAGGTTGCCACAAACCTCATCAGAGTTGTGAGAGATGTTCTGGTAGTGACAGAAATGAACAATCTTGACTGTTTGCCCCTCCTCCCCAAGCCTGTGTGTCTCTCACTTAACCTAGCATCAGCATCATCGGAGTGTTTTTAAAAATACAGATGCCAGGGTGCCTGGGTAGCTCAGTTGGTTAAGCATCTGACTCTTGATTTTGGCACAGGTCATGATCTCAGGGTTGTGAGATTGAGTTCCATATCCAGCTCCATGCTCAGTGCAGAGTTAGCTTGAGAGAGAGTCTCTCTCTTTCCCTCTGCCTTTCCCCCTGGCTCTGTCTCTCTTTCAAATAAATAAATAAATCTTTAAAAAAAAAAAAAGACAATGAGATGTCTTTGTAGGTGTTATACTGTATGTTGGCAAATTGAATTTAAATAAAATAAAAAAAAAATACAGATGCCTGAGCTCAAGTCAAGACCTCCTGATTCAGAATGTACCAGGGAGAAGGAGGAAACCAGGCATTTGTATTTTTTAACAAGCTCCTTACATGATTCAAATGCATACTAAGTCTAAGAACTACTGTTCCAAGAAACATGTTTCAACACCTTGGTATAAGTACTAAAACTGTGAGACAAAAATCAGTGATAAAGGTTACCTTGTAATCTCTAGAAGAACTTAATTTTTTTTTTTTTTTTTTAAAGCAGGCTCCATGTAGAAATGTCCAGCATGGTGCATGGGGCTTGAACTCACAACTCTGAGATCAAGACCTGAGCTGAGATCAAGAGTTGGATGCTTAACCAACTGAGCCACCCAGAGGCCCCTCTTGGAAGAACTTTAAAAGGCACAAAACCTGGTTGCTGGTCCCCTCTAATCCTTTTGGCTCTACCTACTACAGTTGTAGTAGGAAAAAGTACAGCTTCTATGTCAGTCCCTTTCAATTAGATATACCACTCTCATTTCTGCTATATGTTGTATCTGTGTAGCAACTTGCAGATGAAACGGAATTTCCCTTGCTATCATTCATCTGGCAGCATAGTTGAAAAACCCTGTTCCATCTGTTTTGAGGTGATCATAAATGAGAGTGACTATCTTGGACCAGCAAATTAAAGGTACTACTGAATGCATAATGCTCTCTACATACCTGGTGCTAGATTTGGAGGGGCTGCTGCCTGCTGGTGTGCATATTGAGGAAGCCATTGAAGATGGTTCAAGTGCCCCCATGGCACCACTGGACACTAGGACAGATGGCTTTTATTGCTTCTGTAAGTCAGTCTAACAAGATTTTCACTTCCGTGGCTGAAGAACTGACAAAGGCACACTTTTGGACACAATGTGGCATGGGGGAGGGACATCACCTGGGTACAAATTCCTTCCCAGCCCTTCACCTGACTCTACTTGTCTGTGAAATAGAGATAGTGAGAACCCACCTCACTGAGTGATGGTGAGGTGTGAGAATGAAGATAATGTGTTTAGGCTGCTTGGCATGTTAGGTGAGGTACAATAATTTTAATTTTTATTGCTGTTCTTACTGAATGAGGTTCAGATCTAACTTGGTCTCGAGGTTCTTTCTCAATGCATTCATTTATCATTCCACATCAGCCCCCTGACCCCCGTCTCTTAACAGGCAGCTCCTAGCTCAATGAAAACTTAAGCTCCAGGTACATAAGCAAAACTGGAAACATTTTCCCTTAGAATTAAGGTTGGCTTTGCAAGCTAGGTCACAAAAGCACACAGAACCACATCTCCTTGAGAACAACCTCACAAGTTGAAACCAGAAGGCAGAGTAATCATTGGCTAATAGTACAGCTATGAGGTCAAAACAACTGGGTTCAAATCTACTTTGTTGCTGTGTGATCCTGAGTACATTATTTAATATGAATTTTTATTTTTTTTCCATGGTTCCAAATGGGGACAGAACCAATGTCATGTAATTATGAAAATTAAGGGAGTAGTTGCTATGCACAGTGCTTAGCATTAGAAACCACTTGATAAATTATGGAGCCATATATGTTAAACATACATTAACAAAAAATTGATTTCTACGGGAGAATGTTTTCTAAGTACAATTTGGAAACAGATCTTTCCACAATATTCGGTTCTAGAGACAAGAGCTACCTTCTGTTACTCATACTAAGACTATTCCATGTTCCTTCTGAGGGGCATCACCAATACCCTTCTGTCTTTTGGATGAGACTATGACTCATTTCCTTTAGCATCTTACTCAAAATTCTACCTTTGAGAAAGCATTTATTTTTAATTAATTAATTAATTAATTAATTTTTAATGGTGTTCAATTTGCCAACATATAGAATAACACCCAATGCTCATCCCATCAAGTGCCTCCCTCAGTGCCCGTCACCCAGTTACCCCCACCCCCCGCCCACCTCCCTTTCTACCACCCCTTGTTCGTTTTCCATAGTTAGGAGTCTCTCATGTTCTGTCTCCCTCTCTGGTATTGCCCACTCATTTTTTCTCCTTTCCCCTTATTCCCTTTCACTATTTTTTATATTCCCCAAATGAATGAGACCATATAATGTTTGTCCTTGTATACAGCTGGTTAAGCATTTCTTAACCAGCTATATACAACTTGGATATTGAGTCCCCTCCTCACTAAAATATTCAGCATATTCCAAATTGCATTTGTTGCTGTGATGCTTTTTAAACTCTGTATTTCCCCCCATAAATTCCTTTCTTCTTTTCCACAAAGTTTTAATCTCAGAGACTGATTCCATCTCATTCCTAGCCCCACTTCTACCATACACTGATTTGTCTGTGCAGAATCACATGATGCCTTGAGACTGACCAAAGTCCCAACAAGGAAAAAGCAGGAGACAGCATCTAGCTCCTCCTTCTGGGATGAGACCACTGTCATCATAAAGATGTCTTTACCTTTAGGGAAAGGGAAAATGCCCCTTGGAAAAGATTCCACTACTACCCATAGATTAAAGCTGAGGAATCTTAAGGAGGTACCTGGGATGCAACTCATCTCTTTACACAGAAGGAAAAACCCTTTTGGAAAACAAGACACACATCCAGGAGCATCAGCTATTATGCCATATGCTTCCATGAGCCCAAAGTGCAGGCACGAAGATAGAAGACCAAGCCTATTAATCTCCAAGGTGACTCTCAGGAGCTTCCTCTCCAGAAAGAGGGAGGCGACTGACAACCTGAGGCCAAGAGTGGTGGCACAGATTCATGTCAACAACAAAAGAATGGGCTCTGCTTCTGCACAGAGCGGGGGCACAGCAGAGGGGGAGAATAATGTGTGCTGATCATCAACAACTGGATGCCCCCAATGGAAGCACCCAAGTGAGCTATGGCTGGGAGTTTTTAGGTCCATTAAGCATCTCAACAGGGACTGAAGAGAGGGCTAACCCATAGAACACTGAGAAAATCCTCAACTCAAGTGCATCAGTGAGGAGAAAAGCACAACAGAACTCAAAAGAGATAGGGCAGCTGGAAATAAGAGGAAATAAGGTCCTGAAAAATATCATCCACCAAGTGTGAAGGCAGAGGAGGGGTATGTGGAAATGTACTTGTGTGTCCACACAAAAGCAATCCCTCTAGCAACATATTTGCTCTGTGGCAAGAACCTGGAGAAAGTTAAGGTCACATCAAACCTTGACAGGTGTCACAGGAACCAAAATGCACAACGTGGAAATTATGGGTGAACACAGTATGCATCCACAGTGACATAAGAGCTAACTAACTGATAGTATCCGAACCCAACTCTGGTCCAAAGAAACTTGAGTTCATATATTCATATTAAGAGAAAGGAACTGAGTCACCTAAAAACTTAGAGCAAGATCTGTGGACCCTAAACCATGACATACATTTCACAAGTGGGGCCTAAGATGTCAGATGAACATTCTTTATCTTAATGGTTACATATTTATTTTAATGTGTATTAAAGAATAATATGGTGAGACCATCAAATTCATGTTATTAGAGATTTTACTGAGTGGGATGAGGCCATATAAAGAAGTGAGAGACTTTAATTTTTTCTCCATTTCAATAATCCAGCTTAGACTGAACATTTACTTCAAAAACTCAGAAGAATCATGTCAGATGAACATATCTGTACATAACAATGATAGCTGAACATGTAAAGAGAGAATGATCTGATATTATAGAGAAGAAATTCTCTTTCCATATAGCTAATGAGAACAGGATAACTAATATCGCAAAAACCACCGTCAAAGGAGATGACTGAGGCTACTGAGGTCAGAAGTGATACAAGTTTTCCATAAAATGGCTGGTACTAGACTTTGTGACAAACTGGGAAGGTTGACTTTTAGCCAGCATGTTCAAAGGACCAGAAACATCACAAGAAAAATTCTCAGAAAGATAATTTTTTTTCCCAGCTCAATATTCCCTTTGCTGGCGTTTTTACCCTATATTTAGGTTCCAAGGCTCACTTTTAGGATATATATCTAGAACCACTCTTCTAAATAGTCTTTGGAAACCTTACATATTCTCAGCAGCTCAAACTTACTCTGTCAAGCTTCTCCCAATGACTCAAATTCAAAATTCCACATTCTTCTCCTTTGTTTCCTACATCTAACACACTGCAAAATTAATTTTCATATTCCTTTTTTCCTCTCTGTTCCTCCTACAATCTGCTTTCTTTCAGATTCTGTCAAGAATTGGTAACATAATGTTGTAGGAAGACTGGAGGTTTGCAGACAGATAAACCTTGTTCTGAATCCACTGACTTCTGTTATAGGAGTCTGTAAAACAATTTCATCTTTCTAGACCTTAATTTTATCATCTCTAATAAGTACCAAGCATAGCACAGTATTAAAAATGATCGTTGTGGATAGATGTGCTATCATCTCATTGGTGTGTAGATTGATTGATTGATTTAAAAAATGTGTATTGAGTGTCTACTGTAAACTAGAAACTATGTTATGCACTGGAGCTTTTGCAAATCAATTTAAAGAAACGCATTAAACAACAGCGTGTGAGTTATGTGGTTGTGGGCCAAAGAATGAATGAAGATTTATGCAAATGATTCAAGTTTGGGAAGTAACTGAGCTAAGTATTGAAAATTCCTTTAAACTGAAAAACATCATCCTATGGAAATACACAATTTTTTTTTACCCACAAATTACTCGCAGTATTTATTTATACTTTCATTCTATGGAGTATACTTGGTGAAGTGCTTTGATAAAGTAGCCTCTGTCTTTTTTTTTTTTTTTTTAAAGATTTATTTATTTATTCAGTCAGAGAGAGCGAGAGAGAGGCAGAGACACAGGCAGAGGGAGAAGCAGGCTCCATGCACCGGGAGCCCGATGCGGAACTCGATCCCGGGTCTCCAGGATCACACCCCGGGCTGCAGGCGGCGCTAAACCGCTGCGCCACCAGGGCTGCCCAGTAGCCTCTGTCTTAATCCACAGTCAAGATAGGAGAAAAGTTAAGTGTGTGAAAACATGACAGTGCCCTATTACCTGCTCATCTAACTATGAGAGGTGGCTGGTTACAACTTGGGGTGGGGTACCAGCAGAACCGTACAGCTCCTGGCCAATCCACTCACCCTTCCTATGGTACTTTCCAACTCAGCTTAGGGATCATTCTAGTTCCTTGAGAAAAAAGGGATTTCCAAAACAAACTATAAAAAGACTGTGTATATGCCTACCTACATACTTTTCAATGAAAATGTTTCTTCTCTGAGAAAGGGAGGAAAGCTAAGCTCCCCTCAAATATCTGAAGTTCCAGTCCTGTTTCCAGGGAGGATTTCCTAACATTCAAGGGAAGACAGGCTGCTTCACTGTCTTTCTGTCTTCCATCCTTCTGTCCACTGTCTGCAGACAGAGACATCGGCAGCTCGTTCTGCAGCTTAGGTGTGTCTGTTCTCACACATGCATACCTTTCACCTCTACCTTGTGTGATCAAATTAATCTTGGCTCAAGAACTAACTGATTTTCTCCTAATCTCTCTCTCTTCTTTCTTACATGCACACAATATGTATATGCTTTGAAACCTATTCCAAAGCTGCTTCTGCTTCAACCTAAGTGTCACCAAACATTAGGTGGCCACAGCTCTCCTGGCAAGGTGAAAAACATATCACCCCATAGCCCAATGTTGTTCATGACAGATATGGGTGAGACCAGTCCTGTTCCAAGTGTTCCCTGCTACACTCAGAGGGGCCCAGGCCATGTGCAGACCAAATTAAGAATGACTCAAGCCACATATTTAAAAGTATAGGCTATCATTTGAAGAGAACTCAACCCCATAGGGGTCAAAGCCCTAAAACTGTGCATATCCTTTGACCTAGAAATTCTTCCAGAAATTTAGCTTAAGGAAATGATCAAGTCTGTGAATAGATTTAGCTACAATGATAGCAGTAGCTTTACTCATAAAAGCTAAATATCTGAAACAACCCAAATGGTGCTAAATTTACCAAGGTCTAGCCATTTTATGGGATAGTATGACATCTTGAAATGCAGTGCCATTTTGGGGGCGGCAATTATTTGTTTTCAGAATAATAATGAAGGCCATTACCTCGGATATAAAAATATCAGATAGAAATGCTTATCTGATAAAAAATGCTTTTTGTAAAAAAAAAAAAAAAAGTTTTGTAACAAATAAAAAGATGCCAATCCACATATGCATTTTCTCTTCTCCTCAAGGCCAAGTGATTCATCCTTCTGATCTGTGTCTTTACTGTACCTCATAAAGGTTAACAACACCACCCCCTTATATCTATTGGGCATTTACTCTGCATTAGGTACCCTGTGAAGTGCTCTAATCCATACCACAACACTACAAGGTAGAAACTATTACCCATGTCTTCCAGAAGAGGAGACTGAGGCCCTGAGATGCTAGGTAACGTGCCCATGTCATGTGCTGCCAGAGCATGGCATACACAGAACTAGCAGCCAGGCAATCTGGTGCCAGGGCATGCTCTCAACTGTCACATGTTCTGCAGCCTCTGTGAATGGACACATCTGTCTGGGGGAGGTTATCACGGTGACCTACTGTTACCTATTCACTTGTCTACTCCCCTCACTCAGTTGTGAGCACCTTCAAGATAAGGTCCAATTTTTACATTCCCAGTCTCTCGAGGCAATGTGCAAATGTCATTTGTATGAAAAACTAGCCTTAGTATTTGAACATCATTAAACAATAACTAGTAATAATAGCAGGCAGCAGCTCTCAGCTATCAGCCCTTGCCAAGTCTAAGACTTGTGCCAGATACTTAAATGTAAAATTTTATTTACTCCTTAACAAATACCTATGAGACAGGCACTATTATCCCCAGTTTACAGACAAGCAAACAGAGGCTGAGAGATGGTAAAAGGCTTTCCCATGTATTGCTGGCATGAGAACCCTGGTCTGACAGGCCTCCGAGCAGAGCTTGAGCCCTCAACTCCTACACTACACCACTCAGCTCTCTTATTATAGAAGCTGAAACAAGCCTGAATATTTTAGGGCCCATTCACCTGATAACTACAAAGAACTCCGTTCTGACATGAAAAAAAAGATTCAGTAAAACGCTGGTGATAACCTTGCTGTCTGGAACAAAGAGAGTGTCATTCTCTCCATTCATTCATTCATTCATTCATTCATTCCACACATTTATTAAGTGTCCACTCTATGCCAAGGTTCTGTGAGAAGTGGAGTTAGAAGGATGAGCAAAGAAAGGGCCTGGCCTCAGAGTCACATTCAAGTGGGATACGTGACTCTTACTAATAAGCATTTAATGACAAATAGAGAAAAAGAAACGGGTTCTGTGGGAACTGCTAACAAAAGAGGGGCCAAAGCAGCAATACTGGAGCCGAGCTCTGACTGTGCCACAGGAGGAAACAATGCTTAGCTGTTTGCCCAAAGGAGATACGGAAAAGAGAGTCCTAACAGCAAGTGGCCCTGGCCTTTCAATCTTCCTGTCTCACCAGGCTTACTCAGCAATCAAACTGGGGAGGTTACAGACACACACCATCCTCAAGAACACACAGGACAGCAGCAGATAGAGAGAGGCCACAAGTGTGCCACCCTGAGCAGGTGGGAGGTGGTGGGGGCCATCCCTTGAACACCTGCCTAGCCCTGGGCAGTAGGACTCACGTTTCTCTGCTGACTGCATGGCGTGGAAGAGTGTCAGAGGCCTCTCACTGCAGGAAGGTGGCTTGGAGTCACTGCTCTTCTTCCGGGACAGGTGCAACTGGGCATTGGTGAGAGGCATATCAGGCACAGTGTTAAATATCTGCAAGTGAAGTTTCAGAGAAGGGTTACATGTTGCTGTGAGTGGGGGAACAAGCGCAGGCCCCAACCAGCACAACTGAAACCTTTTGGCATCTAAGAATCAGCAAGAAGACCCGAAAAGACCACCAGCATTAGCTCAGGACTTCCTTTTAAAACATCTCTCAGAATGGACACTAAACATTTTTTTTTGGAAGTGTATCTTGGAGTTTGGTAACCCTTCACTCCCATTTCTAGCCCTTTCTGCTGTCACTTTCATTGATCGTCTCTCTCTTGTTCTCTCCAGTGGCAATGGGAATAGACCTCATGAAATATAAGCCATTGTCTATTAATAGGGCTTGGAGGTTTTTTTGACTACCTTTGTCTAGAACCAGTTAATCAAAACCCTTTACTTTCCCACTGGTTCTACTGACCAGTTCTTAATGACCACTTGGCAACTTTCTTCGAATTGGAAACTGCATTTAAATAACATTCCAAGAAGCAAGCCCAGAGCAGGACACCAATTCCCAGTCCTCAGTCATCCTTAGATGACTTAGCCTGCTTTCCAGTTCAGCAGCTCTGTGGTGTCTTTGATGCTGAGCGTTTTCTCATTTAAAAGGGGAAAAAAAGGTTGATGATAAAAGTAACCAATACTATGGACAATTTGGAAAATGTAGACAAGCATTAGGGAAAAAAAAGAGAAAAACTTTCTAATTCCAGTACTTAGAGACAACCACTAGAAGCATTTGAGTTTTTAATGAACTTTTTTAGGTTTTTACTTAAAAAAAAAAAAAGTCAAGTCCTAGGTAATAAAAACAAAAACAACAGACAAAAACTGTGACAATTCCTTTTTTTTTTTTTTTTTAACCAGATACAAGTATAGTAGAATTATTACAACAGCTACACTTACAGGGGCTTACCATGATCACCGTTGCCACCACACAACGTCAATTCCCTAGGGATTAGTCACTGCATGTGTTTTTACCCTATGGCTCATTCAGTTCTCAATGACCTGGAGCAATGGGTACTGTCCTCACCATTTATAATGAGAAACAGGCAGAGAGATTATCTGCCATAATTAAAGATACAATTACAGATAACATAGGAAGCTATATCCCTAGATTTTCTTGATTTCTTTTTTAAAGATTTATTTATTTATTTGAGAGAGAGAGAGAGAGTGGGGTGGGGGCAGAGGGAAAGGGAGAGAGAAAATCTCAAGCAGACTCCTCAGTGAACATGGAGCATAACATGGGGCTGGATCCCAGGACCCTGAGGGCATGACCTGAACTGAAACCAAGAGTTGCATGCTCAACTGACTGAGCCATCCAGGTGCCCCTAGATTTCTTTTCAAATGCATATAAAATGATAACACTAATTCATTTAATCAGGAAAGACCTTTTGAGGATTTACTTCATACTAATGACTCTAGATTATCACACTGCACGAGGGAAACACATTCCTTGTGGTTGAGAGAGTTTGCATCCAGTAGCTGTGATTTACAGAGTGTTTGCCATACCAGGTACCAGATTAAGGGCTTTGTAGGAGTTACCTCATTTAATGCCAAAAAAACCCATTTTCCCTAATTGAGATTACATAATCTACACAGTTTTGTACCCTATACATCTAGCATTGTATTTCAACATTTCTTTCTTTGAAAAATCTTAAACATGATTCTGTTTAAGATATCAATATTTATTGATCTGCTCATTATAATGTCTCACTCTGGAGCACGTCTGGATTTCCTCTTTCTCAACAATCATGAGTAACAAGAGAAAGGTGGCTCTTAGCAGCCCCTTGCCTCTGCCCTCAAGTATAGCACTCTCAGCCATCCCTAGCCGAAAATGTCTGAAAATGAATTCAGACTTGTGCTAGGCCTCCACTCCCTCGTGTCTGGCATCCCAAGTTTTGTCCCTCTTTTCCTAACTGGAAATGAACTCCGTGGGCAACTTCCTTCATCTATGGGTCGCATTAGACATACCACACTGTATTCAAAGGCCCTCTATCCTTTGTGTGTGCATTTAAAAGCAGAACTCTGAAGCTGATATATAGAAAGCGAAGTCATAAGAATGATGAGAATTTCAGCCAAAACAGCTGCTCTCCATGGGCTGGCAGGTCCTTGGGCTCCAATGATGCCAGCCAGCTGGTTAAGTCAGTCTCGCTCCCAAACACAGCTGTCTGAAAACAGCATTATCATAGTTTCCCTAGGGGACTGAGTTTTCAACAAAATAAACTGAATCACAACATAGCTGAGTTCAACTGGGGCGAGGGGTTGAGAAGAGAAGGGCCCTTAAAGCAAAAACAGCAGAATGTCCTGGCTTCCAGAGGAGCTGGCACCCCCAAAAAATAAGTA
Organism: Canis lupus dingo; assembly: GCF_003254725.2. Taxonomy (NCBI): domain Eukaryota; kingdom Metazoa; phylum Chordata; class Mammalia; order Carnivora; family Canidae; genus Canis; species Canis lupus. Next base: position 36,572,218 of record NC_064244.1, on the reverse strand, counting down.
TCGGTGCTAGGCATATGTGCAGCCTTCTGCATGCTGCAAGGGAAGCAAAGAGAAACTATGGTCATGTCGAGCTCACAGACAACAGCCTCTAAGAGGCTTTCTCCCCTCCCTTACTGTGTTCCCCACACAATGCTGAGCTGCTCTCCCAGGTGACCACCTCATGGCACACTATTATTCCTGATATTTAAACTGTGCTTTTGTATGTGAGCATCTATGCCTGGCAGGCACTGTGCTAGGCACTTCACATGACCTCTAAGCCATAGGTCAATTCAGCATATTAAGCAGGGTGAACATGCCCCAGGAGAGAACCCCTGATGCCACACAATGAAGCAAGAGAGGGGCTGGCTCTGGAATGCAAGGCTGCGACTCCTCACATCTGCACTCTCCACTTCTTCAGCTGTCATTACTCATTCAGCTCAGCTTTTCCAGCCAATCTTCACTCCAGAAACCATGCTCCAAATGCACAAACACAGATTTCAACAAATAATGGTGCTTCTTAGCAGCCCCCTGCCTCTGCCCTCAAGTATAGCACTCTCAGCCATCTTTAGCCAAAAATGTCTGAAAATTAATTCAGACTTGTGCTAGGCCTCCACTCCCTCGTGTCTGGCATCCCAAGTTTTGTCCCTCTTTTCCTAACTGGAAATGAACTCCTTGGGCAACTACAAGGGGTACCAATAAAATCGAGATACATTTTAATTTCAACTATTACCGAAAATGTGAGGTTGTACTCCTTCCTAAAAACTGTAGGAAATGCTGGAGAAGCAAAGAATAGGTTTTGAGGAAAGGCTGTGGATTTTGGCAAATGCATGAAAAATTGCATTGTATATAAACACAATGTTTATACACAGCCAAGCAGGAAGAGCATGGAACACAGGAGAGTAGTTCACTCTGCACACTGGTAGGTTTCTTTAAAAGAAAAGTTGTTTGGCCATACTGGAATCAGTTCTAGGAGATTTTCATCAGGAGTTAAACCTACAGTTCCAAAGGCCAGTTCTCCGGTCCAGGCTGCTCAAGAGTTCTCATGGGGTTGTTCTCACACCACAGAATGTCAAGTGCCAGATACAAGACTATCACCATTGTGATTACACATGTTTCCAAAGTGCAAGGGCACTTTTGTAAATGTGACCAAGTCATAGCAGATAATACAAACTTACATGAAGGAGTCTGGAAAATCATTCCCCAAATTACTGTAGTTCATTTAACTCTGAAACGTGAACAAATGCAGGCTATTTAAAGCCTGCCTATTATCTGGCCATCTTCTAACCAGGCTAAAAATTTGTCTCTGTGCTAGAAGTTCAAGTAGGAATTCTGATGATAATCTGAATTTTTCATAATTTTGTTGGTTATTCCAATCCCGTTTTGTTTGGAAGAGGTAATAATTTCAAGAAAATCAAGTAAAGTTTCCTTAGTTCTTCTGAGAAGAATCATTGTACAAATGACCCTGCTGAATGATGCAAGTGTAAGTTCCTATTATCTACAAACAATGGATTTATGGAGCTCTACCACATGGCAGAAGGATCCACACATTTCACAGAAACTTTCTAAATTAACACAAAAAGGGGGAGATTTATTCTGTGCCCCAAGTGCCCTGTTAATTCCGTCCAAACTTACAAACTAATACTGAGTTAGGAACACTTTAGAAATAAAAGTTATTGGGAAGGCCGTAAGCCTTCAACTCTGGATATCTCTTCCAAGTATTTACAATTTCAAGCTTCCACAAGTAGAATTAGCAGACTTATAAATACCAAACTCCTGTTTCCGCTTAAGCTATACAGGAGAGTGCTCAGGGTACCTTGGCTTCTGCAGTCACACAGGCCTGGGCCAGGTCCAGGTTCTGTTGCTTACTCAGAGGGCAACACCTAGAGCTACACTCACCTCACCATCATTGATAGCAGTGTCTTTGCCATATCACCCCAAAAAGTACAGCAAAGGAATTTACAGCCAGCATTTGGGTAGAAAGCAGAGAGGCTGGGACGTTAGACAGACTTGGGTTCAACTCAGGCAAGAGCCTCAAGGCCTCTGAGCCTGTTTCCCTTGTGCAAATGAGGATCTAATACCTGCCTTTTAGAGCTATTGCAAAGTTAAGTGCCTGGCATAGAACCTAGCAAAGAGTGGACAAGAAGTGGTAATGGTATAAATGACAATAAAATAACCAAAATTTGTTGAGTGCTCATCATGCTACGTTATTTACATGAATTATTTCATTGTTTTACTCACAATAACTCTATAAGAAAGGTACTATTATTCTTGGCATCATGAAGGTGAGAAAACTCAGTGAGATGAACTGATTTGTCCAAGGTCATATACTTTAGTGCAGCTGGACTGGAACGTAGTATGACCATCTGGATCTTGCCCATGTGTGGTCTTTATATGTAGTGTTAATTTGAGAGACAAGAGAACAAAATAAGAAGATTTCAAATTTTATAGTCCAATGGATCTGACTTTAGTTGCTTCCTAGTAGTTCTGTGACTCTGAGCAAGTTGTATAACTCTCTGACCTTCAGATGCCTCATCAGTAAAAACTCCCAGGAGTGTATTGAAGACCAAAGCACCTAATACAGTTTGACAATCAGTGTTCAAGAGACATTACTGCATTCAATAAAAAAGTATAAGAATGGAAATACTGGAGACTCAACAATGAATTATTTTCAGTCAGGACACGAGGATTTAATTTATAAGTGCAAATTTAATTACTGCTCTTTGCAAAACATCGATCTTAACTGCTTACAGCAATGTTAAAATTTGCTGTTCTTTTCCCTTGCATCATCTACAAAATTCAAATTTCACTGCTTGCCCCCCTGCCTGCCTGAGGCCCATCTTGACACAGTAGAACACTGACACTTGCAGAATTTGTTGTTGGCCATGGCATATACACATTTTTACACCTTTTGTGATCCCATTCATCATATGCTCCTGTAATTTACAAGGATTAGGATCCTCCCTATAATGTGTGGGGTACACTCTTTATTATGTGCTGTGATTTTTATGGGAAGAAAATTAGGTCATGATAAAGAGTTGTTGGGTCTTTAACTGCAAAGTAGCTCTGAGACAATAAATCAACGACAGAGGCCTGGGGATTACAAAGTAAAACAGAAGGGACTGAGCATTTTCCTGAGACACAAATGCATCAGTTCCAAGTATTAAAGGATCAACAAATCTGGGCTTGTTTAATGTGAGGAGTGTCTGCTTTGGGAGTGGAGGGCTGGAACCACAGAGCAGGGCTCATACACTACCCACACTCCTTCTCATGACAGGCAGTGCAGCAGGGCTGCTTAGGGCCAGAGAAGCTGTAAACCCAGCTCCTTTCCATGAGAAGCTGTAAACCCAGCTCATTTCAAGTCTTATTTAGCAGGGCTCATTTACAGCAACAGTTAAGAAGCCAAATTCATAGGCTACAGCTACAGAAAGGTTTTTTTAAGGACAGCTGGAAGTCTGATACCCTATTGATATCAGTCAGCATTTTGGCAGAGGGATCAACAATTTAGAAAGTAGTTTGGTGAGTTTTATTAAAAGTTCTTAAGATAAACCAATTTCATTTGGTAACTGAGGGCATAAATAGATGGCATGGGTCCTCCGGGGGTGCCGTGATTTTCCCTATCTCCAGAAAGTTTCTATTTCTTGTTCTCTTTGCTGACAAGAGAAAAAAGATAAAAACAAACAAAACCCCACCCTATTTAAAAAAACATTAAAGGAGCGGCACAATTCAAACAATGCTCAGTTTATCTGGGATTGGGAGGGAATATATAAATTTAGATCCGAGATCCCTGGGTGGCGCAGCAGTTTGGCACCTGCCTTTGGCCCAGGGCGCAATCCTGGAGACCCGGGTTCAAATCCCACGTCGGGCTCCTGGTGCATGGAGCCTGCTTCTCCCTCTGCCTGTGTCTCTGCCTCTCTCTCTCTCTGTGTATGTGACTATCATAAATAAATAAAAATTAAAAAAAAATAAATTTAGATCCACTACTCTATCACATTAATGAAGAGTAACTTGCACAGCACTTGACACTCAAAAAAGAAAAAAGGCCTGTGACAGAAGCATTCCAGGCCAGCATATAAATAAATCTAGCTTAGTTCTAAACGTAACATGGATAGGACCAAAAAGAGTACACTCAGGAACCAAGTAACAAAGAATAAAATCCAATGAACAAAAAAAAAAAAAAAAAAAAAAAAAGCCATGACCATAGATGCAAGATTAGCTTCCCAAACAGGCAACAGTACTAGGGATTATCTCAATGTAGTAATGCATCCAGGTGTTCTTCATCATCATCATTAAGGCTGCATATCAACAGCTGCTTGAAATATCAAGAAAATGAAATAGAACTGCCAAACACTCATCAGTTACCAGAAACTGTTCAAATCAATTGTACTTTATTAATTGATGGACATTTTGTGCACAAATCCCAACAGTGATGCAATGGATTTCAAGTCCACCAACATTTTGGTAAAAGCAGATCAAGTCAGTTTGGTGGGCCCAAAGCAAGTCAGATCAAGACAACTGCATTGAAAGACACTATCATTTTAATGGGAATGCAAGGGTGCTTAGGATTTGGTGCTTATACTAGGTGCTGGGGGGGGGGGGGTCCCCTTTACCAGTTCTCCTTGACATATAAGATTAAAAGTTAACATATTTTAAAAGGGGACACTGATCTTTGGGTCATTTTTCTAATAATTAACAATTCAAAGATCAACACTCCTACTTCTTCCAAAGCAAACTGATGAACTGGGCAAAGAATCATGATGACTTCTTTTGTAAAAGATCAATAGGCATTAAAAGGGGTGATAGTGATAAAAGCATGTGGTGCATAGGCACATGTGCACACTCATATTCTGCTTTATGTGCAGAAATCCTTTTGAGTGCCACAGGCCAAAGAAATGTGGACCATTACACAATGAGCAGGTCTAATCCTACTCTTACAGGTTGGAATTTAACAGGAAAATATAATGCACACACATATATGTTATTAACCTGAGATTTCACATTTAACCAAAGCTATAAAAAGAAAGCAGTTTGTGTCCTTGGTATGGTTGTTCTTCCCAAACATCTAAAATTTTCAAAGTTACTGGCAAGGTAACCTTTAAAAAAAATAAAAGGAAAATATTTTAAGTAGCAAAATTCCTGGGCAACAGAGAATCTTAGACAATGACAGCACTCAATATTTTGTTTTGTTTTAATATGTTAACTAGAAGCATATAAATATTGGTAATATTCACTAAAACTTCAAGTATTGGCCTGCTTGATGTTTTCAGGCTCAGAGTAATAAGCTGTGAGCTGGGCAAAGATTGTGTCCCCATACAGAAATGGTAAATTTTACATAATGGATGGGAAGAACTAAAATCTTTCCCCTTTGATGTGTGATTACAGGCTAAAAAACTTTTGTTTTTTAAAAAGACTTAAGACTATTCTTAGGTCTCATATAATACAAGAACCAAGAAGAGCCAAGCGTATAGACTTATTGACAGGAAATGATGCCATAAGCTAGACCTTCCCTTTAAAAGTCTGGCAAAGAGGCACCTGGGTGGCTCAGGCTGTTAACTGCCCAGGGTCCTGGGATCCAGCCCTGATTGGGCTCCCTGCTCAGCAGGGGATCTGCTTTTCTTTCTGTATCTTTCTCTCTCTCTCTCTCTCTCTCTCTCTCTCTCTGCCTGCCACTCTGCCTACTTGTGCTCTCTCTGTGTTAAATAAATAAAATCTTAAAAAAAAAAAAAAAGTCTGGCACAAAGAATCAAATAAAAGCCATTAATAGGATCTTACTCTATCCGGTGAGAATAAAAGCTGTAAATCAAAGGTTACACTCTGAGACTTTTTAAATATAAAGCCACAAGTTTACAATAGTACAGTCAAGTCTATGATTTTTATGCTTTATTTAACAAGTGATTTTGATAATAATCAGAAAACAATCTGGTTCAGCCTCCAGGAATGTCTTTCTAAAAGTGCTGATATAATCATTTCAACCCTTTAAACTGGAAACCTGAAAGCTCCCATTTTTCAGGGGTAAATGCAAACCCTTTCCCATAGCTTTCAAAATCCCTGACGATGGGCTAAAACCATCTACCTGGTGGCATCTCCCCACCACTTGCTAACATAAAACCCATGTTCTTTCACAACCATATCATTTTAATATACATGAGTTGATTAATCCCTGGGAAGGCTGTCCCTCATGTCTCAATTCTTTCTCTGCCTAGAAATGTCTGAGCCCAATAGAAGCAGAATTAAATGATTTTTTCTTAGTGATGCCATATACTTTACTCAGCTTATCGGATGTCATTCAGCACACTGTATCATGTTTAGTCACATCCTGATAAAATTGGAGGGCCTTGGGAAAAAGGTCTTGTCTTTCTCTTTTTCAGCCAGTAGTAGATGCTCAATAACTGACACAGCACAAAGATAAACTAGAGCAGGTTTGAGCAGCTTGGGTTGTGAAAGCAGTTCAGATCTAGTGCCTCCTTTAAGGGTTGTTTCTTAAATTCTTTGTGGTACAGGTTCATAATTTGTAAAGTAAAGGTAAAAATATGGACCTTATAAAAATTAAATGATATGATGGGATATAAAGCTGCTTAACACAGTATCTTGTGGAAAAAAAGCTATAACAACATTTAACTATTACTGCCATTATTACTTCTAAACTATGTACATTACAAACTACATCCATTTCCTTCAATTGAGTAAGTAAATCAGTATGTATTACCGAACGTGGAAAAGGAAGATCCCCACCAGGCCCCAAACATGATCCCCATCTTCTAGCTTTTTCCTCTCTGACTCTACTTACTGTGGGGTATTTATCTCCTATAACTGTTCCAAACATTGCTCTCCTCACTGGGTCTGTGGGAGGAGGTGAAGGACAGAGTTTCTGGCCATATGCCTTAGCCAGTTCAAACACAGAAGCCTTTTTCCTTCTCTTCAAAAAAGATGCTTCATCAGGTAAAATAAACTGAATTTTCTGGCTAGCAAGCATTCTCCGCACCCCTCTTCTAAATGTCAAATTTAACAACAAAGATGTTTTTCCAGTTTTAGACATTGATGAGTTAGTTCCCCACACAGAGGCTTTCAAAGGGTATTTGAGGACTGACTTGTCAGTATCACCAAATGTTTGATGTCCCCTGGTTGTGTAAAAAATGGTAATGCTGAGGAGAAGGAGAACACTTTCTGTTAGAAATACTGAGGAACTGCCTGGGAACAGCACAAGCTTCTCCTAAGAAAGCAATGCATTTTGCAATAGGACCTACAAGCAGACCTACAAGCAAAACTCCAGGCATGGGGGTGAGGATTTCTGGTAGAACACCTGCACAGACAGCAGCCACAACTGCTCCTTTGCCTCTGTGTACGTACTGCTTCTCCAGTTAGAGGTGGGGTCTCTTTCCCACCCCTTCAGTCTGGCTGGCCTAGTGACTTGTTTTGACCAACAGAACTGAAGCAACACTCTGTCTATTCCAAGCTGATGCCATAGGAGGCCTTGTAGCTTCTGTGTTTGACTGCTTGGTAGTTTGGCCCAGACCACCAAGTGACAAGGGATCACATGGAGATAGAGGCCACAGAAAGAGGATCAAGGTGTCTCAGCCTATAGCTAGTACCAAGGTTCCAGACATGTAGACCCAGGCCATCTTGGATCATCTAGCTGCAGTCAAACCACCCCAGCAGATGCCATATGGGACACACAGGAGCCCTTCCCAAATTTCTGACCCACAAAATTGAGAGGAAAAAAAATCCTTGCTGTTTAAAGTCACGGATTTGGAGATGATTTGTTATACAGGAATAGATAACTGCAACAGGCATCTTATGGTTCTCTCTCTGTCTCTGAGTGGCTCCAGTGGCTAGAGTGGCTCCAGTGGCTAGCCTGGGTTTCCATGGTCTCTTTTCATACTGTCTTCTATTACTGGGTGCCTTTTAGTTTTATTCCAAGAAACCAAGTAAACACCTTCTACAAAATGTTCTTAAAAACCCAAGAGAATATTACACCAGTCATTGCAGGGCACATACATTTAAGACCTGTATTCAGGCTTGTTTCAAGCAAGAGGGCATATACCATCTCATGCTTTCCTTGTTGGCAGATAGAATGAAAAGATGCTGTTAGAAAGCATTTCTTTAAGTGGGGTTTCAGAATTTTGCCTAACTTGTAACCCTAAAGTTAGAAAAGTAGTCACTCATGGACATTTGTGTATGTGTGTGCATATTTCTAGAAAATTACAGCCAAGCTGAAGGGATGTTCATTAAATATTAACTAAGATCTTATTAGTGTGAATTTTAAAGAAAAAGTCTATGACAATATTCATCGGAGGACATAAAAGTGCTCTAGATTTGATGACTACAGTTTAGTTCCATTGGGAGGAAATTTATCCAAAGCACTGTTTCCAGAAAGCCAGGGGCCAGAGCATGGCCATCCTTAGGATGCTTAGTAGTTGAACTTCATAGGCTTCCAAAGGAGTCTAAGACAGTAACTGCTCATTTGATACTAGACCAGACCTAAAGATACATTATAAACAGGGGTCTAGCTGCCTTTATTCTAAGTTGTTTTTACCAGAAAGGCAAACCTGATGAATATGAAGGATTTTCTCCCCAGGAGAATATACATATCCAGGTCTTGCAAACCTGTGGGTTTGTGGCACATCAGGGACCCCAGATTAAAAACCTCTATCAAGGTGGTACATTAGCTCCTTGAGGACTGGAGAAAGGCCCTCCAGGGCAGTCTTCATCCCAGAAATGTTCTCACTTATACTCTTTCATCACTGGCTCCCACAGGAACATAAAACCTCAGTGTGATTCATCCCACTCTCTGGCAGAGACTAATAAAAAAGAACATATAATGGAGCACTGTAATACTCTTAATACTGTATGTATCTTAACAAATACACAGCAGAGAGTAACATAACTTATAACCCACCAAACCAGATGAGTATTTTCCACTAGTTCTTGCCCATATACTTACAGGCCTGGCCATGCACTTCATATTTCATTTCTATTTCTGTATTTTGTGCCCTAGGCAGGATAATTGCTTATTTACACAAGTTTCAATATTGTTATTAGCACTTTCTGGTCCTTTTTTTCTATCACGCTACTTTTGAATTTGCTTGCTGGCTTTGAAAGTCCAAAGACACCAAAAAGTTATATTTCAAAAATCAATGGACACTGTCTGTTATAGGCTTAAATGTGGTGTCCCCTTTGGGGTAATGGAACATAATCAAACTTCTCATTCTTTGCATATATGGCTCAATATTTAATATTTTATTCAATAAAAGATTAAGTTATAAAAAGTATTATTTGGGGAGAGGGAGACATGTGACATTCAGAAATAGACTTGAGCTTTATTTTCAGAGCACTCTGTTGAGACTGCAAAAAACAACGGTTTATAGTTATTTAACCGTACTTCATACCAGATTCTTGTCCTTTACATATAATACCTTGTTTAACCCTCACCGCAAACCAACTGGAAGAATGTGCCTAACTGGCTAGTTGGTCATCAAACTTGCTTCCCCTTGCTCTGAGTACAGGGTTAGCTTGCCTTCCCAACCTACAGTTGAGATGTTGCCATGTGACTGACTTCTGATTAACAGAATGTGGAAGAAAATAAAAAGTATCTTCTGGGCTTAGTCCCTATAATCTTACCCAGTCTTCCAGACTCTCTCATTTCCCTCAACTGGTTAATTGCAGAGATTTGCAGAGCAGAAGGCAGAACCACCAGATGGAAGGCACCTGGGATGCTTAAGTGCTACAAAAGATACTACCTTCTTAATACCCAGAGTGAACTCTTAGTGTAGCAAGAGATAAACATCTATCATCCTGAGTCACTGATATTTAGTTATTTGTTGCAGCACTTAGACTGCACTGAGAGTACTTGCACGAGTACAGAGAGGTTAAGTAATCTGCTTATGGCCACATAACTAGAAAGAGGTGGCAGATTTGAGTCCAGGTAATTTGTCTTTAGAAACTATTTTTAACTTCAATTATATTCCCTTTTCACAAGGTTCATTTTTCTCATATATCACATAAAGTTTACCTATACCTGATTTAACTATATTGGAGGGATGTGGTTGGGTGGAGGTCCAAAGTTGAGAATAGAGAAAAGATAATTTCTTCAAATAAATCATTTGATTTCCTATTTTTTTATTAACCATGTAAAAGGGACACCAGCCTATACTACTTAGACAACTTGGCAGGATACTTGTCACTTTGTAAAAGTTTATATTCAGAGATTCTTTAGTAGTTATTAATGCTCCACAACAAATTACCTCAAAAACTCAGTGGCTTAAAACATTTAGTGTCTCTCCCAGTTTCTGTGAGTCAGGAATTCAGGAGGGGCTTAGCTCAGGGGTCTCTTAGGAGGTTGCACACAACGGGGGTCTCTGTTGGGGTTGCATCTTCTGAAGGACTGACCAAGACTGAAGAATTGACATGCAAAGTGGCTTACTCACATGGTGGCCAAATTGGTTTGCTTGTTGGCAGGAAGGCTCACTTTCTCCCCCACAGGGTTGTGTGAACACCTTCACAACATGGTGGCTTGCTTTCCCCAAGAAAGCAAGTCCAGAAGCCAAAGCAAATGCTGCAAGGTCTTATTTGATTAGTTTCCAGAGTCATACTCTATAAGTTATAATTTCCTATTGATCACATTGGGATCAATACTGGGATCCCCTCCCTATTCAGAGAGGGGACCACACAAGGCAGTGAATACCAGGAGATGAGGGGCTCTTGGAGCCATTTTGGAGGCCAGATACCACAAAGCCCTATTCATTCTTCCAGCACCTATGTACTGAGTACCTACTGAGGACCTGGGGACAAAGCAGTGGACAAAACAGATAATATGCATGTAGGAAGCATATGTCCCAGCAGAGGTCAGAAAGGCAACATATTTAATCAGTAGGCAAATTATGTACTATATTAGGAAAGGCTAAGTGCTATCAGATAAAATAGTTTCAGGGAGAAGAACACTGGGGTTGGGTCTATATATAATCTGAAAGAGAGAGATCTAGGTGGGCTTCATTTAAAAGGCTGAAAAGAAGTGAGGAAGTATGCCACAAAGTTACATGGAGGAAGACTGTTCTAAGTACTAGGAACAGCAACTGCAAAGGCCTTGAGGTGGGCATGTTTGTGATATGCAACAAACAGCAAGGTAGTCAAGGTAGCCACAGGAATGAACTATAGGAGAAGGACATAGATGACATGAGGTAAGTAACAGAGGCAAGAGCAGAGCCTGTGTAGGACCTTCCAGGCTCTTGTAAGGGCTCTTGACTTTCACACTGTGAAATGGGGAGCCACTGGATGGTTCTTAGCAGACAAATGATATGACTCGACTTAGCACTTAAAGAATCTCACTCTGGTGGCTATTATTGAAATAGGCTGAGAGTGTAAGAAGGAAACAAATCAGGATGCTGTTGTAAATATCAAGATAAGAGATGATGATGGCTTATGTTAGAGTATTATCAGTGCAGACAAGTGGTGAGAAGTGGTCTAGATTTATTTTGTAGGTTATCTGGCATGATTAAACCACCATCCTAGGTAGTTTTCATTTAGGAGGGGCAGCAGTGTTTAAATTATTTTTTTTATTATATCCCAGCACTGTGGCTGTCAAATGGCGTCCCAGGAGACCCTACAAGTTCTGAGAAGTTTCTTAAGGATTTGCTACTAGGAACTAAGGTGGGACAGATGTATGAAACTTCATGGCCTCCACCCCAGTTTTGTAAGGGCAGCCCTGTGTTGATATAACTTCATTATGTGCATTGAGACAAGAGAGATCTTTTTAAGAAAGACCAGAAACTTCAGTGCCCCAAAAGAAAAGACAGACTCTCCCCAACACCCATACAGTTTGAAAAAATATACTGTATAGAGAACTGGAGGGTAAACTACAGATTAGGAAAAATATTTGCATTATCGTTAAAAAATGTTTACTCTCCCATTAATATGAAGGAAAAAAACCCCTCAAATTCATGAGAAGACCATCATATGAAAAGTAGGTAAAAGGCATTTTCTAGAGGATGCTCACAAGAATGCCTACTTCATTGGATTGTTGTGAGGATAGAGTAATAACCCATACAAAGTGCTTAGCACAGTTTCCAGTACAAATGGAATGCTTAACCCATGTTGCCCACCATAACCGCCACCACAACCACTGCTGTTAGGCCCCTACTCTCCATTGGGCCACTGCTGCCATGACAAGATGATGACTATCACCAACATCTTGACCATCATCAGCATCACGGTGTTAAGAGCCATTAGCAATTGGAACCTGCATCAACTCTGAATGCCATTTTCAACCCAAGTTCCCCCAGAGTAAATTCTTCACTCACAGTGACCAATGACACATTACCTTTTCATGATTTTCTATAAGGATCTCAATAACAATGTTCTGAAACTTGATATCCATGATGGCTGCTACTGTTTCTTCCTGAGGACGCAGCAGGGTGGGTCCAAACACCACTCCGAGGTTTGCCACTGTCATCAAATTCTGCTTGTGGTTGTTAGCAACACTGGGAGGAAGGAAGAGAAAAGGCACAAATGAGATAAAGACAGTGCAAGTAGATACTGACTTCCCTGTGCCTTCCCTGCCTTCAGGGCTCCGCATCTGGTAGGAACCAGACTCTGGAACATCTTAAGTTGTCTTTGAGTCCAAGGAGAGACTTTTCTACTCATATTTTTGTCCCTCAAAGTATTAGAAATCTTCAGCATTCCAGCTAATTTGGACTTTCACGACATGACACTCCCTTACTCATTTCTGTTTTGCCTACCAACCAACCAACCAACCAACCAACCAACCAAAGCAGCTTCCCACACAAATGTAAAACTTTGCAAATTTGAATCCCTCCTCTGCAAACTCAGGTAACTACTAATCTCCTTTAGTTATGGCTTTTATACTTGGCTACTGCTTAAACCACTGTGATCTTTAGCATTTTCTCTAGTGCAAATACAAAAACTGATGATGGCTTTAATACACTTGCAAACACAGGCACCAAACAGACCTAATCTTTAAGAAGGAGAGATCTTAAGAAATTCAGCACTTTAGGCTCATAGTATTAAACCCCATTGCATTAAACATGTGGCTTACATTAAGTGAAACATGTGGCATAAACAGAAACAAAAATGCACTACTATATATCCATATGCATGGCTGTGTTTATATTGTCACTTATACTCAAAGTCTAAGGAACACACAGGGTCAGCAGTAGCTGGATCTAAGTAATCTGCTAAATACATATGCATATTTTTGGATAAATACTACTCAAAACATGTATCTGAACTCCATTCCCTGGCCACCATGACCTAGCTATAAAACTTAATTGCTCATTTGCAGGCCCTGTGTTTAAAAATATACAAATGATCTACTAACAACAAATAAGTTAAAAGTTAAGCCCAATTTAGTATTGTTAAGAAAATATTAGGGGCTTCCCTAAATCACCTGTTAGAAAAAGGAAACTATTCATTACTAGAAACTAGACAGAAATTGGGCAGAGATAGCAGTTTGTACAGACATACCTCCCTAGCATTTAGTGCTATTTATACAGAGTATTTTTTCACACAATTCTATAAATGCCTGCACTGTTTCTCTTCAATACTTCTATTTTGTAGGAGGAGAAGACGTTCTACTGCCTTAAGTGCTGGTTGTGAAACTGAGCCTTCACTGAAATTACTACATCAACCAATTTTATCAGCAGATGTGGACCTTTCTAGAATTTTTTAGGGCTAAAAGTCTAATGTCAGAAAAACTTTCTCCTCTGAAAGTGGCAGGGGGGTGGTTAGGTCTGACCTTTAACCATGAAACCAATCAGGTACTAAGAGAATTTGCTTTTAGAGTACTAAGCAAGGAGAGTTGCCACTGATATACTGGCCTCTTTCTGGTCCACATAAACATATTTTGCAAACATATTTTGAGTTCTAGTGGAATGTCTTGATTTTAGTTACATAGCCTCCCATATATCCAGAGCTATATCACGTTTCTGAAAGTGTTAATGCAGCAGGTCAAGTTCTTACCCAGCAAAGGGGAAAGACTTTGGTTCTGTAACTTAGTCAATCAGCAAGTATACGTATCTATCTATAAGCTGCTTGTAACATCACTTCTTTTATCATGGCCTCCTGTGTGCTAGAAGTGAATTCCATGTCCCTGTACTTCCACCTCCCAAATGAGCAAAGTCAGTAGGCTTACCCCTCCTGCCACAAAAGTCCCTTGTGCAAATGAGTCAACAAGCTATTTATGGATGAAAGTACTTTTAAATTGCAGACCAATATAAAAACGTATGGTTTGGATGATCATCACTTTTTACCATCAACACTACATCTGACTAAACCAACAGCCTCCTAACTAGGATCCCCGACTAGCATCTCTAGGGTCAGCTTTATCCTGACTGCCACCACCAGTTACTATATATAACTCAGCCTTGATCAAGTTATTCACCTGCTGACAACTACAATGGCCTCAAACTTCACTGGGTTATTGGGAGAGAACATAATGACACACTGTGTGTAAAGTGTTTAGCAAAGCTACTGTTGTTTGACTGCTCTGATAATAATGATTATAAATCCTTGATGGGCTCCATTGTCTTTAATGTAAAGCCCAGACTCTAGTGAAGTAATACACGTTTGTCCAACTTATCTCTAAGCCCTCCTCTGCCACCTCCCAGCTCTGGGTCCCTGGACAAGTGACTCAATGCCTAAGCTTTGGGCTCATCTTTAAAAGGGAAGGGAGGTGAATAATATATCTACTTCATGAGGGGGTTGTTAGATTAAACATGGTAATGTGTGGGAAACACAGTGCTTATTATAATAATTTACTACCCATGCTCTTCCCACTTTCATACCTGCCTTTGTCATTCTACTGCCTAGAATGTTCTCTTACTCTTCTCAAATACCCCCCTTCCCTTCCTTTCTGCAGTCTCTGTCCAGTCTTTCCCCAATCCTTCACCTCTCAATGAAAGCAGAAGTACTCTCTTTATCACATGTTATTAATGTCTTTCCCACTGCCTTAGGATAGAGACTGTGTTTATTTTAGGTGGTAACACCAGCAGTGAGCACAGTGCCTGGCCCAGGAGAAGCCCAGTGAATGTTCATGAGGTGTTAAATGGGACGTGTCTGGGTAGGCACAAAACAACTGTTCCCAATCCAGCCAGTCATAAAATCTCCAATTATTATTGAAGATTTTTTTTTGGGGGGGGGGATATATCTCATATATTCCAATCCCCCTTTTCAGAGTCTGGAGCTGTGTTTCATTTCTTATATTTAATTAATGAATAACAATTACTCTAATTTGCAGGCCCCAATACCCAAAGGCATTGGGAAAAAAAGGTACAGTAATTCTAGATAATCAACTCTGAATACAAATAGGCTTGAGGCCACTAACCATCATAATTCATTTCCTTTTTAATGATCCATTTTATTTTAGAACTTAAAAAACACATTGATCTAAGGCTTATTAAACTTTTTTTGGGGGAAAGCTATACCTTTCATGGCTAACTACCATTATCTTTTGGCATAATAAAGTAATAAATTGATCTGTCATTTGATTATTACTGCTCACAAGTTCACATGGCTATGTTCATTACTGTAGAATGAATTATTAATGGCTTGAGATCTCTATGTATCCTGGGGAGAAAGGCATAGACCTCAGCCTCTACTGGCACCAGCCATCCATTATAGCTTGACAAATTTACAGATGTGTGGGAGGCAGGCTGGCAGAGCACTAGGAAGGTTAGTCCAGCAGAGGCCACAGGACTCATTCATTAGTGAAGTCTGTAAAACACCAAGAGTGCTTTCTGGGTTGGTAATTGAACTGCATGAGCTCTTCCTCACATAGTCCAGAATGTCATGTTGAGTCTTGACTTAAAATCCGTACACAAAGGTTTCTTGTGCATTGCACATTCCACTGAAGAAGTCTTTGACATGCCTTTCAGATCCCAAGGTCTACATGGACTTTTCTGTGGTGCCTTTTGCAGGAATGGCCCATTCTATAGCCTTCATTTACAGGTTGCAGACAAACAGTTATACATGTAATTTCAGTTACTGGGGGGGAGACCCAGTTCCTTTTGTGACCACTAAGTTTGCTGTTATAAGTTGAAAGCAATGCATCTCCTTAAGAACATGCCTTCAGGGCAGCTGTTGGGGGACTGGCACCCCATGTTCCCAGCAGTTCCCTCATGAATTGCAATTAAAGAGGAAAGAGCGTGTTCCAAGGAAAATGGCCTTGGCAGAGGGGCTTCTTGCCACCTTTGTGTAAGGGGAAATGGGTGGGGACTCTGGATTGGTCTGATGCCCTTGGAGAGGCAAAAGGAGGTAAATCATTTCCAGATGAGGATAGTGGTGGGGAGTGTTATGAGACGAAGAGAGAAAAGTCAACTGCTTTGGGGCTTGTAATGCAGTGTCCCTGTACTGTCATAGGGATCACTTCTGTTTTCCCATTGTTTAAATGAGAGCCATGACTTTGGAAGTGCTAAGCAGTGCTTTATAGCCACAGATTGGTCCTGATGTACGCCTACAAAACATCAGCCTATTGCTGGGTTTGCAAACAGCTTCCATCTTGAGGTCTGGAGTGCTGTATCAAGGCTAAGTCTTGGCTCTGCCGGACACAATGTGGTGACAGGTTAGCACTACCTGCAGTGGACTGAACAACAACACCGACCTAAATGTTGTGCTTCAAGTTCCAGTGCTAAATAATGATCATAATTTACACTTAAGAGTTTCTAAGGAGCTTGACCTTCATCACATCTCAAGAACAGTGTAGCTCTGAAAACTGACAATGTCCCATGATCGGGAATAACATTTTCCTATGTACTAGTGAAGTGTATTACTAGTATACATGCATGTGTCTATATATATATATAAATATATATACACACACACACATATATATACACACACACATATATGTGTCTATATATAGACATATATACACACACAGGCATATGCATATCTATATATGTATATATATATATACATAGACACACATACAAACCAGAAACAATATTTCAGGAATAGAGGGTGATGACTGTTGGTATTTTCTATTTTATTCCATCCTTTTTATTACCTACAAAATCAATTTCACGGCCCCCTAATGTGCCATGACTTAAAATTTGAAAAGTGCTTCTCTACCAGTACTCTAGTACAAATATTATCTCCAGTTTACAAATATGGAAGAAAAGACTAAAGAAGACAGTAAAGCATAATAAGCACAGTGGTTGGAGTCAGATAGATATTCTTAGCTGGAAAATAGCAGATAAGTCACCTGGCATCTCTAAACCTGTTTTTTCACCTGTAAAACAGGAGCAATAATACCTACCTCCTAAAGTTTCAAGGCTGATTAAGCAAGATTAGATGAATATATCTCTTGGTCTGAAATAATGGCTAAATAAAAGACAGCTGCCATTTTTCATGGTGGCAGTCAAGATAGTGGTGATAATACTGGGAGAAGTAGCAGTAACTGTCAGTTTAAAGCCACAGCTTTGGTGCTATCACTTGGTATCCTGTGCAGGAACCTCAAGGGGGCCTGCATTTGTTTGGGACAAAGAGCTCTCACTCTTCCACCTACATTTTCAGGACTTCTGCTATCCTACCTCTTTGTATTTCTCCTCTTATTTTGTTTTTCTTTCTTCCTTTTTAAAAATAACAAAATATTTCAAAACTAGAGAAAAGTTCAGAGTATAATATTACTTATATTCCATCACATCCAAGTACCTCTGGGATGACAGACTGGGAGCCTTAAAGCCAACAGCAAATCCACCAAACCCCCTCTGCCTTCAGAAGCACCACTTTGTCCTTGGCCTGATCCAAAGTCTACCACCTTCCTGCAAAACCTGGCTTCATTCTCCCTGCCTGGAGGCCACACAGAGCTCACTCTTCTAAACGATTATGTTCACAGTCATTCCATGGGACATTTCTTTTTTCTTTTTTTTTTCTTTTTTAGGATTTTATTTATGAGAGAGAGAGAGAGAGAGGGGGGGGGGGGCAGGCAGAGACACAGAGGGAGAAGCAGGCTCCATTCAGGGAGTCTGGCGTGGGACTCGATCCCAGGTCTCCAGAATCACACCTGGGCTGAAGGCAGCGCTAAACCGCTGAGCCACCCAGGCTGTCCCCATGGGACATTTCTATATCGACTGTTCCTCCTCTCATGAGTGTCTTTGGACTGGGAGCTGGATCATGATTTGAAGGGCATCCCTTGTAGCACACAGGCAGGCAGTACCAGGCAGGTCCTGTGTAAATGATAAGGTGGGAGGAGGCACCTAAGCTGTAGTCAGTATCACTCTTCTCTCTACCATCCAGGGGCTGAGAAGGATGAGCTGGAGATGAAGCTATTGGAACCATACTTTTTTGTGTGTGTGGATAACAAGTCAAGTTTAATTTTCAGGTTTGTTAATGCAGCTCCTTCAGCAACTTCAAATTAATCCCCAGTATATAGTGGGGGAGTGTGTGTGTGTGGGGAAATCCCAGCCCCCAGTGGCAACCTGTTTTATACCAAGTCAGTCTGTGTGTGTGTGTTGCCTGGATACCACCAGGGCTTGGTAAGACTGGACCAGTCTGGATAGTGCTTGGGAGGCCTGTGCCAAGGAAACTGATCCAAGCCATAAATACAGCTTTGCTGGCCTGGGCTGTCCCAATGGCTGGCACCAGAATTAGAGTTTAAAATAAATTATTTGTGTATTGACTGGGGTCGCGCTCACCACCTGTATTCAACATCTTTCTGGGAATGGTCATCCAGACCATACTTAAAGTTTTGAACAATCCAGTTAATGCTTATGGTGGATAATTTTATACAGTATAATCCTCAAGAGACCCCTTTGAGGCAGGTAGATAAGGCTATCATTGCCATTTTACAGATGATAAAACTAAGTCTCTGGGAACTTAAGCAATTTGCCTGAGGCCACAATGCCCACAAAGTACAGAGCCAGGAGAGGAAGCCCAAGCTCTTCACCATGGCACTTTGCTGTTCCCACATCACTTAGGGTCAGTTCAGCCTAGGCTAAATGAGGCAAACTTTTCCTTAGAAAACCCAACCAACAATGAATACACAGAACAGTTACATGCTTGATCCTGTGGGGAATAAAGTATAAGATATAACAGAAAAATAAATGCTGCTCCTTCATTCACTACCCTATTTACTAAATTAGAAGAAGGGGAAAAAACAACCCAAAAAGTGCTTATGCCTCTGAGAGTGATACAGGACTATCCACTGTTTATTCTCCCTCCCTGCAGTGAAAATGGCTACATGCCTAACACAATCAAAGGAATGGGGAAAGACCCTGCAAATCTAAGGGCATTCCACTTGTAGTCTGGCTGGCATAGAGAGCTGTTTCCTAATGATGAAAGAGTATAAACACCACAAAAATGAGAGAAGGGCAAATTGAATGAAAAACAGGAGGAGTGGCTAGAAGGATAGTCTCCCAACCACACCTCCCACCAAATACTATTATGACTGTACATCCATCTGTTAGGCTGCACCGCTTCCACCCAAGATCTCAAAGCTGTGTGAATAATTACCAATGTCTTCTCTGCTTTTGGTGAAATGTATAAACTACATTTCAGATGGGTGAATACCACTGCTAAGGTGTTAAGTACTGCCCAATTTTAGGTCAACTCACACCCACTTACAAAAGCACACTTGGTACTAAAATTCTTCACACAAAAGGAAAAGAGTGTGCAACCAGGTCTATGTCCACTCTGGTCTCCTCCAATGCAACACTACTACCTGTTTAAAACCCACCAAAAGATTCTTTTTTTTTTTTTTTTTTTTTTTTAAGATTTTACTTATTTATTGGAGAGAGAGTGAGAGAGAGCATGAGGGGGAGGAGGGCCAGAGGGAGAAGCAAACTCCCTGCTGAATGGGGAGTTCAATGCGGGACTGGATCCTGGCACTCTGGGATCATGACCCGAGGCGAAGGCAGATGCTTAACCGACTGAGCCGCCCAGGTGCCGCAGGCTTCTGATATTTTTAATTTCAAGATGGAAACCGCTGGCATGGCCTACAAGATCTTGCATGGTTCACCTAATCTTTCCAGGCTCTTCTACACCATGTCCCCTTTGCTCATTAATCTCTGCTCTAAAAATCTCTTTAGGACTGGGTCCCTTACTTCATCATGCTGATCCCTTCACCAGGGAAGCTCTGCACCGCCCTCTTGACCAGGCTCTTTCCTACTTAACACTCTCACTTCCTCAGAAAAGCCTTTCTGGACACTCTGTAGTAGGCCAGGTATCTTGTTACAATGCTAATTCTTCAATTCTTCCTGGGACTTACTGAATTATGTCATCATTCATGGAATTGTCATTGCCTATCTTACCCCACTTATTCCAAGAGTACAGAGATGGTATTAACCTCCCTCAGTCTCACACCCCCAGGCCTAGGATAGAGTTTGTCCTTATCAGGTATTGAGGGAAAGAAAAGGGACATGTACATACTTTGGAAGGCTATCTTCATCTAAAGGCTCAACTGCACTAAATGTCTGGTTTAAACTCCATGTAATCTATTGGTGTCTTAGAGTCTTTGCCAAGCTGGAGATAGCTGTTGGGAGTACCAGAGCAGCTCACTCTGAAAGTGAAAGCTCATAACAAACCACACGGCTCTCTTTGGCCACAATGCTCATCCAGAAGGTACGAAGGCCGTAAAATATTCACAAGGTGTGATGATCATTATTACATGCATTACCTAATATGCGTTATATAATAATATATCATAAGCTCACAATATTATACCAATCTCCTTCTAATACACTTACTAAACCTTCTAAGATAGTGTCTCCTGTGTCTTTTTTTTTTTTGTCATCCCTTTCTGAAAATCGGTACTTCCTGCCTATTTCAGATTACATTAAAATTGTCCTCAGTGATAACAGCAACTTAGCACTTATTCAGTTATTAAGTCAGGAATTAAGTGTTTCATTGATTATTTCATTTAATCTTTATAATAACTCTACAAGGTAACTTCTACTACTATCCTGCATGAATAAGTTAATGCTCAGAAAACTCAGAAATTTGTCCAGGGTCACATATCAAATAAGTGGTAAAGATGGAATCTGAAGCCAGGCAGTCTACAGTTTGATTCCAAAGCTACTGCTCTTAAATGCTCTGGTACAATGCAGTGTGCATGTGTCCTGTGTGTACAAACATATGTGACATAGATTATATACAGTCTATAGGCTGCCTCTTTGTCCCATGTACCCCTCTTCTTTTCTACAAAGCCTAACCTTAAAGAGATCATGGGTAAAAGAACCTGATTATTTTTTTTAAAAGGATGTTTTGAAAGCAAACAAGAATCTTAGGTTCATCTCTGCCCATCAACAGTATAAAAACTCTAAACTTTTCTGTTGGTAGAAAACTAATCTGGGTCATGGGAATTACTGGCTCCTTCAGAAGAGGCTGGGTTTCATTAAAAATGAGAATTATACTTTGCCTAAGCTGCCTCATTTTCTGAAACTAGTCACAGTCATTTAAAGAGTAACAACAGACCAACCTGAGTTCTATTAGGCTTACACTATTTCAGCCACTTGGTAGTTGAACAGTCTACGCACAAAGAAGGCACATGCCTTTCACCCAGGTGTTAACTGCTGAGCTTTCCCCTCTCTGGTCGTGGTCAGTTCAGGTTCTAGCCTGTAGTCTAGGGGCCTGGATGGGGAAGAATAGTGCTCATTTAAAAAACAAAACAAACAAACAAAAAAACAGAAAAACCAACCCCAACCTACAGAGAAGCTGGCCCATAGAACCCTTCTTCCTGGAAAATTACTTAACTATTTCATTTTTTTTAAAGATTTATTTATTTATTTATGATAGACATAGAGAGAGAGAGAGAGAGAGAGGCAGAGACACAGGAGGAGGGAGAAGCAGGCTCCATGCCGGGAGCCCCACCTGGGACTCTCCTGGGACTACAGGATCACGCCCTGGGCCAAAGGCAGGCGCCAAACCGCTGAGCCACCCAGGGATCCCCAAATTACTTAACTATTTCAAATTGTATAACAATTTGGAACATTCTCAAGTCCAATGGAATTATCACTTTCAAAGCATTTTACAGTTTCTTTTCTTTCTTTTTTTTTTTTTTTTTTTTTTTTTTTTTTAGATTTTATTTATTCATGACAGATAGAGAGAGAGAGGCAGAGACACAGGCAGAGGGAGAAGCAGACTCCATGCAGGGAGCCCGACGTGGGACTTGATCCCAGGTCTCCAGGATCACACCCTGGGCCAAAGGCAGCGCTAAACCACTGGGCCACTGGAGCTGCCCCATTTTACAGTTTCTAAGGTCCTTTCACTTTCATTGTCAATGATTTATTTATTTTGAAGCTTCTGTCTTCCAATCTAGAGAGAGATGCCAGAGTATAAGTAGAGGAGGTTTAAAAGTTGCCTATGTGCATGCCTATGTGCATGCCAACCTGATGTCACCAAGTGCTGCAAATACATCAGTTCTTGTTGGTAACACTTCCTTTAGTAGCTCAGCCTATCACCTTTAGGCTAGCACTGTCCAAAAAGGCACGTCATAGAGAAGTTGCCTTAGGACTTTCTATCCAAGGAAAGAGGTACAACGTGACTGAGAACAGTGGCCAACAGTGCATCACGTATTTTTCAATGATCAAATAATTTCGAGTGTCCATTATGTGCCAGGGACTGCTTTAAGTGCTAGGGATAGAGCAGTGAACAACACAGACACTTCCCCAAATTCCCTGCTGTAAGAAGCTTACATTATTTTGGGGTAGGAAAGACAGTAAGTAAATATAATACACAGTGGAAAGAGAGGACTGAGGGACTATCAGCAATTTGAGACAGGATGGTCAGGAAAGATGTCACTGAGAAAGACACATGCATGAACAATCTGAAAGGAGGGAAGAAAGCAAGCCATACAAGTCTCACAAATCTCCAGGAAAAAAGCTACAAAGAGCAAACAAAGGATGCAGATAACCATCGGTAGGAACATGTGTGGCCTGTTGGCACTACCTAAGGAAAGCCAGCATGTCTCCCACACAGTGAGCACAGGGGAAAGGATTAGGGAAGTCAGATAGGCAATGGGACTGGGAGATGGCAAATTCTATAGGGCTTTATAGAGCTTACTTTAAGAGCTCTGTCCTTGACACAATGAGATGATGAAAAGCAATGAGAAAATTCTAATCAGAGGGATAAATAATACTTGTCACCCTTTCTGTAGACTCAGAAAGGTCTCAGTTACTAAGACTTACAGACTAAAATTCCATGTGATGTAAGAGACAGAAGAACTTCATAAACCAGCATAAAACCCATTCAGAGAATTCAAGACATGTAAAGACTAGAATATAGCACTTTTCATATTTATTTGAGTAACTAAAAGCAGGCACTGTGCCTTTGCACCTATATTTGTGCTAACATGGTAAGTCTGTGAGGTTGATCCACATTTTTCCCCTTAGTCACTGTGCTGACCTAGTAACTTGGCAGAAAAACAGAATGTAGAGCCAAACGTGAAATGAAGGCCTAGAGTCACAGCCTCTAGCTGCTGGTTCACCTGTTACTGAGCTAAAAGTCACCCACAAACAGCACCGATATTAAACATGTCACATAAACATCTATAAAGCTCATTGAATTCAACCACCTTTACAACATTTAACTAATTAAAATAAACAGTAGTCTTCTGAAGCCAGACCTATATTACTAGTCCCATTTTACAGATCCAAGGACAAGGACAAAAGGGACTAAATCAAAGGGTAAGGGATTGGCCCTTCACCATATGACTTAGTTCCAATCATAACAGCAGCTGTGACACTAAGCAGTCAGAATTCCCAAGGTCCCATGAAATACAAATCTCGTTTTTATGGGAAGGACCTACTCCTTCCTGGAGGACAAACCAAGATTCCAAATCTACAGATGGGACTATGGGAGAGCTGCAGAGTAAGAGACTGACACATTGGTAGAAGAGAAAAAAATATATGTAGGCACGGTTATATACATATGCCCTGGGTCATCTATCTCCTTTCATGGAGGCATTTTATTATTTTTTAAAGATTTTACAGATTCATTTGAGAGAGAGAGAGAGTGCAAGAGCTTGAGCACACAAGCAATGGGAAAGTCAAGTAGAGGAAAAGGGAGAAGCAGGCTCCCTGCTCATGCGGGGCTTGACCCCAGGTCCCTGAGCTGAAGGCAGACACTTAATCGACTGAGCGACCCAGGCGCCCCTCAGGGAGACATTTTAAATCAGGGAAAAACTCATAGGGTATATTTTTGAAAAGGAGGGTACTTTTACCAAAAGGAAACACACAGAAAACTGTATTCCCTACCATGAGTCTGAAACAAATTGATAGGCTGAGGTTGAAAGAGCTGGCTTTACTTTAAGGGCCTGTGTACCAAAATGACCAAAAATTATAAGCCTACATGAGCTATCACAAAACTTTTGAATTCCAGAAAGATATTTAACTAAGAGAAAAAAGAAATAGTTCAAGGTTTCCTGAAGAGTTTATGGCTCTTCATGTATAGGAATTGACACTCCCTGGGAACTTTCTGGAGATCAATTAATACTAACAATAAAAAGAAGTCTCAGATCTCTAACATCCACAAAGTTATTTGAATAGAACATCAACATTCTGTATGTTCATATGTCTGACACTAAAGAAGAGAATTCCTTAAAAGACATTCTTTTCACAGCCCATGAAAGACAAAAAAATCTGAGTGGATTACCCCTTCATATGCCTCCCTACTCCTGATGTTCATGCTAATTTCTCCTATCTCTTCACTGCACTAAACCATTATCTTCTAAATTTTCATGTAAGCTCAAACCTAAGTCAAACAGTAGTTCATCCTATTTATTTACATCTACAAAATAATAATGTTTCTATAGAGTGGTACAAGTTAGAATAAGAGTGAACACACAAACCCTTCTGTTATATTTACTGCCTTAATCACAAAAATAGATTCATCAGGGAATTATGCCAAGAGAGCTCTTACTTCAATGCATGCTTGGCAAAATCTGATTTATCTTCCTTATAGGCAGTACAAAACTAGAAGCTCGTTGAATTATGCTCCTTTGGAAGCAAATTATAGAACAAAGTGCAGTGTCAAAAAGGAACTAGGGATCCAATATGAGAAATCCAACCTATCATTAGGCAGAGAACAGAAGGGAGTGTCTAGTAACAGAGATGCCAAATGATTTAAACAGTGGATTGAGATATGGGCTCCTGATCCCCCCATCATTCAGGCTCTCAAAGAGTGTCATTCACAAAGCTTAAACCTAACACTTCAGTAGGGAAATCAAAGTGTTTAGTGACAAAGTTCTAGAATGCTTTAACTTGTGTAGGCATCAAAGCCTGGCACCTTAGCTATTGTCACCTTGCTTTGCTGGGCTCATCTGGAAATGTGGGTGAAGAATGCCAAGCTGATGACAGTGGAGGCAGGAATGAAAAAGGTAGTGTAGGCTAAAGGTGTACTTCTGGGACACCATAGGGCACAAATCCCAGTAGAAAAGCCATCAACAGCTGACTTAAGTGAACCAATATGGATTGTGTATAAATCCTCAGAGATGAAAGAACTTAATGAACATCAGATCTTCAAGTAACTCCAAACTCCTCACTATAGCCCACATGATTTGACCCTGCCTACCTCTGCAAACCTTTGTCATGCCTTTCTGCCCTCATTCACAGCTCCCAACCACCCTGGCCTTCTGCATGTTCCTAAATGTACCACATCTGCTCCTCCCCACCATGGACTGAACACCTATAAGATGCCATGATTTCTTCTAGGCACTGGGATATAGCAGTGAACCAGACTGACAAGATCCCTCCTTCAATATACTGGCATTGTGTTCCAATTAGGAAGATAGAAAATATACAAAAACACATTAAGAATATCACGTTGTGAAAGTGGTAAGAAATGGGCGCCTGGGTGGCTCTGATGGTTAAGCGTCTGCCTTTGGCTCAGGTCATGATCCCAGGGGCCTGGGATGGAGCACCATGCTAGACTCCAGGCCCAACAGGCAGTCAGCTTCTCTCTCTTTCTCTCTCTCTCTCTGTCTCTCCTCCTGCTTGTGTGCGCTCTCTCTCTCAAATAAATATAATCTTAAAAAAAAAAAGTGGAAAAAGAAATTAAACCATAGTATGTGATTAAAAACTACTGAGAAGGACCAACTTAGGTAGGTTGAGGAAGGCCTCTCTCAAAAGGGAGACATATGAGATGAGCTCTTTCATCAGAGTTGAGTCTAGAAGTCTATAAATCAGAAGACTACAAATCAGACACACAAACACATGAGCAATTAAGAAGTCCTACCTTCAAACACAGGCATCAGTGATGCCCACCAGAGACTTGTTGAAAAGTTATATTCTAGAGGAGTTTGCTTCCTTTCCGCAGGCATTCATAGACATGAAGTCTATGTCAAGAGCTATTTAGCACAGCTGAAATCGCCTGAATCTTTCCCATGTTTTCCCACACAACACTGAGAATGCCCCATCGTTTATGGCTGCTCCCCCCATGCCGTCCATCTCTGTTGCCCCAACCTGGTTAGGAAGCAGCTCCTCCTAAAACATGTCACTAAAACATTGACTGCTCAGTCTTGCAAACAGAAGGCCACCTTCCTAAAATTCACATAGCAGGAGATAACCACACCATAATCCTGTTGCCACATACCAGCCTTTGGTTGAGTTATGTAAAAGGTAAGTAATCATTAAAGCAGGACAGGAAACAAAAGAGTAACACTTTAAAAAGATCATTTGTGTTTGGAAAACTTGAAGGGAGAAAAGAGCAAGGTTCAGGAGGTCCTGCTACTCTGGAAAGGTCAGGGTTCAGAGTTCTCTATAAAAATAACAGAAAAATCACTTCTGTTTTTCATGTTTTGTTTCCAGTAGCACTGCAGTAAACCTACACACACATAAATGTTTTTGTACAACTTTCTTTCGCTAGAATAAATTCATAGAAATAGAATCTCTGAATGAAAAGGTATAAATACTTTTCATATGTATTACCTTAACTGTCACCTTCTAGATCTAGATCTTTATCAGTTTACATTCTCACCTACAATGTTTCAGTATGCCTGTTTCTCTGGGCCCTAAGGCATTATTATTTTGAAATTTTTAATAAGCAGTAAACAGTATCGTGTCTATCTGGCTTTAAGTTGCATTTTTTTTTTTACTATTAATGATATCGACCTTTTTCTAAATGTTTATTGCTCCAGTGACTTTATTAAGGGCCTAGACCTAATAATCAGTCTTCTGGCAGGCAAGCAGACCAAAAATAACAGCTAAATAATAAGACATATCAAAGACAGCCTTCTCTGTTTTTATTTTTATTTATTTATTTTTTTTAAATTTTTATTTATTTATGATAGTCACACAGAGAGAGAGAGAGAAGCAGAGACATAGAGGGAGAAGCAGGCTCCATGCACCGGGAGCCCGACGTGGGACTCGATCCTGAGTCTCCAGGATCACGCCCTGGGCCAAAGGCAGGCGCTAAACCGCTGCGCCACCCAGGGATCCCCGCCTTCTCTGTTTTTAAAGATAAAAATAGCTCTACATCTATTAAGGTGTTTCTGTATTTATTATCCAGGTATCTTTCATGAAATTTAATGGGGATGAAAAATATTATTGAGATAATAAACCCCTATGAATCTGGGCAAGGGTAAATTATATTGGGAGGCTACTTTAGAACCACAAATGAAAACAGCTGAGAAGGAAATGATGTAATTCCACCCTCACCTGATCTGTAAGCTCCATGAAGGTAAATACTGTATCTGCCTTATTTATCAATGTATGCCCAGCACCTGGCAGGACTAGTGCTTTATACATATTTGTTAGAACTATTTTCAGGCTGGTGGCCAAAGGACTTGAAGGCACCTGAGCTTCAGAATATGTACCCCACTGATTTCAAAATATCCCACCCAACCCAGTGAGTGCTGTGGCATTTTGGAGGCATCATATAAATGTTTGTGGCTGCCAGAATCCACACAAGAGTCATTATTACTACCTTGATCTACTTTACAGGGATGTTGTAAGGACAAAGTGAGAAAGAGAGTGAAAAAGGCTCTGAAACCTACCCAGTGCTGTGCACAGCAGGATGGTGGTGGTGGTAGTGATGATGATGGTGAAGAGAAGGAGGAAGAAAAATTTAAACAGAAGGCTCAGAGAGGCAGATGTGAGGATGAGATGGCATGGAATGGTATCAGTGAAGCAGATAAGCAATCAAGCTTTTGGTTGTGGTATTCCATGAGCAGTGTGCTGAGAATCCATCTACCCTGAGCCTGGGTGGGCAATGCAAGATGCGCACACAGGGTAAGAGGGTAAAGTCCTAAAAACCAACTTTGAGTTGTAGGCCATGGCTGTGGAGCTCTTATTAATCAAGACTTCTATTTTATAGATTTCCTCTCTGTCTAGAGTATTCTGCAGCTTCACCAGGATGTGTGTTTGTATGGACTTAGTTTTGCTTCTCCTTTTGAAAGGCGCTCTGACTCCCGAATCTGTTTCCGATCTCTCGATTTAAGGGGCAGCAGGAAGTCAGTGATTAGCAGAACTAAGCATTGTTGGGCAAGCTTCATTAGGCTTAGCATTCTGAGCTGGCAAGGAACAGAATACCTATGATAAGCACTTGCTCTACGAAAGAGTCAAAAAAAAAAAAAAAAGGCACACTTGGAGGCTAGTATTGAGGTCTGTGGTGAAGGTGAAGTTCTGAAAGCAGCTGAGGTGGCATTTCTAGGAAGACCTGACGGGGAAGACTCATGCTCTGGTAATTCCCCATTGAGCAGACTGGCATGTACCAGGAGGGAGCCCCATGCCTGAGCTGCATCAAGGAGAGAGAAGAGGAAGGATGAAGAAGGCTTGCACATGCCTGCACAAAGCAGAGTAGTCTCCTCACCCAGGTGATTACTGGATCGGTTCTCTGTTACAGACAAGAGGAAGGCTTAGAAGCCTGTGCCCCTGTGACTTAACAGTTCTGTTCTCTCATAGTTCTGCCACTCAGAAGCAAAACCAAACACCAACCTACCCAACTATACGTAACATAGAATCTCAATTATGAAAAATGGCAGTAACCACTAGAAAAAACCCTGCTACTACTGCTCCATACTCTCCAGACTCCTGTGCTACCAGCTCCATACAGCCTCCCCCCAAACCAGCACCTGTTGCCATGGTAGCTGTTTTCCCCTCCTAGGAAGGGCACGCTCCAAGCCATTATGAAAATAAAAAGCTTTTATGTTTCATGACCACCTCCCCCCTCCAGCTTCTCTCTCTGTCTCGTCCACTTAAATTCTAGGTAGCGCACACAACAGAAATTGAAATGTGGGTATTCCAATTATAGCAATGACCAAAAAGAAAAAAAAAATTAATAATCTGTTTCCAGACAGAGGGGGAAAGGAAACAACTGTTCAAAGCAACAGTGTGTGTGATTGAGTTAGGGGGGGAAAAAAAAAACAATGAAAAGTAATTAAAGAAAGACATTCTCTGAAGCACATTAGATGTGACAAGCACCACTGTGTGGTGGGATGCTGGGGAAAGAGAAGGGGGAACAATCAATAGCAATGATGAGTAATAACAAAGAGATCCCCCAGGGGGCTGAGAAAACATTCTCCTTCTGTTAACAGAAACCAAAGGAAGGAGAAGTATCTGGAGGCCCAACCAAGCACATATTTAAGCACTACTCCCCTGGAGAGAAATCACAGGTGGTATGTAAGTCACAATCTTACACCATGGAACTGGTTGATATCTAGCACTGAACACAAAATGAAAAAATAATGAGAAAGAAATGAGGAATGTTGTATCAGGATTGGAGCAATTTTCTGTATTGTCCATATCTCTAAAAATGCATCCCCCTGCCGGCACTCACTCTCATTCTTTCTTAACTCTGTTGTGATTGTCCACAGGTGAGGTGTCTTGGCTCATAACTCACTCCCAGGGATGCTTCCAAAATGAGGTATAGCTTCAGACCTCTATTGCAAGCCAGAAAAAGGAGGTACACACATGGATTGGTTCATATCAGCAGAAAAGAGAAGCAAAGGTCAAGCCTACAAGAAAAATGTAGAGATTTCATATCCTACCTATGATGCTAAGGCAATTGCCAAACTGTGACAATTCTGGTTCTATATACAAACTTAAATCTGGAAGAAGGAAGGTTAACCCCCAAAACTTGGACCAATGGAGATGATGAAGACTAAAATTGATAGGAAGTGAAACAAATGATGTTCAGCTATAAAATGCTACACCTAAAAGATAACAGCCTAAAACCACTTTCACAAAAGAGAAGTTCAAGGAGGAAAAAAGTCTGCATCATTCAATGCATTAGTGCTGTACCAGGACTGGAGGTGCCAAGGGCAAGGCTAATGACAGGAAGTTCTTTTGTTAGTTTTTCATGTGATGTGGGCCATGGTGTTGGGCTCTTGGTCATAATTCAAGAGTTTCTCATTATAGATTTTCTCTTTGTCCAGAATGTTCTCTATATGATGTATATTTATGCAGACTCAGCCTTCTCTCTCCTTTTTAAAGTTGGTCTTGATTAATGGATCTGAGGTTTCACTTACCTAAATTTAAGAAAATTCTCAAGCCATTATCTCTTCAAATGATCCTTCTTAATATTCCATCTCACCTTCTCTATCTCCTACAGACATATTTTTGACCTTCTAATTCTGTCTTTCATGTATTTTCAAATATTTTCCATTTCATTATTTCTCTGGATTGCATTCTGGCACTTTTTTTAAGGTCTATCTTCCTGTTTGGTCTCTCATCAGCTTTGTTTACTCAGGTATTTATTTCATCAACTGAGTTTTTAACTTTAATTATTTTTTATTTCTCTAAGTACTACATGCTTCTTTCAGCTCTGCCTGTTCTTTTGGTTTTAGTCCCTTTATATGTTTTTCATTATTTTCAACAGTTATTTTTATGGTTTCTGTGGTTTTCCTAATTACTGTTTTATTATTTGGAGTTCATGGGTTTTGATATTTCCGTACATTGTTGCCATTGGTCTCTGGTTGATAGTGGATTGTTTTCTTGTGTGTTTTTAATTTTGAATTCATCTGCAGAGGAGCTCTACGGAAATCATAGGTGCCACAGGTTGAGTACATATTCTCTGGCCAGTGCTCAAGCAGTATCACTGAGGTAAAGGTAGAATAAATTTAAATGTGGCTATAAATTCCCTTACAGATCCCAGGCTGAGATAGAAAAGTAAATTCCCTGTTGTATCCCTGTACTGGAGGGCTGTTGTTTTTTAAATCTACTCCAGATTTTCAATGACAGTGAAGCCCCTCTAGGATCTGATTAAGGCAGGGGTTTCAAAGCTAACTCTAGCCCCTTCTACCCTCAAGTCGTCTCCAGGTCTCACTAAGAGTCCCACATGATTTTAAAGCCCAAGTTAATGGACACCGATGACTCTGCATTCCGCTACATCCACCCACCTAAAACAGCACCATTGCCAGCAAGCCCTATTAATTAATTCTCTAGGGAAATGTAACTTTTGCTTGATTTACTACTTACTACCAGTGAGGACTCAGACTCTATTAGAGTTGATTTCAACTTGAGTTAAAATTGTTAAGTTTGCCAATTATTTTCGTTTGGAACATATGTGAATAATTTCTCTTCAGCAGAAAAGACAATCTCAAAAGTTAAGATCTTATTACCCTGTAGAGCATTAACCAGTTTTAAATCTAACTTAGTGATTATATTTTCAGAGTTCTATCATTCACTCTATAAATAAGTTTCTATTATCTTTTGAACTGGCTTATATTTTCTACTGGTAATCTCATAAATCTTTGACATGTGCTCATTCTACACTTTCATAAAAGTTATACCAAAATAAATTTTCAGATTATACAATAACTCTATTTACTGAGAGTCTATCAAGTTTAAGGCTATGTGTTAACTTCTTTATGTTATACTAGTAAATTCAATTCCCACGAGGGGGAGGTTATTATTGCAATTTGACAGATGAGGAAATTGAGGCTCAGAGAAATTGAGTAATATGTTCAAGGTCATCTAGCTAAGAACACACAGAGCCATGATTTAAATTCTTGTGCTCTCTTCACAATACAATAAATTGAATATTCTTTTCCTATAACATCTACCCATTGGTAGTATTACCTAAGGAGTACCTAGGAGTACTTAGGTACTTAATACCTAAGGAGTTTTTCCTTCCCTTTTTTTCTAGACAAAATGATCCAGCTAATGTAGATTTAATACATACTAGCTTTTGAAGGTAGATAATTCAATCCATTGTCTCACGCTGACCTTACAGTCACCTAAACCTCCTGATTGTTTCAGTAAACTGGTTTTAAGTCAAACTTAAACTCACCATGAAGAGTAAAGTAACTATAAAAATATAGCAAATTTAAAAAATAAAAAAAATTGCCTTATGATATTGTTAAACTGAGACTGGAAACCATATGCTTAGAAGAAATCCACACTCAAAAGGAAATACAACAGGTATGCTATCCAATGAAAAGATCAAGTAAGTCTATATGGTTTGAACCTGAACATTGTAATTTATAGTCAAATATACAAGTACAATTCTAGAACGAAGAGTTGAGCCAACTTAAAATGAGAATTTTGAGTTCTAAATTACTTAGGTTTTCAAATTAAAAAGAAAGACTGAGAAAGGGCTATGAACGAACAGCTCTTCTGAACAATAAAAAATAAGCAGAAATCTGAGAAGTTAGGAATTCAAGTCTGAACCACCATTTTTTTTTTTTTTTTTTTTTTTTTTTTTTTTTTTTTTTTTTTTAAACCACCATTTTTTTTAAATCGAAATTCTACAAAAAGCTATTTTCAAAAATCTCCAGATTTTTATCATTTATAAAAAAAATACGTCCCACTAAAGGGGTCACCAAATCATCTATGTTGGAGATAACTGAGTAACAAAAATCCTAGATGTTAATAGGCAACATAATGGCAATATTCAAGTTAGTTCTGCTTAGGTAGAATTCATCGAATTCTCAGGTACTATTTCTGTACAGTCAGGTTCATTTGCTTTAGTACATTAACAGGGAAATTTCTTCCACTACTTGCCTTGTAGTCAGGTATACTTTTCTTAAGAATAGCTGCAATGAGTGTATTTATTAGAAAGCTATTTTGTAATTTTTATTTTAACTAGGATAATAGTTCTAAGAGTGTGGTCCATGGACTCCTGGTAGGTTTCCAAGACCTTTTCCAGGGCCCTGGGATGCAAAAACAAGGGTCAAAGAAACTGCTGTGGCCTTAGAATTAATCCAGACAATGGCCCCAGGCTATACCAACAGCCATTGTAGTCTTTACCACCACAAACTAACAGATTAAGAAAAACAAAACAAAACAAACCCAGTTTTAGGTAAATAAATAAATAAATAAATAAAGCCTTAATAAGGGTGCCTGGGTGGCTCAGTGGTGGAGCATTTGCCTTTGGTTCAGGTCTTGATCCCAGGGTCCTGGGATTGAGTCCCATATACAGCTCCCAATAGAGAGTCTGCTTCTCCCTCTGTGTATGTCTCTGCCTCTGTGTCTCTCATGAATAAATAAATGAAATCTAAAAATAAAAAATAAAAAAAATAGCCTTGATAAAACTAAAAATTTTTATTAAATCTTGACCTTTTAGAACACATTTTTTTAAATACTGTAATGAAGTCAGAAATATGCATAGAGCACTTCTGCTGCATACCAAAACTGACTTGAGGGAAACCAGCTGTGCAACTGAGTCACAACTAAACCAACGTATTTTTTTTTTTTTTTTTTTTTTTTTACATAAAATACCATTTTAACTTGAAAAAACAATTGACAAACTATGGTTATTCAGACTTCAATATCTGGCAGCTATAATCTCAGAAATGAACCAAATAATTCTGTTGCTTCAAGGAAAACAACTGATAATATTTGTTGCAACAATAAAATCCATTCTTTCAAGCAAAAAAAGTGTAATTTTAGACAACTTGGATGGGCCACCAAGGGCTTGGCAGCTTCCCAACACTTAATAACTATTTTTTAATGAGATTGCTGGTGATGCTAAAAAATGTGATTTTTAAAATATTTTATGATGAAATGTGGACACATTGGAAGATTTGTATAACTTCCTTAACTAATACTTAACCAAGTGACCAATATACGTTAAAAAATCATGCATGGTGGGTACAAGAGCCAAAGAGCAAGGTAAGCCCATAGAGGTTTCAGTGCAATTTTGTATGAAAAGCTCACTGATAGGATTTCATTCTCCACACTGAAGTACATTTTTAAAAAATTATCACTTGGTGAGTTTTGGTGTATTAACAAAAAAGAGTATCCAAAATTATCTAAAAAGGTTAGTAGAAATATTTCTTCCTTCTTCAACTGCATAGATCTGGTGGCCTGATTTTGTTCAGATCCTTCAATAACAAAATGTAGGACAATAGATTTAATGAAGAAAACACTATTATCTAATTACCTTCTGCTAAGTCAGACTTAAAAGAGATTTTCAAAATGTAAAATGCCATTTAATGAGTTTATAAATAGATCTTTAATTTTTTCAGCTTTAATTTCTAATTCTGTCAATACAGATACAATTCAAACAAAGGCTGATGGAGCCTTTAGTAATTTTATGGGTGTGGAGAGGTGCTGAGACCACAAAGTTTTAGAAATGCTGAGCCAAGAAGATGGTACCTTGGACGGGGTTTCTTAGGGGTTAATGAAAGCGTTTAAAAATAGACTACAGAGTTGATCTTTACATAACAAAGTCAGTGTACTAAACACTACTGAATTGTATGTTTTAAAATGGTTAAGTTATGTGAATTTTATCTCAATAAAAACAATGCTTTAAAAAAAAGAAATATAATACTTGGGAATGACAAGTCAAGAGTCCCACTGATTGGGCACGTTGTCCTTTCACATTGTGAAGACCAAGCACCATGGGATCACCTCAGTCCAAAATTACCTTAGGTTATTTCTGTTGCACATGAAATTTAAATATTCCAGGAAGCTCTTTTCTTGAAAGAAGTGAAGATCATGACCAAATTTTTACAGTTTGTCTCAAAATCCCAGGTTTAATTATTTCCCTGTCATCTCAAAACGGTAAAGTTAACCATTCTGTCAACAGCCAATACTATAGTCAACTACTTCTTGGCCTATCCTAAGTATACAGTGGCCTTACTTGCCATACTGTGATGGGTCAGGAAAACAAGAGTGAGCCAAAATTGTTAAGTGGTCCCTGTTCTCATAGGGCACTCAGTGTAATAGAAAGATCAACAGTAATCAGATAATGGCACAAATTTAAGAAACCATACATTTGTGAGGAGTGTTTTAGAAAAGAAAGTACAATGTCAGACGCATGCAAAATAAGAGACTCAGACTAAAGACCAAAGGAGTCCCAGCTTCATCTGGGAGCTTGTCAGAATTGTCAGATCTCAGGCCAATCAGAGAAAAATCTGCAATTTTAACAAACTTCCAGGTGATTTCCTGTTTAAGAAGCATTTACTATTCTAAAAAAACAGGTAGGGGTTAATTACAAGAAGGAGAAGTATTCTGGCAGGGGTAACAAACCAAGACTCTAAGGCCAGAGACTGGAGGGCACATTTGAAGAACTCAAAGAAAGCTACAATGGCTAGGCTGGAGTGTGCAGATGGCACGGTGAAGGACATTTTAGGGGCTGGCATATATTAAATCTAGTCATGAGCAAACAGAGGGGTTAGAAGGGACTGTAGTCTCCTGAACCCTATCAAACAGGCTTTTCTGGCACTAAACTGCTTTCAAAACAAACACAACAGTTAGATACTCATCCTTTTATAGTTGCTGAAGGGCAAATTCCTTTAATTCCAATGTAACAACCAAAGTTCTTACAGCACAAGTGGTAACAGCTCTGGTTCCCCATGTAGAAACAACATGATAGCCTTGCAACACCTTAATCTGTGTGTATCTAAGAAATATTATTAACATCTCCATGCTCTGGAGGGCACTCATTGCCAGGAAGATCTGAATTCTAAAGAGGTAGTGATCACACTCTGGATTCTGCATAAATCTTAACGTACAGTGTACCTGAGTCCCCTGATAGCAAATGTGGGTCACAATGCCATTGACCTTGGTGAATACTTTATCTAGTGCTTGGGAAACTTAATGGAATGTGACCCAGCAAGCCTATAAAAAATCTATAAACTTCATTGCAGGAGTTGAACTAAAAAGATAGCACAAAAGAAAAAAAAAAATGAGACAGAGAAAAAGAAACTGAGGCAGGAGGGGAGGCTGTGGGGTGGGGATGGGGGCTCACAAGACAGCACACACCCGCACATACAAGCGTTAGCAAAAGTCAGAGCAGGATCCCAAATCAAACGGTGGCTCCAGGCATGCATGGATGTCTGAGCATGGGAAAAACCTACCGTGCCCAGCAGTGCCTTCTATATTGACTAAAACAAGTTATTTGGTTCCAAGACCCCCCAGTGAGAGGGAAGAATCAAGATGTGCACTTAGGCTAGAGAAGACAATTTATACTGAAAGCATCTCAGTAGCAGTGTAAAGTGCTAGGAAAGGCAAGAAATATCTTGATTAACACAAGGAAAGCTGGCTCAATCTCCATGTAATAAGCCCTAGAAACAATGTCCAAGGCGAAGGGAACTCGGTTAGGATTTATGGCTCTGTGTTAATTTCTCACATTCTCATCACTTTGGGCATCTAGGTGTTTTGACAAAAGTTGCCTGTATGATAAACAAAAAATAAAGATGAAGGTCCAAATTCATTTCCCCCATAGTCAAAATTATACATAAATTAGAGACAATGGGGTTTGTATCATTTTAGTGGCCCGAAAGGGGATGAAGTTTTCTAGTTCGCTGAATGGCTATATCCAGCTTTATAATTCTTTTCCCAGACACTCTGAAGAGAAAATATTCTTCTAAAAAAACCAGGATCAACTTCCTGGTCTTTTATGGTCAGTAGAAGCCACATGAGCAGCCACCATATGGAACTCCATATGGCGAGCTCTGACAATTAAGACTAGGATGAAAACAAGAGTTCTGTCTTATTTCTCTGTGAAAAGCACTGATGGGCAATCTGTCAGGCTTAAGAAGCTGAAAGTTTTCTTGCATGATAGAGACAAGTGTAGCCAAAATTATTTAAATATTATAAGAAAGCATTAAAGAATCATCATCATCATCATCATCATCACAACCAAAATGGTTTCAATGATTTGAATTTCAAGGCATTCTTTTGGTTAAGGAGTTCTGCTTTCTTCCTTGTATCCACAAGCCACTTTAGGGCTGAGACTCCTCAGCTAACTTTTGGCACTCACTCAAATTCAATTGAAAAGGATAAACACTTGGTTGAGCTGAACAAAGGCTTTGGGGCACTCTGCATCTGCCACTACCAACCTCAAAGTCTGGGACAGGGACAACCTGAACAGGATCTGGTTTTCACTACTGCCTATTTAGTTATGAAACTCAAACTGGTTACTTCACTTAGAAATTATTCATTATATGTAATTATAGTACTGCCCCTGGATACTTCTTCTAGGTGAACTCCACCTTGGTGTCCTTCCTCTGCACTCCAACTACAGTGCTACCTTCACATACGTTATTATCTGGGAGACTCTTCCTTTGTGTCTTTTTTTTTTTTTTTTTTTAACCAAATTAACTTCTACTGATTCCTTAGCTCACTCCCACTCCTCTCAATTAGGGATAGTCCCAGTACTCCACTGCACTTTATAGTTACATGTGTATGTAATTATCTGCTGAAGGCCTCCCCTACTCGCACCAGAAGAAGCTCTGTAAAGCACCTACAGCACAGCAGGTAGAGTAGGACCAATGATGAAGCAGACATTGGGCCTATCATCAAGGAGCTTGTCCTATAACAAAGTGGAAGAAAAACCAGTGAATTAAGGGTTTCAGAGGCTGTGACCATGCTATGCACACTGCACAGGGTCAGAGTGGGGAACAGCAATTTCTGCCTGTGCAGCATTTCAGAGAGATATGGACATAAGAAAAGACAGAGAGGCACATAGTGGGCCCTGCTGGTTACTCTCAGAGTATCAGGCCTTTGGCATAAGTGGAGAGGCAAAGCTAGAGGGGAAGCAGTTTCCAGATCAAGCATGCCTTAGTGCCATGCTGCACAGTGCAGATGTCAGCTTCAAGTAGGGCAATGAAAAGGGCAGGGCTCCCTTTGGTTCCAAACACGCCTCCCTCTGGTTCTATGGAAATTTAGGCCATAATCCATCCTTGCCCTGCTCTCCTGCCAAGTTTCCTATAAGCAATCCATGCATTCTGCTCAAGGGAGTAACAAGGAGTGAGCAGCTTCTCTATGCATTCCAAATTCATGTCCAGAACCATCACAACTCAATCAGCACAGGGAGTGAGAATTCAGAGTCCACAGTTGGGCACAAACAGTCCAATCAGCCTCATTCTCATTTTCGTTTCTTTTTCTATTTTAATGGCATATGATGAAGAAACTTATCTTTTAAAATGCATCTAGATAGACTGGGCTAGTGGTGTGCTATCAGGGTCAACAACATAGACATCTAGATCCTGTCTTCAATAAAGTGAACATGGAGAGGGCTAAAGAGTCTCATCTTGGAAAACATTATTTGCTCTAAAATCATACTATAAGAACATCATGTGGAATGATTTAAAATGGGTCTTCTGCAAATGAAGTCTTTCAAGGCCTTCTAATGAGAGAGGGAAGTCCCAACATGTAAGACAAAGATATGCTGGATCTGAATTAAGTAAGATGCAAGAGAACAGAAAGGGCAGATTCTTTTCAACTCAAGTGATATTTAAGGAGGACCTACAATGTAGCCAACAGACTAGAGACTGGGGACAGACAAGTCAGACTTGATCTCCTACCCCACAAAGAACACAAGAGTGGAAAGGAGAAAGGGAGACAAAGATAAATTTTGCCATGGCAAAAAATGATCACTGGACCAGTTACTGGAGAGTACACTTGAGGCAAAAATAAAGTTGAATTTTAGATGTATTTCCAAATGGTAAATCTGCCTCCTTAGGAAGGTGGCTATTGTCTGTGCCTTAGGATCACTAATCATGTAAACTACACCATATCTGGGAAACAATGTTGCCTGTGACTAAGGTGGTGGGGGGTAAGAAAAAGAAAAAACCTCTAGCTCTAGTTTACCTAATGTGCATTAAGGACTGCCTTCAGCTGGTGGATATACATGCTGCAGGGGTTCTTAGTAATTATAACTTACTGATGTGGTCCAGGAAAATGTAAACTCAACAGTGATGACCCTTTATCTTTAGGAATACAAAAAAATACTTAGCTATGAATAACCAAAAAAAGGTAAGCAACACAGTAGAAAAAGAACCATGGGAAAAACAAAATAACTTAGACTTTTATGATTGGAAAAGGAATATTCTTTTTTATGAAAATGGAAAGGAAATAAGTAAAATACAAGGAGGGGTTTCCTTAAACTAAGCTATAGATCTATTTCCATTATCTTGGTTTCAGATCTATAATGAATGCTTATATGGAGGTAGAATGTAGTATGAAAAAAAAAAAAGCAGATAATTCAGTATTGCACTATTAAGCATTCCCAGGAAAACACCTAAGAGTTATTGCGGTATAAGCTGCCATTTTTGAGCCTTTACTCCATACCAGAAAATGCGACATGCACTTTGCACTCATCAACATACTTACTCTTCACAATATGACTCTGAGGTAGGTCCTATTATTCTCCCTATTTTATAGATGATGATACAGAAGTCCAGATGTCAACAGACCCCCCCCCCCCCCAGCTGTAAGTGGTGTAACTGGAATTTGACCTCAGATCTATCTGATTCCAGGGCTTCTACTCTTAAATGATGTGCCATTTTCAAAACATCAGTGGAATACTGATTACACGGTCATTACCATTTCCTATTCCCCAAATAGCAGGTTTAGATTTTCAGAGTTCAATTTTGGTTTACTGTATAAGGTGTGAGCCCTAAGACACACCCAGGGCTTCTGTTCTGATCATAGCTTGTTCCTTCTAGTCTTCTTTGCTAGCTCCTTCTTTCCCTACCTCCCAACACTGTAGTGCTCAGGACTGTCGTCTTCTCCTCTACCCAAAGATGTGTTCTCCGTGATTTCATCAACTCTGTATTGATATATACGAAAGAAAAATCATCTCTATGCTCAAAGCTCTCAGCAGAACTCTTGACATGTTCATCCTGACACCAACACTCTATCTCACCAATACAACATAACTAGACCTCCCTGTCTTCTCTATCTATGGAAAGCCAAAACCTCAGGTGTCATCCCTGATTCCCCTCAGATGCTGCATCAAGCCCATCAGTTACGTCTGCTGGCCTCATCTTCAAAGTTCTATCCCAAATTTGACAACTTTTCCTCACTCCCGACATTACAATCCTTGTTTGGGTCTACTGCAGTAGTCTTCCAGCTGGTTTTCTAAAGTCTACTCTCACCCCCATTCAGCTTACTCTCCAGCGATCAACAAAGCTTGGCTAACTTAGAGAAAACAACAAAAACATGTATCAGTCACCCTTTCAGCACTATGATAGCTTCTCATTACAACCAGAACATAATACTTCTCCCCATGGCCCCCCAAACACTGCCTCTGCTTAGCTCTCCAAATCCAACCCATATCATTCTGACCTCACCATTCCTGCAATTAGCCAAAGTGTGTTTCCATGTTGAGCAGGTTCCTTTCTCAGGGCATCTGTACCTACTATTCCTTCTACCTGGGAAAGTCTTCCTCTTCACATGGCTTTATTTTTTCACTTCAGGTAGTGACTTAAATGACATCTCCTCTGATCACCTCATCTAACAGCTTCTTGCATACTCCAATCATTCTAACTGTAAGCCCTTCCCTGAAAGCACTTAACACTCCCTGAAATTATTTTCCTGATTAGTCTGCATTTTCATACCATATTTTTAAACAAAACTGCTGTATTTACAGGACATTGAGTAGATGCTCAATGAATATTTGTAAATATCTGTCTGTCTCCTCAAAGTTTAAGTTCCAGGAAAGCATGGACTTTGTCTGACTTGGTCACTGCTACATCACCATGCCTAGAACAGCATCTACATGTGACAGGTACCCCAATATTTCAGTAAGCGAAAGGATCCTATCAGTCCTACATAGATCAGGTCAACTCCCTTCTCACAGGTAATAAGAACAGGCGCTCTCCTATTGGAATTGCCATCTGAACTCCTACTGGAGTAGTGCACAGTGCCCCACTGTCCAGAGCTACGTCACGCT
Organism: Canis lupus dingo; assembly: GCF_003254725.2. Lineage (NCBI taxonomy): Eukaryota > Metazoa > Chordata > Mammalia > Carnivora > Canidae > Canis > Canis lupus. Next base: position 36,531,232 of record NC_064244.1, on the reverse strand, counting down.
CCTAAGGCTTCACATGAGCTCTTCCCCATCCAAATGTCCTGAGCCTACGTGACAGCTGACCTTGTCATCTAAGAGGGGAGAAGAGAATGTAAGGTAATATCAGCCCAGGTTTTAGGTGATGAGAGAATTCTTTATCTTACCTCTACCTCTAGATTCTGTCCAGGCCCTAGAGAGCCTGCATCAAACAAATTCATTTTCCCTAGACATTTTGCACCATTGGATCAATTTCACAAAGACTAAACTAAGGCCATAGGGACAGGAGTCCAAAGGCAAAGTCCTCTGCATTCTGGTTCTATCCTAAGAAGCCACTGAAATGATGCAAGTACTTGCTCAGAGGACACACGTTTTTGAAAAACATATTCAATATTCATTTAATCCAGTGTGACAGTATAAGGGTTTGTATGGGGCCCATAATACCAGGCTGGCTGTACTCTGTCTGGCAGGCCCCACAGGTGTTTTCAGTTAGATGTGATAATCAAATTAGCTGCACAGCACAGTTAACTCTGAAACGGCAAATGGAGCTTCCTGGGTGATCTCCCTGTCTGCCTTTCTCCTATGCTAAGTAAAAAGATGTGAGTACCTTAGCTTGTAGCAAAGGCTCAAGTGAAGGCCAGAAAGCAGAGGTACCTTACAGGCATGTAGGAGTGATAACAGAGAAGGGAGTAGGAGGTGGATTTCTGCTGTAGCAGCAAAGATGCTTATTTCACAGATAGGATAAAAAAACTGTTTTTTCCCCACAGGCTTACCTAACCTAACTTGTTTTGTGCAACTATCTAGATCCCCTGTGTTCTCCTCCCCGCCCACCCTTTACTCCTCCCTAGCTGACTTTGCACTCAGATGTGGCTAGGCTTCTTAGTACTCCAGAGTCTAAATTAAAGGAAGGAAACGACTTCTGCAGGACTAGTTATGAGAAACCAAGGAAAAATTAAATGTGTGATAAATAAGATACTATGATAATCCGAGGATCTTTTCCATGGCCAATATTATTCCTGCCCAATTCAGCAGGAAATTACCTTTGGGGTCTAAATTTGCAGAGCATGGTAAGGAGATAACGTGCCTGACTGGAGAATTGGTTCCTTGAAATGAAAATGTCATGTCCATTTCATTTATTCTATTATGACTGACTCGCTTAAATGGCTCCACCACACCACCTATTCCACCATTCAGTCATTGACAAAGTACTTAAGAAGACCAAAGAATACAGTGGCTGCGCAGGTCTCTAAGTCACTTTCCCAGTTCCTAAGCAGATCAACCCCACCTGTTCCTATTTTGCCACAGTGGCGCACACAGCCAGCTTTCAACTACTGATGTTTGGGGGTGATGGGAGGGGTGATGGCAATTTTCAATTATCCATGCTAAGCCGCAATAAACACATTCCTGAAAAGTTCTCTCTAAGCCAAAGTTCTGTATGTGAAATCCCCTCTTCCACTGCCTGCTATGAAATTCCAGATGTAGGAGAGAGGGCTAATTAAAGACAGACTGAACCCATCTCTCTTTTCTCCAGCACTGCCAATCACTGTCCACAGCTGAGGGGAACAAGAGGAAGAAGGACTCAGGTCTTCCTACTAACAAAAAAGCCCAAAAGGGGAATTTACATGCAGTTAAGGCCAGGATGAGGGTCAGGCAAGAGAGACAGGAGAGGGGATCATCTGCAACAAGCCTGAGAGTGAGCACCTCTTTAGCACTTCTTTAAATTTTGCATCTTTAAAGAGGCCCTTACTTTCAGGACTGTTAAAGATCACTGCCTCCTTAAATGCTGCACCCCAGGGGTCTCTCTTTGCCTCATCCCAGTCCCAGCCCTGATAGATACATGTTGGTGTCCAGGCTTACTTTACCTGCAGCTTAAACTCTTTTTTTCTCCTGAGTTACCACAATATTACTGCCCAGAAAATGCAGGAACCTAGTCTTTGTTAATACTTTATTTTTACTCTTCATTAGCTTTCTTACTTCCTTCCTTCCACTTCCTGTCCCTTCACAACAGATAGGAGATGTAGTTACAGTGTTGATTCACCTCAATGATGTTAAACCTATGAAAGGCCATACAGAGACTAGTTTGCCTTTAGAGGCTGGTGGCAAAGCTGAGAGGCAATCAGGGCCTTACGGATATTCCTGGCCAACACTGTTGGGGAATGACAAATGTGCTCTGCCTGCACCCAAGAAGAGGAATCCAGGCACCAACTGTTAGAGCTCCTCTCTATCACTGAGAAACTGCAGAGCAGTGAGTGTTCCTGGCCTTAGACCCTTTCAGGGGAGGGGGAGTCTAGATAGCTATGGAGACCCAAAGTCTGAAAGACCCACTTCTCTTTGCACATTTTGTTTTAGAAATTCCTCACACCAGTTAGAAATTTCAGACTCATCCTCAAAAGATATTTGCACAAAGAAGTTGGCAGGGCCTTTGAAAGCCAGAAAAGGTGGCTCCTCAGCTATGGTGACCTGTTGAAGATGGGAGTTCCTGGAGCCCAGTCATCTGCAGTGAGGCCTTCATGAGTTGTGTCTGCAGCTGCTTGGTCTCCAGGATATAGGGCTATTTTATGGAAGATGTGGAACAGGCCAAGAGTCTTTACATTTTACAACAGACAGGACTTACTAAGTCCCTTTGATGAGGACAATCAGAAGGAGAGGTGTTAGAGTGTTTCTATGTCAGATCTGTCTGAGGGGTGCAACACCAGCTGGTCCGGCATCCTATGAAGAGATTCACCCCTTTGGTTCCTCGGTTCTTTTTTCTTCCCAGATATTCTAGACCTGCATTCTACAACCTCCATTCCAACCTTTGCTAAGCCTAAATTCTCCATTTTAAATCTTTTACATTTCAGGTTAGATGGTAATTTATCAACTCCCACGAACTTCATGCAGAGAACTTATAGCATCATGCAAAACCCAAGAGGTGCCACGTTAAGTATTCTGTATCATTATAGATCACTCCAAATGAAAACTATGTCAGGCATATAAATGTAGTTAGTCATTATGGGGAATTATTTGGCAATGTCTAAAAAGAAAAAAAATCAAGCTGGGTATAACCCTAAAATTCTACTGCCAGGTATATACATCTTGCCAAAATTCACATGTGTGCAAAAGGATGTCTGCAAGGATGTTCACTGCAGCATTGTTTATAATGGCAAAAAATCAGAAACAACTCTTAATGTCTATCAATGGGGGAAAGGGAATAACTAATATGTGGCATATTTATTAGAGGAATGAACAAGCACTTATCTCAAAAAGATAAAACTGAGTGACAAACACAAAGCTGAAAAATGAGAATACACTCTGATACCATTTATGGAGATTACGACACACTCACAAATACCAGATAACTATATTTGGACACAAAAATTCGATTTTAAACTACCAAAACATAGTTCAGAAGGAAACACATTAAAGTTCATGTTAACTTTCCACTGGAGGGCAAAGGTAATGGAACTGGGGAGGAGCCAAAAGAAGATTTCAGTGTTAACATGAGAGAGAGAATAGGCCAAAATGTTACCTGTGATAGAAGTATATATTCATATGCATGCATAAATATATACATGAAAAATTATACAAAACATACAAATACATTCCAAGGCACGTTATATTCCAAATGATTTTTGTACATTTTGCTCTAATTTCCAACCTCCCCGCCACTCCCCCTCACCAGAAAAAAGAGAAAATGAAGAGAAAGGGAAGGCATGTTTAGGAAATCACAAAGATTCCCTCACATCGTCTTGGAGTACTTTAAAAAATTCTGTATATGTCAGGGGCTGATAGCAGATGAAAGGAAAGAGAAAAAACAGTTAAAAAAATAAATATAATAGTAACTTTAAAAAATACATCTTTAATCAATCTTTATTTTATTTTAAAGATTTATTTATTTATTCATGAGTGACACAGAAAAGAGAGAGAGAGGTAGAGACATAGGCAGAGGGAGAAGCTGGCTCCTCACAAGGAGCCTAATGCGGGACTCGATCCCAGATCCCAGGATCACAACCTGAGCTGAAGGCAAGTGCCTAACCACTGAGCCACCGCCACCCGGCATCCCTCAATCTTATTCTTAACAGCAGTTCCCAGACTTTGCTATAAATGCAAATTGCTTGGGGAGCTTACTAAAAATAAAATTCCCTGCCCTCTCTACTTAAATCCCCAACATGATTCAGGAGCGCCTAAATGGGGCCAGTGATATCCTTTTTATACAAAAACCAAACATCCTTAATATAGTAGAGTTAACCCATTTTAAATGTACTGAGGTACCGTTAAAAAACAAAACTTAAAGCAAACGAAAATTGCAATTTTAATGTGAAAGTCAATTCTTCCTAAGTAGATAGCAGCGATTCTTAAAAGAAAATTTTAATTTTGAGGATAAACTAAAGTCATTCTTTCTATACAATGTTTATTTACATAGCTCTATAAAATATAAAAAATATATATAAAATACAGATATTTTATATAAAATATAAAAATATAAAATGTTGATCCTGTAACATAGCAGTAATTTTTATGTACAACTGAAACATTAATGTTGCTCTAGCTAAAATTATGACAACTGTGTTCTAGGTAACAATGAACTTTAATGCAATGATTATAGTGTTATAATTAAAAGTCACTAAAGTAGAACAATGCAGCTTTAAGCTATCAAGGTTTTGTTGTCCATTACCTAAGGCAGACCTCCTCTTCTCTTCCTGCCTTCCCCTGCAAAGTCAGGACAACCCACTGGAGTTCCCACAGTCCCCACCTCACACCTGGACAAGAGCACACAGATCCATGCTGTAGTTTACCTGTGGACGTGTCCACGTTCCCCTCTAGGCTGTTCCTCTTAACAGAAAAGGCATCATGTTCACCTTTGATACCTGTGTCTAGCACCGTATCTGGCACGCTACAGGCACTCAATTAGTATCTCTTGAATGAGTTAGCGTGTCTCAACAGGTTTTAGCTTGAAGACATCCATGGAAAAGGAGTCTCTAGCACAGAGTCGGCAGACCTGTTCTCTAAAAAACCAGACAGTAAATATCTCAGGCTCTGAGAGCCATGTGGTTTCTCTTGTAGTTTCTCAACTAACCAGTGTAACTTGGGGGCTGCCAAGGGTAAAACATAAATAATTAAGTGTGGCTCTGTTCCAATGAAACTTCATGAACACTGAAATTTGATTTTCATATAATTTTCATGTGTCATGAGCTATTCTTATTTTTCCCAACTATTTTAAAACGTAAGTAACCATTCTAAACTTATGAGCTATACAAAAATCAGCAGCAGGTTTTCTAACCCCTGTGCTAGAACATTTGGACAGAGATAGATAGGAAAAGCTCAGGATACTACACAGGCTGGAATAGACTGAGTAGAAGGACAAGAAGAAAGCAGTCTATGGCGGATGAGTGGACTCTCACAATACCTGAAAAGAGAATAAAAAGATACAATACAGAAAGAAAAAAAAGCGGAGTTTTGTTATTTTTCTTTTAAACTAGTTACAACATAACAGTGAAGTTCATATTGAATTAATTAAAGGCTAAGGAATTGAGAAAAAAATGATATATTAAAAAGTCATTAGTGATACTAGTTGGAGGGGAGAAAAGCCCAAACCTCTTCAGGTTAAAGTTTTACCACCATCTTCAGCACTGCTAAAACGTAATCTCCTTTGTGTCTGTTCCCCACTCTCAAGGAGAAACACAAATGAGCAGAGAAGCAGACAAAAGATTGGGAACAAAAGCAGACAAAGGGATTCTATCTCAGAATACCCAAGGATTGACTGTCCCATCTTGTCCTACCCAGCCTTGTGCATAAAATCATAGATATCTTAAATTTAAAGGGACTCAGAGTCACAGGGCTGCTCCATTCATTAAAAATAACTGTAACTCTAAATAGTACACATGATCATCTTATAAAAATTCAAAAACAAAGAAACCAAGAGGTGGTACCAGGGTGGTTCAGTTGGTTAAGCATCTGCCTTCAGCTCAGGTCATGATCTTGGGGTCCTGGGATCTAGCCCTGAGTCTGGCTCCCTGCTCAGCGAGAAGTCTGCTTCTCCCTCTCCCTCCGCTCTTGCTTCCCACTCTGCTCATATTCTCTCTCACTCTTTCTCTCAAATAAATAAACAGGAGAAGGAAGAGGAGGAGAAGGAAGAGGCAAAGAAGGAGGAGGGGGAGAGGGAGGAGGAGGAAGAGGAAGAAGAGGAAGAAGAAACAGCCAAGAGAAAATAATAGTTAAGATACTTGTGGACAGTTCCTTCTAGAATGTTTTTCTTAACTGCACTGTGTTTGTGTGCTTTCTCTTCTAAATACAGAAATAATCAGCATTTTGTAAACAAAGAAATCTAAGATTTGGTAAACTTCCAATTGTGCCTAAATGAACTATAAAAACTTAGGCACTGGACATCTTATCTTTTGGGTCAATGCTCTCTCCTACCACCTCCTAACAGAAATAAATAATATGCATCTTGAATAAGTGCCTTTTACATAGCAGGTGCTCAATAAGTTAATACATACTGAAATGAGTGATGCCAACAGTGCTGTCCCATTTCTTGTCAGTCCAGCTCTGTCCAAGCTAGCCTTTCAGAGATGTTCTTTATTATCAAAAACACCAAAGAGCATAGCTTTCAACAGGCTGCCAAATCCCAAAGACCACATGGATACAAGGACAGCCTCCTTTAATAATAATAACTAGCATGTAACTTAGAATTTCTGCTACTGAAAAGTGCTTTGCTTTGGAATATTTCCTCTTGGCTTTATTTTTTAAATGAACCATTATTCTCCTCCTTTATGGATTTATTCACGAGGGATGCATTTTTGGATTCTTCCCATGTCCTAAGGGGGAGCATTAGAAGGACCAGTAAGTATCAAGACATTTACTAAGGTTTGCCTTAATTTTCAACTGAGTAAGATCAGACTCAACCATGACTAAAGCAATTTCTGATGGGCCTGTTCATGTCCAGAGTCACGGTGCATTAATGACACAACAAGGAAAGGATAATCTAGGTTTTGCCAACATTCTCTGCTTCATTAACTGTCTGGCTAGGGCCAGGTAGAAGGATCCTGTGAGATATTTCCAACTATTTTGGAAGAAAACCTTGTATCTGGGCAGCAAGCTAAGCAGGTTAAGTGGCAGTTCTAGTTAGAAGGGAAGTAGAGTTCTTAAAAAAGCAAAATGTCAAGGTTATCTCTCAAAAGTATAAGAAAACCTGATTAGCTAGCCAGACTGAGAAGCTTGCTTAAAATGGAAAACTGCCACTTGTCTGGTGACTTAAGGGAACGTGTTTAAATGATCCAGTTCTGAGGGCTGAAGACTGAGCTAGCACCTTCCTCCATCAGATTCCACTGGGGCTGACCCTAGGTCCAGGGCACACCTGAAGACATGCTCTGAAACGAGGTGCAAGGCTTCCATGAAGTGCTAGCTTATGCAATAAGTGAAACACACATTCTGGGGGAACTGAGCTGTGTAATCAGGTATTAGAGAAATATTCGAATGCTATGTCTGCTGTTTTTATCATTTTGATGGCCCCATCTCCTACATAGCAATGCATAACAGGGTTCTCCAAGAACTTACAAGATCCACCACAGAATTAATATTTGTGCCAAGGTCTGATGCTTTCAATATACATTGGGAATCCCTATGGCAAAAAAAAAAAAAACTGTTTCAGCAAATACAATGAATACCTGCCGACTGAGCCATGTAGGTGCCCCTGAAAGTTGGGACTTTCAGTGAGAACACGGGGTAACCCTAGCCTGGCACCCTTTGAATAATGGCATCCAGTTTTCCTTTGATTGTCCCTCTCCTGTTATATGTGGTCCTAACAAGAATGTCCTTTGAGAAACCAGAGAACCTTCTATTGCCTCACCAGAGAATTGGGTAAATTACTTAAGAGAGGCCATTACAAGTCTCTTTAACTAGGAACGTTAACCTTCAGTAGAATCCCAAGAGGATAAACGTGGTCAGAGCTGAGATATTCCAAAGGCAGTACTTCAAAGGGGCTACACCTATGAGTTCCCTGGTTACGTTCCACCTCTAATTTTATTTATGATTCAACAAATATTTATGAGTTCCTCCTACTATGTACAAAGCACTGTTCTAGATGCTAAGGATATAGCAGTACAGAAGCAGATGGAAATCTCTGACTTCAGGAGTCAACATTTCAGTGAGAAGAAAACAACAATAAGCAAGTCAAATATACAGTATATTAAATAATGATACATGCTATGGAAAAAGTTAACCAATGCTATTGGGTAGGTAGCACAAGGGCTGGCAGTTACAATCTCCTAGCAGGACCTCGCTGAGGAGGGCAAGGAGGGAAGACAGATCAGGACTAAGGACAGAAGGGCTGGGACCTGGGGCACAGCAAGAGCTAAAGAATTCAGAACTAAAAAGGAGCAGCCAGGAAGAGGAGAAGGAGGACAAGCAGGAGAATGTGGTATCCTGGAAGCCAGATGAAGAAAGCATTTCAAGGAAGAGGGAGTGAGAAACTGTGAAATCCTACAGAATGATCAGAGAAGGGAAGTCTGAAACTGATTTAGCAACACCAACATGACACTTTTCAGTGGAGGAGTGGGTATAAAAAGCCCAAGTGGAGTAGGTTCAAGAGAGGATTTGGGAACAGCAACACAGACAACTATTTGATAGATTCTGCTGAGAAGACCACATAGAAATGGGGTGGGATCTAGAATGGGATGCAAGATAGAGAAAGGTTTTTATTATTTTTGTTTTTCATTTGTAAAGGATCACAGAAATTACAACATGTGCTGATGGGATAGTCTCAGCAGAGACTGAAAAGTTTATAATGTAGGATAGAGGGAGGAAAATTGTTGGAGCCAAGTCCTTATAGACGCAATCAGGAATCAGCTGTAGTGCCCCAGGGCAGGGAACGGCTTTAGGTACAAGCACAGGACTGTTCCTCTAGCACACATGGAAGAAATGCAGAAACACAGGCACATGTGTGGTAGCTTCTGGAAGTTCTCCTAATTGTATCAACTTCCTCAGTGAAATAAGAAGCAAGATCTGAGATGATCTAAAAGAGTAAGAGTGAATGCTGTAGGAATATGCAGCAGGACACCAAACACATAAAGGCCCTTGAAGTTGCTTTCCAACATCTGATGGTTCAACTCTACTTTCAAATCTATGATTGACCCAGAAGACTTCCAATAAACTCCATTCTTTTTTGTATTAGCCGCAGTTGACTTCTTTTGTTTCCAATCAATAACCTAATATACCAATTCTTTCCTGAGGCCTAGAGTTATGCCATGTTCTCACTAAAAGTCCAATTTTTAGGGGCACCTGGGTGGCTCAGTCAATTAAGCAACTAACTCTTGATTTCAGCTCAGGTCATGATATTAGGGTCATGAGGTCTAGCCCTGTATAGGGCTCTGTGGTTAGTGAGGACTCTGCTTGAGATTCTCTCTCTCCCTCCTTCTTCCCTCTATCCCTCCCCTCACCCCCACATTCTCTCTCTCTCTCTAAATAAAATCTTTATTTTTTAAAAAGATTTTATTTATTTATCCATGAGAGACACAGTGAGAGAGACAGAGACATAGGCAGAGGGAGAAGCAGGCTCCCTGCAGGAAGCCCGATGTGGGACTCAATCCCAGGACCCCAGGATCATGCCCTGGGCCAAAGGCAGACGCTCAACTGCTGAGCCACCCAGGCATCCCAAAATCTTTATTTTTTAAAAAAAGATTTTATTTATTCATTTATTTGAGAGAGAGGGAGAGAAAGAGAGAGATTGAGAGAGAGAGAGAGAGAGAGAGAGAGAAAGAGAGAGAGAGGAGAAAGAACAGAGGAAGAAGGATAAGCAGACTTCATGCTGAGTGCAGAGCTTGACATGGGGCTCAATCTCAAGCCCCTGAGATCATGACCTGAGGTGAAATCAAGAGTCCAATGCTTGAGACACCTGAGCATCTGCCTTTGGCTCAGGGTGCAATCCCGGAGTCCTGTGATTGAGTCCCACATCGGGCTTCCTGCATGGAGCCTGCTTTTCCCTCTGCCTGTGTCTCTACCTCTCTCTGTGTGTCTCTCATGAATAAATAAATAAAATCTTAAAAAAAAAAAAAAAAAGAGTCCAATGCTTAAACAACTGAGTCACCAAGGTGCCCCAAATAAATTCTAAAAAAAAAAAAAAAAAAAAAGGCATGACTTTCATAAAATAGTGATCCATTGTACCAAATCCTGCTACCCCTAAATGCATAGGAAGACCAGCTTCCAATATACCAAAAAGCCCAACGATTTGAGTTCCTTTCCCATCAACTGCACAGAACCAAGAAATAGTGATTTACATTTATAATACCAAATTAGAAACACTAAAGCAGTATGCTAAACTACTTAAAGAAAAACATGTCCACTCATGTGAGAAAGCAGAAAAGACAGATACCAAAATTCAAATTGTCTGACAATTTCTTCAACCCCTCTTCTGAGTTAAGCTGCACGAGTGTCTACCAGGACAAAATGAAGATGAATACACATACAGCTGTCCTCAGAGTGCAGATTAATCCTTCAATACAGATTTCAGTAACTCAGGGAGGGAAATACATGTCAAGAGTACATGACAGGGTAACCCGGAGGCAGAGGCAAGGGGAGAACTGTTCTACAGTGGATGGTAATGTTTAGTCTGGGAATGGCATCCGAGAAGGCAGTCAACTGAGGAACAATGAAGGACAGTCAGACTCTTTCACAAAGAGAAACATTTTGAAGATCACAAAGATGAGTGGAAATTTCCAGGCCACATAGACTAAGATGAATCTTCATGATAGAACGTGTCATTCCCCTCCAGGAAATTAATAGTTATTAAACTGCAGTAGAGACTGCTGCTTGTGAGATGAAATCAGCTTGCAGCATTAAGAAGCAGGAGGGTGAAGGTGAGTAGTTGCTAACCTTCCACAGAAATCAGCCCCACATAGCTTCTTTCAAACAGGTGTACTGCTCTATGGGGCATTTGACTCATGAAGAGCCCTTAACACTCACAGGGCAGTGTGAAGCTTGGTATAAGGTATGACCTGAAAGCAGGTATTAATGGACTCTTTTGTCCAGATGATCCTGTGCTGGCACATCCCTTGCTAGGAAGGGTGAGAGCAATGGTCAGCCCTTTGGGCCAAATGAACACAAATTGCCAAGAAAACAAGACCAAAGTAAAAATAAACACATGCACACATAAAAATCCAAGTGGATAAGAGCTATGTGTACTGTGTGTTCAGCATCAAGCCCTAATGGTTTTGCTCACCAATAATGGAACTATGAAGAAAGTCCCATTCCCTGAGTAAGAATGACTTGTTCTGGTTTAATTGCTTCAATTCTATTTTCCCTCACTTCCTAAGGCATGGCTCCATGATCCTCCTTCCTCCAGCCTCCTTAATCCTCCTTCCTCCTTCCTCCACCCCCTAATTCTTCAAACAATTATGGAGGGTGTACTATTTGCTGGACACTCTTCGAAGAGCTCCATGTGGATTAATTCATTTAATCCTCATGATAACCCTAAGAGGGGTGCTATTGCTGTCTCTAGGTTTCCCAGAAAGGAGAGAAAAATAGGTGGAGGCTTTTATATTTTACTTCTATATACTTAACTAGGGGGTTCTCACGGGGGGAATGAGGCAGAGAAGCTGGCCTGGTTCAAGCACCAGCACTCGGCTCCATCTCTTGGGACCATCCCCTGAGCAGCTAAGGACTGCTGTTTGGAATGTCCAGCTCCTACCTCTCATTAGTCAAAGGTTTCTCCTCCGAGTTTTTAAAAATATCCCTCTTGCTTCCAGGTTGTGCATGTGTAGATGCCACTTTGTGTCACGCCTCCCCGGGGTGGGAGGCAAGAGGCAGGAGGCACCTGGGACAGGCATGAGGTGACAAGTCACCAGGCTGCACCTGCATGAAGCAAGGTGCAGGCCACACAACTGGTTCCTCGCAGTGCTGGCTGAAATACAACATGCCAAGAGAATCTCATGTGCTAACTTAAAAGTTTCTGATAGTATTGTTTGCTCTCCGTTTTCACATGAGGAAACTCAGGCATAGAGAAATAATTCACGTAAGGTGACAGAGGGAAAAGACCAAGACCAGGCAGTCTGGCCCAGAAATGGTCATTTCATCACTGTGCTCTGAATGATGAACTGAGACTACCTAGAAGTCGGCCAGCTGCCTCACTGCAGCTGCCGGGTTTGAGCCACAATAGTTGTGAAGAACTGGTTAGGAAACCGGTAAGTAAAAGAAGGTAAGTATTGCAGATAATGCTCACCATTCAATGCATAGGATGCAACAAGGGAGGGCTTCAGGGCCCCCACACAACGTGAGTGAATCAATCACTGCTGTGCTGCCAGGAGAGAATTTAACGAAATCAACCCTGGGGCTAATGCCTGAGAACTATGGCTCATCGGAGCAGAAAGAAGTGAAATGGGGACTAAAAAGGCGTGAGAAAAGATAAAGGAAACTAAGAGCTGGCTTTTTTGAAAAGATAAACAAAAGAGATGAAAACTTCAGCTAGACTCACCAAGAAGAAAAAGAAAAGATGATTCAAATTTGGAAATGAAAGAGGCTAAAGAGGAAAGGAAAGAAAGGAAAAAGAAAAGAAAGAGAGAAAGAAAACGTGGCTGTGCCAAAAGATGGCAAAGAAGAAATGAAGTCATGTTCATGCCAGTTAATGCCCTCGCTTTTATAACACCCTACAATAAATGGGGGCAGCCACTGAGCAAGGAAAAGATAGCATTCTTCTCTCTTTGCTCTTCCTACAACTTGAGAGGGAACCCAATGGCTGACTGTGGGTTCAGAAGAGGAAGAGGTACATCAGAGAACAGGAAAGTCACTGAAAACACTGAACCAACAGAAGTGGAACAACTCCGTGCAAACAGAAGACCCAAATCAAAGGCACTCCAAGGCGGCTGAGCATTAACAGCTGGAAGCCAAGCATTTCCCCTTGGAGAATGGGTGTTTCTTAGGTTGTGAATGATTTAGTTCTTTGAATTCAGAAATTTTGTTGATTTTTTTTTTAGAGCAAAAATTTGAACTGGTATCTTTCCTTCTCCTAATCCTACAGGCTGAAAGCTCACAGAACAGAACAGAGAAATTCTTTTTTTTTTTTTTTTAAGATCTTATTTATTCAAGTGAGACACACAGAGAGAGGCAGAGATACAGGCAGAGGAAGAAGCAGGCTCCCTGTGGGGAACCTGACGTGGGACTCGATCCCAGAACCCTGGGATCACGCCCAGAGCCGAAGGCAGACACTCAACTGCTGAGCCACCCAGGTGTCCCAAGAAATTCTTAAGTTGAAAGTAAGTGAAGATCTGGCAGCAAGGCTAAATAACAATTGAGTTCTGATTTTTCTCTACGTTTCCATTAATTTAAAGTGCTAAGTTGCCTGTTTTCTTTAAAATATGTAGTTGTCCTCTTTGCAGGGTCCCTTTAAATAGATTTTCCTTTGACTGTGCCAAAAATAGCTAGAGGAGGTCCTTTGAGAATCCCATTCTTAGTCTTAAAAAAATACAGTCTCCTCCCCAGCCCATACACATAAATGGGCCTGGCAACACTTCTTCTTACTTCTTCCAGGGACCTCTAATTTATCAGAAATAATAAATATTTCAGGGGAAAAAACCACAGTTCATCAGAGAAATAATTCTGCCAAGCCCATTTCTGCTTGTTCATTAATTATGCGATCACTCAATATACAGCCCCTCTTTTGGGACTGGCAGATAGGCAGGCCAGGTGCTGAAAATCCAAATGCCCACTCCATGGCCAGGCAGGTAGGGAGCATAAAAGAGGTGGGCCAGACGAAAGGGACAAAAGGGACAGCTAGGATTTGGTACACTCAAAGAGGCATGCCCAGGGGGTTAGGGTGTGGCCTCTACTGAGTTGCAGCCAACTGTGAGCAAGGAGATCTACATTTTTTCAAGGAAAATCACCCTCGTTAAAAATGCTGGAAAGCTGTCCAAATTCTAAAACCGGCAACATGTGGAACAACAGCAAACAGAATGCGTGTATGTGCTACTCTGGCTGGAGGCCCTTGTTTGCAACCTCTAAAGTAAGAAACAAAAGATAAAGGAAAACAGACTGCCTGTCTCTCCCCTGGGAGTTTACAACCTAATAGGAGTAAGAAGATAGACATTTGGTGAATTGTCTGTCTCACAAGGTGCAATGTGATACCTGCTAAAAGGAAGAAATGAGCAAAGGCTATGGGAGTTGAGGAAAGCGAGAGGGAACTTGAGGCAGAAAGGATTCTTGTAGTGAATGACATCTGAGCTGGGGCTAAAGAATGAGGTAGACTTTGGCAGGCAGAGACTGGGACAGACCATTCCAGAAACATGAACTGCAAAAGGTAAAAAGAGGGGAGTCGGAGAAAGAATGTTTGAGAAGTGGTCAAGAGACTTCATGATCCTACTTGATAAATATGCATGAGTGTTTACATGTGCCACACAGTAGGGATGCAGATGTGATCGTGAGGGGACATAAGATGAGGCAGCTAAGTGAGAGAGGGCCCAATCCAGATGAGGCATTGGAGGCCATACCCTGAGTTTTATCTTTAGAGCAATGGAAAAGCTTCCTTTGAATTTTTTTTAAGCAATTTTTTTTTTTTTTTTTTTGAATCACATGTTGAGATCTGCAGCATTCCAAGTTCCCCGGCTGCAGAGCATGCGTTCTGTGGCCTGGAAGGGAGCCAGAGCAAGCTGGGAGGAGGCCTTTGCAAGCAGTCTGGGAAAGAGCTGATGCCAGCTTGAACTAGGGAGGTGGGTAGATTTAAGAGGTAGAAAAGGGTTAAAATCACCAGTATGATCAGTTCAGGGTAGGATTTGGTGAAGTAGAAGCCAAATGGGACTAGAGAATGTAGTACAACATGGCTCCATGGGGGTACTGGAGCATATCACCAGTGGCCTAGCAGCCAAGCAATTCTGCACCAGCAGCAGCGAGTGTCCAGTGGTTACTAGAGAAGAGTAAGGTTTAAGAGCCAGGGTGTATGGCCGAGGGAAGACTGCCAGAGAAGCTCACAGGAGCTTTCCATCTTAGAAAGTCTTCATCTCAAAGGCACTGTTTTCTTTTAAATGTGCTTTGTAAAATTCCACAGTTATTTTACTTGGACTAGTCTTGAGGGCAAGGAAGTAACTAGCTCTTCTCATGTTCAATAGCTCATAACTAAACTAAATCTTAGCCTTTAGACTTAGGATGGAAGAACAAGGAATACTAGAATATCTTTAAGATATATGTTAATGCCAAATATCCATGCCCACTTCCTTTTATTTTGACCTTTTCTTAAGAATTTCAGAGAATGCTAGTTAACCATCATAGTCCATCCTCTTTGTTGGAAGTCCTAGCAAGGACTTTCCTTATAACCATAGGCATTTGTACATGAACCCAATTTATGCTCCTTCTAGCTCATTAAGGAAGTATGAAGTATTCCTTCTTGATTGGTAGGAATGCCTGGAAGTACTCATACTCCAGTCACAGGAAGGTGAAAACAGCCAAGCCACTAGAGGTTCAACTCTTGATAACTTGTGACAATGGAGTCTATGTATTTTGATAAGGTCTCACTTATATGCCAAGTATTTGCCCCATAATATTTTTTTTATTTCTGCAATCTACAAAATTTTGTCATTTTTTACAAAGCCACAAGTAACAGATCATCCAAATAAACATCAGACAAATGTGTAATAAAAAGAACAATAGGAATCAGCAAGTGGCAATGAAACTAAAGTTGATTTTGCCCTCCTCATTTCTCTCTCTCACCTTCCACCCCACAAATCTTACAATTTTAGTGTATGCGTGTCTATATGGAAGATGTATTCTTCCTGCTTCTCAAATTAGCCTATTTCTCATGTCTTAATCAAGTTAGCACACCACGTGAAGATCATTCAATAGACTTAATGCTCTCTGTTGAATCTTACTTTGTCAAGACGATTTGCAGTAAACACTAGGCACCGCTTACTCAGAGCTCTGCTTTTATACTGATTTCAGGCCTCCCACCAGTGGCCAAGGGAAGTCCAGTTCAGTGTAAAAAATCATGGTGGCCCCATTCCCCTTGTTGGAGATTGCTTCAAACCAGTAAGATGTGATGGGAAGTCTGCTGGAGAACTTCTGGGAAAAATACCATCAACAGCTCTCAAAAAAGAGAAGCAAATAAATAATGCTTTTTCTGCCTCTGGACAACCACAAATGTGCAAGGATGCAATGTAACATCTTATGACCCTGACCTAGCCAGCACAATGACACTGGCTGGGAGCAACACCATAGAAATAACCTGAGTACTTCATGAGCCAAGAAATCAACCAACCCTCAGGGCTGATTCTGTTGTAATGAGAAACAGATTCCTTTATTGTTTAAGCCATTTTGAATTGGATTTTCTGTTTCTTAAAGTCCAGAGCATCCTAAATGATACAGTACCTCTTTGTAGAAGAAAAGGGCTGTACCCTTTTGACAACATCCTAGCAACAAAGGAATAGTTGCTTCAAAAAAGAGAAGACTAAGATTGATTTCTCAATGTTTTGGGAAAACCAGCTGTGAAAAGGTATTTTTAATAGCCATTCCTAAAGTATGGAGAGTCCTTTGAAATCCTCCCAATGCAGCATAAACATTGTAATAAAATGACGATGAGCCACTATGAATGGTATGCGTGGGGATATGCAACATACTTGGAGTCATCATAATATGTAAACATTAGGAAACTACCATGAAATTTGTCTTTATTATTCATCTACTCTTATCTCCTTCTACAATTATAATACTGGGATTTTTTTCCCTCTCCTCCACCCCTTTTACCTTATGAAAACACACAATTAGATAATTACAAGGGAACTCAGAAAACTGAGGCTCAAAGAGGTTGACTAATTTCCACAAGATCTCAGAGCTAACTGGGGACCATTTTCTTTATTATTAAAAATGCTTTATGCATGATTTTAAACCAAACCATTTGCTAAACACTCAATTTAATGTAGTGTTAAACTGTAAAGATATGAGAAATCAAAACTGGGTGTTTTCCTGTAATTTGAGTATGAAATCTCCTTTTTTAATTCACTGCTTTGGGCTTCCTTGTCCTATTTCTAATACCTTCCTAAATCCCAATGCTTTCCATTCATTACCATTTCTCTCTCCTAGAAAATCCCTGCATAGGGCCCATTCTCCAGGCCAGTGGTTCTCAAAAGACTATTCGGATCATGGCTACCTGGGAAATAAACCAGACATGCAGATTCCCAAGGAGAGTCCAATTTAGTAGGGCAGAGGTGAGGTCCCCAATGTGAACTGTAAACAAACACCCTAAGCGAGTCTAACTGTGCTCTGAGGCACATGACTCCAGATTGTATACTAGATTCCAGGATCCAAATAGAAAACATCTAATTATCATAGTAGATTTAAGCTGGAACAACAAAAATATATGCATAGTTGCCTATAATTTTTATGTTCCCTCTGAGATCTGAAACAAACCCAAGAGCTCTGTGATTTGGATGCACCCTGGTAATCATTTGCTTGGAGGCTTTGAGATTTTATCCTTTCCCTCTAAGACTTTTTTTCTCTCTGAATGCATTTCTACTTGGGATTAAATATAAAATGCTTAACTCTCTCTCCACAGCTAAAATAAATCAATTTTGGAAAGAGCATTTAAAGAATGCACAATACGAAATATCTTCCCTTTGAACCAGAGGAATGAGAGATACACAGGGCAAGCACGGTAGGTAATGAGAGAAGTGAACACAGGTTTTCCAGCAGATCTAGCCCTGAAACCAAAACTTAGGAAGGAAGTTGACCATTAAGTAAGTGGACCAGAGGAACAATAGATCAGGTGTATCAGAGGGTAAGTCTGAAACTGAGAAAACTGCAATCAAACAAACCCCTTACCCCAAGTTAACTTTCCCTTCCTGGTCAATTTTAAAATAGGCCAGTGCTGTAAATGAGAATATACCATTTAGGTGGAATCTTAGAACTCCTCTGAGTGCCTAAGCATTTTTTCAGAACTAAATAAATACTCCTTACTGGATTAAGTAATGCTCATTTATCCCCATCTCCTCCAAGACACTTTTAATCCTGATCTTCTGAGACCAAGAACACAGCCTACTGTGAACTTAAGTATGTGTGTTATAATATCAGTTCCGACCAACTCACACTACAGTCTCTATGTAGATTTCTTAAGGATTACATAAACAACCTCATAGAGCCAAAGAACCAAAGAAAATCATTGTGACGTATCAAAGACAAGACATAATGCTCCATAAATGCTATACAATAAGTAATCCAGCAACAAAGTTGGTTTAAATTTGTTAGAAGGCAAAAAGCCAAGGTCACAGCTGTCACTTACATACTCCAGTTGTACTCCTGGTTAGGTCAGGGACAAAGATGAACTGAATTTAATCAGGTTTGGAACACAAAGGTAGAGAAGAGAGAGAAAGTAAACTATCCCCCAGGAGATAAATAGGCTCTATTGTTTAAGATGTACCTCAATAGTTTTCAATGTTTGTTTTTTTAATCTTCTTTCTCCTCTTTTAAGATTTCTAACAATTCTCAGAGCACTTTAAAAATGGGCCGAGGCAGTACTGAGTCTGCTGGATCACCATTTACTCTTGGTCATGTTCAGTCCAGTTAAACTCTCATCACAGCTTCACAGCTTGAAAAGCCCACTGCTCTCAGCTGGTTCCTAAGCCTTCTCTTCCAGCTGCTCCCAGGTGGCTCAAAACCTAGTGGCCATAATACAGCAGCCATGAGCATCCCCACACATACTTGGCTGGAATATGTACCCAAAACTTCCTCTGTTTCGGTAAAGGCCCTTCAAGTGTGTAAAGTTTTGTAACTAAGATCTAAGCCAGCTTTTCTATTGAACAAATGCCTAACTGAGTTGTGTAGAATAGGCACCAAATCGTCATCTCAGAGCATCCGGAGTTACTTTTTAGACCCAGTTCTCATTATTTTAAACACCCTTCATCAGGATTCTTTGACATTTTTTTGGGTATTCTCCTTGTAAGCTTGCATGTTCTCTGCTATGCTTAATTGTTTCTGAACATGCAGTCCTGATACCATGCAGCAAAAAAAAAAAAACACTTGACCAATAACAAAGCAATCCTTGGCTCTGCCTAATTGCTTCTGATCAACATGTTAAACACTCTTGCTTCTTCACAATTAAGATCTATAGAAATCTTTATGGTACACATATACTCTCTCTCCACAAGGTAGTATCAACATGCTTGGTAGAAATATGAAAACAAACCATTGTAATCTTCCTCAGCTGACTATCAACCTACCCCAAAGAAATGACTTAATAGCATGAGAAAAGTGTGGGTAAGGGCCAAATGTTTAACATACCAATCAATTCAGTAGAACGTATGGCTTAATGGTTTAAGTTATATATATATATTATATTATTATATTATATATATATTATATATATAATATATATAATATATATATATTTACTCCAATCTCCAATCAAGAAGATTCATCAAAGTCAGTGGAAGGTTAGAACATATGCATATGTAGTCACTGACACAGCAAGGAAAGTCAGAAAGGCCATTACCAATAGGGTCCAGCAATAGTAAATACACAAAAATTCAAAACCATTCCAAGAGTAAATATTCTTAGCAGGACAATTAGGCCCAATGCTGAATGCTTTGATTATCTCAGAGGGTAAGTAGGAATTTGTCAAAGATAATTTCTTTATTCCCTTGGCTTTAATACATTTAACTTTTAAAAGTGCTGACACTGCAGATAAAAGGGAGCCTACTATGCATATCTGACTGATGAAGAAATTAAGGAGTCAAGGGGTCCATGACTTGTCCAGGGCTCATTAAGTAGCTTGGTATGAACAGAGTCAATTCCAGAACCTAGGCCTCTTTACTCCAAATCCCAGGTCTGAAAACTCACAACATATTTCTATTTGTCTCTGATCCCCACAAGAATATAGAACTCCTGAAAACTCTGCCTAGTGACCTGGTTATCATGACATTTTGGTCACCACAAAAGTAAAAGCCCTCTGAACTCTCTGTCTGGTGACCTGGTATCATGGGTGCTTTCCCAGTCTCCTCTGTAAGGACCATGTGGCATTTGCTGCTGTTATCCACTGCAGTTAACATTTCACACATTTCTTTCCTAAGCCTCCAGCATTCCTGATGCAATAGTGGGAGATGGAAACCTGAGCAGAACTGTGAGACCAGCTTTAGCGCTAAGACATGATCTTTCTAGGGGTGAGAAGAGGGCAGCATTCAATCTCAAACCTACTTTGCCAAGTGGTTCATGAGCAGCTGTAACATCTGCCTATTTTTCTCTGGAAGCCGATGAACAAGGCTGTGGATTTCAGAGACCCGAGATTCCTGGTTTTCCAGCTCTGCAAAGGAAGGAAGGAGGTAGTATTTGATCAGTGTCACAGCCAAATTAGATTACAAAACAAAATCAAAGGAAACTAAACGTTGGGCACTAACAGACTGAAGATTTCTTAAAGGTTTAAGATCCTGCCCTATGGACTCCTGGCTAGATCTAAAAGCCTTTTTTAATGGTGCTTTCTGTAACAGTTCATTTAAAAAAATGACTGTCAAAGAATTCAAGCCAAAAGATGACGGGAAGAAATGGAGCCAGTCAACTGCACACTCAGAGCAGAAAGAAACTTGGGAGCAGCTGGCTTCCTAGAACGATGGCTTCATTTCAAGGAAGGAAGGAACTTTATGCACTTGTCTAATGATAAACAAATTGTACACGAACAACAGTACAAGGGTCTCAAATATCAAAACAACGTCTCAAGACAGCATCCAACAAATCAAAGGCAATGTTCAGTTGTTCTCAAGTCATGTGTGACAATCAACCAGCCCAGTAGAGGAAAGAAATGACTGATAAAATGTGTAAATCTTCCTGTCAACCTATCACCTCAATCAAACCCTATCATGGCTTGGTTGAATTTGGGTAAGCAGCTTCATTTCCCTGGGAGATACATTGATAGTGCTCACCATGCCTATTTATAGGACTGAGGTGAGGTTTAATTAGAGATTGGTTGCTATGGGTTTGGAATTTCTCTGAGAAAGAAATCACATAAACACAATCTTCACTACCAGCTTTCTCTCAAGTCTTTCTCCTCCCTCTTTTAAGGAGACAACTCTGAGAAGATAAGGCCACCAGAACATACTAAATTAAGCCAGGATAAATAAACTCTGAAGGCTTAAAGGAAGCAGAGGGAGCCACAGAGACTACTGACATAATAGCACTGTGGAGATTCATGCCAGATTTAAATCTGATGAAGAATCTTATTGCCTCTTACAGGAGGCCTGCTCCACGTAGACAGATTCCAGTATACTTCGGGTAGTTTGCACCTAATCCCCATGTATTTTAATACCAGTAATATGATGCAAGGGACCTGGATGATATAGCTAAAGAATGATCATAAGCTGTAAATGGAAGCCATGATGGAAAAAGGACTGGGAAGTTATATAAACGGTGTCATATTCAAGGAAACACTTCCAATGCTCAATTTAGGTAATGTGCGAAGTCTGATTCATTCTGCAAAATGCTACTCAAGGGCTGGAAAAAAACCCAAGGAGTTAGAACTCCAATAATCCAAATTAGAAAGCCTAAATTGCTTTTCTCTCCTCTCCCCACCCCCAAAACACACTTTTCAAGTTTTTCTCCTCTACTATAAATTCAATGTAGTAAAAGACCCTTGACAATCCCAGCTTGGTTTCATTTCTATTTTGTGTCCATCTCATGAGGTGTGTAGGTATTTACATGCAAAATACAAAGTATGAATTTGGGGATATTGACTTCTTTGAAATAGAAAAATGCATTTATTTCCCCCTTAAAACTCTGGAAAAAAACAAAACCTACTTGCTGCTTTGATGAAACTTCTTTGAAACTGGTACATCATGAGTGGTCCTGGAAGCATTCTGGGATAAAAGGATATACACCAGTCAGCTTAATAAAAATAATCAGACTCTCTAAATAGCAGCATAGATGCTGCCCAAGTGTATACAGAGAAAGATCAAGGGACACAATAGCAACTCAACTTAGTCCAACGGAGTTTCCCTTTTGAAAGGGTCCTGAGATTTCCTGTGACATTTTCATGCTCCTTCTTCTTTAAGGGAATGGATACAACTACGTTTCCTAGTTACAACTAGGAAAGTGCTAATGTGAAAGTCTAGCACAGACCAAGAGATTTCCTTTTCAGTCAGTGACTCACTCATTGACAAGAGCATTTTAAGATGTGTCTGAGAAAAAGGCAACTAACTAAACATTTGTAATTACCTGTGCTTAAACTCTTGTCTTCCCAGAAGCTTGTTATTTGAATCAGTTCATCTGGAGATGAGATGAATCTCACTATGAGAGATTTCTGTGTTTGTATGGCAAATTCACTACTGTGTGTAGCTTCAGAATGCCAAAGGGCTAGAATCCCTAACATTAGGCATGATATAATCAAATTTTATCTAGTTTTTAAAAAATGTTTTATACTTCATGTTTATTAATCATTAATATCAGCATGCAAAAATTAAGTGCTAAATACAAACTCCTGTGATACATTTTTTTTGTAAACTACAATGATAGTATATGGTATGACTGTTTAATCAATATGCTTAATGAGTATGTTTAACTGTAAACTTCAGCTTTTTTTCCTGACAGTCCAAATAATTACCTTCTCAACAGACTTTAAATTATGCTTGGCTCAGGTTTTATTTTACTCTCATCAGAACTCCTAATTCAACTCTTGATCTCACTTGCATTATATCTTACTCTTGACTTCAAGATCCTTCTATCAATTCTCTCAATAGCCAATAAAATCTGCATCACCAATTCCTTTTCTGGGCTTTTTTCCTCCTTTGTTTTTGAGGCAAGGGAATCTTCACAAAACCTGAACAAATGCTTATGCAATTCATGAGTACAGTTCTCCTCTTGGTTTGAGACTGGACCCTCACCTACCCTTCAAGTTCAAATTAGTTTCACTTACTTCATGAAACTGACATGGAGCAGCTAAAATCATCCATTCCCCTAATAACCAAGGGAGGAACAGGGAAGTAGGAGTCATAGACCTACATTGTTACAAGATAAAGAGTCTCTCCTCCAATAAAGTATCATTTTCCTATATAAGCATAAGGAGTCCAAAGGAATTCCATTAAATTCTCATATTTAAGGACCAATATCAGCAATTTAGTCTATCTGTGCAATGCACAAAGCCATCAAAATACATAGAATATGTACGTAATCATGCATTTTCAACAGAATGAAATATGTGGTTCCTTGTTTTCTTACTAGAGTATTCAGAGATTTCAGGAAATACCATATTTTAAGTTTTATTAAAGGCTAATTATCATAGTAACTTCTCATAAAGAGCAAAGCCTTCTTGAGTCACTCGTGGCATCCCAGCACAACAGCAACCATTCAAGGATGAATGACTTACAAATGGTTTGACCAGCTGAGCTAATTGCACCCACACATAAGCTGTTTCCACATCTCAAACACCCACCCAACAACTCTCTGGAGCCTGGAAATAAAACTGCTTTCCTCCTGATTGCATGATAACAAGCTGGCACCCTGCCCTGCAAATGGAAAGTCCCTACCTTAGGTAGGTCTTCAAAGCACTGGTGATGGTCTTTATCTCCCATTCAGCACAGATATCGGTCTCTGTTTCAGAAGCTGTTTTGGGGTCTAAAAAGAAGAAATGGCAATATGTAAAGAGGAGAGAAAATACAACTAAAAACCACGTACAGTACATAAAAGCATTCAGCCTCTCTATTAACCAAAGAAATCAAAATCAAAACAAAAAACAACACCTATGTTTTTGCTGGTTCAGTTAGGAATACAGTTAAAAATTGAAGTATCTATTGCTGGCAAAAATGTAGTGAAACTGATCCTCTCATAAACTGCTGGAGGCAAAAGAGATAAAATGCAAGTTTTGAAAAGCAATTTGGCAATATATATCAAGAGTCATAAAAATGTTTTTATATCCTTTGAAGCAGTAATTCCACTTCTCACAATCTAGCCTCAGAAAATTAAGATAAAGCAAGACCAAAGTTACATATCCCAGAAATGTTCAATACACACTTATTTTCTTTGTAACAACAGAAAAAAATTTAAAAGGACATAACCTAAATGTCCAATGATGGCAGAATGATTAATTTTGGTGTGTCTCCCTGATGGAATATTATATTGCATTTACATGATAATTCTATGTAACAATAAGGAAAATGGCCTGGATTATCATGCAATGCCAAGGAAAAATCCCAAATAAACCGCTATTTGAAAGTTTATGAAAAACTTGTATGAACAAAGGCTGAAAGGAAATACTCTAAAACTAGAATAGTGGTTGAGTTAGAGGGGGGAAAACTATTTTTTTTAATATTTTCTAAACTACGATGTGATTCCATTACTTTCATATGTACTTTTTAAATTGCCTTAAGAAGTGCAATGAACACCACCATAATTACACCGGCTTCTTATCATTTCTTCTTTTGTCTCCTCTTGTGTGGACTAGTCAACATGTATTTTAAATGTACATGTATTATAAAGGGAGAGATCACTCTTCTAAGTTTTTCCTCCCGGGCAGCACACAGGTAGGTGAAAATAAGAGGCAGAGGTTCAGGAATATGAACTACTTCACAAATCAACACAACCCCATTTCACTACTGACGAGGTGATCAAAATTGTGAAGTCTTTTTCAGCACGGTGAAGACAGAATCCAGCTTTCTCATGCACAAGACTAGTGATTTGCCTCCCAGCTCTCACTCCCATTTCTTTGTGCATAGCATCTCATGTTTTGTCAGGCTGCCCATCTTCTCCATACGTGCTGAGGGGAAGGCTGCATGTGTCCAAGGGGTGGGAAATGAGAGTCAGATCAATCAAAGCACAGCATCTCTCTGGCCCCATGGCTGGTTCAGGGACCCAAGCCAACTGGTTTAGAGGGAACTTCAGGACCTTTCTAGAAAATAGAGGAAAGGCTCTCCGCTATTTCCTTCTGGGTCTGTACCTGGAAGGATATCCAACTGCTCTGGATGCCACCATGGAGAGCCTAAAAGAGATGTCTGACAGACAAAGCCAGAAATGAGGGAAGCAGAAAAAGAGGTGGTCTTGACATGGGCCGAGCCCTTGTATCTCTCCATTCCTTTTTAATCATGTGAGCCAATAAATTCCTTTTTTCCCTGAGTCAGGTAAGGTCAGGTTTTCTGTTTTTTTACAATCCAGACAGATCTAAATAATACAGCTGGTAAACAGAGGCTGCCACTGGACTCTTTCTGGACAGTCTCAAAGAAAAAAGAAGTTCCTCCAGCAGAGTCAATAGCTTTTCAGCTGGAAAGGGAGAATGAGTCATATAAATATGAGACACAGAGAAAGACAGGCAGAGACATAGGAGAGGGAGAAGCAGGCTCCCCATGGGGAACCCGATGCAGGACTAGATCTCAGGACCCCAGGATTACACCCTGAGCCAAAGGCAGATAAATGCTCAACCAATGAGCCACTCAGGTGCCCCCATATATATATTTTTAAAGATTTATTTATTTATTTTAAGGGGAGAGCGTCAGAGGGAGAGAGAAACTTAAGCACACTTTGCACTGAGCATGAAGCCCCACACAGGGCTCGATCTAACAACCCTGAGATCACAGTCAGAGCTGAAACCAAAAGTCGGACACTTAACTGGCTGTGCCACTCAGGCACCCCCCTCCTTGATATGTGTTAGATGAGACAGAAAAGGCCCCGCCTCACAAAATGTTTGGCTCCTAAAGGCAGCACATGTAGGTGTTTGCAGGTGACCCTGGGCACTCATAAAATCTATCTTGTCACATGAAACAAACAATGAACAACTCAAAGAGTATGACTTTATTTCTAGGGTCACAGAGTAGTAAACTCCATAGAGTTCTATCACAGCAAATTTCTGGAAAGTCACCTCAAGTAAGATTCTCCAAATAACCAAAACCTCTGTCACTTTAATTCTTTTCTTGCTTTGTCATCTCTCACTCCCTTAATGGTTTCTTCTTGCAGAAGAGTATGTACCAAAAAACTTTGCTTAGCACGACCTTTTCCCCCTCCCCATCCCCGAGACACATGGAGAGCTGCCATAGTGCTTGGTTCCTGGATGTGAGACAACTGTTACTGTACATTTTTCTGAGGAGCAAACCAACTTCTACCCAAGAAGAGTGAGCACAACGCTAAGCAAGCAGCAGTTGGCAGGTCTGAGAATTATGAACTGTCCCATGGACCACATTTAGCAAACTAATGATTAGCTTCCATTTATTCGGGCTCTGTAACCATAGGAATATTGTGTAACATTACAGAGAGGGGACTCAGATTACAGCTCGGCTAAAGGGCTTTTTATAGCACTGATGAGGCAAGGCTCAGAACTTGAGCACGTCCATTTTAATTCATTTAATATCCAAACTAAATTGAATACAGCCTCTCAAACCACCTCATTTTCAGAAAGTGCTGCCAATTTCCACACCTCTTACCGATGCTCCCCCTCACTTAGAGAAGCTCCCTGGTGGTGTCCAAATATGATGCAAAAACATAATTACAATTACCCTCTGAACTCGGTACATTTCTCCCCACCATATCACTTCACCATTGCAGTGCACAGTACAACTGACCGAAGCTAGAGGAGCAGGTAGCCTCTGGGTAGTGAGAAATGCATGTATTTCTTCATGAATCTATTCCCACATGAATTTGGAAAAATAGGAAACAGATGGAGGCAGTGGTAACAAGCGGAAATAATCTCAGAAATATCACAATGTTTGGTCCCAAGATCCATCTAGTTCAATACTGTGTTGCTCATGAAAACACAAAGGACACTGCAGAGCAAATGATCAGGACTAGCCACCTACATACTCCTAAATTTCCTAAGAATACATTATAATTGTATGTAAATTCATTTTTTCTCTTTAACTGAAAAAACAGTATGTGTACATGGCAAAAAAAGTATTCAAGCAAAACAAGTAGATAAACATTAAAAGGTAAACCTTTCCTGTGCTAGAGGCAACTATTAATAACCATTCCATGTATGTGTATGCTATGTCTAACAGTGTATGCAAACACAAGTACACAATACATGTCATTTTGTACACTATTTTCATTTAACAGTATCTTAAAGTGTTCCATATAAGCACATAAATCTACCTACCTCATAGTAGTACTTCACTGTATCATAATATCCCCATTAATGGAAATTAGGTTAGGTTATTTCCTGGGTTTTGCTATGATAAACAATGATATAAACTATTGTTTCCTTGTATATGTCTTACCTATAGAAAAAAATCCCTCAAAATGAAATTTCCAGTTTGAAAAGTACATACATTTTTAATTTGAAAGATATTCCTCAACTACCCCCCAGAGGTTGTACCATTATATTTGAGAGTGACTCTTTCCCCAGATTCTTTTTTTTCTTTCCCCAGATTCTTGATGACAACATGTAAAATTTGATCTTAGCCAATCTGAGAGGCAGAAAAAAGTCCTGTTTTTAACTTCCCTTTTTTAATAAGGAGGAAAGTTGAGAATCCTCTCCTATTGTGCTTTAAAGTCAAATTTATGGAGTATACTCACCCTTTTTAAGCACACAGTTCCATGACTTTGAAACAAATGTATATAGTCACATAACCATCATACTTTTTTTTTTTTAAGATTTATTTATTCATTCAGAGAGAGCGAAGAGAGAGGCAGAGACACAGGCGGAAGGAGAAGCAGGCTCCACGCAGGAAGCCCGATGCGGGACTCGATCCCGGGTCTCCAGGATCACACCTCAGGCTGCAGGCGGCGCTAAACCGCTGCGCCACCGGGGCTGCCCCATAACCATCATACTTAAAAGTCATTTCTATCACCATGAAAAAGGTATCCTGTATAACCAATCCTTTCCTTCTACCTCCTGCCCCTGGCAACCACTTTCACAAAGCATAATACTTTTGAAATCCATCTGTGTTTTTGCATGTACCAGGAGTTTGATCCTTACATTACTCCGTAGTATTCAATTTTATGGATATCCCACAATTTGTCCATCCATTCATCAGGTGATGGATATTTGGGTTGTTTCCCATTTTCTACTACTTTCTAAAGTACTTTCTACATTATGAATAAAGCTGGTAGAAATATTTACATACAGGTTTTTATATGGACTGTAATTTCATCACTTAGGTCAATACCTAGGGATCCCTGGGTGGCGCAGCGGTTTGGCGCCTGCCTTTGGCCCAGGGCACGATCCTGGAGACCCAGGATCAAGTCCCACATCGGGCTCCCGGTGCACGGAGCCTGCTTCTCCCTCTGCCTGTGTCTCTGCCTCTTTCTCTCTCTCTCTGTGACTATCATAAATAAATAAAAATTTAAAAAAATTACCTAGGAGTGGAACTAGGTAAAAATATGTAGGAGACGTCACATAGTAAGTATGTTTAACTTTATCAGAAATTGCTAAATGGTTTTCCAAAATAGTTGGGCCATCTTGCTTTCCCACAGCAACCTGACAGCTCTAGCTGCTTCACATCTTCATCAATACATGATATGGTTAGGTAACCAATTTTGAAATTTTAGTTATTCTAGTAGGCATGAAGGGATAATTCACTTTTTAAAATTTGCTTTTCTTTAATGACTAATGATGTTGCTCATCTTTTCATGCACTTTTTGACCATCTGTGTATCTTCTCTGGTAAACTATTTAAATCTTTCACCCATTTTAAAAACTGAGTTGGAAAAAAAAACTGAGTTGGTTGTGTTATTACTCAATTAGTTCAGTTATTTTTAATACATTCTGAATACAATGCATTTATTAGATACGTATCTTGCAAAAGTCTTCTCATCTATAGCTTGCAATATCTTTTTCTTAGTATCTTTTAAAGAGCACAAGGTTTTTATGTGGATAAAGTTTAGTTTATCGGATTTTTCTTGTAGATTTCCTGATTTTTGTATTTTATTTAAGAAATCCTTTCTTTTTTTTTTTAATTTTTATTTATTTATGATAGTCACAGAGAGAGAAATAGAGAGAGGCAGAGACATAGGCAGAGGGAGAAGCAGGCTCCATGCACAGGGAGCCCGATGTGGGATTCGATCCCGGGTCTCCAGGATGGCGCCCTGGGCCAAAGGCAGGCGCCAAACCGCTGCACCACCCAGGGATCCCTAAGAAATCCTTTCTAAACTAAGGTGACCAAAATTTTCTAAGTTTTCTTCTATAAGTCTTAAAGTTTTAGCTCTTAGGTTTAACAGTGTGATCCATTTTGAGTTAATTTTTATGTATAGTTTAAGATGGATTTTTTCTTCCCACATGGATATCCAATTGTACATTCATTAAAATGACCATTCTTTCCCCCATTGAACTATCCTGACACCTTTATCAAAGACCAACTGACATATTTCTAGATGTTCTTGTCTGTTCCACTGATCTATATGTCATTCCTTAGGAAATAACCATGTGAGCTTGTTTTCCTTCTGTAAATATTAGTTGTATTGTTGTATTTTCTTTACTGTCTTTTTTTAAAGATTTTATTTATTTGAGAGTGTGAGCAAGCATTGTAGGGGGAAGGGCAGAGGGAGCAGGACAAGCAGACACCCCACTGAGAAGGCAGCCCAATATAGGGCTTGTTCCTAGGACCCCGGAACCATGACCTGAGGTGAAGGTGGGTGCTTAACCAACGGAGCCACCCAGGCACCCCATTAAGTACTGTCTTTAAAATCTTCTGGAGTCTTTCATGTTCTCCATCTCCATAACATCTTTGAGGTAAAAGTTTATAAACATAAACTATCCACTATATAAATCAGACTTTTCATTTACCCTATAAGTAATTCTTTCAAGATCAGATTTAATACTTAGCAATTTCATAAGCAAATTTGTAGTTTCTGATTATAAAAGTCAGACATCTTAATACCTTGCATCACTTCCCTTATCAAATACCTAAGACTCCAGCTTATCCACAGCCACTTCTGTATGGAGATCTGAAAGCTTTTATATGTCAAATCTTTGTCTTAGGAGAACCTGCTTGTAGCATTCCAATAAGCCAAAGGGTAGTGGAATGAGTGGAGAGGAAGATGAGCTTCTATCTGGGCTCTCTATTCCTTGGGAACTCAGGATTGTGATTAATAGCAACTTTACTAGTTCCCAGAAGGATCAATCAATCTTTTGTCCCCAACAGTCTACCATGTCCTGCAACCATCTGTCTGTTCCCCTTTACTGGTGAGTAAAATTGGAAGTTAATGAATTGCATGGCACTGCTGCTTCCATGAGGCTATTGTCTTCAAAGTCTGGGGCTGTTTCCATTCACTAGGAAGAAAGCCTTCAGATCTAAAGTCATCATGCAAACGACGTAAAGAATCCTATTACTTTAGGGTTTCTTCTGAAAGAATCTTTGCTTGCTTTATTCATGCTACTCTGTACAAGGATGTGAGAAAATAAGAGCACAGAAAAAGACAAACATCCAAGGTCTTAGAGGAGTAAGGAAGGACAGTCCATGGTGGGATCAGAAATCAGTGGGTGAGGCATACTACTGTGATTTGGTGGTTCAAAGCCTTGAAGTCTAATACCTTCCAGGTATTCTCTGCAGCATTAACCTTGCTTTAACATTAATTTAAGGGATCCCTGGGTGGCGCAGCGGTTTAGCACCTGTCTTGGCCCAGGGCGCGATCCTGGAGACCGGGTATCAAATCCCACGTCGGGCTCCTGGTGCATGGAGCCTGCTTCTCCCTCTGCCTATGTCTCTCTCTCTCTCTCTCTCTCTCTCTCTCTGTGAGACTATCATAAATAAATAAAAATTTAAAAAAACATTAATTTAAAAAGGAGAAGGTTATGAGAAAAAACAGAAACATGAAATTTATACTTTTCATCACCATGGTGAAATACTAATAAAGATGCACAAAAAAAAGGGAAATGAAGTTTCAAAAGCACAATAAGGTCCACAGTCAACATTCTGCCTGTCACCAGAGGAATATCCACTAGACAGAGCATCATTGCACTTTCCCCACCCAACCCCAGCACACGAAGGGGAAGGTGCTTTCAGAAATAGCCAAAATTGTCCTGAGATCAAAATTCAGGCAGTGAAATTAGACAGGAGACAGCAATGTAGGGGTATCCCTTTATGTCAAGGGAAATGAATCAGAAGGGAGAAAGTCCTAGAAGAAAAATACGATTGACAGTCAAGAACCACAGCACACTTCTGATTAAGCAGGGATAAACTCCACTTCTCCCAGAACTATGACCAAATAGCAGAATCAGGAGAAATCTATTCAGGCTTATAGGTTCACATTAAAACAAAGATGTAAAAATACCAGAAAGTTGGATGGATTCACATATACCAGCCCTCCCATTTCATATGACAGAATGATTCTAACAGTGTTCAGGAAAATTAGTAGAACAAGGAGAATCTATCCACACTGAATGTAATGGCAAAGATTTATAAACTTCTTTGTGTTCAGGTTTGATTAAAAAGTTGATGAAATGCTTGACATGAAATATGAAGACCACAACACTCTAACAAAATTTCAGAAGGCACCTATTCTTTACTATAAATGAAATTCAGAAAACTAGTGAACACTGTGAAATAAGGCATCAAAGTAAGAAGATACAGACTGAAATAATAAAGCTAAGTAAGTAATGTTAGTAAAGACACAGACAACTCAATTACAAAATTAAAAGTTACATTAAAAACAGGGAAAAAATTAACCCAAAAGAAATTTAAATAAATGATACAAATATGGGGTACAAGTTTGAGCATTTTGGCTAACATGCAAAAAGAATCAGGAGAAAAACTTCAAAAAGGTAAAAAAAAAATGAAAAAAGTTTTTAAAGATCAAGAATTATAAAATAACAAAAAGAGAATTTGTTTCCTTTGGAAAAATATGTGTAAAAACTCCATCATCAGACCCAGAAAGGAAAAAAGAATGCTACATAGTGATATTTAAAAGTAAGGCAGCCTGGGTGGCTCAGTGGTTTAGTGCCACCTTCAGCCAGGGCGTGATTCTGGAGACCCGGGATCAAGTCCCACGTCAGGCTCTCTGCATGGAGCCTGCTTCTCCCTCTGCCTGTGTCTCTGCCTCTCTCTCTGTCTCTATGTCTCTCATGAATAAATAAATAAAGAATCTTAAAAAAAAAAAGTAGGAGGGGGGAAATTTTCTAATTATGTGGTTATTGGTCCATCAGATTAGCATTCAAAGAAAAGGAGAGTTAGTTTCCATTTTACATAAATACATTCTGAATGGGACGTAAAGAAAACACAAAGGTTTTGTAATCCTAGATGGAGAAGGTCTTCCAAGGTATAATTCATCTAGGAAAAGGACTGATTTCAAAAAAGATTGGACTTTGTAAAAATTTTAAATATTCAAAAAACAAAAACAAAATTCCACAAATAAAGTTCAAGATAAATGACAATCTGCAAACAAATATTGGTAACATAGCCTTTACATCT
The DNA here is from genome assembly GCF_003254725.2 of Canis lupus dingo. Classification (NCBI taxonomy): domain Eukaryota; kingdom Metazoa; phylum Chordata; class Mammalia; order Carnivora; family Canidae; genus Canis; species Canis lupus. The sequence goes on along the minus strand of NC_064244.1, from coordinate 36,499,014 downwards.
AAAAGATTCTTACCATCAGAAGATGAATGCACCAGTAGAAAAATAGACTAAGAGCACAAAAATAGGCAATTCAGGAGAAAATAAGTCAGCAAAAAACATAGGGAGAATGTCCAACTTCACCCAGAACTACAGAAATGCAAAGTGAAATTAAAAAGAAATACACTAAAAATATATTTGTAATTTATATGCAAAAAAAGTAATAAAGAGTATGGCAAGGATGATACAGGGCACTCCATAAACTGCTGAGAGTAAATTTGGGAATATCAATTCAGGGCCTTGAAAGCATGCACGTACCTTGACCCAGCAATTCAACATCTTAAACCCTACGGAAATCACTCAATATGCATACATAACTCAAAAATAACAAAAGCCAACATTTATTCACTAACATAAAGAAGCTTTCGAATCAGCAACTCATATGCATCTTTCCTTTAATCCTCACATTACTACAGAGGCAGGAGTTGTTATTACAGATATTGGGACAGAAGACTAGACAGGTGTAAATAATTTGTGGATAAACAGTGGAAATGCAACTATCTAACTCCAAAAATACATGCTTTAAACCTCTGCATCCCCTATGGACACATGCACCTGAGCACTTTTCAGAATGACAAAAAAATTGCCATCAGTCTATGTATCTGAGAATAAGGATTTGATTAAAAAGTTCTATCTACACAATACATAGCCAAAATAAATAAATAAATAAATAAATCACACTCTAGAAGAACTTGAATGACATCATAAAATAGACTGTAGTGTTATATGAAAAAAACTTATTAAAAAGCAATATATATGCACAGTGTGGTTCTACCTTTATAAACATTTTATATTATAGAATATATTTTAACAGTATGATAAAATGGTCAATAAAGGTTATCTCTGGTTGGCAAGATTTTTATTTTCTTCTTTCTACTTCTTGTATTTCTCCAAATTTGCCATAATCATCACTTACAACCTCTGATCAGAAAAAAAAAGTTATTTAAAAATCAATATAGAGAAGTACAGGAAGTAAAAAAAGACATCTGATTTGTATTTAAAAATGTTAAGCTAAAATTTGGAAACATATCCTTAACACTCAGGGGACAGGAAAAACAATACATACATGGAAAAGACTATTTCTAAGAATCTGCAAATATTCTTGAGACCTTTTCACTCTTCACAGACTAAGGACACCCACTGCTAGGAAGAAGGCAATTAAGGATAGTTTTTTTGTTTGTTTGTTTGTTTATTCATGAGAGACACACAGAGAGAGGCAGAGACATAGGCAGAGGGAGAAGAAGCAGGCTTCTCGCGGGGACCCCAATGTGGGACTTGATCCTGGAACTCTAGATCACACCCTGAGCCAAAGGCAGATGCTCAACTACTGAGCCACCCAGGTGCCTGAGGATAGCTCTTGATAGGACACTAGCACCTGGCTACAGTGCATGTACTAGGAGATATTCTAGCAAGCTTTCTTAAGGAATTCTAATCAGAGAAGGAAAAAGTTCTCAAAGCACTGGCTCTTAAGATGCCTCTTCCAACCTCAAGTCCTCCAATGTACTAAAAGTATACAAAGTAAACTCAAAGTGATCAAAGGAAGTCTCTGGTTTTACTTAATTCTAAACCATATAAAAAATATGTTTCAACAGTTCAATAATAAAAACTCACTACTCCACTTGTGAAAGCCTCTGGAAAATAGTCCATATCTTACATGCATTGCCTAGCACCTAAAAGGGCATTCAGTTGATACAGAATAAAGCAATAGTAAATGAATGGTTCACACTTGGCCCAGCCATCTCAGGGAGAGGTTTTGCAGTGCAGGAGCCTTATTTATTTTACACTCTTGGCTAACTCAGCCAAGTACCAATACCAGGAATTGATGGAGAGAGCAGCATGTTCACAAAGGGAAGAGATACAGGGCTCTGCCTTCAGGTCTGGAGCCTTCTTGATCTAACAGGTGATTGACTCCTCACTTTTGAGATCCAATCCAGTTACCTTAACTGGTTGTGAGAATCATGATACTGTTCTCCTTTTTTTTTTTTTTTAAGATTTTATTTATTTATTCATGAGAGACAGAGAGAGAAGGAAGTAGAGACACAGGCAGGAGGGACAAGCAGGCTCCTTGCAAGGAGCCTGATGCAGGACTCAATCCCAGACCCTGGGATCACACCCTAAGCTGAAAGCAGATGCTCAACCACTGAGCCACCCAGGCGTCCCTAATGTTCTCCACTTTTGATGAGATCTTACACAGTGGTCAGCTCTCAGCTCTGGCTGAGTCTTAGTTTGCATTCTAGTCTATTTTGTAACATTCTCCTGGCAGAGGCAGCTGGCCTTATGACTTTCAGCCGCTGGTTATTAGTTTTTTAAGACATTTCTCAGATATTCATGATTGTTTGTCTGCCCTCAGGAAAACTGAGGAAGAGACGAGGACAAATATTTTGTTTGAGAGCCACTAAGAGAAGTGATAAAAACAAGATCCTTTCACACCGCTCTTTGCTTAGTACTACTGAGCTAAAGTGGTTCTTTTTTCTAGCAAACCCATCCAAAATGTCCTATTTCTTTTCACTAGTATCACCTTACATAATAATCTGTCATTAGGCAGCCCCGGTGGCTCAGCGGTTTAGTGCTGCCTTCGGCTTGGGGTGTGATCCTGGAGACCCGGGATCAAGTCCCACGTTGGGCTCCCTGCATGCACAGAGCCTGCTTCTCCCTCTGCCTGTGTCTCTGCCTCTCTCTCTGTCATGAATAAATAAATAAAATCTTTTAAAAAAGAAATGTTTTTAATAATCTGTCATCTTTGAAATCTCCCTGCCCTATATCCATCCAGTTGGTAGATTTTCTCAAAAAGTCCTGTTGATTCTCTCCAATCACTTTGAGCCTTTTTTCCCTAACCTCAGAGCAGTTACTTCATCCAGCCCTCACTAGGCTTATGAGCTGCCTAATTATTACAACTGTCTTCTTCCTCCCAGTTTCTCCATATCAAATATGTGCTTCCCATTGCTGCCAGCGCTACCCTCCTAAGACTATAATCTGATCTTGTTAAACCTGTGTTGGACGTGTTAGACATACTTTTTTTTAATCTACCCAGAAGCTATTATTTCAGGAAAGCACTCCTCCATCATTCCGTTAATAATCCTGCTCAGTCCACAGGCCTCTTATGAACGAACCCCCCTCTCTACTCTACTTCACCATACTCTCCCAACATTACTTGAGATAGGCATGAGATCCAGGCCATCCAGATCCATCTGCTATAGGTCATGTGGATGCCCTGAGATTGAGAAATGAATCACCTTAATGGCCCCATGCTGACCAATCAAAGTCCTCCATGAACTGTCAAGAAAGATACTCTCTATTCAGTGATGTAAGATGCAAAAACTGCTGAGGCTGAACTATGTGGGACACTTCCACAAAGAAAACAGCTGATACTAAGACAAGCAGAGATCACAGATAATGAGAAGCCAGAAGAAAGGAATGGGAAAGGCTCCAACAAAGGTAAAGAGGTCACTGGAGCCACCAGATACTGCTATGCTTCTGCCATCTTGGGACTGAGCAGTTGTGTGAGCAAATCAATGTCTTTTATTTTTCTATTAAATTGTTCTGATTTGTCATCCTGACAATGTGTGTACAAAAGAGCCCTTACACATACAACATCACTACTTAGAAACTTATTTTTAGGGCGTGGGGGCAGAGGAAGAGAGAGAGAGAATCTTAAGCTAGGTTCCATGCTGGGCATGACATGGGGCTCAATCTCATAACCCCGAGACCATGAGCTGAACTGAAGTCAAGAGTCAGACACTTAATCAACTGAGCCAACCACACACCCCCCTACTTAGATATCTTTAATATTGTCTTATTTTCTACACACACACACAAAAAAATCCTCACAAACTTTTTAGCACAATATTCAAGTACTTTGACAAAAGTGACCATCTTAGCTTTTAAGTTTTAACTCTTCTGATCCAGCCTCAAACACTTTCAAATAATAATATTAATAATAATAAATCAGTATCCTCTACTATAGCCACCACTGACCCTTACTTCTGCCCCCCATGCAGTGCTACTGCTCATTTCCTGAATCTGAATTATTCTTCTATTTTCTCCTTCACTACTCAATCTTCCAGATACAGCATGTATTAGGTGCCAGTACCATAATTTACATCATGATTTTCATGCATGTGTATCTCCCCCACCAGACTCTTTGCAGACAAGGACTGATTCTTTTCTAAAGTTTCAGCTCTAGTACCTGACAATCTGCTTCAGCAAGCACATACTCCACATGTTTGCAATTCTGATCAGAAATGAAAGACTGAGGGTTAATACCTGTTAGAATCTTCTTCACATTACAATTTCTCAAAAATTCATTCTATCACTGTACAATCCAGTAACTGAACCTATGGGCAGTTATCTCAGAGAAACTAATTTATGTTCATATTTAAAACCTGTACACAACTATTTACAGCAGCTTTATTTCTAACTTGCCACACTGGAAATAACCCAGATGGATTCCAGCAATAGGTGAATGGTTAAACAAACTGTGGTACATCTGTAACAACTTGAAAATATCTCAAGGGAATTATGTTAAATGAAAAAAAAAAAAAAAAAGCCAATCTCAAAAGATTACATATTATAGAATTCTACTGAGATAATCTTGAAATGACAAAATTAGAGAAATGCACAATAGATCAGGAGTTGCCCCAGGGCCAAGGGAAGGAGATGAGGTGAAATGTGAGGCAGATGGATGTAGCCATAAAAGGGCATCACAAGGGATGCTTGTGGTGATGGCACTGTCCTGCATCTTGACTGTATTAATATCCTGGTTGTGATCCTTGCTATATTGTAGCAAGATGTTATTACTGGAAGACAGTGGGTAAAGATACATATATCTTTCTGTATAACTTTTTACAACTGCATATAAGTGTAAAATTATCTCAAAATAAATAAAAAAACTAACCATGCTGCAAATCTGGGCCAAGAATCAGATTCTCAGTGCAAGAGTACCTCACAAATAATCCTACTTGCAAACAAAACATCTCACTGTAAGTAAAAGAATAGGGTTTTGCTAACAAGAAGCAAGGAGCTCTCTAGAAAAACAGAGAAGAGTCATTCTGGACAACATGAAAGGGTATTTATTTACATACAAAAACTGTCTTTAGAAACTGGTTGGTTTAAAAAAAAAAAGACAAATATTAACAAGAGAAGTATCCTTGCCCAGACAATGAGCAGGGACCCTAAGTAATAGTCTCTACAAGTGCATGGCTGGGCTTCCATGTGGATGAGTAACAGCCACTGATATGTGAAATCTGATCTGTTTGCCATTTAAATCCATGTGACTCACTGAAGCTGGCTGCATTCACATCTAAAAATATAGGAAATCTGCAGCCTAAGCAAATTGGCTCATTGACTCATGGGGTTTTGATTCAAACACTACACATTTGGACATAGTGGTTTTATATTTATGTCAGCTAGCTGTAAGGGAAGTTCTGCTCCTTAAATGAGAGTATAGGTAGAAATCTAGATGCAATGAGGATCACAAGAATCATCTGTTTATATACATGTTATCTGGCAGTCACATGATACCTTTTTGGTAACAGGAAACATGATATCTGAGGTGCTCTGCAAGATAAAAGGATGCCCTTCCTCGGGCATCGGGTGTGCCCCATTAAATGTCTGTCTCCAAAGAGGACAGTGGAGTCATAAGCTATTAAAGACAGAGTAGGGTGTGGTGGTCACATGAGTGACTGAGCGCCATTTGGACTGGCAGTGGCTGAGTTTACAAACAGAGGGTGTGGTGCCTTGGCCCTGCCATTTTTTTGTTTTGTCCAGTCCCTGTAAGTATCTCTTATAATTGGTGAGTGGGGCAGCTGATTTCTGGGTGTTCCCTCTTGGACACCCAATTCCTTCCCAAGAGGCTGTTCATACTTACAGAACTAGCAATTTTTCGAAGGTACCCCCTTGACCCCATTGGGACCTGCCTGGCACAACCACTGCTGCACTCACCCATCAGGACACTGAGTAGCTTCTGCACTCTGGAATTGACCCCCACGATTCGGTAGAGCCCTTGCTCATTGATCCCTGAGAAGAGAAACAATGATGATTTAATTAGAGGCATGTCAGAACACAACTCAAGCCAACCCAACCAGATGCACTTTTTTCATTTTCTCAGTCCTTCTAAAACCCACTCTAATTAAAGTCCCCTGTCACTCAGCTCTGCTCTTAGCAAAGGAGTGGGATTTGGTGCAGCTGTCTAGGATTTCACGGGTGTGATGCACACTTCAGCCCTTGTGTTAGCTCAGTTCAGTCAACAGAGAGGAAAGAAACCTTCCTCTTCTCTTGCCAAATGCGTATCTGAAGAGTTTTGAAAGATGCTAAATATATATTTTTAAATATGTTACATTTAACCAATTTTTTTAATTTAAAAAGACAAAACTGACGTGGTTGAAATTTCACACTGTAGCAAAGGATAAATGCCTTATAATCTATTTTCAATTACAGAATAAAAATATAGAGGTGTGAGAGCATTTTTAATTTTAGACAATGTTCACCAAGCCTGAGAAATTAGGAAATCTATTTTATTCATGTAAATATTCTTTATGAAGAAAAAGGAGAATCACCTTCACTCAACTCAAGTAAACATGCAGTTGAATTAGAAGGGGTTTACCTCCAAAGAACCAAAAACAAACCCATCTCAGTGTTTTGTTTATTTAAGTGCAAGGATTAGATCATGGGTATACCATTTACAAAAAGGGATCATTTAGACCAAGTGATTGGAAATGATTTTTCTGTTTAGCCCATCATACCTGACCTCTCCCAACTAACTGGTCTCCTGCTTCCCATCTTATTCCCCTGATGTACATTTCCAATCAGTAGCCAAAATGAACTTAAGTATGTAATAGTTCAAATCCTCCCTTTTCTCAAAACCTTCGATGGCTCCCCATTGCATTTAGACCATAATCAAAATTTATTATGGCCCAGAAGGCCCTGCAGGATTAAGCATAGGCCCACCCAGATCTGCATCATCAACCACTTTTACTCTGTCCAGCCATGCTGGCCTTCCTGTTTCTCCAACACATCAAACTTGTGCACCCAAATTACAGCCTCTTCACAGCTGTTTCCTCCACCTGGAACATGTTTCTCCCAGATATTTTATCATTCAGGTCTCAAATGAAATGCAATCTTTTCAACCTAAGGCATCTCATGACCAACACTACTGCTGATCTCCTACTCTCTTTATAGCAAGTAATAATATATGAAAATATCTTTCTTTCTGGTTTCTTGTTTGTCATTTTCCCGACAACTACAACATAACCTCTATGTACAGTGACTCTGTCTTCTTTACCATTATATCCCTGATGCCTAGATCAGTATACGATACATGACATAATGAATAAAACAGTTATACTCCTTCAGAGCCACTACTTTGGGACCAAAACAAAATTTCTTGGAAGAAATTTGAGAAAAAGCTGACTCTATAAGGTCTCCAAAAAACCCTATGTAGAATTAAGAAATAAAAAAGAAGTGGTCTAGAATGATAGGATTTTATAGCAAAAAAGGACCTGTAAAAGCATGTACATCAGCCTGCATGATTCAGGGACTAGAAGACTGTGGTCTAAACTTAAGGGATGGGCCCCACACTACTTAATGGCAGAACCGTCATTCATTATGACGGTGGCTTTAAGAGCCTGTCCTTCCTAAAGTGTCCCTACTTCTGTCCTTGACCTTTCCTGGAACTGGTTATAACCCTGTCTCCCATTGGATGATCATTAACGAACCCCCAAAAATATGGGAGGTCTGTTCACCTCTGATCACCACAAATAATGTCTATACATACATGCATTCCAGTAAGAAAATAACCACATACTTCAAGTATTTATGCTAAAATGGCATTTAACTCTCCTCTTTTCCTTTTTGTGTCAAATGAAAACTCCCTCACAAATTAAAACATGCCATTTTCATCTTCATTTTAGAGGAGGAGGGGACAAAGAGGCAGAGGCTAGGAAGGACACCAAAATGATGGTGACCTTATTCTTCTTCTACTACTTACTGTGTATATTTTCTGGTTTTATATCATAAAAAGCTCTCCTCCTGAGCTACCAGTCTCCATTCACTCTGTGAAGGGTTTTAAATTATTACATTTCCCTATAGTTTAGCTGCTGAGAACTGAGACTAACAGGTGACCCACTTCAGGCAAGTGGATGAATTTCACAGTGGAGGGGAGGGATTTTTATTTTGAACTTACTTTTGGCTGCACTTTATGCCTCTACCTTTGTTAACTCTGTACCTCTTATTCATCATTCTTTTCTTCCAGAATGAACAGAAAATTAAAACACCTGTCGAAAAACTGCCTTAGTAACGGTTTAAAAATTCAGAAATTTCAGTTAAGGCAAATAGATAAATCAAAGGAAGACAGTAAGAAGAACAGCGAGCCCCACTGACAACACAATGACACCTGTGCATATATGGATCTCCCCTTCCTCTGCCACCCCTAGAATTGACCTCACATGTCAATAAATGTATTTCCACTACAGTTTTAGCGATTCAGTTTTTTTTTTACGGCATGGAAGTACCACTGGTGATTCAACCAATTTTTGAAACATTTGGCTAGTTTCTGTTTTTCACCTTAACACCACTGTGTAAACAGCTTTGTGGCTCAACCTGCCTGTGTCCTTATTTTCCTCCAGATCAATTCCCAGAAATCTCACCTCTTTCTACTATATATTCTCTGGCTGTATTTTACTTGTCTTTGCAAGCTGCCTTAACTCTTTATTGTAGCAGAAATAAGCAAAAATTTAAAAAATCTTAGCACACATTAAAATAACTACTTAAAACACACTTTCTGACTGACTAGGAAGAGAGACTCACACAGTTAAAGATTTTTTTTTGTCCCTCTCTACTCCATGCTTCATAGACTTTATTTTGTTTTTTTAGATTTTATTTATTTATTCATGACACACAGGCGGAAGGAGAAGCAGGGTCCCTGTGGGGAGCCTGATGCTGGACTCGATCCCAGGACCCTGGGACCACGACCTGAGCTGAAGGCAGATACTCAACCACTGAGCCACCCAGGTATCCTGCTTCATAGACTTTATAAAGATATTTATATTTCTTAACTATCAAGAATTATAGAGCCTGCTTTAAAAGGTAAAACTTCTTTCAATCAAGTAAAAAAGACTAGTGGATTAAGGCTATGGAACAGTAAGATTCACATCTTTGACAATGGTTCTAACCAAATCCACAGCAAAGATAATTATCAGCTTTACTGAGGGGTACAAAAAAAGCAGAGCACTCAAAGCTCCCAAATGCTGGAACTGAGAAATCTCCTTTGTGGCAACATCTGAAGAAGGGATGGAGACCATCGTGATGAATCTGCTTCCCTGATTCTCAAAGTCCTTCTCCTACAGACAGACTCAGGAAAGGTTAATGAGCAATAGGCAGGGCCTGGTTACAGCACTGCTACAAGAAAATAGGGGCCTGATCCCTTCTGCCCACATGGATAGTCACCAGGGACCGGCTTTTCATAGTATGGTTCTGAACCTGGTATCCACACACCCCAGGAATTCACTAGAGAATTCAGAGTGTCAATGAACTTTGGCAGAAAAACAATTACACCTTTAATTTCACTGAAATTAAACATCTCCTTCCATTATGATATAAGCAATAAATTACGGTGTTAGCAATGTCTATGACTTGCTCAGAAGTCAGATATTTTCCTAACACAATGCAACTTTTACAGACATCTTGAAATATCACTACAGCTGACCCTTGATCAACACAGGTTTGAAATACACAAGTCTACATACACATGGATTTTTTTTTGATAAACATAGAACTATAAAAGCTTTATGATTTTTCTTAACATTTTCTTTTCTCTAGCTTACTTTATTGTAGTATTATGGTATATAACACATAAACATACAAAATATATGTTAATTGTTTATGTTATGGGTAAGGCTTCTGATCAAGAGAAAGCTGTTAGTAGTTGTCTGGGGGGAGTAAAAAATTATATGCAGATTTTCAACTGCACAGGGGAAAGGGGGATTGGCATCTGTAACTCCCGCATTATTCAAGAGTCAACTGCATTTCCAGATGTCAGTTATCAGACCCACTTCTATTACTTGTTATTTAAAGTGATAACAAAGAAACACATGTACTTTTACATCACAATTATATCTTTCAATAGTTTAACTGAATTTCAGTAACTAGACTCTATTATCTTACGTATTTGATATGTATGCCTTTAAAGCATTCTACTACTCAGCCAAAGAGGTTGACGATACCAAATCAATTACGAGTTTTTGCTTCAAAGCAACACAACTCATAAAAACACACCAACAACGGCACTTGGGGAGTTAAGGAGTCACTTAAAATCGGGAAACAGGTAGCAGGTCAGACACCTCACCAGATATGTGACATTCTCTGAGAATAATGCCAGCTGTTGAATGACTTTACCTCTGGTTTCCACAGCATGGATGCATTTCTTGATTATGCTGAAGCCAATGCTGTCCAACTGTGCAGCTGAAAGAGGAAGAGAAAGGCAGTCAAGTTGCTGGCCATGCATACCAATGTTGGATAAGGCCTGATAGACCCAAGATCAATCAGTCCCACGGTTGGGCCACAGATAAGAACAATAAAAAAAAAAAAAGAAGAAGAAAAAGAAAAAGAAAAAAGAAAAGAAAAAAGAAAATCAATCAGCTGGCATTCACTGAGAGCTTACCACATGCCAGGTACTGTTCTAAGTGCTATGTTTATATTATCTCATTTAATTCTCATGGTCACTCTGCAAGGTTATCCTCTATTTATAGCTGAAGACACTGCAGCATAGAGTGATGCATGCTTTACCAAAGGAATAAGTAGGCATCCTTTAAGTCGCTTGTCCTGTGATTGTCAGGAACAGGACTAACTGCTTCTTTGTCTCCTTCAAAAAGCATAAATTAAATGGCTCAATAAATGTTGGATAAGTGCTTTACATAGATTATCTCAGTTAATCCTAACAAGTCCTCTAGGCTGATATTATCATTAGCTCCATATTATACATGAAACAACTGAGATTTGGCATAGCTAAATGTCTTGACCAAAGCTGCAAAGCTAATAGGTGGGAAACTCACTCCAGAGCCTGTTAAGACTTAACTGCCTTAAACAGGACCCTGAATTAAAGATAGAAGTCAAATCCTGCTCAGGTGATTAGAAAAGAAGGAAAAATGGTAAAAGGAAAAGTGGCCTGGAAGAAAATTAAAGCAGTCTAGAACAAAGAAGTTACCAGATGCATAAGAATAAAGCAGTAGAGCCATCCTGTGTATAATAAGTCAGCAAATAGTGAGTTCTCCACCAGCCACAAACCCCACTAATGTCATTCAGATAATTAACAATCAAACGTAGCAACCTTTTCCACAGCACAGAATCAATTTCCAGCCTGATAGGCTTGGAATCCACCAAAATTCATCTCCAGGCTTTGATTACCCAGTGAGAAGATGTGGATGGTAATCTTTAAAAAGGGGTTCACCTTTTGAGCACCTTGGGATATCCAGACAAGACATTCTACAAACTCATGGGTCACAGTGGAGAAGACAGTGGGAGAAAGTAGGAAGGGAAATATTTTTAAATAATTTGTCATCATCCCACGGCAAGAAATAAACTTAGAAAATATGAGGACACCACAGACCTTGAACTCATCCTTTGACCTAATCCAAACAGAACCTTTCTCAAATTTTTTTAAGTTTTTAATTCTAATTCCAGTTAACATTATAGTGTGATATTAGTTTCAAGTGTACAATGTAGTGATTCAACACTTCCACACATCAGCCAGTGCTCATCACAACAAGTGCCCTCCTTAATCCTCATCATCTATTTCACCCATCCCCCACCCACTTCCCATCTGGTCACCATCAGTTTGTCCTCTATAGTTAAGAGTCTGTTTTTTGGTTTGTCTTTCCTTTTCCCCCCACTTTGTTCTTATGCTTTGTTTCTTAAATTCCACATGAGTGAAACCATATGGTATTTGTCTTTCTCTGACTAATGTGGCTTAGCACTATACTCTCTAGTTCCATCCATGTTGTGGCAAATGTCAAGATTTCATTCCTTTTTTTTTTTTTTTAAGATTTTATTATTTATTCATGACACAGAGAGAGAGAGAGAGGCAGAGACACAGGCAGAGGGAGAAGCATGCTCCATGCAGGGAACCCGATGTGGGACTCGATCCCGGGTCTCCAGGATCACGCCCCGGGCCAAAGGCAAGCGCTAAACCACTGGGCCACCGGGGCTGCCCCAATTTCATTCCCTTTTATGGCAGAATAATATTCCTGTGTGTGTGTGTGTGTGTGTGTGTACACGCCACATCTTTATTCATTCCTCTATCAACAGATACTCCAGCTGCTTCCAAAATTTGGCTACTATTAATAATAATAACAACATAGGGGTACACCTTGCCCTAACTATGTTGAACTCTCTATATGAGTAAACTTACATCCAATGAAGATAAAAATCCTTAAGAAAATTCTTCAAACTAAAAAGGAACGCTGGTGGGTAGCCTTGGTGGCGCAGCGGTTTGGTGCCGCCTGCAGCCTGGGTTGTGGTGGTCTTATTCCACCACTGCTCTTATTCCCTTAAAGCTGTAAGAAGTCTACTTATACTCACTCTCATGGTTTTTCTAGTATAAACCAAGTATTTACTCTGCAAATCTTGTAGAACAGAGCTTTCTGACTCAAAACTGCAAGTCAGATTGAAATCGTCTCCCAAGTGAAATTCAATCAACTCATGTCACAGACTTTTCCCAAATTTAATAACAAAACATAATACACAGGCCAAACACCTGTTAATATCTAGGGAAGATTATTTAAAGTAATAGTTTTATTGAGATATAATTGACATACCATAATATCCACCCACTTAAAGCTCGAAATTAATTAGTTTCTAGTATACTTATGTTATCAGTCACCAGTATCTGATTCTATAACATCTTCATTCTCCTCTACATAAAACTTAATATAGGTTAGCAGTCATACCCTATTTCCTGCCGATCATCAGTTCCTAAAAACCAGTCTTCTGTATTCTGTCTCTATAGATTTGCCCATGTTAGACAAGTTATATAAATGGAATCCTATAACACATGGTTTTTGTGTCTAGCTTCTTTCACTTAGTATGTTTTCTAGAGTCATGTATGTTGCAGCATCAATACATCATTCCCTTTTACGACTAAATAATATTCCATTGTCTAGATATACCACATGTCATATATCCACCCATTGATTGTTGTTTTTTTTTTAAGATTTTTATTTATTCATGAGAGACACAAAGACATATAGGCGGAGAAAGAAGCAGCCCCCTCCCCCCCACCTTGAGGAATCTGATGCCTGCAGGACTCAATCTCAGGACCCTGGGATCACAACCTGAGCCAAAGGCAGATGCTCAACCACTGAGCCACTCAGGCACCCAGTCCCAACTGTTGTTTCTACTTTCTGGTCATGAAATGCTGCTAGGGACACCTGCGTACAAGTTTTTGTGTGGACATTTATTTTCAGTTCTCTTTAGTACATACCTAGAAGTGACATGGCTGGATTACATGGTAACTCTATGATGAATTTTTTGAAGAACTGCCAAACTACTTTCTAAAGCACTGTAACATTTTGCATTCCCATCAGCAATGGATGAGAGTTCCAACTTCTCCACATCCTTGCTGATGTTTGTTATTGTCTTTTTTGTTATAGTTTTTTTAGTGGGTGTGAAGTGGTATCTCATTGTGGTTTTGATCTGCATTTCCCTAGTGACTAATGATGTTGGGCATCTTTTCATGCACAGGGGAGGATATTCATTCCTTTATACAGTATTCAGGATAGAGCCTACTGGAAACTATTTGTCAGAAGGGAAACTTTCTTTTTTTTTTTTTTTTTTTTTTTAACTTAAGGAGGTTTCCAAAACATTTGTAACTGTGATTCAATAGTCAGTTGAAGTTTTTTAGTTCTTCTTTTGAGAGGCGATCAATGGGATTTATGCACGGGGATGATAGTCAAAAAAGTTCAAGTGAGAACAAACCACCATTTTGCACCATCTTCTAGGGCACTGCCAAAACTGACTGCAAAGCTTGGATGCACATAAGAGTACATTTGAGACATGATCTTGTTATAGGCATTGATCAACATCTATCCTAGACAAAAAGTGTTTTTGCTTCCTTTATCCCCCATAAACAGTGGTAAAAGTTTTGGAAAATTTGAAATAACCTAGCAGCTGACAATGACACCCCCTGTGGCCAAAAGAGATCTGCTAATAAAGCCTCAGCATAACTAGCAGAAGAAACTAAGGGCAGAGCTAGAGATAAACCTGCAGGGCCAAATGAGTCCTTGAAACCTTTTATATTTACTTGTAAGAAGCTAGATCCTTTCCAAGTAAGTAATAGCTAATGGAAAAGAATGCAATGGAATCTTCCAAGTATATCTAGAAAAAATTGAATTCCACTAACCTACGTGAATTAATTACTATTACTTTTTTTTTTAGAAATTAGCAATGCAAACTGCCCCCTCCCCAAATCTCTCAGCATTTCTCCTTTGGTTTTTGCATTATTAAGTTCTCTCATTTGTTTTAAACCTGCTAACTGCTTTTCTTGAAATGAATCTTACACAGATGTTACACACAAAGCCCTTGCACATCACACATGTAACACAGTATTAGTATATATTAGTTGTCCGAGTTCAAGAGTATAACACATTTACATATTGCCAAGTCAAAGAGAGTTCAAGGTAACTCTCTATCATCCTCTAATTATTCAAGTTGCATTCTGATGATAATTATTACAGTTTTATAGGCAGATAACACTGTGCTAAGAAATTGAATTCATATCAAACAACAGTTTCCAACAAGGAACTTATGATATATAGTTTAATAATCATTGCTTTAAGTCTCCAAACTGGAATTGGTACAATTATAACATTACCTGCTGCCCTGGGACATCCCTGTATCTCCCTATATCTCTAAGGCTATATCACCTATTTGCGCATGCACATGTACACAGATTTGACTTCTATTCTCATCAACTTGAATTCTTCACTGACATCATGATTAGGTTACTAATGATTAACAACTGCTTTATTATTTAACATGTACAGAGGACTACCAACATAATAGCGATTACAGTGCATACATAACTAGAGATCATTAGTTCTGATCTCTGCCCAGCAGGTACATAATCTAAGTTAATTGAGATCGCCTCTGTTGCAAAGCAAGTTCCCACTAAAAGGTTTAGAACATGATCACCACTGAACAGAGTTTGCTAATGACAGAAAAAGTCTGAGCAGCCGGCCAGATGGAAGCGGCTGCCCTTAATCCCCTGAAGCAGGTGATTCAGCTCTTTTACTGAGCCAAGGCTCAGAAAAGGTCAGGGATTTATTTGCAATTTCTGTATCCTTATAATCTCCAGGAATAATCTCTCATTAAATATCTACTAGGTTTGCATTATTCCCTTAATTTGACTTGCAATGAGTTGTTGCAGGACCCATAGCTCCTAGGCTTGCCATCCACTGTCTTGCAGCTAAGGCCTGAACTGGCTTCTCTTCCTCCCTCAGCCTCAACTTCAACTCTGCCCAGAATTCTGCACCAGGCAGGCCAAACAGCTTTCATATGATGACTGTCACAGAGCTCACATCAAATACCCAGATTAACCCGCCAAATTAGAAATCTATCATCCTCTTAATTTTCTTTTTATTTTTAAAGGTTTATTTATTTGTTCATGAGAGACACAGACTGAGAGGCAGAGACACAGGCAGAGGGAGAAGCAGGCTCCCTGCGGGGAGCCCGATGTGGCACACAATCCTGGATCCCAGGATCATGACATGAGCCAAAGGCAGGCACCCAACCGCTGAGCCACCCAGGTGTCCTTTTCCTCTTAATTTTCATTTCAACTTCTAAAGCCCTGTCTCTTTTTAGAAGAAGGGCACACAAGCCTATTTTCTCAAAGTTCTATGGAGAACATAAGAACACTGCAAGTTCAGTTGATCCCCAGTCAACTTGGAGGGTCTTAGGGGAGAAGAGGGAGGAGGATGCTGGCAGACTGCTGTGGGTTACACTATTATGCCTAGGGTACAAAATCCAAGAGCAGGGAGGCAAGTTAGATCCAGGAACAAACACTTTTACTTGAAACAACAACATGCTAGATAAGGTTCAATCTGATGATTTTCTTGCCTAAAAGGAGGAGGCTGGTGGCCAGGTAGAGAGACGTGCTTGGCAGCTTTTCATACCAAATGCTACCTCACCTGAGATGTTTTCCCTGGTTCTTTTCACCTTTAAAGAAAATGAGGTGTATAGGTGGTACAAACCCGTCAGCACTCCTCCTCTTTCTTATCCTCATATCCAAATTATTACCAGGTCCCCCAATTTTGTCTAGTTCTATCTTTACTACCGCCATTCTGCCCCTGGCCTCATTATCTATTACCAGGACTGCTACAATGACCACCTAACTCTCTTGTTTAAAATCTCTCAATAGCACCCGATGATACTGGGAGTAATAACCCAAATCCTTCACAGCCACAAAACTCTGCATGGTCTAGCCCAGCCTGCCTCGTCTCACATCAGACCTAAGCATCCAACCACAGTGGCTTTCTAAACATCCAATAGACCACGCTTTCTGTGCAGCCTTTGCACATGCTGTGGATTTCACCTTGAAGCCCACTGGCCAAAATAACTGCAAATCTTCTCAAGTGTCAATTCCTCAAAACTGCCCTCCTGATCTCTCTACGTGGTCATGTACCCACTGCAACTTAGCTACAGCTCTATCAAGTTCTCCTTCAAAGCGTGTAACATAATTGCAAATGTATGTTTATTTCTGTGATGTTGTCTACCAAACCAGATTTGCATTCATGAAAGTAATGGTGCATGTATACCTTTACTCATTTCTTTTATTTAATACTCTATCTCTGCCTTTCACTATCTACTATGCTGGACATTAAGTATGATAGAGAGGAAGTATGATGTAGTAAAAATGACCTTTCAAATTCTAATTGTTATAACCCCTATGAAAGCAGATGAGTTATTTAAGCTCTCGTGCCTAGATTTTTCATCTTTGGGGAAGATATAAATGTTAAATAAAGATATGAATAGCCTGACCGACTTCCTTCCTTCCTTCCTTCCTTCCTTCCTTCCTTCCTTCCTTCCTTCCTTCCTTCCTTCCTTCCTTCCTTCCTTCCTTCCTTCCATCAATACAAAGTATCACTACCTAGCACTATAGCCCCAAGAATGAGTTCAAAAGAAAGGAAAAACAAAAGGCGTACCACCAAGACACGAAACAAAGAAGACAAAACCAAGTTCTGGTTTTCCTGGACTCTTCTAAAAATCCTTTGCTTATCCATCACCAAACTCTACATGGCATGATACTGTGGTTGGTGGAAACTTAAGGTATGGGGGTTCTTTCCACATCATACTATCTAGGCCATCTATACACTCAGGCCTGAGGTCAAGGAAAGCCGTAAAAAATAAGAGCATTCTCTCCTAGAGTTGTGTGCCAGCCAAGAAACCTCATTCTACAGGTCCAGGAGCCCCTTTACTAAAATCACTGACCTGATCTTGCCTATGGCAGTCCTTAGTACTCAGAACATCAAGATATTTGTCAAAAAAGTACCCAAATCACTAATTCTGAGTGGAAGGGACCTTTCCAACTATAGGTTGACTGATGGACATATAGTGCATTAAAACAACTCTGGGACATATCCGAAGGTTACCCCATACATGCATTCTGGGTATTCTAACAGATCTCAGACAAACCCTTTTCCAAAAGAGAGGAGCTAATCTCCTGAATTAGTCTCAACACACATTAGAGCACATTACCCATTTTCCTAAAGGTGGCATTCAATAGGTTTTCCCTAGCCTAAAAAACTTTCCCCAGGAATCTTATTCAACTTTCCTTTGATCCAAAAAAATATTTCAAGTTTTTTTTACAAGAGAAATGGAATTTGCTGGAAGTGTTGGATGTTTGCATAAAAGTGAGAGAACTCAAAGGTAAAGTAAGTTATTACCCTATTTTTAATGTGGATGGATAATAGAAGATTGTCTGGAATTACTATAAGCAGGCTACCATTTCATGGACAGCTCCAGGGGCGTTCTCACTTCAGAAATTTACTCAATTTCCCAATATGATTTGCTCTTTAAAGTCTGGCCTACCTCATTCATTCTGAATTTAATCAATTTCAACACCATTAAAAACCATGAAGAGACACACCCAGATTGAATTAAATACCAAATCCATCTGAAGAGATTTCAATTGGCTCATACACTCAGAGGGGTTTACGTCCTCTCTCCTATTCATGTGAAGACCCAAAGTTGCCAGAGCTTTGTGGCTGTGGCCCCTGGGAAACAGTCCTCACAGTAACAGCTCTCTGAAGCTTCCAGTGGGGTCCTGGAAGTTGGCCAACTACTTCTTAATTATCCAGGTGTGAATTCCTTACTTTGGGGATTCTCAACCAACAACCAGTTTTTAACCCAGTTCAGCTCCTCAAGACCCCATACCCCACCTTACTCTGTCCTATACTCTGCTCCCCAGCTTTATATATTCAGGGAGTGTGAACTAACTTTAATGTTAACTGAAATCACACAGACAGAAGTGGTATGGACTAGAAAGAGAATGATAATCTTTCAAGCCAGACAGACCTGGTCTCTGCCACTTCTGACACTTAACCTTCCTCTCCAGCAGAGTGGGGAGAGCTCACCGAGGTGTTGTGAGGGTCAAAGGAAATGTACACTGACTTATTTGGTAATTTCAATAAATGGTCATTAGCAGTATTAGCAACATTTGAATCAAACTTTCCAGTTGAAGAACCACTTTTCATATCCAAGTTCATGTTATCCCCACAATAATCCCATGGGGGTAAATACTGTTACCATTCTCACTAATAACTGCTTGCTATGTTTCCACACCAATGAGCATAATATTACTGTTGGTAGAATATATTAAAATACTATGGCCTAATTGATTTTCCCAATATATCTGATAAGTCTTTACAATGAGAAAAGCCAGGCTCCCAATGTTAAGTGGTAATAATGACAGCAGTAGCTAACGCTTGCTGAACAAACTGCACTGCTCTAGGCTAAGCACTTAAATGTACCATACCCTCATCCATCATCATCCCCATTATGTAGACGGGAACTCCGACTCAGATGAGGCTGAGGAACGCCTGATAAGACTTTGGCCTTAATGAGTGGTGGAACCAGGACTGTAACTGAGTCTGACTCCAGAGCTCATCCCTCATCTACTCTCTACTTTCTGCTCAAGTTCACATGACCAGTCAGACAGGGACTGACAGCAGAGAGGGCAGGGGAGCGGGGAGGTATTGGCTGGGGATCATATTTCCTGGATTCTTCCCTTTCTGCTCCAGGAAGAGCTCTCAAATCTAGTGGACAAGAGAAGCAGGAGCATGCTGGTTACCATGCAGACTGTGGGCACCCTCCCACAGGTTATGATCCAGTAGGTTTGAGAAGTATGCTTGGGATAACAATGTACTGTACACCAACCAATTAAAATTATGAGATAACAATGTACTGTACACCAATTAAAATTACTATCATTAAAGACTAACAGAAATTATTGTAGACTGTTAGCTAGCTATCAGTATTCATACCACACTCCTCATCTGATAATAGCCATTCACCAGTGCTATGTATCTTAATGTATCATGTAGCTTGTGCCTCTGGTGGTATATGAAATGATTCCAATGGATTCACAAATATTTTTAATAGCTGTGTACTTATTTCAATAAATATCAGAAATTTACCTGTTTATCACACATAGCATAACAAATTTAAAAAATAAATTTAAGTTAAAAGGAGTGAACTGAAGGGTGCCTGGGTTGCTCATTTAAACAGGTGGCTCTTGATTTTGGCTGAGGTCATGATCTCAGGGTCCTGGGAGGGAGCCCCCTGTTGGGTTCGATGCTTCACGGGAAGTCTGCTTATCCCTCTGCCTCTGCTATTCCCCCTGCTCACACTCATTCTGTCTCTCTCTAAATAAATAAATCTTTTTTTAAAAAGACTGAACTGATTTAAGAAAAATAGTAGGAAAACAGTAATACAGGTTGTATATGTATATGTAAAAGAAAAAAAATCATGAAGTCAGTGATAGAAAAATACCACATTTGGGAACTATCGTCTTAACTTGTCCCCAGCCAGGCACTACATTCAACTTGGCTGGAAGCATGAGATGGGAGGGTACCATATTCTACCAGCAATATGTCCTACTTCAATATGGTCAACCTGGATTCCTTGCTTTCTGTCCCACTCCAATCCATCAGTCAGCCCCATGAAGCAACAGTTAAAAACACATCCAGATCTAAAAAACAAAACAAAATTTAAAACAACACATCCAGAACCCAAATGCTTCTCACCATCCCCACTGCTAATACCTTGATCCAAGTCACCATCATCTTTTGCCCAGACTGTTCTAATAGCCTCCCAACTGCTTCTCTTTTTGCCCCACACACAGTTTATTCTCCACCAGGAGCCAGGGCCACCTTTTAAAAATACACAATGGCTCATAAGTCACTTGGCCTGATCTCAACTCTCCAGGGACTTCTCATGACACTTAGAACACAAGCTTGCCTCCTGACTGTGGCCTCACATGGTCTAGTCCCAGCCTACCTGAATGCTCTCCCTCTGGCCTCCTCCACTCCAGTCACCACAGTCCTTCCTGATATTCTCTGGACATAGCTGGTTTATTCCTTCCACTTCAAGGGCCCTTGCATGCACCTGTTGGTTTCTCTGCCAGCTCCTGACATGCCTCACTCCCATGTTTATTCAGGTTTCTGCTCAAATGTAACCTCTTCAGAGAGGCCTCCCTGCTTCAAGTTTCTAGAATGGCTCCCCCTTGCCTTGTCATTCCCTATCCCTTTGCTCTTACCTCTTCTTAGCCCTTCTCTCCACCTGAAAGTATACTTTTGTTTACTTGCTGTTTGTCAGTTTCTTTCCCTAGTATAAATGCATGAGAGCAAGGACTTTATCTGCCTTATTCATTACTGTAGCATCAATAAATATTTCCCAGGTGAAGCAACAAATACAATCCACATTTTCACCTGCTGAGACACCAGAAACCAATAGGTAAAGAAGTCCCCACACTCCATAAGCCTTGAATGCTGAGCAGCTGGCTGAACACACTGGTACCTTCTAGAGTTCACAGGCCCTGTGGTGGGAAGCACAAGACAAATAGGACTGACTGGGATCTCATTCATCCCCTGACCTCTAAGCATGCCAATCGGAACTTTCTTCTCTCCCTACTCTACCAAATACAAAGGAAGCTATCTTCTGTTTCATGGTTTCTGGGGACACACACAGAAAAAAATAAGCCAAGAAGGATATAGAGTAAACAAAGTAAACTAGGTAGCAGGAAAGAGATGAAACCCCTGCCTGGCCCAGAATAAACCTACCAGCTCTCAGCCCAAGTCAAGAGGCTCTAAGATAACTGTAAAGAGCATTCCAGTTCTCAGCAAGACACTGCAGCCAAAGTGGCAGTGTCTGGGTTCTTGTATAGTACACACTTGCAGCAAACTGTTTCCTTGTGGGTTTTTACAGCTGCAGTCGCCCAGTCCACCTTAAAATTTCCAATCAGAACAGCAGTGAAAGAATAATGCTGAATGCACACGGTATTATGCCAACCAGTTTCATCAGGACCACTCATCTCCTACTCAGGGGTCTGGACATCCAGAGAAGCAATTACAGTCCCACAGGGCTCAATTCCTTTCCTTCTTGAGGCGTGGGTGGTTGTACACTGATCTCTCAATCAAAAATGACCGTTCGCCAGCTTTCTTTTATATATAGAGAGATTTCATTTATTTATTTGAGGAAGAGAGAGCACAAGCAGGTAGAGAGGGAGAGGCAGACTCCCCATGGAGCAGATAGCCTGATGTGGGGCTCGATCCCAGGACCCTGGGGTCAGGACCTAAGCCAAACGCAGATGCTTAACCGACTGAACCACCCACGCACCCCTGTCACTAGCTTTCTGAAAGAGGAAGTGTTCCAAGCAGAGAACCAACTTCTGCCCATCAAGGTCCTTTTCCTGCCTTTGGTACCTGTCTTCTCACTTTGATATGCCCTAAGAATGGTTCAGGTATTTTTTTGGTCACAACAAACTGAGGCAGCAAAGGACAAGGAAGGAGAAGACATTTGTAATCAGAATCCTAACATTTACATTTGTGGCTGCAGTCACCACTAACTGGTTTTGGGAGACAGGCATACTTCACCTCTCTGACCCTTCACATCTGCACAGATGAGGCGCTGTGAAAATCAGCAAGGCAATGTTTGTGAAGGCACTCTGAGGAAATGTAAACAGACTGTCTGCTATCATGCTTTTATATGAACAGCCTCTGCTTTGGGGTAACAATGATGTTATTGATAATAACAACAGTAGATAATAACATTTAATGACTGCTTAGAATACCAGGCACCACTGAGGTAAAGATTTCCATTCTAATCCCATTTAATCCTTCCAACAAACCAATGATGTAGGTACTAAAGCCATACTCATAAGTTAAAAAAAACAAAAAACAAAAAACAAAAACAAAAACACCAAGGCCTGGGGAAATTATTTTCCCAAGGCCACACACCCAGTAAGTCATGAGGCTGGGATTCCAAGCAATATATATAATAATACTGTAGAGCCCACACTCCCAACCACTATTCAACACTAACCTCCCTGTGGGCAAAAGGACTTGACAGCCTCTGCTGAATCTTACACACTGAATAGGAGTTGCACTATCTGAACACTCTCATCAGGGTGGGAAGGAATGACCCTGAGAGACCACAAGTATGTACTGAGAAGGAAGATTCAGTTTTCTCATCTATAAATGGGGTGAATTATACCATCAATCTCATAGGGTTCTTATAAGGCTCAAACAACATAATGTATATCAAACCCAGAGCACACTGGCCAGTAATAAGTATGGGTTCAATAAACAGTAATTGAGAGCCTTGAGGAAAATCTTTCAGTCTCTGCCTCAACAACTCCTTGCACTGGACTTTAGGACTTAAAGACGCAGCCAGGGACCTGCTCACTGTTGCTTGGCTGAAGGCCAAACCAGAATACCAAAAGGTGGTTCACACCTGCCTGGGCCATGGCCTGCTCTCAGTATGCCTACACTTCTAAGGGAAAGAAGGATATTAGATCATAGTAAAGTCTCACCATGGCTGTATCTGTATTCTAAAGTCGGCTGGGAGGGAGGACGGTTTGTTAAGTGTCATTTAGGACAAGCAGAAAGGCTTCTGAACATGTATGCTATCTGGAGGAGCACAATAGCCAGTCACATCCTTGGGGGAAGGAGTCTCAGCAAACAAAATGGCTGAGATCCCATATAATAAAATCTCTGAGAAAACAAGCTGTTCCTTCCCTTTTCTCCCTTACTAGCCTTCAATCCCTCAGCCAGGGTTATTTTCAAGCTATGGCATTACAGCTCAACTGACAATAATTTGAGTTCCATGCAGGCATACCCACCATGTTGCACACAAAGGTCATAATGTAAAGTGAGGTGCAGAAAATCAGCACTTGGGTGAGCTAGAATTATACCATCTTGTCTGCCTGTGGCTCAGAAGATAAAAGTAGGAGCCATAGAAACCTGCCATGGCACAGGAGGGAGAGGAAAGGAAAAAGCAAAAGGGCCAAGAGAGGTGGGAATGGGGGGCTGGAAGGGAATTCTGGCAAGGGAGAGAGCCAGTGGCTGTCTCCTATCAGGCCTGGCCTGGAAGGTGTGGATGGAAAGCTGGAGGGGAAGGTGTACTCAGCTGACTGCCTCGTGGGCCAGCACTCAGGAGGCCAGGCCGCCATGCCCATTAATGCTGCCCATCCTTCTCAGGTTTAAAAAGGGAAATGTTCTATTTATAAGCCACCGACCAGTGCAGACCTGGCAGCCACTGGATGGCTCCGATTCCACAGGGATCCTGGTTACCAGTGGCTGCCTTCTCCTGCCTCTCAACTGTGGGTGTTCTAATAGCAAAAGGCCAGAGGTGACTGGAAGCAAAAGGAAAAAGAAAATCCTCTTTTCTGTCCTCTGCTGCTTTCATGAGACTGTTGAACTTTTAGTAATATCTGAAGGTTTTAAAACCTTTTCAAAACAGTGACCCATATGATCCCATGAAGCCTTTCCCTACTATCTTTAAGACTAAATCTCTTTTTCTGTTTTGCAGATCAAGGGAAGCTGAGGCCCAGAGATGAAAGGAATGTATAAATCAGAGGCACAACAACAATCAAGGTAATGGTGACCTCCCAGCCCCTCTCCTGGTCCTCAATCTTATCCTCATGGAACAAGAAAAGCCTGGATACAACACTATAAGGGAATGTGATCTTGAATGATGGCCTGAGGAAGGATGGAGGTGTATAACAGGAACCAAGCAGCTTTGGTTGTGTGTCCAATGCCTGCAAAAAGGGCAGTGGGCCACTTTCTGTGCCTGGGAAGCTTCAAAATCACTAACACATATTCACTGTCTCTCAGCATCATGCATGCATGTCAATGTTAACACATATTTTGATTTACTTGACATTATATGAAATATACTTTCTGTATTCTGCTTTGAATAATTACAAGAATTTTCTCACATCATGAAAATTATTTATAAATGCATTTGTAATGGTTGTTTAATATTCTGTTGTAGATTTATATCCAAATTTGTTGAACTATTTCCCATCATTGGACTTGAATGTCCTTTCCAGATTTTTCCTGTTGTGAGGAACATCAGCCTGAGTGTGCTTTTACCTTGGTCTTTGCACATTCCTCATGTTCTAATGAGGAGGTTCACAGAGAAGGAATATGGGATGGCCCGTCAAAAGCAAAGAGCTGAGAAGGTTAGGTGTTTGATGCTGATGAAGAAAGGCCTTCCAGCTCCAATGGGTTGGCCACATAATGTTAGGACAGCAAAACAGAGGAAAGAGACTTCCCACCTATTGAGCAGTGGAGGAAGGAAAGGAGTGACCTTGGCAATCAGGCAGATTCTGGTTTGAACATCAGATACCCTACCTCTTGACTATGCCACCTGGACTTCTTAAAGACTAATGCTGAGTTGTAAACTTGGTTGTTATGAATAGCATTTCCACTAATGGCAACTACAGACATATCACTGTCATGCTGCCTGCCCAAACTTTATTCCATCTTAAATAGCTTAATACTAGGGTAAGTTTTTAAAAAGTAGTCTAAGGAGGCGCTTGGGTGGTTCAGTCAATCAAGTGTTTGACTCTTGATTTTGGATCAGAATCATGATCTCAGGGCTACAGGACTGAGCTCTGCACTGGGCTCTATGCTCAGTGTGAAGTCTGCTTGAGATTCTCTCCTTCTCCCTCTGCCCCTACCCCTACTCACACTCTTGGTCTCTCTCTCTCTCAAATAAATAAATAAATAAAATCTTAAAAAAAAATAGTAGTCTAGGGATTGACAATCTCCTACAATCTGTGGGCCAAATTTACTAGCTAGTGCCTGATTTTTACATAAAGTTTTATTAATAAACACACGTTTGTTTTCATGCTGTCTATGGCTGCTTTCACACTTTAATATTGAGAGTTAAATACTCTTGCAAAACTGAATATATTGACTATCTAGCTCTTCACTGAAAAGGCTGACCCCTGTGGTAAGTAATAACATTTAGAAAACCAGGAGGTTTACATGTTTACATGTTTTTTCCCTAATATCCATGAAAATAAATATATAAATCTAAATGGTAATTTAAAATGTGTGTCTGGGGATCCCTGGGTGGCGCAGCGGTTTGGTGCCTGCCTTTGGCCCAGGGCGCGATCCTGGAGACCCGGGATCGAATCCCACGTCGGGCTCCCGGTGCATAGAGCCTGCTTCTCCCTCTGCCTATGTCTCTGCCTCTCTCTCTCTCTGTGTGTGACTATCATAAATAAATTTAAAAAAAATTAAAAAAAAAAACAATAAAATGTGTGTCTGGTACTATCAAATATGATCTGAGATACCAGTAATAGTATGCATACCCCACTTTGAGAAATGCAGTCATGAGGATTTAATGAACTAACACTCCTAAGGCACCAAGCCTGAAAACAGCAGGGGTTTTAGCTGCCACCCTTCGTTCTCCTCCCTGCTCCCCTCAGGAACACTTCTGCCACTCCAGTGAACTCTTCTTACACGACAGAGTAGTTGGCATGGCAAGATAATGAGAAGTGTAAGAACCAGTAATTACGAGGCATGAATAATACGCCAGACACTTTGCTAAACTCTAATAATCACAGCAACTTCAGGAGATAGGTATTGTATTCACCCCTCATTTTACAGAAAAGGCAACTCAAGGTTACAGGTCCAATACTGACCCGTTCCATAGGCAACATGCCAGCATGCTAATCCACATGATTCCCATGGTACCCTCCACTGAAACAGCTCTCTCCAATCCATATGGCAGGACCTACCCACCAGAAATCACCTGAGGAATGTGCAAAGACCAAGGCAGAAGCACACTCAGGCTAATGTTCCTCACAACAGGAAAAATCTGGAAAGGACATTCAAGTCCAATGATGGGAAATAGTTCAATAAATTTGGATATAAATCTACAACAGAATATTAAACAACCATTACAAATGGCATTTATAAATAATTTTCATGATGTGAGAAAATTCTTGTAAATTATTCAAAGCAGAATACAGAAAGTATATTTCATATAATGTCAAGTAAATCAAAATATGTGTTAACATTGACAAAATCCATATAAGACAAGGAAAAAAAGACAAGAAGGAATTATCCCTGGGGTGGTATTACAGATGTTTTATATTGCATTTCTGAAAATCATTACTATTTTTCCTTCATACTCTACAATGAGTTCATATTATTTCTATAATAAGCAAAAATACCTATTTTTTCAAGTTGCTTAAACCCTACAGATGACTAAATCCTAACTCCAACTTCACATTCCTTCACCAGTCATGGCTCTTCCCCAACCATGTCCCAGTGTAAATGACAACCTAAGTGAGCTCTTGAGCATTATACAAACACAAGAGATTCTTGTGAAAGTGCCAGATTAAAAACAAACTGGAAGGAAAGAAGAGATTGACTCTG
The DNA here is from genome assembly GCF_003254725.2 of Canis lupus dingo. Taxonomy (NCBI): domain Eukaryota; kingdom Metazoa; phylum Chordata; class Mammalia; order Carnivora; family Canidae; genus Canis; species Canis lupus. The sequence goes on along the minus strand of NC_064244.1, from coordinate 36,472,036 downwards.
GAAGCAGAGGAAGTGCTGGATTTTCTTCTTCTGGGGGCAGAGGGAAAGTTCTAATTTTTTAAAAATCTCACTAGCCTAGGTGGAAGTCCATTCTGAGATCACTCTCCAACCAACTGGCTCCGGCATTTTGTCTGCACAGCAGGTACATCTGCAGATGGCATGAGGATTACATGTGTCCACAAACGTGATGGGCCATCTGGCTATTTCTCCGTGTGCTCTGAACCTCAAAAGCAAACCATATACTCCTTAAAGACAGGCACATGTCCTACTTGTGGGTGTCCTTTCCCCTCGGCACTCACACTGCCCCAGGCCACTGACACTTAAGAACTTTGAGAGGTATTAATTGAATGCAGAGCTACAGGAATGCTGGACTCCCGCTGGGAAACCAATTGAAAGGTTCAGGTAGGAGCACAGAGAAACACATGGATCAAGAGCAGGGAAGCACCATCAACCACTGCAAGGTCCTCTTGCAAAGCCAGATGGTTGGTATGGAGCTGAGTGGGAAGTGTAGGAGAAGCCACATCTGGGGCAACCTGGGCATATACCTTGGCAATTACCCAATTAACCTATGGAATTTGGGTGAATGTGCACATTAAGGAAAGTGGCACTGTGATCTCAAGATGAGGAGACTGGCTCAGTCTGTCAGCCTTCAAACAGCTGGAGAAGCACTGGGAGGCCAGCATTTCTGTAAACAAGCTCAACTTTTTAGAGCTAAGTAGGCAGTAACATTTATTATTTAAAACTTCTAACTTGGAAGAGATCAACTCACACTAGAAAAGCCTGCCCTTCCCTTACTCTCTTGTACTGGACTAGGCTAGGCTTATCTTCTGTGACAAGTTCTCAGCTCTCTAACCCTCGCTCAACAACAGCAGTCTTGGTGGAGAAGAGGCCACTTCTTTGCAGCTTCTCCTGATTCCTACTGGAGCTCATTTCAGGAGACAAAAAACCCATTCTTGCAGAGCCTCTGGGGAGGAAATCTCACAGCTACAGTCAAAGGCAGGGCAAGCAAGAGGATATGGAGACTGAGGAGATGGATATGCATGGAGGTGGCACAGGGGGCCAAAGAGAACAGGGTGGGAGGAGGGATTCTTGCCCAGGACAGAGTCCTGTTCTTGGTAATGAGAGAGGGAACAAAATCCAAGATAGGTATCAGCAGTCTAGATTATTGGCATTGGGGTGTGATCAGCAAAGCAGCCTAGGGAACGACAAACCATACTTCCTACCTCTCTAGTATTCTTACATCTCTTCCCTCCCATTCTCTAACAGGCAAGAATTTGGAGAACTAGAAAAATCCAGTATCACTGATATATATCCTGACATTCTACAGGCAAACCCAGGGAAAGTCCCCTAATGGTATCGAGATCCCTGGTAAGAGATACATAGAATTGACAAAAATAGCAGATCGGTTTTTGAATTTAGTATTTAAGAATTAACTTATAGGCAGAAAACTAAAACTCTGATAAAGGACACAGGTAATCTGAACAAAAGGAAAGATCCCAAATTTTGGAGATGACTTATATTATAAAAGTGTCAATTTTCTCTGAGTTAATCTATGCAATTCTAAAGGAAAATTTTAAGCTTCTGAGAAACTTATAAAACTTATGTTAGAATTTACACACAAGGATATAGGTCCACAAGCAGCTAAGTCAAACCTTAAAGAGTACTAAACAGGAAGACTTACCTCAAAGACATCATATGAAAAGCAGAGAGGTATTACCACAAGAACAAACAGACCAAGAACCTAAAGAATTCAGAGTTCAGATATGCAAACCTAATATACAATAAAGCTGGCACCGCAAGTCAAAAGCAGGAAGAATGATATTTGTGGGAAAACTGACTCTTGCTGTGGATAAAAAGAAAACTAGATCTTCAAGAAATACCAAACATGATGGAAGGTAATCAGTTGGATTAGAATGAAAGACAGAATCATGAAGCTAATAAAACAAAATGTAAGTACACATCTTTCTGATGTAGGTAAGAAAGGCCTTCTTTAAAACACAACTTGAAAATCATAAACCAGAAGGTGAAATTTTTTTAAAAAAATTTACTTCAGGGATCCCTGGGTGGCGCAGCGGTTTAGCACCTGCCTTTGGCCCAGGGCACAATCCTGGAGACCCGAGATCGAATCCCATGTCGGGCTCCCGGTGCATGGAGCCTGCTTCTCCCTCTGCCTGTGTCTCTGCCTCTGTGTGTGTGTGTGTGTGTGTGTGTGTGTGTGTGTGTGACTATCATAAATAAATTTAAAAAGAAATTTTAAAAAATAAAAAATTTACTTCAATACATAAGAGGGCTTTATATTCAATAAGAATATCACACATAATATTAATAGATGGCAAGATGGGAAAATTTATTTAAAAGGTCTACAGCTAACAAAGGATGGATACTTAAAATATAGAAAAAAACTTGACAAATCAACAAGAAAAAGGTGGCAAATGAAAGAACTATGAGCAAAGGACATGAAAAGGCTATCAACAGAAGGGGAAACCCAGTATGCAGACATAGGAAGAGATGCCTAAACATACAAATTATCAGAGAGATGTAAATCAAAGCAATAATGAGCTATCATATTTCTATGATTGACAAGAAATTAGAAGACTGAATAACGGAAAAGTTGCCAGAAATGAAGAAATCCTTGTGTAGGGCCAATGGGACTGTGGCTGGACCTTTCTGGAGAACTACTCCCTCAAACTAAGTAGATGCACATCCTCTAAGCTGGCCAACGATTCTCCTCATGAGTATATCCCAAAGAAATTCTCACACAGGGAGATATACAAGCTGTGCAAAGATGTTCACTGTGGTGCTGTTAGTGCTCGGGAACAGTTAGAGGCATGAGGAGAAGGAGTACGTAGCTCTGTAAAAATAGATACACCGTGTTATATACACCACGGAGGGTGCAGCAGATGGAAGCCATAGTCTAATAGCAGACAGAGGAATAGAGATGGCTCCCAACACAATGTTGAGGGAACAAAGAAAGAGAACAAGACATATCATTTATATAATTTAAAAATATAGGTAGATAAAAAGATACAACATTGCTCAAAAATACACTTTAAAGTATACGTCAGAATAGTAGTCTACAGAGGAGCAAAGAAACAGGAGCTTGGAAAAAAATTAAAAATGAAGAAAAGAAAAAGAAAAAGAAAGAAAAAGAAAAGAAAAAAAGAAAAAGAAAAAGAAAAAGAAAAAGGAAAAGGAAAAGGAAGAAACAAAGAAACAAACAAAGAAAGAAAGAGAAAGAGAAAAAGAAAAAGAAAAAAAAGAAAAAGAAAAAGAATCAATGAACGGAGGGGCCTGTAATGATCCCATGCCACAAAATTAGGTAGTTTGATTAATTCAACCCCTCTATACATGAGATTCAAACAGAGTCTAGAGAAGAAGACAGGAAAAAGGCTCTGCAAAGAAACTGACGTTTGTTTATCTGCTGCCATCCTCTCCCTGACAACTGGGCATTCGGAAAATACCAGCAGCTGACAGGCATTATTTATGCCCTGTCTGATACCCCACAGGCACTGTATATGCCCTGAGAGGAACTTCAAGATCAAAGCAACAAATTCAGAAGTATCCCCAAAGGAATTTCCTTTTGCTACCTGCCCCTTCAAAATGTTCTGGTTCTGGGATAAAATGGAGGCATTCAACTCCCATGAAAACATTTTCTAGAAAGGAAAGTGCTAGACATTTAAATTTGGATATTCGAGGCAAAAAGAGCAGTGCCACATTCTGAAATTCCTATCAGATTGACTTCTCTCAAAAACAGTTTCGACTATGGCACAGAGGGTTGCAGAACAATCCGAACCTGGACAACAGTGCCACCTGTGGTGGCACATGAGCCCTGTGAGTGGGTGTGGTGTGAAAATGAACACAGACACGGAAAGTACAACCACGTCAGAAAGGAGAGGGAGCTAAATTATACAATGTGAAAATGGGGTCCCAATGCTAGAGGAGGTGAGAACATATCAATCCAAAACCCTACTCTGGTTTTGCCAGCTTGGAAATAGAACATCTTTTGGAATAATACTTAAAAAAAAAAAAAAAAAAAAAAAAAAGTTTCTATCCAAACTACTCCTGGAAAAATGGCCAGTATGTTTTAAACCATTTTTTTCCCCTCTCAGGCTTGCTAAATCAAAGGGTAAGCAATTGAAAAATCATTAGACACTCCAGGCAGCCGGTTCTCTGTACTCTGTGAATAATGGGATGCCAAAAGCGAACTGTTGCAAGGGTCTGTGTTCTCCAAAATGGAACTTTTTGTATTGCTCTTTTCTTCAAGAGATAGAATATCCTTGGGGTTAACAGTAGAACCTTTGGAGTTAGAATTCAGATTAAATTGTGCCACCTGAGTTTACTAACCTCAATTTCCTAATATACAAAGTAGGTCAAAAGTACCTATTCTCATAGTATTTATTAACTAAGCCCATACCCACAAAACATCCTTAAAAAATATTAAGTAGTGGGGATCCCTGGGTGGCGCAGCGGTTTAGCGCCTGCCTCTGGCCCAGGGCGCGATCCTGGAAACCCGGGATCGAATCCCACGTCAGGCTCCCGGTGCATAGAGCCTGCTTCTCCCTCTGCCTATGTCTCTGCCTCTTTCTCTCTCTCTCTGTGTGACTATCATGAATAATAAAAAAAAAAAATTAAAAAAAAAATATTAAGTAATGGATAAATGCTATCTATTAACAACTATGATTTTAAAATACACAGTTAATGCAGACAATGCAAAGCATGAAGGTCAGCGCCTCTCAATAATCTACCCTCCATGTACATTACAATTTCATGATAAAGGTCTTTCCAGACGTTTTTCTATCAATATATCTAGAGAAGTTAAATATTTTACCAAGAACATTGCTCTGGGTAACCTGATTTTTTTTTTAATCACAATTAACAATATACTGTGGGCACCATTTCCACAAATACCTAGATCGCTCTTGTTCTTACTAAAGATTACACAGTACCTTGGTATTTTTAAATATTTTACTTATTTATTTGAGAGAGAGAAAGAGAGAGAGAGAGAGAGCTCAAGTGGGGAGGAACAGAAGAAGACAGAGAATCTCAAGCAGAGTAAGAGTGCAGAGACCAAAGCAAGGCTCAATTCCAGAATCCTGAGATCATGACCTGAGCCAAAATCGTGAGTTGGACCCTCAACTGACTAAGCCACCAGGTGCCCCATATCTTGATATGTTTAATCAACTTTCTATGACATATCTGATTGTTTCCCTGTCTTTGTCATTATTACCAATGCTCTAGTGTACTTCTTTCTCGCACAAAGATTTTTGTACTCTAGTCTATTTCTTTAGGACAAATCACTGGGTCAAAGGATATTGGCTCCCAATACATATTCCCCAAATGAGCCTACAGAATGGTATAACAAGAGGGATGCCTACCCATAAAATCAGGATCATCTTTCAAATCTCAAGCAGAGAGGACAAGGCTTATCACAAATCACAAGCAAACTTAGTTGGTGGTCTCCACTCACATGCATCTCATCCTCCAGAGTTCCTGGGTCCTTTATTATAAAAGAATGCGTCCCAGGTTGGGGCATGGCATGAGCATGTTATTAAAGTCTGCTTAGGCATCTATCTTCTCTTGTTCTGATGCCTGGGTAGTTTGCCTGATTTCCCACTGGCAAACTACCCTGCTCCCATTTTATGCAATACTCTTAAAACTGTCAGGGACTGTGTTGTTTACCCCTGCGTCAGCCTAAGCTAGACCAACTTGTTGTTATCTTCCTGGGAATCTTAATCTTCAGAAGAGTGAGGCGAGTACTAAAAAACAGTTTAGAGCTTTATGATCCTGCAAATATTATTCAGAAGACTCTTTCTTATTGGCTCCTGAAGCTCCCGAGCTGGTGTGTTTTCAATTCTGGTTCTTTGGCTCTTCCTATCTTTACTGTGAGTTACTTGACAGCCTTCCATATTCCTTCATTTTTTATTACTGTGTTTTCTGCTATTGTTACTTTAGAACCAGTTAGCCAGACTTGATTCCAGATCACTAAAACAATCCTACCTGAGGATATGGGTGGTGGGGCAAGGAGGAGGGGAGCACTTGTTTCTTGAATGTTTATCTGAAAAAATTTTCCCTTATTCAATTCTTGAAGGAAAAAGAAGAAAGAAAAAACTTTTTCCCCTCTCCCAAAGGCCTCTTAACCTACCAATAACAACTATTCCAAATTACTTAATATTTTATATAAAACTCATCAAAATCTGTATTTTGGAAAGGATGAAAGGAAAATCTTTGTCCTTTAATGGATTTCACACACACACAAATACCTCATCCTCTTGTCCACATGCAGAAGCACTGATTTACTGATTTTTTTTTTTTTTTTACATTATTGGAATTCATAGTACAGCTATCTGTGAATGTTTCTCCAAGTGGATTTTACAAAGCAAATCTGAGGCAAGGGGACAGGACTTCCTATGCACTCATGTAAGCAATCTGGAAGGAACTGGTTCGTACTCCTATCCACCAAGGACATCATCAGCCCTAACACTCTAGCCTAGCCGTAGCTTTTCATTTTAATCCTATCATCTTTACAAGGTTACAGGTGCCCTTGGAAATTATGATTAACCAGAGTGCTCAGAGCCAGCAGCAGGGGAAATGTGCTGGATATTCTACAGAGGCTGGCCAGGGTCATTCCCATCAAAGAAGAATACTATTACAGAGTTCATCATCTCCACTTTTTCCTCTCCGAAAAGGTAACAAAGAACACAGAGTTACTACTAAGTGATTACTAAGATAGCTGTTGCCTATCCAGGCCTTTGAACAAGACTGTGTAAGGGCAATTCTGGCTTTCCCCTAAGATAAGGTTCTTTGGAAGCTGCGTATTATTCAATTAAGTGGCTTTTAAGTGGCGATTGGAGCTACATTCTCAAGAACCAGGATTAACTGAGATAATGTACATGAAAATGCTTTGTCAAGTGTGAAGGGTTATGTAATGCAAGGTGTCATTACAGTCTTGCCAGTCAGGCTCCCTAAATGTCCTGGAGTCACTGACATGGTAAGTCAGGATGGAAGCATGGGACTACACCAGGGAAATGGGGCAGACCCAACATGCCCACAGCACCCCCTGGTGGTTCTTCCTCAGAGTAGCAACTTTTAAGGCTCAATCCCAACCCCAGCTGTAGAAAATTATCCAAGGGACATACTTACTCCCTTCGCTCTGACTGTCTTTGTTCGAATTGTACACCTGGAAAACAGAAATAAACATTGTGTGAATTTTATACGACTCTAGAGGTTCAATGAATAAAATCACTTCCAGCCCCCTTTCCCTAATTTGTGCCATTTAGATGGAAGGCCATTTCTAGCCCCCAAATATGAATCCTCTCTAAAATTATCTACTGTCCAGTATTTACTTCAGGTATTCTCAAGTGTGTGTACATCATAATCACCTGTAAAACTTTACTGAAAAAAATATTCTTTAAAAAAATTATATATATATATATAAATTAAAAATAAAAGTTTTAAATAATTACAATCATTAAGCATTTACTGTGCAACAAGCAATGTGATGAACAATTTACATGAATGATCTCAAATTACCTACACAACAATTCTATTGGGTAGAAATTCGTCATTGTATTACAGATGGAGAATTCAAGGCTTAGAGAGGTTACTTAAGGTCTCATAGCTAGTAAATAGTAAAGTCAGGACAAAGACACATTATTATAAACATTGTTAACACTGAGGAATGGAACCAATCACATTTTACTTTATATGCTTTTAAAATTTAAATGTTGTAAGGAAAAGATATTACTTTTGCAACATAAACCCCTTAAATGATTTATAAAAATCATAAAAGGGAAATACCCCAATATAAAACACACAATGACATATTCCAAGAATCAGCAAGCTTCTTTTATGAAGAGCCAGAGAGTAAATATTTTAGGCTTTGTGGGACAAGAGACAAAATTAATATTATGTAGATACCTGTTTAACAAGGGAGGAAACTAATTTCCACAAATTTTTGGTTGACAACATTTAAAACACAGCAATTTTTAAAAATACAGATATAATACTCCTCACAGGTAAAAATCTCTTAGAGTCCCAAGGCTCTCTTTTCAGAGATGCTTGGCTCAATACATCTAGAGGTTAAGTGATTCTCAACCAAGAGTGGCCATGAGTCATGTGGAATACTTCTTCCAAGGAGTATAATTTTTTGAAATGCAGATCCACCAATCAAAAGAATGGGGTTTTATTTGTTTGCTGGTCTTATATAAGGAGGATAATGTTTGGCTTAATTAGGGTTCAAAGTTAGTATTTCCTATTAAATCAATTACAAATGTTCATCTATAAATGGCATATTTAGCTCCAGGGCTATACAAAAAGCTCATGGTATGCTGGATTTGGCCTGTAGGGCAGTTTGCCAAATCCCTGATATGGTGACATTAGTAAGTAAGATAAAACCTGTGTTATAAGGGGAAAAAAAATCACAGTCTCCCAAATCTTTCTTTGGTGATTATGATTCTATATATACAAGAAGGCATAGGGTAAAGCTGGTCATCGTAAGTATGTACGTATGTATGTATGTATGTATGTATGTATGTATCTATCTATCTACCCACCCACCCACCCACCTACCTACCTGTTCCAAGCAATTCTCATGGCTCATCTTACCTGACAACCACTTATTTAACCCCTAGAGGTAGTGAGACAAGAATCTCTAAAAAGAGAGTCATGAAACCCTAAGAAGGACTTCCACCTGCTAGCAAGTGTGGGTGGGAATGGCTGCTCAAGAGCTTTCCACCTTGGACCTCAGTTGCCTTGTGTTGTTGGGTAAGGCTCTCACCCTATTTGGGCCACTACTGTCTCATCTATGAATTGAAGAAGTTGGCCAAGAAGGTTTTGAATGATCAAACTCTAAGTAAGACAAGTCGCTCCACTTTATTATTATTAATTTCCTAAAGAAAACTAAAGAGGCACAACCACTATGTGAAAGTCAGGAGGATAAGGATTAAAGTTGGGAGGATGAGGTTTCTGTACTTGAGACAATGGCTCAGTTTTTATGCTTAAAAGTTCTAGAGATGAGGGGTCAAAAGACTGTGATCCTGGCACAGCGCCTCTTGGAGGGAGGAAGACCAGGGCAATCAGCAATCAATCAGTGCACAGCAGAGAAGGGAGGGAGATGAAGATGCGGCAGCAATGTGATCCTGCAGGATGTTGTTAGATCTGTGAGTGAAACAGGGAGCCTCATCATAGCTACAACCAGCAATCCATGGGGAATGGTGTTCACCAACCTTGGAAAGCTGGGAAAGCAAGTGCAAGGGAAGAGGCTCTACCTTGTCAAGCATTTTTTTTTTTTCAGCATCCCTGATCAATTTATTCTGTTCATTATATTTAAATATTATGAGAAAAGTTTGCTCCTATTTATAAATGGCAAAATCCAGAAAGAAGAACAAAATGCAAGACTCCTCTTAATTAGGATGAGAATTTGCACCAAAGTACTTTCCTTCGAGGTTTCCTGGGTCTCAGGAAGCCGTTGCCTGCAACACCCAAGCATTCCCCAAATTAGAGAGGTGTGATCAATGAGCCGAAGGTGCCAGAAACATGTGCTGCCCGATCCTCTGAGGCCAGGCCATTAATCTCTGTCTAGTTTGGTAAATGAGCCAAAGAGAATGAGTTTTGAAATAAAGCTAACAAACCTGGCCTGCCAGAACTGTGTGACTACATGGCTCAACAAGGAAGGCCCCATGTGGGGGAACAGCCTCACCACCACACAGGCCAGATGGCAACAACGTAACAGCACTAAGTGGGAAAGGCTTTGTTTAACTCACCAAGTATCACACATATCATTGAATCCTTTTAACCACCTTATGGCACTGTTCCCATTTTATAGATGTGAAACCTGAGGCCCAGAGAGGTTTTATAGTTTTTCCAAGGACAGAGAGTTGGTGAGGGACTTCCTATTCTATCTTGCCTCTACAAGAAGCAAGTTATAACATTCTTACTTTTCCAAGTAGTAGCAAATGTACATAACTACGAAATGAAACCAGTAGTCCATAGGTTCCTAAATACTTTCCATACTGGCAGAAGCCAAGGGCATGCAATTCACCCTTTAGAAATGGTCAGTCTATTCTGGGGAAATCTTTTTTTACTATTATTATTCAAGTATAACTAACATACATTGTTATATTAGTTATAGGGGAAACCTTCATCTATAGATCTCATGGTTGCCCACCAGAGGTGAGGACAACTTCCTGAAATAAAAGGTCTCTTTGGCCATGGCTTCTGTCTTATGATTGATTAGCAGAATCATCTCAGGTTTATAAGCCTTCAAGTAAGCTCCTCCAGAGACTTTGTCTTGAAAGGATGGAACATAACTGTCCTAGATTAATTCAAGGGGACATGAGTCACTAAACAGTTCCTGAATTATGGCTCCTATGAAGACTAATTCAGTTAATGTGCTTTCTCCTGTCACTTACCATTTCTAAACTCTAATCATACCCACCTGTAAAATGGGGCTATTAACATTCCCTACCTTAGAGGTATTGTGAAAATTAAATGAGATAATAGATACAAAACATTTAACACAAAGCAGAGAACACCAATTCCATGTCCCACTGAGTATTCTATAATTCAGGGGCACCTGGGTGGCTCTGTGGCTGAGCATCTACCTTTGGCTCAGGTCATGATCCTGAGATCCTGGGATAGAGTCCCGCATCAGGCTCCCCATAGGGAGCTTCCTTCTCCCTCTGCCTATGTCTCTGCCTCTCTCTGTGTGTCTCTCATGAATAAATAAATAAAATCTTAAAAAAAAAAAAGATGAAATTTCACTGCTATCATTATTATCCTTCTTGTTAATTCTCTTCACACTTAATCCTCTGGGATAAAAGGTTAAGGATGGGAATGCAGTTTGAAGAATCCAATAACACTGGGCTTATTAGTATTTTAATTTAACAAACTAAAACTAATTAAGGGACTAAGGGAAAGGAAGAGAAAGAACTATCCAAAGCCAACTTATAGAGCAATGGGCTCTCAATTTTTTTAAACAGCAGTCAAATATAAAAGTAACAACCTACCATCAATCACTTTTTCACCAATGATGGGCCATGTACCATACTAAGCATTGAGATGACTTATTTTATTTCATCCTGAATCCTATGGGGTAGTACCACTCCCTCTACTTCATAGCACTGTGTAGGTTAAATAACTTTTCAAAGATTACAAAGCTAACAAGCAGCAGAGTCCTCCAGATTACATTCTGTGCTCAACCACAACTTCATGCAACTTCTCCACTCAGTTCCACTTCTTGGGGGGGGGGGGGGGGCGGGCGGGGGGGGACCATGGCAATAGACAATGCAAAAGAAGCTAAGCAGTAATTAAAGTGGCACCTATGCAACCATTACATAAGAACAAAATTTCCACCCAATTTAAACATAACTGCAATTCCACAAACTTCCAATTAATACAAGCAGAGCAGTAATTGAAAACCACAACCAGCTTGAGACACTTTGGGCTGCCCAAAAAACATCCTTCCCTCAAACTCTGAGCACATACACAGAGAACTGGCCAGCACTGCTAAGGACTGTGTGGCAGATTTCTTAGTAGAGTACCACATTCGAATATTTGTGAGACTCTATTAACAGGCTATGTTTAGAAACTTTAAGTGACACTCCTGAGAAGTTACTAGTAAGACAACCTTGGTACGTGGAATGCCAGTCAATAATGGATGTGCTTTTTTTTTTTTTAAATCAAGGAGAGACCCTCTTGTCACGATGAACCACAAGCTACACATGGAAAAGCTTTGAGAAGAAACTGTTGAATCTTAAACATGGAGAGAGAAAACCAGTTTGAATACCTTGCAGTAAAGAAGGATAGGTCTCAACTTGAGGGGCCAGAGCTCTGGAGAAAATGGAAGTAAAATGGGTGCTGTTGCTTTTCAATTTCTCACCTAGCAACGCTCCCCATGGCTCGCCCTTTCCACCACTACCAGTACTGTATTTGTTAGCTCAGGGAGGCCCTCTTGAAAGTGAAGCCAATAAAAATGTATCTAATGGCTCTTCCCCATGACTTATTCCTGAACAAATGTGAAAACTTTGCTCTTGCACCCCCCAGAATTACTTGTAAAGAGGGTTCAGTGACTAGAATATAGCAGGCCACTTAATAAGTATGGGCTAGATAAATTGTTTTTGATAATTTTTTTTTCTTTTTAAATCCCCAAGTTGGAAATGATGAGGACAATGCACTGATACACTGAGCAGATAAAATAGGTAAGCCAGATCTACCATTGCTGAGTGACTGTATGCCATTCTTCCAAATATCTGGAATGCCCTAGGAATCTCTATTTTAGAGAAGAATGAAAATGTAGAATTTAGGCCTTATTACGAGGAAATATAAAGCAGATTTACATTATTCGGCTTAACTCAAGGCTGTCAAAATCCCTCACAGACCATTTATTTTCTCTGCTCAGTGTTAGCTCTACATCCAACAGGTTGTCAATAAATTGTTAGTAATAGTTTCAGAGGCTATGGTGTCACCAGGAAGTTGTGAAATACAAAGGAAGGAAGGGATTACTATACCTCATGGTACTGAATCTCCCCTCCCCTCTGCAACAGAGGCACCTCACACTCAGGCAGTCTCTTGGAAAATGGCCCAGTGAAGAGTGACTGAATGGCTGTGCTCCTGAAGTCAACTAGAGAGAGAATCTGATGGCCCCTCAAGTCTTTTTGCATACCGACACACCAGCAGAGCAGTGAATACAAACAACTGCTTACTGTTCAACATCACATCATTATGATGGAAAAATAAACTCCCATTTGCTCAAGCATTTCCGGCACTTTGTACCTAAGCATTTAAAGGGCTCCCCTCTTGTGTAATTCCTCAGTAATACTGGAGGAAAACAAAGTGCTTTAGAAACTCGCTACTTCTACCTCCTCAGTATCCACATTCCTTATGGACACCCTCATTCCCCTTGAGGAGTAATCATACGAAGTTTATCAATCCTATCACTATGATATTCCTTGAATCTATTCCTCATCCCCATTTCTTTTTCTACTGCTATACTGTTGGCACCAGCATTGGCTTTCTACCTGGTATGCTGGCCTCCTCTCTTTCTGCTCTAATGTGGCATACACATTGCTGTTGCAAGATGCATTTCCCTAAACCTTGTCTGGCTAAAGACAAGCCATCAAGAGATCACAATACTAGTCTTCAAATACTCCAGGGGCTGTCATGTGGAAGAATGGCAAGACTTACTATTTTGAACAGAGATGAAAGTTGGGGTGGAGTCCTATGAAGGCAGATTTTAGGGGAATATAAATAACTGACAGTTAAGAAGAGCTCTTCATGGTCCACAAAACCAGAGAAACTGGTTGAATGTCATTCTGACACACAAGATTAAGCTCTATTTCACCTAGCAGATGGCCCTGGGCATTCCTAGTCTGACAAATGCAGCTTTGTCTGAGGTTTAATTATTGTGACCCTATCCTTTCACCTGTACAAACCTTCAGTGGTTTCCAGGATGGGGGAAATGGCCCAGCATCAGATGAAGTGGGGTGGTGGGGAAGCCCGGGTGGCTCAGCAGTTTAGCACAGCCTTCAGCCCAGGGCGTGATCCTGGAGAGCCGGGATCAAGTCCCACACTGGGCTCCCTGCATGGAGCCTGCTTCTCCCTCTGCCTGTGTCTCTGCCTCTCTCTCTCTCTCTCTCTCTCTCTCTCTCGAATAAAAAAATAAAAATTTTAAAAAATCATTCTATGAAGTGAGGTGGTGGATAGAGTGTACTGTGGACCTGGAGAGTTGGTGTTAAAGCCTCATTCTACCATATTTTAGCTAGGTGCATTCATGTGGCAATTTAATATGCTGAGTAGGGTTTTGTTTTTTGGTTTTTTTTTTTTTTACAATTTTATTTATTTGAGAAGGATAAAAGAAAGAGAGAGAAAGCACATGTACACATGAACGGGAGGAGGAGCAGATGCAGAGAGGGAAAGGCAATCTCCAGCAGACTCCCCACTGAGTGCAGAGCCCAATGTGAGGTTCAGTCTCACAACCCTGAGATCATGACCTGAGCCAAAACCAAGAGTGGGACACTTAACTGACTGAGCCACCCAGGCACCCTTGAGCATGTTTTCTTTTTTCTTTTTTTTTTATTATTATTTATTTATGATAGTCACACACACAGAGAGAGAGAGAGAGGCAGAGACACAGGCAGAGGGAGAAGCAGGCTCCATGCACGGGGAGCCTGACGTGGGATTCGATCCCGGGTCCCCAGGATCGCACCCTGGGCCAAAGGCAGGCGCCAAACCACTGCGCCACCCAGGGATCCCGAGCATGTTTTCTTGTTATAAAGTCGAGCTAAGTAATAACACTCTGAGGGGGTCCTGGGAGAACTAAAATAGCCCCACAGTACCTGCAAGTACTCAAAAATGCTATTTCCACAAAGATTTTCTAACTGACTTCATGGCTGCAGACCAACCTTTTGCTTTGGCCTCTCACTGCTCTGACAGTCTATTCTACACAGTTTAATACTTCAAAATACAATTTCTCATTTTCCATTATTTCTAATCTGCAAATAAATCCCTTATGATTAGTTCTGTCTTGCACTGCTATGGAGGTCCACCGGCATCTGTTTATTGTCTAAGAAGTCACTTCAGATTGAGGGACAAAGGAGTTTAAGACAAAGGATGAACATTCTTTCATCATTTTCAGTGGGTCGGAAGCAGGCTATAAGGACCCTGATAAGGAAATTATTCTTATAATGATGCTTTCCCATTTTGAGTGTCGCTGGCACCTAACGCACTTCCTATGAGAAATCTCAATTTAAGATCAGATAATTTTAAGGGGAAAGGTGAAATCATTCCTCTGGAGCATCCAGGTCACACCCACATATGCAGTCAAAGGGTGGACCGTCTATTTTAACTTGTTTCTGGTCTTGGTGAATTAAGCATGAGTGCAGCATTTCTGAAGTTACTAATGTTGATTGTTGCAAGTGCTCCTCCTCCCCACAGCATTATGATTTGCCTGCTATATAAACACTGTTGCCATAGTTATAATTCAGGAAGCTTTGTTGTTTGACCTCAAGAAAAATTCAACCTCAAATCAGGATAACACTGACTCTCTACACTGACAATAGACCATCAGAGGGTAGGACCTGCCAAATTCCTTCAAGCTTCTAGAAGGAACTACTGTATTTTGGGTAACAAGCGAGCAACAAGAAGAGGAAACGCTGCAACATTATGCAATTTCCTTGCATTTCATATTCAGAAATCCTGAAAACCCCTATAACCAACTTCCCCAGCTTTCAACCCAAGATTAGAGTCATAGCCAATATAAACAAACCCAGATGCAAAAGAGGAAAATGAAATCTAAGTAATGTCCAAGTAAGAAGAGTATTTCAGGAAAATTTTAAGGGCACCAGAAAAAAAGAAGCTCACTTGACAGCAAATGCACAATAATAAGTAGATGGTGATATGAGCTGTCACGTATGTAGGATGTGGTCAGATCTTACTGAGAGGAGTCTTCTGGCTTTAACACTTCCTGGCTGCACATTGACGTAACATTAAAAAGTGTGTATGAACCCACTAGCCCATCAGCATAATGCTTCTACCTCTTCATTTGCCAGACAAAAATTGCAATCTTAAGCAGAAAATTTCTTTCTATATTCCTCTGCCTGTCCCTCAACCTCCCTTTAATATCTTTGGAAATCATGGCACAGCTTGATCAGAAGAGGGAACCTTGTTCTTCTATACTTTGGAAAACTGCAAATGGGAAATTTTTTGGTACAGCACACATGATCCAAAAGTTGGAGCTGTGAGGTTCTGCTGCCAGTGCAAGGCCCTACCCAGGAGAAAGGACAGCCAGACAGTGAATCACTGTACAAAATTCACTCCTTTCAACTTCCAGTCCTTTGTCCTTCAGGCAACCTGAGGCAAGTGGCATTTATAATGATCTTATTAATCCCTGCAAAACACCCCTTTCAGAAGCAGGAGGGAAATTCATCCAACACAGACACAGGTGACTTCTTTCCTTGCCACAGACAACTGTGAGGTCAGAGTACTGCATTTCTAGATAGATGATGACTCAGAGCTGAGTTTCCTCACATACAGGTCCTACCTTAAATCTAGGAATAAACCTGATGTTAACCCAGCATATGCAGCAAAGGGTTCTGGGAATATTCACTTTGATTTCTTTGCTCTGAGCTGGTAAGGAGGGGATCCCTAGCTCCTTGACTGAGGAATCTATTTTCCTACAACACTCAAGTAGCAGAATAGGGTTTACAAATTGGAAAGATAGATTCTAGTATCCTTTCTGGCTCTATAGAGGTTAAAAGTTATTAGACTGGGCCCTATGTTATCTCCAGACAATGTCAAAGAGAGGTTTATCAAGATACTACATGATTTCCCATACAATGTTTGGAGTAAAGGGTAAGGTTGGACTATCAGAGCCCTTGTCTTCTGGTTACCCAGAGTATTCATTCGCTTGTCTTTAGGCAAGTGTACCCTGCTCTCCTTGCAAGGGTCTACACCTCTCCATCACAGCCAAAGGTCAGTCTACTTCTGACTCCAGGGGTAGATAGATAGTATGACTTAGGCCAGGTTGGCCAGAGCAGCATGTTTACTCTCTATTCTCAACACTTACTTTAAAAATTTTTCAAACTTACAGGAAAAAAGCAACAGTGAACACATACAACCCATCACTTCCATACTACCATTACTAATATTTTACTACATTTTCCTGATCATATATCCAGCCATCTCTCTGTATTATCCACCAATCCAATATATTTTTGATAAATTGTTGCAAACATTAACACTTCCCATCTAAGTGCTTGAATATGCTTATCATTTATTAAAGTTAAATAGTGGTTTATCAGGTTTTCTCAAGGTAAAAGCTATCTACAATGAAATACACAATTTTAAAAATTTATTTATGTATTTTAAGAGAGCATGAGCAGGAAGGGCAGGGAGCATCTCAAGCAGACCCTACAATGAGCATGGAGTCCAATGAAGGGCTTGATCTCACGACCCTGAGATCATCACCTGAGCAGAAACCAAGATTTGAACACTCAACTGACGGTCACCCAGGGGCCCATGAAGTGCACACTTCTTAAATGAGTTGCAATGATTTCATATGTCCATGTACCTTAAAAACCCACATTAAGGCAGAAACTTTTCCATCACTTCAGGCAGTTCCCCTGTCAGGCGTCTTGCAGTCTTCCTCAAAACACTCCAGCACCCACAACACACACATGCTCACGTACCCGTGCAACAAATGTTCTGTTGTGGTATACTCCCACCATTAGTTCTGCTTGTTCTCAAACATCAGACAAAGGGTGTCACACAGTTTACACTCTTTATGATCTTAGTTCACTCACATTACATTTGTGAGAGTTGTCCATATTGTGGCATGAATCAGTACTTCTGATCCTCTTTATTGCTGAGTATTATTTTATTATTTGGCTATATCGCTGTTCATTGATTCCCTATTCATGGACACGCAGGGTATTCCCTCTTTGTCTTTGGCTATCATAGACAAACAAAAACATTTGGAGTGTCTTCAAGTCTTTTTGAGGACATGGGCTTTCATTTCTCATGTGTAAATAACCAAGAGTGGAACTTCTAGGTTATAGGATATGGGGATGTTTTTTGTTAGTTAGTTAGTTATGAGGGAGAGAGGAGAGGGGTGGGGAGGAGCAAAGGGAGAGGGAGAGGAAGAATCCCAAGCAGACTCTGAACTGAACATAGAGCCCAATGTAGGGCTCAATCTCACAACCCTGAGATCATGACCTGAGCCAAAATCAAGAGCTGAACCAACTGAGCCATCCAGGCATCCTGGGGAGTTTTTTGGTTAATGAATGAGAAACTGCCAACCTTTTTTCCAAAGTAATTGTTTTATACTCCTACCAATAATGTCTGAGTGTTCTGATTGCTCACATGCTCATCAACACATGGTGCTATTGGTCTTAATTTTAGCCATTCTGGCAGGCATGTAGTAATACTTCACCATGATTTTTTTTTTAAGATTTTATTTATTTATTCATGAGAGACACAGAGAGAGAAAGACAGAGAGAGAGAGACAGAGAGGCAGAGACATAGGCAGAAGGAGAAGCAGGCTCCCTGTAGGGAGCCCAATGTGGGACTCGATCCTGGGAACCCAGGATCACACCCTGAGCCAAAGGCAGACACTCAACCACTGAGCCACTCAGGTGTCCCTCTCCATGGCTTTAATCTGCATTTCCCTGATGACTAATGATGTTGAGTACTATTTTGAAAATAAGCTTACCAGACATTCTTAATCTTCTTTTGTGAGGCATCTCTCCAAGTCATTTGCCCATCTTTTAGTACAGTTGCTCTTTTTATTACTAAGTTTTATGAGCTCTCTATACATTCTGGATATATCCTCTGTCAGATGTACATTTTGCAAATATTTTCTCCCATTCTGTAGCTTGCCAATGGACTTTCTCAATGATACCTTTTGATAGCACAAGTTCTTAGAGTCAAATTTAGTCTTTTTTTTTTTTTTTTTTTTTGAGATCGATTTCTTTCTGTGTCCTATTAAGAAACCTCTGCAGATGCCAGATAACAAAGATTTTGCACAGTGTTTTCTTCTGGAAACTTCACAGTTACAGGTTTTATGTTTAAAGTTAATGATCTATCTTGAATAAATTTCCCTAGTTCCCATGGTTTGCAAATGTAATTTACAGGTGCTTCTGAGTCACAGCCCAGATCTGAAACTCACTGGTTTAAAATACAAATTCAGTAACGAGTAGCACCAACTTACCCTTATTCCACTTCTCCCCATCCCCTAGAAAGTTGTCATATGGAGTTGATCCATTTTTATATATGGCCTTTGGGGGTCCTCACAATATTAACAAAACTGCTATCTGCTCACAGGACAAGGGAAAAGTAAATGGGCTCTGTAAGGACATATGTGTACATTTGTATGTATGTATTTATATGTGTATGTATTTGTGTATGTATATGTGTGTGTGTATCTATGCATGCACACAGCCATATTCTCAAATCTAATATACAGGGTACATGGCTAACTATATGGCTATCTACAACTATAATCTGAAGACGCAGGGAGCCCTGGAAGCTGATAAGCTTGTGGTCTTGACTAGCCAATGACTTCCTGTGTGATCTTGATCAAGACTCTCGCTCTCTCTGGATCTTAACTTCCTAAATCCACCAAAAGAGGGGCCTGAAACAATTTTTAAAATCATCTGAATTCCAAACTTTAAAATTCCAGACTCCCCCACTGCCTAACCTCTCTTAATATTCCACCACCAAAACCAAATCCTCTTGGTCCTGAGGGGCTCAAAACAAGACTGATCACTTTAAGGTTTCATATTACAACGGGAGGGTGGCACTTTATAGATTATCAGCAACCTGCCATACTGGGATTTGCTGACAACTGGTTAAGAATGAGGTTTTGTAAATTTAGAACAAGGAGTAAGGTCTGAGAAGGAAAAGGAGGCATGATCAAAAGACTGCTGACCGAAGATCAGCTCAGCTTACTGAACAACGTGATTTAAAGCTGACCAGGAAGAAAGGGGTTGTTATGAGTACTTATATCTCAAACACACATGTCCAACTCAAGCTTCCCTAGCTTCTTCCATAGAGAGCTAAGGTATGCCATACACAAAGCACCAAGCTCAGTTATAAGTATAGCCAAATGCCAAAGGCAACTGGGAGAACTAAGCCACCAGGGTCCCCCCTCCCCAGACTGGAGGACAGGAGAGATTAGGACCTGCCTTACTTTTGACCTGAATTTGAAAGCACAGCAAGTAAACACAGAAATCAAAGGGCACTTCTGGGCCCTTTCCTGCAGCACTTGATATAGGTGATTAGCATGTGTCCTTTAAATGTTCACCTCTCCTGAACCCTATCCAGGTCTGCTCTACAGGCAACTCTGCAGGCTCCTCTACCTTACACTTAACTTATTTAACTTGGGGGAACAAAGTATTTTTATAAAAATATTATATGCGGATATAAAATAATCACAAATGCAATGTGTTTATAAATATAAAACAATTATAAAATATACATACATATTTGCATACATATAGTCCATTCATTTTTCACTCTAGTCATGTTCTTTAGAGTCACCATAAACACTGAATTAGCAAATACGGAAACTTTGCTCCTATGGGAAATACAGAGTTAGGTTCCCATAAGCTTCTGGTGAGAACATTTTCATCAAATGATCAATACAAAACCTTCCTATATGTGTGTTTCTGTTTAAAGACACCTTATCTAATATATACTGTTGATTCATCAACACGGGACTCCTGACCAAGAGTGCTATAACTGATGCCTGATGGAAGCTCATCTAATAGGTGTTTTTTTTTTTTTTTTTTCCTGTAATACCTATCACAGCCTTCTTGTGCTTAGGAATACTAGCCAGCACTTTAGCACTATGCTTGGGGACCATCTTAAACAGTGACATCACCAACAAAAAGCACAAAAACACAAAATAAGTGGTATGAAACACAGCAAAAAGGACACTTAATTACAATCTCAGGAGCGAAATACAATGACAGAGGGTATCACCTTGCCCAACCTCAGCTGGACACCTGTGTTAACTCAAATTTTTCTCTGCACTGTGCATATTTCCAAGACTATGAAAGCACCCCAAGTATTAATTTGGGAATATAAATAAATGTTCACAAGTAGGTGATTTCACAAATACAGGATAATAAGGACCAACTGTGTGTGTGTATGTACAAACATACACATATGACATATTTTGAGCATACATAAAAGTAAAAAAAATGATTTAGTAAGGCCTAGCAATGCAGATTTAGCAGATATTGAAAGTTTTCTAAATGTCTCCAATTGAAATCTCTAAGGAACTGAACATCTCTAAGGAATTGAAATCTCTAAGGAACTGTCCCTAACCCCATCTCTGTCTCTTTCTTCCTACTTCCAAAATGGTGTGTATTATTCCCATATATGTTTCAATACTTCTACTACTGTGTACATGTTCATAAACGGCAAACTGTTTTGATATTTTTAAAATTATGTAAATGGTATGATACCATGTATGTATGTGATCTTACAACTTGCTTTTTCTTTTACTATTATGTTCTTGATATTTATCCATATTGACACATGCAGATCAAGTTTACTGACTTTATCCACTGTAAAGCATTCCATAAAATGAAAAAGCCATAGTTTATCCATTTCTGTACAGATGAACAATATAGGTTATTGCCAATTTTTCACTATTATAAGGCACACTACAGTGAACAACCTTTTCACTGGTCTCCTTTCATATGTGTGTATGAGTTCCCTGAGGCAAAATCAGTCAGCTACAGCCTTCAGGTCACATCCAGTCCTTTGTGCTTTTCAAGTGAAGATTTTTTGAAAACAGTGATGCTTAATCATTTACATATTGTCCATAGCTGTTTTGTGCCACAATAGCAGAGGGGAGTAGTTACAACAATGACCACTGAAGGATATGTACATGTTCAACTACTAGGTTTTAGGTAGGGTTACCAACTGACACTCATACCAGTAGTATACTTGGAGAATTCCATAACTTACTCTAGAACCTCCCACCAAAGTTCCTTCCCTGACTCTCTTATTGCACTTTTTCTTCCTATGCATAGCCCTTAGAAATTTTCATCCATTCCCATGGCTTCAACAAATGCTTTTATGCAGATGGCACCCCACCTCTAAACATACCACCCCAACCTCCCTCTGCCTTTCTTAGGAGCACATCTCCATTTCTAACTACTCCCTGGTCATCTCAACCCGGGACTTTCCCTAAACCTCAAATCCAGCATCTATTCCTCTTAACACCACCAAGAAGGGTTTTTGAGACAACAGGAGGGGGATCACCTTAAAACTGTGAACCAGGGCAGCCCAGGTGGCTCAGCAGTTTAGTGCAGCCTTGGGTCCAGGGCATGATCCTGGAGACCCAGGATTGAGTCCTATGTCAGGCTCCCTGCATGGAGCCTGCTTCTCCCTTTGCCTCTGCCCCTCTGTGTCTCTCATGAATAAATAAATAAAATCTTTAAAAAAACAACAACAACCTGTGAACCAGCAGCTAAATTAGAACCTGCTTGTAGTTGGTTGATACAAGGCCATTTAATATGGGGGAAAATACATAAACCTATTTTCACATAGCAACTCTGTCATTCATAGTTGTAACATCTCTCTGTGCCTCAATATGCCCATCTATTAAATGGGGATCATTCCACCCAAACTAAAGGATGAGATAAGAGCAGTAAAGCAGCTAGTATAGCCTGGCATACAGTAAATGCTCAGCAAATAGTAGTTAATAATTATGATCATGGTTAATGCGAAGACTCTTCTAATAGTAACTTGGACCCAAAATTTTGTATTACTGTCTTTTTGTTTCCCATATCTAATCAGGTGACAGTAACTGTATTTTGCTTCCAAAATGATGATCATATTCATTCCTTCCCATTTAGTCCCAGGATCTCTGTTGGGTAGCTTAGCACCTCTTGCTTGGAATGCCCTCAAACTGCTTTTCTTTCTGCCCTCCCTTTGTCAGCACATCCCTCACAGGGCTGAGCTCTGAAATCACTCCTGCTCTAGAACCTGCATGGTCATATCATCCCTGACAGCATAATGTCCTAATTTCTATGTGCAACCTCTGACAAGCTGGCCCCAACATCCTAACTTACTTTCCCCTTTTTCTTCCCAACCTTCACACCCCAACTAAATACAACTGGCTATTTCTAACACTTGTCCCATGTTTTCCTAAGAACATTCATTTCCACATTTCTTGCAAACAGAGCTCTTCTACACATCCCTTTCTATGCATATCCTTCAAAGCCTTACTCACATGTGCTTCCTCTATGAAGCTGTCTTCAACTGCCTCTGTGTAAAATCATCTTTTCTATTTTAAAGCACCATGTTTACACCTCACATTCATCACTTCCTGTGATGTGAAATAATAGCAAGGTGACAGATTTATCCCTGCAGACACCAGAGGGCCTTGAGCATAGCTGCCATCCAATAAACATTTGATGAATGACATTATGAACATTGAAAGTCCTGTCAATGCACATCCTAGACTCAGTCTATGTTAACTTATTAAGTTACAACCTTAGCACCTAAAGAGGCAACGTAATTAAAAATGAATTTAGGGCTTACTGAACCCTTCAAATCTGGGAAGAGTAAGTTTCCATCTGTCTACCTGCATCCTAAGTTATTAAACTGCACACTTAAGAGTTGTGCCTCACACCAAAAAGTTTCAGCAGTCAGCATCAGGGCAAAACCAGAGCCCAAATATCCTCACTCCCAGAAGTGTGTCAGGCATGAAAAAAAAAAAAAAAAAAAAAAAAACAGAATTTCTCGAAGCATGGAAGCTCTTAAGGTTTCTTCTACAGCCAGCTAAGTCTTAGATTCTCCACATGCTTAAAAATCTGCTACGTTCTTAAACCATCTTAGAGCATTTCAAATCGTTAGGAAATAATGGTGCTGAGATAAGGAGAATCATTTGGAGGAAAACAAAAAAATCAAGGTAGATCTCTACCTTACACCATTTTGATGCCAAAACGTATTTGAGGTATTTAATCTCAGAATGCGGATGCCTCAAGCAAAAATAAAATACATAATGTAGCCCATAGCCCTAACACATAGAGTTATTACAATCAAAAGAAGGTAACAAAAGAATAAAGGATAAACTATTTACAAAAGGAGGACAAGCATTCAGTAAATTCAGTAAAGGTGAGGAATATTTGAATTCATCAGAACATAAATTCAAATTATAAGTGGTATTTTTTACCTTTGAAAAAATTACATTTAAAGGTGACAGTATCACTACAGGCTCATGGACTTATGGAAGCATAAATTGGCATAGTCTTCACAGACAGTGAGCTTCAAAAATAGATCTATGCACTCATCAAGCATAGTACTTCTATTTATGCTAAGGAAAGTCTCTCAGATGGCAGCCCACAGAGGCATCTCAATGACTCCATTAGTCTCTCAGATATCATATGTAAACTGTTATGTATACATCTTTCTAAGGAGAATACACACAATTTTGTTCATGCCATCAATGGCTTTAGTTTCTAAGTTATTCAAGAACTTCTGCTTGTGGAATAGTATTTAGAAACAAGGTTTGACAAAAACTGCTAGATATCTATACAGTGTCCATTCTTTTCTTCTCCCTTAAAAGCAGACCCTTGATTATGTAGAAACAAAGTTTATTCAGCTGAAAACACTATAATCCTCAAGGGTAAGAATGTGACTCAGGTCTAGCGAGTGAGACACAAGCCAATGTATGCTAGGGATTTCTGGGAAACTGGGAAACTGCTCTTCCTCGGCGTGCGCGCACACACGGGTACACACATACCCCACTCTTCTTGTCTCCTTTCTTCTCCCTGCCTGAACCACAGACATGAGGCCAGGAAGTGCAGTAACTCTCTTGCAATCATGAGGTGACAAGGAAGACAATGGCTACATCCTACAGTTGGAGTAAGAGAAAGATGGAACGAATTTGGGTTCCTTGGGGCTTCATAGAGCTACCCTATCTACCCCAAATTGCTATCTTACAGCTCAATGCCTCAATATCCCACCCATTTAAGCTACTGTTTGTTGGGTTTTCAGTTGTTAAAAGCAAAATTTGATGGGACACTGGACACACAGAATATCAAGGCTGGAACTAGCAGACACTAGTGATGAGACCCTTCCTTCCTTTTCAGATTCCTTCCTCCCCCTCCCTGACTGACTTCATGGGGCTTCCAAGCTGTTTAACATTGCTACTCCTGCCCTCCAGCCCACTCTTTCTTCTCAGGGCTAAACAGTAGAGAGAAACCCCTTCCTGCCATAACGCCCCTGGCACCCCCGCCATCCTGCCTCAGAGTGAGTCAGCCATGTTCAGGAGATCACAGCCCTGACTTTGCTCTACTCTTCTGATTCACATAGCTGAAGGAAATGATTGTTCTCATTAAAAACGGGCCATGTTTTACTGTCAGTGCAGGCATTCCCAAGTGCTCCAACGCTGAGTTTGCATGGGCCAGCAGCCAGCCATCTGGACTGCTCCAACAACTTATGTAACTTGCTGTGTTTCCACCTTTGGCTTGGGGGATGGGAGGTGGTGTAAAGCAGGAAATGGACTTAGATCAAGCTGTCAATCCAACATGTCTGAACAGCCTGCTAAACATTTGGTCACAGGACTTTTTTAGCCTTTGAGAGCAACATAAGGTGGACTGGATCAGGCTTGCTTACTCACATAGCAAGAGCCAAAAAGGAGCATGAGGTCAAATGGATTGGAGAAAAGACTTCTGATGCATAAATGAATGAAGGTCTCCAAGAGTCCCTTTTAACTATGTCAACAGGCTACAGAGTAAAATGCAGGCAGATGTGTAACTGCAACAGACAACAGGAAAATGTGAACCTTTCACTTACTTGGTAAATTAGGTTTAAAAAGAAGGGGTGGGAGAAGGTGCTGAATTAGCTATGAACCAGGAGAGGGGTGTGGTGGCAGCACAAATGAGCGAAGTACCTTCCCCCAGTGAGGGACAGGGCAACTCCAATTTGATTTGGGCCAGCAGCTCTGGAGACATGAAGGGGGAGGCAAGAGACAGAAACCAGTTAGTACTTTAATGTAAAGGTATACAGAGAGATCATTTGATTTAAGGTAATTCTGCTCAACACGAGAGTAGCCAACCTGCTGCTCATAATAATAATGACTATCACGAGTAAACTCAGCCCTTCAAAGAACTTTCCAAAGATTAACTTATACTCTACCTAGTAAGATAGCCTTCTTAAATTTAGGAAATCTAATCTTGAGGGTAACTCATGGCCTCACCATATCTGGGAGTAAGAAAGCACAGAAGATGCATGCACAGCTAGAGAAAGACCAGTAGGACATTTAGATTATATTTTGTGCTTGCAGGTTGTTAACGCTTTGTCAATTTGGGCCAAGATGCTTCAGGGAGAGGCAGGTTGAGGAGAGGCAAAATACCAGTAAGAGAATGGGTTTGGATCTAAGTTCAACTGTTGGCTCTTACGCTGGCTATATGACCTGGAGTCGTATTTCCCAGTATTGATAATAGAGATTATAAAAGTACAAACGTCTACAGAATAGTGTTACAATGAAATGTGCTAATATATCAATATACTTGGAATGGTGTCTGGCATATAATAAATATTCAAGTGATGGAATAGCTACTTATTGCTACTAATTGACTGGACGTTAAGATTTCTAAGACCTGGAATCAGTACTCCTGCATTCTGATTTCCTGGAAATATCCTCTTACTGTATTAAAAAAATTTCTTGGGGCACCTAGCTGGCTCAGTTGGTGCGGAACACGACTCTTTTAAGGTCGAGCCCCATACTGGGTGCATAGATTACTTGAAAATAAAATCTTTTTTTTTTTTTTAAAGTAGGTGCTTAATAAAATGTGCATTATATACCTTAGTCAAAATAGTAGAAAAGTAAAAAATAAAAAAGTTGGGTCAGGGGTAGAATGAGAAGTTCAGGAGCTGAGCCTCCAATAAATCAGGGTGATGGCCCAAGGCCCCACACAATGGGTAGCTGGGACAGGTCACTGCAGGAATGGGCAGGGGGACATTTAGATCTTGGCCAGACAAATGGGATAGGAAAAAGAAGTTACTCAACCACTTGGTGCTAATAATGACTCAATGCACCCTACACTCCAAAAAGAGCCTCTCCCTCCTCCTTATCACCACCACTATACCAGGACAGCTATTCATTTATATTTATTGACCACTTACTAATGCACCAGGCACTGTGCGGTAATTAACTTCTCTCTCATTCAACCTTTCCCACACACTGGTAAAATGGGTATTATTGTTACCCACATTTTTAGAGTGAGAGGAGAGACTTAAAAGCTTAAATATTTAACCAGCAGGTAGTGAGGCTGGGACTGGAATTGATGATGTTAGACACTCACACCCATGCCCTTTATCACTAAACAGGTAGTACTGCCTGCACTCATAGCCTCGCTGCATCTTTCTCTTCACAACAACTCTTGATATTCATATTGACTTTATAGAAAAGACAAGCTTGCACTGAAAAAAATGGCCAAAATATAGGCATATCAAATATATGCCTATCAAATATAGGCATTTATAGGTCTATCAAATATAGACCACTACCAAATGGCCTCCAGTTTATAACTCATCAAGGGAATGCAAATGCACACCTAGTGAGACCTTAACATACACACACCAGAATGGCCATGATTAAAAATATGGACAATTTTAAGTATAGATGAAAATGTGGAAAAATTAGAGCCTTCAGACATTAGTGGTAAAAATGTAAATGAGTGCAACTTCTTTGCAAGAATATTTGGTAATATCTACAGAGGTAAACATAACATCTATCCTATGATCCAGCAATCTCACTCCTAGGGATAGACTCAAGAGAAATGGGTGCTATGGCCAAAGACAGGTAGGAGGGATCCCTGGGTGGCGCAGTGGTTTAGCGCCTGCCTTTGGCCCAGGGCGCGATCCTGGAGACCCAGGATCGAATCCCACGTCGGGCTCCCGGTGCATGGAGCCTGCTTCTCCCTCTGCCTGTGTTTCTGCCTCTCTCTCTCTCTCTGTGTGACTATCATAAATAAATAAAAATTAAAAAAAAAAAAAAAAAAAACAAAGGTAGGAGAATGTTCCTAGAGGCTTCACTCATCATTGCTCAAATTTAAAAACAACTCAGTGTACGTCAGTAAAAGTATGAAAATCTTGTGATGTATTCCTCATGACGAAATGCCTTAGATCAATTAAAAAGAACAAACCACTGCTACCTGCAAGCACAGAGCATCTCACAGGCATAAAACTGAGGGAAAGAAGCCATCAGAAAAAGAATACAGCCCTATGATTCCATTTAAATAAAGCTCAACAACAGGGAAACTAACAAGTGTTCTAGTCAGAACAGTGATTTTCTAGAGGGTGCGGGAGGGAAGGAGGTGTTTGAGTGCACTAGGGAGCTTTCTAGGAAATACCCTCTATCTTCATCTGGATAGTGGCTATGTATTTATAAAATTGGCTTCAAAGTGACAATAGAGTATGATCTACCCAGTTGACATTCCTCTCTGGGACACCTTATTCTCCAGTTTCTAGCTGCTGGAAAGAGATTTACAGTCCGCAGAGTAGTGTCTCTTCTTCTCACAACCCTCCCTCCCTTCCTAAATGCCAGCAATAGTGACAGAGGAGAATTAACTTCACATGGGATTATCTCCTGGGATTGGGCTCACAGTGGGGCACTTTGCCTTCATTCTCACACAAATACTCTCCTAGATCTGGATATAAATAACGAGGCCTGAATATAAATTTGGGGACTCTGCCCTGAATAGTCCTTTTCCCTTTGATTATGTGTGGGAGAAATTTTAAAATATTTTAAAAGCTGTCATTCTGCCCCTGCTACTTTCTTCTGTAGGCTTGACAAGACAGCCCATCAGTGGTATAACTAGTCCTTGAAAGATACATCCATCTTGGTCACATGCTAAGTGAAAACAAGGAGTCAAAAGAACACGCCCAGGACCCTCTGGATGCACCATGATCCCTACAGAAAATAATCTACTTTTGGGACAGACTTGTTTCAGCTGGAGACAGTAGACTTGAGAGGGGAAGGGGAAGAGAAGAGAGAAACAGCATGTAGTTGAAATTGCCAAGGTAATTGTTATTCATCAAGGACGAAGGGGCAGAAATGTAAAGAAAAATTTCTTTCTTAATAAATCCCTATCTTCTTTAAATCAGTAATAACGTTATTTTTATCATAATGTTATTTTCTGAAAAAATTATTATGATGCCTAACAAATTTAATGATAACTCCTTAATATCATCTGACAGTCCATGCTGAAATTGATTTGTTCAAACGAGGGTCCAACCCAGGTGAACACATGAGATTTGGTTAGGTGTCTGAAGTTACTTTTGTTTCCAACAGCTTCCTCTCTCTTGTCCTTTGCCATAGCATCGCTTTATGGGAGGACTTTAATCTGCAATGCTTTAATTTTCTTTAAAAAAATAAAATCCAGGGAACCCTGGGTGGCGCAGCAGTTTAGCGCCTGCCTTTGGCCCAGGGCGCAATCCTGGAGACCCGGGGTCGAATCCCATGTCGGGCTCCTGGTGCATGGAGCCTGCTTCTCCCTCTGCCTATGTCTCTGCCTCTCTCTCTCTCTCACTCTCTGTGACTATCATAAATAAATAAAAAATTAAAAAAATTTAAATAAAATAAAATCCAGATAAAGCTAACTGGTAAGACAAAGTCAGTCATTATAGGAGGCATTATGCTTCTTTGTATTTTTTTACCAATTTCAACACTTAAAAAAGGGCAAATTCGGTTCTTGATATAAAGCTCCAGTAATATGATCATAATGACATTTATAGGGTGTGCACTATGTAGCAAGTATTGTAACAGATGATTTTGATGGATTATCTCATTTAACTGTACATACCATGAATTCTGAGGTCAGTGTTAAAATTAGCCCACTTAACAGATATGGATCTGGGGCCGAGATTAATCAAACAGTAAGTGATGCGGTCTGAATTCAAGCCCAGGGTGTCTGACCAGACTACACTCTTGGCCATCATTCTCTACTGGTATTTCAATTTTGAGTCTGAAGAGCTTAGATCAATGCTGGGAGTGACCACTGGCTAACTCTAGCCAGTAGACGGGTATACAAATAAATGGACAGTGCGCCTTTCTCCAAAGGGAATTAAGGGTTTCTCAGACATTATCTCATACTTCCCTTATCACTGGAGAGAAAAGGAGGTAAAGAAATGGGAAAACAAATTTGGAGTGGCTGTGGAGGCCAAGAAAATTAAGGCCATTCCACCTTAAGTTCAGCCTTAGCACAAGTACAGCCATCTCAGGCCCCTGTGAATAAGAGCTGAACTTTACGTTACTTCAGTTAAGCCCCATATTAGAATGAGAACAGAGCTCAAGCCAGTGGCAGAAAGTCCCATATCAGAATGAGAACAGAGCTTAATGCCCTTGAAAGCCCCATATCAGAATGTAAACAGAACTTGAGAAATTCCTCCACTCCTCCTGGAGGTCCCCTAGACCAGCCCATAAAACTAAACTGGAACCCACCTCGGGGTCCAAGTCCCTGCTCCGCTGTGTCAGGTATACTTGGACCCAAGCTCGAGCTTGTAAATAAACCCTCGTGTACTTGCATTGGTGTTGGCTCCTTGGTGGTTTCTCGGATTCGCAATCTTGGGCACAACAGTGGCAGTGCCAATGAAGGAAGAGGCATCCATTGACTAGGATGTCCCATTGATGACCTTGAAGCCCCAAGCGTGTTATATAATCCCTTTCAATATAATTAAGACCTAAAGAAGCAAAACCTAACCCCACCCCAACTAATGCAGAAAGGAAAATTTTAAGTCGGAATGTGCTCATCATGGGAAGGTCTGCAAGAGCCTAGGAATAAAATGGAAAATATTTTGAAGATGTCAGAGCCACTGAAAATAAAGTTGGAGTGGTCAAGAGGAACCAGGTCATGTTCCCGTGCCTCTGTGGGTAATCTATCAACTACTCCAGACATAGGGCTGAGGAAACCTTTCAAGGCACTACCCATGTTCTTCCATGCAGTGAATTTACTCTGGAAGGAAAGCAGTGCCCATTAAACACACACACACACACACACACACACACACACACACACACACTCAGTGCAATACCAGAGGCTCACTAAACTGTGCTAATGATGTCCACCCTAGTACATCTCTTACTCATTGACTTCTTCAGTGAATTTTTGTGGTCAAGGGAGAGTAACAGATCTGTCCCTGGGGAGGCAGAGTGAGAAATGTTTTCGCTGTCTTTCCCTACTACCTTCCATTTTCTTTCCTAACCAGGAGAAGGCTAGGAGACTTCTGAAGGCAGCTATATCAGGCTCTGCCAAGTGGATAAAGTCAAGCACACGAAGACTGACTGGTACTCAGGAAACTGCAGGGTTCAGCACAAAGACCTAAGGCAAATGTCCAAAGATCATCATACCACAGAGAAAAAACTCTACCTGGGCTGACCTATGTGGCAGCCCATGTCCTCCAGTTAAGTCAATTCAACAAAAATTTGCCAACCTTCCACTGCTTTTGAAACAAATCATGAAATCAAAACAGGATTCTTCCTCTCCCTTCTTTCTTCACAAAATCAGGGTAACTGATATCTCTACAAAGTTCTCTTTCTTGGCCTAGCAATGCCATACAATAAAAGGTGCAGATCCTAAATCAAGCAAAACCATAATCTTAAGGAAGAGGCCAGGGCTAAAGCATTATTTTTATATAAATTTTTTTACCAGCAGCCCCCTCTGAAGCTGGCCCATATGACTCCCTTTCAGTTGCTCATTGTGAGGATTATCTGTTGCTTCTGCTTCCCTAGGATCCGGTCCCTTTTCTACTGTTAACATTCAACTTTCCTTTGTGGAACTACCTCTTTCCTTATCTCTGTCTATGTGGTCAGGTAGAGCCAACTCTAGAGGCTAGCATCTGACTCAGATGTGGCCCAAAAGTCCCAGTGACCACTTCAGGGATAGACCTGGAATCTGGCCCAAGACAGTGACAATGTCAGCCACAGGACTTTGGCTGGAACTCTTAGGAATGAGACATACTCTTCCACACTGAGGATGCTCAATGGGTAGTATGTAAACTAGGAGGGTGCTGCTAGTTACAGGGACCTATTCTTGATACAGTGAGAAGCACCTACTGGAGAGTGATGCCAAACGCAGAAAAGCTTAAGCCAACAGGTTCAGAATCTAAATTTTCTGTAGTTGACACACTATTTAAGTTGGTATGCTTTTTTTTAAGAGTTGAAATTCCATCTACAGGGAACCAGATGTCTTTGCAGAACTGTCTTTCCAATCTAGCTTAGTAAGGTCTCAAATTATATTTCTGGCATGTAAAAAATATCTTTTATGAGCTCTGCATTTTTCAATACATCGTCTTACGGGGTATGCTTTCCTTCCTTGGCTGAATTTATGTTGAATGGGTATATTTATTACAGATTAGATGTTAACAATTCATGGAGACAATAAAAAATACATAGCAATAATGACTGGGGAAATGTCCTGGCATTACAGAGGCCTTATCCTTGGACTACTTTCAAGGTCAGCAAAAGGCTAGACCAAGACAATCTATCCTTTTCTCAAAAGCCCCTGCCCCTTAGAAATTGCAGCTACCCTGCACAGACTGCTATTCTGACATCTAATAAGTTCACTTATTTATTTTATAAACTTGCAATTTCCTTAAAGAAGGTGCTGTTCAAATGTTTTTGAAATATTCCTCTTTCAATAAAATTTTTAAATGCTTTTAAGGAGTAAAGCAGCATTATGGAATGATCACCATGTAATAAAAATCTGCAGAATCCACTGAGCAAAACTTCCAATGAAATGAAATTGCCAATCTAAACCTAGTGTCAGGTTATAAAGCTAACATTTAAGGCAAAACCCAGATAGAGTGCAAATTTCTCTTGAAAAGCACTTAAGCTGTGCATGCAGCATAATGTACTTTGTTATGTTTAAACTGTACTCTGTACGTCATTAAGTTCCACAGAGGGGGTTTCCCCCACATGCTGGTTCCTTTATCTGAGCACCAAGTCAACACAGATGCTTGCATTTAGAGGCCACACTGTATTTGTGCTCTTCATAGAATGCTTAATAGTTGAATTCAGTTAAGATAAACAAATGTGGCTCAACTAATTATTTCAGGTTTTCTTAATACTATCCGGGTGACCCATGACACAAAGACCGGAGTGCTCTTTATCCTTCGGAATCCTTTAGGGACACTACACTCATAGGAAACATCTAAAGAACAAGGCCAAGTCAAATTAAAACTATTTCTTAAGTAACTAACTGTGTGTAAGGCAGAGGGATCATAGTAAGATCATCTAATCTGTTTATTTTCAAGCTATTAGTAGATAATCCTTTTTATCAAAAATGTATCAATCCATCAATCAAATGCAAATCCTCAGTACATTAAAGAGTAAAAAGAGAAAGTGAGACAGCTCCAGGAGAAGCTGGGAGAAAGCTTTCTCTACACATCAAGAGACTCCCACAGGTTCCTGACAGGCTTTGAAAGCCACTGACCTAGAGGCTCATCTCTAATTTCCCATTTTTTTCATTTCATAGCAGCAGAATCATGAGCCCAGAGAAGGTGAGTGACTTTTCCAAGGCTGTGCAATTTACTTGCACCAATGTACTGAACACCAAATTTCCCAACTCATTTCGCCACCATTTTCATTATAAAACTGCTTCCCTCTGCTTCCCACCCAGTACCTAAGGTGATCCTTTGATAACTGTGTGGAAAGGGCTACCAGAGATGGGGAACAACTGAAATTGGATCTATCGGATCAGGCCAGACTTCTAGGAAGAGGGGAGTTTGGTTATAGATCTTACAGGCAAGGCAAGTCAGGACTCAATTACTGGAGAAAGCCCTTTGGGAGAAACGAAGGGCCTGAGAATGTAGATGAAGGCAGGGAAAGGAGGTGGGGTGGGTACAACACAACCCAACAGAAGATCTCAACGAAGGACTGGGCCTAACATAGCCAGGGAGAGGGAGAACGGAACAAAAGTGGGAAACAACATAGGGATGCTAAATAGCTGAGAAAAATCTCTTGCCAAAAAGATGTACCACTTTCCTGAGGATGAGCCTGACAAATTCCTTGAGCAGTAGTAACATGGGGCTGGTGTGTGGATATGAAAAGCACAGGCCTGGGGCCCTGCATCATAGAAGAGGCTCCACTTCCTCAGCTACAAAGGACAAGAGCAATAGTAACTCCTAACATATTAAATGAGCATGTTTAGAAAAAATACTCTGTAAATGTTAAGTCAGTATATAAAATTACTGCCTTTTAAAAATAAAACACGGGCAGCCCCAGTGGCTCTGCGGTTTAGCGCCACCTTCAGCCCAGGGTGTGATCCTGGAGACCCTGGATCGAGAGCCTGGATCGAGTCCCATGTCAGGCTCCCTTTAGGATTCATTTATCTTATGAATAAATAAATTAAAATCTTTAAAATAAAATAAAACATTAAGTCATCTTTGTGTGTGAAAGTGAAATAATCTACTTGCATGAAAAATCAGTGTTAAAAGGACTTCCCTCCAATTCTTGACCATTTTTTTTTAAAGATTTTATTTATATATTCATGAATGACACACAGAGAGAGGCAGAGAGACATAGGCAGAGGGAGAAGCAGGCTCCCCACAGGGAACCTGATGCAGGGCTCAATCCCAGAACCCCGGGATCATGACCTGAACCAAAGGTAGATGCTCAACCACTGAGGCACCCAGGTGTCCCCCCAATTCTGGACCATTAATAAGGAGTTTATAGGCATCATGCAGTCAAGACTGGAGTGTCAGGAAAACAAGACAATATGAAGAACCAGAACCCTTCCCTGTATGATAGTTCTTGGTTATACCATTTCAGATATTATAATCAGGGACATCAAGAAAAACCGCACTGTTTGGGTCAGACAGAGATACTGAATTATCCAGATATCCAGAAAAAAAAAAAACAGTGAAGGATTGAGATAAGAGATGAATGAACAAGATAGCACAGCAATGACAAAATCAGAGCCACATACTAAACAAGACCAGAGCAGTGAAGATCAGAATAAAACACTGGATATTAAATTTAATGTAACTAATCAAGTAGAAAATAAGTCAATAAGTGAACTCGGGAAACATGCTGTAAAAATACAGAGGGCAAAAGCAAAAAATGTTAGGGCACTGCCTTATCTAAAATAATCTCTTCAAAATGCACATGGAGAAGTAGAGGGCAAGGACTAGGAACCAGTCACCAACACAAAAAAGCAAAGGAAGATCAAAGAAGCAAACTTCACATCCTTTGCTGGCACTCTCCCCACTACCACCCTAAAAAACTGAGAAAGTCTTTTTGGGTTGTGTCGCTGACCTTTCAAACATCCACGGAATAATTAAGTACAGTTTCATAAAACCTGGGGGAGAGAGGGAAAAGGAAGTGCCCTGTGTCTGAGGGTAGGTGACAGACCTATCTCCCCTGAAACATGTTGGTCATTTTCATTAGGGAGTACAAAGGGGCTTATTTTATTATTTAAATCTCACTTTTATTCATTCATAACCAATAGGTGTTATTTTCATTGCTTATGTTTTTAAAGTACCAGTAATACTGCTGCATGCAGTAAAATCAAATCACACAAGAAAATAAGAAATGCAAAGCTCAAGAGGCACCTCCATCAATTAAGCATCTGCCGTAGACTCTGGTCATGATATCGGGTTCTGGGATCGAGTCCTGCATCGGGCTCTCTGCTCAGTGGAGAAGTCGGCTTCTCCCTCTCCCTCTGCGTGCTCTCTCAAATAAATTTTTAAAATCTTAAAAATAAATAAATAAATCTTAAAAAAAAACAAAAAACAAAAAACAGAAAGCCCAAGCCCTCTAGTCTCTCCCCCAAGACTTTGTTAAATTCTCGACTATCATTTGTAAAAAAGAAATTATGTATACACTGGGAAGAGCATGTGTGCATACCTCACAGACAACCTTTTACTGGCTTGAGTGAGACCACACTACCCAATTTTGGATGTCACTACTGTCACAGCACTTTTCTTACCCATACAGGTTGGGCTGCACCATTTAACAAAGCACTGCATGGTAAACCACTGTATGGACATTTCTAATGGAAGACCCATATTAGGAAAGGGATTTGAGCAATTCTTTCTTAACTACCTACCCACCCACCCACCCACCCACCTCTATCTATAAGCTTTTCCAACAAAACTTCAATTAACTTCCTTATTTGCAAGCCCAGCATTGATTCCTACCCAGTCTTTGCTGGAAGGATCTGTTTTCCCTCTGCAGGTACCTCTAAGGTAGGACTGCACTTTTAAAAGGGGTGGGCTAGTACTACTCTCAAACAACACAAATCTCTCTTTATAACAGTAAAAACTTATACTAAAACATGGTAATAAAGGGAATGAAAATTTACTTGGATAAACTTACATCTGATACACAGAGATATTTACCATTTTTAAAACATCATATAAAAAAAAAGTAAAAACAATGTAATACAAATGTTTGCGATCAAGCCTTTATTTGAAAATAAAGAGAAAGAAGTCCCAAAGTGATATGACTCTTTTAAAGCAGTCCCCTCTTCAGTTGAGTTTTCTTTTCCTCAAATGTTAGGAGGAAGACTATGGACTGTAACTTGTCTCTGAGTAACTACTCTCTTCAAGTGGTCTGGCCACAGAAGGTGAGAAGGAGCCTTCCAGTGACTGAGGGTGAGCCCCTTGCCTCTGACTTTTTCTTTTTCTCTACCAAGTGACATCCCAACTGTGGATCACTGCTTAGTATCTTAAACTTCAGGTATCACATGGACAGAAATGGAATTAATGTCCTCCTTAATGCCAGCTCCCTTAAACAACTTTCTTCCAGACATGAGACAGACATTTGTCTGTCTCAAATGTCACTCATCAGAGAGGTCCTCCAGCAGCTTCCAGATGAGCCTGATGCTGAACTGAACGATTTCAGGATATGGCTTCTCTGAGCTGCAGATTCCTCCCATGCAAACAGGTATAAATAACTGTACCAACCCTCCTCACAGGACCATGATATAATATATGTGGCACTGTTAGCACAAAGCATGGTACACAGTAAGTGTTCAAAAGGTGTTAGCAACTTATATCATCATCAGCCTCAGTTTTAAAGAATGAGCAGGCACAGCACAGAGTGCTTGCTCTAGCTCTGACTCCCAAAAGAAACAGATTTTTGCTTAGAAATATGATTAAACCTGTTCAAGCTTCCCGCAGTACAGCTAATTACTTATACCCTGGGGCCTCGTCAACCCAGGAGATAGCAGCTAATCCAGGGCTGCTGTAAGGCAAGGACACATCAGACTAGAAAAGGAATGAGGGGGTTTCCATGGCACAGAAAACAGTGTGTGGCACCTACCGGCTACTGTCAAGTTCCTGACAAGTGAAACTTTC
This sequence comes from Canis lupus dingo, assembly GCF_003254725.2. Lineage (NCBI taxonomy): Eukaryota > Metazoa > Chordata > Mammalia > Carnivora > Canidae > Canis > Canis lupus. The sequence goes on along the minus strand of NC_064244.1, from coordinate 36,435,214 downwards.
TCACATATACAAGCTTTCCTTCCTCCACAAGTTCTTTTCTTTGCAAGCATACTATTTTATTTCTTACTATCACTATTCTGTCCTATCAACGAATCAAGAGTTTACAATATACTACCTAACACCATCTCTTGCAAATGCCATGTGATAAAGAAAAAGTTACAACTTAGGCTATTTTCCTCCTACCTAGAATATCCATCAAAGACACAAACCCATCACACCAAGGATCATAATAATACCCATCTCTGGGGACACCTAGGTGGCTCATCGGTTGAGCTTCTCCCTTTGTCCCAGGGCGTGATCCTGGAGTTCTGGGATCGAGTCCCACATCAGGCTCCCTGCATGGAGCCTGCTTCTCCCACTGTCTCTGCCTCTCTCGGTCTCTCATGAAGAAATAAAATCTTTAAAAATAATAATGCCCATCTCTGACAAAAATTATTTTTACGTCTGTACTTCAGTCTTTAAGCTTAAAAGAAAGAACTAAAGAAAGAACTTATAGAATCTTGAGTTTCACCCAAATAAGATTGAAATCTGAAGTTACATTAACAGGAAAACATTTTTACAAGTCTCATAAAAAGAATTCTATGTTCTAAAAGAAGGCTAGTTTAGTCTTTGACTCATTCATTCATTTATTCATTTATTCATTTCTCTCTTTTTTGCCTCCTTCAGAGTGACTGGCACATTCTCTCCACTGCCCATCCTCCTCATCCAGTGACTTCTATTCATAGATTATTATTGTGGTGATCCTTACTTTAACTTGTCCCACAGCCACTCCCCTTCTGGTAAGAGCACCTCGAATCTCCTATGGTGAACCACTCCTCCTCAAATGTGAATCCAGATGGTTCCCGCCCTCTTCCCACCCGCATGACCAAATCTGGTCTCATACAATAATGAGAGTATGCAAAGCACAATCTCATTAATATATACACACATAAAATACACGTATATAAACAAAAACATACAAAACAATGAAGTGCAATCCCATTACTGTAAATATGTCAGTATTTATTTATTTATTGTTTTTTTTTTTTTTAAATATGTCAGTATTTAAAGAGGACAGGCATTAAAATGTTGCCTGTCATCATCTGTGCAAGGTGGGAATTTGAGTAATCATTCTTACCTTCTTCACATTTCTTCTACCATTTGGATTTTTAAGAGCACATATAATATTTACATATAAAAATCTTTTGAGGGGATCCCTGGGTGGCTCAGCAGTTTAGCACCTGCCTTTGGCCCAGGGCGTGATCCTGGAGTCCCAGGATCGAGTCCCACGTCGGGCTCCCTGCATGGAGCCTGCTTCTCCCTCTGCCTGTGTCTCTGCCTCTCTCTCTCTCTCTCTCTCTCTCGCTATGTCTATCATGAATAAATAAATCTTAAAAAAATAAAAAAAATAAAAATCTTTTGAGATATATCACACACACAAAAATCTACAGATCCTAATATGAATTTGTGAGAGAGGAGAGGCTGAGAAGTTATTGTAGGTCTTTATCATTAATAACTGAATTATAATATTTCACCCAGGAGTTACTAACAATGCATTAAAAAAATGGCTCTCATCAGATGATCCGGGCTCAAATTGTACATTTGCTAACTTACTGGCTATATGACTTTAGGCAAATTACTTAATCTGTGGCAACCTATCTCAGAGGTGTTATAAGGACTAGAAGAGGGAATAGCAAAGATGATGATAATGATGATGGCAGGGATACTGGTGGTGGTGATAATTATGGTGAAAGGGAAAGAGGAAAAGCTGCTCCAGATATGCTACTCGTGAACAAGGCGGCTTGTCGGAAACAACTCTGGGTATAAGGCTAATTCAAACCATTTGGTCCTTCACTGGATATATTCCTCTCATAGCAGCAAGGTCCACCTCTCCAGTGGTATCAAGAGCTTCTAGCAAATTCTTGCTCATCACTGACCTCATCTCCCAGCCAGTATAATCCTCATCCATGCACCACCCTCTCCTACTTCCATATCCACAAGCATGTGATTTCTTCAGCCTTGAAGGCCGTGTGTTCTCTAACAAAGTGGGTTCCTTCCTCTCTTTAATGGTGCTTATTAAGCCTTATCCAAGTGGACCATCTTGGTTCTAATTAGGGTTTCCTATCCTATCTGACCTGATCCTACTTACTCTATTTATCTCAGTGCCTAGATTAGTCTTTGGATACATTTATGTGTGAGGGGTAGTCTTACTCCCAACCACTTCAATATTAAAGTCTGATTTGTATTTGTATTCTTAGAAACCACCCACCTACCCATCCATCCATCTATCCATCATCTATCCCTTTATGAATGACAATATGCCAAGCATCATGCTAGCACTATGCCAAGGTGGGTGCCTGAAACTGGGAAGTACCATTACACAATCAAAAGCTAAAATGATACAATACACACCTTCTAACAACCCTGAACTTCAATGGTTCTAATAAGATTCACTTTTATTTGACTTCCTTATACAACTGAGGTTGACTATCTTACTGCCCCTTTTCTTACACATATGTGGTCAACTTTGATCTTTCCTTTTTTTTTCTTCTCCTGAGTATTATTCCTGACAAAAATATTAATAGCACTAAAAGAACATTAAGAATATTTTTATTAAAAAAATCCACCACCCTAGTAGCAGCTGCTTTATTTCTTGCTTCTTCTCTGTGTTTTTATATGTGTTGTATGAATTTGCACAGTTGTAATCCTAACACATATATACTCTCATATTACCTCTTTACTAAGCACTTTTCTGTATTCAATACTTATGGTTTCAATAGCACTATAAACACTCAAAGAGCAATCATACCATCTGACTGCTCATTGCCCTATTGGTGAAAATGCAGATTATTCCCATTTTAAAAAATAATTCATTAATGAATGATCCACCCCCATGGATCATTTTTCTTATTTTTGATTACGGACTTGAAATAAATTTTTCTAGCAATGGGATTATTGGAGCAATAGCTATGGAAAAAAATCTAAGGCTTTAATAGTGATATGGCTTTTCTATAAATAGTTAACAATTAAACATACCTAAAACCAGTATTTTATTATCCATGCCAATGGAAGGAGGCAGTGTTGTACATAACTGAAGCTATTTCCGTTTGCAGTTGGGAGGCCAAATATTTACACATACTTTTACACATTATTTACCTTAATTATGCTTCACATGTCAACAGAGAGCATGCAGAAAAAAATGAGATCATATTCTGAAATATTACAAGGCCAATACAATTTGAACCCTGCTGGGGAGCATGGGAACGTCAGTCGTAATTCCAACTCAGCTAAAAGTCATTCCCATATCTGGGTATGGGATACCTGGGTAGGTATTCATGTCCTCTCCTATGGTATGTTCTGACTCCACTTAGACCTCAGTCTTCAAACAGATAAAGGGAAGTATGTGTCAATTATCTCTCTCCTATACACTTTTCTTCACCATTCCAGATGTACAAAATAATTGCCATGCAGCAAAGCAAATCATGAAAAACAGAAACCCAACTGTCCAATATGGACTAGGAGAGAGAAAATGAAAGTCTTATATTAGAACTGTCTACTAAAGATTAAACTACAAATATTTATAAACCCTTTAAATCACCACACTCCACCTATTTACACTGAATGGCTTTTGAAAGCCTGCCCTTACTCCAAGCACACATAAGACGAACAAAATCACCATAGCTGATCCCAGCAGCATCTTACATGGCCTGCATTCCCCGAGTGTGAGATCTATGCTGTTGTACAAGACATTTAGTTAGCCCAGAGAGACACATCCTTGAAAAACACTGTGTCACAACATAAGATATTCCCTTTCATTCTTTTTAAAAGAGAGTTATATTTAACATGCAATATTGTGTAAGTTTAAGGTATAGACAGACTGATTCAATACATTTAATATTGCCATAGGATTGCTACAGCAGCCTAACTAACACCTCTAATCTAGTCATACACTTATAGTTTCTTCTAATGTTGGGAACAATTAAAACCTAGTGTCTTAGCAAGTTTAATTATAAAACAGTTTAGTTGACTATAATCCCATTCTCTGTAAAGCTTGTAATAGCACCTAAAAGAAGTCCACTTGGTATTAGCAAGTCTTCAGCATTTTACAGTTGCTAACATCCCTTGTTCTTTTTTAAAAGAGAAAAAAAAAAAAAAAAAAAAAAAACAAGCATAAACTCAGAAGTTTTAGCAAGCACTGGTATCTAGTTAGAAATGACCAATATAGCTTTTCATTTACTTTTAGGGTTCCCTTATACTGTGACACTGGTTTATGTAGTAAGAAATGTATTTACTTTTTAATTTATTTTTTATTTGTTTTTTTAAAGATTTTATTTATTTATTCATGAGACAGAGAGAGAGAGGCAGAGACATAGGCAGAGGTAGAAGCAGGCTCCATACAGGGAACCCAATGAGGGACTTGATTCAGGACCCCAGGATCACGACCTGAGCCAAAGGCAGATGCTCAACCACTGAGCCACCCATGTGCCCCTGTACTTACTTTTTTAAAGGTAATTGGCAAGTAAAGAAAGTGAAATGAATCAAGGTAATAATAATAGTAATAATAGAGAACAAGTGTTCTCTTTATGAGATGGTTGGAGTTGACAACTAAACTTTGGGAAACCACATTAAGACTATTTATACTCCATGATCTTTTTTTTTTTTTTTTTAAATGTCCTGATCTCCTCAACTCAACAGTGACATCCATAAGGGTAAAGGGCTCTGTTTTAATATCACGTCTTACTTCAATTGCTAGGTGTCCTATATAGAAGCAGACAGTCTAGCAGTTCAGATTTCAATCAATTAAACTAGATACACTAAGCCCATCAAAAAATACTATAATTTCAGATTTACTTTATCCTGATTTCTCATTGATCCTTATGTCCATTTAAAAAATCATAATAGGGCAGACTGGGTGGCTCAGCAGTTTAGCGCCCTCTTCAGCCTGGGGCGTGATCCTGGAGACCGGGGATCGAGTCCCACGTCAGGCTCCATGCATGGAGCCTGCTTCTCCCTCTGCCTGTGTCTCTGCCTCTCTCCTTCCCCCTCTGTCTCTCATGAATAAATAAATAAAATCTTTAAAATAAATAAGTAAATAAGAAAATAAAATAAAATAGGGATCCCTGGGTGGCGCAGCGGTTTGGCGCCTGCCTTTGGCCCAGGGCGCGATCCTGGAGACCCGGGATCGAATCCCACATCAGGCTCCCGGTGCATGGAGCCTGCTTCTCCCTCGGCCTATGTCTCTGCCTCTCTCTCTCTCTCTCTCTGTGACTATCATAAATAAATAAAAATTAAAAAATAAATAAAAAAAATAAATAAAATAAAATAAAATAAAATAAAATAAAATAAAATAAAATAAAATAAAATAAAAATCATTATAATTTGGGATGCCTGAGTGGCTCAGTGGTTGAGCCTCTGCCTTCAGCTCAGGTCATGATCCCAGAGTCCTGGGATCGAGTCCCACATCAGGCTCCCCATATGGAGCCTGCTTCTCCCTCTGCCTATGTCTCTGCCTCTCTCTCTGTGTATGTCTCTCATGAATAAATAAAATCTTAAAAAATAAAAAAAAATAAAAATCATTATAATTTAACTTTGCTCTATCTCAATTTCTGATTGCTTTGTAATCATTAATGACTTAGAGCACTTCAGCTCTCAGTTTTCCTGTCTGTTAAGTATTTGATGATCCGTAAAGAATACTGCAGATATTCTATAACAGTCAAAGTGAGCCCTTTCATAATACGTGGATATGCGGAATCCTTCTGATAGTTATTTTATGCCGCATTTATCTGTTTGCAAGTAAGATACTCAGAGTTAAGAGTTAAGCATTCTCCACAGTAATGTAAAAGACTGTGCCCTCACTTTGTTCTACCCCCAGTTCATCTGATTTGTCTGCCTGGGGGTGGGGGGTGGGGGTTCAGGTTGCTTCTCTCACCACCGTAGCAGATGCATGCTTTGCACAAAAAACGACTTTATCAATGGGAGGGCTCCTTGCCTCCTCCCCCCAAAAAAACCATCACCATATTGTCATGTTAATCAAACGGAAAATTCTTGACAATCATCTGGCTGGCAGCCCTTAAGCTGGAAAAAGACTAAGACTATAAAGATACCCAGTATCAGTCATCTTATCAACAATGCAGATGATCTGGAAACTTGGCATAAAGGGTCTTGGCTTTTCTATTCTTTTTATCCCCCTAATTCTTTCACATGGTTAAAAGCCAAAAGCAACCTCACCCATACAGTACATAGTGAATTCCTGTTTACTCAAGAAAACTCCAGAGAGCTGAAAAGAGGTTAAAGGATGCAAAAGGGCAAAACCAACAAAAATCTGAGGGCCCGGTTTTGCATTTGCCAAGGTAAAATTCCCATGGAGTTGACCAAACGCAAAGGACCTCAGTAATATTTCAGTAGAGAATGAAAGACCTAGTATAGTCTGCAGAAGATAAGCACAGGGAAAGTTTTATTTGGGAAATAATTTCTGTGCACTTTTCTGCCACTCACGTCTCTCCTGCTTTGCTTGAACCTTTGAAGTTTCTCATTAATTCGGTCTCGGTACCAACCACACAAGTATCTCAGAAGGTAAATGATATTTTTAAACAAAGCCAGGAGTATTGAGGGTGAGGAACATTGGCCAGAGTTCAAAAGATGTGTAATTTCCACCAGGAGATGAATCTGTCATCATTTTTTTTTAATAGACACTGAAAATGAAAACAAATTTGGAAGAGAATGTATAAGCAGAAAAAATATTAAGAGACTAAGAAGAGTAAACTAAAACACTTCAAATGGGACCTGAAAATGACTATCATTTAATTTTGTTTAAAAGGCAAAGACTTCAAAAGTTGAGTATTTTCAACACAGACCAGTTCCTGCTCATGGGAGAATAAATAAAAATATCAAATATTCTGTAAAGTAATCTTAGCTCCTACTAGGATTAACTGTATGACCTTGGGCTAGTCATTAAGCCATTCTTAACCCAATTACCAAACCCTAATCAGGAATATCAATACATCAAGTGACAGGTTGAGATTTCCTCAAACCCTCACAGATAATGCTACTCTCTGCTACTCATGATTTCCCTCTGTGACAATGGAATCTTGAACCTGCCTGGACTCCTTTAATATCCAACAAATAGTGACTGGACCCCTAATCTAAACACTGGAAAGACGAAGATGAGTTAGATAAAACCTAATTCAAGGAGTGGCACTCTAAAGGCTGGAGACAAGTCACAAACAAGCAAACGGTGTAGGCTGTACAAAAGATTTGCAGGGTGAAGTGAAAGAAGGTACCAGAGGCTGGAAAGAAGATGGTCATGTTATAAATAAGGCAATTAAGAAAAGGCCTTTTTGAGAATGTACCACTTAGCCTCAGATCTGAGGAAGAAAGAGTGGGTTAAGTAAAAAGATACATGAGAAGCTAAAAGAACATGCAGAGGCAGAAGAGTGTATGTAAAGTCCTGAGGTGGGAAAGAACTTGGTGTGCTAGGGAACAGAAAGATGGCCAATGAGGCTGGCCTTTCTAGCCACATCAGGGATTTGGGTTTCATTGTGAATGAGTAGGAAGCCATTGGGGAACTGCAAAAGTAAACTATTTTTCTCATTCAGCTTAGCCTTTTTTACGTGGCCAAACGTTAAGCTATTTTTTGATAGGAATTTCTTTCACATTCTATCATACATTTTCTATTCCTCAACTGAGTATGTGGAATATAACTTTTTCTTGTTGACCTTGGCTCAGTATTACTATTTGATTGCAGTATCCATGAGGAGGGCAGAGGTATTTGAACCATGTTTTTATAATACGATTTTTCTTACTCTTCTATCAAAAATCACTTCCTGCTCCAACAAGTTGTCCCAGCTGCCTTTTGGGAACAACTTCAGTGATGACCACCAGGCTATGCATGATAGTGCCATTTCTATGTAATCAAAGTGCCTGGATTTTGAGTTATTGCTTCCCAGAGGCCATGCCCATCACTAAGCCCTTGGAATACAAAAAAAAAAAAAAAAAAAAAAAGACTAATCTCATATAGTTGTCTTTATTTCAGGATTCACAGAAGCGTCACAGATAATAAGGGTCATCCAAAGTTTGGCAATGAGGTAAGTTGGTAAGTTGGGTATAGAAGGCAGATTCCTTTTTTTTTTTTTTTTTTTTTAATTTTGTTTATTTATTCATGAGAGACAGAGAGAGGCAGAGACACAGGCAGAGGGAGAAGCAGGCTCCATGCAGGGAGCCTGATGTGGAGCTTGATCCTGGAACTCCATGATCATGCCCTGAGCTGAAGGCAGACGCTCAACTGCTGAGCCATCCAAGCATCCCTGTAGTAGGCAGATTCCTAAAGATGGCTCCTCTAATATTTCTGCCCTACAGTTCTTCAATCAAACACTAACTTAAGTACTAGAGTAAAGGAGTCTGAAGATAGAATTAAAGTCCCAACTCAGCTAACCATAAAATACAGAGGCTATCTGGATGGGCCTAATCTATTCACACAAGTCCTTTAAAAGCAGAGTTTCCACAGATGGGTAGCAAAAGTAAGTATCAGATTGATTTCAAGCATACGAAGGTTCCACATAGAGCTGTTGGCTTGAAAATGGAAGAGGCCCCATGACTAGGAATGCAGGATTGCCGCTAAATGCTACAGTAGACCCAAGTCGACAAGAAGCAAGGAATTATGGACTCAAGTCCTACAACCACAACAAACTGAATTCTGTCAATCACAAGAGTACAGGATTTAGAAGAGGACTCTGAATCCAGATGACAACACAACCAACAAACACCTTGATTTCAGGCTGGTCAGAGAACCCAGGCACATCACGCTGGCTTTCTGAGCTTCAGAACTATGAGGGGTTGTTTTAAGCCACTCAGGTTGAGGTGATATGCTATAGAGCCATAGAAAATTAACATATTGGGTGAAGTGGGTGTCCAGTAAGTTTGCCAAGTTAATGATAAAATGAACAAACAAATGAGCTCTTACTGTATCATTCTTACAAATATCCACATAAGGGGTGCCCAGGTGGCTCAGTTGGTTGAGCGTCTGCCTTCAACTCAGGTCATGATCACAAGGTCTTGGGATTGAGCCCCACTGGTCAGACTCCATACACAGTGGGGAGCCTGCTTCTCCCTCTGCCCCTGCCCCTCCCTCCCCCCATTCCCTACACATCTGTTCTCTCTTCTCTCACTCTCTGAAATAAATAAAATATTTTTTAAAAATGTCCATATATGGGGGGATCCCTGGGTGGCTCAGCGGTTTAGCGCCTGCCTTTGGCCCAGGGCGTGATCCTGAAGTCCCGGGATCAAGTCTCACGTCAGGCTCCCAGCATGGGGCCTGCTTCTCCCTCCTCCTGTGTCTCTCTGCCTCTCTCTCTCTCTCTCTCTCTCTCATAAATAAATAAATAAATCTTTAAAAATAAATAAAAAATAAAATGTCCATATATGGGACGCCTGGGTGGCTCAGCAGTTGGGCATCTGCCTTTGATTCAGAGCATGATCCCAGCCAGGGTCCCGGGATCGAGTCGCACATCAGGTTTCTTGCATAGAGACTGCTTGTCCTTCTGCCTGTGTCTCTGCCTTTCTCTCTCTCTGTGTCTCTCTTGAATAAATAAATAAAAATCTTTTTTTTAAAGTATATAATAGCATGGCATATTGAAAATTGCATCAATTTAGATGCCAGAATCCCTGGGTTCTAGTCCTGGCTTTGCTACCTAGTGCTTGAGAGATCTGAAGAATTCATTTTCCTCCTTTCAATCTTTCTTCTTCTATAAATGAAGGAAATGCTTTAATTGAATGTTAAGGTCTCTTTCAGCTCTGAAAGTCTATGAGATTAATCATCCCTTATTACAGCAGAAAATTGAACTAAAAACAAATAGGCACATTTTTCTCTTTATTTTTCAAATGATATTCATCTTCTCCTGCATATTAGGATGTCTCAATCTCAAGGTCACAAATATTTAAAGAAGGCTGCAGAACAAAAAATACTGCTTTTTTAAAAAATATATTCAATATATGATTGGTACGTTTATTTTTAGCTCTAATTATACCAGAATCTCTGAGGCTTTTCAATCTTGCAGTTAACTAAATATTTAGGCATTTTATTCCACAGAGCTTATCTTCGCATAAAAACTGAGTCAACACAATCCTAAAACTTATTTTAAACATAATCTGGGTATCAAATCAGGGTGAAGGGAAGGGGATATATATCTAAACATATGACTTAAAGTCTAAAGAATGTTCCTTGAATAAAAAATGCTCATCAAAGATTGAACCTTGGTTCAAATTTTCATATCTATCCTTTGAATTTTTCATTACTGATTTTTATTTTAAAACAGAGAGAGGGCCCTTATATGGATCCCCCTCTGTTATTTCAAATGTAGTCCATGTTATATTAAAGTTGCAAGTCAATCTGAACTAAAACATTATGAAATAAAAATCTCTCTAGAAAAGTTGCATGGAGCCTATGCTGTACTTCAACTATCTTTCTAGACTAGAAACCAGAGCATGTACACAAGGCAATGTGTGAAAATGGAAGCACGTGGGCGTCCGGGGAGTTTGTGGTGTTTTGATATGCCAAGTTTCCTTAGCAGTTCACTTGCTAAACTCTCTGTACTTAGAGCTGAGCTCTGAGTTATCACACAAGAGTGCTAGAGCACATGTTATTAAAAGTAGTGCACACTGCAACACAAGAAGATACTCCCCAATACACAGCAACAAGAATAAGAACAGTGCAGGGCAGAAATCTAGATCAAATCAGAAAAGACTCCTGAGTGAGAGGATCAAGATATCTGTACCTAAACCCACTGCCTATCATGCATCATTGTATGCATGTATCAGAGAGAGGGCCTTGTCACCATAGGATAAGTGCTACAAAACAAAGCCATAAGGTGAATATCCATAACATGAAGACCAACATTTTGTAATCAAATGGTGGTCCTTACGTGGTGGTAGAGTTAGAACTTTTTCTAGAAAGATGAAACAATAAAAATAAAGTTCCTCTAAAAGACATATGTTCGGGATCCCTGGGTGGCGCAGGGGTTTGGCGCCTGCCTTTGGCCCAGGGCGCGATCCTGGAGACCCGGGATCGAATCCCACGTCGGGCTCCCAGTTCATGGAGCCTGCTTCTCCCTCTGCCTGTGTCTCTGCCTCTCTCTCTGTCTCTCTCTGTGACTATCATAAATAAATAAACATTTAAAAATAAATAAATAAAAAAAAATAAAAGACATATGTTCTTATTTCAACTGTGTACAAAATCTTAATAGACTACTGATGGGAATATAATTTTTCCTATAAGATTTTATGATAATGCTATGAGATAATCTTTAACCTCAACTTTAACAGCATTATAAAAAATATGGTCAAGTCCACTTTGGTGGACTTCTGAAATCCCAAAGCTTTTATAAGATTTACAATTTCTCTTTCTCCTGCTTTTGATGTTTATCTGACATTTGGAGAGAAACCAGGACACAAAGAAGATGTCCTAAAATAAATGAAAGTGTTAAGCAAGAAAGACAACTGGTTGAGCTATGAGTAATTTTATTAGTGGTCTGTCATCAGTTAATGTTTTCAATTAATCATAACTTCCGCTTCCCTAGGTAAACTCCTAACTTTATGGACTAAGATAATGAAAATAAACAAGAGCCCCTAACTCCATAATTGTGCTTAAAACCATTCAGAGCTTCATTGTAAAGTGTGGGTTTAAGCATTCCCGACTAATCCTCTGTTGTCTTCAAAAATCCTAAATACAAAGAAGCCTTCCAGAGATTGTTCTAAAGAAATAACTGGGCTGGCTGGACTCCACTCATTGCTGCAGCCAAGATTCTGGCATTTGGAGCGAGCAAAGCCAAGTAAGCAGCAAGCTTTACAAGGATTCACTCTGAATGTGCTACATGGGGACAGCATGAGACGTGTTCTGGACCATGAGACTCACTGTAGGGAATCTAACATCTGGAACTGGTCATTATTTACTTCCATTTTCCCTATTAGAGCCCTACTGAGTCTTTTAGTGTTAATAACCTGAGCAAGGTTCTTGATATAAAACATTGCAAGATATCTTCTTCAGTTATTCCTGGGAGAGTTTTCCCAACAGTGTCAAATAAGGACACACTATTTTATTTATAATTCTTGATGCCAGAGATTTGCAACTGGGTGGATTCGAATGATCTATAAACCCCCATGTTATATCAAAATTTCTCTCCTGAGTACATTCTTCGTTTTTTGTTTTTAGATAGTAATGTAATATTCACTGGATTTTTTTTTAATTTTTATTTATTTATGATAGTCACACACACACACACAGAGAGAGAGAGGCAGAGACACAGGCAGAGGGAGAAGCAGGCTCCATGAACCGGGAGCCCGACGTGGGAGTCGATCCCGGGTCTCCAGGATCGCACCCTGGGCCAAAGGCAGGCGCCAAACCGCTGCGCCACCCAGGGATCCCTATTCACTGGATTTCTAAAGGAGTCTCTAATCTCGCTTCCCTTGAGATACCGCCTGTGTACAAAATTTACCTCCAGGCTAATCACAGTACATCACTATGAGTTTATATATACCATTCGACCTTTGTTGGGTTTTTTTCAAAGACTTTAATTAGCTGTTTCTTTTTATGAGAAGGAGAGAGAATCTGAAGCAGACTCTGTGCTGAGCACAGAGCCCGATGTGGGGCTCAATCCCATGACTGCAAAGATCATGACCTGAGCCAAAACCAAGAGTCAGATGCTCAACCGACTGAGCCATCCATCCAGGTACCCTCATCTTAGCTTGATTCTAAAACACCTTTTTCCTAAAATTGAAATGCATCTTATAATCCTTGTTTATTTTTAAAATAAACAAAAGTGATTAAATTGATAGTATGTCTGATTTTATGACATTTAAGCAATACTGGAATTAGGCCTGCATTAAATTTATTAGTATATAGGCAAAGTGCATGTTCCTGAACAAAAAATACACACACACACACAAAAAAACCCTATGAAAGAAATTTTAGTATCCCATGGGGACACAGAATGGGCACCAAACTACCAGGAACACATTTAGGTTGATGCTCTATCACCACTGGGCACTAGCCAAGTTTCATGCACTTATTCAATATGTCCTGAGTGGACTATGTGCCATTTACTGTGCTATTGGAAAGTTACTGATCTAGGCAGGAGGACCTGGCAAATTTCCAAGAGGGAACATGCAGAGATCCCAACAGGAAGGGTCTAATCTGGACTAACAAGGAAGTGGAGTGTTTTTAGAGAGAAAGAAAACAGAGAGCTGGAGAGAAAATGGAACCAAATGAATGACTCCAAAAGAGCTGTATTGAGTGGGGAGCATAATTCATCAACTCAAATGAAAATATATTTATAACACAGAAAAGAGGTAATGTTGGGTATTTTCAGTTATACTTACAAAGGGACTCTACCAGAAGCCAGGGGGTAGACAGAAATTCAACCAAGACTCTGGCCATAGGAGCAGAGAAAGAAAGCATGGCCTGTTTTAGGCTCTAAATTGGGTGAATATTGTAGTAAGTCCTCAAAAACAAAACAAAACAAACAAACAAAAAAAAAAACATTTTATGGGAACTAACATTCTTCTATTTTACAGGAAAAGTGGGATTAGCAGATCTTGACTACTACCTAGTAGTCTTGAATAATATCCCCCAAAGTCTGGGTGCCTTGCCCCAGAGATGGGCTATAGGATTAAAACATGTCATGTTTGTAAATCCCTTGTAAAAAAACAAAAACAAAAAAACAAAATCCTTTGCTTAGACATCATACTTGCTTGCCTTGCACAATCTATAACTAAATAGGAGAAACATGCCTCCCAGTGTTCCAAAGGAGACAACAGCTTTAAACAGACACCCACGGGGCAGCCTGGCTAGCTCAGCGGTTTAGCACCGCCTTCAGCCCAGGGCATGATCCTGGAGACCCGGGGTCGAGTCCCACGTCAGGCTCCCTGCATGGAGCCTGCCTCTCCCCCTGCCTGTGTCTCTGCCTCTCTCTCTCTCTCTCTCTCTCTCTCTCTCTCTCTCTCTCTCTGTTTCTCATGAATAAATAAATAAAATCTTAAAAAAAAAAAAAAAAAAACACAGACACCATGAAAGGAGACCAGGTTTGAAAAAGCAATTCTAGTATTGGTATACCCCACCCCAACTATATTGTATCCACCAAGGTTCTGCAGAAAGTCATCTCTCACTCTGTGGTTCCATCCTAGGTGAATGGTTGAAACCCACCTTCAGGGAGAGATAGTATGTAATTGCTGCATCTCTTAAGATACAAGGGAGAATCAAACTCTTCTGGCTTGTCTCTCCTCAACTGAAACTGTACATTCACTTCACCAAAAAAAATAAAAAGGAAAAATAAAAATAAAAACTCTTGTCCATATAGGACAGGCTGCCTTAATTTTGTCAAGTCCTGAAATACTGAACTACCATGACACAGAGAGTGTCTGCCAGGGTCAGGAGTTGAAGAGCCAGTAAATTAGAGAAGGTGGTGAAACAAACAGGTGCTCGAAACAGATTGTTGAAAGCTCTAAACCTATGAGAAGTGAGACTCTGAAGCTATGAAATACCACATCCATACACATTTGCTGTATCCATTTATATACAGGATACCTCTGTAGACTTTCTTGCATGAAGGTGTTAAAAACAAAACCAGTTGTTCAGTTAAAAAGAACTAACCACTACAGTGAAACTGGAATAAGGTACCACGAGAGAAGGGAAAAGGGAATTTTGTCACATGGGCAGATGCCTAATCTGTTCACTCATTAACTCTCTCACCACCATACAGTGGGTGGGACATGCTTTATACTAAATAAATGTTCCCTGAAATTGAATTCCAGACATTAAAGATTTTGAAGAGCAGCCTGCTTTTTTCCCATGTGTCAACGAAGGAGAAGGACAGTGGGATTCCAGTGAGGGACATTCTGGGAGGTGTGGGAGCTCATTTTATCAAGCCAAACCCCAGCACAACTTAAGGACACTGGCTGGGGCAAGTATTATAAGCTAGATCCTCTCCATGCCATTGTGGCTACTACCACCTTAATAAAAACAAGAAAATACAATAAAAGCTAGTGGGAATGGGGACCCAGTAGTAATGGAACTCTCTCAGAGTAAATATCCATTTCTGCCTTTGAATAACAGAATGGTCCATAGAACAAAGCTTAGGTCCATTGTCTCAAAGTTACTTTTCACTTTTCCATCAAAAATTGTCTACACCCCACCCCCCAGAGACTCTTCCCTCCACTAAAGAGCCAAGGCTTTCTTCTGCTTATAGCAAATGCTACAATGTCCATAAGGAACACTGAAGGGCAGTAAGAAAGCCATCTACAGGCAAACACTAAAACAGGTTTGAGCACATTTGAGGAAGACAGCAGAAAAAGACACAAAACAGAAACATGCCCTTTAAAAAAAAAAAAAAAAGAAAAGAAAAAAAGGAAAGAAACATGCCCTTAAGAGAAGACTCCCCAATGAGATCCCAGTCTCACAGTCAAGTGTTGGCATCAAAGATGGCATGTGCCATCTCTAAAATGCAGAGACCAGGGAAGGAAATCGACCTGCTAGGGTGAAGTGGACAGTGGACCATGGAAAGATATGTCTATGCCCTAACTTTGTAAATGTGATCTTAGTTGGGGAAAAATATGGTTCTTTGCAGATGTTATCAAGAAAGATCATCTTGGGTGATCTGGCTGGCCCTCAATCCAACGACAAGTGCTCCTGTAAGAGACAGCAGAGAGGACATGCAGAAGACCACAGGAAAACAGAGGCAGAAATGAGAATGAAGCAGCCATGAGTCCCTGGAGCCACCAGAGGCTGCAAGAGGCAAGGACGGATCCCCCCCCTGGAGAATTTGGAGGCACTGCTGGCCTGCTGACACCTTGATTCAGGACTTTTGGCCTTCAAAAGTGTGAGACAATAAATGTGTATTATTGTCTTACCAAATCTGGTCATTTGTTTTAGAAGCCCTAGGAAACAGTTATCTGCCTCACCAACTCAGGTATTCTTCTCATGGTGTGTTCACCTCCAACCTGCAGATACAGACTAACTTTCTACATGAGCAGCCAGAGCAGTATGGGGGCTCCCTGAGGCATGACCCTCAGCTTCTACTCTAATTGTTCAGATCTTGACTGGTTGTTAGTCCAAAGATTTGGATTCACATCACCTTAAAACTGGTAAGATCCTAAAGGCTGACAACATCTACCACCTTGACAAGCTCCTATATTTTTCAGATAAGGCAATCAAGCCCTAAAAGTTAGCTAACTTGCCGAAAGTCCAAGGCTAGCTGATTCGATTAGATCCCAGCCCAAACCCCAATTTGGTACTCCTTCTGCTACTGCAAATGATGCACAGAAGGGCTGGGACCCAAATGAGCAAAAGATGTGGGGACATGGTGCCTCCTGTCTTCTCATTATACATTTCTAGCCTTCCTCAAAGGTCTTCCAAAGATAATGATCATTTTGAAAGAAAGTCGTGTTTCCACTTCCCACACACACACATCTATCACCCTAGAAACTACCTCACAGGAAAAGTACCACAGAACTAACTTGGCCTTCATGCAACAAAGGCTCTCCTAGCAGAAACTATCCTTACAGAGGACCCATCTATATTTCTGAATCAGTGTTTCTTTTCTTCATGTAACTCCTACAGACATCTCTGTGGTCGTCTTGAATCTAAATAGGTCACTATAATAATTTGCCAGGGCTAAGTTCAATGAGAACAAGCACAGATTCACAGACTTTCTTATAACCATGAAGCTGACTTCCTTGGTCAAAGACTTACACTGATCATCAAAGCCAGAAACACAACATTTTTACAATGACAACAGAACCAAGCAAGAAATAACATGAAAACAAAAAAAGGATTACCTTAAGGATTTGTTGAAGTGGGAACAGTGGGAATAGAAAATGTAAAGAATACAGCTATCCAGGAAAAAGAAAAAGCAGTGCTGATTCTACTTTTCTTGCAAGCAAAACTTTTAAAGCTATACAAAAACAGTATGGCAAAAAAGAAATCACACCACTAGTCTGTTTAATTGTCAACTGTGAGAGTCAAAATGAGAAAAGCTAAGCACTAATCAAAATGGGTCAAATATCATTGGTATCAACCCAACATGGAAACCCAATGGGGAGGCTGAAAATAACTTCCAAATGCATGTGTGTGCCATCCTTCCCTGTGCCTGTCACTCCCCATTCATTCACCCCACTTCTCTCTCTCACATATACACTCACTCACTCTTCAAATCTTTCCTCTGTAGAACTCATCTGTGAAAGAAAGGAGATGGTGTATTATCTCTGAGCAAGCTCAAAATGCAGGCAGATGGCAGACAAATGTACTTGACAGTGAAGCCTTCCAAGTCTTCTTTTTAACTCACAAGTGAGTTCTGAAGAATGTCATTACTTCACTAGATATTAAGAAGAGAGAGCCCTCCCCCAAGTATTTAGTCTCATGAAACAGCCAGCTCTATGCAAAGTGCCCAGGTGACAGTATACCACAGTGCGCTCTGACAAACGAAGAAATACTATGGGCTTTTCTCCTTAGCATATCCCTATCCAAACATCTTGCATGCCACATCAAAGGGTTTACAGACATTATCACTACTCTCCTCCCCAAATCTGTCCCTGAATCTCAGACTGAGAAGTCTCTGTTAACCAAATCACTCAAACTTATTCATGTTCCAGCTACTTCCCTCTCTCCTTGCCCCTCAAACCTGCTCTGTCTCTAGTTCCTCTGCTGGTACCAATCCTCCTTTGATCATGATGACTTCATAGACCAAATCAACTACATGGTGGCTGGTGCTTAGAGCAATCTAGTCAACAGTCCTGAAGCCACTAAGAATATTGACTGACACACCAATCCAAGAAATAGGCCACAAGTCAGGTAAGATTGAGCTGAACCCCCCTAAAACAAATCCTAATTGGATAATATCAGCCCTAACTGCAGAACAGCAGAAGCCCTATACTCATTATTAGATTTTAGCACTAAAGGGACGAGAGTGGCAAAAATAAAGGCTTACCAGAACCGGTGACAGGGATCCAGCTCTGGTCCTGCATCTGTTCACAGAAGTCTTTGCAACAAAGCCTGGACAGTAGGACACTCTAAGTAGCCTCTACAATCCCATCTGCGAAGACACTTCAACTCTCTCTGAAAATGAATCTATAAACTTCAGTAGGACATTTCTATGCTTGCTTAATGAATTGTTACCATACTGACAGAGAGTTAGTAAAACTGGCCTGACAATTTCAGAAGTACATTTTACTCCAAGTTTTAGTCCTAAGTTGTTTTAAGAATTAATATTTTTGCTTTCTTGTTTTCAATCCTCTTCTAAGCTCTGCTCCTAAAAAATAATGAAATATGTCATATTTGATTTTTTCTGAATAATTACAGTTCCACTGACTATACCTAGCCCAAAAGGCAGTTAATGTAGTCAGAATATATCTTTCAACTTACTAGATGACGCTGTAATGTATATGCAGGCATGTATAAAACTGGTAACTCTCTATAGCTCATTGTCAATTGGAGAGCTAATCTTTATAGAATTGACATCTAACAAAGTGGTATTCTCATGGAGTCTCGTAAGGACCATCACTCTTTCCATTCTACAGGTGGCTAACCTGAGGCTCAGTAAAGTGAGGTTAATTCTGCAATTCCACTGCAGAATCAAGATTCAAACTCAGGTTGGCTGACTCCAAAGCGCATGCTCTAACTCTTTCATGACTACCAGTGGAGTAAACTAAGATAGCAAGAATCCACTACATACAGAGTGAAACCCATTTGGGAAATTATAATGAATACCTACTGCGAAGTCTTTTGTTGTACCTCATCATTGCACAAATGTTGTATGTACACATATAAACACATACTTTTTCTTAGAGTATATGTTTCTGAACTCTAAATAAAGCCCTTATAGGAATGATTTCAGGAAATGGAAGGCCAACTAAGATCAGCCTCTCACCTATCAACTGTAAACCTCTTTAGCATGGCCACAGGATGCTGGTGGCCAGTTTCTTTTACAGCATGGTGATGTAACCCGCAGGAACTAGAGCTCTGAAAATATTTATATATTTTTCATAAATTCAAGGAAAGTCAGCAGATGACAAGTTAAAATATATGTAAGTATATATAATACACATACACAAGTACATGTATGCATTATCTATCATGTATATATTATTACATACATATATATCCTAACTTTATTGTTAGTACTACAGACAGTAGACGACAGTTTAAAGATTATTAACTTCAATCAATTCCAAATCCTGGTCTCTAAAAACCCTTCTAATCTGAGACTCTTTGTTGCAGCACACTGGTTTCTGCCATATAACAATTACTAAGAAGTAGAGAGGAATCCTGAGCAGCATGGATGTAAATGTAGAAAGCTCAAAGCATGCTGCTAAAAAAAAGGCACACAACCCTGGGTACTCTTTTCCATTTATTAATTCAAAAGATACCTACTGAACATGGATTCTCAATTCTTATGTGCAGTGATTTTGGCCTGGGGCTGTTCTAGGTGCTAGGGATATAGTAAAGATCCCTATCTTCATAGATTTCTATTTAGAGTGCCCCAAAAATGACCAGAACCCAAGACATTCAGAAGACAAATCTGACTGTACATTACCTAGGAGGACTCCCCTCAGTGCATTGCCTCTAAGTTAATTCAATGAGCAATGAGTGCTTATTAGGTCTCACAACACTCTGCTAAGTATCAAGGCAGAAAAGATATAATCAAGCCCTGCCCTCAGTAAGTTGAATCACGAGTGATGACAATATACAGAGGTATGAACTAGGGTAAAGTACCAAAGCAAGATATCATTATCCATCCAATACTATCGAGAGAAAAATAGCACTTATTTCTATAAAGCAGTTCCAAGAGAGAAAGTAAAAGATGTTCCAACTTATTTCAACACTAGATAACTCCTCCCCTAAAAATAAAACAAATACAAAATATCTATATCGATTTACCCTAAGAATACTGATGATTTCCTTAGTCTGGCTGAAATAAAGCTCTTTGTAGATCAAAACTAATGAGCAATGATTAATTATAAGAAGGCATGTATTTCTAACTGAGGAATCTTAATTCATTTTCTGGCTCCCCTCATCCCATACTCTATTTTGCTTTGAAAAAAAAAAAGAATTGAAGGTGGGGAGGTGGGGGGAGGTGAGGGGGGGGATAGAGGGAGACCTCGCTTTTCTGGGCATTAGGTCAAGACCACACAGCATGAGAGCAATGGCAGGCAGTTGGCTGGGGGCTGGCCAGGGCCATCCTCTTTCTGCCTAGCCTTTGGCTGTAACCACTAGACCACACGTCTGCACTATTTTTCAGATGACCAGAAGAGAAGATTTTTTAAACCATACAAGAAAATCGCTTTGCTTAGTGTTTATACTTGTTCTGGTGTTTTCTTGCAAGGTCATAGGGCAAAATTTTTTGAAACACACCTAAAAAGAAAACAGTCACATTGGCATCATCAGTCCTCCTGACTTGACCACAGTGGAGCCCGATTCAGCAAACCCAAGGATAATTTTTTATAAAATGCTTATCTTGTTCCACACCTCACCACAAAGCAAACAACCTAATTCACAGACTTCCTAATATTCAAAATGCCTTCAAATCTGTCAATATTTTTTAAAATGCCATCCTTGATTTGATCACTATCAAATATGACCACTTTCAAGTTTTTATGATGTAAGAGAAAGCTACAAAAATGGACCTAAGAGCCAGTTCAATCATTCTTCAAATTGAACAAAGTCACTCAAAAGATCTTTCTGTTATTGACTGCCTTTCCTGCCGAGGGAAAAAAACTGAAGCTAATCCAACCATAATCTCCACTCCCATGAATCGCTGCCATAACATCTGAGAGAGAGCCAACAGCAATTGATGCTGCTGCTAAAGGCAGGGTCACACTACAGAATGTCTATTCAGATATTACAGCCTCAAATGTCTTTAAACCAACAACTGCAACACAGATAATAAACACAGTAAGTTGCACCAGGAAGAATATATGATGTGAGTAGTTAGGACAGAAGACAAAATGTTCAAGAGACATAGATGTTTTTTTAAGAAAACCTACAAACATGAGGTTGAATACCTATCAGACCGTTAGAAGCATACAGAAATGTAAGTGGTTTGACTGTGGAAAGGAATTATTACCTAGATGGAGGGAGGACACTGATAATAGTCCCCAAATCCACCCCAAGATGGGAAAGAGACAGAATGCTGTCCTGATGGAAGATTTTAACTATCTTGACATCTAGTGATGGTAATGTGCCTTTAAAAAGCCAAGCCGCTAAACTGATACAAGTTAAATGAAACCAAAGAGCTGTGATATCTAAATGTAATATGTGATTCTGTATGAAATTTGAGACCCTCTCCCCTCAAAAAGATATATATTTATATATATTAAATATATATGTATATATATGTGTATATAAAATACCCACACACATAAAATTACTAGGACAATTAGTAAAATTTGAGATCTGTAAAACAGATAATATTATATCAAAGTTAATTTCCTGGTTTGATCATTATACTATGGTATATAAGATGTTAATATTGTTAATATTTTGGGTATCTGGGTAGAGAGTAATATGGAATTCTTTGTACTATTTTTGTCTTTTTATAACATTTTTCTAAGTCTGAAGTGATTTTAAAATTAAAAGTTAAATTTTAAAAGCTAATACACTCACACATGTGCACGTACACACACACACACATACACACATACGCCTCTAATAAATTCTTGCTTGCAAAGATGTCATCTTCCTGATTGAAGAAACAAAACAGGTGACTCTTACTTTGGCCTTAATTCTGACTCAAATGACCAACTAAGTGGTGACAGAAACCTTCAGAGTTACAGAATTACTTATGCCAGCCTCTTCAGAGCTTGGGCAGTAGTTAACCTAGACCACAAAAATATATATTCCCCCCAAATTTAAAATCATGTGTAATTAACAAAAGTGGGAAGGGGGCAGAAGAGTGAATGCCCTCTAGAAGAGGTATAGATAGTGGCAGGCATCCCGTCTCTCTTCTTAGAGACAAATCCAGAGGTGGGAGGGCTGAAAGGAGCACTGCCCATCAGCTATACAGAGGGGCACATCTGGGTCAGGGCCCTTGAGCTGAGAGCCCTTGCAACTCTCAGAAACTACAGCTCCTATGGCTCCTTGAGAAGGAATGGGACATTTTCTATTCAGGAGTTAGAAGGACCTTGGTAACAGCTGGCTAAGTCTGACAGGTTGCCAATGCTGTAGAGTACACAGGTACAGAGGATCTTCAGGTTCCTGTTCAGGTCCTGTAGCCTGGCAAACTGGGACAACAGGAGCTCAGGTGAGACGTAAGAAGTGCCCCTTGTTATTCACCACTCCAAAACCCAGCAGCAGATGTGGGCTGCTAGAAAACAAGAGGTGCCATCAAGGATGAAGTGAAAAAGTCATAAAGAGAACACTAGAAAAAGTCAGGTTTCTACATTGGGCTTTAGAAAGCAGAACTGAGAAAAATGATGGGTGTAATCCCAAGGCCAGAAATTTGAAAAAGGAATAATAATAGTATTAGAGAAAGCATGAATCACTTGCCATACACTGTTTTATGTACCGTGTATATGCTGCTGCATTAAAAATGTGAAATATGAACGACTGAGAAACACACACACGATATACAGTATTGGCAAAAGTTTGTAGAAAATAGGCACCTTTGCAAATGAGTAGAGGCAGTATAATTTAGTACATTTTTGTAGAGAGAGTAATTTGTTAATATTTATTAAAATATTCAATGTGCCTACCACTCAACATGCAATTCCACCTGCTATGTATCCTGGACAAAGGCTCAAATAGGTAAACAGTGAAGTACATACAAGGATTTCCATTCTATCATTCTGCACACTACAATGATGTGATGAAAAATGGACAAGAGCCTACATGTCAAAGACTAAAGGTTAAATAATCTACAGAAAAGCTATATTATGTCAAAAATTCTATAAAACAGAAGAATTTGTTTCTAGATGTACATGTATAGGAAATAAGTACACAGAAAGTTCTGAAAGGATACACACTACACATTTAACTCAAGAGAGGGACTTCCGCTTTCCATTATGGTGAGGGATGGAAGGTCTACAATCAAGTATGAGGATACTAGTGTAACTAGTGCTCATGACAAACACCTTAAGCCTAGAAAGGTGGCAGAGTGTAAATGAGGTCAACAGGCTGAATGAGCTCCGAGGCTTGCAAAAAAAAAAAAAAAAACTGAACGCAATCAAAAGGGATTTTGTTTATACTCAGACCAAAAAAGTGAACAAAGAAGTGAGAATATTAAACAGTGGATGTGTGGAAATCCATAAAAAGTAGATGGGGGAATGTCAGGAACCAGCCTCGGTTAAGAACAAGTCACACAAAACCAACCACACTTTGACTTTCCTTAGGTTCATTCACTGATTATTTGACAGGTGTGTACTGAACACCTTCTCTGAGCCACACACTATGCACAAAAGATTTAAAAACAAAAAATTAAAAAACTTGATTATGCTCCTGCCTCCTGAAGAAGATAATCCAGCAAGGGTACAGATATGAATCAAATAACCAAATCAATTTACTATTAGGAGGTGAGACAAGGGCTTCAAAGTCAGGAACCAAGGATCTCCAAAAAGCTTTGCAAAGAAATGGAGTCTATAGACAACACAGGGGCCCATGGTGGAAGAAAAAAAATAAACCTTTATTTGTACTAGCCTTTAACTGAACTTTAGCATTTCTTTCTACATGAACATGGGCAACAAACGACAGTAGTTGTGATTCTGCCACCAATAGAAATCACAGGCATTTCCAAAAAACATTAGTGCTGTTGCAAATAATCTGAATTGTCATTTACAGGATTTATCAGACCTGCTCTTCCTTTTATCATTTAATGTGGTAATAAAGGAGCATATATTTATATTGCAAGTCATTTTAATATTTTGGTAACTATTTCCACATATTTTTTTCCTTTTTAAAGGAATTTATTTTATTTTATGCATTATTCTGAGAAACAACCTAAAGGCTTTATCTGATTGTCAGACAAATCCATGGCACAAAAAAGATTAACAATCACTCACCTAAATTCTGGTACAAGTATATAGGTATGTATCTAAATGAACTACAAAATCAAGGAATTTAATTACCCTTATGCACATGGTCTCACGTAATGAAAGCAACCCAATTTCTCCCCAAAATAAAATAAGATAAAATAAAATAAAACAACTAACACTCAGTTATCTTCGACCCTTTAGTTTTGACTCTAGTTGTTCAACAAATATTTGCTGAGTGCTTACTTTGTGCCAGCCACTGCACAAGACAATGGGGAAAGAGCAGCAAACCAACTGTATTAAGGTGGCCTGTCATCATCTTGGATCCTCACTGTCCCTCAAAGTAACTGTTGGACAATCTATAAATGTTTGCTAAATGCTAAAAGAAGAATGCCTAAGACCAGAATAAGTGCCACCAGCATGTTATGAAGTCATAACACTCAAACAAAAATCTTCTAGCTATCATTCCATTTCTAGGGAAAGTTTCACCAACTCCCCAGCATAAAACCCAATTTCACCTGATTTTCTCTTTCCTCTCACTTTGTATCTCACATTGCTCAATTAGTTTGATTTTTATGAGAAATTATTCTTCTGAAGAACATCTAACCAAAGGCAACAAGGACGAAGTGAATAGTATTAAATTCCATTTAAGACTTGCACACACACACACACAAAAAAAAAAAGACTTGCACACAGGGCAGCCCTGGTGGCTCAGCGGTTTAGTGCTTGCCTTCGGCCCAGGGCGTGATCCTGGAGTCCTGAGATTGAGTCCCACTTCGGGCTCCCTGCATAGAGCCTGCTTCTCCCTTTGCCTGTGTCTCTGCCTCTGTCTCTCTCTCTGTCTCTCAAGAATAAATAAAACAAATAAACAAACAAACAAACAAACTTGTACACATTGGTAGGATAATAGTATGTACTATTATGAATTCTACTGATATAAAAGCATTCACAGGGGGGATCCCTGGGTGGCTCAGCGGTTTAGCACCTGCCTTTGGCCCAGCGTGTGATCCTGGAGTCCTGGGATCGAGTCCCACATCGGGCTCCCTGCATAGAGCCTGCTTCTCCCTCTGCCTGTGTCTCTGCCTCTCTCTCTCTCTCTCTCTCTGTGTCTTTCATGAATAAATAAATCAATAAAATCTTTAAAAAAAAAAAAAAAGCATTCACAGGACTCAAAGACAAAGCCTGAAGCCAGCTTTTTTTTTTTTTTAAGACTTTATTTATTTATTCATGAGACAGACAGACAGAAAGAGAGGCAGAGACACAGGCAGAGGGAGAAGCAGGCTCCATGCAGAGAGCCTGATGTAGGACTCGATCCCGGGTCTCCAGGATCATGCCCTGGGCCAAAGGCAGGCGCGATACCGCTGAGCCACCCGGGCTGCCCTGAAGCCAGCTTCTTGATCCAGTAAGAGAAAAAGAAACACAAGCAAAATAATAATAGAGATCTAATCTAATTTCCCAGCAGCTTGGGGACAAGTGGGAGATATGTAAAGCAAGAGACCTCATCCTCAGACTCTTCACCTCACACTATGTGGTATTACAAAGAAAACTCTCACAAAATGGGCAGGACTATCCTTCCAAACCATCACACCACTCATAAAGGAGTGAGAACTGCATCATCACACAAGAGCTTAGTGATTTCACCCCACACCTTCTTAACCATTCAGACTCCTCTGATCACTTATTTTACCACGGAAAGGAAAATCTAAGCACTTGCAGTGGAATGGTGAGGTGAGCTTAGCATACAGCTTGGGCTGATAAACTGCCAGGCCTGGGATGCATTATAGCAAAGGAGACTACAGATTACTTCATAATCTTCTATTCACAGATTTCAAATTCAGCCTGACTGCTCAGTGAAATCACTTTTTGCATACTACTGCAAGCAGTCCCTGCCTACCCTCTGGTGAGCCCAGGCAAGGTAACTTTAAATAAACTCTGTGTTCAAATGAGCCAAGTAATTTAGAAATGCAAGCTAGAAAGAGAATCTGGTTATCCTACTATCTGCCCCCTCTCTAAAAGGACAACAGTAAGAACTAACTTTTAATGGGCACTTGGCCACGTTCAGGACTGGTGCTAATCACTTTATGTATATGTTGATCCTTACAAAAGTTTTATAGGAAGGTATTATTATTATTATCCTCATGTTTGCAGGGATTAAGTCATTGCACAAGGTGAGAGACCTAATAGTGGTGAGTAGGGATTTAAACTTGGGCTAGCTGAGCCTACATTCTTTTTTTTTTTTTTTTTTTAAGTAGGCTCCACACAGCATGGAACCCAATGTGAGGCTCCAACTCATGAGAGTGAGATCAAGACCTGAGTCGACATCGAGTCAGGCACTCAACCGACTGAGCCACCCAGGTGCCCAGAGCCTACGCGACATTCTTAACCACCGTTAACATTCTGCTTCTGATCCTAGAATCTGATCTTAGTAGTAATCAATCTTACTTTTTTCCTTTAAATACTCTAAACAGCTCTTTCAGGTATCAGGTGCAAATCATAAAATCCAATGCAACTACTCATTTACACTCTGAGTATTTATACTCTGAGTTCTTGAAGCACTTAGTGGGGGCTACAGTTTGGGCACAGCAGAAAAAAGTGAGGAAGGGTACCACACTGTCTTGTCCTCACTAGAAGACTGGTGTTTTCCTTAGTCTCTTTCTCTTTTCCCTTCAATCACTGCAGGAGGCACAATAAAGCAGCTCCACCTAACAAGGAGGGTAGATACAATTCAACCACAGCTTCCTAATAATTTAGCGGTATGTGTGTTGTAGTAAATATAGCATAGAGCTGAAAGCTAGGAGACCTGGATTATCTACCCAAGATCAACCACTCACTGACCTTTCCAGGCAGTGCTACCGCTTATATAAACAAGGGTGTGACCATGCTCCACGACTAGGAGGTTCAGCCATATGAAAAAGCCAATCTCTGGCCATTTCTGACCTACAAAAGTGTCAATTTCATAGTTTCAACTAATACATGGATTTACATACAATCTTTCAGGCTACACCACCTGCTTCTTAGCTTCCTAATCTACTTCTACCTATTTCTGACATCCGCCAACCTTCTAACCCCCTGGCTGTCAAGAGAGATTCAAGGAGTGGTTCATTAGAGAAATATTTAATTTCACCAAAGAATCCTTGGGATGTGAAAGAGGACTAATACTTCTAAAATAAGGAGGTAATAGAAGCAGTTCCAGACAGATGCCACTAATCACAGCTAAGGGAATATACGGAACACAGTTTAAAGAGGCTGATCCAGGCTCTAAGGCTCCAAGTTATCCTATTAGTCCCACTGACTTGCTGGGTCATCTTTCCATAGTGTAGAAAGAATAATAAATACTTCAGAGTGTGTGTGTGTGTGTGTGTGTGTGTGTGTGTGTGTGTGTGTGTTGGCAATAATGGAGGGCTGGTAGTGATTAATCAGCTTGCTTTCAGCCCGCATGCTTACGCGCATTATGTAAAGGGAAAAGAAGAGATAACTTCAGTTATAAGAACTGAGAAAAATAAATTTGTGTCTCTAAAATTTTTCTTTGCTATAGTATTTATGCAGCTTGAATCAAGGTTTCACATTCAATATAATAGGGAAGGTCTGGTCCCATGCCTGAGACTATTGTCACAGAAGATTGAAATAAAAGCTTATATGGCTACAAAGGTGAATCTATAACTTGTCAACCCAGATTTAACAGAAAGTTACGAAAATCTAGCAGAATAACTTTGAAGCTTTATCTTACTAACTAGCTGATTGAGTTTTTTTTTAAAATAGTTATATACTTTAAAAAAAAAGTTATATACTCACATCTGTATGCCTTTTATTTTATTTTCTTGCCCTATGCTCTGACTACAACTCCCAGTACTATGTTGAATAAAACTTAAAAGTGAACATCTTTGTCTTCTTTCCATTTTTAGGAAGAAAATATTCAGTCTTTCATGATTAAGTATGATGCTAGTGGTAAACTTGTGGTTTTCCCTCTTGGCTAAGCATCAAAGAACAAGCTCTTCGAATAGAAACTGAAATACAGATACCAGAGTGGGGAGAAGCTGTCACTTTTGCCTACCTCATGTCTTCCCCCTTTCCTTATATAACAATGCTTTGATTCTTTCCTGAGGGGAAGCCAATATTCCCCACCACCACAGTTCTAGCACAGTAGGCAAGTGAGCTAGATCTGGCCAATTCATCTATTCCACCCCTGGTCTAAGTATTTAGTCCAAGAAAATTTAAATATGGGACTTCTTTAAAGTTATTACATAAGGCTCTCTTCCCACTAGACTTACAGATTAGGGATCAACAAAGTATGGCCCATGACTGAAATCTGGCTTCTACCTATTTTTGTAAATAAAGTTTTATTGAAATGTAGTCATACTTGTTCATTTGCACATTGTCAGTGGCTGCTTTTGAGCTACAACAGCAAAACTGAGGAGCTAAAATAGTGACCAGAGGACTCCCAAAGCCTAAAATAATTACTATCTGACCCATTAACAGAATAAGTTTCACAACTCCTGTTCTTGATAATATAATGTAAGCCTTGAACAGTTTGGAAGCTTATCACCACCATCTGGAAAGAATCTACTAGAAACAACATCAACACAAAAGAAGAAACCAACTCCAAATATTATGGAAGTTGCTAGATTCAGATGGCCCAGGACTAATATACCCCAACTTTTTTCAGTTCCATAAGCCAATAAATCCAGATTTTTCCCAGGCCAATTATAAATGAGGCTTCCTTCATTTGAATTCAAATTTGCAACACAGATAAAAACTATAATGTTCACTGCAGAACCACAACTCTAATTTCTTCCTCCATTATATATCCATGAATACCATAAAGACATTCAAAATTATTTTCAACTAGAAAGTCACTGAGCACTAAAAACTGTAATTTAGGGCAGCCCCGGCGGCGCAGCGGTTTAGCGCTGCCTGCAGCCTAGGGCGTGATCCTGGAGACTCTGGATGAGTCCCTTGTCGGGCTCCCTGCATGGTGCCTGCTTCTCCCTCTGCCTGTGTCTCTGCGTCTCTCTCTGTGTGTGCGTCTCTATGAATAAATAAATTTTTAAAAATTCTTTAAAACTGTAATTTATATAACAATTAGCTAAAGTGTAAAATCAACTAATTCAGGGCTCACTTAGACTCTTTTTCCAACCAACCATCATAAAGTGTTATTAAACGATAAAAGAACAAGAAGGATGCAAACCAAAGTTACTTCTCTCCAAAAAAAAAAAAAAAAAAAAAAAAAAAGAATCCAACACTGAATAATCATTCACAGAACAATTGAGCTCTAAGTACAAAAACAAAAGTTAGGTACTGCCATTATAATCTCCCTGATATAAAGCAAACACTCCAAGACCATCTAGAGAAACAGGTTTCAGCTTCTCTTACTAAAGCCAAAACTTCTAAGGGGACAGATTTAACTAACTAGGGAGATTGTGATTAAAACTGGAGCTGTTAAATGTCTACTGGGTATGTTATCTCCAAGAATGCTCCCTTGAGGCTCTTAGCAATGGGAGACAAAATTAAGCCTAATATTCCTGCCACTTAAGCAGTTATCATTTGTCTGTTTCTCTCTCTTGAGGAAACTGAAAAGTACACAGAGATGTGGTTCTCAAAGAAAGCTATATGTTCCTGTGAGGAAATAATTTTATATTATGTTTAGAAACAGAATTATTTTTTGTTTAAATTTTTTTTAATGTGTACATTCTGGAGGCAAGGAGATGTTTCTTTCAACAGCACACTTTCCATCTGCAGAAGCCAGATGTTAATCTACGGGAAAACTCAAGTGGTTAGTAAGACCAGTTACATACAGAGAACAAATATCAAGTGGTAGAGAAAGGGAGGAAGGGAACGTTTAAAATGGAGTTGGTGAAGCAGTTGTAGAACTGCAGCTTATAAGGGGTGGGGAGACCCAAAAACAGTGGAGTTTTTATCCATGCCAAAAACAGTATGCCCTGACAAGATTTTTTTCTTCCTGGGTATTTCCTTCCCTATAATTGAAGAATCATTCAAGAGAGTCAGATAAAGTATTATAAAAATGAAATGAGTAGGGATCCCTGGGTGGCGCAGCGGTTTAGCGCCTGCCTTTGGCCCAGGGCGCGATCCTGGAGACCTGGGATCGAATCCCGCGTCGGGCTCCCGGGGCATGGAGCCTGCTTCTCCCTCTGTGTCTCTGTCTCTGTCTCTGTCTCTCTCTCTCTCTCTCTCTCTCTCTGTGACTATCATAAATAAATAAAAAAAATTTAAAAAAAAAATGAAATGAGTGAGAATTCTTAGAAGGCAGTTTCACATTTTACCTCTATTAATGATAAAAACCAACATGTCTAGGGCTACACGTAGGTTCAAATTCACCTCTGCCACTATGATGGAAACTCTCAACCACGCTTTAGTTTTCTCTTCTTTTTCCTGAAAGTGATAAAATACCTGGGATACTAGCTGGGCCCATGGCTGCTTATGTTCAACCCAGATGTCTCAACCTCCTCTGTAGTCAGATGTGGCCAATGTAAGTATGTTAGGGCCAATGGAAATAATGTGCACCCCCTGGGTTCTGGATACTTTCATCTCCATTATCTGGCTGAAAAATAGCAATGACTAGTACAGCAACCTGGAAAGTCATGGGCTGAGTATGGCAGAATGACCCGACAAGCACGGACTGCTCACTTCCAGGCTTGGAGAGAGAAATCAACTTCTATGTTATTTAAGCTACTATACATTGGAGTCTCTTTATTATGGCAACCTAACCTGAACACTACCATTATAGCCACTTACTGTCTGTGCTACTGAGCCAAGCTACTGAACTTAAGGCTCACTTGCCTCAACTATAAAATGGTAGTATTTTGTGATGTCCTAAGATTATTTTTATTTAATAAGGTACTAAGAAAAATAAATTGGTTAAGGCATGTAATATGCCAAATCCATGACTTACACATACAAAAGTGCTCGATTAAGGGTAGGTGATAGCAGCAAAGGTAAAGGACAAACTAGGAAGCAGCTTTCAAAGGAATCTGACAACAAGCATTTACCATGCCCACAAAACCCTAATGGTAGCAATATCTATCTGCTATATATATGTAAAATATTATTTTATAATATTTAAAATATTTTAAATTTAAATTTAATAAATTTAAATAAACTTAACAAATATATAATAATATTTTATATACATACATATATATATAAAATATATCAGATGTGCCTTCCCTTCCAGTCTCTTCAGTCTTGGCTGCAGAAACCAAATGATGAAAGGGGTGTCATCATTTGGAAAGCACAGTGTTAAAACATACATTGTGCTGCCGCTGTGGCTCTAAGGTCTACCACCTTCAGAAGTTGACCTGTGGCAAATGTGGCTATCCTGCTAAATGAAAGAGAAAGTATAACTGAAGAGCAAGGCTAAAAGACAAAATACCACTGGGACCAGTCAAATGAGACACCTAAAAGTTATCTACCACAGATTCAGGCCTGGATTCCGTGAAGGAACAACACCTCAACTCACAGGGCAGCTGTGGCAGAAACCAGTTCATCTTAAGGATTTCAACAATTAGTCACACAATAAATGTCCTGGTTTTAAAAAAGAATAAATGCATATCTGCTTTGAGAGTTTCTATCAGTAACAACTTATTCAGAGGAAAAAAGGGGGTATCTTATATGTAGCACAGGAGAAGAGTTAAGGTTAAATAATGTTCAATTAGAATTTATCTGTTCCAAACTTTAAATGGCTCTTTAAATCTTGCTTATGTTATTAAATGCTGTTCAAACACAAGTTATTTGTTTCTGCTCAGTTGATTGAACAGAGTTTCACGTTTATATACAAAATAGCTGAGCAGAAAGACCCATCCATCAGTATAGATCACCTAACCCTGGTAGGCTGAAAAAGAGACATCACAAATGAGCTGGAATCATCTATACTGGATACCCATCTTTACGCAGAGTTCCGTACTCAATGGAGACTATGGCCTAATGTCCCCTGCACACATTTCCCCCTCTGGATAGTGCCTTTGCAAGTGATAACTACTGGCTCTCTGACATTGTAGATTCTTTTTATCTTTTGCTTGAGGAACATGGTTAGATTGTTTTCTTAGGTTCTATAACCCTGATATCTGCTGAACACTGCAGTTGAGATCCTTGGCACCAAGATAAGGCCACTGTTCTTGACTTTAGGGCCTCTACTAGGGCCTTCACGTGAGTTTAACATGTCACAAGATGCAGAAAAACCACAAGACTATATTACCCAGCAAAGGCCAGCAACTCAAAAATGGGAGCACAGATCACACCAGCAGGCATAGATTCTTCCATCTACACTGATAATCCCACTATGGATGCGGCTACCATGGCAAGGGGAGGCTGAACCACAAGACGATGAAAAAAGATACTACATAATCTGTATACACTTTTATAATCATTTATCCCACTCAAATAGGTTTCAGATAATGCTTTGCATCCACTTCATGGAGACATCAATGTTCAGTAGGCCAGACTCTGCCTCCTCTAAGAGAACTGAGGACACTACACCTGCCTGGGCAAAGGGGAGTATCACAAGCCTGAGAGGCCCGAAGGACTGAGAGGCCAAAGCTTGGGGACTAGCCACACAGAAGCAGTATCACTATCTAGGAATGTCAGTTCCAGATGCCCTCTGGTACACTGATCTTGAGAAACCAAGGCTTTAGATCAAGAGCAAAAATCAGTGCACTCGGGAAGCAACAAAAAACTCAGGGTCTTTATTTCTGTTCTACTTCCCTGAATTGTTACTTACAGGTTCCCGGCCATCCATGGCTTCCATCCAGAGCCTCCGGTCCTCTTCCGACAATGCCTGCATGGTGATAACCCCTGGCCTGTGGAGAAAGGAGGACACAGATATGAACCCAATGTCACAGGTAGAGAGACCTTGACAAAGAGTGAGGGGTTGCTGGGATTAACAACCTGAAGACAGGAACATACACAGCTTTCCAGTCTCAGAAAGCAAAGTCATCTCCTGAATGCCCCTGAATAAATCCATCTCCCTCAGGGAGCTAGGAGAAAACACAGCAGACATCACCCTACTTAGAGTTAAGGGACCCAAATGATTACAGTGATTCCTTTAGACCCTGTTTGTTCCTTGAGGTCTTATTCTTCTATTCTCCTATTCTCCAAACAGAGAACTTTACTCACAGTAGGAATACAATTCATATTCATTAAAGTGAACAGAATTACTGGTTTCAAGATTAAAAAGAGGGGGAACAACCAAGTGAAGGGACCCTGGTCTCCTAATCTCTAATCCAAGGCTTCTAAATTCCTTTTGACATGAAAATGTTTTATGAAGGTAACTGGCTTTGTAATTAAATTAAATGTATATAGTTTTTTAAGTGAATATTTGTCATGTCAGGTATTAAGTTCTTTACATGCATTACCTCTTTTCACTCTTATTGAAATCTGCTTGCTCTTTCAAACTGAGCACAAACCCTCCAGAAAGCTCATATACAAAATCAAATGGTGTTTGTTGAGTTCCCCTTACAGATGGCACTCCATAAGAACAGACTTGCACCAATGAAAATATCTTTGGGAGACAGGGCTAAAAGCCCTCTGTGCTCATTAAAGCAGGAGTTTTTAGGGTCCACAGATGGGTCCCAGAGAGCCAATAAACCATAGTTCCATCTTCAAATGTATATATATTTTTCTGTATTAACAGTCTCACCCATTATCAAAAAAGACTGCAACCCTCAAAAAGTGAAGAACTACTTCTCACTTTAAAGATGAACTACCCTCATCTTTAAAGTTTGAGAAAGCCTAAAAGGAAGAGGCCTGCCCACTGAGCAAGAATTAAGTCCTATTACTGTCTGAGTCTATGGTATGGTTAATGATCCCAGATCAATACGGTAATGAAACACATATGGGCCTGGCCATACTTGTAGCAGCACAAGTCTATTCATTCTAACCCATATAATCACTGGTCCTGACTTATTTCCACAGTTCCAGTGAATATGCCAGATCTATTTATGTTGAGTATATTTTAAATATTACAGTTGCTTCTTTTCATTGATTATCCCTCAACACCACCCAGGAAAAACATTTCCAAAGATGTAAGCATAAAGGGGTTGGGGATTTGAGGGGCACTAGGGTATGGTGTGAGTGTGTGTGCACACGTTCCCCGTGTGCAGGTAGAAGTAGACAACAGTGGTGGTAGGTGGGTGTGCGGGTGGATGTAAAGGTGTTGAGCATGAGAACAGTAATTTCCCAGAGGCAGTCTGTCCTGTGAAGGCCATCCTGAGTAGTAGCACACTAACACAAAGAGAACTCAGAAAATACAGTAAGCCCTTTATTCCACCAGCCCCTGCCAGGACCCTCGCCCTCCTCTTCTCAGAAATTTTCATTCTCAGACTCAAATGCCCACTTCCCACCATGAGCCCATTTAGTATGTCAGAATGAATGTCTGCAGACTACTGGCAGCTATGGCTCCATAGAGCTGATCCTTGGCTTGCAGTTGTGGAGGACTGCTTCTACCGTTCCACCTCAAGCGCAATGCTTTAACAGCATATAGAAAAAAAAAGTCTACAAAGCTGCAGTCTACCACAGAATTCTCGAGGTGCTGGACCTGAACTTTTGAATGTTGCTCAAAGTGCTGTGCCTGGACCACCAGCTTCAGAATTGGGCATTCCCTTAAAACGGAGATTCTCAACCTGAAACCACCTTAATGAATCTGAAGTTCTGGGCTAGGTCTGGGAATTTGGGTTTTCACCAACTCCACAGGTGATCCTGTGCACAGTTAGGTCTGAGGCTCACTGCCCTGGCTGGCCACAGGCCCCCACCCTTTCCTTCCTGTCCCCCAACACTTAAGAGCAAAGACACCCTCCAGTATACACTACGGTCAAGCAGCCAACAAGTCTCCAGTTCATTTCCTGCTAGGTGCTCACCAGCAAACAGTGAGACCACAATAGTTGCCTAGCATACCAAGATTTCAGGGACCTTGCAGATGTCACATCAACTTCATGGCACACAGTGTGATATTTCCACCCAGAGCCACAAAGAGGAAGTTCAGACAAACTCAGAGGCCACTTGGCCCTAGTAACCAGGAAAGTCAACAGGATTTGTTTTCATTTCAAGAAAAAATATCAAAATGTAAGTTCTTTTCCACATGTGGTTTTGTTCCCCTTTTTTGTGGGAGTGGGTAGTACAGAACTGAATAAGATGGATTTAATATTTAGTTCTAATCCTATCTCCCAAGTTCAGGTAATTTTCTCTCAGTATGACCTCTGGATCACAGTACTATCCTTTCTAGGCATCTAGAAAACACTCTGTTGGCTCCAAGTTTCTTCTCCTTCATTACAATTTAAACTATAATTACATAAATCTCTTATGTGTGTTAATTTCCAAGAACCAAGGTGAAAGGGTCAGCTTTATTTTGGAATCAAGCAATAAGTCTCTTTCCATATTCCCCCTTTGTTCCTACTAGCCACCATTCCTCTAAACAAAATAAAATGGGCAAAACTCTCTATGATCCTGTACTTTCTATGTCAGTCCCTGTAAGATAGGACACATTTCTAAGGGCACCAGCTTATTAGTTCATACTTTAAATGCATCTGGCTTTTCACAACAAAAATGGAGAAGGGGAAAGGGAAAGAGAACTCCAGAGGCAGGTGTTCAGTGAGCAAGGGAAAATATAAAACAATGAAAGAAAACTGAAGTAAATGAGCTCTTTCTAGTTCTACAAAGAATTATGAAACTATCAAAACCAGAATGGAATTAAAACTATAATAATAATAACTTAGGAGGATGTGTCAGGTGCTGTGCTAAGCACTATACATAAATTAACTCATTTAATCTAGACAACTACATCATGTGCTAAGTATGCTCTCATTACCCCACTGAGCAGATGAAAAAACAAAAGGTCAAATAGGTTAAAGACCTTGTCCACAGTCTCAAGAGCCAGGATCTCAACCCAGCAGTCTATTGCTTCACCCTTGGACACAAGACCACAGCAAATGTAAAGTTGCCCTAGCCCAAAAAGAGCAGATATTGACCACTCAAGTCCTCCACCATCAAAAAGAACTAGACCCTCCTCTAAGCACCACAGTGAGTTGGCAGTATGGTCTACTAGTTTAAAGATGATTGGGACGCCTGGATGGTTCAGTCAGTTAACTGTCTGCCTTCCACTCAGGTCATGATCCCAGGATTCTGGAATAGAGCCCCACATCAGGCCCCCTCATATAATAATGAAAAACACAATCGAGACACAAAGACTACTAACAGTATGATTCCATTGATATGATGTTCAAACTCTAGTCAACGTCATTTATAGTGACAGAATTCAGAACAGTGATTTCATCTTGGGGAAAAGGTATGACAATGACCAGAAGGAAGCCTTCTCAGGTAACAGCAATGTTCTTTCTATAACCTGATCAGGGTGGTTACACAGGTAGGGGTTGGGGGGTTGTCATAAAGATATGGACTTAAGATTTGTGCATCTTACTGGGATTACACCTCAACTTTTTAATAAAGTCTTTTAAATACTGAAGAGAAGGACACCTGCATGGCTCAGTTGGTTAAGCGTCTGCTTTTGGCTCAGGTCATGATCCCGGAGTCCAGGGATCAAACTCCGCATCAGGCTCCCTGCTCAGTGGAGAGACTACTGTTTCTCCCTCCCTCTACTCTTATACTCTCGTACCCACCAGCCCTTTCTTTCTTTCTCTCTCTCTCTCTCTCTCGCGCGCGCTCTCTCTCTCTCCCCACCTCTCTAATAAATAAAATCTTTAAATACATATATACATACATACAAAGTGAAGAGACAGGCCTTGTCATCAATAATTTAGGCTCACTAGTTATCCTGATTCTGGTGCTTTGCTGCTGCATAAATGCCTAGAGGACAAGTAACTGAACTACTCCATGTTATCCTTTACACTGCAGATTTAAACAGTACCTACTTCAAGGAGTCATTGTGAAGGTTAAATGAGATGCTCATAAAGTTTTTCAAAGTGTCAGACACACTGTAAATGTTCCAAAAACTAGTTATCACTGGGGCCAATGGAGGTGGCACGTGGAGGGGAAAAAATGGCAAGTATGCAGTAGGATGAAAATTATGGAGGGAGAAGGCCAGGTGTATATAGTTTAAAAAAGAAAAGAAAGCAGCCACAGGTGCTTCTGATACACATGACCCCACCCCCAGAACAATCATAGACAGCACTGAAAATCACACCTCTACCACAAAAGGAGTCAAGCCAGGGGCTGCAGTGACACACAGGCTCTGACATCATGACCATTTCCTTTTTCCTCCTGAGTAAAGCATCAAAGTGGCCTACTTCCCCCTTTTGGAATTAAAGTCAGATAAATCGATAAGGACAAAGAAGGGGTCTTTAGCAAATTCTAGAAAATCTGTGAAGGAGCCCCCTCTGCCCACTAGTTGGGAAAAGTGACAAAGGACTTGCAATCCTTTTTGGAGCTCAAGCCCAAGATACAACGTATAAGATATGGCACATCATTTTGACTCTGAATAAACCCTTGGTTAGTGCTGTATCTTTACCAGCTTAAGAACTGTGAACAGTATCTGCAATTTTCTCTAAGCTGGCACTCCACCTCTCACACAACAGGGGAAGAGATGCAGACCATTACTCATCTGTCACAGGGCAAACCGCGCCCCAGCACCATAGCGCCTTCAACGCTGGCCTCCAGAAAGAGCCCATGGAAAACAGTACACTCTTCACTGCCACATCCAGGAGCTGGGACCACTGATGTCAGCTCACAGCCTCCTCAGCAGCAGACAGCAAGCAGAATCACAATCAGGCCTGACTCCAGGGCCATTCGACAGCTTTCCTGCTCTAATCTTATTCCTGAATCTGAGTCAACAATAGTGATCTCAGTGGCTTGGCAACTCCACCACTTCCTACTGGACAAGGAAATGCTGTTCCTAACTCCACCCCACTGAAACAAACACACTCAGAATCTAACAGTACTATTCTTTCTAAATCAACCTCCAAAGATCTAGAGGTTACTCATTCATAAGACTCTAAGTCTTCTGTTGGCAAAAGTTCGTCCCCCAGCTCCCAACCACACTACAGCACATGAAAGGGGCAAGTTCAGAATAAAAGAAGGACTATGGCACCTGCAGAAACACACATTCCCACAGCCTGCATGTGAATCCTATATGCTTATATAGGAAGACAGGGAATGGTGAAGGCTTGGAGAACAGGCTGCCATCCACCACTGAAAAGAGCTGCACAAGTGCCAGGGATAAGAAGTGGTCCTTTGCTTCTAAAATGCTACTGGGAAAACAGGTTCCCAACCATTATTAGGGTTCAAGGTTCAGGACATCTTCATTTACACAGAGATATGGCCAAAATCATTCCAAATAATCTTAGAGAATGACATTTCTTTCTTGTCTATGAGATTACAGACTGAAACATCTACAGAGAACAGCAAGTAAGCAAAATGAGTGAAATTGAATAAAAAAAGTATTTATTGCCTCAAGGAAAATAGGCTCAGTCTCACTTTCCTTATAACATGTAGCCCTTTATATTTTCTTTTGCACATTTACTTTCTGATAGTCACAGGAACAAGAGTATTTCTGCTCTATGGGAAAAACAACAGTGCAAGTGCAAGGCAAAGTGGAAGCTGTCACCTGTCATCATAGTGAAACAATAGGGCATGGTGGGGACTGCAGCAAAGTGGAAAATACATACATGCCCCGCGGAGAGGGAGTGTCTACCTCTCAGCTCTATAAACAGCTGGCACACAGGGAGGGGGATCAACATTGCCAGATTTTTCCAACTTCAACATGCTGGTTCAAACATTACTCAAGCCAAACCAAACAGGTCTGTGGACCGCCAGTTTGCAACTTCTAGTGTTTGTGTCTGTCCTCCTCTGCCTCTCTACCTGAACTCCATCCTAAGTTATCATGGCATATGATAAAGTCATCTGATACACCAGAAGAGTGGTGTGTGTCTGTATTCTTGATTCATCTCACATTAAAATTCAGCAGAGCATCTCTAGCTCTTAAAAACAAGAGGAACATAGGCTACTTCCCCTTTCCCCCCCAATACTCAGGACCCTCTGTCATCACTGGAGGGCAACATTAATCTACTTGGAGATAAAATTTTAACAATATGCACAGCTATACATATGCTGAGATAATGACCCCCTGAAGAAGCTCCTTGTGCATTACAGATCCTTCTTCATGAAAAGATCATGCCATTGTAACCTGAATTATGCAAAAACACAGAGAAACCTGAGAGAGAAACCAGAAGCTACAAACTAGGGACCTATTAACTGTGGCTAATATTTACTGAATAATTTACTATGTGCCAAGCACTGTGCTGAGGACTTTACCTGCATTATTACTTATTCTTCAAAATAACTTTACGAAGTAGGTATTATTATACCTCTTTAAAAGTCTTGTAAAATGTAAGTGGCAACACCTCAACTTAAAGCCAGTCTGCTGACTCTGTAGAAAGCCCATACATAACCACAATACTGTACTGCCCCCATGTGCATGCAGTGTATGTGCCCTGGGATCCATAGTGACCAGCTCCCTCTGCCTTAAAGGGAGGGAAGGAAAGAGGGGAAACACAGCTTTTGTGTACCCTCCTGCTCTCTCTCTCCCTCCTTCCCCTCCCCCCCGCCCTACACCTTAAGTTTTCAGAAGCTGATTTCTCATCAATTTAGAAAGGATCTGATCCTTATTATGACTGAATGTAGCACTAACCTCTTGAGAGGAAAGGTCCTAAAATAATGAATACCATGGTAGTAATAAGACTCTCAATAGTAAATATTGCCAATTGTATCAAATAATTTCCTATATTTTCTTTTAAAGGAGAGTGCAGTCATAAAACATCAGGAAGCCCAGATAAAGCAATCTTTGGCACATTAAGCTGCATGATCCTAAAGGAAACATATACTTTTTACCTATAATGTGCCAGCCATGATGCTAGGTATCTCCTAGCATAGAAGAAAGCAAATTTTAACAGAGAAGCAGCAGCAACAACAGGAGACAGCATTATTAATTGCCACAATGAGTAAGACTCAGGGAGAACAAAAATACATGTTACTACCATTGATAAAAAATTGAAAAAAAATTGTCTAATTCAAGAAATTTATTAGTTCATTTATTAATTTTTCATTTTTACTATCTAGCTCATAGTGAATAGAAATGTAAGTAAGTGGAATTTACTGATTGAGTTGTTTCCTCTTTTCATATTTATTTAACAGCAACATTTTGGTTTAGATTTTTTAAAAAAAACTCATTTTACACTTAGAAGTTGCCTCATAAACTGGCATTCTCCATTAGCAAAACACCAAATTTCAGTATGCAGATTGAAGAGTATAAGTAAGGTTGCCCCAGTCTTCCTTTGTAAAATCCATGAACCACCCCATCTCATTCTTACTTAAACCAGAGTCAACAGTAAACAGGCTCTCAATTTACAAAAAAAGAAGAGGGAAAGGACTACTTGTCAATGACAAGTTCAAACTGCATGAATATTTAAGATTCCAAGAACTTCTCAACTCACTTATTTTATCTAACAGCCAAGAAGTAATCCAGAAAGCACAATACTTCCCCGCTGCCCCCGCCACCCCGTTTACCCCCACCCAAGTATGGAAGTTAGAGCAGAACACCCTCTGAGGAAGGAAAAGCCATTTCCTGTCTGAAATGTCAGTGGTACTGAGACTAGCATTCTAATCCAACCACCAGGAAGGCAAATTCAAATATTATTTCAAGCCAGGGGTGAGAAGGGGAGGGGAGGGGAAGAGAAGTCTGGAACCAGGAAAAATAGATTCATCTGTTGCAAAAGATAAAGGCGCCCTGCACCAAGAAGGAAAAGCAGATCTGCCTGGTGCTCAGCATACATCGGACAGCCAAAATCACACATCAGTTTTCTTCACCATCTTGAAATAAGCCATCCCTGAAGTGAAGAGCCTGACACTTTTCATTTATAAAGCAAGGTAAAATGTAATGTTTACAGAGGCTTGATTAACTGAGCATGCTTGCTTTTGTAGGGAAGGGGTACAAAATGATCCATCACAAAAGGGTGAGAGGAAGGAATGAATCATTCCATACCTTTTCTTTAAGGAGTGATTTGCATAATTTCTTCTATAAGCACAAACACACAACCCCCACTGACTCCTAATTGTGGATATATAAAGGACAGCTAATTTTCAATAGAACTTTTTTAATAGTTACTAATAAATATACAAAACTGCCATCTAGAGGTTGAGCACTGCAGCAAGTCTGTTACATAATGCGATCTTTTTTGGAAAATACATACCATCCTACACTTACACAACCTCACCAAGATATACAAACAAGTGCATACACACACAACACATACCAAGTTAGGAGCAACAGAATTATTTTACCTTATTACAGTTCCCTTTTGAGACAATAAATGATGAAGAAAGGCATACAACTTTTTATCTTCTATAGGAAATATATCCAAATAACGTTACCACATATATAATTTGAAAACTGAAATCTTCCCCCAGCAGCCCCTTTGCACATATATATTTAATGCACCTATATTCACTCCTAGTTTATAGATGACTTGAAACCTCATTCCACTAGAGGAAAATGAGTATCATTCAAAATGAGTGGGGGGGAGGGGTAGAGAACAGGCTCAAAAGAAACATTCACCCAAGGTTAGGTTCAACATGAGAACAATGAATTCCCAGGTATTGGGTAAAGAAAAAAAATTTTAAAGCACAACTTTCTCCAACACAGGACTGCATGAGGAAGGAGTATTATTATCATATTCCATCTTCAAAACAATCCTGTAAAGGAGGTATGATTAGCCTCATCTTATCCATGTGGCTAATGCTCTTGCCCAGAGTCATACAGCTAGTAAGGGGCAGGTCCCAAACTGAATCTCAAGGCTGCTAGCATCTTTTACCGGCACTGCACAGCCTCCATAAAAACATCCTTGAAATAAGTGTGGAAGCTAATTGGAGGGTTTCGGAGAGTTTTTCAGATCTTCCACAAATCTTCCAAGTCTCCACTATTCTTATTTTAACCAAGCTTTCATTTTCCTGGAATTTTTTTCACGTTACCTATACTGAAATGCAGATTACATGAGTACCTGCTCAAGTTTTATTTTAAATAGTAACTAACATGATTAAGTTCCTGGAGCATCTTACAAAATAGTTTAGCAAAGTCCCAAAGGAAAGAACAAAATAATCTAACTAAGAAATTACACTTCCTTAAGCAACAAAATAAACAAACATATGCACACAGTACTGTATTAAAAACTGTAAGACGTGATTGTGCCTCTGGAAAGCATATTATCTGACACACAAATTTAGAGTTGAACAGTGGTATATACAACATAGCTAATTAAACAACCAGCCAACCACTACCAGGAAAAGCTCATACATAGTGCAAAGGCACAGTACATACAGTAGGATGACCCTAGAGTAGATAGTGGGTATGGCACATCAGGTCGGTGCTGGTCAGAAAAAGAAAAGGTGTCTGTCTTTACCTATTCGTGGGAAACTTGCACTAGGACTTCAGGTTGAATTTGAAAGCAAAATCAGATGGCAACTTTTAAGAAGGAAAGTCCGATAGATTCAAAGTGCTTTATTAAACTTTCTACTTCCACTGCTGGTAAAATCTGTGGCAGGTAGTTAGTTACGCTTCATAAATGATGGAGGGAGGGAGGCAGGGAATGAGAGAAGGAATAGATTCATGGTATTCTGGTCATGCCATCAATCTCTCTAAAAACAGCAGGATTAAGTCCCTGGGTTTGTTATATTCGTCCTACAGCTTTCTGGTCCTCCAAGTTTGCTCAAACACTCAACGTCCTGGTTTATACCTTTAGTTGCATAAATCTGTATGTGTATGCATTTCTATAGTCAAAAGTAAACTCCACGAAGGTAAGGACTATGCTTGTCCTGGCCCCCATGCCAATATTGGGAATCAGCCATTTAGTACTCCACATAACGTCTTCAAATGTAAGGACTTCTGCTGGAATTAATCCTGGAAAAAATACAGCACTCTAATTGTTTCCTTTCCCTAAATATAAACACCACCACTCAAGAGACTACATTGATTCAGTGCATCAAAACGAAGCCTTTTGTTTCTATTATTTTC
This sequence comes from Canis lupus dingo, assembly GCF_003254725.2. Classification (NCBI taxonomy): domain Eukaryota; kingdom Metazoa; phylum Chordata; class Mammalia; order Carnivora; family Canidae; genus Canis; species Canis lupus. The sequence goes on along the minus strand of NC_064244.1, from coordinate 36,392,211 downwards.
CATATGGTTTAGTGGCTCCTCCTGGAAAACATATGGGAGAAAATATCCATGTGTTACATCTGTGAGAAATTTCTTTAAACAAATCCAGAGATGCTGGGAGAAGATTGCCACCATGATCCTTGAGCTTGAACAAATATTTTCTCTATTCTTATTCATGAATTTCCATAAGATGCTGCATGGTGGAGTTAATTATTCAGTGACTGAAGGGAAGCACCAATTGGCAAGTATTAGTAACTCACATACCACTACCACTAACAGCTACTTTTAGATGGGAGTCCCATTCCTACCCATGAATTTTACATTGAACTCCTTCAAAAAGAGGTGACATAATTTTAGGGAAAAAAATGATAAATCCAGTCTTTATTCAGTTCAGCAATATAAAATATAAACCTTCAAATGCTCGGTGCTACGGCAAGGTAATATAAAAACACAAAAGAATGCTTCTTTATTAAGAAGAAAGAATGATATATATTTTTTTAAGCTAAAGAAAGCTTAGGCTACCATCAAAAGTATCCAGAATAAGGAAGATAATTTATGTCAATATGTTGTTTGTACAGTGGGGCCTTTTGCCAGTGGGATTATTCAACAAGTGTGTGCCGGCCCATCCATCTAATAGGCTGTTAGGGGGACATCTGGGTAGCTGAGTGGTTGAGCATCTGCCTTTGGCTCAGGTCATGATCCTGGGGTCCTGGGATTCAGTCCCACATCAGGCTCCCTGCAGGGTGCCTGTTTCTCCCTCTGCCTATGTCTCTGCCCCTCTCTCTGTGACTCTCATGAATAAATAAAATATTTTAAAAAATAAAATTAAATAAATAAATAAGTAAGGAGGTCAGGGGTATTGCTGTTGCTTGAGTGACAGAGGTACTCCCTATTCAATGCAGAGTTCCTTTGCTAGGACTGCTTGTAACAAAGTACCACAAACTGGGTGACAGCAATAGCAGAAATTTAGCATCTCACAAGTCTAGAGGCTGTTAAATTTGAGAGCAAGTACTTAGCAGGGGAGGTTCCTTCTGGGGTGTGTGAAGGAGAATCCTTTCCATGCCTCAGTCATAGCTTCTGGCGATTTACTAGCCACCTCTGGCACTCCGTGGCTTGAAGATGCATCACCCCCTTCTCCGCCTTCGCATTCACATGGTATTCTCCCTGTGTATATAATCTGTCTTGGTATCCAAATTACCCCCTTTTATAGGGACATCAATCAGTCTTACCGGATTATGGGCCCACCCTAATGACTTCACTTTCTCGAAGACCTCTGTAAAGACCCTAATTACCTCCCTTTCAACTTGATGACCTCTGTAAAGGCACTGTTTCCAAATAATTTTGATTTTTAGATACTGGGGATTAGTCAACATATGAATCGAGGGATACACAATTTAACTCACAATAAACCTCTTCTAAGAAAGAAAATACTCCTCTTTGTATCATATTGTGGCAACATCCTACAGCAACTCCAAGTCCTACACACTTACTTAAAGCCCTAAAATAGTCTTAATGCTAGAGTCCTGAAACTGAATTTAAAAACAAAAGCAGAAGGGAAATTCAAAGCAGTATCGCAATGATTTAATGGACATGATATCTTGACCTACACAACTTTTTACTTTGGAACTGAACAAAGACACAAAAGTTTCTACTAATATAAACTTGTCAGTGTTGGTAACAATAAAACCCTTTTGAAGGAAAGACAAAGACATGAAAACAACAGGCTGTAACATACTTACTCACAACTGTCCCAGAGTCTTTAACAAATTCTCAGGTTTGAACCACTCCCCACCCCCACCCCACCCCCACAAACCAGTTCTGAGAAAAGGAATCAAAGGCATGCAGGCACTAGAGAATACCGACAGATAAGATGTGATTATGTGGAACTAAGTAATTATGTGAAGTTACCATAGAAGGGTGTAAGATCCTGAAACTATAGGCCTAGTTGAAATATCAAAGGAAAAACAATTAGATACAAGAATTAAAAGTAACTTTCTGAAATGTATTCAGTTTACAGAGAACCTCTGACACAAGGTTCAAGAACTATAGATCTGAATCCCAAACCTCTGAATTAACAGTTATTTTGATTTCCAGCTTGTTCAGGGGTCAAAGAGTCACAACACTTCTTCCTGTAGGATATGAATATCGGAGATTAATCCTGATTAATCATCAGGATTTCAGGAGGAACAAAGTAACAGCAATGCATTGTGATACAATGAAATCAACTGATAAATGGCACTGTTGCTTTTATTCCTTACTCATGCTAACCTCCCCAAATAGAACTGTCACCTTAAAAATAAAAGGTGTAAGAGGTGTACCAAAAAACAAAAACACACAAAACATACCATTCATCACCTGTGTGTGATGTACCTGGCACCTATCTGCACTGCCTCTTTGAACTGTTAGCCATGTGAGGATTTTCTGAAGGTCATAAAGTAGTAAATATAAGAACAGAAGCTAGTTTGCAGCTTCAGTTCATCCATTTGTTTATGATGCCACGTGCAAGTAATTATGGTGAGAAAGCACTTCACAGATTTCACATCCAGCAAGTTGAACACTCAGTGGTATCTCTGAAACCCAAGTTCTGACAGCCCCGGGGCTTCTCACTGGAAACATTTCTAACGTATCCTCAGTTCTGAGGCAGCAAAGTGCCCTGCAGTATGCACCCACACACCTCAGTTCAAATCCTTCCTAAGCCTGGGGGAAGACTCACACCTCTGAACTACAGATTCATCATCAGAAATGTGAATTAAGTGAAGCACAATCCTCCTTGGAGTGTAGGGAGAATAACCTGAGACATATATGAAAAGCATTCAGCTTCTAGAAAGTGTTCTCTTACTTCTGGTTCCCTTCCATCTTTAACTTAAAAAGCGAGTTTTATGATAGTGGCTGCTGTTGCCTTCTTCCTGGTCATCTTATCAGAGGCTGGAAATGACGTTTTCTACTAGCCGTAGTCGTCTCCTCCGTATTGGTAAGAATTAAGCTCCTTCATAAAGAAGGCTCGGTTTTCTGGATTTTTGTTCTGTTTTACTCTTGTTCCTTGTTACAATGTTTTTCATAAGGAAACATCTCTTATACACTCTGAAAAATCTGTATTGTAATAGGTATGGTGTTTAATGTACCAATTATAAATGAGAATAAAAGACAAATGAAGAGCTTGTTCTCAAAGTGTATTTCAAAGTTTCTTTCCAAGAGAGTCAGACTTTGTAGGTCTGGGGCAGGGGCCAAGAGGCTGTAGTTCTAACAAGCACCCCTGTGGATGCTGAGTGCAGGTGGTTCTCAACACACAGTAAGACATGGTGATGTCATCAACTCAAAAATACTGACCTGCTAGAGTATCACTTCCTAAAGGCTATAGCCTCTGTTAAAAAATAACATAAACTATCAGCACTGAGTCTAAAAGATAGAAGTATTCAACCCTAAATATATTCTACGTCAAAAAATACTACTTTAGCATGTATCTATACCTTAATAGAGTAAAACATTAATAGCCACTACATAAACATCTATAAATATAACCAGTCCCTCTTTTACTTCCTGATTTCCTAGGTGCTAAACTTGTATTTTGTCCCTCTTCCTCTCAAGCCATTCAGGTACACCTGAGAAATCTGTGGAAGGCACAGGTTGGAAAGGCAGCAGGAATCACATCCTTGCTAAAACACACTGGGGAAAAACCAAGGTGTAGGAATCTTCCAGAGGACAGGACTCCGGGCAGAGTTCCCAGGAATGTTGCCAATGAACCCATGGAAATGCTTTTCCTTCTCTCCTTAGTCCCTTCCTGTATGGCTAAGAATAATGCAGAAAGACATGGAGTCAAAACAGGAGACAGAGAAGGAAAAATGCTGCCCAACTGTAACCTAATCTTTGAGATCAAAGATAATGACCTACATAGAAAACAGAGAAGTATTTCATACATGTTCTATGTTATTTTAGGTGACAGGTGTGGCCCCAAGAGGAGGCACAGAAGATGCTCAAGCTCAGAAAACAAAATTTCTTATACTTTCAAGTCCTAGAAACAGGGTGCCCGAATGGCATACCTAACAGAGCCATATGGGAAAGAGCCAGCACCCAAGGGGCTTCTTGTTGGCAGAATTGATGGAAGAGTCTGGCTGACAGCTCTTATTGCAGTTTCCAAGAGAAATGCAAAGCAGGGCAGGATCAACAGTTTATTGGCTAGTCTGAATAATTTCAGAAGGCTCTAAACTATAGGAGTGGCCCTCCTGGCTTGGCACCTGGGACCTCAGATGACTAAAGCAGAGGAGTATTGCTTCCTGGGGATTAAGGGCAAACTGGAGGAGGCAGGGCCTGGGTTGCTTAATTTGCATGTCAATGGCATGCTCCAGGCATTGCCCTTTGCTATCTCTTAGAATTATCTAACTCTGAGGGACAGTCTCTCCCCAGCCAGAAGGGTTTTTAAAGTGTCCCAATACCACAATATACAAGAAAATTTTAAATATAAGCAATACAACACAACTAGCTACGCACCTCCTGCTTACTAAGAGGAAATTTGGCAGCCTCTTTCTGAACCCAGACTCAAACCGAAGGGAACCAGAAACAGTTAATTTAAGAGAAATCCACTTCCCAAACCCACTCAGTATGTTCAATGTGACACATGTGCTCTCAGCTTATAATTGGGACATGCAAAGCTTTAAGGGTATAATCAAGGGGAAAGATGGTAGGAAGTATTTGCAAGGTGGAAATGAGACGGAGGCACCTCGCTGAGTTTTAATTGCCTTAAAAAAAAAAACCTCTCGAAAACTTCTGGGAAAACTTCTGAGGAAGAAAACAGGAAACAATTCAGCTATAGAAATCATCTCTGGGCTGGTTTTCAAACTAAGGGACAGCTGCAATATGAGGCACATCCTTTTCCGAATAACCATACAAAGGGACAACAGTCTCTAGAAACCATCGACAAGCATCAAGCAACTACCTCTGCCTCTAAATTCACACAACTTCTCCACCTCTTTCATGGATGCCAACAATATGAGTTCCCTTAGATTCCATACTGAGAACAGAGACACAGTGCTTAAAGCATCCTGAGTTAGGATTTGTTTAAAATCAAGAATTACCAATTTTGGTGTGAGGCAGACATTTTGCGATTCCCACTACTTCAACCTATATATATCTTCATGTACCCCTTCCCCATTACCCTCTCACATCCCCAAACACGGTGAAGAATTGTGGTACTTTCTTTTCTTTACAAATCATGTTCACTTCTTATCATTTAGAGTCTAACCTTACAAAATCAAGTCTGGTGAACATGCAGTATAGGCTAATTAACCAATAACAGGTTTTATTATTTGCCACCCTGCCAAGCATTTTATGTACATTATCTCCTTGAATCATTACAATTCTAGGAACCAGGTACTATTACCATCTTCATTTTCCAGATAAGGAAATCTAGGCCCTGAGAGATTAAGCAGTTATAGCTGAAAGTCACATGCCTACTAAACAGCAAAGTCCAAATTTAGACCCTGGCTGCCTAACTTGAGAGTCCAAGGTATAATGGCTAACAGCTGAAGAGATGAGGTACTTTCCATGATATGATTAAAGTGAAAAGGGCATGCTCCCTCCACAGGTGCTCTAGCAGTCACAGTATAGGGAGACATCAGGGCACAAGAAGGCATTCCAAACATGCCAACACCCCCAGAAGGCACTCAGTCTCTGCATCTTCTAGAACCAGGAACAAGTGGCCATAGGCCAATGTTCCAAAAAGGGCAGAAGTATTGGCTTCAGAAAATGAGGTGTGTATGTGTGTATGTGTGTGTGTGTGTGAGAGAGAGAGAGAGAGAGAGAGAGAGAATAAAGGGAAGAAAGTAAATGACATTCTAGGGAGAATCATGCTAAGATTTAGGAATCTTTAACGCTGGCACTGCTGATCTTGAACAGACAGCACAAATAAGCTTAACACGTGGCTTTCACTCAAGGAATTAACCTGTTGCCAAGTAAAGTGTTTCAAAGAACTGGAATGTTGTCAAACTAGCTTAACACCACAAAATGGTACAGCTTAATGAGGCTCCATAAATATTGAGGACTACAACACCCAGCTTCCTCAGCAAAAAGTGCTTTTACAAGTGGTTTGCTGTTTTTCCAGGGTGCATACACATGGTGCTGAAACGCTACAACCAAAAGCTGTCTTTTTTTAAATGAGTATGACTTGTTCCACCCTTCACTTTCCTAGATTCCTTTTGGACCATTTTTAAATTTAAAAATTTACATTAAAAAAAAGAAAATGTAGGTGATAAATAAATAGAGTAAAAAATCTCAAATAGCTCGTATGATCATGCTTAACAGTTTTCATCAAACGCCTACTCAAGCTCCGGAGATAAAGACACATCACTTCTCTGGAAAAGCCCTAACTTTGTTAAAAGCAAACCAGACCAGAAGCTGAACACTGAACCTACAAGAGTGGAGAAGCTGTACTGACCCGTGCAGACCAGCAGCTGGCCTGAGGTCTATTCCAAACCGAGTGAGTATCTGGAGAAGGGGGGGGGGGGGGGGGGGGGGGAGTCTAGAGGACAGGAAAGCTCTCACTGAATGAAAAAGGTAAAAACAAACAAACAAACAAAATCAAAAAATATATAAATTCAGCAATATTTGTTCCTAAGAAGAATGTGACAGCTACTCACCTGTCTACTGCTTCTACGTCAAAGCAAAACCTCTTCTCAATAGAGTCTGTTTTCCGCCGTGTGCAGGATTTCAGGGTGACGGATTCATCTTCTCCCTGTTGGGAGCATACAGACTGTCACATGGGCTATGTTGTGCATCTCTCCAGTATACCACAGACATGTCACATGAACAAAAGTGACCATTCCATCTTCTTGAGCCTGAGTGTTCATGACCACAGCAAGGTGGGAAGTCGAGCAAAAACCTTCCCCTCAGGCAAGAGACTCACACAGCTAAAACCTGGAAACCATGTCATACTTCAAGCCAAACACCCCTAGTTTTAATTTAGTTCCAGCACATCATAATGGTACATCAACCCATGCTAAATAAACTCTAGTTGATAATATCTGCAACAGGTTTGACTTACACAAGTTTTTATTTTTTTATTTTTTGAGAGAGAGAAAGAGTGTGCACACATGCACATACAAGCAGGAGGAGGGGGAGAGAGGAGGGCATAGAGACAAGCAGACTCTGCGCAGCACAGAGCCCCACACAGGGCTCAATGTCATAACTCTGAGAGCATGACCTGAGCCAAAATCAAGAGTTAGACACTTAACCAACTGAGCCACCCAGACGCCCCTAATTTTCAGGGTGGATAAGGGTCTGCTCTTGACTCTGAATTTCTATAATCTTGGCTCCATCATCTTTTTTCAGAAAGGTCTTTTTGGACCAGGTCAAATATCCCAAGGCACGTTCACATAGCACCATGTACTCTGTCTCAGCACTGATCATAGGTGGAATGGTCTGTCCTTGTAGGTGACGATTCCAATCATGTCTCCCTCCTCATCAGACTGTAAGCTCCTTAAGGCCAGGGACTGTCTGTTCTTGCTGATTCCAGTGTCCCCAGAGCCCAAACCGGCCACAGAACAGAGGAAGCGCTCAATAAGTAGATTTTGAACAGTTTTACAAAGGTATAACTAATGTGTAATAAACTGTACATGTCAATTTATGAGTTCTAACTTCTATATACATCCATAAAAATCAATACCACAATCAAGCTAATGAACATTTCCATCACCCCCAGAAATTTCCTTGTGTCCTTTGAATTTCATCCCTCCCTCCAGGTCCACCCTCAGGTAAATACTGAATTGTCATACAGATCAGTTTGCATATTCTATAATTCATATAAATAGAATCACATATTATGTGCTCTTTTATTTCTGACTTCTTTGATTTGGCACAATTCTTTTGCAATTCACCTATGTTGTACAAATCAATAGTTCTTTTTCTTTTTACTACTGAGTAGTATCCCACTGTACAAATGGAATCCAACAGTTTCATCACATAGTGTTCTTTTATTGCCTAAAAACAGGAATTTCTTTCCCTGATTTTGGCCCCATTTAAGAATTTACGGCTCCTGTTTCTCTTCTCTTGCCTTTGCCAATCGTTTTGTCTAAACAAGGGAGAAAACTAGCAAACCTGCCTAATTTGTTGAGAAAGGAAATGTGACTGCATATGGTAAAACTTAACTACCCCCTAGTATCACAATACCACACAAACACAGAAGACCTAGCAAGAAACAATTTATATTCTTATTTGAAATAAGATCAAACACAAACAATTTATATTCCATCTACTGTCTTTTCAGGGGAGTAGAGAACAGTAGGTGAAAGGTCCTGTGGTCAGGGTCCATGAAGCCTGGGAGGAACTGAAAGCGAGCCAGTATGGCTGAATCCCAGAGCAAATGGCAAAGTGGTATGAAAAAGAGCCTGAGGGAATCAAGAGCCAGATCATGCAGATTGTGGTCCATTTCCCGAGAGCAAGGGAAAAATAATGAAGGGTTTCAAGCAAGGGAAGGGGACAAGGTCAGCTTCAGGCTGCTCAGACCTCACACAGAGAGAGCTGCCTCATCTCAGAGGCTACGATACAGGGGAATTCTCTTTCACCACACACATCTCCAAGATGATGGAACAAATCTGCTCACAAATCCTCATCTGAAGCTAAGAGAAAAGCAGGTACTTTTACAGGAGAATAATGCAAATGAAATGGACAGGAAAGATGAGTGAAAAAGCATGTTAGGAAAATAAAAAACCCATCCTATTATCTATGTTGTCTATTTCCACCTCCTGGGGAGAGCTTTGTACAAACACATATATCATATATAAAGATGTCACATGATTCTCCTGTACAAATTGAGATGTACCTCTAGATTGCCAGTCTTCCTATTTCCTCCACCTTAAAGCTGAGGAAATAGAGTGATATCATGGAAAGACATTATTTTATCTATTTTTCTATTATTATTATCATTATTATTCACAGCAGTCATCTCTGATTCAGAAGATGCAGACTCCAGAATCAGAGTCTGATTACTGCCTCTGTAACTCATCAGTTGTATGGCTCTATAAATCATTTTCTCTCTCTAGACCACAATTTCCTCCTTTATGAAGGAGAAAAGTGGATTAAGCAGGATAATATAGGATAATACAAGGACTTAAAAATATAAAATAAATTTAAGGAATTATTAGGAAAATTAATTATTGTACTATCAAGCTCCTAACACAGAACTCATTATGTGTGAAGCTCTGTCCCAACAATATATATACTAATTCATATAAACTTCTTAAGAACCCAGTGAGGTGTTTACTATTAATTCACTGAACACTTGGTAGTCCCAAACATCCAGCAAAACTGGTCTCTGTCATTCACTTTCCAGTGAAATAAGATCAAACACAAAAGAGTTCTTCTTTTAAGGTTTAGAAAAGCAGAAGGTCAACAGCCCCCAAATAAAGACTGTGTGAAAGAATAATTTAGTGATGCTCATTTCTAGAAAGACAGGATTGGAAAAGGACTATGGCTCAACAAGGGAGCAAGTCTAACTCTATTTCCATTGTATGAAAACTAGGGAACACCTAGTGATCAATGTTTAATATCTCTTCCGACTCTGTAAATTCTTTATGTTTCTCTATTTGAACAATATTATTTTCCTGACATTATTCCCTTTCTGACATTGAAAGAACTTTGGTGTATTCTCCTGTAATACATGGAAGGGAAAGAGATGCTGATAAATTCCTATATTTATGGCCTTAGGAAAAGAAAGCCAGGAAGAAAAACTTGAAGTAGTAGAGGTCAAGGGGCAGCTGGCAGAGTAGCCAACAATAATATAAATGCATCTAACATTACTGAGCCACCAGTCTAATTTCAAAGCCAATCCTCTTAGCCTCTGTAATGCCTCCCCACCACACACACAAACCCAACACACTGCACCACAATGCACCACAGAGAGGCCCAGAGATGGAAGACTTACTGGGGACTAATTTATCAACATATTGGACAAAACTTAAAAATTACTTAAACATAGAATCAAAGAAATCATGTAGAATGGAGTCCAGAGATCAAGCAGATGAAAAATATGCTTTTCTTGAAAATATTTAGCTATCTCCAAAGGAGTTATATCCAGAAGGAGATATGAAGAGGAGGCAAAATTCAAAGTGTGATAACTGATAAAAATTTCCCAAAGTTACTGAAAGATACCAATCCTCAAAAACAGAAAGTCTCCCAATTCCCAAAAACAATGAAAAAAAAAAAAATCACACATAGGACCATGATAATGAAATGTAAAATACTAAAAGAAAAAATGAAGATATTAAGAGTATCCATAGAGAAAAGACACATCACCAGAAGAAGAAATGTACTCAGGCTGTAGCTAACAAGCCCAGAAGAAAGGAGAAAGGCTGTAACACGGTGGGGAGCTCTATACCAGTGACCGCAGGGCCTGTGATCAGAGCCAGCTGCAAGAGTACTTCTATACATTTTTCGTGCCATACTGTAATATTCTGTAATATTCTGTAATATTCCTCCCATCAAGAGGCTGATCTGCATCCCCTCTCCCACTGAAAGTGGGTGGGCTTACATAGGCTTTTATGACTGCTTCAACCAAAGGAGCAAAAGGAAGGCTGTAAGACTTCTAAGGCTACATGCAGTCTCTGCTTTCTTTGCTAGTATACTCACTCTTTACACCTTCCGCTGCCCTGAGGCTACCATGCTGTGAGGAAACCCAAACTATCTCCCACTGAGAGACCAGATGGACAGGCCCTGAGACTGTATAGAGCAGACAGACGGGAAAGAGGGAAAGAGAGGAAGGAGACCAGGAGAAAAGAAGACAGCCATGGCTGACCAGCCTTAAGCTGCTTCAAACCCTCACTATTCTGGCTCCTGCCACCATCCAATTGGAACCCACTGAGAAACTCTAAGCCCAAACCACCCATCCAAATGCTAGCCCAATCCCCAACCCACAGAAACTGTGAGAAATACTAAAATGACTGGTGTTGTTTTAAAAGCTGCTAAATTTGGGCACCTGGGCTGCTCAGTTAAGCATTTGACTTGAGCTTAGGTTATGATCTCAGGGTCCTAGGATTGAGCCCCACATCAGGCTCCCTCCTCAGTGGGGAGTGTTCCTCCCTCTACCTCTGCCTCTGCCTCTTTCCTGCTTCTCTCCCTCCTCTCCCCCTGCTTATGTGTTCTCCCTCTTAAACAAATAAATAAAATCTTTAGGGGAAAAAAAAAGTTGCTAATTTTTTTCGGTAATCTGTTACACCAAAAAGATAACCAAGACATCTAAAACACCAGCTGGCAGCCCTCTTTGTATCAAGTAAGAGTGATGTCCATCAGTTTCACAGGGCAAGACCATCCAGGAATTTCTAGCATCTAAACACATTTGACATACTTAATATTGTATATATGTGAAATATAAGAGCCTTTCTTAGTTGCAGTTCCTAGTAGAACTTAAAGCTAAGAATACTCGCTTTGGTACAGTTACTGTCTAGGGTACCATTCCTCTTGGAACTACTGTATAAAAGTAAGGGAAATCACAGTAAAACAAACTTGAAAAAGAAGAACAAAGTTGTAGATCTCATAATCCCAGATTTCCAGATACACTACCATATTATAGTGACCAAAACATATGGTACTGGCACAAAAAGAGACAGGTAGCTCAATGGAATAGGACAGAAAATCCACAAACCCACACCTATATGGATCAATTAAACTGCAACAAAGGGGGCAAGAATATACAATAGGAAAAACACATTCTCTTCACAAATGGTGCTGGGAAAACTGGCGACATGTAAAAGAATGAAACTGGGATATATATATGTAATGGAATATTATTCAGCCATGACAAGGAATGTGGTATTCCCACTTGCAACAACATGGATGGACCTAGAGGGATAATGCTAAGTGAAATAGGTCAGACAGAGAAAGATAAATACCTTATGATCTCATTTACATGTGCAATTTAAGAAACAAATGAACCAACAAAGAAAAAAAAAAGCCAAGTGTACAGAAAAAAACAGACTCTTAAATACAGAGAACAAACTGGTGGTTGCCAAGGGCGGGGGGTGGGGGGGCAGTGTCCCAATACATAAAGGGGTTTAAGAGTACACATACTGGGACAAGCACTGAGTAATACATAAAATCATTGAATTATTATACTGTATACCTGAAACCAAATTTAATACTGCATGCTAATTATAATTATACATCAGTAAAAAAAAAATTTGAAAACGAAAAAAGAAAATGACAGGGATACACTGACAGTGTTTACATATGCATGTGCATTATAACCATCCTATGTTAGCCAAGCAAAATGAAATTTAAAAAATGAACTCACCCCCTTTCCTCCTGACTTCTGGTCAAATGGTACCATGGTGATTTGTTTGGAATCCCGTTGATATGTACAGTAGTGCTTCACCCAAGAAGTTCCAAAGTGACCTGCAGGATAGTATTCCCATGAAACATCTCTATGTGTCAAGCGCATGCTGGAAATACACACAACCCATAACCCTCAATGCTCACCCACCCTTAAACTGTTTCTAGGGGCAAATATAGTCTCCACCAGCTAGACTGGAATAGGCAGAAATCTGATCCCACAGGCTGGAAATGGAACTGACCTAGGGCTTTCCCAAGGGACCAAGAAGACTGTTTCCCACTAAATGCTGCATCCAACTGGTCTTATAATATAAGGGATGTAGAGGTTCCCTGGGGAAATTAATTCACTTTCCCATCATTTATCTCCACTTGAAGTTTCCTTTCTCCCCTGACAGGAGTAAGAGGACTATGGAAAGAACAGAAAAGCTCCTCAAAGTGCCTGTCACTGTTCCCATCTGGTGTAATAACTTCATGCTTCCCACACAGCTGCTCTGCAACTCTCTGCAAAGATGTACAGGGGTTCTGACCTACTGCCAAACCCCTAACCTGTACTTTAGCAGAACTCAAGATAATCCGAAAAGCAGACAGACAAACTCTGACACAGAGATGTAAATGGAAGTAACTATAAATACCTAAATGTAATCTAAGGAGTCTGTCCCTCAATATACAGTCTCTGATTTTACCTGGTGGTTGGCCAATTACTTTATTTTGAATAATAAAATATTATTAGATGAAGAAGGCATACTTAGTATTATTAGCCTCTAAGGTCCTCAACACTAGCCTTAGATGCTCACAGATATCATAGAGCAGAAGTTTGTTTGTTTGTTTGTTTGTTTATTAGTAATAACATGAGATTTAACAAAGATTTAGTAATTTCGTATCAGGCCTACAGTAAGTGTGCAATGTTGCTTAGGAAACTAAAAAAGTAAAAAACAACAGTGTATACACTAAAACGAAGATAAAAATAACAACCATTCTAATTTATTTTTGTGGCTCAGAAAAAAAATTCCAGTGATAGCACAACACAAAGATTTCTTAAGCATGGCATCTTAAACAATTTGAGCATCCAAATAAAGACAGTAATGGATATGGATTCAGCCTACCAAGTAAAACAGAAATCCTTAAGTCCATCCTGACAATAAAAGGATGGATGGATGGATGGATGATGGATGGATGGATGGATGGATGGATGGATAAGGAGAGAAGGAAAGAATGAGGAAGGAAGGGTGGTCACTTCCTCACAGTACACTAAATGGCATCTAATAAATGTGGAGTGACAGAGCTGAGATATCACCATTTTGCAACCATCACTGTAACAATCTGTTCAGGCAAGAGCTGCTGATGGATGTTAACTCTAGGGAGGGCAAAGCTTGATAAGAAGGATATGGTCTCAAGGCATCTCCTCATAGACTGTTAATGAACTACAAGGAAAAAAAAGTGATTGTACAGTGAGTGGATAAACCAAAGGATACTTTGAGTGGCCAAAATTAACATCACCATGTGGGCCAGATGGCCATCCTGTGCCATGATATGTGATCCCCAAAGAAAACCACAAATGTTACTTATGTAGGATTTGACAAGGGATGCCTAACCTGAATCTAATCTTCAGGAAACATTAGACAAATCCACACTGAAGAAAATTCTAGAAAAGAACTGGTTTACATTCTTCAAAAATGTCCATGTCATGAAGGACAAAGAAAAGCTGAGGAACTATTACAGAGTAAAGGAGTCTAAAATCATGACAAGTAAAAAAAAAAAAAAAGAAAAAAAGAAAAAAAAATCATGACAAGTAAACACAGCACAAAATCCTATCTAGGAAGAAGGAAAGAAAATACTTTATAAGGGCACTACTGGGACAACTGACAAAACTGGAATATGAACTGTCATTTACATTAAATATCTTATCAATGTTAAATTTGCTGTATATGGTAACTATACTATGGTGACATAAAAAGAATACCCTTATTCTTAGAAAATACATACTAAAGAAGCAGGGGGTACAGAACCTGTTTTAAAAGGATTCAGAAAAAAATGGCAGTGTGTATGTGTGTGTCTCTATGACTGTGATGTGTGTATGCATATAGCCAGAAAAAGAAAGAATGCTCTAAGAGTAGAAAAAGTGTAAAAAATCATGCATCTGGATAAAGGGCACATGGTTGTCCCTTATACTCTTCTTGCAATTTTTCTGTAAGTTTCAAATTATTTCTAAGTAATAAGTTAACCAATACTTTCAAATGAATAGACTTGTATCCACTGATACACTAGACTCATGTGTTTGAGAGTTAAAATCTGGCTCTAATGAAAATCAAGATATTCATTGTTTTAAAAATCATGTGAAATATTTGCATAAAATTGGATTATTAATGTGAAAGTCTATGTAAGTAAATAATATGAATAAATAAAGTATTTTAAGTGGAGATTCAACTATATATTCAAGTTGACCTTAAACTTTTTGGAGTGGTTCTTCTCACTGGATAAAAAAGGTAACATCTTATACTGAGGCCTACACAAAATACAGCACTAGGGTACTTTCCACTTCTTATAAACCTCAACAAGCTCATCTCTGTAAGAAAAAAGGGCATAAAACCCTCAAGACAACCAATGCCTCCAACCTAAAACGCCACTACTGCCTCCACTGTCACCAGGCAACAATTTTAAGGCCAACCAAAATTTGAGTAATCACTAACCAGAAAATCACTGAAATCAAGTGCTCTGTTCCATTAGTAAGCTTCTAGGAGTGGAGATATTTGCCTTGTCCTGAATCAACAAAAGAATAGTAAAGAGGACAGAACCAGCAAGAATTGGGAAGGAGCAACACATCCAATCAAAAAGGAGGGATGGAAGATGACAACTATCCATTAAAGAAAAAAAGAACTGACCTCCTTTTATATCTAGCACTCCATGACCTAAGTCTGGAAATGCTACCCTCATAGCACGGCCCCATTAAAAAGTCTTTCCCTGGGCCTAGCACAGGAGTCTGTGAGTCACCACAGAGGAGTCTGAGTTAGCAGCACCTGGCATTTCTTCCTTTGACCACATCAATGGGACAATGGATTTCTCTTCCTACCAATTAGAGTGAGTTTGTGTTTCTACTTCTCATAAAATATAAGTGTTCAAATGATAGCAACTGAAGAAAGGAGGGAGAGGGCTTAAGTAATGACTGGTCCTTGCTGAAACAAGTCTTGAATCCAACAAAATTACTCCATATGCAGTCCACCCAAGAATATGACTGCTGAGAAACAATAAGGTCTAGCATGCCAGGCCCTTCCAGAGCCTCTCTGCCAAGCATGTGATGGATACAGCCATCCAAGGGCATTTGTGGGACACTGTGGAGGAAAAAACCACCACAGAGCCTCAATGGATTCCAGGTTCCCAAGGGAATTTCCAGTTACAAAGCAAATACAAAGAGAGGTAAACAAGACCTTTTGGATACCCCTCTCTCAAAAAACTCAACTATACTACTCTCATTCATCCAAATCTGTATTGACAGAACCTGTGCTTTTAAGTTAGGCACTACTAGATACACTCTCCACCTCCTGGGCAAAAGGCATGAGGGTACCCCAAGCTACTGTTTGCCACCAGCACTCACGTTTCTCCTGAACATACAGGTAACCTTCCATGGTGTAGGGACTGATGGTCTTGTGCTCAAGGGGATTTTCCTTCATCTTTTTCATCAGTGATTCCACTTCTGACCTGGTGCCTTCGAAGCGGTTTCTTGTCTAGGATGAAAGGAATTTTATTCAAATCAGAGAAACGAAACCTTGTTCCCATCTCTAATAATTCACAACATCAACCTATGGAATCCTTAGATCTAAAACCAGATAAGGAACATTTAGCCACCCAGGAATTCAGGCAAATATTCACTTTCAAGAAGTATCCTTTGACCTTAAAATCCTACACCAGAATGATTCTGTGGTTCTCAAGACCATCAAAACCATCTGGAGAATGTGGGAAAAATGCAAATGTCCAGGCCTCACCCCTAAAGATTAATTTAGTACCTGTGGACCCAGAAATGTGCATTTAAACAAGCACCCAAGGGATCCTGACTCAGTTCACAGAATAGTCCCCAAGCCCCCTACAAGACAGAGGGACTTATTTCTCCAGCTGCAGGGAATACCATTTGCTGATGGTTCACAGATGGTTTCCTCCTCAAAAGGGAGCTACTTCATTCAAGGTAACTCCTTTCCCCCAGGGCAACCTGCACCCCATGACTAGTTCAGGTTGGGGGCAAAAGGGGAAGGGGTCCCAAGTCTGACACCCTTTCTTCTATTCAGGCCACGGTGAAGGTCCATATCAGGTCCAGGACACCCCAGGGTATTGAATGAGGCCTCACAGCTCAACTCCTGCAACTGTCTGCTGCCCTCTGTCTCACAGGTGATTCTGCTAACCCTGCTCCCCTGTAAACCTGCTACAGGTAAACCTCCACTTCTGAGTCTACCTCCTAAGGAAATTGGCCTAAGGGAAAGCCATGCTTTGTGAAACCTTGTGCGAGACTCTGCAACTTCTTGTTTCCAAAACATAGAGAACCATGGCAGGGCAAGCTCCAGGCTTTTAAACCCATGCGATATAACTCACAAGGACACACTTGGATTTCTTTTCCACACAGCATCATCTAGAGACAAAGACAACATGTAGGCTAATATAGCCAGCCACATAGTGAACAGGTGGCTGAGGACCAGTAACTGCTAACCAAAGGGCCTTCAGCACGATTCTGAGACCAAAAAGTCCTGCTGGTTAAAGTTTGGTGAAGGCAACTGGGAGTAAACGGGTCTGTCTTGGATTTCCTGTCAGCCTCACTGAAAGTTGAACAAGATCATATCCTCTGAGCTGCAGGCCAGCATGTGTGCCCTACCCCCAGCCCCTGAACACACTCCAAGGTCTCTTGTGGCCAGGCAGCTAGATGCACAGAAATGAGGCTGGGCCTTCCACTGCCAAAGGAAATCCTGATTCTGGTGCTACACATTTAAAACAAAAATATCAGCAGGACTTCCGAGAACATAAATAGTACTTAGAAATAATGGAAAAGAGGATGATGCTCTAACCTGGGGCCATGAAGCACCCTAAAAATGCCTGCCTCCAGCTGCCCTTTGAACCCAAACAGGACCCATCTTCTTCATCTGCATTCCAATCCAGGTTAAGTGATCTCTATGCAATCAGACCCATACTTTGTTCTTTCCTTTCCTCAACCAGAGAAAGGAAACCTGTCTGTCCCTTTGCCCACTCACATTCTGTATGCTAATGGTCAACTCAGTCTTGAAGTCGCTGAAATCCTTGGCCAGTTCATAACCATGGTGATAGAAAGTGAAGAGTCCTTGCAAGAACGCCAGTAGCTGTAATGAAAGAAGGGCAGAGTTCACATAAGCACGCCAAATAGGTATGCAGCTTTACCTGAGTTCCCAACCTTGGTTTGAAAGACTAGAATAAAATAATAAAAATGCCTATCATCTACTGAGCACTACTTGTATGCCAGGCACTGTAACATCGTATGCCAGCTCTCACTAAACATTAACTCAGTAGGTAAGTACCACTGTTGTCTCCATTTCAATATTGAGGACACAAGTTCAGAAAGGTTAAATAAGTTCCTCCAAAAGACAAAGTACATTACATAGCAACCAGGATTTGAAATCAGGTCTCCTTGGCACCAACATCCAAGCTCTTCCTCAACCTCAGAGCCTTCTAAAAAAAAATCACTTCTTCAGAAATTGAAGACCAGTCTCCTTCAAATCCAACTCAGTCTCCATCAAATACATCTGTAATATCAGGTTACCATGGGGAAAAGTGTGGTTATATTGGCAGCCAACAAAGAGGGGAGAAGAGGAAGCTGGTATGTTCCGAGTCTGCAATTAACAGGCAAAGTCAAATCAAAGAAAATCATCCAGATCGGACTTCCACTCAAGTGTGCTTCTGTGCTTTCCCTAAACTATCCACATATAAACACTATAGATGTACCCATGTCTTCAGTTATGATGGTTCCCTGAAATTCTCATTTAAATCTCCTTGAGCTAAAAGGTATTAAGTCCATTCACAGTGTGGTCTCGTGTTCAGTGAAGACTGAAAACATCTGTTCAGCATGTTTCTCACAACACACCTTCAGACAAAGAAAACTATTAATGTTCCCACCCTGAGCCCTGCCAGTCTTCACTTCACCAAGTTCAACCAATGCTCCTGCCTTATTTCCTCCCAGAATCTACACACAAACCTACTGTTGTTAGGCTTCCTTGGCCCCTTCCCAAGTTCTACACATCTTGCCTCAGTTCCAAATCTCAACCTGAAGAAAAGATTGTAATAAAAGCCTCAACAAGGTTTTAGAAGAACCAGAACTTTACTTTGTCACATGCTCTGTCGTACTGCATTTGAGGACCCCATACCTGTTCCTTGAATCTTCCAATGCCAACTCGCATTTTCTGACTGGTCCACTCTGACCTCCCTGACCTGCCTCTAACACGTTAACATCAGGATACAGTTGCTTTACTTTATAGTGCTATTTAATTTTCCAGTCCCTAAAATGAACATATCTTTAGTAATTAAACATATTCTCACTTTGTTTTTTCACCTAACTCTCCTCTTCTGAGAGGCACCCCTAACAATGATGGTAAAGGAAACTCAGCCCACCCCTGCTCATCTCCCTCTTGGTTGGCTTGTGACAAGAACATAAGCACTAAGTATGTGCTACTCTACCTAAGCTCAGAGAAAAGAATGGTCTTTGGACTAAGCCACATGCCTGGCCCAGTTTAACAAAGAGCTCTACACTGTGAAGTCAGACAAAATCCAGCTTTTAAATAATATGATATCCTGACTTCCCACCACTATTGTCCCTAGAGCAAGTATTCTCTTAGATTCTCATGGGAGGTCAGAAAGGAGGCCTTGCTGGGTCCTCTGGCATAAAAAATATCTAATGATGCCACATATAAATCACTAGTACAAATCAATTAACAGGTGGTAAACCACATAGAGTCACCACAGACTAATAATGAATTATTTTCATGAATGATGATGGAAGCTTTTGAACCTCTCCTGTATAAAATACTGTTTTGAGAGGAAAGCTCAGGCTTTTCCTCCTAGATGGCTCCAATAATAAAGAAGAAGAGGTCCTTATGTCAAACCTAGTGTCAGTGTTCACAATGAAAACTGTATCTTTATCTTTTCCTTCCCTCCGTTCTTGAATGCTATGCCCACTCATCACTTTTCCAAGGCACTGAACTAATAATGCAGGAGATACGCAGTGAATTCTAAAGTCATTTCTCCTATTAACTCTGATTTACCTAGCCCCTTAAAGTCAACAGGGCTTCCAACAGCCCACTAAGACACCACCTGGGCATGCACACCAAGTACTCCAAAGGCAGAGAGTTATTGGTATTTATTTTGATTATCACTTCCTTTGATATCATGCTTGATTGTCTGCTTCTCTGTGGGAAATGATTCCATAGGTATTGTTATCTTTGGCCCACTTCCCTTCTCCTCTGGCAGCATTGCTCTTCTCCTCGCCCACCTCCTGACATCCCCTTCCCACACACCGCATGACCTTTTGAATCCAGCACCCGGTGGAGAATGGAAGTCCACTCCCAGAGGGCGGGGCGAGGCTCACAGAAAGCTCTGAGAGATGGGATCATCTGTCTGCCTTAAAGAAATGCCTGCACTCAAGCTTGTTGTAGCCTCACCTTAGCTGGCAGATAAATCAGCACGTCCACATAGGCTGTTCCCTGAACAGTCAGCGACACACAATCACAGCACAACAAAGGAAATGCCAAAGAAAGGCCTTTCCCCCTTCCCTTTGCCTTCAAGGACCCCCATCCTTGTTTTCTTCAGAAAATGACTAAAAAAAAAAAAAAAAAATCTATTCCTCTGTCCAACCAGATAACATAGCTATATACATTTTTTTAAGTAAGCAAAAACATTAAGTGCTTCATTTAGTGACAGTTGTACCATTCTGGACTATCTGATAAATTTAGGTTGCTTCCATTCATAGAATAAAGCTATTGCTATAGGCTGAATAGTGTTCCCCCAACCCTGACAAAAAAATTATGTTGAAGCCCTAATCCCAGTAACTCAGAATATGATTTTATTTGAAAAGAGTCTTCATGGAGGTAATCAACTTAAAATTAGGCCAGGAGGACACTAAAATGACCAGTGTCCTCATAAAAAAGGGATATTTGGACAGAAACAGAGAGATGATAGCTACACAAGGCCAAGGGACAGCAGTGATGCACCTATAAAGCAAGAAATGCCAATACTGCCAGCAACACAGAAGCTAGAGGGAAGAAGCTAGCCCAGAAGCTAGAGAGAAGAAAAGATAATTTCCCTACAGGTATCAGAGGGAGCATGGCCCTGCTGACACCTTGATCTTGGACTTCAAGCCTCTAGAACTATGAGACATAGTAAGTTTCTGAGAACCCAGCTGGTGATACTTTGTTATGGCAGCCCTCACAAACAAATATAACCACCAAGAATCATTCATTTGCATGACAAAGAGAAAAGCAGACAGTAGAGCGATTAAAAGTTGTACTGGGCAAGCCATGTTAACGCCCTGCAACTCCTCTTTTCCAAGAGGACACTAATGCTACCTACTCCTGCACTGGGGTGGTGGTAAAGGATGAGATTACCTATGCAATGGCCTTAACACAGGAGCGCCCACTGGAGCAGTCAGCAAGAGGGATATACTCAGATGTACATGTCAGAAGATGCAGTGTGGTGGCAGTGTCCAGCACAGCCTGGGGAAGGGGAGAGCCCAAGATAGCATGCAACAAATCAAAGGAAAAAATGAAGACCTACAATGGGGCAGAAGTAGTAAGAAAGGACAGGAAGTCACAGCAGCATGAAATATTTGCAAGGTACAACTCAGAGGATGCAGTGTCTGATGAATGCGGGGAGTGAGTTCTCTGTAGCCTTCAATTATGAAAACTCAGGGAACAAACATTATGTGGTTTCACCTTCAAGAAATCAGGATGTCATTATCTGCAGTCCAAAATCTCCAGAACATTTAGTACCTCAACAAGAAAATAAAGGCTTCCAGGGCACACACACACACAAAAATATGGTTTTGATCCCTGAAGTCTGAATTTTCTGCTTTGGAACGGTGAACTTTTTTGTTTTTGTTTTTGTTTTCCTGAATGTCAAGAACAACCTGGTACTTAAAGTTACTTTCTAAGAAACAAATGAACATAGTCAATATGCATGGAGGTTCCTTGAATGGCTGGAAGATTCCCTTAACAGCAACCACCTCAAAATATGAATACCCATACCAGGTACCCCAGCAGTTTAGTTCAATAAATTTTGTGGTTTCCTTTCCACCAGTAAGCAATCAAATACTGTTTCAGAGAGACCAAGAGCAAGACCATTCCAGTTCTGCTAGGTACCAGATGTCACCTTAGAGAATAAATGTGCTTCCATTTCCTCATCTGAAAACAGACATAAAACAGCAATTACCTACCCTCAGAGACAGTGTAAAGATTGATGACATTCTGGAGGTGAACGGATCATTAGCATATAACACAGTTACACCTAATCATCAACTGTTATTTCAAGGGTCTCCTGCACAATCTCTGCCAGGGGCTCAAACTTAAATGTACAACAGAATCACCTTAGAGGCCTTACGAAAAGAGATACAACAGGGGTTCACCCTCAGTTTTGGGGTCTAGGGTGGAGCCTGAGAGTACATTTCTCAGACTTTGACAACCACGGATGTAATCAGCAGTGTTCTGGATCAATCCCTCCCGCTATCCACAGCTCCCAAACAACTGACCTGCCCATAAGCGGGTGGGTTGAGCAACATCAACTTCTATAAAAAAGTGAAGGTTTAACGAATTCTATATACAGCCTCTTAACCAATTCATTTAATTTAACTTTGGGCAAGTTCCTATCACTTTCTTTTCATTCTAACAGGGGACCAGAAATTTTTTTCATTAGCTCTCCCAGTGCCTCACTGCATGGCCTAGGAAACATCCACAAATCCCAACAGTTTTCCACTCTTTAAAACCCTTCTGGCACTTCCATGCATGATTCCTCCTGTTCCACCTGGCACTGAGCTACTTGCTCCCTTAGCTACCTCTCTATACATCTTGCTTCCCTAATAAGGCTTTGAACTCCTCGGAAACAGCATAGCAATTTCTCTATAGTAAGCAAACGCTTTCAGATTTACCAAAAAAAAAATTTTTTTTTTTTACCAAAAATTTTTATATTAAAACAGGTAGGCCCTATTAATATTGGCACTTGACTTGTTTGCTCATCTGAGCAGACCCAGGTTGAATGAAGCTTACATATTTCTCTATCTTATGATAAATAGTAATTGTTAACTGGGTGCTAATTAGCAATTATATACTAACTGGGTGCTAATTAGGTTTACTCTATTCTAAGCATCATACATGGATGAACTTACTTATTCCTCCTAACATCTTTATATGGCAGATGGTATTATTATACTCATTTTGCAGATGAGGAATCTCAGGCTCAGAGAAATTAATTACTTCCCCAAGAACACACAGATAGGAAATGGCTGACCTGAGATTTAAATCTAGGCAGTCTGGCTCTGGAGCCCTTACCAATGATTATACTGCCTCTCAAAAATTCAAGACACTGATATACTAAAAGTAAGTGCGAGGAAATAGAAAGATTATTTAAGAAAGAAGGAAAAAAGGAAAGGGAAGGGAAGGGAAGGGAAGGGAAGGGAAGGGAAGGGAAGGGAAGGGAAGGGAAGGGGCAAACAAACACAAAGAGGAGAAAGAAAATGAGGGGGAGGGAGGAGAAGGAAAACCCACCTAGATCAGCAGTCATCCAGCTGAGTACAGACAGGTTGGCTGAAACCCTCAGATTTAAGAGAAATAAATATCTACTGTTTTATGAGGTTTTGTGGTTGTTATCCAGCAAAAGCTAAGAGATACAGTTCCTGACTCACTAGGAATACTTACTAGGAGATCAAACTGGACAGCAACAACAACAAAATCACTTCAAAGAAGTATGATGGGCCAATTAAAATCCAAGTCCTCAAAAGCAGGCAATTGTAGAGTAATATCAATGTGCACATAAAGATTATTACAATCACACTGGATTTTTTTTCCCTCTACAAATTCTGGTAAAATCAACTTAAAATGCCCAAGGCTAATTCTCTGAGAGGATCTGAATGCCTGCCCAGACCAGAGGAAACAGTCTTCAGTAAACCTTCACTGAAAAGCTAGCTTTGGGCATCCCCGGTGGCTCAGTGGTTTGGCACCTGCCTTCAGCCCAGGGTGTGATCCTGGAGTCCCGGGATCAAGTCCCACATCGGGCTCCCTGTATAGAGCCTGCTCCTCCTTCTGCCTGTCTCTCTGCCTCTCTCTGTGTGTCTCTCATGAATAAATAAAAATCTTATAAACAAAAACAAACAAACAAACAAAAAAACACCTCTGTGCCCTTAACAGAGAAATCAATCAGCTCAGTTTCTCTAACAGATGGCTTCTCCCACCACACAGACCCTGCAAAAAACATGGGGATTTTGACCTGAGACTGTGACAGAGACCACTACTAGACAGGAAGTTGGCTCTAAAGTGTCTAATTTTCAGATAAGAAGACTGAGGTAATTAAAGACCTTAAAGAAGTTGCCAGATGAGGTGGCAGAGAGTGGAATCCCCAGATCACAGTTCCAGTATAATAAGAAATCTAAGCATCAGATTCCAAAGCCAACTGGAGACTGATCAAACTATTAGCAAGTCTATATGCCTAAAAAGCATCCTAGAAGTTTATAAATTAGAAATGGAGCACAGAACACTTTTTACTAAAAACAGTGGTTATTTTCTTTCAGTTTCTTACATTTTGATTCTTGTTTAAGAAAATCACTTTCTTACATCTAGGTAGGTAAGAATCATTTCTATAGAGACCCCAGGCTTGGGTCTAAATCACAGGCTGCATTTTTAATTAAGAATCCAAGGTCTGCAAGAGTTTTAAATTGAGGCCCACAAGCTCTCTTATTGTTTCCAGGACATCTTCATAATGTGCATTCAGAGTGCCACAACAGGGTACAGCACCACCACCACTGCACAAAGCCACAACCATGCGAAGGTGGCTTCAACTAAAGCCGGACTTGTTTCTACACTACAATCTTCTGTAACCACTGGGACACAGTGACCAAGTCCAAATCCCATCATGGTTCAGCAAGCACAATCTCCCTGCTGCCCAATTATAACAAACTACAATGAGAAATCACTTTACATAGCACCTCTTAATGCATGGAAGGAGCGCAGAGGGGCTTCGAGCTGAGCAGACAAAAAGAGGAAGGCATTCTCCTTTTGCCTTAGGCCTTATTTGAAGAAGAAGGGAAGGGGGTGGAAAGGGTGAAAAGTTAAGGTATAATCACTACTGTTGGGCAAGATGAAAACTCTGGCTCCTGCCCTCCTTCCACCTAGAAACCAATTAGCAGAATACAGGGGAGCTTGAGGACGCAACTACCACTGAATGGACCATCATTGCTGCTCAGGTTGCAAAGGAATGGCCACAGGGGACAATCCAGGGTAGCCAGATCGACAGAGTGCTGCTACATAGCAGAAGGCAGAGCGCCAGAGCTGGTCAACCTCTTCATCAACAACCTAGAGCATTTTGTCATCTACGCAGTGGAATGAGGGCTGGGGATCAAAGTGTGGATAACCATTAAACCCTGAGCATATACTTACAGGCTCCACGAACTCAAACATCTTTCTCTCTTGGACTTCTTGCACCTTGAAGACATACTCCAGGGATACTTCATAGAAATGCTGCCGGACCAAGTCTACTTGGCTGTCTGCCTACAAACAAGACAGAATTTAAGAGAAAAATTGGTCACTATCCAAGGAGAGCATTCAGCAAGCAAGCTAGAAAAATCTCTGGAGATGGTTTTTAATAACAATTCAAACAGTACAAAACAGACATGAGAATAATGACAACAGTCAGTCGAGGACTTGACTTTGTGCCAGGCACCATACCCTCAGGTGTGCATAGGTTGTTACTCACTCCTCATTAACTGTAGTTATTTAATCCTCATTCCATTATTAAAAAGAAGATACTCTCGGGATGCCTGGGTGGCTCAGTGGTTGAGCGTCTTGCCTTTGATTCAGGGCATGATCCTGGGGTCCTGGGATGGAGTCCCGCATCGGGCTCCCCACAGAGAGCCTGCTTCTCCTCTATGTTTCTGCCTCTCTCTCTCTGTGTCTCTCATGAATAAATAAAATCTTAAAAAAAAAAAGAAGAAGATACTCTCATTACCTCTAGTTTACAGGAGGAAAAAGTCTGCTAACATTAAGGAAGCTGCAGCAGCTAGTACATAGGAGAGTTAGGATTTCTGTACTTGTGGATCAGCATCCAAGACCCTCAATCACCTTTAAAGAGGTACTTATTTATTTGAGAAAGAAAGAGGAAGCACATAGGGGGGTACAGAGGGATAGCAACAGAGAAATCATAAGCAGACCCTGCACAGAGCCTGATGCAGGGACTCCATCGCAGGACCCTGAGATCAAGACCTGAGTCAAAACTGAGTCAGATGCTTAACTGACTGCACACCCAGGTGCCTTGACTCTCAATCAACCTTTTTTTTTTTTAAGATTTTTTTTTTTTTTTTTTTTTTTTTTTTTGAGAGAGAGAGAGAGAGAGCACAGGGGCAGAAGGAGAAGCAGACTCCCTAAGCAGAGAGCCCAAAGCAGGGCTCAATCCCAGGATCCTGAGATCATGACCTGAGCTAAAGGCAAATGCTTAACCAACTGAGCCACCCAGGCCCCCTGATCATCTTTAAACTAGCAGGCTATACTGCCTCCACACACCCTGGGGCAGATGAGGGTTCCATGGAAGACAAATCTTTAAGGAGAAAAAAAGAGCAACCTGCAGGGCTATCCCCATCCCTTTAGGAATGAACTAAACATGCTGTTAGAGGGCAGGGGACTCAGAAAAGGACATTTCCACACAAGTTTCCCATTCTTTCTTTGTGGTCAAAGAACAAACTGTGAGTTTACCCCAGCAGGGTAATTATGTTACTCCATCCTAACCTAGGTCCTCCCTCTGTGCAGATGGGGGAAAAGGGAACCGTGGGGCCTAAAAAGACCCACACGTGAATACAACTAAACCACTGATGGGGGGTATAGATCTCAGAGAAGAAAATGAGTGTGTGTGTGTGTGTGTGTGTGTGGAGTAGCAAGATGCTATGCTTCAAAGTACCTCAACTATCACGAGAAAGCTGTAGCCTTCCACAGTCACTATGTCACCTCATTGTTTCAAAACAGAAAATGACACTGAATGCACATTTCAACGAAAAAAAAAAATAGTACTTTTTAATAGAAACGAATATCCTGCTAGTAGGAAACACAACTCTGTTTTCTTTAGAAATTAAGGGGTCAGAAACCACTGCACAAAATACTTTACAAAGACAAGCAAAGCCCCCACAGAAACATGACCTCCAGGGTTCCCTTGTCAAGAACCCTGCAGAAGAAACCCAAAATAGCACTTACCTGCCATTACACCAAATACGGCACTATCTTTCTATCTAAAGGACATGGTAAATCATTCATTCATTCAACCATCAACAAAAAGAAAGTTCCTTCGTGGAGCTTACAGCATAGTGAAGAAAAGAGATATTAAATAATTATGTAAATAAACAGAAAAACTGCAAACCCTGGGAGAGTACAAACAGCCCATTCAGTTCTCCTGTGAGCAACTTCCTCCCAGGACAATATATTAACACACAGAAGCTAGTCTGCTAAGTGCTGAATAAAAATAAAATGAAGGGCTAAGCCTGGGGACATTTCATATATATATATAGATATATATATAGATATATATCTATATATATATTTTTTATTTATTTATTCATGAGACACAGAGAGAGAGAGAGGCAGAGACACAGGCAGAGGGAGAAGCAGGCTCCATGCAGGGAGCCTGATGTGGGACTCAATCCCTGATCTCCACCAGGATCAGGCCCTGGACTGAAGGCAGCGTTAAACCACTTGAGCCACCCGGGCTGCCCCTGGGGGTACTTCTAAGCCTTCAAATAGAGCAAGTTGGCATCTGAGGACTGAGAGATCTTTATTTGGAGGCACAGTTTCAGGAAGTGCTGCACCCCCTCCTCCCCAGGTATGGCCATTCAGACCACTGGGCTAACATCCCTTCCACCTAGGCTCCTGCCAGCTAAGCCCCATATGTTCCTGCAGCCTTTCATTTCCCCTGTGGTGCAAATCCAACACACTTACACTAGGGATGCATCCACTTCCCCTGACTACCGACACACCTCAAACACCCTCCTGGCTTGGGCTTGCCAAGTGACACTGCAACTGAAGAAAAAATCATTCTGGAAATTTGCAAAGTGGCTCCTGCAATTAGACAGCAATGGAGGAAACTCCTCTAAGAGCAGAGCCCAGCATCAGTCAGAGAGCTAACAGCAAACACCTGGCTTGGACTTGCAGTTCTAGCATT
Source organism: Canis lupus dingo (assembly GCF_003254725.2). Taxonomy (NCBI): domain Eukaryota; kingdom Metazoa; phylum Chordata; class Mammalia; order Carnivora; family Canidae; genus Canis; species Canis lupus. The sequence goes on along the minus strand of NC_064244.1, from coordinate 36,364,524 downwards.
CCCTAGCTGGAGAGATCTGCTCAAGTCACTTATCCTCTCTGGGGCTCTTTCCCACACCTGGAGGTGGGAGACAGTATCTGCCCTTGCTCTGAGTCCAGAGCAAATGAGCTAAAGGATATGAACAATTGGAACACAAAAAAGTGCTGTGTGCACATTTGTTGTCACTATCACCAGGCACTTCACAGCAGATGGGCTTCAATCCCAGCTTCTTCCCTAAGTCAGCCATGCATCTCTAGGCGGTTATACTTCTCTCCTAATTGGTTTCCCCACTTTCTTTCTCAATGCAGTCCACACCCAACAGTCAGAAGAGCTTTCTTAAAATTTGACTCAGAGCTTCTCACAACTCTCTCAATGCCTTTCTCTGGTTTCCACTACGGTCTGCAAGACTCTGTGACCTGCTCACCTGTCCCACCTTCCAGCCACCCCCAGTACACTTGCACTGTGCTCCAGCCTCCCAGATGGACTCCCTTGTTCCATAACACTCCAAATGCTTTCCTGCCATGCAATTTTGTACTTGAGTGTTCCTTCTGCTTATAAACCTTTTCTCCTTGATAAATATTTAATTTTTTAAATTTAAGTTCAATTAGCCACATATAGTACATCATTATTTTCAGATGTAGCGTTCAATAATTTATCAATTGCATATAACACCCAGTGCTCATCGCATCATGTGTCCTCTTTAACACCCATCACTCAGTTACCCCATGCCCCCACTTGCCTCCCCTCTAGCAACTCTGTTTGTTTCCTATAGTTAAGAGTCTCTTGATTTGTCTCCCACTCTGACGACTTCGCATTCAGCTTTCCTTCCCTTCCTCTATGATTCTCTGCACTGTTTCTTATATTCCACATAAGTGAAACCATATGATAATTGTCTTTCTCTGACTTATTTCACTCAGCATAATACCCTCCAGTTCCAACCACGTCGATGCAAATGACAAGTATTCATCCTTTCTGATGCTGAATAATATTCCATTGTGCGTGTGTGTGTGTGTACTTCAACTTCTTTATCCATTCATCTGTCAATGGAAGTCTTGGCTCTTTCCACAGTTTGGCTATTACAGACATTGCTATGAATAATGGGTGCAGGTGCCCCTTCGGATCACTACATTTGTATCTTTGGGGTAAATACCTAATAGTACAATTGCTGGGTCATAGGGTAGCTCTACTTTTAACTTCTTGAGGAACCTCCAAACTGTTTTCCAGAATGGCTGTACCAGCTTGCATTACCACCAACAGTGTAAGAGGAACCCTTTCTCAGCATCCTCACCAATATTTATTGTTTCCTGTCTTGCTAATTTTAGCCATTCTGACTGTTGTGTCATAGTATCTCATTGTGGTTTTGATTTGTACATAAATATTCAATTTTTTAAAAATTTAAGATACAGTAAGAAAAACCTTTTCCATTATGACCTAAAAAACATGCCTTATCTTCTTCCGTTCTAGCTTCCTCTATTCTATTTCACGACCCAGTAATTCAGATTTTTAGGACACACTCACCATTTTTTAAAATCCTTTAAGTAATCTCTACACCCAACATGGGCCTCGAACTTACAACCTTGAGATCAAGAGTCATATACTCTATCAACTGAGCCAGCCAGGCACCCCAACACATCCACAATTTAAAGAACATTGTTCTAGCTTTTCTCTTTTTCTTTTCTTTTTTTTTTTTTTTTTTTTTTTTGTTCTAGCTTTTCTCTTGGTGGTCCTTCTCATCCTTCTGGTTTCAATTCAAAGGTTAACCTCTTTAGAAAAGACTTCATTGACCACATTATTATACATAAGATAAAGATATCCTGGGATAACCCATCTCCCAATTTATTTTCTTATCATTATGTAAAATTCTCTTCTATGTTTTCTTGTTTTGCCTACTGCAATATAACATCAATAAGAGCAAAGACTGTCTCATTTTTCCACTTTACTATTCTAGCTTACAGAACAGTGCCTGGTCCATAGTAGGCATTCAAGAGATGCTTTATTAATGAAAGAACTGATCTCTATGTGGCCAGCAGTGGTCCAGTTCTCAGAAGAAAGCGTAACTCAATGCATTTCCAAAGGAAAGGGAAAGAAATCCAAGTGGAATGGTATGTTTCTTCTGCTAATGACCCTGCTCATCTGGGTCACAGAATTCATCACATGCTTAGACTCTCATCGTGCAATGGACTCATGGGCCAGAAGTCAAGCCCTCATGGCAGTCAAGCCCTCAAAATCATTTCTCTGCTTGTTACTTGAGAAGCAGTGAACCTACCAGCTTGTCTGAGATGCACCAATCATTCCATGCTTCTTGGAAAAGGGACATTGTCCTAGACTGTAAATTCCAGGAAAGCCAATCATTCCTTTCACTCTCTATAATATGCTCAACACCTGAATAAACTCACAGAAGCATGCAGTGAATGGGTTAAGTGAATATTGTCTTTGAAGCTTCTTAGAGCTTGACACATACAATGATTTAAAAAAGAATCATCCACTAGATGGCAGTGTCGTTCCACATGACCAGGATGTAGGGATGGGCTAGAATTTAAAAGTATTCAGTTTGGAGCCTTGCAATCAAGGAAGAATTCTGGATAATCAAAGAATGTAGATTTCATTAAAAGTACACTACGTGTTAAGTCACGTTCCTAAGTTGATTTTTTAAATAAATGTGAAGAAAATCATCACTAAATAGGGGGAAGACCTTGAACATTAATCACTTGACCTCTGCAAGGAACCCAGTTCCTTCAAATATATATCCCCAAGGTTCAACCAGAAGATTATCAAGGTCCCTCCTTCCAGCCAATTTTATTTTCATGACATGGGCATTGAATAACAATGACTTACAGGCAGCCCAGCAACATTCCGTGGGGGGGGGGGGGGGGGACGACAAGTAAAAGAGCACAGTGAGTTAAGAGAGAAAAGAGTTCCAGAATCAGGAGCCAGTGTTCACAATCTAACTAGCTATGGACAGGCTATCTAACATCTTTGAGCCTTAGTCTCCCTCATATGTAAAACAGAGGGAATACATTGGTACCTCACAAGGAAATTGCAAGGATTTGAGAAGATTCCAAGTACAGTGCCTAACATAGGACCTGACACAAAAATAAGCATTTGGTAAATATCTGCTGCTATTACTGTTGTTAAAGTATATCACTTTTTTTAGCAATTTAATTCAGCTCAGGTACAACTAAAAAGCAATGCTTGAAAACAGATCCAGACCTTAAAGAAGATCTACAGCCCACTCCTTGCCCTACAAAATACTTAGAAAGTATGACTGGGTCAAAGACAAGCACACAAAGAACTGTAACAAAATAGTTTAACAAAGAAATGTCCATTAATATAAATAACTGGCAAAGTCGGTGCTATAGACTGAATGTTTATGCCCCTGACAACATTCTTATGTTGAAACCTAACCCCCAATGTGACAGCAGTTGGAGGTGGGGTCTTTGGGAGGTGACCAAGTCATGAGGGTGGAGTCTTCATGAATGGGATGAGCGGCCTTATAAAAAAAGATCCCAGAGAGCTTCCTTAGCCCTCCCACCACATGAGGCCACAGCAAAAAGACAGCCATCTGTGAACCAGGAGGCAAGTTCTCACCAGATACTAAATCTGCCAGCACCTTAATATTGTCCTCCCTAACCTCCCAACTGTGAGTCAAATTTCTGTCTCTATAAAGCTACCTAGAATATCTGGTATTCTTTTTTAGTAACCTGAACATATTGAATCAACGAGGAAGAGAGTACCCCCCAAATTGGAAACAGGGGATAGGGAAAAACAAATCAGCCTTGGAGTTAATACCTTGTACTTGTTTAGCAGCCATAATTTGCCTTCTCCTACATGTAGTAGACACAATAGGTACTTTGTATTTTACACACAAAAAAAAAGACTAAAAGCCCAGAGAGAGGAGTACTTGCCCCAGGTCATACAGTAAATACATGGCACAGCAGGCACTGAAGTAAGCTATCTCTCTGCCACTCAGTGCTCTGGTCCCAACACTGTGCTATCTCAGTGGGGCAAGATACTGGTGTGGACTTAAAGGAGTATTTAGACTCATCCCAGACCAAGCAAGCAGTATCCAGGAACAGAGGGAACAGATGGCAGAGACATCCTCACTCTGGGGAATGCCATGCCTTCAGACTAACTGTACTATGGGCCTCTCAACACCAGCAGGTGCTAGAACAATCACACAGTTGCTCAACTCTTAAAGACTGACTCCTATTAACTGCTTAGCAACTATAGATCTGGCTACCTCTGGTCATTTTGAGTTGCAGCCACAAGACTTTGCTTAAATGTAGTTTCCAAACTCTAAATGCCAAATGACATTCAAAGAAACGTAACTAAAGTGAGGGCATCGGGACAGATCCTAAGTGGATTTACACATTTAGCATGGATGACTGCATATTCTTGGGCATCTTCCAGAGCTTATATCCCATGCACAGCTGGGATTCCATTCAATGAAGTTAGCACTTTATATACATTCCACTGACAATGGGTTTTCTTTAGTCTTCTCTAGCATATTTGATAAGATTTACCTGAGTAGCTATGCTATCTTCAAGAACGACCTCACCATTTGTTTGCTGCTTTTTCCCTGGTCAGGCACAAGATCTTCAAGGATAGGTTAGTGTTTTCTACTTTCCACAGTTCACACCAAGTGCTCAGCTGCTGTTTTGGATGGTTAGGCAAGAACTGATCTAGCAAAGCCCACCACAAACACTGGTTGCCAGAGTTGCTACTGGGCACCCTCTTCATCACTTACACAACTGGTTTAAATGCCCATATCAAAGCAGAGGGTTCTGAAAACCAGATATTATTAACTGAGGATGGGTAACAAATCCTTGATGGGCAGGGGACTCAACTCCACCATCTCCTGATGTATCTTCATTGTTCAATCTTCAACCATAGGATCTTCAGAGTAAGGTTCACCTGACAGAAGTACTGCATAGTATTTGCTCAAAAACAAAGTAAATTCAAGAACGAAGGCTAGGTTGACAAGTGTCCATCAACTAAAGAAAATGCAGTATATATATATATACACATACACACACACACACACACACACACATACTATCAAGTATTACAAGTATTACTCAGGCACAAAAAGGAAGGGAAGGGGAGGAGAGGGGAGGGGAGGGGAGGGGAGGGGAGGGAAGGGAAGGAGAAATCTTGCCATTTTCAATAACGTGGATGGAGCTAGAGAGTATAATACTAAGTGAATAAGTCAGCCAGAGAAAGACAAATACCATATGATTCTACTCGTGTGAATCATATTTAAAAACCAGAACAAAGGAAAAACTAGAGACACAAACCAAGAAACAGACACTTTATTAAAGAGAACACATTGATGGTTACCAGAGAGGAGGTGGGTGAGGAGGATGGGGGAAATAGGTGTTGGGATTAAGGAGGGCACTTGTCATCATGAGCACTGGGTGATATATGGAAGGGCTGAATCACTATATTGTATACCTGAAACTAATACTACACTGTATATTAACTAACTGGATTTAAATAAAAACATTAAAAAAGAAGAAAGGCTAGCTTGGAAGTCACAGCCTCTCTTTAGCATGTAATTCAGAAAGGTTAAGGATATTGTTAAGAGGAAAATAATATTCATATAGTCAACTTCACAACTCCACTAGGAAACTGCTCTATTTCCCAGAAACCATATCCTTACTATGCAAATCTCCACAAACTAAACAAAAATGATCAGAGATGCATGGCTGCAAAGCTAACTTACTTTTCTAAGTGAACTATTCTTCATGTCAATCCAGAAAGGCTCAGGGTAGGTCAGATAGTTTACCCTTTTTGAAACAAGGTTACCAAAGCATAAAATATATGAATGAAAAATCCTACTTAAAGAAAAAAGAAAGGAAGGAAGGAAGGAAGGAAGGAAGGAAGGAAGGAAGGAAGGAAGGAAGGAAGGCTAATGTCAAACACTGGTTGAAGTAATTTTTCTTTTGGTTGAAATAATTTTTAAAAAATATAACAACAGGGGCACCTGGGTGGCTCAGTTGGTTAAGTGTCTGCCATTTGCTCGGATCATGACCTCAGGGTCCTGGGATGGAGCCCTAGGTTGGGAATCCCTGCTTGGCAGGGAGCCTGCTTCTCCCTCTCCCTCTGCCCCTCCACCCTGCTCCTGTATTCTCTCTCTCTCTCTCTAATAAATAAAATCTTTTAAAGATAAAACAACAAAGAAGAATGACCAAACCATTCCAGATGGTAACACTTCAAATCACTGATACAAGGCAGGAAGTCAAAAAGTAAGGCAGTAAGTGATGGGATGAGGACTGGGTGTTATGCTGTATGTCAGCAAATCGAACTCCAATAAAAAAATATATATACAAAAAAAAAAAATAAGGCAGTTAAGTGCAGAATCAAGGTAAATGGTCAGAGAAACAGGACACTAGATTTCAGTTTGAAAGGAAGAAGCATATTTTATTTTATTTTTTTTTAAGATTTTATTTATTCATAGAGATGCAGAGAGAGAGAGAGAGAGTTAGAGACACAGGCAGAGGGAGAAGCAGGCTCCATGTAGAGAGCCTGACGTGGGACTCGATCCAGGGTCTCCAGGATCACGCCCTGGGCTGCAGGCAGCGCTAAACCACTGCACCACCGGTGCTGCCCAGAAGAAGCATATTTTAGTGACTAGACCTGCCCAACAAGGAAGTACGTGATCTTTATCAGCAGTATGTGCCCCCACAGCACTGACAGGTTGGACAGCCGGAAAACGTGTGCTGCGGGCAGGAAGATACAAAGGGAATACAGGCATTCGGGCATCTGATGAGGTATAGGGGTCAAGCTCCTGGTTTGTGAGGTCTCTTCAAACTCTAGGACTTTCTGGCAAAGAGAAAGCAACACGTATCCCCAGCACGACACAGAACTTAAATACCTTATTCAGGATGCTAGTGAAGTTTCTTACCTCCTGAAGCTGAGATTCTTTCTTCTTGGAAGACAGATTTAAGTGTTTTTCTAAGATGCCACAATACTTTTCTGTCTCCTTGTCATACTTCTTTTTGGCTTCCTGGCAAAAAGTAGAAAGGAGAAAAAGAGTAAGATGTTGCAGGAATAAAAGCAACCTTGTCAAGACCTGCCTGCTCAATTTCATAGCTTCACCATTCTCTCAGACCCAGGACAGTAGACAACCCAGCTCTTCCTACTCTTCAAATAAATGTATGTTACATTAAGCCACCCACTCCAACCCCCACCAACAACAAACTGATGGTTTTCAGTGTCTATCATAAAGGAACCAATACAATGCCAGAAACAAGGTAAGCCCAGTATTTAATAGTGGCAAATCCAGGACTCCACATTCTGAGAAGCTCAACTGTGAAACCGAAATTTCTAGTTTTTAACTCCAAGGATGTTCAAGGGCAAACAATGGGGGCAAAGTTATCTATGAAGCTAATCCCAAAGCACTAAGATCTACTTAAAGCTTAAGTGGGACAAGTCTAGAATAAGGGCAGACCCAGCTTTAACAGTGGTCAAAAAGCACTTAATATATAGACCTAATATCCCCAAGCACAAGAGTAACATATATGGGTCTTTAAAATGACAAAAGATTCAAAAAGAAAGAAATAAGACAAAAGTATTCACAGAAGCACCATTTTTACTAACAAAAAAGCCAAAGCAACATCAGTGCCCAAAGATAGGGTTTGAGATCATTAAAGGGTGGGACATCTAATAACTTTAATTAGGAAGGCTAGGTAGTCATATAGTAAGTTGCTCATTATTTAATGTGAAGTATTAATATGATACAAACTTGCTGCATTGTACATAGAGTATAACTACCTATAAACAAAGATTAAATGGAAAAATAAATGAAAATAATCAAGTTAAGTAAATGGGATAATGGGTAATTTTCTTCCTATATCTGGCATGATCCTACATTAACATTTTTCAAAATGGAAAATAAGATAACTATCATAATACAGTTAATAATCTCTGCTTTCCCACCAAGTCACTGACTCACAGAGATTCTACTTGTATCTCCCATTTTACAGTTAAGAACACTGAGATCCAGGGAGGTTAAGTTGTGAAAAGTCATACAGAGTGACAGAGTTGGGATCTAAGGCCAGAATAGGCCGCTTCCAAAGCCTACCTCTCAATCGCACCTGAGACACATGTTCACAGGAGGTCTCTCTTTTCCATTCACTTCCTAGTGGGAATGGCAATAAGGGGGCTGGAAGATGTTGGACAGTGGCCTAACAAACAGGATCAATTTCACTGAGTCCATAAGTCTTAATCTTGACTCAGGTGGAACCCACAGGAACTATTTTTCTGCAACTCCAAGGCCTCTAAGAGGAGAAAAAAAGTTTTTGCAGCCAGATAAAGCAGCTCAGAGACATCTCCAGTCATTTCACAAAGATATAACAAGCCAATCACTCTGTGTTGGGCTCCTTTAGCCACTAGACAAGGCAAAAGTGATCTCAAGCCTCTTGCTGGGGATATTCTAGTAGGACAAACATAATTAACCAGGAAACAAATAACTACAGACAACTGCAAGTGCTATGAAGGAAATAAGGTGCAGAGATGCTGCAGACAGTACGCTCAAGAGAGGCCTCACTGGGGAGGGAGCGTGAGCTAAGACATGATAATCATGTGAGGGACAGGGTGGACACTTCTAGAGCCCAAGAGCAGCAAGTTCAAAGGCTCTGAGCTTAACACTGGGAAGCCCAAGCAGCACAGGTGACAGGAATCACCAAGAAGCTCTCACTTGAAGCCCTGACCATCTCCTGCCACATTAGAACACCATTTTACCTGGTCAACAAGATTCTAAGCCTCTCAAAGAGTAGAATCATTACATACCATTTTTAGCTGACATGTATCCATTTCTACAAATCTGAATTTTCCTTGAAAGATACCTTATCTACAAGAACTCAATACACAGAAGCAAGTGAGGAAAAAGCCCAAGGAGACCTTAAGCTAGACGCTTGTCTCAAGCAACTCTTTCCTGTATAAGAACCAATAACTTTGAGCTAGGGCTCCAACTCCACTTAATGCTCACAGATCCACCCCAGGAGCCTGTCAGCAAGCTCCAAGAACCCTGTGCTGGGATAGCCCAGCTGGCCAGAGGGGAGAAAAGGCCAGAGAACATGAGTCACCAGCATTCTGTGACTTTCTGGCAACCAAACTGCCACATTCCATGTTCAAGAGCTAAATAGAAAGGGCAGCAGTTTCTGTCCTGAGAAACCAAGCAATAAGACCTCAAAGGTAAGTCTACTAAGATTTAGATAATGTTCTTAAAACAGGAGGGTGGTGTTAGTGATTTTAAATTCCCAACTCAGGTATGACATGGTGCTCATCTTCCAGGGAATCCACTGTGGGTGGCTAAATGAACAAAAGACAGTATTAGGGTTCTGGAACTTATTTCCAAGCCTACACGGACTGACTCTAAACAAATCACGGCCCCTCTCCAGAACTGGGTTCTTACACTGAGGTACTCCATGAGGTAACTGCTCAGGTTTCTTCCTCTTTCAGTTCTGAGAGTGTCTAACAGAGTAAGAATAAAAACATCCACTTCCTCATAGGCCTATTGGGATAAAATAAGATAAACCATAGACTGTGCTTAGCAGAGAGCCCAGCACACAGGAAATGCACAGTAAAATTCAAGAATGGTGATGACAGTAGCCATCGCAGCAATAGTGGTAAAGAGGCCCATCATCTGAACATACCTCCTCCTCCTTATCGAGAACACTCCTTGTTTTCTATGTCCAATGTCCTATGAAGGTAAGCCTTCATAGCACTTCCACAATTGGAAATTATGTTTATTTACACCTTTTTGTTTCAGGTCGTTCACCCTAGCCACACCATGAGCACATTACATCTTCACTTGCTCTCTACCATAAACTAGTGTGTCACATGGAGCCAGGCACAGAGCAGGCACTCATGTATTTTTTTTCAATGAATGAACTATGTGTATTGAACCTAACAGCTAACATCAAAAGACTATATAACACTGTTCTAAGCACTTCACATGTGTTTACTCATGTCTTCCTCATAGAACTCTAAGAGGTAGGGCAGCACGGGTGGTTCAGTAGTTTAGCATCGCCTTCAGTCCAGAGTGTGATCCTGGAGACCCGGGATCGAGTCCCGCATCAAGTTCCCTGCATGGAGCCTGCTTCTCCCTCTGCCTGTGTCTGCGCCTCTCTCTCATAAATAAATAAATAAATAAATAAATAAATAAATAAATAAATAAATAAAAATATTAAAAAAAAAAAAGAACTCTAGGAGGTAAATATTATTGCTCCCCCATTCTACAGATCAGGAAACAGGCACGGAGAGGTTCAGCTACTCCCCAAGTTGGCATGCCAATGGCACAAGTGAGGTTAGGGCCCCCTATTCACCAATGCTAACTTCTTCTCTACTTTCACTGTAGAGCACAGCTCTCCAAATGTACCTCAGCTGGAGGAAAAACAAATTCCCCTAAACTCAGAATTCTGAACATAGGGTCAAGCTCTGGGCTCACGCCCTACAGCAGGGCAGCTACACTAACACCAGAATGCCCAGGAGTCCTCCTCCCTGGCAGTCTTCATATCCAACACTAACTTCTGCTTCTTGCAAGTAGCAACAGGTTGTTATAGCAACCGAAGCAGCAGGAGAGGGGGAGGAAGGGTAATTTTAGCACCACACAGGCAGAGTTCAGAAACTTCCACTTGGCTGCTCAAGAGCCCTGGCTGGCTTTTAGGTATTCTTTAGGCTGCTGCCTAGACTGCCTGGTGAAGAGTGTGTTTCTTTGCTTTCTCTTATATGTATACAATACTAGGATATAAATATGTGCATGTAGGGGGAAGGGAGGAACAAGTACAGTGAAAAAAGGAAATGACACAGGAAGGAGAAGGAGAAATCACCCCCAACATCACACACTGTTCAAGAAGAATGAGAGATCAGAGTGTGTATGAGAGGCAACACGTTTTTACGAGTAATGACTTTAAACAAATTATTTTATTCTCCTACATCCCATCATCTACAGCCCCACCCCTACCTCACCCCCAGAAAAGTACCTGCTCCAGTCATTGCAATTACTGGTATTACCCAAAAGGACCCCACTCAGACTCCTGCTCTTCCTCCATGGTTATGAAAGCCCAAAACTAGGGCTGAGGGAAGAGGCCAGAGTGAGAAACATCTGTGCTCAGATGCAGAAAAGATTCTTGGAAAGGGGAGTCAATAAAGAGGTCTATCTGCTCTGTTGCTGTCTCAAAGCTCTTCAGAATGTCCAGAGCCACTACTGTATGTTATGGTGTAGGAAGCACAGGTCCCGAGGCCACTAAAGTGAAGGTTTGCTCATTGGGCCCACAAACATGAGAACCTGGGGAGGGACACTTATGGCAAAATCTTGGACAAAATCTTAGCAGAACAAGACTCCCTTTTAATTTTACACTCCTTAATCCATGATATAAAACCCATGAGCTCTAATTTCTTCATAAATGTAAAGTGTAAAATTGGTAGAAAGTGCTAAAGAACTGGAAGAAAAATCTTCGCTATGGTCCATCCTTCAAACTGCAGTCCACCATCCCTCAGAAGAACCCTGACTGAACAGCACATCTTTTTCAGCCCCAATCGTATTCATTTTCAGAAGCACATGTGCTTATTAGGTGGGGTGGGGAGAGAGATCCCACTTCATTATATTTCAGTTACCTTTTCCCCATCTACGGGCATCGACCTCTCAAGACCATTTCACAACTGAGTAAAAATCTAAACATGTCAGAGTCATGTTGCCCAAAACTCCCTGCAGGTGGCGCAAAGGACTGCAGCTGAAGGAGTTACAGTTCCAGAAAAAGAGGAAGAAAATCTTGAAAATCCTTCTGCTTTCCTAGATCCCAATGCAAACACCTTCCCCGCAGGTGGCCTCCTGAACACCCTACTGACAAACTACCTAGGGTTTCCTAGTGATTTCTCACAGAGCAGGGTAACTCTGAAGAATCCATCTTTCAAAAATGAACAAGATTCCCTTGGTAGTCTTTTCATGGAAATTTCAGCTACAAGTCAGCCACATTTCAGGTGCAGTTCCTCCCGGTCAGTGGTAACAAACTGGGACCTAGAAATTGAAGCAGTCCTGCTTTGTGACCTGCACCATGTGGAAATAGGCTTTTAAAAAAAAAAATGCCAACATTTTTTTAAACCAGGAAATTTCAAAGAAAACTGGCTTTTCAGTTTCTCTTGAAAAGCGTCAAGATCTGGCAACAAAGGGCACATTTTGACTCCACAAAAAAAGGAGCTCAGAATAGGGTCACCATGCCCTCAGGCCCAGTTTGCCTGAGGGCGTGGTCTAGGCTCTGAGTCCAGAACCTCTGCAATAAGAACAATTCCACCTTGTCCAAGCACCCATGTATCCACTAACACAAGGAAGCATGTCTTCTACTTTTACATGATTTATGAGCCAGCACAAAACGATTAGGTAACAAAATACTAGAATGACTGCTCTGAGGTTGACCACTCAATCTTACTTTAGACGCTTGTGAGTAACAGATGAGCCCCTATATAAAATCCAAACCAGGGCTGCCCGAAAATCCAAGAACAAGGTTTGCGTAATTCTCACCTTGGCAGCCCCAATCTGCTCCTTTCGAAACTTCTCCAAGGGAGTGATGAGCACCTCGCTGGCATTCTCAATCTGGTGAGGAAAAACAGGGCAGGGGAATGGAGTAGACACACATACACACAAAAGCAAATATCAGGAAAAAACTCTAGCAATTCTGACACAAAATGCCTCCCTGTGTCTCACTTTAAAATTTGAGTAAGCAGGGTACCTGGGTAGCTCAGTTGGCTCAGTGACTCTTGATTTCAGTTCAGGTCATGATCTCAGGGTCCTGGGATCAAGCCCCACACGTTGGGCTCTGTACTCTGTGGGAAGTCTGCTTGAGGATTCTCTCCCTCTCCCTCTACTCATGTTCTCAATCTCTCTAAAATAAATGAATCTTTTTTTTTTTTTAAATCAAGTAATACTACTGCATGTGCCAATTGTTCACAATACTTGAAATGAAAGCATGTCAGATCAAAATCACCATCTCACAACATGGAATTCTTCCTATGGCTGATTCTCTAAAAATGGGTACCTTTGGGTCACCTGGGTGGCTCACTTAGTTAAGTGTCTGCCTTTGAATCTCAGGGTCCTGCAGGGAGTCTGCTTCTCCCTCTCCTTCTGGCCCCCCCCACCCCCAATTGTGCTCTCACTTGCTTGCTCTAATGAATAAATTTAAAAATCTCAAAAATAATAAAAATGAGTACCTCTAAAAATGTAAGCAACCATGTAAAGGCAGAGGGGAACTAGTAACAGGGTAGGTTCTAAATTTCAGCTTCGGGTGACATCTTGTAAATGCCTATTCACCCAAGTTACATTTAAGTGGATATATTTTAGGCAGATCAACACTGAGTCTAGGTTAAAAACAAGAAAACACCTTTGGACATTAAGTGGCATGAAAACCTTCCAAGCCTGACTTTTTGTATTCCTACCAGTACTAGGCTAAGATCAGGACATCTGTGCCTCCAGACCACTGGCTGCCACTCAACTTCCTCCCCCAGCTCTCACTCCATCAGGTCCTATATGCCAGCCATACCATCCCCATGCACCTCAAATGTACAAAACTTGTCCCATTTTCAGGCATTGCATTTGGTCATTCCCTCACATGCTCTGGCCCCAAATGCTCTGATGGATGACACATTTCTTATTCTAATTGAGGTTTTGGCTTAAAGGTCACCTCTTTAAGAAGGCCTTCCATGATCACCAGCATATTCCAAAGTAACTTCTCACCACCCCACCAAGGGTTTTCTTCAAAAGATGTAAGCCAGCTAAAGTTTTCTAATTCACCATTATACACACACACACACACACACACACACAATCACTATCTTGTAAATGTTCACTTGCCTGCCATTTTCCCCCAAACACAGAGGAGTGCTGAAAACAAAGGAGCACTCGAATATTTTTCAATGACTATGTGAATGAATGAATTATTTCTTGACTGGCTGCCAACTGTGTGACCACAGGCAAAGCATTTAACCTCTCTGGGCTCTAATTTCCTCATCTGCAAAATGAGTAGGCTGGATTGTTCCAGTTCTAAGATTCTAAGGTCTATTCTAAGACAGTAAAATATTTTACAATCTTTCCTTTTAAGTCATTCACTGCTCCTTCATTGCTCAACTAATTATTTCAGGAATCCTGATGCAACAAAGCATTATTTTTCTAAGTCACATGCATATACATCACAATGAAACCAACAGAGTAAATGCCAGAAAGGCAAAGATGGACACAGCCAAGAACTAACTAGGCAAGGGAGGAATAAAAGGTGGCAGGTCTCCAAATTTATTGCCATTTGCCTTTTTCTCAATTTTGAAAGCACTTATCTGAGAAGAGAGCATTTTAACATGAGGGTTGCAATGTTAACTTGTTTGATTTTTATTATTATTTGATGTTGCTTAATGGGCTCACTAGCTTAAATCTTGCACAAATAAGGTAAGTCTCCAAAGCTCACAGTGGTATGCTGAACCCCTAAGCCACCAATTCTCAGCCTGAGCTGCATGTCAGGCTCATCTGGGAAGTTTCTAAAAACCCCAATGTCCAGCCTACACTTCAAACCAATAAAATCAGAATCTCTGTACTTCGTCCCAGGCATCAGTGTATTTTATACTTCCCAAGTTGCTCCAGTGGTTGACAATCTAGCCTTAAGGAGAAACTAAATACACAAAAGCAGTAACTACTCATCTGGGAACCAAGATGTCCAAGATCCTGTCCCAGTCCTTCTACTGCTTGCTATTCATGTTCACTAGACCTCAGTTTTCCCATGTGGCCAATGAAAGACTACATATAGTGAGAAGTAAGGTTGTTCTGGGTCTAAGAATCTATGACTATGTTATTTCCACTCAGTTCCAAGCACTGTGCTGATGCTGGGGACACAGAAGCCCACTACAAGCCCTTCAAGAACTCCTACTTATTATGAAACAGACACATGCAATGATTATCAGACACAAGGTGGTAAGTGGAGAATCCAGAGACATGAACTGGATACTAAGAATATACAAAGCATGGCCAAATACACCAAGGAGTCAGAGAAGGCTCCCCAAAAAGGTGCAGCTTTGCAATGCTGAGCTGAACTGATGAGGCTGCCATAGAGTGAGGAGGTGGGGAAGGGGCTTGTAATAGTGAGATACTCAGACACACACAGAAGAAACTCAGTTCACTGACATAAATAATAAAATTGCAGAGGCAAGCTGAAGAGTATAATCCAGTCATTGTTCTCTTACCACAGGCCATAGCATCTACAGGGTTTTCATCGTTATTTGCTCACCACACCCCCCCATCCACAAATAGTGACTCGGCCAGGAATTAAACTCAAAAGAATCACTTCCCTTTCTTACACAATAGCACGTGCACAGACAAGCTTCCCCCTGCCTCCACCCACCACCAAACCTGCTGCAACCACCAGCCTTCTGATTCTGGTTCAAGCACCCAAAAATGAGCAATCAAGGAAAATAGAGTCTCTGTGCAGGGCAGGAGGTGAGAGCTTCTGCTGTTTGCGATTTCAAAGAAATTCCCCCATTCTTTGTCTAACACAAATGTGGGTTTGAATCCAGACTGCGACACTATTTAACTATATGATCTTAGGCATGTTATTAACCATTCTAAACTTCAATATCTTCATTTAGACCCTGAGATGATATAGGTACCACCTCACAAAGTCATCATGCGGGTTAAATTAAAAATGTGTGCATATATAATGTCTTGGTTGAGGCTATGGACTGAACAGCATCTCCTCAAGACTTATAGGGGAAGCCCTAACCTCTGTTAAATTAATTAAACAAAGAGGCCACTAGACGTAGGTGGCTCCAATGCTCTAATAGCCTACATAAGCCAACCAAAACCCAAGGCTGCAAATCCCTCAAGGTTAAGAAATAGAAACAACTAGGCTTTCCCAAATAAGGCAACAGCCTGAGATATAGCCAATCAACTTTAATTTCCTTGCTACTTCCATATGTTCTCCATAAAAGTCTTTCCCCTATAGTTCTTGTCAGTCGAGCTTTCCTAAACAGTTCCAGTTTGGTACTGTCCAATTTGAACCAATTTTTGTTCAAACAAAGTCTTAAAAATAGGATATGCCTCATTTTATCATTTAACATCCCCAGCGTGACACTTTCTGGAGATGGAGTCTTTGGAAGGTAATTACATCATCAGGGTGGAGTCCTCACAATAGGATTAATGCCCTTCTTCTGAGCCAAAACCAACAGCCATTCTGTCCCCTTTCTCTGCCATTTAAGGACACAGCAAGAAGGTAGCCATGTGCAAGCCAGGAAAAGGGTCCTCACCAGGAACCCAATCAGTTGGTTCCTTGATCCCTTGGTCTTAGACTACCTAGTCTCTAGAACTGTGAGAAATCAGTGTTTGCTATGGAAGCCATCCAGCCCAGGGTATTTTGTTATGGCAGTCTAAGCAGATTAAGACAGTGAACTTAGTTTCAAATGAGCAGTTTTAGCATGGGAAGAGAAGAAAAATCTTCATTGATAGATAGACTCTTCCTAGGCCTCTAGAGCACCACTAGCTTGGGGACAAGAACTCTTGGGGACAAATCAGCATGCCGCCAGCAGGAGGATTTCAAATCAGCTTCATTCTTGGTATCTCAGGGTTAAAGAGAGGATGTAAAAGAACTTCTTGTGGATGTGGAATCTCTCATCCATTGATGCTGAGCCACATTAGAATTAGAATACAGAAGATATTTCTTAAGAACTTAGAGATCAGCATTTGATTCTTAAATTTGCATAGTACCTCCTTTTGAAGAACTTCTTATAATTACCATCATTTACTATGTGCCCATTTACTGGGTGCATACTAGAGGGCAGGCACTGGGTTAGGTATTTCAGAATAACCCTGAAGGGCAGGGTTCACTTGGATAAATTCAATAAGATAAGGAGAGCAAGGAGCAAAGTGTGACACCTTCATCCCCACTTTGCCTATAGGGCATCAGAGGCCCCCAAAAGTTAAACAATTCAGAAGATCCACCCATAAGTCATACCTTATAGGTTCACCTTAGAGTGAATCTTTGGGAGGCCAATAAATGTGGTTCTAAAGTTATCCATAGGGATCCCTGGGTGGCGCAGCGGTTTGGCGCCTGCCTTTGGCCCAGGGCGCGATCCTGGAGACCCGGGATCGAATCCCACATCGGGCTCCTGGTGCATGGAGCCTGCTTCTCCCTCTGCCTGTGTCTCTGTGCCTCTCTCTCTCTGTGACTATCAAAAATAAATAAATAAATAAATAAAAAATAAAAAAAATAAAATAAAGTTATCCATAGTAATCTCTTAACATTTGTGAAACGTTTCCAACTCTGCAAAGATGAGAAGATAAGGCTTGCTCAAGAGCTTAAAACACTCAAGTGGTAGAGGCTGGACTAGAACCCAGTTCTTCTGACAACAAATCTCTTGACATGAACCACACTATATGAGAGCAAGAGCAGCCCAGCCATACTCACCATCCGTATCCGTTCATCTTCAAGATTCCTGAGGACAGTGGCAAATTCTTGCAAAGACCTTGCTGGAAAAGAGAAAGTGCCATGAAAGCGACATAGAGAAATGAGCTTTTGGGAGTCTTTCCAGGTACAGCTATTATGCTATGGATTGAATTCCCCTGGCACATGCAGAATCCTAAAGTCAATTGCTTCCCAAGGCTCCCCTTATCTTTTAATCATTAACGATCCAGGATGACCCTGAATGCAGGTTAATTTCACCTGGCACTCTAACTAGCAAAGGATTTCCTTCAAAGACCTGCCTGTTCCTGAGACTACCCACGACTGATGAGGTGCTGGCCAGCTTCCAGACCGTAGGCTGGAAGGGGAAGAATTACGCTTAGGAGTTGAAGGATTTCCTGCTCAGGATTTGACCTTTTCAACTCTGGTTGTGGGGCTGCGTCAGAAACCAACCTTTCCTCTGGCACCACAACTAACTACATCAGTGCAGCTCGCAATGGAAGCCACATCTCTGGCTTCTCCTTGGATTCCACTTCCTGAGTCCTCAAGCCACCTATTGATACAATGCAGCCTGCAGGATGGTGGTCAGACATGGAGAGTCTTCTTTACCCAAATTATTCCCAAAGGCAAAAGGCATTAAGTACAATAACCCTGAGGATATTCAGGACATGCATGTAATGTTGGGGAGCTTCAGGGGTTACATTGATGCGTTTCCACTGCTCTCAGCTATCTCCCAGCTGCCTTCCCTCATCCTCAGATCCTGGCACTCTGGTGACAACAGGGATTCAATAAGCATTTGACAGCTCTCTCAATCCTTGCTCACCCCTGGAGCTAACCAAGATGACCAAATGTAAGAAGAATTTAGGGCAATGACTGGACCCTGCCAAAGATAGGTGTCTTGATATTGTAAATCCTCTGTTCTCAGGATTGCCTATAAGACACAGAAGGTAATAGTGAAAAGAGAAGTAGCACAGCAAAGTAATCAATGGTAACCCCACCCTCAGCCTCTGGTAAAGGAAAGGGAGAGGAGAGCTGAACACCAAACTCCTCTGTCCATCTGAAGGCAGTGGCAGCTACCTAGCTCTAGCCAACTACTGCCAGGCCTGAATGTAGGGCCAGCTGATCAGATTCTCCAATTTTAAAAATCTAGAAAACCAGAACATTACACAAATTCAATTTATATGTTAATTCAATTAAAAAAAATGAGTGCCAAAGAAAACATGATTGTATTCTGACTTCAGCCCACAAACTATTATTTGCAATCTCCAACTC
The DNA here is from genome assembly GCF_003254725.2 of Canis lupus dingo. Classification (NCBI taxonomy): domain Eukaryota; kingdom Metazoa; phylum Chordata; class Mammalia; order Carnivora; family Canidae; genus Canis; species Canis lupus. Next base: position 36,345,841 of record NC_064244.1, on the reverse strand, counting down.
TTCCCTTATCTACCTATCTTCTGTTCTTGTTCTCAGTTCTATACTACTGTGATTGGGGCAAAGAAAAGTCACAAAAGCAGCCAGAAGCAAAACACTACAGGAGGGTGGGGAGCAGAACCCCACTGCAAACCTTCAAGCTTCCTCCTACAGGTCTGAGGGTGAAAGAGATAGTCCCAGAACTCTGAGGGGAAACCCAGAATAGCCCCTTGGCCCCTGATCCTCACTTCACCCTGCTCCCCACCACTGCTGATATGATTTCTGAATTTAGGACACTTAGATACTTCCTATCACAGGGAAAAGGCTCAGCAAGGTCACCGACAGTTATGATAAACAGTGACCCGTCTTATCATACTCATGGTTATGACTTACCTATACACATTTCATCATCTGTTTCTGCATCTCCTATGCACTGAAATTTAAATTCATTCAAGGAATCGGCAAATTTCCTCTTCGCCAAAGACAAATCTGGCAAGAAAAAGAGAAAAAATATGAATTACTGACATCAACTGATTTTCCTATATGCTGTACGGTTTAGTCCTACTAATGTAGCAGCCAGATCTGTCCCTGAGGCTTATTCCAAACACAATGTAAACTCAAAATACTGAACAGCTGTTTCTAACGTGAAATTCTGATTGGCCTGAAAAATTACTATTTCCACTACACTGCTTTAACCATTCTGGCCCCAGTTCTAATTCCTTAAGCCACGCAGTGAGTCCTGTCGTGTGCATCTGTACGGAAGAAGACCTACGGAGGAAGCGTAGGTCAGATTGGGTATCAGCATCTATACCTGTGGATGAGCCCAGCCAATGGACCTCCCAGGAGGTCAGAGGGAGCTGGAAGAAAGGGCATGAAGCGCCCCATTCTCACAGCACAGGAGATCCTGGACTCCTTATTCTGACTCAAGCACACATGAGGCCGAGTTCTCACAACCTTCAGTTCCCTTCATGAGCAGAATGACCAGCCAGCATGACAAATTTCCGTCTGAACTATTTCCCTGGGTCATCGCGTTCCCCGCCACAAGAACAAAGCCCTGGCAATGTTTTGAGTTGGGGTAAAAACACACCCCACATGTGTTATCTATAAAGCAAGCCCTTGGATACATTCAAATTGTCAAATTTAAAAAATAAGCTTTTATTTAAGACAGCATTAAAAGCCAATGATCCCTCCTGAACCCTCAGCTTCTGTTAAGGGTATAAAACCAGCCAGGTACCTTTAAGTGGCCTGACAGACACAGCTGCTCGGTACAAATGTGCTTAACTTAATTCCATGTGCAGCCTTCCCGAAGATTAGGCTAATCATTCAAATTACCCTCATGGATGTTTCCCTTATTGAAAGAGAAATGGTATTATGTTCAAATTCCCAAAGGAGGAAAATAGGAGGCATAACTGCCAACATGGACTGGCTTTAATGAGATATGAGAAGGAGGTTGGAAGGATTCTGGCTTCACAGATCAACATAATCTAATGGAATAATAGCACCAATGGCATTCAGTTCTCATCTTCATTAGTTCCCAGGACTGTGCCTTAAAGTTAGGAGTCATGTTTGTTTGGGGTTTTTTTTCCCATCTTTTGGTTTTGTTTGTTTCCATTCTGTGTACCTGGCAATACATCCTGCTCAGTATGTCCTGAATAATGTGTGTGTATGGAGCAGGGTATACAAATTCAATCAGTAATGTGCAGCTCACCAATCCCAGAGCTTCCTCTAAGCAGTAGCTGCCAGTGAAGAGCCCGGCTAAGCAGTCCTGCTGTTCTCAGGTCTGGGTCTCAGGCTTCCCACACAGAGAGCAGGGGCTCCTGCTCAGAGACCATCCTCCTATGTGTTCAGATGACATGAATCTCAAGACAGCTTGTGCAAGGGCCTCTGCTCTATACCAAATGAGGAGGACACCTAAAGTGGAGAAGAAGAACCCAGAAGCCAACAGCCAATAGTCTCTGTTCTCTCCTTGGTTCAGTCACTTTAATGGAATGGTTCTTGGCAAAAAGCCCAAAGATGCTGGCAGAGGAATCAGACACCTCCTAAAACTGGCCGACCCAAGCTGAGGATATACCTAAGAACACAAATCACTCCCCAGCAAGTCAAGAAAGAAAGAGAGTCATCTCAATGTCAGAACACTGTGAGGAGGAAAGACAGGAGGCCACAAGTGGGCAGGATGAGATAAAGGCAGAATCACCCTTCATAGTGGAAGACAAAGCCCCCAAGAAGGCCAAGGGGTATCAGGCACAGAATATGGGCATGGCTGTGCTCAGTTCCATTATGGTCAGAATGTTCTCCTGATTGGAACTCACAAAGGCCTTGAGCCAAGAGTACAAATAGGGTTGCTTCTCTATCCACCTAACAATCATCTGTGCCTCCCCCATAGGCAAGAAAGACTCAAGCTGGACAAGCATCTACACAAAGTGGAAGAAAGGTGAAATGTAAGCTAGGTTTAGGAAATCTCCCAACATGCACCTGAGAAGTTGTGCTGCCAAGGGCAACTACTAATGACAATCAAGGAGTAGCTAATAATGCACAACAGGGCCTTTGTGGGGCCTTTTCAAAGGAGGACCCATTTAACCTGGAGCAGGGCCTGCTAGCTTATGACCAGAAAGTAACTTTATTTCATTGCTGAATGACACACAGGACACCCCACCACAACACAAACCTGAGAAGCCATGTGGGCCCTGTGAAGCTGATATAAGGAGGCCTGTCCCCTTGATGGAAGAATTAGGTGGTGAGTACTGGTCTGGAGTTCATACTGGGTTGTAGGCCAGGGAACACAGCTAGATATACTAAGAGTCCCAGTTACTGGAATCTGAAAAGGAATTCACAATGGGCTTGAATGGCTCATTCCTGAGAGAGAAATCTTTTGGGAAAGGCGTAGGGGGACACTGGGTATTTTGCTTTTTCAGCATCTGCTCCCCAGTCTTTGCAACAGCAGCTCAAGTTTGCTTTGGAAAAACTCCCCCTTTATACCTGCCTTGCATAAGGTCCTGGTTGTAGGCCAATCAGCCCCTTCCCCAGCCTCTAGCCCTCACCCCAACCTCACCTGGCTCCTGGGTTCAAATTTCAGCTCCACTGTTTACTAAAGGTGTAACTAACCCTAGCTTAGGCCTAACTTCTTAAGTCGCCTCCCCTGACCTAAGTTGTCAGCCTCAGCTTATCCATCAGATTGTCAAGAGACGGAGGGAGACAGACTGCCCCAGCACTTAGTATACTGTAAGCTTTGGTATTCTAGGCAAGGCTGGTCTATTCTTTCCTAACGTGTGAATCTTGCAATGACAGAACCCAGGGAAGGTAATAAGCAGGACTACCTGTGTTGAGAACTCAGCTAAGTTACGGGAGGGACATAAGAGCACACAGCTCAAAGGTGGGGATCTGGGGCTCTATCAGCTCCTGGGAGCAGAGATCCTTGTAGCATATGTGGATATACCATGATGCCTCACCCCAGTTGAGATAAACCCCTCTCTGTTACATGGAACAATGGAGAAGACGCCCAAAAAGAACACCTAAAACACACTGATTCCTTTTTTTTTTTTTTAATTTTTATTTATTTATGATAGTCACAGAGAGAGAGAGAGGCAGAGACACAGGCAGAGGGAGAAGCAGGCTCCATGCACCGGGAGCCTGACGTGGGATTCAATCCCGGGTCTCCAGGATCGCGCCCTGGGCCAAAGGCAGCCGCTAAACCGCTGTGCCACCCAGGGATCCCCACACTGATTCTTATATATTTCAACCCTGAATAACTGGTGGCATCTTATGTAGATGATCAACTCTCCAAATAGTTGCAGGGAGATTTCTTTCTGGAGTCTTCACTCTGACACAAAGGGAATCTAACACGCACATGCCAGTAAGAGGAGTGGAGAAGGAAGAGAGGCTGGTACTGGTGCTGAGTGGATGCCAAACGTCATGACACCCTGCTCATATAAACCCACTGTTTCATGTCCAGTGCAAGATAGAAGAAGGTGCCAGAAGTCAGTGATATTTACTTTGCAGAAACATCTGTTGCTAGAAAGGCAGAACGCTGGCCAGAGCAGAGAGAAGTCGTAACTGGTAGCTTCTGGGGAGGACAAGTATTTGCCTTACAGAATTAAATCACCTCCACCTCTGAGTGAGGAGACCAAGGCAGCTAAGGGACACAGAAACAGCTAGAAGTCTGGGCTTTGGGGGACTGCTCTCAAAGGTGTCTGTTGACTAGGGGAACAAAGGGGAAGTGTCCTTCTCTTCCTGGGGATGCCATGCTCTGCCTCCCCAGATACTCTTCTGCACAAAGTGTTAAGAGAATTTAACTTAAGTACCAATTCTTTTTTCAGTAAAAGAAGGTTCATGCTTTTTCTTAAAGTTAGGATCTACCTTAATTTACACAAGTTTTACCTCAGTACCACAAGTCAAGCCATTCCCACTTTCTCCTTGGGGAAAGTTAAACACCTATGTGCACATACAAACACACCATGTGCACACATAATGAAGCACTCAAGGTAACCTTATCATCACAGTTATTTCAGCACATCTATTTCCTTTCTCTGACCTCCAAAGTTATCAGAACTGTATATAACTCTCCATAAAAATTTTTATTCCTTGGTTACATCTCCCTGGATTTAGAAACTGATTACAGTTAATGAAGTCCAAGTGCCAAGGTAAGTACTTGTAACAAGAATGGCCTCTTGGCTGCTTGAAGCACAAACACCTAAATCCCCAGGCCTCGCTAATCTCTCCCTTGTCTGAAAGTCAATTATACTTACTCTCTGTGCCTGATCACCTTGTATCTGGAATGATTCCAGAACTATGCATGAGTGGTTCCCTGGCATAATGCATAGTAAGTGCCTGAGACAGGACCGGACAAGGAGGCCCTCAAAGACATGTTGTACTGAACTGACTGGGCATGGTAACAGAAGTTGGCTTACATGTAGAACATCTGAGATTGCCAAGTAAGAGGACCTGCAGTGAGGGCTAAGAGGTGGACATGAGTCCCCAAGAGTGCAGCTTTGCCCACAACTCCCATTCTCAGCTAACCTTACCACTCTCTAAGCCAAACTCTCTCTCCTATTATACCATCTTGAAAAAGGGCCAACCAAAGGCCTCTTGCTGCGTCCCCAGTTTGGCAAAAGTGCCACCATATGTCCGGCCACACAAGTCAAAGTCACACACTCATGTGTTGTCCCTAGCAGCACAGTGTCCTTCCCAAGTGTGTCTACCCATCCTCCTAAGCATCTCAGTTCTATTCACTCTTCCCATCACCATCAGCAACACCTCAATCAAATGCCACCATTTGCCTCATGTAACTGCAAATGCCTCTGCTCTGGTCCCCCACACCCACTTTTGTTCCTCTAATCAGTTCTCCCACCATTAATGTCAGCTCCAATAGTGAATCCTGCGGTGGATTCCCATAGCTCTAAAAACTAAGACCAAAGTCCCTCCCAAAGTCTGAGATGCCTTGAGGGACCTAGGCCTTCAACTCCCTTTCCGGGTTTTGCCAGTTCCTAGAATGTCCTACTTGTACCTGGAGCCCTTAACTCAAGGATTCAGTCCTCTAAAAAGCCTGTCCTGACTTCTGTAACGAGGCCAAGCCCTACTCTACCTTCACTCTGATTCCTATGCACCTCCTTTTTTTTTGTACCTCCTTCTTCATAGCAATTTTATATTGTTCGGGTGATAATTCTGTTAATACCTCCCCAACTAGTAAATCCCTTAAGGGTGAGGATTGTGTCCCTTCATGCTCACCACTATATCCTTACAACCTAGCACATCACCTGGCTGAGAGCAGGAGTCATAAAAAGAACAAAGGGGGAAGGTAAATTGGGCACTCCACTGGTTTATGTACTCATCAAAGGTGAAGTTCCTGATTATATAATTCACAGGTGAAAAAAGGCAGATTATATATATATATATATAAGAAAATTCAAGCTCAGACAAGTCTGGCTGAAGCTTGTATATATAGGAAATGGTCACTGTTAACATAAAACCACCTCCCCTAATGTTGTCTGTTGAGAAAGATTACCACAGCGCTGCAGAGAGAGCCACAACAAGCACATGAAGTAAAACCTTCTCTATACCAAGAGATCAGGAGACATGGGCTATAAACATGCCTGGTGTTGGCCACAGCCATGTGTGCCCTTTCAGTCCCAGCCTGTCCCCAAACCTGGAGGTCAAACAGACAAAGGTAAATTTCCAGAGACACTTCTCTTTTTCCCCATGCCTGGGCAAGCTGAAAACCCATCCTATCAGAAACAAGGCTTGGGGAGCATTTATCCCAGTCTGCGTGTGGCATTTTAAACCTAGTGCCATTGCTTAACTGTAAGAAAAGCAAGTGATGTTCCTTTGTTAAGCACCATTCTACAGCCTTAAACCCTGCACTTCAGGACCAAAAAGAGGTAGTGTTCAAATCTTGAGTAGAACAAAATACCACCACCACCACCACCACCACCACCACCCACCCCCTGGTAGCATTCTAGTTTCTGTAACGCAGTCTTACCTGTGGCCACTAGGTGGTGATAGACTGTGTCAGAGAAAGGGTACTAATAATCCAAGGAGAAATGACAAAGCTAGCCTCAAAAGTAGTGCTGGGCACAGATCATGTCCTGCTGATGAAGACACGGAGTCGAGAAGGGAAATGTTCAGTGGGCACTCAATCAGCAGTGGAGGGAGGGGGCCTCCACGGGGGAAGAAGTGCCCTAATAAATTCAAAGGACCTGTGTTCATCTTATCCACTCAAGCCTGAGACATAGAGAAGAGCTGGAGGGATCAAGTCACTATAAGCATGTCTCTTACATTCTTTCAAATCTAGCTGGAACAGACTCAGAAAACCGCTCATGTCACCAGAGGATGATATGCCCACCAGCCATATCAACCACCATGTTACATCATGTGCATTCTGATTATACATCCATGTGCTTTTCCTGAGGCCATTTCCCTAAAACTCTATTTCCTAAATGAGGCCATAACCAACACAGACTCTGGAGAATTTGTTTTTCCTTAGCCAGAGCGCTAAGGCTAATAAAATTTTCAGAGTTGATTTTAAAAATGAAATTCAGCAGAAGGGGCTTCACCCTTTTTCCAGATGTCTAATTCTATTTACATGGAAACATCCTTTAAGAATAATATGGGAGACCCAAACTCACCTTCATCTACATCAAAAAAGTGTAAATACATGATGTATTCATTTACGGGGTACTTACTATGTAACATGTGCCTACTAAGTACTTTAACTCATTTCATCCTCATAATCATCCTACGAGTAGGATTTATAATTCCCATTTTGCAGATGGGAAAACAGATTCAGAGATTAAACAACGTGCCATGGTCACACAGCTATAAATGGCAGTATAAGAAACCTGGACCCTCTGACTTCAAATTTCTCAACTACTCTACTCTATGGCCTAACCTACTCAAATATTTGAGACTCTTATATCTATGTACTCAAAGAAATAAAAAAAGGATACATATACATTCCATGTTCTCTAGGAGAATGTAATTTAGGAGAATCTCATCTGTGTACAGTAAGTCCCCCCTTTCCTGTGGTTTCAGTTACCTGCCATTCGCCTTACTCTAGAAGCAGATGACTCTCCTGACTTAATGTCAGAAGGTCAGTAGTAACCTAATGCTATGTCACAATGACTACATCATTTACCTCATGTCACCTCATCACGTAGACATTTTATCATCTCACATCACAAGGGTGAGTACACTAAGATATTTTGAGAGTCCACATGCACATAACTTTCATTATAGTATATTGTTTTAGCTGTTCTATTGTAATTATTGTTGTTAATATCTCACTGTGCCTAACTTATAAATTAAACTTTACCATGGGTTTGTATGTATAGTCTAAGTGCAGGAAAAAAAAAAACCACATAGTCTACAGGTTTCAGTACTATCTGCAGTTTCAGGCATCCACTGGGGATCTTGCAACATATCCTCTGTGGATGGGGGAAAGGAGAGAAGGACTACTGTATATGAACTTATAAATTAAATAGAACATAGTATTGCAATCAGATTGGGGGAGAGCTACAGAAGTGCAAGCAGGGTATTATTCCAGGTGAGGCCATTGGGAGAATCTTCCCAGAGAAAAAGAATAGGGATTGCATTTGAAAAGAGGCTTAAAAGTTCAGTAGATCAGTGTAATTTGGATTTATAGAAATCAGAGGAGGTACAGGGCAGAGTAAACAGGCATGGGAAGGTATTCTAGAAGTAGCAACAGGAAGCAAAGAAATGCAACAGCAGAGGACCCAAGGTGAAACAGCAGGCAGCTGGTTGATGGAAAGAATGGAAGACAAGGAAAAGGGATAAGAATCATGGAAGGACTGGAATGCTAAGGAATTCAGACTTCATCCTCAAAGAAATGGTAACCATATTTTTATAAAGAAGAAAGACAAGATCAACTTAAACATTGAATATGACTTTCACTAAGGAGCTGGCCCAGAACATTTTGGGACTTCTACTCTTACTTCCCATCCTGCTTCCCTGCCAAAGACATAGAGCCACAGTCAAGGGCCTTTCTCTCTGTGGAATGACTAGACGACAAAGAGCATCTCTCAACCTTGACACTGGGTACAAAGATCACAGGTCAGCCAGGAGATAATCAGAACACAGAGAGATTCAGAGAAACTCTGCTCCCAACTGAAAACTCCAAGTTCACATCTGGAGTATGAGGGCTCGATAGCACCCTCACCACATACATGTAATTATATACAAAGATGTATATACTAAAACAATTGATTTCCAAAGTGCCTCATTAGCTGTTCTTAAGAACATTGGAAGTTTAAGTCCTAGCACATGGTCTTCTACAAAGAAATTCCAGACTAGCTTATTGTCACATTATTAGATACTCAAAAAACATTTGCTAATCAAGAACCAGTATGTTAAATGATTAAGTCAGCATCCAACCTATACTGAAAGCTCAAGCACTAAAGAGCCTAACCCCCAATGTGCCTGGCTCAGCCCTGACACAAAGCAGAGCAAGGACACAGAGAACTGAGCTACTGGATTCACAACAATTACATTTGCATAAAGCTCCAAGACCTTCTAAGACAGCCAGGTCAGCACAAGAAAAACTCCCTCCAGGGAAACAATGATGATTTGCTTGGTTAAAACAAAGAACCCCATTTTAAAAGAGACTGATCAAGTGAAAAGCAAAAAAGAAAGGGTATTTCCATGCAGTTAAAGGGTAAACATCACACGCGCATGCACACACACACACACACACATTTAGTCAAGATCAATTCACAAGAATATGAAGTGTGTGGACTTGGCAAACATGGATTCAAACTCTGGATCTGTCAATTGCCAGCCAGCCCTATGCTTGGGCAAATGACTCAACCCTTCCAAGAGTCTCTGCTACTATGAAGGTAACAAGTACCTCACAGGGTTGGTGTGGGAATCACAAAGGAAGGAAAAACATGAGCCAAGCACAGGGTTGCCCCAAGATGCTAGTTTTTTTTTTCACTCCCACAAGCAGAGGCTTGAATGCAGGTTGGAGACAAGAGAATAAAAAAAAAAAAAAAAAAAAAAGAATCTTAATTAGCTTAAGAATTAAGGAATTTTTGTCTCATTAATTCACCAAACTTATCAAATACAGGTATCCCCTGTTTCTCTGAAGTTTGAGTTATGCCACTTCACTTTAACAAAATATCTACATTAGTGCCTATTTTCACTAGCTACAAGAAACCCAAAAAGGATTTTTCCTTTTACACGGAAAGGGAAAATAGTATTCAGTGTTTGTTTTGCAGTGAGCCGTCCACCAGAGTAGCTAGAGTGGCCGTAGCTTTGAACTGCGTCTGTGAGTATCTGTGTTTTATCTCAATTTATTTGGTGCATCTGTTAGCAAGACATGTCCTAAAGTACTAGAAATGCCTGAGAGAGGTTATTCTGGGGCTCTAGGGATGCTTGAAAGTATGTAAATTAATAGTAATTGCTTCTTTGCTTTATCCCATTTTTAAAAGCTTAGGAAAGGTTTCATAGGAACACTCTACTTGTAGATAGTGGGGTAAACCTGTAAACTTCTAATGAACCAGCTACTGAAAATACAATTGAGTCCTTAAAAGTTTTCCTCAGATGCTTAGAAAACTCTAACACACTTTACAGAATTAAAATTTCTTTTTACCTCTTGCAGATGGTAGGAAAGGCGAAAAGTCTGGACGAAGTAAGTTTTTTATCCAAAGAGTAACTCAAAGTAGTGTGCATGGCTTCTCTCAAAGTTTATGAAGCTAAGTGGTACCTCTTAAATGCACTGACGCTAAGAAAAATATCACAAAATCCTTCCTTTCCGTTAAGTGGGGAAGGAAGCTAGCCAAGTAAAAAAGAATCAAAATGCTACCAAGACATCCAAGATAGATGGGCTTTATGGGATGCAAAGACCTGAAATGCCTAGCTTCCTGAGAAGATCTTTGCGTTTCACTCCTCAAATAGGCACACTTAAGAAAAGGGAGGGAAGTGGTTTAAGAAGAGACCACAGGAGTCAGAGCAAAAGGTCTGCAGGGAAAGCAGGTCACATGAGAACTTGAAGATCAGAGTCCAGATGGGACAGAGCTAGAACTCAGGCAGAGAATGGTAAGCTTCCTCTAGCTCAGTACCACTACACTACTATTATGCTCAACAGAGAAGAGAGGAACAGTATGTGGGAGGGACAGGTGATCCTAGCTTGGGCCTCAAGATTTGGCTTTTGCTTCTACAATGTCCTACCATCTTAAAGCAGTGCTTCTCAGACTTTAACATGCACCCGAACAGTGGAGGATCTTGTTAAAATACTGATTCTAATTCAGTAGGCCTGGGAGTGTGCATTTCAAACAAGTTCCCAGGTGATACCCATGTTGCTGGTCCAGGCACCACATTCTCTGAGTCAAGGGCTAGGAATCCCAACGGAGACCCTGAGAGTCAAGATCACGTTGTTTTTCTCCTTCCAACCACAGCACCTAGAGTACACAGGACCTCAGTATATATTTGAAGAATGGATTCCTTGAAAGGACTTCAACTGTTGCACAAAGAAACAGAATGGAAGCTAGAGTAAAAATGAGTAATAGGCTGCATCCTTGCTCACCTAGGAACAACACATATGAACTTAGGGAAAGTAAATTAACACATTCGCCTTAAAGAACTTGTTTGAAAACCAGAAAGATGGCCAGTGATCTTTAAGGTCCCATCTAGCCCTAAAATTCCACCCAAAGTATTTTCTCTGTGCCTTTTACAAATTATTTTTTTAATATTTATTTATTATTTATGATAGACATAGAGAGAGAGAGAGGCAGAGACACAGGAAGAGGGAGAAACAGGCTCCATGCCAGGAGCCTGACGCGGGACTCGATCCCAGGACCCCAGGATCGCGCCCTGGGCCAAAGGCAGGCGCTAAACCACTGAGCCACCCAGGGATCCCCTATTTTAATGGTCAGGGTATATACACTGGCTATTCCTACAGCAAGGCACACCTCTGTTATTCTCAGATAGCAGTTTCCAAAAATTCAACTGAGAGAACACAGACTCTGTTAGTCTCAGCAAATAACCATAGCAACTAATACCCCCAAATAAAATGATGTCTTCACAATGATGTGCTGGCTCAATTAGATTAAGAGGGTGACGCGTACCATCTCAAAATTTATGGTTGTAAACTTGGAGCAAAAGCCAGACTTTCTTGGAAGAGGTTTTTAAGAAATAAGAAAGGGGGGGGAGGGGGGGGTGGAGATGCCTTGCCAATAATATGAAGAAGGGACAGGGAGCCAGAAAAACAGAGATGAAAAACTGGAACAGAACAGCCCTGCCTGTCCAGATCCACACAGACCAAGGCCCAGGCATCCACATGGGAATCCAGAACTTGGTTAAACAGAGACAGCTCTGAGTGCCACCACTTCCCAGGGAGTTCTCAAACAACTGCACTTTGTCCTCCTCCTGTGCTTTTCCTCATGCATATAATAAAAAGAGAGTGAATATTGCTATCTCAGAAAAGACTTGAGGGATTTACCAAAGGGACAGTGAAGCTTTTAAAGTGAAAAAGGTGATAACTGCAAAAGAATCCATCTGGGTTGATAATGGATTTCCAAGCCAAATTCACCACAGGTCATCCGGGATACAGATATTTCTGTTCTAAGGTCTGGAGATTAGAGCTGGAATTGTGAAGAGAAAACCCAACATTTGTAACATCTAGAACTCAGGCCTTTCCACACCCCCAGGTCTGCCTCTTCCATCATCTGTGCAATCACAGTCACTTTGAACACATTCAGGCAAGCAAGAGTCTCACATGAAAAGCAGGAAAAGGAAAGCCAAGGCCCATCAACTCCCTATAATCCCTGATCCTTTTCTAGCAAAGGACCAAAGAAAAAAAAGGGGGGGGGGGGTGTGTGTGCAAAAACCCAGCCCAAATAGTCTGGGCTTAACTGGCATTCAAATGTAAACAACAATTTGTGTTAACAAGAAAGTCCCAAAGAGAAGAATTTGGAGATAATACACAAAATCAGACCCCCTTCCGGCTGCTCCCATCAATGGCTAAGATGAATGTGAGGGTAGTCAAAGCAAGACAAGGCACTGTGAGTAAAGAGAGGCCTTCACCAGCTAAGCAAGCCTAGAATAATGAGTAAGCCCTAGAATACTGAGTAAATTCAAAATCCCTCCTCAGCCATCTATAAGGTCTCTGCACTTATTTCCACCTGTATGAAATGGGCAGGGAGCTGCCTCCAGGGATTTCTGTAAAGAGATGATGCTCAGAAGTGCTTAGCACCCGGCCTGCAGCAAGCCCTCAAAAAAAAAAAAAAGAAAAAGAAAAAAAGAAATCGATATTAATAGTATTCAGTATTACCCAAGAACATAATAACTAAAATGTCAGGGTGATGTATTTCTGTATAAAAATCAGAGGACAGCCACTTGGCCTCCTACCACCCACCTTACACCCTGCCCCCCTTGCTGACCTCTAACCATGATTATGATCTAAATGGAATCCATCTAATGCCCAGGCACAGCTCAGACACTCTTCCCCAGGAATACCACAGGAAGCAGGGCAGCCGCTCCTCAACAGAGTAAGTTCCATTTAAAAAGGAAAAACTGCCCGTCTCCCCATGGATTAAATTAACATTTCCTGAAGGAAAAAGAAGAAAAAAAAAAAAAAAAAAACACATAGTATTTCTGAACAGAGCCACACCTAATAACATCCTCAGAGATTAGTTTCACTTTCTTTTATCTCCTGTTCATTATGCCATGTCCCTGAGGCACCTAGGGGAGGCCACGCTCCTGGGACCAGGCAAGGAGGTCCAGGTGGGGAAAAACTGGCCTCCACACATGTTCTCAAGAAAAGCCCAGGTCCCCTGCCATGTTGCCTCCTTACCAGCTCTGCCCCAGTCAGATAAGAAATCGTGCTTCAACTGGTTCTCACAGAACCAACCCGCACACACCACACCATCACAGGATTTGACAGGCCAGATGAATGTTTCTCCAAATACACTGAGAAACAGCTATGATAGGAGCACACCCTAGTCACCTCAATCAAAAATCTGGGGCTCGGGCCCAAGAATCTGGGCTCGCAGGCGATTCTTATGAATGCTGAAGTTAGAGAACTACTACCGTCTAAACCCTCAGAACATCTAGTACCATGTACCAATAATGGAACCTCTCCTGATTACAAAGGTAGAGCTGCATGGAACAAACCAGAACTTCTAATTCCTGACAATAGATTTACAAATGTTCCCAAAGCAGGCTATTAATGCTTGTAGAGGAAGAAATCTAAGTGACAATAGAGGTGGGAGAAGGGAACACCGTAATTCAATTTAAAAATCACAAATTCTGAACCCTTAGCCTTTTTCCAAAAATGTCTTAATCATGTTGCTTATTCCAAAGCCCGCACAAGCACCAAGGAAGGCAGCTCTGTTCAGGGACTGATTTGTACAGACCCTGCTTATGACACTGGGAGCTGATGAATGGCCCTGGTGCTGACTGCCTAGAAACCCATCCGGAAACCATGCTTCCCAAAGAAGTGACAGCTGTCTTCAGTGCCTGAAAAGCCAAGCACTTTTGGACCGCAGGCCTGGGCTGGGGCTGCCAATACAGATCTGCCCAGTTAATCGTCTCTGACTGAGCATGCAAACAGTAAACCTGACACAGACTCAAGTGAATCCAGGACACAGGCTCACAGGCAGCTGAGAGACAGGACTCTCACTTTGTGGACATGCAACCAATGCAGTCACACAGAAACCCACACAAAGAAGGGCCGCTTGGCTTAATGCTATCCTATCACCATCTTGACATTGACAAGTATATCTCTGAACTTGTGTTTTTTAAGTGAAGTCTGGTGGGAAAAGCAGAGCAGAGATCTCCAACATGGGTGACAGGTATGTCCACCAGGGCCCCATGCAGCCCCAAGTACATATGGTGTTTGCAATGCCCAACAAGCACAGAATTCTGGTGGACCCATGATGTATCAAAGTTGAGCTAGACTGAAACCAAGTACAAGGTAAGCATGTTATATCTGTAACTGAGTAAACACGAATGCTGACAGCCCTGAGAGGCCATGTTTTCCTTCAAAATCAAAACCTACCAAATGCAAAAAGAAGGCATTCTAAGAAACAGGAATGACCAAGAAACCCTGCCATAGCCTTTCTTACTCATCTTATTTCCCTGGTTAAGTCAACCACTTAATGCTGACCACAAAGACACAGCATGGGGAAAGATCAAGCCACCCACAGGCCCTTGCCCCTTTGGGTTCTTCCTTACTCATCAGTAAGACAAAGGTAAAGCATGTTGGTAAAATGTTTTAATTTGAAGACATGAAACAAAAACAGCTGAATTACGATGTTTTTCACAGAAATAAACCAAGCTTTCTTAAAATCTGTATGGAACTACAAAAGACCCCAAATAGCCAAAGTAATTTTTTTTTAAAGATTTTATTTATTTATGAGAGACACAGAGAGAGAGAGAGAGAGAGAGAGACAGAAACAGAGACACAGGCAGAGAGAGAAGCAGGCTCCATGCAGGGAACCCGATGTGGGACTTGATCTTGGGTCTCCAGGATCACACCCTGGGCTGAAGGCGGCGCTAAACCGCTGAGCCACCAGGGCTGCCCTAGCCAAAGTAATCTTAAGGAAGAAAAAAGCTGGCAGCATCATACTCCAATCTCAAATTATAACACAAAGTTATGGTAATGAACACTGTATGGTATTGGCATTAAAACCAATGTAAAAGAGAGATCAATGGAAAAGAGAGAGCCCAGAAATAGACCTACACATAATACCATCAATTTATGACAAAGGAACCAAAAACTGTATAATGGGGGGAAAACAGTCTTCAAAAATTGGTGCTGGGAAAACTGAACAGCCACATGCAAAAGAATGAAATTGAACCACGATCTCACACTGCACACAAAAATTAACTCAAAATGGATTAAACTTGAAAAGAAGATCTGAAACCATAAAACTCCTACAAAGGAATCTCCTTGACATTAGTCTTGGTGATGATTTTCTGGATTTGACATGAAAAGCAAAGGTAACAAAAGTAAAAATAAACAAGAGAGACTACATCAAACTAAAGTTTCTGTACAACAAAGGAAACCATCAAGGAAATGAAAAGGCAATCCAATGAATGGGACAAAATATTTGCAAATCCTATATAAGGAGCTAATATCCAAAATATATAAAGACTCGTGTTACAGGAAGAAAAGAAATCCAAATAAAAAATAGGCCAAGGATCTGAATGGACATTTTTCCAATGACATACAGAAGGTACATGAAAAGGGGCTCAACATCACCAATCACCAGGAAAATGCAAATTAAAAAACAAGTGTTGGAAAAAAGAGAACCTCTGTGCACTGTCAGTGGGAATGTAAACAAATACAACACTATGTAAAACACTGTAGAAGTGCCTTAAAAAAGTAAAAATAGAACTACCAGAGGATCCAGCAAGTCCACTTCTGAGTGTCTATCTGTAGGGAAGGAAAAAAAAAAAAAAAAAAAACCAACCTCACAAATTTGAAAAGATACATAAAGATACATGTATCCCCATGTTCACTGCAGCACTGTTTACAATAGCCAAGACATGTAAACAACCTAAGTGTCTATCCACTGAATAGATGAATAAAGAAAATGTGGGGTGCATACATGTGGTGGAGTATTATTCAGCCATAAAAAGTAATGAAATCCTGCCATTTGTGACAACACAGATCAACCCTGAGGGCATTATGCTAAGTGAAATAATCAAATAGAGAAAGACAAACAACATAAGATCTCACTTAGATATGAAATCTAAAACAAAGCAAAAACAAAAATTACAATACAAGGTTGGTAGTTCTATTTTAAAATCACTTTGCCCATAGGCAAATGATAGGCAAAGAATTTGCATTTGTACATCTAGACAGCATATCTAGAATTTTAAATACATAATACAAGGCTATAGCACAGAAGAGACTGGTGATGGCCAGAGGCAGGGGTAGGAGTGGACAAAATGAGTGGGTGCTCAAAAGATACAAATTTTCCATTATAAAATAAACCACAAGATATGAAGTACAGTGTGGTAACTACATTTAATAATGTACTGCATACTTAAAAGCTGCTAACAGATCTTATAAGTTGTCATTACAAGGAAAAAAATTTATGTATGGTGACAGATGTTAACTAGACTTACTGTGGTGATCATTTCACAACATGTACAAATATCAGATTATTATGGTGTACACCTGAAACCAATGTTGTATGTCAATTATACCTCAAAAAAAAAAAAAAAAAGATCTGCAAACACACACACAGAGTTGAGTTAGCTTGTGTGGTGTTTCCAACATTCTAGTAAGAACAGAACTAATATGCATCTGAGCTATATAATATGAATTGTGTAATTTCAGTAATTCCACATGCAAGTCAGTTGATTTTCTATTTACATTTAAAATTGGCACTGCACCATGAAGACAAACAGCAAAATTCATACCAATAGTGTAAATCTTTATTTTTAATTTATTTTTATTTTTAAGCAATCTCTATACCCAACATAGGGCTCAAACTCACAACCCTGAGATCAAGAGTTACACGCTCTTGATCAAAGTCAGCCAGGCACCACCCCCTCTTTTTTTTTTTTAATAGCAACTAAAAACACCTAAGTCAACAGAGAGACCACGAAGGAAATGGTTTATATTGTAATACCCTTATAATAGTTCATGTTTGTGCTTTATGAATAAGGGCCCATAAGCATAAGTAGCTAGTCCTGAGCACAGAAACACCTAGGATTTCTCTTCTACCTCCATTAACTTTCCCATTTCCTCCGATTGTTACCTTAAGAAACACCTCCACTCAGGCTGCATCACTAAGCCCAGCACCACTTCTGGTCTGGACTCCTAAGAGTGGCCTCCCCACTTCCTCCTGGATCCCCTCCAGACCGCTGTCACTCAGCTGCCCGGGATAGCCTTTCCAAAAAAAGCAGATGTGGTCTTGTCACTGCCTCTCCCACACCCTCCCCAGTTGTAACTCTTCCTTTTCATTTCAAAGTCTGCCCAAGGCCTACAAAATGTGTCTCACATGCACACCCTGCTGGCCTCCCCTGCCTTCAGTGCTCCAGCCCCATGTGCCCACTCAGATCCTCTAACGCACAGGGACCAGGCTAGCCCCAAAGCCTGGCATAATGTGTTCCCTCTGCTCAGGAAGGAGTCCTGTACCCAGCAACTCTCATCAGAGATTAGAGCACTCCCCCAAACTTCTCCACCCTTCAGATTCCACTTTAAGGGTCATTTCCTCTGGGAAGTGGCCTTCTCTCATCCTCCACCCACTCCCAATGGTAAACTATCACAGCTCCCTAGAATTTCCCTTCCGATCCCTTTACACAATATCTAATTTCCTTTAATTCTGGTAACTGTTTAATGTGTACTACCTAATGAGATTATAAACATAAGGCAGGCAGGACACCAATGCCTGTTTTGTTCAGAAAAGGGGCTGTCATCACGGTTTTGGCATGTAGTATACCCCAAATCAATAAATGAACACAAATAGGCAGGTGATTCTTTTTAAGAATTCAGTCAGGAGAGTGACTAACCCTTCAATCCCCTTTATACTCAAAGAGAAAGCTGAGTCACAGAAATGAATACTAAACAGCCATCCCCTTATTTACTCCATTACAGACACAAAATGAAACAACCAGAACCACATCTCCTAGGCATGGCCTTGAAGGCACAAAACACACATTCCCCACTGTCTTCCTCATCCAACAGTACGTCTATGTTCTCAAAGTACTGCTAGTTCTATTTTAAAATCACTTTGCCCATAGGCAAATGATAGGCAAAGAATTTGCATTTGTACATCTAGACAGCATATCTAGAATATTAAATACATAATCTGATGACAAACTGTGCCAATTAGCATAACGTACATGCAGAAGACATCCTTTCTAATATACCAGGTATCACTAGAGGGCAAACACACATATACACACAGACACAAAAACTCCTATATTTTGGAGGAAATGTTTCTCAAGTTGCCTTCTGAAGTTCACCTGAATCACATCACTCCAGACTTATTTAGGTCAGAAATTCTGGGAATCAAATGTGGAAATTAGGTTTGGAAATCAAACCTGGAAATCACAGCAAGTATAAAAACCACTGTTATAGGGAGACAGTGTTGAGCAATTTGTTTAAGTACAGGGGAACAGAAGTGACTGACACTGAACCTGAGAAAGCAGACAAACAAGAAAGCAAAGGAAAACGAGGTCCTGTGGACCCAGAAAGTCCCTGGCAATGTGCCTGCAAGAAAACGGCAGGAAACTGTTCTCAGAGAAGAGAAGGACCATGGAAAAACCCGAGACCATTGTTGGCTCAGGTCAGTCATTATTCTGGACATTTTACTCTGATGGCCACTTCCTCCTCTCTCAAGGTGCTTGAGGGACACTCAGGAAGAAACCCTGACATCTGTCCCCTGGCTGCAGGAAGGACAGGGTGGACACGACCAAGAACGGCATAAGTAGGGCCACCTCCTGCAGTCTCACAGCTCTGTCTAAGCACGGAAAGGAAGAATCCTGGGAGCCCTTGCCAGACTCAGGAATTCTAGCTCCCGCTGGCCAGCCCTTGCCACAACCAAGTCTGCTGCCTACTGCCAACCCAGAAGCCTCAAGGAATGAGAAAAGCCTCCCGGCACTGTTTAGTAACTTCAGCACCTCCTACTGTAGTGGGCCAAATAATGTCCCCCAAATTCTTGTCTTCATGTAACCTAAGAATGTGAGCTTATTTGAAAATAGGATCTTTACAGATGTAATTACTTAAGATATGGTCATATTGGATTAAAATGGGGCCTAAATCCAATGACTGGTGTCCTTCTACAAGGAAGAGGAAGAGAAGACACAGACACACAGGAAAGGAGGAGGCAGAGACTCAAGGGATGTAGCTACAAGCCAAGGAAAACCAAGGACTGCCAGGAGCCACCAAAGCTAGGAAGACATCAAGAAAGTTCCTTCCCTACCACATGCAGAATCATTGTTTTAAGTCACCGAGTTTGTGGTAATTTGTTATAGCAGCTACAGGAAACATCTCTTAGGAAGCCAGAATCTTTATGTCACACTATTACCAAAACCTAAGGGGTTGTGCAACCACACAAAAAGGAATACTTGCCATTCAAATACTGGAGATGGCCTGGTCCTAGCCTCTGTGAGAGCTGCTCTCCACCCTCAGGCCAAGCCAGCTTCTTTCCCAGATCAGTGCCCTCAGAGAGTACAACCCTGCCGGCACCTAGCTCCCTCCAGTGAACCCTTCCCAGCACAGTTTCCCACACACTTTCCACACTGCTACCCTCAGTGCACCCCAGGCTGGCGCCCACCATGTGCTGACACACCTGGATCTCTCCCTCGAAGCACTTTCCACGTGTGCTCAGTGTGGGCAGAGACCAGGTCAGTCCTGTACTCTAATGGAGCCCAATGACCACCACAGCTCAGTACGAGAAGCTGAAATAATGCCACTGAGCACACTAGTGTACAGCTAACGGCATTCACAGACATCCCTCATTCTTCCTCACTTGAGCCAGATAGTGTTAGAAACTGACTTCTGTGTGACTTCTCACAGCTGTGATTATACTCACGTTGAAGTATGTCCCACACTATACAGATAACTCATCTGTTTTGTTATTCATGGGGAAAAAATAGGTACCGACTGTCTATATGCCTGATATACTTGTCACTAGAGACAAAGGTAAGCAAAAATCAGATGAAGCCTGTGTCTTCACAGCATTACAAATGATGGTGAGGGGGTTTGAGTCATTAATAATAACCTCACATCAAAGCTGAAAAACAATAGAACAATCTTGTTCTAGAGCAGTGGCTGCCACGTAACAGGCAATCAATAATGCTGAGTGGCTGGAGAATGAATAGCTTGAAGATGGGTGGATGGGTGGGTGGATGGATGGATGGAAGAGAGGGTAGATAGGCAGCTAGGAAGGCAAGGTGTGTGGTATATAGCAATCTGTCAATAACAGTATAGGTGGATACACGGATGGATGACTGAACAGAAATATGTATGGATATAGTACTTGGTATATAAAAGGTAGTTGAGAGTTATGGAAAGATGGAAGGTGGATGAACACCTAGGGAGCAAAGCCCTTGGGATAAGGCATGCACAAAATAAAACTTAAAAGCACAAAAACTTCCACAGCCCTTTCAAGTGGTACCTCTGGAAAAACCACATTTCATCATCGACTAACCAGCTTCCAGCTAGCATCTGAAAGAAACAGGAACTGTAAATGAATCTTGCATCCACCTCTCCTATAAACATTTAGGAGAAAATCAGCCCACTAACACAAACATGTGCTCTCTTATTTCTCACCTTCCCCTTACTTTCTGTAGTGGGGATTTTAAAAGCCTGTTTTGCTTGTTCTTCTCTACCATGTAGAGTATTTACTGCTCTAAAATGTTGACTCTTGCCAAATGCACACCAAACACCACTACCTGGTTGTGTCATTTTTAATTATTATTTTTGTACTTCTTCTTTTAGAGCCAAGAGAGAGTTTTCTCTGAGGTAATCAGAGCTGACTCTGAGAATTTCATTGTCATTTATGACGCAGGGGGGAGGTGAAGGAGGGAAGAGGCCGGGAGGGTGGGTTATACCACAAGCTGGAGAGAGACAAAAAAGATATCCAGGGGCCCTTGTAACGCATACAGTTAAAGCGTCCTTCTATGGCAGTCTATAGTATCAGAACAGTCTACAGTAAAAAGCAAACGAACAGAGCTCCGACATAAATGTTTAACTTTGCACAGAACTGACAGAAAATGTCCCCATGTACCTCAGTCTTGGGTCTGGCTTGTGTCATGGTGGATTCCCTGTATTTCCAGGGTTTCCTTAAATGTCACATCAGTAAGGAAGTAATTCAGACCCCAAGAGGCCTTTCTTCTCTTTGATCTCCTCTGATGAAGGTAAGAACAGCTCTGAGTCTCTGGGAACTCAGTCCCCTGTGTTCCCAAATCAGGCTCAACAGCACCATGCATCTATTCTGGCAGTGGGGTGAATCAATGCACCTCTCTACCTCTCTACGGAGGGCCTCCTATGTGGCAGGGACTATGGGAGGCAATGAGAATACAACACTGAACTAAACTGACATAGTTCTGGCTCCCTAACAGGCAACCTGCGACACTCAAAGATACGCATACACTATAATCATCTAAAATTCCATGGTAAGAACATAAAAATGCACATGATGGCTAGAAAGGAATGCTGTGACAAGGAGGAAAGCAGACCATCACCAATGCCACACCAGCCACAGTCCTCATGAAGCACCCAGCCACATGCCAGGCCATAGCGTGAAGTGTCTTATCAGCTACAGTAAAAGAAAACACATAAGCATTAAGAAGTCCCTTAATGCTGTGGAGATGGCTTCAGAGGTGTATACAGATGTCAGAATTTATCAAGTTGTACAATTTAATACATGTGGTTTTGTATGCTAATTAAGCAGTTATAAAAGAAAGGATTTCCCCCAAATTTGCTACCTACTCTCATGATCTCCAAGATGGTGGAGGATCCTGTGGCTAACAAACTAACAAAAGTGGCCTAGCTATACAACCCAGTGTGCCACTGAACCATATTGCTGTGCTTGATCTGCTCATAGCTCCACTCACCCATCCCAAATGGATTTATTAAACACATACTATGGGCCAATAACTATCCACTTGAGTTCTCCATTATATTACAAACAAAACATGCATAACCCAGTTCTCCTGGAACTTATAGCTTCCTACAAATGCACACCGAAGTAGAAAAGATAGGTGTTGTTTACAGACTGAGAATGACTGGCAACACTACCCCAACAGGGAGTTAAGGCTAAGTCTGAAGGATTTTCAACATCATGATAAACAACAATTTATTGAAAGCTCACTATCTGCCCAGCCCTTAAGTGCTTTAAAGATATCATTTCATTCTCCCAAAATCCCTTTGACGTAGGTACTATTGTTTAAATCCCTTTTACAAATGGGAGAATTGTCAGTAAGTGATGGAACCAAGCTATAAACCCAAGAACCTGACTCTAGACTCCGACAATTTTAAACTCTAAGCTACACTACCATAAGGATAATTTGCCCATTAATTGCCACAGGCTGCTACTTTATAGTCAGAATGATTCTTCCAGTCTAAACTCTGCTGAGCAGGTTCCCTGACCTTCCCCATCAGTACTTTTATAGTCTCTGGAGCTTGACCAAGGCATGTTTGAGAAGTGATAGAGGTCAAAGGTTTCAGAGCACCAAGCCTCTGCAAAAGGGAGACTTACTCTGACATCTCTCTGTGGGAAGGGAAGGGCTCAGTTTTATGAAACTTCAGTGAGATGAGGAAAGACAACAGTTTGATTCCATGCCTGCAAGCAGAGTGTACCCAGGGCTTCTGGCTGGTAAACTTCTCTGTTCTGCTGGTCTTTTTTTTTTTTTTTAAAAAAAAAAAAAGATTTTATTTATTTATTCATGAGAGACACAGAGACAGAGGCGGAGGCAGAGGCAGAGACAGAGGCAAAGGGAAAAGCAGGGTCCCTGCAAGGAACCCAACATGGGACTCAATCCCGGACGCCAGGTTCACGCCCTGAGCCAAAGGCAGGTGTTCAACCACTGAGCCACCCAGGTATCCCTCTGTTGGTCTTTTAAGACACAGGTAAGGGAAGCCCGGGTGGCTCAGCGGTTTAGTGCAGCCTTCAGCCCAGGGCCTGATCCTAGGGACCCTGGATCGAGTCCACATCGGGCTTCCTGCATGGAGCCTGCTTCTCCCTCTGCCTGTGTTTCTACCTTTCTCTCTCTATCTCTCTCTCTTTCTTTCATGAATAAATAAATAAAATCTTAAAAAAAAAAAAAAGACACAGGTAAGACACACACACTTCCAGGGCAAGATCATTACTGTGATGATGACAGAGTCCAGGGAACAGAGCCATGCTGTGAATTAAAGAACCTTTGTACCATCCCCCATCTGGGACACTCAACCAGATCATGTAAAAAATCAATCCAACTGCTGGCAGTTGACAGGCAACAATGAGCCAAAATGCATCACCATTCAAGAATGCATTTGAGAAGTGAGGAAAAATCCCTGTGGTTCCAAGGCATAGGCATATTTAATAATAGCACAACCCCCATCATTATTATTATCTTGAGGAAAATAAAATCTATCTGCTCTAAGACAGTCTCTATAAAGAAAGCCAACTCTGAATTCATGAGATACAAGGATGGTTTTAAGAATCAAGATCTTACCCATTGGTTTTGTTTCCCAAGAAAGCCTTTCACTTTGGCCGGCAGACACATTTGTGAAGAGGAGTCTGACAGTGCCACTGCAGAGGGCTGGTCCCACACCCCAGGGGACGGGTTCCCCTCGACAACCCCCTAACACCTGTGAACATCTCACAACTCCTCAAAGGCTAAATAATTCCCACCTGAGAACTGCCTCTTGCAAACTACCTCTACCTACTCAGAGCTCCTACCTGGTCAACCATCCCCCAGTGCTTCACCCTACCACTTACCTCACACAAAAAGCCCTTTGCTCATCACCATTTCTCTGCACAGCATTACCTGCTTCTTGAGAGAAAACAAATAGAACCCTCTTAGCACTTTTTATTTTCCTATCAAGCTCTGGAAAGAGGACAACCAGCAAAACCAAACTACTGCTTGAGTACATTTTAGCTTCTATCTTTCTGGCCAAAGTGAACTATCTTTCCAAGGCTGAGGAGAGGGTATGCGCCTATGTACAACAAACCCTAGAAATATATAGACCCAATGAACAATCCGCCATGACTCAGGCAAATCTCCTCCCCTCTCTGGACCTCAGTCTGATGAAGAACAGGAGAGGGACTAGGGCTGCCTCAGAGAAGTCTACATGGTGGAGGCAGAGGCCAGGACTAGAGAGACCAGTAACACAGAGAGATCATTTGGTCTGGGAGGCAGAGGGCCAGAAACCTTGTCTAGACCCACAGGACACAGAAGATGAGCTGGGAAGGGATTCTCAGAAGAAACAAAGGAAGCCTGGAGAATATCTAGTCAATGAAGGCAAAAAAGGAGTTGCAAGAAAGGAGAGGAATGCTAACAACAACCTGGTTTAATTAACTAGATTGTTCCGGGGCCTATGAGACACTAGGTTCAAGAGAGAACTAACGGCAAGAGCCACATTTCTGGGCTTTCGGAGGTAAAGCAATGAAGACAGTAAATACAGAATATTCTTTTAAGCAATCTAGCTATGAAAGAGGCAGCAGCACAGGATGGCACATCAGTGGGAAAAATACAAAGGGAAGTTTTGTTGAGATTGCCTCTCCCCACCTCCTTGTTTTAAAGATAATAAAGACTTCAGCATGTTTGCAAACAAAGAGGAAAATATACCACTGACAGAGTAGTCTAATGATGATGCCCTGTCGGGGGCCATGGGGCACTAAATTAGAGGCAGGAGGGCTGCAGCTAAGAGGACAGGCATTAAGAGAGCCACTGGGTTAGGCTTGGGGAGGAGGGGGACTGCTCGTTCTACTGAGAAACTGTGTTGGGGACAGTTCCTCTTTCCCTCCACCCATCTAGTACAAGGTATTAACAAAACCACAGGGTGGGGAATATTTGACCACAGACATACACTTACCCAAGCACCCTTCATCTTTGTGGAAGACCGGCCAATACACATGTGAGTGCTTTGGGAGGGGAGGGACTGAAGGTGTGGCTGCTGCTGCTTGATCTGTTCTAAAGTCCTGTGGGTTTGGGTTACTGTTTTTGGCTATTTATGTTATTTGGGTTTTTTTTGGGGGGAAGGGGGTTTGGTTTTTTTTTTTTTTTTTGGTATGTGAACTTGTCTCACCCGAGGGTGAGAAATACTAGAGAGAGGACAAAGATTTTCACCATGAAAATCTACTTTAATTGCCTTCGTTAATGGTGAAAATTACCCTGTCTTCTCAATGGTTTCAATCTATCAAAACTTTTTTTCCCAAAACTATAGACTTTCACTCTCATCCTTTTGCCCCCTTTTAAGCTGCTGTTTGTGGCTTAGAAAATATGGTAACAATCCCCCTTTTTTTTTTAAATCAGGCTGGAGCTTGGGATGGAATTGTCATAGATTTGATGAACAGCACAGCAGAGAGTCAGTCAAGGAACAATTGAATCACTACCACCATTTTCAAAAGAATTTAGGGCAGAGATAACTAGTGGCTCCCGGGATCTTTAACACTCATCCTGTGACAGCCACTACATAGTAAAGACTAGAAACCTAACAGGAGGCAAGGACAGACTCCTGTGAAACAGAAGCCTACTGATTAATTCCTACAAGCCATGCATAGACTACAGTGAGGGAGCAGGTTCCTCTTCTAAAGAGCTTCCAACCTTGCTCTAGAAAAACCCAATGCGAGAAAACCAGAGAAAGAATCTTATGTGCTCAGATGTTCAAAACTAAAGTAATTCTGTGCCCAAAAGAATTCATTATAGCCAGGCTTCTTTCAACCATGGCGCTCACCTTGGCAGCATCCACACAAGAGAGATTTGCACACACTTTTCTCTAACAATACATCAGGTGAGAAGTATTTGTCGTTTATTGATGAGCCAAGGCCGCAGAACCACCTAGAATGAGAACGTGATCACAGACAATATAGAAAAATAGGAAAAGAGTAAAGAGCGGAAACACAATTGGGAAAACCCCAAAGCCACTCATGACATTTACTTCCAACAAGCTTTTACTTTGTTCAAGATTCTATGGTCTCAAAAGGGAGAAAAATGGCCACAGAGTCCTATAATGTGTTACCAAGAGAATGCTGACCAACAGCTCGGGGAGTAGCTGATTCACAGAACAGGTAAAACCAAAACTAGTGTCTTACAGTTGAAGTAAGATGACTGAGATGGTCAATGTTTTACTGGCAGAAATAAACAATCCTAGGTCTCACTGATAGCAGAAATCCCTTCTCCACTTGAAGTTCAAAATTCCTCTCTGCCAAGTAGCCCCCCTTCACTGGTTAAAAAGCTTTCCTACCTCCAGACACTGCCATTCAGTTGGAATGAACAACTTTGCATGGAGCCTCTCCCAGGCACAGGCCCTATACCATAGGTTAGAACAAACCCAGCCCCGGCCCCACCCTTGTGGGGCTTACACAGCCCTGCTTCTTTTGTTGTGAATCAGAGGGTTCCTGTGCTGTTCCCTCCACCAACAATATTCAGCTTCCCCATCTCCACCGGTCCCAAGGGGCCAAAACTTTCAAATACCATCTCCTTCATGAAGTTCTCCTCAATCTCATGCCAGCCTGCCTGCCCTCCACCCACATAAAAGCAGGTGCGACTTTCCTCCCTTTGACCTCTTCATGACACTCTATGCCATTTAATGTCAGTTAAAATGTTACTGTCCTTTGCTGAAATCACTTGTGACTTGAGCAAAGACAGCCTCCCCAAGGCTGGGTTTCATTACCTTTAAAACAAGAAGAGAAGAAAAATAGCCACCTTTTACTGAGGTCTTACTATCCACCAGAGGAATGCTTATGAACACTATTCTCATTTGTTTCTCAAAATCCTATGAGGTAAGTAGGCACTGTGAATCCCATTTCACACATGAGAAAAACAAAAGGTCAGAGAGGCTGAATAATTTACCCCAGGTCCACAGACAGCAGACATAAAGGCAGAGATTCTTGCTGCCGGATGTTCTACATCCAGGCTGTCTCTCAATCACTATTCCCTACTGCCCTGCTTTCTTGTTTCCTACCTACCTCACAGAGTTGCTCTGAGATAATGGATGAGAAATCCTTAGCACATTGGCCGGTTCTACGTCTTTCTGTCCCCATGGTAACCTTCTTTAAGGGAGAGCTAGTGACATATGTGTATGCTTTAATCACACTAATCAACAGACATTGAAAGCATGAGAATGAAATGAAAAGCATGAAGGACATCTGCTAAACTACCAAAATAAGAGAATGAAGTGTCTTACAAGTGGTTACTTAACATCCTATACACAGGATCTCACAGGATAGCATAAAATGTAGCCTCTTCTCCCTAATGTCTTCTGGACCATGCAACCTTCACTCAGGGTACAAAGGGGAAGAGGTGGGCGAGGTCAGAGCCACAGCCACAGCCATATGAGAGCAGGAAGAAGCACATCGAGAAGCAGCAGGCCCAGTTCGGCAGCCCTCACTAGGACAAAATCCCCCCAGAGGGCAATCCCATCCAAATCCTCTTTGCCAGAGTGAAGAAGGTCAAAGAGACTAATCCTCAAAGGGACCTGAAATTCTGGCTTGCCTATGCCACACCAAAGGACAGCCTTCTGGAAGCAAGAAGATGGGCATAAACATGGCATGCCACACCCTACTCTATGCTGACTTGTCCTGGCTTCACATGTGCACCATAGCTCCTCCCTAGGCGCAGGCACTAGTCCTCAGCCATGGGCCTTGGACAGGTCACTGGCCCATCCAAGCCTCAACACTGCCATCTGGAAACCCAGTTAATAGCAGAGCCACTTCAGACTGGTAGTGGGAAGAGCAAACAGAAAATCCACGGAGCCAGTGTCTACCATGTCAGGAGCACTTGATATGCGTCAGCTATAAATGGGAATACAGTGGGACCTAAACACCACAGTGCATGGTCTTTGCTTTCCATGTGCAATTGCATGGCCCCATGAACTCCAAGCAGCCAAATGCACAGTTCTGCATATGGATACCTTAGGTGGCCAAGTTCACTTAGAACACAAACTACCTCTTTGACAGTAAGAACTCAAAATGTAGTTGGTCTTAGAGGTGAGGAAAAGCCTTTGTGGGTAGGGTCAGGGTAGGGAGACAAAAATAGGAAAAAAAAAAAATGCAAACAGGGAAACAAAAAAAGGATGTCACCCAACCAGCTGCCAATGGGCCAAGAGCTGTAGTGGTGGCAAGCCCAGACTGGGGAGTTGGGGCAGGGGAGCAACATATCCCTCTGCAGATTCAGTGCTTAGTCCAGGCTATTGAGAAAAGAGACCTGAGGGTCAATCCTGTCCCTGAAGCCGACATGGCAAATATCAGCCAGCCAGAAGACCGGGCCACCAGCAAGTGGGACATCCGCCAAGGCTGACACTCAATTGCTTTGGCTAGTTTTAGTTTAGAAACTGAAATGTCTCTGGACATAAACAGTACACACAGAAGTCTCTTCCTTTTCTTAAAGTACACGTCTGCAGTTGGGTACTGAAAAGGCCATCTAGAGCACAAAACAAAGCCGGCAGCCACAGATGGAGGAATAGCATTTCCTTGATCAACAGCAAAGGGTGAGAAGTTAGCCTTTGGCCCAGTGGCCAACTCCTATCTATGAAACAACTTGGCACAGAAAAGCTCTATGACTGACACAGACTAGACCTGACTCCCACCTCGTCCACTTGCTATTCTCACTTAACTTCTCTCAGCCTCCATTTCCTCATCTGCAAAGTGGGATGCATAACAGCAGCTAGCTGGCTGGGTTCTTTAAGGACTAGAAATGATGACTGCCAAGCACCTAACACAGTTGCTGGCACAGAGCAGGCCACCAGTACATAGTAGTTCTGTTATTCCTCTGATCCCAGAGTCTGTTGCTCCATCCCCTTTCCTCCCTCTCTCATCTCTGAAATAACCTAGCCAAGGAAGACACAGCCGGATTTTCCCTGCTCCCCTGACAGCTTCCTCAAAAGCTGCAGCTCCTAAAGGACACTGCTGGTGTTTGTTCTGGGCAGCAATGCCAGGGCAAAACATCAGGAGGCTGCTTGTTAGTGAATGGAGCAGAGGAGCAGGAAGCACTGTCCTTGTAGGCCTCACAGAAGGGCTTTTCTACATGGCCCAGCCTCGGCCAAGGGTCAGGAGGGGTCACGGGGACAATACAGAGAGGTCCCCGAGGAAAGGCAGCTATGATTGTCTAAAGGGTCTCCTTCTGGAGTTCACAGACAAGGAGCTTGGCAAGGTCCTGAACCCTGAGAAAGTAAGCGTGATTTGGATGAACATGCATTTTCTTGGGAGAGAGTCCAGAACAATCATCAGAATTCTCAACAAAGTCTATCGACACTCCCCCTTAAAAAAAAAAAAAAAAAAAAAAAGCTTTAAAACCACCCACTCATTAGGGGAAAACAAGAATCTCTGAAAAAGAATAACAATCTCTAGTTTTTAGCTCCCATGTACTGATACCAGGTGCTTTCCCATGTGTTATCTTGCTTAGTCCCTACAATAGTGGAAGGAGACAGCTGTCATCCCCAGATGAGGCAACAGGCTCAGAGGAGGCTGCCACTTACCAAGGCCCCTTAATAAACAAATGCAGAGCCAGGACTCAATCCTGAGAATGTCTGAGGCCAGAGCTCAGGATCCTAATCACCACATCAGTGTCACCTTTCCATGCCAAGCTTCAGGTCTTATGAACTAGAAGGAAGGGCAACAGAGAAGTAGAGTAGGAGGAGAAACTGCTTGTCACCTTGGAGTTCAACAGTCTTTCCACTGCACCCATTCTGGCCCATTTCTTCACACACTGAGATTAAGAACTTTTCTAGATATTAGAAAAAAAATCAAGAAGTCTTCGGACTATATAAACAGCTGAAGTATGTGCTTTCAGGACCAAAGGCCTCAATTTTCTGACTGGGAAAATGGAGATTATATATTACTACTCTATGCATGTCCAGCATGTAATAAACATTCAATGAATGGTAGGCAAAATTGTAAATATTACAGTCTGGTGAGATAGCATGTCTAGCAATCTAAGGTGCCCTTTTTATGCCAATGAACCCCACACTGTTTGCTTCTATGAGCCCATCTCCCTGCATCCTGAGCTCCACTCCAATGCTGGTGAGAGACAGGACTCAATCTGGCTCCCAGAGTGATCACTCTCCCCACCACCCCCAGCTGCAAGCCAGGAAGCCAGGAGCAGCAGCCAGCAAGACTTGGGAGCAAGCCTAGGTCCCAGAGCCAACTATCTGACGTCATCCAAGGTGCCGAGAGGTCTTGGAAACCTCCAGGGTGATTACAGGAGGTAGGGAATATTCATGGCAAGCTTCTCCAGATGCAGAAAAACAAAACCAAACAAAAATAAGTTTAAGAAATGATCAAAGGTGGGCAGGTCCACCTCTGAGCCTCATAAAACAACAGATGCCAACTCCAGGGTTTTGGCCAAACAGGCTTTGGAGGACAAAGGTTTGGGCAACCTTGGATTCAAAGCCTGTTTATTTCTACAAGAAATTCATCTAACTGATGGGCTTCTTCAAGGAAGGTCATTTTCATGACTTTGTCCCACTCTTCACTGCCAGAATACACGATCTATCAAGTCTCCACACACAAATGCACCTATTGTTGTTAACAGTTGTTTTATGTGTTAAACAGTTTTACTATGTGCTTAGCCCTTTCCATATATTATTTCATCTGACCCTCAAATATTCATTTTGAAGAAATTGCCATCCCATTCTAAAGATGGAAAATTGGCCTCAGACAGGTTAAGTAAGTGGCCCATCCAAGGTAACAGGGCTGGTAGGTAACAAAAATTTCTAAATGCCATTCTCTTAACTACTAGGTGTATACAGATAAAATATTGGGTTCCACCCATGGGGCCTCTGGACACCTTCTTCTCTTAGTCCTTCCAGAAACACATGAACTTACTCCACTCAATCCTAATCCAAAATACTCCCTATGCAGAATACTGAGCCCAAGATAAACTCCACCAACCTAAGGGTCACCTATAATCAGAAATACACAAGACAAAGGCATAAATGACACAACATCCTATAATCCAGATGAGAATATTAACAGTAAGGAAAAGGGGGATATGACCACAAACCTTCTGTCTCACACACTTACATGCCCAGAAAATTCCACACTCCTGTGTTCAAAAACAATTTCAAGAAAAGATGCCTTCTCACAAGACAATGAAGGATTGGAAATGTTAGTGGATTATCTGCAGAACAAGGAAAGGTGACCAGAGAAGAATGCAGGAGAAATATCACTTGAAAAAAAAAAAAAAAGCAAACCCCTAACACCCTGCAAGTGTTCTCCATTAGATTTCCCAAAGCAAGTCATGACTTTGGAACCAACCCGTTAACACAAATCAAAATAATGTGAACCAAATGTTCCCATTTAAAGGCCCTTTCCCCCCTGAAGAGTTGTACAATGTTCTACAAGGGGAAGTGCACTCTCACACACCAGGCCACCTCACTCCGGTAATTACCACCAGACTTGAGGCTTCAGGGGCTCTGATCAAGCCAACAAAAGTCTATGAACCCCAAAACCAGGAGCAGAGATCACAAGGGAGGTGGAAGAGGTAGACACAATGGATGTGGGAAATTTTGCAACAGGATCTCCCTCTGGAAATAAAATACCCTCTCTCGCTCTTTCTGGAATTTTGTTCCTAGAAGTCTTCTTTAGCAGGACTCATACACTACACTACTCCATTTGCCTCCACCCTTTTCCTTGGCCACCTCCTTTGTTGCAGCCAGAGAATCTGTCACTTAGCAACTGCTCTCCAACAAAAATATGAAGCGAAGATGAAGTCAGGTTTTTTGATATCTCTTGCTTCTTAGCACTCACAGGATAAACTTCAGGTAGAGCCAACAAACTACAGGTTCCATCAGACCTGGGTTCAGAACAAAAGGAGCTCTGCAAGGGACCTTCCCTCAGTGTCACTTGTAACCATGGAACACTCTGGCCAGGGCAATGGGCTCTTATTCAACTTTAAGGATACAAGGACTCGATACATTGAAGGAAGCACAGCCTCCACCAGCTCTCATCCAGGCTTTCCTCAATTATACTTTAAGCACACTGGTACTAATATATCCTGCATTTGGGCCAATACATCTTCCAGCAACCGGCTGAGCACCACAATAACTGACCCCTGTGTTTACCACCTCAGAGATCTTCCATGACACCTTACTTAAAGTCAGTCCCTCTCTATCATCTAGGATTTGTTTCTTTCCTGGTTATTTTTATGATTTATTTTGTCTCATTGATTTCTTTTTTGTCTGCCTCCATGAACACAGAGACCTGATTACAGTTTATTCTCAGCCCCCATAAGCTGACCAGAGAAGGCTGACAATTACTGTTTATTGTATGGATGGGATAAGATGGTGAAAGGCAAATCATGTAGCGGACCTTTTAGATTCTTAAGTGGAAAGAGACATATCCTAACATTACTAACTTCCCTAAATAACCTATTACTAATCCAGTTTTTATAAACTTATAAAATCTCCTCTTACATCTTTTTCACACTTTCAGTCTTAGGGTAAATAAATGAACTATATGTGTTTATTGTGGGGAGTGATACCTCTTTTTATGTTCCTAAATTATCTCTATTAAACTTTTCTTCGGGGGGGGGAGGAGAAATAAAACTGGTAGATAGTGAAAGTGTAGCTAATCCAACTATTATTCCAAGATTTTGTAAACAAGCCCATGCTGATCACAGCCATTCCTTAATAATTTCATCTCCACTTACAAATGAGGCACATACATGGAGACCCAGACAAGAAGGCTAAATGAAACTCCTCAGAAGTCTTTTCTGATGACTGTTGGCCAACTAACTCGGACCACATAACACCAATTCAACTACCACTTATCCTGAGGTCTCCCTATCTGTTTACACAGGAATCTAAAAACTATTTGAAATTCTTATCCATTGATTTGAGTACAGTCTCCCTTTTCTGCAAAAATCTAAGCTTCTTATAAGAGGAAAACCTTGTCTGTCTTGTTCACAAACTCTTCCAACATTTCAGGCCTCATTAAACAACTGTCAAAAGAACTTACAATAACTAAGCACTCTGAGAAGTTGTCTAGACCTTTGGACAAAGAAATTTGTTCCCTTGTAAAAGAAAAAATAATCTATGGATTATTCCT
This sequence comes from Canis lupus dingo, assembly GCF_003254725.2. NCBI lineage: Eukaryota > Metazoa > Chordata > Mammalia > Carnivora > Canidae > Canis > Canis lupus. Next base: position 36,312,698 of record NC_064244.1, on the reverse strand, counting down.
TCATGATGAGGTAAGCTTTGCCAGCCACTCCCCATGACATATATATAAATATATATGCACATAGCTCTGAATAAACCAGTTCAGGTTCCACCAAAAAACTGTTTAAGGTTAGCCTTTTGAACACCTGCAAATTCATAAATCACACTAACCATAGGAATAAAGGGACTCAAACTATTCAGGCCCTGAAAGAGCCTATTTAGCAAGAGTAGTATCAATGGTTTTGTGGCAGATTATGTTGTCCAAAGATGGTCACACTAGTACAGCCCATCCCACCTGTTATTCTGACAATATATGAGACAGAGACATTTCACTATCAAGCAGTGAGGCCTCTGTTCCCCTCTTCTTAAACCTGGTGGGACACTGCAAGAGCCTCGACCAAAAGAAAATGGAAGAAGTAACACTGTATGATTTCAGAAACTGGGTCTTAAGAGGCACATGGCATTTCTCTGGTATGCACCACCCCACATCCTGCCCTCCTTCGCCCAGACAAATGACTTTGGAGCCCAGAGCCACCTTGTGGAGGTGAAGCCATCATGCTGGATACACCATATGGAGAGACCATAGAGAAGGGAAGACCAGCTCTTCCTACCTACAGCTGTTTCAGTTCTTTGAGCCAGATATCAGACAGGTAAGTGAGCAAGGTTTCAGATGATTCCAGCCCCTAGCCTTCAAGTCCTCCCAATGCCATCTGGAGTACAAATAGGCTACTCTGATGAGTCCTGCCCATAGTGCAGATCAGTCAGTTAAATCAAGATGGTTTGAAAACCATCGAGTTTGGAATTGTTTTGGAGGTGGAGTGTCTGCACAGAATACAAAATCAATATTAATAGTCCCTCACCTGCACTTCCATGGCCACATCCTACTGGATGGGGGCTCATTCCATATGCAACTAGAGGGTGAAGTATAAGAAACTCCAAAATCTCCAGGTCAAGCAATGTCACAAAACAAGCAGAAAAGATACAAAACTGCAAAGCACAAAAGTTTTTCCAAGTTCTCCAGTCTTTGAGCTCTGTGGGCTTTAGAAGCAGAATATGGCTCTTAGAATATGGCTGCCACCTTTTCCCTTCACCATCCATATCTTTGGCACCAATGGAGACTACAAAATTAGAACATTTCCCTGATGAACAAATTCTTTTTTACCAGCTCGTTTACTCTCAGGAAACCCTCACTCCAGAACTTTTTTGTTTTGAGTAAGCCAGATAAGGATTATTTACCTGTGTGAGGTCTCTCTTAGGTCTGTCTCAGAAGATTTTATCAACAAACCTGGAAAGATATTCTTATAATGAAAAAAAATCCTTTAAATTTTAATATTTAGTGCCAGAATATTTCATATGCATGCATCTACTATCCCACATGGGTTTCAGTATCAGACACACATGAGATTCAAAATCCAGTTCTGTCAACGTGCTAGTTGTGTGACCCTGGACGAGTTATTTGACATCAGTTTATTATGTCTGTGAAACCAACAATGACAACTTTCAAAGAAATAATATGAAAATTAAATAAGGTTACTGCAGTAAACACTTACAGAGGGCTTATGATATATCAAGCACTGTTCTAAGTGGCTGACGGTGCTCAGACCATACATAGCACACAATGGGTACTCCTTAAGTGGTAGGTGCCATAAGCATCATTACAGTAGATTACCATTAGTTCCCATGACAGTGGTCATAATGCTTGTGGGATAACTCTATGAATATCAATTCATTATGACACAAGAGCAATGAGGCTCAAATCCACGATCAATTCCAACTACTCATCTCAAACTCCTAAGATGCTTAAGAATCATCTAAAGTGTCTGTTAAAATGAAGATCCATGGCTATACCTCCAGAGATTTTGATTCAATAGTCTGGGACAGAGTCCAAAGAAGTTGCTTTCTGAATATCTCCATCCCTTCATAGGTGATTCCAGCAAATCCTGCCCTACAGATGCCCTAAACATCTGGACTGTATCAGTCATGATGCCATAGAAAGAGCATAAGCCAAGAGTCAGAGGTTCTGAGTTCTAGTCTCAGCTTTGCCCTTAACTAGTTCTATAGCTTTGACAGTGACTGGGTTTCAGTTTTCTCATCTACAAAATGAAGGTTTCAGACTAGAAAGTTTCTAGTCTGAAAAGGAGGAAAAGGTGCCTCCTTTTCCAAAATTGATCCTACAACATAAGTACTGGACCAAATCTGTCAGACAACCTTGTTTTGTGCATTTGTAGCAAATGAACCAAGAGCTGTCATTTATTAACCACCCCCTCCCATGTGCAAGAGACTGTCTGGGATGCTTAATTCATTTAATTATTCTAAAAGTCACAAGTATCTTGAAGTGTATGTAAAATTAAAAAAATAAAATGAAAAAAAAAACACCTCCAAAAGGTTCAATAACCTGAGGTGACACAGCCAACACTGTAAGAGCCTTCACTCTATCCCAAACTTACCTGACCCAACACTGGTTCTGACACCATTATGCCTTTGGCAATTGCACTACAAAGTTCATTTTCTTTTGCATTTCTTTGCTTATGTTCAATTGAAAGCTCCACCCTAAGCTCTTAAGTTCTGCAAAGCACCAAGGGGCAAGAACAGGGCAAAAAGGGAGAGAAGTGAGCACAGCTAGGCACTACAAACCTAAAAAGTAGGTATCCTTATCCCTCAAGTGAAGCTCCAGTGAGAGCGGAGGGGAACAAGACACCCTATTACAATCACACTCTTAAGTGTGAGGATTCGCAAGGTAGGTGGTAGGAAAGGAAAGCAGAGAACCGAACGCAAAGCACTGAGGTTGGTCGGCGGGAGAGGGTGAAAAAAACAGAATTTTGCCCAAGATCTTTCCTCCCTTTCTTAATTCCTCTCAGGGGAAGAACAGAACTTTCCGACCGAGTATCCTCCACTGAGCTTTAGAGATACAATGGGAAAGTTTCTCATGACGTCTACTCTTTTGTTTTCTCTTGCCAAATAACTTAATGGGAACCTAATCCCAGGCCTGCTTGCCTCCAAACTTCATTACTTCATCTCAGGGACTCTGAGGCAAAGTGGAAAGATGACAAGGGCACGTTCCAGATAACGGATTTTATACAAAAAACTCTTTTGGTTTCCAAATTTGTTCTGTGAGAGACTGAAAGGGTGTTCGAAGGACATGTGGTATAGGGGAAGTTGCACAGGGAATAGCATAGGATTTGAAATCAGAAAATCCAGAGATGGGATCCCAGCACCACATGGGATACTTCTCATTCGTCCTGGGGCAAGTTGTATAAATGTCCTTCAGGCTTCACGTCTGTCAAACAGGGACAGTAATACTGACATCACAGATCTATTTTAAAAAATAGATGAAGCAAAGTATGTGAGATGCCTAATGTGCCATCTGATCCAAAGGTTTTCTAAACTGGAAAAAAAGGTAAGCCAAAAGTGAGCCAACAAGTCTTGTTTCTAGCTGTCCAATTTCAAACCTCTCTGAACCACTGTGAGGAGACAGAAAACTGGGCCACCCTGCAGTTCTCTTCCAATCCCCACTCTGAGAACCCAAGGTCTGCTTCTTCTGGGAAAACTAATGTCTTCATTAGTTTTCAAGATGCATCAAAACTACCAGAGATGCCAAGGAAAACCATGCAAGTATTTCAGATTGATTATGTAAGAGACTCAGAAAAAAAGGTGGCCTAACCAACATACCCGGGTAAGAGCATTTAGCTCCTGCCTTATAGATTATCCAATTAAAATATGCAGAGCAAGGAAAATATATTTAAAGTTGTAAATATAAATAAATAAATAAATAAATAAATAAATAAATAAATAAATAAATAAATAAAGTTGTAAATAATTTGTAGGACTCCTTCAACACACAGGAAAAAAAGCTGTCACGCTTTATGGAAGCCAGACCCCCTCTCAGAGAGAAGAAATGAACCTTAGGCTCAGTGAGAAGTGGAAACCTCAGAGAGCTCACGAAGTGAGTGAGGCAGCAGCATGGCACTGCCAGTGCAGAGCCCCTGTGACTTCACTGCCGCCCAGGGTGCCTGGCTCTGGCATTAAACAATAGGGGAGGGCGGAGTCTGTGGAATGGGGTCAGATATCCTGCCTTCTCAAACAATGCAGACCTCATGTCAAAGTACTCAAAGATTCCATCCTTGAGAGAAACAGGAAAGGGTACTGAAATTGAACCCAGATGGCATGAGTTTGAATCCTGGCTTTGCCACTAACTACACCTGTGAATTATTTAACTCTGTTTATTTAACTTCCTGATCTCCAAAATGGGTATAAAAACAGAGCAATCTTAGAGGGTTTTATGAGGATTATACGCATTAATACAACTGAAAAATATTGATCACAACAAGCACTCAATTAAATGAAAGCGTTGGTCATCCATTATTGAGCTTTTCTTATGTACCATATGCCAACCATACATTGCCTAACTTGGTCCCCCAAAACCCTGTGAGCCACTCAAAGTAAAGCACGAAACCTCTATGCCCTCCCTAAACACAGTAAAGTACTCCATAAAGGCAACCCACTCCTATTAGCATTACCAAACCAAATCCAAAACTGCTTCACAAAGTTCTGAAAAGACACCTGAGTAAATGAGTCAAAGAAAATCACCAATTAGGCATCTTTTTGGTAATATATAAATCAAGTATCTTTGATAAGTCAGAGACTCTTCTTGTATCAAACAGCCTTTCTGTTACTCAGATTATTTCATCTTAATACAGATTCTGGGACCAACCCAAGAGTAAAATGTAAAGGCCTCCTGACCTGGTCCTGGTAGTCAAGGACCAGAATAAAAGAGAAGGAGTAGCTGACAGTTTCAGATAGAATGTGCTTTTAACCACAGCCATTTAAACTCCAGAATAGTGTTCAGGTTGTTAAACCATTAGCTTTAAATCACTTCTTGAGATAAGCTGAGATGTCAAACAGTGAAGGAATATCAAGAAAAAGAAAAAGACGTGGTAAAGGGCAAACAATGTTTGCCAAACCAAAAAAGGTCAAGCCCTAAAGGCACTTTTATTTGTGACCCAATTCTCTTAAAGCAAATGAAGATAAAAATGAATCCCCTAACTGGCCCTGGTGACTTTGCTCTGTCAAGTGACAGTCTTCACATGTGAACCAGGTGGAACAAAGCCTCAACAATGCAAATACAGTTTTGTGTTAATAACCTTGGCCTACACAGTTTTAGTACTCTTCAAATGATATGGTATATGCTGTTTGATGCTCACATATATTTAAAGCAAGCTCCTCTGCAATGTGACTTTGACATTTTCCCATCCAAAGGTGGAGTCTACTTTTCCCCTCCCCTGTATCTGGGTTGGCCTTGTGACTTGCTTTGGCCAACAGAATGTAGCAGAACTGGTGCTGTGCAAACTGCATAGCCCAGGCTTCCAGAGGAACTGAGACCTCAACCTTTGCACTTTGGGACACTTTTCTAAGACAGCCTTACCACAGACAAGGCCAGGAAGAAAGACTATACAGGGAGATGCCCTGTTCCAGCCTGAATCCAGCTGCATGAGTGAACCCAGGATAGGCCAAGAAAAGCTCTCGCTCAATCCCCTGCGTCCTAAGAAACACAAATGTTCTGTTTGGTGAGCTTTATTATACAGCAATAGATGAAGGATATTGGTATGTTACCTGGAATTTACTTAATTTTAAAAACAAGTTTCTAGAGGGAATGTGGGTGGCTCAATCAGTTCAGTGTCTGACTCCTGATTTCAGCTCAGGTCATGATCTCAGGGTTGTGGCATTAAGCCCCCACGTCAGGCTCTGGGCTGGGCATAGAGTCTGCTTGAGATTCTATCACCCTCTGCCCTTCCCCCCTCTAAAAACAAACAAAAACAAATTTTCAAACAGTTTGAAACTTATAAAACTCAACAGGAGGCAAAATCTAGATCACTGGAATTCAGAAGTAATAGTTATCTTCAAAGAGCAGGGATGGGGTGGATTTAAGAAAGGAGCTTTATGGTATGCTGATATTTTTTATTTCTTGGCCTGAGTAGTGATTACATGGATGCATTCACTTTGTGCCAATTTTTCAAGTGTGCACTTCTAGGCTGTGTATTTTTTCTGGATGTATACTTAACATACATTTAAGATCAGTTAAAATAAGCCTCTCTTGGCAAATCTCTTTGAAAAGAAGTGTTATGTGCCTTAAGAAAATAAATCATGGTCACAATTTTTTGACTATTGGTCAAAATCTCCTCAGAGAAGCCTATAACATACACAAATCCAGCTTTAAAAATTAATTTTTTTAAATTTATTTATGATAGTCACAGAGAGAGAGAGAGGCAGAGACATAGGCAGAGGGAGAAGCAGGCTCCATGCACCGGGAGCCCGATGTGGGATTCGATCCCGGGTCTCCAGGATCGCGCCCTGGGCCAAAGGCAGGCGCTAAACCGCTGCGCCACCCAGGGATCCCCAGCTTTAAAAATTAAACATCACTTGTTACATATGAACAAGTTTCTTCCTTGTCAAAAATATGACCCATTTATGAGTCAGTATAAAAATGCCCCAGAACCCCAGCAAACTTTGTAATGCCTAGGCCAAAATATTTTCAATTGCTGGTTTAAAATCTCCTTATCAGGGATCCCTGGGTGGCGCAGCGGTTTGGCGCCTGCCTTTGGCCCAGGGCGCGATCCTGGAGACCCGGGATCGAGTCCCACATCGGGCTCCCGGTGCATGGAGCCTGGTTCTCCCTCTGCCTGTGTCTCTGCCTCTCTCTCTGTCTCTGTGACTATCATAAATAAATAAATAAATAAATTAAAAAAAAATTTTAAATCTCCTTATCATTTTGGAAAGACTGTATAAGCCACATAAAAGGAAAAGGTCCTCAGAGCTTCCGTCTCACAGATGTGTCTCCCTTCGAGCTTACACCAACTCCAAGGGCACATCTCGTTCTCATCCCACTGTCTCCAGCCCCAGTATCCAAACGCAAAAGCCAAGCACAGTCACTTGTTCACACAGAAGAGACTCAACATATGTCTGTGGTTGGTTTGATGTCCCCAAATACCTTAACAGTGTTTATGTCCTTTGACTAATTCGCCTTTAAGTAGTCTATTCAAAGGAAATGCCTTTAAACAGAGCCAAAGATTTATGGATGAAACTATCAATCGAGTTCTCTAAACTAGCAAAAAATTAATGGAAACACTCTATATGTTTCAAGTTAGGAGATTAGATAGGGAAATTAATGCACAGACATTTAGAAGGACACAAAACATTTAAAAAGAGAAAGGAAATTCTCTCTTTGTGGTGGAATTATGACTGTTCCTACTTCTTTACAATTTTCTGTACTTCTCAAATTTTCTATAGGGAACAGGTGTTTTTCACTTTTTATTTTTATAATCAGAGAGGGAAAAAAGTAAAAAACTGGAGGAAAATGTGTTAAACTGAAGATGATAAACATTACAATCTATTTCTCTTTCAGGATCCATTTATGACTTTATCAGTTATTCACATCCCTTGCCTAAATCATCATGGTAGCGACATACATACTTTGAACATTTAATCAGACTCAACTTCCACTGAATCACAAAAATCTATTTATCTTTCTTCCCCTCTAGGTTCTGAGCTCTTCATTACCTTTGTAAACTCAATGTTCAACACAGTCCCCTGCTCTTAATGAGTGTTCAATACTTTTGACTGAAAGCTACAGATTGTCAGGGTAAGGGCAAAAGGATTTACCCACCCTGCATGGCAGCAAAGGCCTCATTTCCCTGTGTGTCCCATGCCTGCCACATGAAATATCTACAATAAGTTACTTGTTATTTGTATTAGTCAGCTCACGCTGGCATAAGAAAATACCATAGACTAAATGGCTTCAACAACAGGTATTCATTTCTCACAGTTCTGGAGATTCAAAGTCTGACATGAAGGTGCCAGTATGCTTGGGTTCTGGGGAGGGCTTTCTCCCTGGCTTTCAGGCAGCTGCCTTCTTGCTGTGTGTTCTCACAGCCTTTCCTTTGTGCATGTGCAGCAGGAGAGGGAGCCAGAGACCTCTGATGTCTCCTCTTCTAAGGACGCTATTCCAATATAAACCAACCTTTATTATCTCATTTAACCTTAATTACCTTCCTTATAGGCCTTATCAAATATAGTCACACTGGGGATGAAGGCCTGAACATGTCAATTTGGGGAGAGGAGATACATTTCAGTTCATAAAATTATTAAATGAAAACTGACAATATTTCACTTCACCAGTGGACCAGTGAGAGAATACCAAGAGAGTACCAAGAATACCAAGTGACTATCAGAACAACAGCCTGAAAAACTTCATCCCCTGTGTCAACTGATGGGGTACACCAAAGGACAGGTATAATAAAGGTTTTGGTAGGTATTCATAATTTGATGCACAATAAGAAACCAAGGAAGGACTTGAGTGCAGATGGGATATGCCCAAACCTGTGCTTTGGGAAAATTTGTCAGGGATCAGTAGAAGTCTGGATCCAGAAGCACAAACACAGAAGGTGAGCACTACTATTAGAAGCCATTCGAAGGGTCAGGTGAGCGCTATGGAAGCTGGTAGTAGGAAGAACTATCATGCTAGCAGCAAAGGGAGAAGGTAAAGACCAGATGCAAGGGGCTTCACCAGTGTCAGATCCACAGGAAATTGTTACTACCAACTGGAAAAACAGAGTCACAGGAGGAAAAAGCCGCAAAGATTCTGGAAAGGGTAAAGGGAAGAAGTGGAGAGAGGAGAGATGCACATTCCAAGACCTGGAGCTGGGAGGAAGAGGAAGGCATGTTTGCAGAAGGAAGGGGAAAGCAGTTTGCATTTGACCTGGGTTTAATCTGAGTGCCAGGAGATATCCTGACAGAAATGCTAGTCAGACAGCTGTAAAATGAATACACAGAAGCCCAAAAGAGAAGTCACACCAGAGATGGATACCTCAATATCATGCAAGTAAACAAGACAACTAAAGAATCTCCAGTGAACTGAGCATAGAAACTCAAAGACAATCTTCTCAGGACAACAGCGAAAGAGGCCAAAGAACAGAGGAAAAGAAAAGGGGAAAGTCCAAGGGCACCAGGGTGGCTCAGTCTGAGCATCTGCCTTTGACTCAGGTCATGGTCCAGGAGTTCCGGTGTCAAGCCCCACATCGGGCTCTCTGTTCAGTAGGGAGTCTGCTTCTTCCTCTGCTCCTCACCCTGCTCATGCTTTCTCTCTCGCACAAACGTACATACATAAAATCTTTAAAAAAAAAAGAAAAAAGAAAAAAAGAGGAAAGGCCAGAGAGGTAGGAGGACACCAAGGGTAAAGCAGGGCCACACATAAGAAATGTTTCCAGGTACAACAGAGGGCTTAGTACCAGCAGGAGCACAGAGTCATCAAATACACAGAAAAAGAACATTAAGGACTGGTTCTTACATCATAATCGATGGGATCTTTACATGAGTTATTTCAATGGGATGAGAAGAGCAACACAGTGAGCCACAGAAAATGAGAAAGAGACAAACTAGCAGCTGCATCTAGGTGTGTGCCAGCCATCAGGAGAGGAGTTTTGTACAAATTATCATCTTCGATCCTCATAAACACCTCTACAAAGTATGTGCTATTATAATTTGCATTAGAGCATTTTGTGTAATTTTTTTAAATGAAAGAAGCATATCTACAAGATCATATTTGCCTATCTGAAAAAACAAACCTCTCAAACATATTTTGAGGTAACTATGGTGATTGGAGAACATGCATGTAGGTGGAAACAGATATCAAGGAAAATGATACAAACTACAAGGGGTGGAGTATGGAGTGGCCTGAGTGACTCATCACAATGGTCAAAATGTTTTTGATGGCAAATGTATTTAACTCCTGGTGGCTCAGTGGCTTTTGTGAGTGTGTGTACCTCTAACTCCCACAAGAAGTGCTTGGGAGAAAAACACAAAATAATGCTGGTCTGGACAATTAGCCCCTTACAAACTTGTACTATTAGTAACACTTTCTGAATGCTGATTTATTTTAACCCACTTGCACAGCTTTATTAATTAAAAAAAAAAAAGCCTGAGTTCACCAGATCATTAACTGAAAACATCAAGTCTTGACTCACTCATAGGTCATCACAACTATGAAGAAACCAACTTCTGGAATATACTCTCACCAACATCTCAAACCTGTGGAGATTTAACACAAATGGAAAAACTAGGGATTTTGAAAATCCTTCATTTCCCCCGTCTACCCTCTACCACAACTTATTCTTACCACAAAATCTTTCATCCTCACTATGGCCCCTCTCAATAGCACGAATTAAAGAATACATATATCACCTTGCCTTTCTGAACCAGATCTTTAAACCATACTTGATAGTAACGAGCTGTTTTATTAGAACTGTTAAAAAAAGAAATAACACTAGCAATTCAGGGCTTGGAAGGAAACGTAATAATAGTAGCCTCTCTGGATTTACAAAGCCATAAATCTGTGAATGTTGTCTGACATTTATTGAACATGAATAACATCCCCACATGCTGTGATCCTAAGACTTGGCCAGCATTCTACGGAAAAGACTTAAAACTCACAGAGGAAGGCTTTAAAAGGTTCACCCTGGACCAACAACACATCCTAATACCAACCAATTGCCCCATCCTACTATTCTTATCAGGTCAAAAACATCCATCATTTAGCCCTCCCTAAAGTAACAGTATAAAACAGCCCTAAGCTTGAAGGTTGTCTCTACCACTTCCTATGCAACAGTGGCCCATGTGCTGAATCAATTTCATCCTATGCACAATGGGAATAAAATCCCTTCAGAGCATGGAGTTGAAAATGCTAAGTCAATATGGCAGACAACAAGGGGCAGTGGAGAAAGCCAGGCATAGCTGGGCACCCACTCTAGATTCACCATTGTCCACTTGGCTAGTAACTCTGGGAAAGTTAATCATTCCGTTCCTTTAGGCTTCATCTTCCTAATGATCACATCTGATTTTAACCCATTAGCCTTGAAGTCTTACTTTTTTAATCTGGTATGGTAAGTAACCAAAGATAAAGATAACAATCACATCACAATGCATTTCACTCTCTCCCACAATGAGGACCTAAAAAAGTACCCTCTGTTCTGCAGATCTGTAGCTTTTCAAAGTTAATAAAAGGTGGAACTTGTCACAAACTTCTACAGAACCACTCTTTATTGCTTATTTGGATGGAAGAAGTGGTGGCCTCACTGCTATGATCTACTAGGAAAAAAAATACCACCAAAAGCTGATGTTCATTCCTACTGACAAGGGTTTCAAAGAAACTTGACGTAAAAAAAAAAAAAAAAAAAAAAAGAAACTTGACGTGATCCATTCAGAGGGTGACCATATCCAAACTGGGGCAGTTTTGAGAAAAGGGGAGCTATTAATAATCATAATGAGCTAGCAGGTATGACCCAGGACATGTGGTCCTTCCTGGTCAGATTCTTTGCAGGGAGGAAAATAGCATACAGCCTTCTCTCTCCCTTTTAGGAAGTTGCAACCAGAAACCTATAGAATAGAAAGGTTACAGTACCCTCAAAGCTCCTCCCCTCCTTATCATAACCAGCCTTTCCCTGACTCAACAAAAATACATGCCTCACCAGCCCTTACTAACCTATATATCAAACTGTGCCTTTCTCTTGATCACAGTGGCCAAATTCCAGTAATACCAATAGTGGGGATCATTAGCACAAAAGCACTTAGATAAATAAAGCAGCAATGCAGTCATACTAGGACAAGGGTCAGCCTGGTAGAGGAATGAGAGGCCCCTGCTATTTGTCACAATCACCTAGAACACTAGTCCAACCACTGGTACAGGAGGCAAAGTCCAGATCTGGGCAACTACACAGAAGAGCCATGTGGAAGCTCTCCCTTAGAGTGCTGGGGGTGCTGCCAACCCTCAGAAATACAGAGACAATCCCACAGGCAAGTCCTAGTGAAATCAGATCATCCCTGGTCTCACAGCAACGACCCATCAACAGCCCCCCTACACATGTGGGCAAAGCCTTTCTTCCTTAATTAACCCAAAGAAAGATACAGTGTTTTCGTTAAAACTAATTATCGAGAAAAATAAACTCGTGGCAAGATAAACCTTTGGTGAAAAGAGTAACATATTTGTTAATTTTCTTCTCAGGCTTTTCCTTATTTTAGTTTTCTCAATCATGTTAGAAATGACCAGGAAGGTTAACCCAAAGAAAGATAGTGTTTTCATTAAAACTAATTATCGGGAAAAATAAACTCGTGGCAAGATAAACCTTTGGTGAAAAGAGTAACATATTTGTTAATTTTCTTCTCAGGCTTTTCCTTATTTTTGTTTTCTTAATCATGTTAGAAATGACAAGGGAGGTTTAGCTTCTATGTGTTGGGCTTTTACAAAAAAGAATAAACCTATCTTTTTTTTTTTTTAAGATTTTTTATTTATTCATGAGAGACACACAGAGAGAGGCAGAGACATATGCAGAGGGAGAAGCAGGCTCCCTCTGGGGAGCCTAATGCGAGACTTGATCCCAAAACCCTGGGATCATGACCTGAGCCAAAGGCAGAGGCTCAACCACAGTCACTCAGGTGCCCCAAAAGTAAACTAATTTTAATTAATGATAGGCTATAAGCCCAAAAACCTGTGACAAACAAAAAAAAAATTAAATTAGTAAAAGAAGCAGAGTCAAAAATAGTCCTTCCACTAAAGTGCATTCAATTTTCTGCATAAGAAAGGGTGGAAATGTCAAAGAGGACAACACTTTCCATTTTTAACAGATATCTGTCTCCTGAGTATCTCTGGCATTTCATACCACCTGCCTGCCAGAGGCTCCCAGGGAGTTCCAGGCTGAGGATCCAAAAAGGCGACAATTCCTACGCATGAAGGAACCTCACAAAGCAAAGCATCTATTTATTCCCCCAAAGGAGAGTGTGTAACTGATCACAGAACAAACCATCTACTAGTCCTACTTCAATCCTTGGTAGACTGAAAGAAACAAAGGGAACAAAGACCAGGAAAAGTAATCTTGAAATTAATTTTGGTGCTGGGAAAGAGGACACAAACTACATTTAAGGAATAAAAGAGGTATCAACACTTCCTGGATGCCAGGGGAAGCCATTAGTTGGTAAGAGCTGATGTTTATTGAGCACTTCCATGTACCAGGCACTATCTGATGTACTGCATACATGCAACAATCCTGAGAGGTAGGTCCTAGTACCACCTTTGTTTTGGAAATGAGAAACTTCAAGCAGTTTCCACAACTGGGGCACCAAAAATTACGGGGCAAAGACAGAAATGGATCCTCACATTAACTCAAGAGCCCACACTGTTGACCTCTATATTATATATATATTCTTCTGTTACTGGTCACTCAGCTGGTGAATGGTAAGATCAGGACTGAAACCCAGGTATTCCTGACCCTTAAAACCCATGCTCTCCACAGTTACTGAAACATGATCACCAGCCATACTGCCCCTATCTCCATCGATACCACACCCTGCTGTCGCCATTAATAATAAAGGGCATCATTTATGGAGGGCTTGCTGAGCCAGGATAAGAAAACTTTGGCTTAGGGGATCCCTGGGTGGCGCAGCGGTTTGGCGCCTGCCTTTGGCCCAGGGCGCGATCCTGGAGACCCGGGATCGAATCCCACGTCAGGCTCCCAGTGCATGGAGCCTGCTTCTCCCTCTGCCTATGTCTCTGCCTCTCTCTCTCTCTGTGTGACCATCATAAATAAATAAAAATTTTAAAAAAAAAGAAAACTTTGGCTTAGAGATGTTCATTTGATTCGGATCCCAAACAAGTATGTGGTAGAGCCAGGATTTAAGCCAAGTCTGTTGAACTCCAGAGCTGAGCTCTCAATCCCCCCCAGGAGAAGATAGGGCTGTAGTAAGATTACAACCACAGGGCACAGGACCATACTGTGAACAACCACAGAGGCTAATTCCAGAGGTGGCTGTCACAAAGTCACTGACTCATTCTCACCCAGCACTCCCTGCTTTTTCTTTTACAAAAAAATATAATAAAAATTCCAGAAGCTCAGCTTTGTTATTCACAGAAGGTTAGAAACAACCCAAAGGGAGTGAAAGACAGTTATTGACAATCTCAGTGACCACAGGTAAGGTGACAATTGACACAAGGGGAAGAAAATGAAAACCTGGAAAGGCAGACACAAAATTACATGGTACATCAATAAAGCACATAATGACAGCCCTGAGTCATCAAGAAAAAAATTGGTTTCTGCTTAAGCATCTTCTGTTTTTAAAAGCAGCAAAATGCCCAACATTTAAGCCAGGTTTTCATCAAATACTTAAAATTTTTCAAGTCTTAGCATTTGAAATAGTAAGAGACACAAGGGTTTGGAGAAAACAGGAATAAAGGACAGTGGACTGCCCTGGGCTTCAGAGCTGATGAGTCCCTTCTACTACCAGATTTCTGTGAGAAAGAACACAATGCGATGATAAGTCATGTGCCTTGAAGCCAGACGATCCTGGGGTGGATCCCAACCACCCCAGTGACAATCTATGTCTGGTTTGCTCAGGAGGATCACCCAGGTACCTGACACACAGAGAACATTTGATAAATGGTTCTTCAATGAATGATCGAAACCATACAGCTTTGGTTACTGTCTTTGAACTTCAACTTGCCATGCTGCAAAGTGGGAATAACAGATCTTACCTACAGTATGGAACTGTGATGAGGACTAATCAGTTTATTATGTAAAGTACCTCCTCTAGGACCTGGATACAAGACTCACTGTGCTGTGAAACCTGGACAGCTAACCTTTAGTTATCTGGAAATACGACCTAGGAAGCAGCCCCCATTCCCAAAGGATAATGGAAAGAGGAAGCCCAAATTCCTTAGCCTGTCAAATATATAAATTAACCAAGTATCTACCCCCTTCCTCTAAAAATAATCCCTAAATTCAACATTGTCTCATTGGCCATTAATAGCCTTATGAGCTAGGAAGATGTTCCAAAATTTACAAGTGAATACATAGAGTTTAGCACTAAGTTTCCTTGGGTTAACTAGCAAATGAACCACAAAAACTAAGACTTCAGACTCTGCTTCCTCCCCCTCTTCATCATCATCATCTCTCAGAGGCCCCTAGAAACTGAATACCCACAGGCATCCTGTGCAGAATTCCACAAATCCCAAGCTGGCTGACTGCAGAACAAACAGCAACATTGTCAAAGGCAGATTTTTAAAACTCTGTTCTGAGCAGTGATTCCATCAAGGACACCTATAAATGATACTTTCTAGCTGGAGAAAAGTTTCCTCCTCTCTGATGTGGAATCTCTGGACAGAAAGAACTTTTTAGAATATTGGCTTCTAACTACTACTTGCTTTATCCTTGAGTTGGTGCTGCCAAGTTAGCTTCTCAAAAAAAAAAAAAAAAAGTCCTGAATGTCCCCAAAAGAATTTATTGTCCCTCTCTAAGGAATTACAATAGAAAAATAAGGCCCTTTGGACTTTCAATGGCCTGTGGGCAGGGTAGAGATTAAATCAAAGAAGCCAATGCTGCTCTGGGCTGTGATGCCCAGGCAGTTTCCAGAAAGTGACTGTTGACCTCAGGCCCCATCCAAGGTTCGGTGCTGGTAGGGACAGCCTTCAGACTCCTCGCTCTCAGTCTCCACATCCCCATCCCCAAATCCACCTGCAGCAGGAGGAGCAGTGTGTGAGACCCTGGGCTCCTACCCCAGTGGATGAAAGACAACCAACCACCCTCTTCCTCCAGAACACCTCCCCTCACTCCATGACAATGGAAGCAACACTAATAACACAGATGTTATTACTAATATAGAGCATGTACTGTGTGCTAGATAGCATTATAAGCACTTTAAATGTATTAGTTGATTCAACTCCTATGAAGGACGCTATGTTATAATCCTCAAGAGCACAGAAGAGAATGGTCTTCTTCACCTTTATCTCTAATACTTAGCTGAGCCCACTTCCCAAGCTTGAAGGAGAAACGAAGATGCCTCTTGCTCTTGTTGGAAGGAAAGAACACATCTTTAATACAGAAGACAGGGCATCAATATAAATGAATAGGGAAAAGAGCTGGCCCAAGTTCATTAATTATCCCAGTAAAGGGTACCAGGCCATTTTTTCCCTTTTCTCTTGGCAGTAGCAGAGGGCAAAAGACTCCCAATAAATATTTAACATATGCCAGATTCCTAATTCCTAAAAAAAAAATTTCCTATGTATTCTACTTAAGGCCTAGTCCTCACAGTGGCACTCTTGATGCCCTATCTCATAGTAAGGCCTCCTAGGAAACTCTTTTATAGTCAAACACATTGTGCTTTGATCTCTCATTTCTTACATGCTCCGGAGCCCCACAGAGACACAGCTGTAGGACCACTTTCTGTGGGCGTCTCAACAGTTAAGCATGGTTGCAGCGGCAGTCTTGCCTCCCACCTTTGCTGCCTGTGTAATCAGCCTCCTCCTAATCCTGCCAAGCTCCAAGCTGCCTGGCACCAGAGGCCAGAAGCTGCACATGGGTAATAATTTAACAAATCACCTGTCTGGCTCTCCTGCCAGGACACCCACTCTGAAGCTTATACAGCTGCTGATGCTAGGGCTGCAGCCCTGTGGGATGTCAGCGAAACAGCAGGTACCAGAGCCTCACAGCCCACACACTGTCCAGCTCTATCCTGCCAAAGAAAATCAAGGTGAGGCGTTTGATGAGGGTGACCCTCAGAGACTAAGCCTCCTACGCCCCACCTAGCTCCCTGGGGATTTTAAAATACTGCTATTTTGCCAAATACAGGACTAACAGCTGTGCTCAAGAACACAGCCTGAGCTACAGCACATACCCTCAGGAACCTAGATGGCAGGACTGTTCCAGGATACACTGATAAGACACAAAAAGAGAGCGAAGTGAACTGCCGCTAAAAATACCCCAAAACACTAAAACCTCTGCAGAATTCCATAAACAACCACTAAAAAATGTGACATGAAACTAACTATGGAATCTGTCCCAAAATGCAGGCGTCAAAGCCCAGAGCTGCAGGAAAATAAGGTAAATGGTCCACAAACGATTTACAATACCTACTCATTGTTTTTGCTACCACTGAAAGAAAAGATCTTTTCAGCGTTACAAATAGTGTGCCCAGTATTAAAAAGTGAAAATTCTGCCAGGACTGGCCTTACAGAGTAACAAATCCTTTTGCCCAAAGCAATGGTAAAGGGAAGTTACCTAAGGAGAAACTGCCTTTAAATAACCATCAGCAAGCTATAAGCTGTTCCAAACAATTATTACTGTCAAATACATGTCAACACACTATGACATTCATAGTAAAGACAGTGTGGATTTTTAGAATAATCTAAAAAAATGTTCCAAACCAGGCTCTCAGTCCTATGTCTTGAGATGGGAAACATGGTTTGTTTTAAATCACAATACTTGCTCATGACCAACGCTTTGAGAGATTGGTTTGTCACCTAACACCAGATAATGACAGGGTGGCACAGCTTATTCCACAAACTACAAGAGCAGGGTCTAAGGTCACAGAGTCCCTACAAGAGGCTAAGACGAACAGACATTGGAGGACTGGGAACACACTCAACAGTCTGGGGCTTTACTTCTACAGAGAGAAAGACATTTCTCTCTCTTTATTTATAAAATAACATCTTATATCTGCATCTGTTTATCATTTGAAAAGAGCCAACCAGAAGCAATATCCCATCATTCTCTGTAGGTCAGCACCCTCACCTGAGCAGAACTGGATGCTCCTGTATTCAACACCAGCTTCAAGGTCTCCTGGCCTGGGGGGGGGGGGGGGGGGGGGTCCAACCTCTGCTCCACCCTCACCAGCTGAATGACACTGGCCAAATTACTTGATAAATTTCCTCACCTGTAAAATGGGAATAGTGATTCCACTTGCCTCATAACGTTATTGAGAGAAATGACAGAATGTATTTAAAGTGCTTAGCACAGTGCCTGTCTCACAGAAAGCACTCAATAAATGACAGCATTTCAACAAATGGAGGCTCACTTGTGAGCTAGAACACAGACTAGTAAAAGTGGTTAACCCACTCTGTCATTCAACAAGTATTTGTTGACTGGTCCCCTGTGTGCCAGGCACTGTGCTAAAGGTTAGAGATAAACAGTGAATAATGTGGGGCTCAAACTTCAACAACTCCAGGGCACTGGGGAGACAGTCATGGAACCAATACAGCATCCAAGGTTTCAGATGAGGACAATAAAACAGTACAAATGGCTTATCATATTTTAGAATGAATCTTAATTGTGACATGGGTATATATATATACACACACACACACACACACACACACACACACATATATCAGATATCTTATGTTCATTCCCTACATAGGAAATTAAAATAAAAAATATTAAGATTCACCCTACACTGTTTTTGCCAACACACCCACAGACAGTTAATGTTCAATAATGGGCTAAAGTTCAGCATTAACTGAAGGAATTGCCAGACCAATATACACCAAAACGAAGAGAGGCTTCCCTTCAGAGATGAAGAGTCCAGTGTATATGTCCCTGGAAAACATATAATCACAAAACACTAAAGATGTGTGGACATCCAGCTGCTGCATTTATTAATTATATGAGTCATCAGGCAACTCTCTGGGCAAAAATAAGACTAAACTGGCCTATTGTTGACAATTCATCAAAAAGTTAGTGCAACAGAAAGATCAAGAGTGAGCCAACTCTGGGCAAAAGGTGAGAAGGGGGAATTAGCAAAGCCCTCTCCAAGATAACCATGACATGCTGAGAAGTTATTCCATTATTCCCTTAAAACCCACAATGATACTCTTAGAAGAAATTCCTTAGGGGGAATGGAATTTGTTTAGTAGGTCAAAAGTTTATCACCTACAACTTTTTATTCCCCTCAAAGAGTTGAGTCAGATGCCATTTTATGGTTTATCTAAAAGTTCATGTGAATTAACCAATATAAGTCAAAAAATCCCTTTATATACATCTAATTCAATTTATAATCAGCTAAGCTCCCAAAAAGCAAAGAACAGAGATGAGAATTATTACATGTAGAGGCATCCTATTTCCTAAACAATTTGCTAAGGAAATAGGATTTTTCTTAATAAAAATCCCTCCTAACACAGAGCTGATACTGGAAATTGACTCCCTCATGGAGTGGGTTACCCAGACCAGAGCTTCTCAAAATTTAATGTTCATATAAATCACCTGGGTATCTTATTAAACTGCCAATTCCAATTCTGTAGGTATGGGAGGGGAGAACCCAAGATTTTGCATTTGTAACAAACTGCCAGATGATGCTGATGCTACTGGCCCATAAACCATACTTTGAAGAGCAAGGACCTAGGGGTGCCTGGGTGGCACAGTCGGTTGAGCATCCAACTCCTGGGTTCAGCACGGGTCATGATCTCCGGGTTGTGAGATCAAGTTCCCTATTGGGCACCATGAACTCAGGGTAGAATCTGCTTAAGACTCTCTCTCTCCCTCTGCCCCTCCCACCTCTCTCTAAAATAAATGAATAAATCTTTAAAAAAGAAAAAAGAAAAGCAAGGACCTAGACCAGCCAGCCAAACTCCAGGGATCAACATTCTCCTTGTAGTGAGGCCATTTGTTCAGGGTTACAGACAGCTCAGAGAGTACAGTAGAAGCCAAGGACTCTACTACTCAGAAAAATACATGTGTGCACTTGCAGACATATGCACATACACACAAAATTTCAAAATCCTACCACAACCCACTGAAGGAACTCCCCACTTCTGTGAGGTGGTCCATGGATCCCAAGGTAAGAACCTCTGCCTTAGCTGTCTACCAATTACTGTTGCCAATATCAGGCTAGCTGGGCTCTGGGTGGGGAGGGATGTAGCTCTTGATCACTCTGAGCCACATGAGCAATTCATCCTCTCCTGCCTCAATCCTAGGTAACATACTTATAATACCTTCAAGAAGGGGGATAACAAATAAGAAATTAGACAGATAGATAGATAGATAGACAGACAGACAGACAGACAGACAGATAGAACAATAAAGATATGAGGAAGCTCTTGTCCTGACTCCAAAACACAGTTTCCCCAAATAGCCCTCTTTCTGGCATCCTTCCTGCCCTAAGCAGAGCAGAAGCTGCCCAAATCCCACCACTGTGTAGCATTGCCTTCCCAGATAATGTGATTCCTAGGCTAGGCCCAGGCAGAGAAGGCTAGCCCTCTCTCTCAGCTCTCTTACCTACTTACTCTTTAAGTTGGTTTCCTCACCTATAAGATGCAATTAAGAACTGACACCACTTCATAGTGTTTGGGAGAATAAGGAAGTGCATACAAGACAGGTGTGGCACATTGCCATTGCTTTAAAAATGTTTCATTATTATACTTTCATTATGATATTTATAAACATTGAGAGATCAGGAACTATTCAAAAGAAAGTGTTCCAGGGCACCTGAGCAGCTCAGTCAGTTAAGCATCCAACTCTTTGTTTCACCTCAGGTCATGATCTCAGGGTCCTGGGATGGAGCCCTGAACGAGCCTTGCACGGGGTTCCAGGCTAAGTGTGGTGGAGTCTGCTTTAGATTCTCTCTCCCTCTCCGTCTGCCCCTCCCCCCCCTTGCAAGCTCACTCACTTTCACTCTCTCAAATAAATATTTTTTGTAATAAAAGACAATGTTCCTTTCTTTTATAAATGGAAAAGCATAATTGCTAATGCTACATCTCTGGGGCATAAACCAGCTCCCACTGTTCCACTGCTGCACAGATACACACCAGCTATCTGAGGATCATGCTGGTGGCTGCCACTACCACTCACAAACATCTGAGACTATCTTTTCTCCTTTTTTTTTTTTTAACTTTGGTAAATTATACTGTGATTGTCTTTAACAACCACTGTGGTCAAACATGTCTCTCTACCATTGGATTTAAGGTTACCCAAAGCTCCAGGCTGGTATTGTTCAACATGAACCTTAGTCTTTATTAGCATCTCAAATTAACGTGGCCAAACACAAACACAAAACAGCTGTTCAGAGAAAAAAAAAAACACACACTGCTAAGAAACCCTTAATAATTTGATATAAATATGTCAAGCAAATTCCTGTCCACAGACCTCAAAACCTCTTCACAAGAAAGTTTTACCACTTTGTACAACTATCCTAAGGCCACTGAGATGGGTCAGAATTGGATTCCCAACTCTGCAGTGTCCTGGACCTCTTTAAGCAGCATTCCTCAAAGTGTAGTCTGAGAATTACCTTTGACAGTCCCCTAAATGTCTGTGAAAAATACACATTCCTGGGTTCCATCCCAACCACTACATCAAAATTTGGGGGGGTAAGGAAAGTCCAAGTTTTAATAAATAACTCCAAGAGATTTCCAATACACACTCAATTTTTAAACCAAGACCTACTCCTTAGGAAATAAAGGCAGACAAGTACACACACAAAATTTTGCCTACAATTTCAAAAGGATTCACAAACCTCCTGAAGTCTTTCACTAGGGCTCTCAGGTGAAAATCCCTAGTCTAAAATCACCAGTTTTCCAACTCACTCACATCCCACCTTCACTTCCCTACCACCCTCATCCACACTAAAGATTTTTTTAAACACTTGTTTTTATTTACACGTAATATAAAGCTATTCTGGAATAGCTAGCTGTGAAACTGTGGGTTTGATCCTTAGTTGTAAGTTTTCTAAATAAAATAATTATTAATACAAAATACAAAAATATTTTGTTATTGTATCAGCTAAAACCATCTCCCAAGTCGCCTGTACTATAACCCTCCTCAGGAAACACTGGTGTGTATGATCTAAAGATCTGGAACCACTGGGGGCCTGTGATGTGTGGGACTATCTATGTGCCAAACTCCAGCTGATCTACCAGTCTCAGTCTACAAACATAAGCGGGCAGAGTTGAGTAAGGGAGAAAGAGAGCGGGCTTTCTCTCTCCTGCCAGAAGGCCAGGAGATAAGATACATCTGGAGGTAACTGATCTTTCAGTGACCTGCTTGTTCTTAGCAATGCCCACCCTATCCCCCAGCCTTGGCTCCTCACTGCACAGACCAGAGATGGCATGTGGCCTAGCTGGGCCAATCTGCTTCCATTTGGGAAATTTGTAATTAGGGCACAGAAGAGCTTATTAATTGATGCTGGACAAACTGAGGAGTGTTAAGAACTAGGCTGAAGTGGCCTGTTTTCTCCTTGTGTACATGCTGTAGCAGAAAGCTGATCTGTGGAGGCAAGTGACAGGAGACACGAGCAGCCCCAGAGAAAAAGTATGCAAAACCCAGCTTCTGATTTCCCAATTTCTGGTTCCAGGCCAGTTGCACTTCCTGCCCGCAAGGTCCATGGGACATCCCAGCAACCCAGAAACAAATTTCTCCTCTTGGCTTCAGCCAGTTTGAGAAGGCAGCTGCTCCTTGCAACCAAAATTGCTTCTAAACTGAGACTCCTTATGTTGCATGACCCTGGCCCAGGTGAATGGGTGGAGATGAAGGCAGGCCAGCGGCCAAGGGCCAAGGGCCAGGGGCCATACTGGGTGCCTATCTAGAGCTACAGTGGGGATGAAACTTTATCACAAGGATAGGAAAGGGGAGCTCTAATGAGGATCCCCTCCACATCACTCGGTGAGAGGTGCCACAAGAAGATGGCATAAGGATGCATGGAAGGCAGCCCAGGTGGCTGAGCAGTTTAGTGCCACCTTCAGCCCAAAGCATGATCCTGGAGACCCAGGATGGAGTCCCACGTCGGGCTCCCTGCATGGAGCCTGCTTCTCCCTCTGCCTGTGCCTATGCCTCTCTCTCTCTTTCTGTCTCTCATGAATAAATTAAATCTTTTAAAAAATTTTAAAAAGGATGCATGGAGTTCTTCCTGATGGTAGGAACCAAATAAGAATGATGAGAAACAGCTAACATTTACTGAGTATACTGGCATATGAACTAGGCTCTTCACAATTATGATCTCATTTATTCTCCTGAAAGCCCAACGAAGGTGGTAATGTTATTTTTCCAAGTTTACACACGCGGAAAATGAGACTCAGAAAAATTAAGAGACTACCAAAATGACACAGCTAATAAATATAGGATCCAAACTCCAGAGTCTAAATTCCTACCCATCATGCTACCTTCATGAAATAATATTAAGATAGCACAGAGACACCAACTAGAGTTGGCGTCGAGTGACAGCAAAAGGCACAGCCACCAAAGTACCTCTCTCAAGAGCCCTGCCTCCTGTGCCAAGTCCTATACCCCATACAGCAATACCACACCTATGGGTGCAGCGCTAAGAAAATAAGGGTGCGTAAAGGTAAGAAGCTGAGAGAAGGTGTGTCCCCTCACTAGGACATGGCTTGGCCAGCCTGAACAAAACGCAGGGGTGCCTGGTTTCGGTCCAGATCCCAGAAGGATAAAGCAGACTGAAGTTTGTTTTTTTTTTTAAGCAGTAATTGGTAGGTGGCATTCCCATTTGTGGTCCCACATAGGATGGAGGAGACTATATGCTCCCAGACCAGGCAAATCTAAGGAAACCTGCCAAGAGCTGTGCTATCAGAACTCCTAACAAACACTGGAAGAGAAACCACATTCCCAAGCTGGATGGCACATTAAGTGTGAGAAAGTAGAACCTTAATTATAATCCCAGAGGCCATTCTGATAGCCCTATTATTCATATCTTATTTCTTTTTTTTCCAAAGATTTTATTTATTCACGCAAGAGAAAGCACAAGCAATGGAAGGGGCAGAGGGAGAGGGAAAAGCAGGCTCCCCACCTGAGCAGGGAGCCCGATGCAGGACTCGATCCCCGGACCCTGGGATCATGACCTGAGCTGAAGGCAGACACTTAACCAACTCACTCAGGTGTGCCTATTCATACCTCATTTCTAAAGCCTGAAGCTCAGAATGGACAACTAACCTTTCAAAGTTATATCTAAAAAAAAGTTATAACTAAAATTCTGATTCCACAAACTTCAAATAGCTCCAAAGTCTAGAGAGGAATTTTAAACAAGGCTCTTGAACTTTTCAAAGCTACTGTGGCTGATTTCACTATAGAAACAATGCTGACGTACCCACTTGCCACCATCTTTACACGAGGCGTGAAGTGTTCAATTCGATAAGGATGAAGAGGCCATTCTGGGCAAGGCACAGATCCAGGCACCGAAGCTTCACCAATCTGTCCACTCCACCCTACGACAGATGGGCACTTACTGTCTACCCAGGGCTGGAGATACAGTCTATGGTTAGTTAGGAAGCAGGAGTAACAAAGGTGGCAGGCTAAAAAGCCTGGACGCCTAAGGTCCTCTTAGCCTTTACCATGTTACAGCAGGAAAAGCCATCTTATAAACCAAAGCTTTCAAGGCATCATCCTCTCAGGGTCCCTCCCCTGCATCTCTGACTCTCTGTTCTTCACTTGACTCCCTGCTTCTTCCTCTTGCCCTCAGAGGCAGATGGTTCCCGAAGTTCTGGCCAAACCCCTTGCTATAGACTAAATATGTCTTCCCCACAATTCACATACTGAAAACCTATTCCCAAACCTGAAAGTATGAGGAGGTGGGGACTTTTGGAAGTAATCAGGATTACATGAAATCATGAAGGGAGAACCCCCACAATAGGATTAGCGCCCTTAAAAGAGTAGAGAGCTCAGTGGAGAGCTTTGTTCCTCCTTCCGCAGTTTGCCATGAAAAGATATAATAAGTCAACAGTCTGCAACCCAGACAATAACCCTCACCAGAACTTGACCATGCTGGCACCCGGATCTTGGACTCAGCCTCCAGAACCATGAGAAATAAATGTCTGTTTTCTTGTTGTTGCTTCTGAAGATTTTATTTATTTGAGGCAGGAGAGCAGAGGAAAGAGGGATAAGCAGACTCCACACTGAGCACAGAGCCTGACACGGGACTTGATCCTACAACCCTGGGATCATGACCTGAGCCAAAATCAAGAGTCAGATGATTAATCAACTAAGACACCCAGGTGCCCCAAATGTCTGGTTTTCTTAAGCCAGCCAGTCTATGGTACTCTGTTACAGAAGCCTAAACAGACTAAGACATCCCTTCTCTCTCCTTTGGCTTCAACAATAACTCTACGAAGGTGAAACTCATTTTTCTCCCTTTGCCATCTCCACTCCTGCTTTTCCAGCCACCTGCTGAGCTTCATTACCTCAATGCTGTGCTGACACCCTCATCCTACTCCCTCCCCTCCCACCTGTTTCCCCACCTGAGTCCCTTATTTCTGGCACAGGGAAGAAAACTAACATTAACTGAATTCCAACATTTGCCAGGCACCCCACTGGGTGCTTTCTGTGTGGACAGTTAGCTACAGCTTTTGTGCTGCATAAGGAAAAATACAGTGTCCTATAGGGGGCCCAGGAGGGCCAGCCACTCTGGCTGTGAGTGAAGCTGAGATCAGTCTAAAGTAGGAGTAGTAAAAAGGGGAAGTTGCAAAAAATGCATGGGTCCAGGGACCCATGCCAAGGCTCTGTGATGGGCAAGAGAAAAAAAGCCAGTGTCACTGGAGAATGCAAAGGAAACACAATAAGGATGCAAGAAGTTGACAGGGACATCGCAACAAATGTGTGTAGTAAATATGAATGCCTGATCCTCACTTAATTACCGTGCTTTTTTTTAGCCAATAAAATTAACCAACCTTCACTGTTTAGCAGAACACCAAATATAATTTTAAAAAATGCTTCTTTCCCATTTAAAAGAAATATTCTCCCGCAGAGTGTCGTTCTCGAAAAAAAAAAAAAATTAAAGTATGTTCACCTGCTAGAAATGGAAAAGCAAACAAGGTTGGAACCCAACAAAACTCCTGCAAGCCCATGTAACTCCATAATACAATCCTTTTTATTCTTTTTTTCTTTTTTTTTCCTCCCTCCCTTCTTACTCTTTTTTTAAAGATTTTATTTATTCATGAGAGACGCACAGAGAGAGAGAGAGAGGCAGAGACACAGGCAGAGTGAGAAGCAGGCTCCATGCAGGGAGCCCGATGTGGAACTCAATCCCGGGACTCCAGGATCACGCCCTGGGCTGAAGGCAGGTGCCAAACCGCTGAGCCACCAGGATCCCTTCTTATTCTTAATTAGAAGCTAACCACCAGCCAGCCTGGGGATCATCCTGCACTGCTAATACAGAGGCTAGCAAATGGCTAATGATTGTTGAGCACTGACTCAGGGAGTTACAGGCATTATCGCCTGATCTTCACAACACATCATGAAGCAGGTACCAAAATCATTCTCATTTTATATATAAGGAAACTGAAGCTCAGAGAGGTTAATAATTGGTCCAAAGTCACACAGCTGTTGCACCGCAGAGCAAGGCAGAGCAAGGATGGGAACCAGGTCAGTGGTACTCCACAGTCTTAATTAACCCTTAACTGCTCCTACTCTGCCTCACAAACTAGCTATAATGTCAGCACTTCTGGAATCCAACTTTTTTTTTTTTTTTAACAGCCCCTGATGTACCATATATTTAAACTACTGAGCACTGACTATGCAAAAAAGATAAAACATTCTCTAAATGAATGCAGTCGAACTTCTGGTGTCAGCTCCCTTCCTGTTCCAGGTCTCCCTCAAAACACCCCAACTCTTCTCCCAATTTTAATAACGAAAAGTTTTCCAGTTCATTGCAATACTTAATATCCTGAGAGAACAGGAATTAGAAACTGATGAATCTTCTCAGGCTACATCTCGGCCAAAGTCAACAGACTCCAAACCCCTCTTATAGGCAGTCGCTGTTTATAATACCTCTAACCGGAAGGGAAAGGGAGGGGGTGGTTCAGATTACTGGAAAGCTCTAGCCATGGTTTTCCCAACTCTTGACAAAGTTCTGAGTCTTGTCTGGTAGACCATATTATATGTTCCCTATCAACCAATCCTTCATCAAACTGTTTTTGGAAGTAGCCAGAACACAAGGTAAATGATCAAAGCTTACCTACCTGTGGTGGATGAAACTGTCCACCTACTAAGGCCTGGTCAACCTCCCTGAGGATCTACAGAGGTGACCCTGAAGCTGGCTTGCCTTCAGTTCTTCCTAAAACCCTCAAAGACCCATCTGAGCAACTCAAGGCTTACTCAAGGAATATACTTTGAAGTGACTTCCTGAATCACACTGTTACAGGGTGAACCATATCCCCCTAAAATTCATAAGTTGAAGCCCCAATCCCCAGTACCTCAGAATGTGACTGTATTTGGAGACTGGGCCTTTAAAGAAGTAGTTAAGGTAAAATCGGGTTATATGGGTGGGCCCTCATCCAATATAATTAGTGTCCTTATAAAAACAGACCAGAATTCAATAGAGGGAAAACCACGTGAAATCCTAATAAGAAGACAATCATCTATCTACAAGCCAAGGAAAGAAGCTTCAGAAAAAAGCAATCCTGCCAACACCTTAATATCCAACATCTAACCTCAAGAACTAGAAGAAAATAAATCTGTTGTTTAAACCATCCAGTCTGTGGTACTTTGAAACACTCACCCTAGCAAACAAAGATACACTAATATGCAGCGTTCAAGTTGCTCCAGACTCTAAGTAACTGCCCCATCACTTGATGCAGGGTACAGGCCAGCTGGGTTTCCCTTCTGAGGCAGTGGCCCATCCAGCAGGGTCACTGGGCACAAAAGTCACTATCAGACAGGCTACTTAGTGCTTGAGTCATGGAGACTTTTGCCACTGGGACAGGGGACCCAGGACAAAACCTTGTTTGTGTGGTTAATTACAGAGGTGATGCACTGAATTTGTTCTTTCAGAAATGAATAGAATTAAAATAATCCCTTCACAGACAAGTGCCAAGGCCCAGCACCAATACTTCTGTTTTAGACCAACTATGGTATCATGGGCTTCTCCCGTAAGTAGTAATAAATTTGTGTTAAATAGTGCCCTGCAGGGCAAGGATTTCTGCCCAAACCTCTCTTATACTACAGAAGAAAGGAGGTAACAATGGGGGAAAAAGTGGGAGAGAGGGGAGCCTTTCACAGTCAACAAAAGGACAAAAGATCCCTTCCCAAAAATGTCATCCAGGTCATGAGAAAGTCAACTAATCGTGGCAGGTAGGTGATGAGTAAGCTTATTTCAGAGGGTGGCCAGGGGTTTTTTTAGAGTCCTATGGTTAGGTGAGGAGGCTCCAAGCCATCTAAGTTTCCTAGAGGCTGTGGGGTTTTAAGAATTACTTAAACACTAAGCAATAAGGAGGCAAAATTTCAGTTAGGTGCTGCTGAAGATACAGCAGAAATGGGCTCAAAGCCTGATACAACGCTGGGCACCTGAACAACATTATTAAGCAGCTAGTATTTAAGTAATTGCCAAGCCAGCCACTGTGCTAAAACTAAGAAGCACACTTCATGTACAGCAGCTCACTGAAACCTCAAAATAACCAGAGGAGGGAGAGGCATTATTACTCCCATTAAACAGATTAAAATAAGGCCAGAAGCTCTGCGAAAACACACTTCCCCACCACACGCACACACACCAGGTTGTTAACTAGTATATCCCACAACCTAACACAGTGGCTGGCACATAGTAGGCACACAACGTTTATTTGTTGAATAAATGAAGGAACAAGTTGCTTGTCAATGTCACAGAAGGAGCAGGCTCGGGACATGAACCTGGCAGTTGGCATCAGCCCCTGCTCTGATACACAGGATGGAGCAAACCTGCAAAGGAGTTCAGGAAACATCCCCCGGTGTGTAGATGGCTTGGTCCACTGCACATTTCAGCATCTGCACCTTCTGCTACCCAGCACCAGCAATGTCACTCTGCACCCAGAGTTCAGAGCAAAGTTAATCAAGGGACCAGTGCCACAGATGACTGGACACAGGGTTAAGCAAAAATGGTCCCTTCCCTCATTCCTGTGACACCCCTTGAGGGCTCACATACAACCTGTGGTCATATTTAGTGACTCACTTTAGTGCAGGAAGGGGAGATGGAAGGCCAGTTGCTAGAAGGGGGGAGATTTATTCCTCTGACTCTCCAGGAATATGCTGGCAAGCTTGTGGTGTACAAAATCATTTTAGGTGGCACATAAATAAACATTAGAGTTGACATATTGATTTTTATGGTTACCTTCTATTGTGAGCAAATTATACAGGTGCTTTATTTATGACCAAGTTATGAAATGCCCTTTAAAAACAAAGAGTGTCCTTTCAAAAAGAATAAGTACTCACATTTAAAGAAATAGGTAAGCAATAGGTGTTACATCTATGTGACAGAAAATCATCATGGAAATAAGTGAGTGACAAAAGGTTGGCAAATACGGTTTCCTGGAATGTTCTAACTTCTGTGTCAAACACCTCCATCCCTGCAACTCACCCATCCACCCAACTATGCCATAGCTCAAGAAAGATAATTTACAGACACTAAATTCTAAATTTTCCGTCAAAATCCCTGAATAAATGACTATACAATGAGAGAAAGACCTAAAGAGAAAGCGGTAAGAGATTAAGAGGGACCAAGACACAGAAAGAGTGCAAACAGACACACAGACACAAAAGGCATGTTCATTAATACGTGACGAAGTTAACAACAGGGCTTGACACAGGACTGAAGTCCTGCCCTTTGCCTAGAGAGAGCTGTAACACAGAGCTCCCTTTGATACTACCCTAAATTCCACACTGATTCTTTCGGCTATTACTTTATGGCATGGTAGCTTAGCTCAGCCCTGTCCAAAGAACCGTACCGAGGTCTCTGGGACCTGTTCCAACAACAACACACAATGAGGCCTTCTCTCTCTGATAAAGCCAGGAACCCCTCCCTCTGTGATCTGCTCCCCTGCTCCTCTCAAACAAAAGTAAAGTCCCATTTTGAGAAGAACTCAGCTGGCTAAATGCAGTCTTCTCCTCACCTTCCCAGTTGGGGACGATCAAGTTTCAGGTTGGCTGTGGGTCTGAGGTAAATTGAGCTCCAAAGACAGAATCCAGGAGTCTGGTCAACTCCAGAGGACAGAAGGAGGACTTCCTGGCCCTAGAAGGAAAAGCTGAAAGGGAAGTAATAATACCAAAACTTGTACCAATCCAATGTAAGCTCATGAGAGCAGGGATTTATCTTATTCATGCTGTATTCCCAGAGCCAAATGCAATCACTGTCTGGTGCTCAGTAAGTGCAAGTATCAAATACTGAATGGACAGATAGATGACTAAGTTAAAGAATGAATGAGTGAATAAGTGGACAGCTCCAGCAGGGCTGGAAGGAATAAGCCAAGAAGTATGACTCTAAGATTGTTTCCCCCTTTCTGCTTGAGAACTAGCAACTGTATAAACAGGAGACCCCCAATTTTCCCTTTTCACAGCCACCTCTAGTAGATGGTAGATTAAGAGCAGGACTTCTAGCCCCCGAAACATCTGGACTCATAAGAAAATGCAGCAAGGTGAATGCTACTTTGACTTCCTCCAGCACATGCTCAGATACCCAAACCTGTTTTGATCTCTAGCATCTGGAACAAGGAAGAGAAGAATGATTCTGGGAATGATAATGACTTACACCAACTGACTCAACCCCTCCTTCTGAGAAGTTCAAAGCCCTCCACATCCTGGCTTCTCTCAAGGGGTTTTTATTTACAGTATATAATTTTTTTCCTTTCTTTTCCTCTTTCTCTTTGCTTATCTGAATCTTTTAAACATTCAACAATGAACACAGATTACTTGAGTATAAAAATGTCTAACATAGACTGATAAAACACACAAGACTATTCAAAAAGGAAACTGAAAGTGTATATTTTATCGAGTTTTATTTTAACATGTCTACACTACAAAACTTAATACTGCCATTTCATGCAATCGTATCCAACTAAGTTCTTTGAAAAGTTGTAAATTTTTGATAAAAGTCAAGGTTCATGACTTAAAAACAGAAGACCCGGTCATACAGGCACTTACCTAAAAAAGGGCCAACGGACTGATGGGCAAGGTGCCAGAGTATTAGACAAGTAAAAGGACACAAGCTTAGTAAGACATGTGCCAAATAAGGTTAAGGCGTATGTTCTGAGTTCATCCATGGTAAGAAAAGTTGCTCTGCAACTGTCTTCCAGTGGTAGAAACTTGCAGCAGTGCATAGGAGCCAGGGTCCCCTCCACAGTGATAAAAGAACTTTTCTTTCTTCCTGGGGCTGGTTGGTCCATCTTGGAGGTCAACCCTGGTCCCACACAAATGGACTACACTGGACGCAGCTCAACCACCAGCTAAGAGGGGCCTCTGTTTCTGCCTAGTCCTCAGATCTCATTGTCAACGGCCAGTCTGTTCCAAAATGTGGTACGAAGGAAATGAGCTGGGCTAGCCATCAAAAAACCTGATTTCCAGGTCTGATTCTGGCCAAATCCTGTAAAACTACTTCGTGCCTTGGCAACTTCATTTTATCAAAACTTAGAAATGCCAGCCATATTTCAGTTTTTTGCAGATAAAACTAAGGCAAGTGTTAAATTGGAGAGGAGGAGGAGACATGGAAGGGAAGAATAGGGAAGGGAGAAAAGTATTTCAGTACCAATAAGCAAAATCTAATACTAGTTAGATGAATGGGTTTTCACCACCTCAATCATGGCCCAAGTTTAACAAACACAAGAGATACAACTGTTGTTCAGTCCAATGTTGTTCTAAAATACAATCTTAAACTTAAAAACAGAAGAAAAATGAAAATAACCTTCGGATTTCTCATTTCTCGACCTACCTTCTTCACTAAAATGGCAAAGCCTTTAAAATACGGCCTGTGAGAACAACATGAAGATAACATACAAATAGCCTCCATTTCCCAAGGGCAGGCAAGGCGTGGAGCCACCTGCACGAGACCCAGCAGAACCCTCTGGCCCACAGACACCCATGAGCAGCAGGCCTGGGTGCTCACATCCCATCCTCAGCCCCAGGAGCCAGGGGTTGCAACTCGGGTGTGAACTTGAAGATTCTGGGCATGTATCAACAAAAGGGGTGAAGAGGTCAGCCAGGGCAAAGACTTCCCAAGGCTGAATCAATAGAATCGTCTGTACACAGAGGAGCAGCAAATAAAGCATGTTAGACACACCAGAGCTGTGTGGATCGCCTCAGGGAGGCCTTGCTAATAGGCACAGCCCACAGAATCCATCCTCAACTTCCTTTTCACACACAAGACCTCCACAAGGAAGGTGAATCCAAAGTGCTGGGCCCCTGGAAATGAAATCTGGGATAGAAAGAGCTGAACTCAGAGGCTCAGGCTTTTAAGAAAACAAGCTGAGTTTGAATCCCTGCTTGTCCACTTACTGGCAGTGAGCTCGGTGTCTCTCGTCCAGTGGCAAGTTAAGTGAGCAAGTTACTAAACATTCCTGACCCTAAACTGCTTCACACAAAAATGGAATAACCATATCTCTCCAACACAATTGTTGCTAGGGTCACATTACATCATGCCTGAAAGCACTTGGCCCAGTGTTCAGCTCAATGCACTTCACTCTTATTAATGTCATGAATGGCATCATCACTATTGTTACTAATTGGGGAAATGGTTTTGTGTACTTCAAGATCATGTTACAGAAAAATTCCACTCCCTAAACCCCAAGCTAGAGAACAGGCACTCTGGAGAAGGACTAAGGGCTCCCTCCACTCTCAGGACCAGGTTCTTTCCTGCCCCATACCTCTCACCTGTTCAAAGGAAACAACCATTTACTTTGAACAGAATCAACTGCTCGTTAGCCCAAACATGTAGAAGAAATCTAACCTGAGCTTGGTTCTAGCTTCCTCATACAACCAAAGTGATTAAAAATGGCCTGTGCCCGTTGACTACATGTATTTACGGAGTCATATGTCTAAGTAATGGGGTTGCGTGCTTGTGAGGGTCTTTTCTTGATTTTTAATTTTCTTAAATTTTCTTAATTTTTATATTGGTCTTATCCAGACACTGCTCGCAGTAGCCTATCCTCCATGATTATAGAAGAAAACCAGGCAAGAGGCAAAACACAAGGGCCACCATGGATTCCAACAGCTTCCTTCCCAAATCTTTCTCTGGAGCAGTGGTTCCCAGATTTGGTGATCTAAATAACCAACTTAAACACGAACACAGACACATGCATTTGTTTGCCAATATTTTATTTGGCAAGCACACTCATTTAAAAAATGCATTTCATGGGGGTGCCTGGTTGGCTCAGTCAGTTAAGCATCCCACTCTTGATGTTGGCTCAGGTCATGATCTCCGGGTCATGGGACCAAGCCCTTGTGAAGGGCTCCATGCTCGGTGGCGAGGGAACCGGCTTGAGGATTCTCTCTCCTTCTCTCTCTGCCCCTCTGTGCCACTTACACACCACCTTCTCTCAAATAAATGAATAAGTCTTTTTTTTTTAATGTTTTTTCCCCTATCACTTAATAGAAAAACAATAGTCTTACCATTCCAAAATAGTAAGAAAGATACACTGTCAGAATAAGACACCTCTGCTTTAATTTAGCTTTATAAAAAACTCCTATTTATACTGTCCATATTTTTCTCAGCAGAAACTGGGATTTAGCATTTGAGAACTTATATTCTAGAACGAGGAATCACTACTTTTCTGTTAAGGACTATCAGTGTTGGAAGATCATGAAATAGTATTCCAATGCTTGTATCCACAAACAACAATGGATGGAGAAGCCGTTTCCCCATGCTGCCAAATATGATAAGAAAAGCAGCGTTAGTCTTCATGAACATCAGGATCTCTCTAGCTAATTCCAGCTGCCCTTCTTCACCCTCATGGTTAAAAATATGCCTAGCTCTCCTTCCTAGGTTCCAGGTCACCACTGCCTAGCTAAGTAAACCAAACCTGCTTTCCATTCTTGAGCCTTTGTATAAACCCACTTTTCACTCTCCCTTCTCAAACATCTGCTCAAGTTAAACACAAATTTTGTATATGACCCCATAATTTCACTCCTAATTACTAAGAAAAATGGAAATATATATCCATACAGAAACTTGTATGGAATATTCATAGTATCAATGTACATAATAGCCAAAGAGTAGAAATGAGCTAAATATTTTTTAATTGATGAACAGGAACACAAAATGTAGCATATCTATACAACAGAATATCACTCAGCAACACAAAGGATTGAACTAGTGACACATGCTAAAACATGGATGAACCTGGAAAATATTAGGCCAGAAACAGAAACCCACATATTGCATGATTCCATTTCTATGAAATGTCCAGAAATGGCCAGCATACAGAAAACAGAACAGTAGTTGCCTAAGGGTGAAAGGAGGATTCACCATAAAGAGGCAGGAGCAAAATTTTTCATGATTAAAAGTGAAAAAAATAGGGGTACCTGGGTTGCTCAGTGGTTGAGCATCTGTCTTTGGTTCAGGTTGTGATCCCAGGGTCCTGGACCTGCTTCTCCCTCTGCCTACATCTCTGCCTTTGTGTCTCTCATGAATAAATAAATAAAATCTTTTTTTTAATTGAAAAAGTAAAGTTATGCTTAAGGTGATGTTTGGCAGAGTTCCTTGAACTTCTATTCAATGAGTGAACTATACTGAGTGAATGATGAGTGAACAAGTGAAGAAATGAAAACTAACTTCCCAAAAGCCTCTCTGATGAGCCTTAACTAGGTCCACATATCTCATTCACCCCAGTCAGTCTCGGTAAGTCATGTGTAACACACAAGTCACATGTAATAATGGTGATTTGGGTTGTGTGAGTGTGTGTGTTCTTACATATGTATACCACCGAATTTTTTGGACTAGGTTGATTTCCACATGCAACTGTCATTGTAGGTCAAAAAGAGTTGGCAAAATATTGGTAATTTCATGAGATTCAACCTATACATGCAATTTTTGATTCAAGAGACAAGATAGGACAGACTAACCTGTATGTGACTTCAGGCTTCAACCCATTATTTTAAGCTTCAATTTCCTAATGGGAAAATGGGGATGTCACAGGAGCTTGCTCATGGAGCTGCTGTGAAGATTACTATAACAATGCATGGAAAGCACCTACCAGTGTTGAAGCAAAGTCACAAAGGAAGTGCTCACTAAATTATTGCAATTATTGATACATGGTGATCCTATCTCTCTATGAAACAATACATTCCTCAGTTATCAAGGAGCAGGGTTTTATTTCTTTAGTGTTCATGTTTTCCCTAGACCATACACAAGGGATGCTCATTGCTGGAGTCCTGCACAGGTAAGGCTTCCAAATGGCTCCTGAAGCCTGAGAACACAGTTCCCTGGATGCCACAGAGTTCACACCCGTGAAGCCCCAAGGTGAAAAGCGAACATCATGGCCAGACATTTTCAATTCCATTCCAAATGTCCTCCCTCAGCACAAGCTCAGCAATACTATGAGGTTGAGGAAGTGTCATCAGAGAGATTTCCTTCTGGCTTGTTTCTCAACAAAGATGTTTGGCTGCTATGCAACCAGTGTTTCAGTGCTTGATGGGGCTACTCGTGAAAGGCCAGGTTTCTCCTAGCAACAACAAAGGATGGGGCTATGGGAGAAATACAAATAAAATCACATCCCTACATTCTATTGGAAACTCCTTGCCTCGTTTGTGGTAATCATAAAGGTAGCTAAAATATTCCAAACAGGAAACAATGAGATTATACTAGGGTTGCCAGAATTTGCAAATAAAAATATAAGACAACCAGCTGAAATTAAGGTAACCAACAAATATTTGGGGACTTACACTACTAAATGTTTGCTCTTTATCTGAAATTCAAATTTAACTGGGCATCCTGTATTTTATCTGGTAACTCTAGGTTAAATTGGTACCACAGGTAACTACTTAATTTCCCTAACATAAGGCAACAAACTTTCAATTCAATTAACTATTCTTTAACCACCACCATCACCCACCCACACACACACAACTATATAGGCCAGAAAGATAAGGTTCCCAAATTCAATGAGAGTCTATGTCTGAAGCTGGCTTAAGGGTCTACACCGACTACCATTTACTCAGGAT
The DNA here is from genome assembly GCF_003254725.2 of Canis lupus dingo. Taxonomy (NCBI): domain Eukaryota; kingdom Metazoa; phylum Chordata; class Mammalia; order Carnivora; family Canidae; genus Canis; species Canis lupus. Next base: position 36,277,021 of record NC_064244.1, on the reverse strand, counting down.
GTGCAAGCACTTGCTCAGCACTTTACATGCTCTATCAGCTCACTGAATCCTCCAATTAGCCTTATGAAGTAGGCCTATGTACTATTATCTCTATCTTACAGGTAAGGGACTGAGGCTTAGAGAAAGAAGAATCAAACTCAAGTTTAGGTCTCCCAATTTGAACCAAAAAGTGAAGTCTAGGGTTCTTTTCACCAGAGTCCCAGACTCAGTCTACCATGTCGCTGAGCTAATTCCAAATTTCCAGTGTCTTGGCATGTGAATTACATCTCAACAAAGCTATCAAATGTTGGTCCAATACCTACTTCTCATTAATAAAACAGAGAAACTTCAATCCACAAAGCACTCTGAAACCCCTTTGTATGATGATGAAAACGGCTTTTTCTCTCTTCCATCCTGCTCCAGACCTCAGCAATTTCACTTCCCAGGAGACTTTCTGCTAAAACTCAGGACAGAAAAAACAAACGGTGACCAAACTTCAATGTGTTAAATCCCACTCTTTGGGTTCAGCTTTATTAAAGGATACTCTGAAAATGAGACTAGAAGAATTTTCAAACAAACTCTGAAAAAGGGCAACTTCAGCCCGTCCAGGTACAGCCTCACGACCTGTGATAATGGCACTACAACTGACAAAACTAGTCATTTCTATAAAGAAAGTTAGTTCCCTGGACATTTGTGGCAAACAAATGCCTCATTCCTATAGAAAATAACACAAAACAGTTTTTCTCAATGCTCATCACCTCTGGAGCTGCCAGGATTTAAGAAGGAACAGACCAGATCCTCTTTGATGTTCATTTTTTCAGGCCAGTTTTATCCATTTTCCACAAGGTGACTGAATCTAACCCACATCCATTCTTGGTCTCAGCAGACGGAAAGCAAATGTTGATTTGGACACTCTAACCAATGGCTGGCATTCCAGATGAACAGGAATGGCGTGGATTTAATTCATTTTTAAAGAATGCAATGTTTCCCTGAGAGGTTGGAATACTCTAACCACAAGAGTTCATGACAAGACATTTCATCCCTCTTCCCTGAAAAGAAAACAGTTGGATATGGTGACATTCTTCAAACAAAAGAGTAGCCAAAAGCAGGGGGAAATCTTCATCGTATTTGCCTTTGGAAAGCAATATATCTCCTTGGTAACTGTTCTAAAAAAGAAGGGAGGGGAGGGCTGGACTGAATCTTACACCTTAGCAGGAAGCCTGGAAAATATGCCTATGATTCAGGCAAGGTACACGTTCCTTTTTCTCAAAGGGATGCTTAGGTTTTTTGTTTTGTTTTTGTTGGTTTTAACAAAAGGGGAATCTAATATCTTTCCAAATGGCTATCATGGATTTCTTCACCTGTAAAATGGAGATGGTGCCAACAGTGACACTATATAAGGCTATTTTGAGGATTCAATGAGTGTGTGTACAGGATTTACAGAAAGTCTGGCACACAGGGTGTCATTACAGATATTAATTATAACTGTCACTATTCGCCAGGGCAGCACTAGAAGCATGGATAAAACTTCGAGATGACAGGAGGTAGAACTGGATGATGTGTAAAACACAATTTAAAAGGTTTCTACAGAAACTCCACAGCTCAAGACCAAAGAAAAGAATCAAAGCTATATCCTGAAAACTATTTAAAAAAAAAAAAGAAAGAAAGAAAAAGCAATCAGCCTTGTGCTCCAACCAACTAAATCAGAGCCACACATTTTGCAATCAAAGATGCCTCACACAGGAAGCAGTACCTACAATGAACTGTCAACTGAATCCTACACACACACACATTCTCTGCCCAGAGCCCCATCAGAGACCCAGTCTTCCTCATGAGAGGATTGGGAGCCCTAAGAGGTCTGGATACTTGCTTAGACTGGAATAAGAAACAAACCCGCACCATTTCCATCTCTCTCAGCCATAGCCCCCATGTGCTCCTACCCTGATAGTAATAACTGCCATCTTACAAAGAGACACCATACAACTGGGAAGGTCAAAGCACATGAGAACACAATGCTGGGCTCCTGAGAGGAGTCATGGCAAGACGGGAAATCAGTAAGCTAACACCACAAGCAGGTCTAGTAATAAAGCATAAATAATGGGATTATAAAAGAAAAAGAGCTTGGCCTTCTGATGGCAGTTTAATGGAAGAGGAGCCAAAAATAAAGAGAGAGAGAGGGAGGGAGGGAGGGAGGGAGCAAAGGAGGGAGGGGACTCCAATGAGTCACAGAGAACAGACGTGAATAAGCTGTGTGGCCTCCCCCGCTCTACACCCCAACTTTTAGGTTAGAATGAATATATTCATCCTTCATCCATTTAGTCTCTATTTTCTATAGTTATTTATTCTGTACTCAAGGCTCTCTGGATCACTGTAGCAAACAATGGGAAGATAAGCATGGTCCCTCTCAAAGCTCACATTCAAAACTAATAGGAAGATAACGAGGTACCACCTTTAGATTTGCCACGATGGACCGAGCCATTAACACTGTAAGTCCCACAACCCAAGCCAGTAGAATTCAAGCAAGTGAATAAGCAGCTGTGAAGCCAATTACAAATGTGCTCCTGTGGTTCATGTCACTCCCTACAGCTCACAGAACAAATCCTGCTGAGGATTTCACAGGTACAAACACCCTCAGCCTCAAAGAATCACTGCCAGGACTGCTGAAAGACGGGAGGAGGTGTGCCAGCCTGATATATAGCAAATTAAGACATTCCTCCTTATGACCACGTGTGGCGTGGCTATTACATGCCACTCACTATACAATTTACAACATAGCCACATGCCCACAGAGATTAAAATCGAAGTGATCATACAGTCTAAGTTATAGTACATTATACGAAGGCTCCAAAATGCAGAGGACAGATCCCCAAAGTGGGATTGGGAGCAGGGGAGACCATTAATACATGCCTCGAAAAAGCCCACAGATGTTACTTCTGACAGTAGTCACTGCTGAAAGAGTGACACGGCAGGAAAGGTGACCAAACTAGTGAGGTGTGTTAGATTTTCTGCCAAACACATTCAGGGCATCTCTTCAAGGCAGAAAGTCTGGCACACAGACTTTTCTTCCAGTTGGGGAAGAAAGAGCACCATCTAAACAGGGCTATTCACACACCCAGGAAGCTGTCAAAGGCTTCAAGAAGCAGGAGCATCTGGGTGGCTCAGTTGGTTAAGCGTCTGCCTTCGGCTCAGGTCCTGGGGTGGAGCCCCCCCCGCATCTGGCTCCCTGCTCAGCAAGAAGCCTGCTTCTCCCTCTCCTGCTCCCCCAACTTGTGCGCACTTTCTCACTCTGTCAAATAAATAAATAAAATCCTGAAAAAAAAGTCTTCAAGAAGCAAAATGCACACCAGCATTGGCCTGGTGGGTAAAGAAGCCTGGGTTGTAATCAGACCTGGATTTATTTTCTCTTACAGCCCTGAACTAGGCAATTCCTTCCTTTGGGGTTTAGTTTCTGCTTTTATAAAACTGCAAGAACAAGAGAAAAAGGAGAAGCATGGGGGCAGGGAGAAGGACATATGACCGTTCACCAAATGTGTACATGTGTAAACAGCAGCCTCCAAACCCAGCTTCAGATGACAGGAGTTGTTCCTGGCGGAAGCTCTTTGCTCATCCCCTTCCTCCTACACATCAAGTACACTTTCACCATCACCACCCTTCCAAGCAGAGTAGCTTCTGAAAGGCACCTCTTGTGCAATCTACAACTTCCTAAAATGATGCACAATGTTCCACTTGAGAGAACAGTTAGAAAAGAATATACAGCAATGCACCAACAAAACCCCCTATATTTCCTTGATGCTGGCCACAGCTATGTGCCAGACTAGCCTGGCAATGGCCCAAGAGTCAAGATCAAAAGGTTATTACACTAGGAAGCCAGGGGCAGCTTCCAAAGGAAGTAACACTTGAGCTGAGACTGGAAGGAGGAATGGCAAGGAGAAGGAAGGTAGAGGAGCACTGCATCAGAGGGAACTATGTGTGCCAAAGCTCTGGGGTGGAAGGCACTTGAGCATCAAAAGGGACAGGAAAGGGGCCTGATGGCTGGAAAATGCAGAGACAGTATAAGATGAGGCTGGAAAGGCAAATGGGCCAGGCGTTATATGTGGGTACAATGGGGAGTATAAAGGGGAGCCAAGCAGTAAGATGATAAGACTGGATTTTCATTTTTAAAAGATCATTCTGGCTGCAGAAGTATCTGAGATGCCAAGAAATAGAAAGGCTGGGGCAGAGAGGAAAGGCAAAAGAGTCAGCTGAAGGGAAATCCAGGCCTAGCACATGCAACCCAGCATCAATATCAACTGGTAGCTTGTAAGAAATGTAGTCTCAAGGCCCACCTAAGAATCTGCATTTTAACAAGGCCCCTGGTGATCTGGATGCACATTAAAGTTTGCAAAGCAGATCCAATGCAGTGTGGTAAGCAGTCACCAGAGATTAGCTATTATACCACAGCAGTCTCATTTTCAAAGCTAGCTTTAAACACAATCTTTAACAAAGGTGCAAAACCCAAATACCTACCTTAACGTTTAAATAAACAGAATCACAGATGACGTTTACTATGAAAGCACTCTTCCTAAACTAACCAGCAGAGTAATCACCATCTTCCTACTTCTTGATCTTGCTAAATCTACACATATAGCAACCACACAGGATGAGTACTATCATGATAGAAGGAAGCAACCTGAATCCACCTCCAAAGGCATCCCGTTATCTTCTAAACAGAATCCAAGTCTCTGTCAAAACTCCAGAAGCATGCATGAGTCATGAGTTGACAGACTGCCTCTCAACACTCAACACAACTATTCACCATACTAACCGCTTGAAAAATGAAGGAAACCACTTGTAGCATTCATGAATCTTGCAGACCACCATTCTACCTAATTATAAAAACACATATTGGCTCAGTACTGCTTTTCTATGACGCCTAAAATAAGTCCTTTAATCACTGACTTCCAGCTTTTCCCCATGTACAAAATAGGAACCCTAGAATTTATCACTACCCTCTCCCCACCAAATATGCTTTAGGGATTAAAGAAATTATATTTTCAGTGCTGTTCAAGGTATATCCGTGTTGTTTAGTCCATAAAACTTTCATTATGTCACTATGCTGCTCAAAAACTTAGAATGGCTTCCCAGTACCCACTGAAGGAAGACAGACTCCACGGTGCAACACCTAAGCCTTCCAGAATCTAATCCCAAAAACCTTAACATTTTTATTGCAGAGATGCTCCAGCCAACCCAGACCAGCTACAGTTCCTAAGCAAACTCAGCCCTTTTCTGTCTCCACACTTCAGCCAGGGAGATCCCCAGTGGAACTGGAACTCTGTTGCCAATCCCTTCTCCCTAAGTCTACATCCACCATGAGTTGAGACCTAAAGTATGAGCAGGAAGTGGCCAAACAAAGGCATATGGGGAAGGCACCAGGAACACTGGGTAGAAGGAACAGAAATATTCAGTGTACTGAAGCCAGGAAACACATCATTCATTCAATAAGCAGAAACAAATCAAAAGGACAGCAACACAGGGCCTAGACACAGAGGCAGTGTGCAGCTGGAGGAAATGGGCAGGGCCCAAGTATGCAAGACTCAGAAACCCCTGTCTAGATATCAAGGCTTTATCTTAAAGGGGCTAATGGAAAGGTTCTTGAAAGCAACAACACTAAAACACTTGAGAACTGTTTTAGTGAAGGCAGAGGGCGCCTCTGAAAACTTTTTCTGAAATTCTCTTTCAATTCACTTAGCCCACCACAGAAATTCAAACTTTGTAGTAAATATATGCGGCAATTTTAATAGCAGTACATCGTTTCTTTTAACCAGAGATTATAATCACAGAACTATAGACCAAGTAGAAACTATAGCAATCATTTACTCTAACCCCTTATTTTAAAGATAAGAAAACTACAGTGCTCAGAGATTAAATGATTTGCTCAAAGACAGAGGCAATTTGTGGCAGAGTCAATATTCAAACCCAAGTCCCATGACTTCAAGGCCAGAAAGAATAGGATGTAGTAAACATTCCGATATAGGAATCAAAGCATTCATTCATTTAACGAATATTTATTTATGTACCAGAAACCATTCTAAAGCAGTAGGAATATAGAAGTGAGCAAGACAAATACCTTGCCCTTGTAGAGTTTTCATTCTAGTAAGGAGAGACAAACAGAAACCATAATAAACAGATTATCTAGTATGTTAGAATAAGAAAAGTACTACAGATAAAACTAGAATGAAAGAAAAAGTGGGATGTGAGGAGGGTTGTCAGGGGAGACCTCACTGAGGAAGTGACAACAGAGCCAAGATCTAAACAAGGTACCTGCTTCCAGGATACCATGCATCCGAGAGGTGATGGGAATCCCATCCATTCCATCATAATTTACCTGTACAAACTGCAGGCAGCAGGGCAGAGATTCAGGGGAGAAATTCAGTCCTTTTCCAAACCTGTCCATCCATCCACCAGGTTCAACACACACAAAAAAATCCACAATTCTAATATTTTTTTCTGATAAAGCAAGGAAAAAAAAAACAATTCTCCTTCTGCCTTTAATAAGAGGCCTTGATAGGCTGATAAACTGGAATGTAGTGAAAAAAGTGGATATGAAGGGAATTTCAGGCTGGAAGCAGAACAAATACATATTCTGCATTTTGACAATGAACCAAGCCAATTTATTTCAGTTATTGCCAAATATGGATTAAAATGTGGGTCACTTCCTGAACACAACCAGAAATGAAACTGAGATTGGCATCAAGTTCCCAAAACCTGATGAAGAGTTGTCCAAAACAGAGAAAAAGAAGGCACCAGGGGATCCCTGGGTGGCTCAGCGGTTTGGCGCCCGCCTTCGGCCCAGGGCCCGATCCTGGAGCCCCGGGATCAAGTCCCGCATCAGGCTCCCAGCATGGACCCTGTTTCTCCCTCTGCCTGTGTCTCTGACTCTCTCTCTCTCTCTCTCTCACTCTCATAAATAAAAACAAAATCTTTAAAAAAAAAAAAAAAAAAAGAAGGCACCAAAAGAGGAAAAACAACGGAAATTACAAAGATTCTTAAATGCTCAGCCTGGTTTCCCTAGCCAGAATATGCTCTACAGTGGTAAAGAGTCAACATCATGATTCCAAAGAGCCAGTACTTTCTCAGCAATCCTTACAATAACCCCATGAGGTGAGTATGTTGGTGAGACCCACTTTATAGAAGAGAAAATTGGGACAAATGAGTCTCTGAGAGATTAAAATGACCACAGAGTTCACAAGCCATCCAGACAAGGCTGGGAATCAGGGCTATGTGGCTCCATAACCCACAATGGGGCTCAGCTAACTGTGGCCCTTGGCTTGCTTTTTGTATTACCTATGAGCTAAGAATGGTTTTTATGTTAACGGGTTGTAAAAACAAAGGCAAAGAAGCATCTGCAACAGATCCTACATGGCCTGCAAAACCTAAAATATTTACTGTCTGGCCAACCCCTGGAGTCTAATCCACTATACTATATAGACATGGGCAGATTCAAAATAAGGTCTACTGGATGGGAGTTTCCCAAACCCTAAGTTTCATAAGGTAAAAGAGTCAGGCCCTGGAAGATGGAGAACTAGCTCTCATACTAGCAGGGCCATAAGACAAGCAGTTGTCAGCCAGCGAGTTATGAATCCCCATTCATTAATGGGGATTAATGTAATGTCCCCATTACATTACTTAATAGTCCTCATGTAGCATTCTCCATTTATTTTTATAATTTGTCCCAGCAGAAGTAGTCCCATCTCACCCTGACATCCACCTGACACCTCATCCCCTCCTCACTAGGCCCCCAACCCAAACTCTACTCTCAGGCTGCCCACAGTCTGACCAATCCTGATGGGGCCCAATGCTTCCAAACTATCTCTTGTTTGTCCCTCTCCAAATATGAACTTCCAAGGTAACTACATTAAAACGTACTCTGGAAAAAAAAATGAATGAATGAATGAATGAAAAGAAAGAAAGAAAGAAAGAAAGAAAGAAAGAAAGAAAGAAAGAAAGAAAGAAAGAAAGAAAAAAAAAAAGAAAAAAGAAAAAAACCCTGATAGCCCACATTAACTTATCCAAATGTGGATAAGAACCATGAGATAGGGCAGCCCCGGTGGCTCAGCGGTTTGGCGCCGCCTTCAGTCCAGGATGTGATCCTGGAGACCCGGGATCGAGTCCCGAGTTGGGCTCCTTGCATGGAGCCTGCTTCTCCCTCTGCCTCTCTCTCTCTCTCTGTGTCTCTCATGAATAAATAAATAAAATATTAAAAAAAAAAGAACCATGAGATATTTGGGAGGCAGAGCCCTTTCTCTTCCCTGGATGACCCTGTTCAATTTTCTCAGGCCAGTGTGGAGGAATTTTGTTGCCTTGGCCACCTGGCAGCTATCCCTCCTTCTTCTGTATTTATAGCACCTTAATATTCCTCTGGGAAAGCACCCTTCTCTGACTTTTAGAACATTTATTTCCTATGCTGCTGACTCCACTCTGGGTTCAGGCTAGGAGAGCTTCAAAGAGTAGCTCAAGGATGAGCACGTGACTCAATAATAAGCCAATGAGAACCATGCTCCGGGCTTCAATTCGAACTCTTGGCTACAAGTCATCTTGCCAACACAAGGGAAGAGGCCATCTGAGAATGGCACCAGCCTAAAGGAAAGCAGAACTGAAAGATGAGGGGAGACCAGGGCCCTATGGACATTGTGTGAGCCACCGGACTCACGCCAGTCTGAAGTTAGAACATCCTTGGGCTTTCCAGCTACATATCAAAATGAATTACCTTTCTGCTTAAGCAGCTAGGATTGGGTCTTCCCTCCTTCATGACAGAAAGCAGCCTGTCTGGCACAGAGTGGAAGCACCATGTCTACAAAGGGGCCTTACTAAAACCAACTGAAAAGGTGGCATTAAGGTAAGCTGCATTCACTGTTGGTGGAGTGTCTCACCAAGATTCAACGTCCGTGCTGACACCAAAGACTTTACCTCTCTTCCCCTCCCTCGTGATCAGGGAACATGGAGCTCTCTGACAGATGCTAGAGCCTTCCAATGTAACACCGAGTTATCTGGTAAGAGCTGGGACTGGTGAGAATTAAACAGGGAAGACCCACAATCAAGACTTCCAGTTAGGGCAGCCCGGTGGCGCAGCGGTTTAGCGCCGCCTGCAGCCCAGGGCGTGATCCTGGAGACCCTGGATCGAATCCCACATCGGGCTCTCTGGATGGAGCCTGCTTCTCCCTCTACCTGTGTTTCTGCCTCTCATTCTGTCTCTGTGTCTCTATGAATAAATAAATAAAATCTTTAAAAAAAAAAAAAAAGACTTCCAGTTAGTACACTTTTTCTCCTCCCACCCAAAACCAGTATACCTCAAGCCCCCTACACAGAGACAACAGAGAAAAAAGGCAAAGGGAACATAACAGTCAGTGGAGGAGTTCTCTTGCTTCTATTATGTCCAGGGTTGCTTGGCAACTGGCCTCAGCCTGGTCATTTCAGTGGACAAGCAAAGGAACGAAAGTCAGACCTCTAGGTCATTCAGCATGTCCTGTTTATGGCCCAGTGACTCAAGGGCAGGGGTGGGCTCATGCTGTCCTACAAAGCTGGCAGAAAACAGCCAACAGAGCACCTGTTGTCTTCAGGGGCTCTCCCATGGGCTTCTGTCTCTCCCACACTGGTCAAAGTTCCTTTAACTCCTGCCCTCAGGGAACATAAGCTACAGATGTTCCCCCCAAACAGATTAAAACTACTTTCAAAAACAGCTTGATAGGAAAACAGAGTAAAGGTTCTGACACAGAAAGAACCTTAATTTCATTATTTATTTAAAAAGTAGAAATTGCCGAAGAGTGAAAGGGGCAGTGGTGTATAATCAGGGAAACACAGCCAGCTTGTGTTTTAGGAGGAGGATTTTTTTTAATCCCCCATGACCCGTCTCACTCCACTGCCACCTCTAAAGATTCCAGCATGGAAAGCACAGCCACGGTGCTCTCTGTCTCTAGGTCATGAGCTAATTTCCTACAACTGAGAAGTCAGCAGGGATAGAGACATCTGCTTTTGGCAACACATTTTTAGTAGTAACTCTGGTACCAGAGCCCTAAACGGCCTGTACACAGGAGGAGGAGAAAAAGATGTGGGTCAATGAGTCTCTAGTGCTTGGATGTCGCCAAACAGGTCATCTGTGTGTACAAAGACAGACGTGATCTTCCTTCTCTCTCTTTACCCACCCTAAATTAAACATCTAAGAATGACTGGCTTTCCCAAGAAAATAGAAAGCCCGTGACACAGACAAGAGACCGACTCTCCAGCTTAAATTCTATTTAGCAAGACTCTAATCCTAAAAGTTAAGACACTGTATGGGAAGCATTGTCTTTTGTTGGCTAAATTCCTGTTAAGATCCATTTAGCCTCATGGAACTCTCCAAATAAACTGATGTTAAATCTTGTAAAAAGTCACTACAGTGTTTCAGAAAAAAACCTTCTACAGAAATTATGCCTGGGGGGTATCCACTTGAAAAACAAGAGATGTGGTTCCAGCACGAACATGCTGTCAGCACATAGTATACAGAGGCCGACGATACAAACAAAAGTGGAAGAACTGTTTTTCATCTTTTTAGAGGAAAAGGAAAAATAAGTCTTTTCTAATTAATTATGAGGGTTATAATGGGTACCTTCCCACTCATACCACTATCGTTAAGTAGAGTCTTTGAAACTTAACACCTTTAAATGAGAGAGTATAGAGAATACATATTCTAACATTCAAAATCTCTTTTTTTTTTAATTTTTATTTATTTATGATAGTCACAGAGAGAGAAAGAGAGAGAGGCAGAGACATAGGCAGAGGGAGAAGCAGGCTCCATGCACCGGAAGCCCGATGTGGGATTCAATCCCGGGTCTCCAGGATCGCGCCCTGGGCCAAAGGCAGGCGCCAAACCGCTGCGCCACCCAGGGATCCCCCAAAATCTCTCTTTTTAACGAAAAAAGATAAGCAAATAGCCTTGTTGATTTAAGAGCTAGAAGTCCATGTCTTCTAGGTGTGAAGATTAGGAAAGGAATCAATTCATAGCAGGTTAACTAGCCCAGCCAAGGAGATCAGGACCTCCTGCTCAGTACTATTTATGACAGAGATTTAGAAACACTAGATTTTAGTTTCCTTTCTACCATTTGATAAAAGAGAAAGAGAAAGAGCACAGGCAGAGAGATGGGAAGCAAGGAGAGGGCTGGTGAACATTAATCAACTCTTAGTTCTGATACTTGCTTTTTTTTAACCCCATTTCTTGAGCTCCCTAAAAGGAAGACTGGTCACTATCCAATTAAGCAGTCACACATGATCTGTCCAAGGTGAAAATTTTAAAACAAAATAAAATCTAAAGAGAGCCAAGGGATGCCAGAGGCCATGAACACTCAGAGGCACTTTGAGAACACCAAGTCAAGCAGTCAAGTTGGACTCTTTGAAGGCACATTAGATATCATTTATTCAACTTGCACCAGGAATTTAGAGGGTACAAAGTACTATAATGACCAAAACAGGTAATGATATAAAGTGGTAAAGAAAGGGATGGCTACTGAAGACTTTAGATCAGGTAGTCAAAGGACTTCACGGAGGAGACCTGAAGGATGAGAAGCAGATGACCACATAAATACATAAAGATCTGAAGCAACAACATTCCCAAGGAACAGCAAAAGAAAATCCTATGGCTGGAAAGTGCTCAGTGTGTAAGAAGAATTTTAGACCACTGAAGCTTAAGCACAGAGGGTAAAGGACAATAGTCAAAGAGGAGACTCACAAGGTACACAAAAGCCTGATCATACATAAGCCATGGTTAATGAGTTAAAATTATATTCTGAATGACAGAGTGCTTGGGTGGCTCAGTCAGTTAAGCATCTGCCTTCAGCTCAGGTCATAATCTGGGGGTTTTGGGATTGAGCTCTATGTCCATCCAGCTCCCTGGTCAGCAGGATGTCTGCTTGTCCCTCCCCCTCTGCCCCTCCCTCCTGCATGTACACTCTCTCTCTCTCAAATAAATAAAATAAAATACTTTTTAAAAATTACATTCTGAATTATATAGGAAGCCACTGGGAAATTTAGGGTAAGAGTGACCTGATAAGGCTTGTGTTTTTTAAAACCTCAGTCTGCCTGCCATCTGGGGAATAGATTTTTATCTCACCAAGCTCACTAAGGTTCTGTCTGGGTGGTCATGACTACAGTGAGTAAAAAACTTTCTGCCTATGAAAACAGAAGGAAAAAAAATATGATCCAGCAAAAAGTCTCTCCATCAGGTGACAGCTTACAATTTTCAACAACCATGGTCACTGAAGATAAAGTCATTCAGCACCTTAGAGAAGCATTCTGTGATGACAATCTACATTTACTTCCACCCTCCACTATCCATCACTGTCAATCTTATTTTATGTCCATCATGGCAATTTATCTTAAAGTATCCTGTTTGTTTAATTCGTCTGCCCTCTAAAATGTAAATTGCACAAGAGTCAGACCTTTGCCTTGTTCAGAGCTATGCCCCCAGTACCTACAACAATGTCCTAGTACATAGACAGTGTCTATGAAACATTTGTTTGCTGAACTAATGAAGTCAAGACCTATCTGTACTTCTACTCAAAAGAAACAAAATCCTGGATTCTTTTCTAGGGCAATTGGCTTCTCCTGAGTTGTTAGGACTAAAATGACTTCAGAAATTCAGCAAACTTAAGGAAAGAGAAGAGTTCTCTTGTCCTGGATCCCATAACCCAGCTTAGATATGTTCTCAGGATGTTCATGCTATTGTTTTCCTCAGAACTGGCCAAGTGTTCAAGTCTGCTGAAAGGCACCAATGATGGAGTGAGGTGGGGGCAACAAAACTACTAGAGAAGGGAACACAGGGCTAATTCACAACCAAAGGAAGAGCTCACTGACCTCCACTTCACATCAACATTTTTTTTTAAGATTTTATTTATTCATAAGAGACACAGAGAGAGAGGCAGAGACCTAGGCAGAGGGAAAAGCAGGTTCTCTGCAAGGAGCCCAAAACAGGACTTGATCCCAAGGCCCAGGATCACGATCTGAGCCAAAGGCAGATGTTCAACCACTGGGCCACCCAGGTGCCCTCAATCAATATTTATATAAAAGATAACTTTTTGTTCAGTACTGTAAGAGATATTTATGTCAGAATCAAGTAAGAACTCGCTATTAGAAGTCAGGTGCCTGCTTAAGAAACTAATGATGTGCACCTCTGGGTGGTGAGGCTGGGGTTGGGACAGGCGGGGTCCCCCATGGGATGTATCAATTTCATAATGGCCTGTGACAAGTCAGCATCCCTGACAAGTATGAAGACGCTATGGAATGTTCTGACTGACATGTTTAAAACCAAGATATCTTGATTAAGGTCAATATAAAACTGGGCAGAGTACAAGACTCAGTCTAATTTCTAGAGATAATTGCTAATATAATTCACCTATAGTGAGAAAGTCAGAGACCCTATGCAGAGACAGCACACAGACAATTTAAAATTTCTGTATGGGTCCTATCTTAGAAGAGGTGAAGATAAAAAAAAAAGAAGAGGTGAAGATAATTAGTCATTAGAGTAGCTGGCTGCTGTGATTTTGATTCACTCTGTCTCATTTAACCCTATGATGCTCTCAAGTGAGCACCAACATTCCCATTTTATAAATGAGGAAACAAGATCTAAGGGACTAGGCTCAGTTTCCATTATCACCAGTATAGCACTAGTTCGAGTAAAAGGGCTGGTAATGGACTAATGTTCCAATCCCGGCTACAACACTTCTTAGTTGTCTAAGTGCATTTAGCTTTCCTTGCCTTACGTCTCGTCTATAAATGGGGATAGCAGTACATACCTCATGAGATTGTTGTGGAGGTTCAATGAAATCAAGTTTGTAATACATGTAACAAAAGGGTCTGACACACAATGAGCAGTTAAATGGTGATGGATATACTATTACTATTATTGTGGTTCAAACAGACTTAACATCATGCTTTCAACATATAAGACTCTTCATTCTGTGGTTCTGCTCCACCAGCAGGAGAAAGAGAGGAGCAAGCAGAGAGATGGGAGCTGCACTTTAAACATATGGAAAGAAACATAAGAGCTGCCTATGTAAATATATCTTACAGAGATAATTATGGTTTGTCCATAAGGACAACAATTACAAACTCATCAATAATCATGAAAACAAAAAAGAGAAACACCTAACGGTCCAAAAGCAAGTCACTGGTTCAGTCAGTCTTGACATAGCATCCCTGGAATATTATGTAGCCACAAAAAAACCTTAGGAAACAGTTAATGACCTGGAAAGATGATCATGACCTACTGAATAGAACAGATTATAAAACCAAAACGAGTATCTCTAATCAACACTATTGGTGTAATTTGCATTTTCTTATATTACTTGCCTGTAATTTCTAAATTTTCATTAGAGAGTATGTATTAACCTACATAATCCATAAAAAGAAGTTTGACCTTGGACTTTTTTTTTTTTTTAATGACCAGCCTATCTGACCAGAAACACTAGGGAATATATGCCTCAGAAGAAGGTAGAGGAACACCCTCATATTTTGCTGTTAATGGCTTTGTGAACTAAGGAGTTGGCAGCTCAATGAAGGGAGATGTAATAAGCCATGTTAATGTTATCTAGGTCTCGCTGTAATTTGTCCGAAATATATTATCCAGGAGATTCTAGATGGAATACCTGCAGACTCAGATCTCACACCCAGTTCTCTGACCTATTCCAAATAAGTTTCTAGGTCCCTAATTGACATTATAAATACATCATTATATCTGGAGCTGTTCAACTAACCCAAATAACATGTTCTCATTCAGTGTCCCAAACTTATCTTCTTGAAATATAAATCACTGACCTACTTTGTTAAAGACAATTTTAATGCACCCTCTACCACAATGATAAAAAAGGGAAGTTGAGGCTTCTATCAGGTCCCATTAGAGGAGCAGAAAATAGGCACCCAAATGCTCCCTGTTAACCCGGCTAACCAGTGAGCAGGACATTCTGTACCCACCCTGCTCTGAGCTTATCCTTTTATGTCTGAAGTCTGAAACCTAACACAGGACGTGTAACAGGAAAGGGGACCCCAGACAATGTTTTTTTTACAAAATGGGATCACTTCCAGGCCACACTTCTTCCTGGTTCTACAGATTCACAATCACCTTAAATTTAGTGGTCTCTTAAGCTGTAATCTCAAAACTCCGTAAATCATTTTCAGGTCATTTTCATTTACAGAAGGCTTTGTTTTTCCCAAAATCAAAAGATGGGAGATCAACCACCTCCTTGCCCCATTGGCAAGGCCACTGTGGGGTGGAGGAAGGGGAGACAGTGAAAGAATGACAGGGAGAAAGTAAAGAGAAATGAAAAGGAAGCAAATGAAAGAGAAAACAGAGATGGTGGAGAACAAGTTACCTACATTTGGGCTGAGATTTCTTAGAATACAAGGTCTTAAGAATTAAGAAGGACTTTCATGTTAAAACCTTCAACACCTCAAACCACCACCATTTCAGTACTTTAAAAACTCATATATCAATAGCTCTAAAAACAAATAAAGCTGGTAAAGGGATAAACCCTCCAAATCAGAATATTATTGGAATTTTTTTCCTCCATAGGAACAAAAGTTCCTCTCGGGGATCCCTGGGTGGCGCAGCGGTTTGGCGCCTGCCTTTGGCCCAGGGCGCCATCCTGGAGACCCGGGATCGAATCCCATGTCGGGCTCCCGGTGCATGGAGCCTGCTTCTCCCTCTGCCTATGTCTCTGCCTCTCTCTCTGTGTGACTATCATAAATAAATAAAAATTAAAAAAAAATTAAAAAAAAAAAGTTCCTCTCTTAACAACGCACCTACCTACTACTGGATATTAGGTTCTTTCCTCCCGCTCTCACCAGGAAAGTGCTCTCACCAAAGCAAGATCAGAATGGGGGGGAAGGGTAACGGGGGACGACAACACGACAGACACACACACACACACACAACATGATAATAGAAGTCCTAAACCAGAGACCTTACACACACTCATGAATGAGAGTGAATTAACCCTGCTGCACTAGCACATATGTCTAAAGGAAGATAGAAACTGAGTGCCAGATCCAAACATCCTGGCATTGAAATCGCAGCATTCCTGGGATCTGCAAACTGTCTGGATACGCCAAAGGAAAAGGATATGTAGCTTAATAAGATCAAGAAACAAAGCTGACAGGACAGTACCACACTTTAAAACCCTAAGGAAGTAGCTGCCTAGGGCTAAGGGGATGGGAAGGATGCAGGATGATGGCTAAGGAGTACAGGGTTTCTTGAGGGGGGGTGGGGGATGATGAAATGTTCTAAAATTAATTGTGGAGATGGGTGAAAAATTCTGTGAATATACTAAAAGCCATGAACTATACACTGTAAATTGTGTGGCATGTGAATTACATCTCAACAAAGCTGCTTTAAAAAATCCTAAGAAAGGACCTCCAAGGTCTCCTCCACCCATGCATTGCCTAACCCCATGCTGGCACATTTGGGGAGCTCAGTAATGACTGCTTGAGGTGTCACATTAAGAGACATGACTCATCCCTCTCCTGCTTAACATTTCACAAGTTTCTCATTTCAGATAGCCATCAAAAAACATTTCATTCTTCTTTCTTAAAGAGACTCAGTTCTCCAGACTGAAGGGGATGGGGAAGATTAAATCCCAACATTTTGAACCCAGATTTGTGAAAACAAGCCAATTTTAAGTTATCTTCAGCTGGTGATCATCTTCATGCTTGAACTCTGTGCTGCTACAAGAACAAAAACCCAAAGCCCTGTTGTTGTCTTTTCATTGCAGTATAGTGTGAAGTTATGCTGGCCAGAAGAGGTGGGGGAGATGAAAAGCAAGCCAAAGTCATATCCCAAATGGCACTAAGGCCAAAAGCTCTCGGTTCCACTCCAATTTTCTATGCAATGGAACAGAGCTTCACTCCAGAGGAACTGATTACAAGCATGCTGGCTATGTAAAGAGGAAACAGGATTTCTTTCCAGAGAGAGAACCATCTAGTTGCTCCTAACGGAGCTGGCAACATGGTAGCTTGCTGACCTTGCATGCTGAGCGCAAGGCAGCTTCAGTCAGAGGGCCGGGAGACCTCAGCAGGCAAAGCTGTTGGTAGCTTCCAAGGTCTGGCCAATAGGCCAGAGGCAGCAGGGACAAGGCAAGGCTGTAGGTGCAGAGGCATCTATTCCCAGTGCCTGCCAGGCCTCAATATTGCCCACAGCAGGAGTTATGAGGCTGGTGATCTGCTGGATAAGCAGTCCAGGGAAAGATGTATGTCAGACATCTCAATGCACTAGTCTGATACAAATGCAAGGAAGCCTTGCCTGTGGGAAAGCAGCCCACAGGATTTCTTAAGAAGCAAACAACAGGGGGAGAGCAGCACTAAGCTCCTCCCAGTGACATCCAGGGGTCTCATCAGCGGTGGCTCTGGTGTGCTGTCACCCTGATACTGCCGAGACCCAGCTAAGATCCGAACAGAGATAAGGAGGAAGCTGTTGCCAGAAATGAATTGCCCTAAGGCACCTTCGAGACAGG
This sequence comes from Canis lupus dingo, assembly GCF_003254725.2. Classification (NCBI taxonomy): domain Eukaryota; kingdom Metazoa; phylum Chordata; class Mammalia; order Carnivora; family Canidae; genus Canis; species Canis lupus. The sequence continues at coordinate 36,259,532 of NC_064244.1, read as the reverse complement.
AGGGGAGAGATCAACTCTCTGGGTTTGCACCTCACCTCCCCAACCCCCTGCAGAGCCCTCAAACCAGTCTCCCTCCTAATCTGCCCCAGACACTGAGTCCCCTGGAGCTGTGCAACAGCTCAGTCAGCTCATTAGCTTCCTGAATGTTTTTAAAGAAAAAAATTTGCAACATAATTACAAGCTCTGACCCCAAATGACTTTAACCCTAACAAGAGCACCCAAGACTCACCGTGGGAAAAAATGTTTGCCCTGTGGTTGCTCCTGAGCATAAGGTTTCCTTTCAGGAGCTTCCCCCACCCCCCAATGCTACAGAAGGGTCCAGGCTCACAGGCCAAGCTCATGGAACAACTAGATCCCAGGCACAGACCCCCTCCATGCAAATCACCAGGAGGCCTTGCAAAGAATGCAGATTTCCAGACCTCACCCTAGAACACACATATCAGAATGGGAATCCTCAGTTAAGGGAATTCTTACACAAATTCATGTCTAAGAACAACCATGTTAGAACAAGGACAATCTATAGAAATGTCAATAATGAAAAAAAACAAAACAAAACAAAAAAAAAAAAGAAATGTCAATAATGGCACATTCCAATTATAGGGCACTTACCAGGTGTCAGCTTACTCTGCTAAACACAATACCTACAATTATCTCACTTATTCCTCACAATATCATAAGGTGGATATTTATCACTGTTGCACTTACTCTGCAGTTTCACTTCCAATGTCAGATCCAAAGGACTCTGGGCAAGCCCTCACCCAAAGGGGTGGGCCAAAATCAAGCACCTTGTCATCAGAGCAAAAATCTCTCCAACCCTCCCTCTACCCACGTGTTCTGCTGAATGTTGCTATTCCCCCTGATTTTGGCCTCCACTCTTTCACCCACTCCAAGCCAGTGGTTCTCCACCTTCACTGCACATTAGAATCACCTGGGAAGCTTTGGAAATTCCCCCATGCTCAGGGCACCTGGGTGGTTCTGTCAGTTAAGCATCAGAAACTTGGTTTCAACTCAGGTCATGATCTAGGGTCACAAGATGGAGCCCCACATCGAACTCAGCGGGAAGTCTGCTTTAAGATTCTCTCCCCTTCCATCTACCCCCACTTGCTCTCTCCCTCTCTCTATAATTCCCCATGCTCATATTTGCAACCCAAAGTATATCAGAATCTCCTGGGATGAGTCCCAACTCCTCATATGATTTCAATGGGCAGCTAAGGCTGAGAACCATTGCCTAGGCTTCTAATAGCACCTGGAGAGATCCAAAGCTATACCAGGAACCCACCATCTCTTTCCAGAACATAAGACCCATGCTTCCCACTGCCTAGTAGGTGCCTCCACCTACATAACTCCATAGGAACAACTCAGCAAGGGCAAACCTTACTTAGCCCTGTATCCTGTATCATACACACATTTGGTACAGAGTTCAACCATGCCCCCCCAAGACCTAAGACAGAAACAAAATGCCCTGGCCTCCTCCCTCCTTGGTCTGCTGTTGACTACATGTTCTCTTCGCCCACACCAGCATGTCTCCTCAGAAAAATGCCATGGAATCTTGCTTTCTCCCCTATAATCTATCAGTGTTTGTTTGAATATTCAAATAATGATTACATTGAGTGAACCAGATTTTCAGCAAAGTGCCCTCCCTGTCACTTGCTTTTTGTATATTCCCTGGCACGCTCCCCCGACACCTGTACCTAGTCTGAGAAGCACAGCTTCACCTCCCCTCCCCTTCTTTGCAGGCACCATGACCAGATGGTATCCATTTTCTCAGACATTTCTGCCTTGGGATAGCGCTAAGCATATTAAAGCTCAAATCACTGGTAAAATACAGGAGTATTTTAAGGGAGACAATGATAAATAATCTTCAATCTAATGATTATGATTTAATGACTATGTGAACATATTTCAGAAGAAAATATGGTGAACTACATCAAACCTGTAATTTCAGAATGCTGTAGAGTTCCTTTTTGAAATGAATGTACTTTTTAAGAAGTAGAGTTTTACAAAGTAAATAAACAGTAGTAAAGGTGGGGCAAAACTAATAGAGAGGTGGTTTTAAATGATTTATCATTAGGAACACTGCCTCCTTGGACTTGATAAGCTTTCCCCTGACTCTCCCGGAGTTCTCTATTATGTCCTCCAGGATCCTTTCAACTTCTAATTGTGCTCTGGACCATCTGTGCTTCCCCTGCCTCCTCTCAAGATGAGCACCTAGAAGACAGTGACTGTGCCCACCCTGTCCCAGAAACCTTCCATCTCAACATGAGCTATCACAGGCAGTGAAATAAAGGCCACATGAAACAGGTGGCATGATCCTATTCTAGCACTTCACAGAAAAGTGCTAAGCTTGGTGGGAGAGGCAGCCCTAGGAGAGAGGTCAGAAAAAACTCCCTGGTCCCTCACCACTCCCCAGAAATTCCATTGCCTGGAGAAGCTTTGCTGATAGACGAGATGTGCCTACTGGCCTAAAGTCATGATCTCTAGTCACCAAAGTAGGAGACTACTCTCCTTTAACACCTGCCAAACTGGTGATGTAAGAAAATAAAAATTCAGCGGCATCCTCACTAGTAATGCAAACAAGTTCCCTGGGCCCTACATTCAAGAGATTCCTAGTACAGCTAGGTTTCATTTTAGGGAAAGATTTTGTTGTGGCTCTTAATCCCAGAACCAACACTATGTACAGACTGGGGAGTAAGAAATGGAGAAAACGCTAAGGACTGTTTAATTATAGAGGCTACTTATAACCAACTAGTGAGTTTTCTTCCTATACTACAATCATGATATATAAAATTCACTTCACTCAGAACTTTCCAGAAACACTCCTATAGCATATTTATCAAAATAAAAACTGCATATATCCTTTGGCCCAGCAGCTCCATTTCTAGTATTCGTCCTACACATCAACTCACTCATGTACCCACGACAGGTAGCAAGATGTTCTGGTAACAGTAAAAGATTGGAAATCACATAAATGTCTATTATTATGGGACTGGTTAAATGAACTATGTCATATCCATTCAATGGAGTACAGTGTAATGCTAAAAATGAGTAGCTGTATATGTACCAATGTACAATAAGATCTAAAATACATTAAAACCATGCAATAAGCAAATCTATGCAAAACAGTGCATATGGCATGCTACCGAAAAATATATAAATATGTATTTACTGGTGCATGCATAAATTCTATCTGAAAAATTCACAAGAAATGGTAAAATGTTGTCTCCAGTACAAGACCTTGGGATCAGGAGGCAAGAGGAATTGGGAGAAACACATTCCTTTTTGCCACATTTTGAACTGTGTACCATGTAAAAGTATTACCTACTTAGATAAATCTTTTAAAAGAAATATAGGTATGAGGGGCATCTGGGTGGCTCAGTCGGTTAAGCATGTGCCTTGGGCTCAGGTCATGATCTCAGAGTCCTGGAATCACAAACCACAACAGGCTTCCTGCTCAGCAGGGAGTCTGCTTCTCCCTCTGCCACCACCCCACCCCCGACTCCGCCTCCGTCCCGGCTTGTGCTCTCTACTCCCTCTCTCAAATAAATGTTTTAAAATCTTAAAATAAATAAGTATATATATGAATTAAAGTAAAAATGCCGTTCTAATCTTATTTTATTTGCTCAACTAATAATCATTTTCTACACCTGACCCACAGGTGCAATAACGAGATACCCAGTAAGGACTCTGTTAAGGTTTCAGTTCTATCTGCAGACAGGGTCCATGACACAGAAATTGCCTCAAGCTCATTCAATCTGCCTGGAAATCCACTGAAAGTCTCACAGGAGGAACCAGTTCATAGATTCAAAGTGTTCAAATTAGCCTAGAGTAAAAATGTAAAGCACATCTGATAGCAACATCAGATGAGCTTTGAAATCTACCTGTAACGTCTTTACAAACCATGTAAAATGGGGTTTATTTTGGCTTTGCTTTTGCGGCAGCAGCAGGAGTCAAAGTGCAGCTACTGGCTTGGCCCAGAGAAGCCAGCTGGTTAACAAGGTTTGGTCCAGAATTCCCAAGCCCCTAAAACCTTTGTCCATCTGGCAAAGAAAACGCACACACACAGAGACCACTCTAACCTCAGGAATCTCCTCTTTCTAAATATAGTAGGCAACTGCCCAGCCTCCAAGCTCACCCTCTGAAGCATTCTGTGCCTTCCAACCAAGGTGAAATGAGCCAGATGTAAACATGCCGTGACAGCTTCTGGCCCACACTGCCAAGCTGTTTTCCTCAATATTTCCTCTATTTCTCCACTCTGGGTGTCTACAGAAATGTGTAAATCCCAGTGACTCAATTTTGTAAACATTCCTCTGACCACTAATGCAGTTTTTCTCACCCTAGCAAATGTATTTCCCTCTTGGTCCCTGATATTTAAGCTTGGACTAGCCTATTAGATATGGGTGAAGCTCTATCCCATCTCCTGTTGTATCCCTAAGAACCTAGAGCTCAGAAAACATACTGGACAGGTCCCAAGCTAATTAGGACACAGCCAATTAATTGTAATCTGTCTCTCTTCTTCAATCCCTCTCTCTCTCTCTCTCCCTCACTCACACACACGATTTTTTTTTCCCATGCCCTCGTTCTTTTAGAATCCATGTCAGTGCCTAAAAGAAAGGCCTGTTCTATTAAGGATGCTTCCAATTTAAGCAAAAAATGAAGCTTCAGAAACATAATCGAACACACTTGAAGGATCACAAGACAAATATAAACTGGCCATTTGGATGCAAAAGACCTAAACAATAGATGTCAAAGAGCTTGTAAAACTTGGAGGCTACTCTAGGAGTTGCAGGACATGGAAAGAGCAGACCAGGGCTCCATATTTGTTAAATGAAAATCTTCCTTTGACAGCAAAAAATATATCATTTGAAACACGCTGAGTTATAATTTAAAAAATTAAAACTAAGGTCCATCAGAAATTTAAATCTAGCAAAGCCATTTTGTTAGCTTCATATTGGAATCCCTCCTGTGGCTAGCTTTGTAAAATGCAATGGCCTTGAGAGGATAGCAATGTCACCCTCATGATTTCCTTTCCCCAAGAGCTCAGTGGTGATTCCTCCCTGGCCATTCTCATTTCATCAATTCATGGGGTTTGTGATCATTAGCTTAAACCGACCAGAATTAGGAAGCCCAGCCCGAGGCCTCTGTCCAAAAGGATGCTGCCAGCCTTACAAAAGCAGAAACCTGAAATTCAGCCTCCTAAGAATCATTGCCATAAGCCCTGGGATCCTATAACTGAGCAGTCAAATGCATCTGAGATTAAAGCAAGTGGAAGCAAAAAATCGCCAAATGAAGACAAATGGAGTAAATATCCTGGGTGCTGTTCATTTAATTATTAAAAGTTTTATGGGGGATCCCTGGGTGGCGCAGCGGTTTGGCGCCTGCCTTTGGCCCAGGGCGCGATCCTGGAGACCCGGGATCGAATCCCACGTCGGGCTCCCGGTGCATGGAGCCCGCTTCTCCCTCTGCCTGTGTCTCTGCCTCTCTCTCTCTCTCTCTCTGTGACTATCGTGAATAAATAATAAAATAAAAATCTTTAAAAAAAAAAAAAAAAAAGTTTTATGGGACATAGTAAAGGGGGAAATCCAAGACATAAAACACTGCCCAACAAAAAGATCTAAACAGAAATTTCAGCAAAGAAAATGCTTCCATGGTCAATAAGCACATGAATATATGCTCAAATCATTAGTCAACAGGGAAATGAAAATTAAAACTAGGATTAACCACTTCACACCTACTAAAATGGCTGCAATAGAAATGACAGACAATAACAAGTACTGGTGATACACATGTAAAGCAATTGGAACCCTTGTACAAAGCTGATGGGAATTTAAAAGAATGTTTCTGCTATGGAAAAGTTTGGCAGGTTTTTAAAAAATTAAACCTAAGTTTACCATACAACCTAGCAATTCTACTCCCACATAAGAAATAAGAAATGAAAACATACGTCCAAACAAAAACACGTACACAAATCTTCATTACAGCTTTGTTCATAAAAGCCAAAAATGAAAACCCAAATGTCCATCAAACAGTGAATGGATAAAGTATGATTTACAAAATGGAATACTCTTCAACAACAAAAATGAACAAACCACTGACACATGCTACAACATGGATCAATCTAAAAACATTATACTAACTGAAAGAAGCCAGATGCACATATAGTATGAGTCCATTCAGCATAAATTTTCATAGAAGACAAAACTATAGTTATAGGAAAAAGTAGATTAATGGTTGTCTGAGGCTTGTGGTAAAAATAGTGACAGAAGTGTCACTTTTTGGGGTGACAGAAATGTTTTAAAACTGGAATGGGGTGATAGTTGCATAATTCTGTAAACTAACTATAATGAATGAATTATACACTTAAAACTGGTGAATTTTCTAATTCAATAAAGCTTTTATAACAAAATTCCTCCAAAACATGCTGACCTGAAACAAACGGATATTTTAAAAGGAATGACCATAGGGGCATGTGGGTGGTATAGTCAGTTAAGCATCTGATTCTTGGTTTCAGCTCAGGTCGTGATCTCAAGGTCATGAGCTCAAGTTCCCCTTCGACTCCACACTCAACATGGAGTCTGCTTGAGAGTCTCTCTCCCTCTCTCTGCCCCTCCTGTTTGTGCTTGCTCGCTCACTCGCTCTCTAAAATAAATAACCATAAACATAATGTTCATGAGAAGCACTCATGATAAAGTGATAGGTCAATTCCAACTTTCAGTGATCATTCTGTGGGGAGGAAAAATGAAGAGGAGAATAAAAGCTTTTTATGGTTTTAAAGGAAAAAGAATAGTCCTTCCCAATGATAGCTATTGGTAATCAAAGCCCAACAAATAAGATATTCAACCATAAAAAGGAATGAAATTCTGGCACATGCTACAACATGGATGAAGACATTATGTTAAATGAAACAAACCAGTCACTAAAGGACAATTATTCTATTACTCCACTAACATGAAGTACTCAGAGTAGTTGAGGTTACCAGGTACTTGAGGGAGGGGAGAATGAGGGTTATCATTTAATCGGTATAGAGTTTAAGTTAGAGATAATGAAAAAGTTCTGGAAAGCAACAGCACTGCTGGTTACACAACACTGTGAATGTACTGAATACCAAGGAAGTGTACACCTACAAAAGGTTAAATTCTGTGAATTCTGTGTTATGTGTATTTCACCAAAAAAAAGCAAAAAAAAAAAAAAAAAAAAAAAAAAACTCAACAATAAGGAAACTCAAATAACCCAATTTAAAAATGGGGCAAAAGACCTTAACAGACACCTCACCAAAGATGATACACAGCTGGCAAATATACATATGAGAAGATGCTCCCCATCAAGTTTTTAGGGAACCACAAATTTAAAAAACAATGAGATACCACTACATGCCTGTTATAATGGCTAAATCCAAAACACTGACACCTAATTCTGGTGAGGATATAGAGCAACAGGAACTCTCATCTTTTGTTCCTGGGAAGGCAAAATGGTACAACACTTTAGAAGACAGTTTAGCAGTTTCTTCTTTTTTTCTAAGATTTTATTTATTTGAGAGAGAGCACATGACACAGCAAGAGAGAGCATGAACGGAGGTGAGGGGCAAAGGGAGAGAGAGAAGCCAACTCCCTCCCAAGCAGAGAACCCTACGCAAGGGACTGGGGATGCCAGGATCAATCCCAGGACCCTGAGATCATGACCCAACCTAAAGGCAGAACCCTGAGATCATAACCCAACCTGAAGGCAAACTTTTAATGACTGTGCCACCCTGGTACCCCAGTTCAGCAGTTTCTTACAAAACTGAACATATCTTACCATATGATCCACCAGTTGTGCTCCCTGGTATTTACTCAAATGAGTTGAAAACCTAAGTCCACACATACACCTACAAACAAATGTATCCACTTTATTCATAACAGCCCAAATTCAGAAGCAACCAAGATGCCCTTCAATAAATAAATGGATACATTCATATGGTACATCCAGACAAAGGAATATTTGTCAGTAATAAAAAGAAATGACCAGTCAAGCTACAAGAAGACATGAAGGAATCTTGAATGCATATTGCTAAATGAAAGAAGCCAATCTGAAAAGGCTAACCACCCTATGATTCCTAGCACAGTATATCACATTTTGGAAAAGGCAAAACTGGGGAAACAGTAAAAAGTGCAGTGGTTGCCAAGAGTAGGGACACAGAAATGAGTAAGTGGAACATAGGGGATTTTTTAGGGCAGTGGAACAATTCTGTATAATACTACAATGGCCGATACACATTATTAAGCATTTATCAAAACCCAGAGTGAACCCTAATGTAAGCTATGGACTTTAGGTAACAACATTGTATCACTATTGCAACCAATACACCACACTAATGCAAAGCATCAATAATAGGAAAAATAGAGAAGAATAGGTGTGTAGGGCTATACTCTATACTTTCCACTCAATTGTTCTGTAAACCTAAAACTGCACTAAAAATAGTCTATTAATATAGTCTATTAATTTAAGAACCTTAAACCTCTGTCAGTAAATTGAGAACTATAGATTAGATGTAATTGATTCAACCCTAGAACAGAATGGATTAAAGTAGAGGAACTTTTTCTTTTTTTAGTATATGTGCTGCCGAAGTGAGCACGAGGAACTTTTTTTAAAGTCAATGTTATATAGGGGACCCCTGGGTGGCTCCGTGGTTTGGCGCCCGCCTTTGGCCCGGGGCGTGATCCTGTCGACCCGGGATCCAGTCCCACATCGGGCTACCTGCATGGAGCCTGCTTCTCCCTCTGCCTGTGTCTCTGCCTCTCTCACTCTCTCATGAATAAATAAATAAAATCTTTAAAAAAATAAAAAAATAAAGTCAATGTTATATAAAAACTACAATATCTTATTTGGATATTATTTACTATTATTTATATTTGCATGAGTAATATTCCAAATGTCAGTATCACAAATTACCACCATTTACAAATGATTAGGAAATGTCTTTTTTTTCCTCTTTTATCTGTAAGGTGCTAATAATGCAAAGCAAAGAAACTGGGAAAACCTTCTTTGTTACCCAATTCCATACCCATTTGCCCTATATTAGGATTTTGTAAGTAATATCATTACTCCTAAACAAAGCTGGCTGACAATGAACATCCTTTGGGAGACCATTTGAATGAAGGGCTCATCTTACTAATGCAAAAAGCCTATGCCAAATCCTAAGAACTACAAAAGTGTGACATGATTTCAAGCATGCAACTCTTACATAAAATAATAAATTCAAAAAATAAAAAAAATAATAAAGCATGCAACTCTTGATGTTGATTTTTTTTTCTTTTTCTTTTATTTATTTATTTATTTATTTGCTCGTTTTATTGAGCAAAGAGGATAAGTCATTTATCTTAGCAGATCAGACCGGGGAATAGGTTTCTGGCCTTCCTGTTTGATGGTTTATTACCCAGCTAAAAAAGAATCACTTCCAGTTTTAAAATAAATAAGTCATGGAAAGTATTGTACAGCATATTGATGATAGTTAATAATAACATAGCATACGTTTAAAATTTGCTGAGAGTAGCTCTTAAAAGTTCTCACCACAAGAAAAAAAAAAATTCTAACTGTATGGGGTCACATGTTAACTAGATGTATGGTGGTGATCTCTTACAACATATACAAATACAGAATCACCAGAAACTAATATAAAGTTATATGTCAATTATACCTCAACTTAAATTTTTTAATTAAAAAAAGAAAGCGATGCTATAAAAGTACACATATTTTAATTTTTTTTTAAATCACTGATAATCACTCAGCACTTCCCAAAGAAAAACTCTATTGTTATAAAAGGCAAGAGATAGTCAAACACCCTCATTTTTTTGTTCTTTAATCCTATGATGGAGAGAAACACAAAACTCCAAAGTACAATACAAAACACGAGCTATTCTTTGCCACCCAGGTCTCAAGTTCTGAAAAACCACTAGAATAATATTTTCACTTAATCTAGCACCTGCTGCATGCTTCTCCTTTTTAGGGCTTAGATCCATGAAGAATTTGCATCTTCAGTACCACTATGATAACTGAAGGTAAAAAAGGTTCATGTTCAAGAGAAAGCCCTCAAGTCTATTGCCAGGTTCAAAACCTACACAACTTCTTAGCTTTGGACCTTAGAAAAGTTATCCAACTCCAAAACACAGAAAAATAAGAGTATTCATCTCACAGGACAGCAGTAAGGACTAATGAGACAATGTAGACACTTAGCATAGGGCCAGATACTTGGTAAGTGCTCAATAACCAAAAGCACATCATCTCCAAAAAGTCTCATGAATACTAAGGCTCAACTACAGAAATATAAATACACTGACCTCATTTTTTTTTGGGGGGGGGGGGGGTGTGTCACCCAACAGGATAAAACCCCAGAGTCAGGGCTTTATGGGATATCACACAACTTGCCCAACTTGACTGAAAGGTCAGAGAGGAAAGGGGCTAGATTCTTAGTTTTATCTTGGTCTCCTCTGTATCCATCCACAGTACCATGGACTAAAACTAATCTACTCCCCACTCATGGGTTTGAAACACAAAATACCCAGGTTTCTCCCAGCTCCAGGACATGGTTCCATCTTTGGGATCTCACCCCTACATAAACCCCCCTGAAGAGCAGCTTATAGATTCAAAGTTCCCCCACCTGAAATTCCAATGAAAAACTCTGTACCTAAAGTTGGTCACCACCACCCAGGAGGAAACTATTAAAATTGTACCTGTGATGTTTGGAATAGGCATATTTATTGCCTGAAAATACATCAGTGATTGACAAGGGCTGGGGACAGAGGTAGGGAGGAGCTGGGAGAAAATGGAGAATGATTGATGCCCAATGGGAATCAGATTTCTTTTGGGGTGATGGAAATGTTCTAAGATTGACTGTAGGGATGACTGTACAATTCTGCGAATGTACTAAAAACCTCTGAATTGGATTCTCTAAGTGGGTGAATTATACCTTTAAAGAGTTGATATTTTTAAATTTTGCATTTTTGCCCTACCTTAGACTATCAGAATAAGGGTATTCATTCTATCTGAGAAAGCAGAAGCCAAATTTACAGCAACAAGTCCAAAAGCCAACTCTCAAGATGGAAAGAAACAGTTCCTGAAAACCCATACCACCCCTCAAAACCAACGGCCTAATTCACTTTCATTTCTATGAACCCACATTTGGTTTGTCACTGGGTCCATGAGACCAGCCATAAAGTCCATTCCTGCAAGGCAGGAGAGTCAAGACGCACCCAGCCTAGCCACTGAGGGGGCATGTTAATCTAGCAAGAAGACTGAAAATTCAAGTTACCAAAACGTTATTTGGAATAGAAAGTATGTTGGGAAACTTACTCTTTTTTCTTTTTTTTTTTTTTTAACTTGTGGAACTTTTTTTGGCATAACATTATACAAATAGGATTACCAGGATTCTTCCCACCAGAGGTTAACACATACACAACTGTGTAAATTACGAAGAAGGCATAAGCCTAACTCCCTGCACCCAAACCAAAAACTGTACCTCTGCTCTTACTTTTGCTCTGAGTCTTGACAACCTTGAAAGCTGGCAGATGATTATAGCTACCAACAAGTGAGTAGTGCTATGCACCAGGCTCCAAGCTAAGTGTTTTCTTTACAAGGACTGATTCATTAAGTCCTCACAACACTAGAAAGTCAGGGTGGCTACTACCTGGAGGGACTCAGGCTCAGTGACTTGTCCTAAGTCTACCAGTAAGTGGTGGGTTTAAGATTCAAACCCAGGAAATGTTAAAACTTAATTCTACAAGTCTGAACTTCATCTCCAACTTCTATCATCTCTACAGAAAAACAGAAAGTCTTGAACACACAAAATCCTCCCGAATGAAACACTGAATCACCAGGGCAAGGAATGAGTTCTGGGCATATGACAGCCACAGAAAAGACCTGAACAAATCAGGAAAGAGAAAACTGACAGCGTTACCAACGTAGGTTGCAAATCTTTTATCATTTATCTTCTATGTATCCAGACCAGAGGCTTGGGCTTCCAAGGTAAAACTTCATAGGGGGTTATTTATCAGATTCTCAAGGGGACTCAAGAGACAACTGACCTAGACAATAGTTTTGCTTCAAGTTTAAGTGCATAGGCTTTGGAATCAGATAGCTCTGGTTCAAATATACTTAACCACTTTGTTACTTTAAGCAGGTTACTGACCTCTCTGATCGATCTTCAGTTTCTTCAAGCACAAAATGAAAGCAATAATAACAATGATCAAGGTGAACTTTGGTAATCCCAAAAGGCTAGTTTTACTGCCTCAGATTATCACACGGAGGAAATCTAAACCCAAAGGTCTATGAATACTAATTATAAAATAAAGCCATAAAATTTTATAGCTCAAAGAGACTGTAAATTATCTAAACCAGGGTATTTTACATAATTATGTATTTATTTCGTGTAATTAGTTTTAAAAACACTGGCTTTACATTTTCAGTAATGAAAAGGATGAACAGAAGAAAAATAATACACAAATACTAAGACAGTAATACACACTGTAGCAAGCACCTAATGATAATGGAATGCCTGAAATCTGGGAAAGAGTGATCAACTCCACTCTTTCCACTGAAGAGGTCACACATGATCTACTCAGGTAATAGTAGCTGTCAGAGTATTGTTAATACATACAACTAGATATAAACAGATTAGAACATTTAGTTCCTTACTAATCTTTCCCCCAAGTTACAGGGCTGCTCCATTCCATTAGACAACTTAAATAATTCTTAAGCCCTATCACTGCATTATTTCCCCCCACCCAAGGAATTCTTAGCCCTATCCAAAAAAAAAAAAAAAAAAAAAAAATAGTAGCAGGCAAATAAATTCCCAGTCACACAAATGTACCCTACTCATACTCAAGACAGATATACAAATGCAGTTCCAAATTCTAGCAGGCTTGGTCCAGGGGGTCCACTCTGGGTAAGCAGGATGAGAGAGGATTAAGAGCTCTGTGTTAGCAGGAACTCCGACTCTGGCTCAGACCATGCAGGGGTGCAAGATTAGGTCCCACTGCTGGAGCTGTGTGGCTCTGGACTAGTGACTTCATCAAGCCTGTGTGTAAAATGAATAACATGAGATAATTCACCGGCAAGGAGTCAGTCTCTGTTGCCAAAGGGGCAACACAATAATCACTGCTACATCATCAGGACCCAGGGCAGCAGTACCTACACACAGCAGGCACTCCATATGTTTGCTGAATAAAGCAGAAGGCCAATTAAAGCCAGAATGAGACTGAATCAAAACTCGTGGGCCCAGTCTATGAGTGGGCTCCTAACTTTCTCCAAACCAGGGGTGGAGTGTTTCCTGAATCAAAGATGGTCAGTGGGAAAGGAAGAGTTATTGGTAGGCCTCAGATCATCAGAGACCCTGCCTCTGAGGAACCTCATCACACCACAATTTTATGTTTATTTCACCCCAAAAGATTGGCAATTGCTGTCCCGGGGTTCCATTATCTCCCCCTACATTTTTAGAAGCAACAGGATCACAAAATGACATCTCAGGCAATTGACTTCCAGAAATCCCCTTTCAAGAGGCCTGGGAACAATTTTCAGAGATAGCACTCCACTCAGCCAATGCAACCTGGCCTAGCTGAAAGGTAGCACCTATGAAGAAATCCATCCCACAGACGGGAAAGTAAAGTCAAAGACAGTTCCACTATCTTCCTTCATGTTATTCCTGACTCAAAAAACTAAAAGATGGACGGAGCTATTTTTAAAGGGGGGAGATTGAAAAAGCACCAAGATCGACCTCACGATCCAAGGAGCTCATCCCTAGAACACTTTCGTTTGGCCGGGAGAAACTCTCTGGCTCTGCAAAGGTCAAGGGAAAAACCATACACAGAATGCAAATCTCATTTCTCCCCTACCAAGAGGAAATAAGTAAAAAATGGGTTTTACGAAGGGCTCCGGAATCCTTAAGGACGAGTTTTAACTTCAGCTCTCCGAGTGAGGCCGGAGGACATTCCCTCAAAACCTTTGAGTTTTCAAGGATAAAGGGAGAGGCTTAAAAAAAAAAAAAAAAAGAGAGAGAGAGAGAGAGAGAGAGCGAGGGAGCGGGAGAGAGTCAGGATATGTTCGTTCTATTTTTAAACCCCCGCCCACAGTTTAGAGTAAAGGAACACTCTGATGCTGTCCTCCCACCCCTGTCACCTTCTGCTGAGCACAAGAATCAGAACCTGCACGCGTTCACCGCCCGGGGTCACTGGCCGCGATCGCTCCCCAGAAGCGCGAGCTCCCAGCCGCGGCGCCCGGCCCTTTCCTGGCAGCGCCCGCGCCTTTCGCAGAACCCGGCGGCCCCGGCAGCCCGGCGCGCACGGAGCGGGGCGGTCCCCAGCCGCCCTCCGCCGGGGCACGTTCCGCTTCCCCGGCCGGGCACCCCGGGGTGAGCAAGCGTTCCCCAAGGGAGCCGAGCCGGAGCGGCGGGCGCGAGGGGGCTTCCCAACGCGGTGCGCGGCGCGCCAGGCACGGGCGTCCCACTCCCGGGACACCTGTGCGCCGCGCACAGCCAGCCGCGGGGCCCCGGAGCGCCGCCCGCCCTCGGCCCCCGCCCGCCAGCCCCGAACGCCAACGGGGGGCTCCGGGGCGCCCGCCTCGGCGACCGCTGCTCGCTCGCCCCCGCCCGGCCCCGGCGCGCCCGCCGGCAGCGTGCACGGCCGTCGCCCGGGACCCCGCCGCCCGACGGCCCTCCCGCCTCAGGGTCGCGTCCCCGCCGGGCTCGGGACACTCACTCTTGAGCGCGCCGATGAGGGACTTCCCGTCCTTGATGAGCTCCTTGATGAATTTGTTGGTCTTGTCCAGCTCCGCTTCGTGCGACTTGAGCGTCTCTCGGAAGTGCGGGCTGTCGAGGCAGCAGTCGCTGAATTCCAGCGCGGGGAGCCCCATCGCGCCCGCGTCGCCCAGCCGGGGGGCGCGCCTGCCCCAGCGCCCGGGAGGCCCGCAGCCCCGAGCACGCACGCGGCGGGACCGCGGCCGGGACCCCCGACGCCCGCCGGCTCCACAGGTGTGGCCCCGGCTCGCCCTCCGCGCGGTGTCCGCCGGCGCGCACGGCTGCCGACCCGCGCGGGGTCCCGGCCGAGGGGCGGCTGCTCCGGCGGCGCGCCACGGAGCGGCTGGCGGGCAGGAAGCGCGGCCACCGACCCGCGGCGGCGCCGGGAAGCGAGCGAGCAGGCGGGCGAGCGCGGCGGCCGCCTCCCCGCCTCCTTCGCCCGATCGCTCGCCAGCGGCCTCGAGCGCCCTCTCACAGCAGCCTCGGCCGCCCCGCCGGCGTCCGGGCCGCTCGAACCTGCTAGCGATGACCTAATCCCAGGCGGACCAATCAGCACGCCCGCCTCAGCCCGACCCCCCTGCCTCCCGGGGACAGCCGGCCCTTCCGCGGCCTTGACCCAATCAGCGGGGTGCGGAGGCGGGGCCTGGGCCGGGGGGCGGGCCCACGCCACCGCCCAGGTCCGCAACACAGGCTCCGCCCCCTCCCGCCCGCGCGGTGTTGCAGACCCCGTGCGGGAGGGGTGATCGCTGCGAGGCGCCGACGCTCCCCACTCCGGGTCTTGCGGACCTGCTGCGGCCGGGACCCGAACCCGAGGTGCTGCTTCCGCAGGTCTGGGAAGCGGAGGACCCTCAATGTGCCTAGCATGAAACGGGGCTGCAGTTCCCCCTGAACCCGCCCTGCAGGGCTGGGCAATCGAGCTTTCACTCGAGATGCAGCTCCCGAGCCCGGGAGAACCTCGAGCGCAGCGAACCACCATGTCCACCCTTTTCACCCGCTCCGTATTCCAGCCAAGCAGAAAATGTTTGTATTTTTAAATTACCAGTTCTTCTTGCCCGCAATCTTCCCGCCCCTCATGGCCACTCCTGCTCAAAACCCGCCCACGGATGCTCCCCGGCCAAAGGCTCTAACATCCTTACGAGAATTTCAGCTGCCTGTTGTTTTCCTGTTGGGCATCTAGCACAATTTTACATAATTACCTCCTGCCTGTCGTCCTTTGATACCCTGTGAGCTTCACGAGGGCACAGACCACTGCAGTTTTCTTGTGCGCTGCTGCATTCCTGCTACCTAGGCCAGTGGCTTGCATACGGTAACGGATACTGAGAGCTTACCGTGTGCTATATGTGCCATTCGTGCTCCGGTGACTGACAAATGTGGACTAAATTAAATCTTTCCCCACCTCCCACCCCCAGTGCGCTGCCCTGTCCTCCCTCTGTTCCACTACTGGAATTCATTCAGGCAGCTCACTTAACTGCACTGGTCAGGCTGGATCCCACAGTATCTAGTGCTAAATTGGGAACTCCTAGAGCATAGGGACTGTCCCTGAAATAAATTTTTGTGTGTCCAGGAGCTAGGAGCCTTTCAGTTAAGGGTTTTTTGTTTGTTTTTGGTTTTGGTTTGTTCTTTTTTTTTTTTTTAATAGATCTGCTATGTGCAGGCATTAAACTAGATGCTACCCACACTAAGATGAATAGCACAGAATGGACTTAATTGCTGCTAGTGGATGGGAGAGACAGGAGAAGAGCATTAGGGCTGCCTGGTGAGACAGGAGAAGGCCTGGGTGCTTAAAAACATGGGGAAAAGGTTGCCAACTCTGGGGCCAGAAGAGGCATCTACGTTGAGAAATCAATTGCCTGGTTTATTGAATACATAAATGAATGAGTGAGTATGATCTGTTTGCTGCTGTATCTACAAATTTAGACTTGAGAGCAGGCCCGAACAGCTGTGGGACAGATAATTAAAATCCTGAAAATAGTTGCTCCTCAGTTGCCAAGAATGAGAAAGATCTGCTTAATACCATATCTTGAGCACTTAAAAGGTAGGTTCTCTATTGATACATAACAAATCACACCAAAACTTAATATTCTAAAACAACAACAATCTTTTTATATTCTCTCCTGGTCTCTGTGGAAGAGCTTAACTCGGTAGTTCCAGCTTAGGAGTCTCTCCTGTGTTCCAGTCAGACAGTGACAGGTGCTGGAGCAGGGGTGGTTAGCTGAGCATCTCCCTCTTCTTGGGTGGGCCCAAGGCTTCTCTGCTGTGTGCCCTACTTTGGGCTTCCTCCTTGCATGGCAGCTTCAGGATTCTACTGTGAATGCCCCATCTCACAAGGCAAAAGCTGTACCACCTCTTATGGCCTAACCTTAGAAGTCACAAATTTCTAGCTAATTTCTTCATTAGCTACAAGCAAGTCACAATCCCACGCAGATGCAAAGAGAAGGGAATTAGACTGTACCTCTAGGTGGGGAAGTGAGAAGAACGGGAGATACTGTTGCAGCCATGTCTGGAAAAAACTAAAAAAACAGTGGGCCTGGCACATGATACTCAATCAGTGTTAAATGAATGAAACAAACTGGGGGTGTGGGGGCACAATGATTCATATTCTTCCATTGCAGAATATTGGGGCAATTGTGTATAAAGTAAAATAAATGTATTAATAATAACATTGGCTATCATCTGTGCCAGACATAAAGTAGAGCTAAATTATTTACATGCATTTAATCCCTACCAGGTAATATTGGTACCATGATAATACCCACTTTTCAAATGAGAAATTGAGGCCCATAATTGGAACTTAAGCCAGGGGATCCCTGGGTGGCGCAGCGGTTTGGCGCCTGCCTTTGGCCCAGGGCGCGATCCTGGAGACCCGGGATCGAATCCCACGTCGGGCTGCCGGTGCATGGAGCCTGCTTCTCCCTCTGCCTATGTCTCTGCCTCTCTCTCTCTCTCTCTCATAAATAAATAAAAATTAAAAAAAAAAAAAAGGAACTTAAGCCAGGTTACTTAGCTAAGAAGTGTGTGCGATACATACATATATGCCCATTTACAAATATGTGTGGATAACATTTCATTTCTTATTAATTTAACCCAGAATTTCCATAAACACTTCCCACACTTCAGGCAATACTATCAGAAAAAGAGAATCCGAATGCAGTAGTATCAAGGACAGAAACTGGCACATGGAAGGTGCAGTTATCTCTCACATCCTCGAAAATAAACTCCATGAGGTAGAGGTTTTGTGTTGTCTGCTGCTACAGCCCCAGCTCTTAGAACAGCAACAGGTACTTAAGAGGTGCACAATGCCAACAGGAGGGACTCAAGTTTAATAAGGAAGAAACAGCAACTCATGACAACATAGCTATGAATGCAGATAAAACAAAAGTCACTTTCAAACAAAATAGAGAAATAATTTAGGCCAAATAATTTGACCCAATATCCTTGGAATATGTCTCAATTCCTTCAAATTAGTCAAACACTAAATCTAAATAGTTCTACTTTCAGTAATACTATATACATTGTAAATCCGTATTATCTCTGACTTCAGTTGTCCAGTTAATTTTACATCTGCCACACAATGACCTTCCATTTGTAGAAAACTGGAAAGCATTCTCATTTCTCATAATGCTATCTCTGACCCACATACGCAGAGGTGAGCATGGTTCCTGAACACAAACTGAAGAACAGGGCTGGTCCATGATGAAGGTTCTTAGGCCCTCATGTAACTAAGGACCAGAAATAGATGTAGCCTCAGGAGACTTGGATGATGATGTGAGCACCAGATTTCTCTCTCCGCCCCACAAGCTGACCTTCCTCTATGGTGCTCTCTGCTCCTCCAAACTTATATCCAGCAATATTAGCAGTAACAGAGGTGTTTTCTCCCCAAGAATTACAGCAGAAATTACAAGACTGAAGCCAGAGGTTAAATAGCCCTGCTCCTAAAACATCAAGCACTGGGGAGGAGTTGTTTCCCCCAAAGGACAAACTCCTGTTGACAGGAAAAGAGGGAATTAATGCTAAATAGGCAGAAGCAATAATAAACAGTATGTCTGACCAGTTAGTTCCCCAACGCCCTCAAAATGAATGCTCCTTCTGCTATATTTCCATGGTTTTGTAATTCTAGTTAGCACATACTCTTTCTTTTTTATAGTCAATACCATATGATGCTTTACACAGTGACTTCGCCTTTGTATTATTACTGGATAAGGCATCCGTTTTCCATTTTTAAAATGACAATTTGGGGATGATGTTGTAAATATATTCTATATCACAATCGTGGTGATGGTTACACAGGTTTCAACATTAGTCAAAATTTATGGGTGCATCTTATTGTGTCTAAGTTACAGCTCAATAAAGTTGCTTTTAAGAAGTAATAATGAGGGATCCCTGGGTGGCGCAGCGGTTTAGCGCCGGCCTTTGGCCCAGGGCGCGATCCTGGAGACCCGGGATCGAATCCCACGTCGGGCTCCCTGCATGGAGCCTGCTTCTCCCTCTGCCTGTGTCTCTGCCTCTCTCTCTCTCTCTGTGACTATCATAAATAAAAATTAAAAAAAAAAAAAAAAAAAAAAAAAAAAAGTAATAATGATGGTAGTGATAGTAATGATATTTATTGAGCTTTATCTCTGTAGTAGGATCTGTGCTAAGTTCTTTATTACATTTCCAGCCTTTACTAAAATTTGGGAAATAGGTACTGTTACCATCCCTATTTTGCGGATAAAGTAACTAAGGATTAGAGAAGTAAGGTGCCTAAGGTTAGCAGTAGAATTGAGCTAAGAATTCAAATCTATTTGTCTTAAATAACTATCTGCCTATACGATATCTATAAGAAAGAGATTTTATATATCTAAAAAATTAATAATAATAGCCAAGCCTAAAATTGGAATAAGATCACCCATGAATGGGGATGCCGGGGTGGCTCAGTGGTTGAGCATCTGCCTTCAGCTTGGTCGTGATCCCAGAGTCCTGGGATCAAGTCCCACATTGGTGTTTCTGTGAGGAGCCTGCTTATCCTTCTGCCTATGTCTCTGCCTCTCTCTCTGTGTCTCTCATGAATAAATAAATTTTATTAAAAAAAAAAAAGATAACCCATGAATGAAAGAGGAGGTATCTCACCCTGAAATGTATGTTTTTTTTCCAGGACCATTTGCTGGTATGCCCCCAATGTATCAGTAACTATACAAGCCTCTAATAAGTTTTGGCTTTAAATCCAATGCCCTAAAGTAATAATAATAATAATAAATAATAAATAATAAATAAATAAATAAATAAATCCAACGCCCTACCATTAGTGTAAAAGCAACTGACTGAAAGACATGAAATCCTCATTTTCCTTGAAAGAAGAAAGAGTAATCTATCCCTCCAAATCCAATGGTTTGTGGTCCTGTGGGGGAGGTGGCAGCACTTAATTAACATTCCTTGGCTCAAGAAATTAATGAAATTCATATTACTTGTAGTATACAGGTCTGTTTTATATGTTATCCACATTTTTCATCCCTGCTACTTTTTAATGTCCTTTCCTTACTCATTTGTTGAGAAAGTACCTACATATATCATTTACTGCATACCAGATACTCTCCTAAACATTTTACAAAAAATAGTTCAATTAATGTCTTCAGAACCCCATTATCATCTTATCTCCATTTTGTAGTGAGGAAACTGAAAATGACAAACCTAAAGTCATAATCACTGAGCAGCAGAGCTGAGATTCTTTTTTTTTTTTTTTTTTTTTAGAGCTGAGATTCTAACCCCAGACTAGCCTAATTCCAGACTTAGGCTATGTTACTAATAGAACCCCAAGTGCGCAGCTAAAGAATTCAGTTCTGGGATCCCTGGGTGGCACAGCGGTTTGGCGCCCGCCTTTGGCCCAGGGCGCGATCCTGGAGACCCGGGATCGAATCCCACGTGGGGCTCCCGGTGTATGGAGCCTGCTTCTCCCTCTCCCTCTGCCTGTGTCTCTGCCTCTCTCACTCTTTCTCTCTCTGTGTGACTATCATAAATAAATAAAAATTAAAAAAAAAGAATTCAGTTCCTCAGATTTCTATACAGCTACTGCTGGCCATGTGGCATTTTTCTGGCCATTAAGCTATAACTAGAAATCTATTGGGTGGGCCTCCAGGATCACACCCCGGGGCTTAAGGCGGCGCTAAACCGCTGAGCCACCTGGGCTGCCCAAGATTTTGTTTTTTTGATAAGGGGACAGCTGGCACACACTTTTTGCCCACCTTCCCTCCCTATTCTTTTCATCTAGAATATGGGTGTAATGCATCAAGGAGCAGCATTCATCTTGCAACCATGAGGATGAATGCCACATGCCAGGTGCCTTGGTGATATCTGTGAGCCACAACACCCAGCCCTAGAATGCCCACCTACCAACTACTCATCACATGAAGGGGAAAAAAACAAGCTATGTAGGCCCTATTAATGGAGTTTTCTGTTACTCAAAGCCAGATAGAACCCTAAATGATATGATGATCTAATCACAAAATCTATTGTTTCACCTCCTCTTGAATTCTGGTCATCCACATTAATACATGGTTTTTAGGGAGTTTCCAAAATGGAAAATCATTAGTTTTAAGGATGGTTTCCTAAACATTTAAAGATAATATCTACATTTACAGGAATGTATACTAAATGAAGAAAGATATTTAAGAAAAATGATAATCCATCAATCAAAATAAGTTTGTTCAAAACTGAGCTGAAACCAGAAAACTGTCAAAGACCATTTCAATTACAGACCGAGGATGATCTGGGTCAGTGAAAATAACTGGTCTATTTATCCTAATTGTTGCTGCTAAAATGACCAAGTAAATTAGCTTACTTCAGTAAAGTAACCTATACTCCACACACAAGCAGTCCTGTGCACCTTGCTCTCTTTCTTGCCTCCAGATCCTTCATGTACATTTGTATAAGCTTGAAATGCACATTAGCATGTTAGAGGTCCTGAGAGGTCCTGCAGTAAAAAAAAATCCTGTGGGATTGTTGTAACCCTGTATTTCTCATTTTCCCTTGAGCACAGAATCCTGTTTTCCCCCACTCTGTCCCCCATGCTCTATGAGATGCACTTAGGAAATGAACAATATCATAGACACCAAGAATAGGGACACAGAAGAGAAAGGGGTCATTGCTGGTCTTTTAGTTGCTATTTCAGTTGTTGCAAAATAGAAAATCTGTCATTGGGAATTAAAAACTTTCTAAAGTAACTGGAAAATGATCACTATCCAACCTCAAATCCTTATTAATGGGTAAGTTTTCTCCTCTGGGGATCCATGCTCCTTAGATGACTCTAGTTTTGAAGAGATGCTGTGGTTTTTAGTGGGTGTCTATGGAAGGTGGCACTTGTGGGGTAGCGGAGGGCAGTATTTCCGTAGAGAAATTATTCTTGCCATCACTTCCTTCTAAGGAGAAGCCAGTATGAAACATCAGTACTAAAATGGGTTATCTTGCATCTAAATGCAGGGCAAAGAGGATATAATATCTGTGAGATCTACACAAGTAGAAGTTGGCAGATTTATTTTATTTACTTCCACTTCCCTTTCTAGTTCATTTCTGGAATTTCCCATAACTACATTTGTATTACCCAGCACTGTCTGCAGAAAAATTTGACTTCTAAAATTAGTGGCTGTAATACTCTCAAGCTGAAGAGTTGCACCACTAAAACACTAACATTTTCCAATTTAAAAACTAGATATTTCCTAAGTTTGTTTCGCCTGCAAAGTGACAATGCCAACCAAGCCCTGTGCTCCCAAAACTGATCTGATGACCTTTGCCAGCCCAAGAAGAAGTTTTCTCTGATCCATCAGGAAATGAGAAAAACATCGAGGATGCAATGAGTTTTCCATAACATGCATTCCATTTGAGGCAGTGCTTTTTGAGATTATGTTCTTCCTACAAATTTGGTATTAATACACTAATTTTTTTGTATTAACATACATACTCTTTTTCTTAAAGTAAATGATGATAAGCGAAGGTAGTAGCTGTATTTAAAAAATCCTTTGGCATAATTTAACTTTGGAAGTCCTGTGTCCCTCCAACTTTGTTTCTTGATTGTTTTGTTTTGTTTTGTTTTGTTTTTAAGTAATCTCTACACCCAATGTAGGGCTCAAACTCATGACCCCAAGATCAAGAGTAGCACACTCCACTAACTCAGCTGGCCAGGCTCCCTGTTTGTTTTTTATTTGAGTTTAGACATGGCTCCTTGAGCCCAGGGAACTTGTGCGTCTTGTTCGATACTATGTCCCTGTGACCTGTAGAATGCCTAGCAGCAGTGGGCAATCAGTACAGTGTCCCAGATGTTAAAAGATAAACTGAGGTACATTAAGCTTTTTGAGAGTTTATCTGAGCAAACTTCAATCTAAATAAGCAGCACCAAACAGAATGATTGGGAGTGCTGCATTGAAAGGACCTAAGGGCAAAGTTTTTATAGAGAAGACTTGGAAGCAAAGCCATTATTTGGTTATAGCTTAAGTGGTTGCTAATGTGGGAAAGCCTGGGTGGCTGTTTGTGATTGGTCATTCTTCAGTTTCATTTTTCTCGGATTCAAGAGCATTGAGTCCTGCTTAGATTTTGGTTTGCTTACTAGGCTATCAAGGCATTAGAACAACCTCAGTTGGCCTCCTTGCTTTGTTATTTCAACACTAACCCGAAGATCAGCAGACTTTTTCTAGAAAGGGTTTCCAGGCTTTCTGGACCGTTCAGGCTCTGTTGCACTTCTTCAACCCTGATGTTGTGCCAGGAAACCAGCCATAGACAATACATAAATGAATGAATATGGTGGCTGTGTTGCAAAAAGCTTTATGGACCCTGAAATCTCAATTTCATGTAATTTTCAGGTGTCACAAACTATTCTTTTAATTTTCTTTTCCAGCCATTTAAAAATATAATACCCAATCTTAGTTAATAAGCTATACAAAAACAAGTAGTAGGCTAGATTTGGCCCACAAGCCATAGCTTGCTGACCCCAGACTAACCAAATGAAAGAAAGGAAAAGCAATTCAAAACTATTTCTTTAGCCTATTGTTAGTGATGAGTATTATAAATGACAGTGAGGAAACATTTTGCAACTAAAAAGGATCAGGTAATATATTCATGAGTATAAAAAATAGTAGATATACGTACTAAATTGATTTAAAAGATTCAATTTCCTACTGTTTCCCAAAGAGAACGAATGAGGAGGAGTCCCATGGAACACCAACCACCTTTGAACTGGGCTATTCATGGACTCACAGGACCATGTAGTTTTAGACCTAACAGAGATTATGGAAAATCTCCAATTCAATCACATTGTCTTAAACACAAGGAAACTGAATACCAGGGAAGAAAGATACTTCCTCAAGGTCACTTATTTAAAGAATGAAAATAATCTAATAAGGAAAGAACCCTTCTGAAGGCAGAATAAAAAATAAAGTTGTATGATGAAAAAAGCATCAGTTTCCATCCATAGGTTCAAATACTGGATTTGATGCAATGACTTTGAATCTCGAGCAAGTTACTTAACTATCTGAGTTTCAACGCCTTCATCTTTAGAAGACTGACAATAAGTAATTATCACAGAGAGTTATAGTTAGGAACCAGTGAAGTAATATACCTAGTACTTGGCAGGTGTAATAAATGTTCAATAAATTATAACTTGTATTACTATTATATGAACTTTTTAAAACCTCAGAATGTACCATGCTTGCTAAAAACATCTTGAAATTATAGTTTTTAAAGTGAGCTAAGGGAGTTTTAGTGGCTCAGTGGCTCAGTGGATGAGCATCTGCTTTTGGCTCAGGGCATGATCCTGGGGTCCTGGGATGGAGCCCCACATCAGGCTCCCCACAGGGAGCCTGCTTCTCCATCTGCCTTTGTCTCTGCTTCTCTCTCTGGTCTCTCATGAATGAATAAATAAAATCTTTTTTTAAAATCTTAAAAAAAAATAAAGTGAGCTAAGAAATGAAAGCCAAATATTTGATGTTTTAACAAAAAATATTTTTATCTTTATTAGTTGAAATATTTCCTTGAATTTCTATTTATAGCCTTCCTGAAAGACAATAAGTGCTTGTTTTAAAACTGAAATCACAAAGTAATCTCACTTTTACTTTAGGATGGAGGGGGTTTTTTGTTTCTTTTTTAGCATGGAATTTGATTAACAGGTCACTGAAACACCCCAAAGATCATTCAACTATGAGAAGCCCTACCCTTGTGAATCTGTATTTAAATTTCTTTTTTTTTCTTTTTTTTTTTTTTTAATACTTTTTATTCATTCATGAGACACACAGAGAGAGGCAGAGACACAGGCAGAGGGAGAAACAGGCAGAGGGAGAAGCAGGCTCCATGCAGGGAGCCCGACATGGGACTCGATCCTGGTTTCCAGGATCACGCCCTGGGCTGAAGATGGTGCTAACCCGCTGAGCCACTCAGGCTGCCCCTGTATTTAAATTTCTTAGCTAAGAATAATTTGGTGAAGATGAAGGATGCAGGGATGCCTGGGTGACTCAGCAGCTGAACGCCAGCCTTCGGTCCAGGGCATGATCCTGGAGTCCTGGGATCAAGTCCACATAGGGCTCCCTGCAGGAGCCTGTTCTCCTTCTGCCTGGTCTCTGTGTCTCTCATGAATAAATAAAATCTTAAAAAAAAAAAAAAAAAGATAAAACATGCAGTAGTTAAAAGACATAGTTAAGAATGCTCTCATGTCATCTTTTTTTTTTTTTTTTTTTTTTTTTAACCTGTATTTATTTAAGTAGTCTCTATGTATAACGTGGGGCTCGAACTCATGAACTGGAGATCAAGAATCGCACGCTCCCCCTACCAAGCCAGCCAGGCACCCTTCATCTTTTATAAAATAATGCCAAAAGCAACATCTCAAGCATTAAACAGACATGAGTTTTAACCACAGCTCTGCTGCTTGCTGGCTGTATGACCACAGTTAATCTCTCTAAGTCTCAGGCATTTTAAGTATAAAATGAGAATGACAATGGCACCTACCTCACAGGGCTGTTGTAAAAATTAAGTGGTAGCATGCACATAAAACGCTTACATAGACCAATGTCTGCACTATATTAATGTTCAAAAACAAGTAAAGCAGTAACTAAGTAAATAAAGCTAAATAAAGCAGTAACTGGCCACGTTGTTGGAAGATGAACTCAAATAAATTCCATTTTTATGATCTTTTGTCTCTTCTGGTGGATATGAGATGAAACTGTGAAAAAACTGATTTTTCAGAGTTACAGTGTAAACCGGAATGGGAATGGTGCTTGAAGCTAGAACTGGTTATAGGTTTTCTCCATTGTTCCACTAAACCAGAAGGAAACCAAGAGCCTTAGGGGTTTCTAGGAACTAGGAACACAGGTTCACTTCAGGACTCTAAAAAAAAGAAAAAGATTTTGCTGGTTACTTTGGAGATAGTCGGATCTCATCTTCAAGAAGCTTTCTGGCCCTCCTAATTGAAAACAGCCCACTCTCTTAGTCTCCACTGTTACTCTGTATCTCAGACCCTTGATTGTTTCGGTCAGTGCATACATAACAATTTTAAGTTACTTGTTTGTTTAATGACCATCCCACACACACATTACCTCTCCCTTCTCCCTACCTCCTCCCCACTCCACTAGAATGTAAGCTCCCTGTTGGCAAGGACAGAGCTGGGACCATGGTTGGTCATGGCTCTCTCCTCTGTGCCTAGAACAGCACCTGCACATTGTAAAAACCCAGTAACTGTCTGGTGAGTGAACGAATGAATGAACGAATGAATGAATGACTTTATGAATGGGCAGCCCTGGCAAAAGCTTCAGGCTTTCCTTAGAAGCATAGAAAGGAAGGGGAACTGATCTTGTGGCTGCCACAAGAGGAAAAGAAAACTAGTGAAATTGTGACCACGTAGATCTAGTACTGAAGTTCTGGACCACAACGGCTCAGAATTTCTAGGGAAGGGAACACAGGGAGTGTGTAATACCTGGGTAACTCCAGGCCAAAGGAGTTACACACATACATACACATACACACACACATACACACACATACACACAAAGAGAAATACAGTTCCCAGAGACTAGGGTACATCAGCATTTGCTAGGTTGTTTGTCATTTCAGGCACAATAATCTTTCTTCACTTGGCCTCTGGGTTACCTCCCACTCATTACCCTTGGGTCGCCCTTCTCACGGGTCCCTCTTCCTCAGTTTCCTTGGCTCACTCCTCCTCATTCTCCCATCCTCTGAACACTGGACTTTCCCAGGTTAGTTGTAAAATCTCTACTCACACACACTTCCTAGATTACTCCACCTGCCTCAGGGCCACAAGGACCATCTGCATGCTAACAAACATCGAATACCTACCCTGTTTTAACCTCTCCTCTGACCTCCAGACAGGCACACACAGCTTGGCTGCTCAACACTTGACCTGTATACCTAATAAGCAACTCAAACTTAGATAGGGACTGGGACTGAAGTCTGTATTTTCTCAAATCTGCTCCTCCCAATGACAAATCCAACTCCACAGGTGCTCAGGTCAAAAACCCTACAAGCATGATTTTCCTCCCTCTACTAAGCTACCTCCAATTACTGCCAAACTCTGTCAGCTGAGTCTTCA
This sequence comes from Canis lupus dingo, assembly GCF_003254725.2. Lineage (NCBI taxonomy): Eukaryota > Metazoa > Chordata > Mammalia > Carnivora > Canidae > Canis > Canis lupus. Next base: position 36,232,221 of record NC_064244.1, on the reverse strand, counting down.
GTATGACCCCCCCCATAATCTGAATATATACATGTGATATATGTATATCATATCTTCTTTATCCATTCATCTATGGACAGACATTTGGGTTGCTTCCATAATTTGGCTACTATAAATAATGCTGCAATAAACATAGCACATGAAAACTTTTGAATTAGTGTTTTATATATTGTTTAGGTAAATACTCAGTAGTGGAATTACTGGATTAAACAGTAGTTCTATTTTTAATTTGTGAGGAAACTTCATGCTGTTTTCCACAGTGGCTGCACCAGTTTATATTCCCACAACAGTGCATGAGGGTTCCTTTTTCTCCACATCCTCACCAACACCTGTTGCTTCTTATTAGTCACTTTTCTGATCCCATGGTATCAGACCAGCATATATTTTAGGGTCGTTAAGCAATTGCTTTTGGTGCCTAGAGTCAGTCTTTTTTTTTTTTAGATTTTATTTATTTATTCATGACAGAGAGAGAGAGAGAGAGAGAGACAGGCAGAGGGAGAAGCAGGCTCCATGCAGGGAGCCTGAGGTGGGACTTGATTCTGGGGCTCCAGGGTCACACCCCAGGCTGAAGGCCACGCTAAACCACTGGGCCACCGGGGCTGCCCTAGAGTCAGTCTTTTGAGCAAAAATGTAAATAAGATTACCTCCAAGTTTCTGCCAGTAACCCTTTATCCCAGTCTTGAACAACAATCCCCTCTGGTTTCAGTATCTTAGGGTATACCTTTTCATACCATGAAAGCTACCAAAGCTAAAACATATGTTCCACATAAGAGGAAACAAAGACCTTCAACAAACACCTGTGAAATTCAACTAGGTTTCAGGTGCTAGTGAGGCTCTGGGGAGTCAAGATGAACAGGACATGTCCACATCTTCGAGGAACTCACAAAGGAGTCCAGGTGATGGCAAGAGGACAAGATCTTCACAGTGCAATGACAGAGGGATGCCCAGTGTACTGCAGGGACCAAGTAGAGGATACCCAGCACAGCCTAAAGAGGGTCAGCCAGGCTCCCTAGAGGGACCGGCACCTCAGCTGAAGCTTACATAGAGGACTACAAATGAACATACACAGTGGGTCATATACCAGCATGTAGAATGTAAGCAAAGCCGTGGTGGCATGAATCTGCATGCTGTGTGCAGGAAACCACAGACGTTTGAGGCAAGTTACTCTGAAGGTAAGGCTGGAAAGGAAAGCAGAGAGCAAGATAACTTTATTGAATGTAATCAAGGAGTATAATCTTTGTTCAGCAGGAAACAGCCACTGAAGCAGGAGAGCATGGGTGCTATAAGGACATGTTTGGAGGCAGGCCGACTGTCAGGAAGCTGTGGTAGCATCTAAGGAGAAGGCGATACAGGTCTGGATTAGGCAGGAGGAATGGAGATGGGGGAGAAAGGCAGATTTAAGAAACGGTGAGGCAGGAGACACCTGGGTGGCTTGGCAGTTGAGCATCTGCCTTCGGATCCGGGGCGTGATCCCAGGTCCGGGAATCAAGTCCCACGTCGGGCTCCCTGCAGGAGCCTGCTTCTCCCTCTGCCTCTGCCTCTTTCTGTGCCTCTCATGGATAAATAAGGAGAAAAGAAAAGAAAAGAAAGAAGTGGAACTTGATGTGAAAGAGACCAAAAGGAGGAGGCAAGGATAAACTTATGGTTTCTCTTCTTGAGGCTATTACCAAGTACAAGCAGTAACATCAGGCAAGAAGAAGATTTCATTTCAGGTGCACTGAACTTGAAACTTTAAAGGAAAAGCATTCATTCATTTATCCATAATTTAAGAGGTACTTACAAAATACCCCTACGTGAATATAGGAGTGTAAATGTGAAGAGAAAAGTCTGGACTTCAGAGATTGGGTGTCATTAGCACACGGATGATCGGGAGTTAACCCATGAGGGTTGTTGACACAGTACTTGGTCCAAAGGACGCTGTCCATGGGTACCTGCTGGAAAGAACTGAATGAAGATTTACTCTGTAAGAAGAGCAGAGCTGGGAATGAACCAGGACACTCCAGAAAATACCAATGGTTCAGGCTTGGGTAAAGGATACAGAAACAAAGTAGTCAGAAGTATGGAGGACTAGAAGGGTGCAGTATCATGAAAATAAAGTGAGATAGGAACCAAGTACACACACATTACCAGGTATTAGAAAGGCTTTTTTATTCTGAGCCTTCTTCCGTTTTTTTTTTTTTTTTTTAAGATTTTATTTATTTATTCATGAGACACAGAGAGAGCGAGAGAGAGGCAGAGACACAGGCAGAGGGAGAAGCAGGCTCCATGCAGGGAGCCCAATGTGGTACTTGATCCTGGGACTCCAGGATCACGTCCTGGGCCGAAGGCAGGCGCCAAACCGCTGAGCCACCCAGGGATCCCCCTTCTCCCATGTTAAAATTTCTTCAGGAATTATTCCTGAGTAGAAAGTAGAATGGACCTCTAGATAAATCTAGACTTAAAAAAAAAAAAAAAAAAAAGAGGGGCACCTGGATAGCTCAGTGGTTGAGGGTCTGCCTTCAGCTCCGGTCATGATCACGAGGTCCTGGGATCGAGTCCCACATCAGGCTCCCTGCAAGGAGCCTGATTCTCCCTCTATCTCTGTCTCTGCTTCTCTCTGTGTGTATGTCTCTCATGAATAAATAAATAAAATCTTTTTAAAAAGAGACTTTTGTCAGCTTGCAATTCAAAGGTTATTTGGGCAATAGTTGCATTTCTGGTCACCAAATTTAATTACCAAGTTTGTGCTATTCTGTGATTTTTGCTTTAAATCAGTTTGAATACTTTTTTTCTCATGGACTATGATTATTTTCTATTCTCAGTGTTAATTTTCTACTGGTGATTTAAACCAGAAGATGTAACTTTGTCACTGTGAAAGCAATTGAATGTCTAGGACCTGGTGGCATCATTTACTTAGTACTACATTCATCTACTGGTGAGAGAGGTTGTGGCTTCTGGTCAATGCCATGTGAGTGTGATGATTACTGGCTGTAGACATCTAATTTTTGTTTGCTTTTTGTTTTGTTTGGGCCTTTGCCTACCCAGCATCCATAACCCATCCTTAGGATAATGGTGTCTGAGTTTGTCTTGGGAAACCATTTCTTCCCCATTTCCAGTCCAAGTGATTTGGGTAGAGTGACTATACTGGGCTTCAAGGGGAAGGCATGTGACCCAGGGTGAGATTCAATAAAGCACTGTGATGCCCTTGGCTTATGACTGGTTCATGGCCTGGCACATGACCCGATCAGAGGCAATAAGGTAGAATTCTTGGACTTGTTAGATCAACCAGGCCAAAGGCACTCTGTTGAACTTGAAGCTGGGTAGATCAATATGGATATATACCAGGAGCTCACGAGAGCCACCATATAATGGGGAGAGCCTGTCTGAGAATGAAACTGATATAGAGGAAAGAAGAGGTGAAATATGAAGAGAGATAGAGACTGACCAAGTACTGAAGACACTGTGAGCCTAGATCTGACTGTGCCTGAAGCTAGCTAGTATACTGTTGTATTTCTTAGTTATATGAACCAATCAATTCTCTTTGAAGCTTTAGTCACACTTTGTTAGTTTTCCCACCGTTTACACCCAAAAAGACCAAATAAGTTACATAATTGCATCATTATTTTTTCTGCTTTATCCACTAACAGAGAATCAACTGCCTAAAGTCATAGAAACTCCCTTAGCCCAACTAGCCTACGAATTGCAACCCACACTGTACTCAGCATTTGTAGGTCAGCCTTTCTGTTTTCGTCAGCCTCATTCTGTTTCTCCTCTCTCTGTTCCAACTCTTGGTTCCTCACCTGATTTCACAGAACCTACAACATTCTATGGTTCTATGGTGTAAGGTCCACTAGGCTGTGATCCTCACTGCTTCCCATGGACACCTCCTGTTTATTGTGTTCACCTCCAGAGGGCTCTTACTACCCTAGCGATCTGCCTGTTTTAATAACTAGAGGAAGGACTGGAGGACTGGATGGCAGCCACTTCTACCCCGAAGCTTGGAAAGCCCGGTGCTCAATTGTTGGGCTCTGGCCACCACCCAATGCCACCAGTACACTCTGTTCAAGCTGAAGCCTTCTTGTCCTGAAATGCTGTACCTGCTCCTGCTTTTTCCTCCCTCCCCTCTGAGGACAAGTTTAGCCTGATGTTATCCCCAATCTGTCATCTCTGTCATTGCTGTGCCACCCAGGACCTTTGCCATTTCCCCTCAGGGAGCTCCGGGGTGTTTGTGAAATCATACCTTGTTGGTCCAGAGGAATCCAGCTTTCAGACACGATTGCACAAGCACAGTGATGACACTCTCTCTCCTCAAATAGGTCGTTTAAGGTTCTTTCCCCCCTTTCCTGCCTCCAAACAGGCAAAGTAAGTTATTCAAATCTGCCAAGAGAGGGAAATAGTTACCTTCAGAAGTATACAAGAGAATCTTTCCTTCAGCTTTTCCCTGAAACCCTGGGAAATAACAGACAGATCAACACTTGTAAGGATGGACGATCTCCTTCCTCTGCTCTTACTACCTTTCTCTCATCAATGAGTATAAACCGAGTAGCCTCTTAAGCTCTTGTCAAGCCCCAGAAAACTGACCTGTAATCACTTAACCTGAATACAACAAATCTTTAATGAGCATCTACTATGTGCCAGGCACTGGGCTAAGGAAAGGGCATACAGAGGAGAATCATACAGGCAAGATCCCAGCTTCATTTATATTCTATTACAGTGAGGGTAGAAAAGAGGCAGCAAATAAATGTATGAACAATAAATGAACAAGATTTCAGATAGTGAGAAGTACTATCAAGGAAATGTAAGCAAACAATTTTAGAAAGAGTTATCAGAGGAGGTTATTCTACAGAAGTGATATTAGAGTTAAAACCCAACTGAAGGGGATCCCTGGGTGGCTCGGCGGTTTGGCGCCTGCCTTTGGCCCAGGGCACGATCCTGGAGTCCCGGGATCGAGTCCCGGGATCGAGTCCCACATCGGGTTCCTGGTGTGGAGCCTGCTTCTCCCTCTGCCTGTGTCTCTGCCTCTCTCTCTCTCTCTCTCTCTCTCCCCGTGTCTCTCATGAATAATAAATACTTAAAAAAAAAAAAAAAACCAACTGAAGAGGGACACCTGGGTGGCTCAGTGATTGGATGTCTGCCTTTGGCTCAGGGCAAGATCCCAGGCTCCTGGGATCAAGTTCCACATTGGGCTCCATGGAGGGAGCCTACTTCTCCCTCTGCCAGTGTCTCTGCCTCTCTCTCTCTCTGTTTTTCATGAATAAATAAATAATCTTTAAAAAGGAAAAAAACCCAACTGAAGAGAAGGTACAAACCATGTGAAGTCCATGAAAAGAGTATTCTGGACAGAGGGTCAGTACACGCAAAGGCCCTGGGCTTGGAGCAAGCTTGATGTGTTAGGTTAGGGGCCAGTAAGATATGGCCCAGGGACCAATCTGGCCTGTCTTCTTTTTTTATATAGCCTAAAAAGCAAGAATGGCTTTTATATTTTTAAATGGTTGGGAGAAAAAAACAAAATAATATTTCATGACATGAAAATTATGTGAAATTCAAATTTCAGTGACCATAAACAAAATTTTTATTGGAAAGCAGCCATGCTCACTCATTTATATATTTTCCATGGCTGGTTTCATGCATCATTGGCAGAGGCTGTGTGGCCTATAAAATCTAACTATTTACTATCTGGATATTTGTGGGAAAAGTTGACAGATCCTTGTATTAGAGGAACAGGAAGAAATATCTTCCCAGGTAGAAAGAAACTTGAATTTAATTTAACTTGAATATTTAACTTGAATAATTTAACTTAATTATTTAGAATCCTTTTGCCTGTAAGTAACAGAAATTGACTTCAGTAATGTGGAGAATTAAAGGTAGCCATAAACTCTTTGGTACTTTCCCATCAAGAGGTGGAATGTACGCCATCTCCTCTTCAATCTGGGTAGCATTTACACTGCTTCAACCGATAGAATATGGCAGAAGTGCTTCTGCGCCAGTCCAGGCTTGGGCCTTAAGAGACTGGCAGCTTCCACTTCTCGCCTCTTAGGACTTTCTCTGAGAACCCTGAGCCCCATCTAAGAAGCCTGGCTACCTTGAGATGGCCATCCTGGAGAGGCCACATAGACATGCTCTGGATGAAGTTCCCAGCTGAGCCTAGGCATCTAGCCATCACCACCAAGATGCCAAATATGTGAGAGAAGCCATGTTGGACTCTTCAGATTAGTCCATTAGCCAGCTGAATACCACTGAGTGAGTTCAGTTGATGCTACACAAAAAAGAATCACTTACCTGAGCCCTGCTTGGCTTTTGGCCCACAAAATTGTGAAATATTACAAAACAGATGCTGTTTTATGCCTCTATGTCTTGGGATAATTATTTCATAGCAATAAACAACCAGAACTAATAACAGAAAATTTTACTGTCCTACATAAAAAGTTCAGAGACAGATCAGTGTCCATGCACACTATATCCTCATACTGCTTTTCCACAATTCCTTTGGCTTTGCTCTCTGCTTTGGGATGGTTTCACCATCAGGATAGTAGCAAGGTGGCTGCAGTAGTTCCAGGAGTCTCATTCAAACCTGATAGTGTCCACAGTCAGAAGAAAGAATGTTCTCAGAAGAGAGAATATATGTAGGCTGTCAGTATCTACCCTGGAATTAGGGATGGAGTCTCCTCAAGGTCACTGGGGAGGAATGAACACCTGATCAAAACTAGCAGAAGGAAGATAAGAAGAAAGTAGGGAGGAAGTAGGCAAATGGATATTGGGTCAGCAACCCATCGGGTTCAAAGTACCTTTCTTCCTACAATCATTCATCCATTCATTTAGAATACTTTATGTTGAATCATATGAATATACTTTTTAAAAATAAGTCAAACAAGAGATACTTGGCTGTCTCAGAGATTGAGTATCTGCCTTTGGCCCAGGGTATGATCCTGGAGTCCCGGGATCGAGTCCCACATCAGGCTCCTTGCATGGAGCCTGCTTCTCTCTGCCTAGGTCTCTGCGTCTCTATCTCTCTGTGTCTCTCATGAATAAATAAATAAATGAATAAATAAATAAATAAAAATAAGTCAACAAAGAAAGTCAAACATGGTCAAATTTCAAATGGCCATTATTAATATTCATTAGGCCTTTATACAGTAGCAGGTATGGTGCTAGACACTAGGGCCACCACGATTAAATGGTACTAAGATAAAAGAAAGGAAAGAGAAGGACCTTAGATATAATCTAAGAGCTATATAGAACCCAGTCAAAATGGAAATGGATAGCCCCTTGTTCAAAAATTATTAAGAATTTCAAGACAGCAGGGGATCTGGGCAGCTCAGTTGGTTAAGCATCTGCCTTTGACTCAGGTTGGGATCCCATCCATAGTCTTAGAATCGAGCCCTAAATCAGGCTCTCTGCTCAGCAGGAAGTATGCTTCTCCCTCTCCCTCTTCCTCTGCCCCTCCCCTCTACTCATGCTCTCTATTTTTGCTCTCTTTATCAAATAAATAAAATCTTAAAAAAAGATTTCAAGATGGCAATAACACAGTATTAAACCAAACATGCAGTCCTTCACAGCACAGGGCCCTGTGGGATTACACAGGGTGCATGCCCATGAAGCTGACCCTGGGAAAGAACAGCTGTCCACAAGAAAGGACAGCAAGGGGCCTAGGTTAAAGGGGGTCCAGGAGCCCTCCATGAGGAGACGGTGTGTACATGAGGACCAAAGAATGATTAAGGAGTGGCCAGGTGAAGAACCAGAAGGAACATAGCTCCCCAGCAGAAGAGTAATGTTCTTCCTCACTCCAGGTTGGCTGAGAGACTTAGAGTGGCCTGTCTTCTTCAGTTGTGTTAAAAAAGATAAAGGTAACAGATACCTTCCCTGTCTGTGCCAGCTCAAGCCTGTTTCCCAATCCTTTTCTGTGTTCCAGATCTTAGCACTTGGGTAATCTACCCATATAATCTGATCCTTCCCCTCCAGCACTAGAGATATGAGGAGAGCCCTAGAGGGGCCCTGTTCCCTGCAGAGCTCAATTGTAAGTGCTTCCTAGGACAACAGCCCAAGCTTCCTGATCCACTTGGCCCAGGCTTGTCATGAACAGGGAAGAGTTCTCCCTATCCTCACATGGGCTAACTGCAAACCGTAAAGACCTCAAAAGAATTTTGTCACCAAACCTGAATCTTTTCCCTAAAAGTACCCTAACTCATTTTTAGTTCTACAATGTTCTTTTTCTATATCAGATCCTATGGATATTTGATGTTAGTGGGCCTCCCAAGTGGGTTGTAAATAGAATCAGATGAGAAGCTTATTAAAAATACAGATGCCTGAGCCTCATGCCAAACCCAACTCCTCTATTTTTAACAAGTTCCACAGGTAATTCAGAAGCTCTGCCAGTCTCTGAACCATCGCTTCAGCAAGCTGGAAAAAATGAGGAAATAATTTCTATTTGGCTGTAGGAGTCCAAAGGTTCATTTCTGTCATTAAATGTGACCCCTGTAGCCAAGCTATAGTATTTCCCCTGACCCCCCGGGGATGCACTCCATGACCCCCAGTGATACCTAAAACCACAGATAGTATTGAAATCTATGTATGTCTTTTCTATGTTTTTATATATATTTATAATCTATGATAAAATTTAACTTATAAATTAAGCACAATAAGACACAAACAACAAAAATAAAATAGAACAATTATAACAATAGACTGTAATAAAAGTTATGTGAGTGTGGTCTCTCATCATCTCTCAAAACATGGTGTTGGACTGGACTCATCCTTCTTCTCGTGATGATGTGAGGTGATAAAATGCCTGTGTGTAAGATGAAGTGAGGTGAATGACACAGGCATTGCAACATAGCATTAGGCTACTAGTGACCTTCTGACATTAAATCAGAAGGAGGTTCATCTGCTTATGGACCGTGATTGTCCACTGGTAACTGAAACTGTGGTAAAGTGGGACTACTGTACATTTAAGTCAGTACCTCAATTTCGCCAGCAAATAATCTCCCCAGTACATCTTTACCCTGGACACTCTCCAAAGTGTAAAACTCTTGTTACCTTCCCATTAATCTAGTCTCCCCTTCTAGGGGCAGCACCTCAGTCTCCCCAGGCAGCTAACCACCCCTCTCCTACAGTAGGTAGGCTTGGAAGGAATGTCAGTCAAGGTGCTTCTGAGGCATCCTAGCTGACCAGTGGATCCAAGAGCCACTGTTTGGCTAACTAGATCTTCTCTCCCAGGAAATTAAATCTTGAGACGAGTGAAATAGAGACCAAAAGTAAATGAGGTTGATTCATCTGGTACAAGTGACAGCAAAAATCTGTCTGTTGGTTCCTGTTCCCAAAGTAATCCTGGTTCTTATGCTTTCTGAAACCTGATTTGCCAAGCTTTTTCTTGGGATTTGCCAGCAACCTCACTGCCCATTTCTTTTGAGTAAGCGAGCCAGAATTGGTTCTGTTGCTTGCCACCAAAGAATCCTAACAGATTCTTAGAACTAAAGTCTTTGATAGCATTCTATATGATAATGATGTCAGAGCTTCCACTCTTATGAAGCCGTTATGAATGACACTCTTATAATTAAAGTGGCCATTCTACATGAAGAGTTTATTTTAATAATGACATCTTTGTTCCAGGAATAATAGACAGTGAAAAAATTCCTCAATAGGATAAGGGATTATTCACTGTCCTACCAAAATATCTTAAATAGAAACAGGCTTTGGGTAAATACTTTTGATCTAAATGAGGTTCATTGTCCTAGACCTTAGGGAAGGAAAGGACAAGAGAAAAAAGAAAAAGGAAAGGCGTTTGGTTTCAGTTTAAAGCAGCCTCCCTTCAGCTTCATCTTATCCTTCTTACAAATTTAAGACAAGGCCTACTCTTGAAGTATTTAAGAGAGGCTGGAAGTTGCATCTGAACATGTACTTGAAGGGGTGACTACTGCAGAGGAAACAGCTTCAGGGATTGAACATCTTCCTCTCAACAGCCTCGACCTTATTTCTACCCACATCTCACTGTGACAGTTACTACAAGCTTTGGTCTTTGCTGGCATTATGATTCTAGCTAGCAGTTCCCGAGTCCTTCCCATGAACCAGGCATGCTGCTGGGTGTTTTACAGGTGTTATTCATTTAATCTTTACAATGGTCCTTCGAGGTTAGTATTATCATCATCCCCATTTTACAGAGGGAGAAACTGAGCGCAGTGTGGTTAAGGCATAGGGTTAATGATTGAAGGAATCCATCACTTACTGCTGGTGTGTTCCCATCAGTTTCAAAGACTTCCTGCCACTGTGCCCTGTCACCTTGGGTGGAAAGTGCCTGCATAGTCCACGTTGAATGTGGCACTGCATCTCAAAGAAAATGGCAACTGGACTCCCTGTTCATGTCATGTTCTGTTTTCCTGAATAAATTATAAGATCCTTGAAGACAGGAACTATGCTTTGTCTACCACAGTATCACTAGCTCACGTCTGGTACAGAGGAGGCAGTCAAAAAATGCTCATATAATCAATGACTATCTTGTAGGGTCCTCAGACCTTAGGAAAAAAGAGTATTAGTATCAAGAGGCCGCTTCTCGGGAAATAGAAAATCCAGGTTACCCCTAGAGAATCCAGCCAACTTAAAAGTTTGGCCAAGCTTTTAAACAGAACAGATGATTCTGAATTTGGGGTCCTGGGCAGTGCTTTCTTTTCCAGAAAAGCTATTCCCTCTTCGAGACACAGTCATGCTTTGGCTTAAGTTTGAGGCGAGTAAGTTTCTAAAAATCTGACAGGGAAAGTATAAGCTAAAAGGCTGACATACCAGTCATACTTTTTCCAGGGCTAGCTGCCTAACAAAATGCCCAAATCCAGCTATAATGTGCTCCACTCAGGACTGGGAGCTCTCAGAATGAGAGCTAATCTTTGATGGATATAAGATCCACTATGTATCCTTGGGCAAATTCCTTTTGTGCCTCAACTGTGAAAACAACCAAATAACAACATATACAACCAATCAAAATTTCCTGCCAAGTCTATGGGGTTCCCTTAGTGGAGTTTCATTTATTCACTGATACTAGTTCAGAGTCTGGCCTTCAGGTTCAAGCAAACCTGGAATCAGGCTTTGGCTGTGCCAAGTACTAGCAATGTGACCTTGTGCAGAACAGTGTAAGCTGTGATCTCACAGCCTCAGTGGTCTTGCCTATTGTTGGGAGAATGGCATTATACCATAATGTCATTATGCATATGGAATGCTTAACCTGGTGCCAGCACATGATAAGCAGGCAGCAAATGGTGGCTTAATGATATCTCTGCTGGCTTCACTTAGACATTTCATGCAAACCAGTCCTAACAGCCCAATGCGTTCTTGGTGGCAGGTGTGATCTAAAGTCATCCTTTAACCATGTAGAATACGTTCTCAACTTCTAAATTATAAGCAGAATTAATTAGGAATAAGACAATGAAGCTACATAGATTTATTTATCATGATGTTTCTGTCCTGAGCTCTCCCCTGGAGAAGGTTTAATAAATCTACTTTTCTTACTAGATCTATTATAATCTATTATCCTTACTGAGCTGATTATAACCTATTATATTTGCTAAATCTATTATTGTTACAAAGATCATTTTGACCATTTGTCAAGGAAAAGCAACATTGCCATTATACATATCTTGACTGTCTTGTTGCCCAAACTTTCTATTTTAAGATTTAATTGTAACGTATGGAACAGGTTTGGCTTTGAATATAGCGAGCAGATGAAACATTACTGCTTTCTCAAAAGAGACTCTTAGCAGCCATTCAAATATCCCCATCCTGCTTCCTTTTCATTAGATCACTGGTCAGTCCCCTACAGTTGCAAGCCAAATGATTTCAAAGGTTCAAAACACCCCTTAAATCACAATGCCTATATGCAGAACCATTGAGAGGGAGAAATGCTAACACACTGACAAGAGAACTCTTTGCTGAAGTTAGGTGCGGCCGCAGGAATGGGAGCTACTGGAAGGTGGGCAGTAGTCTCTACAAATCAGAATGATTTTACGTGTCCCCCTTCTTCCTGCTAGGGACAGACAATACTGATCTGTATTGTGATCTGTATGTAATGTGAGCAAAATAGCCTGTTGTTGTTTTAAGCCACTGAGATTCTAGGGCTCTTGGTTTCCACAGCATAATCTAGCCTATATTGCCTGATACAGAAAAGGTACAAATGCAGTTGACTGTGTAACAGACACACTCACGAAGCCATGCCTACTAAATCCTCTCATCTTGGTCAACAATTTCCAGAAGCTAGCAGTTTAGTGGTTTAGAGAAATGAAGCTCTGAATTGCAGTCAACATTAGAATAGTTTTAGCAGACTAGTGCAAAGATTCAAAGCAATAGTCTTCTACACCATTTTGAGGGTGACATTCACGAGCCCCAAATCTGTATTTCCAGCTGGACTTCTCATCTGTAAATGGACTAATCCACTGACATCCTGCAGAAAATCCAGAACCAGCTGTCTTCTCCTCATCCTCAGGCACTTCCCAGGTGAAGTGGCGAGCTGGTGCTGACCTCAAATTGAAGACACATTGGGATATGCCATCCACCCAAGGAGCCTTCATGATCAAAGGAGTTTATTATCTGTCCCTCAAGTCTCCATGGAGGGAGGGCTCAGAGTCTTGTACATGTCATAAAGAATATTCCTATTTTTTTAAATGTTATTTATTTATTCATGAGAGACAGAGAGAGGCAGACACATAGGCAGAGGGAGAAGCACTCACCCAAGGTGGGAATCTACCCAAGAACCCTGGGATCATGACCTGAGCCAAAGGGTGACCATTAAGCCACCCAGGTGCCCCAATATTACTATTTTAATTTAAAAACCACATGTGCTCTAGATCTGACTAGCAATAATAATGATGATCATTTGTTGAGTGCTTTCTAGGTGGCACCAGGACGTGAACACTTCACATTGCTCATTTTATTTAGTTCTCCTAACTCGACTAGGTGGAAACTAGTAGCTCTTGTTCTACAAATGAAAAAACAAAACAAAACAAAAAACAAACAAAAACCCAAAGCTTAGTACAGTCCAATAACTTGCTTAAGGTCAGCCAGCCTAGAAACAGAAGAAATTATGCCAACCTGGGAGCTGTTCTCTTATACAGGGCACACTTGACCCCCTCTCCTGGCCATAGTGTTATGTCTCCCAACACCTGCACCCAAGATCTAAAACTCTGGAGTAGGGATGCCTGGGTGGTTCAACGGTTGGGTATCTGCCTATGGCTCAGGACGTGACCCTGGGTCAGGGGATCAAGTCCCACATTGGGCTCTCTGCATGGAGCCTATTTCTCCCTCTGCCTGTGTCTCTCTCTCTGTCTCGCATGAATAAATAAATAAAATCTTAAACCAACCAATCAATCAAACTGGAGTTTTCCTTGTTTTCTTGTGTTGCCAGTGACCTGATGATCTCATTTCTGGTCTCAAACCAACATTGCTGTAGTATATTCCTCAGGAGAACGAGGCCCTCAACACCTGCTTGGTTTCTTCCTGCCTTCACAGAGAGGAGTCTGAGAACCCAAAGGAAAAACAAAACAAGTGATCCACAGGGAAAGAAAAAAAAAAGGATGGAGAGAAGTTATTTTCTTTGATAACTATGTGTGACTAACTAGCAACTGAGGACAAGGAAACTGATCTGCGGGCTCTTAAGAGCGCTTGAGGCGGAAATAGACCCTGTGAGCCCAAGAAGGGGGTGGAACCAGGGGCTGCAGCCAGGAAACAAAGGACAGGAAACAGGATTTCTTTTTTCCAAAGTCCAGAACAAAGCTGACGAGGAGTTTGGCAGGAAGAGGGACCACCATTTCATACTTACAGTGGAAAAAACACCGCGAGCTCAAAATTGAAGATATTTGGGAAGGGATGAGTCATGGAGGAATGGTGATATATAATCTTCGCTTTCTGAGAATAAACACTTAATATTCCTGCTCAGCATTCTTTTATTACTTGGCTGCCGTCCTCATGCTTTCTATGGGAAGTCAGGAAAGGGCTGGAAGCCTCCCACTTTGCTCATTATGGGATACTAACCTGGAAAGCAAGCTCTGTTCCCTGCTCTCCATTCTCTCTTTCCTACACTGCTATCCTGCTTCCTGGATTGTCTCTCCCACCCTATTAGTGTAGGTAATTCTTCATTTGCAGGTCTCAGCAGAGATGTCACATCCTCAAAGGTGCTTTCTCTGACTTTCATTCTGTGGCAGAGTGTGCTAGCTGCTGATCCAGGATCCAGCTACCTTTTTTCTCATTAACAATATTCTAATTTTGTTGGTGGTGAAGTTCCAATTAAAAGGTACATTTCTGGGATGACTGGGTGGCTCAGCAGTTTAGCACCTGCCTTCAGCCCAGGGCGTGATCCTGGGGTCCCGGGATCAAGTCCCATGTCAGGCTCTCTGCATGGAGCCTGCTTCTCCCTCTGCCTGTGTCTCTGCCTCTCTCTCTCACTGTGTTCCTCATGAATAACTAACTAAATAAAATATATATATATTTTAAAAAGCTACATTTCTCAGCCTCCTTTGCAAGTGCGTGACCATGTGACACAGTACAAGCCAATGAGACATGAACAGAAGCTGTCGGATTGTACTCCGGTTCCCTAAACGACCAATTCAACAGGTGAGCAAGCTAGCCCTGTATGCACTTGGCCCCTCTTCCCTGCCTGACCCTGGACGTCTGTAACGATTCACAGCACTCTAGCATCCTTCCACCATGCATGAAGTGTCCAGGACCACACGCTAATGATGGCACATCAGAAAGTTGGAAGGAACCTAAGGGCCTGATGACACGTGTCTCTGAAGAGACAAAGTAGAAAATAAGTAACATCTAGATGAACAAAGTAAAATATAAATTTGACTTTTAAATTTTTTAAAAGATTTTATTTATTTATTCATAAGAGACATAGAGAGAGAGGAAGAGACACAGGTAGAGGGAGAAGCAGGCTCCCCGCAGGGAGCCTGATGTGGGATTTGATCCCAGAACCTTAGGATCATGAACTGAGCCGAAGGCAGATGCTCAACCACTGAGTCACCCAGGCATCCCTAAACTTGTCTTTTTAACCCAAGCTGTTTTTGTTGCTATATCATTCCCTGGACTGAATTTTTGCAGGAGACGATGGCATAGCACAGTGATAAAATTGTAAGGATTTGCGAATTATTAACCACAGATACTATTATGATGATACTAATGCTTGATGAATATCTCCTTTATCTCTAGTCTCTCAAAGCAATGAAGTAATTTCATGTACAACAATTTTGCTGCTTAGTAACTCCCAGGCTTTAAGTATATTGACTTTTCTCCATGGGAGAATATTATCCAAATAAACTTTTGTCTCACGTTTACTTATGCATGTTAGAAAGAGCCAACTTGGGTAGCCCGGGTGGCTCAGTGGTTTAGCGCCACCGTTGGCCCAGGGTGTGATCCTGGAGACCCGGGATTGAGTCCCACGTCAGGCTCCCGGGATGGAGCCTGTTTCTCTCTCTGCCTGTGTCTCTGCCTCTCTCTCTCTCTCTCTCTGTCTCTGTCTCTCATGAATAAATAAATAAGATCTTTAAAAAGAAAGAAGAAAGAAAGAAAGAAAGAAAGAAAGAAAGAAAGAAAGAAAGAAAGAAAGAAAGAAAAAGAACGAGCCAACTGGAAACTGTTTAGACTTAGTTCAATTGCTTTTTCTGGAAAATATTTTCAAGTTGTTACTTTGGTAGGAAAATGTTAAATATTTGGATAAAATATTTGTCAAAATATGGTCGTACTAAAAAAAAAATACGGTCGTACTTCTTCCCATTTGCCATTTGATAAATGTGCACAGAGAGTACACAGTTATGTAAAGCACACATTATGGAAACCTCAATTAGTGAGTATAAAAATGACCATCATCCACTGACGTGCAAGTAGCCCCTAACTTGGTTTGGGCTCCCCAAAGAGCAGACCAAGAAACAAAGACTTAAGAGCAAATAGTTCATTTAGGAGGTGCAGGGGCACTGGGACAGGGTTGGAGAGGTGACAGAGGAAAGGCAGGCAGCCAACAAGGGGTGTGTTAGTATGTCAGCAACTAGAGCAAGTCACTGGGACTCCACCCTCCAGAGAAACTCAGGGAAATAAGGTAAATGACATACCTTCAAAGTATCCCACCAGCGTGGGGAGGGAGCTGGGCGACTTTTACACCAATTCCCATCAGTTGTCAGTCAACGACTCTCAGGGTATGAATTCCCTCCCAGCCACAGAGCAGGACAGAGGGGCCTTCTGTGTCTGAAAAAAGTCTGTAGGCACAGAGGTGCAGAATTGGGCAATGAGAAGGATCGAGAGCACAAGAAAGCAGTAAGGTCTAAGGGACACTGACAGTCAACACTCTGGCTCCCTTCAAGTAAAGCTCAGACATCAATGTCCGATTTCATAGGCGACACAGAAGTTTTTAGATGGCACAAGGACAAGCTTTTTTGTTTTTAATAGTTATAAATTAAGCTTAACGTCTCCTACTGAATGCATAAGGTGCTGGGTTTTCCATCTGTGGAACTGATGTAATAAACAGACCGTAAAAGGAATCAAGTACAACGAAGGTGATCAACTGATTTAAAGAACACTGAAAACAGTCATATAGATGGTATGCTAATATGCAAAAGGCATGGGAAATGACACATGTTTGGGCATCACTGAAGGGTATTGGACAGCTAGTGAGACTGAGGCATAAAGCTAGGCTGCTGAGTGTTCATAAATATCTACTGGATACCCAGCACTCTTCTAGAGTACAAGAGATTTTTTTTAAAGATTTTATTTATTCATGAGAGACCCACAGAGAGAGAGGCAGAGACACAGGCAGAGGGAGAAGCAGGCTCCATGTGGGGAGCCCGACGCGGGACCCGATCCCGGATCTCCAGGATCACACCCCGGGCTGATGGCGGCACTAAATCGCTAAGCCACCAGGGCTGCCCAATACAAGAGATTTTAAAGGCATGAACCTTGCATCAAGGATTTTAGCCGCAGTGGTGAGAGCAAGACCACTAGTAGCAGTGGTAATAGAGGTAGTGGTGGTGGTGGTGGTGGTAGTAGTAGTAGGGGTGGGATAGTGGTAGTGGTGGTGGTAGTGGTGGCGGTGGTGGTGGTGGTAGCAGTACTAATGGCAGCAGCAACAGTAGTAATGGTGGTAACACCTGATGGGCTGAGTCCCTGAGAGGGAAGCCTCAGATCCCTCACAAAGAGGGTTCTTGGATCAGCACAATAAAGAATTCAAGAGCAAGCCATTTAGAGAAAGGAGACCAAGATTTATTAATTCTAGAAGTAAGAAAGGAGCTACTTCACAAAGTAGCAGTCTCTCCTCCCAGATGAGAAAGAGGACCCTTCTTTGTTTCTAAGGATAAGGGTTTTTTTTTTTTTTTTTAAGATTTATTTATTTATTTGAGAGATACAAAGACAGAGACAGTGAGCAGAGGAAGAGGGAGGTGAGCAGCAGACACCCCGCTTAGTGGGGAGCCCAATGTGGGGCTCAATCCCATGACCCTGAGATCATGACCTGAGCCAAAATCAAGAGTCAGAAGCTTGCCCAGTTGAGCCACCCAGACGCCCAGGGTTTTATAATCAAATAACCATACAAGGAAGGGCGACTCTTTAACTTGGGGCTCATAAATTGCGTTGAGAGCTTAGTTTTTCTACTCTCTTAGGGCTGTGGAGTTCCTCACAGGGAACGAGTTTTACAAATGCCCAACTTTTATGGCTTTTACTGTCAGGGGGAGTGAGGTCTTGTGGTCTTCTGTGAGCCGGATCTTGTGACTCTTTTTATGACCTGCTGACCTCTGGGTTAAGGGTCAGCCTAAAACCAACGTGGCCTCCCTTTGGTCAGCTGGTCTCCTAAGCCACCCTTCCCCTCCGCACTAGCAGCAGCAGCACTGGCTCCCTGGCCGTAGAGACAGCTCCCAGTTAGTGAGGGTTTCTGCTTGCCATCTCCTTACCTGCCATCCTCAGGGAAACTAGGGCCCCCCTTCATAAAATCCATGAAACATTTAAAGGGCTGTCTTTGCAGAGAGTGAGATGGAAGAAGGATCCTGGAAGATGATTTCACTAGGGTTTCCTAAGGAGGGAAAAGCAGCCCTCACTGCAGGATCACAGAGGATACAACGAGAGGTGTCCTGGCCGGTCCGTGGTCACAATGTGAGAACAGAGAAGGCACGGCCATAGATCCTTCAGGTACTGAGCCAGCTCCTATTCCACTCAAGGTACAGAGCCGGCCTCAGCAGCTGGGGACAGGAAGGGGAGAGAGGAAAGGAGCTACAGATGACGCTGCCACACTGCCCCCAAAATGTGCTATCTTATTGTGTAAGACGACATAAGATCCAGATGGCAATTTTTGGATTTGTAACTTCCTATATAGAAGTCACATTTTCCAGTACATCCTAATTCTATTAGGGTGTGTGTGATGGCCAAATGTCATTAACAATGGCCAGGCCTGAAAATGAAGACAGGCATTAGGCTGGACTGGCTCAGCAGCTGCACCAGCTCTGTGCTCGTGGCGGGGAGGGGCAGCGCGCAGGAGCCGGTGCTGGGCCGCATCTAAGTGTCATGTGGCCTCCAGGGACCGGCACACACTTGTAAGCACAAATCTGTACTGACAGCAACGTCACATTCGATCGAGGCCTGGTCTCAGCCTTGGAGCCATAGACTTGCAATACAAAATGCCTGAATGGCTTGGCTCGAAAACAAATAGGTGCTTATTTGCATTAGGAACTTGAATTTGCATGTTGTTGGCTTCACTTAGGGACAGAAAAAGGAACTATATGTAGTCTGTAGTCAGTGCTACAGCCTTCTGATGTCACACTGGGTCGTCTAAGACGGAAACCATCAACCACGGGGCAGGCCTGGCGGGGTAGGGGGGTGGTTTATCCATCAGATGGCCAGGGTCTGAATGCTGGTTCTGCCTCTCACCCCAGCATGAGACCTAGGGAAATCTGCTTAGTTTCCCAGAGCTTTTCTTTTTCTGTAAAATGGGCACAATAGAAGTACCCACTTCATAGGATTGTCATGGGCATTAAGTGAGGCAGATTTTGAGCTTGGGGCCTGATATACAGTAAGTGCTTAAGAAATGCATGTTTATGGGGGCATCTGGGTGGCTCAGGCAGTTAAGTGGTCGGGTTGGTACAGGTCTTGATCTCAAGGTGGTGCTCAGCAGGGAGTCTGCTTGGGATTCTTTCCCTCTGCCCCTTCTCTGCCTCTAAAATGAATAAATAAATCTTAAAATAAAAAAAGAAAAGAAATGCATGCTCATGACTAAGTATGACAGGTTTTTATTGTAGCCGTCTTTACTTAGACGTTGATCATCTTCCTTGTTGCAGAACAGGAAAGGGTACTGGTAAACTAAGTGAACAAGGAGACACTACATGGAGGGGGTCTAATGCCCTGGTGGCCTAAGCAAGCAAGCAAACCAGAATCTAAGCCTGCTCTTGCCTCAAAGTGATGAAACCTAAGGACAACCAGTCTCAAACAGCCGCAGAGGCTTTGAGCTACCACATATCAAACACCTTCCTCTCTTTGCTTCCACAGTTTCACTTCAGTCTTTCCCTGGCTCCTGGCCCTGGAGTGCTCAATAACCACTTCTGGTTTGGAGCCGCCTGATTCCAGGGGATTTTGGGCCCAAATAAACTCTTCAAGTGTTTAAGATGCCTCAGTTTATCTTTTAAGAGTATAAAGAGGGACTGACACAAAAATGGGGACAGGCTTCACCCCAAATGCAAGCCTTGCAAGAAGAAGACAGAAGAGAGAGGCAGGAGAAGAACGAGTAGTGCTCTACAACACCCGATGGGAATGGAAGTCAGGACAAAGGAGGGCCAGTCATGATGGTGCTCTTGTGCTCATAAACACAAATTAATCTGACCGTGACAAATAATTTGGTGGGAAACTACATATGGCTATTCCCAAATAAAATGGGAAATGAGACAGAGAATAATTAAAACCTTATTGGAAGTAGGAGAAGAAGCCAACCTGCTTTTGCAGGCAATATCCAAACACCAAAGCTCAGAGTAGGCTCATGGGTAGGACAGACTTCTCCTGCTGCAGCCTGGGAGCCATGGTCTCCCCTGGACCACAGGGACAACTCCTCAGTGGCCTCCTGCTTCCACTCTTACCCCTGCACATACCATTCTCTGCCCAGCTGCCAAAATTCTCATTTAAAAATATAAATCAGGCTATGTTACTGCTCTGCTTCCAATTCCAAGGGCCTCCCAGTGGCCTTAAAGTCTATACTCCCTGTCATGGCCTGAAAGATCATAGTCAAAGTCTTCGAACACTTCTCTGGCCCCATCTTGTACTGCTGTCTAGCTGACAATTCTATAATGGGCCAAGCTCCCTCCTACTGCAAGACGTTCCCTCCCACCCTGGACCACTGCTGCCCACATCTGCACCTGGCTGGCTTCCTAGTGTGTGAGGCTCAGTTCAGACATCAGCTCACCGCTAAAGAAGACTTCCTCAACCACCCCAAATCAAATCTTAATTCTCCTGCCCCTATTCTCTATCCTATTACTTCCTTTTATTCTCTTGCTAGTATTTTAACACTAGGCAAAATCACCTTCTACATTTGTTTATGCACTTATGATCTAAATCCTCCCCCACACACACCAGGATGGGAGTCTCTGGAGAGAGGGAATTTGTTCACCAATGAATCTCAGGGCCTAGCATGGCATCCGACACTGAGATTTCTTGAATAAGTAAGTAAATAAATATGAATATAAATTTCACTCTTACAGCCCTCCCCCTTTCCACCTCCATCTCCCAGCTTTGGGACCGTGTGTGACATGGAGCTAAAAGCTATCCAGAGGTGCCTGGGTCCTCAGTCAGTTAGGCATCTGCCTCCTAATTTTGGCTCAGGGCCTGATCTCAGGGTTGTGAGATCAAGCCCCTCGACGGGCTTTGCCCTCACTGAGGAGTCTGCTGGAGATCCTCTCTTTCCCTCTCCCTTTGCCCCTCCCTCTGCTCATGTTCCCTTCCTTTCCCCCCTCACTCCCCTCAAGTAAGTAAATATATAAATGAATAAATAAAAATCTTAAAAAAAAAAAAAAAAAAAAAACAAAGCCAGAAGCTATCCAAAGCCAGCCTGTCCTTCTCTCTTTCATGAAGACCTTACCAAGTTGAAGACCAGATGGAGGGGGGCTTAGCAGGCCTTCAGAGTGAGTGGTCTGACTTTGGGGCAGCAAGCAGAGTTTTCTTCAGCAGAGGGAGTTCCATAGCTTGGTGAGTAATGGGACCTTAGAGCTATTCTCTTGCAGATCCCTGGGAGCACACAGACACCAGGGCATGGAAGGATGGAGGGGACAGAGCGTTACAGTGGGACACAGGGAGGCAGGCCCCAGCATGGAAGCCCAGCCTGGGACTCCTGCACCCTGGGGGGCATGGATGTGCAGGGGCAGCCAGTTACGGGTACTCACCTGAGCCAGGTCAAGGCCCAAGCATCTGTCTGCTGTGTCACCTATAGTGGTCTCCCCCATGTCTGGGTATGAAACCTGGGGATGGCGGAAAGGGAATAAGAACTGAAACTGACTTTCCTAAAAGTCTGATGGAATGGGGGACTAGAGTCAGGTTCAATTAAAAAAAATAACCAAGTAATGATACATTTCAGACATATCTGAGTTTTGGAAGTAGATTACAATTGCTACTCTATTATCTACTATAGAAACATCCACACTGACAGCAGCTTTCATTCAATAAGACATTACAGTGCCAGGCCTGGCCTGGGCACTATGTATACCTTACTCCCCTTATTTTTTTTAAAGACTTTATTTATTCATGAGAGACACAGAGAGAGAGACAGAGACATGAACAGAGGGAGAAGCAGGCTCCCTGTGAGGAGCCTGATGTGTGTCCTGGGATCACAACCTGAGCCAAAGGCAGATGCTCAACCACTGAGCCACCCAGGTGCTCCCCTGACCCCCTTAAACCTCAAACAAGGATACAAAGAAGGTGCTATTATCTATCTATCTATCTATCTATCTATCTATCTATCTATCTATCATCTCTCTACCAACCAATTTTAGAAGCCAAGGCCCAGCGTCCAGGTCTGTCTCGGGCACATGGTAGAGAGTAGTGCTCTCATACTCCTCACCACCCAGAGGTGGCTTCACTTCGAGGCCAGTCCCCTTGAGACCCACATCCCTACCCTTGCCCTCTTGCAAGGTTTGTGAAAAGCCCCTGCTCAAAAGCCAACCCCCAGCCTAGGTCATTCTGCATTGGCTCTTGGTCCTGCTGCTGGAAACAAGGGTGGCCACGAAGCTGGCCTCGGAAGAGAACACTCACAGCAGCCTGCTCTCCAGCAGCAACAGGGCTTCTGTTCTATAAGGCTGCAGGAAGGGGAAGGGGGTATTGCTTTCCTCCAGAGGTTTGGGCTGGGATAGTTTTCACCCTGAAGAGGCTACAGCAGGAAAGTGCTTAGGGAGACTGAGCTGGCTCTGATGTACCCCTCTGTCCCCAACATCTGCTGGAGGCACCCGACAGGACATAAACACTGCCTGGTTTTTTCCTTTTCCTAGTCCACCCACTGCATGATATTAAGGGTTGTTTTCTTGCCTCAAAGACACAAAGATCTCTTCCTTGAATACCTGGAGACAGATCAAGCGGCCATATGCCACATTAAAAAAAAAAAAGAGAGAGAATTGCTTGCACCCTCCTGGCAGGGAACAGTAAGTAGTCCATTACACAACACATCATTGCTTTCATGATCGGGGCTTCCCATCTGCCCCCTTAAAAAAAAAAAAAAAGATTGATTGATTGATTCATGATAGACACAGAGGGAGTAGGGGCAGAGACATAGGCAGAGGGAGAAGCAAGCTCCACACAGGGAGCCTGATGTGAGACTTGATCCCAGGACTCCAGGATCACGCCCTGGGCCAAAGGCAGGCACTAAACCGCTGAGCCACCCAGGGATCCCCACCCATCTACCCCCTTAACCACTCCTCCTCACTGTGCCCAGCCCCTTGGATGCTCAGCCAATGGAGTCCTCCTGTCCAGGGTTTTTCCTGGGATTGAGGAAAGGCCCAGGAAAATGAGTTCACATGGGAGCACTTGAGATTTAATCATTTCATTCTGGAAAGTGAGAGCGGGATGTGGATGGGGGAGAGGAGCATAGTTTAAAAGGAGGAGTCTAGAAAAGACTGTTTTGGGCAGAGGAATGGCCCCTGTGGTTAGAAGTTCAGTCCAGAAGGCAGGGCAGGAGCACAGATGAGATCCCATCACATATCAGCACAAGTCACAATCCTGCATCCTACCTGTTTTCATTCCTGAGACCAGGCCTCCACCCAGGGCCAGAGAGGAAAGTGGGAGGAAGGGGCAGTTCAGGGGGCAGGTAGCCCAGGAGGGGTATTTGGTTGAGGCTCTAGGGCAGAAGGGGGGCCTCCAATTCAAATACTTGGGGGTTCAGGGCATTTACATATTTTCACCGGGCTCAATCAACCAGAGTTCCTGGCAGTCAAGGGACCCTCAGGCTGGGAGACCAGGACAAGGCTGCTTGGCTCTCATGTTGCTGCAAGAAGCGGGGGAAGGTGTGTAGTTCACCAACAGACCCTCTAGCCCTTCCACATGTCTGTGCCCAGGCAAATGCTTTCCAGAACTGCTCCTAGCAATGACTGTGCACAGTGGGGTCTTGGTGTGTGACACCTTGAACTCTGGCTTAAGGACTTTCCACTAGGCTGGCTGAAACTTTCTTAGAACCACTCTGTGCTCAGAGACTCTTCGCGACCATCTTCCTTCCCTAGGTTTGTTTCTTTCTTTCTTTCTTTCTTTGACAGATAGATAGAATATGAGCAGTGGGAATGGCAGAGGCAGAGGGAGAAGGAAGAGGAGAAGGAGGAGAAGCAGAAGGAGGAGAAGGAGAAGGAGAAGAAGGAGAAGCACCCTGAGCAGGGAGCCTGATGCAGGCTCAATCCCAGGACCCAGGGATCAGGAGCTGAGCCACCCAGCCACCCCGTCCCCTCCCGCCCAGGTCTCTTTAAACAGATCTCATGACCAACAGAAGAGTCTGAAGTCTCGCCCTACCCAATCCTGCTCCTCCCCTTGTCACAAATAAATCTTGAGAACTTCATTACGTCTTGGCATCTGCTTCTCAGAGAATCCAAACTAGCACAGGAATGGTCGGAGAAAGTGGGCAGAAAGAGAGGGGACTGGCTCCCGTACCACCAGGAAGGCAAGGAGGATGCCATCCCCAGTGGATTACGGGCTCCAGAGGCCCTGGCGCGGGTGGCAACCTCATGGCTGCAAGTTCGCAGGCAGTGGCCTGGGGCAGCAAACAGCCTGAAGGGGTAGGGGGAGAAAAAGGCATTCGAACAATATTGGGGAGCAGTGTGGGCGATGTGTACAAGGGCAGCAGAGTTAGCTAGTTGTGGCTGAAGTGTCTTGAAGCTCTGCCAGCAGGGAGAAACCGGGGGTCATTAACCAACAGTTAAACAAACCGTTAAAGGCGAAGGATGACAGCCGGAGGGCTTATGTGGGAGTTTACAAAGAGGCCCTTATTTCCTACAGTAGGAAAGCTAACAGCGGAGGAACGCAAGCAGAGCTTGATCGTTGGGAGTTCCAGAGCTGCAGAGACATGCACAAGCTCAGCCCAGACTGGCTGTTCTGCTGAGGTCCAAGTCCTGGCTGGAAAAGCTTGGCCCTGAAACGTGGGATGGA
The DNA here is from genome assembly GCF_003254725.2 of Canis lupus dingo. Lineage (NCBI taxonomy): Eukaryota > Metazoa > Chordata > Mammalia > Carnivora > Canidae > Canis > Canis lupus. The sequence goes on along the minus strand of NC_064244.1, from coordinate 36,207,645 downwards.
GACATCTGGAGAGATGCTCTGGACTTGTTCGCATCCATGGGGATGCCTCCCTCCCCAGGAGGTGTGTCTGCAGAGGAAGCCCACGGCTCCCTGGTCAGACTGAGCACTTCTCAGTGCTGGATGGTGCTGTAGAGGCCTCTCCCCAGCAAGACCACAAGGAGCTGCCCTCACATTCTGACAACTAGGATGAAACTCCAGGGTATCCTGGGCTTGCTGAGGGAGGAAAGTAACTACAGGATGGGAGCTTAAGAATTAGCTAGCATGGGGGATCCCTGGGTGGCTCAGCAGTTTAGCACCTGCCTTTGGCCCAGGGTGTGATCTTGGAGTCCCAGGATCGAGTACCGTGTCGGGTTCCCTGCATGGAGCCTGCTTCTCCCTCTGCCTGTGTCTCTGTCTCTCTGTCTCTATCATGAATAAATAAATAAAACATTAAAAAAAAAGAATTAGCTAGCATGTGTCACCTATAGCTAGAGAAGGACCTTGGGGATTAGATTTGAGGGGTTTTGATCAAGGGGCAAGAATGTGGGGCTTGGGACGCCTGGGTGGCTCACTGGTTGAGTATCTGCCTCTGGCTCAGGGCGTGATCTCGGGATCCAGGATCGAGTCCCACATCGGGCTCCCCACAGAGAGCCTGCTTTTCCCTCTGCCTATGCCTCTGCCTCTCTGTGTCTCTCATGAATAAATAAGTCTTAAAAAAAGAATGTGGGGCTCAAATCCTTTGACTTGGAGGTACTTTCTTGGCACATGGGATTTAATGTCTATTCATGTCTTACAGGAGAAGCTACATGGAGAAGAAAGGTCCTGGATGATGAGAGGCCACGTGGAAGAGAACTGAGACATCCCAGCCAGTACCACATGCCAGCCTTCTTGGTGTGAGTGAGCCTTCTTGGAAGCGTGTCCTCCAGACCCTCATCAAGACTACATCAAGATACAACCCCTGGCAGACACCTTGATGGCAACCTCATGAGAGTCCCTGAGCCAGAAGCACTCAGCTAAGCCACTTCCAACCTAACCCACAAAAAGTGAGACACAATGTGTATTTGTTGTTTTAAGCCACCAGATTTTGGGAAATCCATCCACAGCAACTGACAACAAATCTAATAGCTCTCAGAAGCCTGGAGAATGTGATAGTCCACAGGGAACACAGTGCTTTACTCTGAAAGACTGTAGAGGGAGACTAAATGGCTCTGGAGAATGACCACAGACTAGTGTAACTCAACCTAGTAGTGGCCCTGGCTACAGCGGCACTGCTGTTGGAAATAGTGTATTTGGGATCAAGCTGCATGGACAGATATCTGGTCCAGACTCCCGGGTAAACTAGCACAGCTGCACAGACGTCCCTGAGCTGGCCTGCACCTGTGCCATGCTGGGTGTCCACCTGAAGGAGGACAAAGAAGCCCTGGCTCGCCTTGCAGAGAGGTTGATCTGGTTGCTGAAAGCAAGGGGAAAATGAACAGCAGCTGCATTACAGTCGCATTCAAGAATGGTCTTTTTTTTTTTTTTTAAGATTTTATTTATTTATTTATTCATGAGAGACACAGAGAGAGAAGGTCAGAGACATAGGCAGAGGGAAAAGCAGGCTCCATGCAAGGAGCCCAACATGGGACTCGATCCAGACATTCCAGGATCACACCCTGAGCCAAAGGCAGACACTCAACCACAGAGCCACACAGATATCCCAGGAATGGTCTTGAATGGATGAGAAGGACATGGGAGATCCTCCCAGGGTACGGAGCTACAAGTGATACATGTGAGTGGTCTGAGGTGTGAATATATAGAAATTTATGGGCAGAGGCCATCAGGTCACTGGATCGGGGCCCTGGAAGAAAAAGATTCCTCACAGACATGGGGCAAGGCATCTAGAGTGTGCTTGGCCTGGAGAGAGAGACTTGAGATAGAAGACCAGAACGGTATTGCCTGAGAAAAGAACATGAATTCTGATTTTTCTGTTGCCGTCTGTTGATGCCTCTTAACACGGCCCAACCTGAACGTCTCGATCTCAGTATCTCAGTATCTCCCTGGCTCCTCATAGCTTTCCTAATCTCAGTAAATGCCAACCCCACACTTCCAGTTGCCCAGCCCTCCAAAATTGGAGCCATCTTGAAACTTCTTTCTTCACACCCTCCAGCTGACCCATCAGCAAACCCTATTCTACCTTTAAGATCCTTTAAGACAGGATCGGGGAGCACTTTTCACGCTCCCACAGCTGTCAGTCTGCTCATGGCACCGGCAGCTCTTGCTAGCTCCCAAACCAGTCTTCCCCCTTCTACCCTTGCCCCATGATGGGCTGAATTGTGTTCTCCCTGAATTCGTGCATTGAAGCTCTAAACCCAGGACCTCAGAAAGGGAGTGTATTTGGAGACAGGGCCCTGATAGAGGTGATTATATTACCAAGAGGCCTCTTGGGTGGGCCTTGATCCCATCTTACCGACACCCTTAACTAGAGGAAGACACTTGGACACACACAGACACTTGGACATGCCCAGACACCATGCGGGGACATGTGGAAAAGGACTCTGAGGGGCGTCTGGGCAGCTCAGTGGGTGAATGTCTGCCTTTGGCTCAGGTCATGATCCTGGGGTCCTGGGATCGAGTCCCACATTGGGCTCCCTGAGGGGAGCCTGCTTCTCCCTCTGCCTGTGTCTCTGCCTCTCTCTGTATGTCTCTCACACATAAATAAAATCTTTAAAAGGGGGGAGGGGCTCAAAAAAACCCAAACCTACCGACATCTTGATCTCAGACTTCCAGAACTGTGGAAAATCCATTTCTGTCTTTTCAGCCACCCGCTCTGTGGTATTTTGTCACAGCCTGCCCTAGCAGGCTAGCAAACACCCTCCACAGCCCCTTTTTCACACACAGCCAGAGTGATCTTTTGAAATCCTGCAACCTCTCTGCTTAACACTCCCCTGTGCTGCTCATTTCACTGCAGGTAAGTCAGAGTCCTTGCGTGGCCTGTGAGGCACCACTCTCCCTTTGACCTCCCCGCTTCCCAGGGGCTGCCAGGCTGCCCAGTTCCCAAGGGCATTGTCACCACCTACTGCCTCCCCCTCTGCCCCTCACTGTGCTCAAGCCCCACTGATGTCTTAGAAGTTTCCCAGACACATCAACTGCCCTCCTGCTTCGTGGTCTTTGCACACACTGCCCTCTGTGCCCCAAACGCTCTTCCCCACACCCACACAGCTCACTTCTTCACCCTTCCAGTTGCTCGTGTCACTCCCTAGAGGACGTCCCCCACTGTTTTGTCAAAATGGCTGTACCTCCCCTGGCCTCTGTATGTCCCCACACACAGTTTCATTTTTTTTTTAGCATTTATTATCCCCTGACAGACGGTCACATTTCAGTGTTTCCTAATATATGGTTTATTTCCCTCAACGAGAGTATAAGCCCCTTGAAGACAAGGACTTAATTTTTGTTCATAGGGCTCTATCCTCTATGTGCCTGGCACATAAAAACTTCATAAATGGGAGACTTTTTTTTTTTTAAATAAAGGAGAAGGTGGACTGATGGAGGATATCTGAGTTACCTCCAGGACTGATGACTTCTTTGCTTACTAAAAAGCTCAGAACCAAATCTGGGTGCCATCTTTAAGAAGTCCACCAGGGAATTCATGCAAAAATTTCTACCTAGTTTTGTCTGTTTCCCTTCCTTTGCTTTTATTCCTCCTGCTGAGATACACTGTATATGATTTTTGTAAGCTGCCTCAATCTTTGAAATGATACCAAGTTTAATAAAATGAAATTTAAAATGAATTTCAAGAATGCCTCCAGTTTCTGGCCTTCTGGGATGGCTGTTTGATCTCTGGCTCTCTTGGCGGGGGGTGGGGAGGGTTGGGAGAGAGACAGTGAGAGTGTTCCCAGTCCAGATTGCTGGGTGGACATAGGTTGCTCTTGTCCCCCAGAGTTTCTAGGGGAATTCTTCTGAAGATCTATCAATTCTCCAGGGATCAGCAGCCACAAAAGAAGAAAAGAGACCCTCTTGAAGGCCTCACGGCCAAATAGTATGGAAAAAACTAGGCTTTGGGGGAAGAAAGTGCATCTTCTCAGCCTCTGAGATTTGGGGCTAAAGTTGAAAGGAGAGCTTTTAAATTTGCCTGCCCTGAGGGGCAGTAGGGCAGTTTCTGGGTTAACTGTCTGGGTGCTAGCGAACACAGGAACAGAGTAGCCATTGTCTAGCTGGCTAGGCTCCTACAGAATGGCTCTGCACTGGCTCTTCAGGGACTCACACTGTTCACTGACCGCCGGGAGAGAGGCCACAGGGGTGAGGGTTCCATGGGGCTGGCAGCAAAGCCTGCCCCAAAACACTGCACAGACACGTGGACTGCGCCCCTCTGTACCTCTGAGGTCAGGCATTGCAGACTAAGGCGCCTGACCTTTGGAAGCCAAGCTCCCAGTCTCTCTGCTCACACCATCCTGCCCCAAGATTGCCATGAGGAGTCAAAAGGCGCCTAAGACTAGAGGCAGCTTCTTGTTGCCAGGAGGAAGTTGCTAACTACAACTAGCCCATTTGCTAAAGAGCTGTAGTGTCGACAGTTTTCAGAAGGTTCACACATTCCATTTCACCCTCCAAAGCTTTGTCACAATCAAGGTGAGGAGCCCTAGTGTTTTTCCATCACAGTTTCTTGGCCTCAGACTCAACGTGGCTTCGGGTTACATCACTTTTCAACTTTCTTTGCTCCTTTGTGTTCTATTGACCAACACTGCTCTTCGTTGCTGAGGGAAGTCTAGTTGAGTCAGGGGAAAAAAAATCTAGGGCCTGTAAGATAGAAATGTAAGTTTAATTGCTGTGGGGCAGTGGCTTTGCAAGTGTCATGATGTGTCAGAATCATTTATGCAGTGGTTCTCAAATGTAAATGTGTTCAAGACCGGAGGTTAAAGTCACTTGTTAAAAATGAAGCCATCCATGGGTGAAATACATCAGACAGAAAGACAAGTGCTGTATGATCTCACTTATATGTGGAGTCTAAACAAAACAAAACAAATGAACAAAACAAAACAAAAACAAAACTCATAGATACAGAGAACAGATGGGTGGTTGCCAGAGGGGAGGGCAGATGGGGGTGGGTGAAATGGGTGTGCGGAGACAAGAGGCAGAGACTTCCAGTTATAAAATAAGCAATGGGATGTCACGTACCTCATGGGGACTATGGTCAATACTGTATTGCAAATTTGAAGATACTAAGAAAGTAAATCTTAAAAGTTCCCATCACAAGAAAAAAAATGTTTTTGTAACTAGGTATGGAGACAGATATTAACTAGGCTTACTGTGGTGATCATTTCCTAAGGTGTACAAATGTGGAGTCATGAAATTAACACTATGTTGAATGTCAATTAGACTTCAAATTGAAAAACTTAAGGCTTTGGGGCTCCTGAGTGGCTCAGTCAGTTAAGAGTCTGCCTTCGGCTCAGGTCATGATCCCAAGGTCCTGGGATGGAGCCCCACCTGCTCAGTGGGGAACTTGCTCCTGCTTCTCCCTCTCCCTCTGCCTCTGCCCCTCCTCACCTCGTGCTCGCTCTCTCTAATAAATAAAATCTTAAAACAAACAAACAAAACCCCTTATGGCTTCAATATCCAGAACTATTTTATGAGTCTTGGGGTGAGCCCAAGGAACCTGCATTTGTATTTTATATTTTAAAGATTTATTTTAGAGAGAGCACGTGTGAGTAGGGGGGAGCAGAGGAAGAGAATCTTAAGCAGAATCCCTGTTGAGCACACAGCTGGTGGTGGGGCTCAACCTCATGACCTTGAGATCATGACCTGAGCCAAAACCAAGAGTTGGATGCTTAACTGACTGTGTCAACCAGGTACCCAAGAACTTGCATTTTGAAATAGGTGATTGGATTCAGGTGATCTGCAGACCACATTGTGAAAAGTCCTAAGGACCTGAATAAAGATACAGGTGTCTGGGTCTGGTCACACACCTACCCTTCCAGAACTTGCAGCCCTGTGTGTCTCCCACCCAATTGAGGAGTCTGGCACACAGGTAAGTTGGGGACCCATGGTCACAGAAATTATTTCATTCAGAAAAAGCCAGGCTTCCACTTTTCAGGTCCCTTCCTCCCAGTGCCCTCATCACCACCTGAAAAATCAAGGCACACAGCTACCAGCACAGAATCCCTGGAGAAAAGCTCCCATGTGCTCCAGCCATCGAGATTCTGAAGCAAAAATGACTATAGATACGGAATGCATGATTGTCATCATTTTACAGGTTTTCCTCTCTCTTCCTGGGAATCCCCAAGGTGAACGTGGCCACCTGGAGCTACCCAACTGGCTGGGAAACTGTCCCCCTCTGTGTTATTTGGAAGCGAGGGACACAGGGGCAGCAGCCGTGGCCATCAATCACGCGGGAGCCAACAAGGCTGTCATGCCTCCCAAGCGGATGCTTATTTCCACCAGATGGGCGCCAGGTGCCAGACTGCTGCAGCTGCCCAGGAGAGAGCGTTCAGTTGGCAGGGCTGTGAGCACCTGGATGGAGTGATGAAACCTGCAGGAATGTTAGATTCACCATTCAATGGGCAGAGTGCAGACAAGGCCTCTGGGGGAAAAAAATCAGCAGCCTCAGCACCAAATTACAGCTGATTCAACTGAAGGCTCTGTGGTCAGGTTTGCGTGTGGAGGCAGGCTGCTGCTCAGGGGGACTAGATAGCTTCATTTGGACTTTACGATAGAGCTGACATCTGTATAGGTCTCAAATGAATGTAGCCCTTATTCTCCGGTCCTCAAAAGACAAGTAGAATCATGGGCCAGTCTCAAGCTGAAGCTCCTGCACTCATCTCCCAACTCCTGTTGCTATCACTGGGGCGGCTTAAACCATTGCTCTCATTCATTCATTCATTCATTCATCAAACATTTCCCAAGTGCCTCCAGTGATAATAACTCACATGGTCTTAGTGATTGCACTGGCCAGGCGCTGGCCTAGTCCTGGCATGGCATCTCATGCAATACTTGCCAAACTGTGTGAGTCACAGACTTCACTTTATACAAGGAAACTAAGGATCACAGAGACGAAGCAGCCTGGTTGTGGTACCACACCAGGAAGAGGTGGCCAGTCCTTCCATGTGCCAGGGTGAATTCACGTGATGCCCTCTTCCAGCCTTTCAGTTGATTCATCTCATTCGTTCACTCACAAATCAGTCTTTATTCTTTCTGTGGGGTCTGCCCCTCAGCCTCCTCTGGCACTGGCCTTTCCATCAGCCCTCTCAGGTAGCGCTAACCCAAAGGTCCCCAACTCCTCCTGATGCTTGGTCACGACTCTCCTGATCTTCCCTACACCCTCTGGCTCTTCCAATGCCTGCCTCTTGAACCCTGCTGTGCCTTAGAGTTCTTTGACACTCAACCCCCATGGTCTTTCTCACAGGAAGTCATCCCTGATGTATGCCTTCCCCCACATGCAGGACTCCAGAGTGTGATCTCACCACATCCTGGAGATGTCTTTATTTCAACATGACATCCCATATTACACTGAGATTTTGTGCTTCTGTCAGCATTTCCTATTAAAACAGTTTCATGGGGGCGCCTGGCTGGCTCAGTTAGTAGAGCACACGACTCTAGATCTCGGGGTGGGTCGTGAATCCGAGCCCTATATTGGAGGTAGAGTTTACTTAGAAACTAAGTAAAATTTCAAAAATAACTAAATTAAATAAAATGGTTTCATGAAGGTGGATGACTGGTGCCCAGCCCACTGCATGGCTCATCATAAGCACTCAGTAAATATTTGTGAAACCAACCAGAACAGACATATTCCACACCCAAGGCATGGGCACGGAAAAAGCACACTGATATTTTAGTGCGAGAAGGTAAACACAACCTCATGAATATCACTTATGCTTGGAAGCGAGAAACTATACAGGAAAGGATATTACACACAAGCTAAAGGCATGAGTCACAATCTGACCACCTGGGCAGGCATCCAGCTTCTCTACTTACTGTGTAATCTGGGGCAAGCTATTTTACCTCTTAGAGCCTTACTTCTCTCATCTGTAAAATAGGAGTAGCTAATCTTACAGGGAGGGCTGTGTGAGGATCAAATGGGGTAATTTAAGTGAAGAATTTTAAAGTACACTGTTGATGTTCAGTGAATGTTATACTTATTTTGTTGTTGTTCATAATAAGTAGCTTTAAGAGAAAAGAGGAAGGAAACTAAGAAGATAAAATAACTGTAGTATTTTGAGAGTATGGTACAAATCCCTATGCCAGATTAAAAAAAAATCCAGGTCAGAGGGGTGCCTGGCTGGCTCAGTTGGAAGAGTGTGCAACCCTTAATCTGGGGGTTGTGAGTTTGATCCCCATATTGGGTATAGAGATTACATAAGTAAATAAAAACTTGTTTTAAAAAAGGATTAAAACCTTTAAGTTAAAAATTTTTAAAAATCCAAATCAAACTTGACCAAAGGCCCAGATTTTAAAAATTTTAATTAGCTACCATATTTTAAAATGAAGAAATAATCTGATTAAAAATGGGCAGAACACAAATAAAAATTTTGCCAAGAAGACATCCAGATGGCCAATAGGTGCCTGAAAAAAGTACTCAACATCTCTCATCATCAGAAAAATGCCAACCAAAGCCACAATGAATTATCACCTCTTACCAGCCAGAATGGCTAATATTGAAAAAACAAGAAGTATATGTTGGTGAGAATGTGGAGAAAAATGAACCCTGTGCACTCTTGGTGGTAATGTAAATTGGTGCAGCCACTGTGGAAAACAGTATCAAAATATCAAATACTATACTACCCAGTAATTCCACTACTGGGTATTCACTGAAAGAAAATTAAAATGTTAATCTGAAAACATATATGCACCCTTTTTTACTACAGCAATAGTCAAGCTATGGAAGCAACCCCAGTGTTCATCAATGGATGCAATGAATAAAGAGTATGTGATACGTATAGACACTGGAATATTACTCAGCCATAAAAAAGATCTTGCCATTTGCAACAATATAGAGCTAGAGAAGTTAATGCTAAGTGAAATAAGTCAGATACAGATGAATACCACATGATTTTATATTTCTATGGGATCTACCAAACAAAACTGATGAACAACAATGGAAAGAAGCAGAAATAGACCCAGAATACAGAAAACAAACTGATGGTTGCCAGAGGTTAAGAGGCTGGGAGTGGTGAGCAAAACGGGTGATGGGGAGGAGAAGGTACAGGCTTCCGGTTATAGAATAAATAGGCCACGGGGATGAAAGGCACAGCACAGGGAATACAGTCAGTGGGGTGGTAACAGCACTGTAAGGTGACAGATGGGAGCTACGCTCATGGGGAGCACAGCACCGTGTACAGACTCCTCGAATCACCATGTTGTACACCTGAAACTAATGTAACTGTGTCAATGATACCTCAATAAAAATTTTTAAAAAATCAAGTCTCAGGCAGCCCGGGTGGCTCAGCAGTTTAGTGCCGCCTTCAGCTCGGGGCGTGATCCTGGAGACCCGGGATCGAGTCCCGCATTGGGCTCCTTGCATGGAGCCTGCTTCTCTCTCTCTGCCTCTCTCTGTGTGTCTCTCATGAGAAAGAAGTCCAGAGTTGTGACGCCTGTCCCCGGTAATTCCCCACTCTAGAATGGGCAGGTGCTTTAGCTCCCCACAGCCCCTCCTGGCCCTCCTGCTTCATCCCTAACTTGCTTCACACTACAGGCATTTTCATCGTGACTCCCGCAGGACATGATGCCTTCTTAGTACCAATATAATTCCTTCTTACGCACACTTCTCCTCTGCTCAGGAACCGACTCCAACTTTATCTGTCACCTCCTCCATCTGGGGACCCATCCAGCCTCACTTCCCACGACTCTGCATCATATCCTCCATCCCCCACAGGCTACCATGCCCCCTCACACTCGAGCTCCTTCCTGCTGTGGCCGGCAGGGCCCCTCCTCCCCCTCTGCTCACCCGGAGCCCCCTCACCTGCCAAGGCTTAGCTCACGTCCAATTGCCCCCGAGAGCTCTGCCACACTCTGCGGCCCCCAGCGCAGTGTGCCCCCGGGGCCTGCACAGCACAGGGCAGGGGCCAGGATGGTCAGGTACGCTCGGGTGTTCTCAGGCTTCATCCTGAACTGACGTCTGTCCACGTCCACTCTGTTCTATCCTTTCCTCTGCCTTCTGGGGGCTCTGCCCTTGCTGAATCTATCCCTGGGACTTCTGTGACCTAAAACAAAACCAGAATGAGGTGGAGGGAAATAGGACAAGCGATGTAGAAGATTAGGGGTCATGAAAGAGAAAAACCAGGGCAAACCCAGGGCAGGCGGTGAGCAGGGAGGAAAAGAGGAGGGGGCGCATCTGGGCGTGAGAGAATAGAAAAGCAAGGCAGGATAGCGATGGGGGGGGTGTCCTAATGTGTGTGCTCCCATTCTGCTTCCACGTGGAGCCAGAGGCACCCCAGTCGGAGCCTCCTTGGTCTTTGGATCTCTGTGGCGATCCCGCCGTCTACACGTGATTGGAAGCTCCTGAGGGCTGGCACTTGGCCCTCCTCTGTATCGCCCAGGGACTGACACATTCCCACAGAAAGACTGACCTCAGTGTCCTCAGGTGTTCTCGGGTAAGTGACCCGAAGGACATGTCAAGCGTTAGGAACGCAGGCTCTTACATTTAGCCTCTTGGCAGAAGCCTGATGAGATCAGATAGCAACGTCGTGGTTCTGCATCCCAGCCGGTGCTCAGGGTGCCCAGGAAGATGCTCCACGGAGGCAGTGGTTCTCAAGCTTGAGCCAGCATCGCAGTCACCTGGCGGGGGGGGGGGGGGGGGGGGGGGGCCGTATAAGAGAGAAGACGCTTGTTAAAGCAGAAATCATCGGTGGGTCCCCCCCCTCCCAGCTTCTGACTCAGCAGGCCTGGGAAGGGGCCCAATAACTGCTTTCCTAACAGCTCCCAGGTGATGCTGTGGCTGCCAGACGGGGGGCCACACCTTGAAGAACGCGGCTTTAGAGTCCGGGGCGGAGGTCCCACTCAAAAGTCACACCACTGAGCCACTTTACCAAAACAGTAACAGTTCCCTCCCCATTCCTTCAGGATCTGCCCTCGAGCGACCTTCCCCTTCAGGGTCATCCTTTGGGCACAGACGCACGCCCATGGCAGGGCGGAGGGTGCCCCCTTGTGGCTCGGATGGGAAATTACCTGACGGTCGCGGGCTCGCCCTTCTGAACGAGGTTTGCCGAACTAATTTAATCTGCCTCACAAAAGACCCAGGAAAGCCTGCGAGGCTGGTCCTTCACCAGATGGGGTGCACTGGGGTGCACGTGTAGATGGGGGAGTCACTCAGGTGTGCGGTGTCAAGTGCCTGGCCCGAGAAGCCCCCGGGGATAGCAGAAATGACGTATTGTCACCAATTTGGGATTTTGTAGGGTGCGAGGTGTTTTTAAAAAATAGTCCGAACCCGATTACTCACCGAATTCTCTGTCGGAGAATATGCTTTAGTAACACAAGTTAGAACTGAACAATTTCAGAGCCCTGGAAGCACCATGGGACTAAGAAGGGACTCTGAGTGCGTTCAAACCACGCTTTTCTCTCCGACTTTCCCGAAATTAGAAAGCTGGCACTCCTGAGTGTGAGGCGGCGCACGGGTGCCAGCTGTCACCAGCTGACCTGCAGCAAGCGAGCCCCGGCTCGGCTCTTTGCAGGCCTGGCGACACCGTTGTCAGGTCTGCTGCCACCTGCCGCTCAGGCCTGGAACGTGCGGGAGGAGGTCACCGGGGGACGCGGTCAGCCAAGCAGGCTTTTCAGACCTGAGAGTGTATTACAACCACCCGGAGGGCCTACTTGTTAAGCCACGGATTTGGGGGCTCCACTTTGAGATTCTGATTCAGTGGGGAGTGGGCTGGGGCCTCAGATTGTGTGTTTCTAATAACTTCCTGGGTGGTGCTGCTGCTGGGCGGGGCTGGAGGGCCGGCTACCCACAGCACCTGGAGGACATCTGCCGTTCTCTTTGTCCCACACATTTCTGAGGCTTGATGTTTAATCAAAGTCTGTAGATAACCAAGAACCTCTAACTCAGGGCTACTCAGGGCACTATTGCTATTTTGGCCCGATCTTGTCATGGGGGTGGGGATGCTGCCGGCTGTAGGATGTCTAGCGTCCTCCTTGGCCTCTATCTTCTAGATACCAGTAGCCGCTTTATCCCTCCAGGTTTTTTTTTTTTTTAATAATAAATTTATTTTTTATTGGTGTTCAATTTACCAACATACAGAATAACACCCAGTGCTCATCCTGTCAAGTGCCCCCTCAGTGCCCGTTACCCATTCACCCCCACCCCCCGCCCTCCTCCCCTTCCACCACCCCTAGTTCGTTTCCCAGAGTTAGGAGTCCTCATGTTCTGTCTCCCTTTCTGACATTTCCCACACACTTCTTCTCCCTTCCCTTATATTCCCTTTCACTATCAAGTTTTGATGCACAAACGTGTCTCCAGATGGCCCCGGGAGGCAAAACTGCCCCAGTTGAGAATGGCTGCTCTAAAAGGTGGGCAGATTTTCCTCTCCCATTTGGTGGACTGTGAAGGCATCTTCAATATTGCCTTAAATACATAATGATACTGACATATAGTAAACTCCCAGGTCTTTGGAATTATACAACAACAAAAATACATATCTTACAAGCACTGGGTGTTACCTGCAACTGATGAATTACTGAACTCTACATCTGAAACTAATGATGTCCCGTATGTGGGCTAATTGAATTTAAGTAAAAAAAAACCCATAGCTTCCATATGTTGAATACCACTCACAAGAATGTGTGTGATTTTACATTTTATAGAAGCCACATATATTTTTTATGTATTTAAAGATTTTATTTATTTGAGAGAGAGAGAGCAAGCATAAGCAGGGAGAAAGGGAGAAGGAGGCTCCCTGCGGAGCAGGAAGCCTGATGCACAGCTCAATCCCAGGACTCCAGGATCATGACCTGAGCTGAAGGCAGACACTTAACCAATTAAGCCACCAAGGCATCCCTAGAAGCCACATTTAAAAAGAAAGCGAAACACAGTAAAATTAATTTTAGTCTATTTTGCTTAACTCAGCATCTGAGCTGTTACCGTTTCAATGTGTGATCAATATTTTAAAAATTGTTAATATATTTTATGTTCTTACTTTTTTGGGTACTTAGTCTTCGAAATCTGTGTGTAGTTTACACTTAACACATTTCTCAATTTCTACCACCTACATTTCAAGTGCTGGAGAGTCACCGAGGCTACTGCTGCCCCTTCGGACAGCACAGGCCCAGACTCTTTGCTCAGCTGTCCTCGGCCTTTATTGGTGGACCGACATGTGCCAATTTTACGTCCTCCCATTTCTGCCTGCACTTCAGCCATTTTGTCAGACTCACATACCTGGATTCATGTACTCTGCAACATCTGTTCTTGGAACATCTCTACTTATTTTAAAATGAGGTCTCCAGTTTTAATTGATCACAGTAGATGCCTCCTCTGGTGGCCATTGCCTACTATCTAGTTTTAGTTCTGATGGCTTTTCCAGTGGCTGTTTCCCCATCTAGTCTGTGTTTGTACTTGTACAACAGAGATCATTCATCTTCTCCGATGCCAACCACAGAGGCAGATTTTCGTCCTACTCTTGTGCCTGCTGGTTTATCTCCCAACATCTAGGAAATGTTCATTCTCATTTGAGGATTCTGCTTCTCTCTCTGGCCCCTCTGCAATGTTTCTCCCTGTAGTTTCTCACACTGTCCTTTTTAAAGGCCTCTATTCTTTCTTTGTTTCTTTTTTCTTTCTTTTCTCTCTCTCTCTCTCTCTCTCTCCCTCTTAAGCAGGCTCCACACCCAGCATGGAACCCAATGCAGAGGGCTTGAACTCACAACCCCAAGATCAGGACCTGAGCAGAGATCAAGAGTCAGATGCTTAACAGACTGAGCCACACAGGTGCCCCTGAAATGTTTCTGATCACTCAGGAAATCAATGACTCTCTAGAGAATTTTGTAACAAACCCGTAGTCTTACCACATTTGTTCATTCCCATCTTAGAGGTGTGAAAATTGAGATGGGCTTAGATAAAAAGTAGTCATGAGAGCTATTCCTTATGAAATGCTTCCTATGGGCCATGAACTGCACTTAGCACCTGACACACATGGTCTTGCTCACTTCTTCTAATAGTTCCTTGTGGTGCCTGCTATTGCCATGGCCATTTTTGAGGCGAGGTGAGGAGGCAGAGAGAATTGAAGGAACTTGCCCAAGGTCTCCCAGATAGCAAATGGCAGAGCTGGGAGGGTCACTCCAGGTGTGTTGGATGATAGAGTTGATCCCCTGACCTTGAGGCTCCACTGTCTGGAAGATGTTTTGCAAATGTTGTTCTTGTTTCTGCATTAGTAAGGATGCAGTTCCATAGATCATACACCTTACCTGGGTTACCATATACCTTAATGGGGAAAATACACACACACACACACACACACACATGGTCATATTTATACCCTAATGTTCATCATAGCATTATTCACAACAGCCAGATGGTAGAAGCAACCCAAATGTCCATCAATGGCCCAATGGAAAAATGCAATATGGTTTATACATACAATGGAATAGTATGCAGCCTTAAAGAGGAAGGAAATGTTGACACATGTCACAACATGGATGAAAGTTGAGGACACTGTGCTAAGTGAAATCAGGCAGTCACTATATATATATTCTTGGTGTTCTAGGGATTGCCTCTGAAGCTGCATGCCAGGACTTCTCAGGGTGCGGTGCTCTTGCTGCCTTGAATTGGAGCTGAGACTCAGACCCATCACGAGCTCAGACCAGGAGGCCCAGCAAGGTCACATTAGAACCTAGAAGAAGGGGAATCCTAGGTGGCTCAGTGGTTGAGCACCGGCCTGCATCTCAGGACGTGATCCTGGAGTCCCAGGATCGAGTCTCGTATTGGGCTCCCTGCATGGAGCCTGCTTCTCCCTCTGCCTGTGTCTCTGACTCTCTCTCTGTGTATTGCTCATGAATAAATTTTTTAAAAATGTTTAATTATATAAATAAATAAATAAAACTCAGAAGAAGAGCATAGGGGCAGAAGCCAGAGCACAATGGGTTTAGGAGTGAATTGGAGTGGGATGTGAAAGTAGATGGGGGAAGACAGTCTTCCAGGGGGAAGAGAGAGAGAGGCTGGGAGGCAAAGGGAGACAGGGCTCAAAGGAGTGGTTGTGCTTTTATCTTGCCGTTTTGTTTTGTTAAAGGCTTGAGCATGTTGCAGTGCTGATGGGGAGTAACTAAGAGTTGAAGACACAGGAGAGCTCAGGGGTAAATGGGAATCAATAAGAACCCTGAAACTCAGGTCAGGAAGGTGTTTAAAACCCATGTGGGGAAAGATGTTTGCCGGGTTTGATGCCAAAGCCACCTGTTTGTTCCTGCTGCATCCTGTCACTTCCCAAAGTCACTGTCTGATAAATCACCATTGTCAAAATTCCCATGGTCAACTGGCTTGGGAAGTTCAGTGTTTATATATTCTCTCCCTACTGGGTACAACTTTTTATCATTTTCAGTGATGAAATGAAAAATACATGATACTAGATAAAATGTGCATCTGAGGGCAGTCCTGTTGGCAGGCAACATGGCTTGATGCAGGGGACGCTAAGCCTGTTTCTACCTAAAATAGCTCTCACTGGCTTTCTTGGGTTCTTAAAATATCCCACCATTTAAAATACAAATAGGTCGGGGCACTTGGGTGGCTCAGTCGGGTAAACATCTGCCTTTGGCTGAAGTCATGATCCCGGGGTCCTGGGATCGAGCCCTGCATTGGGCTCCCTGATCAGTGGGGGTCTGCTTCTCCCACTAGCCCTCCCTCCGACTTGTGCTCTCTCTCTCTCAAATAAATACATAAAATCTTTTTTAAAAAACCCCACAAATCAGTCAAAACAATCTTGAAAAGAGCACCTAATATTCATCATAGCGTTATTCACAGCAGCCAGAACATGGAAGCAACCCAAGTGTCCATCAGTGGCTCAATGGAAAAACACAATATGGTTTATACGTACAATGGAATAGTATTCAGCCTTAAAGAGGAAGGAAATGTTGACACATGTCACAACATGGATGAAAGTTCAGGACGTTGTGCTAAGTGAAATCAGGCAGTCACAAAAGGACAACTGTATGTTTCCATTCATAGGTGACACATACAATAGTCGAAATCATAGAGACAGAAAGCAGAATGGTGTTTGCCAGGGGCTGCGGGGAGGGAGCACTGGGAATCTGTTGTCTAAGGGCATGGAGTTTGTTTTGCAAGATAGAAAGAACTCTCCTTTTCTGCCTGTTCTCTACCTGCCCCCCTACCCCGCTGGGGTACTGCCCAGGCTGGACCACTCCCTCCAGGCCTTGGGCTCCTGTTCACCTAGAGCCATCCTCATCTGTCTCCACCCTCCACCTGCTGTTATGATCCTGTTTTTCAATCTCATCCACCATGATGATAAGTCCTCAGACATGAAGATTCAGGAGCTCGGGGAGGGCTCCCGGAGGTGCCCCTGGAGGTGGAGGAGAAGCTGGTCAGTAGGACGGAGGGTAACACTGCTGACTTACTCGTTTGTGGCAACGCCTCCACTAAAGACCTGAGAGCGAGGGTACCAGAAGCAGTCACTGGTGTTGATACCGTTAGGAACTATCACTTGCAGGACACCAGCTTCACGTTAAGAAGCCTATAAGAAGCACAGCAAAGACAATATGAACTCAACCAAAGGCAAACTTGAAAAACAGAGACCCAGGCTGCAGAACAAATCAAGCATATCCTTACTATTTGCAAAAACGACCAGCTGTTTGTTGATGGGAACACAAACCCGGATGGCATGGTTGCTCTGCTGGACTACTGTGAAGATGGTGTGACCCCTGATACGACTTTCTTTAAGGATGGTTTAGAAATGGAAAAATGTGAGTAAATGTGACTATTACTTTAGATCTATCCCCTGTTGGCATAACTGCTGCTGCTTTTCATGCACATCACCAGGACTTAGACTAATGGGTGATGTCCTCTCAAACTCTTCATTTAGTTTGACTTTGATTTATTTGGATTAGAGACATTGTTTTTAAGGGAAAAATGTCATGTAGGTTGTGTGAAAATAAAATCATTTAAATTTAAAGAAAAAGGGTGGGATCCCTGGGTGGCTAAGTGGTTGAGCGCCTGCCTTTGGTCCAGGGCATGATCCTGGGGTCCTGGGATCGAGTCCCACATCAGGCTCCCTGCATGGAGCCTGCTTCTCCCTGTGTCTCTGCCTCTCTCTCTCTCTCTCTCTTTCTCTCTCTCTGTCTCTCATGAATAAATAAATAAAATCTTTTTAAAAAAAAAGATGAAAGGAGTTCTGGAGATAGAGGGTGGTGATGGTTGCATGAGAACATGAAGGTACTGAATGCCACTGAACTGTACACTTGAAAATGGTTAAAATAGGAAATTTTAGATCATATGTACTTTATCACAATTTTTAGTTTTTAATTTTTTACCTTTCTTTGGTCCTTCCCTCCCCCCTTTTATTTTTTTAGAGACAGAGAGTGTGAGAGTGCAAGGAGAAGGAGGGGCAGAGGGAGAGGGTAAGAGAGAAAACCCCAAGCAGGCTCCACGCTCATCACAGAGCCCTACTCAGGGCTCCATCTCACAACCCTGAGATCATGACCTGAGGTGAAATCAAGAGTTGGAAGCCCCACCAACTGAGCCACCCAGGTACCCCTCTTTTTCTCCTTATTTAAAGTAGGCTACATGCCCAACATGGGACCTGAACTCACAACCCAGAGATCAAGACCTGAGTTGAAATCAAGAGTTGGACACTTAACCAACTCAGCCGCCCAGGCACCCGTAGTTTTTTAGCATTTTTAAAAGATTTTATTTTTAATCTCTACACTCAACATGGGGCTCAAACTCACAGCCCCAAGATCAAGAGGCACATTGAGCCAGCCAAGTACCCCATCACAATTTTTTAAAAATATATTAAAAATGTAGGTCATTTAATAGGGGCCACTTGATCACTTGTTCTCTTCTACTGTTAGTTTGGCTCCGTTTTGCTTTTCAGTAAAAGACTGTTTCCAGCAAGGCATCAAAGGGCTGGGACCCAGAAGAGCGGGTGACACAGAGGACAGTCATGAGGAGAGTTCACTGGGCTATATATAGGACGTCCTTTGAGAAGGGCCCAATCTCGTGTTCCTGTCCTGAACTGAGGGAACACCTTTGGGGGTCCTCGGTAGCAGGAGAAAAATGTGAAAGCCCCAAACACCTTGAGGAGCAGCTTTGTGAAGGAGAGGACATACGTCTCTGGGTTGCTTTTTTTTTTTTTTTTTTTTTTTTTCCTTTTTACTGAGGGCCGCCTGGCCAGAGACCTCCCTCTGGGAAAGTAATAATACTACACAATTATGATTATCAATTAGGCTCCTGTGAGTCAGTGACACTGGCTTGTCCGGAAAACCTTCTCCCAGATGTCCCATCTCACAAGCTGGTACTAAGGGAGTGCCCCTGACACCACGTCTCAAAGTCAAGGGTGGGTTGGTAGAGCCACACCCGACTGGCCAAAGGCAGTCTCTCAGCTTAGTGCTTTCCTTAATTCAGCCAGCACCTCCTCCACCTTCAGTGTTGGAAAAGAGAGGCATTTTGGTCACAGAAAGTAGCATTTTAAACCTCTCTCATTAATGAAGGAGACAGAATTGTGATACTAGTTGGGGAACATTCAAGGAAGGAATAAATTTTATTTCCATGCATCTCCAGCTTGAGTCCCAGGCTTAACAGATGCTATTTTTATCAAATACTTTCTATTCTGTGACATGCTTTGCCAACTTTCTATTATTAGACAAATCAGGAAAAGTCCACATTTGATTTCTCTTCCTTCTGGCTTCTCCCTCCTCATTTGCAAGAGGTTTGTGTGGGGGCACTGTCCTTTCAAGAGAATGTAAATGAGAAGGAAATGGCAGCCATCTGAAAACCCAACTTGATGCCAAAGCATCCTGGAAATCAGCTCTGCTTCCTTTGCAAATGACATCGCGTCCTGGCTTCACCCCATCCCAGATGGCATAGCTGATGGAATGGGGAAAAAAAATACAGATTTTAGAGTATTTACAGCGTCATGTCTCCCCACCCCCACTTCCTGTGAAGGAGGATTAATCTTGGCTGCTAGGTTTTGGAGGCTTTCTTGTGTAGAATATAGGAAAACGTTGGAAGGGATTCTGAGTCACCGGGTGCTGTGGGTGGGGATGGCTTCATGAGTCCACTGAAGAAAAGGCAGGGAATTACCTGCTAGGGAAAGTAGAATAGATCAGAAAGAGGGAGGATAAGAGAGCTAAAAGCCAGAGATGCAATGAACTGGGGGGGAATTTAAGAGATAAAGGGGATTGTAGTAATTGGTGGGCTGTCATAAGGAGGATTTGGGAGAGAGAGGGGAGGAGGTTTTCCAGAAAAAAATTGGTGTTATGAATAGAATGCGTCCTCCCTGTTGGCATTTTTAAGAGATTTCAGTGAAGACATAAATTGGTTTCAAAACCTTATTTTTTTTTCTGTATGAGGGACTAGGGTTTATTCAGGGCAGCCTGGACTACTGGGAGCTAAGGTTAATGGTGGAAGATGACCACCTTTAACCCATCAACACATACTATAGTTCAGATGTTTCAAACTGGATTTGAACTGCAAATGTGTCTTGTTCTGTTTCCTGAGGGTTAATTTTTTTTTTAGCCACCATTGAAAATTGTGATTTTACATTTAAAAAGCCTGCATTTCCTACTTCTTTTGAAAAAAAAATTGAAAAATCTGGCAACATAAGACTCTTGTTTCCATAAGGCAAAAAAGGCTCATGCTCTCTAGTTAACCCCAGTGCCCAGTACTCACACAGTATGCACGTGCACATGTACCCGACCAGTTCCCCACATTTCTGTTTCCTACCATCCGTAACAGGAGACTAGATCACTGGGGCCTGTTCTCCTGCTGAGGACAATTACAAAGCCTGGACAAAATAAAAATAAAATCAACCTGAAGGGCATCGAAGTGTTAAAAGGATAATGAAAAGATGCTAAACAAAGATGTGGGAAAAGACTGGCATTTGGGGAGGCAAGCCCAACAACTGAGGCATCTTTTCCCCTTGGGATATTTGCTGCTTCTAGAAGAGACAACTAAGAAGCTGGGAGGCTAAGCAGCATGGAGGCAGTTTTGCATCCAAAGGGAACAAAAGTTGAAATCCAGTGCCAACCAAAGGAGAGGGGACCATGTAGTCCCTCATGTTAGGTGAGGGCCCTGATAGACTGCATCTTAAGACTGGATGAATAAGTAATAGACCACATTTTGCAGGGGCTCAGCTTAACCCTAATTGGATTATGGTGATCCTAGATTGCTAATATTCCCAAGTGCCTAACAGAAGCAAATGTAAATACTCTCTGGATGAATAGAACACATTAAGATCTCATGTTACTTCTACAAACAATTCTTCACACACAATTGCTGCACACATGAAAATAACCTGGCACATAAGGAAATAAGACAATATTAATGAGATCTGTAGAAACAACTACTATAGAAACACCCCCAGAAAACTGCAGTGACTAGCATTATCAGGCACAGAATATGCAAAGGAGATAAAAGATTAAAAATTCAAGGGACACCTGTGTGGCTCAGTGGTTGAGCATCTGCCTTCAGCTCAGGTTGTGATCCCAGGGTCCTAGGATTGAGTTCTGTATCAGGCTCCTTGCAGGGAGCCTGCTTCTCCCTCTGTCTCTGCCTCTCTCTCTCTCTCTCTCTCTCTGAGTCTCTCATGAATAAATAAATAAAATCTTTTTTTAAAAAAAGATAACAAATTCTGAAAGAGAACCAGAAACTTAAAAAAAAAGACAATGATGATGTGAAAAATAACCAAATAGAAATGTAGAACTAAAAAAATATAATGATGAAAGTAAAGAGCTCAGTAGATGAGTTTAACAGCTGATTAGACACAGTTAAAGGGAGAATTGATGAAGTGGGCAGTAGGGTAGAAGGAAATTTCAGAATGAAACTTGAAGAGACAAAAGAATGGAAAATGATGTGAGAGAATAAGAGATATGGAAGATAAAGTGAAGACTGAAGTTCTAGGAGAAGAGAGAGACAATAAAGCAGTAGCAATATTTGAAGAGAAAAATAATTGCCAAAATTGACTAAAACTATCAAGCCATGGGTCCAGAAGCCCTGGAAACTCCAAGCAGGATAAATATAAAGAAAGCCACATCTACATACATCATGGTAAAAAAAGATGAAAAACGAAGGCAAAGAGAAAAGAAAGAAGTTAAAAGCAGCTACCATTACTTGAAAAAAAAATGAATAGACTGCTAATCTACTTCTTGACAGAAATAACAGTAGCTAGAAATTAGTAGAATTTAATGAGCTTGAAAGTATTGAGAGAAAACCTAGAATTCCATAACCAGTGAAAGCAGCCTGTGATAATAAAAGTGGAATTAAGACATTTTCAGGATTCTTTAACAGCAGTAGATACTAAAGGAGTGTTCTTTGAGCAGAAGGAAAATGATTTCATATTGAAATTCTCCATCTCACTTTATATTAGGTGTGGCCATAGGACTTGTGAAGTAGCATCTAGTGCTAGTGTATTAGTAAATGTATCTCCTTCTTCCTACCTTAAAGTGGAGATCAGGAGTTCCTTGACCTTCTTGAGCTCTGGCTCCTTGATTAAGGATGATATGGAGCAGAGTTCCCCAGCCAACCTGAAAATGGACAGGTTGATATTCATTTTTTTAAAGATTTCATTTATTCATGAGAGACACACAGAGAGAGATAGAGGGGAAAAGCTTCCCTGCAGGGAGCACAATATGGGACTCGATCCCAGGACCCTGGAATCATGCCCTGGGCCAAAGGCAGACGTTCAACCACTGAGCCACCCAGGTGTCCCCAGGTTGATATTCATTAATGAGAAATAAACCTAAAAAAAAAAAAAAAAAAAAGAAAGAAAGAAAAACAAATCTTTGTTATTTTAGGTCACTGACATTTGGGGATCAATTATAACCACAGTATAACCTACTCTATCCTGACTAATACAAGTATAAAAAGAGAAGGACTGTTTTCAGGCACAGAGGTGAGCCTGTCTTGAAAGAGTGTGGCATGATGAATTCCCAGGAGTCCACTCTGGCTGAAGCTCTGAAGAGGTGGGGGTGGGACAGGCTGGTAAGGGAGGGACAGGCTAAGAAGACTGGCTGGAGGCAAGTTTGGGAGGGCTTTGGATTTAAGAATAAGGAACAGATACTGTCCTGGAAGTCGAAGGATCTCTAGAAGTTGATGACTGGTTGAATATTGGTAGTAGGATGTTGGAGAGGATAAACTGGAGAGGAGGAAATTAGGTAGAGGGCTACTCTCAGTGAACATGTTCCAGGGTTGTTTTTCCACTTCTTAGAGGTAGCCATTATTAGAATTTGGTGACAACTTCTCCAGTACTTGCATGCATGTGCAAACACACACATAAACCAATTTGAAAACATAAATCACATCAATCATATTCTACCTGCTATTCCAAAACTTTTTCCAGTGAATAATATCTTCATGGTTTTTTTCTGTATCATCTCTTGTTTCCTTCCTTTTTTTTTTTTTAAAGATTTTATTTATTTAATCAGGAGAGAGAGAGAGAGAGAGAGAGGCACAGGCAGAGGGAGAAGCAGACTCCACGCAGGAAGCCGGACATGGGACTTGATCCCAGGTCCCTAGGATCACGCCCTGGGCCAAGGGCGGTGCTAAACCGCTGAGCCACCGGGGTTGCCCGTGTCCTTTCTTTTTAATGGACGCTACTATATGGCTGTGCTAGAAGCACGTAACCATTCCTCTATTGACAGATATTTAGGTTGTTTCCACTATTATAGACATGCTTCACTGACCCTCTCTAATAATATCCATACATTGTTATCTCTTCTTTCTACAGACAGTAAGACCAATCTTGCCACCACTTGAATGGTGAAAATTTTAGGCTGGGTCACAGGAACATAACCAGGCTGGCCATTTGAGGTGACAATTTCTGTTAAAAGGTAGTTGGTATGCCTCAAATATACCTAGAATAGGGTCTCCAGCATAGCAAGCACTCCTAGTATTTGTTGAATGAATGAACAAATGAATTCACATCCACTGCAGACATGTGTGGGCCTGCCCTGCCCTCATCTGTAACAGAATTTCTCAACCTTAGGACTATTGACTTTGGGGCTGCATCTTTTGTTGTGGGGACTGTCCTGTATATTGTAGAATGTTTAGAAGCATCTGTGGTCTCCACCCTCTAGATGCCACTAGTAAAGTCCCAGCTGCAGCAGCCAAATATGTCTGCAGAAATTGCCAAATGTCCCCTGGGAAGTACATCACTCCCAGTTGAGAACCACCAATTTATAACATGGGTTGTACTTGTGTAAAGGCAAAGGTCCTTTCTAAAAACAACCTACTCTATAATGGCTGATCCTTCTCCCAATCCTCCTATGCTACTGGGGCCTTCTTCCTGGGTTCTCGTAGTCTTTTTGGGACCTATGTTATTCTTGGTTCAGACGTCATTTCCTTAGGGTCACCTTTCCTGATATCTTCTCTATGAAACAGGTCAATCATTATTTTTTGTCACTCTCCATTCTACATTCTCTACTCACCAAATGCCCCTCCTTAGTAGTAATTATCAAAGTTGAATTTTTTTATTACTTTGAGTAATTATTGTTAATCTGTTTGCCTCACTCAGCTCCCTACAGGTAGTCACAAGTAAGAATCTGGCATGTAACATGTTAGGGTATTGCTCATTGTGTTTCTATCTAGTGCCTGAAACAATGCCTGACATATAGCAGGTGCTCGATTTGTTGGATGGACAGACAACAATCTGTGGTCAGCAGTGGCCAACCATCTTCAACCATTGTTGTTCCTGGGCCTTCTGAAACAACTCTGAAAAACCATGTTACCTATACCTACATTTTAAAGTTGATATGTTACATGTTCATCATTAGGTTCATTTGGCTTCAAGATAATGACTTCCAGCACAATGTAAATATTGGGAATAAAAAATTAAGTTATGACATTATTCTTTAAATATACCAATTAATCTGTTATTATTTCTTTTTTTTAAGATTTTATTTATTTGAGAGGGGGAAAGAAAGAAAGAGAGAGAGACAGTGGTGGGGAGGTGCAGAGGGAGAAGCCGACTCCCCACTGAGCAGGGAGCCCAATGCAGGGCTCAATCCCAGGATCCCGGGATCATGACCTCAACCAAAAGCAGCCACTCAACCTGCTGAGCTACCCAGGCACTCCAATCTGTTATTATTTCTATCATTCCCTATGGTTTGCTTTCACAGTGCTTTTCTTCAAAATCAAGGAAGAAACAAATTTAGTCAAATCTAAAAAATGCCTTAATTAATCATTAAAAGAAGCTGAATTAAATCATTAAGGGAGGTTTTCAGTTTGGGCAACTGTACCTGGAAATTTTTATATTTGGAGCACCTGCACTTTAGTAAGATTTGTGGAGTGAGGGGTGTGCTTTCCAGTAAGGGAAGGATTATTATCAACACAGGAATTTTCTCAGGCAAATCAGTTTTAGGAAAAAGCCTCTAAAGAAACTGAGGATCCGGAAGCAGATTCTCTAAAAATAATCCTTCAAGCCCCCTTGTGAAGTTTTGATCACCATCCTGTGAGTAATGCAGCCTAGTGGCCCGAAGGGGGCAGTGTTGGACAAGCCGTTGGACCCCATTTCTAGGCCTCTCCCTGAAGGTAGGGGAGAAAGGGGCAATTCCATCTAGATGCACTGAGGAGCCCTGAGGGGCCAGCCCAGCCCAGTCCTCTCTGCTGTGCCTGTGTTTGCTTCATGAATTATTCATAGAAGATCGGCTTCAAGGAGTTTGGAGGCCACAGACTCTCCATCCTGTATCTAGAATCAGGGCCTGAGACTGTAAACACATGAAAACCTCATTCTCTCTGCTTCAAGGACTGGGTTTAGGAAAGAGCATGAGAAGTGAAGTCATGTGTCTGAATCAACCGTGAGATTTTTTAAGATTTTCCTCTAAGGACATGAAAACAATAGTGAAATCTTGGGAATTTATAGCTTCAGCAGACAAGTAAGCAAAGTAGCCAAAAACTCTTGTTCTGGAATCAGACAAATGACAAATGGAGGCTCAGATATCTCCTGGGCAAGCCCACCTTGCCCAGCCTCTGCTTCTTGGGCTGTCTAGTGGGAACAAGATTATCTTCCAGAGAGGGCTGCTGTGAGGAGAAATGAGCCAGCCCAGGAAGAGGGCCCCGCACAGGAATGGCACGTAGCAAGAACTTAATAAGTAACAGTGAGGATTGTGCAGATGATGATACAGCATTTGTCAGGCATGAGTGTTTCAAAACTTTCCATTCATGTCTGAAGAGGAAAAATCAGAGGTGAAAAACCAAGCCATTGAAATGTTTTAAGTGTTATAAAGTTAGGAGTCAGAAGCAGAAACAGCTGGATTGGGGGAGGGGGCATCAGGGCGCTTCAGTGCTACTGGCTCTCTCTGTCCTTGGACTTGGCTCCTGACCACCTCCTGGGCCTGAGGTCCCACCTGGTTGTTGACGTCTGAGATCGTGTATATGTGACGGACACATCTATGTTGAGTAGGTGACAGGTCCACCAGCCCTCAGACATACAAGTGATGGCATTGTTCATTACATTTATACCCTGTGAAACCTCAAAGGGGGTGGTGGTAAACTAGTTGGCCTAAAATTAGTAATTTGGGCTAAGTGCTGTGCTATATGAAACGTCAGGTTCAGAGCGAGACCCCCCGAGTTCTGCCTTCGACAGGGAAAGGTAAGAGGGTCTTGTTCAGGGAGAGGCAGGCAGACAACCTGCATGAGACACCGGTCCTTTCGCCTGGCAGCTGTCCAGCCCCCAAATAGCTTTTGTGTCCATTCCAAAAATAAGATCACATGAGAGGGGAGAAATAAATACACAAGTGCCTGTCCTTGAGCTTTCTGTGGGTACTACCAGCATCAGTCGCACCGGGGCAGGGCGGGGGGGAGGGGAAGGGGACGGTCCCAAGAGGGTGGTTTCCCACTCAGCTGCCTCCCTCTTTTTTATTTTTTAAACATTTATTTATTTATTTTTATTCATGATAGACATAGAGAGGGAGAGAGGCAGAGACACAGGCAGTGGGAGAAGCAGGCTCCATGCAGGGAGCCCGACATGGGACTCAATCCCAGGACTCCAGGATCACACCCTGGGCTGAAGGCAGGTGCCAAACCACTGAGCTACCCAGGGATCCCGGCTGCCTCCCTCTTGAGGCTCTCCAGGCCCGCCAGGAAAACAACCTGTATCAGGGCGGGGGGGTGGGGGGTGCGCTCTGCACTCAGCCCTTCTCTTAGGACTCCCCTGAGGTCCACTCACACCAGACAGGGAGCAGGAAAGACAGGACTTGCAGAACCAGCAGCCTCAAGTCCAGGGGAGTAAGGAAGGGCATTGCCTCCTTTCGGTGGACACTCCCTTCTGATGGGGAATGGGAACTGCCTTCCCCCTGCGGCTCGCCTGCAGTGGTCCTGCTAGGGCCGCGTGGGTACCCGTGGGCACCGGTGAGCACCCGGGGGCACCCGAGGCTGGAGGGAAGGCACCCCAGAGCCGAGGCAAAGAGGTGAGTACGGCAGCTTCTCCGAGGGGCTCTAACTCCAGATGCCATGCTTGTCGTCCTGCTTGTGTCAGGCACCAGTGCTCTCCCCTGCCCTGCTTCTTGCTCTTCTCCTCCCTGATCCGGGTCGCAGCAGGCTTGAATCCCCACGATGGATGCTAGCTTAAAATACCTGTACTCTCCTCTCTCACTTAAGGCCAATTTGCTCCCAGGAGGAACAGCTAGATCTAGTTCCTAGCAGGGGAAGCAGGAAATGATTCCCACCAAGTGAATTATCTTTGCTCAGATCCAAGATGTTTTCCAAGAAATCATGAGACAAACCCATTATAGTAGAGTTAATGCTTAGTTTTAAAAAGCCCTGCACGTAATAGGAAATAAAAGGATGTCGGCTCATTCCTAACTATTGGGCAAAAGGGAAAAAACGCACAGGGGACACGCAGAGCTTCCTCTCTCTTCACCCCTTCCACACCTCTTCCTGACTTCTTAGAACCCTGCAAAACACACTTAACGGATCCAATAACTCATTTCTTTGGTTGAGAACAAGAGGAATACAATGCAGGGTTTGGGGAGAATTGCTCTGGAAGCAGAGTCAAGGGATGAAGAAGACAAAGTTTCACAGTCTTGGTTTTCCCTCCTAAGCACACGACACGCACGGGTGCCTTTCTGGGGATGCGTGCAGATGTCACCATCACTTGCACACGCAGAACACTAACCCTTGTTACATACCACCCCTTGATGATGGACCACAAATATCTATGCTGAGAAGCAGTCAATGGAATGTAAGTAGGAGCAAGATAACTACTCCAGTGAATCAGGATGCTTTTAGTAACAATAGACTGAAGCCCAGTTTGACTTTTCATATCACTGAAAAAGCTTTGGTATGGTGGCATCCAGGTGCCCATACGATGGTGTCCTGACTCTGTCTCTGACCATTTCTTGGCTCTGCATCCCTGGGTCATTCCATTCCAGGAGGGCTCACCAACGGCAGCGGCGAGATGGCCACCAGCAGCTCCAGGCTGACACCCTCCCAGCACAGCCACCCTGGAAGAACAGGCACACTGCCCGTTCGCAAGAATCTAGAGTCTCAGAGTCACATCTCACTGAACCAGTGTGGGCACCTTGCCCATCCCTGCCATAGGGGTGGAGTCATCCCCACCCAAAACCACAGGCACCAAAAGCAGGGAAAGGCTGGGTCCCCAAAGACAACCCGGATGCTCGTCCTAGGAGAGCGGCCTGGATACAGGACAGCAGGGCCAATGCCTGCTGCTCTGGGGTGCTCTTTTTGTGCTCGTCTGGATGAAGAGTTAAAGCTCCCCAACATCGCTCCTCTTCCTCACTCCATGAAAATGAATAACAGAAAGTTTCATAATAAGGATAATCATTAGAAGTGACTAAAAGACCTCATGGTGGGACGCCTGCGTGGGCTCAGTGGTTGAGCGTCTGTCTTTGGCTTAGGTCTTAATCCCGGGGTCCTGGGATCGAGTCCCACATTGGGTTCCCCACATGGAACTTGCTTCTCCCTCTGCCTGTGTCTCTGCCTCTCTCAGAAAAAAAATAAAATAAAGACCCCATAGAATCTCACTAGGAGTGACCCCAGACAGTGGAAAAGACACCAGAAGGCTTGTGTCTGGCTCAGTCCCTGGACAACTCAGCATACTGAGACCCACCCGAGCCCCCACCCTGCCTGTGCACACACGGATCTCCCTTTGCCCCTCACCCAGCCTTGCCCACTTGTGTCTCCCTCTGCCCTGCTGATGTGAACCCATCTGGCCTTTCAAGGACTGGCCACAGTGTGGCTGCCCCTCTGAGGCCTTCCCTGCGCTGTTCCAGCCTTTCTGCTATCTCCCACTCTGAATCTGGATGGCACTGACTGTCACTACTGTGGTTTACTGTATGGTTTACTTTCTCTCTCAACTTGAATTTTACACTCCTGGGGGAAATTCGATTCAACCCCCGCATCTCTCTGTGGTGACTGATACATAGCAGGTGCCCAAATAAGTGACTAGGAGAAATCCAGCCTCCCTAAATACCTGAGAGAGGACGGCTAGGCTACTTGAAGTCCTGTATTTTTTTAATCTTAAAAGTAATATAATAACTACAGCAAACATAGATTGAGCTTGAACTGTGTGCTGCCCTCATGGGCATCATCTCAGGTAACCCTCAATGACCCTTCAGGACAAGTCCTACCATTATCCCCATTTAACATATGGGAAAACTGAGTCTCTGAGAACTAAGCCACTTGTCCCATATCATACAGCTAGTAAGCAGTGACATGGGAGTTAGAACCCAGGCACGCCTGCCATCTCATTTCCTATTAAACTTGTCATTGACATGTTTATCAGGGGAGCTCCCAGCTGCATGATTTTAAAGACCAAGGGACACTGGTGACTGGTCAACAGGCATGAGTCAGCTTGGAATTTGGACCCATCTACCACTGGGGCTCCCAGAACCACTATAGCTGGTTCCTTATCAGGCTGTACCAAGGGGGTACACTCACCTATCCCAAAAGCCATAAAGAAGGTCGGGGCACATGGGTTTCCCAGAAGGAAGATAACATCTAGGGCTCTGTAGAGAGTGAGGTATTTTTCTATTAAATGAAGGTAGTGGTCTTTCAGGACATGTTAGCTGGAAAGCAGGTTTTAGACTTTAAGCTTGCCCTTCTGGTTGCCCATCATTAGGCAGATGGCCCTGACATTCCTACCTTCAGAGGGTAGCTTGTAGGATATGGAAAGCAACCAAATTCTGATCTCAAAGGGAACCAAAATCTTGAGAAAACGGTGAGTATTTTTTGTACCGCCTGTGTCTCAAACATCCAGCCACTGGCCTCTTGTCTGATGGTGTCACCTTGGTGCCAGTGAGGCCCTTATTTTGGTGGGTATGTGGTTTCCTTGATGCACACTGACCTACTCATACAGGTTGGCATCTTCTCAAGAGCAGATCCTACTTGATTGATGTCATTAATCCTCACAATGTCTCGTGGGAGGGTCAGAGTGCTCTCACACTGAGGCACGGTGAGATTGAGTCAGGTCTCAGGTTACATAGAGGCAGAGAAGAGCCCAGACTGGGGCTAGCAGGGCTCTGAGGTCTTAGGGGTCAAGCCTGCTCACTTCTCAAGTTTATTGTGGGAAACAAAACCAAAAGAATGGTACAGGCTAAGTAAGAAGAGCCCGTTAGACCCAACAGAAATGAAACTATACATCCGCACAAAAACTACCCAGATCTGTACACAAATGTTCATAGCCGCATCATTCGTCACAGCCCAAACAGGGAAACAAGCCACACATCCATAGCTGATGAATGGATAAATAAAATGTGGCATACCCGTACCATGAAATATTATTACTCAGAAAGAACTGGGGATGAAGTTTCAATGCATGCCCTAACTGATGAACCTCAAAGACAATATGCTTTTTAAGAGAAAAAAGCCCATACTGTATGATTCCATTTCTTTCTTTCTTCTTCTTTCTTTCTTTCTTTCTTTCTTTCTTTCTTTCTTCTTTCTTTCTTTCTCTTCTTCTTCTTTCTTTCTTCTTTCTCTCTTTCTTTCTTTCTTTCTTTCTTCTTTCTTTCTTTCTTCTTTCTTTCTTTCTTTCTTTCTTTCTTCTTTCTTCTTCTTTCTTTCTTCTTTCTTCTTTCTTTCTTTCTTTCTTTCTTCTTCTCTTTCTTTCTTTCTTTCTTTCTTTCTTTCTTTCTTTCTTCCTTTCTTTTCTTTCTTCTTTCTTTCTTTCTTTCTTTC
The DNA here is from genome assembly GCF_003254725.2 of Canis lupus dingo. NCBI lineage: Eukaryota > Metazoa > Chordata > Mammalia > Carnivora > Canidae > Canis > Canis lupus. Next base: position 36,177,416 of record NC_064244.1, on the reverse strand, counting down.
TTTCTTTCTTTCTTTCTTTCCTTCCTTCCTTCCTTCCTTCCTTCCGATTTTTATTATTTATTCATGAGAGACACAGAGAGAGAGGCAGAGACATAGGCAGAGGGAGAAGCAGGCTCCCTGCAGGGAGCCCGATGTGGACTCAACCCCAGGACCCCAGGGTCATAACCTGAGCCAAAGGCAGATGCTCAACAACTGAGCCACCCAGGCATCCCCATATGATTCCATTTCTATGAAATGGCCAGAACAGGCCATTCTATGGAGACAGAAAGCAGGGGAGTGGTTGCCTACGCCTGGCAGGAAAGAGGAATGGGAAGGGATTGCTACTGTGTATGGGGTTTCTTTTAAAGGATGACAAAAATGTTCTAAAATTAGTGCTGATGGTTGCACAACCATGTGAGTACACTGAAACCATTTAACTGTTTACTTTAAATGGGTGAACTCTATGGTATGTGAATTTTATCTCTAACTTGTTTAAAAACACAAACCATGGCTAATGATACAATGAAGCTAGTGACAGAGCTTCACTGAGGGATATGGTCTCACCCTGTGTGCTCAGAGAAGCTCAGGTCTTCTCCCACAGAACTTAGCCACAGGCCACCTGAGAATCCAAGGTGCAGGAACATGGATGGAAAAGACGGAATCCTTAGATTTCTCCACAGAGACCACATGACGAGGAGTTCTGACCCCCGCACCTCTTTCCTGGGTAGATCATTTAAAATTTTATGGAATCGATCTCACTATTCTGTTTTTTCATTTTCGGGTTTCAAGTCATGCTTCAAAAAGCATTCTCCGTTCTTAAGATCATAAATCGTATTAACTAATGTTTTCCTCTAAGGTGGGTCTTCTTACATTCAAATCTCTGCATCACCAGGAATTTAAATACTCTACTGAGGATCCAGGTTGTTTTTGTTTGTTTTGCCAGGCAGATAGCCAATTATTAAATCAGGAGGTTTTAATTTAGGGCCACAATGATCTTGGGGTATCTTGTAACTTCCAGGAATTAAATATTAAAAAAAAGTGTGTTTGTGTGTGTGTGTGTGTGTGTGTGTGTGTGTGTGTGTGTGATTTTTCTGGGGAAAAAGGGTTACAGATCTTGTCAGATTCTCAGGGGTTTTGTGACTCACAGGAAAACCACGAGCTCTCTACCTTTTATAATCTGGCGTCCAGGTAGACTATGCATGTATGTTCCAGTGCATGAAACTGAATCCAAGCCAAGAGGACAGTTATTAAACAATTACAAGGGAGGCCTGAGCCATTGCTTCTGGGGGAATTCCTCTGTCACATGTCAAGTGAGAGTTGACTACCTTTGGTCTGACGGTTTATTGAGTCAGGGAATAAGAGGTGACTCTCACGGGCTCTGCTTGGACCCTATAAAACTTTATGTTTTTACTCATCTGCTGACAAATCAGTGGAGATAAATCATTTTAGCTAACAAAACGTGGGGCCCTCTTGTCAAAGAATTTGAGGAGGCTTATGGTCATAACTATGAATAAATGATGAAGTGGAAAGGAAACTGGCAGGACAAAGAAGGTGGCAGACCCCTGTGTACAGACTCAGACATTCATGTACTAAATAAATATGCAACACCCACTGTGTGCCAGGCGTGGTCTAGACTGGGGGTTCTAAAAGTGTGGTCCCTGGACCAGCCGTTTCACCATCACCCGGGTACTTGTTAGATGTGCATATTTCCAGGCCCACCCTAGACCTCCTGAATTAGAAGCTTTGGAGTTGGAACCCACCAATACGCTTCTTAATAAACCTACCAGGTGATTCTGATGCATGTCCAAGTTTGAGAACCACCGGTCTAGCTATTGGGGATGTAGTGGTGAAAAGACAGACAAAATGCCTGCTTTCCTCATGGAGTTGCCATTCTAGTGTGTGTGTGGCAGGGGAGACAGGAGACAAGTAAACAAATAATTGAATGTGATAATGTTCTGATGGTACGAAAGTGTATGAAGGAAAAAAAGCAGGGATCCCCCACCGCTTTTATGCTTTTTTAAATCTGAAATAAAAAAAAAATGATAAGCAAGAGGAGATCATGCAAAGAGGGGCAGAAAAATAAATGTGTATACTTTAGTAGAGGGAATAGCAGATGCAAAGGTCCTGAGGTAGGACTAAGGGCTAGATGAGTAGCATCACTAGAACATAGTGAGGCAAGGAGTTTATAGTGGGTGGACTTAGGGAAGCAGGTGGTGGTAGCAAGCTTAGTTTTTGTTCTTAGAACAAGTCAGAGACACCAGACAGTCCTGAACAGAGACATGATCCGATTTTTCTTCCAGCAGGAACCCTCTTGAATGAACTATAGAGGGTTAGGGTAGAAGCAGGAAAATCAGCTAGGAGGATATTGCAATAACCCAGAAATACTGGTGCTTGGATGGACTAGACCAACGTGCAAAGATGTGTTATTAAGGGAAAAATAAACAACAATGCAGGACACTGTGCCTAGTAAATTGTTCTTGAGCCTATACACTGTATTCAGGTATATGAAGCCATTTTCCCCCCAGAAGGATCCAAAAAAAAGAGTTAATAGTGGTTATCTCTGGGGAAAGGGGATTAGGGAGGGTCATTATAGCCTTCTGTATGTCATGCATTTTTGTCACGTGTGTGAAGCATTACTTTTATTTATTTATTTATTTTTTTAACTTTTTTTTTTTATTTATTTATGATAGTCATACAGAGAGAGAGACAGAGGCAGAGACACAACAGGCAGAGCGAGAAGCAGGCTCCATGCACCGGGAGCCTGATGTGGGATTCGATCCCGGGTCTCCAGGATCGCGCCCTGGGCCAAAGGCAGGCGCCAAACCGCTGCGCCACCCAGGGATCCCGCATTACTTTTATTTAAAGATAAAATATTTTAGAATGAAAAATTGATGTTGCAGAAAATATGAAATAGAATAGGCGATGGGTGATCGGTATCAGAGAGAAGAAGCCCACCCCACATGTGTTATAGTCCTTTCCAAGCACTGGCCCCTGAAGTCGCTGGAAAGGCAGGCTGACTGTGGGGTGAGCTCCTGTTCTTGGATTGTGATGGGATCAGGCTACTGCCCGCTCAAGAACCGCTAGGCCCTCTTTCTGTCCTGCCATTCTGGTGATGTTTGTGGCTTTCGGGTCTCCTCGGGCAACTAATACAATTTCCTGTGAATGCCTGTTGCGTTTCTCTCTGCCCTGTTTGTCAAATCGCTCCCCGGTCATTCTGGCACTTGGTTCACCATGAGGCCAGCATGCCCTTCATTTAATTGCATGATTTGGCATAAACAGAAGGAAATACTTTGCTAGGGGACAGAGGATAATGCAGCATCTGATTTCTCCTGTCAGCTGATTAGGATTTGTTTGTCCCAACAAGGTCAAATGAAATTAGAAAGAAAATGCAGTGTGTCTGGTGTGTGTCTCAAATAACGGCATCATTTATGTAAACAGGACAAACAAAGAGGAATCTTAAAGCCAATGTTGACTCTCAGCCTCAAGATTCAAGGGACAGGAAGCCATCCGTGGCTTATAGGTTATGCCTGGAGAGAAAGAATATTGGGGACATTTTTAATTCTGTTGGTTCTGCTCTGGTTCTGCTTTCACGTTGGTAAAGTAGTCAAAAAAGTGATGTCTGATTTTCAGAGGCACTGAGCACAGGATAAGTAAAACCACAGAAATGCCCCATTCTACCTCTATCACCCTGCTAAGGCTCTTCTAAGAGGATCAGAGCCACTTTCTATAAGAGCAACCACTCAAGTGCTCCATTGAGTCAATCTCTTAGGATGTGGAAGGAAAAAATCTCACCTCTGGAACCAGCCACAACATTTTCGGTGTGGATGACTCGGCCACGGCCACACCTCTGTGGGTAAACCTACCAGGCCTCTACTAGGGTTCTGCTGGCCCTGCATACAGGTTGTGGCCATTGCAGAAAAATGGTCTAAGAGCTTTGAGGGAAGAGGCGGTTTCTGTTACGGGATCTGTATAGGATCTGGCATACTGTGGATGCTTAATGAGCAGCCCCCACAGCTATTATTTCCACAGACTGTTTCCTGGCCCAGAGCTGGAGGGCTATTCTGAGGCCAGACTTCTCAGATGAGGCAACCCCCAGGTCTCTTCCCATGCTAAATAACAGGCCAGAAAGTATTATCATGTCTCATGAGTCAAAACATCTAAACGTATATTATTTAAAAGATAAATCGAGATGCTTGACATGAAAGTTGAAGTAAATGTGAAACTTGGGGGATGTTAAAGTGACATTTTAAAAATTTCAATATTGAGAGGGATTATATTACAGTGAATACCTGAAGGAACCGAGGAGTCACTATTACCCAGTATTTGTACAGTAAGATTGCCGAATACCAGATACACAGTAAGGAAAGTAAGTTTATATCAGTAGCTAGGGATTATATTTGCCTAAAAGCTGTGTAGGTGTGTGTGTTTTTTAAAACAGCATTTCACAACTGGATTTAACGGAAAAACAAAACTAAAATAATTACTTAGACTTGCGTTACCCTTAAAAAGTGTTTTTAACGGTGCTTTCACACACTTGGGCACACGGGATCGTCACAACCCTGCTGTTGGCCTACAGGGAAGATGTTAGCAGGGTCCCTTTCATCTCCATTAGGAGGGAGGAGGGACCAGGGAGTCCTGAAGAACTGAGCTGCCCTGGAAGGGCCAACTGCATTGTGTGGGCAAGCTCAAGGGTGTGACCCTGAATCAGGGACACCTGCTTTTAAGTCACAGCCAAGGCTTTAATTAGGGGGAACAGCCTTGGTGAGACCCTGAGCTGCTTCTCTGTCCTCAGAATTTTTAGTTTGCTTTTCAATGGGCCTAGTTTCCCAACTCAGTGTTCCCTAACTTGAAAATCTATCACTCCATGTGCTGGGAAGTTAAGATGCACGCTGGATGCGGTCTAATAATTCAATACTGAGAAGATGACTGTCTGAAATATTTTTATGTTTTTGTGCTTCAGAAGGCCCTCTGGAAATGTGCAGATCCTCAGGAAGATTATTATTATTTTTTACTTTTTAAAACAAGATTTTATTTATTCATGAGAGACACAAAGAGAGAGGCAGGGACACTGGCAGAGGGAGAAGCAAGTTCCCTGTGGGGAGCTCAATGCAGGACTCGATCCCTGGACCTCGGGATCATGACCTGAGCCAAAGACAGACACTTGACAGATGCTCGAGTCACCCAGGTGCCCCAGATTATGATTTTTTTAAAGTAAATCATGAGCACCTTTGAATCTATGGACATGGGAGTTCATGGACGTTCCAAATTAATAAAATTTGGTGAAATCAACTCTTTTGGTACTTTTCAAGTTCCTTTTAGGAGAGCTGCAGCTTGCCCATTATTGGAGCTAGGGGATGTTTGCGCTTCTGTTCCAGAGGATGAGCTTCTCTGACACTCATCCCCTCAGGAGGCACAAAATGGCTCTCCGGATGCTACAGGAGGCTTTGGAGGCTCCCACCTCCACCTTCCAAGGGGAAGTGGAGAACAGAGCCTATTTCCAGTTCTCACAGGTCAGTCTGTACCTGCCTGTCTGAATCATCAGGTGGGGGGGGGGGCTTAGACTTACACACAGCCCTCCAAGGCCCAGCTGCCTACCCGAGGAGGAGGGACTCTTCATCAGTTATAGGAAACTGTTAATCATGTTTCCATTTAGTCTCTTCCAAGATACACCCTGATCTGCATCCTTTCAATCCAATTTCCAGCTTCATCCCCTTTCTAGCCGAAGAGTTATTTGCACAGGCAGCTTCCTCCCTCCCTCACCCAGTCCTGGCCTTCGGCAGAAAGATGATGCCCATTGTCCTTTGATGCAATCCCCGCCCCCGGGCGCCGGGCTCACCTGAGGATTCGTTAGCCTGGCCCAGCAGGGAGAGGCTCTGCTGCGGGGAAGGGAGAGGGGCTCACTCCGCAGCCCCGGCCTGGGCGGCCCGGCCCTGAGTGGCTTCGCCGTGCCCCCTGCGAGGCTTGGCTCTGGGAAGGGCACAGACTCACACGCACGCCCCGCCACACACAGACACCGACACCCGTGCGGGGTGCCAGATGTCAGAGAAGGACTCTTTCACCCAGCAGCCTTCGGATTCCAGAGGAGCGTCTCTGAGCCACGACCTGCTGTTTCCCCGGCGACTGAGCCTTCCAAATAAACAGGATTCTGCTCAGACAGGCCGGCAGGCCACTCGGCTCAGCGGTGCCCGAGACAAGCCCCGCTCACACGGCCCCGCCGCTGCTGGCCGTCAGACCTGGGCACCGAGAGCTCGTGTGTGTCCCGGGGGGGCAGCGTGGGCTGCTGTCTGAAGGCAGGTCCCCTCTGCTGACAACCAAGGCCAGGGGGAGACGGAGAGCCTGACGCTGCCCACCCCCCCCCCCCCACCGGCCTCCCCGCTTCCCACACAGCCCTGCTGGACGGTGGCGACTCTGTGGCACGGTCTGGAGGCGGACCGGCGACCTGATGCGCGTGCCACGGCCCGTCCCCTCTCCCCACACAGAGCTGCAGTAACCCAGAAGCTCCGAGCCGGCGTGGGGCTGCTCGGGAAGCAGCTGCAGCACTGCGACAGTGACTGGGAGCAGACGGATTCCCTCTCCCCTTGGACCAAGAGGCACAGTCCTCAGCCTGCAAGTTTTTCAGGTAAGAATCTGAGTCTCTGTTCTGGGGAACAAAGGACTCTGTTACATGCAGAGCTGAGGGGGTGTGTGGGGGTGTGTCCAAGTGCAAGGACAACAACAACACCAGAGGGAAGATAATCGGGGAAAGTTGAGGCAGTAGGATGCTTTAAGCAGATACCACTGGGGGACACCGAGCAGCTCACCTCTGGCTCGGCGGCTTAGACGATGGATGACGCAGACTGCTCTGGGGGAAGGGCTTGCTAACGGCCCAGGCAGGTAAAAATAGCACCCGGAGTTTAGAGATGGTAAAAATAATCATGCCCAGCGCTGCCCGGCACCTCTGTTCCTCCACTGCCAGGCTGGTGAGGACTGCAAAGGGCAGAAAGTTCTCATTTACTAACGGGCTGGATGTGGCCCCTTGGGTTCGGCAGAAGCCAAAATCTGTGGCTTTGGTGAGTCCGGCTGGTGTTAGCCTGCTGTGTCATGCTCACCCTGGCGGAGCCTGGACATTCAGCTGCCTCGGGAAGTCTGTTCTCCGGGTGGGCACCTCAGACTTTATCAACATTTGGGGAGAAAGGTCAGGCTGAAATATAGGATTAGCTGATGGTGATTCGACAGGCTGGCATTCTGTGGCCCCAGCAGCCCCCTGGGTTATTCCTTACCTTCCCTGTGATCTCCTTTGAAAATCACATCCTCCTCTCAGTACCCCTGCAGACAGGCACCAGCAGAGAATGGCTAGCCACACCCATGTCCCGATTACATGCCCCAAGTGTACAGCTTCTAGAGCAGAGCACTTGACAAGTCTAACCTCCAGGCCTGGGGTAGAATCCAGGTATCCAATCAAGTACCCATTTTTCAGAGACCCAAGAGGAACCCAGCTTATCTGGGTTCCCACTGTGACTCTGCAGAATGTAAACACTCTGTGCTTTCTCCAGCTGTTTTAATCCACTCCCACTTTTCTGCATTCTTTTCTGCTTGGGCACTTTCCCTTTCATTCCCTACAGGGATGTGATTGTTTATGATTTAGCTCTGTGCACACCAATGGGCGACGGGGACACAAGCATCCAGCAAAGGACGAGCCAGGCTCTGTGGGAGGCTGAGCCAGCCTGATGGGGGCAAAGGGTTGAAAAGAAATGAGCCTGGCTTTGCAAAGTGGTGTCTGGTGAAGTGCTGGCCAGCTGTTTACTGGGGCTGTGCGGGTGAATGAGTGTGGATTTTGGTGGAGACTGTGATTCACAGTCACAAATTCCCTTTTCCTTTGTTTTCTTTGTGTTGGTCATTGAGGGCTTCTGAGGAAATTCCCCTTTTGAGATTGTATATCTGAAGGCAAGATCATCAAATTGCTGCTGAGGGGCAGCTGGTGAACACTGGACACCTTCTTGTGTTGACCCTGCCTTTTTTAGTATGAGTAAATGGATTTGCAAATGAGGTACTTAGTCCAAAGCAAAGTTAATACACAAAGAATTAAGAAGAGAAAACACTGAGTTTCTTGTAAACTGCCTCCCAAATCTGGTGCAGACATATGTATATATGGCTTGGTTCTATAAAGGGTTTAAGGAGACACTATCTGCTTCATTAAGTGGTTTGACCTCACAGGCCAGTAGCATCAACCATGGTGATTATACTTGCAGTGGCGATGGTAGATGGACATCATATGCTCATTTACACTTAGGGAAGGGATGCCTGACCCCGGGACAGACAGTGTGCTTGCTTAATCTGCTGACATACATTCTGTGGATCCTGCGTGAACTCTGGAGGATCATGAGGCTACCAGGCCTGCTGTGTTGGCATCTAGGAATTAGTGATGCTGCAGAGTGGAGGCATACCCCTTCCACTTCATCAAATAGGTGTTGCTTGGCTAATGTAATACTCCTTGATTTGAGCTACTGGATAAATCATCTGTAGTCATTTGTGTCACAGGCATACCCTGTTTTAGGTAAGTCTACACCTACACATAACACAAATTATAGGCGAATGAGTTTCTTTCCCTTGAAAAAGGATCTGCTGGGCAGCCCCGGTGGCTCAGCGATTTAGCGCCGCCTTTGGCCCAGGGCATGATCCTGGAGACCCGGGACTGAGTCCCACGTCAGGCTCCCTGCATGGAGCCTGCTTCTCCCTCTGCCTGTGTCTCTGCCTCTGTGTGTGTGTGTGTGTGTGTGTGTGTGTCTCATAAATAAGTAAATAAATAAATAAATAAATAAATAAATAAAATCCTTTTTAAAAAAAGGATCTGCTAATCAACAAATGTTCATCGAGTAGAGACAAGGTGTCCCATCAAAAGTTACAACTGGATCAAGCCCATGCAATGGCAGAGAAGGGAGGGCACCTACCTGGGTGGGCAGGTAACAGAGCATTCTCTGGCCTGGACTGACAGGATGTCTAACTCAGCTGGGAGGCAGAGTCCAAGGTATGGGAATAAGGATAAGCATCTGGACCTGTGGGAAGGGAATAGTCATGGTCTGATTCCTAAATATCACTACTTAAGAGAGGCAGCCTAACAGGGTGGCCAAGGGCATAGATTCTGCAGCTGAACTCCCTGGGGCTTGAACCCAGACTGTGCCATTTATTAGTCCTGTGGCCTTATGCCTCAGTTTCATCATCTGTAAAGTGGGATAATAAAGTACCATTCTTGTCGGTGAAAGGATCAAATGAGTAATGCTCTGAGCACCGTGCCTGGCTTATAGCAAAGACTATGTATTTGCTATTATTACTGAAAGGTGGGTCTTAAAAGGGTGTCCACAAGTCCATTTATTCCAAAGTCTGAAGTGACCCTCTATGAGTGGCCACTAGGGACACCTTTTGGCACTGGCATGGCGTTTTGCTTGTATCTCTGAGCATTCCGAATTCGAAGGGCTTCTGTGCTGGTTGCCAGCATTTCCTGAGCCCTTACTCTGTGCCAGGTACTCGTGCTTGGCTTAACGCACAATTGCTCAAGACCACCTCTCTTTGTCCAAGGAATGCTAGTGATGGGGGCAGGTGTGAGAGGCATTCCCACCTTGTGCCAGGGAAGTGTAGATGTGGGGGCTCCTTTGGAGAAGACTCATCTCAGTCTCTCCAGGGCCTGTGGTTTTCAAACTTTCACATGCATAACAATCACAATGGAGCTTATTTAAAAAAAAAAAAATCAGGTACCTAGGTTTAGCCTGGTTCCCGAGGGACCCAGGATTCTGCATTTTCTTGGGATAGGGGTGGTCCAGGGGATTCCGTCTTTGGTCCAAGGGCCACAGCTAAAGTCCGATCACTGCTCTGGTTCTTTTCTCTTCGTTACTGTGAACAAGAACACAGAGCCATTTGGCTTCTATCAGTGACAATAAGTCTCTTCCTTGTCATCACCTTCTTCTGGAATGACCATCTTCCTGGGACAAGCCCTCCCCTGATAGTAAGATGGACGACAGCACACCTGCTGCACCCTGACTTACTACGTGCCTGGCACACAGCAAACCCTCCATCTCTACCCTCACTCGGTCTTCACGGCCATCCCAGCAGTTAGGTGCAGTCCTTACCCACCTTTTACAAGGGAGGGCAACAGCCCCACTGCTAGTAAGTGGCTGATCTGGGGTATGAACTCAGGATGAGCCAATTACCATGGCAGCGGCTTGTGACCTCTAAGCCAGGCAACAAGCAAAGTTTTAGCTGTTCATCAATTTGGTCTTTATCTTCTTGCTCTTGGGTTCATACTCCTCTCCTGTCCACTCCCAGTGCTAGGTTCCCATATAACTTCCTCAGAAGAGAAGGTGTCCCTGTGCTTCCCTATTTTTTTCTCCTTCAGTAACTCAAAAAGGGTTGGGGCGATGGATGGGTGGAAGGAGATGTTATGAGGTGAACTAGGTCCTCTGCTTAAATTTACACACTGAAGTCCTAACTTCCCCTCTGCTCCCGAATATCAGAATGTGACCTGGCTTGGAGAAGTCTTTACAAAGAAATTCAAGTTTAAATGATGTCGTTAGGGTGGGACCTAATCCTCTATGACTGGCATCCTTATAAAATGGGGAAATTGTGACACAGAGACACATCTAGTGGGATGACATGAAGACACAGGGAAAAGAGGGCCATCTACAAGTCATGGACAGAGGCCTGGATCCCTCCCTCACAGGCTCAGAAAGAGCTAGTGGCCATCTACAAGATGGAGAGAGGCCTGGAACAGCTCTTTCCCTCACTGCTCTCAGGAGGAGCCAGCCCTACCGATACCTCAGTTTTGGACTTCTGGCCTCCAGAAGTATATATACTATATACTTCTGTTGTTTGAGCCACGCAGTCCATGGTACTTGGTTATGGGAGCCCTAGCAAACTATGATAGTGGGAACCAGAGTCCAACATTCCCCCTGCAGGCCCTGAGTTTGGGGTAATCTAGCTTAGGTAAACGCATCATACCAAGCTATGACAATGATCTCTTGTCTTTAACTTGTGACTGTTCTTCTGTTGGCTTAAACAGTGTTCACGGGAGTCACAGGTAGGTCCAAGTCCCAGAAAAGAAGGAGGAATGAATAGCAAGAATGAGGAGGGAGGAGGTAAGGAAATGTAAAGAAACAAAGAGGCAGGAAGAGAAAAAGGAGAGAGACTGGGGACTGGGACGAGGGATCCTAGAGGGTCATTAATGCTCACTTCGGGTCCATTTCACTCACCTGTGGGATACCACCTGTGTGCAGGGAGCATGTGCAACACTACGGCTACAGAGCCTGGAATGGATGGGTCCCTACCTTCATGGAAGCTAGAGACCAGGTAGGGACACAGACTTCAATCACGTAGTACTTCTCCTGAGTGTCTCAGGAAAGCAAAAACAATACCAGACTCAGTCAGAGGGGTCTGGAAAAGCTTTGGTGAGCTCGTGATGCCTGGATTCAGATGTGGGGCGCCTGGGTGAGAGATGAGTGTTTCAGATGGAGGAAAGAGTATGGCCAAGGTCACATGGGATGAGGAAGTGTGGCATTGCCAAGGAGTGGAGGAAAGGCCAGTGTGGCTGAAATGCAGGGAAGAAGAGGAGCCAGTCAGAACTCAAGGCCCAGGAGGGGGCCGGACCATGGCCGTTGTGATAATGATTTAGGTGCTTCAAAAGAGAACCATAGAAGGCCAGAGAAGAAAGCGATCCTATATAGGGCCAATTCCTTTCAAGAAAAGGAAAGCTGGAATAGAGATGCCAATGGTATGGTTTAGCAGTGGTTCCCCCCTAGAGCAAGACATCAGGCTTCTGGAGCTCACAAACCTGAGGTTGGCTACATTGCCTCTAGGGACTGAATTCCAGGACGCTTCCTAAAAACATGTTCTAGCCATGGTCGACCCTCAACAGAGCACTTTCTAGGTGTTTGTCAGGGTCCTGTTGCTAAGGGTCAAATAGGTATAGTTCTCTCCTGTCAGCGAGGTTAATTAGCAAGCTTGGCACCTCAGATGGGTTGACCAGGCAGCCCCATGTTTAGCATCAGTTGGAGGACAAAGAGAGGCCTTGGAACAGAACCTCTCTGCTTGCTGCACTTCGCCTGCAGCTACAGGGGCAGGCATGCATTCCAGAGGCTAATTATTCAGTGGGGCCCTGGAAGATGGCAGAGATTCAGGTTGTGACTGGGAAGGAGGTAAGGGCAGGAAGCCCAGAAAGACCCCCGAGGGTATCAGGGCTGAAAGTGGGCAGAGAGGCGTCTGAAAGGAGCAGAGCAAAGCCAAATGTTGCCTTATTCCTGAGCTCATGGGAGCAGCAGTGAGACGGGCCTGGAGCAGGCAAGTCGCGGCTTGGGCCTGCAGCCCTCGCGGGGGCCGAGTGCCCCACCACCGCACACCGCTCCCACCACTGGCAAAGCTCTCCCAGTGCCAGTGGTTGCTGGCATCATCCGCCCGGGTGGTCCCAATGTAAAACCAATTCCACGCCTTTGCCATGTGTCCCGCCTGCCACAAGAAGAACTCTCTTCCTGTTTCTTTCTAAAGAGGGACAGCATTTGGCTAAGCAAGGATGAGTTCTTGGAGCAGGTTCTTAGCACACTTTGGAGAAGAGAAGTGATTTTCAAGAAGGTGAGTAAGCAGCCTGAGGCCTTTTGGGGAGCAAGACCCCCTGACCCACTCAAGCCCTGCTGGCCTCTACTCTGTTCCTCTACAGTTCCATGTCCTTACCTGCCTCTCCGACTTTATGACTGCCATTGCATCTGCCTGGAATGCTCTACCCTATTCTTCACATAGCAGATCTTTTCACCCTCGGGCCTCACCTCTCTCGGCAATTCCCCAAAGAGGATTTCTTTCCTGTCTCTTCCTATCATGGCACTAGTCAGTCTATATTTTTCCTGTCAATTTTTTAAAACTTACTATTACCCATCCTCCCCTCTGGAACATAGCACGAGCCTCGTGAGAGCAGGATCTTATCTATTTTGTTTTGTGCTGTATCCCTAGGACAGATCCTAGCTACAGAGCAAGTGCTCAGTAAATACTGGCCCAATGAATGAGTGAGTGCATCACTCAGTCTTGGTGTGGGAAAGCCAAGGCCAAGGGCAGCAGTGGGATCTTGCACTCTGTTGCTCCTCATAGCTCTAGAAAGCGGTGCATCACATCTGAAGCAAAGCTGACAAGTTTGCACCAAGTGCCTCTGACCCTGACTTAGGAGAACACCCCCCCCCCCCCCCCCCCGGTCCCCATGCTCTGTGCCATCTACTCTGGCTTAGCCAGCTTAGTCTCATCTCTTCAGAGGACTCATTTTGGTTGCCTGGAAAAATCCAGCTTTGTTGTATTATTCATGCTTAGAGACGAATAACTTCTTTTGGCTACTGTGCATCGAAGGCAAACAAGTGATGTCAGACACCTAGAAGGGAGACGCTGATCTGGTGTGTTCCAGCCCTCGCACCCAAGGAGGCAGATGGAACAATGCATCTTTGCCTTCACCATTGGTCTGATGGGAATAGAAGCAATTTGCATCAATTAATCAATGTGTGCAAAGTGCTACACTAGTACTTCTGGGGACCTAAAAGAGCGTCTAGAAAATGAGATTCTTCTTGTCCTTTCTCAAGATCTCTGTCAGAGTTTAGAAATGGCAATGTGAGGAGAGCTGAGATGAAGGCTCCAGTCCCTCCCTGGAGCCCGCACAGAGCAAGTCTCCAGCCCAGAGAACATTCCCCTGGTTCAGAGTCATGGGTGGGTTGGGCTTTAGTGATATGGAATTTAAGTTACAGGAGCAAGGATAAAATCTTCACTCAGGTGGCCACAAAAAACTTGCTGCCATTCTCCCCAGCTGATCCTGGATGACTTTTGCTGAGGGCTCTGTAAGCAGAGTTCTAAGCTCCTTGGAAAGAGAGTAAACAAAGAAGCCCAAGATTCATCTCATAGTTCCAATTCTGACCCACTGCTCTCATTACCCTTTCATTAGTCCAGAATGACAGTCTGTGGTGCCTAACGGTAGGGTAGCAAGATGGTCAAGAGCATGGACTCTGGGGTGAGGCTGCGTTTGAATTCTGGCTCTGACTCCCAATAGATGTATGGCCCTGGCTGAGTTAGACACTTCCATTTCTGTAAAATGGAATAAGGGCACCTATTTCCTGGGGTTGTGGCCAGGAGTATGTGAGTTAATAGAGGTGAAGTCCATTCCGCGTTACATTATCGATGCTAGACGTTGCTCTCTCCTAGCATTGGGTTAAGACTAGTGAAACAGTACAGGTAAAGGACCAAAAATGTTTTAGTATGCAACACACAGCATGGTATTTGCCCAATAAAACATTAATTATTGCTACTGACAAGTCTGCAGTCTGGCTAAGGCTTTTTTAGAAGCTTTTGCAAGAATTCATTTCGTCTAAAAAAATGTGCCTAGGACATGAAGGTCACCTGCCGTCCTGCTGTTCTGCCATCAGCTTTTATTTTTGTTCCAAGGGACAATTATCACCCTGTGCTTTCTCAGCACTTACAGCCCTTGTGTCAGGAACCTAGAACTAGTCAAGAAAGCAGGAGACCCTTTGAAGAGCTGAAGCATGAAACAGACACAAGCTACTCGTTCAGCAGTTTCAGGCTGAGGGCGTTTCCAACAAACAATTAAAGAAGGAGTCATCTTCCGCAGGCTCCTTCAGCTCAATTCACACAATGGCTCTGGGATTCCCACAGTCCAGGGGCATGGGTTCCTCAGGGCATAGACTCCTCGCAGATTCTGCCCTAGGGCCCTGGTCCGGGACTTTGAGCTTAAATCATTTGAGAATCCAACTGCAAGGATGAAAGCCACAGACCGCTGTAGGCTGGCCTGGCCTGGATTTTGCTTTCGGCCGGTCCAGTGCTCTGCCCCTCCCTCCTGAGTGGCCTTGGGTAGGGAACTGATCCTCTTTTAAGCTTTATGTTTTATGTTTCTCTACAAGAGAGGCCTCTAGAGAGTTGGAGGTTGGAGGCTAAGCGTGGTGTGTAAAGCTCCAGCTGTCTCTCTCTGTGCTCCTTCCTTTGTGGCCTTCTTGACCATCACAGAGCTGTGGAGATGGAAAAAACACCCAGTGGTGATCAATGTTTTAAAGGCGTGCAAATATTCGCTTGCACCAGGTGACCGTGAGCGCATCGCCTGGCTTCTGGAGCAGCACAGAGAGATGCATTGTGGGAAGGGGAATGCTGGCAGCACCCCCACTCCTCTCAGCCCATCCTTGCACCACAGAGGCTGGGCCCAGATTATGTATTTTCAGCCTGCTGCTCCCCTGGGACGTCAGACTTCTCATGAAGGCCTGAAGACTGATGGTCTTCCTTAAAGGAGGTGGACCCCTTCGTGACCCACTCTGACCTTCCCCAGATGCCTCTCCACCTCCCACCAAGGCCCAAGGATTTAACACACAGCTGCTTCAGGGTGGATCCAAACGCAGGCAGTGCACATGGGGGCAGAGCATTTCCAAGGCGATGTCCGAGTTGTCTCTAGTGACCCATTGACCTGACCCTCCCTGACTTACGCTGCCCCAGCACTGAGCCAAGCCTTTGGAGGGCGGATATACCTTAGGATGTCTGGCCGAGGCTCTACTGTGGTGGGAGGTTCAGATCCCACGCTGGGATGGGCCCTGGGGAGGGTCAGGGGGAGGGTGAGCCAAAGCAGGCTTCATCGTCTCAGTTACCTCCCGGCCTTCCCTTCTCCTGATGGAACGGCTGTCAGTTGCAGGGTGTGGGGGCCCCTGTCTTAGCAATTATAGAGAACGTCTCTTCAAAAAAGCTCGCAACATGTCTTGTTGTAGGATGGAATCACAGCCTGAATTGACTACTTTGGAGTCTCTTTATGCTGCAGATCAAGAGAAAGACCTCTGGTGACTAATTAGTAGTCCTACATTCGTCAGACCATTACAGCCCCAAAGTCTGTTTCCCCGGAGTCAAGGGCCCTCTCTCTTTCTGGCCGGTCCCACATCCTGCTGGGCCTGCGTTGGCCGCTCATGTTTCTCATTATCTCTCCCCCATCCTCTCTAAAGGCTTCTCACTCCACCCAGGGGTTTTATTTTTAAACTTGCACCGTAATGCTAGGGCTAAGCAGGACACACTGCCCACATTCACTGGAAACTGGGCTGCCTAGAAAAGCAGCCCCCTTTTCGGAGACTTCCTTCCTCCCCCCTCCCTTTCTTTCATATTTATTGGGCACCTTCTCTTTGAGGGGGTTTGCCAGAGTACACAACAACAGGGAAGGATACAGTCCCTGCCCTGGGGGAGCTTACATTCTTTTTTTTTTTTTTTTAAAGATTTTATTCATTCATTTGAGAGAGAGAGAGAGAGAGAGTGTGTGTGTGTGTGTGAGAGAAAGAGAGAGAGAGAGAGAGAAGGAGCAGGGGGAGGGGCAGAGGGAGAGGGAGATGCAGCCCCCCCCCCCCCCCCCGAGCAGGGAGCCCAATGTGGGGCTCAACGTGGGGCTCAACGTGGGGCTCGATTCCAGGATTCTGGGATCATGACCTGAGCTGAAGGCAGATGCTTAACTAACTCAGCCACCCAGGCACCCCAGGAGCTTACATTCTAACAAGGTAGGCAACACTGAGCACATACACACACGCCAAGTAAGCCAACAAATAAGTAAATGCAATAAGTAGAACTGTGTTAAGATCACTTCTGTAAAAAGGACACAGAAGGCACTGGAATAAGAGAAGCCATTACAAATTAGGTAGACAGGGAAAGCCTCTATAAGGTGGTGGCACAGAAGTGAAGGCCAGAAGAATGAGGGGTGTCATGCAAAGAATAAGGCCAAGAATATTCTTTGTGGAAGGAAGAATATGGGGTAAGTCTCTGAGGTGAGCAAGTACTTGGTGTGTTCTAGAACTCCAAGAGAAAGCCAGGATACTTCGGCATCATGGACAAAGGGGAAACGTGCTCAAGCTGGAGACGTGTGCAAAGAACAGATCATGCAGAGATGTGGAGTCATGTTAAAAGTTGGGGGTTTTGTCTGAGGGCAGTGGAAAGCCACTGGGGATCAGAATGAGGAGGTGACACACAATGATTGACATTTTAAGATGCTTATCAGGTCCTGAGTGGAGAACAGACGGGTCTCTAAGAGGGTCAGGAGGGTAGGAAGGACGTGTCTTAGCAGGGCTAAGAATCATGCAGAAAGGAGACGGTGGTGGCTAGGCTGGAGCAAGGCAGTGCCACAGCTAGAAATAGGCAGGCTCTTGCAAGAATCAGCCTGTCACTGCATGTTCTCCTTCCAAAGAATCACAAGACAGTATCCCACTTTTGTAAGACAAAGTAGACACCAAGCCCCAAAGTCAAGAGGTAGTCAAAATAAAGCAGTAAAAGTTGAGATGTCCTATTGCCTATAACTAGCCGTATTTATTGGGTTTCCAAACCCAATTAAGTAAGATTTGTCCAACATTGGCTCCCATGATCTTCTGAAAGGCATATAAAGGCTCCTTTCCACCTTGGCGGCTCTCTCTGTCCTTTACAGCTTTGGCTTAGATATGAGGCCAAATGGCTTTGATTGAGTGATCTCACCTACATACAAAATTCAAAGTTGACTTTATATCCCTGAAGGACCTGAATAGTGGTCTCTGCTGTCCAAGAGAAATGCAACTATTTATGCTCTTTGGAAGAAATGAGATAGAAAACAAAATTGAATAGCAATGTAGCTATTCTACATATAATAGTAAGAATAACAGCATTACTTGTAGCCTACTTCAAGGCACTTTACTTGTAGAAACTCACTGAATCCTCCAAGAGACTGACAA
The DNA here is from genome assembly GCF_003254725.2 of Canis lupus dingo. NCBI lineage: Eukaryota > Metazoa > Chordata > Mammalia > Carnivora > Canidae > Canis > Canis lupus. The sequence continues at coordinate 36,159,729 of NC_064244.1, read as the reverse complement.
GGCAGGTATCAGTCTTAATCCTATTTAATGATAATGGAGCTAAGGCTGAGGGGGCAGTGATGTCTGGTGCTATAAGTGGCAGAGTCAGGGCTCTGGGGCCGGTTGGCCCCTACTGGCTGAACAAATGCCTAATAACCAGGGCTCAGGGTTGCCTGCTTTGTGACTCCTCTATCTTAAAAACTGCGCTGAAAAAGACCAGAAGGAGATGATCCAAATTCTGAGTGGAGCAGGGATATGAGTAGATTCCTTTTTTGTTTTTATTTTATTTTCAAATGTTTGAAACACATAGCACCTGGTACATAGTGGATACTACTTAAAACTATTTGCTTCCTGAAATTGTTGGGTTAATGAGTATGTGTAATTTAAAAATTATCTTTACATCATTCATGTACTTCATCATAGGAAATGTAGGCAATACCAGAAAAAAAGATTTACCTATTATCCAGAGATAGTCACTATTAAAAGACTGGTAATATTGATATCTTTCTAGTCCTTTTCCTGTATTTGTGTCTGTCCATCTCTTTCCACCTACCTGTCTATCTGTGCATATAGATGGCATGGATGCGTAAAACAATGGGATCATACAGTATTTATAGACTTTTACTTTTTCACTGAGGGATACATCATGGGCATTCTCCATTCCATTTTATATTCTTTTAAAAGAGTATTCTTCACTGTGACTGTACATTTCCCTAGAATTTGTTTAATGAGCCCTCTATTACTGGATATTCAGTTTGTGGTACTAATATTAATAATGCTGTATTGAACCATCTTCTAAAATAAATTCATGCATATCTACATTACTATGAAAAAGAAGACTATTGAAATACGAAAGAGAGAAAGACACTTATCCAGGGGGCTCTTTTGGGTAGGCCAACTAGCATATTTCTGGCATGTGTCCTTTAGCGAGATGTCATTTACAGTCATAATTAGGCTGTAATTATGACTGTCATTTACAGTCATAATTTAGAGTCATTTACAGTACTCTTCATTTTCCTAGTCTTGTCATTACTCACCTCACAAGTATGTTTCTAGTGCCATTGTTTCAAAATGCAGGTGGGTGAAGAAAAATCCCAGCTGTGGCTACAAATATGGGCCCTGGTGTTAGGGAGCTGGCTGTAAATTCCAATCCTACCCCTAGCCAGCAGGGCGACTCCAGGCAAGTTCATTTTTTGAGTCTTAGTTTCTTCAGGTGTAAATGGCATCGACCCCAGAGGGTACAATGAGGTAAATCAGATAAGGCTCTCTTAAGCACTTGCCCAGCCTAGAACGAATGCTCAGAAAATGGTGGTTTCTCTCATGATGAAGAGAGAGGAAGAGTGTTCTCACAAGTTCAGTGCTTTGCCTATCCTGCAGGATCCAAGTAAAATGAACTTAAAAAAAAAAAAAAAATCACTCAGCATACCCTCTGGCTGCATTACCCTTTTACTCTTTGTGTGTGTCTGTGTCTGTGTGTAAGATTAAATTAAAAAACAATTAACTTCTTCCCTTTCCTTGCCAAGAACCAGGTTTGCTGGATTAGAGATATATTTAAATTCTGTTGTTCACAGCTGCATTTAGCATTTAGCCAGCTGTGTTTTATAAATGTCTATCCTAAAATAAAAACAAAGCAGGCAAAAAGAGAGAAAAAAAGCAGGATTGTCTACATCAATCCTAAACTGCTCTCAGTTTTATATAACAAAACAGAAAATACCTAACCCCTAAAACACAGACTACAGAAAGAACTACCCTGACTTGTATGTTGTTAACACAGACACGCTGTTGGCACATAGTAGGTGCTCACCGAACCTTGCTGAACATATTTCTTGAATATGTGTTTTCCTTACAGACAGCAAGCTGTTGAGAAATAAATCAGGATATTCATTACATCTAAACACTGTCAGAGCCTGTGTGGAGGGGCAGAAGATGATAGATGATTGAATGAACAGATGCTTTCTGAGTTTGTAAATTGAGTGTTTGGGAAACTTTATCCTCCTAATTCATGGCTCTTAAAAGATGTTTATGATCCTGGTGGAATTGTGCAGGGCTTTCTCTAAAATGCCTTCAGGGAGAGCACGCACATATGATAAAGCACTACTGATGGCCAGGCCACATTTTTCCATTTTTGTGTAACTCCGGGAAATGCTCAGCAAAATCTTAGTGTAGGTATAATAGCGTATCCTCAGTATCAAATGGCTCTAGAGAACATAGGCAACACATGTGATTGTAGGGCAACGCATCACTGAGCCAAGATATTAATTACAGAACCAACTCCTAAAGCCAAGTACTAGGAAGCACCCCATAATTTCCGAGTAAATAACTGGAAGCGGTAAAAGTGCCAGCAACCACTGCTCCCGAGGATTTCTTTCTTCAGAGGCTTTGCTGGTATTGGTTGACTTCCCTCTGGGTATAAGAGCCCATGTGATAGGCGAGTCAAAGATAGCGTGCATTCTTTGCTCTCATACATAAGCTAAGCTACTGGAGGGGAGAGACAAGCCAACAACTCGATGGAATCCTAGAAAGAATGACCTGATTGCTAGGCGAGGCGCTCCAAGGCCCCTGAAGGAAGGAAGGACCCTACTTACTAGAGATACCACGGAAGGCTTTGCAACAGAGGTAGCACTCGATAGAGGCCCAGAAGGATAAGAAGAGTTGTAATTAGCAGCAATCGGAGGGGAAGGGCCTTCCAGACTGCCCTTGGTTTATGGTTCCTAAACCAACCATGAAGGCTTGAGAGTAGCTGGTGCGCGGCAAGGAGAGGGAGGTGCCCCAGAATGATAAGATGGGGAAGGATAAGGTAGAAAGTGGGGCTTTTCAGACTAGTTTGGGGTCACTGGAATGCTCTGCCATGGCCTTTGGGCCTTCCTGTCTAGGAAGTGGGAAGCACCGGGAGGTTTCTGATAACGGAAGCACTGGCATATGCAGACCCTCCCTTCAGAAGAAGGACCTTAGTGGCAGCGCTAGAAGTGGTTGGAATAACAAAGCTTGGAGGCAGGAGACTTGAGGCTCTGTCTTCCATTTGCCATCTGTTTAACCTCTGTAGTTTCCACAGTGTGGACCAGTGTCAGCTTGCCCCTTGAATGCTGTGATCCTGTGCCTTGGGCCTGTCTCCTGTGGCTTCTCTGGAACAACTGTCTTCTATTGCAGATCTCTGAGAATGTGGGGCATCCCCCAGGGTAGCTGCCTCTGTTCACTTCTCTCTTGAGGCTCCAGGTTGTTCTCCCTTGAAGATCCCACCTTTCCCCTCTGTTCTGACTCTCCTCCACCTGCCTCCAACTCTGACCTCTCCTCAGACCTCTCCTGCTTTCACTGTCTGCCCCACCCTCAGCTTCATACAGATGGGTGACTCATTTCAGGTGTAGCACAGGCCACGAGGAGCTCATGTCTGCTCTGCAGAGTGGGATTCTCCTGGTTACCTCCATTCTGTCGGTAAGCAGCCTCTCCGTTCCTATCTCCATCCTGCACACCCACACCGGGAGTTATCTGATGATTCCTATGTTGAGTTCCTGTCACTTGCCAGTGATTCTGGACCCATCACTTCCTTTCTGCTCTCATGGCTCTAGTTTAGGCCCCCCTCTTTCAAGTCAACAACTATTTATGGAACACCAGGGACTATGTTGAGGATATGATAATGCAGAGGAAGCACCCGGCCCCTGCCCTTGACCACCTTGCAGTCTAGCAAAGAAGATGAGCAGCAGTAAGCAAGGACTTGAAGACTGATGAATTTTTCAGGGATGGAAACATAGAGCACTGTGCTCCTTGGTCTCTGCTCTGCCTCTGCCCTGCCCTCTCCCACCACCATTTTCCTATAAAATGTTACCAGAAGCATCTTCCAAATTCTCTTCTCAAAGATTTCCACTGGCTTCTCAGTGCTTGCAGATGAAAGTCCAAACTCCTCAGAATGGCATTGAGGTTCTCTATGATTTGACTCCAAACAAGGGTGAGGTGACCCGTGCGTCCTGTAGATCCCCTGCCCAGCAACACCCATCCTCCTGCGGGAAGAAGACCACCTCTACTTCCCACACCTGGGCCCCTATTCAAGCCATCACTCCATCCTGTGTCCATATACGTGAAGCCTACCTGTCCTTATGGCTGAGGGGCTGCAGCTTCCACTACATTCTCCTGGATCCCTTCTTCCCCAGGCTCTCACACTTCCATCATGCCACTTACCACAGTCTGTCTCGTGGACAGTTTCACTTCTTACCCTCCATCAAGTGCAGGGAGTTTGTCTTACTCATTCTGAATGATCACAACAACAAAGACAAGAGCTAAAATTATGAGATGCTTTCCATGTGCCAGGAGCTGTGTGCTTCACTCATGATACCTTGTTGCATCCTTATAACGAGCATGTTGGGGTGGCCACTATCCCTGGTCTCATCGTATAGGTACATTGGCTTTCTGGATTGAAATCCAGGAATCCTGACTGCAGAGCCCATGCCTTTGACCACAACCTCACCTTTATTCTTTTTTTTTCTTTTTTTTTTATTCATAGAGACACACACAGAGAGAGAGAGAGAGAGAGAGAGAGAGAGAGGCAGAGACACAGGCAGAGGGAGAAGCAGGCTCCATGCAGGGAGCCTGACATGGGACTTGATCCCGGGTCTCCAGGATCACACCCCAGGCTGCAGGCGGCGCTAAACCACTGCGCCACGGGAGCCGCCCACCTTTATTCTTTTACTGTGTTTTGTCAGGTCCCTTATACTTAACAAGGGTGGTTCGATTAAGTGAATGGGGACAGTGACCACCAGAGCAGTGAAGCTCAAGGTCACATTGTAAATCATAATCTCTGAGAGATGACAAACGCAGAATGGTTAGTGGCCACATCTTCTCTTACACATATTAACTAGGAAATAGAGGAGATTTTCAAAGGAAAGCTTTTTGGACTGATGTAGGGGCAAAGGATTGGATAGCAGTTAATTACAACCCAACTGGCTTAATCTGATTTGATTTGGGTGATGACACGTCCCTCTTACACAGCCCTGTCGCACTAGGTGCCCAGAGCAGAGCTCTTTCCTCTCACATAATCACCATGCCTCTCTGCCTGAGCCTGTGAGGAGATATTTACAAGGGCGACACCCTCTCCCCAACTCACTGGACTGGACCTGTCTACTTCCTTAAGGGGAGAGGTGTGGAGCCCAGGCCCTCCCCTGACGGCTTGCCCTGCTCAGCTCCACACAAACCTGCCTTTGTGAATAAGGGTGGGCAGGCAGGACTTTTGTGGCATCCTCATCTATGGGCGCAGGGCCAGAGGGGGAGCCAGGATGAGAAGGGTAGGAAAAGGGAAAAGCTGGTTGCCCAGGGTGCTGTACACAGGCAGGCACCAGTAGGTCAGCCAGCGGGCTTCCCCCATCCTTTGTGGGCATGAACAAGGAGTGTAGGAATGGGCAGCAGCTAGCCATAGATAGCCTGGATGAACGTGGCTCCAGGTTCCAAAGCCTGACCGCAGGAGGCACTTCAATCTTCAAATCGCCCTAAAAGAAGAACTCTGGAGTGTGGACATTTGGCAGTGGGAGAAAGCCCACTCCTTTCTATTGCCCGGGAGGAACTACTTTCTTTGCTTTATTTCTTCCCCTGGCTTGAGTTTGGCTTATTTTTCTATAGTCTAGACATCTTTATAATGCCACGTTGTCTTCCATATCCTGGCTTCAATGCTACATTTTTGGGGGGATCATGTCTGAGACATGTTCAGATAGGACAGCCAGATGGATAAATAGGTAAATGTTGGGAATCTTGTCCAACATGCTGTGCTTTCTGGTCTCTGATTCAACGATGCCACACTACTGCTGCATTGTGTGAAACCCTACAGCCCAGCTCAGCCAGCATACTGCACTATGCCTTAAGATTTTTAAATGAGCAGAAACAAGTTCTGAGAAGCTAAGACTTCTTCAGCATGCTCCTTAGACCCTGAGAGTCATTCTGTTTTGTTGCAAACCCAGTGAAAAGTCTTAATTCCACAGCTTCCCCAAGGGGTATCTGTAGGGCTCATGATGCTGCTCCAGAGCCAACTCTATGGTAACCGGACCTTGAGGAGGAAACCAGTGGCTGTTAAAGAACTCTCATCAAATGCCATGCTGGAGTGGCTCATGTAACAGTGGAATCCTGTTGGCCAGTGGTACAGAAAAACTTGGGTTTTCCTGACCCTGGGGTTGATACAACGAGGCCAGTGAGCTATTAAAGGTGGAACAAGTAGACTGCAGGATGAGGTCTCACCTCAATACAGAGAGGTGTGCCAGAGAGCCAGCCTGGAGGAGAGTCAGTTCCATCCTGGGTCCTCATGAAGTGAAGAGAAATATCAGGAATAAAGAAAGGACTTAGAAGAGACTATCTGCCAGGAGCCTCTGTAGCCTCCCCAGAGGAAAGCCTGTTTATACCACGTGGAGAGGGTATCCATGCCATGCCCTCAGGACCGTCGAGAACTCGGGATGGGAAACACCAGGGAGGTCTGAAGATACGAGGTGACTTTGGTGTGCGAGTTATGTACATGATAAATGTAGACCTTGATTGATTTGGATAAGCTAGACTCAGCAGGTAGAGGTAAGAGGCTTTGAGAAAATCATGCATGTATATGTAGGCCTACTGAGGGAATTCTAGCCAGGACAGAGGCAGGCAGTGGGGTGAAGGGAGCAAGGGCGCAGGAGGAGACAGGAAGATGATGGGACAGAGAAGAGCCTCATTGGGGGAGCTCTTGGGTCACTCATGGCTTGAGAAACCCCAGCCAGGGTCTGCAGTGGTCTTTTCCAAGGGACATGAGCCAGCCCTCTTCCCAAGGCAAGTTGTTCCTAAAGTAATGTGTCCAGAGGGGTCAAAGTCCTGAGGAGGGGAATGCTAGGGAGCTGGAAGTCTGGCTCAGGGAGGAGAACAGCAGGGATGGGAGAGGGTGCAAGGTGAGGCCGCAATCCCAGAAACACACGAACTCAGAACAGGAGTGCTGATCTGGGTTCTGAGATCCCTTCCCACTGAGGGTCCCAATGGGATGTTTTGTGGTGGGTCTCCCCAGGTATTTCAGGAATAATAATAATAACACTTTTGAGAAAATGTAATCTTGTTATATAAGTAATGCTATTGTTTATGTCTCTTCCGTATCATTATTCAGTATGTGTGCCACGCAGCAATATGTTAAGTACTTTACAGAATTCGACACCATTTTATCCTCCCATGACCCTAGGAAGGTAAGCAGTACTGTTAGCCTCCTTACAGAGGAGAGGGAACTGAGGTTCAGAGAGGTGAGGTCGCCCAGCCCCAGGCTCACGGTGAGGAACAGCCAAGTCAAGCTTTGCCCTCAGTGGGACTGAGGCCAGGACCCAGGCTCCTGTCCTGGGAAAAGGCGCAACCCACCTAGAGTCAAGAAAGCAACCCCTAGACATTGACGGAGCCACAACCCAGCACAGGTAGAAGGACCACAAAACACCCCAACTGCCCCTTATGAGACACCTACCTACTTCCATGTTTCATTAAATTTAAGACACCATAAATTGAAAGAAACACTATAATTTATACATACCACCATGAAAAAAATGCCATACTTCCTGATTTTAGAGATGAGAAAATACCCAAAGCAAACTGCCCCAAGGCTTGGGAGGTGTGCCATCCTGTGCTGGGAGCTTTGCCCCCACTAGCCCATTTGATCCCAACAACAGCCTTTCCTTATCACTCCTGCTCTTCCAGGCGAGGCTGAAGGGCTTAGTACGATGTGTCCGGTGTGCATGGTCAGTGACACAGAGCCAGGGAGCCGGAGAGCCTTGGCAGGCTTCTGGGCTAAAATGTCTGCCCTTAAGCAGGAGGTAAGACTGCCTCTAAAGGAGATGGGACATCTTTGTCATCTGTTCCTGCTGGTGGGTGGACAGCTGGGCAAACCAAAAACACGATGGAGGTGCCTGGCCTCAAGAAAAAAGAAAACTTGGCCTTGTTCCTCTTCACAGGGTGATCTGCGTCTGGGCTCGCTCTAACCCTCAAGCTCCCCTGAACTCTGGGAGGGTGTCCTCTAGTTGCAAAGTTAGCTGAGCCCTTTAGAAAGGTCCTGCAAGATTTACCCATTCATTTTCTAGCTCATAAGCCTCTTCGGTCTTGGGCCTTTCTCTGAACCATCTTTCCCTTTCCCCCAAATTCTAGTGAGCAATTAGCGCTAGATTCTGTAGCGTCATCTTTGACTCTGAACCTTATTCTGCCCACATCTTCCTTGTCTACTCCCATTGCTCCAAGTGTCTTAAGTCTCTAACCCTGCCCTGCCTTGTGCAAGAGCCATGGCCATGTCTTAATCAGTTCCCAGCCGTGTTTCACATCTCCTTCCCGTTATAGGTTTTCTAGAAACCCTGCATATGAAAATGAAAATGTGGGGCAAAAGAGAGGTGGCACAAGGAGGTTGTATGTGTGAGAAAAGTCAACTGGACAAGTTTTTTTGCTTTCATTTTTGACTCTAAGACCTCCATTACCCACCATGGGCTGTATATCTACAAGCCAGCCTCTTGGTTTCCCAACCGTGTCATCATCGTGTATCTTGTTGCCCTCTCTCTTGACCTTTTGGCTATCCTTCCCATAATTTTCCATTGTGAAGTAGGCCATTGTACTGTAATGAAATCTTCCCCATCTCTTTAAAACACCCTCGTTCCCTCTCCTCCCAGCCACTGAGTCAGTCTTTCCCTTCCTTATCTCTTCTCGAAGACTTCCTGACACTGGACATGAAGGATGGTACTTGGCACTTACCCTTTCCCAATATTACTCCCCGGCTCAACAAGAACTTAAAATCACAACTCGGAACTACCTCCTTGGAACCAGAAAAATCATTGGAAAACACTCGTTTTCTTTTTTTCAGGATTGACCTTCTACTCACTCATCCTCTACCTTTCAGAATGTTTTTCTTTGCTCGACTGTCTCAACTCAGCCCAACTTCCCACAAAGCTCCAGTAAGGGGAACTTTAACAAAATTTCCACTTTCAATATATGCAGACCTTTAATGGATGTTAGATATTATTTGTCTTCAGTGTTTGATCAAAGTGCTAAACCTTCTCGGTATAGGTTTCCTTTGTTGTAAGATCCCCCAAGGCAGAGACACGTCTGCTTCATTCATTTGCCCCACACACCATGAGGCTGCAGTAAATATGCGCTAAGTGAATGATGAGTAGCAGTCATCACTGGATTTTTGTGTCCATTGGATATGTGAGCTCCGTGAAGGCTCATTCAACAAATACTTACTGAGACCCTAGTGTGCCAGGCCTTATGTTAAGCACGGTGGATATAACAATGAACAAAACAAAAGTCCCTGCTCTCCTGGGGTTTACCTTCAAATGGAAAATAATTGTTTAAAAAATCATAAAATAGGTGTCTAGCTACTTAATATTAGACTCTAATAAATGTGTTAGAGAAAGTCCTGAAATGACTGGAAGTTGAACTCATATTTGTCTTAGGAGAGCTGAGGAACTGGGAAAGAGAGATTTCAGTTAGAGAATGAGATGAACACATCTTCTCACATGAGATATATCTCTTCTTGAGATATAATTTACATACCACACAATTCACTCATGAAAAGTGTATGGCGCAACAACTTTCACTATATTTACAAGGTTGTGCAACTCTTGCCACTGTTTTCCTTTAGGACATTTTCATCACACTAAAAATAACCCACACCTATTAAGCAGTCACTCCCCATTCAATCCTCTCTCAGCCCCTGGCAGCCACCATACAACTTTCAGCTTCTATGAATTTGCCTACTCCGAACATATCATACAAATAAATCATACAAAATACAATATATTGTGACCACCTTCTTTCACATTACATAATATTTCAAGGTTCATCTACGCCGTAGCATGTTATCAATATTTCATTGCTTTTTATAGCTTAGTAATATTCCACTGTGTGGATATACCACATTTTGTTTATCTATTCATCATTTGATGGGCATTTGGGTTGTTTCCATTTTTTGGCTTTATAAATATGCTGCTAGGAACAGTCATGTACATGTTTTTATATGAACATATGTCTTCATTTCTCTCAGGTATACCCCAGCAGTGGGATTGTAGGCTCATCTGGGAACTCTATAGATAACCATCTGAGGGACTGCCAAATTGTTTTCCAAAGTGGCCATACCAATTTTACATTTCCATCAGCAATGTATGAGGGCTCCAGTTCACCCGTATCCTTGACAACACTTGTAATTATCCATCTTTTGATTATAGCTGTCCTAGTGGATATGAAATAGTAGCTTACTGTGGTTTTGATCTGCATTTTCCTCATGGCTAATTAAGTTGAGCATCTTTTCACATGATGAGAACACAGTTGACACTTGAACAACATGGGAGCGATGGGGGAGTTGACCTCTCATGCAAGTCAAAAATACATGTATAACTTTTTGATCCCCCAAAACTTAAGTACTAACAGCATACTGTTGACTAGAAGCATGAATGATAATCAACACATATTTTGTACATTACATACTGTATTCTTACAATTAACGAAGAGGAGAAAAGAAAATGGAAGGAAATCATAAGGAAGAGAAAACATATGTGGAAAAAACCGCATATAAGTGGACCCACGCAGGTCAAGCCCATGTTGTTCAAGGAGTTCCACTGTATTCCTATCACACCTGTGAGGCAGTTCTACTGACTTGGTTCTCAGCACAGTGCCTACATGTCAGGTGCTCAATAACTGCTGCTGAATGAATACAGGTATAGAAGGGAGACATTGGTGCCTTTAGCTTTGGTAGGCCTGGAAGAGGCATGGTGGCAAGAGGGAGAATATTGGCAAATATGAAGCCATGTATTTTGATCCCTCTCACCCCATCCTGCTGCCTTTAAACCATGTTCCATTTGGAACCTCCTTTCCCAGAGGCTGGGTCAGGGAGCCTGTCACACAGAGCCAGTGAAGGAAAAGGGAACACAGAATAAACAGGACTGTAAGTTCAACTGCCTGCCAAGATTTGTGCAGAGAAGACTTGCAGAATTGCTCCAGCACCCATGTAATACAGCAAGTCTAGGCCTGACTGTGGCACTTCTATCACTGTGTAGGGGGATGCCCATCTGCCGCTGGAGCATCCGAAGATGGAAGTGGAAAGGAAGGTGTGTGTGTGTGTGTGTGTGTGTGTGTGTGTGTGTAAGGAGTGGAGGTGGCTTGGCTGTGGAAACATCCCAATGAGCTGAGGGCAGGATAGCTGGCCCTGAGACATGAAGAGGCCCGGAGGGTTGAGAGTATGGATGGGTGTGATCCAGTAGCAAGTAGGCGTCATTCGTCCTCTGGATCTCCTGCTATCCCTGCATGATGCAGATGCTGAGATGAGAGCCAGAGGCCACTGTGGAGTGACCCTGCTGTGGGGCCATGGGGAGACCTCCTGGGCGGGGAGGCGAGGAGCCCACAGCCAGCAGGGGCTGGTGAGCCAAGTAGCCGCCCTGAGCGCTGACTGAGCCGAGAGAGAACAGGATCTCAACTTGAGATGTGAAGGCCCTGAGTGGGCAGTGACAGGGCAGGCAAAGTGCTCCACCTGAGACCTTGGGCCCCAGAGGCCTGTGAATGAGGGTCTCTGCTTTTCTGGTAAGGGCCCAAGTGACCCTCACTCCCCTTACCACTAGAAGATACTTTCAAAAGGAATAGGAGGGCAGCCAAAGATGGGGGAATCCAGGGGCAGAATATTACTTCACAGGACTGTTTAAATTCTTATGCTGGACAAGACCGAGCTGGTTTTCAGCCACCTAATAGCTGAGGTCTTGTGAGGAAGCCCAGATTATAGACAAACAAAGAGAAACTATAGTCATGCTGTGTGGGGACCCTGTGTCCCTGCCACTGAGGTCTGTTGAAGGCTGGTGAGCGTAGCCTGGAGCTAGCCTAATCTAGGGTGTTGGGGTCAGGGATATGGTCAGGATCTGATGGAAGCCTGACGCGTGCTGTGGTGCTTGTGGCCACTTCCATGCCTGCTCTGGAGTCAGCGGAGGAGCAAGAGATTTTCTCTTCTTCCACCAGAAAAATAGCTCAAAGTGCATGCCCTCTGTCATCTTTGGCTAGGGTTCTTTTAGAAACTTCAGGAAGCATTTGGATGGGCCAGGCTAAAGAATCAATGGTCCGGTAAGAGTGGCAGCTCCCAGATTTTGAGTCCTTAACTTTGTTGCAGGCGCTCTGTTCTTATATGGGTCATGGAATCCTTTCAGTCACCCTCTCAAAGTAGGTGCTGTTCTTACTCATTTTACAGATAAAGAAACTGAAGGCTTGGTGAGGTTTCCCAGGACGTTCTGTGGGTAGTGGCTGGACCAGTATTTGAACACAATGATCTAGCTGCAGAGACTGGACACTTGAGCGCTGTGTATACTGCCTCTTGTTTTTCTGACTTAAAAAATTCCCCTAGAATTAAAGCAAGATCTGGTTAACAGCTTTTTACTGAAAAAAAAATTTTTTTTTAATGTTACTGTTTTTTATCTGTAAGAAAAAAATGCTTGCCTGGAATATCGTCAATAATATTATAGTAATGTATGGTCACAGATGGTAATTATGCTTACTGCGGTGAGCATTTTGCAATGCATAGAATTGTTGAATTGCTATGTTGTGTGCCTAAAACTAATATAATATTGTATGTCAATTATAGTTTAATAAAAATAATACCTGCCCATTTCACAATAATAAGGATGATTAAGTACAAAATGATGTGTAACTAAAGTGGTAGAGAACCTGAGTGAGAATTATTTTCAGTCACTTTTCTCCTAGCACAAGCCAATTCCAGCCAACTCAAAGCCTCAGCTTTGTTGATTATAAAATTATCCCCAAAAGATAATATATCCCACTCAGCTTAAAGCATGTGTGCTTTTACCCACCCATCTATCCACCTACCCATCCACCCATTTACACACCCATCCACCCACCTATCTATCCATTACCCACCCATCCATCTTATTCATCCATCCACCCACCCATCTACCCATTCATCCACCCAACCACCTATCCATTCATCCATCCATGCATCATCTATCCATCTACCCACCCATCCACCCAACTACCCATCCATCTACCCACTCCCTGTCTACCCAATTCATCCACCCATTCGCCTATCCATCATCCATCTATTTACTCCCCCAACCACCTATCTATTCATCCACCCATCCACTCACCCATCTACCCATCCATCCATCATCCATTCATCTATCCATCCATCCATCCATCCATCCATCCATCCATCCATCCATCCATGCAGTTTTTCACCTCACAATCACTACTATGTGCCAGCTCCCGGGGAGCCAAATGAACAAAGCAGTCCTTTCCTTTGAGAACACTACAGCTGGAGCAGAACCTTCCCCAAGTACAATGTATACAAGTGCTAGATGGTGGTTCAGCCTGTGTGGAGTGCAGAGTAGACAGAGAAAAGGAGTGAAGAGAGGCCACCATGAGAAGGAGGGACTTCATCTGGAATGAACTAGGCATTGCATCTTCTCTTCCTTCAGGTCTCAGCCTAAGCGTCATCTCCTCAAGGAGTCCACAGCCTGACCATTTATTCTAAAGTTCTTTATTCTCTTATTCTAAACTCTTTATTCTCTTAGTTCCTTGATACTGAATTTTAGTTTGTCCTTTAAAGTGTGTGTGTGTGTGTGTGTGTATTGGGGGTGGGGAGTCTGTAAGGTCCCAGGTTCTATGGGTCCCATAAAGGCAAGGACCATGACTTGTTTTCACAAAAATGTCTTTAAGGTTTGACAAATAGTGGATGCTCAGTTTGTTGCCTGAATGAATAAAGTCCAAAACTGGATCACAAAGAGCCTTGAATGCCAGATTAAGAAATCTGGACTTTGCCTGTAGGCAGTGAAGAATAACGGAGGTCATCTGAGCAAGGATGAAGCCTGATCAGGTTTGTGGTTTGGGGGGGGGACAAGGCTGGAGATGTTGTGGATGAGGTAAGAGGAACAAGCTACATAGAAAAAATTAGAAGCAACTGCCTTTGATAGAGGTCGAGATTTTTGCTGGCCTGACTCAAGACAGGGACGGTGGGGAAGGAAAGGAATGAAAATGTAAGGAATATTTAGGTCAAATCATTAGGAGAAGCCTGTGGGTACTGAGGGAAGGGGGGTATGACTAAGGTCTGTGGTTTGGGTGACTTTGTAACCACTGTACTGTCATTAATTACTGCAAAAGCAGTTTGGGATTTTGGAGACATAAGTGAAACCTGAGGCAGAGAAGGGCACTCAGGAAGACAAGGATAGATGCTGGACTCCAAAGGATTGCTAAGGAAAAGAAGCCAGCACAGGGCCCTGAACAAGGCCAATGTAAAGAGAAAGGAGAAGACCTAGAAGCTCCAGTGACCCATTATACATCTAGCTCTTTTTTTATGGCTGCCTGGTATTTGCTTGGCTGTATACTTTATCATTCCATTACTGGTGCACATGGTTTTCAAATTCCTGCTATTATTTGTGTTTTTTTTTTAAGGATGTTATTTATTTATTTATTTATTTATTTATTTATTTGAGAGAGAGTATGAGCCGCAGGATGGGCGCAGGGGGTGGGGGCAGGCAGGGAAGAGGTGATGGAGCAAAGGGAGAGGACAAGCCGACTCTGCACAGAGGATGAGCCTGATGCGGGGCCTCATCCCATGACCCTGAGACCACGATCCAAAATCAAGAGTGGGACACTCAACCAACTCAGCCACCCAGGTATCCCTTCTGTTATTACTAACAGTGCTGCTGTGAACCTCACACAGGGACCTGTGGGCATGGGTGTGAGTCCTGCCATAGGACAAATTCTTTTTTTTTTTTTTTAAGATTTTATTTATTTATTCATGAGAGAGAGAGAGAGAGAGAGGCAGAGACACAGGCAGAGAGAGAAGCAGGCTCCCCACAGAGAGCCCAATGCGGGGCTCGATCCTGGGACTCCAGGATCACTCCCTGAGCCAAAGGCAGATGCTGAACCACTGAGCCACGCATGCAGCCCAGGACAAATTCTTAATATCAAATTTGCCAGCCACAGAGTCTGCACAGAGCACGCTGTCTTTTCCGCACATTTGTTGACTCTATCTGCTCTTCCCTGAGGGCTTACGAATAAAAAAAGGTAGGGAAGATGTATTTCCAAAGAAGCTTGTAAATTGAAACAAGGATTTAAAGTATCCTTTAAGCTGTAAAGCTGGCAAATATACAGCTTTCTTTTTCATCAAGATGTTGTAGGTAAGGACCACAACTCACCTGGCCATGTACCTCTTATTCATTAACTTGATAAATACAGAACACATACACATAACTCTCAGAAGGATAAAGTAAGTCAACCCTTCTTGATTTGATCACCCACTATCTAGGTGTGGGATCGATATTTGAAGATACTGTTTCTCGAGGGCCCATTTAAACATATTAAAACAGTTCATGGTGTGGGAAATTTGTTCACAGATTTCAGGGAGACCAAAGGTTGAAGGCCATTAAAAAAAAATTTTTTTTTAAACACGATTCTACTCTGGGGTTTGGTGCTTAATCTGTGAAATCATCAGTTTAGTTATAGTTTCAGAAGAGCATTCTTTGGGGGATGCCTGAGTGGCTCAGTGGTTGAGCATCTGCCTTTGGTTCAGGGCGTGATCCTGGGGTGCTGGGATTGAGTCCCACATCCGGCTCCCTGCGAGGAGCCTGCTTCTCCCCTCTGCCTATGTGTCTGCCTCCCTCTCTGTGTCTCTCATGAATAAATAAGTAAAAATTTTTTTAAAAAGAGGATTCTTTGGTACAGAGAGAGAAACCCTCTCTCATTCTTACAGAGGATGTGAAAACATGTAGAAGAAATAAAGACGTAACAGAAACAGCCTCTTCTAGACACCTGCTGGTTCAGCCCGGCCCTTGGCACACTTAGCTCGGAGCGCCCTCTTCTGGCCCCCAGCTCCACGGCACCATCTGGGACCCAGCCCACCAAGGGCAGTCAGACCAGTCTGATTTTCAAGTTCAGAAAGCTGCTCTAATCTCCAATTCCAACGTCAGCAGGTTGTCTTTCTTCTACTTCAGCCACTGAAACTCCAAGAAGTTCTTTTTCAATATTTGTGCTACATAACTTTCAGAAATACATTCATAGTTTTGGACAAGTGGGAACTAGATCTAGAAGCCAAAGAGAATGGCAAACAGTTCTATGTGTCGTTACCTAATGCACTGGAGCAATATATGCTTATGATGAAGGCTTTCTAGAAAGCTGTCAGAACTTACAGTTAGCCTCATATTTCCTGAATTAATTAAACAAATATTTGTAAAGCAAATTTTATGTACATGCCAGGGAATATGCTAAGAGCAGATTGACAGTGGGGGACAGTGGGGGACAAGGGTAGTGTCACTTTAATCAAACGTGTGATAAATGAGGTGGTGTTTTTATTGCAAAATGCTTGGCAATCTCTGAGCACCATAACGGGTCACCAGAGCTTCAAAGTTCTTTTACATTACTGTTAATCTATCATGTGCTACTACTATTAAATTTAACTAGGCTAATCCTCTTACTCAGAAATGGTTTCTCTCTAACCTCTTAAAAGGGACTATTCAAACCTCCAAGGAACATGCTCATGGTCTGTTATGAGAGGAAGGAGGAGCCAGGATGAAAGCAAACAACTTTTCCCAACAGCTGCCTGTTTTCCTTGGAGCCAGGGTGGGTAGAGCTGAGGCCCAGCCCTGCTTGGATGTGAGAGTCTGCGGTTACCTGGCAATATCTTCATCAAACTCTCCTGGGTGAGCACCAGGCCTATAACCCACAACATGCCCCTCATCTTCATCCTCCAGACAGAAGAGAAGCCCCATTCATGTTCTCTCTCCCCCTCCCCCCTCCCCACGCACCCTACTCTTTTCTCCCTCTCAGGTATGGAAGCCCTACAACCCATTTGCCAGACTGAGGGACTCCAGATCCTGGACAGGGCCAGCCCCAAAGAAGGGGGCGCTTCCATGTAACCAGACCACAACACTTACAGAGTCAAAGTCAGCACTGACAGCAGTGGGGAATGAGCCAGGCAAGGTCATCCAAGAGAGATAAGGAAATGACGCAAGGCCGCAGGGCTGTAAAGGAGCCAAATCTCAACACAACTTCCAGTGAGATTCCATCAGTTATTTCTGCTCTTTTACTAACCTTCAGATGAACCTCTGAGCGGCAGATGTCCCTTCCTCCCTTCTCTTGGATTTGTAACTGTAATACGATGCTTCTTTGGGAAAGTAATGGATCCCTCTATTCTGTGATCCAAATTATATCCAAAACTTGGCTTTTCAAAAAAGCTAACCTCTTGTCTAAAATCCCCCCAGATCTCCAAGGATGGGAGTAGAATAACTGTGTTTTGTGGGCTCACTCCATCCTAAGTTCTGAGTTTTCAGGTGCCCTTTCCGAGGTTACTCTATCTCAGTAAATCCAGTACATTCAATTCAACTCACCAAATATTTACTGAGATGAGCACTGTGTTAGAAACACCTGGATGCTGCCCTTGGGAAATTCACAGACCAAGGGATGAGAAAGATAAATAAACAAATCATTTCAGTCCAGTGTGGTAAGGGCAATGACAGAATTATCTACAAGGCAGCACTTTCAAGCCACTGCTCTCACAGAGTTAAGATCTGGAGGGAAAGCCAGACATTAATCAGAAAATTGCACAAATAAAAATAGGATTTCAGTTCTGACTAGTACCCTTGAGGAGAGGTAAGCAGAGTCAACTGAGCTTTAATGGGACATCTTGCCTGGGAGGTCCACTAGGGCATTCTTGAAGAAATCACAATTAAAATATGAAAGATGGGTCAGGGGAGATTAGGTGAAGAGTGGAGTAAACAGTAGCCCAGGCAAGGGGAAGAGCTTGTGCAAAGGAACTGTGGCAGGAGAGCACAGTGATCCAAGGCACCAAACTGAAGCTGGTAGGGCTAGAGCCCAGGGTTGGGAGGGGCATATGGGGTGGCTGGGCCAGAGAAGTCAGCAGGATCCCACATACTGTGGTCAGCCGTGGCCTTGGCTCATTTCCTCATCGGTATCAAGGGATCAGAGCAGCACCTGCCTCATAGGAATAAGTGCATTCCATTTAGCACCTCGAGGAGTATGCTTTAACACCAGCTGCTCTTACTATTGTACTCATCATCCTCATCATTTCACCAGGATGAGCTTATGGATAAGGACCCTGCTGGCCTAGCTCAGATATTTCTTTTTAATACTACACACTGACTATGCGGGCACAGTTCCACAGAGGTCTCAGAGACCACAGAAATTAGCATAAATCCTATAAGGGTAACCGCTGGCTTTCTGGAGACATTCTGAATGAATGACCGGCTGGGCTGCTGACCACAGGGCTTATAAACAACCACCAAGAGTTTATTCTCAAATACCCAGAAAAAAACCGAGACAGAGGAAGGAGGATGGTGCCTCCTGAGAGAAAGCTGTCTATAAATGGAAAATTACACTGAAAGCAAACAAATCTTATTTGATGTGAACCCATTTTTGACTCTGTCTGGAAATCCAGGGCAGAAGGAAGTGGAAGGGACAGGGAGTGAGCAGGTGTGCCCAGGCTGAGGCTGCCTGCTGGGGACCAGTGGGTACTGTGACCAGGATGATGAGAAAGGGCTACAGCTGGCTGCCAAGGCACCCACACCTCAGGCCAGACACTGGACAGACCCAGACGCTCCTGGGCTGCTCCTGGGCTGTGACGCACACCCAGGCTGCAAATGTTGGCCCAGGCTGCGGTGGGGAGCAGGGAGATGGGGAGGGGGGAAGGAAACACAGGAGAAGCTTCAGGGGTGCACAAAGAGCAGAGCTGAGTCTCCTGGGCACTTCTGTTTCCTAAAATGGGTTGTTGTAACATTGCATGGGATAAGTACCTGGTACGTGCACAGTAGATGTCATCTCAAAAAAACCAACCAGTGGTTTGGCGCCTGCCTTTGGCCCAGGGCATGATCCTGGAGACCCGGGATCGAATCCCACGTCGGGCTCCCGGTGCATGGAGCCTGCTTCTCCCTCTGCCTGTGTCTCTGCCTCTCTCTCTCTGTGACTATCATAAATAAATAAATAAAAAATTTTAAAAAAAAATTAAAAAAAAAAACCAACCAGTATGAGGCGCCTGGGTGGCTCACTAGTTGAGCGTCTGCCTTCGTCGGCTCAGGTCATGATCTCAGGGTTCTGGGATCGAGTCCCACATTGTCAGGCTCCCTGCTCAGCGGGGAGTCTGCTCCTCCCTCTCCCTTTCCCCCCTGCTCATGCTCTGTCTCTGTCTCTCTAAAATAAATAAATAAATAAATAAATAAATAAATAACCAACCAGCCTCGCTTTAGAGCAACTTTGAGCCTCCATTAATGATGGCTTTTAGTTCTGCATCTCCACACCATTTGCTGCATGGCACAAGGAAATTTCTGAACATCTCAGTGCCCCGTGTTTCTCCTTAAAAGAGAATCATGACCCTCCAATTTAAGTGGCTCTACTTCAGAAATATTAATAACAGTAAGAGGTGACATTTGGTGACTCTGACATGTTTTCTCTATATGCCAAACACAGGTAAGAAGCTTCCCGGTTACAGCCTCAGTTCTAAGGCCTGGAGTGAGAACGTCTAGGTTCGAATTCCAGACAGTTCCCTTCCTGGATCTGTGGCCTTGACCGATTATTTAGCATCCCTGGGCTTTAGTTTCCACATCTGTAAGGGAAGGGGTGGGGGTTGCTCATGATTCCTATGTTACAGGTTTCAGAAAGGACTAGATGAGGTAGTGAAGAGAGGCATTTAGCAGAGCGGCTGGTACCGAGCACTGAAAACATCCACGCTTATCATTACTACGAATTCTCGGTCTCTGCGATCCAGAGCCCTATATCACAGCCCAGGGGAGTGAGGCTAAGAAAAATAACCTGTCCACACGGTGCAATATCCTTTAGCACTAAAAAAAAAAAGAGAGAGAGCTATCAAGCCAGGAAAACACAGGAAGGAAACTTATGTGTATGCTTTTGAATGAAAGGAGCCAATCTGAAAAGGCTACACATTGTATGATTCCAACTATGGGACATTCCGGAAAAGGCAAAACTAAGGAAGTAGGAAAAAAGATCAGTGGTTGCCAGGAGGTTAGGGTGGGGGGGAATGAATAGGCAAAGCATGGAGGACTTTTAGGGGAGTGAAACTCTTCTGTATGATATGTATGATACTACAGCAGTGAGCCCATGTCATTATATGTTTGTGCCAAGCCTCAGAATGCCCAGCACCAGGAGTGAGCCTGATACAAACTGTGCACTTCGGGACATTATGATGCATCAGTGTAGGCTGACCGTGGTAACAAATGGACCTGGCGGGGATGCTGCTAACGAGGGAGGCGCCAAACATGTGGGGAAGGGCAGACCCATCTGTGCCTTACTCTCAATATTGCTGTGAACCTAAAAACTCCTTTAAAAACACAAAGTGTTAATTAAAAACAATCAAAAAAAGTTCAGTGACATAGCTCCTAAGAGGCAGAGCTGGGACTCAGGCTCCTATAATCTGACCTCTAAGCCACCCAGCTGTGGTGGCGATTTAGGCTCCTCCAGGCTGATGCAAGTCACAGGAGAAAGGTGGATTGAGATGCAGGGAAGAAAGATGGTGGGCAGTCTTGGGTCGATTTTCCCTCTTCCTTGTCTGTAGATGGGACCCCCTCCCCACCCCTGCAGCAGTTTCCCCTCTGCCTCTGGCCTCCTCGCCTCACACCACTGGCCCTGCCAAGAAGGCACTCATGGGGAAGAGGTGTGGATACGGCCATGCTGTTTGTATGTTAACACACTCACCTCCTCCACAGGGATAACTCGGGCGGTGCACGTGCTATGAGGGAGCTTGTGTGTGTTAAGCTATATATTTACACTTAGAGTTTAAAATGTTTACCCTTCAGACTCAGCCCTGCACCTCCAACACTATGAGGACTTCCCATTATCCCCTTTAATACATTTCTAGAACCTGCATCTTACAGCTGATTTTATGTGCTAATCATGTTTTCCCATGAGAAGAATGGGGTGACTGAGGGCTACATGTTGCAGATCTCCATCCATGTGATATGAAAGCAACATCTGGTTACTCTAAACCTCAGTTGTAGTTTCAATAATGGGCTATGACCCAAATTATAAAATGTGTATGTATGGATTACAGTGGGGGATAAACATTGATGCTCACCACCACTATCCTCATTTGGTGGCCATCTAGGAAGTTTTAAGTTATGGGTTAAGAAGGTGATGTGTCTGAAATCATCTGATCCTCACGCAATTCCTTTCAGTTAGGTACTATTATATATTGTAGATGAGGAAATTAAAGCTCAGAGAGGTTGTGTAACTTTCCGAGGGCACACAGATGCTAAGTGTTGGACTCCACAGAGTATTTTTCACTGCCATGGTCACCTGTGCTGGACTTGTGAACTTCCTGCACATATTACCTTGATACAGCTCCATGGATTTCTCTTTGCCTTCTACTCCAAATGTTATAACCTAGCATAGCGCCTGGCCCAGGTTGCTTCCAATCAAGGCTCCTCTCCATATCTCCCTCCTAACACCCCCCTCCACCCTATCCCCTCTCAGAAGAACCATCTCTCTCTCTTCTCTCTCTCCTCTCTCTCTCTGGTACTTCCTAAACCTGAGGATGCCAAAGAACCCCGTGGAAAGGATTATTATAATAGAGACTCAGAAAGTCTGAGGCAGGGCCCAAGAATCTGTATTTATAACAAATGTCCCACATAATTCTAATTTTGATGTTTCTTGGATTGTACTTTGAGAAACACTAATTGGCAGATTTCTAGGGAAAATTAATTTTTCTTATTTAAAACATCTGCTAAGGTGATTCAAAGGGGCACTTGCACCCCAATGTTTATAGCAGCAACATCCAATAGCACAAATATGGAAAGAACCTAAATGTCCATCAACTGATGAATGGATAAAGAAGATGTGATGTGGTGTATACATACAATGGAATACTACTCAGCTATCAAAAATAATGAAATCCTGCCATTTGGGACAATGTGGATGGAACTAGAGGGTATATGCTAAGCGAAATAGAGAAAGGCAAGTACCATATAATTTCACTCATGTGGAATTTAAGAAACAAAGCAGATGAACATAGGGGAAGGGAAGGAAAAATAAAATAAGACAAAAACAGAGGGAGACAAGCTCTTAACTATAAGAGTTAAGTTATACGCAAATGATGAATCACTAAATTCTACTACTAAAACTAATAATACACTGTATGTTAATTAAATTGAATTTAAATAAATTTTAAAAATAAGACACCTATTAAAAATACAAATGGTGAACAATTCAGAAAGTTCAAAAAAGGAGTACCTGAGTGGCTCAGTTGGTTAAGGACCTGCCCTTAGGCTCAGCTTGTGATCTCGGGGTTCTGGGATTGAGCCCTGCATCAGGCTCCCTGCTCCCTGCTCAGCTCAGCAGGGAGTCTGCTTCTC
Source organism: Canis lupus dingo (assembly GCF_003254725.2). Classification (NCBI taxonomy): domain Eukaryota; kingdom Metazoa; phylum Chordata; class Mammalia; order Carnivora; family Canidae; genus Canis; species Canis lupus. The sequence continues at coordinate 36,137,440 of NC_064244.1, read as the reverse complement.
CCTCTCTCCTGGCCCCTCTCCACCACTTCTGCATGTGCATGTTCTCTCCCTCTCTCTCTCAAATAAATAAAACCCTTAAAAAAAAAAAAAAAGACAGTTCAAAAGAATAGACTCAATCTCTTTTCCCTGCAGGCGGCTTCTTCTTCTTCTTCTTCTTCTTCTTCTTCTTCTTCTTCTTCTTCTTCTTCTTTTAGATTTTATTTATTTGAGAGAGAGAGAACACGAAGGGGGAGGAGAGAAGGAGGGAGAGGCAGACCCCTCACTGAGCAAGCGGCCCTACATGGGGCTCCATCCCAGAACCCTGGGATCATGACTTGAGCTGCAGGAGACACTTAACTGACTGAGCCACCCAGGCGCCCTACAGATTTTTTTCTTGATAAACATTCTCAAGTCTCTCATTCGAGAGAAGCTGCTCTCCCTTCTTACTCCCTCAAGACATGAATTTTTTTTTGGTTGAATCCAGTCATTCCCGGGAGGGTGATGTGGGCTCACCGCTCCCACGTCCTCATGTGGACTCAAGCCTCTTGTCCCCTCTCCTGGCTCCCCCATCCAGGCACCGCCAGAGACAGACCTCAAGACTTTCTGCAAATCTGATTATGTTTGGTGGTCTGTTTCTTGACCTTGTCCCCTGCCCGTACTTTTGGAAACATTCCTTATCAATCCCTTTTCTCATGTCAGCACCTCAGCTCATCTCCTCTCATGTCATCCTGGGGCTCTCCCATGGCCCACCAACTCTGTCTTCTTCTCTTCTCTCTTGTTTTTCTTTTCACTGATGACCTTACCAAGCCCCTAGATGCCAACCCTCAATGCGCATTTTGGGGAAGATGCCCACTTCCTCTTGAATTCTCTTTCTGTGGTTTCAGAATCACCTTTCCAATTGTCTGAGGGACATGCCCACCTCAAAGTCCTACCATTAGAACAAACTTGTCCTGCCAAGTTCAAAGTACTTAGTCCTTGGGAATTCCGTATTTCTGCTAGGTCAGTTGTTCTTAAATTGAATATGCACACAAGTCACCTAGGGTATCTTGTTGAACTGCAGATTCTGGTTCTCTAAGTCTGGGATGGCGCCTGAGATTCTGCATTTCTAACAAGTACCTGGGTGATTCCTGTGCTGCTGATCCAAGGATCCCACCACAAATAGTAAGATGCTAGAGAGATTTCCATTCCCTAGGTCAGTATTCCTAACTCTGTCTTAAACTTAGAACTACTTGGGGCTCATGCCAGGTATAACATGGTTTAAAAATATGCATATAGTTAGAAGATTCAAATTAATTAACACTTCTTTTGCCTGACCCCAGCCCAGACAAATGAATTAGGATTTCTGGGTGTGTGGCCCAAGCCACCTGTGTGTCATGAATAAGTACCTGTGCAGGCTAGGATTGTGCTAAGTACTGAAAAGATGGTGGTAAGATAAAGCCCTTGTGGAGCTTACCTGTTAGTGGAAGTGGTGGTGATGAAATGGAAAAATAAACATCAATATTGGAGAGCATTTCAGATAAGGGCTACAAAGGAAAAAGTAGTTTTGAGTAGAGAAAATCTGAGAAGGGGCTGCTTTAATTAGGGTGGTCAGGGAAGGTCCTTGTGCAGGGAGGACATCTGAGCTGACAAATGGACATGTGAAGGTCTAAGGACAGAGAAGCATTTCAGGCTGAGGGAACAGTGTTTCCGGGAGATGGAACAACAAATGCAAACGTGGTGTGGTAGGTCCATGCTTTGGCAAGGAAGAGAAGGAAAGCCGGTGGTGTAGGTAGAGTACAATGAGTAAAGGGGGAACTGTGAGGGATGAGGCTACAGGGCATCATCTTCCCAAGGAGAGAGTAATAGTAAGCCACTAGAGGGTTCTACTGGAGCAAGGCCATGTAATCTGACTTAAGCAAGCTGCTCTAGGAGGAGGCCAAGGGTTAAAATAGGAGGCAGGTGTGAAAAGGTGTCTTGGAACACATGGTAGTAATGGAGAAGTCAGAAGAGGACAGACAGAGGATAGAGGCTGAAGCAAGAAATAATAGAACTTGCTGATGAACAGAATGGGCCTTGGCAAAATCGAGACAGAAAGACTTCTCCCCGTTTTTCAGTTGAGACATCAGGGACATTTACTAAGATTTGAAATACTTGAGAAAGAAAGGCTGGGGACTGCAATGGGGGAAATCAACAACATCTACGTAATCTTAAGATAAGTATTAGACATCCAAGTGGAGAAGCTGAACAGGAAGTGGGATATAATATCTACCTAGATTATCTTTCCAGCTTTACTCCCTTTCCCCCAAGAACCCATTATATATATGAGCTCCTCCTAATTCAAAGTGTCTTTTTTTTTTTCAAAGTGTCTTGATTCCCATTCTCACCATGCATTTTTCTAACCCTGTTCTTCCCATGCTGTAGTCTCTGTCCAATGTACCTTCAATTTTTGCCTTTTGAGGCCCTAGTCCCACATACAAACCATCTCAAGTAACCACTGCTTCCTAATATCTCTGTCATCAGTGAGCTGTGCTTCCTGGGGACTCCTATAAAAAACAAGGCATCAGGGTCACATTTTCCCCCATGAGTTATTTCTGTGTGTTTACCTCCTCTGCTGGGCTGCTAGTTCCTGGAGGGCAAAGCTTGCCTCCCATTCTTTTATCATATCCTCCATGATATCCAGAAATGTGCCCAGCACACAGAAGGCTACTCATTAAATGTGTGGAATAAATGAGGATGAGGACACATCCTGAGATGATCGATCACTTGAGGATAATCTAGTCATCAGTGATCAAAGGTGACAGGTTTCCTTAACCCGGAGGAAGTGATGACTGCTGAGTATCTGGGTCATTGGTATAGAACTACCTCATACAATGCTGAAAGTCTTGACATGCGTATGTTGTTGTTTACCTCTAAATAGTAATGCATGCTTTAGGACAAGAGTATATCCTTAAAAAAAAAAAAAAAAAAACTGAATATGGACACCTGAGTGGCCAGTGGTTGAGCATCTGCCTTCAGCTCAGGTCATGATCCCGGGGTCCTGGGATCAAGTTCCACATCAGGGTCCCCTTGGGGGGCCTGCTTCTCCCTCTGCCTAAGTCTCTGCCTCTCTCTGTGTGTCTCTCATGAATAAATAAAAAATTTTAAAAATCTGAATCTACTGTATGAACTCACTAAAGAAGTCTATTATTAGAAAAGCTGGTGGTATGTTCTTTCCCAAGAGAAAAACTCCCTTTGTAATTATCACCATTGCTGCCCCCATATGGCCCAAGTTGGTAAGACTGGACTGTGGTGTCTTTTGCTTTCTGTGGGTGCATGTCTATTATGCTGGAGCACTGGTGACTGATGTTTAGCCCAGGTTACTTTATAACCTCATGCCAAATTTGTTCATTATAATCAGATTGATTTATTATAGCACATTTTGCCTTGTGGCATGCAAGCCATGGATTCTGCACTGGGTAAGACAATGGCAGGTCAGATATTAGGCAGTGGGCTCTTGGTGTGCAAGCTGGAAGACACCGAGAAAGTGAGAGAAAAAGAAGAAGGAAATGGAGAATAGTGGCTATGAAGGGAGGCTGGGGTGTGGCCAGAGCTCCCTGGGTGCCAGAAGTAAGGGATCATTCCTGGAAGAAGGCCATGGAGGCTGAGTGAGATTAACAGAGAAACAACACCAGAAAGTATGGACAAGTAATGGAGGCTGTGGGAGGAAAGTGATCAAAGAACATTATCAGCTCCAGCAGCAATCATCTAGTGAGTGTTGATTATGTGCCAGGCATTGTGATAAAAGCTTTATACAGATTGTCTGATTTACTTTTCCCATGACCTATCTACTTGTAGATACAAGTAGATATTTAACCCATTTTACAAATTAGGAACTTGAGGATCAGAGGAGTTAAATAACTTACTCAAGGTCACAGAGCTAGAACAAACAAGCTGGGATTCAGACCCAGGTTTGTTGGATGCCAGAGTTTACATTTGCAACCACTGCTTTATACCACCTGTTCATATGGATCGAGGGGCATTTCTTCCCACTGAGCTTGCTGTAGGCTGAGAAACACAGTGTCTTCCAATACCCCAAAGAGCAAGGTACTGAGTGATGAGCTAAGTTAGAGGTGTTGTTCAAAAGCCCTGCTATGACTGAGCTGTCTGCCGGGGCTGAGGGTGCTCAGGGCGGAGATGCTCTCATCCATCATCAGGGAATACTCACTCCATTGTGTCGGGCCCCACCTAAATGTTTTTTTTATTGTCTGCTCTCCACCATGAGTAATGCCACTTTCCATTTTAAGCTGGGAGCTTCAGGAGATGACCGAGTTATAAGCCAGAGTTTAAAGCTAAGTGCTGCCTGGGGGATTACTCACCCACTTCAAGACGCGGCCAACATCACACCCTCCCACTCAAGATGCTGCTGGAATATCCCCTTCCTTGCCAAAGCCTAAAGGAAATCTGGCTTCCCCTAGAATCAGACTGGGCATGGTGCCAGGTTATCAGAAAGCTGGCAAGTTAACTGATTCTCCATGTGAAACTACTGTGGTTGCTCTGGTCCCCACTTGTGTGGCAAGGTTTGCTTGCCTGTTCATCCATGTGGCATGTGCCGAGGGCCTACTACGTACCAGGCACTCTGTTACCTGATAGAGATACTGCAGCGATATAGATGGCTTTAGTCCCGGTCCTCACGGAGCTAACAGTCTGGGGAAGATGAGAAGACAGTTCTAATATGATGTCATAACCAGGAGAGTGTAAGAAATGATAGGACATAAGAAGCACAGAGAGTTTGAAGCACTAACAGCTGAAGGATTTATGCTGGAGCAGAAGCTGGCTAGGTTTCTTAATTGTGAGCAACCAAAATTGATTCTGACTACTAATAAATAGAAAAAGAATCTAGAGAACCTGGGGTTGCCCAAAGAAGTCACTGCAAGGTGTGGTGGTCCAATATCACAGGAAGGGTGTAGCCAGACCAAGACCCTGGGGGGTAGGCAATCCCTCACAGAGGAGATGTGGCTTCACATAGTGGGCAGTCAAAAGGATGACAAATGTCCAGGACAACAGGTAGAAGTAGGGAAGGTAGGGAGGAGAAGCCTGTCTCAGAATGACCTAAGATAGTCTGAGTCACAGAAACCAAAAGGAACAGTTTAAAGAGAGCGCTGGCTTATTGAGGGAAGCAGGCAATGGGGCCAAGCAGCCAGGCTCCCAGGGGTTTCTGGAGGGAGTGAAGTTTGCTGCTCAACCAGACTTTGAAGCTTCTGTGGGGAAACGAGCCCTGTGCCAGCAGGTAAGGAGGAATTACATTCTGAGCCTTTCTCTCTTTTTTTTTAAGGGATCCTGAGGCCATTATGGAAGGCCCCAGTTCTCAAAGGATGCCTTGAACTTATAAAAACCAGTTAAATCAGAAAAATGTCTTCCATATAACGGTTGTAAAAGATAGCAGGGACAAGCCAAGGAGATACTAATGATAATAGCCAACGTTTACTGCTTGTGCTAACATGAACTTGCATGCATTATTTCATTTACTCCTCATAATAAGCCTATTAGTTTACAGACAAACAGACGGAGACGCAAAGATTATAGATGACTTGGCCAAGGTCCCGTGGTTAGCAGATGGTGGCGCGGGATGCAAATGCAGATCTGCTTTACTGTAACTAGAGTCTGCTGACGGGAGCCATAGAATGGAAAGGTCAGAGGAAGAAAAACAATCATATTAGAAAGAGTCTTTTTTTGTGTGTGTGCTAAGTGCATCATAAGGGATTGGAAGCCTAGTCCCTCACGTATTACCTCTTATATGGGTACCATGTTGAATCTTAAGGATAGCAATTGCTCCCAATCGAGAAATTTTCAGATTTTATCTGAAGAAGAGAAGGCCTGTTGTTCTAGAGGGAGCCGTGAGTGAAGAATTTGTAGCAGTAAGTCAAGGCATGGACCCCTAGACTATAGTGAGAGGGTACAGAACATTTTTAATGGATTTTCAAAATGAAAACTTCTCTGTACAAATAATACATGCTATTTGTGGAAAAAAGGGAGGGAAATATGGAAAAATACAAAGAAGAAAACAAAAGTCATCTATAACCATACCATTCAGTGGTGGCTGTTGTCACATTTATGTGTGTGTGCCTGATTTGTATTCTCACTTTCCAGTATATATATATACTATATATACCTATATAGTACTGTCTTTTAAAATCAGTTCTTCATATCTGAAATAATTGTTATTGCCCTGATTTCATCCTTTCCCTCAAGGAAGAATTGTATCAGAATGTTCAATTTTGCAAATCTATGTGAATATCAGTTCACAGAGTACAGGGTAGTATGTAATGCAAGCCGGTTTGTTCAAATAAGTGTGTAGATGACACGGGGCTTCCTGCATCTAGTGTATGTGAAAATGCCTGGTTCTTTAGGGAGGACTTTGTTGTTCATCATTCCCTGACATTTCTAACCAGTAAGTGTTACCTGAAAAAAGTCTAACATAATGATTAACCTCATCATTTATTAGATAATCATTTATTTATCAGCAGAGATTTATTTCACAATCTACCATATGGATAACATTCAAAAATGTTACATAGACAGAAACTAGAAGAGAAGTTTCTAGGACTGAGATCCAAGCGGAATCCTGGTTCTGATCCCACTTCCCCCTCCTCGAGCCTAGGGGACCTCATCTCCTTCCACATCCCCGCCAAAGGCAGTTTGAAACACCACCGTCCAACACACACAGAAATTTCACTTGCTGGGGCAGAACTGCAGCTTGGCCTCTCCAGTCCTCTCTGAGTATCTCCTCTGGGAGCCCAAGGGGCTCGAGCCAGCACGCAGCCAGGTCTAGTAGGTTGCTGCTGTAGTCAATTCCTGGCATACCTAGTGCCATCTGTCTCTTGTCCTTTCCCCGACTCATCAAGACAGAGTTCCACCCGTGCAGGAGCCCTGCGTGCTCCCCCTGTGCAGCCGGGACATCTGTTTTGAGTTGAGAGTCAGTGGCCGGTCAAGCACTTGCACGACACAGCTGGATTTGCTGATGTAAACAAAGGAGCTTGCATGTGAGTTTTCTGACCCTGAGAAGGCCCCACAGGACTAGCCCCTCAGGCCTCCATCAGGATTTTAACCTCGTCTGAGGGGACAAGGAAAATGAACTTGAGTTTACTTAATGAGCTACAGCCAAGAGAGAAGCAAAGCACTGGGGCCCTCTCTTTCCTTCCCTGTCTCCGTGTAGCCCTGTTCTCTCACCAGGCCATTCCTCATCCTGTCCTAAGGCCACATCACTGCCCAGCAACCCCCGTGGTGCCCTGGGGAGCCCAGGGGCAGCGACCCCTCCACTAACAGCGGATGCTTCCCTTCACTCCCCGCCCCCAGTTCAGAGCTCCCTTCTACCCTTGCTGTTTTGCTTTGTGTTTCCAAGCTTCATTAGATTTGATCTTTACTTACAAAAGCAAACAATTCATACATAAATTTATGTTTTAGCAGTTAATAAGCTCTGGCCCCACCATCTTTCTACTTTCTACTTTCTACCTCCATGAAATTAATGCGGTCCTCTTCACACATGTCATTTGCCAACAAAAAGCTAAATGATAATTCAGATCGAAAGACCTCCTCACTCTGGGAGTTAATTTCTTAAGAGCTCAGTTTTTTCATCTATGAAAAAGAGAGTAGCAGTATATACTAAGGTGCCGCTCTATGAAATAATGAGACAACATCTAGGAAGCACTTCATAAGACAGCATAAACAAATTCGACTTTATAGTTATACACTTCTTATTTTTTTTAATTTCCTAACATGCTATTATTCTGATCACTCTTTTACAACTACCTCTTGCAGCAACTGGTGCCGGTTATGTATTTCTAGTAGTGATACCAAATTTCCATGAGATAAATTCCAGTTTGAACACTAATTCATTCACTTTTAAAAATACTAATTAAATGATCATTAAAGACACATTCTAGTTGCATTTATCTAGATTAATCAGGACAAAACACTCTATATATTTGGAAAATATATATTTCTTTCTTCCCACTGGAAGGAAGAAGTGACCAAGGAAATAAGAAACCCCAACCAACTTCTTAACCAACCCACCAACCAAGGGGGGCAGCAGAAATCTCAGAGCGAATGTGGAAATCTGTGGCATCGTGCTGGAAGTAGCATACAAGACTGTTTTCAATGGATTTCGACCAGCACCAGGACTGAAACAGCCATATTAGCCACTTAGTCCTCAGGGCCCTCCTTCTTTCTGTGGCCCCCACAACTCGCTTTTCTTATCCTGCCATCCTCACCGGAAAACCTCTCGACTAGAACCATCTGGGTGTGGGTCTCCCTCAAGAGTTCTATGTTCCAAATTACCATTCCTTTCCCCTAAATCAAGGCTCTTTTTAAAACAGGCATATGTTCAAAATACTAGCCAGAAATCTTAGTTACCCAATTTAGTAAATGTCAGCACATATTCACTGAGCACTTACTAAGCACAAGACAAGAGTGTGTCCATGGGGGAAGGGAGTACCTAAGATCCAATCCCTGTCCCCAAGGAGCTGAAAAGCCACTCAGGAGGCCAACTAGAGGATGCAAATAACTATAATTGCTGGGTGGAATATAGCGACTGCCACAAACCGCTCCAGCCAACACGCTGCAGGAGGAAACAATGAGTTTGGTAAGGATCAGGACAGGTGCAGGACGGAGGCAGCACTGGCCCTCAGAGAAGCATCTGTCCTTGGAAGAGATTATATTAACTCTTGTGGCCCACCAATTGGTGAGTTATTTTGAGTCCTTTGCCTATTCTGGGCTAACAATTGGAACGAAGTTTAGATCCTGACTTTTCTTCCCTGAAATGTGCCAGCTCCCTGCTCCTGAGGATCACAGAGTCTCCTCTAGCCAGTGAGGCACACTTGGGCACACGGGGCTCTGCACACAGCCCTGACCCCACCCACTGAACTCCTGCTCATCCTCAAAGGTCACAGCTCAGTGTGACCCTCAGAGACACCCCTACCACCCTCCACCTGCTGGTGCACTCCCCCTCTCCGGCCACAGGTATCTGATTTCACTGGAGGGATAGAGGAATTGGCATTGTTTCAGATTGTCTTAGTCAGCTGTTCACTCTTTAAAAATGCAAGTATCTCCCCCTACAGGAATAAAAAGAGACAATGAAAGCAAGGACTTGGCTTTTCTGTTGCCTCTGTGTCCTCGATGCCTGATAAATCATAGAATTTAATAAGTATTTGTTGAACGAATTAATGAATAATAACAGATTGACTCATCTCTTCCCTGGTTTTTTTCATCTCTCTCTGAGCTGTCAGTTTTTGTGGGGAGAGAGCAATGGTTTTAGAAAATATGTAGCATTAACGTCATATTGATGTAATCAATCAAAGATACTCATACTTGGGGCCGCCTGACTGGCTCCATCTGTATAGCATGCAACTCTTGATCTCGGGGTCATGAGTTTGAGCACTACGTTGGGTGCAGAGATTACTTAAAAATAAAATCTTTAGGGGATCCCTGGGTGGCTCAGCGGTTTGGCATCTGCCTTTGGCCCAGGGTGCGATCCTGGAGTCCCGGGATCGAGTCCCACATCGGGCTCCTGGCATGGAGCCTGTTTCTCCCTCTGCCTGTGTCTCTCTCTCTCTCTATGTCTGTCATAAATGAATAAATAAAAAAATCTTTAAAAAAAAAAAAAGAAGAAGAAGTCCGGTGCTTTAAAAATAAATAAATAAAATAAAATCTTTAAAAAAATACATTCATCTTGGGATTCAGTATGGCAACTGGCAATTAGCACAGTTTCTCACGCTTTGGTTCATGAGGGGTTTTTCTGCACAGCACAGGTCTTTTTAGCAAAAACAATATGCTGTGCCATACAATATATCTCGTCATCCCCCTCCTGCCCTCATTCCTTTCAGCAAATATTCATTAAGCACATATTACATACCATGACTGTGCAAGACATTGCAGCATTGCAGATAAAAAAGCTGAGCACCACAGGCAATGACTATCTCCTAATGGAGCAAAGTCGAAAGAGAGAAAGAGTCTGCGAAACAGCGCCAGTGAAGGACAGAGGGATAAGGGACAACCCCTGGAGGGCTGGGCTTGGTCCTGGGGCTGGTGGTAAAAGAAGGCTTATTTGAGTAACATCTGAAGGAGAAGTAGGAATGCGTTTGGGGTGGGAGGCAATGTTGGCAAAGGGAGTTCCAAGCCGAGGGAAAAGCAAGTTCAAAGGCCCGGAGGTGAGAGCAAGCTTGGCACATTTATAAGATGGACGTTCACTTTGGTTAGAGGCGACTGAAGGGGCCGATGCCAGGGAACATGGGCCTTTTTATTCAACACCAAGACCAAGAGAGAGTGGAGGCAGTGCGGGTCACTGGTTTTGCCTCAGGAAATGACTGGAATGTAAGCTCCATGGGGTAAGGACACTGCCAAGCTTTGTTCGCCATCTGAGAACAGGGTTGGGAACAGTCGATTCTTAACAACCATTTGCTATGTGAATGAATGAAGCGCCCTAAGATGACCTCAGCCATCCCCTGTGGTGTCACCAGGGCCCAGGGCATCCTAAGACCAGCAGGCATCTTGAGAGCTGGCTGGTCTGCTCCTTCTCTTCCAGGCTGTCTCACTTGCCCTTAAAACTCCCAGAGTGACACTATCTTGTACATTTTATAAAGCATAGTAGCATGACTCGGAAATTCAGTTCTTTGAGGTCATACACATGCCACCGAGGGACAGACGATCTGTCCAGTCATTTGGTGAGTCACAGCAGGATGGAGAGGAGCAGGGACAACAGCCCTCAATGCTCAGACAGGCAGGTCAGGCAGCAAGGGCACTCTGGCTCCCCAGCATTATTTGTCATCTGTTAAGATGTCACGATGCCTCATTTCTAAATCTGCTATTGAAGATCAATGAGACCCTCTGTCTCAAAGCAGCCATTTCATGCAGAAATTATATTTTGTGGTATAGTTGGCAGTGAGGAATTTAAAATCCAAGTTAATCTCCTCTCTCAGTACCATGCACTGGCTGAATGCTGCTGTCTCTCTCAAAGGAGGCTCCTGCGTCTGTGATCCAGCATATCGTGGCTGGGAAGCTGGGAAGAATGGACACCACAGGTGGCCTCTGCCCACATCTATCACCTATCTGAGGTCCCAGTGCCTCTCACTCGGGCTACTGCACCTGTTCCCTACTTCTGCCTCTCCTCCCCTACTTCTTTACTATGCAGCCAGAGTGACATTTTTAAAAAGCTAATTTGATTATGTCATACCCCAGCCTGCACCGCTCAGTGGTTTCCCACAGTCCTCCAGAGAAAAGTTTCCAGGGCTCTGCATAGCCTGACCCTGCCATCTCTAGTCACAGCCATCTCTCCTCATCCACAGTGGACTATTTTCTCCCCAAATGAAATGTGTTCTTCCTGGACTCAGGACCTTAGCACATGCTCTTCCTGCTACCTTCTTTTTCCTATTCACTAGGAATATAAACTCCACTTCTTCTAGAAAGTCTTCCCATCTCTCAGGCTCTGTACCCAGTATCTAACCCTCATGGGTCCCTGGATGTCACTGCAATATCCAGTTCACTGGGAATCCCTTTTTATAGTGGGTCTTCCCCTACTAGAATGTGAACTTCACGAGGTCCTCACTGCATCTGCCTTGTTCCCCACTATATTCCCCCTGTCTGGCACATAGTGGAAGCTCATCAAATGAGTAAAGGAGGACTCTAATCTTTGAACTCTTGGGAACGACCTGACCGATTAAAGTAGGAGGCAGAGAGAAACTGAAACGTAACAGAACCTCATAACAATCCTAAGCTAAATGACGTTCCTCACTCTGGAGGCCTGATTTGGTCTCATCATGGGCTTTGGCTTATATATTGTGACCAGGCCTCAGTTAATTCTTTAGAACTGGTTCGGTTTGGAGAAATAGGGCCTGTGTCACCATGGTCAGTAAACCAGAGCTCTGCAACAATCCAAATCAAGTCAAGATGCATTGGAGTGTCTGCCGGTGGCCTGGGCCTCTTGCTGCACAGACTAGAAGCCCTCCCATCCCAGTCTCACACAGCAGAACAGGCCTAGATGGACCAGGAGCCTTCATCCATTTTGTCTTACCTTCTGTTTTATTCTCTTCCTCCCCAGCAAGGACAAACAATACTTGAGTAAAGGAAATATGAGTAATGGAAAGAAAGAGAAAAAAATAAACATATCAAAATGGGCAGTGTCCCTCGGGCCACTGCTTTTAAAGAAAACAAGGAGTAGATTTGGAGATATTTCAGTGACTTTGCTAAAAAGGAGAAAAATAATCAAGCTGGCCTTTCCCTTTCAAGGCTGAATTCCTTCTCTCTCTCTCTCTCTCTCTCTCTCTCTCTCTCCACGTAGAACGGATTTCCCAGACCAGGGGCTGTCACTCTGGCATGCATCAGAATCCCTTAGGGAGATGTGTTGAGCTTGCAGATGCCAGCCCAGACTCAGGCTCAGCGAGTCTGGCCCAGTGAATGAAAACCCCTGGGTGGCTTAGTGTTGAACGTTTGCCTTTGGCTCATGTTGTGATCCCCGTGATCCCGGGGCCTGGGATCAAGTCCTACATGGGCCTCCCCCCAGGGAGCCTGCTTTTCCCTCTGCCTGTGTCTCTGCTTCTCTCTCTCTCTGTGTGACTGTCATGGATAAATAAAGAAAATCTGAATGAAAGCCAGCCAGCAAGCAAGCAAGCAAACAAACCCCTGGGGGAGGGGCCCTGACGTTGTCCCCTGGCAGGAAGGGCCCTCTCTGAGGACCAAGGCTCAGGAGGTAAAGGCAGTTAGGCCCTGTGCCTACCGACATCGGGACAGCTCAGGGAAGAACCTCAGAGGTGGACTGGGCTCTCCTGGGCCAGGGCTCTCCTGGGCTCCCCTGGGTCAGGTACTGAAAAGCTTGCTCAAGGTAAATGGGAAAGGCCTAAGAAAAATCTAAAGAATTTGGGCAAAATATACAGCTTTATGCAACACCGAGCAACCCACCTGTGGACCTCACGAGTCGCGAGGGGGACCCAAAGTCCTGGAACCAAAGCTGCCGCCTCCCTCCTCTAGGGAAGGGCGGAGCCGAGCGGCCCTTGCAGCGGGTCCCCGCGACCCGGACCGACCGAGGGCAGGGCCCGCAGGAGGCTGCGCGCGAGCAGGAGGCGGCGGCCGGGCTGAGCCCCCAGACACGCCCGCAGCGTTCGCAGGCTGCGTGCCGCGCTAGTCACTCCCCACGCTTTTATCAGTCTGATCTCCACAACTGCCCTGTGAGCAGGGCTGTTCACGTGAGGACACGCACTCAGGGAACAGCAGCAACTTGCCCGCAGTCACAGTCTATCTATAAAGAGGTGACTCAGAGATCATCTCCATCATTCTGAATCCCGGTGGTTTCTTAACTGGCTGTCTCTTATTTTAAATACAAGGACAGACGCCACCTGGAACGCTCCAGGAGCAAGAACTCGCAGCTGCCTGCCGCGTGTATTTGGCCGGACCAAGCCTCACCTCAGGTTCTTAGCTCAGTGCTTATTCACAGCCTTCAATACTGCACTCTGTGGCAGGCACAAAAGCCCCAGATTTAGTGAGTGGGAGGGGAGGTCCCCCTTGCAAGAATTTACTCTAAAGGGGCGCCTGGATGGCTTAGTTGGTTAGGCATCAGCCTTCAGCTCAGATCATAATCCCGGGGTCCTGGGATCGAGCCCCAGGTTGGGCTCCCTGCTCAGTGGGGAGCCTGCATCTCCCTCTCCCTCTGCTGCTCCCCCTGTTTGTGTGTGCTCTTGTGTGCTCTCTCGCTCTCTCTCTTTCAAATAAATAAATAAAATATTTTTTAAAAAAGGAATTTACTGTACATTTACAAATTTATAGTGGATTAAAGAGACAGACATAAAATACCTACAGGTAATTTTACTAGAGGTCTGGGAATTGCTGGATTAAACAGTCATGGGTGCCTGGAGATTTATGGAGGAGGTGAGCTTTGAACAATGGTCAGGGCTGGTGAGTGAGAGCTGAGAGGTAAGGGTGGTGCAACAGAGGAGAAAAGCAGCTGAAGCATCAGTCAACTCCAAGCTGCCTGTTGCCCTTGCTACCCTGGGGACTTCTACCTGCCTCAGACCTAGCCCAATGGACTCTGGCAAGCACCCAAGCCCATGTTGGAAGAGCCACACTTGGGTTGGGTCTTGTGTCCAGAAACGCCTGGAGTGAAATCCCATGATGGGTGCTGTGAATCCTAGGACCAATGTTAGGCAAAAGGAAAAGGTTCCCATTTTATGAGGTGACTTTGAAACCAAAATCAGCAGGTCTGAAACTTTCAAATAGATTTTTTCTCTACCTTCAAGAGCAGATGTATACATCAAAAAAGAAGCACGCATAAGCCAAGGAATAAAAATGTAACTTAAACCTATTAATGGGTGGAAACTTTCTGAATATTTTGAGTAAAAAACCTAGCAAAATTCATGTGCTTTCCCCAGCAATTCCACTTCCATAAATCCTCCCCGGGGAAGTAAGAGTATGGGGTGCAAAGATGACTACAGTAGTTTTGTGACAGTACACAACTCAAGCGTCCAACGAGAGATTAGCTGACAGAGTTTTGTAGGTCCACATAACGGAATCCTATCATCCTATGCAGCCATTACAAATGGAGGTGTAGATTTATGTTTATAAACGAGGAAAAAAATCCTAATGTATTTAGTAAAGTGTGGTTATAAATAAGCAGATTATAAAACTATATATGTATATAATTTTACAGAGTGGAATCATGATTCTACTTTCTTCAGACCAAGCCTGAATCAATTTAACAGAACTGAAGTCATACGGCATAAATTCTCTGATCACAGTGTAATTAGATATCAAAAACCATAACATAACTAGGAAAACTGCAAATATTTTCAGTTAAACAACATACTTTGAAATAACCCATCAAAAGAAAAAAAAATCCAAGGAGAATTTATAGAAGGATTTAAACTGAACAGTATACAAAATATAGCATATGAAATTTTGGGGAGGCACCTAAAACAATTATTAAAGGGAAACTTTTACCTCTAGCTGCTCATATCTAAGAAAAAATTTTTAAGGTCTGATATTAATGGCCCAAGATTCTGCAGGAAAATAAATAAATAAAAGGGCAAAGTAAAGTAAAAGTAAGCCCAAATCAGAAAAATGCCGAATAAAGGTAGTGACAAAATAGAAATCAGGCAAACAATGAAGAAATCTAAGAAAACAGAAAGTTGTTTTCAAAAACACCTCAGATATTCCTATATATAAGGCCCTTTGCTAAAGGCTTCAATCTCTACGAATAGACATGTTAACAGAAGTTATCTTGGCTGATAGGATCAGGGATAATTTTTAAAGACTTCTTATTGCTGGTTATCTATATTTTGTTTTCTATCTCTCTTTTGCATTTAATGGTTCCTAAGGGGACTGACATCCAAGGCTCATTTGCTGAAAAGCAACAGACCCTATTAACCCTCTGTTTCCCAAAGCAGGGGCATGTGTCCCTGTTGATACAGAATTCTGAGTGGTGCAAAGATATCTTTCAATCACACTGCAAAAAGAAAGGGAGACCCCCTTGATGTTTCCTTCAATCATTTTGATTGTATTCAAGGAGACAGCCTTGGTTTGGTACAATTATATTTTCCATTGCTTTTCTCTCTTTGCAAGTGAAAAATCTGCAGGGGCAGGGAACAGCCCCTAAGCGGAAGTCAATCACAGCTGCCCTTTCACTGTATTTGAGGACTGCCTTCTGTTCATGGGATGCTTTTGCATTTAACACTCGAGAGATAAAGCTTCCTTTATTTTTTTTAAAGACTTATTTATTTATTCATGAGATACAGAGAGAGAGGCAGAGACACAGGCAGAGGGAGAAGCAGGTTCCCCACAGGGAGCCCTATGTAGGACTTGATCCCAGGACCCTGGGATCACCACCTGACCCGAAGGCAGACACTCAACCACTGAGCCACCCAGGTGTCTCTAAAGCTTCCTTTAAATAGGAAATTAAATTTAAGTAAAACCATAGGTCAGTAATTTAAATAAAATTCACAAATAAGGAATTTGGGAAGGGGATAATGATCAAAATGATGAAGGTGGCACACCTGTACTGCAGTCCCAGGAAAGTGGGGTTAAGCTCCGGTGAGGATGAAACTGCCCCTGAGGGCAGATCAACCAAGCACTGGAATGTCCCCATAGATCTTGCAGGCCTCGATTCCTATCTAGCCTGTCAGGGTACTATAAAGCTGCAGCATGGAAATAATAAATGTGCAATTTGCTCAGGTGATGACCCAGGCAGTAGGGAGACCATTTCAGAACAGGATTCTAAGTCCAGATAAATCCTGCTAGGAGGATGATTGAAGTGGGAGGTTTCTAAGAGCAGATAACATTTCTTTGCAATGTTTGCCCAAAGGAAAGAGGCCTTTCCACAGGAAGAAAGTCAAGTCCGATCTATTTTTATAAAAACATTTCAAGTGGTTTAGTGAACTTTATTTCCTGTGGTTCCCAGGAATCCTGCAGCAGGCTCCCAGGAGGGATGTTGGTGATAGGGAGCAGAGACTTGATGAGTGACAATCAATAATTATCTCTATATTTGCTTCACTTTTTCCAATAAAAATAATCTAAGGGGAAAACACTTGCTCTAGAAGAGCAAAATTCACAACAAACTTTGTTTGAGCAAAGTTCAAACAAATAGCAGAATGGGATAGGAAAGTCCTTTTGTCTGCAGCAGTGTCCTGAGGTCAGGATTTTGCAAGCTGAAGATTGATTTATTCATTCAGTCCCTTTTATTCAACAAATAATTGAGCAACCCCTCCTTGCCAGGCACTGTTTATGGGCTGGGGAGAGGATGGTAAATAGACATGGCTTCTGCCCTCCGGGAGCTTACGGTCTACTAGGGGAGGAAGACATCAGGCCCATGAACACATGGATAGATATATACTTAATTACAAATAATGGGAAGCATTGGGAAGGAAAGAACAGGAGGCACAAAAGAGACTAGTGGGGATGGGGATGGGGGCAGAACCTAGGTTGGGAGGTCAGGGAAGACCTTTGAGGAGGTGGCTTCAGCTGCCATCTGCAGAGTGAGTAGGAGCCAGCCAGGGGAAGGTGCTAGAAAGTGAACAATTTGCATGAAGGCTGCCACGTGGAAGAGACCACACTGACTCAAGAATCCAAGAGAATACGGGAATGGAGGAGTGACTGGAACATAGTGGGCAAAGGGAGAGAGTGGTAAGAGGTCAGGGGCCAGGTCACCCAGGATCTTGCAGACCGTGGTAAGGATTCAGACTTTATTTTATGGAAATGAAAAGCCACAGAAGGTTATAAGCAATGAAGTTGATGTAGGTTTTCAAAGATCCTTCTGTGTATAAAAACACAGAAGTGTTTGGAAGGAGCCATCGACTAAAGAGGAGGCTATTTCAGAAGTTAAGACAGTAGACTGGGCTGGGGGTTGACAGTAGGTACTAAGTACACAAATTTGATACCCTTTGGACAACTGGGTGGCTCATTGGTTGAGCGTCTGCCTTCAGCTCAGGTCGTGAGCCCCGGTCAGGAATCGAGTCCCACATCAGTTTCCTGACAGGGAGACTGCTTCTCCCTCTGCCTATGTCTCTGCCTCTTTCTAGGTGTCTCTCATGAATAAATAAAGTCTTAAAAAAAAAAAAAAAAGACAGGATCAGCAACAGTGCTGTGCCAAGCCACATATGGAGTCCAAGGCCAAAGGAAAATGCCTGTAATATTGATCCTGTCTGTATTTAAAATTTTCATATTTTGTTCACTTCCTCACTCTTGTTCTGGCTAGCTGACCTTCCCCACCTGTAAACCAAGAGGCCACTATGTCATCACTTTCTGCTCTTAAAATAGATACTATGCAAAGAAAACTAATGACAAAAATCATCACAAGCTCCCTGGTGGTACAGATGCTTTTCTTTTTCCTGATTCTGGAGACTGTTTAGACAGAAAGTGCATCATAGTTGCTCCATTAATATTTCTGAAAATGTTAATGGCTAACATCTATCAGGCTCTTCATATGTCAGGAACTTTGCCAGAAACTGGTAAATACAATGATCTCATTTTACCCTCACAGTAATCCTGTGAGGTAGGTTTAGTATTATCCCTGTCTTACGATGACTGGCATATACTTGACTAGCACTTAGTGAACACAGGAAGAAAGAAAGGATGTAGAGATTGAAGGGTAAATGAGAGAAAAGAAAGTGAACAGGCCTCCTACTATTCCTTAGAAGTCCTATCTGGGTAACCAGTGATTTCAACTCCCTTAGCAAACACTATTCTCTGACAAGCATTAATTGCCCCACTTAAATGGACCTGTATGAAAAGGAAACTATACATAAATATTACCTTTTTCCATAGGGATTATTTTTGGTAAGTTAGGTGTTTTAAACCGAACAGCTTTCCTAAGATCATATTTCTTGAACTCACTCATTCCCAAGTATTTACCGAGCAATCACTGTGCATCAGGCACACATCTCGGTGCTGTCCTATGTGAGCAAATTAAACCCAAATATGGGTCCTCATGAGGCGTATAATCCACTGTGTGTGTGTGTGTGTGTGTGTGCATGCGCGCATGTGTGTATTGGAAGGTGTGTTGGATAAGACAGTCAATAACTAGTAAGCAAACACATACATAAGATCATAATTTATCAGGATGCATGAGTGATTCAGTGGTTGAGTGTCTGCCTTTGGCTCAGGTTGTGATCCTGGGGTCCTGGGATCGAGTCCCACATCGGGCTCCCTGTGGGGAGCCTGCTTCTCCCTCTGCCTATGTCTGTCTCTCTCTCTGTCACGAATAAATAAATAAATACATAAATAAATAAACTTTTAAAAAATCATAAATTATCATAGGCATTATAGAAGTATAGACAGAGAAGTGAGGAGAGCTCTCCTAGCTAGAGTGGGCCCAACACAATTAGACTCAGGGAGGCAGATGTTCTGCTTCACATAATACTTACACTGCTAAAAATGCCATGTGAAGAATATTTGCACATCAAATCAATCAAACTCTCACTACGGAGTGTGAAACTTTACAACCTAATGACTTACTCCTGTCAATGACAGTTTGGAAAAGCAACACCATTTATTCTTTTCTGCACAAACACATTCATCGAAAAGGTCTTCCCACCACTAGAGAGGTCAAGAATACGATACTAGAAAACACTGGAAAATGCTACACCTTCTGTCTGCTCCACCTTCATAGGCCCATCTCAATGTCTAGATTTATGGAATTCCGGGGGAGCCCCTTGAACCCGACAACACCAAGAAGGAGCCAAGGAATGCAGAACCTTTGAAAGCCAGCAGAAATTATATGCAAAAGATGGCAGCCCAGCGAAGTAAGGAGAAGTCCCTCTGATGTTACTTCTTACCTCCTGTTGCCTAATCTACTTTCAAAGGCCAGTAATGTAGAAATTCTCCATTTCTCAAACAACCCACCCGACGTAGTATCACTTTAATCTCTAAAGCATGAGAGAGGAGTCGTGGACAGTACAGGGTATATAAATGGCTTTGAAAGGTCAGTCAGAAAAAAGAAATAAATAAGGAGAGAAACCATGAGGAGCTGAAGGAATGAAAGCAAACCATGCTTTGAACTACCTGCCAACTTGAACGCAAACTCCCCCTGAGAGGCCACAGTTGCCAAATTAGCAAACTGTCAAGGTGACTGGTACCCACCAATGCTTGCAATGCACACTGTGCGCCTTCCTGGAGATGCCAGACACCAGGGGCAGATTTATCTCACAGTTTACCTTCTTGCATATAAGATTTCAACACACTTCCAAGCTCTTTCATCCTTTATCAAACACCAGGCCTTGCCTGGGGCCTTCGGAGATATTCTCCTTCCTTCATCTCTTCCCATAACCGCCCCCCCCCCCGCCCCGGCCCAGGTTCCTGTCAACAGCTGGGTTGTGTATAGGCCTGTGTGTGGAATGCCAACGATACGGTCACAGGACCACGAGAGCCACTGGGCATGCTGAAACAGGGCAAAGTGTGCAAAGGGGAGAGAATGGTCCCTTTTGGACTTTTTGTGTGGGATCAAAGAGAACTGGCAAGTGAAAGGGACCTCTAAAAATAGCCAAGTCCTTAAAAAGAAATCATGCAAAAAGAAACAAGGTTTATACTGTCCCACTGTAGACCCTGTGAAAACTAAGCCCTGGCAGGCTGGTGCTAGGACGGCCTAATATTTTTCTTCCTGCCCTTTGTCTGAGATACCCACTGGGTCCCTCTGCAAATCCTGGGCCCTGCTCCCCTACCTGCTTCCTCTGCATAGTGCTAGAAGCCTCTGCAGGAATGTAGCTCTCCTGGGGCACAGCCAGGGCCTCCATGGCCCACTTTCAAGATCCAGAATAGACTCTGACATATTAAACGAGTTCCATGGGGTTTACATTCCTCCTTTGTATCCAAGCACCTTAAACACAAAATCTTATGCCAGGATTGCTAACCATTCTTCCAGAGATGCCTGGATATCATCTGTCTGGCAGAAATGTGAGTTTTGTCCTTTTTCCTCTTCAGTGCTTTGAATGAGCATGGGACCCTTGGCAGTAAGGCTGCTGGACAGAGGGGCTGACATAATACACTGACGTCTTGGGGCTCAGGGTTTTGCTCTTGGCTAAGCCACAGATTTGCTTTGATAAGCTGTTCAGCCTCTCTGTGTCACACCTCTCTTGGCCAGAGCAAAAGAGAAAGGGTTCATCTATCCCACATAACAGGATGAACAAAAAATACAAAATGATTATAAAGTACTTTGTGTAGCATCTACACAACAGGCATCCAGAGATGTTGCTTATTCGTATAAAATGCTTTGTGAAATGTGAATAACCAATGCATTAAACCATCGGCTCTTATTAACAAACATAACAACACCTTCTATTTCCTAGGCACTAATTACATGTGAGGCTTCCCTTGCTCTATTCCTTCTTCATGGCACCAGGATGAGAGCAGTATGCTTAACAGCGTTGTTTTACAGATGAGGCAGCTGAGGATCAGAAAGGTTAATGACTTGCCCAGTCATGCAATCAGTGAATGACATAGCAGAAACCCAAACCCAGGTCTATGAGAATTTCCCTTTTTCCTGGCCTTTCCCAGCCCAGTCTGAAGTAGGACCATCCACTGAGTTCCCCCAGTGGACTCTGGCCTCACCCTAGCCCTTTGAAAGGAATGGCAATTGATTCTACTGTGACAAAGGGTCAGGAGGGATTTGACTGTCCCTGGGTCATCTTGGGGAAGCATCACAGTGACAATCAGAAAAGTGCTGGTGGGAGTATTTATAGCTGAGAAAGGGGGACTGTTCTGTGTCAAGGGAGGAACTTGCAAAAGACTTCATTCAACAGACACAAGTATCTGTCGATGGAGCTACATGAGTTATAGGGGCAGGGAGGGTGGGGGGGGGGAGTAAACAGAAGAGAGAAGCTAAGGATCATTCATCCAAAGGGCCTTTTGTCTTTTTCCCGTATTTCCATGGCAGTTAAAATTATGGACTCTGCAGTCAGAAAACCCTACGTTCAGATCTCGGCTCTAACATTGATTTATCTGTGTGACCTTAGACAAACTATTAAAACTATTTAAACTCTCCAAGCCTTGGTGTCCTTAGCTGCAGACTGGGGATTAAAAGGCAATGCCTTGAGTTCAGTTCAGGGCAGCCCCCCTGCTTAGTATTAAACTCTGGGACATGACCAGGCTAGGGTAGATGATTACATGGGGAATATTACTCTATTCATTTATCTCCCAGCCTACAAAAAGAGAGAAAGAAAAAAAGAAAGACAGAAAGAAGGAAGGAGAAAACGAGGGAGGGACAGAGGGAGGGAGGAAAAGGAAAAGCAATGCCAACCTTAAAGAACTTCTCTGAGGATTAATTAAAATACTGTATGTAAAGCACTTAGGACAGTACCTGGTACATAGTAAATGTTTAAGAAAAGGTCTTGCAATATTTTATTATTGATGGACTTATCTGATTATTTATGAGTATGTCCAGAACAGCCTATTGGGAAACATACGGTAGGGCAAGCCCTCAGCATTTCCAAAGAGATAACACATATTTCAAAAGACTGAGCTTGGAAAGCCAAATTTTGTAGGTCATGAGGGAAGAACAAGAAACACCTAGCAAGCCGACCATCTTCCTATGAGTTGGGAGGTCTGCTGTCTCTGAGAAAAGAATGTCCTTGAGGGCTGGTTCTGGAGATTGTAACTTGCACAACATTTTCAGAAGAGTTTTGGAGGCACATCCACAAGGGAAGGCTAGAGGATGGGCCGAGGGCTGCCAAAGCCCCTGCAGAATCACTTTGCATTTGGCTGGAAGCCCAGGGCTCTAAAGCATCAGTCTGTAGAAAAGATACTTCCACGTAAGATGTGTGTGGGTCCTCAGCATGGCCGAGAGCCTGCAGGATGCTCTGTACTGGGGTACACCATTAATATTCAAGCAGAACTGGGGCTTGCTCTCCATGACGCTGCGCCATGGAGGGCTCTGCTTTTCCTCTTGGAGGATGTTTTCTCTAAGCATTAGAATAATTCCTGACGTCCAACTGAATAACGCTCTAGGGGGGTCAGCCTTTGGGGGATGGATAAGCCCCACTGCAGAGAATTAAATCTCCAGAATGCAGGGAACAAGTAATGGATACTGCAGGAGGTCCCTGGGAATGTATGTGTCTCTGCTTCTGTGTCCTACTCCTCATGAAGGAGTGTGGGGTCTAAGACTGGGACAGAGCTGCTGGGTGATACAGCTGGACTGGATTCCCAGGCCCCCACTTCTTGCCAGCTACATGTGGTCCAGGCATCTATGCCCCTCTTACTGGAAGCTCAGCTGTATTGATCTAGTATAGCTAGATTATAACCTCCTTAAAGACAGATGCTATGATTTCTACTGCAGGCCCGGAAGCCCTTATCTGAAAAGGTTGAGGGCTAGATCTCTCTGAGGGATTTTAGAAAGGTTGTTTGGTACATGTGTTGTATATTATGGGGCAACTTCACTGGGGTCTGGGCAGTCCCCCATAATCAAACACACTGGTGATTCTGTACCAGATTACACAAATATACACAAAGGGTGACAAATAAGGACTTTAAATTGTCTCAGGATGGTTTGGGTCAGGTTTTGCCACAACTTGAGTTATGAAAGAATGTCTATTTCTCAGAGTTTTTTTGCATTTCAGAATGTGGAGTAGGGATTTCAGGTCTTTTTTTTTTTTTCCATTTCTGTTTCTTTCTCTTTATTTTCTTTTTTAAATTTCCAGAACAGTCTGCCTGTGGCAGGTGCTGAGTAGAAGTGATTGGAGTCTTGAGGATGATACCTTCATCTCCCTCAAATAATATTTGATCCTGGAAGCCAAGGGATGGTTTATTTTCAGTGACCTGCGGATTCTTGAGGATTAGAAGGATTCTAAATGAAAGAACAGGAGAGAAAGACATTGAACCCACAGGCTCTCTGTCATCCTGGAAAGTCACACACAAACCCATGGAATACACTGAGAATGGTCACGAGTACATGATATTCCATGCTCAAGGAAATGAGAGGAGGGCATCACAGCACATCAGTGGCAAGGGCAAGCCTTAACCAATCACTTAGAAAATTATATTTTTTCAAATATTGCTAAAGTATTAGTAAACTGTTAAAATTAAGTTTGTTCAATCCTAAATCAATAGCACAAGTGGTTGGCAAAATGAAACAAGATACACAGAGAACAATAATCAAGCTAACATCTGTGAACACTCTTTAAAACACAAGTTTTCAAACGTTGGGCTTAGCAGTTTATTTTACTTTTTTTAATTAATTAATTAATTTATTTATTTATTTATTTATGATAGTCACACACAGAGAGAGAGAAAGAGAGAGAGAGGTAGAGACATAGGCAGAGGGAGAAGCAGGCTCCATGCACTGGGAGCCCGACGTGGGACTCAATCCCGGGTCTCCAGGATCGCGCCCTGGGCCAAAGGCAGGCGCTAAACTGCTGCGCCACCCAGGGATCCCGGGCTTAGCAGTTTATATGAGTGATCACTGAACACAGCAATTCTGTGCAGTAGCTAAGGGGGCCCCATCCTGCAGATGGGGAAACTGAGGCTCTGTGAGACTGAGTGAGTACTTTGCTTGTGAGTATCCAGCCAGGACTAAATTGGACTCTAGTAGTATGTTGGTAAATCAGCTGTCAGAGAGAAGGAAGGAAGGAAGGAAGGAAGGAAGGAAGGAAGGAAGGAAGGAAGGAAGGGAGGGAGGGAGGGAGGAAGAAGAGAGAAAACAAAAGAAAAAAGAAATGAGAGAAAACAGCCCAGATTTATACTATTTTCTAAGTTCTGTGGTGTAAACACTCTCATACAAGGGTTGATTTCAAGCTTTACTAACCAGCTTCCAAAATTCCTGAGTATTTAAAAATTGGCTTTTACAAATCTGTAGGAACCATCTCCTGCACACACGGTCGAGTCCACCCCACGGCCACATCCACAATTTGCTGCCAACTTTGGAAGATGAGATTTCAGCTCATGGAACAAAACAGGCCTGAGAGCAGCACACCAACATGCTAGCCCCACCAGTCAGCCCAGCTTGCATTCCTACCCCAGACCTGGTACAGATCACTGAGGGTGGAGAAAGGGAGAAAAGACAGAAGAACACTCTGTCTCCTTTTCTTCAAGCAAACCTTCCTTCACTGGAGGGTATGACTTGGGTTCCTGCCAAACTGGCACTTCTTGGCAGAAATAATAAAACCTTGGATTCTTTTTTAAACCCCACAAACTTTTGTCTCAGAGAGATAAATAGGTCAAACTTGAGACTAAAAGATCTGACCCTTTTTTGAGATCCTTAAATCCTCAAATATGGCCTTTGAAGAAGTAAGAAAGTGTCTTCTACAAGTTGGGGAAAATGTCTGGGTCTGCTTTCAACCAAGGGTAGGATATTCCAGCCTAATTTGCACTCATATAAAATACATTTAGGCTCTTGGTTTAGCCTCTCTGTTAATACCGGCAGGATCCCACCTTCTAATTAGGCCTTCTGATAACATGTTTCCACTAGAGGCTCCTAAAGGAGGGATTGGCCTGGCATTCAATCAACAAATACGAGGAGAACGAAATTACATGCAGGCATGTGCTAAATGCAGGGCCTAGAAAAAAAGGCATAGCTTTTATTCCAGAGCTTCAGAGACTAGTGAAAGAGACAATCAGGTAACCTTAGTTAAATTATATTCCTTCCCTTGTTCGACAAATATTTATCAAGGGCCCATTAGATACCGGCATTTTGCCAGGTACTGGGGATACCATGGTGAGCAAGACAGATTGGTTTGTACTCTTGTGGAGCTGGCGGTCCAGTCATAAAAGGAGACGTTAATTAAATAATCACAAGAATGAATGTGTGATTAAAAAATGAAGTGAGAGCTCTGAGGAAATGTTAAATGGTCCTACGAGAACTGGAGGCAACTGACACAGTTAAAGAAAGTCAGCAAAGCCTTCCATGAAGGCTTTGAACTAAGACTTGAACTAAAACGTCGGAGTTAACCAGACAAGTGGGGGAGAGGGAAAGGGAGGAACAGTGCTCTAGAGAGAGGGAACAGTGCAGGCAAAGATCCTACGGTGAACAGGAGTGCGGTGGTTTCAGGGGAATGGAAGGCCAGTTTGGGGAAAAAGCATGGTGGGTGGTAAGGCAGGGGAGGAAGCCAAGGCTGGTCCTCAGAGCACTATAGGCCCTATTAAGGACTTAGAACTTTTATTTTAGGGATGTCTGGGTGGCTCAGTGGTTGAGCGTCTGCCTTTGGCTCAGGTCATGATCCTGGGGTCCTGGGATCAAGTCCCACATTGGGCTCCTTACAGGGAGCCTGCTTTTCCCTCTGACTATGCCTCTGTCTGTCTGTGTCTCTCATGAATAAATAAATAAAATCTTTTTTTTTTTTTAAGAACTTTTACTTTAAAGCAAATGGTTAGTTTTATTTCTTTTTTGTCACTGAAATATAGATGACGTACAACATTATATTAGTTCTAGGGGTGCGATACACTTATACATATTATGAAATGGTAGAGATAAGGCCTTAGTCTGCACCCAAGCACTGGAAGACACTGAATGGTCAGTGGGAAATATTTGTGGCAATTACAGCCAGGGCTTTCATAGGGTAAATGAAGAGCTACTGTAAGAACATACAGGGAGCTAACATTGGTGTATGTGGTGTGGAGGAAGAGGAGGGAGGCTAGGGCTGGGGGGTGCACTTTTATCGGCTTTCTGGAGGAGGAAATATATTAGATGAATTTTTGAAGGATGAGTATGACCTAGCCAGGCCACGGTGGAAGGTGGAGGGAGAGAGAGAGCAAGAAAAACTTCTGAGTGAGTGTGAGGGTGTGGGGGTGATTGCAAGAAGAACAAGCCAATAAGAGACAAGGCAACAGAGTTAGGCAGGGACCCAATGATGAATGCCTCACGGGTCATGGTGGAGTCTGGGTTTTATCCTCATGGCAGCAGAAAACCCACTGACACAGACAAAGATTCTCAGCAGGAGAATGATGATCAGACACATGCCCCTAGCAGCAGAGTCCAAAGTGGGTTGGAAGGTTGCAATGCTGTAGAAGGCAGACCCCGTCTGCCTGCCTTAGCAGCCCAGGTGAGACAAGGTGTTGCATCTGTAGGGAGCAACCACAGTGTAGATGGAGAAGAGAGGATGATTTTAAGAGACATTAAAAAGGTACAGTTGAGTAGGCTTTGTCACCAGGGGATGAGTAGGAGTGACTTCTGCTCTACCCACAGAACATTCTGAACAGAATGGATTCTTCTACTTAAAGGGGGCAGGGTTCCCTTGGTTGCTCACCCAAATAAGCTTGTGAATTGTGCATTTCAATCTACACCCTTATTAATATTTTCTGTGTGTTTGCTTTAACATTTGTGACAGAAAGGTACTCAAGTCTCCCACCAAACCATGGTGGATTTGCCAAGCTTTCTTCACATTTTTGTTAATTTTTGTTTCATATGTTCTGAGGCTATGTCATTAAGTATACATAAGTTTAAAGTTTTTATATCTTTCTGTTGAATTATTCCACTTATCATTATGCAGTGATCTCTTTTACTGTTGATCATTCTTTTTGCCCTAGACCTAATTTCTCTGATATTAACATAGCCACATCAATTTTTACTTCTTATTAACACTGGTATCTATTTTTCATCTTTTTGCTTTTAACCTTTCTGTGTCCTTATGTTTTAAATATGTCTCTTGTAATCAGAGTGTAGGTAGAATTTTTAAAAATCCAGTAGCTAGTACATTTAGCCCATTTACATTTTATCATGATTATAAATATATTTGGATTTATTTCTGCCACCTAATTTTGAGCACTGTTTTAAATTTTCTATTCTTTTTCTGGATTCCTTTGGATAAGTAGTTTTTTGTTTTGTTTTGTTTTGTTTTAACCTTGTTTCCCTTATCCCTAACAGTTGCTGGTTGAAATCACTGCATTCTATTTCCTTTCTTTCAGTAGTTACTCTTAACATTTATATGCATTTAATATTTAACTCAACAGAATCTAAGGTTAATTACTATCTCTAAGAGTTAATGCTTTTGGATGATGCCATTGATAGAAACTTACAGCCTATTTGGAACCAAAGGTGAGAGCTATTATACATACACTTAGTTGGAGGACATATACCCAATAATCAGCTTTATCAGATGCCTATACATCTACTTTTGGTGGCATTATACATTTTGTAAAATATTCTCTTTCATGGGTATCCTGCATTACTAAAGCAGTGACAGGAGTTTAAAAAAATACATCAGTGTTTGCTTTTCCTTGATTCTTAGAACCTAACATTTTTCCTGCTCGCTTGACTACCAGGACCAAACTGAGCACAAACGTCTCCTAAATAGTGGACTTCATAAATGTCACTTCAACAACTGTCCATAAGCTGAGAACTGAGTCTGAAATGGTAACCCGGCTTCTCTCTTACATAACCATACCTTACCTTTACCTCCTTCACCCTCCCTGCTATGTTTGTGGCCTAAGTGATGGGGAAGGAGCTAAACTAATTTCTCCCAAACATGAGAGGGAATGAAAAACTCTATCTGCATATCAACTGGAAAATTATTTCAAATCTAGCATTCAATGGCCATTGACCTAGACCACACCAGGCTTCAACTAGCTCAAGATAACCAGTTATTCATATCTCTTATAGGTCGGGTCACATTTTTGTACTTTCCAAGTGTTACAAATACTGTGCCCATTAACCCTTCAGACAACTCTGTGAGGGTAGACAGGATGGGGATGATTGGAGGAAACATCTCAGAAGGAGTGAATGACTTGCCTAGGTTCCCAAAGTCAACTTGTGCATAGCTGGGGCTGCATGGTGTTCCTCACTATCTCAGATTGAAAAGTGACTGTTGTGTTGCAGGGCAAGACTGTATATTTATCATCCTGTTCATGTGTCAGAGTTCAAGTTCTCTTTGAGCAGCTACAGATGACAAAATATGCCAGCCTTAGCACAGATATTCCAAAAAGCTTCATGTTGCCCTCACTTTGGTGTCACTGAGAAGTCAAAAAATCTTCTGCCTTTCCCTAAATCTCACCAGTGCCCCAAATCTCAAAAGGCTGGGCTTAGCACACAGTGATGACATGAAGTCTACTGGGCTTGATATTTTCCAGCTCCCAACAAATATACACAGATAACCTCCACCCCTGACAGCCAACAAAAAAATCATAACAAGAAGCAGAATTATAAATTTCTATTACACTTAATGCCTGATTTCATGTAGTTAATGGATTCATTTATTAGAGCAATTTGTGAAAATCCCCAAGGGCCCATGAAAGCTGTTGCTTAATGGTTCCTTACTCTCATCTTTAAACAAATACTGAATAGGCAAGGAACTTAGCACTATCTACTGCTTAGAATATAGGTAAGTGTAAATAAAGCCAAAAACATAAGGGCTTTTTGTGCCTCTGGGGTTTCCTTCAGCAACAAAAAGGGATTTCATTTTCTGTATGTTTCAGCTGATTCATAAATCCCACTGCCACAGCCTATCAGCTTCATGTTGACTCAGGCTGATTTTCAGGAGTCACTATGTTCTCCCTTAACTTTCCAGCTTTTCACCCTGTGAACTGCAGGATGATGGGAGCAATTGAAGTCAGTGTGCCCCCCATCATTGTCCCTCTTACTGGGGGGAACAGGCAGAGAACAGAGTCGTAGCTTTATAACTGCAGGGTGTATGTGATGGGGAGGAGAGGGATACCTGAGGACCTGCTGGCCTCTGGCCAAGGTTGTTCAGCTGGGGAGATCTCCGTAATGATGAAGCCCAGGCTGCGTGGCTTATACATTGACTTATACATACATGAGAATGTGAGCATTAGGACATCCTTAGCCAGAGCTGCTGCCTCCAACCCCAGGAGCCTCAGGAGTATCTGTTTCCTCTTCGTATTAAGGGGACAGAAGCAACGGTGCAAATGCATAGTGCCAAATCCATACCCAACACTTAGAAAACAACACAACGGAGAACCCTCACTGGTGCTGGATCTAGAAGGGAAGCCATCTTTGCCACCCACATGGTCAGGGGCACACAGAGACTTCCCCTTGAGGAAATCCACGGACAACAACAAACAGAATCCTGTCCACCAAAGGCTGACAATACAAATGACTATCTGTACAGTTAAATGGCAACCACCAGTCTCTAGTTATTATCTCCTGTACCAAATTAAGTATACAACTTAGCAAAGGTTTTTTTTTTTCTTGGGGGGAAGAAAAACAAAAAATATTTATTATCTCTTAGCTGTACTTCAAGGCACGGGAATCTGATCACTGTTGCATGTTAATGGAGAGGTGATGGGTGAAGATGTCCAAGTTTGGAAGAATTAAACTGCTTTATATCAGAAGGGGATCCAGAAGTGAGTGGAGTGAGGAAGTAGAATGAGAGAAAGATTGAGAGGGTGGGTGAAAAAGGGCTGAGCAAAAAGGTAGAAAGAGAAACCGTGAGAGGGAGAGGTGGGCCCACAGATATAGAGACTTGTGGATTAATGAGAAGGGTTTGGAAGAGTGTGGATTTGGAAAATGTGCCCCACAAGTTAAAGTGTGGATGTAAAAAACATTTTCAATCTGTTACTCTATTATCTGAAAAGAGCTGGACAGAGTTTCAACATATGTGAAGGGGATATTTGGGATGGCCTGACTCTAAATATAATTTATGTACCATATGCAAAATTCTCCTTGGGGGTCGTTGGAGAGACTGCAAAGCAAAGCTGAAACAAGGGACTGTGATTTGTCCCTGGGACTGTAGACTGAAGACATGGACACAGACATTAAAATGCCTGGAGCAAAAGAAACAAATAGAGGCTTCCAGCATGAACCCTACTGCCAAAGTCACTAGGACAAATTATTCAGATTGTTGCCTTGATTTATGATGGAAGTGTTTTCCATGAAAGCAGCTTTATGAGGCTGCCCTGGGGACAGTTAGGTGGATGAATTGATGGATGGATGGATGGATGGATGGATGGACAGATGGAGGGATGTATGGACAGATGTATGAATCAATGGAAGGATGGATAGATGAATGGAGTGAGGCAGAGATGGATGGTTAGTACAGGGCATGCAGGAGGCTGGTGGGCCTGCTCTGAAGTTCACAGTGCTCCCTAAAGTCTGGTGATGTGGGGGTCTCCTGGGGAATGAGGACTTACCTGGAGTCCTGCTTCAAGGTTGACATGAGGACAAAAGTTGGTGGTGACAGCCAACATCTGGGTCACAGATTAATAACTTAATGAATAAAAAGCTCATGGGGGCAGATGTATGTGCCAGACAAGAGGTAAAAATCCCAATTGCAGCAATGATACTGCAGTTTCATTGAAGTCACTTCACTGAGGGCAAGTGATGGCTCTGTTTCAACACACTCCTTTTGAGGCTCAGCACCACCAAGTAGAAGCTGTTGACCTTGGAGAGGCCATCAAACATCTATAAGCTTCTGTGTCATTTTAGAAAAAATGGAGATACTATGAATGTCTGCCTCAAAGAGTAATAAAGAAGGTTACATGAGCTAACCTGTACCCAGAATATGTCAGTGATGATGATCATGATTATTGTAAGGCCACTTGATGATCATTATGTACAGTCAGCACTTACTCACTCTGGTAAGGAAGCTCCCACAGCAGTTTCCTAGCTCCTCTTCTCCTCTTCCTTGCGTAGCCCTGTAGTCACCAGTGCTTTGTTCTCCTAAGTGGTGAGACAAGAAGATGTTTTAGAAGTCTAACATTCATTAGTTTAGCATTTTAAAACTGAGCCTTGTGTCACTGATGCATTTTTACACTGATAATATAAATTTCTACAGAGTGTGTATATACAATATTAGAGGATCATAATGTATAATCTGGTGGCATCTGTGTCAGAATAACTATGTCTCTCTAGAAGATACGTAGGATGAAGATGGCCTCTGTACAAGGGACAGACCCACATTCTCTGTGTGAAATGAGGACGTAGGGGGAGCTGGGGAAGCATAACTGGTAGATGCTTCATAACGATTGGTCTCATAAAACCTCCTTTGGTAGAGTGTCTGCCCTTTAGATCCCCACATAACATGGGCCAAGTGCTTGTTCCCCACTCTGGTTCTGCTCCCACCAGCAAAGCCTTTACACATTAACCCGAGGCTGTCCCTATTGTGGGTGGTCTGAAAGACCTCCATCCCTTTTCCTAGGGGTCCCAAACACTCAGGTTCTCGGAGCTATCTGCGTACATGGGGCCGGCAGTCCCCCAGCCAAAACTGTGGGAGGATGGAGAGCAAAACCTCAGTGCCGGCCTCTCGGCTTTTGTGGGTTTCAGCCAGTGCCCAGGTGTTATTTTAGTGCAACTTCAGTGTTTAATTTGAGGATATGTGTGGATCAGAAGGAGGGACCAAGACATTATTTTTTTTTCCCTTGCCCAAGTGATTAAATTTGAAATTCTAAAAAATGCACAGCCTGGACCAAAGCTGTGTCCAATTGGGAAGTGAGAAACGTCCTGAAAATCCCTCCCATGCCAGAGACCTTTCTTCCTTAACCGCTGCCCACCACCCAGGCCTGTTTCCTGTGGCCATCACCTGGGCAGTCTGTGGTTACTCCCCGACTCAGAACCCTGAGCGCTGAGGCTCTCCTTCCCTTCTTGAAAGGGTACGCGGCACCTTTGCCAGTGGGACATTCTACAAGGTTGTTTAATTTCTTCCAGCCTTGAAAGCACCATAACCAGCAGCTGCAGAGCCATGGCTGAAGGGGAAATCACAACCTTCACTGCCCTGACGGAGAAGTTTAATCTGCCTCCGGGGAATTACATGAAGCCCAAACTCCTCTACTGTAGCAACGGGGGCCACTTCCTGAGGATCCTTCCAGATGGCACAGTGGATGGGACAAGGGACAGGAGCGACCAGCACAGTAAGCACCCATCTCTCTTGTGGCCTCCTGCCTTCCTGCTGTCTTCCTTAGTCAAGGATGCAAGAAGGGAGGATGTGTACCTATGGGTACCCTTTTTCTGCATGACACACTCAGAGGCAGGGTGATATAAATGTGCACAGGGTCTAGGTTTGGATAATAACACACTGTGAGAGCTACAGTCTACCTAAAGGGGTCCTATTTCAAGGTTTTAAAAGGACTATCTGTTGACCTAACACAACTGCTTTGAGATCTGATATGGCCGCCAGCGTTCAACTGTTCTGGGTTTCTGTAACTAGTGAAGAAAGTCCTGGCTCCCAAGGCTGGTGAGGGCCCCGCCTGCTCTCTGACAGGAAGAGCCACATGGGGCAGGGGCAGTGAACCCTACACAAAGACATGGGCTCAGTTTCATGTTAACGGACTCTCCAGGTTATGTTTCCACTGGGCTTGATTTGTGAAATCCTAGTTCATAATCATAGTCTTACACATCATAAATTATGCAGCTTTCGCTTGGCCTATCATGCAGATGTGGTTGTGGTGACTGGGAGGGGTAAAGTCATTCTCCAGACCTTATAGAAGCGGGAGGGCGGGAGCAATGAGAGCCAAATGCTGACTATCTCTTCCAGGCTTTCCTGCCAGCTCAGCTCTCAGATGGTGTTGATAAATGGAGGTATGACTTTAGAGAAAAGAATCTTCTTGACTATCTAGGAACAAAAATCTCTTCCTCCTGCTTTAGTACTTCTCACAGTGGTGTGTACATTTGATATTAGGGGTCTGGGTCCTATCGTGACATTATCAGGGATTCCCTGAGCACCACTGAAGCATTAGCTGTTATAGAGAAGCCAAAAGTCAGAACTGGTTCTTGCTTAAAGGGTTAGTGATCTAAGGGTAAAGCACACTGTGAATCAAAAGAAGAAATGCATACGGGAAACCAGGAGATAGATAATAATAGCAGAGATAGTAAGTGAGGTTCTATAGAACAGGCTTTAAATGGAATGCAAACTACTGACCTTGATGGTTTATATACCAAACAGTCTTAATTATTCATGTAATATGCACCAAAGGTTGCAGACTGGAAGCACAAATGACCACCTCAGTGGTGCTCATTCTACTCTTAGATGCAAAGGCCATGGGGTGGAGAAGCCACCATTTATGGATTAGAAGGCATTGTCTCTTCCTTCCCACTCACCAGGCATACCCTTGAGAAACGGAGGAGGAAGGCTGATGTTGGGGCTTGCAGCTGCAGGGTTACGTTTTCAGGGGGTTTTGTTTTGATGGCTTATCTTCCAATCGGCCTAGAGAATGCCTTATACTTGATGATGAAAACTAGGTACCAGAGTGAGGCAAAAAAGACTCCATTTAGTACATTAAACAAATATATCTAAGTAACATTTACTGCAAATAAATGGACTTAGATTGTAGTCCATTGTGTGAGGCAAGCTACACAATTCATGTAATCTGCCCCCACACCACAAGGCAAAGAAGCTTTAATTCCTTTGGAATTTTAAATGTTTCTTATAAGTCTCACCCATTTTCTGAACCAATGGGAATGCTCTCTGATGCTCAGAATCTCAAGGGAAAGAACCATGATGATGCGTTCCTCAGGGTTAGACTGGCTTTTCTGAGAAATCTTGAATTCTGGGAAAACAAGACACTACAATTAGGACTTCCAAGTACTGGAATTTCTGTACAAATGGCATGTGATTTCATTGTTGTCATCCCATCATTAACATTATCGATTGCATTCTGGGTATGTAACATTGGGACAACTTCTGCAAGTGCTGTGAATTCAGCCGCCTGACCTAAGATGTCAAGAACCCTTGGAACTCAGCACAAGAAGGCCATTAGAGTGGGTGTGAGGAGGTCTACATCCAAGTAATGCTGGATCGACTATTTGCCAAGTGAACCTGGGCTAATTATGTAATCTTCCTGGCCTCACTTTTCTCACTTGTAAGATAAGACTAATACTCATTTGCCTCACTGGTTTCTTAGGAGGATTAAACGAGATAATTGAAGAAGAAAGTCCCCAGCACAGTGCCTGGCTCAGGGTAACAACAGATCAGTACAATATTGCTGTTGTCATCATATCTTCATCATCATCATATCCGGACTTCCATATATTCAACCCAGCCTGTTGAAATACAGTATAGTATTTGAGGACCTTCACTTCATCTTTTCTATAACATTATCTCCCAGGAAGGTCAAGGGTCTAGATTCACATTTTGATTCAGGGCCTCTCTGGCAACATTCAGAGTTGTGTTGGCTTATTTATTTACTCTAGAACTAAGAACAAGGCCCAAGGAGGACAGAAATCAGAGTAAGGTGGGATGAGTGAGCAGAAATCCATCTCTGTATTTGTCAATACCAGAAAAACAGGATAATCCACATACTCTCTGCAGACTAAGGGAGGCCCTAGATTTAGAGTCAGAAAGCTTGAGTTCATATTCCTGCACTGTCACTTTCTAACTGGAACAGCACTGAACAATGACCATTCTCCCCATTTTGCATAAAATGTTCTGCAAAATAAGTGTCAAGTTCCTCAGCCTAAGGACCCTTCCAGTCACCCCTCCTGTCTAGCACTCTAGATGTCTCCAGTGTTCCCAACCGTCTAATCTTGGGGAAAATATTGATATTCAGCTTTCTCACCTGGAGAATGGGAATAATAACACTGTCCTGGGTGTCTGACAGGCTGAAAAGTCTTAAAAGATCCTGCAGGCAGGAGGACTCCCGGGCATGGATGGACCCACTGAGTGTAGTTCTGTCGCCCTCTGCTGCCCAGTAGCGGTACTGCCACATACACTCTTCATTTCAAGGGTTATTCTGAATCCGAGTCCATCTGGAAGGCGCACAGGGTGGAGAGTGGATGACCCTGGCTGATTAGCACAGTCTGGTGAGAGGACGGTTTCTATTCCTAGATCATTAGTTTGAGCATGACTTGAGATTGTAGTCACAGGTACAGAGCCATACTCTTAAGACTAATGCCAGGAAGAATATTTCTAAAACCCAATCAAATATTGAAATAAATCTACATAAATTATACAAAATAGAACTGCATGCCTTCCAGCTCTACAAGGCAAAAAATAACTCTTCACAGCTTCTCTTTGTCTACAACCTGCGGATCTGCCATGGGCAAAACTAGGATGTTTTCAAAACTTATCGTCTTCCTAATTCCAGGAGAGTAAGTTTCTAAGTACTTAACACAAGGCCTTTTTTGGAGTGGTATGAATCTATGACAGGTGCTTGTATGCAGCTTGTATGGATTGCAACGTAGACCTGTGTAAAACGGCCCCACTGGTAAGAATCTCTCACCAGTAGGGAAGATGTTTTTGGTTTGCTCTTCATAACTCCCCAAATCATGGCTGTAGGCAATCATCGATACAGACTGTGGCCATCTGTTACAACGCCATTCTAGGAAAGCCAGGCAACATCAGGGTAAGAGCTGCAGACCACGAGCCAAGGCAATGGATGTTAAGTTGCAAGAATATTCATGGTGACTCCTGTGGCTTCCCTTTGGGGCATGGGTAGATGGTGGCATCACCTTGAGAGGGAGGCTCCTGGAAGAGGAACAGGCAAAGGGAAAGATGACCCGTTCCATTTTGGATACAGATTTGAGGAGTTCCTCTTGTACCATCCATATCTCCTTGCAGTTATAATTAAACTTATCCATGTGGTTACTTAATGGTTTTCTCCCCCACTAGGCTCCCTGAGGATGGGGACTTTGACTCTTATAGCTCAACAATGCAATTTTGTGTCTAGTACATTGACTGGTACTTGGTATAATGCCCAATAAATATTAATTTGATGAGTGAATGAATTATATTGGTGGCAGATAAATTCAAAGTCAACAATATATTGTAGATACCTATCGAACACCTGGGGAAGTGACTTCACAGGCCTCAGTTTCTTCATTTTAAAAACAGTTCCCATGCCAAAGAAAAATAGGGACCTTAAAAATGTCATATACACTACCAGGCACATAGTGGGTGCTCAAATAATGTTATTTATCATCACCATCACTCCTAGACTGACTTGACTTTCTTCCTATAACCACGTGATCTCTGCGGTCTGATAAGTTAAATGAATGTTAGCCTTGCTCACTGGATTTAGTGTTACTCTTCATCTCGGTGTCGCCGGGACTGTCTAGGTTTGAAGCTCTCAAGTCCTGGAATGTAGGAGAAATGTGCCCAGGCCCTGGCCCAGCCAGCCCTGGCCTGTCTAACTTCTCTGCTGGAGAGAGCTGTTGTGGGCAAAATAAGGAGGGGCTCCACGTTTGATTCTGCTCTTCCTGCTGGAATTTCCTCTCAGGCAAAAGGGGACATGATTTGTTCCTCAATAGGATGAATACCTGAATAGTAACTGGAGAAGAACAAGTTCACAGCATCCCAAATCTGCAGCCTCCTCGGTGGCCACACCCCCTTGCCTGCCCAAGCACACAAGAGGCTATGTGGGGAGCAGGATTCCTGGCACTGCTCACCGCACAAATGGAAATGTTCCTGAGCAAAGTGTGTGCCAATCAAATATTTATAAATCAAACCACATCCTAAAGGCACTAAAGGGAGTTCACTGGTCAAAGGAATGGTACTTTGCACTCTTTATAAGGAGCAGACTCCTCTTCAGTGAAATCCCTCCCGCCTCCTTGTTTTGGGGCAGTCCAGACTTCCAGTGTCTAGTGTGCTATGGCTCGGCATCTCATGGTAAAGGCGCTTTGCTCCCCACCAGCATGGGCTGAAAGTCAAGACGGCTTTCCAGATCACCAAGGTGGGCAGAACTGGGCCCTGTTGGCAGAAGCCAGAGAGCCAGGCAGGTCGGCAGCAGACTGCTCCCTTCTGCAGGGTGCTCCCACATCGGTGGGTTGTGATGCCAGAGGACTCTCTGCCCTTTCTCCCCTCACTCCTTATCTGGTTATACAGAAGAGATTCTTCTAGATAGACTTCTTTTTCATAATATCACACAGGCCATGGACTACATTAAAATTTTCCAGGCATCTTTTTTTCAGACCCTAAAGCAGAAGCAGACACCTTTACACATTCTAAGAAAAGTCTTTTTCATATATATATGTATTCCAAACCACTGGAATTTTTTTCCATAAACTCATTTTTTTTCTTCTCCATCTTTCTCTAATGTTTTATGGAGCCCAACTTGTGGCTACGTTTTAATTATAAATGCCACTGACATAAAACAACCTCACCGAGTTCTGAATGAGGCTGACCTCACTTTGGGTAAACACGGCAAAGGACAGGAAGTCTCCAACCCAGAATAAACTAGGCACGTAATCTCTTTTGGCCTCTCTTTGGAGAGCAGAGGTGGGAAGCAGGTTTAAAGGCCATGGACGTGCTACAGAAGCAGAACCTCCCTCTGCACTCATCTGTCCCCTGAATGCACCAGTTGTAATCTTATCTTTAAAAATTTCTAGGGCAGGAGAGGACGATGCTATGATGGCTGGGGGCTTGGAACCACGGTGCGGCGCTCCAAAGCTCCCTTCAGCTTGGCAGTGGCAGGCTCATAAGACCTTTTCCTTCTTTCTATCCTTGGAAAGTAAGAATCATGTATCTTACTGTGAATAAGGTGCTGCTAAGAGCTAATGAAGGCACTGTGGAGAAGAGAAAACCAAAGATACAGACAGAATTCTCCAGGAAAAAAAGGTAGACTGCCTAGGTAGGGGCTGCTATATCCACCCAAAAGCTCTGGGTTCACCTTTATGCAGGTTCCTCCAAGTAAAAAGATCCGTGAAGGGATCCAAACTAGAAGCACAGGGCAGGGAAAAGCACGACCCACAAAGGTGGAAATTACGTTTCATTATTTTGACATTTATTTTTGATCAATGGGCCACTCCTAAACCAGCACACCCTTACGCATTTCCTAGTCAAGAAGCAGGACTCTGGATTCTACTGGGGACATGATGGTCACAAACCCACCAAGCAAACACTTACAATCTTCTTATAGCACCTTTTTTTGATAAGGCTTTATAAATCTGAATTTCTCTCGGAAACATAGGTGTATCTAGAGGAGCTTTTAAAAATCTGCTGGTGAGGGGAGGAGAAGAGGGTGACTGAGGGGAGAGAAGGCAGGAGCCCCAGGCAGAAGCAGAGCCTCTGTGCCTATGCAGGCCGTGGAGGCTATAAGAACTGGTGACCTGGGATCCCTGGGTGGCGCAGCGGTTTGGCGCCTGCCTTTGGCCCAGGGCGTGATCCTGGAGACCCGGGATAGAGTCCCACATCGGGCTCCCAGTGCATGGAGCCTGCTTCTGCCTCTGCCTATGTCTCTGCCTCTCTCTCTCTCTCTCTCTCTGTGTGACTATCATAAATAAAAATTAATAAAACAAACAAACAAACCAAAATCTGGTGACCAAACAAAGAAATTTAAAAATAAAGAAATAAAATAGCAATTAAAAAGAACTTTTTTATTTAAAGATTTTATTTATTTATTCCTAAGAGACACACACAGAGAAAGAGAGAGAGAGAGAGAGAGAGAGGCAGAGACATAGGCAGAGGGAGAAGCAGGCTCCATGCAGGGAGGCTGATGTGGGACTCGATCCCAGGACTCCAGGATCATGCCCTGGGCTGAAGGCATGAGCCAAATGGCTGAGCCACCCAGGCGTCCCTTAAAAAATTTTTTAAAGAAAAATTGCTTCCATTTCTTCTGCTAAGTCAAAAGTGCCTATTCCCATTTCAGAACTGTGGAACAGTAAGTACTCCATGGACTAAATGACTTGTCTCATTTTTCAAAAAGCACTTGCCCTTTCATCTTCAGGACCTTCCTGTCACAGATAGCAAGTCCTAAATTCCCTGCATGAGATAAAGAAATGCTGTTCCTTCCCTTTTGCTCAGGTGTTAGTTAACCTGGTAGAAGGTGCTGGCAGGAACTGAGCAGAGAATCTGTGGCCCTAGGGCCCTCTCAGCCCTGTCCTGCCTCATCAGCTTTCCTGGCTCCCTATCATCTGTCAAGAAGAACACCTTCCTGGATACCCGTGTTCGGGTCTACACAGTGCCTGGATCAAGCCTGAGCTGGGTTGTGGAGCATCACAGGAGCGGTCAGGAGCAAGAAACAGGAGCCTTGGCCGGCTCTGATTGCCTGTTGACTAAGAGCAGAGCCTTATACATCAACTATTGCCCCGAAAAGGAGAGGTCACAGTCACCAGCAGCCCCATCACCTAGACGGACCCAGAGTCAACTGGTGGCCGGGCTTGCCTCAGAATTGTGTTTTTAAAGAAATGAAGAGCTGGGACAAAGGGCAAGTTCCTCCCACTGCCCTCCTCCTCATCCTCCCCAGAGCAGCAACTGGTATGAGTTTGGTCTGACTCTACTGCACAGTTTCTCATTTTACTCCCTCTATATGCATGACCTATGCAGTTCTGTGTTTTTTACAGAATTTCATCAAAGATTTGCTATCAGTATTCTTTGCAATTTGCTTTTTTTTTAATGATACATTATTTTCTGCTTTTCTTTGAAAAAGAATATATATGTATCTTCTATCTCTCTAATACATACGTGTAGCCACTCTATGTCCTAATACCTAATGCAGACATAGGAGAGAGAAAGAGAGTTTCTGTTGTAGCTGTTGCCCTTGTGTTGGCCTTTAGCTTGACAGCGCTGGGTTTCAGTAGCGTGGGTCTAGACCTCCGCGCCTCCCCCTCCCACCCCCCCCCCCCCGGTCGAGCCCCCCCCCCCCCCCCCCGCCCCTCCTCGCCCCTCCTGGGCAGCAGCTGCCGAGCCTGCAGCTTCGGGGACCGGGGTGGGGGGTGAAGTGACTCCGGGGAGCGGGACACCTCGGCGGTTCCACGAGCGCCCCGGCTGGGTGTTACTCCTTCCTGCCAGGCCCGCTCGCAGAGGATATATGTTTAGGAAACCCAGCCAGAAAGAAATCCAGTGAAAATGAGCTATGAAACTTGGACATCCTGGAGAAATAATATTTACAGAGGAAACTCTTGAGACGAACTCTCACCAGTGCGACAGCCCTGGTGCTGGGCCCCACGGCCCAGGGCCGAGTCCGGCCCAGCCGCTCTGGCTTGTGTTTACCTCGGTGAGGCCCTCCCCGGCCAAGATGGGAGGCCGCAGACTGCAAAGGGGACTCTACCTACACCCCCTCCCCCCAGAAAGACAAATGGAGACTGTGTAAGACACAGAAGAGAACTAGGAAATGAAAAGCTCTCTAAAAAACCCTCCTTGCCGATAATGATGTGTCAGTGTAGGTTCATCAGCTGTGACAAATGTACCACTGTGACAGGGTGTTGATAGGGAGGGATTGCACACGTATGGCAGCAGGGAATATATGGGAAATCACTGCACCTTCCCTTCATTTTTGCTGTGAACCTTAAACTGCTCTAAAATATAAAGTCTATTTAAAAAAAATCTTCCTTGAGTACACACAAGGACCTGTCCTTTGGGATTTCCGCAGTTCCTATAACATATTTGAATAAATACCTACATAATGGGTGGGTAGTTGGAAAAATGTCCCAGGCAACTAACATCACTCCATTCTGTAGCTACAAATGGGATCCTGGATGACCATCCGCCATCTTGTATCTGACCTTGAACAGAAGAAGGTGCAAGAAAAGAGAATCTGGCTGGATTTGGATCCATCTTTCCCATGACTGGAGCCCAAGGTGTTGTATGAAAGAGAAGAAAAAACAGGATACTTGCAATACTCAGAGCTGGACTCTCGTCAAGATGTTTTCTTTCTTTCTTTCTTTCTTTCTTTCTTTCTTTCTTTCTTTCTTTCTTTCTTTCTTCTTTTTTTTAGGTTTATTTATTTATTCATGAGAGACACAGAGAGAGAGGCAGAGAGAGAAGCAGGCTCCATGCAGGGAGCCCAATGCAGGACTCAATCCCAGGACTCCAGGATCATGCCCTGGGCCAAAGGCAGGCTCTAAACTGTTGAGCCACCCAGGGATCCCTCAAGATGTTACTCCTGATCCTAAGTATGATCTTGGGTAAAACAGGCTGTTGGCAAGCTTCAGTCTTCTCACCTATAGGACAAAGCCTCTGTCACCTTCCCCCAGGGAATGCTGGGAAAAGCAGTGAAGTCACTGCAGCTCAGTGGAAATGACAGAAATGGTCCTGGGCCCTCTCCATGCACTAGATCATTTAATCCTCAAAACAAATGCATGAAGCAGATACTATCATCACACAGAAGCCAACAGAGCTACGTACCTTGCCCAGTGATCACACAGCTAATGCATAGCCAAACCAGAATTTGAATTCATGCAGTTTGATTCTGGAACCCACACATGAAATTGATACTGTTTATCCCATGATAGAATCTAGCACAATGCCTGCCACATTGAGGTGATCGATACACAGCCCCTTCCCTCGGTCTCTCTTAAACATGCAGGATTATGCTGAGAAGCTGGCAGAAAAATATATGTAAAGCTTCTCTGAAAACCATCAAATCCAATGAAAATACAGAGCACTAAAAAAAGAAAAAAAATTATTGAGATTTTATTCACGTACCATAGAATTGACCCACTTATGGTGTACAAGTCAACGGTTTTTATATTCACAGAGTTGTGACTATCTCCACAATCAATTTAAGAACATTCATCAACTGCTAAAGAAACCCTGTACCTCTCAACCATAATTCCCCTTTGCTCTCCCCACCGTCCTCCTCAGCCCCTGGCTACCACAAATCCATGTCCTGCCTCTCTGGGTCTGTCCATTCTGGACATTTCATTTCAATAGAACCATAAAATATGTGGTCCTTTGTGACTGGTTTCTTTCGCTTAACATGTTTTCAAGGCTCATCCATGCTGTAGCACATAATAGGACTCCATTCCTTTTTACAGCCAAACAAGATTCTGTTGTGCAGCATTGCTATGGAAGGTATTGACTTGCTTCATAGACTGTCAGAGCTGGGGAAAACAATAGAGACTGAATCCAAAGCCTTCCCATGTTACTGAGAAAGAGTCTGTGGGCTCGAGGTTAAGGAGCCTCTCCGAGGTCACCCCACTGGCTGGTGGGAGATCCTGTAAAGCTCTCAACTTGGTCCTTCTTACTTCACCCCACAAAGCATTACCGGAAAGGTAATTCAAAGTACACAGCTTACTGATGATGGACAGCGGAATCCTCTCTGCAAATGTTAGCCTAGCATCATCCATTCAACAAATATATCTTGGCTGAACTGGAGGGTTAAGCACTGTGTGAGGTGCTGTAGACCCATGGGCGACAGGACAGAGAAGGTCCCTGCTGTGTCTCCCAAGTGTACCTTCTCCCAAGGAGGCAGAAATCAACAAGCAAAAGCCAAAGTGACAAAAACAACTGTGTGCTGTATAAACTGCCACAAAGGAAACCAAGGCCTGAGAAAGATGACGATATGCGATCTAAGGTGGCATTGGCAGGGGCACGGTGTGTATGGACAGCAGTAGGGGACTGGGGTGGGGAAGGCCTCTCTGAGGAGGGGGCATTTAGGCTGGCGCCTGGAGGAGGAGAAGGATGCCTTTGATCGTATCAGGGGGAAGAATGCACAGACAAAGCGTGAAGCGCATGCAAGAATCCTGAGGTGGGAAAGAGCTAGACGTGTAGGGGATGTTAAATGGGTGGGGCAGGGTGCGTGATGAGCGAGCAAGTCGTGTGGTGTGAGGCTAGCGGGGAGGCCCAGATCATGAGGGAGGCCTCCTGGC
Source organism: Canis lupus dingo (assembly GCF_003254725.2). Lineage (NCBI taxonomy): Eukaryota > Metazoa > Chordata > Mammalia > Carnivora > Canidae > Canis > Canis lupus. Next base: position 36,094,641 of record NC_064244.1, on the reverse strand, counting down.
TTGTTGTCTCATGACTCCCCTCTCGGACTAACCCAAGTCAAGAAGACCCGTGGGAAAGGAGGTCAGTGGCTTCTGCTTTCCTTCCTGTGAATTAGATAAACGCCTGTGACCACAGGGAGCTAGAGGAGACCTGAGTCTCTGTAGCAAACACTCCCAAGAATAAGAGACGTGCATCTTTGGTAAGGGTGAGTAACGATGTATCACTCTTAGGATGAATCAGAAGATAAGGAAAACAGAGGGAAATAAGAAAATATGTCCATATTAATAAGGAAGCGGTTAAGATGATGGTATAGCCACGTAGGAGAACATGGTGCAGCTGACAGAAAGAATGAGGTTAACTCCTTCAGTACTGAACTGGCAAGATCTCCAGTTAGTTGTTAAGTAAGCAAACAAAACAAAACAAGGTACACAGTTGTGTGTGTATCATACCATTTATGTAAAAAAAAAAAAAAAAAAAAAGGCAGGAAGGATAAAATGGATTTGCCCAGATGTGCATAAAGTCTCTCTAGAAGGAGATACGCAAAATATATGTAGGAGGGGTTTATGTGTTCGTCTCGGTCTCTCCTGATCCCTGGAGAATGTGCCCTGGGAGGAAGGACAGGGGTCTCATCTATCCTGTTTACCACTGTACCCCTGCTATTACACATGGGCGGCTGGGAGACAGAGGCAACAGAAGAGAAACTCTTCACATCTCCTCTTCTATGGTTTCCGAGTTCAAAATCTGTGAATGTATTTCTTATTCAAAGAAATAAAACATGAAAACAAGGAAAAGGCGATGAAAGGTCTCCAGCTGCCAACCGAAGCCTGGCGTTCCTTCCAGCCCATGCTGTCCCTCGGCCTCTGACTAGGCTAACCCTTCAGGAGGTCAGCTCGTCCTCCCAGAGAATGGGGTGCTCACTAGTCCTCACTTAGAGTTTCTACCCCTAGTAATAACAATGGCTGTGACAGTCTGGTGAGCAAAGAAATTGTCCAGAGAGTCCAGAGTTAAATTTTGCTTCTCAACTGTGAGCCATCAAAGGACCTCTCTCCAGAGCCACCAGGGGGAGAATGAACAAATGCAGAATCATTGAGTGGGTGTCATAATCCAGCTAGTGGTCCAGCAGTGAGCAAGGCTCCTTAGGGGTATTAATCAGTGTAAAGGGGGAGTTCAACTCAGAGGAACTTAAATCCTTGCTCTCAATCTCAGAATTTCCCAACTTCAACACTACTGACCTTCTGAGCTGAATAGTTCCTTGTTGTGGGGTCGCCCTGAGCACTGAAGAATGTGGCACAGCATCCCTGGCCTCTGCGTACCAAATGCCAGGACCACTACCCTTGCTGCAGCCAGCACAACCCAAAATGCCTCCAGACACGGTCCGATGTCTCCCGGTGAACGGAATCACCCCAGGGTGAGAACCAGTGTTCCCATCCCTGCATCTCCGGGCAACTGCTTTGTCTTCCCAATTAGAAGCTGGGGTTCCCCACTGCCTCTATGCCAGCTGGGCTGCCGCGGAGGCTGGCAGCTGACCGAACTTCATTGTGGGAGAGTTCCCTGAGTTACAGAGGCACCAACCAACCCAACTTCCTGGGAACCTCTCTGTCTGGGAAAAAGAAAGCTATCAGATTTTTAAAAATAACCATCTGCCCCTTGAGAAGCTCCCACGCCTCACAGGCAGGGGCCCTGAATACTCCACCCCCCCATACCCTGGCCCAAGCAGGTTGATAATTAAATCAAACACACCCAGGCTGGCCAGCTGCCCATGCTCCAGCCCCAAGGAAGGCAAATGTGGTGACCTCCATCGGCCAGGAGGGGACAGAGACAGAGGAAGAGCACAAGGGGTCATCCTGCAACACGCAGGGGGATGGTGAGCACACCCACCAGCATCTCTCCTCCTCTCAGGAACCTAATTCCCAAAGGACAGCTTTCTTTGGAGGGCAAAGAAAAAGGAACTGTATTTCTATGTTTTGATTAATTTGAGGCTCATCCTTGAGGGCACGGACAAACGAATGAGCAGAATTTTCCATGGCTGACTGTCCTGGCCGCCAGGCCCTATCGACAAACGTTCAGTGTTTATTTACTTTTGCCCGTGTTATTTTTGTTTCAGTTCAGCTGCAGCTCAGCGCGGAAAGCGTGGGGGAGGTGTATATAAAGAGCACCGAGACTGGCCAGTACTTGGCCATGGACACCGATGGGCTTCTGTACGGCTCAGTAAGTATGAGGCCAACATGCTTCCAGACATGGCCAAAGTTTGAGGTTTCCAGAAATCGTGTTACGTTGAGTAATGCAAACTATAAAGCAACAATTAGTCTCTGTTTGTTATTTTTTCCAGCAGGATTCCCACCCTCCACCTTGCCTTATTTTAGGTTCAGGCATGAAAGAGTTTCTTGTGATAGTCTCTCAAAATACTCGAACTATCACCTAGACACAGAGGAGACATTGATTGAGATTTTAGTAACTCATCAGTCAATCATTGCAGGATACCTATTCCCACTTCATTCATTCATTCCAAAAATATTTCTTTTGAAATGAAAAGAGCACCACCATGAGCACCATGAGCTCATGAGCACCATGAGCACCACCACATGACATTATTGTGTTCTCTATGCTTTTGGCAAAAATTATAGAGCCTAGGTCTAGCATGTCCCATGTCATCCAATGACCATTATCATGGGCCTCCTGTGTCTAAGTGCTGTAGGGAAGGTGAAGATGAACGAGCTACATCCCTGTCCTTGAGAAGCACAGTGTGAGTTTATTCAGTAGCTAAAAACCCTCCACATATTCTGCTCCATCCCTCCCCTGGTTAATGCTTTACACAGGTTTGACTCAGCATATATTGATCTTCCTGAGAAAAGAGAGACCGACAATGTGATTTTGCCCCTCGTTGTATCTCTAGTAAAAGATTAAAATGGAAAGAGAACTAAAGCCAATGGACCCAAGTTCTGAAATTATTTCTGAATTTCAATGATCCTTTCTTTATATCCTATCAAAATGATCATTGAAGCTTGGCCAAATGCCTTTCTTTCCTTTTATGAAGATGTCTACAAAAAAGGCAGCCAGGAGGGGACTTTGGTCTCAAGCTCCCTTTGACTTACATCAAATTGCCAAGGGGCAATGAGCACAGAAGACTGTCTCTTGAAGCTGTAACTTCAGTCAGGCCTCAGGATGTGAACACAATTTTGATTTTTCATGTCACCTGCTAGGGGTCAGGAGATGAGTGTCAGTAATGAGCAGTCTCCTATGGCTGTTCCCTGAAATGTGGATCAAATGGGACAACTTCAAAGGAGTTGGAGCTAGGCAGTGACTGCTACATAGGAAGTAGATTTTTTTAAGGTGGTTCTTCCAGTTGGTAATAAAAATCAATCAACCAATCAATCACTGAATCTGACTCAAAACTGAATCTCAATTCACTGCAACTTTGGCAAGTTACTTGCCTCCTCTGAGCCTTGTTTAAAATAAGGATAGTAATGGATAGTGACTACCACATACAAGAGTTACAAGGGATCAGAGAGACAATGCACAGAACCCATCCACCAATGTTTCTGACACATGGGAGATGCTCCAACAATGAGAGCTATAAGACAAATAATAAGTGTATAAATCCTTTATCCTCATTATTTCCTACTTTATGTTTACGGTTTATGGGTTTTCCTTCTTTTAAATCAGTTTTGATATGTAATGCAATCTTCTTTTATTTGCCTAAAAATATTGAGGGAGAACCCTCAAATCCAATTTCCTCTAGGCTCCCACTGTAGTCTTGGCCATCACCGTACTTCACCTGAAATATTCAGAGGGTAATCTTAATATATTATGCCTAATAATCTATATATTTCTCCACTAATGACAAGTTCTAAAATATCCCAGAGCTCAGCTCACACTCTTAACCAGTTTTAGGGATTAATCTCCCCAGATACAAATTTTATATCTGTGGAAAGGACATATTATTTTAAAAAATAAGTTTGAAAGGCTATATATCAAAACATATTTAATATATTTATCTCTAGGGATGGTAAGGGGCTGATTTTATAATATGTGAATGCCTGTATGATCCAAATTTCCTATAGTAGCCATATGTGACCCATACAGTTGGGGAAAAAGTGTGCTAAAGATAAAAAAAGAGAAAAATTTTTAAAAGAGTCATGAATCAACAGTTGATCTCCAGGCCCCTGGCTCTGTACCAAGTGCATAACAACTACTGACAAATCCTCGTTGAGGGACAGACGGCACTCCTCCAATTCAGCCTGCTGACTCAGCCTGTGACTCAGCTGTTCTGTGTGTGTCAACTGCTCTAGTGTAACAGAGACATCAGGTGAGGGACATGGCTGTCCTCAGCTTCATCACAGAACGCAGGCCTGACGCCCACTGAGGGGCGTCATGGGGTACCCTCCCTACAGGGGAGTGGGCAACCCACACAGGTCCAACACTGCCTACCTCCTCCCACACTCAACAATGTGCATCAAAAACTAACATCTGGATAAGTTCCTTTAGAGACAGCAGAGTCACCCAATTAAATAGTACACTGATGTCCCATCTTATTCTAAAAAGATCCATAGTGTCTCACTGAGTGGTCATTGCACTAGACAACAGGTGAATAAGAAGCAGGAAACTTCCAGTTACATGGCTTCTTCCTAATCAGAAGGAACTTTACTGACTGCTTTCCATGTTCTCAAGAGTCAAGTTAAACTCATCATCTCTCTGCAGAGCACCTGTCATGTGCAAGACTCTGTGTTTGGGAGAGTAGACACAAGGCCAACAAGTTTCCACCTCTTCCCTAAGGGAGGCTTACAGTCAAAATCACAAACATGCCCATGGATAAAGAATAACAAGCAATAAGACTGGAAACCACCAGAAAGGGCATCATCTACCACTGTGGGGGAAGAAATATTGAGATCACAGGATTTGGAACTGGAGCAAAGTCAATATACAGCATAAGGGTTTTATATGTAATAATATATTAAATTAAATATAATAAATGTATTCTAAAATCTTGATGCATAGAAAGTTCAAATGCCTGGGGTTCTTCCCACTTTCTAATCGATGAACTCCAGGTAAAACAGTAATTGTGGGTAGATATTTTTAAAGTAACTGCACTATTTACGATGTTGTAGTGATCTCTCCAGCTTAATAAATTTGCAACCGCACTGGATTCCACTGTCTGGGTGTACCCTATCCACTTAACCAATCACCTTTCCATGAAGATTGAGGTTGCTTCCAATGTGTTTCCATTATATCCAGCACTTCAAAGATCATCTTTGAAAATACTGTTTTACACTTGCTCAACTACTTCCTAAGGCTCAATTCCTACAAATGACACTGCTGGGTCAAAAATAATACATATTGCCAAACTACCCTCAGAAAATTGCCACCAATTTATCTCACCAACAGTGCATGAAAGTCCCTATTTCCTATGTTCTCACAATACTAAGTATTGCAAATTTTTTTATTCTTTGCAAATATCACAGCCAACATGTTAAATTGTTTTTGATTTGCATTTTCTTTTGATATTGAATGTTTTCATAGGTTTATTTCCCATTTTTTAAAAGCAGATATAGCATGCCATTTTGATAACCTCATCAGCCTATATCCATATGGACATATCTATGTCTCTCCATTTGTACATACATAAAGATGTGAGAGAGTATGTTCATTGACTGTTGACAGTTCCCTATATCTGGGTGGGTGGATTTGGGGTGGTTTTTTAATTTTTTCTTTCTTTTTTTATAAAGTAAAGTTGTGATTTTTTAAAAAGTACAAATCTTTCTGTAAGTAGTTTTTTATACATAGTAAAGAATAAAGCTATTTTCACTTTTCAAAAACTTTAAATTCCAGGATATGTTTCATGCTTAGGACATGTTTTGTGCAAGTGTTTATGATCCCAACAATGCTAAATCAGGTAAAAATCCTGATATTGTTAGTGAAAATCACCAGGACAGAAAATAACATTAGTAGGCTTTCATTTATTCTTCAAGTCCAAACTTAAAAATCCCCACCACATCACAGTCTGGTTTTACCTATTTTGGCTTTTTTTCGGGGGCATGTCCCTGTGCCAGGCCTTTACAGAGACAAAAGGCCCAGCCCTGCTCTTAACATGCTTATGGTCATTCAGGATTTCCCCAGTGGGAAATTCCAGGATCCTGAAGACAGCATGGAAGGGATGCTGACAAAAACAGCAAATGAATTTTGAAGGCTCATTATGTGCAGACCCATCCTATTCTAAATCATTACCATTAACCATTGCTCTCTGAGATAGGTTCCAGTATCATCTCAATTTTCCTGAAAAAAAAAGAAAAAAAAAAGAAAGAAACTAAAGCACAAAGAGCCTCAGTAAACTCACCCAAGGGTGCATGGCTAGTAAACAGAGAAACCTCATTGAAAACCAATCACTAAGAAGTCTACTCTGTTTTGGTCTTATCTTTTTAGCAGACACCGAATGAGGAATGTTTGTTCCTGGAAAGGCTGGAGGAAAACCATTACAACACCTACACATCCAAGAAGCATGCAGAAAAAAATTGGTTTGTTGGTCTCAAGAAGAATGGAAGCTGCAAACGCGGTCCTCGGACTCACTATGGTCAAAAAGCAATTTTGTTTCTCCCCCTGCCAGTGTCCTCTGATTAAAGAAATCTCTTCTGGGTGCCGACCACTCCAGAGGAGGCTGAGCGGTCCTCACCCAGTTGACCCCAGATTATTCCCTTGACCAATGGCTGCACTAACCCCTGGCCCACAGAGCCTGAATATGTAAGCAACGCGCTTCTAAATGCCCAGTTCACTCTTCTGCAGAGCCCTTTACCCCAGCACAGTTTGGAACAGAGGGATCAAGTTGCTTCTAGGGGCCAACTGGCTGGTCAGTCTGGGTGTGTGGATGTCCAGTTGCCTACAGGCACCTGCTGTAGGCTCAGCCTCTCAATGCAAAGGTGTGGCCAAATGAAATGTGTTCAGGGGGCTGCCACGTGGGTCATTAGTAACTGCATACAATTCCTTCTACTGAGTAAACTCTGATTTCCCCCAAACATCTGGCATGATGCCCTCTCGTCCTTTCAATACCCCCACGTATATTAGCAGAGAAGCTTACGGCTAGGTTAGGGGAAGGTTGTGTTCCATGAGTAGAAACTGGGATGAAGAAATCCACCCCCTCTCCAAGAACAGAAGAGACTAAAATGGCAAGGGGAGATTGGGTTCTGGTGGTCAGCTTAGAAGGATGGGCTTTCCATGCAGAATAAACAAAGGATGGGAATCCTAGCCTCAGGAAAGCAGAGTAAATGCCTAGCTTTGGAAGTCCTTACCATGTCTTGAATTTCCCAAAATTATTCGGCAGCAGGAAGCTTCAGGAAGATGTCAGATGGACAGCATGGGAAGTGTTCTCTTGATAAAAGCAAAAACATCAGATGCTGGTAAATTCATTTGAGTCTGGGGTGTGGGAGTGCTGAGAAAGAAAGGAAACATGGGCTGAGGGGATGCTTTCTTCGAAAGAGGTAGATCCCAGAAGTGAGGAGGAAAGAGAAAGGGACACAACTTGTGGCAGGTCCCCAGAAAACAGAGGCTCTAGAGTCCCAAGTGGTGCTTACAAATCACAAGCAGATTGGGTTCGAGTGTAGATGCCAGTTTGGTGGGTCTAGGGTGCAATTTGTGTATTTCTACATGCTGGGGGGAGGGAGGCTGAGGGGCTGGTGCCCTCCCCTCTCCATGCTTTAAGTAGCAAAGTCCTAAAGAATGCTGTTCCAAGGAAGGTGGCTCAAGCCCCTGATCCTCTCTCACCTCACCCTTAAAAATGTACACACCATTCGTCTTCATGAGCATCCAGGGAGCATCAGCAGCAATGACGCTGAGGTGAAGGAACATGGTTTTAAGGCACTTTGGCGCAGTGCCTCTAAAATACCCATTCAGAAGATATACAAAAGCATACTTCAAAAATGTTAAACCCTCACAAACAGCTTTTCTCAAGAGGCCATTTGTGTTACGATTACTTGTATAAATATGCTTCCTGCTTAAAGTAAACTTGACCCAAGTGGCTAGCAAATGAGAAACACCATTCATCTCTGACCTATGATACTATTGCCATATAAAGGCCTTTAATAAGCCATTTACATCTATGGTGAGACTGTATGTTTTAATTGCATTGAAAAATATGTAGCTTAAAGGCAGTTAACTGATTAGCATTCAGCCACTGAGAATAATAATAGGATATGATGTATAAGCTCTTCAATTATCCACTACTTACACTACATTTACCTATACAAAGATTGTACTTCATTTTCCATTGTGCTATTACAGATTTTCCTTTGAAAGTAGGGACTCTTAAGCAAAGATATGATAACTGTGGATAAAAACTGTTGAGAATATTAGCTCATGTTATAAGGAACTGACATTGCTAATGGAAAAATAATTCCTTACTAACTGAATTGTCATGTTTATGATGGAAGAAAAAATTTGTGAAAGTTCAAGGCAACAGTATAATTGAGGAACTGAACCAAGTTAATACTATGGTTAATAATATCATTCTACATTTGTACAGAAAAACGATTTCAGAACTTTTTGTTTTTGTAGGTTGGATAAGATAATTCTATTTTATTTTAGTAAATCCTTACAGGCAAGTTGGGGATAGTGCCGTGCAGTTTAACATCTCTTTACTCTGAAGATTTGGCCAGAAAAGGGTACCCAGAGAGGAAATCTAAGATATTTATAATGGTCCATAATTTTTAGTGTATGAATCAAATTCAAATATAACACTGGCCAAGAAAAAATTAAATGTTGCTAACAGATGAGACGGAAGTCGGTGGTTTCAGAGACTCAACGCAGTTAGAAGAAACGCTATTGTGGCCTCCACAACCTCTGCCCAGTCATTATTCATGCCTTCATTCATTCGGTGAATATTTATTCAGTGCCTACTGTGTGCTGGGCACTGTCCTGGGTACTGGGGCCCCTGGAAACCTTGTCTGTCTGGTTTGCTGCTGTATTCTCTCCCAGGGCATTATATTTATGATGAAAAAAGCTGTGGATTCATTTATTTCAGTCAAATAAATACGGAGACTGTAGGTTGCTGCTAAATGAACAGCAAGTCCCAGAAACCCAGGTTCTGGAAGAATTAGTGATACCCAGTGTAAGATAAACCCCGATCAAAGTGTCAGAGGACATGGCAACGGAAACCTAATATTTTCTACCTTGGAACCATGTCAGCTTCAGGGGGACCACTTTCAGATTGGGAAAAGAGTCTGTTGGATCTCATACGAAGGGAGTAGTTGGCAGATGCCCCTCCATTCTGAACATGCTCTAGTTCCCTAAACATAGAGCATTCCTGTTGCGTTCTCTCTTCCCTGAGTAAGCCATGTAGCCATCTGCTTGTCACACGCCTCTCATTTGGATTCATTTTTGGGCCAACTGTTAAGAATTGCCTGACATTCTGTACAAAGCACCAGGCGCATTTATGCTTTTGACTGTTTTCAATGTGGAGATGGAGGTGGTGGTGATCTGTTTGGAAGGGATGGAGTTTGGAAGGGATGACAATCAGAGCCTCCTCTAGCCAACAGTATGTACTTATCAAAAACTGACTAGAGCATCAAGCATTACTGAAGATCAAGGTCCTTGCTTTGCGTCAGAGGTGACGGAGCCCAACTCCTCAGCCTCATGGAACATACTGCTTAAACCCACTGAGCCCACAGGCTGCGAAGCTGACCTCTGATGAAGAAGACATTTGTCATTTTACATCTCTCTCTCTCTCTCTCTCTCTCTCTCTCTCGGCACCTGACAAGTATTAATAAATGTTCCACTAAAAGGTGATAATGTGTCTCTGAGTTTCAGAACATCACAGGTCTCATCTTCCTACAGAAGTTCTTCCCCTGGTACCTGTCAGCTAGACTTGCTTTGCCTTCTAGACATAACTTGTCACCAGATAAGAGACCTTACAGGCTGACAGGAAGAGCAAAGGTAGAAACATTTTTCATTTTGTTTGGAAACCTAAGGCAATATTAGTGTTTTTCTAGGTATCCATCAGAGAACTATATTCAGGGGATTTGCCCCCTGATAGAGCCAAGTACCATAACTAACTCAATTGACACTTTTTCTCCATAGTATAAATTATGAAAATTTATGCTACTATTGTACAGTTGACCAGCTTGTGCTTAGGCAAACATACTGTGACTGGGAAAAAAAATTAAAGACTTACAACTTTAAGTCAATGGCAAAAGGCACATCTCTTGCATCTCAAGTGCTTTAATGAAGGATAACAGGTTTGCCCATCAGATTTTCTGGAATAAAAAAAAAAAAAGATTTTCTGAAATCATTATCATACTAAGCAATATATCCTTAAATAAACTTATCAATCTTAGGACTTCTTTTTTTATTATTTTATTTATTTCTTTGAGAGAGAGACAGAACACGAACAGGGGGAAGGGCAGAGGGAGAAGGAGCGAAACAAGCAGAATCCCTGCTGAGCAGGGAGCCCGACAAGGGGGCTCGATCCTAGGACCCCAAGATCATGACCTGAGCTGAAGTCAGATGCTTAACCGACTGCCACCCCGGTGCCCCTCAATCTTAGGCTTCTTATTCTTAGGAGAAAGCATACTGTTGCCTAGACCTCACAGCAGAATCAGATCACACACACAAACACTCACATTTATACACACACCCTTACACAGGCGCTCACACACATACAGTCCACAAGCACATGTACCTATTAATAATGGTTAGGCAGTGTTTGTCCACTCAATCAATTACCTGCCACAATCATTGGTCCTTTTCCTTTTAAAGTCACCTAAACTCAATATTTTCCTACTTTTTAGAGCTTGATTCACAGTAAGAACATTTCCCATCACAACCTAGCACATACACCCTTTTGTATACACAAATGTCAGGAAACTATACATATGAGATGCATTTTTTCCATTACTTTCCACTAAAAAATGCTGGTCAAAGATCCATTAAATTGGGTCACAACATTAATGGGTTACAACCACAGTTTTTTTAAAAAACACTGGCTCAAAGAACTGGTGTTCTTCCCGAAGATGACGAGACCCAATTAGGATCCTGTATTATGACTTTAGTGTTTTCAAAGACACTGTTTGTTCAAAGACAAGGGGACATCCTGTTACCCAGGAACCATCTGTTCTGAGGGCTTGGTGGATTCTTTTAGTTGGTTTGCTACTAATCATACAAAATGAATGTACCGATGCAGATCCCACAGGCACCCACTGCTGCCTGCAATGCCTCCAATGCTTTTAGCAGATTTCTGCTGGCAGAGCCCTGAGGACTTGGGCCCCCTCCCCTCCTTTGGAATTCTCATCACTGTGGGGCTTGCGGGCATTCCTTCCCTAACTTGCACAGTCTTCACTTCATTCCTTCCTCTTACTCCTCTGTCCCCACATTCTTAATTCATAACCATTTCTAAACAAGACATGAAAAGGAAACTGAGCCAAGAAAAGGCTAGACACCCAGAATTTCTGAGCATCCTTCCCAGCCCCCATCACTTTCTTACAATTATTCTCTTACCTACCTAACAGAAGAGTTTACCATCCATAACTCAGTGACAAGATAAACACCATTGCTACTAGAATGCATCTTATATAGGGACTTGAAAATTTTCATCTTTGTTGAACAACTAAAAAAAGTAACTCAATGACCTAAATGTTTGAGAGGGCTGGCTGAGAATTGGCCTCTTATGGGTGAACTTGACAGCAAAACAGAAAATTCTAACTGAAGTTGCTGCCTTCCATATTTATCTGAGTGATGTCCCAGCTGCCATGGGGTGGGGAGGGGAGGGAAATCCTAGCCCTAAGAACCCTTGGGTCACCATTATATGAAGGAGTATGATAATAGTGACATGTCAACAAAGATGTGTCTTCAACTGCCCTTGCACAGATTAACAAAAATTATCTGTAGAAGCAGTAGTGCAACATATAAACACTCAAGCCTGACCTAGCAGTGGAACTTGTAACTTCTCCATTTCAAAATCACTAGGCATTTGTTGGGCAACTGTTAAAATTCAAGTAATGGCTCATGAAAATTAGCGCACTCCCTTCTTCCTACTCCACTCCTTAAACCTGCCCTCTACCCACAGAAAGAAACTCCCTTGCTATTATACATAAAATTTACTCTAAAACCCAGTCAGAGAATTCAGAGCCTGAGATGTGGGGATCTGACATAGGATACTTGGGACCCCCCCAGTGATTCATCTGACATTCTCTCAAGTTACAAGGAAATGTACTAAATGACTATTGGGATCTTTCTGTAACACTGTACCCACTCTGTGGTTGACATATTGACCATGACATACTACACTGTTAGCTTTCCATCCTAGTTATAAAATTAAAAAGAGAAACCAGGTCAAGCACAGCCTGAAGCTGGAGGGTGGGTTTGCTTTATAAAACACATGTATTGTAGGACCTAGTTTTGGGGTCTTCTGATGGGTCTGAGAATGTGTGTGATGTGGGAAGGAGGTATTTCCTAATTGCTTCCTTCCCTCTGAGCTACCCACTGTCACACAGGCTACATTTACACATTTAGTAGCTAAATATTGGTGTCTATTTTATTACATAAACAAGCAAAACCTCACCATGTCCTTGATGTGCTCCTCTGTCAGCCTTAATGAAGGGTTGGGCACTCCTTGTTTGGAAGTGTGTTCAATTTCAGGATTTGGTTCACTTGGTGGCAGTGTTTGGGGATGGAGGTGTAGACAGGCAATTTGTGCAAGTCGTCACAGAGACGCACATCACTGTGATTTTTGTATTTCATATTTTTCTGCCTTCAGATAAATTATTTTTTTCAGTCTTATCCCAAAATACATAAGAGCAAGAGGACAGATTATTTTATGAATATGCCCTGGCCCAGAACTTTCTTCTCCAAAGTAAGTTACAGGGATATCTTAATATGCTAACTTGTTTTGTTTGGATTGTAAAAACAGGACTGTTTGTAGTCTGCGGTGTCAACTGTGTAGAGAGTTCAGTAGTTTCCTGGAGATACGAACATTGAGATCTATGACTTTCTCAAAATACAACATCTGCATTAGGAGCCCCGAGTCTGACCTGGGAAATGGTGCAGATTTTAGGACTGGCCGGATTATTTCTGATAATACAGGATAAAATTGTAAATCCAGGGCAGGTGTGCAGAGGGGAAGTATGAGAGAGAAACTTATTTCCTTATTCATGGTGCTACTGGAATCTGTCATAGAATATTCAACTGAAGAGAAGAAGAGAGGTGGGTTTTATAGACTGCTTGGAACTAAGGTAACTCTCAAACAACTTGAACATTTGGTAAGAGTTTGACAGGGCAGAGGGCTACCCCATACCATTGAGTCCTCAAGAATCAACAGTAAGAATAAGCTGAAAATGAGCCATTTCCCTTCAACTCCCTCCCTCATTCATTCATTCAGTGGTCATTGTTGGAGTATTTAGCCTTGTGTTCTTGAGGGTCCGATTAGGAAACTGAGACCACACCAATAATTTGAACAGGGAGATTTTAATGGAAAGAATTATTAACTAATAAAAAGGGATTAACTACTAAGAGGGTAAAGAGATCTCTAAGCAATACTGGAATAGCAGATGTAGGGAGCAGCTTCTATCCCAAGGTTCAGGGAAGTAATTAAGGAAGGAAGAAACTTGAGAGAGGGCCTTCACTCACAGATGAGATTGAGACTTCACTGGCAAAGAGATGGCCGTGGCCCAAGGACTTTGGCATTTCGGGGCTAGAGAACCTCTCTGGAAACAGCCTGCCTTGGAGTCAGTGTGACTCGCTGGAGGTTGTGCACCAGCAAGTCTCACGCAGGAAGCTGCCCACCCGCCATCGTGCCATGGGAGCAAGAAGAAAAGTACAAGAACCCCAAAGACAAGCCCCTTCCCCTTGAAGTGTCCCTCCAGTGCCCTCTGCTGACAATCCTAAGCTGCATCAGCGGGCAAAGGAGAAATGTTTTCAGCTGAATGCAAAAGGAGGCAAAGAAAAAGGATTTGGAGCAGATAGGCAATAAATTGACAAGTGACAATATCATGATTTAGATACTCTACTAGACAAAGCATTAGAGATGAATAAATGTGGTCCTTGCCTTTAAAAAGCTTATTGTCATAGTGAATGGAGACAGTCCCTAGATGAAGGCATCAACTTTTTTGGTTTACTCCCTTTAAAAACCACTGCTTTCGAAGCCCTCTGAGCTTCTCCTAAGACCATCATGTACATTCAAGGTACTTTCTTTAGAGTATTATTTGCTATTTTATTTTATTTTTTCAGTGAAATAAAGTCATTTGCTATTTTATCTTATTTTATTTTAGATTTTCTTTATTTATTTGAAAGACAGAGCACAGGTGAGTGGGAGGGGCAGAGTGAGAGGGAGAAGCAGACTCCCCGCCAAGCAGAGAGCCTGATGTGGGCTTTGAACCCAGGACCCCGGGATCACAACCCAAGCTAAAGGCAGAGCTTAACCAACTCAGCCACTAAGGTGTCCCAGTTATTTGCTTTTTTAAAACAACCTTAATCAGTGTAATATACACATAGAGAAGAAGCTAGCTCTGGAGTCAAACCAGCAGAGTTGGAATCCTGGCTCCTCCATTTACTAACTTTGTAATTTAGAGCAAGCTGTCCTCCAAGCCTTCCTCCATAAAATCAGGATCCATATAGTATCAACTTCACAGGCTTGGTGACAGGATCAAATGAGAAGGAGGCAAGCAAGTACTTTTAACACAATAATTGGTATACAAAAAGGATTGAATAAATGTTTGTAATTATTTTATAATAATTATACATATTATAATAAGATAGGGCTAAAAATGATCTTTTACATTCTCCATTCAGGTTCCCAGTAACTGTTTTCATGAGCCCACATTTAGAAAGATCTTGCTTTCTATCAATTCATTTGAAAAAGATGTAAGTGGGGGTGCCTAGGTGGCTCAGTCAGTTAAATGTCTAACTTTATTCATCTCTGGTCATGATCTTAGGGTCCTGGGATAGAGCTCCACATCAGGCTCCCTGTTTAATGGGGAGTCTGCTTCTCCCTCTGCCTCCTCACTTCACTTGGGTTCTCTCGCTCCCTCACTCTCTCTCAAATAAATAAATAAAATATTTTTTAAAAAATAATTTAAAAATTTAAAAAGAGGGGAACCTGGGTAGCTCAGTCAGTTGAGCATCAGACTCTTTTGATTTTGGCTCGGGTCATGATCTCAGGGTGGTGAGATTGAGCCCCATGATGGGCTCTACATGGAGCATGGAGTCTGCTTGTCCTTCCTCTGTTCCTCCCCCTATGCTCTCTGTCTCTGTCGCTCTCTTTCAAATAAATAAAATCTTTAAAAAAGATAAAAGTCTAGATCAACTCCAAGCTTACTTTCATATGGCACATCTTAAATGAAATTTTACAAATTAAAGAAAAAAAGTTATGCAGAAGATAACAGAGGCATAGTAAGGGGCCAGAAAAACATGTACAAAAACAGAACCGAAGAAACTATGTGTTTTTGGTTAAGAGACTAAAAATGAGATGTCTTGGTTCTCTTCATTTTTTTTAAAGATTTATTTATTTATTTATGATAGACATAGAGAGAGAGAGAGAGAGAGGCAGAGACACAGGCAGAGGGAGAAGCAGGCTCCATGCCGGAAGCCTGACGGACTCGATCCCAGGACTCCAGGAACGCGCCCTGGGCCAAAGGCAGGCCCTAAACCGCTGAGCCATCCAGGGATCCCCTCTTGGTTCTCTTCAGATAGTTGAAGAGTTATTTTGGTTTTCTTGCACTGGTAGCCAAAATGAGTATAGGTATTTGGAACTTGGCAAGGAAGGGGTTTGGGCTCAGCATAAAGAAAGAAAAAAAACCCAACCTTATAACAACTACAGCCATTCCAACCATGGTTGAAGCACAACCACATTTGGCAGCTGATACCTGCCACTCCTGGAGATGTTCATACAGAAACTGGATGGACACCTGTGTAGACTCTGAACATCACCCATGCCCCCCTCCAGAGATGAAGCCATCAGCACCCTTCTGGGATGGCCTAGATGAAGAGAGCTGCCTTGCCAAAGGGCATGTCCCTCTGAGGCAGTCTGCATAGGGGCATAACTTCCCTGCTCCTTTGCTTCAGCTCCAGATAGCTCTAAAGGATCATTTCAGCTTCAGAACTTCATATAACATTGGCTGAGGCCTCTACTGAGACTGCCTCACTTCTTCTGCTCTATCCTGCTCCCTTTCCTCCCACAGGTGTTGATCCCCAAATCCCTAATAAACTTCCAGTAGGCTAATCTTCACCTCACAGTCTGCTTCTTCGGGAACCTAGCCTGTAACATTTGCCCAGGATATTAGAGGCACTATTCTAAGTAGAATACCTGCCAAGGTCCCCTATAGCCCTGTGACTTGACAAAGTCCTTGGGCATCTGAAGCTGAACGTTCTAAGTCTACAAAGTTCCAATCTATGTCCATTGTGCGCAATCCATATGGAGGATCCTCAAGAAAAATCTCAACCTTTAGGGCACCTAGGTGGCTCAGTTGGTTAAGTGTCCGCCTTGGGCTCAGGTCATGATCCTGGGGTCCTGGGAAAGCTCCATGTCAAGCTCTCTGCTCAGAAACTCCCTGCTTCTCCCTCTTCCTCCCCATATCTCATTCTCTCTCTCTCTTTCTCTCTCTCATAAATAAATAAAATCTTATTTTATTTATCTCAACCTTCTTTCGTATTATCTAACCTACAGCTAGCCTGATGTCACTTAGGAGGAGCACCTGTTGAGTCATTATATTATTCATTTAATCACTTGTCAAGTCTTTCAACAACTATTTATCAAGGCCCAGATATGCACCAAGCCTGATAGGGACAATGGTGCAAAGAAGAGCTCTCTTCTGGAGCTTACATTCTAGTGAGGAGAAAGATATCAACATATTTCACAAATTTCAGGGATTTGCATATTGCTGCCAAAATTTTTACCTATATGCCCATTGACTGATCTTGGTACTTCTACTTCCTCTGGCTTATAGATGGTGGATTTACAGCTTTATTTACTTAAGGCCCAATGTAGGCTAAAATGTTCACAAAAGGATAAGCTATTAGTATATACATGTTTTTCTAATATGCATTAAAATAAACATATAACTTTAAAATTAAAAAAAAAAAACACCACATAACATTTGTGCCATATGTGTACCATACTCTAGGAAGCAATTTATACAAAGGATAACACAGAGAAATGTAAAACTGCAAGGGTGACAAGTGTTTACAATGAGAAGTATCCAAGGTCCTCAGAATATATAACAAGGGGATTTAACTTCCTTAAGGGCTTCCCCAAGGAAGTGAGCTAATATCTGAAGGAAAAGTAAGAGCTAACAAAGTAAAGGAGTGGTGTGTGTGCTGTGGAAAATATTCCAGATAGAGGCAGCAGCATATGCTAAGGCCCTGTGGCAGGAGGAACACAATGTCAATGAGGCTCAAATGTGGTGACCAAGGGATAGGGAGCAGGTCATGAACTGAGGCTAGCTGGCAAAGTGGAGGCCAGTGATGGAAAAGGGAAGTGAGCTGGATTCCGTTCTCCAACATCTGTAGATAACCAAGCTGAAGCTATATATACATCATCATTCTCTCTCCCTCTTTCTCTCCCCTCCCCTCCCCCCACACAACTGAATTGTAACACTTCCCTGGACCCTCTGCCAAAGGACACAAATAAGCAGCATCAACATGCATGTTTCTGGCTTGGGACTGTGAAATATATTCCAGACTTGAAACTCTGGGGGCTGAGGTTACATTTGCTAAATATTTAGATCTTTCCCCCAGGCTTTTATTCATTCTATCCAGCAGGTGGAGTATAGGGAAATGCTTTTAGTTCCAACCAATCTCCTTATATCAAAAAGGAAGAGCAAGGTTTGCCAGCACAGTCAAGGGTGAGAGATAGAACAAGGAAGCAGTGATTGTGTATTTGAGTCTCATTCATATGGAAAACATGAACTAATTAGCTTCTTACTGCTGTGCTTCCAGAGGCTCTGAATTTGACATTTCTGTCCAAGTTTGGGGAGCTATGCTATTAATCAGTCCAAAAACAAATGAAGTGGTTTAAAAAGAATCACATAACCAAAAACCACATCTATCATAAGATAAAAAAATAAAATTAAAACAAAAAACAACAACAACAACAAAAAAAAAACAGAAAGGCAACTTGGAAACTCTTCAGAGATGGTGCCAGTTTCAGGGTTTGGGGGAAGATTTGGCCGGCTGGTGGAGATGTCTTAATCTGGGGATGAAAATAGAGAAGACAAACATATTTACACAGTTCTAATGAGGAATACTCAACAGACCACAGTGCCCTGTATAAAGTGGCTTCTTAAAGCCCTGAAGCCAAACAGTGACCTTGTGGGAAAAACAAAGAAACCAAAGGACAGAAAGTGAATAGAACAGGTTATTCTGGGGGCTCCCGATTCTGTAAGAAACATGCCTGATTCTTTATAATAAGAATTCTGAATTGACTTCATTCCTTTTCCTGGAAGACATGGAGACCTGCCTTCCTGACAACCGAACAAAGAAGACAGTTCCTGAGTCTCTGCTGTAGAGGAGGTTATTGAAACAGACACGGGGGAAGAGGAGAAAAAAGGGCTCTATGGAAGACTCCAACACTTAGCTGGGGTTATGGCTTATAAACAAACCATCAGAATGCAACCTAAGAGAGCACTGAAAGAAATCTGTTCAGGGTGCCACAGGAGCACACATGGGAGGAAAAATTCTTCCCAGGGAAAGCTTGCCAGAGGAGGTGATGTCTGACCTGTGTCACAGATGAGCAAGTGCCTACCAGGTAGGGAAGTGGGGCGGGGGGGGGGGGGGGGGATCAGGACTATGGGGAAATAGAGGGGGAGGGGAGAGGGGTGTGGAAAGCAGGACCATGGAGTCTCACCTCACTCATGGATTAGGAATGAGAGGGCCCACTTATAAAGAATAGTCAGTCACCCATGGTCAAAGTCAACCCTGAAAAGCCCTCAGAGAGATGGACATACCATATCTCGGTGAGTAAATGGCATGCATTTGGGGGGGCCTATATCATATGAACATTGAGAATAATTAAACCTTGTAATCACACTCAGCCAGCCAAGTGCTCCCAGTACAAGAGGCCAGGAAAAGCAGGATAACAACAGACCCCTGCCTCCCCTCACTCTGGAAGCACAGAGATCATTCACACTGTTTACTGTTATCTTTCTCCTCCTTCCCTCTCCCACACTCTCTCTCTCTCCTGAATTGGTAAAGATGATTTCTTCTAAGTTAACTCTGTGTGTGTGTGTATGTGTGTGATGTCATTTTCCTTCCAGGTATAGGTAGAGGGCACAAGCTGGGAACGACCCAACTCCATTCAGTATGTGGTTTCTGCATCTCTAACACAGGGAGAATGTTAAAACCTCCCTAATAAGGTTATGGTGAGGACGAAATGAGCTAATCGGTTGCAGACTGCAGAGAACACTGCTTGGTACAGGGTAAGTGTTTAATTATGACTGCTACTATAACTATTCCCGTCGGAGGAGACAGCACACATTAGGACACAGAAAGAGGAGAATGTTGTGTTTAGAGGATGGTAAGCAGCATAACCAGCCAGAGGTGAAGCTGGTAAGATGAGCTTTGGGGAATTTGTGAAGGTTCCTTATCTCAGGACTAAGCTTAAACTCTATCTTTGGGCAAGAAGAAACCAATGGAGACATTCTATAGGTAGGCCATAACTCCACATTTATATTAAACTGATATAGTTCTGGCTGTTGGGGGAAAACCCATCAGAAAGCTACTGTAAGAGTGTGTGGTCTTGAAGGCTGCTGGGTGGCTGAGTCGGTTATGCGTCCGACTCCTGGTTTCAGCTCAGGTCATGATCTCAGGGTTGTGGAATAGAGCCCTGCACTGATCTGCTTGAGATTCTCACTCTCCCTCTCCCGCTGCCCCTCCCCACCATGCATGTGCTTGTGCTCTCTCTCTTTCTCTAATAAATAAATAAATCTTTGAAAATAAAAGAGTATGGTTTTGGGATGAGAACCTGAACTGATGACAGTGGTGATGGTGATGATTCTTTTAATGTTGGTTCCCCCAAAACAGACCCTGAGACCATGACTTGGGCACAGGCTGGAAGGAGATCCCAAAAAGCACAAGTGAGGGAGGGGAAAATAGGACAGGGATAGAAGAAGGGTTAATGATGCATCAGTGAATAGGTCACTGCTGTGGACAAGTGAGGCTCAGTCCCACTGGGGTCTCTGCGAGGCTATGAAGAAGACAGCTCAGAACTGCCCCAATCATGGAAGTGAGATACTTTTCCAATGATGCCACCCTTCTCCAGCACTTCTCTCAGAGGTGTAAATCCCAGAACTTTAGAGCTGCTGTGCCTCCAGACTGAGCAAATTTCTTTAACACCCAAGGAAGTCCTCGGGCAGAGAAAAAATGAGAGGCATGTTCCTGAAGGGAAGCTGCCGGTTTGTATGGAAACTGTCCAACAAGGCTGCATGCAAGTATAGAAGTAGCTAAAGAGGAATGTGACAGGGCATGATGATGATGATGATGATGATGACACTAGCTATAGGTAACCTTTTCTGAGTGCTTACCATGGGCCAGACATGATGTTAAGCATCTCATGTAGATGCATTATCACAGTCTATCCTTACAACTCTCGGGAGGTGTCAGTCCTATTACTACCCTCATTATACAGAGGGGAAACCACAGTGCTGAGAAGTTATGTGATGTGCCCAAAGGTACATAGCTAGGAGGTGATGAAGCCCAAGCTGGAGCTCACATGTATTGTGACTCCAGAGCCCATCCCTTTAATCACTACTGCGTACTGCCTCAAAAGGACTGGCAATGAGCTGGGAAGAAGAGATGAATCTGAGAATGCTTTAGGACAGTGCTGTCCAAAACAACAGTCACTAGCCACATGTGGCTACTAAGTATTTGGAAATGTGACTAGTACAACTAAAATAGTGAAGTTTGAATTTTATTTAATTTTAATTAAAATAGTTATATATGCCTAACGGCTACCATATGAGATGGTGCAAATTTAGAAGGTGTAATACTCTGCCCTTGAAGAAGGTGAGGAATACTTAGATCTTTACCAATACAGTGATGTTATGATCTATCTTTACAGGTGTCACAATTACCTAACTACAAAGAGTATTGAAAATTCTGAAATTAATAAATTTTTATATTTAATTTAAAATTTTAAAATCAAACTAACGCCAATACACAGTTTAAAAAATACAGTATTACCAAGTTTACAATAGTAGTACTCTTTTCCATTGCACTCCTGGTTCCTGCTCTTTAGAAGCAATGACTTTTATCTCTTCCAGATATTTCTCCTGATACTTGACTTTGTTTTCCTAAACAGTACCTATTAAACAGTACCTATTAGTTTCGTTCTATGGAAGATAAGATTTGGCTTTTTACATTATACACCAGCCAGCTATCTACCTACCCTCTATCCCACCCTAGGACCCTTCTTATCCTCCCTAAAGAGTCATATACTGGTTAGCTCAACATTCAATGTTGACATTAGTAAAATGTTGTAACTATTAGTTACATATAACCAGGGGATGATTTCATGTCATTTTTCATACAAGTATCTGACTTTCATTTCTCCATTTTCAGCTTACTCATCACTAATTTAGCCTTGAACTTTCAGACAAACTCTAAAAATCCTCTCAATACAATCAACCACATTTTTAATTATTTTTATTTTCATTGAGAAATCCCTCCTGAAGCCCTCAGATCTATGAAGGCCTTTGGCAGTACCATGAACATGTGGCTTCCCACCACTATTTCCCTAGGATTCCTCATGCCTCTCTTCTGTTTTAGATTTGCAATTCCAGGATCCCATGCAATCTTCTTGATTTAACCCCTGGCTATTTAATATTTCCTCTAGTAGCTTTTTCCACAAATGGTAAATGGAAAGTTACTTTTTAGAAGGTGTTTCTGTGTCTTCATTTGACAGTCTAGCTGGATATGGAAGTCTCAGTTGTAAATTATCCTCCCTCAGAAACACAAAAGGCATTCTGTGTTATCCTCTAAGTTCACAATGCTGATGTGAGGAAGTGTAATGCCATTTTGATTCCTGATCATCGAATGTTACCTCTTTTCCTCTCTGCAGTTTTCATTATCTTCTTTGGTTTCAGTATTTGAAGTATTAGAATAATGTGTTTTTCACACAGCAATGTGGATCTTTTTATACATTGTGGTAGGTTAGTGGTGAGTCCTTTCAGTCTAGAAATACATGACTTTTGGTTCTAGAGAATTTCCTGGCAAAATTTCTTTGATAATTCGTGTGTGTGTGTGTGTGATATACACACATATACCCACCACCACCACCATACTGGAGTGATTCTAACATAAAGGACCCCCAGAGTTACCATCTGGTTATCTGCCAGTTTTTCCAACTGCCCTGTACCCAACCCAGCACCTCCTCTCCCTTACCATAATTCATGACATCAGAACACCGGCTTTCCCCTTTCCCTTGAGACTTAGGAGGGCCAAAGCAACATCTTTTTGCCTTTTTCTCTTTCCTTTACCAAGGGTTGAAGGAAGGGATCCATCCTATTGTTCAGAGGCACTACCTCCCTCCCCTAAATCGGGCTGAGAAGGAACCAGCCTGCTCTTACCTCCTCCTGGTTGTTTTTCTTTCCCACCCCAGTTTTTTTTTTGTCTCTCCACTAGTCCCTACTTCTGAAGCCATTTTATGAACTATCATGTGCCACCTGAACCTCCAGTAAAAACAAAAACAGGCAAAAAAAAAAAAAAAAAAAAAAAAAAAAACCCAAAAAACCCACAAACATATATATTCTATTTCTCTGGAGAACCCTGATTAATACAATTTGTTAGGTATTATAATAATACTACAATCTTGTAAAAAAAAACTCATTTTTGGAGATTCAAGGGTAAAATATCATGATATATATAATTTACAATGGTTCAACAAACATACGCACAAAAAAGCAAAAAGGCAAAATGTTAACAATGAGTAAATATAGGAGGTGGGTGTATGGGAGTTAATTGCATTCTTTAAAAAATTTTTCTATTCAAAACTTTATAGAGTAATAAGTGAAATCAATTAGAAAATAAAAAGAGCAGCAAGTGAGAACTGGCAGTATTGGAAGTTTGTCTCATTTCTCATGGCAATCAAGTAGATGAAGTTTTAAAAGCTCCTGGTGGGGTGGGGTGACAAAGGAGAAGTCTTGAGCTGGAAGTAAGCAGAAGCTATAACTGAGACTACTGCTAACCAGAAGTTTCAAAGAATTGTGCTGTCAGCAATGGGATGAATCAGGGAAAAGTCTATCCACTGGCCTAGGGAATATGGCTGTCCCCAGGTCTATATCATGAGAAAGGAAGATCTCTCTCTAAAAATCTATAATCATGAGCCTGTCCTCAGGTAGATCTCTCTCTAAAAATCTATAATCATGAGCCTGTCCTCAGGTAGAAACTTATACTACCTGCCTCATCTAGGAACCCATAGCCTTAGAAATTAATTTTAGACAGTGGTCCATGATATTCTTTAGACATCAAGTATAAGCAAACAATGCAAGAATTACTGGGTGACTGGGTGGCTCAGTTGGTTAAGAATCTGACTCTTGGTTTTGGTTCAAGTCGTGATCTCAAGACAATGATGTCAAGCCCTGCATCAGGCTCTGCACTGAGCATGCAGCCTGCTTAAGATTCTCTCTCTCCCTCTCCCTCTCACTCTGCCCCTTCCCTCCCCACACATGCTCTCTCTCTCTCTAAAACAAAACAAAACAACTTATAAAAAGTTGAACAAGAGGGAGTCAATAGACAAAAATGGTTCTGTGAAACACTCAAGCACTCCAGACACTGGACTCATTGGATACTAACTGCATACAGACCATCAAGAAGTACATTCAAAGTGATCAAATACATTTTTTTTTCAAAAGGGACTTGCAGGGGATCCCTGGGTGGCGCAGCAGTTTGGCGCCAGCCTTTGGCCCAGGGCGCAATCCTGGAGACCCGGGATCGAATCCTACGTCGGGCTCCCGGTGCATGGAGCCTGCTTCTCCCTCTGCCTGTGTCTCTGCCTCTCAATCTCTCTCTGTGTGACTATCATAAATAAAAAATTAAAAATTAAAAATTAAAAATTAAAAATTAAAAATTAAAAAAAAACAAAAGGGACTTGCAGCGTGAGAAATAAAAAGATCACCATGAACATCAGGTGGGTATAACTCAAGAATGAAATAAAATTTCAAACAAACAACAGAAATTAAAACCTAGTGGGTGGACTGCTTCCAGAAATGTCAAAGTAGTGAAGTAGACATGAAGCCCTCCCATAGATAACAAAAATAGAAATAAGATTAAAGATATATTTTTTAGAGGAAAACTATGTAAAAAATATTTTGAACTGGAGAGAGTCCAAAAACAGGCAGAAGCAAGAGAGTTTAATCTCAAAAAAATCACCATAGGAAGGGATCAGGATTGAGAGTTTGTGTCTTTCTGGACACCCTCTTTCTGAGGGTGATGCCCAACCCTTACAGCTCTAGTTGTAAAAAAAAAAAAAAAAAAAAAGAAAGAAAGAAAAGAAAAAAGAAAAAGAAAAGAAAAAAGAAAAAAAAGAAAGAAAAGAAAAGAAAAGAAAAAAAAAAAAACCAGCAGTGGAAAACCACAGCCTTACCAGCTAAGGTGCCAAAGATCAGAGTTCAAGGCTGCAAACATAGCTAGAAATCTACAGGAAAAGTACTGGCAGCAGAAAAACCACAGAAGGAGTATAAAACTCTGAGTAAAAACTCTGCCCAAACCCCGAGCCAAGAGCTAAACTACGCATGCATGGGAAGAGGTGCACAGGGGCCTAAGGAAAAAGTGGGCAGAAATCAAAAAGCAATCTGCTCTTGAATAAGAAAGCTGTGTGTGGACCTATTTGTGAGTTTGATGCCTTTTATTTTTTTAAGAAACCGAGTTAACTTCCCGAACATGCACAAGTCAGGTGCCAGAAAGTTGAATCTTACGGACTTGAAAGGTCAGAGACAGAGCTCCAAACCAGCCAAAAAGCTAGAAATTAGAGATGGGAATCCCTAAAAGCAAGAAAATCAAAAGAGAGTGACCTCCATCTCTGTTGAAATCCTTGACTAGCCACTACATTACAAGAAGTGGAAACTCCCAAAGGACCAGGTGAAAAAAGTAGCAATGAGAAGCCATAAGAACAGAGATATTCAATGCTGCATACCCCAAGGGTGACAAAAGTTATACTGGAGTCCAGACAAGTTAATTGCCTATTAGGAAAAAAAAATGCACCTTGGAAGAATACAAGAGAATCTAGAGTTGCCATAACGTATCATCCACAAGGCTCAATTTTCAACCAGAAATTACTAGACATACAAAGAAATGTTAAAGTGTGCTCTGTATTCAGGGGAAAAGGCAGCCAGTAGAAATTGACTCTGAATGCCTCCAGATGTTGAATTTAGCAGACTTTAAAGCAATTATTATAAATATGTTCAAAGAAGTAAAGGAAAATACAGTATCATTGAATGGACAGCTAGGAATTCTCAAAAGAAAAACAAACTAAAAAAAAAGGAAATTCTAGATCTGAAAAGCACAAAAACTAAAATTTTAAGTTCATTAAATGGGTTCAATTATCTATTGAGGATGGCAGAAGAAAGAATCAGTGAACTTGAAGATAGAGCAACAGAAGTGCCAAGAAACAGAAAGAATAAAGATTAAGAAAATTGAGGAGAATCTCAGAGACATGAGGGAACAATATCCAAATGTTCAGTACACATATAACTGGAATTCCAAAGGAAAGGGAAGGGAGAAAAGCCAGAAAAAATACTTGAAGAAGTAATTGCTGAAAAGTTCCCAAAGGGGCATAAAGAAACTCTTAGGGGTGATGGAAATATTCTGTATTTTTATTGTGTTGGGGGTTTCACAGGCATATACATTCATCAGAACCCATCCAATTATATAGTTTAAATAGGTGTGCTTTATTTTTTCTATTTTATTATTAATTCATAAGAGACACACAGAGAGAGACAGAGACATAGGCAGAGGGAGAAGTAGGCTCCCCACTTGGAGTCTGATGTAAAACTCAATCCCAAGACCCTAGGATCTCGATCTGAGCAGAAGGCAGACACTCAACCACTGAGCCACCCAGGTGCCCCAAATGGGTGTGCTTTATTGTACATAAATGATACCTCTTTTTTTGTATATTTTTTATTGGAGTTTGATTTGCCAACATATAGTGTAATACCCAGTGCTCATCCTGCCAAGTGTCCCCCTCAGTGGCCATCACCCAGTCACCCCAACCTCCTGCCCACCTCCCTTTCCATTACTCCCCTTGTTCATTTCCCAGAGTTAGGAGTCTCTCATGTGCTGTCACCCTCACTGATATTTCCCATTCATTTTCTCTCCTTTCCCCTTTATTCCCTTTCACTATTTTTTATATTCCTCGAATGAATGAAACTATATAATGTTTGTCCTTCTCCAATTGACTGACTTCACTCTGCATAATACCCTCCAGTCCCATCCATGTTGAAGCAAATGGTGGGTATTCATCATTTCTAATGGCTGAGGAATATTCCATTGTATATGTAGACCACATCTTCTTTATCCATTCATCTTTTGATGGACACTGAGACTCCTCCCACAGGTTTAGCTATTGTGGACATTGCTGCTATAAACAATGGGGTGCAGATATCTCAATAAAATTATTTTAAAATATAAATGATGAATTGTAACCCTCTCTTCCATTAAAATAAATCCTAATGAGGGGCACCTGGGTGGCTCAGTCAATTAAGCAACCAACTCCTGATTCTGGCTCAGGTCATGATCTCAGAGTCTTGAGATGAAGCCCCCACATCAGGCTCTGTGCTGGGCATGGAGTTTAAGATTCTGTCTCTCCTTCTTCCTCTGCCCCTCCCCACCACCCCGTCCCTGGCTTGCATATACACGCATGTCCACCCTCTCTCTCTCTCTCTCAAAAAAAAATCCTAATAAATGAGCTAAATATTTTATTGGACATATGGGAGAGAATATGCGTAAAGAAAAATAAATCTGAAGAAACTAACCAGAATGTAACATGGTGAAATCAACAAGAGGTCAGGGAGAAGAGAATGAGAGGAGGAATTATAGCATGAGAGACAAGTGAAAATATGGACAGATAGTATTTGAAGGGATTTTTACTGAGAATTTTCCAAAGTTGATGAAAGACATGAATCCTAAGTTTCAGGAAGCACATGGATGTGCTACACAGTAGAAACAAAACTATAGCCACATCTAGACGAACAGTTGTAAAGGTGAAGAAAACCATGGAGAATATCTTCAAAACAGTTGGAGTAAAGAAGGATTGCCTACAAAGTGGCATTTATACTGGCAGAAGACTTTTCAACACAACAGTAGTGGCTAAGAGAGAGTATAGTCTGGTCTTCAAAGTCCAGAGAGAAAATAGATCTCGACCCCTCCTTCCCCCTCAGTACTTGCAACCAGCTGCAGAACTATTTCTGAACACACCTTCTGTTTTGAGCTTTCTCATAACTTCTTCACTCCCGGTCCATCAAATATGTCCAGTCTCTTGGGCTATTAAGGGATTTTATTTAAAGTAAACAGTGTTAATGTGCTGAGGGTGTTAATGACTCAATACTGTGGGTTGCCAGTGTTGACATAAGCCATTTTTATTATAATATTACTTAAATATGCACAAATATATAAAACAAGGTATAAACTCTTATGCTTATCGTTCTTACATAACTATTAAACCAAAACAAATTTATAAGGAAATATATATGATTTACTTATAAAGAAATTATAAGCAAAATTATAATGACAATAAAATGTAAAATCTAGATATGTGTGGCAGATGATGCTATTTTGCTAAGGCAAATGGCTAAAATTGTGTTTATTTTATTTTTTTAAAGATTTTATTTATTAGAGAGAGAGATAGTGAAAGATAGCACAGAGGAGGAAAGGGAGAAGCAGACTCCCCACTAAGCCAGAGCCTGACACAGGGCTCAATCCCAGGATGCCGGGATCATGACCCTGCTGAAGGCAGATGCTTAATCAACTAAGCCACCCAGGTGTCCCTAGAATTGTGTTTAAGGGCACAATTTGTGTGTCTTTTCCTTCACTGAAGCAGAGTCAGAGCAGTGGATGTGGAGTCAAGCTGCCTGGATTGAAAGCCCACTGTGTAATTTGCTCAAGTGACTTATTAAGTCTCTACCACTCCTCTCTAAAATGAAGAGAATGAAACCCAAATCAAGGATGTTGCGAGATTTTTTTTTTAAGGACTTTATTGGGATGCCTGGGTGGCTCAGCAGTGGGGCTTCTGCCTTTGGTTCAGGGCATGATCCTGGAGTTCTGGGATTGAGTCTCGCGTTGGGCTCCCTGTGTCTCTGCCTCCCTCCCTCTCTCTCTCTCTCTCTCTCTCTCTCTCATGAATAAATAATTTTTTTTAAAAAAAGACTTTATTTATACAAGTGAAACTACTTAAAAATAAGTTATAGCTATCTCTTAATTAAGGAAAGTCTATTAAGCTTTTGATCCCAAAGGAACATGCTTGAAGGTAATCATAATCTATTTTCCACACTTGTAGTTCAGACAAGTCCTATTGCCAACTATTGTAAATGGGTAAGGAATTAGCTGAGCTATCTGAGACTGCGTAGGTTCAGACATGACTTACAAATAAAAGCAGATCCTTCAGAGTGAGAAAGTTACTTCTCACTAGGTACTTTTGTCCCCAACCTTCAGTCCTCTCCTAATGACACGGCAAACTCCACAGTAAAATGCCGCAGAAGGCCAGATAAAGTCCATTACATGAAACACTTATCAAAGACCACTTTAGGGGCACCTGGGTGACACAGTCCATTAAGCATCTGCCTTTGGCTCACATCATGATCTCGGGGTCCTGGGATGGAGCCCTGTGATGGGCTCCCTGCTAAGCAGGGAGTCTGCTTCTCCCTCTCCCTCTGCTTCCCACCCCCACTTGTGCTCTCTCTCAAATAAATAAATACAATCTGAAGGGGGAAAAAAAAAAAAAGACCACTTCAAACCAGATAAGCCATTACACCACAACTTGAGAAATCTTTGCACAGAGGCTTGCTCCAGTGATGGGTCCCTGCCCATTACCTGGAGTCCACTTTGCCCACATCCAAACTGTGACTGCCTTCCTCCTCCTTCTCCTCCCAGAACAGGAAGGAGACTAATGAATAAAAAAATGAGTGGAATTCCACAAATACTTTAAGAATGCTAAATGCAAAGAACAAAAACAGCTTGATTCAGACAAAACACTCGATTCTTTTTTTTTTTTTTAAGATTTTATTTATTAATGAGAGACACAGAGAGAGAGGCAGAGACACAGGCAAAGGGAGAAGCGGGCTCCATGCAGGGAGCCTGATGTGGGACTCAATTCTAGGATTCCAAGATCATGACCTGAGCCAAAGGCAGACACTCTACAACTAAGCCACCTAGGCATCCCCAAAAACACTCGATTCTTAAAGACAAGAATTCCCACAGCCACCCAGGCATCCCCCCAAACACTCGATTCTTAAAGATAAGAATTAATGTCATCCCACCAGTTTACATTAAAAAGTGCGAGTGGCAAAAGAACAGGCAGCAAGGACTCAGAAACTGGTGACCCAGGTTCACAGCAGTATTATTCACAATGGCCAAAAGGTGGAAGCAACCCAGTGTCCATCAACAGACGAATGCATCAACAAAATGTGCTACCTAAATACAAGGGAATACTGCACAGCCATAAAAAAGGAAGTACTGACACATGCTACAAAATAGATGAACCTTGAAAACATTATGCTAAGTGAAATAAGCCAGACACAAAAGGTCAAATGTTGTATGATTCTATTTATATGAGGTATCTAGAATAGACAAATAGCAGTGGGGACTGGAGAGAACAGTGAATTAGCCTTTCCTGAGCACCCCTGTATTTCCCCTTCTCTCAAAATGTCCAAAGATCATAGTCTGGAAAACATATTTTGTAAAATTATAATGAAGGGTCCATATTTCTATTCCTAGAAGGGATTCTTTTCCCTGCACCTCATCCATCCACATAATCTCACTGTCTTTCTAATCTGGATAACTTTCCTGAACAAAACTCTTTTCACTTGGGGAAAAGAAAGGTGGCTGTGTCCCAGTAATAATGTCCACAGGGTCCTGGAAATGATCAGAACACACATCACAACACAATGAGGAAAACATTTAAGAGTACTTCCTCTGAGGTATAAACTTGGTGAAATTTGGGTTCTCTCATGAGTCCCCTAGGTTGTTCAATAATGACAGCTCCAGAAAACCTGGTTTCATGACTATGAGTACCTGGAAGTAGACAATCCCACAAGAACCCAGATCTTAAGGCTCCATCTAGAAGGCACACACAAAAAAAGCTGTGGGAAACTCTGGATCTAAACCAACAGTCTGCAGGAAGAACATGGTAACAGACAGCTCCCAGCTATCTCATGTTTCCATGGTAATTCATGCTACCCTGGCAGCTCTGGCCTTTGGAAACCTCTGGAAGCCCCTGGGACATGATTTATGACAGCTACGGGCCCTGGATGAGAGCTGGACAAACATGGAATAAAGCAGACAGAGACAGACTACCCTGCTTTATCTCATCGTGTACTTCCTCACCTTTCCTGCCTGGGCAGAGGTGTCACCCAGTGAAAAGAACATTTTACAAGCAAGCCATTCATCAGGACTCCTAATTAAAAAGTTGGAGAGCATAACAATGGAGCGGATTTTGCCATCTTCTGACACTTCATTAACCTCATCATTGTTCTTCTGTCCAGGGCAGGAGTCTCAGGAATTACTACTGAGGTTCTGTCCTTCACACTCAAGCAGAAAAAGAAACAGTAACACTTTGCCTGTAAAATAACTCCCCCATATGACCACAAGAGTTGTGCCAAATCATGAACAAAACAGGAACAACATGATGAGGAAAAGAAAATCTACTTCTACTTTACTAAATTTAGGAACATTCACCTTCACGCAGAAGAAAACAGAGTAGGAATAAGAAGTAATCTGTCTTTCATAGACCTTTCTAGTAAAGAGTAAGATGTTACCTATTTCTCTCTGAAGGATACGGCTAAAAATAAATAGCTAGGGAATTAACCCAGACTATATACCAAGAGCTGCACATTTTGTGAATTTTGAATTGAGCTCGCTTATCCTCCCCCTTTTTTCTTTTTAACTCAGTGGCAAAACCAAACTTATGTTTTAAATACATAAATAAACCTGGGGGATGCAGTTCAAACTGAAACCATATCCATTTATTTTCTGTGACTGGTGAGCTGAAACATAAAAATATTCACCCAATCAAAGCAGTATTTCTGTATTTGAGTCTGTCTCTGGGACCATGGAAATGGGAGAAAGATGCCAGACTCTGCTGGAGCAAGGCATTCAACTTCCCCTCACTCCAGGTGAGAATCTGGTAAGACCTAAGGAGGGAGAGTGGTCCCCTGAGTGATCTCATGAAGCTCAAAGGCAAGATTCAAACCTAGGTTTTACCTGACTCTGACATTCTCGTTTGCCCACCAGAACCATCCCTTCCTTCGTTGGTTACAAAGGAAAGTTACAGATCCCATTTTTTTCAATAAGAAATAAGAAATCAAGAGGCCAAAACATGGATTCTCACATTTACTTATTTTCTTTGGCCTGGAAGAAGTTACCAGGCTGTGGCATTGCTGTCCAGCCACTCTGATCCTGTACAAAAGGTCTAATGGGTACTTCTGTCAATCTCAGCAGAACAAAAGGGATGTGAAATGTGGCAGGCAAAGCAAGGGCAGATAGTTTACCTCACGTAGTTATGAATTACCCCGTGCGTGGACAGACTGCTGGGCAAGCCAGAACACTCGCATATCCTGAAAATGCTGACACTTTAGACACAATATAATGAAGACTGGTGATTTGTAGAAGAGACAGAAGGCCCCTCATGAGCAGAGGCTGTCTCCTCAGAGAGTGAAGGACAGTGATACAGGCCTGGCCCACAGCCCTGACAGTCTTTCACAATCTCTTTTGGTTTGCATTTTCTCCTCTTCTTTTGCCTAGGGGTTTTATTCTTGGCCTCTTCCACTCTCCTCAGGTGACTACAGCTGCTCTTACTTTCATGGACAGCCTGCTTCCTGACGATTTCCAACCCATGTCCGACTTCTTTTGGGAGCTGCAGATCAGTATGTTCAACTGCCCGCTGGACATTCCCAAGTAGATAATCAGCAAACGCCTGGAACGTCATTGGCTCTCCCCTTCTCAGTTCCAAATGTATTCCACCTCCTTATTCACTCATGAAAATCCTGAGCTCTGAAGCAAAAATTACTCCCAAATGATTCCCATGATGCTTTCTCACTCTCAAAATGAACAGATTTCCAGCAAAGACAAGGCGGCCAGAGGGTGAGCACATTGAGCAGAGATGCCTGCTCACCCTCAGGCTACGTGGGTAAGTGTGAGGATGTGTGTGGAGGGCAGGGGGATAGGGAGCTGCTCCCAGGAAAATGGTTCCTCAAAACTTAGAGAGGTTGGTCAAACAATCCACTGCAAACTCCAAGAGCTTTCAATATTTATGCTCAGTGTAAGTATTTATAGGACCTAACTTGTTGCTTATAAAATTAAGAAAATCACAAGATTTATGTGGAGTCTGTTTATGTCTTGGGATATCAGGACTTTTATAGCTTCCTTTAGCCAAGGCATCATGTGCTTAAATAAAAATACAAAATCTTCTAAAGAATGACAGAAAAATCTAAAAGGACAGAATGTTGAGCAGTCTCTGATTCTTGCCCCCTGAATTTCTGCCTGTAGCTAAAGTATAGACAAAAATCCCCTTTCTTTGTTTCTACTTATAAGGTCTCAGACTAACAATTTTATAAAGAAAATAATAAAACAAACAAGCTAACAAAAAAACACAGAATGCTTAAGTCCTCACAGTGTTAAAACTTAAAATCTAGGCATAATCTAACAACCAACCTCTTTAACATTTTTTTTTTATAAATGAGGAAAGTAAGTCCCAGAGACTGTAGGTGAAGGGCCCAAAGCCACAAAATTATAGAGTAGCAGAAGCAGAACCCAGACTTGGTGATTTACCTCCGTATCTGATGTTCTTTTTATTCTTTCAAACTACCCCTCTTAAAAGCAAGGTCTTGATCCCTTCCCTCCATCCTAAGGTTGACTCCTCCTTGGCTTTCTACCATATGGTCCTTCCAACACCATTGTGATTCTTTGGCCCCTGAAAACTGGTTGATCCAAATATCTTGCTATATTCAAGGTCAAACTCCTCTAACAAATCAGTTCTTTTTTCTCATAAACATTCCATTCAGTTCTGGCTTTCCATTTAAGCAACATGCCTGCTTTACTACAGTTACCTGGTAATGGGAACTAAAATCCCTGAGTCTCCATGAGTGGCTATGCTTCAGGTAACTTGTTCCAGCCCCTTGAGGAGTCTACAGCGAGTCTCCCAAACAACACAGGAAAGCGGACTCTAAATTGTGAATGTTACCCTCTCAATAGACTAATGCCTTAATCACGTAACTGTTATAACTACAATGTATGTGTGCTTATACCCACAAAAATTCACACAGTAAGAACTAGAACACATATATTGAGGAAGATTATTCTTGCTGTAATATCAATAAAAAGGCACTTGAAGATCATGGGATTTTACATAGTGTGTATATATATATATATATATATATATATATATATATAGTAAACTCAGTCTTAGGCTGGAAGTCATCATAATGTGTTCCTTCTCCTGATTTTTGCTAGCCAAAACTCTAAGAGAGCCTGATCAGCATGCCAACTCAGAAAATTTGTGGAATCAGCAGGAATTTCATTTGCCTGGGGACTCAAAACCTCATAAAATAGCACTTTTCAAATATCATTGGCTCTCTCTGAGGGATGAAGATGAAGGATAGTCTCTATATTAGTAAAAGATAAATGATTGAGGAGAAACATTATATGATGCGCAACATTCCTTTTCTAGAAGTTTATGTATAGATCTAAATTTTCCTTGATTGAGATCCCTGGGTGGCGCAGCGGTTTGGCGCCTGCCTTTGGCCCAGGGCGCGATCCTGGAGACCCGGGATCGAA
This sequence comes from Canis lupus dingo, assembly GCF_003254725.2. Taxonomy (NCBI): domain Eukaryota; kingdom Metazoa; phylum Chordata; class Mammalia; order Carnivora; family Canidae; genus Canis; species Canis lupus. The sequence goes on along the minus strand of NC_064244.1, from coordinate 36,060,716 downwards.
TCCCACATCGGGCTCCTGGTGCATGGAGCCTGCTTCTCCCTCTGCCTGTGTCTCTGCCTCTCTTTCTCTCTGTGTGACTATCATAAATAAATTAAAAAAAAAATTAAAAATAAATAAATAAATAAATTTTCCTTGATTGGCCTATAGGGAGTGTTTAAGGGGAACACTAACTTTTTTCTGGAATTTTTGCTTCTGGTACTTAGAAGGGACTTAACGTGTCTCCCCTTCTCATTGCAAAGCCTGAAACTGTTTTTTTAAAGGTCTGAACATCTTGGAGGTGCCTGGGTGGCTCAGTCGGTTAAGCGTCTGCCTTCGGTTCAGGTCATGATCCCAGAGTCCTGGGATGGAGCCGAGTTGGGCTTCCTGCTGGTCAGGGAGACTGCTTCTCCCTTTGCCACTCCCTCTGCTTGTGCTCTTTCTCTCAAATAAATAAATAAAATCTTAAAAAAATAAATAAATAAAAGTCTGAGCATCCCATCTCTTACCCTATCTCCTATTTCCCCTTCCCTCTTCCTTATGCCAAAGGGAATAAGAGTAAGCATTTTTGGTTTAGGGAGATTATACTAGATCATCCCAGAGGGAAAGATGTGGGCCTCTGCTTCACACCAAAAAAGCAAAAGCAGCCAGACTCAAAAGGGTGGCTGAAAATTTTTTTGAAAGGTCATGGTTTTGGAGTTTCTGTGTAGAGTGACTGAACATCTGTACCCTATTGACGTGCCATAAGCTGAACAGGAATGGGGGATTGCAGCTAAGCCACAAAACCCTGAGAGCAGTGCCAAGGGCTTCTGTGTCCTCCTTCATCCTGTAAAAAAAGCTCTTCGAAGGACATCTCTGGGTTTTTTGGGGAAATAGTACCCAAAAGATGGCCAAGAAAAGCCACCTGGAAATAGCAACAAATGTCCCAAATACTTCCCAATTCAATTTATGAGACCAATATTATTCTGACCAAAGCCAAAGATATTATAAGAAAACTGCAGACCAACATCCCTCATAACATAAATTTAAAGACACTTGGCAAGGGGCATCTGGGTGGCTCAGTCAGTTGGGTGTCTGACTCTTGATTTTGGCTCAAGTTATGATCTCAGGGTTGGGAGATCAAGCCCTGAGTCAAGCTCCATGCTCAGTGCTTAAGATTCTCTCTCCCTCTCCCTCTGCCCCACTCCTGCTCATGCTCAGTCACTCTCTCTTAAAAAAATAAATAAAAATAAAAATACTTGGGCAGCCCAGGTGGCTCAGTGGTTTAGCGCCACCTTCAGCCCAAGGCATGATCCTGGAGACCCAGGATAGAGTCCCAAGTCAGGCTCCCTGCATGGAGCCTGCTTCTCCCTCTGCCTGTGTCTCTGCCTGCCTCTCTCTCTCTCTCTCTCTCTCTCTCTGTGTCTCTCATGAATAAATAAATAAAATCTTTTTAAAAAATAAAAATAAAATTAAAATTAAAAAATAAAAAATAAAAATAATAAAAATACTTAACAAAATATTAGCAAATTTAATCTAGAGATACAGAAAAGGATAATTGTGGTATATCCATACAACAGAAAATGACTAAAAATAAAGAGAAACAAACTACTGATATGCATGACAATGGAGATATCTCAAAAACATCACACTACATACAAGAAGCCAGACCAAAGTGTGTATGTGTTTGAGTATATAGATATACATGATTTTTACGTATAAAACTTTAGAAAAGACAAATCAATGGCAGGGTGACCAAAGGGAGATCAGCAGTTGCCTGGGGTGAAGTGGGGTGGGGTGGGGTGGGGAAGAGGAGAGGTGAAGACTGACTGCAATGGGGCCCACATTGTTGCAAATAGCAACATTTCATTCTTTTTGATGGCCGAGCAATATTCCATTATATATATCTTCTTTATCCATTCCTCTGTCAATGGACATCTGCGCTCTTTCCATATTTGGCTATGGTGGGTACTGCTGCTATAAGCAACGGGATATATGTGCCCCCTTCAAATCACTATGTTTGTATCCTTTGGATAAATACCTAGTAGTGCAATTGCTGGGTCATAGGGTAGTTCTATTTTTAACTTCTTGATGAACCTCCATACTGTTTTTCAGAACAGCAGCACCAGTTTGCATTCCCACCAACAGCGTAAGAGGGTTCCCCTTTCTCTGCATCCTCACCAACAACTGTTGTTTCCTGAGTTGTTAATTTTAGAAGTCCTAGAAGCCTTTTTGTTTTTCTCACAAGAGGTCTCTGGGAGCTCAGGGCAGCACCCAGACAACAGCCAGTAAGACCATGGGTACCCCAATACTGCAACTATGTGCAATAGTGTTCTGCCCATAACCTGAACAAGCCTAGAAGCAAATTCTTCCCTCAGGCCTCCAGAAAGGAACTCAGTAGTGCCCACACTTTGATTCTGGTGTGGAGATCAAGAACAGAGGACTATGCCCACCAGATTTCTCATCTATACAACTGTGAGATAATAAGCCTCTAAGTTTGTGGGAGTTTGTGAAAGCACCAATGGAAAAGTTAATGCAGGTAATAATAATAATAACAATGATAGCCACATATTGGAACTCTGTAGAATTTACTAGACTAAAAAAATCAAAGAGAAGAGACAATCTTACTATTCTAATATTTCTTCCTTTTCCTTCACATTTCAAGAAGAAAATAACTGAACATACATATCTAGTGGTCCATACCCCTAACACTAAACTGTTAATTTCCCTTTGGTTTGGCCTGAATAATTCCAAGAATTGAAATTTCATACTGCAGAGATCTTTATAGTAGACCTTTTGTTTGCGTCAAAAGAACAGAGCTTTTCTTTATTACAGTATGGAACCAAACTCTGGTAAGAGACATTCTTTGATTACTGAAGGGAAGTATACTTAACATTTTACTTTACATACAGAATTAACTTTGATTTCAAAACTGCTCATCCCTTAAAACCCAGACACAGGATTTTCAGTACATCAGCCTTATTAATATACAACAAAGCTGTATGTTAGTTAAGGTTTTCATTTTTAAAGATGGAATTTTCCAGGTAGAATCAAAATGGGTCCTTAGCAATCTATAAAATATTCTCCCATGATTCTTCACTATGTGATGGCAACTTATTAAATACCTTGTCTTCCCCTTAAAAACTTCTGAAGAGTATCTTGCTGGCTCAGTGGAGCATGTGACATTTGATCTCGGGGTTGTAAGTTCGAGGCCCATGTTGAATGCAGAATAAAATCTTTTTTAAAAAGTTTTGAAGTAAATTTCTAGCTTAGAAAGCTGATGTCATAATACTCAGGCAATAGTAAGATGGATTCACAGATCCATGGAAATCAGTGGAGTTTATACCAATCCAACCAATACCTACCTTTAGGATTATTTGAGTAAAAAAAAAAAAAAAAAAAAAAAAAATCTAATGTGTTATACAGATTTTATAATACATTAATCCAAAAGGCTGTTTGTTTGTTTTTGGTTTTTTATATCCAGCTTTGAGAAATAATGAATGTGGGTGAGATGATGTCCCAATGCAACTATGTCAGGGGGTTGCCTGGGCCTGGATTGTACTTTCAGTCATCACTAGGAGAAATATCATTTTCAAAAGGTGAGTGGCTGAGGAGATCCTATTTTTCCCTAATTCTATATGATAATTCTACAATATGAAAATAGAGCACTTTTCCATATTTCCTAGATCTTCATCTACTCCTCTGCACCTAGGATTATTTCCAAAGCTCCCAGGTATTTAATGTTTTTTTTTTTTTTTAAGAATTCGTACACTGGAATACTCATACGCTAAATTATCTATAGAACTTCTGAGTCTCTAGCTTTGCTTTCTCCCTCTTTCTAGTTTCCATGTCTAGTTGCAATTGTCAGATATGGTTTATTAAAAAGACAAGCTGCCTCTTGAAAAGCTGCCCTTAAGTCACTATTAAAGAAGCTAGTCCCAGGTACTAGAGTAGGAAGGACAAAAGTGATGACCATGCCCAAAGTCCTCATCAGCGACAGCATGAGACCATCTTGGATCTCCCAGCTTAGAAAGAAGTAGCCAAGCAACCATGTGAGTCAACCTACATGAAAACAGCAGAGGAATCACCAGTCACAGACTGGTGAGAAATAATAAATAATTATTATTTTAAGCCATTGTGTTTTGGGGTGGCTTGTCCTAGCAAAGGTTCATTGAATTGTTAGTAAAATACTGAAAAATTTCCCCCTGAGATGTGGAATAACAGTGTATAACTTACAATCTTCTATTGGAAGTCTTCCTCAGAACAATAAGGTAGGAGATATAAATAAAATGGCTAAGGATTGAAAAGCAAAAACAAAATGGTAAATATTTGGAGATGGCATGAATATGCAGATAATATAGAAGGACCAATTGGGTTCAATAAACAAATTTAGCAAGGTCCCTGGTTCAAGAATGAGATCGAGACAAACACAGGAAATTAAAAATGATGCCATTTACAATAGGATTAAAAGGCATGAAATACCTGGGAATAAATTAAATGAATGACATGTCATACCTCTATACAGAAAACTATAAAATATTACTAAAACAAAACAAGACTGAATAAAGGAAGAGATACAATATGGACAGGAAAGTTCAGTATTCAAACATATCAAATCTCCCCATGCTAATCTACAGATAAAAGCAGGTACAAACAAAATCATGGCATGGTTGTTTCTTCTTTTTCCTGGAAATTGACTCTACAATTCATATGGAAATACAAAGAGCTAGAATAAAATAGATAATCTTGAATTAAGAAGGAACGAAAGTACCAAATATCAAGGCCAGCATCACCCTGATACCAAAGTCAGACAAGGACACTACAGGCTTGTATACATAATGAACAGAGATGCAGCACTCCTCATGAAAATGCTAGAACATTGAATTCAACAGTACATTAAAAAGGATTATATGCCATGAATGAGAGGGGTTTATTCCTGGGATGCAAGGATGGTTCAACATCTGCCAATCAATAAATGTAATACACCACATTAACAAAATGAAGGATAAAAATTATAGGCAGACAAGAGAAACAGATTCACAGGTGATTCCAATATTAGAGGTAGCTGGTAAGGACTTTAAAACAAACAGGCCTGAAGGGGCGCCTGGGTGGCTTAATTGGTTAAATGTCTGACTCTTGATTTTGGCTCAGGTCATGATCTCTGGGTCATACGATCAAACCCCATGTTGGGCTCTGCATTCAGTGAGGAGTCTGCTAGAGAGATTTTCTCTCTCCCTCTTGCCACTACCCCTGCTCATGGTCTCTTTCTCTCTAAAAAAATAAATAAATCTTAAAAAAAAAAAAAAAACTAGGCTTAAAATATTGAAGAAAATGGAAAAAGAATGTGGAGCAAATAGGTTAAAAAGATGGAAACATTTAGAGAATTGAAATATATTTATTCTTATTTTTATTTTTCAGCTTTATTGAAGTATAAGCAGCAAATAAAATTGTAATATAGTTAACATACACAACGTAATGATTTGATTGTCCAGATTCCCTTTCCCTGGAGGGTCTGTAACTCTCATCTTTCTCAAGATACTGCAAAAGACTTCATTTTTGCTCTTCAGAGACTTTCCAGTTAGATTTTTAGTGTACACAGCTCCCCAATGCAACAAACGACCTGAGGAGGAATACTGATTGTGCACTGAAGGCCCTTCTGACTCTCTGCCAACAATTTCTCCTTCTTCTAATTTTTCAACTACATTCTTGACTATTCACAATTTCCAGATACACTTTTAGCCCAGCGTGTCCACGTGACTGAGTTCTGACAAAGAGATTAACTAATATGTCCTATGACAGCCTATAAGAGCCTTTCTGAAAATAAAGCTGATACAGGAGGCCCTTTTTGTCTCTTTCTGGTGAGTTAGAATGTGGTTATAAGGGCAGAAGCTGGAGCAGCCATCTTAGACCATAAGGTGAACCTGGTTAGAGAAGTCATATGCGGAGGCATGGAGAAGAGCTGAATATTCTGCAGAACACAGCTAGTATCCCCAGTCATGCACTACATACCATAAGACCTTTACATGAGAGAGAAATAAACTTCTCTCATGTTTAACAACAAAAGATTAAGTTGTTGGGAATATTAGACATGAGAGAGACAAATAGGGTATTCCTCATTTACTATGGACTTAGTTATGATATAGTAAACATAACCAAAACCCAGATGATGGATGTTAAAAAGGAGACAATGAAAATGTTAGGTTAGTTCTAGGAGATTCTTGTCTGCCACAGTGGCATAGGTTGGTGGTAGGCCAATAAAGTTACCACAGGACAGGACAGGTGCTTTGCCCTATCAGGGCCTTAAGGCAGAGCAGACCTGGAGAAGCCAACGTGAGCCAATCAAATGCCTAAGAGATTTAAGTATATAAACCAAATCGACAAACTACACTCTATTTCCATTCCACTGTGTAGGTAGAATTGTTTGAAAATATGTTCAGTGGGTCTCCATGTTGGTCTTGGTTCATATCCTTTAACCGGGTCCTCCAGCTTTTCCTTTGATCTACTACTTATCTTTCTGACACTTTCCTCTAGTACATGTCATTCAGTTCTTGTGGTGCAGATGCTGTTATTTTGTCACCAATTTTTAGGTGGCAGAACAGAGGCTTACCGAGGTTAAGTGACTTGTTTATGGTTATACTGCTGGGATGTGGACTCAGCCCTGGCTTACTCTAAAGTCCTTGCTCTGAATCACACTGTCACTCTGCCTCCTTGAAGGGGTTCAGGGGTTCCCACATGGGTAATCTTGTTTAGTTCCTCAAGCTGTGCATTTTATAGTTGGTAACGTGCAGGCTTAGAGAGTTTAGACAACTTACCCAAGGCCGCATAGCCTCTGCAGCAGAGTTGGGGTTTGAACTCAGCCTTGCCTGAGACAAAGCCTAGAGTCTTCACCTTATTATGTGGTCTCTCTCTCTCTCTCTCTCTCCCTCGGGGGACGAGCAGAAGGGGGGAAGAAAGAATGCTGAGCAGATGCACTGATGAGCGTGGAGCCCGTTTCAGGGCTTGAACACAGGACCCTGGGATCATGACCTTAGCTGAAACCAAGAGTTGGAGGCTCCACCAACTGAGCCACCCAGGCGTCCCAACTACATGGTCTCTCTTGGCTAGTTAGCCAAAGATAAGCAGGCTCCTCATCTGAAAAGTAGGGATAATAACAAGCAACAAAATTTCGAGCTTGAGGAGGTACATTAGCCCCTTAGAGATTAAAGTAATAAGTTTCTACCAAGAAAACTCCATTTTTTTCTAAAATGAACAAAATGGGGGCACCTGGGTGGCTCAGTCAGCTGAGCATGTACCTTTGGCTCAGGTCATGATCCCCCGGTCCTGGGATCAAGCCCCACTTTGGGCTTCCTGCTCAGCATGGAGCCTGCTTCTCCCTCTGCCTGTGTCTCTGTCTCTCTCTCTATGTCTCTCATGAATAAATAAATAGAATCTTTTTTTAAAAATAAATAAAGAGATATAAGATCATTTTATGAGGTCTGCTCAATAGATTACATTTTAAAATAATAATTGTTACTGCTTTGTTGTTGTAATCACATCCAGAGTTTAGATTTGCAAGTTATGGCTCCGAAGTTAACGTGCCTCCTGCAATAGTTTAGTTCCTTGCCAGGCTGCCCCAGGGCAGTGAGGAGAGGGGAGTGTCAAGTAAATTTTGAGCCGTGAATTATCACCACATGAAAACATTCCTGGGACTTTCAGTGTACGTTTGTTCTAATATGCTACAACCTGAGAAGAAACAGGGCAGGCACCGTAATTAAAAAAAGAGACTGCCCATCAAAACAGTGCAAAGTAGACAAGCTTTCATTTATTTTCTTTGGAGCATTCCTGTTGGCAGCTCTACTCATTTGGTTAATGGAATATTCTTGATTCATTAAACAGGCTCATTTAGGAAAAGGAGCCACCAGGGCTGGGGTGGGACCGGGAGCCACCCTTGCTCTCCCTGGCATATTCTCCAAAAAGTGGTGCCTTTCTACTGGTTCCCAAAGATAGTATGTGGACAGGATGGGCGTTAGAGCCATGATGAAAGAACTTAAGGAAAGCAGCATGAAGACAAGACTGTGAGTCTCAAAGGGAAGGAAGTCAAGGGTGGAGTCTCTTCTATGGGCTCGCCTGGCACCACTGGGTGATGGGTGTGGACCAGAGAATAGTGGTCTGCATCAGGCCCCACCTCTGGGTTGGCTGCCTTTACACCATGGACTGGCCTTAGCTGTACATGCCTCACCTGCCCAGAGATTTTATTCCAAGAGCAATCGTGGCTCATCCTCCAGGACCCTTGGCTCTTCAGTCCTCCTCCTAGTGCTAATTATGAAGTGCAGCAGGTTCCAGAGTAGGGAAGAAGCTCCAAACACTGATTCCCAGAGCCTGAGAAAAGGCCTGTGGCCAGGAACTATGCATGTCAACAATTTGCAATATGGTTTCACGCCAAATCTCTCAATCTGTGTCCCTCACCTCTGAAATTGGAACTAGACAATTTTTTATATTATCCCCCAAACTAACTCTAAGTGGCAGTGGCAGTTAAAACCTTTGATTAATGTTCAAATTTTAACAAAGCTGTGTCAACAGGAACTTTCAGTGCCAGGGTAGACCAAATCCCATTACAGTAAATGAAACTGCAACACAAAATCATCCCAAGCTCTTCCCAGGACCCACTTGTTTCTAGCAATATTTCATACCAGGTAGCTCCTGCACCACCCAAGAGTCTGCTAATACTCTTGTTTTTCTCATGTTAAATCTGACCTATTGATCGTACACTGAAGACAAAAACTCTTCAGTTAAATATTGACTCACTTTTTCTACAGATTATTTCTAACAGGGCCTGACAACTGTACACAGCACTCTGAGACATTTAATATTAAGACCTACTTCTCTTTTAAATATTATTATGACCATTTGTTATTTACTTGTCATCTCTCTGCTCTTCTAACTCTGATCTCCCTATTCCTCTCTGCCCCAGCCTTCCTTCTTTTTTAAGATTTTATTTATTTATTCATGAGAGACACAGGGAGAGGCAGAGACACAGACAGAGGGAGAAGCAAGCTCCCCTCAGGGAGCCTGATATGGGACTCAATCCCAGGACTCTGGAATCATGACCTGAGCCAAAGGCAGACACTCAACCACTAAGCCACCCAGGCACCTCTGCCCCAGCCTTCTACTTTGATAGCTGCTTCACTCCAAAGTGGTGTCTCTTGGCTCAGAGACTATTTAAAAGACCTCTGGGTGATGAATACTAACTGGATTTATTGTGCTGGTTATTTTGCAATATATACCAATATGTGGAATCATTATGTTGTACACCTGAAACTAATATAATGTTATATGTCAATTACACCTCAATAAAAAAAAAAAAAAGGAAAATTGTGGTATGTAAATTATACCTCAGAGAAGCTGTTAAAAAAATCTCTGAAATTCACTTTGGGAGGGATCACCTGACTCCAGAGATATCTCCTTACTCTAGGTTCTGAGTTTGGTTACTTAAAAGCTCTGCTGGGACCAATCAACCCTGCAGGATACAACAGAACCCTAAGGAGAAGGACAATTCAGACATGTGCGTGCACACAGACAAGACATAGGTTTAAATAATTTGGTTCCACCAAGCCCAAGTCCAAGATCCCTTGAGACGACACACACATACATACACACGCACGTGTTGAAGTAATGTAATTCATTTCCCAATTTGAAGTAGAAAGAATAAAGTTAACTGAAAAGTGATAAGGAAGGAGTTACATTTTACAAAACTAATCAGCTGCCATAAATATGAACACAAACAACTCTGCTCAAGAGAAAACAATCTTTCTTTTTTTCTTTCTACATAGAAGTTTCACCCCACAGTATTATAAACAAAAAGAGACTAGCCATCCGCGAAGAGGGAGGAAAAACCCTATAGATTTTGCCATTTCCCTGTTTTGTTTATTCTACCCCAGAAAGAGGGGCATGAAGTCACATAAACTCCTGTACTCTAGGGGCTAAAACTTTTTAAAATTGTACTTTATGTTAAATAAACAAGCTTTCTGAAGCACTGCCATTTGTTGGAGAAGAATGTAAATCTGGACTTAATGGGGCTCAGATGTCCTTCGGGGCTGTCTGCACATGACCATGAATGGAAAAATACTAAGCCCTGGAAGGTAACAGCGTGCATGGCTGTGGATGTGCTCAACTAGAGACTTTCTCCTTCCTTTGGAGATGAATTCTGTCCCTGGACACCTAAAAGAAGTAGCTATAGGGCTATCCAAGAGAGCCAAGAGAAAGGTTCAGGATGAGGGCTGAAAGAGAGAGCTTCTGATGTAGCCTAGTATTCAACAGAAAAGAGGAGCAAGAGTTACCAGTTATCAAGCTTATCACAAATATATCAAAGTTTTACCCTGAGACACTCCATTCCGCCTACATATAGCCATTCATCCCTCCATGGATATGATGAACACACTGTAGGTATATTCTTAAGAATCTCTCACAGGGGCACCTAGGTATACAGTCAGCTAGGTGTCTGACTCTTGGTTTCAGCTCAGGTCATGATCTCAGGGTTGTGAAATGGAGCTCTGTGATGGGCTACATGCTTGGCATGGAGTCTGCTTAGGATTCTCTCTCCCTCCCCCTTTACCCCTACTCCCCTCCACGGCTCTAAAAATAAATGAATAAATCTTAAAAAAAAAAAAAAAAAAAAACCAGATTTCTCCCAAAGCCAGATCTACACCCTCCCAGGAGAGGGATGCGGTTTGCCATCTTTGGTCAATACTCTCTACTCTCATCTGTAGGCTCAGAAGACTTAAAAGCCCACGACTCTCCCATTAAGACTATGAAAGTCATGAAAAGCAAGACAAGACACTGAGCAACTCTCAGACCAGAGGAGCAGTGAGCGCAATGTGGATTGGAGTCCAGAGTTTAGATAATAGTAATATACCAGAGCAATATAAGATGTCAAAAACAGGGGGGAACTGGGTGAGGGGTATGTGGAAACTATCTGTACCTCTTCACAATTTTGCTTTAAACCTAAAATTATACCAAAATGAAAGGTTAAAAGATACAAATCTGAAAAACTAAAATCGATGGTGGTGGCAGAGCATGAAAACCAAAGAACAACACCAGCAGATATTTAGCAAGTGTTCAGGATGTGTCAGGCACTGAGCTGAGCCAGTATCAGCCAATACTGAACCTTCTCAACAACTCCTGACATCAACCTTAATTTCATGCCCATTTCTTAGATGAGGGAACTGAAGCTGAGAGGTTAGGTCGCTAACACATGGTCACAGAACTGGTAGTGGGCAGAGGTAGAATTCAGACCCAAATACAGTAACTTTTTTTTTTTTTTTTGAGTAACTCTTAAGATTGTTTCTTACTTACCATGCCATAGAAAGAATATCCAATGGAAAAAAAGACAGTCTCTTCAACAAACGGTGTTGGGGAAACTGAACAGCTACATGCAGAAGAATGAAACTGGACCATTCTCTTACACCATACACAAAAATAAATTCAAGATGGATGAAAGACCTAAATGGAGACAAGAAACCATCAAAATCCCAGAGAAGAACACAGGAAGCAACCTCTTTGACCTCAGCTGCAGCAACTTCTTCCTAGACAGTTGCCAGAGGCAAGGGAAACAAAACCAAAAATGAACTATTGGGACTTCATCAATATAAAAAGTTCTGCACAGCAAAGGAAACAACAGAACTAAAAGGCAACCCAGGGAATGGGAGAAAATATTTGCAAATGACCTATCTGATAAAGTGCTAGTATCCAAAATCTATAAAGAACTTACCAAACTCAACATCCAAACAAACAAATAATCCAGTTAAGAAATGGGCAGAAGACATGAATAGACATTTCTCCAAAGAAGACAACCAGATGGCTAACAGACACATGAAAAGGTGTTCAACATCACTCATCATCAGGGAAATACAAATCAGAACCATGATGAGATACCACCTCACACCTATCAGAATGGCTAAGATAATAATATAGGAAACAACAGATGTCAGTAAGGATGTGGAGAAAGGAGAGCCCTCTTACACTGTTGGTGGGAATACAAACTGGTACAGCCACTCTGGAAAACAGCATGGAGGTTTCTCAAAAAGTTAAAAATAGAGCTATCCTATGATCCAGCAAATGCACTACTAGGTTTTTACCCCAAAGATACAAATGAAGTGACCCGAAGGGGCACCTGCACCCCAATGTTAATAGCAGCAATGTCCACAATAGCTAAACTATGGAAACAGTCCAAATGTCCACTGACTGATGAATGGCAAAAGAAGATGTGGGATATATACATAATGGAATACTACTCAGCCATCAAAAAAATTGAAATCTTGCCATTTGCAACAATGTGGACGGAGCTAGAGTGTATTATGCTAAGTGAAATAAGTCAGAGAAAGACAAATACCATATGATTTCACTCATATATGTAATTTAGGAAACAAAGCAGATGAACATAGGGGAAGAGAAAAGAGAGAGGGAAGCAAACCATAAGAAACTCTTAACAATGGAGAACCAACTGAGGGGTGCTGGAGAGAGATGGGTGAGGGACGGACTATAAAGGTGATGGGTATTAAAGAGGGCACTTGTTGGAATGAGCACTGGGGATATATGGAAATGAATCATTAAATTCTACTCCTAAAACCAGTATTACTCTATATGTTAACTCTAACTGAAATAAAAATTTGGAGAAAAATTAAAATAAAATAAAATGAACACTGAAATCCTCTCTGAACATCCAACCTCTACTGCTAATGATCAGAGTAAAAAGGGCTATGTTTAAGGTCCATAAAAGCCAGAATTCACACACCTAGAGATTAGAGATGTGTTCATCAAATCCTTGAATATGATGATAGCCCTTAGAACATTATAGCAGTAATTTTACAAATAAACAAAAGCCATACTCTATCTAGCACAACGTGAACTTCTAAAACTCTCTGTCTCTGGCAAGTTGGCATCAATGGAAAAGGTAAAAGTCCTCTGGAAGATTTAAGATGAATTCTAGGCTGATGCGTCCTAGCTGGGTATTGAGGGAAGCTGAAGAGGGTTAAGCAGCATCCTAATGTTTAAAAATTAACATAAGACAGGTCAGCCATGCTTTCCCTGGGAGTTAGTATAGTCCAATGAAGAGATAATCAAGTTCTATATTAGTCAGGAATATTTTCAGCTGCAAATAACAGGAGACCTAGCAAACAATGGCAGAATCACTATAGGACATTTACTCTTTGCTTAACAAGAAGTCTGAAAATAGATGTCAGGACCCATTCAGGAACTCAACAATTTTGTGAAGGTTGCCACTCTTTCCATCCTTCTGCTTAATGGCACAGAGGCTTTCTAGGCTTATATTTTTCAACCCATAATGACAAGATAGCTGCCATAGCTCCAGGCATCAATATCCCATGATGGGCTTCCTTTCGCAAGGTCTATTGACCTGGGAAGAAAAATCCATCCTAGTAGCACCCAGTAGATTTTCCTTTAGGTCTAAAAGGGCAAAGGAGTTTGATCCCTTTTATGGGCTAAATGATGTTCCCAGCCCCCTGTCATTCATATGTTGAAGCCCTAAACCCTACTACTTCAGAATGTGATTCTGTTTGGAGACCCGGCCTTTAAAGATGAGATTAAGTCAAAACAAACCCATTAAGATGGGTCCTGATCCATATGACTTGCATCCTCATAAGAAGAGGAAATTTGGACACACAGGAAGACATGAGAGGAAAGACCAAGTGAAGACAGCAAGAGGGAAGCCACCCGCAAGTCCAAGAAGACGCCTCAGGAGAAACAGATTCTGCCAATACCTTCCAGACTATGAAAAATACATTTCTGCTGTTTAAGTCCTCCAGTTTGTGGTGTCTTTTTAAATAGTAGCCCTAGCAAATTAATTCAGTCCCCTAGCTCAACACAGACTATGCAAAGTAGACTTAAGGAAGGAAGGCATGACCATCTTAGGCTGGGCACTCTCATCCCATATAAAACCAGCAGTCACAGCATCTAAAGGGTCGAGGGAGAAGCTAGTGGGTAGGCACTAACAATATTTACCACAATCTTGAGCAGAAAAGGCTGGTTTACAATTCTATCTCTGCTACTTAGTAGTGACCACAGGTCAGGCCTATAGCTTTAGTTCATTAGAGAAAATAAGTAAAAGTTATTCTCCTTCCCGAACTCTGAAATTCTAAATCTGAGGGGGCCATCCTCAGACAGGGTTGTGGCTTTTTTAAATAGATTTTATTTATTTATTTGAGAGAGATAGAGCACGAGGGGTGGGGAGCAGAGGGGCAGAGGCAGAAGGAGACACAGACTCCCCGCTGAGCAGGGAGCCCAACTTGGGGCTGGATCCTCAGGACCCCGGGATCATGACCTGAGCTGAAGGCAGATTCTTAACCACCTGAGCCACTCAGCCCTCTCCCCCGCCCCCACACTGAAAAGGCTTCATTTCTAAGAAAAAAGAAAACACACAGGAACACACATAGAAGATACATTCCTAAAATTCAGGTATCTGACAATATTTTCTGACATTCTAACTTCCACTTACTCAATTGCTTATTTCCCAAAAGAATCAACTGAAGAAATTTAAATCTTTCCTCACATTTTCAAGGCCCCAGGAACCCAAGGCACATCAGCAAGTTGTAAATGTAGCACATGCGCACATGCACGCACCCCTCCACAAAATGAGAGACCTGATACTTCCTGTCAGATTACAAATTTGCTGAGAGCAAATACTGTTTATGATCATTTCTGTGATCCCACAGCCGCTGTACATAGTGACAACGAGGGCTTCTGGGCTGAAGAAATGGAAAACACCAACTCTGGAAATCCATCCAACCATCCATTCATTTCACAAAGACTTTCAAATACTAACAATTAGTGGGGCACCTGGGTGGCTCAGTTGGTTAAGCATCTGCCTTTGCCTCAGGTCATGATCTCAGGGTCCAGGGATGAAGTTCTTAGGTCAGGGTCCCTGCTCAGCGCGTGTGCATGCTCTCTCTCTCTCTAATAAATGAGCAAAAGCTTAACAACAACAACAACAACGACAAATCAATTAGTTTGTGCTGCTTTCTGGAAGATGGGTCTCAGCATCTTTAAAGTCAGTGAAGGATCAAATTATTTTCATTCCTAAAGAGCCTGACATACTGGGAAAGTCACCATTGTAAAATGAGAAGTGTTCTCCTCATATTAAGAAGTTTTATTTGCTTAAAATGCCAAGAAAATATGTATTAGTTAATAGAAAGTATGAAACAATTGTGTAGGCAAGTGAGGCATAAAGTCAATCTCTATTGAATGATTTGTTTTTCCCCTCAAATTTTAGTTGGATTAAAGATTTAAATGTAAAACATAGAAACATGAGTAATTAAAAACAACAACAAAAACACCTTAATTTCTGGAACAGTTTCTAAACATGTCCAGAAGCAAAAAAAACAAAAAACAAAACAAAACAAAAAAACAGTAATAATAAAAATGAATAAATAATTGATTTTTTTTTTGAGATTTTATTTATTTATTCATGAGAGACACAGAGCAAGAGAGAGGCAGAGACACAGGCAGAGGGAGAAGCAGGCTCCAAGCAGGGAGCCCGACTCAGGGACTCAATCCCGGGTCTCCAGGATCAGGCCCTGGGCCAAAGGTGGCGCTAAAACGCTGAGCCACCTGGGCTGCCCAAGAATTGATAATATTTATAAATTTGTCATTTAAATAATTTTCAGATGTTACATGGAAAAAATACCATAAATAAAACCAAATGACAATCAATACAATGGAACCTACTGATAATACCTAAGACTAGAAAAGGGTTATATTCCTTCCGATATAAAGAGATCTTCAAGTCAATAAGAGGCAGATAAGTAATAGGAAAATAGTCATATTTACACAAGCAGAAAGTTTATACAAAACAATGGTCATAAAAAAAAAACAATGGTCATTATTGGGGAATAAAATTGGAAACCCACTCTTAATGAAATATTACTTTAAAAATCATAAAATACATTTATTTCAAAATTGACAAAATTAAAAAGTGTGATTTTACATGTATTGGTGATAGGGCACATAATCAGGCATTCTCATATGTTCGCTCTGGAGTTTAAACTGGCATAATGTATTTGAAGGACAATTTAACAACATCTATCATGATTTTACCTTTCCACGCCCTTTCATCTATTAAAAAAAACCCAAAAACCCAAAAACCCAAAAAACAAAGCCACCTTTAAGTGCAAGTTATTCTAAAAATACAGGATATGGATATAGATTTAGGATACTTATTGTACTATTGTTTGCAATAAAGCAGAAACAACCTAAATATTCATTAAAACGGAACTTGTTAAATACGTTAGTACATTTACACAAGAGAACACCACGTAGCCATTTTTTTTTAGTAAATCTAGATTTACTGAAATAGGAAACATCCAAAATGTGCTAAGTGAAAATAACAAGTTGTAGAACAAGATGTCCAATATGCTCCCATTTATGTTAAAAATATATATACATTTGTATGCTTGTAGGTTCCTAGAACATTTCTGGAAGGATATACAAAAATTCTGTTAAACTGTGGTTACGTCTGGAAACGATTCTGTTTGAAATTTCCACCATGACTGTGTATTGCTTTAGTAATAAAAAAAAATGTAGTTAAAATACAAAAAAAACCATGTTGCTTCCTCTGAAATTTCTCAAATGGGGAAAATGTTAGGGCTTAACATTTCTTCTGAAGAATGAGCGTTTGGAAGCAGAGGGAAAAGTGCCCATAAGGAGAGGAAACTCTTCCATGAAATCCTTCAGAACACAGCTCTAGAGGGAATATTCTCAAACACCCCAAGTTTGGATGTGGATGAGGCTGAAGGACTCCAGCCTGCCGGCCCTTGCCCACTGGGGCTTTCACCACCACAGTGGATAGAAAAAGCATCGGGACGTTGAGATGAGTTCCTTCATCTCTTCCTGACCTGGGGCGGGGGAGGCGGAGGGGGGATGAGGTGGGTGAGGGAAGGCCTCCCGGGAAAGACATCAAACAGAATGGAAGCATCTCTGACCTCCGGGTCACAAGCCACTTAGAACAAATGCTGCCTCTCCCCTAGCCCACCCTGGGCGCCTTCGCCAGCGCTGGAAGCCCATCTGAGTGATATAGGAAATCGCCCCAGCCCCAGGGCCGGCCGGGCAGGAAAGGGGCGATTAAGGGCCAGAGGGAGAGGTGATGCTTCCTCGGGAATGAGCACATTTGGAAGCGAGGCAGGAAGGGGGCAGGAAGCTGCTCTCATAAAACAATCTGACAATTATGTGTCAGTCTAGGAGAAGGGCTCTGGAAATTATGGGGCTGCCGCACCGCGCTCCCGGGCCCTCCCCCAGTGATTTCCTCGCGGCTGCAATGAGCTGCAAGAGGAAATTATATTTGGGGCCAAGTGTTTGCTGCTCTCCGTTTGGGTTCAACTTGGGACTGAGAATTTTGTGCTCGCTTGCTGAGGGAAAAAGTTTCGTGCTGCTGCTGTAAAGCTCAGTAGCCACACTGACTCCAGCAGGCCCATTACACTGGGATTTGTGTTCCCATCCCAGGCATGTTCCAGCCTGGTACATCACCTGCATGAACTCACAACAACATGGAGTGATGCTGAGACCTGGAGAGGGTCAATGACTTGCCACAGGTAACTAGCTAAGAGTGGCAGGACAAGAATCAAAACACAGGCATTCTGTCTCCAGCGCTCTACACTCGAAAGACAGTTGAAAACATATTTTATGGAGATTTTTCATAAGAGCAACCAGAACCATTACTCATAGACCTTTCTGGAGGGAAGGGGTTCCTAAGCAGACTCCTATCCAAACACAGTGTCTGCCTTCTCCTTGTTCTACTTTCATTCATTCACTCACTCATTCATTCCTTTGTATATAGTAAGTATCAATGGTGTGACCAGCACAGTTAAGTGCTATAAAATCACAAGACCCACTCCCATTCCTGAAGACAATGGGAGGACACATTTTATAGACTTTGAGTCTAAATATACCTGCAGTATTCTCCTTGACATCATTCTCCTAGGCCCATTCTGGGTTTGCCTCGAGCAGATCCATTTCTCTGAACCCTCAGAACCAGCAGCCTTTCCCAGTCCTTGTCTGGCCCACTGGAGCCCTTGATGCAAAGAGAGGATCCTCTGGGATGTACTGGGAGATTTGTGCAGGGGATCCAAGGACAATCCAACCTTTCCTGTATGGGCTGAGTGAGTGAGGCTCTTAGAAGTTTCCACTGGCACCTGAGAGGAATCCAACGGAGCAGTGGTCAAGCATCCTCACTCCACCATTCCACTAGCCATGTGACCCTGGGCCCAGCGCTTCAGCTTTCGGAGCCTCTTCTGTGGGTGGAGTTGAGGATTCAGTGAAACAGCATGCTGAGTTTTGAGCGAGTACGCTTCCTAGAACCTAGTAAGCATTTATCAGGTTCTGGCTAGGACCCGAAAGTCTATGCTGTGCACTCTGTGAGAGGAAAGGGAGCCAGTCCTGCCCCGACAGCATCTTCTAGTGACAGAAGCTCCCAAGACCTCAGAAGCGCTCTACTTTCTCCCTAGCTCAATCCCATGATGCCAAATCACATTAATCTTTAGGAAATGAACTGTACCTGGGAACATGATTATTTCTTTAGTCTCTTAGTGGCACATATATTAATTACTTGCAAATCCTAGGGCAGATAATGTGCACAGTGTATAAGAATAAGGTCTCTAAAGCTAGACTCCCTGGCTCACATGCCAGCCCTGCCACTTGGGGAAGTTACTGAATGCCTCTGA
Source organism: Canis lupus dingo (assembly GCF_003254725.2). Taxonomy (NCBI): domain Eukaryota; kingdom Metazoa; phylum Chordata; class Mammalia; order Carnivora; family Canidae; genus Canis; species Canis lupus. The sequence continues at coordinate 36,042,057 of NC_064244.1, read as the reverse complement.
ACCTTAATTTCCGCATCTGTAAAAACAGGGATAATAAAGATGGTTCTTAGCCCCTCAGGTAATTGTGAGCATCAGATGAGAGAAGATGAAATTATTCTGTGCCTGGCTTCATGTAAGAACTCACTAAGTGACACTTACCCTCATTATTATTTTTTTTATCATTACTGCAATGAAAATTGAACAAGCAAAACAGACATAATCCTTGATTTATGATATCAACTGGACAATGCCCATGACCTTCAGCATATAGACAGAGTTAAATAAAGCAGAACTTGCATGCCAATTAGAATAAATGTCTGGATGAAGCAGAAACTAGAGTGCTGAGTGGGATGAGAAGGCACCATCAACATCTCTTATTTTTCCACAAAAGTCACTGAGGAATCAAAGGACTAGTGAAGAAAAAAGAGGAACGTGGACCGTGGTGGTAGATGGTAGATGTGCAGTTTTATGTTAATTTGTTCAATAAAATAACTTTCTGGTACATCTACATCCACACTACTTCTACGGGTGAGAACTGGCCATCCTATTGGCAAGTCCTCTTCTAGCATGTCACAAAGGGACTGCCAGGCCACAGACATCAGCTCACCGCTCTGGGATTTGTGCCATACCCAGAGTGCCCTCAGCGCACTCGGGGCTCTGTGGTTGTTTAGAACAGTCTTTTGTGGGCACTTAGGCATTCAGTCTTCATATTCCTTATCTATACTGACTACAAGCTTCTCTTTCCCTTCACTTACACCCCTGCCCTGGTTGCCCTGCAGGTGGCAAGGACTCAGTTAAGTTCCTGTTCCCTAACAAATCTGAGTTGTAATCTCCAAGGTTATTCCTATGGATGTGCAGAGTTCAGTGCAGCATTTAAATTAAAAAATAGATAGATAGATAGATAGATAGATAGATAGATAGATAGATAGAAAGAAGCGGGCCAGGAGGGGGCAGTGATGGGGCAGAGCTGGCCCGAACTAGGTAAATGTCAGTTATTATCCTAGAGGACTTCAGGACAAACAGAAAACATTTGGATTTAGCCCAGGAGAGGGTGCTACCTACTTCCAAGTCAGCCTCGCCAAGTTGCCCGGCTGGGCCTGTCCCCTGACAAGAGGCTGGGCTTGGGGCTTCCGAGGTGCAAGGTGCGAGCCGCCGCATTCCAGCACAGGGAAAGTGCCCCCAACTCGCTGCATCCTCCTTTGATAAAAGGCACTCTTCTTCTAAATTAGACAGACAATAGGTAGGAGTCCAGGGAGCAGGAACACGTCAGCAGAACAGATGCCAAGCTGCTCCTTTTCTTCTCAGCATTTATTCAAGAAGCTTGCTGGGAACTGGAGATGATGTAAAAAAGCAACCTACATCACCACCCTACCAATGATGCATACTCTAAGGTTGTTTCTAAAAGATTCTGAGAAAAGAGGGGAGGTGTTAAACGTAGGCATAGGTGGTTGATCACAGGATACTGAATAAGCCCTAAGTTTGGATCTTCTCCCAGCCCTTACATAAGTTATCTTTCCATTTCCAGTGATAGTCAAAGTCCCTTTTGTCTTTGTGGTAGAGTAATTCCTCTGGAGACTGGGATCTGGAAGACTGGCCCTTACATTCCTAGTGGCATCTCTGATCCTTTCTCCCCAGAGCTCTGCAGCTGGCTGTTTTATTTCTTCAGAATGTAATATGCTCATAACTTGGACAGAAAAAAAAATCACTTGCATCTTTTCAACAATAAGGTGGAACTTCTGCTCACAATGCATACTTTAAATAATACACAGTATTATAGTGAAGCAGATCACTCACCTGCTTCTCATTTGTCTCTGGAAAAGTCAGACATCCGTCCTACTTTCTCTAAACACCAACCCAAATAAGAAAAGTAATAAGTGCACAGGAAATAAAATGAATGTCAAACTCCTGATGGGAGCTGGAGTTTAAAAAACAGCCTTCATACTGTTAGTGGGAGTGTAAATGCACAGGGCACTACTTACACATTTGTCATACCACCTCACCTCGCGGTTCTAATTCTATGAATCATCATTACAGATGTACTGGTACACACGCACAAAGATACACATATAGTGAGTCTGTTATAGCAATGTTTGTAATAGCAAAACTCTAGAAACAAATGTCCATTAATGGGAGATTGGTAAAATTAGGTACATGTATTGTACAACGAGATACTATACATCAGACAAAAGTTGGCATGCATATGCTATTTTGGAAAGATGTTCAGAATCATTACTAAATCTAAAAAGCAAAGTATATTACAGCATGTGTAGTATGTCCCATTTATTTTATGTATGTGTGCATGTGTGTATATATATATATGTACATATATATATATACTTATATATTTATACCTTATTTTTTTTAAAAAAGGTATCTCCATATACGGAAAAATTCTACGTTATCCTCAAAACTTCCAACATAGTGACTTTTAGGTAGTAAGACTGGGAAAAGTACCTCTTATTGTACATAGCTTTGTACCATTTCAGTTTTTTTTTTTTTTAAACTTTTATTTATTTATGATAGGCACACAGTGAGAGAGAGAGAGAGGCAGAGACACAGGCAGAGGGAGAAGCAGGCTCCATGCACCGGGAGCCCGACGTGGGATTCGATCCCGGATATCCAGGACCGCGCCCTGGGCCAAAGGCAGGCGCCAAACCGCTGCGCCACCCAGGGATCCCGCCATTTCAGTTTTTTACATGTGCTAGTTTTGTAATAAAAACTGGCCGCAAGTCATAGGAGATGCTCTTCTCATCTGCCTTTAGAAACTTTGTTGGCTTCATTCATCTACATTTAGAATCCAAATGATGGTCACCAAAAGTAAAGGACAATAGTGTATATACTGGGACAAGTCCCTATGGGATAGAGACTTAGATCAAAGCACACTAAATATGAAACCATTATTTTCACTTTTCAATATATGGGTACATATGCTCACTACATTAGGGTTGTGTGAAGAACAATCTTGACAATATAATGCAGTAACTTGGAGTGACTGAGTGAGTATCCACTGACTCGGATGGGCACATGTTTTCATCAGCTGATGATGACATGATGGGGCATACCCCTGAGCAGCCTAAACAGAACAAAATTTAACTAACTGTATTCGCTGGGATTCAGTTCAGCTGTGAGGACTAACAAATCTCAAAAAAAACAACTCCTTAAATAAAATTTCTTTTTCTTCTTATATGAAAAGTCTCAAAGACAATTGGGGTATGGTGCACTGTGCCTTCTATCTTGTTGCTCCATCATGCACAACTTCAACCTCGTGGTTTAAGATAGCAGTGTGAACATTTCAGGGAGCAGGATAGAAGAAGATAAGAAGGGGCAGAGTGTACACATAATAATGCCTTTTAAGTGGAGTTTCTACAAGTTGCCACTAGACAATTTACCTATTCACTTGGGCCAGAACTCCATCCACATGCCTACCTAGCTGCAAGGGAAGCTGGGAAATGCAGTTCTAATGCCATCTGGCTATATGCCCCATTTAAAATTGGGGGTTCTATGTTATTATCATGGAACAAGGTAAGGGTGGATGCTGGAGATGGCTAGTGGTTTCCACAACACTGATCTAATCTATTTCCCCAGGACCCCCAATCTACATTCCAAAGATGAATTTATTTATCACCTCAGGAAATGGCACAGGTAAGGAAAAGTATCATGCTTTGGCATATACCCACCTTTATAAGCTTAGAGAAACATCTATCTATCTATCTATCTATCTATCTATCTATCTATCTATCTATGGTATATTTACTTATTTTTGCTTACAGAAACATTTAGAGAAAAGTTCTGCTAATATTTCAACATTGAAAGGATGACAATATGTCCTGGAATTTCACTCACCTGGGTATCCCCCCATCTCTATAATGGCTGGGATATATGAGCTACTGGGGACAAGAACCATGTCATTCCCATAATAGTCCTACAAGAAACGTCAACAGAATGCAGTAGAACTGGTCTGTGATGTAATTCAGAGACTATTTCCTGTGACTGAGACAATATGCCCTGGAATAGAATGCTATTTATGCTATGGGAAAGGCCCGTGGGGCTTCAGATTTTGGTTCAAGGAAAAAGGAATTCAAGAACTGATTACACTGGATCCCTGGGGACTAAGGACAGTAGTGTCAACAGTCATAAATGAATCAGGACTTGAGAAACTCCCAAGGTTAAGAAGGACTAAATACTCTCAGAGTAGACTGTGGCAGGCTCTCTCTACATTCCTACTGGCCACCCATGCTCAGAATTACCAAAGTCCAGGACTTCACTGAGCTTCTGCAAGGAGGGGACTAGAAGCCTCCCTGCCCCTGCCATACCTATCATTTACTGCAGGTTCTCAGACACAGGACAGCTCTTCACTAGGAGTTTGAACAAGAATGCTTTCATGTGTTTTATCCTGTGGGCCCCACCTGTAAGCAGTTAAAAACTCAAATGTTTAAACCTTTAGCTAACCTCCATGTTGTTTAAAACAAGTCACCTGGGGATCCCTGGGTAGTTCAGCGGTTTAGCGCCTGCCTTTGGCCCAGGGTGCCATCCTGGAGACCTGGGATCAAGTCCCACGTCAGGCTCCCTACATGGAGCCTGCTTCTCCCTCCTCCTGTCTCTCTCTCTCTGTCTATCATAGATAAATCTTTAAAAAAAAAAAAAGTCACCTTGTGGTTCTTTGATCAATAAATAGCATAAGGGCATAGAGATACAGGAACAGAACATAAGGTCAGAGGCTCCTCAATAGATTTCCCCAGTCACTACAGAAGAGCGCTATTCCAGACTTGAAGATTTGTGACCTCTTCATTTCAGCATCTGTATAGCTTGAGACTGACCCCACCTCCTCTTGGGTTCTTAGCGAGTTGGGACTCCTCAGTGGTCACCATGCTTATCCTGGGTCTTTGCCCCATTAGGTTCTACCAAGGTGCTCTAACTTATGACACGACCCCACATCAACCATTGAGTCCTTCCCAAATGTGAATCTCTCCATCTCCTTCATCTCACTAAATGGACAGGGTATTCTGGCAATGACTGGGTCTGAAAGGTTTGAGGCCGTCCCTGCTCCCTCTGTCACATCCCATCTCCAAGCCACGAGCAAACCCTACGGCCCCACCTTCAAAGCACATCCAGAATCTATTTCTCATCACTTCCACTGATCTAGTAAAATGTCCTGCTCACCTGGGTTACTACAAAGTTTCCTAACTGGCTTGACAAGCCACCCATCCCAGGATTTTCAGCTTTGAAAACCTAAGCCAAGTCAGGGAACCCCTTGGTTCTAGACCCCTGGAAGCCTATGAGGGAATGAGAGGGAAACTTTTAATTTATTGAACGACTGAAGAAGAAAAACCATTTACTGAGCACCTACAATACTTAGGAACTGTTCTAGTCCTGAAGGTACAGTATCGAGACAGGTAAGTTCCCTGTTTTGTGAAGCTTATGTTACAGAGGGAACATGGGGATTGAGGTGGAAGTTGAAGAAGCTGAAGGAGATATCATAAATAGGCAAACAAATGAATAACATAGTTTTAAATAGTTATTAATCTATGAGGTTAAGAGAAGAGTAACAGAAATCTTACTGAAATTTTTCAGCAGAAATAATACCTGTATTATTTCTGCATCTCTTTCCTTAATCCCCCTCCCAAAGGCAGTGCTTTGCTTTTTTTTTGTATTTTTCAGGTTTTTTTAAAGATCGTATTTATTTATTCATGAGAGACCCAGAGAGAGAATCAGAGACATAGGCAGAGGGAGAAGCAGGCTCCCTGTAGGGAGCCCGATGGGGAACTCGATCCCTGGACCCGGGATCATGACCTGAGCCAAAGGCAGATGCTCAACCACTGAGCCACCCAGGCACCCCACAAAGGCATCATTTTGAATAAAATATATATATTTATATTTCCTTTATATTAAATGAATACATGCTGCTTTGAAATGAGCAGCTTTTATAACTTCTTTTGAATGATGAATGAACTACACCAAGTCAAAGACAATCTCACTCATATATGCATTTAGCAATCGATACTGCAGGCTGCCATGTACCTAGAAGGTACCCGTTGAAAATCGGTACCCGTTGAAAATCAGTTGATGATTTCTCAAAGATTTTCAAAAGTAAATGTCTACAATTCTTCCCAACTTATCATTGAATCTTTGTACATATTTCAGAGCACTTCTGAGAAGCTGCATGCTTTCATTTTAGTAGAGTTGGTAAAAATTCCATATGGATTCCTCCGTTCACAAAACTAAATGAAAACACAGAGCCTCTTAAAATAAAAATAGACACGCTTGGGAATCGCAAGGGAAATGTTCCTTATTCTCTGAGCATTCAGCTTCTGCTATCCCTAGTGGTGGGAACCTACACTGTCATTCCAATTTCCTATAAACTTGGCAGGACTCTGTGTCCATTTGGAATTGTAATAGCCCGGATTTCAGTTTGGGGAGGAAGGAAGGAGTCATTGCATTCCACCTAAGAGTCCTCCAGCTGAATCCCAAGAAGCCAAAACTTAAATGTCAATGTTCTCTCAAAGGAAAGAGATGGCTCCATCTAATGAGTTTACCTGGTTAATGCTCCATAACCAGTTCTGGGCTCTCTTTGCTGGTCTTTCTTTGGGTAATGTTGCTTGTTGCAGAAAATTCTGGTGCCTGTAATTTGGTGTTTCAGGGGTTGTTTTCGTTTTTGTTTTGTTTTGGCAATTATATGCAGATTTTTTATACTAAATACCTAGGCACTTCAGAACAAAAGTTCCAGGATGTGTATATTCTTACTGTTCATTCCCTGCTCCACATGCTTCTTAATTTAGGATGTGGAAAATGCAAGGAAGGCCCGGCAGTGGGCCCTCACCACTCCCCTTCCAGCTCTAATCTCCTATTGTCACTGTCAGACAAAGGATCCAAATCCTGTTAAAGTGGGGGAAACCCTGAGAAGGGGGGGGGGGGTGCGGCAGGAGACTGCTCTACTGGGCTTTGAAGTAGCCCAGGTAAGAGACACTTGTTGTGGGGAGTGTAAAATGCTCAGGCTTGCTAAACGTCGATCAAGCCCCGAGCCTGTGGTTCCTATGTCCCTCTCCCCCACTTTTGGTTCCAAATAAGAGATTTGCGTGCAAACAGTTTCATTCCACAAACAAGCCATTTCCTCTTCCTTGGGGGAAGGCGACTGAGGAGAGGAAGAAACACTCACCTCTTTAGAAAACTAGGACTGGATTAAGGCCTTCAGAACCCCCCCCCCCCCCCCCCCCCCCCCCCCCCCCCCCCCCGCACTCTTTTCATGTGAGGATTCCATCCTTTATCCTCATTGATGTAAACATAACAAAACACATCTCAGGTTAAAGATGCATGTTTCTCTCCCTGGTAAAATAATGAAAAAAAAAATCTGAATTTCACTTTTAAAATTATTTGGCTCCAAAGAACTAAGGTCTAAATGATGCCGGGGAAATGAGTGAATTTAACATACAAATTCTTTTCAAATGAAATAAAGTTTTAATGAACACTCAACTTAGTCCCTAAGTTGATAGGCTGTTAGCTATCATAGGCATTTAATTAGACAATACTAACTTAAAACCTGTAGGCTTCTTTTCATATGCTGAAAAATACATTTCTATTTTCCTATGTATCTATATACCACACCGATGATTATAAATATGTTACATATATAATACTTTTTCAGGGTTAAATATTGCCCTTAAAACCCCATGGGCTCTGAGCCCTGGCCCTATGGAGCTTCACAGATACACCAGACTGCGAAGTAAACAGTCCTCTCTAAAACAGAAGAAAAAATATTAATGTAAAAAGTTATTGCAAACCTAGGTTAGTGAATGGATTAACATGACCATAAGGCCAGTTCTGTTGAGGCTCTCTTGCCAACACCGAGGCTCCACTAGCAACTCTAGATTTTTACACCCACTCCCCTCCAGCCTTGCCACAGGAAGCAGTAATCCCACCACAGAGGCTTCTATTTCAGACCCTCTCTTGGTCCCTTGGGACTCTCCTCCTGGCTGTCCTTCCCAAACCACTTGAATCTCATTTCTCCTGCAGCTGATTTTTTTTTTTTCAAGATGTTAATAATTTCTCTGGAACCATCTGGATGTTATTAAGAAAGTGTCCTGGGTCCTCTGAGGCAGCTGGCTGTGGCCTCTTGCCTTGTTTCCTGTGTCCTGGATGTCTAAGTTGACTTTCATAAGAAATTTGGAATATTAGCTTAAAAAAAGAAACAGTCAATAATTTTTAGGCACTGAGCTCTTGCAGCTTATTTTCCCCAACTGGGACTTCACATTTGGAGTTCCCATGGCTGGCTCATGCTCTGGGAAGGATGAAGCACGTCTGTTTTAAAAACAAGACCCTAGTGGTCAGGGGTGAACCAGAAATCCAGTGTTCCCCACCCTTCCCAATTAGCCCAACAAAACCTTATGTTGCTCCCACTGCTCAGCCATTTCCACATCTCCAACCCCTGCTCCAAGCCGAGATCCCCTCACTACCACTGATCTCGATCTAAGAGTAAATACTAGTTCAGCTCTACTAAACTTTCTCCTAGCATCCTGTAGGGGAAAATAATGGAACCAGCACACAAAAAAAGAGACTGGGCTGATGTCAACAATTCCTTGGATAAGAGAGGTAGTGTGAGTTGGTAGGACAATAGGGAACAGCACGCAGCCCCTTTTCTAACCACCAGCCAAGAGCAAGGCTGGAACAAAGAGAATCCTAAGAATCAATTTCACTATTCAGAGTCTGCAGATGGGGCCAGGGCATTGGTTCTCGCTTGCTTCCTGTTTGTTACTCAAATTCAACAGCCAAAGTTTGGTTGCTGGCCTTGACCATCTGCCTACTACATGTGCCCATGTCTACCTCCTTCTGTGTAGTTCCTAGGCCTTCAGTTTTAGCTGATTTGCATCTCATTACCTTTTTGATTTCACTAGTTAACACTAACTAGTTAACCCTAGCTCTCTGAAAGGTTTTAACACACACACACACACACACACTCCAAGCCAATACTATCACGTCAGACACAATAGAGGACCCCCTCTACCTATGAAACTCAAGCACAGAATGAATTTCCTGGAAAACAGCCTGACTGTCTCTGATGCTGGTGGGAGCAGGAGATGTTTTATTTTATTTTTTTTTATTTATTTATTTATTTATTTATTTATTTATTTATTTATTTATAACAGAAGTTTTTTTTTAATTTTTATTTATTTATGGTAGTCAGAGAGAGAGAGAGAGAGAGGCAGAGACATAGGCAGAGGGAGAAGCAGGCTCCATGCACCAGGAGCCCGACGTGGGATTCGATCCCGGGTCTCCAGAATCGCGCCCTGGGCCAAAGGCAGGTGCCAAACTGCTGCGCCACCCAGGGATCCCAGCAGGAGATGTTTTAAAGGGAAGTGTACAATTCAGTCTCCATTAGTGATTCATTCAGAAAGGAGGGAGGGCTGCACCTCAACATTCCCCATTTCTTTGGCCCAATACTGCAAGAATCTATCCTCCGCTTTCTGGTATGTCACAGATATCCAGTAAATGGTTCCCCTAACATCTTTTTATTTTGAAAAAAAATTCAAGCTATAAAAAAGATACAAGAATAATACAAATCCATGTATATATCCTTTTCCTAGATCATCAATTATAAAATATTACTACATTTGCTCTTTCCCATTACTTTTTCTTATTCATTTGAAAGTGAAAATAGCATGACATTTTATGCCTAAACACCTCATACTTAAATACATTCCCTAGGGATGCCTGGGTGGCAGAGCGGTTTGGCGCCTGCCTTTGGCCCAGGGCACGATCCTGGAGACCCGGGATCGAATCCCATGTCGGGCTCCTGGTGCATGGAGCCTGCTTCTCCCTCTGCCTATGTCTCTGTCTCTCTCTCTCTGTGTGACTATCATAAATAAATAAATACATTCCCTAAATATTTCCTACAAGATAGAATATAATCCTATATAGCCATGATACCATTACCACATTCAAGAAACTTAACATTAGAAAAACATCTAATAGCTCATATTCAAATTTCCCCAACCATGCCAATGTCCTAATAGTTTTTTCAATTGAGATATAATCCACATATCATAAAATTGACTTTTAAAGAGTACAATTTAGATTCTTAATATATTTACAAGTTTGTACAATCATCACCACCATCTAATTCCAGAACATTTTCATGATCCAAGCAACCCATTAACTCATTAGCAGTCACTCTCCATTCTCCCCTCCCCTGGCCCTTGGCAACCACTAATCTGCTTTCCGTCTGTTCTAGAAATTTCATGAAACTGGAATTATAAAATACATGGTTTTTTTGGTGTCTAGTTTCTTAGCATAACATTTTCAAAGTTCATTTATGTTGTAGCATGTAGTGGTACTTCGTTCCTTTTTCTAGCTGAATTTTATCACCTTGGATGGAAATACCACAATTTGTTTATCTAATCATCAGTTGATGAACATTTGGGTTGGAACTTTTTTAAAAGCCAAGATCCAATCAAAGAATATACTTTGCAACTGAATCATCAGGTCTTTAGTTTCCTTTCTTTTTTTGAGATTTTATTTATTTATTCATGAAAGACACACACACACAAAGAGAGAGAGAGAGAGAGAGAGAGGCAGAGGCACAGGCAGAGGAAGAAGGAGGCTCCATGCAGGGAGCCCAATGTGGGACTCGATCCCAGAACTCCAGGATCACGCCCTGAGCTGAAGGCAGGCGCTCAACCGCTGAGCCACCCAGGCATCCCTTTAGTTTCCTTTCATCTAAATCTCACAACATTAATTCTAGAACATTGATCTAGATTCAAAGAAATCCTTTTATTTTTTTTCCCTTTTTATCTCTTACAACAGTAAAATTTTTGAAAAGTACAGGTTTGTTGTCTTGGAGAATATCCTTGTAGGTCTGTCTGATTGTTTCCTATAATTTGATTCAGGTTAGACAATTTTGGCAATAATACCACACGGGTGAGGTTGTATACTTCCTGTTGCATTAAATTAGAGGGCATATAATGTCAATTTGTCTCTTAACTGGTGATGCTAAATTTGGTCATTTGATTAGATGGTATTTACCAGATCTCCCCATAGGAAAGACAAATTTTTCTCTTCATATAATATTAATACAAGTAATCTTTAAAGCTATGAATATCTTGTTTCACAACAAGCTTTAACAGAACATTTAAACCTCCAGTAATGATCCTTGCCTGAATTCATTATTATAATAGTGTTACAAAAGAATAACTTTCCGACTTTTCTAACTCTATAATTCCTTCCACACAAAACTGTGGTTATTTTATTTAAAAAGAGGAAAGAACAGGCACCTGGGGGGCTTAGTGGTTGAGCATCTGCCTTTGGCTCAGGGCATGATCCCAGGGTTTGGGGATCCAGTCCCACATCAGGCTCCCCACAGGAAGCCTGCTTCTCCCTCTGCCTATGTCTCTGCCTCTCTCTGTGTGTCTCTCATGAATAAATAAAATCTTAAAAAAAAAAAGGAAAAAAAAGAAAAAAAGCTTTCCCTGCTCTATCCCATTGTCTTAATAACTACTCTGAACTCATGGATTTTTTTTTACTCAATGTGTTATAGTCAACATCACTGTCATTATTCTTCTGTCCCAAATTTGATAAGTGGGAGCCAGTTTGATTTAGCTCATTTATCCTTTTTTTTTAAAGTTTTATTTAAGTAATCTCCACATCTAATGTGGGGCTTGAACTCACAACCTTAAGATCAAGAGTCACATGCTCTTCTGACTGAGCCAACCAGGTAACAATCATTGATCTTTCTGACATGTGCTCATCAGCACTTCATTATTTTGTGACACAATAAAATGTTCCAGATTTGCTGTGTATTTTCCCTTCTCCAGACCTTAAATAGCATTTCTCTAAGAAGACCTAATTTCTTTTAGTGAGAAGTGGTATTTAGAAACCAAGACTTGGGTTCTAGATATGCTCATTGATACTAAGCTGTCTTGAATATTTCTGCTTAGATGAGTTACAAAATTATTTAAACCTCCTATGTGTGACATCTCTTATGATTTCCATTTGGGTTTCAGTTAGTTGGTAACACTACTACATATAAATGTGTCCTAAATATTATAGGTATAATAGCTTCCTTTTTTTTAAGTACTTAGTACTTAAGAGCTCTGCACTTGGTGTTTTGCACACAGTACCTTAATCTCTACAACTCAAAGACATAGGCATAATTATTTACCCTACTTAATAAATGAGGTAACTGAGGTATCAAGTGGTTAGGTAATCTGTTCAAGGTCACACAGTAAGTGGCTGAGCTAGGACTAGACTCCAGGTCTGTCTGACTTCAGATCTGCTGAACTACTAGGTAATATGTCAAAAAGAGTTTTTCCTCACTCTAAGGGAAATATAAGCATGCCTTCAAGCTTATAATCCACTCCTTGATATATTACATCACATTTGTAAAGGGGATGTGGTCATTATAATCCACCTCTGAGACACAGTGTCATATAAGGAGAAGGGTACAAGGCACCCTGAAGGTAGGTCAATCTCTACACCTTTCTCTGTTTTATCACCTATAAGAGTGAAATAATGATACTTAGGCTTATGTACCACATAAGGTTGCAGTAGGATCAAGGAGTTATAAGCAGAAGTCCCTGAAAGAATTATAAGCTCCATTTGCTACTAGGAAGTGGCTCTCAAGTCAAACTGACTATGTGTCACCTGGAGGAAGAATCACATGGAGGAAGGAGTATGCACTGAATTTAAAATGCAGATTTCTGGGCCTGGCTGCTACAGATTTCTGACTGAGTGTGGAGCCCAGAAATGTGAATTTCTAGTATGCATCCCAGTGATTCTGATGCACGTGGCTCATAAATGACACTCAGAAAAACTCTCATGTAGCTAATTGCAAGGATGATGAGAATAAAAACGATAAACCCATGCCTGGAAGCCACTTCTACACCTTTTCACACACATTCTTTGCATCAGATTGCCTTTTCTTCTTTCTTTCTCCCTCGTCCTTATATTTATCCTCTTTGCCTTAGTTTCAAATCAAATGTCATTTCCCCAACTTAATCTCCCTTGACCCTTGACACAGTCAGCTGCTCCTGTGACCTGTTCTCATCACATTCTTTGATTCATTACAGCACACAACTACATAGCTCTAACTAGATGCTTAATGTCTGCCTCGCTTGATAAAGTGTAACCAGCTGAGGGCAGAACCAGGACTTTCTTGGTATACCCAGTGCCCCTATTTAGTGGGCAATTTAGTGTCTGTTGGACAAATCCACAAACAAAAGGGGGGAAAAAGCAATAATAACTTTATTACTAAGTAAAGTTTCAGCTGAATGTAGCATTCATAAATAATGAATACAGAATAAAGTTCATTACCAACATGAATAATTGGATACCCTACTTCCTATTCTCATCATCTTTCCTGGGATCCTTGGAAAGACACTTCTCATAGAGGAAATTACACTTTTAATGACAAATTTGGGGACAATCTGCTCAGAATAGGCAGGAATTCATAATGCAATTATGGCCCTCTGCTCTGGCCCTCCCCTCTTACTTCCTTCCCCTTCTGGATTCGGTTGCCATCTCACACCGAAGCAGCAGCATCCCCTTCCTCCTGCCTCCTGCCAATTCTAACTAGGATCAAGCAAGAGAGCTCTTGGCCTGGGGAGGGAGGATGTTCCCTCGGGCCATCATTAATTGTGTGTGTTCCGCAAGTATCTGTATTTTCATTTGCACATTTATCTCCATCCTGAATGCGGCCGTAAAACTTCTTTATGATTTAGCCTGAGGCCAAATAAGCATTGAATTTCACAACCAGAGTTTATGCTCATGTATTTATGGCAAGGTGGGAGGTGGGGTTGTTTTGTTTCAAATATTTGTTTCTCCAAAGTGGCTGCTGATTCTGTTTGGAAGACATCCCAGAATACATGTGAAGGGCTGAGGACAGAAACTGTTTCTACCAAGAGTCAGAGCAGGGCTTACCATTCCAAAATGTGGCACCACACATACTCAGTATTTTAAGCTGAAAGGATGTGAAAAAAACAGCAGAAGCATAAAGTTATCTCTAACCTTCCCTTTACCCTTCTCCCTGAAGCAGGTCCTAAGATGTGAGAGGTGCACTCTCTATAGCCACAGGAAAAGAACATCCTTACTGCCAAGATGGAGAGTCATGGGGAAGAAGCCAAACAAGCAGGACTTGCTAAGTTTCCCCCAGTTTGCTACTCTTCCCTTCTATTCTCAGTTCTATCACATTTCTATACATCAGCCCACTCTTCATCAAACTCAGCATAAAAATGTGCAGGGTTAACTGTTTCTTCCAGTCTTCATTTCCTGATGAAGGTCCCTGTGCCATGTAAAAACTTATATTAAATAAACCTGTATGCTTTTCTCCTACTAATTTGTCTTGTCAGTTTAACTGTCACACCTGCCAGGGGCCCTAAGTGAGTCAAGAAAATCTCTTTTCCTCCCCTGAACAAGGTTTCCAGCATTTTACAGCAACTCTCAATGTGAGGCACCAGCATGGGACTAAGTGAGGACCCCTAGGAAGTGAGTTTATGTGATATTTTTTCCATTGAGACCATTTCCTAGCACACCAAGGTTATGAAGGATAAAGGCACCAAACATTCTCAAGCTTTCAGTTTTAACTAGATGAAGGAGTATCTGAGTTTCTGAAACCTACCAACCTCAAAAATATTTTTTTTCAGCCTCAAGAATATTGAGAGAAATATGTATAGTTATTCTTATAAATCTGGTCTGTGCTGTTTTCCTGGGAAATTCGGTTTGGTTGTGGCACACTCTAAATTTAGAGCTGAGGAGAGCCACTACTACTGATGACCCAGCACCACGGTTTGATCTTCAACAGAATAAACCTCTTTGCTGGAGGCAGAATGATGTAGTGGCTCACTGGGCTCAATTCCATGCTCCGATACCTACTAGCTAAGTGGTGGAGGGCTACAGTATTGTCTGTGCCTCAGTTTCCCCAACTGCAAGATGACCTTAATAATATAAAGTGGGGATAACAGTAGAAACTTCAGAAGATTGTCATGAGGTTTAAATGGAAAACGTGTATACATACCCTAGCACAAGGCCTGCACAGAGCGAGTATTAGCAGCTATTATTTCAATGTCTGCATTCAAAGAGGTTCTAAATTATCTCATCTATATGATGAGATCTAGCTGACTTTCTGCAGTCAGTATAATAAACCTATGTAACAGTCAATCACCCCAGTGCATGTAGTCATCCAGCACCTTCTGGATGTTTTCCAGTTTAGGAAGCTGCCCACTTCCTAGGTTCAGCTGCCCAGAGGTAGAAGATGACTGCCCACGTTCCTGAAGATAGAGTGTAGGTGTGATACCAGTCTTTTTTAATCAGAACCACGGAGCTTTCTACTCACAAGAGTAACATGCAGAATTCATTTTGTGGTGAGGACAGCAGCCTGACCTGTGGTGCTTGGAGGCAGCCATAGAGGGAGGCTCAGGCAACAAGTGAGTTACAGTCTATGTCTGGCCATTGCAACCCAGAAGCTTTTCCAGGACAGTTCATTGTTGTGGCCTGGGACTTGTCTCTGGCCTCAGTCTGACACTCCTCAGCTTCTAGAGAACTTGTGAACTGCCTACTATTCTTTAATAAATTTCCATTTCTGCCTCAGCTAACCATAGTGGGTTCTAAGGCTGGCACCTAAGATCGTGATCAAGGTCCCTGTCTACTGGGTTAGCCAAATACCAATGCAATGAACTCCAAGAAACCACCGAAGCATTCTGGTTCAATGTAAAATTCAATGTAATAATTTGAATTTGAAGAGAGATGGTGCACTAACTGGGATTAGAACATATTTTTATTAAGGAGATTTTCATCTTTATGGCATTTGTTACTACAAAGCTGTGGTCATCAAGACAGTGTGGTACTGGCACAAAAACAGACACGTAGATCAATGGAACAGAATAGAGAACCCAGAAGTGGACCCTCAACTTTATGGTCAACTAATATTCGACAAAGCAGGAAATACTATCCACTGGAAAAAAGAAAGTCTCTTCAATAAATGGTGCTGGGAAAATTGGACATCCACATGCAGAAGAATGAAACTAGACCATTCTCTTACACCCTACACAAAGATAAACTCAAAATGGATGAAAGATCTAAATGTGAGACAGGATTCCATCAAAATCCTAGAGGAGAACACAGGCAACACCCTTTTTGAACTTGGCCACAGCAACTTCTTGCAAGATACATCCATGAAGGCAAGAGAAACAAAAGCAAAAATGAATTATTGGGACTTCATCAAGATAAGAAGCTTATGCACAGCCAAAAAAAAAAAAAAAAACAGCCAACAAAACTAAAAGACAACCTACAGAATGGGAGAAGATATTTGCAAATGACCTATCAGATAAAGGGCTAGTATCCAAGATCTATAAAGAACTTATTAAACTCAACAGCAAAGAAACAAACAATCCAATCATGAAATGGGCAAAAGACATGAACAGAAATTTCACAGAGGAAGACATAGGCATGGCCAACAAGCACATGAGAAAATGCTCCGCATCACTGGCCATCAGGGAAATACAAATCAAAACCACAATGAGATACCACCTCACACCAGTGAGAATGGGGAAAATTAACAAGGCAGGAAACAACAAATGTTGGAGAGGATGTGGAGAAAGGGGAACCCTCTTGCACTGTTGGTGGGAATGTGAACTGGTACAGCCACTCTGGAAAACTGTGTGGAGGTTCCTCAAAGAGTTAAAAATAGAGCTACCCTATGACCCAGCAATTGCACTGCTGGGGATTTACCCCAAAGATACAGATGCAGTGAAACACCAGAACACCTGCACCCCAATGTTTATAGCAGCAATGTCCACAATAGCCAAACTGTGGAAGGAGCCTTGGTGTCCATCGAAAGATGAATGGATAAAAAAGCTGTGGTCTATGTATACAATGGAATATTACTCAGCCATTAGAAATGACAAATACCCACCATTTGCTTCGACGTGGAGGGACCTGGAGGGTATTATGCTGAGTGAAATAAGTCATTGGAAAAGGACAAACAGGGATCCCTGGGTGGTGCAGCGGTTTGGCGCCTGCCTTTGGCCCAGGGCGCGATCCTGGAGACCCAGGATCGAATCCCACATCGGGCTCCCGGTGCATGGAGCCTGTTTCTCTCTCTGCCTGTGTCTCTGCCTCTCTCTCTCTTTGGGTGACTATCAAAAATAAATAAAAATTAAAAAAAAAAAAAGGAAAAGGACAAACATTATATGGTCTCATTCATTTGCGGAATATAAAAATTAGTGAGAGGGAATAAAGGAAAAGGAGAGAAAATGAGTGAAAATATCAGTGAGGGTGACAAAATATGAGAGACTCCTAACTCTGGGAAATGAACAAGGGGTAGTGGAAAGGGAGGTGGGCGGGGGGTTGGAGTGACTGGGTGATGTGCACTGAGGGGGGCACTTGGGATGAGCACTGGGTGTTATGCTATATGTTGGCAAATTGAACTCCAATAAAAAAATAATAATTAAAAAAAAAACATTAGTTGATATTATCATACCCCTTAAACAAATATTTACCATGATCCACTGTGAGCTAGGCACTGTCCTAGAAGTTGGCAATGTAAAGATGAATAAGACAGTCCCACCAGATGGCTTCAGTAGTGAATTCTACCAAGCACTTAAAGAAGAATTAACACCAATCCTTCTCAAACTCCTCTAAAAAAAAACAGAAGAGTAGGGAACACTTCCAAACTTATCTTATGATGTTGACATTACCCTGAAAGCAAAACCAGACAAGAGTAAAGAAAAGAAAATTCACAAGAAAACAACAAAATCAAAGGCCAATAATTGATAAACATATATGCAAAAATCCTCAACAAAATATTATCAAACCAAATTCAACAATAAATTAAAAGGATCATATACCATGATCGAGTGGGATACATGGACAGTTCAACATCTACAAACCAATGTGCTATACCATATTAATTAACAAAATGAAGGATAAAAATATGATAACCTCAATAGATGCATAAAAGCCATCTGACAAAAGTCAACATATTTTTTTTTAAGTCAACATACTTGACATACATGACAAAAAAATTCTCAACAAAGTAGGTATAGAAGGAATATGACTCAACATAATAAAGATTATACAGGACAAATCCACAGTTAACATCATATTCAAAAGTGAAACTTTTCCAAGATCAGGAATAGGATAAGGATGTCCACACTTACCACTTTATTCAACACAGTATTGGGAGTCCTAGCCAGAGCATTAGGCAGGAAAAAGAAATAAAAGGACACAAATCAGAAAGGAAGAAGTAAAACTGTCACTATTTACAGATGATATGATATTATATATATAGAAAACCCTGGAGAATCCATCAAAACAACAACAACAACCCACATTAGAACTAATAAATGAATTCAGTAAAGTTGCAAGGACACAAAATCAATATACAAAAATTTGTTGCATTTCTATACACTAACAAACTATTGAGAAGATAAATTAAGAAAACAATCCCATTTACAATTGCATCCCCCAAAATACCTAGGAATAAATTTAACCAAGAAGGTGAAAGACTTAACACTGAAAACTATAAGATGTTGGTGAAAGAAATTATAGAATCAAATTCCATGCTCATGGGAAGAATATTGTGAAAATATCCATACTACCCAAAACACCTACAGCTTTAATGCAATCCCAATCAAAATTCCAATGATATGTTTCACAGAAATAGAGCAAATGATCCTGAAATGTATGGAACCACAAAAGACTCCCAATAGCCAAAGCATTCTTTAGAAAGAACAAAGCTGGAGGCATCATGCTCCCTAATACCAAACTGTATCACAAAGCTATAATAATTTTTAAAAGTATGGTTTTGTCAGAAACATGGACACACAGATCAATGGAACAGAAGAGAGTCCAAAAATTAACATATGTATATATGGTCAATTAGTTTATGACAAAGGAACCAAAAATATACAACGGGGAAAGGACAGTCTATTCAATTGAGGGTGCTGGAAAAACTGGATAGTCAGAAGTGAAAGAATGAAACTGGACCATTGTGTATCTTACACCATACACAAAAATTAATTCAAATGGATTAAAGACTTGAAAATAAGTCCTTAAAGCTTAAAATTCCTAGAAGCAAGTTCTGTCACACTGGTCTTGGCAATGATTCTTTGGATTTGACACCAAAAGCAAAGACGACAAAATAAAAAATTAGTGGGACTACATCAAACTAAAAGGCTTCTGCACAACAAAGGAAACCATCAACAAAATGAGAAGGCAAAACCTTACCAATGACATGCAGATGGCCAACAGGTACATTAAAAGGTGCTCAACATCACTAATCAGCAGGGAAATGTAAATTAAAATTGCAGTGAGATATCACCTATTGCAAAAGATTTTTTTTTAAAGATTTATTTATTTATTTATTTATTTATTTATTTATTTATTTATTTATTTATTTATTTATTTATGATAGACACACACAGAGAAAGGCAGAGACACAGGCAGAGGGAGAAGCAGGCTCCATGCTGGGAGCCCAATGCGGGACTCGATCCTGGGACTCGATCCTGGGACTCGATCCTGGGACTCGATCCTGGGACTCCAGAATCGCTCCCTGGGCTAAAGGCAGGGGCCAAACTGCTGAGCCACCCAGGGATCCCCTATTGCAAAGGCTATTATCAAAAAGGTAAGAAATAACAAGTGTTGGCAAGGACATAGAGAAAAGGGAACCCTTCTGCAACTGTTGGTGGGAATGTAAATTGCTGCAGCCACTATGGAAAACACTATGGAAGTTCCTCAGAACATTAAAAACAGAATTACCTATAATCCAGCAATTCCACTTCTGGTATTCATCTGAAGAAAATGGAAATATTAACTAAAAAATGTAGCCATATGCCCATGTTCACCCAGCATGATTTACAACAGTGAAGAAAGGGAAATAACCTTAGTGTCCACTAATGAATAAATGGATAAAGAAAATGTGGTATACACAAATACACACTAAAATATTTTTTTGTAAAAAAAAGGAAATGTCGCTATTTGCCACAACATCAATGAAACTTGAAGGCATTAAGTTAAGTGAAGTAAGTCAGAGAGAGAAAGACAAGTAAATATTCAAGATCTCACTTATACGTAGTATCTAAAAGCAAACAAAAAACATAGTGTCTGCGTGGCTCAATTGCTTGAACATCTGCCTCTGCTCATGTCATGATCCCAGAGTCCTAGGATTGAGCCCAGCATTGGGCTCTCTGCTCAGGAGGAAGTCTGCTTCTCCCTCTGCCCCTCCCCTTGCTCACGTTTGTGCTATTTCTCTCCCTCTGAAAGAAATAAAATCTTAAAAAAATAAAATAAAATAAAACAAAAAACAAAGCTCATAGATAAAGAGAACAAATAGGTGGTTGCCAAAGGCAGGAGGAAGAGCATGGGTGATAAAGGTGAGGGAGGTCAAAGTGTACAAACTTTCAGTTATAAAATAAAAATGTCATGGGATATAATATACGGCATGATATTTAATAATACATATTTCAAAGTTGCTAAGAGAATAGATCTTAAAAGTTGTCATCACACACGAAAATTTACAACTAAGTATGGTGATGGAGGTTAATTACTTTTTGTGTTGTTATACATTATATATATATTTGCAATATATACAAATATCAAATCACATTATATGCCTGAAACTAATATAACAGTGTAAGTAAATTACACATCAATTCTTTAAGTTAAATTTTTATTTTATTTTTTTAAAGATTTATTTATTTATTTATTCATGATAGAGAGAGAGAGAGAGAGAGAGAGAGACAGGCAGAGGGAGAAGCAGGCTCCATGCCGGGATCCCGACAAGGAACTCGATCCCGGGACTCCAGGATCGCGCCCTGGGCCAAAGGCAGGCGCTAAATCACTGAGCCACCCAGGGATCCCCTAAGTTAAATTTTTAAATAAAAGTCAAGCATAAAAAAGGCTTCCTCACTTCCAATAATAATGACAGAAATAAAAATATAATAATAAGAAATGATAGTAACAACAAAAACAAAAACAATGCTGGTAGGAACAAGTAGTAGTTATTAAGCATTTAATATGTGCCAAGCATTGGGCTGGCTAAGCACTTTCATGGATTATTCCAATCCTTAAAATAACATTTTAAGGTAGGCGCTATTACTGTTTTATAAATGAGAAAACTGAAGCTCAAATAAATTAAGTAGTTGCCAAATGTCACCAAATAAGCAAGTATTAAGACCAGGATTTTGAACCCACCAAGTCTGACTCCATAACTCAAGCTCTTCAGATTCTCTAGGGTGATAGTAGGGAATGGAGAGAGGGAATGGGAAACAAATAACTGAATGCACTGTGACTACAGAGTTCCCTACAAGAATATATTGTGAAGGGCAGCCCAGGTGGCTCAGCAGTTTAGCACCGCCTTCAGCCCAGGGCATGATCCTGGAGACCCAGGATGGAGTCCCATGTCATGCTTCCTACATGGAGACTGTTTCTCCCTCTGCTTGTGTCTCTGCCGTGCTCTCTCTCTCTCTCTCTCTCTCTCTCTCATGAATAAATAAATAAAATCTTTAAAAAAAAAAAGAATATATCATGAAGAACAATATGAAGGGACTTGAAAGGGCCAACTGTCACTTAAGGTTGGCTCAGAGGTTCTGGAGGTGGGAATGAATAAGGCTTTGAATAGTAAGTAGGTGCTTACCAGGTATTCAGAGTCATGGGCTGGGATGGGGGCAATGGGAAAGGAGAAGAACCCAAGGTAGACAAAAAGTCCTGAGCATGAAAAAACACAGCATGTTAGAAGGGCTGCATGTTCCATGGGCAGAAGTAGAGCATGGAGCACATGGGACACAGGCAGAGGGGAAGATGTCAAAGTTGGCCAGGGCTGGCTGTCCATGAGGACTGAAAGTCACACTTAAGGAAGATGTATTTTATCCCTGGATAAAGGTTGAGGCAGGCCTGGATGTGGACAAGAGATGGTAAAGAGAAAGAAAGAACCAACCCAGATGAAGAGGGGATGAGACCTAAGGAAGGGGGAAGGTGGGGAGACTGCTGGAAAGGTCCAGACATGAGATGAGGGGGCCAGAAAGGAAAGATCAGCAGAAAAAATGGAGAAAGACACTGATTAGGACAACATTTAAGCAGCATTGATTAGGAAGGAAACTAGCCCTTGAAGAGCCTGGGTGCTGAAGCAGGGCTGGGTTAGACACATGTAATCTCATTTAAACCTGTGAGCAGCCCTTCAAGGTAGGATCCATCATCCCACTTGCATAGTGTGGACACAGAGGCTCCACAAAGTTAAGGAGCCCACTCAGGCACGGGCTGATAGGGAAGCAGAGCCAAGACTGGAATCTAAGTTTGTTTCAAGGCAAAGCATACTTCCTTCTCTTCTAGATGTGGAAGGAACTTAAGAGGGAAAGAGGCTATGCATGAGGCTTAGGTTTCCTTTTCAGGAGATCAGATGAACGGTAAGGCCATTTTCTGAGATATACCTGAGGAAGGGTGTAGTGAAGGATGGAAGGACGAGAGACTCTGAACTTGGCACACATGATGAGATATCCTGGTGATGCCATTCAGTAGATGACCAGAAATACCAAAGACACTGTATTGGGAATATAGAATCAACCTTCAGGTTGAAGCCATGGGGGGAGACGAAATCAGAGAGTGAGCATAAATTGAGTCGGGTGTGGAACTACATGGAACACAAACTTTGAAGGTGCTAACAAAAGAACAGAAGCCAGATATGGAGCCTGAGAATGAATGTCTAAGAGAAAGAAGACCCTAAGAGGGGTAAGGCCCAGGAAGGATTCCAGAGAGGAAAGGACTTTGAGAAGAGCAAAGTTATTAACAGAGTCTAATGCAGCAAAGAATTGAGGTAGGAAAACAAACAATCCCTGAATGTAGCAACTGAAATGTCACCAGTAACCATGGTGAAAACTTGGCTTTATTAAAGTCAGGACAATGGAGATGGTGGAGATGTTGGGAAAAAAAGTCTACAGCAGAGCTCGCCTATGTAAAGCACAGATGGAGCAAGGTAGTTTGAGGAAACGCAAGGATTCAGGAGTCTGCTGCTGCTTTGTTTTAACATGTGAGACAAGAACATACAGGTAGCAGGTAAGAAGTCAATAGAGAGGGAGCACCTAAATCAGTATGAGAGACCAGTCACCTGGAAAGGGGAGGGAGAGAAAGAACTGAGAACATTAAAATAAGACACAAAAATGTATTTTAAAACTATAATTAATCAAGGTACTAGGATATTTTAATTAACTGCCATAGAGGAACTGCCATACAGAGTAAGAGAATATAAATGAGAGCCCAGGGAAAGACCTGAAGATGGGTGTTTATGTATCTATGAATTTAGTAAAGAAAAAAGTGATGCTATTTCAAATAAGGTGAGAAAAGTTTATTCAAGATAGTTTAATTTCATGTGGTTAATTATTTCAGGGAAAACTTAGATTATTACATCTTATAATGAACCAGAACATATTCCAGATGGATTAAATGTTTAAATCTATGACATGAAACTATACAAGACATTATCAAAAAAACATATATGGAAATATTAATATAATCTTGAATGGGGGTGGTCTTTCTAAATGGATTAGTATGTCCCAGTTGAGCCTGAAGACGGATTCAGTTTGGCTCTATTTAGTAAACAGTGGGCTAGTGCAGCTGGCGTGGGTTGGGAGATAAGTATGTATTTTGTGACTTGATTTGCTTGGAGGTCAAAGGGCCTTCAGGGAGGAGCTGCACACCAATCACAAGAAGTAGGGGGTGAGGCAGCAGGAAGGAATCAATAGACACATATTGACTAAAATGGACAGGGCACTATGGGAAGAGACTCCTGGCTGGCTTCCTGGACCAGATCTGAGCTCTCCTGAAAGGAGGGACAGTTCTATCAGGAACACAGGATGGTCACAGCACAGTGAGCCCTGGAAAAACCACCTGGGCATGCAGAAGGCCTTCTGGACTTGAGAGCAGAAGGACTCAAGTTTCCATGGAAGCTTCCAGGTAAGGGCAGTAATGAGTTGTTAAAGTCTGCCACTCTTGAGGAGTCAAGTGCAGAACATGTAGCAGTAGAACTCATGATCACCTCCTCCCCTGCTAAATACTTCCGTGTTTGCATAAGGCTTGTCCCACAAGTAGTAAGCTGATTAAGAAATGATTCAGAGGAGGCTTCTGACAAGACAGTGGTGATAGCATAGTCTTTGCATCTCTCTGAATTACCACATAAAAATAGAGGCATGAGCCCAGCAAAACCAAAAAAGCATGGAAGATATTTACAAAAAACTAGGTGAGACAGATTAAATATGGTGACCACTTCTTGGCAGTCCTTCCATGGAGAGCTGGAATCTCTCTTTCTACCCTGTGGATCTGGGCTGGCCTTATGCCTTGTTTGAACAATCGAATGTTGCAGAAGCGACAGTGCATGACTCTTGAGCCTCAGCCTTGGAGGACTGAAAATCTGCTGCCTGGTAAACAACCTAGCTCACCTCCCTAATGATGACACAACTCCTTAAGTTAATAGATACATATTTTATTAAGTTACTTCTAATGATGATAAGGAACCAATTCATTATTGTTAAAAAACTTGATAAAGGGAAAGTATTTATACTGATTTTCCTATATAAACTGCCACTGTATAAATAGTAGATAAGGCAAAGCAACCTATTATAATAGAAGTATTTCCGGGGGCACCTGGCTGGCTCAATCACATCTCACAGTTGTGATTTCAAGTCCCATGCTGGGTGTAGAGATTTCTTTAAAAAAAAAATAAAATAAAATCTTTAAAATAAAGTATTTCAGCAAATAATTTTTTTAAAATTAGAACATATCACCACATATTACCCCAATGAATTAAGATCTAGACAAGAAGTATCAATAGCTGCTAACATTACTGAAAAAGAGAGAGAGACGACAGACATTATGTGTCTCCTGATGAAAGAACACAGCGCCACTTATAGTCTTGCCAAAGGGATCGAAGAGGAGTTTCATCAAGCCTCTGAATCAGTTGCCAATTTGCAGGAAACACACAGGACAAAGGAACATGCTGAGGAAATAGATGATGGGATTGCAATCAACCAAATCCAGACTCTGGGAAACTCCACAGATCAAGTACTTTAAATGACAAGAAATGTGTAAAGGGTCTTAGAAGAAAGACACACACACACACACACACACACACACACGTCTTGGAGGAAACATATATATTTATATTTACATATTTTGTTTATATGTTATATATTATGACATATTTCTATATAAAAATAAAAATATATAAAATATATAGATATATCATAAAAACTGTAAGTACTAAGCTGTGATGTCTAGGTATACGTACTTAGGAGATAAAACTATAATAAATAGAAAGTGAATACTATAAAGTCAGGATAACTGGTGCTTTTGAGGGGATGAAGGGCATCTAATCAGGATGGAGCAGCAGGGGGTGCTTCTAGAATGGGGAGCACATTTTTAGTTGCTGAACTGGGTGGTATCAGTCTTAGAATAAGTATATCAAACTATACATTTGTTTTGTGAGATCTTCTATTTCTGGTTGTTTATAATAAAAATTAAATAAATTAAATAAAAAACTAATTCCAAAAAGCAGGCTGTGAGAGAATAAAGAGTAATAGGTACAGAAGGCTTCTCTTTTCCCATCTTTTTTTTTTTTTTTTAATTTATTTATGATAGTCAGAGAGAGAGAGAGAGAGGCAGAGACACAGGCAGAGGGAGAAGCAGGCTCCATGCACCAGGAGCCCAATGTGGGATTCGATCCTGGGTCTATAGGATCGCGCCCTGGGCCAAAGGCAGGCGCCAAACCACTGCGCCACCGAGGGATCCCCTCTTTTCCCATCTTTTATGGTTGGAGAGGACTCTGCTAGAGAGCAAACAATATGGGCTGTTTAGAATGGATTTTGCATTATGGAAGTTGTCTTTTGGAGGGCATGTTTTAGAAACCAATTAAGGACATGAATCAGGTAAACAGATACAGTCAAAGGCTTGCAAGACTATGTAAGACATTTGCAGAAGTATACTGTGAAAGAAAGAAATATGGGTATGATTTATATTATTTTATGTAGATGTTCATGTTTGTATATTCCTTATCTCATTGTTACACAATGAACATATACTGATTTTGGTAAAAAACAAATAAAGCAATTATTTTTCATTTTTAACAGAATAACAGCAGTAAATAGAACATTCCTCTAGGTTTAGGATCTTCCAGAAAAGGGGGCCTTATGGACCCAGCCTCTGTAGCAGCTCTGGAAATTAAGCCTATCACACTTCAAGCCCAGCCCTTAAGATCATCCCATTCACACCCCTTGCTTAGGTAGGTACACAACCACCAAGAAACCTTCAGGTTATCATTTGGTCCCATGTTATTTTCTTGCAGGGAGAGAAGGCACTGAATGGCTAACATGAGTTTTCTTGTATGTCTGATAATAATATTTCTGACTGTCAATTAAATTTTAAAGTAGTTATAGAGGGATTGGCTTAGGTCAAGAAGATGAACACAACTTTCTCTGAAAACCACAAAAAGGTAAGTATGAATGATGAGTTTATTCCTTTATGGTTTAATATCCCTGGTTTCTTGGTCCCCTGAACAGTAGGTGAGTCATCCGTTGAGGCAGAAGAAGGCTGGAACAGCTGCAAAAAGTCAATGAGAAAGGGGGCACCTGGGTGGCTCAGTAAGTTAAGCTTAAGACTCTTGATTTTGGCTCAGGTCATGACCTCAGGTTCTTGGGATTGACCCCCCACATTGGGCTCCTTGCTCAGCGAGGAGTCTGTTCCAGGATTCTCCCTCTGCCTCTCCCCCCATGTGCGTGTGCACATGCACTCTCTGTCTCTCTCAAATAAAGTTTTTTTAAAAAGGCATTGAGAAAGAACTGAACCCAAGGCAGTTGGAGGGATTACTTCCCAACCCTCCAGGCCTACTGCGGCACACCTCTGCAGCCCGGCAGATCACTAAAAAGGCTCCCAAATCTGAAATCCCAGTTCAGGTTAAACTAGAAAGGTGGCCTTAGAAAGGCCACCCTCATCCAGCTTAAATACTCACCTGTATTTTTTCCCTAGTATGTTTCAAATTTAAATCTTTAGTTATTTTAGAATTTATTTAGATTCATCATATAAACCAGGAATCTAATTTTATTTTGTTTTTCCAAGTATGAGTCAATTCTGTCAATATCATTTAACTAACCTATTCTTTCCCTACTGGTTTAAATGCTGCCATTGACAGGACTGGCTACACGGGAACAGGAGACTAACTCTAATGTGGAGAGGATGCTTCCACATCTTTAGGTCAAAGTCTGTTGTGGCTTCAAGGCAGAGGACCAAAGCCTTGACTCCAAAACTTGACAAAGCTCATGGTGGCTCATTACCAAAGCGTGTGCACAGCCACCAGCTTACTCTCCCCCATCAGGAACTGACAACTGGTTGATCAAAACAAGAACTCTGAAATCAGACAACCTGAGTTTGAATCCTGGCTGACTCTTCACTTAGCCAAGTGACATTGGTTACAATACTTCAGCTTTCTGTATCTCAGTCTCTCCCTCTGTAAAATGGGGATAATAGACGTACGTACTACACGGGCAGCTGTGAGAATCAAATGAGATAAGGCATTTAAAGTGCCTAAGTCACAGAGTGCCTGGGTGGCTCAGTGGTTAAGCGACTACCTTTGGCTCAGGTTGTGATCCCAAGGTCCTGAGATCAAGTCCTGTATCAGGCTCCCTGCAGGAAGCCTGCTTTTCCCTCTCCCTATGTCTCTGCCTCTCTCCGTGTGTCTCATGAATAATTGTTGTTGTTTTTTAAAGTGGCTGAATGATAATAACAACAGTGGAATGACTTCTTTATCATCATTGTTGGTGATTTCATCATTCTCATCATCAACATCTAGATGGCTTTATGAGGAAATGCAACGAACTCATATTCTTTGTTGATTCATTCAGCAACTCCCATTGAACATTCATTATGCTTCGGCAATCATTCTAGCAGTAAACAATAAGGACAAGATCCCTACCTCCTCAGAATTTACATACCACTGGGGAAAAATGGTTCAACCAATGGCTAAACAAGAAAATGTTTGGGAATGTGAACAGTCCTACAGTGAAAAAGACCGAGAAGGCCTCACTGAGGAGGCAAATTCTAAGGTTCAACCCAAATGAGAAGGAATCAATCAGTAGTGTGTTGTTTTTCAAGTAAATGGAGTTTTTCTATATATCTTACTGTTTTTAATATAAGTTTTTCTTTAAATATCAGTTAATATACAGTGTAATATTAGTTTCAGATGTACAATATAGGGATTCAACACTTCCATACATCATTGGTATTCATCACAAATGCCCTCCTTAATCCCCATCACCTATTCAACTCATCCCCCAACCACCTCCCATCTGGTAACCATCAGTTTGTTCTCTATAGTTAAGATAGTCTGTTTCTTGGTTTGCCCCTCTCTTTTTCTTTTCCCTTATTTGTTTTGTTTCTTAAATTCCACATGAATGAAATCATATGGCATTTTTCTCTGACTTGTTTCACTTAGCATAATACTCTCCAACTCCATTCATCTTGCAGCAAATGGCAAGATTTCATTCTTTTTGATGGCGGAGTAATATTCTGTTGTATATATATCTTCTTTATCCATTCATCAGTTGATGGAAACTTGGGCTGTTTCCTCAATTTGACTTACTGCTTTTAATTTCTAGTTCAATTCCATGGTAATCAGAAAATATGCTCCATATAATTTCATTCCTTGTAAATTTATTGAGATTTGTTTTATGGCCCAAGAGATGATCTATCTTGATGAACATATTATATGCACTTGAAAACAATGCGTATTCTGCAGTTATTGCACAGAACTGTAAAAATTCTAGACCAAGTGGTTGATAGTGTTATTTGTAGCTTCTCTTTTTACCTGTATTTTTGTCTAGTTGCTCTATTCACTGGTGACAGTGTTAACATTCTAATTATGATGGATATGCCTTTCTCTCCCTTTAACTCTGTCAATTTTTGCTTCATGTATTTTGAAGTTCTGTTATTAGAAGCATGCATGCTTATGATCGCTCAGTTATGAATGAACCATTTTCACACTATATGTTTCCTTGATCACATTGTCTTCAAGTCTACTTTATCTAATATCAATATAGCCAATCCAGCCATCTTATGTTCAGTATTTGAATGTTACATATTAATCTGTTCACTTTCAATCTATCTCTCCTTACATTTAAAATGGGTTGCTTAAAAAAAAAAATGGGTTGCTTACAGATAGCATAGAGTTGGATTTTGTATTTTTATACAGTTTGTTAATCTGTAATTCTAATCAGACTCTTTACTATATTAGCATTTAATATGATTATTCATGTGATTGGATTTAGGTCTCTTCTTTGGATTAATCAAGTATTTTGTAGAGCTCCATTTTAATGTATCTATTAGCTTTTTAGGTAAGCCTCTGCTTTTGTTTTGTTTTGTTTTGTTTTAGTAGTTGCCCTAGAGATTATAATATACATCTGTAACATTCCATAGTCTACTTAAAGTTACTATTTTAACATTTCATGTACATGTCCAAACCTTGCAACAGAACAGGTCCATTTTCTTCACTCCCATTCTTTATACCAAAGTTTTTATACATGTTAGACATTCATAGACCCTGGAACACAATGTTATAATTTTTCCTTTAAACTGTCACATATGTTTTAAAAGACTTCTAAGAAAAAATCCTTTCCTATTTAAAAACACATTTACCATATCCAGTGTTCTTCATCCCTTCCTGAAGATCTAGATTTCCCTCTGGGATCATTTCCTTTCAGGCTGAACATTTTCCTCTAGTATTTCTTGTGGTGGGAAAAGCTGGCAATGAA
Organism: Canis lupus dingo; assembly: GCF_003254725.2. Taxonomy (NCBI): domain Eukaryota; kingdom Metazoa; phylum Chordata; class Mammalia; order Carnivora; family Canidae; genus Canis; species Canis lupus. The sequence continues at coordinate 36,012,313 of NC_064244.1, read as the reverse complement.
TTCTCCTATCTTTTGCTTATCTGAAAATGTCCCCTCCCTAACTCCTTCAATCTTAAAGGGTATTTTCGGTTTATTGTTTTCTTTCAGCAGTTAAAGAAAAAGGTACACTGTTTTTAGGTTTCTAGAGATTACAAAATCCACAGTCATTCATATCATCTCTCTCTCTCTCTCTCTCTCTCTCTCTCTCTCTCTCTTTCTCTCTGGCTACTATTAAGATTTACTCTTCATCTTCAGTCTTCTGTAGATTTATCATGCTTTGCTTGGTATAGCTGTCTTTGTATTTTTCCCTCTTCGGCTTCACTGGGTTTCATAAATTATTCAATGTATGGCTTTAACTCAATGTGGGACATTTTCAGCCATTATTTCTTCAAATATTTTCCTGTTCATTCTCTTTTCTCTACTTTAGGGACTCCAGTTAGACATATATTAGACCTTTTACTACTGTTGGTAGGTATTTATCCATAGGTACTGTTCTGTTTTTAAGACTTTTCCTCTCTATTCTTCAGCTTGGATGATTTCTATTAATCTTTCTTCAAGTATATAAACTCTTTGATTTGTTATGTTCAATCTTCTGTTAAGCTTATCCAGTGATTTTTTCTTTCTCCAGATACTGTATTTTTCAGTTCACAAATGTCCTTTTGGTCCTTTTTTTTTTTTTTTAATTTATGATAGTCACAGAGAGAGAGAGAGAGGCAGAGACACAGGCAGAGGGAGAAGCAGGCTCCATGCACCTGGAGCCTGATGTGGGATTCGATCCCGGGTCTCCAGGATTGTGCCCTGGGCCAAGGGCAGGCGCCAAACTGCTGCGCCACCCAGGGATCCCTGGTTCTTTTTATAGTTTCTCTTCCTCTGCTGCAATTTCCATTTGCTCACTGATTGTGAGAATATTCTCCATTATGTACTTGAACATAGTTATAATAGCTGCTTTAGAATCCTTGTCTCCTTAAATCAACATATGGTAATCTAGTAATGGGTATCCAAAGATTACCTTTGCTTGGGTATAAGTCATACTATTCAGATTCTTCATATATCTAGTAATTTTGTATTGTGTCTTATACAGTGAGTGATGTGTTGTAGAGCCTCTAGACTCTACAATATTTCTCCAAGTAATGTTCATTATGTTATCTTATTGTAGTTTTGGCAGGCCAATTGACTTAATTAACTTGAAACTCCAAGTTCTGTTTCCTCTGCAGTGCATGGCAGCTGAAAACTCTGTTGAGTTCTATCAACATTACTCTCAGTTACATGGAGTCTACCCCAAGCAACCATAATTCAGAGATCATCCAGAATTCTAGGCAATCCCTCTTGGCTCTACACCATTTTTTTAAGTGTAGAGTCCTTCCTAGTTGTGTCTGCTTTTGATCACTTGCCGGTCCCTCCAGGTAGTTATCCACTTTTTCCAGAGTTCATAGTTGTTATCTCCATGAAGGTTAATCTGATAGGAATTAGCTAAATATTACTGGAAGTAGTCCAGTGAAAATTTTTTAAGGGGAATTTTAAGAACTTATCTTAAAGAGATCATTTTGGCTGCTATGTAGGGTAATGAATTGTAGAAGGAATCAAAAGTAGAAGCAAGGAAACCAGTTATGAGGCCACATTAATGGTCTATGAAAGAGCTAGGGGGCTTGTACTAGGATGGGAGAAGAAAAGGAGAGAACAGAATTTGCTGAAGGATTAGATGTGGTGAGTGAAATAAAGAAAAAACACTAGGGTGATCCCTACCTAGGTTTGTAGCTTGAGCATTTGGGTAAATAATGATGTCTCTTAATGAAATGAAGGAGATTCAGAAAGAAGCAGTTTGGGGGTGGGGCATATTAAGACATATTAAGTGCCCACTAATTACCTAAGAAAAAGTATCAAGGAGGACACAAGTTCAAAGCAGAGATTAGAGCTAAAGGTATAGATTTGTAGTCTTCAGTTTATATAGGATATACAACACAATGAGATCAAATAAGCTCACTTAAGGAAAGTAAAAATGAGGAGAGGTGGTTGCTGGAAAAAGCCCTCAGACTTTCCAAAACTTAGATATTGAGCAGAAAAGAGGCCAGAAACAAGAAAGCCAAGATGTATGCAATAAGCTAGGAGAAAAATCCTAAAGGAAAAACATTGCTTTGAGAAGGAACAAAGAATTGAATGCTGCTGTGAATTTGACAAATTAAAGACAGAACATCTTTTAGATCTAGCAGTGTGGAAAGGCATCAGTGAAGAAGGTCCTAAAGACAGTCCAGACAGAGAAAACTGAAGTGGGGGAGGAGGCAAAATGGTGATTATGGAGAATCCTTGTGGAAGCTGCATTGTGAATGGGAAAGAAATAAAGCAGTGGCTGAAGGGCAATGTGAGTCAAAGTTTTTCTGTTTAATTGGAGTTACAAGAAATGATTGTATACTAATAGGGAAAATCCACTTGTCTTTTCCGTATGAGCAATGATGGATTCAAATGTAGCCTGCCTGTTACTGGCTTCCCTTCTCATTCTCCACATCCCCAAAGAAGGGGAGAGGACTTATCTGTATTAAAGACAATGAAATGTATCCTCTCCCTCTCTCTGAGGATGTAGAGAAGGAAACTATGTTAACTATGTAGTTATCAATGGGAACAAGATCCCACTGTTAGGTGACCATCAGTAGGGACTCTGAGGTCATTAATAGCAACAATCCTACATTCAATAGTGTGAACATTCTAACCTTTATAAATGTAGGAAAGCCCCAGCATATTAAGGGTATTTCTGGGGGATGATATGGTCAATCAATTCTTTTTTTATTTTTTTATTTTTTATTTTTTTTTCAATCAATTCTTTTAATGATGAATTATACAGCTTGTTCCTATCATCCTAAGAGGAGCAATGCAGTTTTATTGTAAGAATATATACTTTGGTATCACTCAGGCCTAAGTTCAAGTCCTGGTTCTGCCTCTTCCTAATGCTGTATCTATTTTCAAAATAATAAACAGAGATTACTAGCCAAATATTTGTGTGTTTTCTAGACCTCATTAATACCATTAGTACATCTGGCTTTCCATTTTTGTGCTCCATGACTGCTCCGGTAATATGAACTGTAACCACTTTAAAATCTACCTCAGCATCGGAAAACTCTGAGGACAGGGAACCTGAGCCCTGCACTTAATATTTGCATTGCGGATGTGAAGATAGTCCACACCTCCAAGGGTTTCCGGCCACCAGGGATCACTAAATTGCATAAACAGCTGTCCGTGCAAAGTCCAGGAGGTTAATAATGAACAACTCTATTTTATCTGTGGCTAGGGAGGTGGACTCAGTATTGTCAACACCAAGCAAACACACGGCAAAGCATTTCCCAAGAGAGATCCAGAGAGATAAGTCAGAGAGAAATGCACCTGTTAGAAAGATTACCCTTTTCCTGGGATTTCCTACTGGTTTTCCAACAACTGGTCATATCTGTCTGTCCACATGAGTCACTATTTTCCCCTCTGCCTTACTTATCTGAGCTAACAATACTCAGAACAAAGACAAAAATTATATTTCCCCATGAAACCTATTGAAGGACAGGGCATCCTTCACATCAATGTAAGGATCAGATTCCCCATCAAAAGTCAAAAGAAAAGCTCTGAGAATGGTAACATTTGGTGTCTAGAAATTACATTGAGGGCCATTTATTCAAAGATTACATTTCCATTGTTCTCATTTTGGGATCTAGAATTTGCCTGAAAATGAAGCAACGCGGAGGATAGATGTTTCCTGATGATTTGCGTATATTTGGCATGCTAACCTGACATCAAAACCATCAGAGTATCAAACCTAATAGTATACTTCAGAATGAAAAAGACAAAATAGTGTCTCTCTCACAGGTAAAAAAATAAATATTCCAGGTAAGGCTTTTGAGTTTTCATCTAGTTTTACACTCTGTCCCAGGAAATGGAGCTCCCATACTTTCATGTTAAAAAACATTCCTTCTCTGGCCTCTGTAACATTTGAAATTAGCAGACAAGTCTTTGTTACCATCAGCAACTCATCCACATTGCCTTCCACAACATACATGCCAGTTTGAGAAACTCAATCTTCCTGCTTCTAAAACATAAAAAGCTGCCTCGGCCCCATGGTGCCAAGGAGTCTAGGTATCCCAAGAAAGGGCTTAGATCATAGGCCACCCAGCCCCTCCCCTGGGAAGGGTCTGCTGACAGCAGCAATGGAAACCACCACCAAGGGTGGAGGCTTGTGGGTGAATTATTATTATTTTAAATTGTATTCCAGATTGTAAAACTCCTTCTAGGTCTCCAACCAGAGCAAACAGCACAGATTCTGCAGGAAACAGCAAAATTGCACAGGGAGGAGTTAATAGCATGAAATATGCATGATGGCCAAATTGAGCAGAAAACTGGCATGTGCTATGGATATTTAGGCTTTCTGGACTCCTAGCAGTTCATTTTTACCAGTCTAAGAAATATTATCTGGCTCCCTCAGGAAAATTAAAGCGCCCACAACAATCATAGAAGACTGAGGATTGGGATTCTTCCCATTTTCATCAAAGGAGTGGGTTGAGACCCTTTAACAGGTAAGTGTGTATGTGTGTAAAAGAGAGAAAGTACAATATTTAAATTATGTCCCTGGAAGATATGAATTATGGAGAAGGAAAAACCATACCTCCCAGTACTAAGGGTAGAGTTTCTCGGTGTCTCTACAAAGCACCTGCAGCAAACTTACCCTGCCCATTTGTTTAAAATGCAGATTCATGGCCTCCTGGCCCCTTAGATTCTAATTCTAATTCTAATCTAACAAAGAGAGATTCTCACCTCTCATCTGAGGGGAGTCCTGGGAATCTGTATTTTCCATACACTCCCCTAACATACCCTAACACACCCTAGAGTTTAGAATCACTAGCACAGGGTCTGAGAAGAACAATTGCAGGGTAGAGCCTCACAGAATAAAACAGATTTCCTTCATCCCTATTTGCAAGTAGGGCAAAATTACTGCACAGCACCTATTAGGGATATATAATAAAGGTGGGACGGTTCAAAACATGGGGGCAAGATGACTGGTCATCCACGTGAAAAAATTAAAACTCCACTCCTAACTCAGCATACACAAAATTAATTTTAGGTAAAAGAACAATCTAAATGTAAAATATCAGCAATCCTTTAGCATTCTAAGGAAAGAAAAAGAGAGATTTTTTTTTCTTAGTGATATGTAAACATTTTTTTGAACAAGCTATAAAAAGCACAAAGTATAAGGAATGACTTATCAATTGGGCTACATGAAATTTTAAAATTCTTCATACCTGAAAGACTCAAAATATAAAAGATAAGCAATGAAATGGAGAAGTTATTTGGAACACTCAGATCTGATAGAAGATTACTAATCCATACTTCAGAAAGAATTTCTACAAATTCGTAGAAAATAAATAACCCGATATAGAGATGGACAAAGGATACAATTTTCACTGAAAAGAAAGCCCAAATGCCCAGTAAACAAATGAAAAGATGTTTAATGTTACTAACATCCCAGGAAATGCAAATATTTAAAAAATTAGATAATATATTCATACCCATCAGATTGGGAAAAAAATTTTTAAATCTGATGAAATTATGTATTTGTGAGAGTATTAAGAATGACAGCTCTTGTATACGGCCAGGGGCTCTATAAATTCATTTCATTGGTTTGGAGAGCAATTTCTTAATCTCTAGTTAATTTTAGGAGGTACACAGTACCTTCTGACCTATCAATTCTACTTCTAAATACATAACAGGAAATTTCATATGTGAAAACGTTCGCTTCAGCCATGTTAAAAATTACATGTAACAAATTAGAAAATAAGGAGAATATTTTCCTTAAAGGCCGAAATATCCATTAATAGGGTAGTGAATAAACAAGTGGTGCTATATTCATATAGTGAATTATTACCAGCAGATAAAATGAGATAGGTCTTATTGAATTAACAGGGGTAAACCTCCAATACACAATGTCAAAATAAAAGCGTATCTCAAAAAGCTATGTAGAAAATAATACCATTTGAGTAAATTATTAAAATAGAAATGGTAATATATATTGTTACATGAACAATTAGATATAACGGAAGGTATAAAACATGCATGCGAAAGATGCACTTCAACTTTCCCTTAATGGTTTCCTTCTGGAGAAGGAGGGGAAGGACTTTAGCTGTAATGTTTCACAATCTTAAAAAAATAATGATCTGAAGAGAATATAACAAAATGTAAACACGTGCTCATCTGAGTGGTGAGTAAACAGGTGTCTGTTATATTACTTGTGTAGGCTTAAGTATTTCCTAAGTACAAGAAAAAATAAAAACAAAACCAATTATCAACCACAAAGATGTGACTAGGTTAGGTAAGACTAGGTTAGGTGAGTCCATTATGGTCCAGTGATATAGAGATAACTCGAAAAAAGGAAGTGTAGGACACTAGTCTTTTCAAAGGAACATGGTGGGAATGAAGAAATAAAAAAGATTTTTCCAAAGGCTAACTGCTACAGGAATTGATTAAAGGAAAATAAAAGTAGTAGTGTTTACTCATGGATCAAAGAAAGGAAATGCAGACAACCATATATATAAAATGCTGTCTTTTTTTTTTTTTTTAAAGATTTTATTTATGTTTCATGAGAGACACAGAGAGAGAGGCAGAGACACAGGCAGAGGGAGAAGCAGGCTCCATGCAGGGAGCCTGACATGGGACTCAATCCCGGGAATTCAGGATCATGCCCCGGGCCAAAGGCAGGTGCTCAACCACTGAGCCACCCGGGGATCCCAAAATGCTGTCTGGATACCAAATGTTTTTAGCAGATAGAACATAATGTGGTTTTACGACTTCTTATTAAATTTGTTATGAAAATAGCACCAAAGAAACCAAAGAGATGAGATAGTGTGAAATCCAGAAAACTAAGGTATCTTTTGTGATATTCTGAAATAATACATTTGGTCAGAAGTTTGTCTCCCAACAAATCATGTTCTGAGACTCAGAGGACTTAATCACAGACAAAAAGTTTTCCTTGAAGTCACAGCCAAAGGGCAAGCAGGTTCACAAGGGTCTATCCTTCCCTGGATAACTGAGAATGAAAATGATTAGGATGGAGTGACATGATACTTGGGGAAAAGGGAATTCTGGATTAGAATCTAGTACCTAGTAGATGCTCAGTGCACATATGTTGAACTCACAGAACTGTCTCAATAAACAGAGGAGAAAGAAAAAAAAACAGAGGAGAACCATTGCAAAGCAGCAATGTGACATCTTATCTTTCAGTGAAATTCTAACATCATCAACCATATATACTTTTCCACTTTATCTTCCTCTTTAACTTCAGTTTTTATCCCTTTTCCTCCGTGTTCCTGTTACCCTCTACTTCTGCTTTTGTTAACTTGGCCCCAGGGTTATTTCTTCAGGTTTCTAAGCCTCCCATTGGCTGATGGAGTGATTGGTGCTTTGAAAAGTACTGTAGTGAGAAAAGCCTTTCATTTTGCAAAAGAACTTGTCACGTCAACCCAGAATCCACTATGTCATGCAGGTATCCCTAGAAGCCAGGTGTGTCAGGGGAAGTTGGGCCCCTCCCCTGTCCCAGTGTATGAATTTTTATTAATCAAACTAAATATGATAGCATTCCTCTTGCCAGTGACTGTAACAGGAATGAACAGTGTTGCAAGTCTAGCCAATGAGATCGGAGGAAAGTCTGCAGAGAAACTCATTTAGTCCCTAAAAATGGAAGAGACAGGTTTGTTCCCTTTCCCTGTTTTTCAAATTGATCTTGTTAATGGATATCTTAGAGACTGTAGCCATCCTGTGACATGAGGACAAACCTAAGGGGAAAAGCCATACATGCAGAATGGCAGAATGGAAAGATAGGAGGAATCTGAGTCCTGGATACTCTTGTTAATCAACCCTGGAAGTGCCCTATCCCAGGATTTCTTGTTAAGGGAGCTAGTCTATGTCCTAAAAATTTAGGCAAATTTTAATTGAGTATTCTTTTTTTTTTTTTTTTAAGATTTACTTACCCATTAGAGACACACAGAGAGAGAAAGGCAGAGACACAGGTAGAAGGAGAGAAGCAGGCTCCATGCAGGCAGCCCGACATGGGACTCGAACCCAGGACTCCAGGATCACGCCCCCGGCCAAAGGCAGGTGCGAAACCCCTGAGTCACCCAGGCGTCCCTTAATTGAGTATTCTGTTTCTTGTAGCAGAAACTTTCCTAATAATGACTCCTTATCCCGAAGGGTGTTTATCACATTCTATTAGGTAAGATCTCAGCCCCAAGCATCTCTGTGACACTTTTATCACATCCTTTATAACTGGGGTCACTGGGTCCCAAGAGAAATTCGTTACTTGAGGATCAGCAATCTCTCCTCCCAAGCAGCATTTCAGAGGGCCCACAATTCTGGGAAACATGTATTCACACTACAAATGTTTGAGTACCACCTCTAAACCAGGCCCTATCTTAGAAGTTGGGAATTACGGGGGTGTACAAGAACATCATGATGGTCGTTCCTGGGGAGGTTACATTTGAGGGTGAGAAGCAACAAATAAATAATAAATAAGTCAACAAATAAGATGACTCCAGACGGTGGTAAGTGCCACGCAGGAAAGGAACCAGAGGGCTGTGATCAACTGACTGGCCTGTCAGACAGGAGAGTGGCATAGGTGCCTTGAGAAAGTGACATCCGAGTGCAAATCAGAGATGGAGCCGGCACATGGGAATCTGAGGACAGTTTCCTAGGCAGAAGTAAAGACCTTACGGTAAGACCCTGGTTGGGGTTGGGGGAGATGAGCTTGGGGTGCTTCAGGAACAGAAAGAGCATGCAAGTGGCTGAAAAAGCATCAGAGAAGCAGAACCCTGGAAGACAGGGTCAGAGAAGTCTGCAATAACCAGGTCAGGTAGGGCCTTAAAGACTGTGGCAGGAGGTCTGGATGTTACTCCAAGTGCCAAGGAAAGCCACTGGTGTACTTGCAAGGAGGGCACGACAACCCATGATCCAATTATCAGGAGGTTCCACTGCAGTCTGCCCTCTGGTCTGATGGTACTGAGAAAGGCCATTTTATCTCTATCTCAATGGGGTGGAGCCCAAAATGAATCACAGTGCCCTGGGATGCAGCCTGAGCCAAGGGAGCCAAAGAAGGGGGCGGGCGATAGAGAGGCTCTGGCACTGGTGCTGCACGCAGAGTCCACCTGGGAAGCTGGCTCATGTCCACAAGGGAGATATGGTATCTGACATGTTAAACAGTCAACAAAACAAAACAAAACACCAAAGCCACTTCATTGATCTCACTGTTCTGTTGGAGGCCTCACAACAAGCAGCAAAACTTTCTTTTTAAAAAAAAGGGGGAAAAAAAGTAGGTCAGGGCTCTTCTGCTTGGTAGCTCACTGAGTGCTGGGCAAACTCCAAAAGCAACCGCTCCACTTGGAGCTCCCTGTTGAGCAATTTGAGTGATGTCAGTACGAAGGGCCTCTGAAAGCCGTATGGGCCCTGAACCTGACCTCACCCGTGGTTTTCCTGGTAACTTTTTAAAACCATGACTTCCTGCCCTGTGCTTTATTTATCCCACATGTTTGTTTTCTATACCATCTATTCCAAAACAGAGCTCCGTGTGAGTTTCCAGGTCACCGTGTCCCATCAGGGCAAACTCAACAGATGTGAAATGAGCTGGAAGGTAAAACAGGCCATCACTGCTGCTGCTGCTGAGCACAGGCTGCCACTGCTGAGCTGGGTTCCCGTGCCAGGGCCAGCCAGGGAAAGTCAGCGTGTGGGGTCTGTGCAGTCTGTCTTCCCCCTCAGAAGGACATCCTGCAGGCAGGGCATGTCCCCCCAGCCCCCGACCCCGTGCCTAAGAGCGTTCCTTGTCGACATATTCAATGTGAGTGTGGAGGTCATAGAGATGTCCACAGATTCCTGAGAAGCCTGCTTTAATTTCTTTTTACTTCTGAGGGCACCAGCAATTTCCTTCCATTTAATTCGTTCTTTGGGTCTCCTGGCAAGGTCTGCTGTTGTCACGGCAACGGGGACCAGCAAGGCTGCTCTCTGAGGTGAATGCACCCTGTGGCCCACTGCCCACTGGTCACGGCTCATCTCCAACAGCCCTGCCTGCCCCCCAGCAGCCTGGCACCACCGCAAGACCGAGAGCCCACAGGACTTTCAGACAAGATTGATGTCTCTTGTTCCTCCACCAGATCCCAGTAAATAATAATAATAATAATAAAGCCTCTTTAGAAAACCAAAGCCCAAATCTTTGAACTCAGTTTTGCTAAAACTAAAATTGATCTTTCATGCTTCTGAAACCACAAGCAGAAGCCTGGTTTTGGCTGTGGGCTGTTTTCTTTGACCTCTTCTGCCTAGGAAACTCATTCTTCAGCATCTTGTGAGGGTGGTTTGCTACTACAAGGCCTGAATCCATGATGGTGGTGGTAATGAACACAATGTTAATGGAAAGTACTAGAATGTAAGCATGAGCAAGGAAAAAGGCTTTCCTGGGTTCTTTATCCTTTATTATTATTTATTATTACTGTATTGCCAGTACCTAGAACCTACCATAAATCCTATCTGTTTTCCCAGGCACAGAAAATGAGCTTAGAAGATGAAGTGATTGGCTCATGTTCACATAGTAAGTGGCAGAACTGGAATTTCAATCCAGACAATCTAGACTGAAGTCCTTGCTCTTCACATTACATTCATCCCTGAAATACATTTATTGACCATCTACTATGTGTCATGTGTGCTGGATGCTGCATAGCTAGAAACAAAAGGCACAAAGTTCCTCTCAAAGCTTGTGTGGGGATGAGGGTGCGGACAGGATGAGTAATTTGTCTAAGGTCACGCAACCGGGGAGCTGGGACTCGAACTCATGCATTTCTGACTCCAGAGCCTGACCTCTTCTCTCTCAAACAAAATGGGAGTCGCTGGCCTAGCTTCACTCTGTAAACTACAACTAGAAGATGAAAATGGGGAAGTGTGGTACACTGAAGCAGCTGTCCCCTTTACCTCTGACAAAGGTCTCTTGCCAGCAAGGTTTGCTTAGACTGCCTTGTGATGGAGCCAACTGGTCCACCATGAGGCAGAAGCAGAGACTCTTTCTACCTCTGCCATCAGGATGGCCCCAACTTTGGGTAAAACACCTTGTGGAGATGGTTTACATTGAAATCGCCCTTTCAGATTGTAAGCAGCCTGAGGCATCTGACTTAACTCTTCCAGCACCAGGGTCAGGTCTGCTCCTGTTTGCAGTGTAATAATCAGAATTCCACCTGGAGAACAAAACAACTTATTAAGTGAAACCAGACGTCACTCCCCAGGTCCAAGTATAAAAGCTCTGAGTGGTGCATCTGCACTTTCAATGAAGCAGAGATGTTGTGTCCTGGGACTTCCGACACCTAAAGACAAACACATTTGAGAGGATGAAGGTGCCAGAAAGGGCCGGATATGTGTTTTTAATTTTTTTTCTTCCTTGGATTAGAAAGAAAGAAAAGAAAGAAAGAAAGAAAGAAAGAAAGAAAGAAAGAAAGAAAGAAAGAAAGAAAGAAAGAAAGAAAGAAAAGAAAGAAAGAAAGAAAAGGAAAGAAGAAAAAGGTAGGTTACCCTGAATAAATGTGGTGTAATTTCCTTTTCTGAATTGAATTTAACTAGATCAATTGTGAAAGGAAAGGGAACAGAATGAAGGGGATAAAAGAAAGTAAGAAAAAGAAAAAGGGAAGGGTAGAAAAGAAGAAAGAGGGAGACAAAAGAGGGAAGTCCCTCCAGAAGAGGTAAAGAAAAATACGAAGTTGAAGTGGCAAGGGGATGAAGACAGAGGATGAGGAGAAAATGCAGGAGAGACGAAAATCAAAATGGGTAATCAATCAGAGGACAAGCGGGGAAGAAAGATGGTTATTTTCTGCATCAGTTTTCCAAATGCCTGTCCACCTGGGGCTCTGGCCACCCCCTCCCCTTAGCCATTGCTCAGGGGACTCTATCAGTCTACCGAAGAGGCAGGAGGCTATCGGTTTACAAGAAGAGAGGAAGCAGAGGAAGAGGAAAGAAAGCAGACAAATTACTAAATGAGGAAGCCAATTATCCAGTGCACCATACTTCAAGCTGTCAGTAGGCTGCTATTCCTCAGGCACCTTTGAGCAAAGTGGGACTTAGAACTCTAGAGTTTGCTGCCATCTGGCCTTTCCAATAAGATTGTCTATACAGACTTCCCCCTGGTCACATCGAACTGCCAGCAAGCTGAGTGAAATCTTTCCAGATCAGAGCCCACTGTTACAGTACCACTGGTTCATAGGATCACTAAAACAGAAGAGGCTTCCAAATAAAACTGCCCAGGAGCCATTTCGGTTTCCTATTTGTAAAAACAATGGGACTTACTTGGAGATTTCTTCTGACTTCTCTAACAGCAACAAACAAAAAGCCAAAAGCAGTCACTTGCTTTAGTCAAGAAGCCAGAGATGGTGCATGGTGAAAGATCTTTTGTGACTGCCAAAGGCTAGTACACAGAGGACAGTTCAGCCCACAAGCAGCTTAACTGATGGGGAATTCTTTATTTTCATAAAACCCTCACAAATGTTAATGCAGAACAAAGTAAACACCACCTCACCTAGCCACACAGGCTGACCAGGGCATAGCTGTCCAAGAGCGTTATGGGCATATTGTATGCCCCCATACAATATGACGTGGGGAGGTGAGGGCAGAGAAGGTCAGACATCAAAATGTCTGGAAGAGGATCCTGTTAGTCTGTGGCAGGTTCCACTTTGCAAGAAATATGAGTTACAGAGAAAAGCTGGGGCATGGGGTGAACTGCAGCAGTATGGTTGTATAACATCACCATCCTAAGTAAGCAGCCAAACAAACTCCGGCAGTGGAGATGTCTGAAAAGTTTAAATTTATGATATATTTTCTTGTTCCCTGAATACAGTCATATGACATGTGGTTTGCTTCAATGCGAAGGAAAGCAAGAATCCCAAGAAAGAGAAAATGTCAGGTGTACAGTGATAAGGTTACCTGTGGGATAAAAGACGCAGACCTCTCAGTGATGACTACATCCTTACGTCCCTCTGAAAGCAGAAGCGGTACATCAGCCTCTCCCTCCACCAGCATGCTGCCTAATTCCAAAAAGGACTCTCTCTTTCTCCACAGAGAGTGATGACTGTAACTCTGGAAAACATTTATAGTGACTGATACACCCACTTCCATGCTCTGGAGGGAAAACTGATTAGTCACATTCACAGTTTCTATAACAACAATCCTCAGTGTGAGGCCCATGGACTACTTGCGTCAAAATCACCAGGGGCACCTGTCAAGAGTACTGACTGCTGAACTGAAGTTTCTGGGGAGTGGGGCTCAGGAATCTACCTTTTAAAAAGTAGCTCTGCTGAGGATTCTTAGGCATGCTCAAGTTTGAAAACCACTCTTCTATCACATGCTATCCATGGAACCCTATGGATAGGGTTCTTTCTCTCCAGCCAGCTTGCCTGCTTTCTTCCTTCTTTGCCTCCCTCCATCCACTATTACAATCTTCATTTGAGGCACTGTGTTGAGTGCTAACCGCGTATCAAACACAGAGCTCATGCTGAAATGGCTGCAGCAAGGAGCACAAAGGGGAATGTGTGTCTCTAGCTCTACTCTATAAGTTACTGAGCCATGAGAAGACGAGTTTGGCTCCCTTCTGTGAAAGGCAGGACTTCTAAAATATAGTTGAGGAAGTTAACACACACACTAATGATCACAAGCAAGACAATGTCACTCCCATAGACAATTTAATTTCCATGGGGAGGAAGTGTGGATACGTAAACATATTTATCAAGTTTGCCAGTAAGTCTTTGTCCTATACACTGTCCTTATCAAGTTTTTTGATTCCGACATGTAGGGTGTAGCCACCTTCACTCAGTGTGATAAGAAATAAATCCATTAAGGTCTGTGCCAAGAACATAACCATCTGAACAAATAGGTTAAGACTGGTAGGAGAGACCTGCCACAGAAGCCAGGAAATTCTTACCCACGGGCAGGAATTTCTACCAGGCCTGCCATTATTCACTCTAAGGCAAAGACAAGAAGAGAGTGGCACACTGCTGGGAAGTGATTCTGGAGATGGTCATGGGACAGTTTTTTTTTGTTCATCTTCTCGTTACAGCAATGTGTTCCCCACGAAAGGAAATACAGTGGCTCTGAATTACAATCTGGCCCAAATACTGATCCCAGTGCCTGGCTTCGGGCAGTGTAGACTAGATATTCTGCCGTGTCTGGTACAGACTCTGATACCCTTCATCAATGGCCCAGTAAACTGAGAGGCAATCCCCTTTGGTGGAGGGGAACTCATTCTTGAGAGTTCCGAGGTAATCACCACCTTTGTGCACTGCCTCAGCCCACCTCTGGAAGCCCTTCCCTCCACTCTCCTCTAATCTTATGTGAGTCCCAGATCCCATCACACTGTCCTTTCCAGGTTCACAATCTCTTCTACAATAGCACCCTTGACCGACCCTTCTCCATCCACCTTCCCTCCATCTTTTTAACCACCAGCAGCTTCCAAAGGAGAATGAAACAAACTCCTTGACCAAGTCATGTATGTATTTTAGTTCTACAAATAAATAGGGGGAAAGAGTTCCAAGAATTTCATGTCACCCATAAAATATGCTTGTGAGGAATATTGGTTTCCACCCAGGAAAGGTGAGCACATAGGACACATGATAGAAGGTTCAGAAGATGGCAGCAATGAGGTTTCAGCTCTGCTAGTCCAACTTAAACAAGGCAGCAATGGACCAGAAGGAAACCCTGACTGATAACCATTTTTTAAGATTCCACTGCCTGGTAAGAAACAACTTATTTCCTGTGAAGTGGGAAGCTGAGCATGCCATTAGTCAAGCTGCAGAGCAAATCCACCTTGGGAAAGAATCCACTGGTCTTACAGTCAAGTGATCAGATTTCTGCCCATTTGGATTTTGCATAAAGCTACCTATTACACTGGTTTTCAAACTGTGTTCTACAGTTATGCCCAATGTATTCTGTTCCCACCTCTAGGTCCTCCCTGTAGATTGGGGTATCAGATCAAGAAAAACAACACCTCAGAAAACTTGAAAACCACTAGCATAGCACAATAGTTTCCATAGGTTCTCAGGTGTTTGGGCCAAGACAGAAGATGAAAACAGAATAAAGAAAGAGGGGAAATCCCACTCAACCTCAAGACTGCCATTGACCACATCAGCCTGGCCAGAAATCTCACAACAGATTATGCTGGCTCTAGCAGCTGCCAAATATTTGGGCCAGAACGGGGTGGGCAGGAGAAGTACCTTTTTCAGGGAGACATTTTTACCCTCTTTCTAGTCTCTTGATTTATGTAAAGTGATTTCACAGAAAATTATCAGCAGCTGATACAAATTATAAGGAAACTCTCCAAAGACTGAAACTGGGCAGTTTTAGCAACTCAGACTAAATGAGACACCTCACAGGTCTTGAGTTCCACAATTATTTTTTTTCTTTTTCTTTTTTTTTTTTCACAATTATTTTTAATTGTCTTAGCTAACCATCTCTGTGACCTGTGGTCAACAACAATCGTCAATGAAGAGCCAGAATGCGGGCTCTTGAGTCTGTTTTATTGAAGCAGACCCTGGAAGCTCCCTTAAAACCACGATGTGCAGTTTTTCAGCAAGAAGTAGAGGTGAAGGGCAGCCTGGGTGGCTCAGCGGTTTAGCACTGCCTTCAGCCCAGGGCCTGATCCTGGAGACCCAGGATGGAGTCCCACGTCAGGCTCCCTGCATGGAGCCTGCTTCTCCCTTTGCCTCTGTCTCTGCCTCTCTCTCTCTCTGTCTCTCATGAATAAATAAAATCTTAAAAAAAAAAAAAAAAAGTAGGGGTGAGGAGAAGGTGTGATATGTATTCCACCCAATTTATAAAAGGAACTCTGTGTTTTTAGAAAATCTTGTCTAGTACAGGTCTTGGCCTTAAAGCTTTCTAGGAAACAACCTAAAATCATCAGAAGAACAAGTTCCGGACTAATACCTGTGGGTCTGTAGGGAGAGCAGAGCCATAAAAAAACTGGGGAAGAGGAACAGTAGCAATTATTTTCTGACCATACTGACCCCAGCTACCACCCTCCTCTCTTAGCTTCCGGCCTGGTGATTTCCCATGTACTCAACCATGTCATCCCCATCATCCTCATCCTCATTTCTGAGCTCCTCCTATGTGCCTGGCATTTTGTTTTACAGACACTACACCTCATCAGTTCTCACAGTATACTTACCATGTAGATACTATCATTATGAGCATTTACAGGTGATAAACCTAGGGTTCAAAATTTTTAAATGACAGCCCAGGTCACAAGTGTTAAGTGGTAGAGCAAGACTCAGAGTCACTTCTTTTCCTCCAGAGCCTGTTGCACTTAGCCAGCATGAAGAGAAGAGAGGTGTTAGCTCCACTTCCCAAGTCAAGGTGGCGCTAAGGTACGACAGGGTAAAATACATAAAAATGGTTTAAAAACCTGACATTTATAGAAAGCTAAGCCAAAGCAGATTCAGTGGTACAGAAATACTTATTATAATTTGAGGGGATCTCAGTACACAAAGCAAGAAATTTATCAGTAATTTGGATTCAGTAAATTAAGAAAAGGAGAGAGAGAGAGGGAAAGAAAGAAGAAAGAAAGAAAGAAAGAAAGAAAGAAAGAAAGAAAGAAAGAAAGAAAGAAGAAGAAAGAAAGAAAGAAAAAGAAAAGAAAAACAAACAAGCAAACAAACCTTTGATTTCTTTAGTGACATAAAGCTGGCAAGCTTTTTCTTTGAAGATTCCTGGCCCTGGACAGGAATATGCAAGGCAAATAAAAATATGAGAGGCATATTAAAGAGTCCTTTGGAACTCAGTTTTGTTTCAGCAAACTAAGTTGCCTGAGAGAGATCTATCAAAGATGACTACAGAAGATGGGAAAACTGATAATAACATGTCCCCTGGAGTCATCTTTGAAGATTTTTAAGAAACTGTAAATGGTACCTTTAGAAGTAATCATGGAGAAGTTTTCATTAAGAGCATTAAAAAAAAAAAAAACCAAACCTTCATTTATCTCAGTGTTTTGAAAGATGCAGTGAAAGGAAAATATTCCCATTGCTAATAACCTCTTTACCCTCTCTCTTCAGCACCAAGCTCACAGTTCAGAAGTACGCAGTCTGGCATACATAGAAGTGGTAAGAAATGGCAAGGTGCCTATTCATTACCTGCAGAGATAATATGTTACAGAATGCTTTCAAGATCATGAGGATGTTAGTGATGAGATACTAAACCAGTTCAAGAATGATGTACAGACCTTATGCTGGGCAGTATAGAGTACCAGAGGTGAGAGCAATTTGGTGGACAGTGTAGAAAATCAAAATGCAGGCAGCCCCAGGGGGCTCAGCGGTTTAGCGCCGCCTTCAGCTAGGGCGTGATTCTGGAGTCCCAGGATCAAGTCCCGCATCAGGCTCCCTGTATGGAGACTGCTTCTCTCTCTGCCTGTGTCTCTGCCTCTCTCTCTCTGTCTCTCATGAATAAATAAATAAAATCTTTTAAAAAAATGTCTAGTGTAGATTCATAGCAATATTGTGCAAATAACTGATTTCATTTTGTGACTGCCCCCAAGCACTTGCCTTCCAAGTTTTTTGTTCACAGTATTATACATAATTTTTTTGTTTGTTGATCCATCTCCTCATTCAGCAGCATACTTTTCTCACTCATATTTCTTTCTTCATCAAGAGAGGTATCAGTTTCCAAATACTGTAACACTTACTGGTATCTGAGCTTTGTATTGCACTGTGAAAGTCTTCTACACAGGTGTTCGTTTTTGGTAGATCATCACATTGGAATGTTGATGGATATTCTAAGGTTCTCTAGGAAATGTGGGTTCCAAACTGTGTGATAGTGGAGAGATAATTATGATGGCTAAGATTTATATAATATAAAACCAGGAATATCCTATCAATGGAAAAATGAAACCAAACTGTCAACCAGTTGATTAAACCAATGAGCTGTCAAACCAAAGTGTCAACCAAGTTATTTTTCATCTTTAAGGTAGTACTGTCTTACAGCCAATTTGGTTATGCAGTGAAAATGCTTCCGGCAAAGATGCTTCCTGGAAATTCCCTAGAACAATCACGCATACACACTCACACACACATACACCTGGAGATTTGGGGGAGGAGATAAAGGAGACCTTCTTAAGTGAAATTCTCTAGCTTTGTTTATAAGACAATGTATTTCTGAAAAAAAAAAAAGAGAGAGAGAGAGAGAGAGAGAAGGGTGCTTGGGTGGCACAGTCGGTTGACGTCCCACTCTTGACTTCGGCTCAGGTCATGATCTCAGGGTTGTGAGTTTGAGCCCCACATCAGGCTCTGTGTGAGGCTTGGAGCCTTCTTAGGATTCTCTGCCCTTCCCCCCTCCTCTCTTCCTCTAAAAAAATGTATTTCTGCATCACTTACATAATTAGAAATAATTTTTAAAAATATATCAGGCATGTCCTTCCCAGCAGTGGGTCTCCCTCCTCTTTACATAAAAGAAACAAAATAAAGGAACTCTCCTCCACCCCAGGAGACTGCCAACATAATTTCTCAATTCATTCACTCATTCTACAAATACTTCCTGAGAGCCTACTGTGTGCAAAGCTGTGTTCTATGTGTTATATCTTCTTCTCTCAGCACAGAGCCTCCACTTTAGAGTTTCTTCATTCTCTGATATTCTCTATAACTCATCTTTTAACCCCAAACATTTTTTTGCTCAGATCTCCCCAAACTGATGAGCTCCAGTTTCCAAACTCTCATGCAAGCCTCGGCTTTCATCAGGAACTATGCTTCCAGACACTCTGCTCCTCCTCAACAAATAACAATATAACCATAGGCCTCCATACCAGTTAACTACACCTATTCCAACCCTGACTGACAGAGAGCACTCCCATGTCTACAAAAGTTAGGCATGGGGAGGGGTATTTCTCACCAACTGCCCCCCAGCTACGACTCACAGTAGAAAAATTCATGGTGAAACACAGATTCACATCTCAAAACTGCCCTTGCTACACACATAAACAGTAGATGGTTATTTTGAAGTTTCAGGTATACTAACCTCCCACCCAGACATCTCTAGGTTCTGCTCTGTCTGCACCTGGAGAGAGAAGAGACATTTGACACTAATGAGATTTGGTTCTCATCTCAGCTTTATATCATTTCTGCCAATGAGCAGTTTCCAGGCCATGGCTCAGCTTCCTTCTTCCTAGATTTTTTTTTTAAGGCCTACGGACCTTGCACTTGAAGGTCAGTTAATAACTCCTTTCTCTAGTCTGCCTCTAAAACCAAGAAAATGTTAAAAAGCAAAATCCCAAATGGTTTGGGGTGGTTTGGCAAGTGGCAGGTTTCACCCGGAGAGAGACAGAATTTGTGGGTAAAGGGTTAAACATTAACACGCTTCCCTGGAAGGTCTCTTCTATCCTGTTAATGGAACCCAAGTGCAAACCTTGGCAGGAATTGCACATTAGCTCATGACAGGTGTAGGCTTCATGCTGGTTGCTGCTGCATTTCTAGCAAAAAATCAGGGGCATGGGGACCACTCCATGACACAGTAGGCTGGAGCAGATTGCTTTGCAGTCATCTCTTCTGGCTGAAATAATTCCCTATAACAACTTCCTTGACACGCTGTTAGGATGGCCTATTTCCAAGGTAATGGCTGATGCATGAGGATATAATAGACATCATCTGTGGTTTTCCAGAGAGGAAGCTGCCAGAACCACCCTGCTGCATTTTTCTCAGAGAGGCATTCACCCATTCAGCAATGTTTACTAAATTGGGTCCCCTTGTTACACGCTCCCCAGCAGCCTCCAATTCTTTCCACGTCATCATGTTGCCCACTTTTTAATCTTAGCCTGGGGCCACAAACTCACACATCTAGGGGAATGAGCCAGATCACATAAATGACCAGAGCAGGCTAGTAACAACCAAAGCATCTCTGCCTACCTAAAGGAAGAGGCTACTACTTCTGTGCAGTTGTTTTCACTTCAGGATGCTCTTCTGGAAGAACTTGCAGATTCCTTCTGATTACAAATAGGCTCATCAACAATGTCCTGACAATGTCAAGATGGTCTGTATCCTGGGCTGAACGGTGTCCCCCTAAATTCATGTTGATCTGGCACTTCAGAATGTGACTTTATTAGGAAATAAGATCTTGGCAGACTTAATTAATTAAAGAGATCACACTGGATGAGGGTGGGCCCTAAATCCAATGACTGGTATCCTTAGAAAAAGAATGACACAGGGGTGCCTGGGTGGCTCAGTTGGTTAAGTGTCTGCCTTCAGCTCAGGTCATGATCCCAGGATCCCTGCATCAGGCTCCCTACTCAGTGGGACCTCTCACTCTCACTCTGGCCTTCTGCCCCCACTAATGCTCTCTCTCAAATAAATAAATGAAAACTTTAAAAAAGAGAGAGAGAGAGAGAGACATAAAAACAGAGAGGAGGATGCCATGTGAGGACAGAGCCAGACACCAGAATGATACATCTGCAAGATAAGGAATGCCGACTAATGCCAAGGGTTGCCAGCAACCATCAAAAACTAGGAGAAAGGTAAATAATCACCTGGCTGAAGATGGGATTCTACTATATTTGTATTTATTTTATTATTTTTTAAATTTGAAAGAAAGAGAGCATAGGAGCACAAGCAAGGGGAGCCATAGGCAGAAGGAGAGGGAGAAGCAATATCTTAGCTGAGCAAGAAGCCTGATGATGATGTGATGCAGGTCTCGATCCCAGGACCTGAGGATCATGACCTGAGCCGAAGGCAGATGCTTAACTGACTGAGCCACTCAGGTGCCCCTGTACTTATTTATTCTTAACTGAAAAATTTTTTGGCTTATAAAAGAGCAAAACATTTCAGTGAAAAAGAACAAAAACAAAAACACTCATAGACCTCTGTGCTATGTTTTGTCTCATCTGAACTATCACAATGACCTCCAATCTCTTCTGGCTCTTTTCAACCCCCCTCTCTATACCATAGCCAGAAGGATCTCCGGAAAATTCAAATCAGATGATGTCACCCATCTCCCTCAAATCCCTTAATGATGTCCCACTGCTCTCCCAATAAAGACTAACATCTTTACCATGGCCCACAAGGCCCTGCACACTCTGGCCCCTGCCCCCGCTCACTCTCTGCCTTAAAGTCTTACAGCTTCAAGTGGCTCATGCTCCTTTGTGTTCTCTTTCACCTTAGGACTTTTGCATGTGCTGGCCTCTCTACCTTGAGTATCTTTACCTCCCTCACCCCCACAATGTGCACATACACACACACACACACACACACACACTCTCACACATACATACACCCCTTATACCTGGCTAACACAAGGATGCCTACACATTCTTCAGATCTCAGGTCAGTGATCATTTCCTCAGGAAAACTTTTCCAGACCTCTCCCTCTTCAAAAAAATTAGTCCAATTTCGTTCAGATACTCCCATGCCAGCAGGTATCTTAGAAATTTAGCATGCCCCACCTATTTGAGTATGATCATCTGTTTCATTCTGTCCCCTCCACTGGACTGTGTGATTCCTCACATCTAATACAGTGCCTGCTGTAAAGTACAGTCTCCTAGGAGGCTGTAGTACTGTTCCTCCAAGGAATTTGCATGCTTTTCTCCAACTCCAAGTTAAAATGATCTCTATACCCTCTTTACTCTAATTGTCCTCAATTGTTCGTTTTTACTTATTCATGAGAGACACACAGAGAGAAGCAGAGACATAGGCAGAGAGAGAAACAGGCTCCCTACATGGAACCCGATGCAGGACTTGATCTAGGACCCCGGTCATGCCCTGAGCTGAAGGCAGATGCTCAACCACTGAGCCACCCTGGCATCCCAGTTTGTACTTTCATTAGAGTAACATTTCACATTTTGCACTGTTCAGTGACATTCACATCTGTTTACACCCTCTGGCCTCTAGCTACACTGTGTGCAGGAATGATACATCATTGCACTGCTCAACATACAGGGTGGGTCTCTTGTCATACTTCGATTCTAAAAGGCAGATTTTAAAATGGTGCCTCTTAATAACTGTAAGGAGGCTTTACAGAGTTGTCTGAACAGAGAGGATGGCAGAGCTGTTACGAGGGCGAGCTGAGGACTCCAAGTTTGAACCCACTTTGTGCTACTTCTATGAGATTATATTTTTTATTTTTTATTATTTTTAAAGATTTTATTTATTTATTCATGAGAGACACAGAGAGAGAGAGAGGCACAGACACAGGCAAAGGGAGAAGCAGGCTCCATGCAGGGCCTGACATGGGACTCGATCCCCGGTCTCCAGGATCAGGCCCTGGCTGAAGGCAGCGCTAAACCGCTGAGCCACCCGGCTGCCTGTCTATGAGATTTTAGACCAATTTGTGCACTTCAATGCACTCTAATTCTTTACCTGGAAAATAAGGATAAGAACAGTACCCATAACAAAGTGACATTATAAAGATGGAAAAGGCATACAAACTCTTAAAGGAGAGTGAGCATGGGCATGCTCATTACATCAGCTATGATAAGTACTAGCATTTGTTATTGGAGTGAGGGAATGCTCTTCTTTACATTAGAAAGTATAATGATGAGGTGCACCTGCTGCACTCAGTCAGTAGAGTGTATGATTCTTGATCTTGGGATGGTGAGTTCGAGCTTCCTGTTGGCACAGAGATTATTTGAAAAAAAAAAAAAAGTATAATAGTGGTAGCAGCTAATTCCTTCTAAGATGGAAATCCTTAGGGACACCTGGGTGTCTCAGCGGTTGAGCACTTGCCTTTGGCTCAGGGTGTGATCCGGAGTCCTGGGATCGAGTCCCACATCAGGCTCCCTGCATGAAGCCTGCTTCTCTCTCTGCCAATGTCTCTGCCTCTCTCTCTCTGTGTGTGTGTGTGTGTGTCTCTCTCATGAATAAATAAATAAAATTTTTTTTAAAAGATGGAAATACTCAAAGGTTCAGGGAAAAGCTTCACTGGAAAAGCAACAATTCAAGAGAAAAATAAATTTAAGAGTATTGATCTAGTCCTCAAAAGCAGCAAAAGGGAGAGGGGATAAAAGGCACAAGTTAGGGAGGATAGCTGTGAACAGGAGGGCTACTTCTTTGCAATGCCAACTCTACTTTTTAGGAAGACCTCATTTGAAATGACAGATTTCCTACTGCATGGATTCCCCCATAGTGTAAATGCCTTGCTCAGATGGGTCTAAACCCAAATTCTACCAGCTGTTCTCAGCTAGGCATTACTCCCTAGGCCAAGAACACTTCTGACAATGTCTGGAGAAATTGTTAATTGTTATGACTTGGGCAGGGAGGGGTGGAAGGAGACAAGGGGAGGGGTGGGGGAAGAGCAGCTTGCTCCTCGCATCTACTGAGTAGAGGACAGGGATGCTACAACACACCTCACAATGCACACAGCAGCATCCACACCCCCAACCCAGAATTTATCCACCCAAAATGCTGATAGCACTGCAGTGGAGAAACCCTGTTCTAGATCATTACATTTCAACATCACAGGGGTGCTAGACCTGTATGCACAAATATCACGTTACAGACTTACGTAATTTTATTTCTGTGATGTTTCAACTAGCCCCTCTTGCCAAAGAGCCTTTAATGATAATCAGTGTGTTTCGTAGACCATAAAGTAGTCTGCCGGGATCCAAACTAAATCTCTCATCTCTTCCATCCATTCAGGCCCTGAAATTCCCTTTTATGGCTGCTGTCTTCAGAAGGGACCACAGAGCCTTGAGGAGCTCCAAGCTGTTCGTTCGGTGCCTGCAGGAAATTT
The DNA here is from genome assembly GCF_003254725.2 of Canis lupus dingo. Classification (NCBI taxonomy): domain Eukaryota; kingdom Metazoa; phylum Chordata; class Mammalia; order Carnivora; family Canidae; genus Canis; species Canis lupus. The sequence continues at coordinate 35,988,613 of NC_064244.1, read as the reverse complement.
GTGGTTAATCACTTCAACCTGCTTCACTTTAAGAGAGATTTTCTAGGACCTGTTTATTGTTCTGCTGCTTGGCTTCTCCGGAGTTATCTATGACTGAAGTCCTAACATTTATTTGTAGAGTAGAAGGTATATTTTTACTCTCACATCCCTTCCAAGTCCCTGAATTAAATTAGTACGAACTTTCCAAAATAAATTCACCTTTGAGCTGAAACTAAGCACGGAAAGTTTCAGTCCAAAAGGATACCTTATTAGAAAGTTAGAGGCAAAGGAAAATGAGGATTATAATGAATTTTTGAGTGTAACCTCAGCACTGGTAGTTACCAAGGATAGGGTATTTGTTATTTAAAAGACTCTCGGGGCGCCTGGGTGGCTCAGTGGTTGAGCGTCTGCCTTTGGCCCAGGGCATGATCCTAGGGTCCTAGGATGGAGTCCCACATCGGGCTCCCTGCAGGGATCCTGCTTCTCCTCTCTCTGCCTGTGTCTCTGCCTTTCTCTCTGTGTCTCTCATGAATAAATAAATAAAATATTTTAAAAAAGACTAACAGATTTGATGTATGCAATCCAAGATTGACACTCAATTCCCTTTTCTTCAGACTCAAAGAAAAAACAACTGGAAATAAACAGAATGGAAAAATCAGCACATGTGGATCTAATTCTGCAGCGTGTCACTGGTTAAAACCCAAGAAAAGACTCTTTTGTCAGAATGAGAAAAGGGGAACAATTGATAACACAAAGGAAGATCTCCAATTCCTTCACTCCACAAATCTAATTTGCTAGAACACAACTATGGTTGGGTAGCAAGCTCCAAGTTAACATAGTGAATGGTCACTATGGTTCTTCCTACAGAAAACGGTTCTCATAGCTCTGGGTGATCTGTACCACAGATAGATGTTAGGGCATTTGGTGTTTGTTCTTCCTTTTGATTCTCAACATGATAAAGTCTTTCCCAATCATGTCCAACCCTTGAACGATTCAAAATCTGCACAATTCTGAGGTATGTACCTTTTCAATAATCTCTTCTTAGCCCTAAGTACAACTTTGCTCACATAAGGCCCAAATAAAATGCTACTAGTCAAGGCAGCATTAAAACTAGTGCATTATGGGATGCCCAGGTGGCTCAGTCAGTCAGGCATCTGCCATCAGCTCAGGTTATGGTTGGGGGGTCCTGGGATCCAGCCCCACATCAGGCTCTCTGCTCAGTGGGGAGTCTACTTACCCCCCTGCCCCTGGCCCTACTTGTGCACGCACTCTCTCTCTCAATCACTGTCTCTCTCAAATAAATAAATAAAACCTTTAAAAACCAGTGCATTTAAAAAACTGCTATCCTCTAGAAAAAACTATTCTTTTCCAACAGTTTTTGTCAGCAACAGAATGCTTTTCTTCCACCTTCCTGCCCCCTAAACACACAAAGAGCCTTGGGCAGAATAGGAATACATAAAACAGATAAAGAAGAATTGCTGTAAGAAAGCAGGGTTCCCAGAAGCTCACACCTACCTCCCCACCCCATATTCTCCTTTGTTCCTACTGTATGGAAAAATACATGAAAAAAAATGGTTTTAAAATTATTTTTTTCATTTTCTTTTTTTTTAAAGATTTATTTATTTATGATAGACATAGAGAGAGAGAGAGAGAGAGAGGCAGAGACACAGGAGGAGGGAGAAGCAGGCTCCATGCCAGGAGCTTGACGTGGGACTCGATCCCGGGACTCCAGGATCACGCCCTGGGCCAAAGGCAGGTGCTAAACCGCTGAACCACCCAGGGATCCTTATTTTTTTTTTCATTTTCCAACAGATTGAGTTGGCATCATTTAGATGGAGTCCTTACTCAGACCACAGGAGCACTGAATCAAGTTCTCTTAATGTTAACAGCTCACAGGAATAGTAGTTACTTGGAAGTGTAATTTGGGTAAAGCCACTTTTGTTTTTACTTTCCTTGATTCTGTGTCACTTGCATTTTTAGGATTCCCCCCTCCAAAAAAAAGTTTTTTACTTCTAAAAAGTGTATCTGGAAAATAATTGATATTTTACCAAGTTTCCTTTCTTTTTGGTTAATTACTTCTAGAGTATATCCTGGCAAATGTAAAAGAGTCAAAAGGACAAATGCATCTTTCCTTTTTCTTCACCTGCAATGTGATCCAACTATAATACACATATAATGATGCAGTTAGTCAAATTAACACACACTATATAGTTTTAAAGGGATCCTATGCATTATCTTCAAAATATTTTCATGCATTTTGCCTCTATGAATGTAAGATGCTTGCACTGTGATGTCTGTCACCCACCCTGTCAGGGCTGATTCTCTTTCTTTGGATGGCTAGAGAGAGAGCCCCACCTGCCATCATGGCTCTGTGGACATTTCTTCCACACCTCTCATCAAAAAAAACACATTCCAAGATGAAGGAAGACAGTTCTTCCTCCATCCAAGGCATGTCTCTCCTCCAAGGACGTGTCCTTGGCATAGGCTAATAAAATCTCAACACTTATAACCCAAAGGATATGTGTAAATTGGGTAATTTTATGTTTTTAAATAAAAACATTTATTAAAATTCACAGGACCTTAAATTTATACTTGGCATGGGAAGACACCTTACATTTTTTTAATCAGAAAATGATCTCTCAAAATGCATGTTATCACCAAAATGATAATCACCACCTCAAATCTGTGATCCTGCCAAAAGAAGTCTGCACAACAGGAGCAGTTAGATGACAGGGGTTTGCGGAAGCTCACATTCCCTAAAATATCCTTAGCATTCCTCTCTAAAAAGCATGGGGGAAATCAAAGAAGCTGAAATTGTGGCTTCTTCCTGACCAGTTCTGAAAAACAATATACCAGAGGCCATGCATCTTATCTTATGGTCCACATTTCCAGTGAAGTCGAATACAGAAACTGCATTTGGTTCAACACGTTTGAACTATTTTACTTTAGAGAAAGAAAAATTGAGCAATCCTGGAAGAACTCCATATTTTTCTTTAAAAAAAAAAATTTTTTTTTTAAGTTCCTCTTGAAAACTAGTTACTCCTTTGAGCAGGAAGGAAGGGTTTGGAACAGCTGTCCCTGAGTGAGTTGGGAGAATGTTAATCACTGTCCCTTCTCTCCTTTACTTAAAGATTAGCTCACACCCAGGCCCCTGCAAAAGGAAACCGCATACACTTAACTTTTGAGACTACCATGAGGAATATTTCTGTAACAGTAGTAGTAGGTCAGCCAGATCTAAAGGACGCTCAAGGCCGGAAATGTACCCCAAAGCCAACAAAAGCCCAAGGGGTCAGCAGTGGGCTGACTGGACGTTTGAGAAAGTCTTTTGTATCTTGACTAAAGCTCCTCAGGAAAAAGTCAAACTTAACAAAAATGGTTAAAAAAAAAAAGAAAAAAAAAAGAAATTGACACATATAAGGACATCTGCAACTTTAGCCAGAGCCTTCCCAGGCAGAGTGAACTTGCCAGAGACCATGTTAAGTTAAAGATATTATATTAAATGCAATTTCCTCTGTATACTGTTAAGTGAGGAGAGCAAGATACAGGGTAGTAGCTAATATATATAATCCCACTGTAATCACAAACAGTAATTCTCCCAAAGTCGAACAAAAATATTTTGCTCCATATCATTATTTGAGCACAGAGCTAGGTGGAGAAGGATATACAAGTTGTTAATATTTATAACAGGGAGGAAGGTGAGAGAAGAGAGTGAAAAAAAAAGAGCTTAGGACGCCTGGGTGTCTCAGCGGTTGAGCACCTGCCTTTGGCTCAGGGTGTGATCCCAGAGTCCGGGGATCGAGTCCCATATCGGGCTCCTTGCATGGAGCCTGCTTCTCCCTCTGCCTGTGTCTCTGCCTCTCTGTGTCTCTCATGAATAAATAAATAAAATCTTAAAAAAAAAAAAAAGTTTAAAAAAGAGTCACAGACTCTCAATGGATAGAAAAATATGCATGACCTGATACATGATATGTGTATATTGGGTAATTCTATGCTTTTAAATAAAAGAGAAATATAATTCTACAAAAGAGGGATAGACTATTGTTGGATAGGAAAATACGCATGGCAATAACTAGAAGGTGACACAACATTTGTTTTTATGATGAAACCATGGACATTTTCCTGAGAGCCACTGTAATAAGATATTTTATCAATACAGACTATGGCAGATTCTCCACATGTAGCTAATACACTTTATAACACAATGGTTAGACATGAGGATAAACATCAGTTGCATTTGACAAGTGGTCTGAGATGCTGTGCAGACAGGTGGGGGTCTATGGGATCTACATGAATCAGAACTTGACAATTTGCATGAATGGGACAAGAAGTAACAACAGTCCCCTCTGCAGATTTCCTCAGGCCCTGGTGGTCTGGAGGTCTGTGACTTCACAGAGCGTGCTAGAGACCACCACACCAGAGTCACAGAGCACTGAAGTGAAAAGCTAAATCCCAAGTACATATAGCAAAACATGTCCCTAAGTCTATCAATATGGCAGCAAGATGCTCGCCTTAGACAGTGGATGGGAAATGGATCAGAAAAAAAAAATTTAAGGAAACAAAATATTAAAAATGTAGATGTGACGGAAATCATAAACAGCCTAAAGCTCCTCTCCCTTCGGGAACAGCTGTGTCTGCTAATCCCTCGAGGAGTCCTCCCTGCGATCGCCCTTCCTTCCTTCCTCTGTCTCTCTCTAATAGCTCCCTTGTTCCTGCTGGACAAAACTAGCCCTTTGTGGCTGCTCTCAGAACAACATTAAAAACAGGAATAGGGAAATTGTAAACAGGAGGCTTCTGGTCTACAGGCGAAGACACACACAGGCCTCTGAGGCCTACTTCATGCTAAGCAAAGAAACAGATCTTTGTTGCTAAAGGGATTAGGGCTGCGGGGGTTTTGGAGGCACTGCTGAGGCATTCAGCCGGCCTCAAGTAGAGGCTTTGTAAAGAGATACCTCCATTAGAGGTCTGCGAGCGGAAATCATTCATACTCTTTATACAATCTGGGTAATGTGATAGTGTTGGACTGTTCAACGCCTCTGGTGAGGCAGGGTCCTATCTCCTTGAATGGCAAATTCTTCAGCCACTAAATAGATGGTGGTATAATTACCTACACTGACTTTTCTTTTCTTTTCTTTTCTTTTTTTTTTAGGTTGTGGTGGTTCAGCTGGGGGTGGGGGTGGGGGCGCGGTTCTACCTTTAACCCTTAGTGGGAATGATGTTAAAGGATCACCCAGAAGCAGAGAGGCAAAGTCTTCCCATATCAGCTCAGAGGTAGTCACTGAACTTCTGGTGCTGGCATCTTACATGATCCAAACTGCCCTCTCTGTGCATTCATCCTCTGCACAATGTCAACGATCACTTTGTCCCCACATTTCTCATGATGATTGTCTCATTCCAATCCCCCAAGAGACCTAGCTCCTCACTTTCCCCAGCCAGCCCTTCCTTGCTTCCCCCTCCTCAGGCTGCACTGGTATTCCCTCTTCTGGGGTCTCCCTTGTTACATTCTCCACCAACTTGGGAATTCTGTGTGTGTCTGCTATCTCAGCAGATGATGAGCTTCTTGAAAGCAGTGGCTTATTTATCTTTGCATCTATAACTGCCTGGTCCTTCATAGGTGCCCAGAGTTGTGTCCAGCAGAATGATGGAGTTGGACCATGTTGCCTTCAGATCAGTCCCTCTGGTAGTTGGGAAGATGATGTTTACCGGCTTATAATAGCTTATGAGGAATTTTTAAAAATTGATCAGTGAACTCTTGTAGGGCACCTAGGCATCTTAAGGAAGCAAGCAAGGGACGCCTGGGTGGCTCAGTGGTTGAGCACCTGTCTTTGGCTCAGGGCGTGATCCCGGAGTCCTGGGATCAAGTCCCACATCGGGCTTCCTGCATGGAGCCTGCTTCTCCCTCTGCCTATGTCTCTGCCTCTCTATGTGTCTCTCTTGAATAAATAAATGGAAACTTAAAAAAAAAAAAAAAAAAAAAAAGAAAGAAAGAAAAGAAAGCAAAAAACACTGTGGCCAGTGAGGAAAGAAAAGGAGTCCTCCAAGGAAGATGCCAAGAGGTTACTTCCCCACAAAGAGCCAGACTTCTGAGGGACCTGGCTCATCCTGGCCCTGCCTCCACCTTCTTCTAGGTTAAGGAAACGTCACTAGCAAAATGGAAATGCTCTTTGGGTTCATATTTAGAGTTTCTGGAAATAAATATTAATTATGGTATCAGCTGTTATATATTCAGGAAACTTCTCAGAGGTAATTCCAAAAATAAAGTTAGAACTGTAGGAAGAGATGGTACATCAGAGCTAAGGGATACTTTCCCCAGTACCATCAGACCCATCCTAGATGACTGACAAACTCATCCAGGTAGATGTGAATTTTGTGGTAACTTCACTTGGAAGGGATCCTGGTTTCTGTATAAGATAAGCTTACAAATATGATGGGGGTTTTGCAACACTTGATAGAAGGCTGATATTTTTCTCACCGATGTTTTCAGTTCTCTGGGACATGCTTCTTTGAGAGCATGGCCTTGGATGCCATTAATTGTTGGCTGTTCCCATTATTCACCATTTTCTATCTGGATTACCTCTCTTCTTGCCATTTGGCAGATGGGATTCCATTCTTACATTATTAACATCACTGTCTGCAAAAAGCAATTACATATGGAAGGAAGAAAATAGAGCAATGACACCGTGGGCTTTGTTTCCAATTCTGCCACTTACTCAATCACCCATTCAACCAAAAAATGCCGAGCACCTGCCATGTGCCACACACTGGGCTGGACACTGAGAAGAGAAGCATGATACTGGACTTGATGTGAAGAGGGAGAGAAAGACACACACAAACAGAGCGGTTAATACCCTGACAGCAACCTGTACAAAACATTCTCAGAGCATGGAAGCTGAAGGAATTGAAGATGTCCTTCTGAAAGAGACACGTGCTTAGCCTAGAAGAACCTGCATGAATAAAAAAGCCACAATCACTTGGGACAACTGAAAATACATAATATAAACTACAAATCAAGTAAAATTATTGTGTTGGTATTAAATTCTTGGGTGTAATAATGGCATTGTGGTGATGTAAGAGATTGTCCTCAGGAGATACTCACTGAACTACTACTCATAGGTGAGGAGTCATGATACCTAAAGTTACTTTCAAATGGTTCAGAAAAAGGTGTGCCTATCTGTGTATGTGTGTGTGCTTGTGTGGGTATACACACACATAAAGGAGGATGGAGGGAAGAGAACAAATATGCAAAATGTTAGTCAATCTGGGTATATATGAACATTTCTTGTACTATCTTTTAGTTTACTGTATTTTAAAATTTTTTTCAAAATAGAATACTGGATAAAAACAATTGTTAAAAATATGTACATACAGGGGCACATGGGTGGCTTAGTTGGTTGAACATCCAACTCTTGATTTTGGCTCATCACAATCTCAGGTTGTGAGATCAAGCCCTACAGAGGACTCCGTGCTGGGTGTGGAGCCTGCTTAAGATTCTCTCTCTCCTTCTCCCTCTGCCCCTCCTCACCTCTTTTATTTATATATATATATAAAAACACACACATAGATACATATATACATATACACACATATAGATACATATATACATATATATATATATATATATACACACATACACACACACATATACACACATACACACACAACTGATCCTTGAAAAATGCATTTGAAAATCCATGTATAACCTTTGACTCCCCAAATACTCAACTATTGTTGACTGGAGCCTTACCAAAAACAAAGTCAATTAACACATATTTTGCATGTTAATATGTATTATATACTGTATTGCCACAATAAAGTAAACTGGAAATGTTATTAATAAAGAAAATGGGGGGGATCCCTGGGTGGCTCAGCAGTTAAGCGCCTGCCTTCAGCACAGGGCATGATTCTGGAGACCCGGGATCGAATCCCACATCATGTTCCCTGCAGGAGCCTGCTTCTCCCTCTGCCTATGTCTCTGTTTCTCTCTCTCTGTGTGTCTCTCATGAATAAATAAAATCTTAGAAAAGAAAAGAAAAGAAAAGAGAAGAGAAGAGAAGAGAAAAGAAAGAAAAGAAAAGAAAAGAAAAGAAAGAAAAAATAAAATAAAATAAAATAATAAAATAAAATAAATAAAATAAAATAAAATAAAATAAAATAAATAAAATAAAATGTTGTGGAGCATCTGGGTAGCTCAGTTGGTTAAGTGTCTGATCTCAGCTCAGGTCTTGAACTTACAGTCATGAGTTCAAGTCCTGCAATGGGTTCCATGCTGGGCATGAAGCCTACATGAAAACAAACAAAACAAAACAAATAGGGGTGCCTAGCTGGCTTAATCGGTGAAGTGTCTGACTCTTGGTTTTGGCTCAGATCATGATTTCAGGGTCCTGGGATCCAGTGCCCCATCAGGCTCCATGCTCTACAAGGAGTCTGCTTAAGGATTTCTCTCCCCGCCCCTCTCAAATAAATAAAGTCTTTTAAAAAATTAAAAAAGAAAATGTTACAAAAATCATAAGAAAGAGAACACATTTACAGCACTGTTCTGTATCTATAGGTAAAAATCCACATTTGTAAGTGGACCCATGAAGCTCAAACTTGTGTTGTTCAAGGGCCAACTACATATATAAAGCTATTACAAGAGCTAGCACTGGACTGGAAAAAGAAAAGTGAGCATTAGTCAGATAAAGACAGAAAGGAGGTAACCCAGGGATTGCTGATGGCTGGTGCATGGGATTTGGGGATGGTAGCTGGTATGCACAGAACCACTCCTGGCCCAAAGGTGCCACTTGGGTACATTTATCAAATGAATGAAAAAGCTAAACAGCATCATATATGCAGGGAACTGCAAGTAGATCAGACCAAAGTGAGCATAAGGTTTATGTTAAGGAGTGAGAACCGATTTGGCCATAGAGGCTGGGGGTCTCTCACGGAGGCCTTTGAACAGTCTGCCAAGGTCCTGAGACTCTATCCTGTGGGCAACGGGAGCCATGAGCAGAAGGCAGTGTGGTCAGATTAGCATCTAGAAGGACCACCCTGGCAGTCAGGTGTCATGGGGAGTAATGGAGCACAGACCTCAAGGCAGGAGACAAGGGTACCACTCAGGATGCCTTTGGCTCCCTTAAACACAAAGCTCTGAGTCTAACTGACTGAATTTATCAAGAGACTTCTTATCCAACATAGCTGCAAGCTCCGAAATGACAGGCAGCAGATGTGGTTGATTCAGGATTCAGAAATCTAACCACGGATCCAGTTCCATCCTCTCTGCACTCTAGCATTCTCTGTGGTGGGCTCTGCCTGCAGACTGCCTTTCCTCATCTTTAGAAGCCAGCTGTAACAGTTCACAGAGTGATGTACAGACACAGTGAAGACTGCACTGAGAAGGGAGCCATTTCTCCTTTGGTCTTGTTCTTAGCTAGGAAAACTTTTCCAGAAGCTTCCCAGCAAACTTTGCCTCACATTCCCACTAGCCCAGATTGGATCAGAAGCCCATTTCAAAACCAATCACTGTCAAGGGAACAAGATTACATATTTGGCTCAGAATAAGGATTTATACACAGAGGGAATTAACTACGATGAATCATCATGTAGAACACTTGGGAGCCTACTGGTCCAGGCAAAAGATGCTGGAAGCGTAAACTAAGATAATGGTGGCAAAGAATGGAGACATGAGAATAAATTCATAATTTATTTAGGAAGTTATGTTGGTAGACTCTGGTGGTGGATTGAAGGTAGAGGAGGAGGAAAAGGCAAAAGGATACCCTCTTCCATAATTCCAGCTTGGATGAAGTCATAGAGGGAAGTGCCACTGAGTTAAGGTACTCATAAGGAGAGCAGGGGGCTTGGGAAAAAGGGGTTTGGGCATATTCAATCTGAAGTGCCTGTGGGCTTCAGAATAAAGGTGCTGAGCCATCAGGGAAATATATGACTCACACCATTATCCCACACAGGTGGTCCATACTCAGCCATGCTTCTCACACAGGCTTTGATCTATACAGACATTTTTGAACCAATATTTAATCACCGAGAGATTCCAAATAGGATTATATATCTCTGATTTCTCTGGGAAAACTGGAAAATCTGGCAACACTGGTCCTGAATTGCTGCACGTCAACAACTGGTGAAGCCCCTGTAGCAGCCATTCTCTTTAACTAGAATAAGAGGTTCTCTAGCCTGCCACACTCACTCACCATCTGTCTCATTCCATTAGCTGTTTGGCCCTGAAGGTGTTTCCAACTAATGCCCTCCTCACAGTCTTAGGGAAAGAGGTCTGAGCTAGAGATACACATCTGGTAGTGACTGGCATTTAGATGGTGGTCAAAGACCTCACCACGCATACTGTCACCCAAAGAGGAAATAGAATGAAGTAGTCAAGGAGGTAACCCTGGAGCCATCAATGTTTTAGAAATGGAGGAAGAGAGGGGCACTGGGGTGGCTCAGTGGTCTGCCTTTGGCTCAGGTCCTGATCCCAGGGTTCTGGGATCGAGTCCCACATCAGGCTCCCCAGAGGGAGCCTGCTTCTCCCTCTGCCTATGTCTCTGCCTCTCTCTGTGTGTCTCTCATGAATAAGTCTTAGAAAAAACAAAAGAGAAATAGAGGAAGAAAAATTCATGCTGGAGAGAAAAACAAAGAACCTGGAGTGAAGCAAGTGAACCTGAAGTCTCAGGAGCAAAGAGAGGAGAGCTGACATTGCAAGGAGGGCTCTCCTGTGCCACATGCAACAGGAGGTCCAGGGAGAGAAGGAGCCCAAGGAGACATGGCATTGGGGAAGTAATTTGTGGGTGGCCTAGGAGCCCAGCTGGGTGGCACAGTGAGGAAGAGGCAGACAGCAATGGGGTGGAGAGAGGATGAGAGTAAGTGGATACAGTGCACAGGGGCTGCTTGGGTGAGAATGGAGGAGTAAAGCTGGATGAAACTAGAGAGAGTCAAGGCATGGTCCCCTGGCAGGATGAGAGACATTTGGACATTGCAAAGGGAAACAGAAACCAGGGGTGAGATGAAGGCTGTAGAAATGTAGCAGAGGGATGAACAACAAAACCAAGTCCAAGAGGAGGGGGTGGGGATGGGGGAACAAAAGGATGAGACATAGGTGGCTGGATTCACTGCAAAAACCAGAGGCGTCCCAGGCTGGTGGATTGGAGATGATGATAAATCCGGAGGCAGATGGGTGTGTTCAACAATTTGAGAGCTGGGGCGCCAGGGTGGCTCAGTCACTGAGCGTCTGACTCAGTTGTGGCTTGGGGTCATGATCTTAAGATTGTTAAATTGAGCCCTTCCCCCCCTCAGACCAGAGCCTACTTGAGATCTTCTCCCTCTATCCCCCCTCCGCCCCCCCTCATAAATTCTCTCTTTCTTTTTCAAATAAATTAATTAAATAAATCTAAGAAAAGAAAAGAAGAAAGGAAAGGAAAGGAAAGGAAAGGAAAAAGAAAAGAAAAAAGAAAAGAAAAGAAAAGAAAAGAAAAGAAAAGAAAAGAAAGAAAAGAAAAGAAAAGAAAAGAAAAGAAAAGAAAAGAAAAGAAATGAAATGAAATTTGGGAGCTAAGTCATCGCCGAGCCTGGTGCTGGCAGGGGGAGGGAGGATGTATGGCAGTGAGGTGTAACCATAGGTGCCTAGGCCTCTAGGGACCTGCCAGCCCAGGACCCTCCACAGAGCCGAAACCCAAGGAGGTGCTAGACCTCAGCAACTGTCCCCTAAGCTGCTCATGGTGGTGCTGAGCCTCGTGATCTTAAGCACGCTGCTGAGGTGCTGCTGCCCAGATATGCAGGGGCTGGTGCGTCCTGGTGGACGGTCAGACCCTGTGGCCACTCATCCTGTTCGCGGACCATGGCACTCTGCTGCCCTTGACCGCAGCTGCCTGTCCCCTGCCCACTATGGCAGGCCCTGCCTCCAGGGCCTCTTCTGCGAATAAGTGCAGATGTATCAACACAATCTCAGTTGTAACCCCCGCGGCCAAGAAGGCCTCCGGAAATGGGTGAAGCATGGTGGAGATGGCTGGATGGTGAAGATGAACAAGTCAACAGTGCCTGGGGCACTTGCAGACCTGTTTCATGTCTTCATTCACTGATGTGGCAAGAAACAGGTTAGACTTGGAGGAGCAGATGTATGGCCACCACTGCTAGATAGTGGCAAGGGTGAATTTGTGTCTCTGACTGATGCCAACCAGTCGGTCCTGGCTAAATTCTCTGCTAGGTCTGATCCTATCCAGCAGTGGAACAGCAATGTCTGCTTTCAGGTCACTCACACGTTCTCCAATGTCAAGATTGGTCAGCCACTTTGAATCTTTCAAACACGGGGACCAGGACATGTAGTTCTGGGCTGGTCACTATGGAGCCCGTGTGGCCAATCTAGTGTGATCACACAAGCCGGTCTATCTTAGTCAAGGGCTGTCCTTGCAAAACAACCTAAGTGGGACCTTCCAGAACTTGGGATCATTGGCCAGGACTTCTCATTAACCAAGGACATGTAATTCTCCGACAGCCTGGGTACTCTAGGGTCCATTCAAGGGTCCTCCTGGGCACCCTCTTCAAGTTCTGGAAACTATTACAAGAAAGTTCTTCCATCAGATCTACCTGCTTCTATTGTAGGGCAGTCCTTCCCTTGCTGAGGGTGGGGAGAGGCAACATGTGAGCAAGGAGCAATGCTGGTCCTGGACAGGGCTCTTCGCCCTCCCCACTGAGGCCCTCTGACCTTGTCTCCTCCTATTTCTGCTTCAGGAGCTTTATTGGTCCTTTTAGAGAAGGCCTGTCACCTCTGAAGTAGAATCTCATCCTTATGGCTGGGAAAATCTCAGCTACCTTGGATGGCAAACTTAACCTCTTGAACTTCGACAGTGGGACCAGGTCTCGCAGCTAGAAAGTCAACCAGCTCAAAAAATGTTTTTAGATCCTCAAGGACTCCTGTAATTATGTGTTATATAAAATTGTTTATTTCGAAATTGTTCACAAACATTGAGAGAACAAAATATATCAGCAACAACTATCTGCCAACCATATGTAATAAATTTATTATTTTGGGGAAAAAAAAGAAATATAAGAGCTACTAATTGACCTTTCACAAGAGAGGCTTTAGTAACTTTTTTAAGAGATGCTCCATGATGCCAATGCTTTTCCATTTGGTATGAAGGATGGGCCAGGGTGGGAAGAGTGGATGGGTCTATCTCCCAAGCAGCAATGGTAGAGGACAGAGCTAGTTTTCAAGCCCTGGGAAGCTGACTTCCTACAGGCAGAGAAAAAGAGTACACACCAGATAATAACTCTCCTAGGGGAGGGCAGAGGCACCAGCTCCAAGGATGGAGGGGAAGGGTCACAGTAACTCCCATGCCTTGAGGGCTTGCGACATCCACAGCCTCTGGGTCATGTCTGGTGTGCGTCCTGGTTTGGATGAATGCTTAATTCACAAAGAAGTGCCTGGCATAACCAAGAGGGCAGTAAATTTAACTCTATACATGTAGGTGTGTCCACCAGTGTCTGTAATACCAATCCCTCTAAAGAAAAGGAGTACAAGTGTCTTGTTTGTCTGATGTTACAATAAATTTTTTAGCCAAGTAGGCTTTGGTGCTATAAAGGTAGCACCCAAGGCCTTCAGGCTTCCTTCAAGGAGCTGTCTGCCAAAACAATTTTGGTAATTAGAGAGCACTGCATGGTATTTTTCTGGGAAACATTCTATTCTGAGAAATCAGATTCAAAAGCAATGGATTCCCATGGCAGCCCACTGTTGAGCTCAAGGCTGCCACTGTAACAGATAACACCCTTCCTAGTTTGGGGCAACAGTGTCTACAGGGCTGCCTGAAGCCCCAGACCTAGGGCTGGTCCATAGTGCCCCATGTTCCATTATCCACAACTCACCCTTGACATTTAATTCCACATAAGACCTCCCGATTCAGTGACTTTTACCTTAAATTGTGGGTTAACAGTAGTGAGGGGTGACACTTAGTAGCATCAGTGAGCAATCCCTAGCACTCTAGCAGGCAATGGTCTTCCCTCTTTCTTTCCCCACCACATTTTAATAAAATGTCCTAAGTGTAATTATTTCAATGTCTGTCTTCTGTGTCTTATTTTATAGTGGAGTTGTTATGAGACAACAAACAAACAAACAAACAGAAAGCACTTTTTAAAAATGCAGGAGAAATATGTCTGGACAGGTCAGTGACTTAACATTAGGCATGCCTAGAATAACAAAGATTTAAGTGACATAAAAATCTCCATGGCTTGGGATCCCTGGGTGGCTCAGCAGTTTAGCACCTGCCTTCAGCCCAGGGCTGATCCTGGAGTCCTGGGATCGAGTCCCATGTCAGGCTCCCTGCATGGAGCCTGCTCTCCCTCTGCCTGTGTCTCTTGCCTCTCTCTCTCTCTCTCTCTGTGTGTGTGTGTCTTTCATGAATAAATAAATAAATAAATAAATAAATAAATAAATAAATAAATAAAGTCTTTAAAAAAGAAAAAAAATCTCCATGGCTTAAAAAACTACCTCTGATCTTAAAGATAATAATATTCTGGTTACAGCCCTTCTGCTAGAAAAAAAAAAATCAGTATTCTTTAAGTTCTTCTAAAAACTGGGGGCATTAAAATAGAATCAGGGTTGGAAGAGGTAGGCACACCAGTGTCATTTCGCCGGTTTTGAATGATGTAGTTAAACCTACCGTGCATTTCCCCAGAGGGGACAGAGAATATCTTTCAAGAATATGCTAAACACCCATCTGTCAGAAACAATTTTTGGGTACTGAGGTATAGAGATGGAGAATAGAACACATCATCCCTTGGGGTTCCTGGCTGTACAGAATAGTTCTGCCTGTTAGATGCATGCACTCATTATCTTTGATCAACTGCTCCTGCTCAACAGGCATGGTGCCACCCACCTGCTAGGCTGGGGACACAACAGTTCAGGTCCTCAAGAAGCTCCCCTTGTCCTGGCAGAGCCAGATGCCCAGACAATTACACGACACTGTGAGAAGAATACTGATGAGAACCCAAACCAAACACTACTATTAATTACTTATTAGTGGGAAGAGGGCACCATTGAGAGCTGACCTCCTGTACTACCAGGGCACTGGGGGTTTGTTTCTCATGTAACACGAGAGCCCTCTGGGGCAGGTGACCTTATCTCCATATTCCAAGTGACGCCCAAGGTTACCAAGAGAGGGAGGGGCAGAGCTGGGATCAACCCAGCCTGCTCCAATTTCTATGCTCCTTTTATATCAAGCAATACCTCTAGTACCATTTTTTAATTATAACCTTTCCTAACTCTCTTAACTGAATGTTACTTATTTGTACTTCTCTCAAGGCAACGGTCTTGGCCTAGAAAGACTGTCATTTGTGTACTTGTCAATTTTACAGGACTGTAAACTTCAAAGGCAGGAATGGCATCTCTTTACGTGTTTTGTGTGTGTAGAATTTTTAAGATAAGGTGTGCCTCCCTGATGATCTGACATTAGGCAGACACCTGAACAAAAGGAGAGCAATCCTTGAGGATGATGGTGGACAGGAGATTGGGATGGGAGACATTCCAGGCAGAGGGCACAGCAAGTGCAAAGGCTCTTCATCAAAGGGCAAGTTTGAGGAATAAAACCTCCATCTTACCCTACTCCTGTCACTATGTCCCCTGCCCTTTATTTTTCTTTAAGGTACTTTTCACTATTTGACACTACGTTTATGGATATATTTGCTTACCATTTATACCCCAACTACACTTTGAGCTTTATGAGGACATGGACTCTGTTTGCATTGATCCTCAGAGCCTAGGGGAGATCTGCATATAGAGGAAACTGCATACATATTAGTTTAGAAACATATGAATAAATGTATGAAGTACTATGTGTATTTTTAAGTTTTATTTTTATTAAGTGCTTATCATGCACAACCACTGAACTGAGTACTTGATATACATTATTTCATTTACTTCTCACTCAAATCCCATTGCGGTAGGTACTCTCATCTGCATTTTACGGTGGTACAGTGAGGCTAGATAATTTGCATCAGATGACTCAACAATAAGTAGTGGAGCTGGGATGTGAGCCTAAGTCTGATCCGAAAGTCTCTAACTTTCAAAGAATATACAATGAGGGAAAAATAGTCTCTTCAATAAATGGTGTTGGAAAAAACTGAACAGCTACATGCCAAAGAATGTAAGTGGACCAACTTCATCCATCATGCACAAAAATAAACTTAAAATGTATTATAAACCTGTACATGAGACTTGAAACCATGAAACTCCTTAAAGAAAATATAGGCAGTAATTTCTTTGACATCAACCTTAGCAACATATTTATGGATGTGTCTCCTCAGTCAAGGGAAACAAAAACAAAAATAAACTATTGGACTACAGCAAAATAAAAAGATTTTGCACAATGAAGGAAACCATCGACAAAATGAAAAGACAACCTAATGAATGGGAAAATATATTTGCAAATGACATATCCAATAAAGGATTTGTGTCTAAAATATATAAAAAACTTACATAACACCAAAAAAAACCCCCAAATAATCTGATTGAAAATAGACAGGGGACCTGAACAGACATTTTTCCAAAGAAGACATACAAATGGTCAACAAGTACATAAAAAGATGCTTAACATCATTCATCATCAGGGAAATGCAAATCAAAACCACAATGAGATATCACCTTGCACCTGTCAGAATGGCTAGTACCAAAGAGACAAAAAATAACAGGTGTTGGTAAGGATGTGGAGCAAAGGGAACCCTTGTGCACTGTTGGTGGGAATGCAAATGAAAGCAACACTGTGAAAAACAGTATGGAGGTTCCCCAAAATGTAAAAATAAAAATGTCATATGATTCAGTAGTTCCACTACTGGGTAACTACCCAAAGAAAATGAAAACATTAATTAAAAAAGATATATGTACCCTTATGCTGATTTTGGAATTATTTATAGTAGCCAAGATACGGAGACAACCTAACAGTCCATTGAGAGACAAAGCTGTGGTATATGCATATTTATGTATGTATATGTGTATACATACACAGAAGTACAAGTATGCACACACACACACACACAATGGAATTATCATTCAGCCATAAAAAAAATGAGATCTTGTCATTTGTGACAACATGGATGAACCTACAGGTATCATGCCAAGGGAATTAAGTAGGACAGAGAAAAACAAATGCTGGCTGATTTCACTTATATGTGGAATCTGAAAAACACAACAAATGAACATACAAACAAAAAGCAGAAAGAGACTCATAAATATAGAGAACTGGTGGTTGCCAGAGGGGAGGGCTGAGGGAGATGAGTGAAACAGGTGAAGGGGATTAAGAGGTACAAACTTCCAGTTATAAAATAAATAAGGCACAGAGATGAAATGCACAGCATAAGGAATACAGTCGATAATCTTATAATAATGATATACGGTGACAAATGGTAACTATACTTACTATGGTAAGCACTGTGTAATGTACAGGATTGAATAACTCTGTTGTGTTGAAGCTAATTTAACATTGTATGTCAACTATACTTAAATAATAAAAGTTTTTAGGGGCACCTGGGTGGCTCGGTCAGTTATGCATCTGCCTTGGGCTCGGGTCATGATCTCAGGGTCCTGGGATTGAGCCCTGCCTCGGGCTCCTTACTTAGCTCCTGGAGTCGGTTCTTTCCTCTCCCTCCGCTCCTACCTCCCACTCATACACGCGCTCTCTCAAATAAATAAAATCTTAAAAAAAAAAAAAAGAAGTTTTTAGAAAACAAAGAGTATCATACTATATATTTTTTGCATCTATTTTTCCGTAACAATGTATCATCAGCATATTCTTATGTGATTAAATATTCTCTTACATCATTAAAAAAATGCCTTTTGATCAAAACATTCTAATCTAGGAGGACCTGGCTGGCTCAGTCAGTGGAGCATGTGACTCCTGGGAAACAGGAGTCAAAACAGGTTTTGAGTTCGAGCTTCATGAAGGGTGCACAGATTACTTAAAAATAAAATATTTAAAACAAACAAACAAAAGCTAACAACATGACTCTAATCTTGCAAAACCTACAGTGGCCATGGGAGGCCCTGTGACCATGTGACTCCTGGGAAACAGGAGTCAAAACAGGTTTTGAGTTCGAGCTTCATGAAGGGTGCACAGATTACTTAAAAATAAAATATTTAAAACAAACAAACAAAAGCTAACAACATGACTCTAATCTTGCAAAACCTACAGTGGCCATGGGAGGCCCTCAATAAATATCAACTGGATTAAATTAAACATACTCAGGGCAGAGAAGCTTAAAGACCATATAATATGGAATTTGGAGAGCAGGTTAGAAGATGCTCATCCTGGTATGGAAGCTAAAAATAATGAACATAAAAGATAGGAGGCTAGGTGAATGTGCACATTTTCTCTCAGAAATTTACTCACATAAGAAATGTCTAAAGGTGTGGCTCATGTGACAAGGGCACTTCCAAATACCACCTAGGTTACCTGACTCCAAAGAAAGACACTGATTTCAAGTCAGCTAATGAGGAGGAGCTGTGATGACAAGTTTTTGGTGACTCATAGAGAATGCTGAAGAGAGGCCACTGGATAAGGAGACCCTGCCCTAGTTTGCTGGAGGCCCTGCATGTGGTGGGCTGGAGAATTCTGTTCCATTGAAAGGTAAATGCCAGGGAACCTGGGTGGCTTAGTAGTTGAGTGTCTGCCTTTGGCTCAGGTTATGATCTGGGGGTCCTGGGATCAAGTCCCATATTGGGCTCCCCACAAGGAGCCAGCTTCTCCCTCTCCCTGTATCTCTGCCTCTCTCTCTGTGATTTTCATGAATAAATAAACAAAATCTTATATTAAAAAAAAGAAATAAACAAAGAGAGAAAAGAAAGAAAAGAAAAAAGAAAAGAAAAGAAAAGAAAAGAAAAGAAAAGAAAAGAAAAGAAAAGAAAAGAAAAGAAAGAAGAAAAGGTAAATGCCAAAGACAAAACTCAAGAGGTTAGGAAAAACATCCCACAAAGACTCCTTAACCACTTTACTTTGATTTTGTGCTTGCTAGGACAAACCTAGATCCTACATATGGCAAAAGTGATTCTCAGAATAATCACCTCAAGTTTTTTTCATGGGATTCTCCATCCCCCTGGCTGCATGGCTAGTT